>NC_143142.1:23097500-25597500 GCF_059928025.1 Delphinapterus leucas | reverse complement strand
ATTTCACAGCAAAATTGAGAGAAAAGTACAGAGATTTCCCATATGCCCCCTGTCCCACACATGCACAGCCCCCTATTATCAACGTCCCCCACCAGAGCGGGACGTTTGTTACAATCCACGACCCTATGTTGACACGTCATTATCACACCCAAAGTCCACGGTTTACATTAGGGTTCACTCCTGTAGTTTTACATGCTGTGGGTTTGGACAAATGTATGACGACATGTATCCACCATGATAGTATCATGCAGAGTATTTTCCCTGTCCTAAAAATCCTCTCTGTTCTACATGGTCATCCCTTTCCTGCCCCTGCCCAGCGCCTGGTGACCACTTATCTTTCTATGGTCTCTACAATTTTGTTTTCTCCAGAATGTCATATAGTTGGAATCATAGAGTATGTAGCCTTTTCAGATTGGCTTCTTTCACTTAGTAATATGCATTTAAGTTTCTTCCATGTCTTTTCATTGCTTAATAGTTCTTTTTGCACTGAGTAAAATTCCATTGTCTGAATGTCCCAAAGTTTATTCACCTACTGAAGGACATTTTGGTTGCTTTTGGCAATCATGAATAAAGCTGCTATATACATCCATGTGCAGGTTTTTGTGTGGACATACATTTTCACCTCCTTTGGGTAAATACCAAGAAGCATGATTGCTGGATCGTAGGGTAAGGGTATGTTTAGTTTTGTAAGAACCTGCCAAACTCTCTTCCAAAGTGGCTATACCATTTTAATTCCCATCAGCACTGAATGAGAGTTCCTGTTGCTCCACATCCTCACCAACATTTGGTGTTGTCAGTGATTTTGGCCATTCTAATAAGTGTGTGGTGGTATTTTGTTGTAATTTGCACTTCCCAGATGACAAACATGGAACATCTTTTTGTATGCTAATTTGCCATCTGTATATATCTTCTTTGGTGAGTGTCTGTTAAAAGTGTTTTGGGACTTCCCTGGTGGTGCAGTGGTTAAGAATCCACCTGCCAATGCAGGGGACACGGGTTCGAGCCCTGGTCCGGGAAGATCCCACATGCTGTGGAGCAACTAAGCCCGTGTGCCACAACTACTGAGCCTGAGCTCTAGAACCTGCAAGCCACTGAGCCCGCGTGCCACAACTACTGCAGCCTGTGTGCCTAGAGCCTGTGCTCGGCAGCAAAGAGAAGCCACCTCAATGAGAAGCCCGCACACTGCAACAAAGAGTAGCCCTCGCTTGCCGCAAATAGAGAAAGCCCGTGCACAGCAACGAAGACCCAACGCAGCCGATAAATAAATAAATTAATTTAAAAAAAAAACTGTTTGGCTGTTTTTAAAAATCACGTTGTTTGTCTTCTTATTGTTGAGTTTTAAGCGTTCTTTATATATTTTGGATAACAGTCTTTGACCAGATGCATCTTTTGCAGATATTTTCTCCCAGTCTGTGGTTTGCCTTTTCATTTTCTTGACAGTGCCTTCCACACAGCAGACGTTTTTATTATTTATTTATAAAATGTATATATATTTTTTAATAAATTTATTTATTTAATTTATTTTTGGTTGCATGGGGTCTTCGTTGCTGCATGCAGGCTTCCTCTAGTTGTGGCGAGCGGGGGCTACTCTTTGTTGCGGTGCACAGGCTTCTCATTGAGATGGCTTCTTTTGTTGTGGAGCACGGGCTCTAGGCACGTGGGCTTCAGTAGTTGTGGCTCGCGGGCTCTAGAGCGCAGGCTCAGTAGTTGTGGCACACGGGCTTAGTTGCCCCATGGCATCTGGGATCCTCCTGGACCAGGGCTCGAACCCATGTCCCCTGCATTGGCAGGTGGATTCTTAACCACTGCGCCACCAGGGAAGTCCCTGTTGATATATTTTAAAGTCTTTCCTTTTTAAATTAATTTATTTTATTTTATTTATTTTTGGCTGCATGGGGTCTTCGTTGCTGTGTGGGTTATGTTTCGGTTTCTTGGCCTGGAGGCATGTGCGATCTTAGTTCCTGGACCAGAGATGGAACCCACACCCCCTGCATTGTAAGGCGAAGTCTCAACCACTGGACCACCAGGGAAGTCCCCAGATGTTTTTAATTTTAAAGAAGTTCAGCTTATGAATTCTTTCATGGATTGTGTTGTATCTAAAAACTGATCACCACATCCACAGTCATCTAGTGTCCACCATTTTTTTTTTTAAGCTGCGCTGCGTGGCTTGCAGGATCTCAGTTTCCTGACCAGGGATTGAACCCGGGCCCAGTGAAAGCGCCGAGTCCCAACCACTGGACCACCAGGGAATTCCCTTATTCATTTACTTTTAATGGATGTCCAGTGGTGCCGGCACTGTTTGTTGAAAAGACCATCTTTTCCCCATTGGACTACCTTGGCACTTAGGTCAAAAAAACAATTGATCATTGTTGTATCATAAAGAATTTGTCTGGCTTTCAGTAGGAAGCAGTAACCACCAAATCAGCAGAAGCGGCAAGCAGTAGGTTCTCTGGAGAGCAAGAACTCTTTGAGTCGGGGTCAGGAGAGGTCTCATGGAGAAGTCACCTGGAGCTGGCTTCCTGAGGACAGGCCCAGCTGGGGTTCCTGTGGAGGTAGGAGTGTTGAAGGATGGGACTGAAGGCCTGTGGGTCCGGTAAATGCGGAGCTTTCTGGAAGGCAGGTGTCAGCACTCTGGGAGCCCTCTGTGTTCTCCCAGCTTCTCTCTGCCACCTGCCCCATCTCCACCTCTGCTGACCCGCCTCCCCAGCTGCCCCCCACCCTCGGCACCAGTGGCCACCCTGGCCGCTACTGGCCCCTGGTGAAGATTAGTGAGAAAGGATCCATCCCTCGAAATCCCGTGGTGCACAGGCTGTGAGCAGGGCAGGTGTCAGGCTGTGTCCCAGGTCTGGGACTGCACTGGTCACACTTAGGTGCCCTGGTCCCCAGCACGGACCATAGTGATGCCCCCAGCCGGGCCTAGCCCTTGGGCCGTGTCCCACTTGCTGTCCACCCAGCCAAATTGGCTCTGAGAGTGTGGGGTGGGCGTTGCAAGTCCTTGTTGCCCAGGGAACCCCTCAGCAGGGCAAGGAAACAGGGACAGGGCCCCGCAGACAGGAGAGGCCGTGCCAGGAGAGGTGGGGGAGACGCAGCTTGGCCTCAGGTTTGATGGGATGGGGGAGGGGCGGGGGTGGGGAAGGACCTGGCCACCAGGGAGGGAAAGCACAGTCGCCCACACTGCCCAGTGCCACCATTAGGGTCAGGCCTGTTAGTCCGTTTTCTGCTCCAGGCCACTTGATGACAAAGCAATAAGATCGGGTAGCTTTTACTGAGCACATACTGAATGCAGGCACTTCGTGCTTGTCCTTAATCTCGTTAAATCTTCACACAAATCTATGGAAAAAGAATTCCCCCATTTTGAATTTTTCAGCTGAGGCTCAGAGAGTTTAAGAGGCTCAGCCCAGATCACCCTCTCTGAACCATGTCTCATCCTGTGGGGGAGAGCTGGCCATGACCGCTAGCGCCCCAACAAGCCTGGGCCCTGCTTTTGCAGTGTGGTGCTCTCCTGGCAGACACCCCTCTTAAAATCCTGTACCTTCAGCTACAGCTCGGGGGGCAGTCTCCAGCAGGGATGATGACCCCCCAGGTCTTCTTCCGCTGTGACTGGAGGGGGAGGGTGTTTCCTTTGCTTGTCTTTGCTGTAACTTTTACCACATTCAGCGAACAAGGGCACAGGGACTGGTGCGTGGGGGACAGTCAGGGGCTCAAGGCTGGCTGGGTTCTTGCTGTGAGTGATGAACCGCGAGTGCCTGGGGGAGGGATGGCAAGGGGAATGAAGCTGGCGAAGGGGCTGTGGGAGCCGGTGGTCAGGTGGACCGTCCGTGGACGTGGACCGATGGCCAGGTCCGTGTCAGGGAGAGGCAGCAAGAGGACAGCAGTAGCCCTGCGTCATGGAGTCAGCAGGCCCTCCCCCTCCCCATGCACCCCTTCCAGCGTGGGTGACTTGCGTCCTGCCCACAGGAGATGTTCAACTAGGGTGGGGGGCACGGCTGCCAGCTTTAGGGGCCTGCCGGGTGCTCGTATGGGCCGTATTCCTCCTCATCCAGCTGGCGTTTCCCTACATCCTGAGGTTTCCTTCCCACCCCCTCTCTGCCCAGCAGCCCTCAACTGTGGGGTGTGGCCCTCAAGAAGTCCTCTGTACCAGCCAGGAGCTGCCCTGGGGCTGCAAACGTCAGGAACCCTGACCAGTGGTGCTTCAAGCAGAGAGGGGCTTACTTTTCTCCTGTAATGTAAAGGCAGCTGAAGGGGCGGGGCAGAGCCGCCAGAGCCCCAGGCTCCTCAGGGTTGCCACTCCCCCTCCTTTGCCTGTGTTTTTCCAGCTCGGGGTTGCCTGGCAGCTGCTGCACGTCTGGCAGTCCTGTCCAGGTTCCAGGAGGGAGTGCAGTCCTGTCCAGGTTCCAGGACGGGGTAGGAGGAAGGGCGTAGGGTAGAGCCTCCATCTGCAGGCAGCTGCTTCCCTGTGGACCCTGCACATCACATGGGCCGCAGCTACCTCCGGTGGCCATGCCTGGTTGCCAGTGGCTCTGGGGCGGTGAAGGTTCTAAGGAAACAGAACTGGGATGCTGTCAGTGAGGAGGGAGGGGGAGAGGATTTTGGGGGCCAAGGGCTCCTGGTGCGTGTGCGCTGTTGTTCAGCAGGTGATGATAGAGCCCCTGGGGATGCCGGGGGTGTTACTGTCCTATTGCTCCTAGAACAAATTACCACAAATCGAGCAGCTTAAAACAACACGTTTATTATCTCAGTTTCTGTGGGTCACAATCTAGTACAAAGTGACTGGTCTTCTTCAGGTCTCACGGCCGAAGTCAAGGCGTCTCCAGGTCAAATAGGGAGGAACCCACTTCTGAGCTCATTCAAGCTGCTGGCAGAATTCAGTTCCTTGCAGCTGAACGACTGAGGCCCCTTCATCTTCAAAGCCAGTAACGGCACATCTGAGTCCTTCTGCTTCGAGGCTCTCTGACCGCCCCTCCTGCTGCATCTCTTACTTGAGCTGGAGAAAATTCTCTGCTTTTAAGGGCTCATGTGATTACGTTGGCCCCACCCAGATAATCCATGATAACCTCCCTACTGTAAAGTCTGTAGCCCTAATTACATCTACAAAGTGCCTTTTGCCAAGTAAGGTAACATATTCACAGGTTCCAGGGAATCGGGTGTGGTTGTCTTTGGAAGCCCTCCGCCTGCTACCTAGTAATGGGTCAGAAGGTAGGCCACAGCAATGTCCCCCACCTCATGCAGCCCAGAAAGGAAGCAGTAACTCGCAAACAGATATGGTGACGGCCTTGAAGTAGAGGACCTGACGGAGCCAGGAGCTCTGGGGCTTTCCTGACGAACTGAGCGACAGCGTTCCAGGACCAACGCCCAAGCCAGGAGCCAGAAGCCAGGAGCACAGGCCCCGAACAGTGGCTCACCTACACAGTGTCGCAGGTTACTTGCTGGCAAGGCTTCAATGTGTCACCCACTTCCACTATCAGAGAACCGCCAACCAGGTGCTGGCTCCTGAATCTTCTGGCTGGAGTCACTTGGGTCAGTTCTGTTCACATTTCACTGGGCAAGTCACATGGCCAGATCTGCTGCCAGTGGGTGGGGAGACAGACCCCTCCCCCAGGCAGGCCAGGCCAGGCCAAAGGTGGTGCCAGCTAACTTAGACTAAGGCGGGGTGGGGGCCGGAGAAGTGAGGATAAAGGGACAGTGGATGGAGGCACATTTCACTGGCAGGCGATCAGGGATGGGAGAATAGTCATGCACTTGGATTTGGACACAGGTAGCAGGACATGCGGAGTTGGCTGCTGGGGCTCGGAGGAGCACCCCGGGCTGCAGACAATGCATGGGGTGCATCAGTGGTAACAGAGCCCTGGGCACAGGAAGTCTGCTGGGGTGTGGGAGTGGGGAGGGATATGACCTGGGGCCCACCTGGAGGGATCCACATTTAACAGAGTATTTGCACAGCTGGGCCATGTGACCTCCTGCCTGAGGCCACCTGCTCCCACAGGCATGGTGGCCTTGCTCTATCACATGCCCAGTGTCCAGGCCAGTGTGTGCTGTGCCACCTTAACCAGACCACACCTGCCAAAGACCAAGGACAGGACCTCCCTGGAGAGCTCTGAGACTTGGCCAAACCAGCATGAGCCAAACCCCCTCGAGTGCCTGCAGAGCTATGCTCCCCAGCACAACCCCCCCACCAGGGTCTCCTCAGAGCGGGAGTCGGGTGGCCCTCCTGCCCAGGAATGGCAGGGCCTGCAGGCTCATCCCTGGCCCTGTCATCTTCCTGCCGTGTCATGGCTAACTTCATTCATTCATTCAGCCAGTATTTAGTCCATGTCTCTTGTATGTTTGGCACCTGCTAGGTGCCCCCTGAGCTGACCAACAGTGGAAGAGAGAGACTGCACCCAGGGCTCTGTGAGAGGGCATCCCCACAGGACCTTGCTAGGGTGGGGCTTCCCTGAGGAGCTCAAGTTTCCAGACCTGCAGAGGGGTTGCCCAGGGGACCGGATGGGGCTTTGGGGTGGGCTCTGAGACGGAGTTGCTGACTGCCTTTGGAACCCCTCCTACTCCCTGCCCCTCCCCTGGGCGCCTCCCAGCATCCTTACCCACCGTGAAGAGCAGGGGTGCAGGGAAGGCCTCTGGATGGTGACTCGCTTGTGGCAGCCCCCTCCCACCTGCATCAATGACCACCCCTGCCCATCACACACACACACGCGCGCGCACACGCGGAGACTGCGGACACACAAGGGCTCAGTGGAATGAGCTGGGACTCCATCTGCTTGTCTGGCTGTGATCTGCTGGAGGGCAAGGGGCCATCTGTCCCGCTAAAAGCCGCATCCCCGCTACTCCCGGCACACAGACGTCGCTGTGACTAGATGAAAGGACAAACGAGGGACAGGCAGATTTCTGGCCGCCGCGTGGAGAACGACTTTGAGGAGGTGCTCAGGGCCAAGGGCCGACTCCGCAGTGGCTCCGAGTTCCGCCGGGCGGGCTGGGCCTCCGCAGGCGGTGACGTCACCAGGCGCGAGCGCGCCGCGGCCTCGGGGGCGGGGCCTCCGCCGGCTGGGGCGTCACGGGAGGCTGGGCCGCAGCCGCACTGGGCGGGGCGCCGGGCGGCGGTCACGTAGCTCCGAGGTTTCCCGGCGGTGTTTGCGCGCGAGTCGGTTGGTTCCTGCGTCCCTGTCTTCGCCGTCCCTCGCCGTCATGCCGATATTCCTGGTGAACACCAACGTGCCCCGCGCCTCTGTGCCGGACGGGCTCCTCTCCGAGCTCACCCAGCAGCTGGCGCAGGCCACGGGCAAGCCGGCGCAGGTCTGCGGGGAGGGCCCGGCCAAGCGGTCTCGGGCTGGGGCGGGGGAGGTGGCCCCGGGATGGGGCTTGGGCGGGGAAGGCGGCTCCGGGATGGGGCTCCGGGAGGGGAAGGGATGGGGGCGTCCGGGACGGCGAGGCCAGGAGGCCTGCTGACTGCTGCCCCTCCCCCGCAGTACATCGCGGTGCACGTGGTGCCGGACCAACTCATGGCCTTCGGGGGCTCCAGCGAGCCGTGCGCACTCTGCAGCCTGCACAGCATCGGCAAGATCGGCGGCGCGCAGAACCGCTCCTACAGCAAGCTGCTGTGCGGCCTGTTGGCCGAACGCCTGCGCATCAGCCCGGACAGGTGTGTGGGCGTCGGGGGACAGGGGGCGCGCGGCCACGGCGGCCACCTCGCAGCCGGCTTAGACCCGCTTCCTCCCCCGCAGGATCTACATCAACTACTACGACATGAACGCGGCTAACGTGGGCTGGAACGGCTCCACCTTCGCCTGAGTGTCGCGCCCCGGGCTCCCCTGCCCGCGTCCCGCAACCTGCGCGCGGTTTTCTGCCCGCCCCACCCCAGCGACCCCACCTACCCGGACGGAGAAATAAACGGTGTGGAGACTGCGGCTGCCTCGGGCTTCCTTGCCTTGCGGAGGAATCGGTGCAGGGCTGGGTCAGTGACTGGGGAACCGAGGTCGGGAGGGGTGCCCCCAGAATCTGCAGCCTAGCCTCTCCACGCCCCCAGCCCCCAGCAGAGGGCCCAGCTGTGGTTGGCATCCTGCCCGAGGCCGCAGACCCCGGAATCCTACGGGAATTCGTCGTCGATCGTCCCCCACCCCCTACCTCCCGCAGAGGCCGGACTACCTCTTGGGCTAGGGCTGGGTGGGAAAGGGGGAGGGGTCAGAATCTGAGTGGGGGGGGGGGGGGAGAGAAGGCCTTCCCCACTCCATCCAGGGTCACTTTTCGATAAGCTGCTGCCTCAGTGTCTTGACTTGGGAAATCCCGTTGTTCTGGAACTTTGCAACAGCTTTTGGGTCTGGTAGGAGGGAAGGTGCCCAGGAGGTGGAGTTCCTGGTTATGTTGCCCTGTTCACCCCAGTTCTGGGCCTGGGCTCTGCTCCCCTCAGGCACAGCAGTTCCCTGAGATAACACCCCCTGTAATTTGGGTACCATTCAGGTCTTATGGCGCAGCAGCTCTGAAAGCCTCCAGGTGGCTAGTTAACCCCACTATGACTCTGGAGGTCCTGGCGCTGAGGGTACCCTGTGAAAATAAAGTCAGTGTCAAGGTCCAGTGTAACTGGGGTCTCCTGGCCTAGGATCCCTTCTCCAAGTGCAGGGGCTCGCTCCCTCGTGGGGGCAGCGATAGGGCAGCAGGCAGTCCTGGTGCTGCCATGAGGTGCTGCTTGCTCAGGTCCAGTCGCCTTTGGGCTGAACACTTTACTGCCCTGCAGCGTGAGCACCTCCATGGGCCCTGGCAGCGACTCCTTCCAAATGAGGCCCAGCCATGAGCACTGGGAATTTGTGTGAAGGGCCAGCTCCACCCTTCCTGCACTGCCTGCCCTGGGGGAGAAGTCCAGTTCATTGCAGCTGCTGGCACAGAGAAGGGGCTTCTCTGGCCACATGAACCCCATTCCTGGGGCCCTCACCTCTGGATTCCTGCTGGCCCCGAGCCATTGAAACCCTTTGTTCTTTCTCAGCCCCTAAGATAGTCAAGAACATCCTAGATGGAGGTGATTTTTTAAAATTCCACAGAATTTAAGTGAATTTGTTTTTGGAAGCTGAGGGGCTCTGGGGAAAAGGGTTATTACTACCTGGACCAAGCCTCTGGAGCTCTTCCCTTCTGATGCTGGGAGTGAGGAGCAGGCCCACCTTTGAGTGATACACAGTGACAAGGGCCACCTTGTATGTGTGCTGGGGCCTGGGGTGGCCACGGGCTCCTTCCTTGGGACGGCTGCCAGTGGCCCAGCCCATGTGGCACCCACTGTGGCTTCAGTGTGAACTCCCAGCAGGCAGGGGCAGGAAGCTTTGGGTGCCCATCCCAGGCTTGTAGCAGGCCACACTTGCCCTCTGATTATGGCAACTTCAGAACAGCCCAGGCCCCGGGGCTGCCTAGCCCAGTCCCTTGGCACTTTCCACTTGGATCCACCCCCTGCCCCACACCTCTGGGGCAGCCTGCCAGTGCCAGCTTGCGCATTCAGATGCCTGAGGGCTGCTCTCCTTCAGTCCAGGTCCAGGGGGCACTCTCCACCCTCAGCCCCCAGTCAGCTCCCTGGGTATTGAGGATTTACTTCCAGGACAGTGGGGACAGTCGTGGCCTTTGAAAGGAGGAGAACCGTTTCAAGGGAGTCTGGAGGGCGTGGCCCATCTTTCGGAGGGGACGCTCCTCTTCCACAGAGGTCTTCCAGTTCACCTCAGTCTCATTCTGTCCTCAGTGAGGGGACTGGAGTCAGTCTCCGTGCTGGGGGAGGGGGTGGGGGGGTGGCATGGCTCCAGCTGCAGCCAAACATCACTCAGCCTGGCTCGTGGCCTGGGGCCTCCCTCTTGGGTATGAGCACCTGCCCTGTGACAGGCTCCTGCCTTGGCCTGGCCTTTGTCACATCCCCTGAGCTCCCCAGCTGTGTGCCCCCCAATCCCCAAGTTCCTAGCACACAGCCTCTTCCCCCTGCTCTTGGCCTTCACCTTGATTCACCACACCACATGAGGTCGTGAGAGCAGGGGCCTAGGTGTCTGTGAGCATCTCAGCCGACTCCTTCATTTCACAGGCGAGGACACCATCCCGGTTCCTGGGGTGTGTCGACACCAGGCCACCACCTCCCAGCGTCAGACCTCACATTCCCTCCCATTGCCCCCAGCTAGGACTTTCACCTTGTGGCCTCACATGAGCCATGGGGGTCTCCCCAGCTGCAGGGGTCTCTGAGGGCCAAGGAGGCTGGACACCTGCTGTGTTGGGGAGGATGGAGGGGCTCTGGAGGGCAGAGCATGGCACGCTGCCCCCATGAATCAGGGAGCGCCAGAGGCTCTGGTCAGCTGGGGTGTCACACAGCAGTGGCTCCTTGGACAGGAAAAAGGGGGCAACTGTGGATCAGGGTCCCACATTCTTAACCCTGCCCGCCATGCTCCCAAGCCCCCTGGAGCTAACAACCGTCCCTGCGTGCCGAGGAGAGCAGCTGCTGCACCTCCCTCTCAAGACATCTGTCCCCAACCCCAGTCCTCCCCCACCCCCCGCCCCGCACCCGGCCAGCTCCATTTCCTCCGAAGCATGGGCTCCGCTGCCCACCAAGCATCCGTCCCTTCCCCTGATGCCACCAGCTGCCCCAAGGCCCACAGGGGTGTCGTCAACCTTCAAAACAGCAGCAAAAACTCATTTCCAAATAACAGCTCGAACTGAGATGTGGGACAGATGGGGGTGGAGGCACAGACTGCCACCCGCTCTCCGCCATTGCCCCAGTGGTACCGCATCACCTGCCAGCAAAGACCCCTGGCCTCTGGGGCAACCAGCACCTTCAGCCCCGGTTTGCAGCCTGGCACCTCCCTTGCCAGTGCTGTCCCTTCTGCATCGAATGCCTTTCCCCCACCTGCTCACTGGGAGCCCCACACTGCACCCTTCTAGGATGCCTTCCCTGAGGCCACCCAGTGCTGCACGATGCCAAGTACCCTGTGCTTTGGCCCAGGCCCTGTGAGCTGCTCCTGGGTCCTGTGTCCCCCAGCACTCTCTGGGTGGCTGCATCTGGCTCTGTGATCTTTGCGCCAGTGGCCCGGAGGCCACTCGGGGCTTGTCCATTCTGGAGAGCTGGGCAGCGTAGGCTCCCCCTCAGGCCTCCCACCTTGTCCTCTGCAGGCTTGCCCCACTGCCCTGTCCCCTGGTCTGAGATGCCTGCCTCAGGGCTTGCTTCCCCTGGGAGCCTGATCCGAGGGACCCTGGGGTCAAGAGACTGCTTGGCTCCCCTCTGGGCATCAGTTTTCCCTGTGAAATGAAGAGATTCACCACATGTCTTTCCTACATATTCCCTAAACCTCGGAGCTGACAGGACAGCTCAGCCTCTGATACGAGTAATGTGGATCACCAGGGGAGCTGAAGCAGGGACCAGCGGGCCGTGACTGCACACAGGTCTTGGTATTATCTGGGGAGGTCAGCCAGTCCCAGAGCTTAGGAAGTTTCCAGTGTTTCTGGGCCGCTGATGTCCTCCTTGACTCCTTGCCCCCCTTTGCACTAAGTGCTGGCCCCCAAAACTGTGTTTTTGTAAAGCTCTCTCCTGCCACCCAGCCCTTCTTCCCAGCTGTGCAAAGCCAGGTTCCAGCCCTCCAGGCCTCCTAGGGAGAATTCCAGAATGGGCTTGGAAGATGGGGGCGGGGGGGGGCGTGGTGCAGCCATACTGCAAACCCACCAGCCATTTGCCCAGATTTCCCCTCCTAGTGAAGTGAGCACACCTCACTTCTGTGTTTGAAGCCGACATAAAAGAGACAAAAATGGTCAGTTTTCAGAAATTGACTCTGTCCCCTCACTACTGGAGCCTCAGCCCCCATCTGGGGGCAGTGGGGTCTGGACTCGATATTCTCATAGGTCTACCCCCCAAACATCGAGACAGGGCTCCAAATCCCAAAGCTACAAATGGGAAGTCTCTGCCACCATGCTCCGCTGCCACCTGGTTTCTTTTCCTAATTCTGCTCTCATTTTAATAGGTAATATATTTACATGGCTCAAATTCAAAGCATTCCAAGGATCCCCAAAGAGAAAGCTCCCTCCTGCCTTCTCCCTCCACAGGCAGCCCTCTCTCAAATCCCTCTAGAGCTATTTTATGCACATATAACACCCCCTCCCCTCCCCTCCCCCCAACTTTTTTTTTTCCCACAAATGGTAGCATATTCTACACTAGGTTGCACTTTTTTTTTTTTTTTACTTAAAAGTCTATCTCAGTACCTGAAGAGTCTCCAGTATTCCCTTGTTGGGACTGGCCATGGTTACTCAGCCAGCCCCTATTGAGAACATTCGAGCCCTTTCCATCCCTCCACTCTTAGCTCTGCGCTGTTGGCGTCCACGCGTGTGTAGGTATATTTGGAGGATAGGTTCCTAGAAGTAGGATTAGTCAGTCAAAATCGATGCTGTTTTAATATGGCCAGATGTCCCTCCTAGAAGGGGGTATAGGGCACCAACCCACTGGGCACAGGGGCATCGCCACCTGTTTTGACTTTGGGCTTCCTGGTGGGGAAAGGCTTTTCCCCAGAAGGTGTTAATTTGCATTTTTCTTCTTCTGAGATGGAGTGTCTTTTCCTCTAGTGAATAGCCATTACCTTTTCCTTTTCTGGAAACTAAGTCAAATCCTCAAGTCCATTTTTCCCACTGGGTTGTTTTTTGTTTTAGAGCTTTTTATATATCAGAGAATTTAACCCTTTGCCATGAGTTGCAAATGTTTTCCCAGTTTGGGCCCCAGGGCCTCAGATGTCCCGAGTACGGCTTGGATGAAGTGCTCACGGGCCACATCGATGATGCTAGCAGTAAAAAGGAGCTGCCCCAAATTCCAAAGCTGTCAACTTAGCTTATGAATTAGGACCTCTTGTAGGTGCCAGTGCCCTGCTCCCTAAGGAGCTTCTTTCCTCCCACCACTAGCTCTGCAGGGGATGGGGGGGCGATGACCACCTGAACTGTTACTTTAACACATAAGCCTAGACCTTCCTGAGGATAAAATTGGCCAGTCAAAAAAGCAATGTGGGGACTTCCTTGGTGGTCCAGTGGTTAAGACTCCGCACTCCCACTGCAGGGGGCACGGGTTCGATCCCTGGTCGGGGAACTAAGATCCCACATGCCACACAGTGCAGCCAAAAAAAAAGAAAGGCAACGTGGCGGGGAAATCAGGTGGACTCTGTCAGAACCTTCCAGTATTTCCCTAGGGAGAACCCAACTCTTCAGGGAGCAAGTCTCCTCTTTTGCTCTCTGATAATTCAGAGGATAATATTGATTCTAAAATAAGCCCATTTCCTTCTTGTTCAGAAAGAAGTGAAAAGACCCTTTGGATTTCATGCCTATCGACTATTCTTTAAATTCTGGTGAACGCCCAGACTTCCACTCCAGCACTGGGAGTGGGGGGGGCCGGAACTAGGCCCCTTCCGGTGAGCTGAGTGCATGGCTTCAGAGAAGAAGGTGAGTGACCCTGCCCACCAGCACGTGGGGCTGTGACGCCCAGGTGACACTGCCCCCAGGGAAGCAGCCAGGTAAGAGGTGGCAGAAGCCTCCCATCAGCTTGATCAGCTGTTCAGACTGAGTGACTGATATGATACCAGGGACACCTCACAGCAAAGAGCCCAGGGCCTCCACACCACCAACAGCAAAGCACGAGGAGAGCTGTGCTCTGAGAAGGGTTCAGGAAGGGAGCCCCATTTCCAGGAATGAATCGTTCGGTGAAGGGCTGATTCCTTGGTGAGTTGCCGCCAGTCAGAACAAAACACAGTGACAAAGCCGAGAAGCAAGTTCAGGCTTTTTAGCCCCCATACCGGCATTTCAAGTGTAGACAAGGATAAGGACCCTGGTGATCATGGGTGGATAAAAAAGGCCAAAGAAAGACTCGAAGGGTGTAAATTCATACAAGTTTGACATTTAAAGCCCCTGTTGAGTCACTTCAATACCATATTTACCAGACAAGCAAGACAAAGAATAGTTAGAATACAGTGAAGACTGGTGCAGAAACAGACATTTTCCAGAATAGGATATGACTTTACAGATACCATACAGAACATGACTTCATATGTGCAGAGAAGAGAAGCTGGCCGGGGAGTAAGGGAAACGAACAGTTCGAGAGTATATTGCTCTGTATCAGGGAATGAAGCCAAGAGGTGCCAATCTCTACAGAGCAAACTAACACCCGGGGGCGGGGTGGTCAATGAAGGACCACATAAGTGGGGAGACCACACACGTCCATGATTGGAGGCAGTGTGGTCTTCCCTTCTCTCCATTCTGCCCTCTGATACAACACAGTCCCAATAGAAATTCCAACAGATTTTGGGTGGAATTTGACAACCAAATTCTAACATTTATTAGACTCCAAAGGGCCAAGAGGAGCCAAAACATTTTCAAGGTGGGATGACTTGCTTGCCAATGTCAAGATTTCTTAGCAAGCTACATAAATAAGGTGAAGTGAAATCAGCATGGGGCAGACATCTACACACACATATGGACCCGATATAGGATCAGGACAGCTTGGAAATCTGTGTGACAGGAAGCACAATTCAATTAGCTGTGCAGGGCCACTGGCCACCACGTGGGGAGAAAGCGTAAACTGGACTTCTATTTCATACCCACGCAAAAATCAGTTCTCTGTGAATTAAAGACATAAAGATCATAGAAGAGAATATCATCTTAATGACTTCTTAAATGAGGTACACAAAGCACAAATGACTAAGGAAAAGATGGACACGTGACCTTATATTAGTAAGACACCATGAAGAGTCAAAAGACATGCTACACCTAAAGGGTTCATATCCAGATCGTATTAAAAACTGCTACAAATTGGTAATAGACAACCCAATAAAAATTAGCAAAGTATTTTATAAGCCTCTTCACAGAACAGAATATCCAAATGGAAAAGGTGTTCAACCTCAGAAGAGATCAGGGAAATGCAATTAAAGGCCCCACAGGATGCTACTGCTATCCATCATGTTGGCTGTAATTAATCCGCCCACAATCCCACTTCCAGGTATAGACCCTGAAGAAACCTACATCTGGAAACAACCCAAATGTCCATCAAGAACAGAATGGATAAATAAATTGTGGCCTCTTCACGGCATGGAATACAACACAGCAGTGCCATGAACAAGCTACAGGGACACTTACCACTATGGATGAATTGATTTCATTTATTTACAGTTCAAAACCAGGGAGCCCCAAACCACAATGTTCAGAGGTCCAGACCTAGGTGGTAAAACTGTGATGAAAGTCAGGCAACAATTCCCCTCCCATCAAGACTGTGGGCCGGCTGGCGGGGAGGGTGGGAGCTGACTGGGGCAGGGCACACAGGAGTGGATGGGGGCTGCAGTGATATTTTTCCCTCACTCTTCTTACAAGTGTCTGTGTTATACTTGTTAAACTGTTATGCATTTTTCTGTGTGTATGTTATACTTCACAGTACGAGTGACCACACACACACACACACACACACACACAGACACGCACACACACACGAAAGGAAAGGGAAAGGAAGACCATCACCACATACCATGCAGAGGTGTTACCCAGACCCCCACCCCTCTGAGACCTTGCCCGACTCTGGCCCCTGACAAGGGCCGCCCCACTGGCTGCCTGCTCTCCAGCCCACCCCCAGCCTCCCTGAGCCTCCAGCCACTGTGGGCCTGCTGAGGTGGGGGGCCCTTCCCCCTCATGGCCTCACATTTCCCTGTGAGGTGTTTCCATCCCTAAAGTAGCCCTCCCACCCCCGCCCCCCATGCCCTGCTGGCTAGGCCCCCCTGGGCTCTGCCGTGTGCTGCTTGCCTTCTGGCACACGCTGTGACTCCCATGCTATGGCCAAAGCCCCGAAATTGGAATTGGAAGAAAGCAGTGGTATACGCAGGCCCCTCAAACCCACCATGTTGCACACTGGCGTCAAGCTTTGAGTCCACACCAGTGACCCCACACAGTAGCCCATGTGAAGTCTGAGGCTCTGGGGTTGCCTGGGGGCCTTGGCAGTGCCCCACGGGGTTTTGGTGCCGTGAGCTGATGCCTAGGCTGTGTGGTCCTGATGAGAATCTCTACCTGCTATGTAAGCAGGGTCCTTGTGGGCAGGTTTGTGAGCCGCAGGAGGTCTCGCCTGGGCTCCAGAGAGCTTCCACCTTCTGGGCGGTGGCGGTGGTGGGTGTTCTTCTGGGTCAGTCACAGGGAGGTGGTGGCCCATGAGTTGCTGCCAGAACTGGGGCTGTGCAAGGTCCTCCTGCACCTCCAAGTACATCCGAGGTTCATCCCTGGAGCTGGGAGACAGAGCCTGCCTGGCCTGCAGGAGGTGCAGGGTTGTTAACTGACAAATCATCCCCAGCAGTCGGGGCCCTTCAGAGAAGAGGGGTTGAGATAGAAAAACAACTCAAGGAGATCACTGCAGACCCCAAAGCTAGCAAGGCAGAGCAAAAGGCGTGAGTGGGAGCGGTCTGCCCAGGCCTCAGGTTCACTGAGGAGAGCCAGAAGGGCCTGGAGTGGTTTGAAAAACACACCCTAGTCTGACTCCCAGAACAGGAGCAGTGGAAATAAGAGGAATGCCCTCAAAAGAACATGGGGTGTCAGGGGACAGCCTGGACAGACATGAAGGGGCTGATGGGACCCTGGAGTGGCCAGGCCAACAGAGCAACTCAGGCAGGGGCCAGCAACTCTCCCTGGGGGGCGGGGGGGGGGCAAGGCTGGGGACAAGGCAAGGCCACCCAGGGAGCCAGGTGACTCAGAACACTCCTGAGGGGCTGCCGCTCCACACAGAGTGGGGAGAACTCTGCTCAGGGCCAAGATGGCTTCTGTGAGACCCAGAAGCCATCCACGAGCCAGCAGTTCTCAGAGGCTGTGGAGGATCCGGGCAAATGCAAGGATGGAACATCAGCACCAAACACTGAGAAGATCTGGGGACACCGTTTGGGACGGGAAGACTGGGGGGTAGGGTCCAGGATCACACGGCCCTAAGGGAACATGTTTTTAAATGTAGGGATTTGGTCTCAGGAAGGCTCAGCTGAGCCCCACCAGAGGCGAGCAGAGCCAGGCACAAGAGGGGCCAGCAGCGGGGAGAGTGGCCGATGGATCGTCACTCTTGGGTCTCTGGGGTGGAGCCCTGGGGCTATTTCAACAGTGGATGCTGTGACCAAGCCGGAGTTGACTGGTTTTTCTTTCTCTTGCCCTGGGAGACCCCAAGAGACAAAATCTAGAGGAATATGTCAGAAAAAGTAAAATGTGTGGGCGAGAAAGTATTAAAAGGAGGGAAGGCACTGGAATCCAACAAAAACGGCCAGCCCTCTGTGTGGTCAGGAAAAGGGATGAAACCACCACCAGGAGCCGACACAGCACAAGTGCATGGGCTCAGCCTGGAGCCGCAGGCAGCAGCACAGCCAGGATGCTCCCAGGGCACAGAGCCTCGCACCGGAAATGAGGTTGCAGAAACAGCTGCCACGTCAGGCCGGAGTATCCCAGATGCAGGACACACAGTGTCCTGAGAATCAACCGGGCAGAGCGGCTGCTCCCTGGTCCTTGGTTCAGGAACCTGCTCCAGGCAGGACGCACGGACACTGGGCAGAGCTCAGCCCTGGGTGCCCAGAGGGAAACCGAAAATTACGAGGTTTTGAACATTCTGGAAGAAAGAAGGTATCGTAAATGAGACCCTACAGCTGGGCTGTCCACAGCCATTTGTGAGAAGGCAGGAGTGGCACAGATGCGCTCAGAGAGGAGAAGGAACACAAAGTTGCTCCCTGCCCCGCCCAAAGCATCCACTGGGCTAAGCTAACCCTCCACCAGGTCCAACCCTCAGGGGGTGGGGTCGGGGGCTGACATCCTCTTTCCTGTCCACTCTCCTTCCATTCCTGCCTGGGTCTTGAGCCAGCAGAAAGAGGAGTCCACATGGGGCTGAGTACTGCCTGGATTCTGAGTACACCCAGCAGCCTGCAGGCTGCCCTAGGGGTTGATTTCCCTGTGGCAGGCAAGGCCTAGTAACTCTGAATCCTTTAAAAGTGGGGCACATGACAGGCTAGCGGAAATCCTGAGGTGTGGAGAAGGACCCCATTCCAGGAGCCATGTGGGTGGCTGGGCTGGCACAGATGCTTGGAGAGGAAGTTAACGACTGGGCTCTCAGGGAAGGCTTTGGACTTCAATCCTCGGACCTTAAGACTTTTAGTTTTTATTTCCTTGAACTTTAACCTAAAAGGGCAAAGGAATTTAATTTTTTGATTTGAATTTCACCCTAGGAAATTCACGAGAGAGGGCATTTCTGTGTTGACTTGGAATATCTTTGTCATTTTATCTCTTTGCAGAACATCTGAGCCAAATTTGGACTTTGAGGCTGGCCCTGATTTAGGATGGAAAGGTTAGGGAGAGAATACTTGGTTTGGGATCTAGTGTGCCCGTGGAGTTAAATGACGCCTGGTTCTGGCCCATCCCGAGGTGGCTGAGGTGGGGGAATTTTTTTTTTTTTTTATAAATTTATTTATTTTTGGCTGCATTGGGTCTTCGTTGCTGTGCGCAGGCTTTCTCTAGTTGTGGCGAGCGGGGGCCACTCTTCTGTGGTGCGCAGGCTTCTCATTGCCGTGGCTTCTCCCGTTGCAGAGCATGGGCTCTAGGGCACTTGGGCTTCAGTCGCTGTGGCTCGCAGGCTCCAGAGCGCAGGCTCAGCAGTTGTGGCTCATGGGCCCAGTTGCTCTGCGGCACGTGGAATCCTCCCGGACCAGGGCCCGAACCCGTGTACCCTGCATTGGCAGGCGGACTCTCAGCCACTGTGGAGGTGGGGGAATCTTAACTGCCCACGGGCCCCAAAGGGGAATGGTTGGAATGGGGCCCGCACCTCTCCCCCTGGGAAACGGTTGAGGCGGCCTTGAGGGCCCTTTCCCTCCCACCCCTTCCCACCCACCACTCCGCTCAGCAAGCAGCAGCAATATCGCTGACCCATGTATTTGGGAAAAGAAAGTGGGCAGGTTTGATTCGGCTCCTTTGGGGCCTCTCTCGGGATCTGGCCCAGCCTGCCCTGTGGGTGCCCAGCGGCGCCCTCGCTCTCTTTGGGGGTGAAGGGGAGCAAGCTGCCCAGCGTGGGACAGCCTCTCTCCATCGCCTCAGGCCCCTAGCAGGCTGCTGACCTATCCTCCCAGCCCCACGCCCCGTCCCCACCTCCTCCCTGGCCTCCTCCTCCTCCTCCTCGTCCACGCGGCCTCGCTGCCCTGACCGCTGCCAGCCCGTCCCCAGAACCCAACACCCATGTTCTTGCCTAGAAATGAACTCCAAACTATCACTTCAGGTAAGCTTTTTTGTTTCTTAAAGGGCTCACTCTGCACACATTGGCAGAGGCAGACTGTGTTCAGATCATGGAGGCACCAGGTACCAGGTGGAGGAAGAACAACCAGGGGGCAAGCAATCAGGCCCCTGTACCCCATTCCCGCCAGTGCCTGCCAGCGCCGAGCTGCAGCCCCCTGCTGAGTTGGACCCCTTGCTCCTCACTGCCTGGCCCGGGCCCCGTGGCTGCCCTATCACCGCCTGTGCTGGCTGTCCTCCCCGGTCCCTGGCCTCTGCTGCTCGTCTTCCCTGCAGTCCCTGGAGAGGCAGCCGGGGCTGCACCAGAACAGCACCCCCTCAGTTTTCCAGGCTTTTCCAGCGGCCTGGGGCACTCACTTACTGAGCTTGGAGTTTCCGACCTCAGGCCAGTGCTCTCAGGGGAACGGCCTGCTGCTCGGCCTAAGGCAGGGTCGGCTTTGAGTAAAGGCCAGGGCGGCTTCCCCTAACAGGCAAGGCCCAGGCCTGTGTCCAGGGCCTCCAGGTCTCCTGTCCCCCTTCAGCTCCCATGTGAGTGGCCTTTCCCAATTTCCCAAGCAATTTCCCCAGACATTACCTCGTGGTATCCTCACAACAACCCTGTGAGGTAGGTGTTAGTGGCCTTACTTTAAAGGGGAAACTGAGGCCCAGAGAGGTAAAGTAGGAGATTTCCCCCACGGTCACACAGCAAGTTAGCCGCAGGACCGGTGCCCGTCCTCACCCCACTGCCCGTCCTCACCCCCCTGCCCTCGCTCCCAAGCCGAGGCCTTCTCGCTTTTCTTCCAATTCTTCTTCTTCTACACTTTTCCTCTCCCGTCTCCCCTCCCGTCCTATCAGAGGACAGGCAGGTTAAGAGGAGCTGGCCTGGGGCTCTGCCAGACCTGTCTGGGACCTGAACGGGAATCAGCTTTGCCGGCTCCCACCACCCCTCGGCCGCTCAGGAAGTGGCCTGTGGCTCAAGGATCAGCTTGACCAGCTGTGTGTGTGCAGGAGAGGGCGGGGTGGGCCCAGCAGGGAGAACTCTGCTCAGGGCCAAGGACCCTCTTCCCATCCAGAGGAGGGCTTTGGCGGGGCGGGGGTGGGGGGGACACAAATGCCAGGAACCTCCCTGCTGTGTGTACTGGAGGAGGAGAGCAGGGTGGGTAGGTGTGGGAGCCTGTGTGTCAACACAAAATGAGGCAAAATTAGAGAGTGAACCAGTGCCTGGCAATGGTCAAAGGTGTACATTCTCTTCCCTTGAACTCTCCGGTAGCACTAAACTTGAGCCTGGCACAGCTGTGATTACTCAGAGCAGAGGGGGATTTACAGCCAAAGTAAACAGCGCTGAAGCTTCAGGGCATGTGCTTATCCCTTCAGGGGCCCTAGCCATGCTTTCAGTTGTCAGGTGCTTTTGGAAAATTTGCAGAAAATACTTTTACAAGTTGGTTGAGGCCCATTGTGTTTTTCCACTGCAAATTTCCTCCGTCACACCTCTCCTGTGAGCATTTGGGCATTTGGGATGTGGCTAAGGGGAAGGTAAAATTGGGGGATCACTAATGTGTGGGTTGAGTGGGATATGTCCACGGGCTTTGAAGTCACTCCTGTGTCTGCTATCTTGGTGCATAAACGGTGTGCCCCTGGGACACACTTACTGCTAAAGGAGAGGTGGGGGAATCACCTCTTCTGTGTAGGAAATATAAAATAATTGTCACAATGAAAGGTAATCAAAGAGTCTGCAGTCCAAAAATACAGGGGCGGGGTTGGGGGAGGGAGTATTTGAAAGGCGAAGGTGTGTCCAGCAGTTAAGAAGAATGTCAGGATATTCTTCTTGAGCTTGTGGTGCTTTTTTATTTTTTATTTATTTTTTGCGGTACGCGAGCCTCTCACCGTTGTGGCCTCTCCCGTTGCAGAGCACAGGCTCCGGATGCACAGGCTCAGCAGCCATGGCTCACGGGCCCAGCTGCTCTGCGGCACGTAGGATCTTCCTGGACCGGGGCACGATCCCGTGTCCCCTGCATCGGCAGGCGGACTCTCAACCACCGCATCACCAGGGAAGCCCGGTACTTGTTTTTAAAATTCATAATTTCTCAATCTAAATAATCGCTTTATATATAAAAAAAGGTTGCTTATCATCTTGAGTGTGTTGACAATGACCCGGTTTTTCTGTTCAGCCTGCTTTTCCAACAGACTCTTTAGTCAAGACTCAACGCCCACCCCCCCCCACCCCGCCCTGGTGCTTATGGGTCAGACTCTTATTGGCTGTTAACAGGGCCCCTGATGTTCTCCACAGCTCTGTTCTCACACCAGGCCATCCCTTTTGCTGCTCTTCAGGACTGAATACCCCACCTAATGCATGTGAACTGTAATGTGACCTGAGAGCTTCCTTATTCCAAGCTTACTGATTCCTGCAGGAATCATCACCCCCAAGTCACACAGGAGGAAACTAAGGCCAAGGCCAATGCTAAGCCTGAAGGAGGTGACTGGGTTGAAAATGACAGGATAACATGAGGGATGAGGCCAAGGCAATTGGTGAGGACAAGACAGCTGCAGTGCTTTGTCCCATGCCATTCCAGCTGGTGACAAAATAACTGTCTCTAACAGATTCCTGGCAAGGGCTCCTCCCAGACAGCAGCAGCCTTCCTCTGGAGCCAGAAATGCCTCCGTTTATATGGTTTCATTCACAGGCCACCTTAGCTCTACTTAAGCAGGAAAGCTGAAATGACTTGCCCAAGATCACTCAGCTAGTAAGTGACAAATCCAGGATTCAAATCCAGGTCTCTGGACCCAGAGCGTGGACAGGGAGAACGAGAGCAAACAGACTGGCAGCCCATCAAGCCAACCTGGCCCTGCTGGCAAGTGGTGGCAGCAGGCCCTGGCTGGGTAAGGTTGGCTCCAGTCCCTTCCTTCCCCAGTGGCTCCCCAAGCCACGTGGACTGGGCTTTCTGGTAACACGTCCTTGCATTACAGGGCCCCACACCCTTTAAAAGCACTTTCAGCGTCTCACTAGGTCTCTGTAACCACCTCCAGAGAGGGCAGAGCTGCAATTACTTTACAGATGACAAGGCAGCCTCAGAAAACTCTGGGGAGCTCAATAACCTCCCAACTGTGATGTTCCCTGGCGTTATCAGCGGTAACTTGTCCTACGGTGCAGGGGCCATTCACCTACAGCCACAGCAGTTTCTATTGGAGTAAGACCACCAAGGTCCTCACCTGGGACCCCAAGGTGCCCTGGCAAAGGATGAACAAAGCATGAACAAGATGGGGGGAGGTCCCGTGTGAAGTCTCCTATTGACAAGGGTTACTGTGAGGCTTCTTGCCCTGACCCCCTAGTCTTAGACTTGGTCCACCTCACCCAGAAGCCCTAAAATGGGTGGGACTGGGGTGTCATGACAGGTACTTCTCTTAAAACCAGTCTCTAGTTCTCACCAGGGTGGGCCTCCATGGTGCTCTCTCCTCCTCCCATTGGCATCCCTTCCTTGCGCTGCTACTGTCCATCTGTCCCTTCCTCTTTCCCCTCCTTAACCCAAAGGTAAGTCTCCCACAGGTAGAGGGAAGACTCAGAGTGGCTGAGAGCTCTAAGCGCCAGAAAGAGCTGTGGTCAGACTTCCACCTACACGTGAAAGCAACCTCTGAGGACCCTTCCTGCTTCAGAACTGGGCTCTTGACTCAGGTCTCCTCCCTGCCTGCTCCCCTTTCCCTGACCGTTCTTCCCCTCCCCTATCCTGTGCGTAAAAAATATTGACCTTCCAAAAATGAGTAGGGGTCTATTATGCTTTTCTCAGCGATGGGGCGTCTAGTGCTAGGGAATGACGCCATGGACTCAGCTTTGCTGGGAGGTCTGCCCAGCTCTGTTTCTTCCACCTCCCCTTTTCCCTCCACTTTTTGAGTCCACCCTCTTCTATTCGCGCCTTCCTGTCTCCCCCTCTGGGACCCGGCACAGTTCCTTCCACTCGACATGGCCGGAGACTGCACTCTCTCCCCTCGCCCGGCGGGGTCTCAGCTCCGAGGCCCCAAACCCTTCCCTTCCGCTCCACAGGCCCCGGCGCTTTCTAGGCCCCCCTCCCGGGTGGTTTTCCCGCCCCTTCCCTTCAGCCTAGGCCGCCGCCCGGCAATAACTGAACCATCCACCGCTCTCGGGGTCCCTGGGCAAGACGGGCGCGCGTGTCACCAGACCGTAACGGTCCAGCACGCGCCGACCGTTGCCATGGCAACGCCCCCCTCCCGGCAAGCTCCGCGCGCGGGGCCTGGCAGGGCATGGGCGAGGGCGGCGAGGTGGTGGGTCCGCCCACACTACGCTCCACGCTCCTGGCGATGCTCTGAGAGACTGTGCTCTGAGGGGCGGGGCGGGGCTGGCAGCTCCCAGCGTGCTCCGCGCGGCGGGGCGGGGCCGAGAGGGGGGCCCTGGAGCCGGGTGGCCCGAGCGTCTGTGTGCTGGTGGTGTCTGCCGGAGGGGCAAAGTGAGGGCTGATGAAATGCTGTTCCAAGGGCCGGCATGAGGCACGCGTCCAAGAGAAGGGCCGTCTGGCGTAATTTTTGTTTTTGCAATGACCTTTTTATTAGTATGGAGGTTTTAATTTATTATTATAGAGAATAATATACAAGTACTCGTGTATCCCCCACGTGGGTCGGGCTTAAGTGAAGCCCTCGGGTGCTTCCACCTCAACCTCCACGCTTGGGAATTTGGTGTTTGCCGTTAGGTATGTGTTTATAATTGAAGGAAGTCAGAACAGTTACCCCCAAATATGCTACTCTGGCATATTGACTATTTTGAGTCAGACGCTGGAAAAACAGCAAATGCAAGAAAAACACTGATTTTCTTTCTTTTTTTTAAAGAAAAAAAGTTCTTATCTTTTGCCCAGTTTTCTACTGCGTTGCGCTTTTTTCCTTACCGATAGAGTCTCAGACTGGTTTCACTGGGGATTTACATTTTTAGGCGTAAACCTGGGGAATTTTCTTGCATTTCCTCTCCGGTGGCCTTTTCCTGTCATTTGTGAAGAACGCTTCTTATTCCGTGGCCGCATCCTAGCAGGGTCTCGAGAGGACGCGACGCACGGTCTTTAATCATCACAAAGCCTTCGCCCTGTGTTATAGTCAAGGGCTCTTTACAACCAACCGCGAGCCCAAACACAAACTTAGGGAATGGCCCATAAGCGTCCGATACAGCACAGGTGAAAGCACACCATGCTTTCAAGTTTCTCGGGGTTCCCTTACCCACATTTCTACTTTCTTTTTTTTGGCTGCGCCCTGGGCATGCGAGATCTTAGTTCGAGGACCAGGGATCGAACGTGTGCCCCATGCAGTGGAAGCGGGGAGTCTTAACCACTGGATCGTCAGAGAAGTCCCCACGTTTCTATTTTCAACAGATTTATTTGCTTATAGGTGGGGTGGGGCAGGGAAGGGAGAGCAGTCTCCCAGGGCTCCTTACATGAGAAAGAAGGAAAGAGTTGAAGGGAAGGAGGAGAGAAAGAGAAAAAAAGGAGGAAGGGAGGGAGGAAGGAAGGAAGGAAAAAGAGAGGAAATCCAGAAAGAAAGAAAAAGAAAGGAAGAGGGAGGAAGGAGAAACAGAAGGAAGGAAGGAAAGAAGAAAGGTAGAAAGAGGAAATCCGGAAAGAAAGAAAAGAAAGGAAGGAAGAAAGAAAGGAAATCAAAAAAGAAAGAAAAGAGGAAGGGAGGAAGGAAGGAAGGAAAGAAGAAATAAAGAGGAAATCCAGAAAGAAAGAAAAGAAAAGAAGGGAGGAAGGGAGGGAGGGGCTTCCCTGGTGGCGCAGTAGTTAAGAATCCTCCTGCCAATGCAGGGGACATGGGTTCGATCCCTGGTCCGGGAAAATCCCACATGTGGCAGAGCAGCTAAGCCCGTGTGCCTACAACTACTGATGCCCGTGTGCCTAGAGCCCACGCTCTGCAACAAGAGAAGCCACCACAATGAGAAGCTCGCGCACAGCAAAGAAGAGTAGCTCCCACTCGCCGCAACTAGAGAAAGCCTACCCGCAGCAACGAAGAACCAACACAGCCAAAAATTTAAAAAAGTAAATAAATTTATAAAAAGACAGAAAGAAAGAAAGGAAACCTCTGGTGCTGTGCTGTGTGCACCAGGATGAGAGTCTCGATGGAGGCAGGGCTGAGTCTGGAGGCTGGTGAGGCTGCCAGGCCATCGGGGTCTTGGTTGTGGGGTAAGAGGTGCAGGAGGTGGAGAGACAGCACTTGGTGATGGAGGGTCTGGCCTGAGCCCAAGGGGCGGGGGTTCGGGGGGCACGCGAGGAGGGCAGAGGGAGGTCCCAGTAGGAAGTTGGGATAGTTACTCAGAGGGGTGGGGTGGGCATGGGAGTGTCTGTGTGTGTGCTTCTGTGTGTGTGTGTGTGTGTGTGTGCATGACTCTGTGAGTGTGTGGGGTTGTGTGTGTGGGGTGTGCGTGGCACAGGCATGGTGGGAGGGAAGACAGAAATCCTTAAGAACCTGACATGTGTGTCGCAGCGGACTTGAAGAACAGTGAAAGCTGTCTAGACTGAAGGGAAGCGGGGGTGGGGGTGGGGGTGGGGATGTGGCCCCCCCAGCTGAAGAGAGCAGGGGTGGGAGTGTCCATCAGCTTGCACCGCCCCATGAAGGCGGAGGAGGACCAGGCTGGGGACCCTGCTTTTGAAAAACCAGTGACCGGCCCCTCACAGGGGCAGAGGCCACAAGGTGTGATGGCTTGGCTGGGCGCCCAGCCAGTTGTGGAGGGAGTAGGCTTCAGGGAGGGGCATGGATCAGACCATGGACCCCATTTTGGAGGCCTGAGTAGAGGGCCGACGGGAAGCACAGGGATGGTGCTTGAGCTCTTTCTGGACCTGTACTCACCCCCCTGCCGTGCCATCTACATTTTCACCAGGAAGAACAGCATCCCCTTTGAGATGCACCCTGTGGAGCTGGCACAGGGTGAGCAGAGCTAGGTGGGCTCCACGGAGGGGCGCCTAGGGGCCAGACCCTGCGCTGAGCCTCCTCTGCTCTCTGCCCCCAAGGGGAGCACCTGAAACCCGAATTCCTGAAGGTGAACCCCCTGGAGAAGGTGCCTGCCCTCAGGGATGGGAACTTTCTGGTGGCCGAGAGGTAAGGTGCCCTGGGTCTGGGGCTCATTGCTGGGGGGAGGCAGAAGGAGGCAGACAGAAAGCTGGTAGCCCCTGGCTTGAAGATCTTTCCAGACTGCTGGGCCCCTTCCTCCTTTCAGCGAATCCAGCTCAGAGGGCTGGGAGCTGGACCAGGGGGCTGCTTTGGGGCTAAAGCTGGGAGCTTCAGAGTGGAAGGGGGTGTAGGCCACCGGGGAAGACCCAGGCTTGAGGGGAGCCCCTCCCCAGATGTCTGAACATGTCCTTTCAGAGTCACAGGAGCTGGGCAGCCCTGGGGCTGCACTGGGCTCTGAATGCCCGTCCCCTGTCCTCACTTTTTGCCCATCACTAATCTATCACAGCTGTCTTTCCCCTGAGCCTGAATGAAACCTCAGAATCATTCTGAACGCAGAGCCCCAGAGGGCATCGCTGATAAATGGCTGCTGAGGGAGGGTGAAGAGGAGGTTGAGGAGGCTTGGAGGGCCCCAAGATAAGCTGTCGCCTCTCTTCCCAGCCCAGTCTCTCCTGCCCCACGTCTCCGGGCAGCCTGTGGATGCTGTGCAGCTGCAGCAGCCGTTGGGGAAGCTGACGCCCGCTTTGCAGCACCTGGATCAGGAGGTCCTGGCGGCCAGGCCCTTCCTGGCCACTGAGCAGGTCTCCCGGGCGGATCTGATGGCATTCACAGAGCTGATGCAGGTGAGGTTCTCCTGCCCACTTGTCCTCTGGGGCTGCTCTGGGCGCAGGCTGAGCCCAGGCCCCAGCTGCCCTGTCTCCCCAGCCCACTGCCGTCGGCTGCGACCTCTTCCAAGACTGGCCCTGGCTTGCTGTGTGGCGAGCCTGTGTGGAGGCCACCCTGGGCCTTGAGCTCGTCCAGGAGGCCCACAGGTGAGTGCTTCAGCCTCGGGACCCCCCAAGAGGCCCAGTGGGACCCCCAGCTGGCCCAGAAGCTTGTGCAGAGGGTGAAGGAGCGGCTCCGCTGAAGGTCTGCCGCGCCCCTGCGCTCTGCCATCTGCAGTAAACACTCTGTGTGCCCCCAACTCATGTCCAGCCTCTTTCTGTCCCGGGAAGTGGGCTCTCCCCATTTCCAAATGGTCAGGGGATCTCCTGAAGTCACGTAGCTCAGAGTGAGCAGCACTCAGGCCCCCACAGTGACCTTCCTCTGCCGCCAGGTGCTGAGTCCAGGTGCTCGGCCTGGCCACAGCCGGTCCCAACCCAGGCTGGAGGTTTCTGGGCTCCTCTGCGTGGCCCCTTGAGTCCCCTGTGGCGTCACCCCAATGCCCTGACGGCCCCCTGGGCTCCTGTTTCTTTCTCCCCACCTGTTTCTAGCCACAGTTCAGGCTAGATTGACCTGTGGATATCCCCGCTCCCTGCTTCTGGAACCCTCCTGGGTTAGTTCTCATCCCATCCTCACTCTGGACCCTGCAACGCCCCTTCGATTACGTTCTGCCATGAAGGACTGGCCCTGGGAGCGCCCACGTGGAAGCCCTTCTCAGACCCGGGCCAGGAGTACAAACGGACACCCCCAGGGAGGGGAAGGGCAAGGTCACAGCCACCCCTGACCCCTTGGCCCCAAGCCACAGGCCTCTCCCCAGCCTGTTCCTGGGTTTCCTCAGAATCTTTGCTGCTGTGAGAATTCCAGGCTTCTCGGCCTCATGAAAACACCAAGTGAACAAGAGGTTCCAGAACGCGGGGGCCTGGGCCTGGGCTGGTGGGCACAGGGCCAGGGCGCAGGCTACATTTTGGCTGAGGCTGGGTGTCTGCCGGCCGCAGTGGGGGCCCAGCATGGGCCTGGAGCTCTACCTGGACCTGCTGTCTGCGTCGTGCCGCGCTGTCTACATCTTTGCCCGGAAGAACGGCATCCCTTTCGACTTCCAGTTTGTGGATCTGCTGAAAGGTTGGCATCCGCAGCTGCCCGGGTGGGAAGGCAGGACACAAGGTTGGGGTATTTCTGAGAAGCGGAGACAGAGACAGAGGAGACCCCCACAAAGTCCACAGGGGAAGAAAAGCTTCCCAAGGGAATTGGTGGTGGTGCTCCTGCCCCGCCTGCCTTTGCGGGTCCCCACGGACTCTGCCCCACTGTGAACAGGCTCTTCTGGGGGGAAGTGGGAGGAAGAGGGGCGGAGGGACCCCCACCTAGCGCCCCACCTTCTTCTCGAGGGTGCCCAGCACCTCGTCAGCTGCAGCACCTGCCAATTAGTTTGGCAGAGGTCGCAGAGGCGCACGGTTATTCCTCATTTACTTCAATCCACACCCGTTCCCCCGCTCCAAGTGTTCAGACCTGCTCAGGGTGACCCCCCAAGCCTGGGTGAGGTCCGTGGCCGCACTCTCCCTCACCACTCCAAGCAGCTCTAAAACCTCAGCTTGCAGAGGCTGGAGCCTCCAGAACACAGAGGAGGAGACCCGGGAGCCCTGGACATTATCGGGGTGGAAGTAGAGCCCCCTGAAGTGTTTTCAGTGGAGGCAGCTGACCAAGGAGGAGTTAAAACCCCCCCCGAGCCCCCCCCCACACACACATAGGGTTCTCTGTTCGGATCACTTGGATTGAGTGCCTATGGGAGGCTCCCTTTTGGATTCCATCTGTGTGCTGGGCCTGGGGCTCCTGTGCTGGCACCTGCCCTGCTCCCCTTAGAGGGGCAGGGGGTCTAGGGGTGGGATCCAGGCCCCTAGGGCTTCTGTTGATTCACAGGCTGTGGCTTTAGGCCCAGAGTTGGGGGTGAGGGCTGGAGGCCTCCAGCTTCTGTGAGCCATAAAGGTTGTCCTGGTCACGGAGCCTGGGATGGGGGCAGGCGTCCTGACCTGGTCCCTGTTGGGCCGCTGATTTGCCCCCTTACCTGGGGTGAGCCATGGTTTTCCTCTGGGACTCAGTTTCCCTTCTTGCGAAAATGGAGAGAAAGGCATTTCTGCCTCTGGGAGGCCTGGGTCTCTCTTCCCTGGGGTCCCAGCAGCCTCAGACCTTCCTGCACCTCTCAGGTCACCACCACAGCAAGGAGTACATTGAGATCAACCCCCTGAGGAAGCTGCCCAGTCTCAAAGATGGAAAATTTGTCTTATCTGAAAGGTAACGGTCTTCCCTGGCTCTCCCACCATGTGTCTGCTCTTCCTGGGAGAGTCAGTGGCAGCCCTTCTGCTGGTGCCTATTGATTTTTTTTTTTTTACTCTGGAAAAGTTCACACATACACTTAAGTAGAGTAAATAGTAAATAAGAAGGAGTATAACGGACCCACGTACCCACCCCGTAGTTCCAACAGTGGTCCACCCAGGGGCCCATTTTGCATCATCTATACTCCACTCTGTTCCCCTGCCTCCTGGCCACTCCATTCCTTCACCTGTAAATGTTTAGGAATGACCTTCTAAGAGATAAAGTGTCTTTAAAAAAAAAAGCATCACCACAATACCATGATGACACCTAATAAAATTAACAATAATTCCTGTATTTCATCATATATCCTGTTCGTATTTGACAGTCTCTGAATATCTCAGACATATTTTCTTTGCAGTTCGTGCCTTGGAATCAGGGTCCAAATAAGCTGCAAAGAGTGCAACTGATTGATCCACCTCTTCAGTCTCTTTTCATCTCCAGCCCCCTCCACGCCCCACCTTGGACCTTGGACCTTTGCATTTTTTGCCATGGTTGAAGAAACCACCTCCTTTGTCCTGTGGAATTTCCAATGGTCTAAATTTTGCTGACTGCATCCTCATGGTGCCGTGTAACATGGCTTTCTGTCCCTTCATTTCCTGTAAACTGGTAGTCGGATCTCAAGGTTTGGTAAGATTCAGGGTTCATTGTTCCTCAGCCTGCTTCACAGGTGGTCTCATAAAGTATATCTCCCAAGTGGACCATGGAAGTCTGGGTGGCCCAGGGCTAGGTACATTTCTAGGACTGCTGTCAGAGGGCACCACCGACTGGCTGGCTTAGAACAACAGAAATGTATTGTCTCATGGCTCTGGGGTAGAAGTCCGAAATCAAGGTGTTGGTAGGGCCATGCTCGCCATTAAGGGGCCAGGAAGGATTTGTCCCAGGTCTCTCCTAGGTTCTGGTAGCCTAGGGTGTTCCTTGTCTGGAAGATGGCCATCTTCTCCCTGTGTCTATTCACATCGCTTTCCCTCTGTGCATGTCTCTGTATCCAAATATCCCCTTTTTATAAGGACACCAGTCTTTTTTTTAAATTTTTTTAGCTGCATTGGATCTTTGTTGCTGCATGTGGGCTTTCTCTAGTTGCGCTGAGTGGGGGCTACTCTTTGTTGCGGTGCATGGGCTTCTCATTGCGGTGGCTTCTCTTGTTGTGGAGCATGGGCTCTAGGTGCACAGGCTTCAGTAGTTGCAGCACATGGGCTCAGTAGTTGTGGCTCGCAGTTTCTAGAGCACAGACTTAGTAGTTGTAGCGCACGGGTTCAGTTGCTCCGAGGCATGTGGGATCTTCCCGCACCAGGGATCGAACCCATGTCCCCGGCATTGGCAGGCGGATTCTTAACCACTGCGCCACCAGGGGAGTCCCGACACCAGTCATTTTGGATTAGCATCTACTCCAATGACCTCATTTTAACTTGATGACCTCTGTAAAGACCTTCTTTCCAAATAAGGTCACATTTTAAGGTACTGGGTATTAAGACTTCAACATGTCTTTTTTGGGAGACACAATTCAACTCATAACCGTCTGCTCCCTGGCCCCCCCCCAAATTCATGTCCTGCTCATGTGTGAAATACATTCACCTCATCCCAGCATCTCCAAAAGTCATAATCATCCCAGCATCACCTTTAAGTCCAAAATGCCATCCTCTAAATCATCCAAGTCAGGTATGGGTGCGATTCAGGGTTTGATTCATGCTGGGGCAAAATTCCCTTTCATCTATGAACCTGTGAAACCAGACAACAAGTTATCCTGTTTCCAAAATACGGTGGGGGGACAGGCATAGGCTAGACATTACCATTCCAAAACAGAGGATAGGAAGGAATAAAAGGCTCGTGCATCCCCGGCAAGTCTGAAACCTGGCAGCACAAATTGCATTCGGTTTTAGGGCTTGAGCATTGTTAAAAATCAAAATTCAACTGCGTAAAATTAAAGATTCAACAATTCATGAACGGAGCAGCATCCCACCTGGAAAGGAGCTCTGATGAGCTGTACAAAATGAAAGGCTTGATATAGGCAGAAGGAGGCAGGGAAAGGAAGTTTCTAGCAAAGAGTGGATTGTTTTAGTCAAGATCACCTTTCTTTGGGGGAAGCCAGGGGTCTATCAGGCAGATGACCTCACTAGTGCTGGCCAGGTAATTCCAGATTAACTGGTTCAAGGTCACATTCCTGGGAGAGGCTGAAACTGCAGTTAGGTTAAGGTACTGAGTCTCGGTTTGCTGATGTGGGGCTTAGCACAAGTGACCCCGTTTTGGGCCTTTCGTTTCTCTCTTAACAAAATGATCCTCTTTAGCTCCATACTCTGTCCTCTGAGCCTATCAGGGTGTTGGCCCCACCTTTTAGAACCAGTACCCCAGGCCTGTGGTGGCAGGACAGCCCTACTGGCCCCTGAGCCTCCCTCTGGGTTATTCTTTCCTCTTGAAGGTTGAATAGTCCCATCTGCCCATTTCACAGAGGTGTCTGACAGCCTTCGTTCATTTCATCCCATCTGTCTCCTTCAGTACAAGCTGTCAGTGTTTCTGCTGAAATGGTCCCTTAGATTCACAAGTCACCTGCCTAATATCTTTACCAAGTGATTATCCAGCCACACCCTTGGTTTTCTCTCCAGAGCAGGGCCCCCACCTCTGCCCTTGGCCTTCTTATTATGCCACCTTCTCACCCTTCTGGTCCTTCCCTCCCACCTCCCAGTCCTGGGCCTTAGAACAGCTGTGAATCCACTACCATCCCCCTTAGACCTTCTCCAAAGGCCCACCCTTCCCCCATCCCTCCAGCCTCCTGGCCCCTCTGCCCACAGGTGTCTATTAGGGCACTGAGTGAGGGGCTAAGGACACCAGCCACGCAAGGCAGAAACTCCGCTCAACTAGTTTGAGTTTATTGGGGGATGTGACAAGCCAGGGGAATCTGGGCCTGGCTATGGTGGTGCTGATGCTTTTCCCCACCAGCCCACCTGCCAGCTTCTCTCAGCATTTTCTCCTATTCCCACCACCAGCAACAGCTCTGTAGCCTCATCTTTGAAGCACCTGGTCCTCGCAAAACGAGCAACCCCTCCTTCGTGGGTGACCTGAAGTTCTCAGGAAGGACAGGGATGGGCCCAGTCGAGTCACCTGCTTACTTGTGGGCCTCTCACTGGCCAGGGCACTGGGACCCATGACTGCCAGTCACCTGGGCCAGGATCACTGTTGGTGGAGCGGGTCCCTGCGGGAAAAGTGGGGGAAAGGGTGCTGGCCAGACAAAAGGCCAGATGCCCATTCCAGGGTCATCCCAGGGACTGTGATGTGGGCTGGGCGCCTGTCCGCCGGGAGGTGAGGCTCCTCCGGTCACAGTAAGCTCTGGTTCACCCTGGGGGCAGGGGCTGTCAGAGAACGTGCTGGTGTGTGTGGTCCCCGCTTGGTATCCGAGCTCCCAGTGTGGGAGCCGGGAGGGCTGAAGGCAGGGAATAAGCGTTGAGGACCGTAACCTCTAGGTGCAGGATCAAGAGACACGGAAGGTGTGGCGGTGGGGGCGGTGGGCAGTGGGCATGGACAGAGCAGTGCAGGCCATCTCTGGCTGTCCCTGACCTCTCCCCACCCAGCCTGCACCCTCTCCCCGTCACTCATGGGTTCTGCTTTCTCCAGATTTCCCGCGCCCCCCTTACCCTGTGTTTCCCTACGTGTTGTGCCCTGTCTGGACTGCCCTTCCTGATGCCATCCACCAACTCCCACCTGCCCCACAGGGCCCCTCCCTGCCCTCGCTGATGGGGGCGGACTGACTGCCTTTCCCGGGGCCCTCGGGGCTCATCCTCCTCCAGGTGGGATGTCAGTGCCTAGAGCCCACCTGTGGCTGGAGGGCCCACATTGGGCCCAGCCCCGCTGGATGGTTCGTGTAGAGGGTTGGGGAGGCCAGAGGAGCGCCCTGACTGTCCTCTCTGCAGTGTGGCCATCCTTTTCTACCTGTGCCGCAAGTACAGTGCGCCCTCGCACTGGTACCCGCCAGACCTGCACACGCGCGCCCGCGTGGACGAGTTCATGGCCTGGCAGCACACAGCCCTTCAGCTGCCCATGAACAAGATACTCTGGATCAAGGTGAGCAGGGCCACAGCGGGGGCTCAAGCAAGTCTCCCTCCCTCCCTGAGCCTCATTTCCACAGCTCCCTTTCCTGCCTGCCTTACAGAGCTGTGGGGAGTGTGAACCACTGAGTAGGAAAGCCTTATAAAGACAAGGTGAGGGGTGCCCAGGAGGGGCTGGTATCACTGAAGACGGGATAGGATTCAAGACATTTCATTCCAAACTAGAAAATATCACAGTTGGGAATTCCCTGGTGGTCCAGAGGTTAGGACTTGGAACTGTCACTGCTGTGGCCCAGGTTAAATCCCTGGTCAGGGAACTAAGATCCCGCAAGCCATGCAGCAAAACACTCCCCCCCCGCAAAAAAAAACACCCCAGAGTCAAAGGGCCCATAAAGGCTACCAAATTTGAAGATGACAAATAACCAGTACACGTGTCCCTACTTCTTATCCTATGCCTGTGACAGATATCAGTAATCAATCATAGGATTCTTTCCTGCTGGGACCTCAAATCCTTCTGAACAAGGGCCCCAGGCAACTTCCACCAACCAGAACTGCTAAAAGAGGTGACACCACTTTACATCCTTGGTACTGTCCACCACCTCTCTAGCAGAAAAGGGTACTGAGACCTGGAGGGTCAGATACGGCCTCCTCTCCCTCCCCTCCCCTCCCCTGGCCAGCTGCTGATCCCGATGATCACGGGTGAGGAAGTTCCAGCTGAGAAGACAGAGCAGGTGCTGGCAGAGGTGAAGAACAACTTGAAGCTCTTTGAGGAAAAGTTTCTGCAGGAGAAGATGTTCATCACCGGGGACAACATCTCCCTGGCCGACTTGGTAGCCCTGGTGGAGATGATGCAGGTGTGCGGTGGGGGGGATGGGGGGATGGAGCCTGGACAGAGGAGGGACTCCTCTGTGACCATAACTTTCAGAAAGGCTGGTGAACGGGGAGATATGGGGACTGTGGGAGCCACACCTGGGTGTCTGGCCTTGACCCGGGGGCCACAGGAAACACAGGTTTTGAATCGGGGAGGATCGTGGTCATTCATGCTTCACCAAGAGTCCTCTGTGGGGGCAGGAGCTGGAGGGCCAGCGTGGGACAAGGAGAAGAACACAGTGTTTCTTGGTCAGTCGGCCAGGATCCTGGATGCCTCCTCCTCCCGCTGGACTCTCCGGAAATTGTCCAGAGGCTTCCAAAGTGTCCTTCCAGCCAAAGTGCCTCTTTTCCAGAGCTCCAGACAGATAGCTGTACAGAGCAGCTCCCTGGCTCTGGGTCTGAGGGGCATCCGCTGTGCATGGGGGGACACACGTGGGTGTGGGGCGGCATTTATGTGGTTTCTATGTGCAGGGGAGGGTGACCAGTTCTGACCTAGCTGGTGTGCAGGATGCTGTTGAGACCCTGGCCAGTATGCAAAGTGGCCCTGGTCAGTGTGCAGTGTGGACCAGCACCGGGAAAAAAACATTCCAATCTTTCTGTCCCAGGTGGTGCAGTCCCCTCAGTTTCACCCCCCACCCCTTAAATTTCATTCACAACCCCCCAAACATCTTGTGTGCATGTTTCTTAGGCTGCCTGATGGCTTTCTCGTCCCCGCCCCTGTGCTTGATCACAGAGGGAGGTTCAACAGGGGGGAAAAATAACTGAATTCCTCCCACCCTCATCTGGGGACAAGGGGTTTCCCTGGAAGAGGGCAGGACCCCTGGGAGGTTTCACGCTGGAGAAGTGGGAACCCCTGGGCCAGGGGTCCCTTAGAGAGGGATTCAGGAGCCTTGGAGCAAGACCAGCGACTGAGAGCCCCCAGGGATCTTCCATCCCCACCCACATGTGTTACATGGCCTGCGACCCCTGACCAGGCCTCAGGGGTTAGCCAGCTCACTGTCCACAGGGACAGATGGGGAGAGCCCTGCAGCTGTAGGAGGGACGCAGGTGGGGCTGGTCCACAGGCTGACCATGCCTTCCTCTCTGTCTCTCCACAGCCCATGGCGGGCAACCATAACGTCTTCCTCAACAGCTCCAAGCTGGCCGAATGGCGCATGAGGGTGGAGCTGGCCATCGGCTCCGACCTCTTCTGGGAGGCCCACGACCGGCTGGTGAAGTTGGCGGAGTGGGACTGCTCCACGCTGGATCCGATGGTCAAGGAGAGGATCTGCGATTTGCTGCAGAAGTTCACGTAGAAGCAGCCCAGCCTGCGGGCCTGGCCAGCTCAGCCCCCGGCGCCTCCTACCTTAGGGGAGACGCTGAAAATCACTGTTTTTCAGTGAACTGGAACAACCGCCACGGTTGCTGAGCCTGGGACACACATCTGATGTGGTGGGTCTGGGGGGCGGTCATGAGTCCCCCCAGCTTCCAAAAAGAATTTGAAAATTAAAGGTTAAACATGATTAAACTGTCAATAATAAGAGTTGAGACTTCAGTGCTCTACTTTCACTAATGGATAAAATAGTGAGACCAAAGATCCCCAAGGAAATGGATGATTGAGCAACACCCTAAACCAATCGGCCTGCCAACTACACATAGCACTGCACCCACAACACAGAATACACGTTCTTCTCAAGGGCACATGTAGTATTCTCCAGGTTAGACCCTTTTTGAAGCCATAAAATAAATCCCAAGAAATTTAAACAGATTGAAATCATAGTGTGTTTCTGAACACAGTGGAATGAAATGAGAAATGAACAACAGAAGGAAAACTAGAAGATGAAATATCTGGAAATTAAACAATCCATTTTTAAACAACCAGTGGATCAAAGAAGAAATCACAAGGGAAATTAGAAAGTACTTTGAACAAATGAAAACAAAAACACAACACACCCAAACTTATGGGATGCGGCAGAAGCAGGGCTGTGAAGCAAATTTATAGCTGTAAAGGCATACAGATCTCAAATCACAACCATCAGAAGAAAAGAAATAATAAAGATTCCAGTGGAGATGAATGAAATAGAGAAGAGAAAAACAGTAGAGAAGATCAATGAAACAAAAACTGGATTTTTGAAAAGGCTGTCTCTTGTGCTGTAGTTTTCAGCAAGACCCTGGATCAAACTTCACTCACAACACTCAGGTTGTGCCTTTTTTTTTTTCCTTTCAGCAGACAGTTACCATTTTTTGTTGTTGCTGAGAATAATTAAGAACTACTCAGCAAATTTCAGGTATACCATGCAGTGCTGTTAACTATAGTCACCATGCTGTGCATTAGATCTCCATAACTTATTTATCTGGGGTATTCAAAACTTTATACCCTTTGACCAATATGTTGCCATTTCCCCCCTCGCCCTCCAGCCCCTGGTAACCACCATCTACTCTCTGCTTATTAGAGTTCCACTTTTTTTAGATTCCACACAGCATAAGTGAGATCAGGCAGTATTTGTCTTTCTGGGCCTGTCTTATTTCACTTAGCATAATGACCTCCAGGTTCATCCATGTTGTTGCAAATGACAAGATTTCCTTCTTTTTAAAGGCTAGATGAAAGATTCCTCTGTACGTGTCAGTGTATATTCTCCAATTTTTCTTTATCCATTCACCCCTTAACAGACGCTTAGGTTGTTTCCATATCTTGGCTATTGTGAATAATGCTGCAAAGAACATGGGATTACAGATATCTCTTCCGGATCCTGTTTTCATTTTCTTTGGATATATGCAGAAGTGGGATTGCTGGATCTTTCAGTGGGATTGCTCCATCATTTTAAAGGTGGGGAAACAGAGGCCCAGAGGAGGGAAGAAGCAAACCCAGGGAACGAGATTGAGGTACTGGGCTGGCAGGAGCAGGAAGACCTGCTGTCAGAGTCCAGGGCGCGCCGGGGCGAAGTGAGTTAGCCCACCACGCTGACCGTAAGCCCTGAGGCTTTGCCTCTTGCTGGCGCCAGGATCTCTGCAGCTTGTGGCCAAGAGCGTAGATGCTGGAGTCAGACTTTCTGGACCTGTAATCCACTGTGGGCCTCAATTTTCTCATGCGTAAAACAGGAAGTTCTGACACACACTACAACTAGGATGAGCCTTGAAGACGTTATGCTCAGTGAGATGAGCTTGGGCCTGGGGGCCCTCTGAGCCCCCCAACCCGCCTCCCCCAGGGGGACCATCCGGAGCCCCCGCCCAGCCCGCAGACTCGCCGGGCTTCCGCGATTGCACCCAAGTGCGAGGCCAGAGCGCCAATGGGGAGCTACCAGGGTGGGGGGGGGCGGGCCGCGCTGCTGCTCGTCAGACCCAGCGCTGGGCTTGCTGTGTTCCGTATCCCGTGCTTTGCGAGGCTGGTCCGTCCCCGCCATGGGCCTGGAGCTCTACCTGGACCTGCTGTCCCAACCCTGCCGCGCCGTCTACATCTTCGCTGAGAAGAACGGCATCCCCTTCGAGCTGCGCTCCGTGGACCTGCGCAAAGGTGGGCCAGGCCCGGGTCTGGGGGACCGAGAAGTCAGTGAGGGACGAGGAGGCCGAACACCAATTAGGGGGACCCCTCTCCGAGTCACCCCCGTCCTGGGGCCAGCGCTGAATAGGTGAGCCACCAGGGAGATACAAGATTCGGGGATCCTCAAACTCTGCTTGGTCCCATGGAATGGACCACGGGGCTCAGCTGAAGCGGAGTAAAAAGTGGGGGAGGCATGAGGAAAGGAGGAGGGACGCTGCGAACAGAGGGGGTGCACCTGGGCATAGGGTTGGGGCCCCAGGGAAAGGGGCAGGAGGAGGGGGCTTTAGGGGGGCCGCATGGGGTGTGTGGCAGAGTGAGCCCCTCCTTTGTGGCCCCAGCTGCTGATGCCCTGGCCTGGGCTGCACTGGGTCCCCCTCTGTCCTTTCCTCCTCCTCCTGCTTTGCCTTCACTTACCTTGTCCTCTGCCTCTTATTCCTACTGGAAAGGGGGGCAGCCGACGGGGAGTTATGGGAGCAGGAGGGGGACTGCAGGGGCTTGGCGAGCCCTGCACTCTGAGCAAGAGGGTTTGTTTCTCTGACAGGTCCCCAAGGTCCCAAGGGCACAGCTGGCATGGCAGCTGGGGCAGGGGACAGCAGAACTCCCTTTTTGCTGGTGGGGCAAGTAGGGCAACTCTGCCTGGCTGAGCCTTCCACCCAGGGCCCCCAGCTCGGTGGGCCTCGCCTGCCATTCTGCCTTTTGCACCAGCCTGTCCTTCTGCCTGAATCGCCATCTCTTCCCAGCCTCCTCTGGGGACTGCCCACTTGTCCTGCCCCGGGGTTACCTCTGCAGAGTGTGGGGTAGGGGAGAGGGCATGGGGACAAAGGGATGTCCAAACTGGGCTGTCAGATAGAGGGTGCAGTAGGAGGTGTGTTTCACCAGGAGAGGAGGGGAGGGTCCCTGGTGAAGGAACAGTCGGAAGGGAGGGAAAGGGAGGAGAGAGAGTGGGGCTGAGGCTGGAGGGGTAAGGCGGTAGTGGATAGTTTATGGCTTTGAGCAGCTTCCCCCTGCTCCCGTGGCAATGGGGAACCACTGAAGGCTGTTGAGCATGGCAGCAGTGATGCTTAAGTGCCCTTCAGAAGCTTCTCTCTGGCTGCATCTGAAGGAGCAGAAAACACTCATATGAGCTTGAGCAGAGGTCAGGGTCCTGGGGGACAGTGGGCTGCACCCTTCCGGGGAGCTGTGGTGGGACAAGAATGCAGAGCCTAACGACAGGGCCAGCTCTGTCCCCGGTGCTCAGGGCAGGGTGAGCAAGGGGACACTCAGGGGCCTGTGGAAGTTGGTTGCAAGTAAGTGGACACCAGGAAGAGGCCACTTGTCTGTGTTTGGTGACCCTACCTTAGAGTCCACAGGGAAAGGGGCACCGAAGGGAATCACAGTCCACTCAGGGCACCAGCCTCCCGGCCCCTGCAGTTGGGGACACCCTGCATGGGCGCTTGTGATGCTGGCAATGGTGGAAAGGCAGTGGGTTGGGTATCTGTGAGGGCCCAGGCAAGGAGAGGCCCCACCCTGGCTGGAGCTTCTTGAGCTCTGTTTTGGGGGCGTGCTGTTGGGGGACGGTTATGCCCACCAGGACCTGGCAAGGGGTATCAAGGTCTTTTGCACCAGCTGGCAGAACTGCCTCCCACTTCTCCCATAGCAGCCTTTCCCACACTGGAGAGCAACCCGGGGCTGGAGAAGAGCCATGAAATTGGGGCCTGGGCCTTGAGAGGGGGGTGGCGTGGGGGGGGTGGGCGCAGCCAGGCAGGGCTTGGCGTTTTCCTCCCACCATCCACCACGATGGGCTCTCTGCAGGCCAGCACCTCAGTGATGTCTTTGCCCAGGTGAACCCCCGGCAGAAGGTGCCTGCCTTGAAGGGCGGGGCCTTCATTTTGACCTAGAGGTAACTGGGGAGCCGGGGCTGCTACCAGACCTCGCTAGAACCATCTCGTCCTAGCTCTCTATTTCATAGACAGGAAACTGAAGTCCTCCGAGGTGAAGGGCCCTTTGCCCAACATCCTACAGAGAGTCAGGGCTTGACCCCCCGGCTCCTGCCTGTCCACAGTTTCAGTTCACAGGGATGGTTGGAAAAGAATGCATCTGTTTTACATCTGTACCAGTCCTGTGGTTGTTGGTGATGGGTCCCCGGGCAGGGGTGCGGGGCAGGGTGGCTTCATCCCCTCCAAGGTTGCCCGCTGGCCAAACTTGTGTTTTGATGCCCCAGTGGTTCCATCTCTGGGCTGCCCCTTCCCTGGGTGGGCCATGCCCGTGGGAAGACCACCAGACACGTGCATGTTTTGCATCACAACAGTCCTAAGAAGTAGAAATCTCTTTAGGGAGGGTGAAATTTTTTTCCAGTTCCGCCCCCTTCATCACCTAAGTCACGCCTCCCACAACAAGGGGAACCTGGAACTTTTGAACTCATCTCTGGAATCTTGAGGTGGATGCACCCCCAAAGAATTCCTCCCAGCTTCTGCCAGCGCCATCTTCCTTCCTACTGCCCTTACTGTCCTGAGTTCTGTGCTGCCCACTGTTGACCTCCCAAGCGTACCTGCCAGGGGCAGCATGCAATCTCTGCATTTCTCTGTCTCTTCTCCCCTATTTTGGGAGGTGCGTGGCTCCCAGGGACCTGCAGCTCTCCTTGGAGCTTCCTTGAACAATTAGTTGGGAGCAAAAAGACAAGTGAGCTGTTCAGCTGCGTGTGGGTGCAGGGTTCCCAGTAGGGAACCTAGGCCAGTGGCAGATACAGAGGTTTTCTGCCCCTTTGGCTGGGGTGCCCAGCCCCTGGGGTATCCCGAGTTCCTGAAGGCCTTCCTATGGCCCCAAATTCCCACATTCAGTGCCCTTCCGGGTCCACCCCCGCCCCAACACCAAGGCAGTCCTCCTAACCCAGGGCAGGAAGGGAGCTGCGGGAGCGTTGTCTGTCCTGCTGGTTCATGATCCTGCAGCACCGCACCGCCCCCCCGCCCCACCCCGTGTTTCCAGCTGGTGCTTTAGGGACAACAGGAAAGCCTTTTTGAACCACCAGGCCATCTGGGAGGGGCTGAATGTTGGATGACGAGAGTAGATGCAGACTGGAAAGAACTGAGCTTCTTTAAGGCTCAGCTTTGATGCCATCTCCTCCAGGAAGCTCTCTCTGGTTTTCCCATCAGAAGCTGTCTCAGAACACTTGGCAGGACTTGCTGTGGGATTTCGCCTGGTAATAGGATGAGCTTGGGTATTAGCCATAGACAGACTTTCAGTTCTGCCACCAAAGGCTGTGTGCTCTGGGCAACTCCCATTTCTGTTCTGAGCCTGGCTTCCTTGTCTGGAAACCGAGCAAATACCTTGGCACATGGTCAGGAAGGTTAAGGAAGGGACTCTGTATAAAGCCCCTAGCTCCATAGTTTCCCCCACCCATCATGTCCTCCCCTCCCCCACAGTATGGCCATTCTGCTCTACCTGGCCCGCAAGTATAAGGTCCCTGACCACTGGTACCCCCAGGACCACACAGGCCTGTGCCTGTGTGGATGAGTACCTGGCCTGGCAGCACACAACCCTGCGGAGAAACTGCCTCCAGGTCCTGTGGCATAAGGTGAGGTGCCCCTCCCCAGGCGGGGGCAGTGAGGACATCGCCCAAAAGGGCTTGGGCAACATCGCATTTATTCTTCCTTTCAGTTTGAATAGCTTGTATTGACCTGACTTTGACTTCCTAATCCTTCCTTCTGTTTGCTGGTAAGCCCATCTAATACATTCTTTATTCGAGATATGTAATTTTCAGTTCTAGAAATTCCATTTGGTTCTTTCTTAGAGTTTCCATGTCTCTGCTGAAATTCACCATCCACTCACCCACTTGGTCCATCTTTTCTTCTAAATTCTTTAACATATTTATAATAGTTACTTAAAAGTCTTTGTCAGCTAATTTCAACCCCTGGGTTCTCTGCGAGTCTGTCTCTACTGGTTGTTTTTTTATCCTTCTTGATTATGGGCCACATTTTCCTCTTTCTCTGTATGTCTTATAATTTATCATTATGTGCTGCACATTATGTATAAAAGGAAAGACTGAATACATAATAAGTACCCGAGAAAGGTTGCACTTTTCTCTATCAGGCAGTCTTGGTGGGAGGTTCCTCCCTTCCAGCTAGTCAGGAATGGGGCTGGGATGTGGCATTAGTTTCAGTTCATCTCTGGTTTCAGGTATCCGGAGGGTGGAATCAGGTTGCTCGCTTTCCTCCAGCAGGGATTTGGAATCTAAGCACCAACTACCACCGTAAGATGGCTCTACTTTTCAGCCCTGCCCTAAGTTCCCCACGTGACTGCTTCATCAGAAAACTCCTATGCTGATGGCAGGCTTACACCTCGGCTTGCCTGGACCCCAGGGATGAATGTGGCTTACCTAGGGAGGGCTCGTGCCCTCTGGAATTTAGTTCATTTAGTCCAGTGCTGCACCAAAGTACAAAGTGAGATATATGCAGTCTTAAATCTTCTAGTAACCACCATTAAAAAGTAAAAAGAAACAGTTGAAATGACTATATTTTACTTAACCCAGTGTACTCAAAATAGTAAAATTTTGGCTAATAAACACATGAAAATATGTTCAGTATCACTAATCATTAGGAAAGTGCAAATTAAAACTATAATGAGATACCACTTCATCCCCACTGGAATGGCTATTACATATATATATATATATACATATATATGTGTGTATATATATGTATATATATATATGTGAACAAAATAACAAGTGTTGGTGAGAATAAGAAGAAATTAGAACTCTTGTGCACTGTTGATGGGAATGGTAAATAGTGCAGCTGCTGTGGAAAACAGTATGATGGTTCCTCAAAAAAATTAAAAATACAATTACCACATGACCCAGCACTTCCACTTCTGGGTATATACCCAAAATAATTGAAAGCAGGGTCTCGAAGAGATGTTCATAGCAACAATATTCACAATAGCCATTATTCACAATAGCTGTGGAAGCAACCCCAGTGTCCATCAACAATGACACTTAACTGCCCCTCAGTGGTTCTGCCTATGTTTTCCTCTAGGAGTTTTACTGTTTCTGGTCTTACGTTTAGGTCTTTAATCATTTTTTTTTTTTTTTTGCGGTACGCGGGCCTCTCACTGTTGTGGCCTCTCCCATTGTGGAGCACAGGCTCCGGACGCGCAGGCTCAGCGGCCATGGCTCACGGGCCCAGCTGCTCCGCGGCATGTGGGATCCTCCCAGACCGGGGCACAAACCCGCGTCCCCTGCATCGGTGGACTCTCAACCACTGCGCCACCAGGGAAGCCCTTTAATCCATTTTGAGTTTATCTTTTTGTATGGTGCTAGAGAATGTTCTAATTTCATTCTTTTACATGTAGCTGTCCAGTTTTCCCTGCATCACTTACTGAAGAGACTGTCTTTTCTCTGTTGTATATTCTTGCCTCCTTTGTTGTAATTGACCATAAGTGCGTGGGTTTATTTCTGGGCTCTCTATCCTGTTCCATTGATCTGTGTCTGTTTTCTGGTGTGTATTTTACATGCACAGCACATTTCACCTAAGACCAGACATATTTCAAGAGCTCAGTAACCTCTCGTTGCCAGTGGTTTCCATATTGGACAGAACAGGTTTAGGCTTTTTTCTTTTTTCTTTCTTTTTTTGTTCTTTCTTTTATTTTCCTTTTTTTAAAGTTCTATATTCTTTGAAGACTTTAAAGAAAAATAAGGTTATTTTCTTTTCAGTGTTATGGTGGGAGCAGTGGTTTTTTTGTGTCATATCCTCATCAGAAGTGCACTCCTCAATTTTGAAAGTGTATGGCTAATTCTGGGTTATGAGTTTTATTGTGTCTTCTATCATTTTTTTATATGAAAAAGGAAACATTAGAGAACAAAAGTCAAAAGACCTCTTTGTTGCCCTTGTACCTTCCTGAGGTGCCCCCTGCTCCCCAGGATATGGTTTAAGTCCTTTCAGTTCACGATTTTCTACATTTATGAGTAGCCATAAAAATAAACTTTTGCTTTCAGTGCTTACAATTTTATATAAATGCTCTCATATCATTCTGGAACTTGCATTTTTCCATAGTGCTATGGGTGGGTCTAATTTATTTTTTTCTAACTACTCTATAGCATTTCCTGATAAGAATAAATCAGAATTTATTTATTACCCTCTTATGGTCTTTTATATTTAAAGAGGAATAAAAACACTCTTTAAAACCCTAAGAACTTTGGAACCACCCCATGGGAACAGAAGGGAAATGTAGACAGTCTGCTGCTGGGGTGAGGCAGAGAATACACGGGAGGTGGACTTATGTGGGGTTTGGCAAACTAAGAGCCGTTGTTACCCCCACCCTCCCGCTTCCCCCACCAAGGAGCAGCTTCTCCCCAGCAGCAGCCTGAGATGCTGTGCTGGCGGCCAGGTAGGAATGCTGGCCCTGTGTGGCCAGCACCTTTATGTTAAAAAGAAGCTAGAAAGTTCAGGATTTTTATATGAAATGTCTCCACTTTTAAATGTCAGCAAGTGATCCATAGTTTTAAAAAGTCTGCAGCCAGGGGCTGCCCTGGTGGCGCAGTGGTTGAGAATCTGCCTGCTAATGCAGGGGACACGGGTTCGAACCCTGGTCTGGGAGGATCCCACATGCCGCGGAGCAACTAGGCCCATGAGCCACAACTACTGAGCCTGCGCGTCTGGAGCCTGTGCTCCGCAACAAGAGAGGCCACGATAGTGAGAGGCCCGCGCACCGCGATGAAGAGTGGCCCCCGCTCGCTGCAACTAGAGAAAGCCCTCGCACAGTTATGAAGACCCAACACAGCAAAAATAATAAATAAATAAATTATAAACTCCTACCCCCAACATCTTCTAAAAAAAAAAAATGTCTGCAGCCAAAGGAATGTCATTAGCCCAGCACTGGCCTCCAGGCCACTGGTGGGTGATCACTGACCCTGTCTACCTTGTTGTTTGGGGGAGGAAACAGAAGCCACCAGGGCTTGTGCACAATCTTAGTCCTGTTTACCTTTCCAGAGTCCCAGGCTCCCCAAGCAACTTTACCCAACAAAACACCAGACTGAACATGAAGCTCCCTCCCCTGCTCCACATCCACTGTGTCTCCCTGACAGCTCTGGCAAGCCTGAGGCTGTTGATGGCTTCACCCCAAATGCCCTCCTCCCAGAATCCTGAATGCTACCCTTTCCTGGCTCTTCTCCCTAGTCCCTGGCAGCTCCCTGGGTCAGAAGACGTCAGTTTCACGCTTGGCTTAGTCTCTTCTTGGCTGTGTGGTCTCAGGCAACTGTCTGTCTCTCTCTGGGCCTCACTTTTCCATTTACAAGATGAGCCCTGTACTATTATTCCCATATCACAGATGTGGAAATCGAGGCTCAGAGAGTTTGAGTGTTTTGCTCTAGTTCACATAGTTTATAAGCAACAAAGTTGAGACCTTAAAAGCCCATCCTCCTAATTATACTGTACGAGGTACTGATTTTATAATCTGGGGGAAAGAGGTTATAAAATAATTGTTCCTAAGCCAGGCCCTCCCCCACAGTATGAAACTCATTGTTCAGGTCCCCTCTGAGTCATTCTCAAAGGGGTTTGAGTCCTTCTGTCAGATGCCCCAGGCTCAGATTGTGGGAGCAGGAATAGTTCCGGGAAAAGGAGTCCTTTAGGAATTTCCCTGTAGGAAAAAAAATGCATGGAACCAGGAGGCAGCTCTAAGGGCAGGGAGACTTGCCTTCCTGCCCCTGAGGCTGGACTGGGTCCTAACCCCCCACTTTGCCTGCCCACCCACCAGGTGATGCTCCCTGTTTACCTGGGTGAGCCGGTCTCTCCCGAGATGCTGACAGCCACGCTGGCAGAGTTGGACGTGACCCTGCAGGTGCTTGAGGACAAGTTCCTCCAGAACGAGGCCTTTCTCGCTGGGTCCCACATCTCTCTGGCTGACCTGATAGCCATCACGGAGCTCATGAATGTGAGTGCTGCGGGCAGTTGTTGGGGGGACTAGGCAGGGGAGGTCCTGGGTGGCTGCTGAAGTCCTGCTCACACTGCCTCACCTGGCCATGGGACTGTGCTTATGTGTAGAAACCTTCTGGGGTTCTGTGGCCTCCAAACCAAGTAGATGCTGCCATACTTGGCCTCACCTGTCCATCCCCATCCTGTCCCCTGTCTCCCTACAGCCTGTGGGTGCCGGCCGCCGAGTCTTTGAAGGCCGACCCAAGCTGGCTGCGTGGCACCAGTGCGTGGAGGCGGCAGTGGGGGAGGTCCTCTTCCAGGAGGCCCATGAGGTCATCCTGAAGGCCAAGGACTCCCAGGCTGCAGACCCCACCATTAAGCGGAAGTTGATGCCTAGGGTGCTGTCCATGATCCAGTGAGCCGGGAAGCCTCTGCTCTGCCCTTGGCAGTTCACAAAGCACCTTCCTTTCCATGTCCCATGGGAGGCAGACCCAGAGAGCAGGCGTGACTTGCCTGAGTCCCACTGCCCCTCTGCTCCCTGGGCCAGGTCCCCACTCATCTTCCACAGCTGCCTAAAAGCCACAATGAAAATGGCATACCCAGACCTTGTCTCCTTTAATCACTGCATCTTCTTTTCAGTTTGGGAAATAAACCTGGGCTCAGCCCGAGCCTCTGCTTCTAACTCTGACGTGTGGTTTATTTGAACTTCCTTCTGTCCTGACCTTGGTCTTGGCCTCTATTCGAAAGACAACCCCCTTTCCTAGGCCCCATGAATCAGCTTCCCCCTGATGGTTGTCAAGAGTGAAATTAACAAATGCCCCCTTGCCTTCTAGTTCTTAGACAAAGACAGCAGGGGTATCGGGCGTCCACTGGTGTTGGCTGTAGGCATGCCAGCTATCACTTTGCTGGGCCAGTCACCCAGGACGTGGCCCTTTGGCACCAAGTATTGTAAATCACAAGTCCTGCATCTGTCCTGAGGAATTGGTCGGGAGGGGAAACCCAAACAGCAGCTCTCCTGGTCAGGACTCAGTCATGAGGGGCCTTAAATGCCACACTTAGGAGCTGCAAACCATGAACAGGAACGGAATGCTCAGCTTGCATTTTAGAATAATATTCTGCCTGCTGTTGGGGGTTGGACTGGACAGTGGCCAGGGAGGAAGCAGGGAGATTTGGATATTGCAGTAATCCGGTCAAGGGTGACTTGTGGAGGAGGGCAGTCCACTGGAGGGGGTGGAGAACATGGCCCCGCCCTGGGGGGATAGGTCTTCTTTAAACTGGGAGCCTGGGGCCCAGGAAGGCCAAGCTATTCTCAAGTTTTGCAGTAACTGATCCTCTTGCCAAGGGGCTTTCTCTGAGTCTTGGGTTTGGGGACAGGGTTTTTTATCCAGGATGCTTGCTTAGAGAATGAGGGCATCATAGCCACAGACTTCAGGAGCTCCAGGGTTGTAGTTGGAGGGGTTTGGCCCTGCAAAGGAAGTGGGCAGGTTCCAGGCCCCCCTGCAAACCTCCAGATGGGCCCCACAGGGCTTCTGCTTTGCTGGAGGGATTAGCTGGGAGTGTAAGGAAAGTTGGAGAGGGGCGGCTTCCTGAGGTGTGGACCTAGTCTTTGCTGGGTGCAGAGGTCCACACGCCCTCGCCAGCCTCCACCCTGTGCAGTGGGCCCAGGGGAGGCCGTGGCACCTCCTTTCTCCTCCTCTATTTGTGTTTCTGGGGACACTTAAGTCCCTCCTCTTTCAGCCCCCTCCGCGAGTGGGAGAAGGTGGCTTGGGCCAACACTTTCGACTCTAAATTCACTGAGTGTCTGCGCTGGAAGCGCCCTCAACGTCGTCCCCCCAGTATCATCCCCCCGCCCCATTTGACTCAGGTAGACATTGAGGTCCGGGTGAGGGGACTGACCTGGCGGCGAGAAACTGTCAGAGTCCGTCTCCCTGTACCCTCCCCACCAGGGAAGGGACCCCAGCCCAGAACCCCTGAGAGGGAAGGCGGGAGAGCGAGGCCGCCGCTGATTGGTCCAAAGTTCTCCGGCACCATCCAATGGGCGGGGAAGGCGCGCCCCGGCTCGATTAATCAGGCTGCGCGCGGCCGCCGGCTGGGTAGCCGGTGATTCCCTGCCCGCCATTTCTGCGCCAGTCCTGCACTAATCCTAACCCCCGCCCTCGCCATGGGCCTGCAGCTCTACCTGGACTTGCTGTCCCAGCCTTGCCGCGCCGTCTACATCTTCGCCAAGAAGAACGGCATCCCCTTCGAGCTGCGCACCGTGGACCTGCTCAAAGGTGGGCCCGGCAGGCAGGCCCGGGGTCTGGGCCCCTGTGTGCACATGGACTCCCGGGGCCCCACGGTCAGGCGGCCTGCGCAGACAGACGGCAAGAGACAGACTCCAGTCGGAAACCGTGGCTTCGCCTATAAGTTGTGTATTTTCAGAGTCTTGACCTTTGCTTAGTGAATACTAACCGTTCTTCAAAATACAGGTTAGGAAGGAGCAGAGCAGGTAGAGAGCAGTGGGGGTGTGGGGGTGTGGGGCCGCGGGAAGTGGAGTGACAGCTCCAACACCTCCACACCTGGGCTTGGAGAAAACAGTGAACTGCCTCCTCATTCCCAGTGGAAGCAGCCCCCATCTCTTGAGTTTCTGGGTCTGCTGGCAGGAGGAGGTTGGACACCTGCATCTGGCCTCCTCTTTACTCCTACCTATGCCTGCCTAGGTCCCCTCCACTTACACAGAATCCGGGGAGGGGGCAGGCAGGGCTGTAACTGGACAGTAGGATAAGCTCTGGATTCAGAGCCCCTCTGGCAGGCCCGGAGGGAGACCCCTGCTTGGCTGAGCCTGCCCACCTTCTGCCTCTGGTGCCCCAGCGTGAGCCACCAGCTGCTTTGATGCCAGCTTGCTCTGACTTTTCAATGCTCCTTGGGGTGGGGGCTGCGCACAGAGGCAATTTCTAGAGGGAGGATGGGTAGGGGTGATTCCGTCCATGCAGTAGAAGGGCAAAGAGGCCCACAGGCGGTCGTACGGCCAGGCTGGATCCCGGCTCCACTGAAGCCCTCCGACTCCACATACATTACTTGGTGTACTATCTGCACTGGCCCGGGACAGGGAGGTATGCAGATGTGATTCAGACCTGGGAACCCCTGTGGGGGAGGAGCCTTGAAGGTTTGGCACAAGAAAGAAAGAGGAGCTGACCTGCAGGAGGTTGAGTGGCTGAGTCGGGCAGGTATTGCTGGTGAGAGCGAGGTTTGCTGAGGGCCGGGAGCAGGTGTGGCTGGAGCTCTGGGGTGTAGACAGGTCACCCAGTTTGCATAGAGAGGGGGACTGCAGTGGACAAGCCTAGAGCCCAGGGAGGAGGCTAGAGTGTGTGATGCGTGGATGGAGTTGGCTGGGGCTGGGGTGGATTACAGCTGCAGTGAATCACCCTCCTCCCAAGTCCAAGCTGAGATGCTACTTGACCCAGGTTCCAAGGTGGGGCGAGTGGACACAGGAAGGGGGGACCTCTGGCAGGCTCAGCGTGTATGATCCGCTGACCAGCAGAGTGGCCTCGTCTTCTCTGATGCCCCACCTGGATGGAGGCCTCAGAAAGTTGGTGCCTGGACATTGGGGTAGGGGGTGGGCAGAGACCTCAGAGGGCTCAGAGTTCTCCCCACCTGTCTCACTGGTCTCTCCCACAGGCCAGCACTACAGCGATGACTTTGCCCAGGTGAACCCCCTGAGGAAGGTGCCAGCCTTGAAGGATGGGGACTTCACCTTGGCTGAGAGGTAATGGGTCCCTTGGCTGCACCAGTCAGCCATCTGTGTGTCCACCGTTGATGGCTTGGATCGTGGCTTCTGTGCCCTGAGCCCCTTACCAGCCCGAGGGTGGAGAGTGGATTGAAGTCAGCAGAGCTGCCCAGGGCTGGGAGGGGCACCTGGTCTTCCTCCTGTTGCTGTCCCTGCCCTGGAGATGTTGGAGAATGGTATTGGAGTCGCTCTCATCCTTCGGGACACAAGTTGGGCACTGCTTCTTCATGGGAGATTTCTCTGAGCATACACCCACTTTCTGAAATCACATGACATTTTGTTTTTCACTTGGTGCCCTTAGTTCTGATGATAGGATGGCCCAACATAGAGCTGTGTGATCCTGGCTGTCACTTAACATCTCTGAGCCTCACACTCCTACTCTGTACCAGAAACAGTGAAATGTTCCACCCCCAGGAGCTGGGGAAAGATGTGTGAGGAGCAGGGACCGGCCTCACCCAGGGCCTGGCCCCTGTGGAATGGTTAAAGAGTGACTGGGGCATGTCCCCTGCACCCACCGTGTCCCCCAGTGTGGCCATCCTGCTGTATCTGACCCGCAAGTATGAGACCCCCGACCACTGGTACCCCCAGGACCTGCAGGCCCGAGCCCGTGTGGATGAGTACCTGGCGTGGCAGCACACGGCCCTGCGAACAAGCTGCACCCGGACCATGTGGCAGAAGGTGAGCTTCGGAGCAGGGAGCCCTTCCTTGGTGACCAGGGGATGGTGCTTTCTGTCTAAAGCATTCCATTCAGACCTGAGACCTGAGAACACTAAATTCTAGAATGCCAGAGATGCTCCAGGGCAACCAACTTGTTTCCCAGAGGGGAAACCAAGGCACAGAGCCTGGGAATGACTCCCCCAATACGTCTTGATTCCTGAGCTGCTGGAAATTAATCTTGTGCCCTTTTGCACACTCCAGGCTGCCTGGGAATATTGTCTTTTGGGAGAGAAAAGAATCAAACCTTCACTTTGCTACACATGTACTTTCCAGATGGAGAGGTGTTAAGCGAAAAACCTCAAAGTAGGAAGAAATAAGATATTTCACTAAATGTTGATCTGATTTCCGGGTATGCAAGGATTTATAAGCCTAGTAACAGTGGGAGACTTAAAGAAAAGGCTAATCGATTTTACACAAAATCTGTGTAAGAAAAAAAAAAGAATGAAAACAAGCAAAACTGGGAAAGATCTTGGCAAAGAAATGTTAGAAAGAACATTAAAAAAATTTTTTTTTTAATTTTTATTTTTGGCTGCATTGGGTCTTCGTTGCTGCGTGCGGGCTTTCTCTAGTTGTGGTGAGCGGGGGCTACTCTTCATTGCGGTGCACGGGCTTCTCATTGCAGTGGCTTCTCTTGTTGCAGAGCACCGGTTCTAGGCGCACGGGATTCAGTAGTTGTGGCATGCAGGCTTCAGTAGTTGCAGAGTGCGGGCTCAGTAGTTGTGGCGCACGGGCTTAGCTGCTCTGCGGCATGTGTGATCTTCCCAGACCAGGGCTCGAACCCGTGTCCCCTGCACTGGTGGGTGGATTCTTAACCACTATGCCACCGGAGAAGTCCAGAACCCACATGCCGCAACTACTGCAGCCCACGCGCCTACAGCCCGTGCTCTGAAACAAGCGAAGCCACCAAAATGAGAAACCTGCGCACCACAAGGAAGAGTAGCCCCCACTCGCCGCAACTAGAGAAAGCCTGGGCGCAGCAACAAAGACCCAACACAGCAATAAATAAATTAAATAAATAAATATGCTTAAAAAAAATAAAAAAGACTCTCTTAGAAGCCCATCAAAACACAGGAGAAAAATGCGCAGAAGAAACCAGCAGAGACGTAACTGAAGGACAGAGAGAAAGGGTCAATAAATGGATGAAAACATGTAACTTCAGTAAAAATCAAGCAAATGCACATTAAAAGAGCATGCAGATACCATTTTTACTTATCAAACGTGCAGAGGTTTTTAAAATGTGAACTCTGAGTTATTATTGGTAAAGCACTTAGTGTCTGGCACAGAGCAGGCTCCCTGCGTGTGTGAGGGAGTGTGAGCTGGCCCCTGCTGCATGTATGGAACCACTGTTCTGGAGGCCCATTTGTTGTTGTTGCTTTTGGCCATGCAGCTTGTGGGATCTTAGTTCCCTGACCAGAGGTGAAACCCAGGCCCTCGGCAGTGAGCGCGGAAGTCTAACCACTGGACTGCCAGGGAATTCCCTCTGGGGGTCCATTTGGCACAAAGAAGGTTTCCATAGCTTTACAAGCTGTGGTGGGGGAGGAAGCCCGGTGCATTTGAGGGCAGAATGGAGAGAAGTCCAGGAGAGTGAGTGTAGATGTTTGCTACTCAGAGTGTGGGCCATGGGCCAGGAGCATGAGCGTCACCTGGGAGCTTGGAAATGCAGAGTCTCAGGCCCCACCCAGGTGTACTGATTAGGACCGTACACTTGAACCACATCCCAGAGGGATCTGCACACACATTCCCATTTGAGAAGCCTGGGGTGGAGTGGGAGGTGGGGTGGGAGAGGATGGCTGCTGCCCTGTGTTGAGGCCTTTGCAGTGAGGGCACTAGGGAGCCATGGAAGGCTTTATGCAGGGAGAAGATATGGGCAGACTGGGATTGCCGAAGTATCCCCCGGCTGCCCGATGTGATGACCCAGGAAGAGGTGGAGGCTATCTGTGCCTGAGTAAGGGATAAGGCCTGGGCTGGTAGTGGCTGTGGGTGGGAAATGGTAGATGGGAGTGAGGAGAAATGCGAAGGATGGCTGATAGGTGGAATGAGAGCAGGCACTATGCTGGGCCTTGGGCAGACCCTGAGCCCTCCCTCTGCCTGCCCGCCTACCAGATGTTGTTCCCTGTGTTCCTGGGCCAACGGGTGCCCCCTGAGACACTGGCATCTACTCTGGCTGAGCTGGACAGGTGCCTGCAGCTGCTTGAGGACAAGTTCCTGAAGGATCAGGACTTCCTGTCTGGGCCTCACATCTCAGTGGCAGACTTGGTGGCCATCACAGAGCTGATGCATGTGAGTGTCGTGGGGTGGGGGGCCAGCTGGGCATTGGGGTACCCTGGGAGAGAGCCAGTGTACCAGCTCACATTGCCCTTTCTGGCTGGGGGGCCCTGGGCGGGTCACTTCCCCCTCTGAGCCTCAGCGTCCTCATCTGTAAAAAGAGGCTTAAAAACCCCACCCTGCAGGCTTATTGAGCAGCTTCTCGGTATTTCCTGGAGGAGAACCCCCAGCCTATCACCCGTGTGGCAGAGGAGGGAAAATCCACCCGAGGGATCCCTAAGTTGGGACATGCTGCCTTGTGCTTCTCTGGGTCCCACCCCTCCACCCGGCTTCCTCTCCCATAGCCTGTCAGCGCCGGCTGTGACATCTTCAAAAACCGGCCTAAGCTGGCTGCGTGGCGCAAGCGCGTGGAAGATGCGGTGGGGGAGGACCTCTTCCAGGAGGCCCACGCGGTCATCATGAAGGCTAAGGACCTGCCTCCAGCCGACACTGCCATGAAGGAGAGGCTGAAGCCCTTGGCGCAGCTTTTGTTGCAGTGAGTACCGGGTGGGCCTGCAGAGCCACCATTGACGGAGCTCTGTCCTCAGAATAAAGAAATGGCACTGCCTCCCCTCGGCTGTGAGCAAGACACCTTCGCAGCATCCAGTCCACAGTGCCTTCCACACGCCAGTCCTGTGTTCCTTCTTCTGTCTGCCTGCCAACTTCACCCTTACCCCTTGCACGCTGACTTCCATGTAACCTCTGGAAATAGCTTTAGTAAACACTGATGTGACTCTGACCCCCTGGCCCTCTCCTGTTTGAAACTTACCCTGGTGCCTCACTGCCCTGAGGCTAAAGGACAAAGGACGAGTCACTGAACTTTACATTTGAGGCCTTGCCCCCGTCCCTCCAGGGCACCCCCTATGGTTTCCCCCAGTAGCCCACCATTTTCCTGGCTCCACCACCCCACCCCAGCACCAACTCCCAGCTTCCTCCTTGGCCTCCTGGCCTTGGCTCAGCCTATTTCTGCTGCTTACCGGGCTCCCCCTCACCTTTCCTGCCTGGTGCTCTTCCTGGTCTTTTGGCATTTGTTACCATGTCCTTCTCCAGGGAGAATTCCTCCAACTTCTCACCCTAGGCCAAGTCAGGTGACCCTTCTGGGCTCCTCAGCCTCAAAGCTTCCCTCCCTCAGTCCTGGCAGGGAGCTGGTTCCATGCCCCCTGGACTGGCACATGTCACAGTTGACTTGGTAAAGAGAGTCACAATCAGGAATCATCTCAGTCTCCTGGGTCTGTCTTCTCCCTCTGGGGTGACGCTGTCTCCCACAGGTGGGGTGCAGGGCTGGTTCATGAACCTCCTTGCAGGGAGGGAAGTATCAGGTTAGTTCCTGGCCCTCCTGGTGCTGCTGAGGGGCTTTGCTCTCCCATGCCTACTCATAACCCCGGCCACTGTCTTCTCCACGCTACACCCTGGGTCCCAGACTTGTCACCTGTCCCTCAGGATGGTCACAATCTACCTGTCTTGTGTCCTAGACCCTCTGATATCTGAATCATCTAATAAAGGAAGGAGACAGGGTCATGGACAGACAGAGCCTCAGCCTGCCTGCCTCCCATAGAGGCTCCTTTAATATGTGCACTTAAATAGAATTTTAGATGTGTAATTGAAATTGTTCATATACACCCATACAATTTCAGTTATGTTTGTCATTTACAATTCAAACAGCTTTACAACGTAGATGAGAGTACCATGTTTGGCTACCTCAACAGACTTACACGGTTTTTTCGTTTTAATTAATTAATTAATTTGGCCGCATTGGTCCTTTCTTGCTGTGAGCAGGCTTTCTCTAGTTGTGGTGAGTGGGGGCTACTCTTTGTTGTGGTGCACGGGCTTCTCATTGTGGTGGCTTCTCTTGTTGCGGAGCATGGGCTGTAGGCACATGGGCTTCAGTAGTTGTGGCTCATGGGCTCTAGAGCGCAGGCTCAGTAGTTGAGTGCATGGGCTTAGTTGCTCCGTGGCATGTAGGATCTTCCCAGACTAGGGCTCGAACCTGTGTCCCCTGCATTGGCAGGTGGATTCTAAACCACTGCACCACCAGGGAAGTCCGACTTCCACATTTTAAATAACAACTTTTGTTTCACCTATAAAAACATAGGGTCCTGTAAACATTGCTGGTAATTCTACTGGGACTTGGCGGCTCTCACCCCCCGGTGGGCTGTTCTTCACCGTGAGGTAAGGTTGGCACAGGCACAAGAGGCCACAAAGGTAGATGTCTTTGGGGGCCAGGTAGGGATGCAGGGAGCCCGAGGGTCTCTGCCCAGCCCCACTCGAGCCCACATGTATCACCAGGTGACCTGATCAAGAGAAATGCAGATTCACACATGGAGCGTGAAGTTGCTTGACTTGGAGGCAACCCATTTAAAAATAATTTTAAGCCTCCGTGACGATGTAACGTTTTTAGGGTGGAGCCTGGGGAAGGCTTCTACAGGTGTGTGTGTTTGGGGGAGGTGTTCAGACCTCCATCTAAATATTGGCTAAGAAGCAGAAGACCGCAGCAGCGCCCGAAAGCTGCAGGAGACCGGAAACCTCGGCCAGTGTGGCTGGAGCGGGGGCGGGGCCTGTCGTGTGGGCGGGGCCTGGAGCGGCCAATGTCTCCCTGGGGGTGGGGTTACTCGGAGCCGGCCGGGCTACAGCACTTCCGGAAATCAGCGCCGTAGCACGCGGAGACTGTCGGCCGAAGCCGGGGGGTGTAGTCTAGGCAGCCAATCGGGGGGCGCTGTGTACCTGCCCAGCCAATGAGGAGCGGGTTTCCGCGGCGCCCCCTCCCCCGCTCCCCACAGCCCTGCCCTGGAGATCACCCACCTGGATTCCGTGCTTTCTTTCTCCCTGGCGGCCTTTCGCGCGCCTTCCCGCTAGAAATGCCGTTCGTTGAGCTGGACACGAACTTGCCCGCCGGCCGTGTGCCCGCGGGACTAGAGAAGCGGCTCTGCGCGGCCGCTGCCGCCATCCTGGGCAAGCCTGAGGACGTGAGTATGGGCAGGGGAGCACGGAGAGGGAGGAGGTTGGCGGATGGGGTCGGGCTCTGTCCGCGCTTCGGCTTCCCCACCGCGACCCTGACTCCTCCGCGCCCGCCTCCCGTCAAGTCTGACCTCCCGCTCTCCAAGACCCCGCGGCTCCACCCGCCACGTCTGCTCCCTGTCGCCTTGCCCAGCCATGACCCCTACGTGACCTCCAAGGACCCCGGCCCGTGCCCCCGGCCGTGATGCCGCGGGGCCTGCGCTCTCCCACTCCGCGCTCTCCGGTCCTCAGCACCATCCCGGCCTACACTGGCCTCAGGCGAAACTTTCGTGTCACCGCAGCGCGTGAACGTGACCGTGCGGCCCGGCCTGGCCATGGCGATGAACGGCTCGGCGGAGCCCGGCGCGCAGCTGCTCGTCTCCTCCATCGGTGTGGTGGGCACGGCCGAGGAGAACCGCGGCCACAGTGCCCGCCTCTTCGAGTTTCTCACCAAGGAGCTGGACCTGGCCCAGGACCGGTGAGTAGGGGCAGGGAGAGGACCCTCTTGGGACTGCTGCGAGACGGGGCAGGGATCCGACTTGAGGCCCTTCCTAAGGTTGGGGAAAAAATTAATTCCCCACCCTTTGCTAGAAGGATGTGGTGCCGCAGGGCCCCTTGCGCCCCCCGGTGGTGGGCCCACCTTGAGAGTGGTAGTGGAATTGAGTGAATTCCTGGCTCTGTAGTGGTCCCTGTGACACCTGGGCAAGGTGTGGCCTCCAGGACCTCAGTGTTTCCATCTGTGAAGTGGGAAGGCTCTCCTTTAACCACTCCCTGGGGGTACTGCATGGGATGGCACTATACTGCACTTGCCTTGACACCTGGTAGGGCAGGATGTTGTTACCCTGACAAAACCAAGGCCATTTATCATCTGCCTTCAGGCTTCCCCACATCTTAGGGAAACAGGTGTAATTTTCTAGAGCGTCTCCAAGCTGGTCGAGGAATTCTGGGTATGTCCTGAGGCTGTGACCTTTGGGCCTATGGCCCAATTAGGTCCCAGGTAAGGTTCCTGGGAGGGCCACAGAGTAGTGGAAAGAGCATTGGCCTGAATGTCTGGAGACCTGGGTTCTGGGTCCCATGCAGCTGGATGATCCAGACAAACCTGGAAGTGAACCATCTCTGGTTTGTAGCCTTCTCTTCTCTGAACAGAGAGGCATGGATTAAACGATTCCCAAGAACACTTACAGCTCCCAAACCTGGGACTCTGTGGCAAGGTTAAAGTTTCTTCCTGGGTGAAAAATATTCCTGAGCCAAGTCCATGCCTACAAGGAACTAAGTATATGAGAAGCTTGAAAGAACCTTCCAGAATGGAGCCTTCATTGGCCCAGAAAGGCTGGTGAAGAATGGTTACGTCTGGGGGGTGCTCAGACCTGGTCCTCAAGCTGTGGAGTGATAATAATTCTAACAACATAAGTAATGTGTAATTTACCATGTGCCAGATACTCCATAGGTAACTCACATGCCTGATCCCATTTGATCCTTAGAAGTTTTGTCTCCCTCTCCATACCCCTCGTGTGGACATGCCATCCCCATGAGGTAGATACCTCCATTATGCCTATTTACAAATGGGAAAACAGGTTGTCACATATACCTCCTTGGTCCCAGGCTATCCCAGGTATCCTGTTTCTTCACAAGGAACTTCCTATCACTTCTGTGAGAGGGGCACACTCACTCACTCCACAGACATTACAGGGGTGGTGGGGGGAGTCACCTTGTGCCTGGCCTTCTTGAGCCAGGCTTTGCAAAAACAGGCAGCTTGGGCACTGCGCATGCCCCCATGGGGCTGCAGTTTGGAAGACAGGGCTCCCCTGTGAACCCACAGACAGAGCATACAGTGACCACAGAGGCCGCCATGTTGAGAGTCTGTTCTTGGTGGGTGATGATGATGTGCAGTCACCATCCCAACCTTGACATGCCCACTGCCCTGTCGGGGGTTGGGCAGAGAGCATTAATGGGTTGAGACAGGCTTGCAAAATGCCTGGTGGGCTAAGGCAGGCTGGCCTGAGAGCCCATGGTGGGAGTACCTGGCTAGGGGTCTTGGAATGTGAGGCATTAGCCAAGGAGCTGATGACATCTTTTTCTCTGTCTCCTGAAGGATAATTATCCGCTTTCTCCCCTTGGAGCCCTGGCAGATCGGCAAGAAGGGGACAGTCATGACCTTTTTATGATTGGCGTGGAGGGCATCCAGGGCATCTGTGAGCTGGCAGCCCCTTCCAGAGAGGCCTCCTGGCAGAGTGAGGGCCTGGTGGATACCAGCTTCTGGCACCCCCACGTGCAGACAGGCCTCACGGTCCTCTTCCCCATCCTTATGACAAATAAATGAAGAGCGTTGTCTCTCAAACATGACTTCTCTACTTCCCTTTACCCTCCTCCGGCATTCTGGGCCACCCTGGGCAGCAGGGTTGGTTTATGAGGTGGGGACTTCAGGGAACCTGGGAGGTGGGATGTTCCTGTCTTCAGGGCCTCTGATTCATGTTTTGTATCTTGGCTGCCCAAATCAGGGTGGAGGGCTCAGCCTGGAGGCCCTGCTCCTGATGCCCATGTTCAGGCTGGTGGGGAGGAGCTGGCAGCTGGTCCAGCCTGGGCCTTCCTGCAGACTCTGTGGACCAGATGTTCCTGTCCTCAGCCTGGGCTTTAGGGACCTTCCGTGGACATTGCCAAACTTCACCTTCTCCAGTGAATCTTGATGAGAATTCAGTGTAGCTGTGCGCCTTGTAAAAATCCATGTCCCAGGGCTTCCCTGGTGGCGCAGTGGTTGAGAGTCCGCCTGCCGATGCAGGGGACACGGGTTCATGCCCCGGTCCAGGAAGATCCCACATGCCGTGGAGCGGCTAGGCCCGTGAGCCATGGCTGCTGAGCCTGCGTGTCCGGAGCCTATGCTCTGCAACGGGAGAGGCCACAACAGTGAGAGGCCCGCGTACCACAAAAAAAAAAAAAAAAAAAAAAATCCATGTCCCAGAATGGCAAACCCAGAAATGCAACATCTGCTTCTAGAAATGGAATGAATGGGATCCCGCACCCCCATCTAAAGAACATACCATGCTTTTGCATTTCGGAGGATATACAGGTGGGGTGGGGGTAGCCCAAAGGAAGTCACCTTTTCAGTTTCCTTCCGGATGCAGAGTTTACATCTCTGGGTGCTATGTTTCTCTGCACAATTAAAGCTTTGATCATCCTGTGCACCAATGAAATACCAAATTGAGATTTGCAGTCTATGCAGTCCACCTGGTTAATAAGTTAGTTTCCAAAAGAATGTGCCTGTGCCTGCTGTGTTTACTGACCACCGCTGAGGACTTGTTAAAAGCTATAGCTTGGAGTTCCTTTCCCTGGCTCGCTGTCCCAGCTGTTTCTGCTCTCATTCCTTCTGCCAACATGGATGTCTTGCTTCCCCAAGGGGCTCAGGGAATGTTTGTGGGTTGAATGCAAATGAATGGTTGAAGTGCCTAAGGAGGGATTCATGCCTAACCCTTGCCAGGACCATAAGGTAAGATCTGGTCTCCCCAGCTTCAATCTCTCATCCCCACTATTGTGAGTGATGTCATCTGTTTGCTGTGAGGACTGGCCCCTCCCCCAACACGGGCATTACCTCTCCCCGTTGTGGCCCTGAGTTTTACCCCCTGATAACACCATGCTGCATGAGGCTCCTGCATGGCCAGCAGTGTTTCTCAACTCAAAACCTTGCCACACAGCTAGCTCCCTGCTGCTTGCACCACCCTTTCCATCTTTGTTCAACTTTCACTCCAGAGCATCTTTCAAGATACAACTCAGTTGTGGGAATTGCATACAAGGTTGCAAGTCATCCAGGAAAGTTTGAAAGCATCTGTTTATGCTCTGTTTAACCCAACCCTGCCCCTTATACTCCTCTCAAAAATCAAGGTTGGCGACTCAATTATTTTTCTATCTACTAGCATATCATTAGCTTTACTGTACTGAACCGTCTATGAGTTCTTCACCATGGTTTTACTGTCTATAGATAAAGTCAAAGAAAAAGCCATAACATTCGTTCTTTAAGTCATTCTTGCTGGACTCAAGCCGCTATGAATGTCAACCAGTGTGAAGCCCTTCCCTAAAACGCTTAGCTCCCAAGAGCGTTACCCCTGTGTCCCAGGCCCTTGTCAGAAACCCGTCAACGCTGAGCCCTCCTTCCGGCTCTGTTCTGTCACTTCCTCCCCGGTACGTTCATCCCCCGCTTCCCCTCCCCCTTTTTCTTTTGCTTCAGTAGTTGCTTGTATCTGTGACTTTTAGGTTTCAAATCCTTTTCGGAACGAGGTGAGGTCCAGGTAATGTGAGAATGCTCTTCCGGCCCCGGTTCCCTCCAAGTGTCCCAGGTTTCCACGGCCTTCAGAACACCTGTCGCAGGTTGTAACAGTAGTGCAGCCGTCACTTGGCAGCTGCTGCGGGCCAGGCCCCGAGCTCGGTGCTTCCCGGGTTCGACAAGCGGTGGGGAGGGAGCGGGCGGGATTCGGGCAGCAGCGGGCGCTGAGTCCCCAGCCGCGCTCCGGCCGAAGGGCAGGGTTGCGCCGGGCACCTGCAGGGTCCTCGCGCGCCAGCTCCGCGGGGCGGCGCGTGAGCGCTTGCCGACTGGCTGGTGGAGCCGGCTCCGGAGCCAATGGGAGCGCGCCTTGTTGTGAGGCGCGCAGCCGGCAGGCGCGGGGGTCTGGCGGACAGGCGGTTGCCGTGGAGACGCCTGGTGAGTTCGCTGGCAGCGGGTTTGGGGCGGCCCCGGGTGGGGGCGCGGCTCTGCCCTGCCGGGGGCGAGTGTTTGAGGGGCGGCGGTGGCAGCGTCCGGGGCTCCTCGTGGGGAAACCGAAGCCGGGACCCGGAGCGGCCCGGCTGGGCCCCGCTGCCGCGCGGGCCTCTAGTCGGCTCCTGCTCGTCCCGGGGGGCTGAGAGGGGCTCCGCGTGGGGGCAGGGATCACAGTGGCCGCAGCGGGAGCCGCCGTCCGGTCTGTGGCTGCGGTGCCGGGCCCCGCGCTGACCACCGCCTCGCGTCCTTCTACTTCACCTTCACGGCGGCGCTGCGCGGTGAGCGCCCCTCACATGTGGAAACTGAGGCCGAGAGGACGTGCAGCCGCTTGTCCCAAGTCCCCGGCTCCCCCGCGGGCCGTTGGCTCCAAACTGCAAGCTTTGACTGCCCCACCGCCCCGAGGAGGCGGACCTGGGCCGGATAGAGCTTCCTGATGCTGGCAGGTGTCTGCACAAGGGGCTCTGGGGGCCCTCCACCCTTAGGGGCCTGGGTTACTAAAGGTCGTGCTGTGTATGCGGATTCCATGCGTCTGGGCTTCCTTCTGGGTGACTCATAATCGTTCTTAGAACTGGAGTATCCGAGTAATAGTATTATGTCTTGTGGCTGTAGTAAGTATGAGTATACTTATAATAGTATAAGTATTCGGGTGCTATACTGTACTGAGTACTGTGGTCGCAGCCAAAGACAGTATGTAAGAGAGTGGTGGTGTTTCAATAAAATTTTATTTAGGGACACTGAAATTTGAATTTTATGTAAGTTTTATGTAATTTTCACGTGTCATGAAGTTTTTCAACCATTTAAAAATGTAAAAATCATTCTTTGCTCTTGGGCTTTATGGAAACAGTAGGCTAGTGAGCTTGCAGACGCCTCATTTAGTTCAAAGACTCATGCAGTAGAGGAAACTGAGACCCGGAGGGGTTATCTTATGCCATGTCAGTCACACAGCCGGGTAGTGCCCCAACTGAGCTTAAGACCTATTCTTCCCGACTCCTTCTTCCCGACTCCCAGGCCAGAGCCTGCTAGGAAACATCACCACTTACCACTGGATCAGGGTACGAGGTGCTCAAAGTGTGCTGTTGTTATGTGTTCTGAAGGACATGAAAACTATAAAGAGTTTGAAAACTTGTGAGGTTTAACTCCTGAATGTGCTGTTCTGAGAAAATGCAACTGTTCTGCTGGGAGACTGAGAAATGAGTACCAGATACTTCCCTTCTCATCTTTATACAGTAGCTTTTTTTTTTTTTTTTTTAAACTCCTTTTTGTGGTTTCTAGGGTTTGTGGTGAATAATATGGCTATGGTCCTCATTCTCACATTGCTTACAGATGATAAATATATAATCTCAAATGGTTATTTCTTTGTAAAGTTTTTATTTTAAACTACTTTGTGTGTTTTTATTGAAGTATAGTTGATTTACAATGTTGTGTTAGTTTCAGGTGTACAGCAAAGTGATTTGGTTATACATACATATATATCTATTTTTTTTTTCAGATTAATTTCCCTTACAGGTTATTACAAAATATTGAGTACAGTTCCCTGTGCTATACAGTAGGTCCCTGTTGGTCATCTATTTTATATGTAGTAGTATGTATCTGTTAATCCCAAACTCTCAATTTATCCCCCCCACTTTGGTAACCATAAGTTTGTTTTCTATGTCTGTGGGTCTATTTCTTTGTGGTATATAAGTTCATTTGTATCTTTTTAAAAAATTTTTTAGATTACACATATAAGCAATATCATATGATATTTGTCTTTCTCTGTCTTACTTCACTTAGTATAATAACCTCTAGGTCCATCCGTGTTGCTGCAAATGGCATTATTTCGTTCTTTTTTTTTATATTTATTTAATATATTTAGTTTCCTTATTTTTTTGTCTGCGTCTGGTCTTAGTTGCGGTACGCGGGATCTTTCCTTACAGGACGCGGACTCTTAGTTGCGGCTCGGGGGCTTCTCTCTAGTTGTGGTGCGCGGGCTCCAGAGTGCATGGGCTCTGTAGTTTGCGGCACGCGGCCTCCCTTGTTGAGGCGCAGGAGCTCAATAGTTGTTGCCCGCGGGCTTAGTTGCCCCGCGGCATATGGGTTCTTGGTTCCCCCACCAGGGATTGAACCCGCGTCCGCTGCATTGGAAAGCAGATTCTTTACCACTGCACCACCAGGGAAGTCCCTCATTCTTTCTTTTATGGCTGAGTAATATTCCATTGTATAAATATACCACATTTTATTTATCCATTCATCTGTCGATGGACATTTAGGTTGCTTCTGTGTCTTGGCTATTGTAAATAGTGCTTCAGTGAACACTGGGGTACATGTATCTTTTCAAATTATGGCTTTCTCCGGATATATGCCCGGGAGTGGGATTGCAGGCTCGTTTGGTAGCTCTATTTTTAGTTTTTTAAGGAACCTCCCTACTGTTCTCCATAGTGGCTGCACCAGTTTACATTCCCACCAACAATGTAGGAGGGTTCCCTTTCCTCTACACCCTCTTCAGCATTTGTTATTTGTAGATTTTTTTTAACACTTTATTTATTTTTATACATTTATTTATTTTTGGCTGCGTTGGGACTTTGTTGCTGCACGCGGGCTTTCTTTTTAGTTGCGGCGATCGGGGGGCTACTCTTTGTTGTGGTGGGTAGGCCTCTCGTTAAGGTGGCTTCTGTTGTCGCGGAGCACAGGCTCTAGGTGCGTGGGCTTCAGTAGTTGTGGCACATGGACTCAGTAGCTGTGGCTCACAGGCTCTAGAGCACAGGCTCAGTAGTTGTGGTGCACAGGCTTAGTTGCTCCGCGGCATGTGGGATCTTCCCGGACCACAGCTTGAACCCATGTCCCCTGCATTGGCAGGCGGATTCTTAACCACTGCACCACTAGGGAAGCCCTGTAGGGAGCAGGGGCGGAGGGAGGGCCTTCCTTCCTTAGTCCAGAATCTGGCAGCTGAATCGGTTGCTGTGAAGCCTGATCTGTCCACAATCAAAGGCACGTGTGGAAATCCACTCCCAGAGAAGAGTGAGTCCTTGGGGAAGCTGGTTTGGCCTCTGTAAGGTCGACTGAAAGACACCACCCAGAGTTGACGGGGACTTCATTCTCTCCCTTCGCTCTTCACAGGGGCACTGCCCCTTGGGATGTGTGTGTGTTTTCCCTAGGTACAGGGTTTTAGTGCTATAGTTTCTACTTTCATCGTCTTTTTTTTTCCAGATTGTATGGTGGTCACAGTGCTCATTGTAGTATAGTTTATAGTCAAGCAGCAGTTTCCAGAGTTAATCAGCAGAATTCTTTTTTCTAAATGTGGAACCCAGGAGATAAAATAGCTATCAGCCTTGTGGGGTTTGAGTCTTCCTCGTCTGCAAAGAAGACTGTACTTTCTTTCTTCCTTGTAGGAACCCTTGGAGAACTCAGAGCCCATTGTGAAGGTCTTAGCTGTGAGCTCTGTTGGCAGTAGCAGTGGTCATTTTATTTTATACATGTGGAGCACATGTTCAGTCTCTGCCAAGGCTCATTTCCCCTGCCTGCTGGGCCCTTCGGGGCCTTCTGCCAGCCTCTCAGGTGGGACTGTTCCTGGCTCCCTCCTCTGCCCTGACGGGCTTGTTTGGTGGTGCTGCCTCTTCCTTCCCCGCCCCACAGGCCAGAACCCCCGCTGTTACCCGGCACCCCTGCCGCTCCCTCCAGCCTCCCAGGGGCCCCGTTCTGTGAGTTTGCCTCCTGGAACTTGTCCCCCCTCTGTCCCCAGTGCCACTGCCCCAGCCAGGCTCCTGGCATCTCTTTGTTTAATAGCAGCACGTAGCTCACAGACCATACAGCTCGCCTGTGTAGGGTGTACAGTTCAGTGAGCGTAAGTGTATCCATAGAGCTGTGCAACCATCACCACCGTCAATTTCAGAACATTTTCATCACCCCAGAAAGAAGCCCTGTACGTGGTAGTAGTCACTCCCCATGTGTCCCTCTCCCCAGACTACTTTCTGGTTCTGTAGATTTGCCTATTCTAGACATTTTGTATAAATGGAATCAGACAATATGTGGCCTTCATGACTGGCTTCCTTCATTTAGCGTGTTTTCAAGGCTCATCCATGTTGTAGCAAGTACCAGTGCTTTAATTTTATTTATCACTGAATAATGGTCCATTGTATGGACATACCACATTTTCTTTATCCATTTGTCAGTTGACGGACATTTGGGTTGTTTCCACCTTTAATCTGTCATGAGTAATGCTGCTGTGAACATTCATGAACAAGTTTTGGTGTGGACACGTTTTCATTTCTCTTGGGGGTGGAATTTCTGTGTTTGACACTCTGAGCAATTGCCAGACGGGTTTCACCATTTTTCGTTCCCATCTGCAGTGGATGAGGTTCTGATTTCTCCATGTCCTCACCAATCCTGTCATTTTTTTAGCAGATTTCACACTGGTCTGCCTACCTCTAATTTTTTTCCTTTTATATTTCCCTCCCATCCTCCAGGCCCCCTGCCTCTGCCTCCCCGCCCTCCACCCCACTGCTGTCCCTTCCTGGGGTTTAACACAGGGCTTCCTCCTTTACCTTCCTCCATCCCTTCGAATGACTTGTTCTCCACCTGTTGCCTGTGTTTCTCTTTATTTCATTCAACTTTTGAAAAAATAATTGTTTATTGATCTGTAACCTCTGCTGAGCAGTGCGTCCTGGGGGCAGATGTCAGTCTAACTCCCCTCTGTCCCTGGCCCCTGGTCTGGCAAAGGTGGGCATTCCGTCCCAAGGACCAGGGGCTCCCCGGGTGACAGACTGAAGAGCCATCCCAAGGCCCACTAGCCTGTGTGCCCAGAGCCGGGAGGCCCATGGGTTTGGACACGGGTTCCTGGTGGCCTGGTGCTTCCCGGGCCCTCCCTCAGCCTGTTCTCCTTCCTCCATAGGAGCCACGTGGGCTGGCACTGCCCTTCTAGTGCTGGGCGGTGCTGGGCGGTGTGCCGAAGCCTCTGACTATGGTATGTGCTGATGCTCACCTGCTCTGTGGTGCTCCGGGGCAAGGGCCGTGTTCTTGGGTGGGCCCTGACGGCTGTCTGAATGGGGCAGCGTTCCTCCCCAGAGGGCTCTTGGCACCCTCGAGGGTGTGGGTGCCCGCTCTCCTGTTGGGTGGTTTGCAGGGCCGCATCACCATGGCTAGAGAGGCACACAGTTATCCCGTGTCGTTGGAATCTGTTTTTCCGATGCCTGGGTCTTCTGCTGTGCCGGGCCATTGCTGGGGTGTCCCCAGCCTGTTCCTGTTGTCGTGGACACGCTCCCTGAGCAGGTTGGTGTGGTTCCCTCAGAATGTCCCAGGCCTCCTTTTCCTCTGCATCTGGGGAGGCCGTAGCTGTTTGAGGCCGAGTGCGTTACAGAGTATTGTGCGTGTTGTGGGTTATTGAAGAGACGAGACACGTCTCATCTAAAAGCAACTCTTCCGTCAAACCTCTGCTTCTAGATTCGAATCGCAGCCTTAAATGCCAGCTCCACGGTTGAGGATGATCATGAAGGAAGCTTTAAAAGTCACAAGACCCAGACAAAGGAGGCGCAGGTGTGTGGTCAATGGGCTTCTCTGCAGCTGGACCTTGATTCTCATTTCTGCGGGTGGCACCATGTTTCAGATGCATCCCGATGTCTCCTGAATGGGATTTTAGAGGAAAACCCTGTTTACAGAGATGGCCGGCTCTCCATCTCCTGTTTGACCTGCTTCACTTAGAGAGAGGGTCACGCTGAGGATGGTCACACTGTTTATTCTGAGTGTGCGTGGGCCCTTCTGCAGCCGGGGCTGGCTCTTCACTCAGCTGGTTGTGTGGGCCTCAGAAGCTGGCATACCCAGGGGATGGCAGCACGTCACTTTCCAGGGGGAGGCCCCGGAGGGTGCTGCCTAGCCCAGGTCTCACTGGTGGTCTGTGGGGAGCACGGATTCTTGGTCTTTCCTCTCTGCCACGAGGCCCGGCACTACTTCCATTCCAGCCTGCCTGCCTTACTCTCGCCGGCTCTCCCCACACCTCCTATGCGAATATAACAAGGGTTTGCTCCGGTCTTTGTTTTCCCTGGAATAAGCATACACCTCCCCCTTCTCGGGAGAAGCCAGGACAGTGTGGAGCCCTCACAGACGCTGCTAGTCAGTGGTCCCCGGCCCTGAGGGGTGTCAGTGGGGCTCAGCCTGCCCAGTGCCCCCTCTGCCCCTCCCGGCAGCGAGCAGGCTGAGGCAGAGCAGCACATAGAAAGCAGTGGAAGCCTTCCCTGCTCTCTCGGAGTCCCTGGGTTATTACGGCTGGTGGGGCCACTCTCCCAGAAAGCGTCAGCGAGGCTCACAGAACCTTGGCATTGCTCTGCTCTGTGCCCTCAGCCTGCCTTCTGTTGCTTAGACTCAGGTGAGCCCGTGCTGCTCGTGTCTCCTTGGGGGGCTGCTGAGGGGCTCTTCTCCCAGTGATGAGCTCCTGCGAGCTTGGAGCGTTAGGACTGTTTCCAGCACAGAGCGTGCAGCTGACGAGTAACATGGCCTTGACAGCAGCCCCCTCTCACACATTGTTGGCTTAAAAAGACAAATGTGCTGTGTGAAAATGTCTCCTGTCTTGGTTTGCAGGAAGCAGAGGCTTTTGCCTTGTACCACAAGGCCCTGGATCTGCAGAAGCACGACCGGTTTGAGGAGTCCGCCAAGGCCTACCACGAGCTCCTGGAGGCGCGCCTGCTGCGAGAGGTGAGGCCCCAGAGGCCCTCTGCCCCCAGCTTCCCAGCCTGCAGAGCGTCCACCTCTCTGGCTTGCTCTGAGGGTTGGGTGAGTCCAGAGAAGCATGCAGAACGGTTCTAGGTGCAGAGTGAGAGCTCCGTAAATGCCAGCTGCTCTTCCTACTTGGTCTTCACAGCCACTCTGCCAAGTGCGGGTGCGTTGTCCCCAGTTCACAGTGTGGAGATGGAGGCTTAGCGAGGTGTTGTTGGCTCAAAGCCATGCAGCTAGTGAAGCATCAGAGCTGGGAGTGGCATGCGGGAGCCGCTGGCTGGCTTACCGATGCTGTAAATGTCACCATCTAGGCTTGGGCCCTCAGGCGTGGCGGTAGTGCCAGGAGGGTTCCCTCTGTGTCTTTTGGTGCCCAGACGGCCCGCAAACCGCCTCTTGGTGGTCTGGCCTTTCTCCTCTGTGTGCTTGGAACGGGGGGGTCCTTAAAGGACATCTGGGGCCACGCTTTCATTTTCCAGTGGAGGGTGGCACTGGACTGGCCCAAGGGCCTGTGGCAGAAGCCAGCCCTGAAGCCAGGTGTCCTGCTGACTGCCGGCTGAGGCTTCAGAGCCTGCGTGTCACTTTGCTCCTCTGTTTGCTTTGTTCTCAGGCAGTTTCGTCTGGTGATGAGAAGGAGGGGTTGAAACACCCTGGGCTGATGTTGAAGTACTCCACGTTTAAGAACCTGGCCCAGCTGGCCGCCCAGAGGGAGGACCTGGAGACAGCCATGGAGTTCTACCTGGAGGTGCTCCCCTCAGCCGGGTCTTTGGGAGTTCTTGGGGGAGGGCTGGGGTTGTGGTCTGGTTGGTTGAAGAGTGTGTGGTGCTGTGTCAGCTGTAGTGCCCGAGGCCCCAGGCAGTAGGTGACAGTAGCAAGTTCAGAGAGGGCTGCATGTGTGTTCTTCCTCTGCCACGCAGGGCACACATGACCATGGGTGATTGCTTCATTTCTCTGGGCCTCCAGGTCTACATCGTAGAGTTGGAGTGATATAAAGAGGGTGCTGAACACAGAGCCTGACCCCTGGCACCCAGTACCTACTCAGAATTGTACTGCCATTATTTCTGTCAGGCCGGCTTACCTGTGGGGGCACCTCTGAGGCGCCAGCACCATGCACGTTCTCACCCTCATGCCGTCTGGCAAGGAGGGCGTCTTTATCCTCATTTTAGGGATGAGGATACTGAGGCTGGCGGTCACGCTCCTGGGCAGTGTGGGAGTATGGATGTGAACCCACGTCTGTCTCCCACCCATGCTGTTTCTAGAATCCCAGAAGGTTTCTGTATTTTCTTTTAATTCTACTTCTTGCACTTCTTTTACATATCAAATATGTAAGGACTACAGGTGTTCAGAGTGACAAAATGTATTAAGAACATGTTCTGAGTTAGATAAATTGGTCCATGTGACTTCCCTGTCATTCCTTGGGCAGTCTGGGTGGCTGGGCTGGTGCTGTGCCCTCCTGCCACCACGGATGCCCGCTCTGGGGAGCTGACTGAGTGTGCCTCTGCTGTGCTGCTTACCAGGCGGTCATGCTGGACTCCACGGACGTCAACCTCTGGTATAAAATCGGACACGTGGCCCTGAGGCTCATCCGGGTCCCCCTGGCTCGCCACGCTTTTGAGGAAGGGCTGCGGTGCAATCCTGACCACTGGCCCTGCTTGGACAACCTCATCACTGTCCTGTACACCCTCAGCGATTACACCAGTGAGTGGGGTGTTGCTGCTTTCTGCCACGTGCTCGTGCACTGGGACCGAGGAGGGCGGGAGGCCTGGATGAGCTCGGAGCCAGAGTTAACAGGAGGCCTGGATGAGCTCGGAGCCAGAGTTAACACCGAAGGGCTTTCTGCCCCGCCTTCAGGGGAAATGGAGATGCCTTTGCTTCCCTGCTTTACTCTGCTTGTCTTTCTTTCTCGGTTGAGACTTACCCCATGCATTGTAGTAGGAAGCATGTCTTCTGAGCGGTTTTCCCTTCAGTCTCTCATTTCGTCTCTGCAGTGTCCCACCCTGTGCCTATTCTTATAAGTTGCTGACAGACGGCCTAGCGGCTGCAGCCTTACTCCCGGTGCCGGGAGCTCACTCCCTCCTTTTAGCAGCTGGTCCTTCCACAGAGGAGCAGGGCTGCTGGAAAGATCTGTGCTAGACGGAGCCCTGTCTGCCTTCCAGTTTTTTCACTCTCTGACCCCGCCTGGCCCTCTGCTCGGCCCCTCACGGGCTGTCCCGAGGCGGGCGCTGTTGGGGTTCTGGGCCTCTTGGGCCAGCTCCTCCAGGCAGCTCTGTGGGAGGGCCCCGGGCAGGGCCGGGTGCAGGGCAGCTGGCCTCGGGCATAGGTGGTCCTGGCGCGGCCTGCTCATTCTTTTCAGGACAGACCTGCTGCCAGCACTTGCCCTCACGTTGAAGGTTACAGCTGGAAGGCTGACTCTTGGAGGCTTTTCCTTCTCTTTCTAAGAGCGCATCGAGCAGGTGGAGCAGGATGGGGTAGCGGAGGCTGGGAAGCTGGGCCCTGCCCGCCACCCACGGGACTGCGCCCGTAGCTCTGTATAGTCAGGTGAACCGCGCGCAGCACAGGGCTAGCGGCAGGGTCGGCGTGCCCCAGGGGCAGGCTGCTGTGGCCCCTTCCCAGTTGTCCCTGCCCGAGGTGACCCTGATTTCTCCCTGTGTCCCCAGAGCCAGCTCAGCCCTCTGTCGCCTCCTCCAGGTGGGCCCGGGCGGGGGCGGGTGCCTTCTCCCAGCCCCTTTGCTGTGGGGCCTCTGCTGTCTGTCCTCCTCTGCACCCTCTGACCATCGCGTGCTTGCACGTGGGGTCATTTCTGGACTTGGGCCCTTGTGTCCCTCCACGCAAACGTTCTCGGGCGTATCCTTCCGTGGATGTCCGCGCCCGTGCTGTGGATCGCCCGTTTCGACTCCAGTGCTTTCATCTTCGGTGACTATGGGTCTCTCCCCGGGCTCTTCCTGGAGCTTGGGCGCCCCCTGGAGGCCCCAGCCTCAGCGTCCCACCTTCTCTCTGGCACCAGGCTCAGTTCTCTCTCCTGGAGAAGCCGCCCTTGATAAGCTGAAGTGTTAGTGGGAAGATGGGTTTGGGGGACAGAGCGGTGCATGTGTCTGTGAGAGCCGCAGAACCACATCGAAGCCCCAGAGTATGAGCAGCCGGTACATGGGCGCTCGAGAGGAGTAGGCAGGCCTCCCTCTGCTGCGGGCGCGGTCAGCTCTGTGCTGCTGACCAGCCCATCCAGAGGCTTGGTGCCCCCCTCGTTTTCTCTCTGCGCCCACCACCTTCCCAGAGGAAACCATGTCCTCCTCCTCCTTCCGGTTAGGCGGGAACCTCTGGGCCCCCTGTCCCTAGTTCAGTGGGTGGCTGGCGGGGCAGCCCAGACCCCCTCCTGCTTGTGGCGTGGGCACCACTCTCCCACTGCCCTTCTCCCTGACTTGCGCATGGCATCTCTGCTTCTGCTCCAGCCTTCCTTCCTCCTCCCCCGCTCCATCCTTCTCTGGTTATTCCTGATGGGAGTGCCTTGCACCCATACTCAGACTCTGGAGATGGGTGGGGCACAGGGCTGGCCGGTGCCCAGGCAGAGAGGAGCTGGCAGCCGTACTCCAGTTTGTCAACAGCTGGTTCCCGAAGGGTTTCCTCAAGGTGGGCTTGCTGGGCTGAGGGTCTGTGTTTGATGCCCATGTTTCCCCAGAAAGGTTGTTCAGCCGTCCTCCCTGGCAGTGTGGGCCTTTGCCCCTCGACCTTGGTATTATTATTTTCAAAAATCGTTCCCGATTGGATGGATTAAAGTGGTGTCTTGTCGTCATTTACCTGGTGTTTCTTGGACTCCAGAGCAGGGACTACTTCCCTGGCGTCACTGGCAAGGCCAGAGAGTCAGAGTGCAGCTTGGAGGTCACGCCTGTTTCTTTCCTGGCCAGCTTGTCTGTACTTCATTTGCAAAGCTTTGGAGAAGGACTGCCGCTACAGCAAGGGGCTGGTTCTCAAGGAGAAGATCTTCGAGGAGCAACCGTGTCTCCGCCAGGACTCCCTCCGGATGTTCCTGAAATGGTGAGTCTGCAGCCTGCCACCTTCTCCCCAGCGGCTGGGGGCCGTTGAGGCCCCTCGCTTGGCAAACGGCTCTGATCTGCTTGGTTTATTGTTTCCCTACGCGCCTCATATGGCCGGTGCCTCCGCCTGTCCTCTGCCCTCCTTCCCTGCTGCCCTCCTTCCCCGCTGCCCTGCGGCTCTCCTCTGGGTGCTCACAGCAGCCTTGTTCACCTCACTCCTCGCTGCCCACCCTACCCCTTTCCGAGGCTGTACTTCCTGTGTTGCCCGGCCCGCCTCTAATCGGGCCACCGTGCCTGCCTCCGGGATGAGGCTCATGCTCAGCAGCATCGCCCAGGAGGCCCTTTGCAGTCTGACCCCCCAGTTCCCCTCCTGCTTCTCCCTCCCCCAAGAGGAGAGCTGTCCCAGGGCCCTGCTATGTCCTGTCCGGTCCGCACCCTGGCTCCCACAGCGCCCTCACCTGGAATCCCCACCTCTCCCTATTGTGTCTTCGTGCCCCTTCGTATTCCAAGCCCCACATCCCCTCTTGGCAGCTTTCTAAGTTCGGGCTGCGTCCCCGCCCATCCTCCAGTGGAACCAACTCCTGCGCCCTCTGGTATTTCCTTGGCCCTGGGAGCTCACCGGTTGGGAGTTAGTGGTTATTTTGGTGTTTACCCCTCGTAGGACTGCGCCTCTTACTCACATCTGTCCGGACGGAGCTGACCTTTGGAGAGGTGGTGCATGAGCACGCAGGAAAGATGCTGAGCCCATCAGCGCGTGGCTCCACGGGGGAGCCTTGTGGGGAGGAGGGCACAGGGCAGTGGGGGCAGGCCTCGCCGGGCCACCCCAGGCAGAGGTGTGCCTGTGGGAGGCATCCGGGGCCTCAAACTCCCACCTTTCTGTTGATTTCCATAGGCTTTGGTGAGCTTGGCTGGTCTGATAACCTTTTTTGGGATGGATAGGATGGGAGCGTTAAATTCTTAAAAGGTTTTCAGCAAATAATTGAGAGCAGCATTTAATTTTTCTGTGGTTTTTCTGCCATTACTATGATCCTGTTAATACAGATGAAGGTGATGAATTGTAAGCCGATCAAAGGGCATTAATCATTTCCAGGGTAACGTGGGTATTAAGAATGCTAATTACTGCCCTTTTCAGCCCAGACTCAAGTGGTTATTTTATTTGTAGGAAGAATTAATACAGATTAAAGGATATTAACTGCATCCCTCTGTGTAAGATTTCCATCTCGGCTCTAGTGTGACACGGTCACTCCTCTCTGTCTCACGCACTCTCAGCGACATGTCCATCCACGAGGTTTCGGTGAGCGCGGCCGAGTCACAGGCCATCATGGATGAGGCCCTGGGGCTTCGGAGGAGGCGGCAGGCGCTGACCATGCACGAGAAGGAGCCGGACCTGAAGCTGGTGCAGCCCATCCCCTTCTTCACGTAGGTCGTCTGGGTCTGGGTTGCCGGTGGCCACTGGGCCCTGCTTGGGAGGGGGCTGAGCCCGCCCGGGCTGCTGCCGTGGCAGGAGCTGGGCGCACATGGGCAGGTGACTGCAGGAAGCAGGCCAGGCCTTCCCCGGTCGAAGTCCCACTCTGTTGCTGTCCTTGACCCACCACCTGCCATGTTCCTGTACGCCCCTCTCATCTGCCCACCCTAAGGGGAGAAGGAAACCAGCATTAGCCAAGCCCTGGACGGGGGACACCAGGACTCAAAGAGGCTAATGGTGAGGGGGGAGCTGATCCCAGGTCCTGGCTTCCCGATCTCTAGTCTATGCTCCCCTGCTAGGGCTGCTCGGCATCCTGGAAGGTGGGCCTCAGCGTAGCCCCGGGAAGGGTGGTCCCTGGAGTTGGGGTCATTTAGCCCTTCGGTGAGGTCTGTTCCTAACATCCTGACATTGACCCTCGTGCCTATAAGTTGAGAGTGTCTCATATGTGGTGGCAAGTCACGTGGTGGCCCGCAGCTCCCCACCGGGTGGGACAGACTGGGGTCCAGCCCTGGTGCCCTCACCGGGTCATTATGTGCCACTTCCTGGAAAAGAGGGAGCAGCATCCCTCTCTTGTAGGGTCATCATGATAATTGAATTGAGTGCTTGGGGGTCGTGCAGAGACAGCACGCAGGAGGGGCTGGTTCCGACCCACGTTACTGCTCCTACTTGTTCATTCCCGCACGTTTGAGTTTCCCAGGAAACTGGAGGCAGTCCCAGGGGTACTCAGTCACCAGAAGGAGGGGCACACGTGCAAAGCTGACAGGCCCCTCGAGGAGAGAAGCACAGCACCGAGAGCTCATAATGGGGTCTGCACTGCTGCGGGGGTTGGGGAAGGCTTAGGGCCAGAGCTGGAGCCTGGCGGAGGAGTGGGCATGGATCAGGCAGAGGAGCTGGGGGGTGTGAGTGGGGTGTTGTTTCCGGGCAGAGGGAAGCCTGTGCAAAGGCCCTGTGGTATGTGGGGGGTGGTTTTGTTTGCAGAACTGAAAGCAAGCTAGCGAGGCGAGAGTGCAGGGGGCAGGCGTGAGGTGGGGGCGGGGTTGCGGCGGTGCGATGAGGCTGGGCGCCACTGAGGGGACAGGCAGAGGCTTTGGTTTTTAGTCTGAGGTCCTGGGCTGTTCAAGGTTGGAAGGGTGAGTACGTCATGCTACACTGTGTCATACCATAACACAGCATGACATACAACACAACACATGACTACAAGTAAAACACAAAACAACAGACAGCATACAACATAACACATGCTACACCTCACCACAACAGGGCACACAACACAACTTACACACCACAAAACACATGACAGTCTCGGTTTGCATCCAGCAAGCCCCGGCCCAAGAGCTGTTCAGCCCCTTTAGACCATATCCCTGTCAGTATTCCTCCCCCAGAAAACCAGACTAGTGGCAACAGGTCAACGACACCGTCGTTTTAAAGATTCGACCTTGTAGGGAAGGGGTTTTTGAGTGAGGCTGTGGTTTCTCTGTGTGCCTGGTAGGTCTGAAGGGGCCTGGGGCTGAGATGCCTCAGGGCTCCTCCTGCGGGCAGTGGAGCGGGTGCGGGCTCTGCTCCAGCCCCGGCTGCTCCACCTCAGCTATCAGTAAACTGAGACCACCCCGCCCTCGTGGAGATGGCAGCCCTGAGCTCCGGGCACCCCGTGTTGTGTGCTGACCCGGGCGGTGACCCTCTTCCTGCAGCTGGAAGTGCCTCGGGGAGAGCCTGCTGGCCATGTACCACCACCTCACCACCTGCGAGCCCCCGCGGCCCAGCCTCGGCAAGAGGATCGACCTGTCCGACTACCAGGACCCTGGCCAGCCCCTGGTGTCCTCTGCCGTGGTGGCACCTGTCAGCGTGATCCAGCCGAGCCCCGTCAACGCCAACCCCGAGGTGACCGTGGCAGAGCCTGTGCTCTCTTACGCCCCCGTGGCCACGGCCAGCTTCCTGCTGCACAGCCCCAGCCTGTTGGAGACAGGCATCCCCGCAGGTGAGCAGGCCTCGGGGTTGGCTTCGGGAGAGACCACGTCTGCTGAGCAGGAATGAGAGTCGGGGTGCCCTGGTCTATCCAGAGGGACGGGTCCTGCTGCCGCTCCTGGCCTCACAGGGGAGCCTCTGGGCCTGCTCGCAGGGCCTCCCTCGTCAGCGGTGGCTTCTGCATTGGGGCCCCTGCAGGGAAGGGGTTGGCCTCAGGGATACAGCTCCTCAGACCACTCGATGCCCAGTTGCTCAGTCCTGGGGTAGAGTTTACTCCTGCTTGTGACCAGTGAGCTGGCAGGTCCCCCTGCTTGTTCTGCTCAGTTGCTGGCTTACGCCCTGCACCCAGTGCTGCTGTGCACTGATGTTCTGAGTTCTTGTAGCTTTAAGAAGCAGTCAGCATAGTTACCGCCGTATGCGGTAGTATATGTTGGAATGGTTTTATTGGTTTCTATTTTCACTGGAGTTGTAAAAGAATTTCAGACTAAAGTTCCTGAGCCTTTCCTTGATTTTTGTGTCACCGATGAAGAATATCTGGCAGTTAAGGAAGTTTCTGAATGAACCTGTATATGATTGTTTTTAACTTTTTAACTTTTTAACTTATACATGACACCCCTCTTCTCTCTGTATGATTTATGTGACTCTCTTGCCCACATCGTGTCACTGGGCCATGGCGATGGACAGAGTCAGTGTCATTGCTACTTGCTCTGTTCCATCCCAGGCCAGCCAGTGGGAGGGGCAAGGGGATGGGGCGTTTGACTCTGAGACCCTGGCGTTCTGTAGGTGTGGAAAGTAGCCTTGAGATCTGGCTTTTGGGCTCTGTGAGTTGGAGAAAGGGGTGAGACTTAAGCGGTTTGGAATGGACTTTTCCCAGGCTCCTTGTTAGAGCAGACAGGAGATTTCCTGAATGTCAAAGAAGCCACAGGTTAAACCTGCAGGCAGGGTTATTATAAAAGAAGGGACCGAGTGCCTCGTGGTGCATTTCCCTAGCCTGACTCTTGTGAGATTTCAACGTGCTCTCTTTGTGAAGGTGATGTTTCTGGAGGAGATAAATCCAAGAAAGGGGTGAAGCGGAAGAAGATTTCTGAGGAGAGTGGGGAGACGGCGAAGCGGCGGTCTGCCCGCGTCCGAAACACCAAGTGCAAAAAAGAAGAGAAGGTGGACTTCCAGGAGCTGCTGGTGAAGTTCCTGCCGTCCCGGTACGGTGCACTTTTTCTGTTTTAGAAAAGGGAGCACACAAACCTCCTGCCTCCCTTCATGTCTCTGGTTCCGTGGTCGCCCTCCCCTCCAGGCACGTCCTCCGTCTTCCTGTAACATCTGTACAAACGGCCAACGCTCGGGTCTTCCTGGATTGGGAGCTTGGGTTTTCTTGCCTCTCCTGCCTCTGAATGTCCTGAAGGCAGGAACCGTGAGTTTTGTGTCTTTTGGAGCTGCAGGTGACCCACTCACGCCCCTGGGCCTTCCCTTGTTGCCAGGAGGCCTGGGGCTGCTGCTCCTCAGGTGCAGACGTGGGGACGGCCCGTGGAAGGGACCCCCTGCGCTCAGGGAGGGCGCCTGCTTGGCTTCTCCAGGCTCAGCAGGGTTCCCTCGAACTCTGAGAAGGTGGACGGTGGGCTCAGGAGTCATCCCTTGCTTTCACTGGTTCACGGTGTTCCTCAGAGGAGCCTCCCGGGAGGAGGTGGGCCAGGCTGCGTGGAGCTGGGGGGCTGCGCCCCAGTGCTCCTTCCCTAGGTCTTCGCCAGCCCCCATGCTTTTGGTCCTTGCCCTGTCACCTCCCTCAGACGCTCTGGGACCATGATGCCTGAGCCTTCCTGGGGTTTATGGTGCCAGTGCCAGACTTCTTAATGCCCTCACTGAGGGCAGAGAGCAGTCAGTCTCTGCTGGTTGGGCATCTCTCTGCCTTCTAACGTTTGGTGGGCATGTCTTGTCAGCTGGGGCTTCCTCTCTTACCCCCTGTGTCTTTGTGAGTTGACTCCATTTTATTCCTTCCCGGTTACTGGAGTGGAGTTTGGGAGGTAACCACGTGTGTTACGTGAGCTTGTGTCCCAGGAGTCCTCAGCTGGCATTTTGGCTCGTGACAGTAGGTTTCAACGGTGATGCATCCAAGCGGAGGAGGAGGAGGAGCCAGGAGCTTTAGGTGGATTGTAAATCTGTTTTGCCACAAGGTTCCTGATTTCCTAATTTGCTGCCTTTCCGTTTCTGTGTGGTGAGAGGGAAATGCTCAGAAGTGGAGCTGTTCTCAGTGAGTGGAGGAGGCGGGCTCTCTGATCAGTTCCTCCCTAGCCGCCCCTCCAAAAGCAGGTCTCCCTGCCGAGGGCTGCGAAGAGGAGGTGCCAAGGGGCCCGAGGACCATTTCCCCATCTCCCCTCCGCTCGTTGCCCCGCCCAGGGCCTTGCTCCCCAGCCCCCTTCGTGTGGAATAGTGTCTACCTTGTTTTTTATTCTTTATTTCAACTGCTGGTTTCCTGTGTGGTTTTCACGTCAGCTTCCTTGAATCGTCAGGCAGGGGCACACGGTGGCTTGCTGGGTGTGGTCCCTGGGGCAGAGGCGTGCAGTTGTACACCAGGACGTCAGGAGGCGCCTACCTGTCCATCCTCGGCGAGGTGGCAGGCTCGGCTAAGGTGGAGTCCCTGGGGGGGTCTGAGGTGTGGTGCCTGCTGGGAGAGGCCTCCCTGGGCTCAGAGAGCTATGAGGAGCTCTGGAGGGGCCGCCCACCCACCCACTTTCTCCTCGTCCCCCAGACCCACTTTCTCCTCGTCCCCCAGGCTCCCCTTGGGCCTTGGCACCTGGAGGCCTGGCCAACTGTGCTGCCCAGTGGAGCCTTTCGGCCTCTGTCTCTAGCTCTCCGTGGGGCTGGGGCCAGCCTCGGGTCCGGCTCAGCTCTCCTCTCTCTCAGGGGAAGGTGTTGGAACATGCGCCGTGGCCTTTGCGAGTTCGGTGTGTTCCGTGCAGGTTAAGAAAGCTGGACCCCGAGGAGGAAGACGATCCCTTTAGTAACTACGAAGTCCCGTCAGAAGCCAAACTGGAGAACTTCCCAAGCGTCGGGCCCCACAGGCTGTCCTTCGACTCAGCCACGTTCATGGAATCTGGTAGGACCCAGGCACCACGGGCAGTGCCGTGAGGACTCCTTCCTCCCATTCTCCTGGAACCCGCTCAGGCCGCGTGCTGGGGGGATGGGTCCGGGTGGTTTTTCAAGGGTGGTCCAGGGGCTGCCTGGCTTTGTCCTGCCTGAGGTCTGTGGTCTGCTGGAGGAAGGGGGTGCGCTGGAGTGTCCTGGCTCACACTCCACCGTGCTCCCCTAGGGGTGCGGGCTTTGCCGGTCGAATGGGTACATCGCAGCTCTTGGGTACGGCCGGGAGCTGTGCTGCTGTGCAAGGCCACACCCAGGGGTCAGCCCTCTCGTACCCGCCTGGGCCTTGGAGGTTCAGATAGGTGTGCCCACAGCCGTGAGGCCCGCCCTCAGCGCCCCCCTGGGGCACATGGGCTCTTCCCGCTGGCGCCCGCTCTCATCTCCCGAACAAAATGGGGCCCCTGGCACGGAGGGTCCTCTGTTGAAGTCTGGTCACTTCCCCCGCTCCGGGCAGAGAAGCAAGACGTGCACGCCTTCCTGCTGGGGAACCTGAGCAACGGGGGCATCCTGGAGCTTATGATGCGCTACCTGAAGAGCATGGGCCACAGGTTCCTGCTGCGTTGGCCGCCGGGCCTGGCAGAGGTTGTGCTCAGCATCTACCACAGCTGGCGGAGGCACAGTGCCAGCCTGCCCAACCCGCTGCTTAGGGACTGTGGCGACAGGCACATCCAGGTTGGCTGGCCGGGCGGTGGGCAGGTGGGGGCCAGGCATAGGCGGGGGACCTGGGCTGCAACTGCAGGTGGAGGTGTGGGGTTGAGACGGGGGTGCGGATCACGGGGGAGGGAGGTTCACGAGCTGGAGGAGAGCAGCGGAGAGGCTGGAAGGTGGAGGCTTGCTGTGTTCTAGGCACCAGGGACCGTCGCTACCCGTTTTTTCAACAAGTGAGGAGACAGAAGTGCAGAGGTGGAGGAAGGCTGCCGAAGGGGTGCTGGGGACTGCCAGCTGTGGGGGCCGAGCCTACGCACTGCCCTCTGCAGCCCAGGCTCTTGCACTCAGTGCCTCCCAGGGCCAAGGGAGCCAGGGTGCTTTGGCCCCTTCTCCTGTGAGAGGAGGAAGGCCGCTTCTGAGGAGGCAGCACTGGGAGATTTCAGGGCCCCCTGGGTGGTATTTCTTGCTGGGGGCACAGAGGTGGAGGAGCTCCAGGTTCACAGGTCCTCAGGGCCGTGTGGGCCAGGGGCCCCTGGCGGTGCAGCCTCCACTGGGACACCCCAGGGACTGTTTCTTGGCAGCATCTGCCCAGGCCTGCTCCCCCAGGCCCATCTGCCCAGACTCCCCTGGGTCATCCCGAGTCTGTTCCAGTGTAGATCCACGTGCCTCTCCTTATGTCCCAGCAGGGTGGAGCAGTGGGAGGGGCCGAGGCTTTGGTCCCTAGACAGACCAGCTTGGTTATTTCCCAGCTGTGCCCATTGGCCAGGCTGGCGCCTCCTTACTGCTGAGTCTCAGCTTTCTGGTCCACCCAGGGAATGACGCGCCCACCCTGGGGGCTGTCAGGGTTGAGTGCCTGGCGCTCGGCAGGTGGCAGGGCTGCCTCTTCCATAGGACAGTCCCCGAGGACTGAAGGCAGGTCTCCCGGGTCCTCCCGAGTCTGTTCCAGTGTAGATCCACGTGCCTCTCCTTATGGCCCAGCAGCAAGCTAGTGATTACCACTTATGAAATGGAAAGTAGGTAGAGGAAAACTTGATGTTCTCATCAGAGTAAATTTTAGTTTAGGTTCGTTCCATCCCCTGCCCTTGACCTATGTGACCCTGTTCCTGACCATCCGCACCCGTCCTGCAGGACATGATGCTGATGTCCCTCTCCTGCATGGAGCTGCAGCTGGACCAGTGGCTGCTGACCAAGGGCCGGAGCTCTGCAGGTAGGCGACCTTCCGTGTTCTGTGTGGGGCAACTTTTCTGGACCCTCAGTAGCCGGGAGGGGGCAGGAGTGGGGGGCTGAGTCACACCTACAGGGGGCGCATTTCCTGGGTCAGCTTGTCAGGCCAGGAAAGACCCGGGGCCTTTGAGAAGCAGCTGAGCCCCAAGGGAGCCACCTGCCTGCTTCTGTTGCTCAGGATGAGGGACGTGACATTCCCATTTTCTCAGGTTATCACCTGATGCTTTACGTGTCCCCAGTCATTGTCCCAGGTGATATGGATCGTTCTGACTTAAACCACCACCTGGTGAGCAAAGATGCGCTCCAGGTCAGTCTGCCGGGTGAGGGCCTCTAGCCCCAGGGTCTCCGTATCCCCATCCAGCCCATCTGGCTCTCTGCTGCTCGGGGGCTGTGAGGCTCCAAGGGCTCAGGGCTGGGGGCAACCTCAGGGAGCAGAAGGGTGTCTGGGCCCCGCACATGAGGTTGACTCCTTTCGGCCGATGGTTTTCAGTGTCTCCTCGGAACTGCCCTGCGGGTGTGGTGAGCGGCAGGTTCGGGCCCGACTTCCCAGGAGCCCACTTCCTGGGGGACCTCCTGCAGCTGTCATTTGCCTCGTCCCAGCGGGACCTGTTTGAGGATGGCTGGCTGGAGTTTGTGGTCCGCGTGTACTGGTTGAAGGCGCGATTCCTGGCGCTGCAGGTTGGTCTGTGGTCGGCTGCTTGGGGAGGATGCGCTGGCACCCAGCGGGAGGGGAGAGAGCTGGCCGCGTGGTGGAGGGTGTGTGTGCGCACGTGTGGCACCTGTCTGGGCACTGGGCTCTGCATGAGGAGGTGGGATGTGGTGGGGAACGTGCAGCATCTCAGAAATCCCGACGCCCACCATCAGCACAGCTGTAGCGCCACGAGGGGCCTCATGGGCCCCCTATAGACCCAGCGAGGTTGCTTTGGAGCCTTGACCCTTTCCTTATGTTTCCCGAGAGAGCCTGAGCATGTGTGCAAATGGGTGCAGTTTTTTGGGAGGGAATCACTGCCCATCTGTGTGAATGGAGCTTGTCTGGAGGGCCCGGGAGGGCTGGCTGTTCCCCAGCCCCTTGCACACTGTGGCACCCAGTGCCCCACAGTCGGTTCTGGAGCTGGAACAGGCCTGGGTCTAGTTGCGGCTCTGCCAGCTTTGCTCAAGATCTGGAATAGATACTCAGCCTTGCTCTGGTGTCCCGGTGTCCTCACCGCCACCACGAGGGTCACGATGCTCCCCTTGGAGCTGTAGTGTGAATCATTCATTCATGCGTTCATTCAGCGGGTACTTACTAAGCCCCACCCCCTCTGTAGAGGGGATATGGTAGTAGTTGGCTAAAACCGCCTTCATGGTGCTCCCAGTCTGGTGGGCTCAGGGGGCAGGCACCTGGTGCAGCACAGCGAGTGCCCCTCCTCTGCCCAGGGAGACATGGAGCAGGCCCTGGAGAACTATGACATCTGCACAGAGATGCTGCAGAGCTCCGCTGCCGCCCGGGCTGCGGCGGGAGCTGAGCAAAGAGACGTCGTGATCCGCCTGCCCAACCTCCACAATGACTCGGTCGTCTCCCTGGAGGAGGTGAGTGGGAGCTTTTTAATGGTGTTTTCTTGGTCAAAGGCCTGACCTGTCCGTGCGGACTAGGAGAGCGGCCCATGTGCTGAGTAGGGCAGGGTGGGACCCAGGAGAGGCAGCTCTTGAGGCACAGGGTGCCACAGACTCGCAGGCACACCCCCTGATGGAGTGCTCCTCTAGGGGCCGGTGGCTGGGAGCCGGGGTGGAGGTGTCTACCCACAGGGTGGAGAATGGCTCTTGCTCAGCTCTCTGGCCTGCGTGTGGCAGCAGCCCCAGAGGAACGAGAGGAAAAGCCCCGCAGAAGCAGACCAGTGCTGCTCTGGCCCTGGGGTGGGTCAGCGGTGTGTAGTTCTAATCCTGTCCTCACTGTGCAGCCTCTGACCGCATGCCCACAGTTTCACATCTGTGACACATTCACATTGGCTGAAAGCCTTCAGACTCTTGCAGAGTGGTTTCAGGGCCAGACCTAGTGCAGTGCCCCTGCTGCCCGTATCCTGCAGGCCTCCTGTGAGGAGAGGGTTCGGGGATTGGTGGTGTGTGCCAGCCTCTGGCCTGGCTCCCTAGGTCTCTGAAGCCCCGTGCTCCACGGTTCTAGGAGTCTGGTTCACTGAACTGTGGCCATGAGGCTGTCTAACTATTTTCACAGACACTTTCTGGAGCCCTTCTGCTTCTGTGGTAGTTTTGTTTTTTGGTATATTTGTTCTTCAAAGACTTGAATGCCTTGCCCTTAATAGAAATACTATTTATAAAGTATTTTATAAGGTATTTACTTGCTGTAAATACTTCTCGGCTGGGTCTGTTAAATGCAAAACTCTGGGGGGCTTCCCTGGGGGCGCAGTGGTTAAGAATCCGCCTGCCAATGCAGAGGACACAGGTTCGATCCCTGGTCCGGGAAGATCCCACATGCCATGGAGCAGCTAAGCCCATGCGCCACAACTACTGAGCCTGCACTCTAGAGCCCGTGAGCCACAACTGCTGAGCCCGTGTGCTGCAACTACTGAAGCCCGTGCACCTAGAGCCCGTGCTCCACAACAAGAGAAGCCTCCGCAATGAGAAGACTGCGCACCGCAACGAAGAGTAGGCCCCGCTTGCCACAACCAGAGAAAAGCCCGCATGCAGCAGCGAAGACCCAACGCGGCCAAAAATAAAAAATAAATAAAATAAAATAATTGTTTTAAAAAATGCAAAACTCTGGCTGCATTAAGGGAGCCCGTGAGGGCTTGGTCGTCAGGCAGTGATTCTGGGCCTTTTCCAGATCGACAAGAACCTGAGGTCGCTAGAACGGTGCCAGTCACTGGAGGAGACTCAGCGGCTGTATGAGGCTGGCGACCACCGGGCCGTCGTGCGCCTGCTCCGCCCCACCTTGTGCCCCAGTGGGTTTGATCGGGCCAAACACCTGGAGTTCATGACATCTGTGCCTGAGAGGCCGGCCCAACTGCTGCTGCTGCAGGTGTGTGCTGCCCCGGCCCTTCTCCTGCTTGTGCCTTCTGCTTGGCCGGAGTTTCTTCTCCGGGGGCTTGGAGGCAGCCCTGGAGAACGTAGAGAGAAGTGGAGTAAAATCCGCCCCCTCGGGCACCGGGAAGACGTGGTGAGAATATATGGGGGGGGGGAATTGGAACCTAGGGGTCTACTGGGCTCAAGGTGAGCCTGTGCCAGGCTCTGAACTTCCACGTGGCAGAGGGGGAAGGGAGACTAGTCAGGGCTTAGCCATCCATCCACCTGATGGTTCATCTGCATGTTGTTCATTGCTTTTTAAATTAACTATTGAGTACGTATAAAATTGATAAAATATCTATACAATGTAAAGAATTAAGAGAAGGTAAATAGTCCCGTAGGATCAAGTAGTTGAAGGAAAGGAACATGAGTGTGGTGTGTGAGGCCCATGTGCCCTGTTGGCTCCCTCCACGCCCCCGTCCTCAGTACGTGTACCCCTGCTGAGAGCTGGCTGGGCACCAAGCCTCTGCTGGGCTGCGTGGTCACTCAGCCTCCCCGCGCCTCAGTCTTGTCTCTGGAGCGGAGATGGTTATTGTCTGTACCTCAGAGGCCTGCTGTGGATTTTCATGAGCTGGCATGTGTGGGCATCACGCCTGGCATGTGGCAAGCCCCAGACGGGTGCTGGCAGTGACCACTGCCGCCATCCTTGGGACACGTGGAGATGGATGTGGAAGACGATACACAGGATGTACTCAGTGGTGTGGGGTGGACTTTGATTTATTATCTCACTGGGTCCTTCCTCTTCAGTCTAGGGAGAGAGCCCAGTCTTCTCCCGGGCTTTTTAAAAATTTTTATTTTTTTTAACCTTTTAAAAAAATTTTTTGGCCACACCGTACAGCATGTGGGATCTTAGTTCCCTGACCAGGGATCGAACCCGCTTCCCCTACAGTGGAAGTGCAAAGTCTTAACCACTGGACCGCCAGGGAAGTCCCCATCCGGGCTTTTTGAACTGACTTTCTTGAACTGGGAAATGGTTAAGAGGTGTGACTGGGAACAAGCGGAGGTGAAAGGGGAAGAATGGGGGAGGAGGGCAGGGGACGAGCTGTGATGACCTCAGCGCCAGTGGCTGTGAGGTGGACAGCTGAGTGTGCCAGGGACAGGCCAGCTCAGTGGCTCAGGTGGTCTTGCTCTGTGGTCTGGAGCTCCTGGGCAAAGTGGGCAGGGGGGGCGCCCAGGGGAGGGGGCTGCTGCTGGGGAGGCACCACATGGTGCTGAGGCCCGAGATGAGGCCTGGGCTGAGTGCTGGGGAATCTGCTGGTTTTTGCTCCTTTTCCTCTTGAGGGGATGTGTTTTCTTATTGATTTGGAATGCTTTTTATATATTAGAGATATTAATCTTTTTCTCATCGAATGTTTTTTCCCAGTTTGTTGTCTGCTTTCAAATTGCAGCTTGTGCTTTCTTTGACGTACATAAGTTTTGAATTTTTAGGTCATTAAATCTCTTGATGTTTTCAAACAGTGGTGAATTTGTTCATTATGCTTAGAAAGCCTTTTCGAGGCTAGAAAAACATTCATCCGGTTGTTGCACACACAGGATGGAGCTCCCACAGTGTGCCTGACACCGGGCAGCGGGGAGGCCCTTTGATGGAACCTACTCTCCACAAGGGAGGCCGCAGGGGCGTGTCAACAGACAGACAGAGGCCTGTGTGCCTTGCTTCTTCCTGCAGCGTTAGGTGTTGGGTTCATGCTTGCGTGTAACCCGCTTCACCTAGCTTTTGTAGGGTGGGGGTCTGACTTGGAATCCTCTCTGGGATATGCAGGAGGCTCAGTCTCCCTGTGTAGATGAGCTGCCTGCCACATTCTTCAGTGTAAGTGTACAGTCTCCTCATGGTTGTGTTGATTCTTAGTCCTGATACTTTGGGTTGCTGTTTGAGCAGGACATTTTTGCTGGTCATTATGTCTTCTAACTACGTTTATGGTTTATAGGAACCTTGTTGATTTTTGCGTGTTTATTTTAAATCTGGCCACTTCACTGCATTCCCTTTATTTCTGATGGTTTCTGTTTTGGGTGGATGGTCTGATGCCACAGTCAGTGGTGATCTGCTCTCCTATTTGTTGGCAGTTATTCTTCTGCTTTTTAGCTCTTTCTAGCCTCAAGCACTGGGGACCATGTCACATTAGAGTGATGGGTCCTTGTCTTGTCTCTGACTTTCTGTCAACCAGCCCCTTGCGTGTTCTGATCAGGTGGGGTTGGCTCCAGCCTGCGGCCTCCACCTCTGCCCCTGTGGGCTTCACACCTCAGCAGCTCCTGCTCGGTGCTGGCTTTCCCTAAAGAAACACAGGCCCCGTTTTCCTGGCAATTAAGGCTCTTATGTTGGGGGTGGTTTTGATCTGCATTCAGGCGCGTTTCTGCCTGTCTGTCACCTCGGAGGGCGGTCGAGGTGGGCGGGCCTGCTCTGCATGCCCTGGACCCCTGTGGGGCCAGGCGTGGCGAGCGTGGCCATAGCTCTCACAGCGCCTTCCTGCCCCCTCCTCCCTCATGCAGGACTCCTTGCTCCGGCTGGAGGACCACCGGCAGTGCTTCGAGTGCTCTGACGTGGCTCTGAATGAGGCAGTCCAGCAGATGGTTAATGCCACTGAGGCTGCCGCCAAGGAGGAGTGGGTGGCCACGGTAACCCAGCTGCTGCTGGGCATCGAGCAGGCGCTCTCAGCAGACAACAGCGGCAGCATCCTGAGGGACTCATCCTCCGCCGCTGGCCTCACCCGTCTCACCAACAACCTCATCCAGGTAGCCTGGCTCCTTCCTGCCCGCCCGCAGCCCGGTTGGCCCTGAGGACGCACCCTGGGGGGAGCTGACCCTGCAGTGACGCCCGATCGCCCCAGGTCATCGACTGCAGCATGGCCGTGCAGGAGGAGCCCAAGGAGCCCCACGTGTCCTCGGTGCTGCCCTGGATCATCTTGCACCGCATCATCTGGCAGGAAGAGGACAGCTTCCGCTCCCTGTGCCACCAGCAGCAGCTCCAGAGCCCCGCAGACGAAGGTGTGGGGACGCGGTCCGGTGGGGATGGCCCTCAGCCCGGTGTCTCTGCCTCTCGTCTCTGCCTCAGGGCCCTGCGGCCCTGTCCAGGCACCGTGACTGGGCTTGGGCTTGGGCAGTTGATGTTTCGTGGCACTTGGATGGAGGCAGAGGCTCCCCACCATGCGGTGGGGGCGTGGCCGTGGCCTGTGCAGTGTTTCACATCGGGTGCAGGTGGTGAGCACCGTGAGGAGTGGGCCTGCTCTGGGAGCCTCGTGCCGCCAGCTCCTCCAGTCCCTGCGCAGCCTGTGGGCCCTCGTGGGTGTAGGCCCGGGCAACTGGAGGGCAGCACGGGGCAAGCAGGCACAGGTTCCACTTCTTGGCCATGTGACCATGGGCCAGTCAGGCGACCCCCAGCCTCTGTTCCCCCGTCCACTCTGGGGATAGTGGCACCATCTCAGGGTTGTTGGAGGACCTACGGGGCAGTAAAGCCATCGTTGCCACGGCAGGTCAGTGCTGGCACGAGGGGTGCTGGTGCCGAGTGCAGAGGCCGCGGGGGCGAGCCAGGGCCCTGTGTGGAGATGGCACTTGAGCCGGGTCAGCACCGTGGTGGGAAATGTGGTCGGTGGAAGAAATTATATCAAAACAACAGCTAAATGACATTTAAGCAAAGAGTGTAGCTCTACCAAATGGACTTTATTCCTTTGGTTTTCTCGCATTTTCAATCTAAACTTGGCTGATATACGTAAACTTTTTATATAGCTATGATTACAATACACGTATTTATGTGTATATTCAACCAGCTTAAAATTGAATTTATGGGGGTGGTTTCCTCAGTCATTTGACGGATCAGCAAAGCGCACAGGAAGGAAAGTCAGCTGTGTGGCCACAACCACGGAGCCCACACCAGCTTGCCTTCCTTCCACTTGCTCTCTTGCTCCAAGTGCTTCACTCCGCAGGTGTCTGTCAGCTGCTCTCTGCTTGTCAGGCCTCCGTGGGTGAGAACCTCTGGCCTGGAAAGGTTCACAGTGGAGGCGACAGACGGGACCACTAGCAGCACCCACAGTGCCACGCCTGCGGCCTGACGGGGGACCGGGAAGCGATGGGGCAGCTGGGCAGGGACCCGGAAGGGCTGGGCATGTGGCTGGACTTGGCAAGGAGCCAGACCGAGGAAGGCTTTCACCCCCCGTGTATAAGCTGTGTGGCTCTGTGTTCTGTTGTCTTTGCGATGCTAGGAGAGGCGCCCTGCTTTTCCCAACTCTCAGGGCAGCGGTGTTTCTCTCTTACTGGTCATTCTTTAGTCAATACATCATGCACGCCTTTTTGCTTCTGCTTAATTGATTTTTTTGGATAAATTTTTAGAACGGTTATCTTTAGAGTGCTTGACAAATAGAGCCTCTGTGTTTTACAAAAAAGCTTCAGTGGTGAAAAAAATTAAGCTTTACACCTGTAAATGTAGGTGTAAAAAGACTTCTGGATTAAGAGTCTCCTCTTAATTAATTATGCAAGCACAATATGGGTTTTTTTGGTTTGCTTTTTTGTTTTTTTAGTAACAGGATTTCTTTTGTTTTATTTTAAATATTTATTTATTTGGTTGCACCTGGTCTCAGTTATGGCAGGCGGGCTCCTTAGTTGTGGCATGCGAACTCTTAGTTGCGACATGATGTGGGATCTAGTTCCCTGACTAGGGATCGAACCCAGGCCCCCTGCATTGGGAGCGTGGAGTCTTATCCACTGTGCCACCAGGGAAGTCCCCACAATATAGTTTTTAAAAAAACTGCCAGTAAGCAAATAAGGGGAGGAGGACAGTCCAAGGCCATAAACTTCAAAAGGGTGGGATAGGGAAACAAAGATCCTGGTGGACTGGCCGCCGGTGTGGCCCATCTCCTCCTCCACCCCCTGGAGGAGGACTGAGGGGGCAGGGTGAGTGGACAGAGCCCTCTGTTCTGTAGAGAGTGGGCTGGCGGGGCTGCCCCCTGTATTGCCCTGGGCCTTGGCAGAGGCAGGAAGGGCTGCTGGGTCCTGCCCCTCGTGGTGGCAGACTACATGGAGGGCCCTCTGGCCGGCAGTAAGGGGCCGGCGTGGGGCAGTGTTGCATGCTGAGTTCCCTGGAGCAGATGTTGGGATGGTATATTAGGAATCTCTGCTCGTGAAAGGAAGCGGGAAGCAGCAGGGAGAACAGGGTGCATCCTGACGTCGTCTCGGCCCCCGGCGGGGGCTCTGTAGCATGTCGGGCAGAGGAAGCCAGGCCTTTGCCCTCCCATCTCACTTCAGTCACTGGATGTGGCTCCCGTGGCTGTAGCCAAGCCGAAGGAACTGCTGGCTGGGGCCGTGTGCTGGCCGCACTGCCCTCCCCGGGCAGCCATCCTACCTTTAGGAGATCTCGGAAGAGAGGACAAAACCCTGGTCCCCCAGTGCGGACTGATGCAGCCCTGGTCGAGCGAGCTCCCTTCTTTTCCCTCAGCAGACACAGGCGGCGGAAAGTGATTGAGAGCAACACCTGCTGCAAGCTCACAGCTTCGAGGAAGGGCAGGCTGGTCCTCTTTGTTGGAGCTGCCCCAGAAAATTTCTTCATGGTGATTGCAGCGCTGCCGTGGTCCGAGGAGCCGCCCTGGCTGACCATGAGCAGGATAGAGAGAGGTGACATGGCGGGCATGCTGACAGGTCATGGCCCACCCCTACCCCACACCCCGCATCAAGTACAGGAAGGGAAGAAGGAACACACCATTCGAGAGACAGGTGAACTAGGCCTGGAAGAAAGCATACGGCAAGGAGCAGAGGCAGAGGCTTGTGGGTGATTGGCCCAAGAAAATCATTTGTTAAAATTTCTAAGACGATAAGCAGAATGAAATGAAAAGGACAACTGCAGAACTAAGGGAAAACGCTGCAAACCACATCTCACCATTATAAACTAATAAACTAAAACAGCGAGGAGCAGAGTGAACATGACTGAAACTGCGGGAGACGGATTAAGAGCTAACAGCACTGGAGAGAAGGTGGTAGATGTGGAAGACAGAGATGGTCCAGTGTGAGGGTGAATGGAGCCCCTGATGGCAGCAAGGAATCTGATGTCAAATACAGGAAGAGTTCTCTGAATTGTAATAAACACTGAATCTGCAGGTTCAAAGTATATACCGAGAAAAGTTGATATGCAACAGTCTACATCAAGATGCATCCTGGTGAAGGATCTATTTTAGGGGTAAAGACTTGTCAGGTTTCTAAACTGAAAAAGCAATTTATCTTAGTGGGACAAAGAACAGGGCTCATTTCAGATTTCTCCCTGGCAGTGTTCAGTGCAGTTGGGGTCAGGTCCACATGTCTGCAGGGTTCTCAGGGCAGGAAAGTGTGGGCCCAGGCATGTAGCCAGTCATTTGTAATTACAGTGGATTCCAGCTCCTTGAGTGCTTCTTAGAAGCATGGCTGGAGGATGAAGTCAGTAAACGAACATGAGTTAGGATGGAAAAGCCACAGGAAAGAGCTTGCGATGAGCACCAGATCCACTTAGAACTGGAGTCGAAAGAGAGCAGTCTGGCTGATTATGGCTGCAGAACAGAATGTACGTGTTATAACCCTACTGCACTAGAAGCAGTATGTACGACCAGATTGGGAGCTGGGGGAGACGAGGAAAAAGCTACCACAGAGCCATCACTGACCTGATGTAACAGCCATTTGATGCTGTTGAAAATGGAAATGAAAGGACTTCCCTGGTGGCGCAGTGGTTAAGAATCTGCCTGCCAATGCAGGGGACACGGGTTCGATCCCAGGTCCGGGAAGATCCCACATGCCGTGGAGCACCTAAGCCTGTGCACCACAACTACTGAGCCCAGAGCCCGTGCTCTGCAACGAGAGAAGCCACCGCAATGAGAATCCCGCACACCACAATGAAGAGTAGCCCCCGCTCACCGCAACTAGAGAAAGCACGCACGCAGCAACAAAGACCCAACACAGCCAAAATTAATTTTTTTAAAAAGTACAAAACAAATTTCATGAAAGAATCTTGATTCTGTTTTCTCTAGTACTTTCTATCCTAATGTGTTCTGTCCTAATCCTCTTAAAAAAGGTTAATTATAAGACCATGATGGGTTATGGCTCAGAGTTTCAAACACACCAAGGGATATTTAAGGAACTAGTCATAGTTCTAGTGATGAACAAACATTTAACTGAGTTTTGGTAGTTCTTTTTCCTTCTGTAGTAGTTAAACAGACCTAAATATAAGAATTTTTAAGTTAAGCAATGGTATGTGTAGTATGGGTTCCATTGTCATAAATGACTTGTTTCTCTCTTTCAAAATGTCTCATACATGCATAGAAAGATGCTTCCAGTGATGTTCACCAAATGTCAGCCCTGGTTATTGGGGGCGGGGGGGTGGGGTGGGGTGGGCAGTGCTGCTCTTTGGTGATGGACCACTGCTTCTGTATATGGTCCTGTGTGATCTGAATTGTTTTTTGATAAGCATGTACTGCTTTAGTAAACCCAGTCACATCATTACTGATTTTAAAAGACAAAAAGATGAAAAAGGAAAGAGGGGGAGCTCTGCGGCCCCTTGGTATAGAGAGAGGAGCGGGGCCCGCTGCTCCCAGCCGTGCTGGCCCTGACCCTTTGTGTCGCCTGGTCTTTCCCCAGTGTCAGCCGATCTGCCCATGCTCCCTTCCTCCCTCATGCTGCTCAACACGGCCCATGAGTACCTGGGCCGGAGGGCCTGGTGTTGCAACTCCGAAGGGGCCCTGCTGCGATTCTACGTAAGTGCTGCGGGGGCGCGTCTGCCCTTCTCTGGCCGTTGTCACCCCGGGTCTAGAGTGTGTGCCCGTGCTTTCTTGCTTTCTTTCTCTCTGTCCCCCTCTCTCTCCCCGCTTCTCTCTTGGAGTAAAATTTAAACTATTGACTCTTTTTTTTAGTGATTTTAGTAGGTTCATTTAGATTTTTCCTTCCGTGGTCAATTCTGTTTTTGGAATAGTGTCCATGGAAGCATAAAGTTGTTCACGGTATCTGCTGATGATTTTAAAAGTCTCTGTAGTACCTCTAGTTATGCCCCCTTTTTCATTGCTAAAATCATTTATTTATGCTTCCTTTTCCTTTTTTGAAAAACCAGTCTTTTATGAGGTTTATCGAAATTAGTTTTTTCAAACTACCGGTTATTGGCTTATTGACCTATTTTTTCTTTGCTTTCTAGTTCACTAATTGACATTTTATTTTTTACTTTCTTTGGATTTGCTTCGTGTTTTTTCTAACTTATTGAAGTAAATGCTTATTTTAGTGATCACCTTCTAATACATGTGTTGGAGATTATAAGTTTTCCCCAAGTACATTTTTAGCTGCATGCCATAAGTTTTGATATTTACGATCTTTATTTTTATTTATTTATTTTTTTATGATAAGGTCTTTTATCTGAATTTTTGAATTTTATTTTATTTATTTTTTTATACAGCAGGTTCTTATTAGTCATCAATTTTATACACATCAGTGTATACATGTCAGTCCCAATCGCCCAATTCATCACACCCCCACCCCCATCCCCCTGCTGCTTTCCCCCCTTGGTGTCCATACGTTTGTTCTCTACATCTGTGTGTCAGTTTCTGCCCTGCAAAGCGGTTCATCTGTACCATTTTTCTAGGTTCCACATATATGCGTTAATATACGATATTTGTTTTTCTCTTTCTGAGTTCACTCTGTATGGCAGTCTCTAGATCCATCCACGTCTCAACAAATGACCCAATTTTGTTCCTTTTTATGGCTGAGATATTTGCTATCTTTATGTAACTGATTTCTAATTTTATCGAATTATGTTTGGAGCATGTGGTCTGTATTATACCTAGTCCTTGGTATTTGTCGAGACTTGCTTTTTGTCTAGTTTTGGTAAAAATACCGCGGATGCTTGAAAAGAATGTATGTTTGCTAATAGTTGGGCATCATAATGGTAGCCGTTGCTCTGACCTCTGTAGATTCACCAGTTGACTATCATTCACCTCCTCTGAGATCGTCACTAATGTCTGTCTGCCAGAGAGAGGTTCCCTCGGCCCTAACGGGATTTATCGTCTGACATTATAACTCTTTAATTCACACCCCTCCACGGGAGTCTGAGCTTCCCAAAGGCAGGGACAGTGTCTCGATGTGCCCAGCATAAGACGGTGCTCAGTAGATATTTGGGGAGCAGATGAATGTCTAAATGAACAAGTGTAGCTAGAAACTGCAAGAAACTGCCTGCGGTGCTGGAAGGAGGGAAGCTGGGCAAATCCTCAGCACGCCCTGCAGAGCGGGGCCCAGATGGCTCCCAAGGGGGTGGCAGGCCCGTTCCAGGACACAGGCCCAGACAGGCTCCTCAGGTTAGCAGAGCTGATGGGCCCACTGTGCAGGCGGCTGCCGGCCCTCCCCCAGATGCCTCTTCCCGCCCGCCCACCACCTAGGTGCGCATCCTCCAGAAGGAGCTTGCTGAATCCACGTCTGAGGACACTCACCCATACAAGGAGGAGCTGGAGACAGCCTTGGAGCAGTGCTTCTACTGCCTGTACAGCTACCCCAGCAAGAAGAGCAAGGCCAGGTACCTGGAGGAGCACTCGGCTCAGCAGGTGAGGGCCCCCTGGGGGCGGGGCCTGGGCTCCCCTGGTGTGGGTGCTGTGGTGGTGGTGGGGGGGGTCGGGTTGGGGGGTGGGATTTGCTGCATCAGGTGGACTAGTCCCACCAAAGAAAGTTCTTGGTTTCCTCGGAAGAACTAGTTTCATAAATGTTGACTAATTATTCAAAAATGCAGCATGGCAATATTTCAGTAGATCTTTTTCCCCCAATTCGATTAATGCAGATAATTCCTTAGAGGGTTTCCGTTTTTTTGGTGTTTGGTTTTCAGACCGCTAGTGGGTGTGTTACCTCAGTGGTCCTGAACACGGTCAATTATTCTTTGAGGGAGTCCATCCCCTAAGTGCGCGCGACTCTGGGCAGGGTCTCCGCCGTGACCTCCGTGACATGGAGAGCGCCCTGGCCCAGAGCAAGTGCTTGGTCAGTATTTGGCAACTAGGTGACCTGCCCTCTGTCATGGCCATGTGGACTCAGAGCGAGCCCTCGGTTCCAGTGTTTGTCTCTATAAAGACCAGGTTTGTGCTAGTTCACTTTTCTGCTTGTCACACACTTGGGTTTGGGGATTGCAGTCGGCGAGCAGATGTTTTAAGTATGTGGGAGTCATTTGAGGCTCTCCTCGTCTACATTGGACACTGAGCGTTTCTGTAGAAGGACTCTCCCCCATGCACTCTACCTGGACCGCACTATGGCCTGCCTCTGCCTTCTTTCAGGTGGATCTGATATGGGAGGATGCCCTGTTCATGTTCGAGTACTTTAAGCCCAAGACCCTTCCTGAGTTTGACAGCTATAAGACCAGCACCGTGTCCGCTGACTTGGCCAACCTCCTGAAGCGAATTGCCACCATCGTGCCCCGCACAGAGCGGCCAGCCCTGAGCCTGGACAAGGTCTCCGCCTACATCGAGGGCACCTCTGCAGAGGTAGGAGCTGGTGTGCCGGCCGTGTCCTGTCTCCTCCAGCACCTCCGCCTGCGTGCCTTGGCCTCTCCCCGGCTCTGCGCCAGCTGGCAGGGCCCTGGGAAGTGAGGGGTCCTGGTCGCACCCTGGTGACACCCGAGTCCCTGGCTCCATGTCCCCTCACCCTTGCCCTCTCACCTGCCAGGTGCCCTGCCTCCCTGAAGGGGCCGACCCCTCCCCTCCGGTGGTGAATGAGCTCTACTACCTCCTGGCTGATTACCATTTCAAAAACAAGGAGCAGTCCAAGGCCATCAAGTTCTACATGCACGACATCTGCGTCTGCCCCAATAGGTCAGCCACCGGGTGCTGGGCAGGCCGGCTGCGGGAGGGCTGGGGACTCATCTCGGAGAGCTCTTCCCGGGGCGGTTTGGGGTTCCCCTGCCCACAGCAAGGAGGCCAGGAAGAAGGAAGGAGAGGGCAGGTGGGCACTCCGCAGAGGCAAGGAAGGGCAGAGCCTTCTTCCCCAGTCCCTGGGGTGGGGGCGGGGTCAAAGCAGGCAACTGTGTCCTTCTGGTCCCGGCCCGCAGCCCTGGGGAGTCGGCTGGGTGGACTCTTGCTTCCTCCACTGCAGTGTCTTTCGTTGTGGTTGTTTCCTTCTTTGGGGGCAGGGGAGGGGGGGCTCCTTCCTTCCTGGGATGCAGTGCGTTGATGGCAGGAGAGCCCATCGTACGTAAGGCTCATGCTTCCTTCCCAGTGGTCCCTGGTGGCCTCTTCTTAAATCGTACTGATTCGCCTGATCCTCGTGAAGGGCCTGCTAAGCTCATAAAGTCTGACTCGCTTGATTGAGAGGGAATCTTTTCTGATGGCTGCTGCGCCTAGGAGGGCCTGGGTCAGAAGGGGACCACTCTCTGCTGGTGACCTGTGTCTGAAGGGTCCAGAGTGGCCTCCATAGGCAGCCCTCCTGGGAGTTGTCGGGAACAGAGGGCTCTGCCTTATCAGGCAGGACCCGCCTGGCTGGGGCAGGAGGGCTGGGGTCTGGGTGGAGAAGCCAGTGCATGACTCCCACAGCTGTGGGAAAGGCTCTCCCGCAGCCCCTCTTGCTCAGCCTGTGGTTTCCTCCAGGCAGGGGCCTGTGTGGTGGTGGCCCTGGCTGTCCTCCCTGTGGTCGCTGCCGACTGGGGTCGTGGGGCCCAGGGTCGCCGTGGCTTGGGGTCGCGTGGCCCGGGGTGGTGGATCAGAGCTGCACTCAGGCTGGCTGAGTGGCCACTCCCTGCTGCTGCCACGCCTGAAAAGTGACAGTGACAACACCCACGTTCGAGGGAAGGGGGAGCCTGGCTCCTGGCAGCACCCAGAGGAGCGTTTCAAGTTTTTGTGACCATGTGTCTGTGTTCTGCTTGCTTGTATTTGCAACAGGAGATGGTGGTTTCTGTTTTGGTCTCATGCAGGCACATAGGCATCTGCTGTGGTGTGGAAAGAGCTGCCCAGGTGGAAGGTCCCTGACCATTCCCACCATGCTCTCTCCCAGGCCCCACCCCTGGAGAAAGGGGTGCTCAGGACCCCTCTCGAGGGGGGTCCTGCACTGTCCTCTCAGGTCTCTCCTGCTCCCTTATCTCTGGTCGCTTGGAGAGCAGTGGAAATGCCCGGAAGCTTTGTGAGCTGCCCAGGTTCCCCTGACCTTGCACAGCCCAGGGATGCCAGGGGCCGGCTTTGAAGTTTGTGCCTTGGTAGTGGAAGACTTGTCAGTCTGCGGAGGGTAGCATGCCCATGTGATTGCTGCCTTTTCTGTTCTCTGTGCTAGAGAATTCCAGACTCTTTCAAGGGCCCAGAAATGGTCTTGGTGCCTCAGAGAGGCTCCTGCATTCTCACCAGCAGTTTCTCTGGGGTGGTCTCAGAATGATGGGGTCTCATCCATCACATGGTCCCCTTGCTGTCCATCTTGCTGCTGGTGCCTGAGCTGGAGAGGGCAGGGTCCCAGTGGGGAGTGAGGAGCCGGCAGAAGCTAGGTGGCAGGGGTCTCGGGAGTCTGGGCTGCTCCGTGCTGTTGGTCAGGGAGGTTATAGGTCATGAGGCTACACCTGTGGAGCAGGCCCTTTCCTCCCACTCAGAGCCATCCTGGGGGGACGTCCTCCAGGCAGGGGAGCAGAGGGCAGCAGGGTGCCAGCGTCTGGCTATGCCAGGGGCGACCCTCTCAGGGCGGTGCCTGAGTGCCGTGAGGGGCTGGGTGACTTGTGCCCTGTGCTCTTCTCTGGAGGTGGGCCTGCGGGCCCATGTTTCCTGGCTCAGGGATGCCCGCGGTGGTGGAGTTACGAAGTCTGGGGTGGGGCCCATGTGCCCATGGGCACCGTGTCTGCAGGGCAGTGAGGGCAGCAGTATGTTGAGCCGGGCTGTGTCATGACCACAGGTTTGACTCCTGGGCGGGCATGGCCCTGGCCCGGGCCAGCCGCATTCAGGACAAACTGAACTCCAACGAGCTGAAGAGCGACGGGCCCATCTGGAAGCACGCCACACCTGTGCTGAACTGCTTCCGGCGGGCACTGGAGATCGACAGCTCCAACCTGTCCCTGTGGATCGAGTTCGGCACCATGTCCTATGCCCTGCACTCCTTCGCCTCACGCCAGTTGAAGCAGTGGAGGCCCGAGCTGCCCCCTGAGCTTGTGCAGCAGGTGAGGGGCAGGGGCGGCCGCTGTCCTGGGGTCCATGCCAGCTTGGTCCCTGGTCTCTGGACACCGGGTCCGGGGTGGGTGAGTCCAGGGCCAGTCTCCTGTGAGCGCTGGTCAGCCACCAGTTTCAGGGCCGTGGAGAAGCTGTTGTCTCTTCCCTGCTCCCTCAGAGGAGCTTGTTGAGTCCTTGTAAAATTCTTGACACTGTGCTCGGAAGTTTGAAGCCCCCTCCTGGTGGGGGAATGTTCCCCTAGTGTGGGTGCCGGGTGTCTGGCCCGAGGTCTGTGTGCTGCAGGGGCTCCCTTGGCTCCTTGAAAAGGGACGTGAAGGAGCCACATGGTGTGTCAGTGTGGCAGGTGTGGCAGTAGGACACCACGTGGTCTCATTCCAGATGGAGGAGCGGCGAGACAGCATGCTGGAGACCGCCAGGCACTGCTTCACGTCAGCAGCGCGCTGCGAGGGTGACGGGGATGAGGAGGAGTGGCTCATCCACTACATGCTGGGCAAGGTGGCTGAGAAGCAGCAGCAGCCGCCCACCGTGTACCTGCGGCACTACCGGCAAGCCGGCCACTACCTGCACGAGGAGGCGGCCCGCTACCCCAAGAAGATTCACTACCACAACCCCCCCGAGCTGGCCATGGAGGCCCTGGAGGTGACACCGCGCTGGCCCCGGGCGGGGACATGGGGAGGGGACGGGCCAGTCTCACTGTCTCCCTGGGGATGGGGCACACGGTCCCAGTGACTTCCCTGCAACCCACTGGAAACTTCTTTGTGTGCAGTTCAATTAAAACAGCCTTTCCTCTCTCTCTCTAAGGGGTGCTCACCATCCTTTCTGGGGGAGGGAGCATTAGCACGCGGCATCCCTGGCTCCGGGGCACTCGCGCCTGCAGCCTGGTCCCCGGGTGCATGGGAGAGCTCCCAGCCTGCAGTGGGTGCCCCAAGTACCTATCCTGGTGGGACTCAGCCGGGCAGCCACCGGCCCTCTGGACCCCCAGTTCAGGGTCTTGCGCTGCTCCTCCTGAGCAGAGCGCGTGTGCGCTGCCTGGATTTGAATCTGTGGTTCCAGGTGTGTGGCTCAGTGCTCTCGTTGGTGCCCATGGTGGTACCTTGAGGGGGCCACTGAGGACGCAGCACAGGCATGGGTGCACCAGGCTTCCCAAGGCCCTGGGCTTGTCAGCGTCACCCTTTCTCAGGCTGCGTGTCCACCCCCACCGATCCCCCGCCCAGAAAGGTGCTTGAAATTTGGGGCAAAATCTGCTTGCGTATGCCTTTTTTGCATTTAGGTTTTTTTTTTCCGTTTATTAAATTAATGCATGTTAATGGTTAAGAAAAATGTAATAATCAAATAATTCAGAAGTGTTTAAACTGAAAAGTTAAAGTCCCCACTGACCCTAGCTCCTCATCCGCAACAATCCACGTTGACATTTTGGCCCTGTCCTTGTTTTTCTAGGCATGTTTCCTATTAACATGTAGACACACAGTAACATTTTCTTACCATCTTTTAATTTGTTTTTCTCATTGGACTAGATGTAGTGGAAGGAGCTGGGGCTTTCTTCATGTTCTCCTGCCCCTTCGCCCGGCTGAGCACCCAGCCCCTTCTTCGTGGGTGTGGCCTCTCCTCCACTCCCTCTGTGAAGGGTGCAGGCTGGGCGTGGCTTCGTGTGTGTATCAGGAAGCACTTTTTTTTTTTGGCCTTGCTGTGGGGCTTGCGATCTCAATTCCCCAACCAGGGATTGAACCCAGGCCACAGTGGTGAAAGCGCTGAGTCCTAACCACTAGGCCACCAGGGGTGTCCCAGGGAGCACTCCTCTGAGCCCTTCCCAAGGTCACGTAACATTAGATCAACGATGGCCTGTGCCTGGAGCCTTGTGGTGATCTGTGAGCCTTGTGAGCAAACAAAAAAGTCACGTTTTAAAGAGTTCGCTTTTTTAAAGTGCTCCATGCTGAGTGGTGTATAGCAGTGTTGGGCCACCTCTGGGGGTTCCTTGTGGAGTGTGGAAGGAAACTTCCTGTCTAGTGCTTCCCCGGCAGCATCCTGGTAGCTGTCCACACAGCCCAGGCCCCATGTCCTTCCCTATCGCATTTCTTTCATGCTTTGCACTTGGGTCAGGAGCCCGTCCTTGGAGGGACTTCCGCTTGGGGCATGTGAAGCCTGCCGCCCAGAGGAGTGGCTGGCGTGCCCTGAGGCCGCTGAGGGAGGGCAGTCAGCACGCTCAGCCTGGACTCTCTCACTCTCAGGAGGACGACTGCTCTCTTTTTTCCTGCATGTATCTTCCTTGGACTTTTGGCCTCTGCTGCTGTCTGATAGAACCTGTGAGCAGGCAGGATGTTGGCCCTTCAGGGCCCAGGGCCTTCCGGATGAGGGGCTGAGGCCAACCTCCCAGCACACCACCCGGGCTCTCAGGGGGCAGGTGCTCAGCTGGACCATGTGTCTATCTTGCTTTAAAAATAGGATTCCGGGCTTCCCTGGTGGCGCAGTGGTTGAGAGTCCGCCTGCCGATGTAGGGGACACAGGTTCGTGCCCCGGTCTGGGAGGATCCCACATGCCGTGGAGCGGCTGGGCCCGTGAGCCATGGCCGCTGAGCCTGCGCGTCCGGAGCCTGTGTTCCGCAACGGGAGAGGCCACAACAGTGAGAGGCCCGCATACCACAAAAAAAAAAAAAAAAAAAAATGGCATTCGTCTTTAAGAATTTAACCTTGCCCTGGTGAAAATTCCCCTCTGTTGTTGAGCCTTCATTCAAAGTACTTCACCTGCTGCTTGGATGACCTTTGCCAGTGGAACACTTGGCTTTCCCCTGAGTTTGGCCACCTGGGCACATATGAGTGCCCCGCATCTAAAAATGGACTTTCTGGGCCGGTTTCTCTGGGGCCCACGGGTTGGCTGGAGGTGGAGGGGCTCTGGGTGTGGGCTCCTCTGTCCGGGGTGCCCACTTGAGAGTGTGGCCTGGGCTGGACCACCAGGCATCTCACCTGGGTGGGTCCTGGCTGGTGTCTGTCTAGAACTGCCTCTGGGTGAGGAGAAGCTGGTTAATCGGGGCCTGTGGCCACAGCAGCCTTCGTGTCGCCCACTGTGCTGTCCGTGGGAGCCAAGTGGCACCCACACCTGGGTGGGAAGGTCAGGCCTGGTCACCTGTGGTGTGTGACACTTCCTGGGGACAGTAAAGTGCCCTGGGCTCTCCTGGCTGGGGGCCTGGGCCGCTGGCCTCACGCTTGTGAAGGGACGAGTGTGGTGAGGACAAAGGAAAGGAGGGAAGGCCCAGGCCTCACTGCTGCAGCACTGCCTGCCCGCCTCTGTCCGCAGGGCGGCTCTGGGGTGGGGACACAGACAGAAGTCCCGCTACTTGTGGCCTCAGGGAGCCCATGGTGCGGGGGAGATGTGTGTGCAGGAGCTGTCCACTCTCCGCGGTACCAGGAGGGGGTGTGGGTGCTGGGTGGGAGGCTGTGCTGGATTAACAGCTGGTGGGGTGGGGGTGGGGGGCAGCGAACCTCGGCAGCTGGGAGGGCTGCTCACACCCGCGTCCTTGTCCCAGGTGTACTTCCGGCTCCACGCATCCATCCTGAAGCTCCTGGGGAGGCCCGACTCTGGGGTCAGTGCAGAGGTACTGGTCAGCTTCATGAAGGAGGCTGCAGAAGGGCCCTTTGCCAGAGGCGAGGAGAAGAACGCGCCCAAAGCCTCAGAAAAGTGAGTAGCACGTGCTCCCGGCGGTTGGGTGGCGGCTGGGCGGTGGGCATTGGGGTGGGGAGGGATCTGCTGAGTCTCCCAGAGCCTGCAGAGTCAGGTCTGGCCCGAGGCTCCCAGTGGCTGGGCCGAGGCCCTTCTGTTGAACCTGAGAAAGAGAGGCTGCTTGTGTGTGCCCATCACCTCCTCGTCCTTGGACGGTCCCTGGAGGAGCTGACTCCCCCTCCCGGCACAGCTCTGCCTGTGTGGATGCTGCACGCGGCAGCCTCCTACCCTGGCACCCTCTGCCAGGGCCTCTCCCTGGGGTGGGGCCCTCTGAGAGCTGCTGCCCCTTCTCCCAAGAGGTCGGGAGGGTGTGAGAGGCAGGGGCTCCTCTCGCGGCACCAGAGAGCTCGTGGCGCTGGGGCCCTGATGGGGTTCCCTTGGCAGGCCTGGGCCAGACCCCCGGGCCTCCCCTTGATTGTGGGTCACCCCGGCATCCGCGTCCTGGAGCTCTGGCTCAGCTTGCCTCATCCCTGGGCCCTTGCCTGGCTGGGCACCGTGCAGGCTCTGCCCAGTGCTAGAGAGACCTGCACCCGGGGCCTGTCAGCTATGGGACAGGTGGGCACATGTGCGGTGGGTCACCAGGTGGACACGGTGTGCCCAGAGACTGTAGTCATACAGGGCCCCCAAGGCACAGTGATATGGCCTTTTTGTGATTGTAACTTTTTTTAAACTTAAAACTTATACACATAATACACAAATACATACTAGTTATAGAAAATTCTGGTAGTGTATAAATGTATGGACTAAAACGTGACAAATCCTTTCTCACCCCCAGAGTTAGCATCTGTTCACGGTTGAGTTTCCCATGTTCTGTGCATTTGCACACACTTCCATGTAAACGTCCAGTTATAGGGGTTATTTTATTTTATAAAATCAAGCTCCTGGAGGTGTTGCAGAGTTTGCTTTTTCCCAGCAGCGAGTCTGGGACCCACTCTGTAGATGGTGCCCACTTGTCTGGGTGTGTGTTATTGCAGAGCACGGGTGCGCCCTGCTCTCTATAGCCATTTCCTTGCACGTTTCAGGTGTTTTTAACTTTTTTCTCAACATTGTTGTAGCATATACCCTTGTACACGTGTGAGTGCACAGTAAATCCAGATGTTTGGCCACACACTGATTGGGATGAATTGTGTCAGGCCGTGGGTGTCACACGAAGGGCGCTGACGTGGCCTGGAGGGGCGCTGGGCGGGTGCTTCTGAGGAGGGGTCTCCTGGGCGTGAGACGTGAGCTGCCGGCAAGCGCAGCTGTGAGGGGTGGGCAGCTCCCGGCTGGGCCCGTGGGGCCACCCCTTCAGCCCCTGGATGCCAGAGGGGGTGGGTGTCACCAGAGGCGCTGGGAACAGGGGCCCCTGCCCTGGGAAGGGCACCATCCAGGCTGGCACATGCCCCATTTCAGTGGGCCACGGGGTTCTGACCTGCGCCCCGACCCTCTGGTCCACAGGGAGAAGGCCTGCCTGGTGGACGAGGACTCCCACTCTTCAGCTGGGACACTGCCGGGCCCCGGAGCCTCCCTCCCTTCCTCCTCTGGCCCAGGTCTGACATCCCCACCTTACACAGCCACTCCGATTGACCACGATTACGTCAAATGTAAAAAACCCCACCAGCAGGCGACGCCGGACGGTACAGTCCCTGTTCTCCCTCCTGCCAGCCCAGGGCGGCACGCCAATCACGGGGGCGGGTGCTTCGGGTGATGAGCCGCTTTGTTGTGGTGAGGGGGGTGCCGGGTCTGGGGTGACACGGGCAATGTTGCGGCTGTTCATTAACCTCATGGACTCACGGTGATCCTGTGCTCCCCAGACATGCTCAGGGTCACCACCTGCCCCCGCCCACCTGGGGGCCTTTGCGAGCCTGCATTTCCTACCTGTGAGCTGGGGACGTGAAAGGGCGGTTGGGAGGCCGCTGGCGTCTGCAGGCAGCCCCGAGTGGCCCCCACGTTATTACGGCACGTCCTTCTGATGATTGGGGAGGGCCGTGACTCTGAGTCTGTCACCCTGGGAATCCAGACGGGTTGGTGGTGGGGTCAGCTGGCTCCCCACGTGGGACGGGCAGGTGGTGGTCGGTCACCCACATCCTTACTAACACCGGAGGCTTGCATGCCGGCCTCGCAGCTCAGTCTCTTCATGTTCCCCTCACCTGCACGGCACCGGGCCAACTAGTGGGCCTTGGGGGCCACTAAGTGGAACCCTGGGGGCAGTGACAGTGCTGAAGGCCACCCAGGCCCTCTCTCCCACGTCGCTCAGCTCGGCAGGACCCAGTGCACAGCCCCTGGAGAGCAGGGCTTGGGAGCAGGGCCAGGGCAGAGCTGGTGGAGGGGGGCAAGGTGGCAGACTAGACTCCTCGGGGTGTGGTTTGTGACCCAAGAGGAGAGGATGCTGGCGGTGTCCCCTCCAGGGTTCAGGGTGGCCTGTGGTGTGTGTGGAGGGGCTGTGGTCTGAGCGCTTGCGGGTCTGAGCGTGTGCTGTGTGTCTATCACCTCCCTGCCCACCCCAGAGCAGGGAGCATGGACCCGGGAGCTGGCTGGCCTGATCTTCCCGCTGTGATACCGCAGACATTCCTGAAACAGGGACCTTCCAGGTCTCACTCACCTCAAGTTAAACCCTGTTCTCTCCTTTTACTCTTGAGAATATTGAGAAAACACTGGAAATAAGTCCTTGCTTGGGAATTCCATTCTGCCAGGTACGTCCTGGAGGAATTAGCACCAGGCCAGTCTCAGGAGGGAGGAATGCCTCTCAGGGTGTCCCACGCTGGCACACCTGTGTGTGTGTGGAGCCATGGGGAGCAGAGCACTGGGGACAGGTGCCGGTGTAACATGTCCTGGGCACCTGGTTCTGCAAGCTTGTAGGGGGAGCCACACAAATACGCTCAGATATTATTTCAGTGGTTGTACGTTTTTGAATGGTTGTAAAAACTTTTTATGCAAAGTGATTCTTGTTAATGACATGGAGCCTCTGAGATCCCATGGCTCTCTGTGGCCAGCCCCAGCTGGCTGTGCCGGGAAGCCCTGCGCCGGCCAGGCCTATCTACAGTGCTGTTAGAACTCTCAGCCCTCACCTCAGAGAGAAAGCGGCGTCCACAGCACGAGGATGTTTGGGGCCCTGAGCTAGCCGTGGTCTTGGAACGTTGGAGTGGCCCTAGGGCAGCCTTGCTGGCTGCCGGGCAAGGCCCTGGCTAGGGCAGAAGCAGCAGGCTGCTGATGCCGGGGGACGTGCTGGAGCCTCCAGGGTCTGTCTGCACCAGCCACCTCAGCTCCTACCTCCCATGACTAGCCTGGGGTCTCCTGATACGGGAGATCGGGGGCCAGCGTGGAGCCCCTGCCTGGCGAGGAGGACGGCGCATGCCCCCAGCCCTGGTGCAGATGAGAGGGCAGGGCCACCTTGCCCCCTCCACCAGCTCTGCCCTCGGCAAGGATTTCACTTCTCTGAGCCACAGCTTCCACACCCGTGGGACGGGGGTGACGTTCTCCTCGTGGGTGTTAAGCGAGGGTGCCTGCGGGTCACAGCTGCCTCCTAGACGCAGGCACCCCTGTCGTCGGAGCTGGCAGGGGCCCCGGGCGCCACTGCTCAGCCGGGGGAGCTCAGGTGTGGGATCAGTCACCCTGACTTTGTGCCCTGACCCTCCAGCTGTGGCACGGCCTCAGAAGAGGGGCAGGTGGCGTCCTCTGAAGTCGGCCCCCGAGGGGCCCTGGTCCCCTGCACCACAGAGTCCATCAGGCTAACTTGCCACCCGCTGGACGGGCAGCCAAGTGCCAGGCCCTCCCTGGGGTGTGGCGAGGAGACCCAGCCTCAGGGCCGCACTGCCGCACTGTACTTGAGGACGCCTCTGCTTCACCACCAGGAGCCAGCCGGGCTCAGTTCTGACCTGGAGAGAGATTGAGGAGAGATTTAGGAAGATGGCTACGGCCTATGTAGGGAGCTTGACAGTTACTCATTGTCTTAGTAATTACTTAGCATAGGAGGCCCCGGGGTGCTCTCTGAACCGGCCCCACCTGCATGCTTGAGGCCCCCACACCAGGGTGGGGAGCTTCCTGCAGCCCGTCTGCGGCCCTGGGGAGAAGTCCTTGGAACTGGCCCTCGGGCGGCTGGAGGCGCCCACGGCTGACCTGAGGGGCCCTGGTTGGGCTGAGAGGGATGGAGACAGAGATAGCAGGACCTCCGCTCCCGGCAGCTCTGCCTGCCTCACCTCTCCCTTCCATCCGTCTTGGGATTCGCCCGCAGCGCTGAAATCTTCCACGTTGGAGCATGTTGGGACCTTCAGGGGGCTTTCAGAGATCACCGCTCACACAGGCTCGACCGCAGTGTGATGAGGTTCCCAAACAAGCTCTGTGCTCCTCCCCACATGCGATGTGCAGTGTGCACGTGTGTGCGTATATGTGCGTGTGTGTGCATGGGCGCCCCACCACGAAGCCGTGTGTACTCGATCCGCGTGGGGCTCCAGGCTGGGTCCTGGGAGTGGTAGCGGGTACCCATCCTCACGGTCGCCCGGCGGGCTTGGCCGTGTGTCCTGTCCCCCAGGAGGGAGTGAGCTGAGGGCAGGAGGCTGTGGGGCTAGTTGGGGTGGAGCCAAGGGCACCTGGGGTCTCAGTGTCCTCCCCAACCCGCCCTGGGCCAGTGGGGAGGCCACACTGGGGAGGTCCCCACAGCCTGGAAGGCACTGGATCTGTGCGTCTCCCTATTGGAAGTTCCCTGGTGGCAGGGCCCAGGGAGCGGGACCCTTATAGAACAGCCTGGGCCCTGGCTTGGACTGGCCAGGACCCTCACTCTCTGGCTGTTGTGCTCCACATCACTTTGGAATGTCGGAGCCAGAGCCGAAGGGGGCCCCAGGGTGGGGCTCTCCAGCCTGCCCAAGGCCCCGCCCATCCTGCGGCCCTGTGCCAGGTACATGGCACAGCCCTGGGCTCTGCCCTGCTGCGGGTGCTTGGTACAGGAGCAGGTGTGAATCCGTGAACAGCGGAGGGTCCCATAGAGACCTGTCCTGGTCTCTTGGTGGGTGGGAAGCCTTCCTGAGGGGGAAGCTTAACCAAGATCTGAGGGGTGTGTTGGAGGTCACTGTCGGGGAGGGGAGGGCAAGCCGGGGTCAGGCAAGCGGGAGCCACAGGGGCTGGGGGTGGGTGCAGGGTGCCTGTGTGGCCCCCTTTACAGCGTGAACCATGGCTGCCCTGAGCCCCAGGGGTAGGTGTGGGCCGTGTGGGTCTTTGGGGCAGCCCAGCGTGCCTGTGTCAAGCTCCCTCACGACCATCCATCCTCGCCTGCCATGCCGTCATCGTCACCGTCTGTGTCATGTCCCATCTGTGCTCGTCCTCGCCCACTCGCCCACGCTGCCTCCACCAATATTGCCCGTGCTGCCCCTAACCCTGACCACTGTTCTCCAGGCTGTCCTCTGCTTGTGCTGTCACAGCTCGCTTCAGGGACCGAGCTGACCGCATGCTGACCCTCAGTCCGGCTCCCTGCTTCCTGGTGGCCGGGAGCACCTCTGTATTGCTGTCCTGTGGTTTGGAGAGTGTGTGTTTGATGTGCTTGGCTTCTGCCCCGGCCCATCATCCCCGTTCTGGCCAGATGCACATGCAGCAGTGGCCGCCCCGCACTGCCCGCCCGCCCGCCTGTCCTGCAGGCAGCTCAGTCTGTGTTTCCGTTGCTTTATTCTTTTTTGCTTAAAAGGGTAGCAAAGGCAACAGACTATAAGATACAAGGTGTTCTTTACAAGGACAAGGGTGTAAAAATGCTCACCGTGCGCTCTGCAGCCGTGGTGTCCTCGGCCTGGCCGAGGGGACAAGCCTACGCTGGGCTTGTCCTGCACATAGACCTTCTCCTCATGGAGCCCAGGTGGTCCTGCGAGTCCCCACAAGGTGGGACTGGTGTCGGGCCAAGGAGGGAGGCTGGCAGAGGGCAGAGCCCATCACCTTCTCTGTCCTTTTCTCCCTCATTCTCACCTTTTAAAAACGTCTTTGGGCCGTAGCTGGTCATGGCATCTGTTAGCGTCTGCTGTGTGCTGGGCCTAGGAGAGGGTGCCGTGGGGAGAGCTGAGATGAGATCTCAGTTGGGTCTGTGTCCCTGGGGCAGTGCTTGGTGTCGTGAGGGAGTGCCATGAGCTGGCTCTGGGGTTTGGTGGATCGGGGGGACTTCCTGGAGGAGGTGGGCCTCCAGAGAGAGCTGCAGGGCCATTTTGGGTGAGGGGCCATGGGAGCAAAGACACGGAGGTTGGAGAGTCCTGTGGCATTTGGACACTGAGGTGACCGGGTGGGTGGAAGAGAGACCTTGAGGGAGCGAGCTTGGGAAGCAGCAGGGCCCGAAGGCCACAGGGGAGTGGCGTGGTTGCAGTGTCTCCCTCTCTCTCTGGCTCTGAGAAAGGCAGGTTCCCAGTCATCCTCTGTTGGAAGAGCCTTCCTGGGAACCCCTCCAGGTAGCTGTGGGGTGCTGCTCTCACCTGACCTGCTCTGCCTCCCCTGGTATCAGGGTCGAGAGGCAGCTGCCCACCTGCCTGCCTTTAGGAAAACCGGGCTGCCCGAGGCCTCCCTGGTCAGTGCCTTGCCGGCTCGGGGAGCAGGGTGGTGCATGGTGAGGGCTCAGGGCAAGGGGCACACCATGAGGCCCGGTCTTCTCCCCATTCTTTTTATTTATTTATTTGTTTGTTTATTTATTTATTTGGCTGAGTTGGGTCTTCATTGCTGTGCACGGGCTTTCTCTAGTTGTGGCAAGCGGGGTCTACTCTTCGTTGCAGTGCGTGGGCTTCTCATTGCGGTGGCTTCTCGTTGCGGAGCACGGGCTCTAGGCGCACGGGCTTCAGTAGTTGTGGCATGTGTGCTCAGTAGTTGTGGCTCGTGGGCTCTAGAGCACAGGCTCAGTAGTTGTGGCACAGGAGCTTAGTTGCTCCATGGCATGTGGGATCTTCCCGGAGCAGGGCTTGAACCCGTGTCCCTTGCATTGGCAGGCGGATTCTTAACCACTGCACCACCAGGGAAGTCCCCTCCCCATTCTTTAAAAATTTTTTTTTAATTTTCTTTTTAATTTAATTTTGGCCGTGTTGGGTCTTTGTTGCTACGTGTGGGCTTTCTCTAGTTGTGGCGAGCGGGGGCTACTCTTTGTGGCAGTGCATGGGCTTCTCATTGCAGTGGCTTCTCTTGTTGCGGAGCACGGGCTCTAGGCTCTCAGGCCTCAATAGTTGCGGCACATGGGTTCCGTAGTTGCAGCACGCGGGCCCTAGGGCGCACGGGCTTCAGTAGTTGTGGCTCACGGGCTTAGTTGCTCCGTGGCGTGTGGGAGCTTTCCGGAGCAGGGATTGAGCCCATGTCCCCTGCATTGGCAGGCGGATTCTTAACCACTGCGCCACCAGGGAAGTCCCTTCTCCCCACTCTGAGCATTGGGGGCCTGGCTCCACTGCTGCCTCTCTGGGGGTGGGTGGGGCGGGTTTCTGGTGTCTCTTCTCTTGGAGGTCTGTCCAGTCTCCTTGGCCTGCAGGAGGGCACCCATCCCACACCCCAGCCCTACTCCCGGTGGACAAGTCCCTTCCTGGCGGTCATCAGGGCCCGACTGGGGCAGGTTTTGCCCGGTTGAAAGATTTCTCAAAATATTGATTCCACCCAAGTTTGCAGTTCTTAGAAACCAGTTGTTTTCTGGTCGGCAGAAAATTGGTGATGTTTTCAGGGCTCAGCAGCCAGAGTTGCTGCAGTTTTGATCACACCAGCATGCATCTTTTTCCTTGAGCTTTCATATAGCCGAACTAATGGACTAGCTGGCTGTGGCCGTTTCTAGCCTTCCTGCCAGAGCAAATGGAGAAAACACAGCAGGGAACGTGTGTCTTGTAACCAAAGAGCTCTTTCAGGCTGGCCTGCAAATCCTGAGAATGTTCAAGGGATGTCAACTGAGTCAAACCCACATAAAGCCCCGGCGGGACAGGGGCTTGTGTCACCAGGCCGGGCCCCTTTCCCTCTGCGCCCCCAGCTCTGTTCACTTGCCCTGGCTGTGGGTCCCCCGGAGGTGGTGGTGGGGTTGCCGGGGCTGAGAAAGCAGGTCGACAGATGCACGTCTCTCTTAGGTTCAGAGGAAGGGCTGCGGCGGCCCAGGGGAGTGGAAGTGAACCTCTTGGGTGATTAACAGTAAGAGTGACATATTTATAACCCTGCCTCACGTATGTATTAGTGTGAGCAGGTTCTGTGTGGACAGGTTCTAAAAAAGCGCCCTGGAAGGAGTGTAGGGCTGCCTGTGTAGCCGGCCCTCCACCCCGGTGCCAGCTCTCTTTCCTGCCAGCCTCTAGGCAGCCCACTAAGGAAGTCGGGAGCTTGGGCGGTGGGTGGTCCCCAGGGTCCACCCACCTGTGTGCCTTTCCTGGGAAGGCCCTCCCGCCCAGCCCTGCGGGTCGCCGGCTCTTCAGCTGAGTCTGGCTCTGCCTTAGGACCAGGGGCCCGGAAAGCCCCAGTGCAGCCCCTCCACAGGCCCCCACGTGGGGCCTCACTTGCTTCTTAGTATTTAAAATCAGGATCATTTTCAGCAGTCTCGTGCCGACCCTCTCTGACACACAAGACCCGAGAGGATTGGAGATACTTGGCCCCGGGCCTCCTGAGTCCCCGTTGGTGTCTGTCTTTGCAGCGACACACTTATCCTCTGTTTCCCAGACATGAGCATCCCCCACCTTCTTGCTTCACAGACCCTTGCCTCCCCCAAGCTGCAGGGGGTGCTGCGTGATGTGGTGGCCCCTGGGGACTTCCTGGCCCTTTACATGTTCCTGCTGAACTCTGGCCTTCCTCAGGGCTCCGTGAGTGCCCGCGATCACCCTGGGAGGGACCACACGCGTCGTGCCAGCTGATGCTGCTCTCTGCCCTGTCAGGGTCAGCGTCCTAGGTTTTCACCCACGTGTCTGAGGGGTCAGGGAAGCGTGGTCGCAGCCCCATCCCCGCTGGCTCCCTGGCTGACACGTGTCCTGCTCTGTGGTGGCTGCAGGTGCAGTTTTAAAGGAGGCTCAGCTGAGGCTCCTCTACCTGTCATTCCCCGGGGAGCGGGTACCGCCGTCCTGCCCATACCACCCTCCCTCACCCTCACCGGGCAGCGCTGCCAAGACATTAGTGCATTGGTAGGAAATATCCGAACGTTTGTTTAAGCTGATCCTTGGTTTCCAGGATGATCACAACGGGTTCCACCAAATGAGCAGTTCCTTCAGGCCCAAAGCCCAACAACTTGTGAGTTCGTGGCCCATTAGCCTCATGCCGGCTCTCAGTCAGTCCTCCTGCTGTGCTGCCTCCTGGATGCCTGCCTGCTGCAGGCCGTGCTGCCCAGCCCTGCGGCGCCTGCGGCTGCTTGGGTGCTGGCAGGGGAGCGCCCATCGGCTGATTGCCAGGACCACTTAACCACGAGCCTGAGTCCTTTGTCAGGGCCGGAGGTGGGGCTGAGGGCCCGGTGGGTTGGTGGGCGTCACTCCAGTGTGCCAGGAACCAAGCAGGCCCCTGTGGGAATCCTGTGTGTGTGTTGGGGGCAGTGGTGGTGGTGGTGGAGGGGTGAGCAGTGACAAACGTGTTAAAGACCATGACACGGAGTCCTCGAGCAGCCCAAGTGGCAGCTCTGGGATTGGAGTGCAGGTCTGGGGCTCCCGGAGCCCAGAGGGTCGGCTTCCAGCCCTGGAGAAGCGATGCCTTCACACTGCCCATCACCCCCATTTGGGGCTTATGGAGCTTGGGGTCTGCCTTGCAGTCAGGGGAGAGCCCCTCACCGAGCAGGTCCCTGCCCCCCCGAAGTGAGATGCTGATGCCCTGCACTTACTGGGCAGTGGACATGCAGAGGCAGCTATGGAGCTGCCTGAAAGGTCACTGTCCCCAAACCCTGGTCATCAGTCAGACGTGGGTAGAGAGGTGGAGCCCCAGAGCTGCCGTTGGAAACACAGGCCTGATTCTTGGTGTCCTGTGTGCTGCCCGGCCTACCTGGGACAGTGCTGCCCGGTCAGTGTAAGGAGTGGTCAGCACCCTGTCGACAGGCCCTGTGTCCAGTGTGGCCTTTAGGACTAAACCCTTGTGTGTCACATCTGAGACATTAGAGATGAGATGGCCCGGGTTCTCTGAGGTCATACTGGTGATAGTTGAGCTGACATTTCGTGAACATTCACAGTGTATCAGGCACTTTAATCCTCATAACAGCCCCATGAAGTGGGCACATGTATTATGACAGTTCTACACGTCGGGAAACAAGTGTAAAGAAATTATGGCAACCGCCTAGGCTGTCCGACCCAGTAAGTGACAGAACAGGACCTGGACTCAGAGGCCAGGGTCTCCCAGAGTCCAGGCTCTCGACTTTGCCAGAACAGTTTCCCATTCTGTTGTGAGTTTGCCTGCTAAGCAGCTCCTGCTGTCCTGCTGGTGGCCCCAGGGCACTGCCTACTGGGCATCTAGGCTCTCCAGCAGCTGAGCAAGGGTTGAGAGCCAGACCCCAGAAGCCCCCATGGCACCAGCTCCCCTGAGATGATACGTGGCTGCAACTCAGAGGTGGGGAAAGGGCCTTACTTATTCAAGGTCACGTGACTAGTGAGCTTCACCTTCAAGAACACAAAGTTCAAGACAAAAACTAAGTGCTATTTTTTAATGGGTTGCCTTTTATCTCTACTATTGGTTTATTTATAACTCTTTTAAAAATAATGTAGTGCCTGCATTAGGGTTAAGAAAATACATCTTCCGGTGATCACAGTCTGCGCTTGGAGGACGTGATCCTGCTTCACGTGCAGCAGCGTGAACCTCCCTTCTCTCAGGCTGCTGCTCTTGTTCATTTCATTCTTACATGTGCTGCCAGTCCACGATGCATGGCTGCTGGTTTCGCTTTCATCAAGAGTTAGTAATAGTTTAGAGAAGGTAAATACAAAAAAGAGAGGGGAGGGTCACCTCTGAGCCCAGTTCTGTTGATCTTTTTGTCTCTTGACAATGTTCTTTTCTGCTTTTGCGTGTGTGTGTGTCTTATACTTTTTATATTGAACTCGAGATAGCGTGTGTAGGACAGAAGAGGTTGAAATAACTGATATTCATGCCTGGAATGGGCTTCACTCTTAAGCTCCCAGGCGTCAGGTGGGGAAGTGAGGCTGACGAGGTGGAAGCTGAGCAGGGTTGGGTCTTGCTGTTGCTGTGGTTCCCTTGGTGCACCCCACCCCCAGCCTCCAGTTCCCCCAATGCTGCCTTGTGCTCAGGGTGGAGTGGTTTGCTGGAAGGTTTTCTCAGCGTCTGTTTCCACCTCCTGCTTGCTTCAGGCCCTCTGTGTGCCCCTCAGGTGGGTCTCTCCATGTCCTCGCCCCTCTTCCTGTGGCAGAGTGCTTGGCTGTGAGTCTGTGCCTGCCAGCCCGGGCTTGGGGCTCGGCTGGTCCTCTGTTGTCTGGGTGCAGCCTCAGACCTGGCCAGCCGGGTCCCTGTGTCTTGGTGGGAGTGTTCAGGCCCTGGGCGATTCCCTGCAGGTGTTTCCTGTGGGTCTTCACCTGTGCCCTGGAGGCGACAGGGCTGTCACCGGGCTTGCTACCCCTCCCCTGTTGGCTTTGGCTTGCTCTGTCGGGGAGAAAGGTCCAGCCAGGGCTTCACACCCTTCCCACAGCAGCCTGCACCCTGGGAAGATGTCCCCCAATCTCTCCTGCCCTGCCCCCATCTTCCTCAGGAGCAGCTGGGGGGCCGTGGAGAGGAGCCCAGGGGGCACCCTCAACCTGGGGTCTGCAAGTCCCAGTGATCTGTACTGTCACTGCAGACCCACCACACGTGGCCTTCAGAGACTGGGTAAAAGTGTTGGCTGAGTTCTTCCCCATCGCGGTTACGTGTGCCTGTTGCGGTAGGGATACTGTGTGGTGGTGTATAATCACTACTGTGCATCTCTTCCCAACTCTGCATTCAGATACATCACGTTGGTATCTCGAAATTGGCCATGGTGGGAGTATTTACACCACAGAAATCAGTAAATGCTACAAACGAAGGCTTTCCCCTCCTGAGAGTCAATTGTCAAACACTTACCAGAACACCACTCTTGGGGGAAACCCCGGGAAACTGGTGCCTCTGGTGAGCGGCTCGGTGGCCTCCAGGACAGGTGGGCCAGGCAGTGTCAGAGTGGCTGTGCACGGGGCAGTGGCCAGGCCTCTGGCCGAGGGGCTCCGTGGGAGGCCCCTCTGTTCCCCAGGTGCCAGGGTTCACGCTGCCGCCTCTGTCCTTCTCTCCCCAGAGCGCAGCCAGGAGAGCACGGCCGTGGCGCTCTCGGACTCCAGCTCGACGCAGGACCTCTTCAATGAGCCTGCCATCTCCCTAGAGGGTTCCCAGAAGCCCTACACAGAGAAGAGGCCGCCCGCTCCCAGTTCCCAAGTAGGACCGCCCGGGAAAGACCTTCAGGGGGCCGCAGAGGAGAGAGGTACGGAGACCTGACTCAGCGTGTGGGCAGTACTGCTGGGGTGTCCTGGGAGCCTGGGCAGCGCTGGACAACGTGGGTCCTGGCCTCTGCCCTCACGCCTCTGCTGATGCCCGGGGACCTCGGTTGGCTGAGCCACTCACTTCCCTGGGCCCCGCTGTTTCCCACGTAGGATGGGAGTGATCCCAGGCCCACTCCTGGGTTGTGGGGTCAAACGCGGTGTCTCAGGCAGGTGCGCGCAAGTGCCTGGTATGCGGTGGGCGCTGGTGACACTGTTCTTGTTGTTAGGACCCCACTGTGGCCCCGTGTGGGAGAGCCAAAAAGCCTTTGGGTACTATATGTCACAAATGTGCTTTCTTTTTAGCCTGAACCCTTCCTTTCTTGGGGCGGGCCCTGATCTGGCCCTGGAGTCTGCCCAGCTTCTGTGGGGCCCCCAGGCCCCACTGTGGAAGTCAGTGGGCAGAGCCCACTCCCGGGCTTGCTGGGAGGTTGCAGGCAGGCCGGCGGCCCTGGCACTGCACTGAGGCCGTGGCTGGTCAGCCGGCCGTGGATTCTGAAAGCTTTCCCACTCTGGCCGGGCCGGGGCACACAGCCACTTGGTGGACAGTAGCAACAACAGCAGCCAGGCCTCCCAGCCACCCCAGGGAAAAGCACTGGCTGTTCCCTTTTACTGGAGAAGAACCTGAGGTCCAGAGAGGGTCAGTCTGCACCCTTATCCACTACCCCACGCTGCCTCTCCGGTGGGCTGGAGGGGCGGGTGGGCTGGGGGCGCTGAGCGTGGAGCGGGTGCTGCCCTCGGTGGTGGTGGTGGCCACGCCTGCCCTCTTCGGGCTGCTTCCCCATTTACGTGCACGGCCTTGAGGCGGGCAGCCCCGTGCCACCACCCACAGGGGCACCCTGAGCCCAGCTCGGACCCCCCTTCTCAGCTGCGTGCCAGCTGAGATATCCTGTTTCATCAGGGAGCAGACTGGAGGCCACGGAGGCCTCAGCTGGGGGCTCGGGGGGCAGAGGCAGCGAGGGCCCACGCCTCCTGCCCCTGAGTCGCCTGGGTCCAGCTCCCATCCAGCAAGAGTGTGGACCCAGCTATGCTGATCACTCACCAAGGTGCCCCTGTCGCTGGTGGTGGACTGCCACGGGGAGAGGGCCTAAAGCCGAGGTGACTTTCTTTTCTTTGTTCTCAATTCAGGAAAAGCCGAGGAGTCCTCGGAGAGCACGGAAGGCTTCCGGGCCACAGAGCAAGGCAGCCAGAAGCCTGCTGCCGACCCCCCGGCCTCTGCTGGCACCCCTGCCAAGCCCCCAACTTCTGTGTCTGCCCCATGGGATGGGAGGAAGAGAGGGGACCCGCTGGGGGAGCCAGCTGCCTTCCCCCCGGGGCTGCCGGCCGGCGCAGAGGAGCAGCGCCAGTTCCTCACGGAGCAGTGCATCGCCTCGCTCCGCCTGTGCCTCAGCCGCTTCCCCCAGCACTACAAGAGCCTCTACCGCCTGGCCTTCCTCTACACCTACAGCAAGACCCACCGGGTGAGCACGAGGCTGAGGGAGAGGGGTTGATGGATCGGAGCTGGTAGAGGTTTCTGGCGGCAGTGGCGGGAGGGATGGGCGGAGGGCCAAGAGGCGGGCGGGCTGGAGGTGTCCAGCCTTCCAGGTGACAGGTGACAGGGGCAGGCATGGGGCTGCTCCCCCAGCAGGACCACATGCTCAGATTCTGGCTTTGGGGTGAGGGACGGGGGACGACAGGCTGTCAGCTCCTCCCTGTGAGGGCCTCACTGGCGGCTCCCTCCCCCGTGGCCTTAGAGCCCGCCCCCCCCACCCCGCCCCGGTCCCCCAGGCTGCCTCTTGCGCGGACCTCCTGGCCATCACCCTGCCCTGGGCTCACCTCGCCACGCAGCTGCCGGCCTTTGTCGCTGGCAGCCTCCTCCAGCTTGGAGGGCAGATGATGTAGGGGCTCCCGGTGCTTCCCAGCCAGGCCTCTCCTGCTGGCGCTTAGCATTTGTGGGGGGAGTGGGGCCTGTCTGCTTTCTTTCACTCACACTTGCTCCCGAGGCACTGGGAGACAGCTCCCACAGAGCTACGTTGGGGCGGGGAGATCAAAAATATGCAAATGAGCAGATAAAGCAAGTCGCATCATGACAAACCCTACAGGGAAGACAGTGGGGTGCACACGGGCTGGGGTGCTGCTGCACTCTGGGAAGGTACCCTCATGCTGAGACCCCTAGGGTGGCCACGGGTCCAGTGGGGTTGTGGCGGCTGGAGGGGAGGGGAGGGGAGGGCAGTGCCCAGACAGGTGAGCGGTTGGTGGGGCGGCCTCGGGGGTCAGGCTGTGGTCTCTGCTGACCTGAGCTCAGCAGCCAGAAGCTGCTGGCCCCTGGATGGCTTCTCTGTGGGACGTTTGAAGAACTAGGGAGGGCAGTTGACCTGAGATGGACCCTGGCGCTGGTTGTGACGGGAAGGTCCTGGATGGGGTTCTGTGGGGACCGGCTGGTGCGCTCACGTGACTTGGTTGGTGTTCATGGAGCAGAGCAGGTAGAGCAGTTGGCAGGCCTGGTGGGGGGACCTCAGCAGGGGCTCCGTCTCAGCTGCAGGGCGTGAGGCTTTCCCAGCCGCCCATCGCGGCCTGGCCTGCACTCAGCAGTGCACCTGACCTCCAGTGCCCAGGCCTTCTAGACCCAGGCAGACCTGGATTTTAATAAAACTCCCACTTGAACAGTCTGTGGGGGCCCTGTGGCTGATGCTCCCCTTCTCCAGAAGCAGTTGCTGAGGCGGGATGTAGGGTACAAGACGCCTCTTAGGGAAGGGTGGCGGAAGTCACAGGGTTGGGTGAGGGAGAGCTGGGCTGCAATGTGGGCCCCACAGAGGCCTGCGGCGCGCCCACCCCCGCCTCCCCTTTAAATGGCTTTAATCTGAGCACAGGAGCTGTGCCCATAAAGGGCTCCACAACCTGTTCCCTTGCTGAGTGGGCTTTTTAAAAGTGAAAAAGAGTATTTATGTCAAAATTAAAGAAAAATTGGAGGGGGGCTATTCATAGTTTTGCCAGTATAACAGAGAGTATGCTGCGTGTGTCTCTTCTCTCAGCTCTTGAGCACTCACACCGTTGACCATCGGGGGTCGTGTCCTCTGCTTGAAGTCAGGGAGCCCGGCTCTGGGAGCCCAGGCCCTGTCACTCCACTGCCCCCCAACGTCCTGAGTGTGTCCATGCTCACAGTTGGCCGTTTACTCTTTCCTCGAATTCCCCCACGTCGTCTGGGTCCCCTGTGATGGTCTGTGGCGGCCATGGGGTGAGGTGGGGTGGCTGGACCGGGTGGCGGAGATGAGGCTGCCCAAGGTTGTCTGCTCCTCGGGCATCACACCCCATTTCTGCATCTCCTCGGTCACTGTGTGCCCAGATTCGCCATGTGGTTCTCCCAGAGGGTGCATTGTCTCGACGCGTGAGCCCCCGTTTCTCCTGCATCGGCCATGGAGGGCCCCCAATATGCACCCGGGCCTGGCCGTGCCCTGGGGGTAGCGTGGGCTGCCAGTTGCTTCATCCAGAGGCTTTGCTGAGCAGTTTGTGAATACCTCACTGCCTTGAGGGCTGAGCGCGGGAACCTGTCAAGGCAGCCCGCAGTCCTGGGGGCGTGGCCAGAGCTCTCAGCTGAATCAGTCACTGAGCAGCAGCGACCACTTCCCACGCAGCTGTTGGGTAACAAACGCTTCCTGCCGTGTGGGCTCAACAGCAGCCTGTTTCTTCATCAAATCCGCCTGTGGGCTTGGCAGTGGCATCTCCCCGTTGCCATCTCATGGGTCCGGTGGCTGCCTGGAGCAGAGGGGCCCCGGTGGGTCCTTTGTGCTTCAGAGGACACTATCAAAGTGAAAAGATGATCCACAGAATGGGAGAAATATTTGCAAGTCACATATCTGATAAGGGACTTGTATCTAGAATATGTAAAGAACTCTTACAACTTGTTAATTAAAAGGCAACCCAATTTAAAAGTGGGTGGGACTTCCCTGGGGGCGTAGTGGTTAAGAATCCACCAGCCAATGCAGGGGACACGGGTTCGATCCCTGGTCTGGGAAGATCCCACATGTCACAGAGCAGCTAAGCCCGTGCGCCACAACTACTGAGCTTGCGTTCCAGAGCCTGTGAGCCACAACTACTGAGTCCACGTGCCACAACCACTGAAGTTTGCGCACCTAGAGCCCGTGCTCTGCAACGAAGAGTAGCACCCGCTCGCCGCAACTAGAGAAGCCCGCGTGCAGCAATGAAGACCTAATGCAGCCAAAAATAAATAAATAAATACATTTAAATAAATAAATAAAAATGGGCAAAGGGTCTGAATAGACATTTCTCCAAAGAAGACATTTCTCCAAAGAAGACATACAAACAGCCAATAAGCACAAGAAAAGATGCTCCACACCGTTACCCATCAGGGAAATGCAGATCCAAGTGCCCTGAGATGCCCCTTCACCCTGCTGCAGTGGGCTAGAGCCCAGGCCTGTGTCTGTTTAGGACTTGTTTGGTTAGGGCTGCCCCCTCCAGGAGGGTTGGCAGAGCTGTGCCCACCACGAGATCTCTGGGAAAGCCCTGACCGATTCATTGTCGGCTTGTGCTCTGCTCTGGGCAGTCCTCTATCCTCTGGGCCACCAGCTCACGTGTGGGACCCTCAGAGCCTCTGAGGAGTGGGCAGGTGTGAAGGGACTGACCCTCCTGCACAGGCTGTGTGCCCTTCTGTAGGCACGTGTGAGTGATCGGGGCCAGGACCCGGCATCACAAGGGCAGGTGGCCACAGCGCAGAGCTGCCCACCTGCTTGCAGCCCTGCTCCCCTCTGGGCACATAAAATGCCCCCCACCCCCCAGCCTCTCCACGCAGACCCCAGCCAGGTTCTTGTCAGGCTTTACTTGTGTGGTTTATAAAGTGAGAACTCGATGTTTTTCTCAGCTTAGGAACCTTGGTTATGCACTTCAAAGTCTGTGCCATGTGGTGTGAAGAGTGCTGTGCCTTTGGGACCAGAGTCAGCGGGACAGATGGGCCTCTCTCCATGGTGTGGAGCCCATCGATTTGAGTAGGTCAAGCCCTCTGCCAGCCATGTGCGTCACAGATACTGTTGTTCACGTTTGGAAAGAGGGGTGAACCCATCACCACGTCGTCCCACGGCCACCACATGGCAGGAGTGCCTATGCTTGGCGTGCCCTCCAGGGCGCTCACGCATTCCGCAGCAGGCTCCCTGGGGAGGAGAGTGGGGCGAGAGGAAGTGGGTAGGAATGGGTGCAGGAGTGTGGCCATTTGGACAGGGCGCCCGGGAGGCCTCTCTAAGCAAAGACCCGACAGGCGAGGGCCCAGCGAGGAGCTATCGGGGAGAGGCCTCCAGGTGGACACACAGCCAACATGCATGCTCCGGATGGGGCTCAGCCCGCAGCCTGTGTGACTAGCCGGGCAGGAGGGGAGGGCCAGGAGGCGGCAGAGCTCAGGAGGGCCGGTTAGGTGGGAAGGAGTCGTGGGGCGTCATTCTGAGTGAGGTTAAAGTGTCGCAAGGCTCGGGGGAGGGGGGGACGTGTGTGGCCGTGTGTGAGACTCGGGCGGCTGTGGGGAGAGCCAGTGGGGTGGCCGTGGGAGCCCAGCAGGTCGCAATGGCACCATCCAACCGCTGATCTGAAGAGCCGTTAACGAAGGAGACAAGGGCCTGGGCCGGGTGGGCAGTGCAGGCCTGGGTCAGCCGCAGTGCCCCTGGAGTGTTTGCCCTTTGGTGGCCAACACTTGGCAACCCCTCAGGGAGGGAACTTGGGAGAGAAGCTCTCTGGCCTCACCCCCACCCCAGCCTCCTACCTCCCAGTGCTGCCTCCCACCTCCCAGTGCTGCCTCCCTTTAGCGCTCAGCAGTGGGAGGGCGGAACAGGGGCGGCGGCAGGGCCAGCTCCTGGGAGAAGGTGTGGGAAGGGCAGGGAGCTCTCCCCAAGGCGCTGTGTGTGTACACAGTTGCTTTCCTGTCTGCATTCCTGGGGTTCTCCAGCTGATGCTAGGTGTGGCCTGATGGCCACCGCCACCCTCCAAGTGGGCAGTGGAGGCCCAGAGAGGCGGTCCAGCTCTCCGAGGCTGCCAGGCACTTCCACAAAGATCCATGTGCACCACCCCGCACCTGCGTGTAGCTCTGCGAGCAGACCCGGACCTCTGAATGCCTGTCCGGGAGACCAGGGGGGTGTGTTTTCCACAGAACAACCTCATGCTCTGGCCTCCCCGGCTCCTGAGTGCTCAAGCAGTCCTTTCCTGGGCTCCCCGGTGTGCTGAGCCCTGGGTGGGTGGCTCCTCTGCCCCCTCCAGTGCCCTGGGCTCCCCCCTCCCCAGTGTGTGTTTCAGTCTCCTTCTTGCCTCTGGGCCTTAGTCTGTCCCCTCGGCTTGATGGGCTGCATTTCCTTCAAGCTCAAACTCTGCCCATCTTCCTTTGATGATTCTCTTTTTTGGCTGCGGCCAGTCTTAGTTGCTGCGCGCAGGCTTTTCTCTAGTTGCAGCTAGTGGGGGCTACTCTTCATTGCGGTGCACGGGCTTCTCATTGCGGTGGCTTCCCTTGTTGTGGAGCACAGGCTCTAGGTGTGTGGGCTTCAGTAGCTGTGGCACACAGGCTCTAGAGTGCAGGCTCAGTAGTTGTGGTGCACAGGCTTAGTTGCTCCATGGCATGTGGGACCTTCCTGGACCAAGGATCGAACCCGTGTCCCCTGCATTGGCAGGTGGATTCTTAACCACTGCGCCACTAAGGAAGTCTCCTTCCTTTGATTCTTTTCTCAAATATCTGTCCCACCTTTCTATGGACCCCCTACTGATCTAGACCCTGAGGAGCCATCAGTGAAGAGGTCAGTCTGTCCCTGCCCTCGGGGCTGACAGACAGCGGGGCGGTGGACGAGGCTGTTTGAGGGCTGTGGGGGTGAGTGGGGCGGCACGTGGGTTTGGAGGTCAGAAGAGGGGATGGGCCGGGCCTGCTCTGAGGGAGGGGCGCCTTCAAGCAGAGGAGAGCCCCTCACCAGGACCCCTGCCCTTGAGCCGGTGAGGGGCTCCAGCCCGGCCAGTGGGGCCAGGTCACATGAGGCCTGAGAGGGGTCGCCTGCGTCCCTGGGGGAGCGCGGTGCCGAGCACAAGGCAGAGGCAGAGGCAGGTCTGCGACATGACCCCCACCCCACCCAACCCCCGTGGGGCCTAGGGAAGATCCCGGCCTTGGGGTTCCGGCCTGGGCCAAATGCAGGCTCTGCTCCGCCCTTACTGGCTCTGGACCTCAGGCAGCGCTGGAGGCCGCTCTCCTTGGCAGTTCCACGTGGTGAGGGTAACAGTCACGTGCTCTGCCTGGGTGGCACACGTCTCCCCACCCCACTGCGAAGCTGCAGGTATGCGGGCAGGTCAGGTGCCCCCACTGGCCTGTTGGCTGTCCGTTCCCCACGGGTCTCCTTGTCCCCATCAGCTCCATCTGGGGCCTCGGATGTGAACCTTGATAAGGTCTCCTGAGCCGTTGGTCAGTTCCGTCTGGCCCACCTGGGGGCTGCCCAGAGCCTGCTGTCTGCCGAGTCTGTGGGAGGCTGACAGGCCCGCAGTTGGGCCCACGCTGTCTGTGCTCTGCTGGGAAGGCGTGCTCTCCAGTCCATGAGAAGGCCCGGCTTCTCACCGTGCCCTGGGTTCCACCAAGAGGCACCACTGCCCAGAGAGCAGTGGCCTGAGCACTGGACAGAGCCCCCCCACCCCGTCCCAACAAGCACGCATCCCCGGCGTCCTGCAGAGCCCCAGGTCTCCCGGGCTCACGGTGGCAGCCGACAGCCTGACAAGTCAGGCTTGACCGTTTGGACCAGTGGGGGCATCCCCTGGCAGAAGGTGGGGTGCTGGGTCCGTGCAGCAGCTTGTGAAGTTGTCAGGGTGAGGCGTCCCTGTCTGTGCCCTCCTCAGGCAGTCTGAGGCCACGGTCTCCTAGGTCAGCTGTATTAGGCAAGAAACCAATTCCTGAAACGCACCCCACAGCCAGATGATCAAAGCCGGCGGCCGGGGCCGCCGGGCGCTGTGGGATGGATGTCTGCAGGAGCTGCTGCTTTGCCCACGCAGCCTGGAAGGAGGGGACCGCCTCCCTTCTCCGTGGGCGCCCAGAGTTGCCCACACACTCACTTCCAACCTACTTCTTGCTTCCCCAGAACCTCCAGTGGGCCCGCGATGTGTTGCTAGGTAGCGGTATCCCGTGGCAACAGCTGCAGCACATGCCGGCACAGGGGCTCTTCTGTGAGAGGAACAAGACCAATTTCTTCAACGTGAGTAGTTTGCCTTGTTGATTTCCGCGGCTGCTGGCTGCCAGCGCTTTTCACGGAAGGAAGGTGTGGGAATGGACCCCGGCGTGGGCGTTCCCAGGACACGGGATGGCAGCGGCCTCAGAGGGCAGGCTGGGTGGCATAGTTGAGAGTGCGCCAGACTCGGGAGTGAGGCCCTGCTTGCCGAGCGACTTCTGGCAGGTCGCTGCCCCCTCTGGGCACCGATTTGCCAGCTATGGGGAGAGGCCTGGACGAGCTCGGTGGTTCTCTGGGGCCGCGGTGGGCAGTGGTGAGAGGGGCTCTAGGCCCGTGCCCTGCTTCCCCTTGGGGTCCTGGGCACCTGGAGATTCTGATTGGAGGCTGGTCTGCTGCTGAAAAAAAATGAGTGTGGCCAGTGCTGGGTCTTCAGTGCGCTTCCAGCTCTGACGTTCCATGCGAGGTAGAGACCCACCCTCAGGCAAGACATGGCCCATCCCCGAGGCCCCGTAGAGCCCACATCTGCCCCTCCTGGCCAACCCGCCTGGCCTGGGCCTCCCGCATTTGCTCTGCCCTGCACAGAGACCACTGGCCCCTCACTCTGCTCCACCTATGGGTGCTCACCCATCCTCCTCACCTGTCCTCAGCTGGGTGGCTTTGGCATGTCACATGGATCCTCTGAGCTTTGGTTTCTTCTGTATTTTCCTTGCTTCCCTGTCACATCTAGAGAAGCCGAAGGGCAGGATTGGCCTGGACAGGAGCCGAGGGGGTCTTGGGGGGCCTGGAGGGATGTGGCAGAGGCTGGTTCTTGAGCCATATGGGCAGAGTGAGGTCCCTGCTGAGAGCCGGCCGGGTGGTGGGTGTCTGGATTCATGGCTTTTCTCCTCTCCCAGGCTTGAGCAGGGGCTGGGCAGGGGCTCCGAGCCTGGGAGCCCTGCTCCTGCCAGCCCTCTCCCTATGGGTATTTTATAGACAAGTGGTAGATCAATCTGCATGGTACCAAGGGGTTTGTTGTGAAAGAGATGCTCCCTCCCACCCAGATGCCCAGGCCACAGCCACTGTCCCTCATCCTGCCCGCTTTGGAGCCCACGCCCGGAGACGCACACAAGGGCAAAGTGCACGTGCTCCTGCCCCTGGTTTTTCTTCACTTAAGCGTGTGTCTTGGAGGGTGTTTTTTGTTTGTTTGTTTGTTTGCGGTATGCGGGCCTCTCACTGTTGTGGCCTCTCCCGTTGAGGAGCACAGGCTCCGGACGCGCAGGCTCAGCGGCCATGGCTCACGGGCCCAGCCGCTCCGCGGCATGTGGGATCTTCCCGGACTGGGGCACGAACCCGTGTCCCCTGCATCAGCAGGCGTACCCTCAACCACTGCGCCACCAGGGAAGCCCTTGGAGGGTGTTTTTGAACTTGCTGTTCTTTTTAATAGCTGCCTGGTCCTCCCATGTGGATGTCCAAGGTTTACTAACCACCCCTATTGATGGACGTTTAGGTTGTTTCCAGTCTTCTACTGTTGCAGACAATACTGGTATATATGTCTTTCCACACGCGTCGGGGGTCCACTCCTAGAATACACTCTGAGAGACAATTCCCGGGGCAAGGGGTTTGTGGGGCCTTGAAGTTTTAGCAGATGCTACCCTCCGATCCAGCTCCTCCCCAACCCTGGACTTACTGACTTTCTCTATTATTAAATGGTTTTATGTTTGCTTTTCAGTGGGTGAAAAACACTTGCGTTCTTTGTGAGTGGGACTGTGATGTCATGTAAGCAGTTTTAATTTTTTCTGTGTAGTTTCTACTCAGGTTCATTTTCCTATTGGATTATTGGCCCTTTTGTTATTGATTTATAAGAACTCTTTCTATATTAATGAAAGGGGCCCTTCTTCAGTGTTCTGCAAAACTTTCTTCTGCAGTTGCTGAACCAGAGTGAGAGTCAGGCAGGTGGCTTGGTTCCCCTGAACTCCTGCTTGCTCTCCTTACACGTGGGCCTGAAGAGTGACTGAGGACCCAGTTAGATAAGGGGAAGTGCCTCACTTGGGAGCTGGTGCATGGTCGGTGCTCCGGGAAAGTTTCCCTCTGCCCCCCGTGCCCACATCCCCCCCCACCCCCCGCCCCGTGGTGCTTTGCCCTTAAAGCCTGTGCAGTAATGTTGCAAGGAGGGACCCAACCCCCCTTTCTTCCTTCCGGGTCAGGCATCAGCCTTCCTAACAGGGAAGTTTAGGAGGCCAGCCCCTCAGATGCCTGCTCCCTGCAGCTCCTCCCGTGGTTTCCAGAGCCTTCCAGAAATGAGCCCCACAGGCTGAACGGGACGTTTTGCACGGTTTTGCCTCTTCTGGGTCAGCTTTTGTTTCTTTGTGCATCGCAGTGAAAGGTTAACCTCTGGGCAGAGGGCAGACAGGTGATGGCACCCCCTTTTATGCAGCACCCGAGGGACAGGCACTCAGGCTGGCTGGTGACAGCACGGCCCGTGCTGAACCACCCACTCTGGCCTTGCCATTGCTGCGGCTGGACCTTCGGGGTGGACGTGTCTTCCAGCCACAGCTCGCTCCCAGCGCCTCAGGGAGTGCTGGCCCTGCACGCATTTGTGGGACAGATCTTAGCAGGAGGGATGCCTCCTGCCTTGTTTACGAGGAGTGTTCAGGGCAGCCCTTGGCTGACTGCTGCCCTGGCCAATGGGCTGGGCTGACAGCTGGGCTGGGGGTCAGGACGAGCAGGCTGGCTCTTCTCCCTTCCAGTGCTGGGGTTACTGCCCGGGCCTGGGGTGGGGGCGGGGCAGGGACTGGCCCTGTGAGCAGGTGTGGGGAGGTGAGGGCAGGGCCATCCAAACCCCCACCACCCTGGGCGGTGCCCTCATCCTCAGGGCCTGGGCTAGGAGACCTGCCTCTTAACTTTTACTGGCGATTTCTGAAAATCATGTGAGCCGCATTGTCATTGGGCCACATCGTCATTGCAAACCGTTCAGACGCACAGCAGAGCCCACACCCTTAGTCTCCCACCCCAGGCCTCCTGCCCTCCTTAGAGGTACCTCTGTGAGCGGCCGGCTACTCCCTTTTCTCAAGTGTACGTGTACCAAATCAGACAAGTTTGTCATTCTGCTTTAAAAAATATGCCTGCGTGTATATGTGTATGGGGGGGTGCTTTTTGGTAACTTGGGCTTTTTCGCCGACACTAAGTCTTGGGGACATTCCCTGTAAGGGGTGCAGGCCGCCTGTGGCTGTGTGTCCTCTGGGTCCCGAGGAGGCGCTCGCTGTGGGTCTGTGGACCGTCTCCCTGACATCCCGTCTCCAAGCACGTCCTCCTGGTGCGGCCAGCACCGGCTGCCGTGGGCCCTGCCGCAGGACACTCGCGGGCTCGCCCCTTTGTGCTTGCCCGGTCGTGCGGGCCTCTGTAGCGTGCTGTGGGGCACAGGGAGAGAGCGGGACCCTCAAGGAGTCCGGTTGACTGCAGGCAGGGCTCCCATGGGTAGTGGGTGCTGCTTGGCCAGGGAGGGGGCCAGAGGGAGGCCGGGGCTGAGGCTGTGCCGGCCGGGGCTTCTCGGGGAGCATGAGGGGCCGGGCAGAGGGCTGGGTGCACAGGGGACCGGTGCCCTGGGCCCTGTGGCAGAGGCCTGGTGCACAGCGGCCCAGCCATGCGGTGGGACGAGCATCTGAGGGAGAGCAACGAACTTGGCGCATCTCCATCACCCCCCCGCCCCAAAGACTTGACTGAGGTACTGGCTCCCACCCACCCCTTCTCTGCCGTGGAAAATCCCGTCTGTGGGCCATGTGCCGGGCAGGCTGGATCCTGGCCCCGGGCTTGAGTCCGGAGTGGCCGCAGCCCCACCCAAGGGCCCCACACCCCGCCCTCTCCCGACAGGCAGAACGGTCTGGCCTTTGCCAGAACAGAGCCAGGAGTTGTTGGACATTGCTGGTTGAAGTCCTGCGGCCCTCCCCGCCCTGGCACGGCTTGGCCTGGGCCCTGGGGAGGGACGGGCAGAAGGCGTGTGGCCACATGACTCAGCGGTGCCTCCTCAGGACGACTGTGCAGGGAGCTGGGACCCCATGGAGGACACAGAGGCCTAGGTGGGAGGCAGCAAAGCGGGGCTGGACCTGGGGGTGGGAGCCCTCTGAGCCAGTGCCAGCCCTGAGGGGGCTGCAGAGAGGGGCTGTCCGTCCCTGGGCAGAGGAGACCAGGAAAGCAGAGGCCACGGGCTTGTCTCTGAGTGCCTGGAAGTTTCCACGGCTTCCTGGGCAGGTGTGTGCGCCCCTGGGTGGGGGGCCCATGGGGGCTGGAGCTCTGTCCAGGGCAAACTTCTCTCCCACTGGTAGTTGATTCGAAACGTTCCCATAGTAACCAAAGAAGAGATGGCTCTCCCTCCTTCCCCAAAATGTTTGCTGATTTTAGCAAGCAAGTTTTTTTTTCATGTTTCAACCCAGTTTCCAGCCACCGTGAAAGAAGCAAAGGGAGCGAGGGCCTGGCCGGCACTGTTCCTGCTTCCCAGGCTGTGCAGGCGTCCGCGGCTGTGGCCTGAGTTTGAGGGAGTGGGGGGGGAGTGCTGGCCTGCGGGGCCTCCACCACGGCTGCTCCCGCCCCATGAAGAGGCCCGCCTCTTCATGGAAAGCAGCCCACGGCTGGCGGTGGCTGGCGGCCCCCAGGGCAGGTCCCAGGGCCCCATCGTCACCGAGAAAAGCACAGACTTTAGGCCCCAGTGGGTTTGGCTCCCAGCCACTCACCCCTTACTCAGCCCACACAGGGCATGGGGTTGCTCATTGGCAGGATGGTCATGATAGGTGGACAGGAGCCCTCGGCACGCTCTTGGCCAATCACACAACTCACCCTTAGGACAGGAAGTCAGCCTGCTCCGGGCCCTGGGGCTTGTCTGCGGATCCGGTGGTGCTTCAAGAGGGCAGTGCTGGGGACCAGAAGGGACCTGGCTGGAGGGTGGAAGGGCCTGCCCTGGCTTGAGTGGGGCAGCCTTAGATGTGGATGTCGCCATCCCCGCCCACCACCTGGGCCCCCTTCTGTGTGTCTAGGCGCTACCGTCAGTGCCTGTGGGTGCGGCTGTGTTCCTCCTTGTCACGGCTGCAGATGCCACTGCCTGGCTGTCCCGGGGCGCCTCTACCCGCCCTCTCCCCCGTGGATTGGTGGCTTCAGTTCTTCACTGGTACAGGAGGGCTGCTTCTCCCCGGTGCCAGGGGCTCCACGACAAGCACTCCTTACCCAGTGCTCCCACGCATGCCTAACGGCTCTGCCGAGCTGGGCCAGGTGCCTTCCCGCCGGCCACTGCCCTGCCCCTCCAGGCACTCAGAACCGAAGGAGACTCTCATTTTGGCCCACCTGTGGGGTGACCAGGGAGACTGGAGCACCTTCCCATGCCCAGGCCTGTGCCTTTGCCTGGGCTCTGGTGCGCTCTCCTCGGCAGCCACCACACACCCTGTGGTTCTGTTTGTCCTTACTCCAAGTTGCTTAAACTGATGGGAGATACAGTCATCAGGAGTCATCTTTGTTTCATTAAGTGTTTGTGCCCTGGAGCCTGGTGGCTCACTGAGGGCCCTGATGTGGGAGGAAGGGCCCCCTGGTTGGGCAGCCAGCTGCCAGACAGCTACCTGCCAGAGCTGGGGGAAGGAGAGAAGGTCTCTAAAGCCCCTGGCACCCCGTGCTTCTTGGCAGGAATCCGTCCCACTGATCCTACTCTGACTTGCTACCGGTTGGCTGTGTGACCTGGGGGGTCCCCCAACCCCACCCAGTTGCAGATGCCGGTGTTAGGGAGGGGCAGGTGCAACGGGCCCACCTCCCAGGCCAGGGGCCTCTGGGCCCCAGCTATGGCCCAGCCCCAGGTATGGCCCACTGTGTAGGCCAGGCCTCAGCCAGCACCCTTCCCCCAGGGAGAGAGCCTGTGGTGCTGGGCAGGGCCTGGCCTCTAGAGCTCAGTGCACCTGGGCATCCCTAGGTGGGGGCCTCATCTAGAACAGCATTGCCATTGCCCCCTGATGCTCCCCCAGCACAGTGCCCGGCAGGCGGGTGTGCCTGGTAAGTGTGAATCCCTCCCGCCCTCTAGAGGTCCCTGGGACGAGGTCAGCTAGGAAGCAGCAGCCCCTAGCGAGGGGGCGCCCAGCCCTGGCCAGGCCCTGGGGTCTGTGCCTGGGACAGCCACCTCCTGTTGCGGGGCCTGACTCGGCCCCTCTTCCCCCGCCCTTCCAGCTCAGCGCCTGGTGGGCCCGTGGGCAGCCCCTGCCTCACTTGCATACACCCGTTGACTGAGCCAGTGGTACCGCCCCCGGACGCCAGCCTCAAGTTCAGGGCCTTTGGAGGCTCAACCCAGGGAAGAGGTGTTGGTCTCCACCCAGTTAATTATACGCACCCGCCCCTGGCAGCGGGGCTTTGTGCTGCCTCCTGGCAGTAAACAAGCCACGCGGCGTGTCCCTGTGGGGTGTTCCGGCCTGCGGGTGCCCTGGCATGGCTTCTCCAGTGTGGAGTCTGCCCGCCCGCTTGGGCCGGGGCCAAGACAGCCAGGAGAGGAAGCGCCCGCCTGACAGCAGACCGACCGCTTTTCCGAAGTTGGTCCCGCCCACGTCACCTTCCCTCCACTCGGGCCTGGCTGTGGACCCGATCACCTTCCACCTCGGCTCGTCCCTCTGCCCACACCTCGAGGCGAGTGTCGCCTGGGTGTTAAACCAGCTTGTGCCAGGCCCTGGGCCGGTTGACAGCAAGATGCAGGGGCCACAGGCCAACCCACGCAGTGGCTGGATTATTAGTCCCGTTTCACAGAGGCGCCAGTAGGTGAGGTGCCTTGGCCGAGGTCCCACAGCCAGTCTAGGCCGGAGGAGGGATGTGGACCTTGTGCTCGCTGGTGCTGAAGCCGCGGGTGGCAGCCGGCAGTGCCTGTGAGGAGGAAGGGCGGAAGGCCAGCGCTGGCTCCACACTGGGATTGGCCCATTTGGCGATAAGCAGGATGGTGGCCTGGGCAGGGGCCACGGGCATCTAGCCCTGCCCTGGGAGGTGAGGCCGCGTGCCAGGTTGATGGGGGACCGGGGTCAGTAGTGGCCACGGTGTAGACCAGGGCCTCCCCTGGGCAGCGGGGCCATGTGGACATGGCCTCGAGCGACTGGCTGGCTGGGCCCGGCCACCTCTCTGTGTAGACCCCCCGGCCCACCCTGCTGGGGCTCCCGAGGCACAGCACAGCGACAGAGAGAGGCCAGAATCTGTGCCTGGTCTGGCCCGGTCTTGGACGGGGGGCAGTGGCAGGACTGGCGCCATTTACAGGCGCTCACTCTGGTCCCCACAGCACGTCTGTGGTGCTCAGGCACTGTTACTGTCCCCGTGTACAGAAGGGGAGGTTGATACCAGTGGGCATTTTAGGCTGTTAAAACCAAAAGCCCTTTTCTAGTCTCTGTCCACCAGGCTGGACAGCAGAGCTTGTGGCCCTGTTTCCGGGCCCTGTTCACAGCCCCTCCCTGGCTGCCTTGGCTGCTGTGGGTCCTGGGAGAGAATGTCAAGTGGGCCTCTGCACAGTAGCTGCCAGCAGCCGTGACAGCGGCCAGGGCCCTGGGAAGGCTGGTTCTGTTATATCCCCTTTGAATGAGGTGCAGGGCCCAGGGAGTAGCCCAAGGTCACACAGCTAACAAGTGGCCAGGCTGGGATTTAAATCCAGGTGTGTCCCACTCCAAGGCCTGCTCCCTTAGCAGCTGTGCCATTCGGAGTTCAGCAGCCACATCTGGGCTCTAGAGAGTGTGGGTGTCGGGGAGGTGAGTGTGGTGGAGGTGAGTGTGGCAGCTTGTATCCTGCACCTCTGCCCCCTCCTGGGGTGGGGGGGAGGACCCTCGCCCCTCCCTTTCTCTGAGACCTCCTGGTGGCGAAGCACTCTGTGCATGGCCCTTGATTACCTTCCATCATGCCATGAGTGAGGCCCACTCTTGAGGGGCACCAGGTCTCTGGAGGAGGCGACTAGGTGAACAACGGCTGTGGGAGCCCAGAGCTCGCAGTGGGTTTGCCATCACTTTTGCACACATGCTTTTTGAGACCCTCAGGCCTGAATAAAGCCCCACCACTCTTGGAGGTCAGAGCCCATAACCTGAGGGTGAGCAGGAGGTCGAGAGAGGCAGAGGAGGTGGCGTGGGGGTGCCTGCACCACAGAGCAGTGGGAGCCGTGGGGTGACCCCGTGCCCGCAGGGACGGGCCAGGTCCTCGCAGGGCAGAGGGGCTGGCAGGGGGCAGACGTGACACCAGCTGACGCAGGCGTGCTGGAGGGGCCAGGCTGGGACAGGGCCAGGTGCGCTGCTGGCCTCCACTCCTCTGGGCAGCCGCCACTCACAGCAACGCATCACCGCTCACAGCAGCGTGTTGCATCCTTAGAACCCACAAGGTGTTGGTCGTGCCATCATCCCTGCCTTACAAAGGAGGAAACTGAGGCCCAGCCACACTGCAAGTGGGCACCTGAGCTGGGATCCAGACATTCTGAAACAAGTCAGGGCCATAGGAACGCAGCCAGTGGACGGACCCCAGAGACAGGCAAGGACGGGCCCAGCGCACCTTCCTGGACCGACAGGGTGACAGGCAGGGCCATAGGGACAGAGAGTGTGAGGGTGCAGGTGGAGGTGGGCCCAGGGGTGGGCCCTGGGTCTGCGTGGGCGAGTGGGACACAGGGCGCCCCTGCAGGCCCACAGTTCATCGTCCTACCATTTACCTGAGGATGGTTCAGTTCCACGTGCTGGTGTCGACTGATTCCCAGAAGAAACTGGGATTCCTTGTCACCAGTGGACACCCCTCCCGGGCCTCTGTCCCTGTCCCCACTCTCGATGGAGGGGGACCGTGGCAGGTCACCGCCTGCCCCATCCTCGCTGAGATCACTGAGGCCGTGCACAACACCGTCCTGACGTCAGGGTAAAGGACACCCAGTCACGTCAGTGGGAATTAGAGAACAGAAAAGAAGGGAAAAGTTTAAATTGAGGAAATCGAACACTAGGCTGTAGTAGGAATTGCTGCTGTGGCGCTATTTTTAGCATTATTGAGTTGATTGATGGGCCGGTTGCAAAAGCAAAGTAAACAAAAGAATCACTTCAAGTTCTCCAAGGGAAAAGGCCCAGTTTTTAAGAGTCTTTAAACGGTTAGCAAGCTTGTGACTTCTTAGCATCACCCTGAGCTCTCCTTCCTTCCCGTGTCCTCGGCTCTGCAAGCTTCATGGGACTTCACAGCCTCCAGCCCACTGGGCCCGGTTCAGCCTGGAGCAGGTGCCCAAGGCCTTCCCGTCTGTAGGATGCCCCGGCCCCCGCCCTGACAGGACCACAGCGGTCATAAATCCCTGCCCAAGCCAAGCCACCCCCATTCACAGCTAGACTTTAAAAACCAATCAGACATAATCAGCCTCTGGACGGGCTGCCCCCACGTGCATTTTTGCCAGGCCCTTGGGGACAGTTTCTGTGTCCAGGTGTGGGCTCACCGCGGTGGCCATGCCAGGATGCCCTGGCAGAAGGCGGCAGTGTGCTTCAGCCCTTAGCATTCTCGACCCCACCATGATGGTCCCCCAGTGGGGCACGGGACTTGCCCCGGGTCCCACATCCTGCGGGCAGCCTCCACCCCAGAGTTTCTGGCCAGCCCCGGGACAGCAGTGTTTGTATCCGCATCCAGAATGGTCAGGAGCTTGCTGTGCAACATTCCTGAGAGAAGAACATTTTCCAGTGTGCACTGCTTTTCCCACTGCAAGTTATTTCTCAGAGGCTAGCTCCTGGAATCAGTGTCTCCGCTGAGTCTTTCTGAGGCAGGCACGTATCAGGCTCAGCTTCATCCCCCTGGGACACTGCCCCAGGCAGGCGCCGTCTGGAGGGCGGCAGGGGGGCAGCTTCCGGAGGAGGCCCAGGGCCCTCTTGAGGGTTTGGAAAGTGGAGCAGGGCAGGCAGCTGCTCAGACCACGGATGGCAGGGAGCCGCAGGGAGCCGTGGGAGAGGGCCGAGGGAGGGCTGTGTTTCCTGAGGCCACAGGAGCAGGACCCAGCGGGGCAGGGCCAGGAGGAAGGGGGCTCCCCGAGGCCTCGGCTGTGGCAGAGTCACTGCAGGAACCTGTCCTTTGCGAAGGAGGATGCTTGGCTACGCCAGTCTCTGCTTAGTCCTCTTGGCCCATGGAGTGCTGGGGCTCACTCCGGATGCAGGCCCTCCCTGTGGCTCCCAGCCTGTGGGAGGGCAGTGGCTGTGGCCTGGCCCTTGGGCTGAGGTGGGAAACAATGTCAGGGAGCAGGCCTCTGCCGTGGAAGGGAGGCCACAGGGCTTGCTTCCATGGGGCACAGAGGAGCTCGGGGACAGCAGACATTTCCTCCTCCCTGTGGCCCCATGATTCCCATCTCACGGTGAGCAAACTGAGGCCCAGCATCGCGCAGCCCGCAGGGAGCAGAGCTCGGATGCTTCTCACCTCCTGCCCACCGCCCTCCCCACCCAGCCTGCGCCCAGCCCGGCAGGAGTGGAGGTTCAAGCCCACCTCCGCCCTGGGCATCATCCTGCTTGCCTGGCCCTGATTAGCTGGCCCCACCCCAGCCCAGCAGGAGGGACTCTGAAGACCACAAGCCCTGAGCCACAGAGCCAGGGAGTGTGGGGGCTGCGGCTGAGCCAAGGCTCACTGCTTTTGCCGGGGGGCCGCCCCCGTGGGCCGGCGCACCTCTGACCGAGTCAGGTGCCCTGTGGCTGCACAGACCCAACCTCCTCATTTGTGAGATGGGGGATGTGAACGTCCAGCGCTTGGCACTCGAGAGCCCTGTGGTCCCAACAGTGTCAAGATGGCCACAAGCCATACACTGGGCCCCAGGGAGCAGCCTGGTGCAATCAGGACGTGGCCATTCCGGGCCCACCCCTGCCAGAGTGCGTGACTGCCTTGCCATCACGTCTCCAAACACCTGTCTTGACAGTGAAAGCAGTGGGCAGGAGCATACCCCTCCACAGAGGGTTCTGGGGGTGGGAGGGGGCAGGGTGGAGAGCAGCTGAGGGTCCCTAAGGGGTCTGGCAATGGGTGGGGGCATAGGGGAGGGCAGAGTGTATCTGGTGGCCTTTGCCTGTCCCCCATCCCCTCAGGGCACCGTGCCTGTGGCTGCTGCTCATTCACCTCCCCTTCCTTGCAGGCTTCCCGGGTGTGCCCTGGGTAGCTCAGAGTCATCCTGAGCTGGAGTGGAAGCCCCAAGGGAGGACGGCCTTCCTGTGGCGATGGGCGCTGGCCCAGGAGCCCGAGCACAGGGCTGGGAGGCACCCCCATGGCGTGGAGCCGGGGCTGCTGCAGGGGGCTGGAGTGTGGATACCCCAGCGCCCTGTCCACATGGGGCCCGACCCACAGATCTTCCGGTGCGCCTGCTCTGGGTGTAGCCATGCTGCCCTACCTTCGGGGTTTAGCCCTGCTTTTGACTTCCTGGTCCCGACCCTGACCTCAGTTTCCCCATCTCCAAAGGCGGGCCAGCTGGATGAGGTCAGTGGTTTTCCAACCCTTTTTCCAAAAGAGCCCTTTCTCACACACCCCACTGGGAAACACAAAAGGGCAGCTGCTCCCGCAGAGACAGGAAGGGCCGGACCCACCTGGTTCGGCTGCACCACCACCGCCTGCTCCCCAGAGGAGGTGCATGAGCCCTGGGGAGGCTACGGGGTCTCTGCCCTGCCACCACACTGCCCACCCAGACAGGGCTTCCCCAGCTCAGGGCCCAGGCCGTCTTTCTGAGGTGGCTTCAGGCTGGGAATTTCTCTCTCTCTCTTTTTCCTTCCACTTTTCCTATTTGGAAAGTTTGACCAAGTTGCTTCTGAGAAAGCGGCATTGGGTTTGAAATCCAAACCAGAGCTGAAGGCTCCAGGGGCCCCTGCCTGGTTTCCATGGTGATGGGCTGTGGCCACCACGTGCCCCTGGGGGCAGAGCATGTACTCCCTCACAGGCCAGGCTGAGGCCACTCAAAGGCCGCCCACGCCCTCACGCTCAATTCTGCTCCTGGCCAGCCTCAGGCCCTGCACCATGCCTGGCCCCACCCATAGCTGGTGGCTTTGGGCGAGCTGCTCAGTATTGGTAAGACTCAGTTTCTTCATCTGTAAACTGGGGCTGACCAGACCCACCTCACGGGGTTATCGAGGATCACGGGAGACCATTACCACATGTGCCCCGGGGCCACTGTGTCCAGGAGAGGGTCCAGGAAGGCCCCGGCAGGAGGAGGAGGCAGCTGGGGGAAGGGACTTCGTGGAAAAGAGCACACAGGCTCAGTGGGGTCCGTGGGAAGGAGGCGAGGTGGCTCGGGGCCAGTTGGGAAGGATGTGCAGGAATTTGGTTGATTAAAAACAAATTTTGAAATGTTGATCTCTAATTAGGTATAAGAAGTCTAAAATTAGCGTATGCCAAAGCAGGTGGAGCTTCCCCAGGAAGCCCAGCCCCTTGCCAGGGTGGCACTGACTCTCAGATAACGTCCTGTCACACCCACCCCGCAGCTCCCCATGTGGGGACACTGGCAAATTTGCTTAGGACAGACGAGCAAGGGCCCGCTCCGGGCTGCAGGGGAGGCTGCCCCAGCCCCAGCGGCTCAGTGCTGGGCTTTATTTCCAGAGAGGGACCCGCCTGGCCCTACTCAGAGGAGGGGTGGGAAACCCTGGGCTCCAGGCCCCTCTTGGGTGGGGAATGAAGCCGGCCCTGCAGCAGGGGCACCACGGGAAACCCAAGAGGAGGAGATGGCGGTGCTCGGGCGCAGCGAGCTCTCGGAGGGAGGGGTCGACCTGCGGGAGCCCCTGCCTCAGCCCCCCTTCCTCGGGGCCGGGTGTGAGCAGTGCACCCGGCACCCTGCGTGTGCCGAGGGTGCAGGAGAGGGGGTCGGCCAGCTACAGCAAGGAGAAGGGGGCAAGGTGGCTGGACAGACCAGGGAGAAGGTGGTCCAGGAGAGGGAAGAGAGAGAGGCCAAATGGCACATGAGGGTCAGCACTGGGTGGGGCACGTGGTGCTGGAGAGGGCGGGGCTGGCTGTCCCCAGGGCTGCCCACGTCCATGGTCATCCAGAGGTACGTCCGGGGGAGGGTGCACTCTAGCCAGAGAGTGATTGGATATGTGCTGCAACGCTGCTTGGCTTGGGTCGTGAACTCAGGCCTCTGCAAGTTCCGCCACCTGCCAGCAGGAGCGTCCGGCAGGTGTGGGGGCCCTGCTCCCAGGGGCCGGTCCTCGTCCTTGTTCCTCACAGCTCAGTGGGAGGCCCCCAGGCCACAGCAGAGGCTGCACGGCGCTCTAGAGAGGGGAGGAATGCTGCGCTTGTAACATCTCACATTTGTTCTTCTGGTTCAGGGCACCCCTGCAGGTTGGGGACAGAGCCCTGCTCTGCAGGACAAGCCTGGACGAGTTTGTTCCCCTTCTGCTGTTCTACATGAGTGTGAAGGGTTTGGGGGAGGTGGCGGGTTGTAAGCCTGCTTGGGACCTGAATGCCAGTGGAGGCACCAGCTCTGCCTGGGCTTTGTCTGTGGTCAGTGCCTGACCCCCGCCACCCCTTCAGCTCAGCCCCTCCCTGCATGAGGATCCTGTGCTGGGAAGACACCTGGCACAGGCCACGGCCACTGCCACCACTTGTGGCCTGAACCTGGCTCCACTTAATCAGCACAGATGCCCCTGGGTCCATAAAGGCCACTCATTAGGAGCCAGGGGTCAGATGGTGGATGGGTTGTCCTAGTTTTCTCCATGTGCACATCAGACATGGCTTTTCTAGGATGCGGGCTCCCCTCCTGAGATGAAACGGAAGCAGCTCAGCAGCCCTCCAAAGACTGGGTTATTCTAGAAGCCTGGACGGTAGCTCTCATTTCCAACCCTGACGTGGGGCGGGCTCAAAGGAGCCAAGTGTTAGCACCCTCTTGCTCTGAGGAGGCTCTCTTGGGCCCCATCAAACACATGCCAAGTCCCAGATCACCCCGAGAGGCATCAAAGCCTGCTGGTGTCTCTTCTCCTTGCTGCCCATTCCCCAGACCCCTGGCAGTCCCTCTCTCCATGAGGCCACGTGCAGCCCCACTGCACACACTAGGCACCCCTTGCCCTCCACGTGGTCCCATTGGCTGTCCCTGATGGTCCCAGCCATCCCCACCCCTGCCGCCATGTGGGGAGATCCCTGTCCAACAGCATCCAGCCCACAGGCCTGCCTCTTCTTCCTGAAGCTGCTCTGTCCCCCACCCCAACCTTGTTTCTCTCCCTCTGAGGCTGGCTCCGCTCCTGAGCCCCCAGCTGGGCTGGAATTGCCAGGTCAGCCAAGCTGACATGGGCCACGGCTGTGTCAGTGCCTGCGCACAACAGCCCTGGCATCCGTGACCGAGACCCTGGCTCCGCCCCATGGTGACTGGGGCCTTGGGCAGGCCCTGCAGGTCAGGCACTGGTGGAGGTGCATGCATACTCGTGTGCTCATCCCCGCAGAGCTGAGCGTGGCATGGGCACAGCTGTCTGCTGAGGTGGATGCTGCCCTGGACCGAGGGACAGGGGTCCTTGCGCCCAGCCCTCTTTGTTTCCCTGGGCAGGTCCTTGTCCCCCACCTGTGTCCTCACTCGTGGGTCAAACAGGCAAAACAGCTGGACTCAGTGACATCAACGATACTTTGCAGCTGCAGAGCGTAGTCTGAGCCGCTTCTGAGTGCCAGAGGCTCTAGTGAGAATGAGATGGGGCTGCAGCTGGGGTCTGTGTGCCCGGGGTGGAAGGCGAGCTTCTTTCTCAGCCATCAGGGAAAGGAGAGGAAGCTGGCTGCCGTGGGCCTGGGAGGCTGGCACGCTCCCGGCAGAGAGATTGCTCAGGCACACGACACACAGAGCCAGCATCCCATAGCGGGGAGGCCTGCACCTCCAGACCAGCTGGCAGCTCAAAGCCCAGTGCTGAGAACTTGGACTGTTAACTCTAAGAAGCATTCTTGCTCCCTAAAAGGCAGCGTTGGACTTAGCCTGGGGAAGACTGGGGTTAGGTCAAGGTGGGGGCTGGGGTAACGGCTGGTGGAAAGGAACAGGAGCAGCCTGCAGGTCTGCGTTGGGTCAGGTCTTGAGAAGGGTGGCCGTGAGAGGCCACTGGGCCACGTGGTCCCGTGGGCAGCGCAGCCGGTGGCACTTTGGCCAGCAGCTAGCTCTAGGTCTGGGTCTTGGCTTTGCAGGGCCAGGAGCCACCTCTGCTGGGGGTGCAGGCCTGGGGCGTGTGACGCAAAGCACAGGTGCGTGTTTCCAAGGAGGGTGTGGCCACTCGAGGGGGCTGTGCTGCCCGCTGAGAGGAAGGTGGCCAGAGAGGTGTGAGCAGGCCCGCCACACGCTCTGCACGCCGCCCCGGGTGCAGGCCTGGGCTCTTGCACACGTTGGTCCGTTAGTCTGGCTTCCACTCCCCAGTCCACCACACGCCTCTTGGCCTTGGAGTCTTCCTTTCCACTTGCATAGGGATGACAGTCTCTACCCCAAGGCTACTGTTTGTCCTCTGCTGCTCCTCACTCAACACGGACGCCTTGAGACAGTCTGGACCACCTTCAGGCCAGGGGCTACTCACACAGACAAGGCTGGAGTCGTCCAGTCTCACTTTCTCTGGCTCCTTCTGGCTTTGGCGGCCATCCCTGGGCTCCCAGGCTCACAGCTCCCCCTCTGCAGCCCTGACGGGTATGCAAGTGCTTCACCTAAGAGATGGTGGCAGAGCAGAGGATGAACGGGGATAGTCAGGTGGGGGCCGCAAGAGGAAAGCTAGCCGCCCGACTTCCCAGCATGGACACGGGTGCAGCCCTGGCCTGCCTACCTCCCCGCTGGCCGCCCAGGGGTGCTGGGTGGATGGTGGCTGGGGATGTGAAGGTCAGGACTTCCCAGGGCTGGCCCTTGACCGGGGCTGGACCAGGACCTCTCCCTTAGGGCTGAAGAGAAGAAAGACAGGGTCCTGTAGGCAGTGAGGCTGCCCGGGGTGAGGGCCATGTGGGGAAGGCCTGGGCTCTGAGCCGAGGGCAGGAAGGGGCCCGTGTGTGGGCCGTTTCCTTCCCCAGCTCAGCCCTGGCCACCTCTTCCTCCTGCTGGCCCCCAGTCCCCCATCTGGAAGAGGTCAACGAGTAAGGTCCAAGGCAGGGGGAGGTGGCTCTCAGGGCCAATTACCTCTTGCCCTTGCCACCATCTTCCTTGTCTTCTTGGTCACCCACAGGTCCTGGGGCTAGAGTGGGGAGAGGGGTCTGTCAGGCAAAGCCCCCGTGGGGATCAAGTGATGTCCTCAGATGTTTGTTTTCTTATGATCGATTGTTGAAGTTTGCTCTGGGGGATTAAGGTTAGGTGTCCCTTGGAGAGGCAGCGGGGCACCCTGATAGTGTGAGGCTCATCCTGCCCTGAGGTCAAGGGGCTTCTCAGGTGCTGGGCATGTCTTCAGCCCAGGGCCGTGCACCCCCTCGGCATCAGTCCTCCTCCCAGGAGCCTGCCAGGCTCAGGCGGTCCTGGGGCACTCACTGTGACTAGGCCAGTGGCAAGGGTGACTCCAGGGGCAGGCTGGAGCACACCCTTCAGCACCCAGGCAAGGTGGCCAGGGGCACCTGCCCCCCCCAGGATTAACCCCGAACAGCCAGCTCACAGGTTAGACCAGCCCCTCCCTGCTCACGGGGGCTCCTGCTGGCCGTGGGGGAGCAAGGTCAGGGTGGCCCTGAGGGTGGCATAGTGGTGCAGGAGCTCCCACCCTCTTAGGCCCTCAGGGTGGCCCTGAGGTGGGGAGCAGCTGTTTCTCCAGGGCAGTAGTCAGAGGCCTGTGTCCTGCACGTCCAAGTGCTTTGTGGGTGATTAGGACCTGCATAGGGTGCTGACAAGTGCCAGGTGGGGCACAAGGTTTTCTCAGGCCCCAGAAGTTCTCAGGCCCACCAGTACCACAGCTATCACAGTGCTGTCGCATGAAGCCCCGGGGGGATCCCCATGTGCACAGAAATGTTCCCCCTGGGGGGTCAGGGAGGGTGGTCCCCACTTCCTTGTTTTGCGGCCTGGCAGCTAGAGACGGTGATGCTCATCTCTTGGGGCTCTGGAGAGGGCTGGGGTGCAGGGTGCCGTGTGGTGCTGGAGCAGGCCAAGGAGGTGGAGCCCTCAGGTGCCAGCATTTGCCCGGGGCATCTCTCCCCAGCGCCCCTGAGCTCCCCTCGCCCACCATGGCCTCCCTCCTGCTGTGACAGCAAGACCCTGAGCCCCGGGCTGCCCCCACCCACCACTTCCAAGCTGTGTGGGAGGCCTCCTGCACACAGGGGCCTCTTTCCAGAGAACTACCCGTTCCACACACACCGTTTCTTTCTGGCCCAGATGTGATGCCCACACACATCTTCAGCCTCCCTGGGTCTGACTCGACCTGTGCAGGGCATGAGCATCCCATGTCTGCTCTAGCCCTGGGGACAGCTGGGGGGAGTGTCCCCACCTCTTCTGGAGCCGGCCAGGCCTGGGGATGGCTCTCAGCTATACTAGACTTCCTGCTGTGTGACTCTGAACCTGTCCCCACGTGTGGGTGTCATGACGACATGAGTGTGGACAGTGAACAGCTGTTGTGACTTGAGGACATGCGGTGGGAGCACTCCTCGCCTGAGACCCAGCCCAGTGGGCATAGCATCAAGGTGGCCTGTCTCCCTGCAGCTGTGTGGCCTCTGGGAGCCCAGGGCCAGACAGAGAGTCCTGATCCTCCAGGGAGTGTGAGCCACTGCCTCTGCGCCCCCCGGAGGGAGGGCAGGCAGGGAGTGCACAGCCCCCTGGCCGAAGGTTGGCCTTGGGCCGATTGGACTGGGGGCACGTGGCAAGCCTGGGAAAGCTGGTGGGCAGGAGCCAGCCGGGGTAGGACAGGTGGAAACTATCTGGCTTGGGGAGATGTCACCAGGACAAGTGTCACCAGGATAGGGACCTGGTGGATCTGAGGCATCTGGGTGTTTGGGGAGGGAGGAAAGAGCCGGGCCCTTGTGGTGCTGAGGTGGGGGAGGGATGGTGGGGAGGCTGGTGCCTGACCGGGGGGCTGCGCCTTTGCTCGGCCTGTCCTCAGCTGGGGCAGGAGAAGCAACCAGGAGCTGGTGGATAATTCCAGGGCGGCCGGCTCCACAGGAAGCCAGAGAGGAAGGTGCTGTGTGCTCCCTGGGGCTGTGGGTGCCGGGGGCATCCCTCTGAGCCCACTCCTTTCAGAAGGGGCACAGTCCCGCTCCTGGCACCCGCAGGCCTCTGCAGGGCTGCCACATGCCGAGGCTGAGGGGCTCCTGAGCCTGCCTGGCTTCTGCCCAGCCCCACCCCTCCCCCCAGTGTCTTCTGCTCTTGGGGCCTCACAGCCAACTGGAAAATGAGCCCCCTCCCAGCTGGAAAGCCCCGTGGGGGATGCCGTGATGCCCCTGTCCTGCCCTCCCCGCTGAGGATGGGCCTGGAAGAGTCTTCACTCCAGCTCCCACTGCCCCACTGGGTCAGCAAGGACATCCCCCACTCACCCACTCCTCTGCCCTGCACCGGGCCCTCGGGGCACAACTCCAGCGGCCCCGCGCACAGAGCTGCCCCGTACAGGGCGAGGACAGCCCCAGCCCGGCGCGTTGCTGGCCCCTGTCGCCCTGCCTTCCGCACTCCTGGCCGCCCCTACCCGGCTCGGCCTGGGATGCCAGGTCCCACAACCTCCCGCGGTGAGGGCTGTGCCCCCCGTACCCTCAGCGGCCCGGCCCGGAACCCGCGAGTGTTTGCCGGCAAAGTCAGCCGTGCCGCTGGGCCCGCTTCCAGGCCGAACAGCGAGCGAGCGCCCGCGCCCCGTCCGGCCCCGCCGCCCCGCCCCGGCCCTCCGAGCCAGCGAGCGAGCGAGCCTCCGCGCCATGGCCCGGCGCCCGCCCTAGCTCCCTGCACAGATGCCACGGCGGAGCCGGCGGGTAGGAACTTGCCCGGGGCCGGGGCGGGGGCCGGGGGCCGGGCCGCGACAGTGTCTCCCCTCTGCCCGCAGGCTCTGCGCTCTCCCGAGCTTTGGCTCAGTCCTCCGGGCCGGCTCGCGCGGCCGCCCCCCGCCTGGCCCCCGGCCCGCCCGACGCAGCAGGAAGCCCGCGGGCCGCGGTTTCCCGGGCGCCGCGGCAGAGGAAGTCGGCAGGCGGCGGGGTCGCGGCGCCCCCTGCCCTTGTCTGGGTCCCCGCACAGCGCCAGGTGGGGGGCGGGCGGACCGGGGCGGGGGGGCCCGGGGGAGAAGCCCGCCCGCGAGCCTGGGGCGAGCCCAGCCGACCCGCCGGGGACGCAAGTGGGCGCGCGGGGGTGTGCGCTGCTCCGGCCCCGCGAAAGCGAAAGCCGCTAGCTCGCCAACCCAGCAACTTCGCGGCGGGCGGCGCGGACCGGGAGCTGCGCGGGCCACTACCGGGGATGGTGAGCCGGCCGGCGGGTGGGCAGCGGCACCCCGCGCGGTGCTTCCCCGGCTATAAATAGCTGCCGTGCGGGGGTGGGAAGATGGTGCCGGGGCTTGGCGAGCGCCTGGCCTACTCCAAGCCCCGGGCTGGGCCGGGACCCTGCCCCGCCGCAGAGTGGGCGGGAGGGGGCGGAGGGGCTCGGCGCGGAGGCGAGGGGGGCCCGGCGGAGTTGCCGGGCGGGCTGCCTCCGCGCTCTTAGTTGTTTGTCATTTCTGCTTCTTCCCGGAGGGGGAGGGGACGGACGGCCTGGCAGTTCTGGGGATCCCGTGTGCGACATCTCATTTGGCAGAAGAGGCTGGAAACGGGCGGGCACCGGCCGCAGGCAAATTGTAGGCTTCCCCAGCGCTTCTGCGCTGGGGACTCATTACCTGTGGATGGCGCGGGGAATCCCTTTCCCTTCGCAGCCCAGCTTGGACGGCTCCTGGGGGCAGGGCCAAGGCGCCCCTGGCGGCCTCTGTGCAACCCTGCGGCCAGAGAGGTGGCTCTGATGGGTTTGCAGAGGAGGCTGCAGGGCTTCCTGCCCCCAGGCGTGTTCAACCTCGCCCGCCCCTGGCGGGCCCTTAACCGAAGGCCTGGAGCAGGATGGTGGCTCCGATTGCTGTGCGAGGTGCAGGGCCCTTAGTTCTGCAGGGCATCAGGAAGATGGGGAGCTGGCAACCTGGAAACGCAGTCCTGGCCCCAAAGGCCTCAGGACTCCACCAGGGCAGTTCCTGGAGGTGATGGAGCCATCTGGGCCGGCGGTGGGAGAGGTGATACCTGGCCTGCTGGCCTGCCTGTCTGTGATGTTCACCCTACTTGGGGGCAGGCAGGGTGGAGCGGGAAGAGCTGGGTAGGCTGAGTGCTGCTGCCAGCTCATCTCTCTGTTGGCTGTGTGCCTTGGAACTAGTCTCTCCGGGGGAGGTGTAAGTGGGGTCATGTGTGGGAGAAGCTGGGAAGGTGCCCTGTGAGTACTGTCGGCCTCAGGGACTCATGGGCACCAGATGCAGCCCTGCCCTCTCCACCCTTCTCTGAGTGGTCTCGCTGCTTGGGAGGTTTGCGTGGGCTTACAGGTAACAGGTGTCTCCCCAAGACTGTGGAGGGTGCCGGTATTCTCCCCAGGGCTGCTCTTGACCTCAAGGCCTCACAGTCAAGATACCGACACTTTCTTTGCTCGGCTCAGGGTTGCGCTGCGGCACCGAGGCTGTCCTGGAAGCAAAGTTTTTATGCTTCTCTGGGAAAAAAGGCTCCTAAGCTCCTACCCTGACACCCCTTCTTGCTGAGGGGCTCCCTCTCACCCTCCTGCTCCTACAGCCCCCAGCCCACTGCTCCTCAGAGTGGGATGCCAGCAGACTCTCCTGGCCTCGCCTGCTCGGAGCGCTGAGTCACTGCTGCACCCATGCCAAGGGGGTGGGCTGCAGGAATCCCTCTGCCCGGGAGGCGGGCTCTCCCTGGGGTGCTCACAGCATTGTGTTCTCTGTGAACAGGGATGTTGGGCTGTGCGGCTGTGGGGAGGCCTTGCTTGCCTGTCATGCTGTGGGCATGGGACAGGTGGGGGCTGGGAGGGCCTGGGCAGGTGGGACGCTCTCCGCATCTTAGATCAGGAGCTCAGGCACAGCCTCCAGGACAGCACCCGCTGCTGCATGCCCACCATTGTCCCCTCTGTGGGGAGGGGTCCAGCCCGAGGAGAGGGAGAAAAGCTCTGTGGGGAAGGCTGTTCAGCCGACATTCTTCCTAATGATCCTGAAGACTCCACCCCAAATGTCACCCAGGAGGGGACCGAGTGAGTTAGGGTACACCTGCAGGATGATGCACTGGGGTCCTTTTAAGTGATGGGGAGTTTTTGATGGTGCAGGAAAATACGCATGCTCCATTACTGAGTTAAAAATTAAGGTGAAAGAATTCACGCTCCTCTGTACCTTCTACTCAGGACACTTGGGTCACAAGGTCGACTCTAGGGGGCTGCCCATTTCCCCTCACTTGGCAGGGGCTCCCCTCCCTCTTCCTCCGGTTCCTGCTCCTTTCTGGCTTCCTCCCTGGCTTTTCCTGTACAACCCCCTCCCCAAAGTTCTTGCTCTCTTAGCTCCTTTTTTCTTACTCCAATCTCTCATCTGTTCCCTCGCCCTGGATGGCAGCCATCTGTGTCTGCCTATCCCACCAGCATGGACCCCTGTGGGGGTATGCCTGACCCATCCATGTGATCCCCCAGTCCCTGGGATGCACTTGGCTTTCTGTGCAGTTGCCAAGCTGAGCTGCCCTGGGGGACCCAGGGGCCTCCCTAGCACCTGCGGGGGCTCCATCTGGGGTGCAGACTCCCCCAGGCTTGACCAGGCCTTGGCTCAGGTGCAGCGCTGGTAACTCCCTCAGAGCCGCCCGAGAGCTGCACCAAGGTTGTGGGGACTTGGGACCAGGGTTTGTGGTCTTGACCGGGAACATTCCTTTTGTGGAGGGTGTGCAGGCCTGCCTGGTGGCCCCCCAGAAGGCCAGCTCTATTCAGGGCGTGGAGGGGCCAGGAAGCAAGAGAGACTCAGCCCCTCCTGCCTGCCCACCGGCGGCGGCTCAGAGTCTGGGGGGGCCGTGCGACAGGATTCAGGCCCTCAGGACGGGCTGCTGCCCACGAGAGCTAGGTCGGCCCTTGACACCACCCTGTGGCAGCCCTTGCTCAGGCTGGGCTGGGCCTGGGAAGGCACCAAGCAGACACAGGCCCTTCTGTGTTGCCTGCCCAGCCACCTGCTTCTACCTCTTCCCGCCCTCTGGCCTGCTGTGGGTCCCCTATCGCCTTTCCCTCCTCTCTTCCTACATGAGGCTCCTAGGTGCAGCTTCTTCTCGGCCTTTCTGGGTGCTCCTAGCTGTCGTTACTTTCTCCTCTGTCCTTCTGTTTGAGCCACACCTGGTGTCCCAGCTGGGCATGACCCCGGTGGCAGCACAGTGGGGAAGGGGCCACATCTGAGTCCCGTGGGTGGGGCAGCAGGGGACAGCGGGAGGAGCCCAGGATTCCGAGAAGACTCCCACAACAGGGCCCCAGGGACTTGATCACAAAGGCTCTGAGGCCCTCAGGGTGCTGGGGAGGGCGCTGGCTCCCTCGTCCCTCTGAGGGCAGGGCTTCCAAGGCCCCGGCTGAAGACTGAAGTGACTTGGTGTCACTGTCTAATTCTCTGCACCCCCATTTCTACGTCTGTAAGTCACAGGTCATGTTGCTGACTTCTTGTTTTTTTGTGAGCCTTCGGGAAGGGCGCAGAGAGTGGGGGACAAAGGGGTCCGGTCCCTGTGTCCTGGTCCCACCCCAGTGTCACTGGGCAGCCTTGGGCAGGGTTGATTACACACACACGGACTGTCCTTGCTGGTGTGGGCATAGGACGAATCCGAGTCTCCACCCAGCCCCCATGGCCTGAGCCTCATCCCCTCCCAGACAAGCCTGGCACTGGGGCTGAGTGTGGCTCGGATGAAGTGGAGCCTGACTGGGCCGTGCCTCTCTCGGCCTTCTTTCCTGCCCTGGCATTTCCCAGTCCCTTGTTTTCCTGGGGAGCCTTTGCCTGGGCCCTTGGAGTGGAGGAGCCTTGACTGAAAGGTGGGGTCCGTGAAGGTGACACATGGGGCCGGGAGCCCCAGAACGACCCTGAAGTATGCCGTGGAGAATGGCCCGCGTGGTGGCCCAGCAGAGGGTGGTTGGGTTTGCCGTGCAAACCAGAACTGTGTCTGGATCTCTGCCCTCCGTCTGCCAGGCTCAGAGTTGGCCCCGGGTTGGATGAAGAGGCTGTGCCGGCAGCCCTCCTGGGGTGCAGGGAGCCGGGGCTCCTTCTGGCCCACACTGAGGCAGTTAGGGAGGTGTGGACTGGCCGGCCAATCATGAATCTGGGGGGAAAGGAGCCCCTGCCCCTCCAGGAGGAAGCTGTCCTAAGACCACAATGTGCTGGAGACAGCGTGAGCCATGGGCCTGAGCACGCCCTTGGCCTGGCAGCCAGGAGCAGTGCTCCATGCCAGTGGGGCCATCTGCTGTCCGTCCCTTCCCTGGGGCACCACCTGCCGAGGCTGCGGTGACCAGAGGCCAAAACCTCATGGCCCTCCTGCCCAGGCTCTGGCCTCGCCTTGCTTCACAGCCCCCCTTGTAAGTGGATGGCACGTTCGATGGTACCCCACCATGCCACTGACCCAGCGTCAGCTCCCTCGGGGATGTCTTTAAGGGTCCTCAAGTAGGGCAACCCACCCCAGCTCCCAGGACCCCTGGCCTGCCCCGCTGTGGGGCTCAGCTGCTGCAGCTCGGTTTCCTCAAGAGCAGCAGGAGGATGCCCGGCTCTTGGGGCTGCATGGAGGGTTTGGTAACTGGTATTAAGCACTCGGCCCAGAGTCTGGGGCTCCATGCATTATTCAGGTGGTTGCAGTCTGTCTCGGTGACCTCATCTGTCAGCCAGGAGCCCAGAGCCATTCTGATGGGCTGCAGGTCGGCTGGGACACTCCAGATGAGCCTCTTGGCACACGGGTGAGCTCTGAGCACAGTCCTGGCATTTCTGAGTGCTCTGAGGCTGCCGCTGCGCCCCCTGCACCACCCGCGGCTCTCCAAGCAGGCGGCATCCCTGCCAGGATGGAGTGCCTGCCGCCTGGGAGAGGGGAGTCTGGGGGAGGGCACAGTGAGGAGGGAGCCTGAGTCGTGGCCCCCCAGCCCTGCCTGGCACCAGAGCTGCCTCCCTCCCTCGAGGCACCCTGTCCCGGACTCTCCTTGTGGGCTGCCTGCTGCCTGGCTCCTGCTCGCTGGGATCCTGCTTTGGCCTGTCCTTCAGGCACCCCAGCGCAGCCAGTCTTCCTCTCACGCACTGCTGCCCCCATTCTTCTCGGTCCCAGTGCGCTCCCTGCCCTCCCTGGGGCCTGCACATGTGTGCCCTCTGGGTGGGTGCATGGGGGCCTCTGCTGCTGAACTCTTGTGTGAAGGGATGCAAACTGGACCTGTCCTGGTGGCTGTGTCCTGGCTGCCCGAGGAGGGGCTGCTCATCAGGCTGAGTCAGTGGCTGAGGCGGGAGGGGCCCCATGCCTCCGGGCTGGCTGCTGTCCAGCAGTGTGGCTGGGGGCGGGCTGCCCCTTGCTGGCCCAGGCTTCCCACCTACACAGCAAGCAGATTCAGCCAGCTGTCTGCCTGGAAACGTCCGTGATCGTGATGCACCAGACCGTCAGTGCCGGGCGGGGAGAGCAGTCCCAGAGGGTGAGCCGGGCAGCGGGTACTGCCTCCGTGTGACAGGGCAGGTGGCAGGCAGACCCCTCTCAGTGTCACCTGGAAATTGTCTTCATTGAGGCATTGCCTGGCAATTCCCAGTGGGCTGGCAGTGGCGGGAGGCTGTGGCAGGGGAAGGGAGGGGCACCGTGCCCTCCAGGGAGCTTCTCAGCGTGTGCCTCGGCTCGTTTTGGCACCCTCACCCCAAGGGGAAAAAAAAAACAGGCAGATGCCTTGTGTCACCGCCCCTTGCAGGCTGTGGTGGGGACCACGGTGATGTCTGAAGTGCCTTGGTGGGGCGGGCCCTTCCTTGGTCTTATACTGCTGGGCCTGGCACCCTCCTGGCCACTGCCATCACACCTGGGGGCGGGGTGCCTGGACCACTCTGGCTGTCCCTCATCCTCTCCAGTGGCAGCTTTTCCCGAACTGCTGCAGAAGCCACGCCTGCCCAGTAGGAGATGCAGCATTGGTGTTAGTGCCACAGGAGAGGGTGGCCTCGGGCCCCCGGTTTTGTCTGGACAGGGGCCCAGCCTGCCCGGGCGGGCCCTCCGTGTCTACTGTGAGCCCGGGGACCAGGCGTGCAGGCTGCGGGGACTCAGCCCTGAGGGTTTCAAGCTCCTCTCTCTTTTTTTTTTTTATACATTTATTTATTTATTGGCCGCGATGGGTCTTTGTTGCTGTGCACAGGCTTTCTCTAGTTGCGGCGAGCTGGGGCTACTATTCGTTGTAGCGCATGGGCTTCTCGTTGCAGTGGCTTCTCTTGTTGCGGAGCATGGGCTCTAGAGCGCAGGCTCAGTAGTTGTGGCACACGGGCTTAGTTGCTCCGCAGCATGTGGGATCTTCCTGGACCAGGGCTCGAACCCGTGTCCCCTGCATTGGCAGCAGATTCTTAACCACTGCACCACCAGGGAAGCCCTCAAGCTCCTCTCTTGCCCAAATGGCTCAGGCCTGGAGGGGCTCTGGCTTCCTTCCCAGGGCTGCTGGAGCAGGGATGGTGCCGTGGACCGTCCTCCAGCTCCCACGGGAATAGGGCCCTGAGAGGGGCTCTGCCTGGACACCCTGCCGTGGGCCGCACATTGGAGAGGCAGCGGCGCTCACGGCTCTGTCCTTCCTGGGCAGGAGTTTCTCCAGGGGTCAGCTGCAGGGACCCATCTGGGAACCTGCCCCAGAGATATGGCTCAGAGGTGTGAGCTTCTGTTCACTTGTCATTCTCTCCCTCAGCCATCCTGGGCTTCACCTCACCTTGACTGGGTCTGAGCAGGTGTCAGACCCCATGCTGGTGGGGGGGCACCTCAGGGAACCAGACCTTGGGGCTGGTGATAGGCAGGGTGCCGGGTACAGCGGTGAGCTAAGCACGGCCTGGGGGGAGATGGCAGTGGGGCTCCCCAGAGCCAGTCCTGCCCCCGCTCAGCCGTCAGACAGTGGAGTTAGCCATGGGGGAAGTGGGGAGGGGATCCCAGCCAGAGCAAAGTGCTGGCAAAGGTGTGTTGAGGGAACCCGGCATCCTGGGAGCTGCTGGTCATTTTCGGCAGGCTTGCGAGTCTCTGGCCACTGCTGGAGGGAGAGCCATGGGTGGGGCCCAGGCCTGGGCCTGTCTGGCCAGCACAGCTGCCGTGGTATGGCGGCACCTTTTGACCCTCGGCCTCACGAGTTCCTAGAGTTTCCCTCTAGGAACAGGTCCCACGCTAAGTCAGCACCTGTGCAGGAGACACATAGGCCCCGGCTTCTCCCAGTCCTGCCATTTGACCAGGCGCAACCCGTTTGCTTCCCGTGGGAGCCGATCAAGTAAACGGAGGCCGTGCAGCCTTTCAGAAGAGGAGGGTGCAGAACTGTGCACACGTCCTTGCCCCCCATCTGTGGGAGGAAGCAGGTGGGGGGCCGTACTCCCGTCCCCTTGGGCCCCAGGGCAGGCTCTGGTCGCAGCGGCCCTCCTCTCATGCCCGCCGCGTCCATCCCGCAGGGCATCTGGCGGATCCCCGTGGACGAGATCGACCGGCCAGGCAGCTTTGCCTGGCACATGAACCGCTCCATTGTGCTGCTGCTCAAGGTGCTGGCCCAGCTCCGGGACCACAGCACCCTGCTGAAGGTCTCCTCCATGCTGCAGCGGACCCCAGACCAGGGCAAGTGAGTGCAGCCACCCGGCCGGCCAGCCCAGTCCAGCGTGCGGTCAGCCCTGCGGCGGCTGACACTGCCGTGGCTCAGAGCACAAGCACGTACTGCCTGGAGCCGCTCGGCCCTGTCTGCCTGGGGCGTCTACACGAGCAGGGAGCCCAACCCAGTCCTTCTCCTCAAGGCCCTCTCTGTCCCGCTGTCTGGAAACCAAACACCAGTGCCCCTGCCCCAGACTCCCCGGGGCAAGCACGGGCTCTCCCCACTGGGTTTGGTTTCCCCACTGAGACTCTGGACAAGCTAGCCCTTCTGCTTCCCCCAGCTCGGGGCGCCTGGGGATGCTGTCAGCTCGTGGGGACAACAGGTGTCCAAATGACAGCCAGGGTCCCCAGGTGAAGGCCAGTAATAGTGGGCCGAGCCACAGGGGGCCTGGGCTTCAGAGGTAACCAGAGACCTCTTGGGACAGATAGGACTGAGGGATAGCCGCCACTTGCAGTGGTTGGGGGGAGGGGGGTCCCAGGAGAGACACAGTTCAGACGTGGAGTGGCCCGGCTGCAAGGCCTCCTGCTGCCAGCACCATGCCTCACCTCTTCGCTGTCTCACTCACCTGAGCCGTGCTAGGGGCTAGGGTGGGGGCTTCAGCAGGGGCCTGGAGCTCCCTAGAGATGGGCTTGTGGGAGAGAAGCTGGGGGCCCCCAAGCTCACTGAGCCTGGCCTGCCCCGCCCCGCCCCTGGGGCTCACAGCCCAGCTCAGGGGGGCCCAGGACACAGTGCTGGGCGAGGAGGAGGAGGCTCGGGGAACACTTCTGGGGAGCAGACCCCAGGGGGGTGGGACTCGGAGGGGCACGGGCCGCCATCCAGCTCTGATGCTCTGGCCCACCCCCGCATGCCTGCAGGAAGTATCTGCGAGATGCCGACCGCCAGGTCCTGGCTCAGCGGGCCTTCATCCTCACTGTGAAGGTGCTGGAGGACACACTGAGTGAGCTCTCGGAGGTACACCCCGCCCACCCTGGGCAGGTCCCCACACCCCCACCTGTGGGCAGTACTCACCTGCCTCCCCAGGTGGGAAGGTCAGTTCAAAGAGGAACTCGCAATCACCTCGTGTGAGGCACTGACGCGCTTGGCTAAAGTGAGCTCGTGGTTGGTGAGGAAGGTGGTGAGGCTCCTGAGGCAGCCCCGCCTGGCAGGACCAGCTCAGGAGACAGCAGCTCTCACAGTGGAGCAGATGGCAAAGCCAGTGGCCCCGCACCCTCACCCACCAGCCCCCAGGAGCTGGTGCACACACGGTCCCTCTTCACAGCTGGGTACCCTGAGGGCCCGGAGGCTGGTCACCAGCCTAGCAGGCGGGGCTGCTGGGAGCCAGGGCCATCTGGCTACAATGCCCCCCTGCCCAGCAGAACTGGCTGGGCCCTGGTGCAGGGGCTCAGGGTGGACTCGGCTCTGCAGTGAGCACACTTGGTGGCCCTGGCAGGTCACTTCCCCGCGAGGCGCCCGCACATAGAGAAGCCATTTGGCGAGGGCCAGCTGGTCCTCAAGAGCAGAGCCATCTCCAAGGCCTCATCGGCCCCCGTCAAGGCCGGAGCTTCAGAGTCGGGAGGGCCTTCCCAGGCAGCTCTCCAGGCCCAGCCCTGGCCAGCGGGCAGATGGGCAGAGCCTGAGTGGCCTTGGTGGGTGGGCAAACCTGGCGCCCAAGGGTGCTTTCTTGTGGCAGAAACACCAGACACACTGAGTCTTACCATTGGTTTCCTCACAGGGGTCAGAACGCCCAGGGCCCAAGGCCTGTGGCTTCCCTGGAGCCAGGATGACCACCGATGTCTCCCACAAGGCCAGTCCTGAGGGTGGCCAGGAAGGCCTCCCGCACCCCAAGAAGCCTCCTCTGGCTGATGGCTCAGGGCCAGGGGCCGAGCCAGGGGGCAAAGCAGGCCCCCACAACCACCGACCTGTGGCTGTGCATGCAGGAGATGGTGCAGACCAGGGCGGGGAGTGGAAGGACAATGAGAGCCCCCGGGCAGGCCCCACAGAGCCCATGGACACGGGGGAGGCTGCCACCTGTGGCTCAGACTCGGAGCGGGCGCCACCCCTGCAGCCAGGCCGCCCCCCAAGAGACTGGGGCCCCGAGAGCCGGCCAGCCGAGCTGTCCCTGGAGGAGCTGAGCATCAGCGCCCGGCAGCAGCCCAGCCCGCCCACACCGGCCCCACCAGCCGCCGCTGCTGCCCCGGCCGCCACCCCTGGACCCAGGACAGGCAGCCACCCCGAGGAGGCACCTCCACGGCCTAGCCGCAAGAGGAAGCTCCTGGAGGACACAGAGTCCGGCAAGACCCTCCTGCTGGACGCCTACCGAGTGTGGCAGCAGGGCCAGAAGGGCGTGGCCTATGACCTGGGCCGCATCGAGAGGATCATGTCCGAGAGCTACATGCTCATCAGGCAGGTGGGTGGCCTTGGGGCGGGCCTGGCGGCTCTGTTCCCAAGCGTGATCACGGCCAGGCCGCCCGGGGTGGGCTTTCAGAGTCATTCCTGGTCACCTCTGAGGTTTTCTACTGTGAGCACGAGGTAGGTTCAGATATGTTACAATTTTATTTGTCAACTAAACGTTAGTAAACCTGGGGAAACATATACCAAAAAGCAAAACGAAAACAACATGCTTTTAAATGTTTATATTCACCCATAAAGGAAAGGAAGCCACTTTGCAGAAATCTTGTCAAGTCTGGCACAGGGAGTCAGGGCCCCCGAGTAGGGGGCTGCAGTGGAGGAGCCCTTCTTATTCTGTTTCTTTTTAAAAAACTCCATTAGGCACACGTTTTTTTCTCTATTTAGAGAAAAATAGGTTCTTTCCACAGGAAGAACCCTGCACTGTGACTGGTTCATACAGGGTGACCATCTTGATACACTGTTTTCCCTTTAACTTGTGTTAATTTGCACTGCAGCTCGTGAGTGTGTCTGTCTTATCACCACCTCACAAGCATCCAGCAGTAACTTTTTTTGTTGCTGATAAACTAGAAAAAAAGCCCTGCATTCCCTGCTGGTGAGGGCAGGCCCTTTCACCACTCCATGCTGGCTGTCTCCCTCATGCCCTGTCTGCTGCTCATCCAGGGCGACCCCCAGGTCTCTCCGGCCTCATTGCCCACATGAGGGGCAGGTTCCGGCTCAGAGTCTGCCAGCCTCAGCCCCCGAGGATGAAATAGCACAGCCACAGACATGAACGTGGCTTGGCCATCTGGGCCCAGAGCAGTGCCCCTGGCAGATGGGCCTGGGAGACAGGGCTGGGGTCCTGGGGGGAGCAGCAGTGGGAGGGCTCACCCTGGGAGCTGTCCTCAAACACCAGGGGCCGGGGGAAGGCTGGCCACCGAGGCCCCTGCCCTCTGACCTTGGGCGTCTCCTTGCTCAGGTGGACGAGGAGGCTGCCCTGGAGCAGGCCGTGAAGTTCTGTCAGGTCCACCTTGGGGCCGCCGCCCAGAGACAGGTAAGAAGCGTGACCCTGCCTGTGCCAGCCTCGTCGTGCAGAGCCCGCCCCGGGCTGCAGGCTGGTCAGGTGGGCCCAGGGGAGATGGGCAGCTGAGCCTCAGGCCCTGAAGGAGCCCCTGACAACCCGCCTGGGAGTGCACCAGACCCCAGCTCTGACTGGGCGTGTGACACGAAGGTCCCCTCACCCCCGCACCTTTTCTCTAAACAAGGAGGATGTTCCCTACTTAGTCGACTTCAACTGGAAAGGTCATTCCTCTGCACAGAGGTGGAGCTGGGATACGGGGCTGATAGGAGCAGGGTGGGCGGGGGTCCTGGTGTTTGTCCAGCATCGTGTTTTGGGAAGACTCCCTACTGTTGGGTGGAGAGGGTGGGCTGGGGCAGGGGCCTGGTCAGGTGAGCCACAGGTGGGGATGGTCCCGGGCCAGGTCACTAGGTCAAAGGGCAGGTACGTGCCATTTGGGTAGGTGCGGCCTCTTTGTCCCCAGGGGTGTCCTGACTGCCCTGCCCCAGCAGCAGGCCCGGCCTTCCCAGTCATCACTCTTCCTTGGGCCCCCTGGGGAAGGGTGTCATGAGGGAGTCCAGAGGCAGGAGCTCAGGGCAGTGGGCGTCCAGCTGCAGCTGGGGAGTCGTGTCCTAGTCCCTCAGCGGCTGGCTGCCCCTCGGTGTCCAGATGGGCTTTTTCTCAGTGGAGTGGGGCATCGGGCCACTACCCCACCTGGGTTCTGGGTCTGAGGAAGCCCAGAGGTTCAACCTTCACCAAGTGGGCTGTGGGCCACATAGGTGGGCCAGACCCCCAGCTGAGGGCAGGAATCCCTGGAGACAGGTGTCCCCCTGCCGGCAGTCCCCACCGCCCTGCTATTGCCAAGGCAGCAGAGTTCACAGTGCAGCCACCTCGTCACAACCTCTGCTCTGTGGGAAGAAATGACTGCCCAGTGCCCCAGAGCAGGGTCGGGCCCAGGGGTCCCCCTCCTGCCTCCTCCACCAACCCAGACTGGGGCAGGTGGGCAGTGATCACTCCAGAGAAAGGAGGGCTGTTTCTGATGCAGACTTTTAAGGTGCTTGAAATGATAGAACCACACAGGAAACCCCCAGACAGCTTCCCCCTTAACTGGTCTCTGGTCTGAGGTAAAAGAGGGTGCTGAGCTGGCAGGAGCCAAGGGCAAGGAGGGGACATGGGGAGATGGAGGCCCACGGAGGATCAGCACCCAGCTGGGACCTGGCCTGTCAGAGGAGCCTAGGAAGCGACCTCAGGGATGACAACCATGTCGGTCACAGCTGTCCTGGGCCCGCCTCTGGCCAGTGCTGCGGGGGAGGCAGCCATGGCCCTGGGAGCCACTGCTCCCACCCATTTTGTGTCCATTTTGCTGGAGGCATTTCCGAGTTGCCATGCGGCCCGGCACATGCCAGGAGGGTGCTCGGGACATAATTAGAGGCTGAGTGCCATCACCCGTGGCTCCCACAGGACAAGGACACAGCACCCACCTTCCCCATGTGTCTGCCCACAACAGACAGGTCCTGTCCTGCCCACCCTCCCACTGGAGGTCTGGGCTCATCCCAGACACTCACTGCACAGCAGAGTCGCCGGGCTGACCGCACCCCGTGAAGCTGGGGATGGGGCGTGCTCCCAGCAGGCGTGAGGCTCCCGCACTTGCAGCCCTGGGCAGGGGTCCCCACGGCCCTGGTGTGGGCTGGCTCCAAGTATGGTGGGCCTGGGGCTGGTGGCCTGCAGGCTGGGGTGTGGCTCAGGCACTAGGGTGCAGCCCTCAGCTCTGCTGCCAGAGGCCGCGCGGAGCCCCTGCCCCACCTCGCAGCTGCTCTCAGGGAGCCGTGGCCCTCACACCGCCTGGGGAGTGGGCTTCAGGTGCAAAGTGGAAAAGGCCTAGCGGCAGAGGGAACTGTGTGCACAAAGATGGGGAGGCCCTGAAGGGCCCGGCTCCCTGAGAACCGACAGCCTGTGGTGGGGGAACCACGGGGCAGCCGAGGCCAGGCTGCCGGCAGGGGCCACGCTTGGGGCCGCCTCGGGTGCTGTGGCTTTGGGGCTGCACAAAGCCCAGGAGCTGACTCTTGCGGTGTCATCCCGGCTGTCTCAGGACCCCTCCACCAGTGGCCTTGGGAAGTCGCCCTCCAAGACTGACCTCCCATACTGCAGTCCCCCCTTGGGGGCCACCAACCTGTGCCCCGGGTCATGGTTGGCACCCAGGAGTGGGAGGGTGAAGATCCCAGCCAGCCTGATGCCCCTCCACTGAGCCCCTGCCAGCGTGGCCTGGAAGTTCTCCTAGGGACGGACTCTGGGCCCCCAGCGGTGTCCCGAGTTGGCAGAGTGGGCCTCCCTGCTAGCATTGAGGCCCAGAGCGGGGCACCATGACAGGTGTCCTGGGGGATAGCGTGGACTCAGGCCTGCCCAACTGGCCTCCCTCACTTCCCCTTTGTCCTCCCAGGCTGCAGGGGACACACCCACCACCCCAAAGCACCCTAAGGACAGCCGAGAGAACTTCTTCCCTACAGCTGTGGCCCCTGCAGCCCCCGACCCCACGCCGACGGACACCCCGCAGCGGCCCAGCGATAGCCACACCAAGCCTCGTCCTGCGCAGGCTGCCGCCCCGGCTGTTGTCACCTGTCCTCCCTTGGCGTCAGGCTCTACCCCAGACCTGTCCAAGGATCCCGGGCCCCCACGGCCACACAGGCCCGAGGCCACCCCCAGCATGTCCTCTTCGGGCCCAGGTGAGTCCCATCCCCTTCACCTGGTGGTGAGGCCCGGCTGGGCCAGAGCAGGGCCCAGACCCCGTTGCCAGCCAGCGGCAAGTCCTGCTCATTGCATGGAGAGTGTGGGCGCCTCCAGCCTGGTGATCCCTGAGAAGCTGTCTCCACCCCACCCCACCCTCATGGCACCCACCTCACCATGTTTCTCCTCGCACGAGGATTCAGGAGTGGGGAGGGGGTCCTGACCCCAGTGCACACGAGACCTCTCAGGCCTGTGAGCAGTCCTGGGTGCCTGCTGGGCTGTGGGGCAGACCCGCCCAGCCCCTGCGCCCCCGGGGCGAGGCAGACGGAAGCCGGCCAGGCTGAGGCGGGGGCTGCGGAAGGATGGGGCTGGGGGCTCTGTCGGCAGGAGGGAGCCCCAGTTCCTTCCAAATTTAGATGCCACTGGGAATGGGAACGGCAGCCCACGGGCGGGGCAGCCAGCAGACCAGGGAGGGCAGACGCTTCAGGACAAACACACACGCACACACACCCTGCACCTCTCCCTCCCTGCTCCGCGGACCCGGGGCCGGGCTCCCACCTGCCCGCACATCCCTGCTCGTCCCTGAAGGCCAGGCTCACCTGTCCACCAGGAGCCATCGACATGGAGGGCCACAGCTGGGGTGCTACTTCCGCCATGCAGGCTCGGCCATGTCATTTCCTGACCCATCTGAACAAGGGGACAGTCAGCCCTAGCAGGAGTGCCCGGCCGGAGCCAGACCTGGAAGCCCGGTTAGCCGTGACCAGGAGCGCTGCTCCCACAGGCTGCTCTGCCCAGATGGAGGCTGAGGGCCCAGGCCCCCAACCTCATGGGTCCCTAGTTTGCTCTGAAGGTGGGGAAGTGCAGGGACCCTCTACCCAGCCAGTCACAGTGGTGCTGACCACGGCCTGAGACAGTCACCTCCCCTGAGGTAGCCCCTGCAGCCGAGTGTTTAGGGAGGAGCCTCTGAGGCCGAAGGACCACAGATGCGGCTCCACCCAGTGGCCTGGGCATCCCCTCCTCTCTGCCATCCCATGTGTCTCGCTGTCCACACCCAGCAGAGCAACGGTGGCAGACGGTGAGCACGGCCCTACAGGCGGGTTTTGCTAGGGGTGACTTCACAGGGTGGCGGCAATGACCATCCACGGCCCGGGGAAGCCACTCACTCCACGAAGACCTGGCTGCTGTCCCTTGGCCTGTCGCCGCCCCCGCCTGACTCCTGCCCCAGAGGATCAGAACTTCGGGGGCGTCAGGCCATCAGCTGGTCCCCTGGGTGCTCTCAGGTTGTTGGTGGCCTCAGGTTCTCGCCGGCTGTTGGTTCCTCAGTTCCTCCACTGTGCGTCCCCCAAGAGGGGCCCTGACACTGCCCATCGCTGCCCCCGTCTGCTCACCTCCCTGTCTCCTTGGGTGTCTGCCCGCCACAGGCCAGGACCGGATTTCCTGCTGACGGTGCCTGGCCCATGAGTGATTGAGGGTCCCTCTTGCTGAGGTGGTCAGGGCTCCAGGGGTGGGGAGTGGGGGCTCCAGGCCGTGGGACCAGCTGGGTCAGGACTCAGGGCAGGGAGCACCTGTCTGTGCAGGGTGCCGCCCGCTGGACGGGGTTGAGGGGGCCACAGTGCCGGCCTCGTGCCAGTCGAGAAGCCAGGGAGAGTCTGAACCTGGGTCAGGGGTGCCTCCAGGACACTGGGCCTTGGGGACTCAGCGGCCAGGCTGTGAGTCTGCCTAGAGAGCAGGGAGAGTTGCCCCGATGGCTCAGGATTCCAGCCGGTCCCCCTGCTTCCACAGAGCCTGAGGCCTGGGGGCTCGGGGAGCCCCAGATAGCTCTCCCCTGAAGGCTGAGGCACCAGGCAGTTCCCTTCCCCGTTGGTACCCCCACCACCCCACCGTGGTCCTCCTCACAGGGCCGCCTGGCCTAGGAAGCACCTCTCCACGTGCTTGAGTCTCTGCTGGACTTCCCTGCCTCGAGTGTCCCTCCTCCTCTGGCCACCCATCAAGAAGGGAGGTCGGACCGTGCCCTGGGGGCAGGAGGGACTGATACCTGCCCCCTGAGGGCAGACTTCGCTTCCTGCCAGCCTGGCCTGTAGACTGCTCACAGCAAGGTAGCCCCCTGCCCGCTCCCCTAACCCAAGCAGCCGCTCCAGGTCGCTTGGCCAGGCCCTCAGTGTTGGGCCCAGCCAGGCAGGGCTTTGCCACCTATGGAAGGCCCTGGACCAGACAGCCACCGGGCCTGCATCGCATCGTGGGTGCGTGCCCAGTGCAGTGACCCATTCCTGCCGCGGGGCCACAGGATTCCTGCTGCTCCACCTGCTTCGCGGGGCCCAGGAGGGCAGCTCTGCTCCGCGGGGCCCAGGAGGGCAGCTCCGAGGGGCTCATCCCTGCCTGTGGGGCTCATGCCTGCCTGTGGCAGCTCATCCCTGCCTGTGGCAGCGTGTGGAGCTGGACCCTGGGAACGAAGAGGCTGTGACCCTGACTGCCGGGCAGTCAGAACCGAGAAGGGAGGGCGTGGCTCGTGGCCAGGCAGCAGGGCAGGTGCTGTCCTCCAGGAGCTGGAGCCGACAGGCAGGAGGCCCATCTGTCCCCCTGCCCAGCCAGGGAGGGGCCAGCGTCACCCCAAGTGGGGAGCAGCTGGGTGTTGGGGTCATGGCCGGCGTGGCAGGAGAGTCCGGGCCTCAAGGGGAAGGAGGAGGAATGGGAGTGCAAAGAGGCCGGACGTGGCCGGGGGCCCTGGGGGCAGGCACACCTGTGCCGACTGACCACCTGGCACCACGGAGGCTGATTCCCAGCCCCCTCCTCACGCCTGGAAGGTGTGGCCTGGCAGGAGGGCGCCAGGCCCGCCACCGCTCCATCTACTTTGTCCTTAGCTGGATTGTTCGGTTCCAGTGGCCACTCCTGTAAGCTGGGGTGGGGCCCCCGCTGTGTCAGGTTCATAGCATGTCCACAGGGGTGAGCGGTTTCCTGCTGGTAGCAGCCTGGCCCCACCCGGGCGATTGTTCCAGCGGAGCCCCTGCGCGGCCATGGTGGAGGTGGAGGCCCCTATCCCAAGGGTGGGGGGCGTGTCACCCATAGCTGTGCTGTGTTTCCACAGAGGAAGAAGAGCTGGCAGGAGGGGCAGAGGGCACGGGCTCCCTGCCCCAGGAGCCGCGGTGCAGCGAGCAGGTGAAGACGGCCCCCGAGGGCCCTCCAGCAGAGCCGCACTGCTGGCCAGCAGAGGCGGTCCCCCGGACCGGCGCTGAGCCCACCTGCAGCCAGGGTAAGGCCAGTCGGGAGCAGCCCATCACGGCCCCCAGGGCCAGCAGTCAGCGGGTGCTTCTTGACAGAGGGGCCTGGAGTGGGCCTGGGGGTGAGGTAGACAAGAAAGGCAGGCCAGGCAGGGAAGGCCTGGCTGGAGAGCTTCCTCGGGGGAGGGAAGGGCCAGAGACCCTCCACCCCCACCCCCACTCCCGCCTCACAGAGGGGAATAGCTCGGGAGGTGCTGAGCCCAGGCCAAGGTGGCCTAGCCGAGAGGGAGGGGTGCCTGTGCCCAGATGGGTCCATGGGAGGGGCAGGCGTGGGGCGGGGAGGAGTCAGGGGTGGGCAGAGGGCCGGCCGGGTTGGGCGGAGCCGGATGGGCATCCGTGTCATGTCTGTGTCCGTGTCTGTGTCTGAGTCACAGCCTGTTCCCACCAGCCGCCTCAACCAGCCAGGCCCCTCGGGGACTCCTCAGGGCTGGGGCCTCTCGCAGACCCCACTCAGGACAGCAGGGCTTGGTGCCAGCCCGAGGGAGTCGGGCATGGGGGCTGAGTAAGCCCCGCTCCTTTTAAAGCCATGGAGCAGCGGAAGAATGTAGACACCAGCCAGGCTGCGGCTCCCGGAGGCTGCCAGCCCACACTGCTGCCTCGCAGCTCCAGCTCATCCTGAGGCGCGAGGGGAAAGTGGATGCTGGCTGAGTGGCCGGCTCTGGGCCCCAGCATCCTCCCTGTGGCGGGAATGACCAATAGAATGTGTGTCCTAGTGATCTCAGGTGGCCTCGGCCTGCAGCCGCTCGAAGCAGGGTTTTGGTTGCCGGCCAGTGAGCGTGCTGAACCCTAGCCACTAGACCAGTGGTTAGTGACAAGGCCCCGGCTCTTCGGCTTTGCAGAACAGAATTCCCATAAAGGCGGAAAGTAGTGAAACAAGTGAAGTGTTTATTAGGAGGAAAAAGTGTACAGTACATGTAGATAGACACACAGGTGGGCTCAGAGAGAGAGTGGCGCCCTCCTGCTAGTTTGAACCACTTACATGGGGCATTTCTTCCGGGTTTCCTTTGGCCAATCATTTTGATTTGCCTGGTTCCAAGTCCGTATTTGGTATATCTCAGGATCCTCCCCTGTGTGCGTGCCTCTCTTAGCCAAGATGGATTCTAGGGAAGAGACCTATATGGGTAGTGAGCATCACTCCCCTTTTGACCTCCAAGGAGCTTTCTAGTCTGGAAGGTCTCTTGGACTTGAGAATGAGGAATATGTGGCCTGTATTCCTCATCTGGGCAGGGCCCAGCCTCCTTTCTCAATTGCCCTGCTATTTTCATCTTGGAGTATCTGTCCACAGGGAGCGAACTCCAGCTGTTCGCCCTGGGGGCTCGTCTATCTCCTGCCTCACTAGGATGGTCTGAGAGCTCACATGCATGCCTGGGAGGTGCAGGGCTTGCCCGTGTCCCAGCCCTGGGCACCCAGTGAACACTGTGCTTTTGGGGGTGCCCCACAGCCCAGAGACAGAGCCAGGCCCTCGGGGAGGCAGAGAGACAGGAGGAGGCCTGGGAGCCTGGCAACCAGCACAGGCCTAAAGAGAGAGGGTAGGGCGGTCTGACGCTGCCAGAGGAGGCGTCTTGGTGCCTCTGTGGTGCAGGGTTTGCGGGGGATGAGCCCCAAGGAAGGGAGGGGCAGGCAGGCCCGGGAGGCCGAGAGCCCGGCTCAGTCCACTGGGTCCACCCCACAGTTGCCAGCTCCAAGGTGCCCAGTGGTGGGAGTGCCCAGCCACCCGAGGGCCACCCGGGCAAGGCTGAGCCCAGCCGGGCCAAATCACGCCTCCTGCCCAACATGCCAAAGCTGGTCATCCCCTCGGCCACCACCAAGTTCCCCCCTGAGATCACCGTCACGCCGCCCACCCCGACGCTGCTCTCGCCCAAAGGCAGCATCTCAGAGGAGACCAAACAGAAGCTGAAGGTGACTGCAGGTCCTGGGTGGGACACAGGGCTGGGGGTGGGGGGTGGGGTGGTGGTGCCAGGCTGCCACTGACCACTGCCTCACCCGGTCTGTGCAGTCAGCCATCCTGTCTGCCCAGTCGGCTGCCAACGTGAGGAAGGAGAACCTGTGCCAGCCGGCCCTGGAGGTCCTGGAGACATCAAGCCAGGAGTCCTCGCTGGAGAGCGAGACAGATGAGGACGATGACTACATGGACATCTGAGGGCCACTCCCCACGCACCACCACCTCCACCACCCCACCACGCCCCGCCCAGTGGGGCGTCCCCACCACAGGGCCACAGGCCACAGGAGCCCAGCAGGGCCCGCCTCCTTTTTTATGAAGTGATTTTCTTTGTAAACGTGACCAGCCCAGCCAGGCGGCCTCGTCCACCCTCCACAGGCTCTGTCTGGGTCACGGCAGTGGAGGGTCCTTTTTTGGTTGCTTTTCTAATAAAGATGGAACCGTCGTCTCGGCCTCTTTGTCCCCTGGGGTGGCGATCCCTGTCCAGGCTTTCTGGGCCTTCCTCCCCCAGGCCAGGTCAGGGCCTGACCCACAGGCACCCGGGGAGCAGGCGGGAGCCACACGGGGCAGACGCTCCCGGGAGAGACAGCAGCCGGGCCTGGAAGGAGCACAGGGGTGAGGGCACGTCCCTCCAGAGTCAGGGTCAGGAGGGTCCCAGCCGTGCTGAGGAGGTGGCTTACACCCCAATGTGATGGGCACCCTGGGGAGGGGCCTGAGGCAGGGGGTGGCGCTGACCTCCCACCATACTCGCCTTCTGACAGGACCAGCCACATGAGTCGGGGGGCTCGGTGCGAGATACAAACGTGGGGCCCCAGCAGAGTGATGTTGGCCCCACCATCCCGGCTCCAAGCCCGTCTGTTCTGTGGGAGCATCTGCCCCTCTGTGCCGTGGGGGCTCAGCCGCCAGCCCCACAGCTGGGGGCCGGTCCTGCTCTGGGGGCCTTCTCTGAAAGGCGTTCTGTCCGGGGAGGGGACAGAGACCCTTCTTGCTGCGCTGTGCCCCCACCCCCCACTGCCTGGGAAGAAAGGCCCAAGAGGCTGGACACTGCAGGGTCCCCAGCCCAGGCCTGGCAGAGCCACGTGGGAACCCAGGGCGCTGAACTGGCACTGACTCAGGCCCTTCTCAAGGCTGCAGGGCCTGAGGGAACCGGCAGTTACTCAGCTGAGCCCCCTGGGCCCCCACGCTGCACTCCTGGCTTCTGGCTCAGGCTGGGGAGAGGAGGTGGCCACCTTCCTTCCCCTGGTCCACAGACCCCCTTCCTGGGAATAGCCTAGCCATCTCCCAGGGCCCTTCCTGGCTGGGGCGCAGGACACCTCTGTCCCTCCCCAGGAGCTTCCTTCCCTAAGCTGTGCTCTGGGCCCGGGCGAGTCCCAGCACCGGCCCCCAGGCTGGCTGGGGACCTCAGTGCCCACACCCAGGGCACCTGCCCACAGAAGTGCTCTGAACACCCAGTAATCCACTTGGGACTTCTGGTTCCGACTCCCGCGGCTGGCTCCCGACACCTGTGGCAGCCCAGCTCTCTGGAGCAGCTGCGAGGCAGCGGTGACCAGGGAACAAGGCTGGCCGACCTCCGCGGCCAAGGCCGGTCATGTGGCCAAAGCCTGTGCCCCGCTACCTTCAGTTCCCTGAGGGGTCCAGGACCCTGTCTCCTTCAGACGTCTTGAGGAACTGCCACTGTCTGCCTGTCCAGACCCCAGGCCCAGGTGGCAGAGCCCAAGTGAGTCCTAGGCCTGGGTTCCCCCCATACCCTGACCTTGGAGGCTCCCAGAAGATGCCTCTCCCGGTGACCTAACCGCCCCCTCCCTGTCTGGGCCTCAATCTCCTCACCCGCACCAATAGGAGGAAGGTATACAAAGAAGAGATTATGTAAATATCGAGAGTGAAAGGGTAGGGGCAGGTGGGGCCAGGCGGCTCCTTTCCTGGTCCCCAGCCCAAGGCAGAAGCACGTCTGGAGCCCTCAGACTGACCCAGGGGCCTAGAGAGCCAGGCCAAGGGGAGACCAGGGTCCTGGCCTCAACTCCCACCCCACCCCCAGGGTTAATTTGCCTGAGGCTAGGCCCCTCCCTCCTCCTTCCCCTCCCCCTCTCTCCCTTCCCCTCCCCCTCTCCCCCTTCACCTCCTGCCTCCTCCTCCTCCCCAACTCTCCCTTCCCCTCCTCCTTCCCCCTTCCCCTCCTCCCTCCAAAAGGGATCCCCACGGAGCTGTGTCTGACAGCTCCCACCCTTCCTGAGAGGGAGCCCTCCCCCAGCGCCCACACAGCCGGCCTGCAGCAGGCACCAGCAGGAAGTCACTTGCTCCCTTACCCCACCCGGCTGTGGGGAGGAACTGGGACCCCCTGCTCCCTGCAGGGAAGCTGAGGTGCCAGGCTTGTGGCCTGGGACCCCAGGGGCTGGAATCCTGGGATTGCAAGGACAACCCTGCCTCATCCCCACTGCAGCATCCCATCCCCTTCAGGAGCCTGGCCTGGCTCCCCAGAGCAGGCTCGGGGGTGGGATCCAGGGTCTGAGCTGCAGCTTCCGGACATCCGGCTTCAGGACGTGGGCCCCCTCCCTGAGTCGCGGGCCAAGGGCCAGGAATGTGCTAACTGGGCAAGTAGGGCCCTGCTAGCGCATAGGACACCTGTGGACTTTGAGAGGGGACCCGGGTGGGGCGGGGTGGCAGCGTGGGGCGGGGCCAGGCCGTGGGGAGTGAGCCGCCGCCACCTCCCAGCCACTGCTGCGCTGGCTGCAGACACAGGCAGGCACCATGAAGCTGTCTCTCCTGCCCTGGGCCCTGCTGCTGCTGGTGACAGCCCCCGACCCAGGCCCCTGGCCTGCAGCAGGTACGCCCCCACGCTGCCCTTTTGTCCCCCGTCTGTCTGTCCATCTGCCCGCTGTAGTCAGACCCAGGGCAGAACTTCCCTGGGCTCAGCCTCTGTCCATCCGTCAGGCCATCTGTGACCATACTAGGGGTGCTAAGAAGAAATTCTGGGGAGCCCAGGGTCAAGGGGCTGCTGGTAGGGATGGGGGTGTCTGGGCCATGCCTACCCTAAGCTGGCTGGGAGCCAGAAGGCAGTGGTGGGCTGGGAGGGAGGTGGCCAGGGTGTGGTGAGCTCGGGAGAGCCCTTGGCCTGCACCTCAAGCGCCGATGGAGGGTGTGTTTGTACATGGAGGAGCCCCCAGCCCCACTGGGCCCCCTGCCTGGCCAGAGGCAGGATTCTGGGTCCTTCTCAGGGTGGGCTGAACCCGAGAAAGTCTAGGGGAAGGCCACGCACTCCAGAGCCGGGACCCTGGCCCCCCGGGCTGGGCTGGGCTGAGCTGGTATTTGCCAGCTCCCCAGCCCCCTCCCCGGCCTATCTCCCATCTCAGGGAAGCACCAACACCCTCCTTCCACTTATCTCACTTACAGTCATCACTGGGCCTCCTTCCCCACCCCCTCAAGCTATCACAGTCTTGGTCAATACATATTTGTTGAGTGCCAGGCCCTGTGCTGGGTGAAGTAGGGCCCGCAGTGGTGGCTCAGGCCCAAGCCTGGCCCTTGACCAGCCCCTTTGGGGAATGGCAGGGAAGGGCCAGATGGGACGTGGGCCTGCACCCCACCCCTGTCTCCACCCTCCAATCTGCGCAGCCAGGCCAGCTCCAGGGCGATGGGTGCCCACAGCCCCCCACCAAACCACCCTGTCCCCTCTCCTGGCCTGGCTGGGTCCTCTGCTGGAACTGTCCCTCCTCTCCCCTAAACGAAGGGGAGAACCCCTGGCCTTCTCCCCCGAGGGTGGGGCCGTAACCGGTGAGCCTGCACGGCCCAGCGGAGTGAGATGTGGCAAACTCAGCCTGGGCGCCAGCCCCTAGTGGGCCTCCAATGGGACTCTTAGTAGCCATATCCCAGACCCCAGATCGGGCAAGCCAGCGTGGTTCTTCTCCAGGCTGCCGGTCCTTGATGCTTTAGGAGTGGAGACAGGTCCCCGGCCCATGTCAAGGGGTCAGGCACGTGTAGCCATCTGAGGATGCCGTCAGGTACCGGACTTGGTAGCCAGTCTGCCCAGGGGCTCCTCCCGAAAAGTTTTATGTCTGGACACATTTCCCCAAATCTCCCCTCATTCTAGCCAGTCATTCAGGCCAACTGGACTAAGAGTTACCCCACCCCATGGGCCCTATGGGTTTCCACTGGGTCCACGTGGTGGTCAGTGCAATTCCTGGCCAACTTTCTCCTGGGGATGCTTCTAACAGGCTCGAGGGGGAAAGAGATGTGGGCCCTGTACATGGGGTGGCCAGGCTGGGCACTCAGGGCCCTCTCCTCCAGGTGCCCAGGGGAGCTGCTCCCACCGTTGTGGAGTCCAGGATGGGCCATGCTCCTGCCACCCGACCTGCTTCGGCCTGGCCAGCTGCTGCTCGGACATTCGGGACTTCTGCCTGGAGATCTTGCCCTACTCGGGCTCCATCATGGGTGGCAAGGATTTTGTGATACAGCATCTCAACTGGTCCAACCCCACTGACAGCGTGATCTGCAGGTGGGAGGCCCGAGGACTCTGTGCACGCTGGGGCTCAGACCCACTGGCTGGTTGGGTGGGGCCCCCGGGACAGAGGACTGGGACGGCTGTCCAGGGAGGAGGCTGGGAGCCTCAGAGAGGTCAGCCCACGCTGGCCCAGCCTCTCCTGCCTCCTCCACACTCACAGCTTTAAGGAGAGCATCCAGACCCGCGGCTTCGTGGACTCCTCGGGACGAGTGCACTGTGTGTCACCCTTGCTCTATGAGACCGGCCGCATCCCCTTCACGCTCTCCATGGACAATGGCCGCTCCTTCCCACGCTCAGGCACCTGGCTGGCTGGTGAGACCCAACATGCTGGTCCAGACTGGAGGCACCAGGCCGCACCCTCCCGGGCCCAGGCCCCTCACAGGGACTTTCCCTTGCGCTAATCTATGCACACCTGGCCCACCTGCTCTGGGTGAACCAGTCCCTCTGGAGGCCCGCCCGACTCCCTGGGTGCAGGCTCCCCAAGCTCCTTTCCCCACCGCTGGCACCCATGCAGGAGTTCCAGCCCAGAGGGAGTGTGGCTCGGCCAGCCAGGGGAGGGCAGCAGCCAAGTGGAGGACAGAGGCCTGGGCATGGGTGGGGGCAGGGCCCTGCCTCTCTCAGTTCCTGCCCTTTCCTGCCGCCAGGGGGAGAGCATCGCTCCCAAGGGACTGCTGTGCTTTGTCCTTGGGAGGTCCCCACAGCTCTAAGAGCCCCGGGCCTCCTCCCCTGGACCCCCTGGGCCCTGGGCCTTCACTCACCCCTCACCCCCGCCCCCTGCCCCCTGCCCAGTGCACCCCAGCAAAGTGTCAGAGTCTGAAAAGAGCCAGCTGGTGAATGAGACCCGCTGGCAGTACTACGGCACCGCCAGCGCCCAGGGTAACCTCACCCTGACCTGGAACACCTTGGCTCTGCCCACGAACTCCATCACTGTAGAGCTATGGGGCTACGAGGAGACAGGTGAGGCCAGCAGAGTAACCCTAGGCTGCCTCTGTGGGGCCTGGTGGGGTCAGGAGTTTGGAGCTTGCAGAGATGGGAGAAAGGGGATTCCAGGTGGAGGGAATCCAGGTGGGGATTTCCAGTGGGAAGAGTGCAGGCAAGAAAGGGGAACTGGCTGGAGCAGCACAGGGAAGCTGGGGATCCCTGGCTGTTTGGGTACCAGCTCTAGGAGGAGGTGTGGCCATTCTCCGCTCCTGGATACAAGGCTTATCCTGGAAACAGGAAAGGCTTGCTCTGCCCCATCCTCTCTGAGTCCCTGGATGGCTGGCTGGCCCTGGGCCTGGCTCCCTCCCCAAACAGGGCAGGGCCTCCTATGGTGGTCATCTGTCTACCCTTCTGTCCATCTACCAGGCTGCTCTGAGCACCAAAGACCGGCACCCCACCCCCCCACCCCATGCCCCGGGGTTCCTCGGACTCAGGCCCAGGGGCTGACAAGGCCTTCTCTCCCCCAGGGAAGCCGTACTCCCAGGAGTGGACGGCAGCGTGGTCATACCTGTACTCCTTGGCCACAAGCATCACCAACTCCGGCTCCTTCACCTTCACACCAAAACCTGCACCTCAAGACTACCAGAGGTGGAAAGTGGGTGCCCTTCGCATTGTCAGCAGCAAACACGCAGGGGAGAAGTAAGGGCCGCCCTGCAGGAGATGGGCTGGGGCCTGTCTGCCTGCTGCCCCCACGCTAGATGGGGAGCCAGGGCCGAGGGCAGGAAGGGTGGTCTCTAGTGTGCATGTGTCCCCATAGGGACGTGCACGCACTCTGGAGCAACGAGCACGCGCTAGCCTGGCACCTGGGCGATGACTTCCGGGCAGACCCTGTGGCCTGGGCCCGAGCTCAGTGCCTGGCCTGGGAGGAGCTGGAGGACCAGCTGCCCAACTTCCTGGAGGAGGTGCCCGACTGCCCCTGCACCTTGGCCCAGGCCCAGGCTGACTCTGGCCGCTTCCAAGTGAGCCCCCACCCCAGTCAGGGCCCAGTAGGGAGCGAGGGGATGGGCGGGGCCAGCTGCCCCAACTAGGCACACGGCTGTGCCGTACAAGGCAGTGCAGGGGGAGGCAGGTAGAGACCTGGGAGGTAAGGCTGGGGTCTGAGGGCCCAGGGCCCCAGAGGGGTTGGCTCCCAGGGAGGGGATGACAGAGTGCAAAGCCAGTGCAGGGGACAGCAACCAGCCACTCTGCAGGCAGACTACGGCTGTGATATCGAGCATGGCAGCGTGTGCACCTATCACCCAGGGGCTGTGCACTGCGTTCGCTCCGTGCAAGCCAGGTGAGCATGGAGACGGTGGGCAGGGTGCGGGGTGGGGGCTGGGGGCAGGATGCCAAGGCGGCCCTGACCTGTCTGTGCCCCCAGCCCCCTATATGGCTCAGGCCAGCAGTGCTGCTACACGGCAGCGGGCACACAGCTCCTGACAGCCGACTCCACCAGTGGCAGCACCCCAGACCGTGGCCACGACTGGGGCGCACCCCCATACCGCGTGCCGCCCCGCGTGCCGGGCCTCTCCCACTGGATCTACGATGTCATCAGCTTCTACTATTGCTGCCTCTGGGCGCCCGAGTGCTCCTACTACATGCAGAGGCGGCCCTCCAGTGACTGCCACAGCTACCAGCCCCCGCGCCTGGGTGGGTGCTGCCTGGGCAGGTGCTGGCCAGGGCGAGGCCCCAGGCAGGGCGGGGCCAGGGCAACCTGCCTGACCCTCCGCTCTCCACAGCTTCCGCTTTCGGGGACCCACACTTTGTCACCTTCGATGGCACCAACTTCACATTCAACGGACGCGGCGAGTATGTGCTGCTGGAGGCCTCTGGGACTGACCTGAGGTTGCAGGCGCGGGCCCAGACCAGGATGACGCCCGAGGGTGAGGCTGGGCCCTGGGGCTCTGGGTGGCTCAGGGTCATCCCTGGGGAGGGGGAGGCTGAGCCGAGTGGACCCCATTTTGCACCCATCATCCCAGGCTCTCAGGACCGAGGCACAGGGCTGACTGCTGTGGCTGTCCAGGAGGGCAACTCAGATGTGGTAGAGGTCCGGCTGAGGGATGGGGCCGGGGCCCTGCAGGTGCTGCTGAACCAGGAGGTGCTCAGCTTCAAGGAGCAAAGCTGGATGGACCTGAAGGGTGAGTGGGATGGTGGGGGCCCCACTCCCCTGCCCTCCCCGCCGGGGCCTCCACACCTCTCTCTGGCCCTGGCAGAAAGCAGGCGGTGTCCAGGGCGCAGATGGGGAGGTGGAGTCAGGGCATGAGGGCCGACAGGCAACCCCCTCGCACGGCCCTGGTATGGGGGCCCCATTTAGGGCCTGGGCACCTCAGATCCACCGCCCGGGGTGGTGGAGTGTCATAGCAGGCTGGGCCCTGGGGACACCCTCCCTTGCCCCTGAGCCCATGGGTGCCGGCCCATGCATCCCGGGGCTCTGGGGTCACAGCAAGTTGCCCACAGGGGCGGCCCTGACCCCAGCTCCCCCTGTGTCCAGGCATGTTCCTGTCAGTAGCTGCTGGGGACAGAGTATCAGTCATGCTGTCATCAGGGGCCGGCCTGGAGGTCAGCGTCCAGGGTCCGTTCCTGAGTGTGGCGGTCCTGCTGCCCGATAAGTTCCTGACCCACACACGAGGCCTCCTTGGGACACTCAATGACAACCCCTCAGACGACTTCACCCTGCGCAGCGGCCAGGTCCTGCCCCCCAGTGCCAGTTCCCGAGAACTGTTCCAGTTTGGGGCTGACTGTGAGTGACCACAGGCTGGAGGGGAGGGGGCACCATGCTGGGGGGTGCTCAGTGGAGGTGTGTGTGTGGGAGCCCCCAGGCCCTCCCACCAGCCAGGCCTGCTGCTGTCTCCCTAGGGGCTGTGGAGAATGCCTCCTCCCTGCTCACCTACGACTCCAAGTTCCTCGTGGAAAACTTCCTGCTCCGGCCCAAGCATGACCCCAATTTCCTGCCCCTCTTCCCCGAGGAGACCACCTCCAGCCCCAGCCAGGAGAGTGAGGCGGCCAAACTGTGTGGGGACAACAATTTCTGCAACTTGGACGTGGCGGCCACCGGGAGCCTGAGCGTGGGCAACGCCACGCTGTTGGTCCACAGGCGGCACCTGCTTCGCGCGCAGAGCCTGCAGCCCGGTGAGGGCGGTGGTGGGTGAGGGCGGCGGGCACTGGGTGCTGGGACACGGCCCCCCAGGCTGGTGGCTGTGGTCAGCAGCTCAGGCCTGTCGTCTGTGCCCCACCCCTGCCCCAGTGGTGTCCTGTGGCTGGCTGGCTCCGCCCTCCAACGGGCACAAGGAGGGCATGAGGTACCTGGTGGGCTCCACTGTCCACTTCCACTGCGACAGCGGCTACAGCCTGGCCGGGGCCGAGGCCAGCACCTGCCAGACTGATGGCACCTGGTCCCAGCCCACCCCGACTTGCCAGCGAGGTGAGGATGCCCCGCCCACCGACCGGCCCCTCCCACCAGCTCTCGGCCTGCCCCCAGCATTGCCCCGCCCACTCGCCCGCCCCGCTTACGTGCCCTGCACGTGTGCGCCCACCCACGCCTTACGCCCTGCCGCCCCTCTAGGACGGAGCAGCGCGGTGCTGCTGGGCGTCATCTTTGGAGGCCTGGCGGTGGTGGCCCTCGTCGCGCTCGTCTACGTGCTCCTACGCCGCAATAAGAGCAACACGTGAGACCCCCGCCCTTCCAGACCCCCGTCTGCCCCTCCTAGGCTCTGTGCCCCTCCTAGGCTCTCCTGGCGTCCCGGGGCGCGGGTGGGACCACCGGGCCTGCTCTAGACCCAGCCTCTGTTGCAGGGCCGTCTGGGATTCGCAACCCTGAGGGAAGCACGCTTGGCCGGCGGCCAAGGGCACACAGGACCTCCCCGGGGCCAAAGACCAGCCTCCCAAACTCCCAAGAACGTGCACCCCAGTACTTGGATCCACAAATCCCTACCACCATACACCTGGGACACGGACACCTGAACCTGAGCTTTTAAAGCCCGGTGCCCTGCTCTGTCACCAAAGACCCGGACCTTGAGTAGTCACTGTGGAGTTCCCGAGGCTCTGTTCCCCACATACCCCTGACTCTTAATTCCCCAGGCCCGAGACTCCGTACCCTTGAATTCTGAGGCCTGTCTCCCGAGCCCTAATACTCCAGCACCTGATCTTCAAAGGCCAGTACCTCAGATCCCTTGCCCATGATGCTGATTCCCAGTATACTGAGTCGTGGTGCCCCAACAGGGGGCCCCAGGGCCGAGCTGCCTTGATTCCCAGACCCTGGGCCTGGCCTGAGACTGTAGGTGGGTCCAGACTTGGGTGTGGAGAGTCACCCTCTAAGCTCCAGGCTTGTAATTCTAAGTCTCTGGAACATCTCCTGAAACACCCCTTCCTGCCTGTTGGGGGAGAAAACAAGCCTTTGGTGCCCCTTCCCTGGTGTCCTCATGCTCGTGCTGTGCCTTGGTTCCAGGGAGTCCCACGGTTGCCCTGTGCGGTCCACAGCACCCAGAGCAACCTGGGTCTGAGGCCTTCGTCCACTGGCAGGTCGCCTGGGACCGGTCTCTCCCCAACCTCTGTCTCTCCATCTGTAAAGTGGGATCTGGAACAATGACCACGTTGTGACAGGGAGGGGAAGGGTTCTCCATGGGGTGCTACGCTGGGCACTCAAGAGAAGGGACAGGGCTGGGCGGCCCACCCTCCCCCAATGTAGGGAACAAGCAAGCTGGCAGCCTGGCCCTGGGCCCCCCACCCTGCCCTGTCACAGCCCCAGAGGCAGTCTGGTAATGCGATGCCCAACTGGTCCCGGTCCCTGAGCCCTTTGCCCAGGAGTGTCCAGAAGCTAGTACAGGGCCCAGGCCTTATGCCATCACTGCCCCGTTTGTAGCAAGGGTGCTGAATGGGGGCTGTGGGCAGGCCTGGGCAGGGTAGGATGGGGTCAGATTTGCATCATAGGTGTTAGATGGAGAAAGCACCAGGGAGTGTGGGGTTGGAGGTTGGCGCCCCCTGGCCAGGGCGGGCAGCTCTGCCTGAGAGGAGTGAGGGGCAGGGGGTTGCCCACGAGATCTGGAGCCCTGGGTGGGAGGCTGAGAGAAGCCCCTTCACCGCAGCACCAAGAGTGGCCACGTGGGGGCAGCAGAGGGTAAGAACAGTGGAGGCGGAGGCTACCCAGGGACCCAGGCCATCAGGGAGAGCAGTGCAGTTGGGCCAGCAGGCTTGTGGTCACGACCCCGGCCAAGGTTCATGCAGACCCACCTCTTCATCTCCCTCATCTGGGGGGTGACCTCGAGTCGTCCCCCAGTCTCAGAGGTTGCATGGGTCATCTCCCTCACCTGGGAGGGTCTCGAGTCATCCCCCAGTCTCAGAGGTTGCATGGGTTACTCAAGGTCGTCCAGCTGGCACTGACCACTTGGATCGGAGGCCAGGCCTCCCTACCTCCTCAGCCTCACCTTTGGCAGAGGGGTGGGCAGGGGCAGCGGCAGATCCCATCTGCAGGGATTCCTGGAGTGTGCACAGTGGGGCACATTTGAACAGGGCTAAGATGAGATTGGGGGGGTGGGAGTCCTGGGGGTGGTGCTGAGGAGACTCTGGTGGAGGCGGATGGGGTCAGTGCTTCTTGTCCTTCCAGACCCCACCCACCTCCCCCCAACCTCTGGGCTTCCAGCTCAGGACAGGGGGGCTGAGGGCCCACCCTTTGGCCCCTGGGCAGGTACTTTCCTCTCTGCAGATGAGGTAAGGCAGGGCTGGCCTCCCACCAACCTGAGCCCCAGTGCTTCCTTGCCGAGCCAGGCCGGGCCAGGCCCTTGACGGTGGGTGAGGGTCAGGTTCCTGGTCAGAGCAGGAGGGCAGGGGCAGCATCACCACTCCCAGACTGGCCTCAGAGGTGTGATTGGTCAGAGAGCTTTCCAGGTAGAGGAACAGCCTGAGCAAAGGCTCAGAGGATGGGACGTGCACTCAGGTCTGAGGAGTAACGTGGAGGGCAGCAGTAGAGGTGCCTCCCCTGCCAGGCTTCATCCTGAAAGTAAAGCATGGCCTCCCTCAGGCCCCCTACCCTACTCTTGTCCCTCTAAGGTAGGCCCTGGAGCTGCCCTGGCAGGAGAAGGGCTCCATCGTGGCCCTGGCCCCAGACGTCAGGCCTTCCCAGTGCCAGGGGCCGGCCAGGCTGGGAAGCCCCAACACCTGGCAGGGGTTTTCCCAGGGACCCGTCGGGAGTCTGGGGTGCTGCAGGGCCTGTGTGAGGGCACAAGATCCCAGAGCTGGGCAGAGACTCCCTAGAAACATCAACGGTAGGCACCCTGGCCTCAGAGAGGTGGTCTCCCCAAACCACAGCCCCAGGAAGTGACGGCACCAGAACCCAGCGGCCAGTCCCCTGTCCCTTGTACTAGTTGGGATTTTGAGGACAGTAATCCAGGGACTTGGAAATGCAGGTAATGAGAGAGCTGGGAAGTGAAATAGGAGCCAGCGAGGGACAAAGCATGGGGGAGGCCAAGGAGCCAGGCCAGGTCCCCAAGAAAGAGAACCATGCGGTTGTGTGGGGCCCTCACCACAGAGACAATTACCCCACCAACAGAGGCCTCTAGCCTCCCGAGGAGGGGAAACACCACTTCCCCTCCAGCCTCCCACTTGGGCCTCCTGTTGGCTGAACAGTGGGAAGGGGCTGATGTAGGGGGAAGGGACCAATGTGGGGAGTAGGGACCCCTCTGCCAGGCTGCTTCCTCCCGCAAAGCCCCAGGTGACCGAGTCCCTGCCCCGGGCCAGGCCTCTGCTGGGAGACCCCTGTCCCCATGGTCCATGCTGCTCTGGAGGAGGGTGTGATCGGTGTAGTGCATTGTGGGAGCAGGAGGCCAGGTGGGTGCTTTTTGGAGGAGTCTGGCTCCAGCTGAATTTCAGAGGACAGAAGCCATTAGAGAAGTGAGGTCCAGTAGGTACTCTGCAGCCACACAGGCCGGGTGCCCTTCCAAAAGCACTGGACTACATTCCCCAGCACCCTTTGCAGTTGGTGCAGTCATGTGACTGGTTTCTAGCAGGAGGGGATGGGGCAGTTCCAGGGCTGGTCCTTAACACCTCCACAGGCAACCCCCTGCAGGCCCTTCCCCCTGCTCCCGATGTTGCTCAGGTGACTGGAAGCCATGCCAACCTAGGTCCCTAGCATGTGGAAGGATCTCCCCATCCCCACCTGTTCACCCATCCAGTACTGCTTTGGGAACAAAAAATAAACTTCCCTTGTGAGTAAGCCATAGTACATTTTGGGGTCTATGTGTTGCAGCAATTGGTCCCCTGAACTATACACAACAGGCAGAGATGTGAAAAGATGGCCTTATGTTTTTCATCAGTGTTGAAGATAAATACTATGTGCAAAAGGTTTTAAAAAATTCAGTGGATCTTCCAATGTTCATAGCAGCGTTATTCACGATAGCCAAAAGGTGGAGGCAACTTAAGTGTCCATCAACAGGTGAATGGATAATCAGATGTGGTCTATCTGTACAATGGAATATTATCGGGTCATAAAAAGGAAGGATATTCTGACCACTGCTACAACATGGATGAACCTTGAGGACATTATGCTAAGTGAAATAAGCCAGACACAAAAGGACAAATACAGCATGATTCCATTTACATGAGGTCCCTAGAGCAAATTCATAGAGACAGAGGGTAGAATAGAGGTTGCCAGGGGCTGTGGAGGGGAAATGGGGAGCTGTTGTTTTTGGCAAGTTCCCTGACCAGGGATTGAACCCGGGCCATGGCAGTGAAAGCACCAAATTCTAACTACCAGACCACCAGGGAACTCCTGGGAGCTGTCAATTAATGGGGACAGTTTCAGTTTGGGAACACGAAAAGGTCGAGATGGGTGGTGGTGATGGTTGTGCAACCATGTGAATGTACTTAATGCCACTGTGCTGGACCCTTAGAAATGGTTAAGACGGTAAAGTTTTTGTTATTTGTTTTATTTTTTTAATTTATTTATATGTTTTTGCCTGCATTGGGTCTTCATTGCTGCGCACGGGCTTTCTGTAGTTGCGGCGAGCGGGAGCTACTCTTCATTGTGGTGCGCGGGCCTCTCATTGCGGTGGCTTCTCTTGTTATGGAGCACGGGCTCTAGGCACGTGGGCTTCAGTAGTTGTGGCACATGGGCTTAGTAGTTGTGGCACGCAGGCTGTAGAGCACAGGCTCAGTAGTTGTGGTGCATGGGCTTAGTTGCTCCACAGCGTGTGGGATCTTCCCAGACCAGGGCTCGAACCCGTGTCCCCTGCATTGGCAGGCAGATTCTTAACCACTGAGCCACCAGGGAAGTCCTGTGTTATTTGTATTTTACTACAATTAGAAAATTTTAAAACTCAAACAGAGGAATTTACTTAGTCATTCCCCAGGTGGTGGACAGTCTTTTGCTTCTTCAAATGCTGTTGTGCTTGGTAAGTAAGTTCAGGTTCACCTGTAGGGGAAATTCACACAAGATGATGGGCTGGGGTTTTTGTTTTTGTTTTTTTAATTTATTTATATTATTTATTTTTGGCTGTGTTGGGTCTTTGTTGCTGCACCCTGGCTTTCTCTAGTTGTGGCGAGCCGGGGCTTCTCATTGCGGTGGCTTCTCTGGTTGTGGAGCATGGGCTCTAGGCACGCAGGCTCAGCATTTGTGGCTCACGGACTCTAGAGCGCAGGCTCAGTAGTTGTGGCGCATGGGCCTAGTTGCTCCGCGGCATGTGGGATCTTCCCAGACCAGGGCTTGAACCCGTGTCCCCTGCATTGGCTGGCGGATTCCTAACCACTGCGCCACCGGGGAAGTCCAATGGGCTGGTTAAACGACACATTTGTTTTCCTCCTAGAGTTGTACCCGCTGACACTCACCACCAACCTACGCGATTGCCAGGCCCCCTACACCCTCATCAGAGTAAGGAGCCTTCAGATTTTTTGCTCTTTGTCAGTTAGTGAAACACACTGTGGGGCCTCCGTCAGGCTGACCGGCATTCCCAGAATTCCCTTCCCAATGTGTTTTGGGTTAGGACCACAAGAGAGATTCCTGTGCAGGATTGGGAGGGCGGAAGGGAATTGGCAACCTCTTTTGTAAGTCACACTCCTTGTGGCGCGCCTGCTGACCCAGCTCATCAAGCACCAGCAGAATCCAGGCAACTACTCCACCTCCTCCCAGTCCACCCTCAGTCCATTCTCCTGGGTCAGGTGTGTGACAAAGCAGTCCAGCTGCTACAAGAAACCTTCGTCGCCCTTGACAACAAGAAGGGATGTGGACTTCAGCCTATCCTCGTGGGCTCCAGTCAGCTCTGGATCCTCCCTCCACTTTCCATGCATCTTTCCTCCTGACTCTGCCTCATGGACCTCAGGCTGCAGCATCCCATGGGAGACAGTAGCCTTACAGGGACCCCTTGCCCAGTTCCCATGGTGTGGGCCCTGCTTCTTTGATGGAACTCGGCTAAATAAAGTATAAGTTGTAAGCAAGAAAGTGCACTGCTCAGGGTACAGCTTGTGAGCATGCCCAGTGAACCACCACTCTGGTCACCCCTAACATTTTCTCTATCAGACACTGTCCTCTCCCTCCTCCTCAGGTCAACCATCAATTTCTCACCCCATAGGTGAGTTCTGCCTGGTTTGTCCTTCACACAGGTGGAATCCTAGAGTTTTTCTGAGTATTATTTCGGCTAATGAATTTGTTTATCCATTTCCCTGTTGAGGCGCTTTGGGGTGGTTTTCAGTTTGGAGCTATAATGGCTAGTGCTGTAAACATTCTTGTATGTGTCTTTTTTTTTTTTTTTTTTTTTTTTTTTTTGCGGTATGCGGGCCTCTCACCGTTGTGGTCTCTCCCGTTGCGGAGCACAGGCTCCGGACGCGCAGGCTCACTGGCCATGGCTCACAGGCCCAGCCTCTCCGCGGCATGTGGGATCTTCCCGGACCGGGGCACGAACCCGTGTCCCCTGCATTGGCAGGCAGACTCTCAACCACTGCGCCACCAGGGAAGCCCGTATGTGTCTTTTGATGCACAGATGTGTTACCGAACCAAACGTGGGTCTGCTCACCTTCATGCAGTAAAGCCAATCTACTGACACCAAGTTGTGCTGAAGGAAAGTGCAGCATTTATTGCCAGACCAAGCAAGGAGTCTAGGTAGCTAATGCTCAGAAGGCCCGAACTCCCTGACGGCTTTCAGGGAAAGGTTTTATTTTATTATTAATTCATTTATTTATTTGGTTGCGCCAGGTTTTAGTTGCAGTTTGCCAGCTCCTTAGTTGCAGCACGTGGACTCCTTAATTGTGGCATGCAGACTCTTAGTTGCAGCATGCATGTGGGATCTAGTTCCCTGACAAGGGATTGAACCTGGGTCCCCTGCATTGGGAGTGCGGAGTCTTAGCCACTGCGCCACCAGGGAAGTCCCTCAGGGAAAGGTTTTAAAGACAGGGTGAGGGAGGGAGGTTTCAGGGTGCGTGGTCAGGTCGTGGACATTTTTCTGATGGGTTGGTGGTGAGGTAAGTGGGAGTCAACATCGTCATCCTTCTGGTTCCAACTGGTCTGGGGTTTAGGTGCTAGTGGGCAGCATGCAGTTAACTTCTTCCACCTGGTGGGGGTTTTAGTATCTGTGAAATGGCTCAAAGGACATAGCTCAGAATATTATCTGTAGCCCTTGAGGAGTAACTGAAGGTCCTTGACTTTGTTTAATGGCTAAACTATTATTATTTTGTCTTGCTTGGCTATTCTCCTTTCTTTCTGTATTTGTCACTTCTCTGATTAAATGTATTCTCAGAAACTCAGGGAAGGCCTTGGAGACTAAAGTTTTTCTATAGACAGAGAGGCAGGCAGAGGACATTGGAAGGGGCAGGGTCTATTCCAGGAAGGCCCCATAGGGTCCTGGTCAGTTACAGACATATGCATTTATATTGGGTAAGTTCCTAGGAGTAGCATTGCTGGGCATGAGGTAGCAGTGTGGTAGTTTTAGTAGGTAATATTGGTTTTCCAAAGTTGTTTTACCAGTTGATGTTCCCACCGGCAGCGAATGGCAATTCCATTTTGCCATATATTTTTATTTTTTAAAAAAACAACCGCTGTATTTGTACTTTGTTTATAGAAGTGGAATGTTAGTGTGGGATCTTAGTTCCCCAACCAGGGGTCAAATCCATACCCCCTGCAGTGGAAGTGTGGAGTCTTAACCACTGGACTGCAAGGGAAGTCCCCATTTTGCCATATTTTTGCCAACACTTGGCATTGTTGGTCTGTTGAATTTTGGCCATTCTGATGGGTATATAGTGGTAGCATATTGTGGATTTATTTTGCTTTTTTTTTTTTGACAACTAGTGAAGCTGTGCATTTCTTTGTATGTTCATTGGCCATCCAGAGCTCCTCTTTTATGAGATGTGTTCATGTCTTTTGCCCATTTTCCGTCAGGTTATCTATCTAGAGCTCTCTAATTGATTTTTAGGAGTTCTTTATTCTGGGTAAGAGTTTATTGTCAGATATAAGCACTGCAGATACTCTCGTATTCCATGGGTTGCCTTTTCACTATTTTAATGTCTTCTGTTGAACAGAAGTTCTTAATTTTTATATAGGTCAATTTATCCATTTTTTTCTTTTACAGTTAGTACTTTTTGTGTCCTGTTTAAGAAACACGTGCCTTCTCCCAAGTCACAAAGCTGTTCTGTATTTTCCTATAAAAGTGTTATTGTGTGATATTTCATAATTAGATCTGCCAACCATCTGGAATGATTTTTGTGCATGGTGTGAGGTAGGAGTCAGGATACACATTTTTCATCTGGCTATCTGATTGACTTAGCACTGTTTATTGAAACAGCATTCTTTTCCCATTGCACTGCCGTGTCTCCTCTGTCACTTGTCAGGTGACTTTCTGTTCTGTCCCATTGCCCAGTTTATTTTTTAAAATTTATTTATTTACTTTTGGCTGTATTGGGTTTTCGTTGCTGTGTGGGCTTTCTCTAGTTACGGTGAGCAGGGGCTACTCTTCTTTGCAGTAAGCGGGCGTCTCATTGTGGTTGCTTCTCTTGTTGCGGAACATGGGCTCTAGGCACACGGGCTTAAGTAGTTGTGGTGCATGGGCTCAGTAGTTGTGGCGCATGGGCTCAATAGTTGTGGCTCGCGGGCTCTAGAGCACAGGCTCAGTAGTTGTGATGCACGGGTTTAGTTGCTCCATGGCATGTGGGATCCTCCTGGACCAGGGATCGAACCTGTGTCCCCTGCATTGGCAGGTGGATTCTTAAACACTGCACCACCAGGGAAGCCCTGCCCAGTTTTTTTTTGCACCAATACCAAATTGCCTTAATTACCATAGCTTGTTCATGACATCTGGTAATGTGAGTCCTCCTTTATGTTCTTTTTTTTTTTTTAATTGGCCATATCTTTCCTTTTTTTTAATATTTTATTTTTATTTATTTATTTGGCTGCACTGGGTCTTAGTTGCAGCATGCGGGATCTTTGTTGTGGCATGCAGGATCTTTTTCTTTAGCTGCAGCACATGGGATCTTTAGTTGTGGCATGCGGGATCTAGTTCCCTGACCAGGGATCAAACCCAGGCCTCTTGCATTGGAAGCTTGGAGTCTTAACCACTGGACCACCAGGGAGGTCCCTCTCCTTCATGTTCTTCCTCAAGATTGCCTGGGCTAGTCCTGGTCCTTGGTGTTTCCATATGAATTTTAGAATCAGCTTGCCAATTTCCACACACACACACATACACACACACAAACCTGTGAGGATTTTTATTAGGATTGCATTGGATTTATAGGTGAATGTGGGGAGAATTGGCATCTTCACAGCACTAAGCCTTCTAGTCCATGAATGTAGTCTAATCCTCCATTTATTCGTTTTCTTCAAATTCTTCGGTTATATTTTGCAGTGTTCAGTGTAGAGGTCTTGCATACTTGTTAGTTTTACTTCTAGGCATGGATTTTTTTTTTAATGCTATTGTAATTGATTTCAGTTCAAAAAAGTGTTTTCTATTTGTGAATGATGTCGAGATATCATTGATTTTTGTATATTTTCCTTGATTCCAGTGATCTTGTTCAATTGACTTAATTCTAACAGTTTACCTGTTAAGTATCTACAAATATTGACAGTTTTATGTCCTCCTTTCCAATTATACCTTTTGTTCTTTTTTCTCACCTTATTGCCCTGGCAAGGACTTCTCTTTCAGTACAGAAAGGAAATGATGAAAGCTAGCAATGCATGTTTCCATCTCAAAAGGAATTGGTCTCAATCTCAAAAGGAAGGCTTGTATGTTTTACCATGAAGTATGATGTTTACTGTAGGGTTTTGTAGCCGCAACTTATAAAATGAAGGAAGTTTTCTTCTATTTCTAGTTACTGAGAATTTTTATTGTGAAAGTTGGCAAATTTTATCAAATGCTTTTCTGCATTTATTGAGATGGTGAATGATTTTTCTTCTTTATTCTATTAGTATGTTAATACAATGAATTGCATTGCTTGATTTTGTAATGTTCAACCAATCATACATTCCCAGAATAAACCCAAATTGGTAGTGATGAATTTATATATATGAATTTGGCTTGCTCAGATTTCATTTAGGAATTTTGCATCTGTGCATGAATGAAATCACCCTCTACTTTTCTTTCATGAAGTTTCTTTGTCAGGTTTTGTTCTCAGGATTATGCTGGCCTTATTAAAAGTTGGGCAGTGTTTTCTCTGTTCTGTTCTCAGGAAGTTTGTGTAAGACTGGTGTTTTTTGTTGCATCAGTGTTTGGAAGCATTCACAGAGGAAGCCTTTGGGCTGGAGCCATTTGCTTTGTCCTGTGGATCTCATTGTTTTTTTCATTGGCGCATTTGTCAGTGAGGTTGAGCAATTCTTTATATGTTGAAATGGCGATTTGTAGTTCTCTTTCTGTGGTCTAATGAGTCATATCCCTGTGCATCTTTCTAATGGATACTTGGTCTTTGATATTAAATATTTAAATATTAAAGTAACCAGCCCCAGATCGCGTACTGAAACTGTCTTTCCACAAGGTTTTCATTGGTCTTTTGAAATATTTTTCACATCAAAATTTAAAATTTTTATGTGTTCAAATTTCTTTTTTTTTTTTTTTTTTTTTTAATTTTTTGGCCACGCTGCATGGCATGTGGGATCTTAGTTCTCCGACCAAGGATCAAACCTGCCCCCTGCATTGGAAGGGCAGTCTTAACCACCGAACTGCCAGGGAAGTCCCAATTTATCCTTTCCTTAGTATGGCTTTTTTTTTTAATTAATTAATTTAGGCTGCGCCAGGTCTTAGTTGTGGTGCGTGGGATCTTTAGTTGCCTCACGCGAACTATTAGTTGCAGCCAGCAGGATCTAGTTCCCTGACCAGGCATCGAACCCAGGCCCCCTGTGTTGGGAGTGTGGAGTCTTACCCACTGGACCACCAGGAAAGTCCCTTTAATGTGGCTCCTTGATTTTATGTCATGCCTAAAAAAGGACTTCCCTACTCTAAGGACATAAATAAAATTTTTTTCTCCCATTTTTTTACAATATTTGTATGGTTTTATTTTTAACTCTTAAATCTTTGGTCCAACTGGCATTTAATTTGGTATAAATAAAAGCCCGGGGTCCCACTTTACTGTTTTCCAGGTGGCTACCCACTTGTTCTAATACTGATTGTCAGCAATTCATCTTTTTCCTACTGCTTTGAAATGCTCTTTTAGCAGACAAGATCCCCATATATTTGCATTTCTTTGTGAACTTTGTGTTGTGGTTGATTGCTTTCTGAGGTTTATTCATATGCTGTTTTAACCTACTGTATGTTTACAGTGTGTTTTTAAATCTGATGGCTTGGTTTACTTGAGTTTTTTTGTTTGTTTCACAAAAGCACTGATGCAATTCAATGAGGGAAATGAATGTCTTTGTAATAAATGATTCTGGACTGGCTGCCCAAGCATTTATTTTAGTTTTCCCATTTAGGCCTAAGATTCATCTCGAATTAATTTCTGTATATGGTATGAGGTAGGGGTCAAGACTCATCTTCTCCATCTGTCTCCCCAGTTTCCACCTCTGGCACTTACCCCACAGGGCCCCGGGAGCTTTGGTACATCAGTGCTCTCATTGGAAGATGGGCCTCATCATAGCTCCCTTTCATTAGGGGATTACGGGAATTCATGCATGTAAAGCAATAAAGTAGCACCTAGCCGTGGTCAGTGTCCGACAGATGTTACTGTTGTTTTGAGATATTTATTCATGTTAAGGGAATATCCATTTATTTCCATTTTATTCAGTGTTTTGTTGTTTTGTCTGTGGGTGTTTTTTTGTTTTGTTTTGTTTTTTTAAATCAAGAATGAGTGTTGAGGGACTTCCCTGGTGGCGCAGTGGTTGAGAGTCCGCCTGCCGATGCAGGGGACACGGGTTCGTGCCCCGGTCCGGGAAGATCCCACATGCCGCGGAGCGGCTGGGCCCGTGAGCCATGGCCGCTGAGCCTGCGTGTCCGGAGCCTGTGCTCCTCAACGGGAGAGGCCACAACAGTGAGAGGCCCGCGTACCGCAAAAAAAAAAAAAAAAAAAAAAAAGAATGAGTGCTGAATTTTGTCAAATGCCTCTCCGTGGAGAGGACTCCGTGATTTTTCTCCTCTGGTGAAAGGAGTACAAGTCCCTCTCATGGACATTCCCATCAGTAGTGGTGTTGGCCCCACCCGGACACCCTGTCCTTTTGAATGTGTTCTTGGAGTCCCCTTGCTTGTATTTGTTTGAGGAGTTTTGTGTTGGCCTTTGGTGTGCTTTGCCGAGTTTGGGGCTAGTCCTATGCTGACTTCATAAAGTGAATGTGGAAATGTTCCTCCTGGCTCTACACTGTGGCGGCTTAACTGGCAAGAGAGGCCTCTGATCCTAACGGCAGGACACACTTCGCCTGGGAAACTTTCCAGAAGGGCATTTGAGGTAGACCAGTGTTCCTGCCACGTTCTCAGTTTTTTTTGTGTGATCACTGACATGTCTAGACCTTTGCTCTTTCTTGGACCCGTTTGTCATTTATACTTAAGCTTGCCAGATTTAGCAAATAAAAATAAAGCCTGCCCAATTAAATCTGAATTTCAGATAAGTGGCAGTGTTTTTAGTATGTGTTAAGTATCACAATTCTACTTACATCATCCTAGAAAGTAATTTATTTTGTCAAGTTTCCAAATTTATTTTTATTAAAATGAGTAATCTTTTCTAGTACTTCTAACTTCCTCTATAGCTTAGGTTATTTCCCCGTTGTCATTTCTTTTTTGTGTGTATTTACACGTCCTTCATTTTTACTAATTGGCTAGCTAATAGCTTATATATCTTTTTCAAAGATCTGTCCTTCTGACTTCAAGTTTATCAATTTCTGCTTCAGTTGTTACTAAATTCTTCCTCTTGCCTTCCTTACTGTTCTGGTTGTTCTTTTACTAACTTGGTATGTTAGATATTTTGTTTTGATTATTATTAATGTAACTATTTAAGGCAATATATTTTCCTCTGAGCCCTGCTTTAGCTATATTCTGTGGGGGCTGATCTGTATTGATGTGAATGTTATTTTGAAGATACCGCTTTGATTTCCTCTGTGTAACAAGATGTTTAAAGAGGCTGTAAGAGTCGCTAACTGGGCTGGGAATGCATCTTGGTTGGCATTACTTGTGGTCCAAGAGGGATGTGGGCAGGGGCCAGGCAAGTAACCTAGGGTGGGATGAGCAGGGAGCAAGAGGAATGGGCTTCCTCCAGGGGCCCCCAGGAGCCAAGGAGGGCTCTGTGTGGCCTCATGGCAGGATCAGGTATGCATTTTCCAAGGCTCATCACTGTCACGAGTAGGGAGTGGATAGAGGCTGTGGCAGCGGCAAGGAGGCAGAAAGGGACGAAGGGATGGAACCAAGGCCAAGCCACGCATATGGAGGGAGAGGACTGGGTGACTATCATGGAGGGGGGAGAGGGGGGCACCAGAGAACTTCCGGCTGCCTCAGAGCTGGCTTCTGGTTGGGTGTATTGAGTCCGAGGTGCCTGTGGATCCCAGGTTCTCTGGAGGTGGGAGGTGGGCGGGTGAGTGGGTATGTGAGTCTGATGGTCCAGAAACCTGGGCTAGAGCCTGGGCGGGGACCCATCAGTTCACAAGTGGTAACTGAGGCTCCAGGGGATGGTGAGGGTCCCAGGGATGGCAGAGGGTGAGTCAGGAGTGCAGGGACACCGTTCTCATGCTCTGGGGATACAGCTGGGAGGCACTGCGGCGAGAGTGTCTGTTGTCTGAAGGCCCTCAGTGTGTAGTGCTCTGTCCCAGCAGGCACAGGAGCAACATCCAACCCGTCCTGTGCGGCTGAACTCCAGGCAGAATGGGAGGTGATGGATCTGTAGTGGCGCCCTTCCAGGCAGAGGTACACCCCTGTGGGATGTTTGGGGTGAAACAGGAACTCCCAATGCTCCCAGGACTCGGCATGGGGCAGGACCCCCCCCAGGGAGGGTGGCGCACTCAGGAGCTGGCAGAGCCATCCACGGTGGCTGGGGGCTCGTGGGTCTCAATCGGGGGTGGTTTGGTGACTGGCTGTGGCGGTGGGGTGACACTGCGCCTAGCAAGGGGAGGCCAGGGATGCTGCTCCACCGCCTACAGGGCGTGGACAGCGCCCCCGCGAAGAATGACTCACCCGAAACATCAACAGTGATGAGCGTGAGGACATGGAGTTGGGGGCTGGGGAGGGCTTAGGTCTCGCTTCATCCAGCCTTTTCCTGGCACGGAGGACAAGCTCCAGGACGGGCCTGGGCCAAGGGCCCCCAGGAGCCAGGGACAGGTGCCCCCAGGCCACACCCCTGCCTTCCTCCCAACGGCGTGTGCGGAGCCCCAGCAAGTGTCCAGGGGTGGCCTGGAGAAGGCCCAGCCCGTGTCTGGTTTCCCTGGCTCCGTGGTGGTGTGTGTGGAGGGCTGCAGCTCACTGCACGTGCTTTTTGAAGGTCCCCTCCCCACCTCGACCCTGAATCAGGCGTGGTGCAGCCTTTTCTTTAATCTTGGACTGGAAGATACACAGGTGGGGAATGGGGCTTCGGGGAGCGGGGGCACAGTCCTGGGTGAGAGGCCTGGGGAGGTTGGAGGGGTCAGGGCAGGGCCACAGGGGCTCTGGGAGGGCAGGGCTCGGCCCCCACAGCCGTCCTTCTGCTGGGCTGTCCCCACCTCTTGAAGCCCCAGGCTGACCGTCCAGCCAAGGGGTCCAGATTCTGCCGGACCAGGCTAGCCTGGACGTGTGCTGGGTGGGATCCCAGCTCTGGGGAGGGAGCAGCCTCTTTAGTAGCCTGAAGGCTCCCCACCCTTCCTGGGGTCCGCTGCGGCGTACACGCAGGCCCCGTCCTGGGACACGGCCTGGACCACGTTCAGGAAAACGGGCCTCTCGGTCTGGTTCTGGCCCCGGTACTGGAGCCCCTTCTTCACCTCCTGGAGAGGAGAGAAGGCTGGTCATGGAGGGGCTGGGACCCCGGGCAGGGAGCTGAGGACCCTGGCCAAGGAGGCAGGACTGGCAGGTGCAGTCTGGGAGAGGACAGAGGGGCGCTGGACGCAGCCTTGTCTGCAGGCATGGAGTCTACAGCCTCCCACTCCAAAGGCCCCAGAGGAGAAGCCTGGGCTCCAGGGGATATGATAGGAGGACATCGCCTGGACTAGAAGGAAGCTGAGATGCAGGTTCACTTCTGTCCTGGATCAAGGACACCAGGGGCCTCAACGTGACAACCAAGGAGTCCAAGGGCTTCTGTGGAGAAGATAGCTTTCAACGTTTTGAGGACCTTGAAAGCAAAATCTTCTAGAAGGCAGAGCTTGGGCCCTTTGGAGTCCCAGGTCACCCATACATAAGAAAGGCCCAACTCAACATCTGGCTCCTGCCCTGGACAGGAGGAATGGCCCTGGTGCCAGCATTGTTGGCAGCTTAGGACCTGCCATCTCAACACCAGCATGAGAAGACGGGGGTCCCAGACTCTCCAGGGCCCTGCCCCGCTGGTGGAGGAGTCAGCTAGAGGCTTCTGAACACCCATGAGTCCAAGGACATGGACCCCAGGCCACAGGCACCAGCGGTCCCCAAGGGTGAGGCACTACGAACACGGGCTGTAAAGGCTCAGGTCTGAGACGGTGAGTGTGTGGAATTGGAGGGCGTCAGGGCCCAGGCGTTGGTGTCTGAGCGCCCGAGTACCTTGCCTCGGGGCCTGGTCCCCACACTTGCCAGTCTGTGACTCTTCACACAGATCCTGGCACGTGGAGACCTGTGTTACTCGGGCCCCACATTCCCACTTAAGGCCACGGACCCCTGCCCACCAGGGCCCTCAGTTCCAGGTGCCCTGCAGTCCCCAGGACCTGAGCCACGGGTACGGCGAGGTCTCCAGGCGCTATGGCCTTGGGTGTATCTCTGCCTGACGTGCTAATTACCTAGTGTCCTTAGGTTGGAAGGCCCAGCTCCTCACAGCCACAGCAGGACCTGTGGTCCTCGGAGACTATTCTTTAGCGTCGTAGTGGCCAAACTCCAAGGCCCTGAGGAACAAGGACCCTCCTGGCCTCAGGCCTGGGCCTTGGCTCTGAGGGCCCTTGGAGACTCAAGGTCTCCACCCAGTGCCTCAGATGTTCTCCATGGGAGGTCCTGACCTGTGTGGCCAACACTCTAACCTTCCAGGGAGCTGAGGGCCGTGGGCTCGGGGTTCTCTGGATTCCAGGCTGTCAGGTCCAAATTCTCAGAGTTGAGGTCCTTGGAGAATGGTGTTCACAGAGTAAAGACCTTCAGTCAAGGTCAAGGAGAAGGGCCTAAGAGGATGAGTCCTGGGAGAGCATCAAGTCCTCCTGCCATGGAGAGGACCCTGCACAGGGAGGGAGGGAGGCTGGGAGGGAGGGCCTCGGACTCTGAGAGTTTGGGCCTGACGGGCTGAGGTCCTTAGTCTCCAGGCCCAAAGACCAACGTTCTCAGGACTACACACCCCCTTGGACTCAAGGCCCCTCACTCTGTGGTCCTCAAAATTCCAAGGGCCCCGGGAGGCGGCTTTGAGACCAGAGAAGCTCATAACAGGAAAGGCAGCTTTGATGACCTTGAACCCCAGCTGCTTGAATGGACCCTGGGCATGAAGTTTGGAGTCTTGAAAAGCTGCTAGTCCTTTAAAGTGGGTCCTAGTGAGGGCATCTGCCAGCCCAGAGACCTTCCAAGGAGGCCAGCCATCTGCCCAGGAGGAGGGGAGGTGCTGGGAGTCCCCATTCAGCTCCTGGGCCTGCTTGTGTGGGGAACCAAGAACCCAATGCCATGGAGGGAAATCCCTCTGCAGACTCCCAGGAATAATAGACTCCTTTAGAAATAGACCCGCAGATAAAAGCTGCAGATCGCACAAGGAAGCAGATCACCACGAGGGAGAGTCTGAGAGGCCTCAGCCGGGGAAAGTAGCTTCCGGATAGAATGGCCCAGAAAGAGCAGGGACCAAGGTGCAGGGGAACTCGTTCTGGGAGTCGTGTGAACAACACCCTGTCCCCTGCCGTGGAGACCAGCTGCCTGTTGCCTCCCCCATGGAGCTTCTCAACTCCTGGTGGCCCCCAAAGCCAAAGTGCACCGGGCACACTCAAAAGCTGAGGCCCCACCAGGGGCTCTGAAGGCAAGCGCTGAGGCGTCTGTCTAGCGGTCTCTTGGCCCACGGCCTCACCTGGCTGAAGCTGGGCTCGTACTCTACCCGGCCCTTGCTGTCCACGTGCAGGATGGGGGCTGCAATGGCAGCTTGCAGGTCAAGGCCCAGCCACAGCTTGTTCATGATGGCCTGTTTGGGGAGAGAAGGATGCAGGCAGGGAGGGAGGGAGGGGCACCAGCCACCCTCCCCAACCCCTCCCAGGACATGAGGACAACAGGGCCGCCCAGCAAGGGCACGTTCCATCCAGGAGCCCCCAGACTCACCTGGGCCACAGCAGAGATGATGAGCTCCCCGCCAGCCCCGCCGATCACCAGCTTCGACCCCTGGGCTGCGTTGACCAAGATGGAGGGGACCATGGATGAAGGGGGCCGCTCACCTGGAACTGGAGGCCGGACGGGTATCAGTGCAGCCTCGCTTCCGAGCCAGCGCCCCCACGGGGCCACCCCCTCCATCCCTGTCTCTGTGCTGGGCCTGCCCGGCCTTCCTGCCTTCCCTCCTCTCGTCCGGGGGCATTGTGCTCACCAGGAGGGGGGGTGACTCCGGAGCCCCGCCGGTGCCTCCAGCACAGGTCCAGGAGCTCGTTGTTGAGGAGGATGCCCGTGCGCGGTGAGTACACCATGGCTCCAAAGCTGTGGACAGAGGCAGAGCTGGGCGCAGGCCGTGGGCTCCCGACACACATGGGCTGCACCCCAGCGCTCCAGAAGCTCCTCGTTTTAGCAGCTGTCCTCCAGCATCCTGGAACTGCTCTTCCCTCCCTGGCCCTGCCCCCAAAGATCCACCTTGTCCCCCACCACGGCATCCTCCTGGTTGTAAGGCCCGTCCTCATCCTGGCCCAGGGCCACCCCATCAGCAGCCTTTTCGGCCAGAGGTGTCAGGGTGTAGGACCCTTTTGACACAGGAGAGGGGAAAACAAGGTACCGCTCGATGGACACAGCCAGGGAGGTGCTGGGAGGCCAGGCTGGGGGTGGAGGGCTGAGGTCTAGGGAGTGGAGTGGGGCCTGCCCGCCTGCCCCCGGCCCCACGTACGGCGTATTGATGGTGCTGGTGGCAGACACAGCGCTGCCATCCTCCCCCAGCACGGACACGTGGGCCGTGCCCATCCTATGGCTCCAGGTCTCGGCCAGGCTGTAGTGGCTGAGCTGGTGGTCACCCCGGGTGTCGATCTGCTGGTGGATGTGCTGGGCCAGAGCCTCCCCCAGCAGGTCCTGGGAGGCGTTCTGGGGTGGGCAGACAGGTGACAGGGTCAGTGAGAGGCCAGGTGGAGTCACAGAGCAGAAGGTCCCCTAAGGGTGTCAGAGATGCAGCGCCACCACTGCCCCCCCGTACCTGCCCCTCCAGGGCTCCCTTCAGTCCCCAGACTGCTGTACCCTCCCTGCTCTGGCCCACTGCCAGGCCATCCGGTTCTAGAACCAACCATGTACACATCCCGCCAGCCTCACCCGCCAGGCTCTCAGGGTCTGTGGATGGAGCACCCGTTGGCCTGACCCTCCCTTCATGCTGAGCCCTGGGGCAGGGAAGGGGGCTCTCCACCAGCTCAGGGCACCTCACCTGGACCTCCGGGTGGCTTCGAGGGTCCCACAGCCGCCACCTCTGCCCCCTAGCAAACTTGAGCGTCTCCACGAGGTGATGGTACAAGTTCACCCTCCCCTCGGGCCTGGCCACTGACTCCGCGGAAAAGTTGAACCCTGGGGAGGGGGTGGGCGCAGGTGGGGGTCATCCTGTGCAGTGGTTTGAGAAAGATTTGTCCATGTCCTAATTCTCAGAACCTGTGAATACCTTATATGGAAAAAGAGTGAATATTACCTTGTATGGCAAATGTGTGATTAAATTAAGGATCTTGAGAGGAGCGGATTATCCTGGATTATCCGGGTGGGCGCTAAATGTAATCACATATATCCTTATTAAACAGACACAGAGAAGAGGGAGGCTGAAATTGCAGGGATGCAGCCACAAGCCTAGGAATGCTGGCAGACGCCAGAAGCTGGAAGAGGCAAAGAACAGATTCTCCCCCAGGCCCCCCGGAAGGAATGTGGCCCTGCAGGCACCCTGATTTTGAACTTCTGGGCTCCAGAACTATGAGAGAATAAATTTCTGTTGTCTGAGCCACCAGGTTTTGGTAATTTGTGATACTTTGTTACGGCAGCCACAGGCTGCATCAGGCAGCCCCATCTCTGGACGCTGCCAGGATGCCTCCCGCACCCCGCAACCCCCTTGCAGGCTGCAGTAGGCTGGGCCTCAGCCCTAGCTGCACACACTGGACCGGCAGCTCACCACCTGCAGAGCCACTGCACCTGTGCCCTGCGCCGGGGTCACCTGGGGGCACTTAGTGGGTAGATGACGGCAGACTCTTCAGCAGAGCCCAGGCGTGGGCCACACCGGAGGCCAGCTCTAGAACACACCGTCCTGGCCCACTCCTCAGCCCCGTCTTCAGCATCTGAGGAGGGGGCTGAGCTGGAGGAGGCAGTGGCTGCCCAGAGCCTGGCTGGGCCTGGAATTCAGTTCACGGGCGCCGGACCCCCTGGCTCCTGGGGGCCTCACCTTTGAGCACATTGAGGACAAAGCTGAGAATCGCGCCCCCTGCAGGCGGTGGCGGTGAGTACAGGGTGTAGTCCCCCAGGGGCACCTCCAGGGCGTCCACCACCTCAGGCCGGAATGATGCCAGGTCCTGCGGGGTCAGCCGGCTCCCTGGGGTGAGACAGAGGACTCCATGTACAGACGGGGAAACGAGGTGCAGAGTGTCAGCCAGGGACCTTGGTTTACACAGTGGGGGCCCCCCTCGTTCCCTAGCCTTCTAGGCTCAGAGGGGTGGTGCTGGGCCTGTGGGCAGTGGCCTCAGGGTTGGGGGATGGGTGGACAGAGGCCAGGGACGGGCAGGTTGGAGGGGAGAGTGGGAGAAGGTCGGGGAGGCAAGCTGGCCTCTGAGAGACTCAGGGTGGCCAACTCCAGGCCCAGGAGCACCCCTGCAGCCACCGATAGCTCCCGTCTCGTGGCCCTAACCCTCAGGGTCCTGCTCCTCGGGGGCTTTGACTGCAAGGTCCCTGAGACCAGCAGTGGGCATGACTTGGGCAACGACCTCTCCAAGCCCTAGGAGCAGCTGGCCCCCTCTCAGGGCGAGGGGAGGGGAGGGCCGGACCCACCCTCAGCCCTGGCGCCCAGACCCCTCTTTCTCTGGCGGAACGGGGCTGTGGGGCCTCACGTGCTGACCTTCCTTGGCAACGTCCTCCAGCAACATTTGGCCCAGCCTCCCTGTGTAGAGGGCCTCTGCGCCTTCCGCAGCCACGGTCTCCAAGGTGGCGGCCAGCGCGGGCCACGGGAGTGGGTCGTGAGGACTCAGGGGTTCTGTCCCATTGAAGAAGAGCTGCCTGGGGGGTGGGGGGCAGCCTCAGGGTGAGGCCAGGTCCTGGAGGGCAGCCACACTTTTGGAGGGACCCTACAGGGAGGGAGTCCTGGTCCAGAGTCCTGAGGGGCTGTGGTGGACATGGGGGCAGATTCTCCAGGATTGGGTGGGGCTGACACCCCTCACGTCTCTCATCACCCAGGCCCAGGGAGGACACGCCCCCCCGCCAAGCCAGCGTCCACCCAGGGCTTGACACCTGGCATTCCTCCTGGTCAGTGGGCTGCCCGGGTGGGCGAGTGGGATGGCCAAAGCCCTCCTGCCAGCCCAGAGAGAGTGGGTTGGGGGGGGAGGGCAGGGCCCAAATCTGCACCCTGGGAGCCCCATCACTTTGGCATAAACTGTCTCTGGCCTGAGCCCTCTGATGAGGTTCTGCCACGTGGAACCGGAGGTCTCTGAGCTGTGACATAGCCAGTGACATATTGGCCAGCCAGGGCCCCGGCCCCCAGAAGGTTGATCCGCTGGCTGGAGGAGGGGCTGAGGAGGGGCCCTGGGCCCCCGTCGGAGCTCACCTCAGGGACGATGCGTGCAGGGAAGGGCGCAGGTAGCTGCTACGCAGGAAGCGGCTGAGGATGCGGGGCACGCGGAGGCCCCCCCGGAGCAGCGCGATGGTGGGCCTGAAGAGCTGCGCCCAGGGCAGGCGGCCGTGGCGGTGGTGGGCCTCAGCGTAGCCACGGAGCTCCCCAGGCACCCCGATCCACTGGGCACCTGCACGGCATGGGTGTCATGCCCCTGCCCCTGGGCCGCCCCCCTTGGCCCCCGGGGGCCCTCTGTCACTCCACTCTTGGCTGCCTGGCCCCCCAGCCGTGGCAGCCAGAGCGAGCCTTCTGGAGCCCACCTGGGAGCACGGCCCTCCCCCTCACACTCCTGTACCTCCCCATTTCCCTCTGCACAAAGTCCATGGCCAGGCCTGTGGGCCCAGAAAAACTGGCCCCATCCCCACCCCCCACCCCCAGCCCCCCAACCTGTCTCCACTGAACCCTCCGGGCCTTCGGCTGAGGTGGTCCCTCTGCTTGGATCGTCCCTCCCAACTCAGAGAGCCCTCCCCCGGGAAAACCTCCGCAGGGGCTCCCCATCCCCAGCTGCCACCCCTCAGTGCCAGGGTGGTTCAGCTGTCCATCAGGGGCGCTGCCCCTTCAGGGTGGGGGGTTCTGGTCAGCCCCAGTGGTCTGGTGGGGTGGGAGCGGGTGGCCCCTCTAGGGCCTCACCTGTGCCCAGAGGCTGGGCCTGCTTGCACTGGTCCAGCAGACCTGGGACGTGGCTGGCGGGTACCGTCTCCCTGGCGTTGATGACCTCCACCTTCCCTGGAGTTGGGCAGGGCGTGTGGGGTGTCAGGGGCACCCCGGTGGCTGCCAGGCCTCACTGCACACCAACAGTCCCCCTCAGACAGCCCTGGCCCTGCTCTCGACCTCAGTTTCTCTCTCTACCATGAACTGGCCTCTGCGCTGGTTTAGGCTTTGCAGAGATTGGGGGGCACCAAGAGACCCAGGAAGGGGCGTGGGTAGACAGGGCAGGTCGGCCACACACTCAGGTGGTCTAAAAGGACCTCACTGTTAGCACCTGTGGACGAGCCCATCCTCCCCACGGGGGTCCCGTATGGACTCACCTGTGGACGCATTGTAGATAGTGAAGATGACCCCTCCACCCAGGCCCATGCTCTGGGGGTTGACAACCCCGGTGCAGACCAGAGCCGCGATGGTGGCATCCACAGGTGAGCCGTGCTGCTGGAGGATGGCTCTAGGGAACATGGCACAGAGTAAGTGGCCTGGCTCCCCTGCCCTGGCCTCCTGCCCTGGGCTGCTCTGCTAGCATTCACTGGGGAATGGGGACATGTGGGTGGTCTGCTTGCTGCCACCAAACCGCAGGTTAGTTTTGAGACCACACTGGGCTGCCCCCTCAAGTCCAGCCACTCACAGGTGTACAGCACTCTACAGATTGCAAATTGTGATGCCATTTACACTGCCCCTGGCTGTATATAAGGTTCTTCTCAGTTTACAAAGTGCTCCAGCTGCCATTATTCCCTAGGTCCTCCCAGCAGCAGTGGCTCATTTACAACAGGCAGAACCAGGCCCGGGCCAGCCCCTCCGTTCCTCCCGGCAGCGCCGGGAGCCTAGCCTAGCAGATGCCACTCCTCATCTCACTGGGGACACACTGGCCCAACCCCTTCAAGACTGGATTTTTTCAAGTCACCCCGGGATCCTGCCCTGCCATCAGGGCTTAGGGCTTGGGCTGATGGGTTCCACAGCCCCCCCCAGGGCCCCACGGTCTGTGGGAATGCTCTCAGGCCTCAGTCTCCCCATCTGTCCACGGGCAGCGAGGGGTGAACCCTTCAGCTCCTAGGTGCTGGTCAGACTGGCCTGTGCCGAGGAAATGCCCATCTCCCTGGGGCACAGCCTTGCACAACTCACTGGGGGCTGCCTCTTCCCTCACAGCCAGGAATCCTCCCCAGCACCTCAAGGTCACAGATGCGAAACCAAGGCCCAAAGAGGGGCTGGGCCTGGGTCCCCTTCCCCCACCGCTGACCCCAGCACCTTCTCAGCTCAGGCACACTGATCCGACGACTCCATGCTGGGCTCACCCCTCCCCGGAGCCACATATCCCTGCTCTGGGCCCACACGTGGGCACACATGGGGGCCACATGGACACAGGTAATCTTGGAATGGGAAAGAGGGCACAAAGACAGAAGTATGAAAGAACTAAGATTCTACATCCAGGCACAGAGAAACACACACTTTAATTAGAATAAAACACCATAAACAAAGAAAAAAGACAAACTGGAAAAAACTAAATTCCCATCACAAAGGCCGCATCTCACTTGACCTCGGAAGTGCTCTCCGCACTAGGTTTTCAGGACCCCCACTTACCACGCTCCGGTTTTCCTCCCACCACCCCAATCTCAGGATGTTAGAAGCCCCAGGCTCAGTCCTTGGTCCTGGTACATCTATGTCCTCCCCCAGATGAGCTGATCCAGGCTCAGGGCTTAAAATGCAACCTCTGTGCTGATGACCCCCAAATTTGATCTCCCCTAAACTCCAGGCACTTATCCCCAGCCATCCACAGGCTACCTCCCCTAGGCATCTAAGAGGTATTTCACTCTTGACATGACCTAAACTGCACTTTTTCCTTCCCTCCCACCTCTGCCCCGCAAACTGCTCCTTTGTTAGTCATCACGATCCTAGAAAAGGACACAACCATTCACCCTCAGGCTATAAACCTCAGAGTCGTCCTTGATTGGTCACTTTCTTTCATCCCCATATCCAATGGCCAATCCTGCCTGTTAGTTATACCTCCAAAATACACCTAGATTCCAATCCTTTCTCATCACCTCCTCCACCACAGCACCACCCTGGTCTAAGCCACCAGCATCTCTCACCTGGGTTACTGTAACAGTCTCCTATCTGGTCCCCTGCATCTGCCTTGCTCCCATAGGTTTTTAAAAAAATAATCTGTTAACATGTAAAGCAGACATCCTAGTAATGAAAGACTAAACAATTCAGACCAAACTTCCACAGACAACTAGAAAAGCCAGACAAATAGAAAACATCTGCTCAAAGGCGTCAGAAGCAGGAGAGAAATACAGGCCTCCGAGTGAGAGGAGCCTGGCTTTTGGAGCCGCTTTTCCCCTCCAGATGACTGCCAGTCCTGGAAGAGGAGGTTGAACAGCCAAGCAGGGCTTCAGACATCCTCAGAAGAGGATCTCGCTGTGGTTTATGTCAAAGAGTGTTTTTCCTGTGTTTTCCTCTAAGTTTTTTTTTTCTGTGTGTGTGTGTGGTACGCGGGCCTCTCACTGTTGTGGCCCCCACCCCGCCCCCTGTTGCAGAGCACAGGCTCCGGACGCGCAGGCTCAGCAGCCATGGCTCACGGGCCCAGCTGCTCCGTGGCATGTGGGATCTTCCCGGACCGGAGCATGAACCCGTGTCCCCTGCATCGGCAGGTGGACTCTCAACCACTGTGCCACCAGGGAAGCCCGTTCTTCTAAGAGTTTTATAGTGTCTGGTCTTACATTTAAGTCTTTAATCCATTTGGAGTTTATTTTTGTGTATGGTGTTAGGTAGTGTTCTAATTTCATTCTTTCACATGTAGTTGTCCAGTTTTCGAGCACCACTTATTGAAGCGGCTGTCTTTTCTCCATTGTATGTTCTTGCCTCCTTTGTCATAAATTAGGTGCCCATATGTGTGTGGGTTTATCTCTGGGCATTCTGTACTGTACCACTGATCTATATTTCTGTTTTTGTGCCAGTACCATACTGTCTTGATTACTGTAGCTTTGTGGTATCGTTTGAAGTCGGGACACCTGATTCCTCCAAATCCGTTTTTCTTTCTCAAGATTGCTTTGGCTATTCGGGGTCTTTTGTGTTTCCATACGAATTGTAAGATTTTTTGTTCTAATTCTGTGAAGAATGCCATTGGTAGTTTGATAGGGACTGCATTGAATCTGTAGATTGCTTTGGGTAGTATAGTCATTTTCACAATATTGATTCTTCCAATCCAAGAACATGGTATATTTCTCCATCTGTTTATGTCATCTTTGATTTCTTTCATCAGTGTTTTACAGTTTTGTGAGTACAAGTCTTTCGCCTTAGGCAGGTTTATTCCTGAGTATTATATGTTTTTGCAATGGTAAATGGGAGTGTTTCCTTAATTTCTCTTCCTAATTTTTCATTGTTGGTGTATAGGAACACCAGAGATTTCTGTGCATATAGGCCTCAAATTATTTCTAAACAGTTTTAACAATCTTTATACACGCTCGCTAGTGCTCAATTAAAAAGGACTAAGCTGGGGCTTCCCTGGTGGCGCAGTGGTTGAGAGTCCGCCTGCCAATGCAGGGGACGCGGGTTTGTGCCCTGGTCCAGGAGGATCCCACATGCCGTGGAGCGGCTAGGCCTGTGAGCCATGGCCGCTGAGCCTGCGCATCCGGAAGCCTGTGCTCCACAACGGGAGAGGCCACAACAGTGAGAGGCCCGCGTACCGCAAAAAAAAAAAAAGATATTAATATAATTATAACCATTATAACAAACATATAAACCTTTCTCAGTATCAAAAAGTATATCAGAAAGAGAAAATAAGAGATATATTTATTTTGCAAAAAACAGAAATAATTTTAAAAGAAATAAAGAGAAAAAAGAAAAGAAAAAAATATATATATATACACACATACACATATGCATTTGAAAGAAGAGAAAAGAAACACAGGAAAAATAAATCCAAAACAAATGAAAATGATTTCCTCTAAAAGAGAGAATAGGAACAGAATAAAGTTCATATGGATGAGAGTGAGACTTTGGAGAATACCTTTTTATACAGTTCTGACTTGTATTCAGAAAGAAAATTAAACAGAAAGGATGAAAAAGAAAACCCTAAAATTGAATTTTAATTGAAAAAAACTAAGCTAATAGTATATTGAACTGTTAACATAATCACACAGGAAAAAGAATTTAATTAACTGCACATCTTTCATGGGATATATCTTAAGGACCAAAAAAACCTCGGCAAAGACATCTTGAATTTTCTCTAGTAGATTCATTGTTCATAGTGTATTGTTGAAGTAATTCTGAAACTTTTTTGTGAGTACCTGGGGATACAGCAAGTAAGTAAATATATGGACATTGCTGGGAACTTCTCATAGTTCCAGAGACAAGATGGGATGGAGAAAGATGCAGAAGACCACATCATAGTGGATTTGAACTGGAGGTGTCAGAGATTTTACATTTTTTCTTGTTGTATGCACTGATACTACCTAGAAGCAATGGCATCCCAATAATAATGAACCCTCTTAGCATCCAGATTTTCATTTCTAAAATACCATTCTCTACCAATTCCTGATTTCAGGTGTGAGGGAATATACAAATAGATCCTGGAACATTTTGTGTATAAGTCAAGAAAATTCTCTAAGACTGATGGATTCGTGTAAAAGAACATAGATGCTGGCTTAAAGGGGCTCTCACTGGTCAAATTTGTGACAATTTGAGCATCAGAAAGAGTAAAGTGATGGATTATAACATAGTGAACTAAAATAATCCATGAGTCAATAGTAATACTCAAGAATATCTGGGTTGGGGAAGGGGGATCTTTTTTACAGAAGAATGCCAGCCAATGAGTGGTGAAGAAATGACTAGTTTAGAAATCACCTTTTTGCAAACACAAATGTATCTGTTGAGACAAGGATAAAAATCGATGCTAAAACATGGGATAAATGTTGTTTGAGAAAAGGATATTCGCCTGGTCTCAAAGTATCAAACCGTATGTTACTAATTTAATAGGGAAATGGTACCCCGTACAATGGAGAGATCTGGAAGACACCACCTTTATGAAGTGATCCAACTTGGCATCACAATGATGAGAGGGTCTGACATTGTGTTCCCTCTTGTGTGATACAATGGGAAGACAAAATACCTATCTTATATTGTGTTTAACCTGAATCTGATCGTAAATAAATTATAAAAACAAACCAAGATTGTAAAGAAAGACTGATACAACTGAACCGACTTCTTTAATGTCACAGAATATCAACTTTTTTTTTTTTTAAAGCAGGGGATTATTCTAGATTAAAGAAGACTAGAGAAACATGACAATCACTGGATACTGGATCTAAAAAGAAAGGTGGGTTGGGGGTGGGGGTGGGATGAATTGGGAGATTGGGATTGACATATAAACACTAATATGTATGAAATAGATAACTAATAAGAACCTGCTGTATAAAAAAATAAAATAAAATTCAAATTAAAAGATGAAAGAAAAAGAAAGAAAGAAAGAAAGAGAAAGAAAGAAAGAAAGAAAAAGAAAGAAAGAAAGAAAGAAAAAGAAAGATTGGGTCAATTGGAAAATTTTTGAATTGGACTAGGTATTAGATACTATAATTTTACCAAGGTTAAATTTCTTGAGTGTGATAATGGTATTAAGGTTATATAGGAGAATAATCTTATTCTTAATAGATACATGTTTGAAATATTTAGGGATAAAGTGTCATGATAAATGCAACTTATTTTCCAAATATGTGGAAAGATAGATATATGGAGAGAGAGTGAGAGAGCACGAGAAAGAGACAGAGAGACAATGTGGCAAAGTATGAACAACTGGTGAATCTAAGTGAAGTGTGTATGGGTATTCTTTCCATTTTTCTGTGGGTGTAAAACTTTTTCAAAATAAAAATATGAACATTTAGGGGAAGAACTACAAAAAACTTGTGGAATGCAGCTAAGCCAAACTTTGAGGGAAAATTATAGCTTTAAGTGCATGTACTAGAAAAGACTTTAAAGATCAATCATCTATGTATCCACCTTATAATTTGTTTTTCCCAAAATGTATCTCAAGATGAATATTTTTTAAAAAGCAACTTAAACTCAATGGAAGGAGGAGAAAAAAGCCAAGATAAAAGTAGAAACTAATGAAAGAGGAAATAAATGCATCATAAAGAAAATCAACAAAGCCAAAAGTTGATTCTTCCAAAATACAATAAAATTGATAAAACTCTTATCAAGACTGATCAAGAATGATAAGAGAAAACGCTAGTTACCAATATCAAGAATGAAAAATGGGGGCTTCCCTGGTGGCGCAGTAGTTGAGAATCTGCCTGCTAATGCAGGGGACACGGGTTTGAGCCCTGGTCTGGGAGGATCCCACATGCTGCGGAGCAACTAGGCCCGTGAGCCACAACTACTGAGCCTGCGCATCTGGAGCCTGTGCTCCGCAACGAGAGGCCGCAATAGTGAGAGGCCCGCGCACCGCGATGAAGAGTGGCCCCCGGTTGCCACAACTAGAGAAAGCCCTCGCACAGAAACTAAGACCCAACACAGCAAAAATAAATAAATTAATTAATAAACTACCCCCAACATCTTCTAAAAAAAAAAAAAAGAAAAAGGGGCCTCATTACAGACTCTGGACATTAAGAGGATAATAATGAGAGGACGTTATAAACAATTATATGCCAACACATGACAACTTGCACAAACTGGACAAATTCCTTGGAAAGAACTTACCAAAACTGACTCAAGAAAAAATAAAAACTTGAAAGTCTTATACTTGTTAAAGAAACAGAATCTGTTATTTAAAACCTTCACATGCACACAAAGAACTCAGGCTCAGAAGATTAACCAGTAACTTCTTACAAACGTTTAAGGAGGAAATAACACCAATCTTAAGAACAAGAAACAACAACAACACAAAACCTATTCTTGCAGACTATGGAAAAGGAGAGGACATTTCCTAGCTCTTTTTATGAGACCAGTGTAACCTTGACACCAACACCTGACAAGGACATGAGAAGAAAGGAAAATTACAGACCAGTACCTCTCATGAATATGAAGAAAAAAATACTAAACAAAATATTAGCAAATCAAACTTAGGGATAACTAAAAATGATATTAAATCATGAACAAGCTGGGCTCCTTCCAGGAAAGCAAGGGCAGTTTAACATTTATTGCATTTTTTTTTTTTTTTGGCCGTGACACCCGCGGCATGTGAGATCTTAGTTCCCCAACCAAGGATCGAACCCACGCCCTCTGCATTGGAAGTGTGGAGCCTTAACCACTGGACTGCCAGGGAAGTCCCACTGCACTTTTTTAAAGGGAGAAAAATCATTTGATTGTCTTGATAATGCAGAAAATGCATTTGATATACATTTGACAGAAAGATGGGCAAAAGATTTTAACAGAAATTTCACAGACGAGGATACCCACAATGACCAATAATCACTTCCAGTCCCTCAGCATTAGGTGTGGAGTTATTGTCTATCTCCCCCCACTACGAAGGCAAGAGCCTTGACCATCTGGTTACCACTATGACTCCAGGACAATGGCTGGCAGGTGGCAGGTGCTGCAGGTAGCCAAGCATCACACACCTTCACGCATCCAAGATGCCCGCCAACATGTACCACGAACACGGTCATGTCAACAGGATGGTACGTGCTCAGGGCCACCTGGGTTGGGGTTCCTACTCACCAGGCAAGTGCCTCACCCTCCTTGAGCCTGGGTCTCCTCAGCTGTGAAGGGGCCAGTTGTGGCCAGCAGAGAGCTGCGGTGCAGAGCAGTCACACTTCTCTCACCTGCCTGTCCCCAAGGAGCTGGAAGGCTGCTGTCACATACACACTCGGACACGCACGCTCACACGTGTGTATGCATGATGCCCAGGTATACAGGCTGTTTCCTCCTGAACCCCAGAGGGTTGTAAGTGCAGTAATTTCCTGGTGAGCCAACCGGGAGTCCAGAGAGCCACTAGGGTCACAAGGGCTGGGAGGGGAGGAAGGGTGACATCACACCATAATCCCGTGAGCCTTCCCCACAGCAGGGTCCCCTGTTGAGATGCCGACCACATCCAGACCAAGCCACTGTTACAACAGGCCAGGGACACCTCCTCTGGGCTGGGTGCGCTCCGTGACAGAGGTGCCAACACGAGCCCCACTTCACAGGTGGGGAAACCGAGACTTGTCCAGAGTCCCCATTCTCCTCTGCACCAAGGGCATGACCCACAGGCCGACTCCTGAATGGGTCTGAAGCAGCTGACGAGACCCAACCTGCGGGGCCCAGCCCCTCCCCACCCCTGACTCCAGGGCCCCACAGGACAAGCACCCTGGGCCCCCCGCCGGCTCCCTTTACAACCACCCACATGGCCACTGAAGCTCTGGCCTTTACGATCCGAGCCCAGGGTCTGGGCAGGCTGGAATCCTGGGCGGAGGGTGGGGACCCTGGGAAGACTCCACCCTCCAACAACCCCGGAGAGATTCCCTCTCTGCAGGGGCAGCAGAGCAGGACAGTCCCAGCTGGGCCCGCTCATGCTGTGACACCCTGCTGGTCCCTTCTGTGCAGGCCTAGTTTCCTCTAAGTCAAGTGGAACTATGAACCCTCCGCTCAGGATCCTGTGTGGCGTTTCCAAGTGGTCACAGCAGACAGACATCACAAAGCCAAAAAATCACCACTAACCCTGGTCTCCCTAGAAGGCAAGCGCTCACGTGGAGCCTTGGAACTCCCAGTTTGAACATGAGCCTAACACACTGGCATCACGCAGGATGGGACGGACCTCGTTGTCACCGTGCTTCTATCGTGTGTACACTAGGCTCGGAGCCGGATCCTCCCCCAGGGGCTCTGGCTGCTGCAGGAGTCCCAGCCCCACTGAGAGAACCCAGTGCTCACAGGGTGGAAGGAGGTGGGGTCTAGGAGGCCCTTGCAGGATCTCCCCAGCCCTGCCAGATCATGTGAGCCTCTGTCCCACAGCAGCTGTGGCAGCTCCAGGCTCTCTCCCACCCCTGGTTTCTTAGAACAAGAACAGGAAGTGGAACGCCGAGGACATGAAACACTTGGGGGGAACCACATCTGCTCACCTCACCAGCGAGAGTTGCAGAGCAGAGACCCCAACCCCCAGCCCTCCAAAACCCCCAACAAAGACTTGGGGAGACACAGCAGGCCCGGAACCCCCTCGCAGATCCGTGGCAGCAGCCCCCCACCCCTGGGGGCCGCGTCCCCATCAGTGGTCTCTGGGTCTGAAGCCCCGACTTGTTTGCATCCTTGCAAATATGGGCTCAGGGGGCACAGCGCCTCTGCAGTTCTCAGAGCATTGAGAGGGGTCATTCCCCTCCTGGCCCCTGGGAGCCCTCTGGGAAGACCAAGCAGTCTGCCCCCAACTTGTCCCTGTCATCCAAGAGGGAGCCCTGAGGGAGGGGACAAAGCACCCTGAGAAGAGCCTGAGGACCAGGCCAGAAGGCGGCAGGGCAGGGACAGACGAACAGACAGATGGAAGATGAAGGGAGGAAGGAATGAATGAAACCAAGGGAGAAAGCACGGAAGAGGGGTGACCCCGGGACGAAGGGGGCATGGATGCCACCTGCCCAGTGGTGCCCTGGGTGGGACTCAGACACACTGCCCCTTGGTCCAGGACAGTCCTCTTTGGTTCACAAAGCACTTGACTCTGACAATGGCCCTTGAGGCAGATATTCCGGGAAGCAGACTGAGCCGGCAGGGAGGGGGCTGCTAGCCCAGGCTCCCACAAGCCCAGAGTGGGGCAGGGGCCAGGAGGGGCGTGCTGCGCATCCTGTCCTGGCAGGCAGCGGAAGCCTCCTGTGGGCTGGGCTTCCTGGAAGAGCGTTGGGAAACATCAGTTGGGGCCCCTCTCCACAGCCCCCCTGCCCCGGCCCACCGAACATCAGTCACTCTGCCTGCCACTGGCCTGGCTCCAAGCCTTGACACACAGAGGGGAGGCCGCAGGGGACATGATGCCATCAGAGGCCAGTTTTCCAGGGCCAGGAGGGGAGCCTGGTCCTGGCAGGCAGTCCTCACATATGGAGCCCCTGAACCCCCTCACCCATGTCCCTGGGGAAAGACACCAGCCTTGGAAAACTGCCAGGGCTTCTCTGAAGGGGCCGGGACCAGACAAGCAACACTGCAGCAGTGCCCTCGCTGGGCCTCCCAAGCCCTGGAGCTAGGATCAGCCTCACACACCACCTCTGCTCTGCCCACACTGTTGTTACCCTGTGCACCCCTGCTACCTGGTCTGTGCAAGGGCCCTGAGGCTGCTTCCTTACTGGAGCCCAAACCCACACGACCCCCACATGCCAACATGCACACACGTGTGCCTTCTCCACACTCTCGCCACTGGTCACAAAGTCTCCAGGAGGGGTCAGCGCCAAGGGCCACCCAGTTCCCACCCACTTCCTACTCACCGTCCAATGTCCGAGCAGATCTTAGAGTCCGCAGCAACCGCAGCATGGGCAAAGGCCTGGGGGCCACAGTGGACACGGTGCCAAGAGACGACCACGATAGGCACAGTGATGGCCAGCGCCAGCCCCAGCCCCAGCAGGACCATGCTGACCATGGCCCCGTGGCCCTGGGCCATGGCTCTGTGGTCCAGGGGGAGAGAGGAGGTAAGTGGGCACACACACCAGTGGGCGGAGAGATACAGAGAGACAGGTGGATGAATGGACAACAAGATGAGCAGATGGACTCACAGATGATGGGACAGATGGACAAATAGACCGGAGCCAGAGACAAACAAATGGATTGACAGCCAGATGGCTGGACAGAGAAGGACGGTCAGATGGACAAGCGGACAGAGTCAGGATTACAGATAGATAGACAGACAGGTTTCCAGGCGAACAGCGGGCAGCCAGGCGGACAGGTGGGAATGTGGATGGGCGGCTGGCAGCGGGGCTGCTGCCTTCCTCCAGCGCCCACCTCAGAGGCAGAGCTGGCCACCCGCCTGGACTTCCAGTTTTCAGCCCCTGTCTTGGCCCTGGCAAGACGCCAGGCAGCAGGGTGTCTATGGGGACTTTTTCCTGCCAGAGAGGAGTCAGCGGCTGCCATTAACTCCCTCACTGCTGTTCCCACCGCTTGTCCCCTGAAAGCCTTGGTACAATCACCCCTCCCACCGGCTGCCAATGCCCAGGGCTACCCTGTCCCGTCCTGTCCTGTGTGTGTGAGGACTTGGTGCCTGCTTGGCTTCCCAGGGGAAGCTGGGGTGCAGGCCTCCCAGGACCCCACGGCTGCTCCCCGGTTCCCAGCAAAGCCAGGACAGCAGAGTGCAGGCCTGCCCATGACCCTCCCCTGGATCAGGCTCAGTGGGGCAGGGGGCCAGGGCAGAACCCCAACTCACCTCCTCTTCATGGGGCCCCACCCAGCCGCAGCTCACCGCAGCATCCTCAGAGCCAGAGGACACTGGGGCTAAAGGGGACCAGAGGCAGACACAGGGGGACCCAAGGCAATGTCAATCAGGACCCGAGTTCAAGTCCCAGCTCAGCTGAAGCCAGGGCAGGGGGGTGGCCAGGGGTGACCAAGAGGGGACTTGGCTTCCCTGTCTGCTCAGGGGAGGCGACTGGAACACCAAATGCCCAGGACAAGACTTCTGTGTGGGGAATGAAGACAGGGTCTGCGTCCAGCCCTTGGCACACAGTGCCCACCGGACTGTCCACCCCTGGGGCCTGCTGTCCCGGAAATGCCACTGGGCCTCAGGGAGCGGGCTTCCCTTCCACCTGCATCTCTGCCCATCCCTGGTGAAATGTCTGCTTCCCTCTTCCTGAGCTGACAGCACCTCCTCTCCTGGGGGCACCGGCCTGCACCCTGCCCTGCCCAAGCCTCAGGGTGCCCAGCTGGGAGGTGGCTGGGAGAGTGGGGGCTCCCCGAGGTGCCCCCTTTGACGAGACTCAGCAAGGCCCAGGGTGCAGGGGCTGGACTCCCACCCCCAGAGCCCCCACATTCTCCCAGCTTCCTTTCCAGCTGAGCTTTGCCCTCCCCAGGTCTCTTTACCCCTTCTGGCACAGCAGAGAAACTGAGACACGTGCCCACACAGCCACAGAGCCTGCCAGGCCCCCCTTTCCGAAGCCCCTGCCAGCCTGAGCTGGAGGGGCTACTGGGGCACCCTTGGGGGGTGGGGAGGGCTGCGGTCACCTCCCACCACCCCCACCGGACCCCCAAACCACAGTGACATTGCTCAACCAGGAACCAGAGTGCATTCCTGGGCCAGGGCCAGCCCGGGAGGCAGAGGAAGCAGGGACAGAGAGGTCGGCAGGGTCAGGGTGGAACAACGCCCCCTCTCCCCAGCCTTCCTGGTCAGGCAGAGGCCAGGATGCAGGGACTGCTAGAGCGAAGGCCCAGGGAAGGAACAGGCATTGTGCTGGGCTGGCCAGAAGTACGATCAGGGAGGCACAGCCAGGAAGGGCCCTGGACATCCGTGTCCAGGAGATGAGGGGCGGGAAAGAGAGGGGAAGCCAAGTCTCCAGGCTCCAGGGGGGAGCTGAACCCCATAACGGCTGGGGAACTGGGGTGCACCCTGTCCACGTGCTGGGGCCCAGGGAGTTCCAGGCCAGCCCCCACCTCCGCTGGAGCAAGGCCCGCCCCTCAGGCCTCAGTCTTCTCCCCTTTCCTCTGGGGCTAAAATGAGGGCTGAGGAGAGACCTGCCCACCCCACCAGCTCAGCCTCCATCTTGTCCCCCCATGCCCCAGGGACCCCAAAGATGCCACCCTCCAGAGCTCAAGGCTCAGACATGGGAGCACTCTGCAGACCAACACCCTGTTTCCCTGTGGGCACTTTGGAAGCATCAGGATTTTCTGCCTCATGAAGGAGAGCCCAAACCTGGGCTCTCCCAGCCCTGTGCCCCTGCCCTCAGGGGCCCCCACTGGTGCTCACTAGGCAGCGGGATGTCTTGCTGTCGTGCTGGGACGCCCTCACCCCTGCCCGCCTCCCCAGGTCTTTCCCAGCACCTCACCTTGGGCGTTACAACTGTGTATAAAGGATGAGTTAGGAGGCCCTGAGGGAGGGAGGGGCTGGCCCCGGTGGGGGAGGCTGGGTGCCGCGTCTTGTGGTTCTCCCCCACCCAGAGCCACCCTCCCTGGGGTGCTGGCCCAAGCCCTGACCCCTGGGGATTTGGCGACCTCTTCCAGTTCATGGATCCCTGAGAACCGGGCTTCCTTCTGGAATGGATCACAGCTTGGGTTTCACTCTGGGTTTCTGCTTGGAAAGCCCCCTGGGCCTGGCCCTGACCAACATGTTTTGCTCCAGCCTCTTGCCCAATCCCACCCCCACCCAGACCTCAGCTTCACCTCAGTGTGTGCTGGTTATGGTGAGGCTGGACACCCGCCGGGCTGAAGAGGTACCAGGGCTCCCAGGAGGAAACGCCAGGGCCATGCGCCCCCTGGTGGCTCACACTGGGAAGTGCTGCTGCCCAGCCCAGGGAAGAAGTGGCCTGGCTCTCGTCGTGGGGCTCAGGGTGAGGAAGAACAGTGCTTGGCATGGCCCACCCTGGGCCCCCACCCCAGCCCTGCACCCCCAACTCCCGCCCCGTTCCAGTGAGAATGCTGAGGCTGGCTCCAGTGCCTGAGCTGTCCAGACCTCTGAATCCCTTCTCTCCATCCTTCCCTGCACGGGTGGCCCCACTTCACACAGAATGCTGAGGCCCAGGGAATTGGGAGCTGGCCGGCAAGACCGCCCAGAGCCTGGCACTGCAGCCCCCATTTATTGCACTGCTTTGCCGCTCACAGGGGAAGCATGTCCCCCGAAGTCCCACTCCCAGCCCCCCACCCCCAGCGGACATCTCATCCCTGGGCTGCTGGTCCACCTTGCCTGCCTGAGTACTCAGTAGCCCGCAGGCTCCCCGCCTTTCCTGGAGTCTGAGGCAGCCGCCCAGCCGCCAGCTGTGCGGACAATGGCCTGTACCACAGCAATGAAGGCAGAAGTGACCTCGGTGTGGTGGTGCCGGGTCTTCAGGGCTGCAGCCACTGCCTAGGGGTGGGAGGGAGAGGGAGGCCTCAACGGGGGCCCAAGACACCATCTGAACCACACCTGTGTGGGCATGGGTTCCAAAGACACAGGTGGTGCCATTTCTGTCTGAGTGGCCACGAAGAGCAAGTTGGGGGCAGCTGGGCCGACTGGGTCTCATCGGAGCGGGTGGCCTGGCCCTCAGAGCATGGGGTGCAAAGTGGCCCAGGCAGCGGGCATGAGGGTCATCTGCCCCAGGCAGAGGACAGCAGCCATCGTCCACTCCGCAATGACACAGGAGACCCAGGTCCTGTTCCAGGATTCCCAGGGGCCCCCACTGTGACTCAGCACCACCCCCCAACCTGGTCAATGTCTTTCTCCAGCGTCGTGGTGTTGGGCAAAAGCTGGTTGTGCAGCCGGGGCTCCTCCACCGCCTGCTTCACATCGTAGCCGAACCACAGGCTGTGGATGATGGCCTGCGGATGAGGGGATGGGGTCAGTGTAGCCCAGCGGGCAAGGGGCTGGGGGCACAGGCAGGTGGCACATACCAGTGCAGTGGACGTGGTGATCTGCGTGCCCCCGGAGGCACCCACCACCATGCGGACCTGGCCATCCTGACCCACGATGATCGCCGGGCACATGGACGAGAGCGGCTGTTTCCCTGCAGCCGGCCGGTGGGAGGGAGGGGACAGAGGAGCTGGTCAGCTGCCTGCTGGGACACCAGCCCCCTCCCCACCCAAGCCCTGTGCCCACACCTGGTGTGATGAAGTTGGCCGGTGAGGGGGGCACCCCGAACTGGTTGATGATGTTGGGGGAGCTGAAGTCATCCATCTCATCGTTAAACAGGATCCCATTGGCCCGTGACAGCACCTTGGAACCGAAGCTGCAGACCAGCTGGGTCAGAGAGCTGTGCCCACCCCTGCCCCGTCCCACCAGCCCCACGTGCCCACCAAAGTGCCAACACGCTCCCTGGGGAGCTGGGGGCCAGCACTCTACCAATGTGGAGCCCCCCTTCTAGGACACGCAGGCAGCCCCGGCCCACCCGGCCACCCAGCAGCCCTACTAGAGGTTGATGGTGCTGGTGGCCGACACAGCACTGCCATCCTCTGAGACCACGGACAGGTGGGCGGTGCCCCCGTCATCCGGCGTGTAGAACTCAGGCTCATAGTAAGAGGCCGGGTGAGTGGTGTCATCGGAGATCCGGGCCCGGAGCTGGGCAGCGAAGAACTCGGAGCTCATGTTGCGGACCACCTGCCGAGACCCCAGAGCTGGCCTGAGGAGGTGAGGGAGGTGGGGAGGGGGATGGGCTTGTGCGAGCAGCTCTCAGGAAGCCCCCAGCCATGGCTCTGACCATAACCCTCTTGCACCCAAAGTCTCACGTGGCCCGTCTGACCCCCTTTCCCCAACCTCTGTCTCTGTTGCTGTCCAGCAACTCTGAATGTCTGTCCGTCCTCGGAGTCCCCACTCTCATTGCATCCAATCATTCATTCATTCAGGGAGCTTGTAACTTCATGCCCAGCACTGGGGGATCAGCAGGGAACAGACGCGCAGGTCCCCACCCTCACAGCAGGGAAGACAAAGGCAGGCAGGGATGTGCTGGAAAGAACAAGCCAGGTGAGGGGGGTGGAGTGTGATGGGGTGGGAGCAGAGTGGTCAGGGAGGGCTTCTCAGAGAAGGTAATATCTGAAAAAGCCACCTGAATGGTAATGCAAAGGCCCTGAGGCAGGCCTGTGAGTGACAGGCAGACAGTGAATGGGGTTAGGGAGAGAAGAGGTTGAAGATGCCAGCAGGGGCTGATCCCATAGGTCCTTACAAGCCCTATAAGGACTTCAAAGCCACCTGTGCTTAGGGAAGAGGAGTGATGGGTGTTATCCCTCTGGCAGCTGTGTGGGGGTGAAACCCAACTGGGAGGCTATGATATCCACCAGGTGAGAGATGCTGGGGGCTCACCAGGTGGAAAAGAGGAACGGAGAAAGGCCCCAAGTCTTCAGTCTATAGTGGCCGCTAACTGGGGCAGGTTGGGAGCCTGATTTGGGAAAGGAGCTCGTCGGACCCTGAAGAATCTGTCTCAGGTGGGTGATGGGCCACACCTGATGTGTTGAGTTCATGGGCAAGGCAGGGCGCAGGAGGCTGAGCAGAGGAAATGCCTCCAGAAGGTTCCAGCAACACCCATGAATTAAGTGACTAATCCAAGGGGAAAACGTTCAGCCTGAATCTACTTCCAAGGAAACAGGGTTGAATCCAGGAATTCGGACATCCTAAAAGACAACTGCCCTGGGCCTTAAAATCAACCAAACAGCCCAGGGGGTCCATTGAGGCTAAGAGACGGCAGACGTGACAGCAACAGCAGGTGTGAGCTTGACAGGCTGGGGGCCTCAAGACACGGATGGGACCCTTGGGGAAAGGCCGACCAGACATCTAAAAAGGAAAAAACAGGGAGAGCAAGGGGGAAACGGATGGAGATGGGGAGAGAGGAAGGAAATGTGCCGAAACGTCCATAACCTTGCAAATTAAAAAGTCAAGGGAGGGAGGTGCTGGTGAACGTGGTGAGATGCTGCAGAGAGTGGGCCGAAGGGGAAACGGAGGCTGGTCTCAGGACCTGGCAGCGCAGGTATGGAGGGAGGGAGGAAGGGCGGGCACCAGGGGAGAGGGCTCCAGAGAGGAGATGGTGGCCAAGTTTGCCCCAATGGGGAGCAGAGGGACGGGGAAGCAGCTGGAGGGTTCTGGACCCACAACCATACACTTCTTTCGGAAATGACCCATCAGAAAGGGCAGACTGGGAACCCAGGAGGGAGAGCAGCAGTGTAGGAAGGGCGTGCAGTCAGAGAGTGGATGAGCAGAAGGCCAGTCTCAGCCAGGAGGGAGGGCAAAGAGGGGCATGATGCACTGGCTTCCACCACCTCAGGGATGCCAGGTGCTGATGTGGGGAGCAGTGAGTGCAAAATCATCCCCAGGTAAGAGAAGAGGGGCTGCTGAGCAGCTGTGGGAGGTCACAGGTCAGTGTGAGGGGGTCTGCGGGTCTACCTTGCAGGGAGGGGGGGACCCAAGTAGGTAATGAGGGATGTGATCGGGGTGGAGGTGGAAGTCCAGCCTGGAGCCGGGGCACCTGGCGAGTGGGTAGGTCGGGCAGTGCAGGGCCTGGGTGGGGATCTGGGAAGTTAGCTCCTGGGTGTGACCAGGGAGCACGTGGCTGGGGCCTCTGCCCACCTGGAACACTGGTCCCCTCCCCTGAATCCACCCTCCTCCACCCTGAGGGCTCTGATGCCCCTGTGCATTCCTCACCTCGGCACTGACCACTCCAGAGCCTTCCAGGCCAAGGACACAGCACATGCAAAGGCCCCGAGGTTGGAATGTGGCAGAGGAGGGCACTATCACTCCCTGACAAGTCTGTCTCTCCCACCCTGTGAGCTCCGTGGGGCAGAGGCTAGGACTCAGGGTCAACAGTCCATCCTAGCACACAGTAGGCCCGAGGGCAAGTCAGTGGCAGAAATAGATGAATAAAGGCTGAGTGAGGCTGGGGTGGCCCGGGGAGCCCTCCTGGCATCTCCATGGTAGGCCCCCCACCCATCGAAGGCCAGCCCCTGCCCTTTACCTCAGTCATATTGACAAACTTGGGGTCCCCAAGCAGGGTCCTCTTGGCGTAGGCAAACCGGAAGGCCTCCACTATGCGGTGGTAGGTCAGGCCCTTCTGCTCAGGTGTCTCCACGCTCTCCCGGGAGAAGTTGTACCCTGGTTGGGCAGAGCCAGGCAGGTTGGTGGTCCCGGTGGCCCCGGGACATCCCAGCTCGGCCAGGACAGCTGAGTGCCCTGGAGAGGGGGTGGTCCACGCCTCCCTGACCCACCTGGTTCACCTTGAGAAGGGGGACGTTTAATAACCAACAGCAGTGGCTGCTTGGGAGGCGGGGGAGGATGGAAGGAAGCAAGGGTCCCCCAGGACTGGGCCTCACATGTCAGCCACAGGTCTACCCAGTCCACGGGGTCACAGATGACCACTCAGATTTACCAGATGTGCCCTTTGGACCAGGCCGCCCAGCATGAACTCTGGCACTGAGAGCCACCCCGTGACCTCACATGGCTGTGCCCACCCCCAGGACGCTGCTCTGCAGGGCCGCGGAGGGCAGCTGACCTTTGAGGATGTTGAGGATGAGGGCCAGCACTGGCCCGCTGAGCGGGGCACTGGGCACATAGAGCTGGGCGTCCCCGAGGCTGATGCTGAGTGGGTGCTCGATCAGCCTTGCGCGGTAGTTGTTCAGGTCCTCGGCCGTCACGATGCCCCCTGCATGGGGTGACACGGAGATGGGGCACACTTCTGGGGGGCCATCAAGCAGGGAGCCCTGTCTATCCCCGGACCTCCCTGACAGTGCCACCTTCCTCTGGCCAGGTCCAGGCCAGCGCCCTCCACCTGCTGCCCCACTGACCTCGGGGTCTGTCGTCTGTCCTCTTGGCGGCCAGAGGATCTTCTCTAAGTGGGAGATATCTGCTCCCATCCCCCACTTCCCCTACCTCCGCCCCCCAGTCCCCTCCTCCTATGACTAATGGGTGGGTGGAGGGAAGCTCTTAATTCTCTAGGGAAATGGCTCCAGACATACCAAGTATTTACAGGCTAATTTCCGATGTCAGCGGTAAAGGTCAACATGCTAATCACCCTCCTCCCTGACACACTGGAAAAACTAACATGAAGAGGCCATGGCTCGGTGAGGGAGAGGCAGCATGGGGCTCCTGAACCTATAAGAACCTGCCCACAAGTTCCCAACCGCAGGCCCTGCATGCAGCTCCTCCCATGCCTCGCTCACCAAGTCCACCCTCATCCCCTGTGATCCTCCTGGAGAAATAAAAGCCTTCTCTCCGGGCCTCAAACTGTTCTCTCTGCTTACAAAGTCCAACCTCACCTGTGGCTCAGGCACCACCTCCTCCAGGAAGTCCTCCAGGGTCTGTACTTTAGCGCTTCCCCAACCCTGGCTCCTGCCTACACCTGCATTCCCCCCACCAGGGTTTTCTCTCCTGGACTGCAGGGTTTCTCTCAGCTTTGACTTAACCAGGAGCTGTGGATCCGTGTGGCCTGTCATTAACTGCAGACACATCTGTGACCCTCCCCTGCCAGACACTCCCTGAGGGCCCAGTGTCCAGGCCAGGTAGGACCCAAGGACCCCAGGCTCAGTGTTCCCGCTGTGGAGTTCCTGGCCCCAGGCCCCTGAGGTCGCCCGCTCACCGGCCTCCTGGATGTCCTTGACAATCTGGGCCGTGAGGCTCCCGTTGTAGAAAGCCTGAGCGCCCTCCAAGGCCAGCGTCTCGTAGGTGTCGGCCAGCCGAGGCATGGTCACTCGGTCCCCCTCCCGCAGCACCTTCCCATCCCGGCAGAACACCTCGCTGGGGCAGAGGGGGCTCCCGTGAGGCAGGCAGGTGGGGCGGACTCAGCCACCCCACTCACACACACACAAGAGAACAAAGGATGGGGTGCCCCTGTCCACAGAATCCAGCCCAGGTGGGGCCGGGACCCCACCCCCAGGCTCAGAACAGGCAGGGCTTTGGTCCCTCGTTCAGCGCAGGTTCCTGAAAGTGCCACCCGCTCTTGCCCACCAGTAGGGACCACAGACGTACCACAGCTCAGGGTGCCGCTGGATAGCAGCCTGGCTTCTCTGCAGGGCTCCCGCCAAGCTCTTCCCCACAGGGAAGCCCTGGCGGGCCAGCTGGATGCTGGGCTGGAAGAGGCGAGCCCAGGGCAGCCGCCCGTGCCGCTGGTGTGCCAGCTCATAGCCGCGGATCTCACCTGGAACCGCCACCGACAGCCCACCTGCGAAGGAGAGGGACACAGCTAGTGGCTCCACACGGGGGATGTTCCAGGCACAACCCCAGGTGGGACCAGTGAGGCTCAGGAAGGACATAGATTTTTGAGGTCACATCTGGACTCAGAGGCATGAGTGTGGCTCAGCTCAGCTGTCTGATGAGGGCACAGGAGGGAGGGGCGGTAGCACGTGTGCTGGGTTCCGCTGTCCCAGGCCTGGATGCCTGTCTCCGCAGGTGCCACCGTGTCTGAAATCCTGTGCCAGGCCCACGGTTGCACAGCGAGAGTATAAGGAAGCCAGACCTCACCATCTCTCAGTTTGAGCCTCCTGGGCCACGAGGCCCCTCATCCCATAAGGCTCAAGTGTTCCTCCAAAACCCGCCAAAGCCCCCATTGCAAGCCCAGGCCACTCTCAAGGCTGGGCTGGTCCCAAAGCAAGGGGCTCTCTTCCTCTCTTCCATTGTCCCAAATGGGACCCGAGCCCAAACCCCTGCCCTGTTCCCTCTCTGGGTCTTGGTTTCCCTATCTGACCATAAAGAGTTTTGTTTCCCAGCACTGTCCTTTGAGGAGCCATGATTCCCCTGGAAACAGAGCCCTGGACCCTCGTTCCCCACTAGGCCTCGCTGCCCCTGCCACACCCTAAAGCCAGCACTGACCCAGAAAGTTTCAGCCACAGCCTCGGCTCCCAGACACCCTCCTGCTTTCAACCCTGAGATGCAGGGTAGGGGGGCACACCCAGGCTTGGCGGCTGCAGCTCTCGAGCTGCCTCTCCCACCCTGAAGTGGGGCATGAGGTTCCAAGAGCCGGGTTGTTACGACATTGGCACATCCCGGAAGGTTTGACACCCAGCACACAATTCCTCCCCCTTAAATAAGTGCTACCCTGACCTTGGTCAATCAGGCTCTCACGCCACACTCTCACCAAGGTCACCAGTGACCCCCACGCTGCCATCGCAGGGTCTCTTTCTCATCTTACCTGGCCCATCACTCTCTCTTCCTGTGTCACTTCTGCATCTCCCTGCCCTCTCCTCTGTCTGCACCAACTCTGGGTGCCCTCCTCCATGTCAGGCTGCAGGGTCCATTACATGCTGACAACTCCCAGACTGACTCTTCGGCCTGCTCCCCTGATGGCCAGATCTGAGGACGCACCTGCCCACTTGAAAAACGCTTCTCAAACTTAACACCTTGCTGGTCTCTGTAAAGGCCACCCTGTCCTTCCAGGTGCAGACCTGAGACCCCAACTCACCCGAGACTCCTGGGTGAGCGTCACACCCAACCCATCAGCAAATCTGCAGCTCCGCCCTCCAAGTGTGCTCGGCCCAGCCACCAGCCGCCAACTTCACCTCTCCCTGGTTATCACCGTGACATCCTGATGGGCCACCTGACGGGCAGGTAACTTGCTCCTCCTCTTTCACAGCAGCCTGAGGGGGTTCCATCAGAAAGCGGCCAGATCCACCCAGGTCCCCCTTTCGACTCAGGGAACACCTTTACCTCACTCAGACATGATGACCCATGAGGTCCAACATGACCTGGGCGGTTCTACCTGACCCTGTGTCCTCCTCTTTCCCCCAGACACCCCCACGGCTGCCCCCAGCCCCAGCCTCTGGGTCTTTGCTCACGTGCCCTGACCAGGGCACCTGATGAACCCACAAGCCCTCCAACCCTTCCCACCTCTGCTTCCCAAGCAGTGCTGTGGCACATGGCACACCCATGCGTGCTATCTCTCCCTGTTCCACCTGGAATGTGCATTTCACCTGTTACCTTTGTTTCTACTGGCTTAGGGAACAGCCCCTGATGCTGTAGGAGGTGCCCAACGAGCCCTAGTTAAATATGTGAATTCCAAGCATCCAAAGATGCTAAGTCTGTAAGATTCCCACAATCTCACACTCTGAATGATTTCATTTCTACACTGAGTTTCCCAATGGGTAAAAATTCAAAGACTGTGTTGGAGGGGATTCCAAAACGACTGCTCTCAGCACCCTACACAGGGCTCCACCTGCAGGAGGGGTCCTGCAAAGCCTGCAGGAGGGGTTCAGACCCACTATGGCCTTTAATCCCCGCCCCTCCTTCCCTCCAACCTCATCCTGCAATCCACTGGGGTCCTTGCAGGGGCGCCCCCTGGTGGCCATTGATTTCCCTTGGCTGCCTGGGGAGTTGCAGGGATTTCCTTCCTGGCTTAAGGACAGGTTAGAAAAGAGAGACTCCTTCCCATACTCTAGAGAGCTATCCCCACCGATGAACAAACGAACGAACGAATGAATGACTTGGATGCCCTTTAAAAACCCAGGGTTTAGATAGCCTGGGTTCAATCCCAGCTTTACCACCATCCAGCTGTGTGACCTTAATCAGTTTACATGACCTCTCTGGGCCTCAGCATCCCCACCTGTAAAATGGGAATCAACACCACGCTCCCCCTGCCAAGCGTACAGGGAGGATTCAAGGGGCTCATCGGTGAAAAGGGCTGAGCAGAGTGCTGGCCCCAGGACCCTGGCACATGCAAGCTGTTGTAATAGTAATCACTCTTTCTGTGTTCTAGCTCCGTGTGGCCCTGGAGGGACCTGAGCAGAAATAACAGAAGCTCTCTTTACCCTCTGTGATGATGGGCTTGACCAATCATTATGGAAGGTTTTGTGGGGCCAGGAAGGGATGGGAGGGGACTGCCAGAGCCACTCCCAGCCCCAGATGGGATGGGGGGAATATGGAGGGTGGGGGGCGGGTGCTCATGCCTTCCAGCAGCTCGTCCTGCCCCTGCACCCACACCGAGCCCGCACTCACCTTCCTCTGACTGCTCTGAGCTGTTGAACATGCCGGCAGAGGCCAGCTGAGGGGCCACCTCTCGAGCATTGATGACCTCAGCCTTTCCTGGAAGAAGAAGCATGTGGGCAGTCCGGACCAACACCAGCCCCTCACTTGTGTGAACCTAGGAGTTGCCCAGCTCTGCCTGCCCAGCCCAAGTGCAGCCCCTCCCACCCTGCCAGCCACTCACGTGTGGTGCTGTTGTAGATGGTGAGAAACAGGCCACCCCCGATGCCCATGCTGTGTGCGTTCATGAGCCCCACGCACAGCAGGGCTGCGATGGCAGCATCCACCGCTGAGCCGCCGTCCAGCAATGCATCCCTGCCAGTGGCACGTGCCGGGAGTGAGAGCCGGCGGGGTCTCTACCCTCCGAGATGCGCACCCCTCCATACACCTCCCCACCGCCTGGCCACACTGCCCAAAGGAGGATGGAGAGGAGCCCATAGTTTCTGATTTTTTAATGTAAAAGACTGTTGTATTCTAAAACCAACGGGCTTAAATGTTCCTCTTTTTCAAGCAAACAGATGTACGTGACTTATAATCGGAAAAAAAGGGGAAATTGTTACTTTTTATTAATAACATCTTTTTTCTGTTTAAGTTTTTAAGTGAGAACTGATCTTTGGACATGTGAGCTAGGGGTCTAAAAATAAAACAGCAGAGTTTATCTGAAGAGACAGACACCCTTGAACTGAGAAAAGGGCTCAGCTGGACACTGGGAGACCCACACCCTGCTCTCAGGGCCAGTGTCCCCTTCTCCCCTGACCAGAAGCTGCTGAGAAGGTCCAGGGACAGGATAGGCAGCTGCACGCACACCGAACACCCCTCATCCAGGCAGCCCGTTTACCAGTGGCGAAACTGAGTCCCAGAGAGGCGAGGGTCTTGCCCAGGTCCACTTACGGTGGCTGTCTTCCAGGGCCTGTGTCCCCACACCCTGCCCCACTCACCTCCCGATCTCTGAACAGCGCTTGGCATCCGCGGCCACGGCAGCTCTGGGGTACACATGGCTGTGGGGCTTGAAGGTCTCAGGCAGCCAGACGCAGAGGCCAATGATAAGGAGCATTAGGACCACGGCCACCAGGGCCAGCAGCATGGACCGCTTCTTCATGGCTCTGCGGGCATGGGGGATGGGAGGGTAGAAGGTCAGGGGGCCACTGCTGACCTGGCCTTGGGCACATCATCGCCCCACAGGGCACAGCACAAAGTCGAGCCTCAGACATATGTCCTCATGTCTCCTTCCGGCCCCCAGAATGCATGGGCCACCCAGCCCCCAGATTTTTGCTCAGGCCACTCCCTCTGCCAGAAGCTCCTGGTCCTACCTCTGCCCCCCAAATCCTCCTGCTTATCCTCGGGGCCCCCTCCCAGTAAGGACCCCATCTCCAGCAGGGAGCCCCCCGGATTTCACTTCCAGAGAGGAGCCCCTGATCCTGCAGGACCTTGTCTGTCCTGTGGCAGAGCCCTCCACCACCAAGCCAGTCACTCCGGGAGGCACAGGCCTGGCCTGATTCCTTCCCGGCACTGTTCTTGGGTCCCCAGAGTGACCTGCCACAGAGCGTGGGGTTCAGCTTTTGTTGTGTCCTCAAAGGGGGCACCCACAGTCTCCTGAAATTATCAGATGAGCCACCGTGGGACCAGAGCCTACCTTCCTCGGTGGGTGGGAGCCCTGAGCCTCCCAAGGAGGTGGCCACAAAAGATGGTTTTGGCTGAACAGGCCGGAGAAATAACTGAGGTCTCCTTCACGCTCTGCAGGAGCCTGTGGCCACAGAATCTGCTCCAGGGAGACTCCCAGACCACGCAGTCTGCTTGTTCTCCTGAAAATGGAGCAGGTGTCTCTGAAGCGGGCTGGGCCTGCCCTCCGGGGAGCAATGTGAGGTGTCTCTGCCTCTGATGAACTCTGTCAGCCACTCCCATGTTGGTGAATATTCCGTCCCCACAGTGCATTTCTCCCCTGCACAGCAAGGGTGTTGCACAGAGCAGGGCAGGGAGCTGTCATGTGACCAAGGGGTGAGGGCCAGCGTGCCAGCCGAGGGGATGGAGCATGGGCTCTGGGGCCAGCCTGCCCTGTCTCACCTGTGTGGGACCTTGGGCAAGTCACTGACCATCTGACCATCTGTCCAGTGGAATGACAGAAGGGCCTGCTGGGAGTATTGTGAAGATGAAGTGGGTTGGAAAGCATGAAGTGTTAGGTAAGTGTTGGCTATGTTGGGGGGGCCTGGAGGTCTGTGTATGGCAGAGGGGAGCCGGTCAGCCTCCACTCACTGTTTATTTCCCTGTTGACTTCCTGCCAGGCTGTGAGGGAGGGATGGAAGTAATCCTTGGGGTCCCCGTGGCAATGGCAGCAGGCGAGGGGTGTGACCCCAACGGGGGAGGAGAGGTGTGGTGACAGAGGCAGGGTGCCTCCTCTCCTGGACTCAGTTCCCTCCAAAGGGCGATGTCTGCTGGAGAGCCCAGGGCTGGGACCCCTCTGGCTACCCTGTCCCTATTCACAGGGTCTCCTAGAGCTGGTCTAGGAATGGAGTCCCACCCAACGTGGGGGCCCAGACCCCAGCACAGAAGGGCTTTCTCCTCCCCAAGCTCAGGGGGCGGTCACACAGCAGACTACCACCCCACACCCCCAGCAGGGTCCAAGCCAGCCTCCTCTCTGTCTTGACCACCTTGACCGAATCTAGGCACCACCGTTTCTCGCTGGACACCCTCCCATCCCCCACCAGCACTGCCTGCTCTGCAGTCCTCGGAAGAGCGGTCAGAAGGCAAGGCTCTCTCCAAAGAGCCAGCCAGGTCCTGCCGCCACCGCTGCCCTGAGGACAGGCCATGCCCTCTGCCAGGCCTGACAGCTCTCAGGGCGTACCCCGGGCCCTGGCAGGGGGCCAAGTCAGGGTTCCTGATAGAGGCAGCTGTGCTGGGAGGTCTGTGGGACCTCGGGAGCTGGGCCAGCAACCTGAGGCATCTGTTCCAGACCTAGAACTTTCCCATCATATGCGGCGGGGTGGGCGGGGCAAGACAGGAGCCAGTGTCCCCCTCCCCAGCACAGGCACAGCCCCACCCGTCAAGGAGGCCCCCCAGTCCTGTCCACTGGGTCAGGCCACGCTGGGCAGCTTGAGGGCATGGCCTCATTTCTCCTGGGCTTGGGACCATCAGCTGAGACCCCACCCCCACAACTCTGGGTCCTCCTCTCCACCCTCAGGCCCCTAGACAAGGCAGCCAAGACCTCCTGAGGTCCACGCTCCAGCCCCCCACCAACCATCTGCTTGTGCCTCCTTCCACCCAAGGGCCCAAGTGGGCTCCGCAAAGGGCAGGGTGCACCCTGTGAGGCTCAGTCTGCCAGGGAGTGGGTGGAGGGGTGGGCCGCACTGACCCATCCCCTTCTCCCTGGGCAGGGCAGTAGGGAGGTCTGACTCAGCCCCCCATAGGCAGCCATCCCAGCCCTGCGGAAGACTCCCTGCCGGGTGACTGTGCTTCTGTTTCCCATCCCCCACACACGTTTTTCTCAGCCTCACTAAAACAACGTCCAAGCCCAGAGGACTGGCTCTCACCCAAATCAGTGTCAGGAAGGGAAACTGAGGCCAGAGAGCGGGTGCTTGACCTCCAATAGCGACCCTGCTCCTCCCGAGCCCGGTGGACTTACCTGAGGCCTGAGGGCAGCGGGCGCCCAGGACAGCCCCTGTTCCTCAGAAGACAGCTCTGGGCTGGGACACTGGCTGGGGAGGAAGAGGCAGATTTGTCTGCCTGGGAAGGTCTTGGCCACAGTGTAGGCCAGGCCCCCCCACTCTCAGGAGCCGCCCAGAGCCACGCCTGCAGCCCTGCCTGGGCAGAGCTCCTCTGGGGGCCTCAGAGCTGGGCTGGGATCTGGGGTGGGGGTGGGCTCCTCCCAGGAGGAGCAGAGGCAGGAAAGGAGCAGGAGGGGCCGGAGGAACTCACGTGCTCACGTAGTCCAGGGGGTGGGGGATGGGGGTGGGAGGGGTGCGGGGGGAGAGGGGGAGAGGCCTGCCGGGGGGCACCTAGAATCCCTGTGTGTGTGTCAGAATAGGTGGAGAGCGGGCGGTCCTCAAAGAGAGGTCTGGCCTGGCAGGGAGGATAGCCAGAGGGTGGCCGGAGGCTGCTGTCATGTCACGGCAACAAGGAGGCACAGGGACTCGGCCTATTGCCAAGTGACTAGAGTTCACGCAGCCCTGGGAGGGCCCTGGAGGTACGAGGTGCTCTCAGCAGTGACCCTTGGGGTTCCCTGGATGGTGGCAGCAGGCAAGAGGTGTGGCCCCAATGGGGAAGGCGAGGTGTGGCGACAGAGACAAGGCATCCCTCCTCCTGGACTCAGGTCCCTCCGAAGGGTGGGTGTCCCCCACAGGCTTGCCCTGTCCTTGTTCAGAGTATCGGAACTCCAGGGCCAGACATGGTGTCCCAGAGATGGTTCCTGAGGCCGTGGAGCAGGGGTGTCACCAGCACCAGAGCAGAACCCAGACCTGAGAGGCTCACCACACCCCACAGCTGGACGGCAAGGGTACCTCCCTGGGGCACGGCCCAGGGCTTCAAGTCCGGAAGGTTCCACCACCTATCCAGGAACATTAGTGCCCAGGCCCAAGGAACCACCTAAACAGCCTGGAAAGGCAGGGCCCAGAGACGGCCAGAGCGGGTCCAAGGTCACACAGCCCACCAGTGCACACCTGGCTACCCCATACCTGCCCCAAGTTGCTGCATGTCCCTGACCAGCCCACCAAGGAGTCCAGAGTCAGGAGCAGCTGCAGACCCGCCCCAGGGAACTTGGACACTGCCCCATCCCCCTTTGGCTTTCGTCAGGCAAGGAGAAGGATCAGCCACTTCCTGAGTCATGCCTCCCTCCCCCGCTCCCCAGCTCGCTGTGCCGAAGCTGCCCAGGAGCCCCCACAGCCCCCGTCTGTGACATCTAATCCGCAATAACCCCGCAAGGCTGCACCATTTGATAGGTAGAAGGAGACGTGGAGGCTGACCAGACATTGCTGCCTGCCCTGGGTCACACAGCCAGAACAGGCCTGGTCCTATCACTCAACTGCCCTTGGGCGGGCTTGGCATGGAACCGACCCAATGCACTACCATGAAATCTTCAACCAGCATGACCCTGGGATGGCGGTGCCATGACAGCTCTTTCCCTAGACACCATCCCCTCCCCTGCAGACCAGGGTAACTAAGAAGATGGACAAGGCAGGATCCAGGGACCAAGGCCCAAGACCTGTCCCCAAGGACTGGACATCAGCCAGGAACATCACGGTATTTGGTCCTGCCTGAATGGCTGCATTGCAGCTCAGTCGGCTGGGAGGGGTCTGCAGTGGAGAGCCACAGGGCTCTGTCTCAATGCCTGAGCCTGCTCAATGGTTTTCTCCCTGCCTGGGATGGCATGAGACATGGCAGAAGTGGCAGGAAAGTAAGAAGAAGGTCTGAGTGGGCAGAGGATGACCCAGACCCCCCATGTGACCTCAACAGGAAAACCCTGAGCTGAGGCAAGTTGGAAGAAGCCCAGCTGCAGGTTCTATGGAGGGGAGACAAAAGCGAAGGTGTCTCAAAGGCCATGTCAACTGAGGCATACATACGTACGGAACAAAGAAAGCCCTTCCTCACATATCAAGTGTGTCACATTCTGTCCCAGTCAGCCCCCCACACCCACATGCAGAGAGGGGACCTGGGGGCAGTGGGTCTGGGCTGGAGGTCTCCTCCAGACCCCACGGCTCCTGTCCTAGGCACAAAAGGTGGTGAGTTCTCTGCCCCCAGGAATATGCAAGCCTCACCCAGCCAGAGATACTGACCCTGCCATCAGCACCACCCCCTCCCAGTACACACACATATATACACACACACACACACACACACACCCATGCTGAATCTAGGCTGAGCGAGCATGTTCTAGGACGCAGCAGAGAAGAGAGCGTGAAGAAGAGTGAGACAGAACAGACAGCGTGGGGTTTCTCTGTTAATCCTCCAGCCCCAGAGTCACAGGGGCGAAACTGGGCACAGCCCCAAACCCATTCACAGGCCTGAAGCCGAGGCTTAGGTAGAAGCGACTTGGCCCTGGAGGCACATGGATGGACAGGTAGGCACCCCTTCACTTTCCTTACCACCAATGCCCACAGTGAGGAGTGATGTCCCCTAGGTATGAGAACACAGCTCTGGGCAGGAAGCTTACCATGACCCAGACCGGATTTGGGAGCCTCCTTCCCCAAGACCTGATAACCACTACCTGCCAGAAACCTGTCGAAATAGCTATACATGCCTGCAATGACCACAAGGGGGCGGGCGTCCCCGGAGTTGTGCAATCACCCCTTGTACTTGTACCGGCCATGCCCCACCCCCACCATGAGAGCAAACCAGAGCCCGAGAGATGTGGCCCGAGGACACAGCACCTCAGCCCCCATCACCACTCACCTCCACTCCAGACCCGCCACCCCAGTGACCCCACCACCGCCCCAGGCTGCCCCATCCTTCTGGGCCTCAGTTTCTCCACACTGCCCTCCTCCCTCTCAATCCAAGAAGCCCACTTCCCCACCCTCCTCCACCCACCCCACAGCTGTAGCAGTCAGCCAGAAAGCCTTGTCAGGCAGCCTCAAACCCACTTACTGGAAAAGAAACAGAGGCTCCCAGCCCAGACCCAGTCAGACCAAGGGCCTAAGGCTCTGCCCATCCGTGTGACCCCTCTGCAGGATCCGTCCACACAATCCCCACCCCCATCACCCTGAAGAGCAGCTCACTCCCATGACGCAGGTGTATAAACTGAGGCTCAGAGAGGACGGGGGACTCCTCCAGAGCACAGCCGGGACATAACAGAGCTGGGGCTGGAACCCAGTCCTCCAGATGTCCCCGAGAGGCCCCAAGCCTGAGCTCCCCACTCCTACGATGTCCAGCAGCTCAGAGATGGTGAGCTGAGCTTCAGGGTCACATAGCACTGGGGTACAGCCAGACTCCCATCCTGCCCCAGCTCACCTGGCTGCAAGGCTGGTCCTCCTTCGGTACTCCAGCACAGAGCAGAGTCCCCAGTGCCCAGCTCCTCCCCTCCCTCCCCCTGCTGGCCTGAGTGGGGGAAGGCTTTAAAGGCACAGGAACCTTTCCAGGTGGGAAGAGGACTGGTTCCTGGTCCTGTCCCTGGGGCTGTGTGACCTGGGACAGCAGGTAGCCTCTTCAAGCCCAGTGGGGTCCCAAACCCTGCATAAGAGACCTGAGCTTTGAGGGCCTAGGTAGGGCTACATGAGGCTGGGTTTCAGGCAGAGGCCAGTTAGGCCAAGGGTCCTCTGGGAGGAGGAGAACTCCTGGCCACGTTCAATATCCAAAGAGAGGTCCCACAGTGCTGGGGCACAGCCAGATGCCTCCACCAACAGGGGTGGGTGTGTGAGCATCAGAGGCCCCGCCAGGCCTGAGAAGCCTGATGTTTTCTCTAGAGTTCCTGGTCAGGGGATGCCCTCGCCCCAACCCCCGGGGCTACAGATGTCCACAGGCTGTCACTCCAAGGACCCTGGTCACCGTCACCAGGACAGAAAGGAGTCACATGAACCGGGGAGTCTTTCCTCATCCCTCAACTTTCTGGGGTTGAGGAGGCAGGCTGATGGAGGATGGGGCCATCTGCTCACACCCCCGCACCTGCTCCAGCCAACAGGATGGGGTGGGTACCCCCACAGGGCTGGCAGGCCCAAGCCTGCCCATTCTTCTGAGGTCCACACACAGCCTGCTGCTTACATTTATTCATCCATCATTCATTCATTCACTCACTCTCCCATCTGACCCTGGCCCATTCAGATTCTTCTCTCAAGCAGCCCCTAGCCAGACTGAAGATGGGATAGTATAGTAAACCAAGGAGGAAGAGGAGCCCAGGACCCCCAGGGAGGGGCAGAAACTATGGGGGGGGGATCCAGATAGCACTGGGATTGGACTGTGGAGGCCAGCCAGGCAGAAGGAACAATTTGAGCCTGGGGCATCTCCGCAGCAGTGAGGGTACAAGGGAGACTCTTGACCGCCCTGACCCTTCCTGAGCCCTGAGGCATCAAAGCTGGAAACGGAAGTGGCTGAGCTCAGACCCTGAAGGCCAGGCCAGTGCATCTGGACTTTGAGAGCCTGGGGAGGCTGGTGAATGTGCCACTGGGCTGGGTAACCCATTAACCCCAGCTCACTCATTAAGACCCTGGTGGGTGACCATTAGCTCCTCAGCCATTCTGGGAGTCAGGCAGAGGGCAGGGGCCATGGGAAGAAGGGAGTGTTGATGGGGCGCTGGCTGGGGGCTGGCTGAGCTTGGGTCTCTGTGTCCCTGCTCCTGGAGGAGCTTCCCTGGGTCGGGCTGGCCTCCAGCCAGGGGAGCTGCCAAGGCAGCCTGGGGGCCCCACCCCACCATCCCAAAACCTTTCATCTGCTAATCACCCCTGCGGTGCTGGCACCAGCGACCTAGAGAGTTTGGGGACCTTGGCCAGACAGGAGGCTCAGGCCCTGGACCAGTGGTCAGGGAGGCAGGCACCTGGCCCATCCCCCACTCTGAGAAGTGGGCCCACAGAGGCCTTGGAGGCCACTTTCCTGCTCTAACAGGCTCAGGTCTGCCCCACTTCTATGCCTGGAAAAACAAAGCACTTGTGGGGCAAGCAGGGTGTTCCTGGCACAGGAAACCTCACCCTAAGTAGAAAAAGGACTTACCCAAAGCTACCCGGCAGGACAGCAACCCAGGAAATGGGGAAACACCTGCAAACCACTTCCTACCAGTGGTGCCCCACCCTGCTGTCAGGTCCTGGGGGTGGCTGTGTCTGAGCCCCCAGAAGTGCCAGATGAGCCTGTGCCCCAGGTGGGCCACATCTGGCTGGTAGAGACACAACATCCTGGGCGTTCCCTGGTGGCCTTGTGGTTAGGATTCTGGGCTTTCACTGCTAGGGCCTGGGTTCAAAACCTGGTGGGGAACTGGGATCCCACAAGCCACGTGACTCGGCCAGAAAAGAAGACACAACATCCCAAAATGCAGTTGGGAGCCTCACAGTGAGTGAGCCAGGCAGGCAGGTCCAGACGCCAGCAGCATCTAAGCCATCCTCCAGAGCTGCTGGGCCACCGGGAGTCAGGAAACCTAACATCATCCAAGACATTTTGTGTCCCCTGGTATCTGCACCAAGGAGACATCTGGTCAGTTGGCTGAACAAAAGTTCATCTTCATCAATTTGAGGACCACAGAATCTCAAATGTTTGGCCTCTGAGCTCCCATCTCCATCACCCCAGAAGGGTCGGCTTGCACACCTGCCATGACAGGGAACTCACTACCTCTAAGGACAGTGAGACTGGTTGTTTGGCAGGTTCTTCCCAACGTCAAGCCCCAATTTCTCTTCTTGGAATGCCTTCTGCACCTGCTTCAGGGGTACCTGGCCTAACACCCTGCCCACTGTCAGAGGCCACAGAGCAGGGCTCCCCATACCCTATGGCTATTTGGCCACCACCTCTCAGAGCCACACAGACCACACTGAGGGGATGGAAGGAGAACTCGGGTTTGGTGAAGGGGCTGGTGAGGTCCAGTGGTAGTGGGAAGTGAGCTCTGGCCAACTGCAGGCATAGGCAGAGAGCCCCCTGTGTCCCAGACACTCCCTGGTGCCCTTGTAGCGGTTCACCATCTCAGCACCCACCTTTGATGTGAGGACAGAGGCTGGAGCTCCGGCAAGTACATGGGCCTCCAGGGCTAGCAGCTTGTTAACACCTGGAAACTTCCGGCAGCAGAGCCAGTCTGGCACCTGGTGGACCAAGTCTAATTCCCGAACTCAGAGGCAGCGCAACCAAGGGCATGGGCTCTACAGTCCCTAGGTTCAAGTTCAGTCCCAGCCCTGATGGCCCAGGGTCTCCTCTTCCTGCCTCCAGTTTTCTATCTGGAGAGCAGGGATCATTAAAATAGTTGTTGGGCAGATGCACTGAGACGGCCATGCACAGGCTGCCGTGAGCACCATGACCTCTGTGGTCCAGCACCCGGGCCTGCAGCTGCCTCTCCCTCCTGGATGAGCAGCTCAGAGGTCATAGGTGCCCCACTCCTGGCCGCCGCATCCTCCCTGCCCACGGCTCCCTGCATAGGTAGCATTTATCACATCACCTCATAATTATCTGCGGTGTCTGGGAGCTCCAGGGGGTGGCGGAGGAAGGCTGCGTCTTGCCCACACCCCGGCCCCCAGCCCAGCACATGGCTTGGTCTCCCGGAGAGCCGACATACTCCTATCTCCAGGTGTGTGTGTGAGGGTGCAACGCCCAAGCCCACCTGTCCACGGCTGCCATCCCCCACCCCGTGACCCTGCACAGGGCTAAGTGGATGCGCGGTTCCGCTAATGCCAAAACTGTCCCACACTCTCCATGCACACCCTGCTCAGCCTGCCTGGGCTTGTAGAAGCCCTGCCCCCACCCCCTTTTTCAGCATCTCTTTGGCCCCCTTCACTGAAACATCCTGTTGGCTGATGTTTCAGACGCCTTGGATTAACCAACAAGCCGGAACCTGAGCTAGGCAGCTACCCTCCCAGACCTCCACCGGCCATGTTAGCCAGGGCCTAGCCCTGGACAGCAGCGCACGCATCCTCACCGGCCCTGTCCAGCAGCCCCTACCTCTACACCCCCTCCTGCTCGCCAAACCTGAGCCCCCAGCCCCCCACACCGCCCCCTCTCACCTGGCAACTTTGCAGAGTCCCCAGCCGCTCTACTACTGCATCCCCAGTGCTCTGAGCACATCCCTCCCCCACTGAAAAACCCTTCAAAGGTTCACGTGGCCCTCCAGATAAATTCCTGTCAGCTGGGGCCTGCCCCTGCCTCTGTGTGATTCACCCACCGCCCTACTGCTGGGGCTCTTCCATCAGGCCCCAACTTCAACACCACCACCTCCTCATTGAAGCCCTCCTCTGTCTCCTGGTCTGATGTCTTCCTCGGCTCCCGCAGTGTCTGGAACCCCCATCACAGCTCCCCACCTCTGCTGTTCCTTTAACCTCCTGCGTCTTTGTCTCTGAAGTATCCACAGGGCCCAGTGATCATCACTAAATGTAAATATAATGGCTGTCAGGTGGGCTGGGTGGATTCGGCATGAAGCCACAGAAGATTGATTAGAGCCTACACATGCCACGTGCATGTGTGCTGGACGCTTTCCTTGCTGCGTCTAATCCTACACCTTTGCCAGATGGGCATTCTATTTTCCCCATTTTACAGAGGAGGAAACAGTTTTGCAGAAGCTACTGTAGTGGGCTGAATAGTTTCCCCCCAAATCCACACCCGCCTGGGAGCTCCGAATGGGACCCTATTTGGAAATAGAGTCTTTGTAGAAGTCATTAGTTAAGATGAGATCATCCTGGGTTAAGGTAGGCTCTAAATTCAATAAGGTAGGCTTCCTGTAAGAAGGGACACACAGACACAGTGAAGGAGGCCTTGTGGCCATGGAGGCAGAGATTGCAGTGAAGCAGCTACAAGCCAAGGAAGGCCGAGAACTGCTGGCCATCGCCAGAAGCTGGCAACGGGCAAAGAGAGATGATTCCCGAGCACCTTCAGAGAGCACAGCCCTGCCAACACCTTGATTTCAGACTTCTGGCCTCCAGAACTGGGAGCGAATACATTTCTGTCGTTTTAAGCCATTACCAAGTTTGTGGTAATTTGTTATGACAGCCACAGAAAACTAGTACCACTAACTACCTTGCCCGTGTTTATATACCCCAAAAGGGGGCAGGTCCAGGGGATTAGGAGCTGGGGCCTGAGCCTACACCTGTGACCCCCGTGGTGACTCCTAGCCCTGCAGGAAGCTCACAACCTATTCCTTAGAGCCAGGTCCAGGGGAAACTGTCTCCATAGACTGTCTGTCTGCTTCCTTCCTCCTAGTGAGTTCCGAATCCATCCTGCTTCCTTCTTTGCAGTGGCTGCCAGGGGGCTCAGTGGCACCTGGCTCCTTGCTGAGGTACCATCAGCCCTGGGCTTCCCTGCCTCCTCCTGGGCTTGAAATATCCCACTGGGTGGGTAGAGAAGACGCCCGAAGGTGGGACAGGTCCAGCTGCAGCGCCAGCAACAGCCCTCCACCCAACCTGCTGGGTCATCAGGACCCTGCTTCCCTGTCATTCCACCTGGGCCACCAGCTGTCGGTGCTACTTGTCTCCTGGAAGTTCCCACTTGGGGCCCAAGTTGCCCCCAGCAGGGCCTGGGTTCCGTCCACTTGACTCTCTGGCTCCCAGGGGTGGTAAGGCTGCCCCGAGAACCCCTGAACCTCCACATGAGCCCTGGGGGCTGAGAGGGCAACACCACAGCCCTCCACCCACGGGGTCTCCCCAAACACAGCTCAGCGGCCCAGGGCAACTCCAGGCAGAGGGGCCAGCAGGCTTTAGTTAAGCATACATGGAGGCCGGCCAGTGGAGGGACAATGCTACCATTCCTGAGGGCACAGCTCTGTCTCTGGGGTCCCCTGTCCCAATCAGGTTAGGCCAGAAAGAGTCAACCTCGCCACCCCTCACAGGAGGCTGAGGGAGGCCCATGCAGGGATTTCGGCCCAGATGCCACCCCTCCCTCCTTTCCTGGAAAATGTTCTCCAGGAATCTCTCAGCCAAGGACACAGAGGGTGGGGCAGGGGTTGAGGGGTGGGGCTGGGGAGCAGTTCTCCACTTTCCATGGGACTCCAAGCTCTGGGCATACTCCCTCTGCCGCTGCCTGACGGCCCCCCTTCATGACATCCAGGCTCAGCCCTCCCTTGCCTTCCCCCCGCCCCCACCCCGCCCCCTCCCCCAACCTCAGCCTTCTCGCTTTTGAGGGGACAATGTCCAGACCTGGCTCAGCCTCTGGAAGGATATGGTCACGATCTGGGAATCATCCCAGCTCTGGCTCCAGCCCTGAGATTGGGGTGGGGGAGGTCTTACCAGCCTGCCAGCTCTGGGTAGGGGTCTGCGAGGCCCCTGGGGCAATGGGGCTGCTGCTGAAGTCTCTGGCCCAGTTTAGTGACAGCAGCACCTTGGCCCCGGAGGAAGGCAGGCCAGGAAGTCATGCAGGTTTGCCAGGGAGGAAACCTGTGGTGCCAAGGTGGCCCCAGGACAAAGCTGGCTACATAGCAGCGAAGGGAGGTGTCTGGGTCCAGTCGCAGATGGCAGGAAAGAAGGGGCTCCAGGATAGGAAGGCCCCAGGAACAGGCCCAATGGGGGCACCCAAGCAGGCAACGACAAGGGCTGGGGTTCAGTGAGTGGTCAGGCCCTCTGCCTTGTCTCAGGGGCTCAGCCCCAGGGCACCACAGAGCCCAGCACTCTGTCTTGGACAGTCTTGTGGGGGGGGGGGCAATTCTTAACTCAGAAGAAGGAGCCTAACTCTGCCCTCACTTACTACAGGCCCTCGGACAGCCTCTCCTCCCCCTATCGCTGTCCATGCTCAACCCCCCGGGCACCCGTGCCTAGCTACACTGTCCTCCCAGGCTGGACACACCCTCCTTGCTGTGGAGGTCAGGGTCTGGAGCCTAGTGCCCCAAATGCCCCCTACCCTGGGAATGTGAGGGGCCCAGAGCTGGGTGGGGGGTGCTATAAGGGGCAGCAAGCCTCCAACAAAGACCCCTCCAGCTAGTGGGTTCCTGGCTCAAACCTGGTCCCTGGAGTAGCCAGCCCCCACCCCACACACCTTCCCCACTTCCGTCACGGGGAAGACTGAAGCAGGGGCAGGTGCGGCTGGCCTGCTGCCAGCCTGCCCAGAGCCAGGCTGAGATGGTTAACCAGCAACCCCCATCCCATTTATCTCCCAGGTGGCTGGCAGAGGAGGCCGGCCTGCCCAAGTCTGCCCCCAGCCAAGCAGGGAGGGGTGATAAACATTTGTCAACTCAGAAGTGTCCACGCAGGGCGGACAGGTCAGATGCTACAATTGCTCGCTGCGGCTGGGGCGGGGGAGATTCTGAAAGCAGGCGCTGACACTGTCTAAAGCCGGCAAACGGCAGCGGAACACCCACCCATCCCACCCTGACTGCAAGTCCAGGGCTCTTTGCCCCGCCAAAGCGACTGTTCCACAATCAGCACGGAGGCTCGGAGCCTTTAAAGGCGCCGAGCGCCACCTCGTCCCGGCGGCTCCAGTTCCTGGCGACAGGGCTCGAGCCAGGTCTAGCGCGGGCGAGGGCCTCCTCCAGCGACACCCCCAAACCGGGTGTGGGAGCTCCGGGGCCCCCAGCAGGAACCCTCCTCCCTTCCTCCGCCTCGGCCCTGCCGGGGCGCGCAGCCTCGGATCCCGCGCTCCCCGCCCGGAGCATCCCGGGCGGGGCCAGGGGCGGGGCGCAAGCGGCCCTGCCTCCCGCCGGCTCGGCGCCCGCCGCGCGGCGGCCATGGGGGCGCGGCTGGGCCGGCGGCCCGAGCCCGAAGCGGGCTCGGAGGCTGGGGCGGCGGCGGGGTGCGGGCCGGCGCCCTATGAGCGCCGGGTGCGCTGGCTCCGCGAGATCCAGTCGACGATCCGCGAGCGGCGGCCGGAGCGCGCCCGGCAGCTGCTGCGCCTCCTGCGCCAGGTGAGAGAAGCAGCCAAGCAGCCGGCCGGCCGGCCGGGGCTGGAGGCCGAGGAGGGGCCGGGAGGAGATGCGGAGCTGGCCTCGGGCGCGCGGGCCGGGCGGGTTCCGAGGGGAGGGGACGACTGGCCTCAGGGGTGGGTGTCTTGTCTGGGCCGGAGGGCGAGGGAGGGAAGGCAGTCAGCTAGAGTTGTGGGGTCGGGGGGACTGTGAGTGTGGAGGGGGTCCCATGACTGTACGCGTCTCTGGGGTTTGAGGTCAGTTGTGGGTGTTGAGGGTGCTCCCAAGCCTGGAGCTAAGAGTCCACATTCAGGCCCTTACAAGAAAGGAGGGCGGCTGGGAAGAGGGCAGGTGGGGGTGAATCATCTTGTATTGAGGGGCAATGGGAAGAGGATGGTTCCCGCCTCCAGGGTGAAGGGAGGCGCTGCACTGGACCCCGAAGCAAGGACCTGGGGAAGCGACAGCCCAGCTGGTCAGTGGGTGCAACCTCTCCACGTCAGCTCAGACAAAGCCACAGCACACAATGCCCATCCTCCTAACGGGCAGCTCTCGCCCATTGAGTACACACACCTGGCATCTGTTCATCACAACATCACATCACAACGGGTGGGGGCTCTGGTTCCACAAACACCAGGTACCTGAGTCCCATATCCCTAGCCCTGGGTTGCCTTAAAAGACATGGGTTCTGATCCCAGCATCACCACTGAGCAAGCCACTCCTCTCTCTGCCCACATCCCTGTACCCTGCAGCGGCTGCCACCACAATCGGCCCCATCCTGTAAGCCGAAATCAGCTGTGCCGGTGGTCTTTGACCTGCAGGTGGATGATTGGGAAACTGAGGCTTGGAGAAAAGCAGTGAGCCTAGGGCCACAGAGCAAATTGGGGGCCAGCCAAGGCCAGAGCTCACCCTCCAGTCTCCCAGCTCTGCTCCTTCTGCTGCACTGGGTTTCCTTTCTCTGGGCTCAGCAGGCTGGAAAGGTGGGGCTGGCCCTTTAAGAGGAGCCGTCCACATCAGCAGGAGGCAGGCTTTGGTCTGGGACCCTGACTGGGTCAGCCCAGGCTCACCAGCCATCCTTCCCTTCTACTGGATCCTCCCTAGCTGTCATCTCCAACTTGAGCCGTGTTTAAAATGCAAACAACAGAGCAGCACAAATCAGCGAGAGACTATTCAGAGGCACGATCTCTGTTCAGCCTGGCATCTGCAGCCCAAGGCACCAGCTGGAAATTTTAGCTGGGGAACAAGCTAGGTTGCCCACTGGTGTCCCAAAGGTTGGAATTTGAGGCCCGCCTGTCCTGCCCCATAACCTTCAGGGACTCTGCAGTTATGAACCTTGGTCATTCTGGCCTGGCCTGGCCTCCTGTGCCCTGCCTGGGCTTATACACAGAACATGTTACTCTCTGGCTTGGGGAGGGTCCACATGGGGTCTCGAGGCCCCTCCTGGCTGTGCCTGTCTCGTCAGCTTGTCGGCATATCCTCTAAACGGACCCCCGAAAAGGCACCACACCAGGCCTATGGGAATAACAGGAGGAAGAGGCCAAGGGGTGAAGGCAGGAAGGCCAGGGCAGGCCAGGGACCTGATGATGGGATCTGTGTGAGGGGTGGGAGGATTGGAGGCTGGACAGGAAGGCTGGTGGGCGAGAGAGGGTGTGAAGGCCAGGCCACAGGGAGTTCTGAGACTGCAGGCTGTGTGCGAGTCTCTGCCATCACACAACCTTGAGAGCATTTGGTTTCCACTGAAGGGGTTAGGGGTCAAGTGTGTGTTTCACAGAGCTGGCTCTGGCAGCATTAGGGTGGACTGGAAGGGTATCAGGAGGCCGGGAGCCCCGGGAGGAGGCTGTGAGGGGATGAGGCCTGAAGCTCCTTGAGCAGTGGGCTTGGGGTGGGGAGAGCTGGGCAGAGGAGGGATGAGGGAAGAGTGCGGGGTGATTCCTGGGCTCTGGCCCAAGTGCCTGGGAAGATGGGATGGTGGCACCCTTTACTGAGCTGGGGCACAGGAGGCGAGACACACCCAGTCTGAGTTGCCTTTGGGTCGTATGAGCTGAGAGAGAGAGAGTTCCACCCTGACAGGAAGGGTCTGGACCCGTCAGCAAAGAGGTGGCGGCCATAGCTTAGGAGAGCTCGGGGATAGGTGGGTAGAGGCAGGGGCCCCAAAGGGAATGAGGAGGGCAGGGGCATTTGGGGATCATCAAGGAGCCCCCAGAGAATACCCCAGACAAGCCCAATCCCAGAGGAGCCAAGGGGTCTCAGCAGAACGTTTCACCTCCAGGGAACCAGTCTAAGGGTTCCTGGACCCACTTACCGCCTCCCCGAGGCCCCTGATGCACCGACCCTCTGCTCATCCAAAGGGTCCACCTGCCCCGGACAGTTTGCTCATCGCTGTTGTGGGGAGGGCTCCAGCAAGCCTCAGAGGGGAAATGGAGAGAGGGGAACGGATGTGAGAGCCTCTGGCTGGCTGGGATGGGGGCTAGGGGAGGGAGGCCTCGACCCCTGGCTCACTCCACTCTCACTGCCTGCAGGACCTAGGCCTCGAGGGGACCCTCCTCACAGACGTCCTCTACAGGAATGTGGCCTTCCTCAATCTGGTGGACCCCATCTCCCACGACCTGCTTGTGAACCTGGCCCGGGACCTGCAGTGCCCCAAGTCGGTGAGGCACGGGCCCCAGGCTGGGTAGTGTGGTTGACAGGCCAGAAGAGCCCAGAGCTGGGAGCTAGGATCTGGGCCCTCACCTGGTCTGCTGCGTGGCCTTAGGCGGGTCACTGTCCCTCTCTGGGACCTGATGCCAGTTTCAGTGTATGAGGCTGGCCAGCAGCTGGAGCACACGGGAACTCTGCTTTCCCAGCCCTGGAAAGTCATCTGTTGGGTAGACCCGTTTCCTCTTTTCTTTTTTTGGCCCTGCAGCACGGCATCCAGTATTTTAGTTCCCCAACCAGGAATTAAACCTGTGCCCCCTGCAGTGGAAGCACAGAGCCCTAACCACTGGACCGCCAGGGAATTCCCTAGACCCGTTTCCTGAATTTCAGCACTGTACACCAGGCCCTGGGACCCAGGCAGGTAGTCGTATGGGGACCCTTCGGGGTATTGGACATTCTGACAAATCCATTGATGGAACCAGGCTCCCAGCCCCTGAGTCCCAGAGCCAGAAGAGAGCTCCCTTGGCTAGAACCCCTGTCCACATGTTCCCACTGCGTCCCACAGCAACTCAGCCACAAGCATATCCCTCCTCGTGTTGAGCTGGCACCTGCCACCTGCAGCCTCAACTCCCCTCCTGCCACCGCGTCTGCCCAGAACACCTGTCCCCACCTGCTATGTCGGCACCTGCGGACGTCCTGCCATAAGCATGGAAGGTGCCGCACTCCTGACACAGCCTGTGGCCAGCCCCCGGCCCCCGGCCCTTTGTCACAGTGAGCCCCCGTGTGAAACAGGAATGCCCACTCTGGGCTCTGCCAGCTCTGAACTGCCACGCCCAGGTGCACTTGTCACTGAGGGGTCTGTGAGGCTAGCCTAGAGCCATTGCAGTGACCCCTGGGGCTTGCTGCCACTGTGTGTGCCCGCTGTTAACAGAGGGACTGGATAAAAGAATGTGCTGGGTGGTGGAGCGTGCTTGGTGCCAGCTTGTGGAAAGCAGTCCACCCCACATCCTGCCTGAGCTGGGCCTCTGCAAGGGTCCACTTGGGAGCCAGAGAGAGCCAGGTGGTAGTGCTGGAAAATGGTAACCCTCCCTGCTGGCCGCCCAGACCCAGGCCCCACGGGTGCGGTCTCGCTTGGAGAGTGAGAGGAAGAAGAGCGTGCTGACCTGGCTTGTTCCTATTCCCTGGGGGTGGCGTCAGTGGAGCAGGGCTCCCTGGAGAGGCCTGGTCCTGCCTCCCCCTGTGGTGAGTCCCAGGGGGGCACCGAGGGTAGACAGGGAGCCAGTGGCTGATAGCCCGAGACTCTGGCCCAGGGCCTGAGGACAGGGAACAAGGGCCCATTGTCTGGGCTTCCTCCCACCGGGCACCACGGGCCTCGGACCAGCCTGTCCAGCTCCCAGTGGGCAGCCTCCCCTGGCTCTGTGCCAGGCCACGGGGCAGGGGGGCGGGGGTGGAGGGGGAAAACCAGTGGGCGGCTCAGTGATCCGTGATGAATGCCTGTGCGCATGCACACACTTGGGTCCCCAAGGCCCGGGGGCTCACAGGGCTCCGCCTCCACTGACAGCGCTGCCCCCGCAGGACTATGAGCTCTGGGAGTCCTCGGACAAGACCTGCCGGCAGCTCATCTACCACCTCACCCCTCACTCCAAGCGGCAGCAGGGGTCCAGCCTGCCCCGAAGGAAGACCCAGAGCTGGTAAGGGAGCCCAGACACAGCCCAGCTGCCTGGCCCCTGGGGGGGGTCCCTTCCCAGGCCTCTGTCAACAAAAGCTGGGCCCTGAAATCCCACCCTGCAGGCCCTCACCCTTGGCTGCATCACTGCCCGTCACTGGCCGGTGGCAGTGCAGGCGGATGCTCCCCAAGGCCAGCTCCTCTCCGTGTGACTGCCTCCTGCCATCTGCCTGTCCCTCAACGCCCCACCTATCACAGGGCCTGGCCCCCCTGGGGGCCTCAGCTGGAGTCAGCAGAGTCCCCAGGACAGGCTGGGAGGGAGGTGGAGTCTGGGTCATGATTCCCATTTTCCAGGGAAGGAAACTGAGGCCAGGGGAGGCAGAGTGTCTTGCCCAAGGCCACACTGCCCTGCTTCCTGAAGCCCTTTGGGGACTCTTTGCCAGGCTGCCTGAAGCTGAGGCCTCCAAGGCCAGCCCAGCAGCTCACTCTGCAACGTGGTCCCCGTTAGTCACTCCATCACAACCTCGTGGCCACAGACTCAGCCTGGGAACAGGCCACTGGCACCTGGGCCCCGGTGCTCTCCCCTGCTTGCCCCCCAGCCTCCTGCCCCCTCCCTCAGGCCTCGTGGCCCATGCTGAGCCTGGAGCCCATGGGCTTGTTCCCTGCCTTGGCAGGTGAGGGCCCTGGAGGTGTTCCCACTGCTGTCAGTCCCCAGGCAGGCCTATGTTCAAATGACAGGAGAGAACTAGAGGAGGTTCTGGGGGCAGTGGGGGACCCTCCTCAGTCTCTAAACCTCCCTTCCAGCTTAGGACACAGGGAGCCCTCCCCTAGGGCAGATCCCACCCACATCCCCCAACATGGCCCTCTTGCTTACCCTGGGCCTGTTCCCACATCTATCCTTATTCCAAAAGGGTCAACCTTAGAGGAGGCACGTGAAAAAAAAGCATGGGCTCAGGGGTCAGAACACCCCGATTTGGAGACCTGGCTCCCCCTTAGTGGTGTGTGACTGTGGAAGGGTCGCGTCACCCCTCCAAGCACCCGCTTGCTCCTCTGCAGAAGGATAATCATTCCCACCCCACTGAGTTGGCATAAAAATAAGAGACAACAGATGTAGCAGGTGTGGTGATGCAAGCACACAGAGGGTTTTTATAACAGCTCATGGAGCCTTAACGCAAGTGCATCTAATCCTCACAGCCAGGTCGCCTCTTAACCAAAGGGGACTAAGGCTCAGAGCGATTCAGAGCATTGCCCGTGGCCACTCATCTAGGAAGTGGCCATCTGCAGGGCCTGGGCCTTGCTGCCCTGACGGAGGGGTCACTGTCTGAGGCAGGTGGGGCCCTTGCTCAGTCCCTCCCCACCCTCGACCCTCCCGCAGCCTCAAGAGCAACCTCCAGAAGACTCTGCCGGCGGGGGAGACCGTGAACCTGTCGGGGATACCACTGTCGGTGCGGGACGTGCAGCATGTCATGCGCTACCTGGGCAGCCAGGGCGCCAGGCTGGCAGTGCTGGACCTGAGCTTCACGGGGCTGAGTGATGAGCTGCTGCACCGGCTGCTGCCCAGCCTCTGGACGCTGCCCCGCCTCACCCAGCTTCTGCTCAACGGCAACCGGCTGACGCGGGCTGCCGCCCGTGAGCTCACTGAGGCCATCAAGGACACCACCAAGTTCCCGGTGCTGGCCTGGGTGGACCTGGGCAACAACGTGGATGTGGCCTCCCTGCCCCAGCCCCTGCTGGTTGGCCTGCGCCGGCGGCTAAGCCAGCGCACCTCGCTGCCCACCATCTACGAGAGCCTGGACCCAGAGCCTGAGGGTGGCATGGCCGGGGCCACGGACCTTGCCTCCACCTGGGGCTCTGCAGCTGCCGGGCCAGGGCCCGAGCCCCAGGCCTGCTGCACCAGGTGACCCGCCACCCGCCCTGGCTCCTGCTTCCTGACTGGCAACGCACCCGAGCACGTGGGAGGGGGTGATGGAGGCGGAGTTACCCCACAGGACCCGGATCCAGTGCACAGAGGAGGATGGGCTCATTGGAGACTGGATGGTCGGTCCAGGCTGGAGTCTCAGCCTTCCCTCAGCAGGAGGAGCCCAGCACCTACTGTGCAGACCCCACAATAAAGGCTGATGCCACCTCCACCTCAGCCTTTCTGCATTGTGGGCCTCAGGGGCACTGAGCACCAGCCCTGTGGCTGGGTTTGGGAGAAGGGGTGGCTGGGACTCAGGGGCCCTGCCTGCCCAAAAGGGAGGGACCAAGCTCACACTGATCTCCCCTGGGTGCTCCCTGGGCAGGGTTCCCACGGAAACCAAAGAAGGGGGGAGGGTCCGTCTGTGGTCGGGGAGTTAGAGGAAGCCTCCAGAGACCTGGCACTCACGTCTGGGCGGTGCTTGGGCACTTTGAGGAAGGAGCTGGGGAGGAGCAGGTTGGGAGCCCAGAGAGGAGCGCAGGCTGCTGACCTCCCCACCAGGGCCCCCTGGGCTGGGCACGAGACTGTGCTGACAGGGGGCAAGGCTCATTTCCCACAGGGCACAGCACTGCCCACCAGCCCTGGTACCCACCCCCCAGGCCTCCTGTACTTGGCGAGTGGGCAACTCCATGGGGTTGGGGAGGAGAGACATCAGGCCAGAGACAAAGAGCTCTGTGTTCCCTCCAGGCCCTGGGGGCCCACATGCAGAGTCCTCCCCCCATGCGGGACCCCAAGGGAGCATGCAGGGGTGAGGTGGGCACGGCCCACAGCAGTGGGGGGCCCCGGGGGAGAGCAGTACTGGAGCTGCCCCAGCAGGGGGCCGTCTCCTGTCTTCCGCAAGCAGCATAAGGGCAGGCTCCAGACCAGACGCCAGTCACCTCCCAGCCCAGTGTGGGGAGCTGTCGGGTGGACTGAGGCTGCAGCAGGGAAGCCATGGCCCAAGGCTCCCCTGCAGCACTGAGGTCAGGACTAGGGTAGCTGGATCCTGCAGGATGAGGAGAGACCCAGCAGCGGAGGGAGCCCCACAGGCCAAGGAGAAGGTGGGGGTCCTCCGGGCCCACATCCCGGGGCCCACCAGCTGCCCTTCCCCCATAGCTCTGGCCCACAGGGGACTGTGAGTCAGCACTGACTACACACATCCCCAGGCAGCCGGATGCACAACAGCCTCTTGCGACAGAAGGGAGATGGCCAAGAAGGGTGACGTCGGTCCCAGGACCGACAAGAGGCAGTGAGGAAAAGGAGCTCCTCTCCTGCGCTGCCTGCCAGCCCCGAGGTCAGGCCCCGCCGCTCTCACTGCTTTTGGCGGAACCCCTATCGGGAGAAAGCCAGAAAGGCATGAAGAGCACCTGGTTCAGCCCAGCTCTGCTCCCTCTCCGGCCCCCGGTCTCTCCTCTCCTCTGTCCACCATCCCTTCCAGCTCTCAGTGCTCCATCCTGGGGTCCTGGCCCCTCCCTGGCCTCCTTGCTTTAAAGACATGAGCCTGCCCAGTGGCTTGGGAGCCACAGAAGTATCTCCCTGTGTCCCCCGCTCTGGGACAGGGGGCTCAGGCTCCCCAGGAGAAGGCAAAGCGGGTGGGGGTAGAAGGGGCCACAGAGAGGAGAAGGATGAGGAAGCCGGCCCAGGGCCAGGCAAGCTGATATGCCCGTGTCCTGCAGCTCCCGGCTGGAGAAACGCCAAGCTGTCTGTGTCCCTCCTGCCCCTCGCTCCCTGCCCATCCCTGGCCCTCATCTGCCCACAAACCTTGAATGTGACGAACATGACCACTCAAAGAGATTCTTACCAGGATGGTGTGAGGACCTTGGCCGGGTGTTGCCAGGCGAGTTCTGGGAGAATCCAGGCGGAGGCAGCTGTTCTCAATCTCCCCGCCTCTCAGATGCATGCACGCGATGCACTGGCTGGGCTGGAGCATGAAACAGCTGGAGAGAGGTGGGCTGCCCTTGTTCCCACGCAGGTGTCCAGGGCCCCTTCGAGGGGCCCTTACGACCACCAGTGAGGCTACTATGCAGGCAGGGACACCCCAGAAGTCACGCAGCCTGGTGGGCAGAGCGTGCCCTCCAGGCCGGCCCCAGCCCGAGTTCCAGACCAAGGAGGCGCTAGGTGGGCGTCGCTTGGGCCGGTCCTCTCCTAGGCCCAGTCTCAGAGGCAGACAGACCTGGCCTGGTCCCACCCTGTCACCTGCTGGTGGTGTGGTCCCCTCGGGGTCTGTTCCCTCATCTTGGGAACGAGGCTCACGAAGCCTCCCCTTATCCTGCTGGAGTGAGGCTGACAGAAGGATTGGAAAGTGCCTGCTGCGTGGGGGGCACAGGGCAGATGCTCTGTAGCATCAGTGGGGCCTCCACCCAGGGCTCTCTGGGTGGGAATGGCAGGAGCCCAAACCTCGGGACTAGACAGGGCTGAAGCCATTTATTTATTTAAGAGTGCTTCTGTAGCCTCTCTCGGGGCCAAGCACTGTTCCGATGGCTTTACACCCTTTTAATTCTCTTTGCACTTGCAGGAGGTGAGTGCTATTACCACCTCCATTTTGCAGGTGAGTGAGCTGAATCAGGGAGAGGTTGAGTAACCTGTCCAAGGTCAAAGGGCTAGAACTGGAGATGCCGAGAAGTGAGCCAGGTGGCCTGGCTTCAGTCTGGGATGCTAACCCCTGCCTGCCTCACCCAAATTCCTGCCAGGGGAATTCCACCAAGCCCTGCCAGAGGCCATTCGAGGCAGGAGACATCACGGTGGCCCCGCTGGCAGGTCCCCTGCAGCGGAGAGCGACCTCCAGCTGCACTGTCCTGGAACAAGACCAGGCAGGACCTCCCTGGCCTCCATTTCCCCATGTGCAAAATGGGTGGGGAGGGGAGCCCTCTTCTGGGATGGAAAGGGACTGGTGAGGAGTGGGGTTGGAAGTACTTGTCAGACTGAGCCCCACTCTGGGGTGTGGGATCCACGCCCACTTCCGGTGGCCTGGGACAGCTGCAGGTGAGGTGCCTTCACCTCCTCAGGTCTTGCCAGGATGTTGAGAGCATCAAAAGGAAAGATGTAGAAAAGAGGACTGTTCTCTGCAGGACCTCGGTGACCAACACTTGGGAACTTCTGTTCTGTTCCTGAAGGGAGGACATTTGAGTCCAGATAAAGTTCTTTAAGATATGAGTCTACAGCAAAGGTCAGCCTCTGCAGACAGTCTTTTTGAGAATCCAGAATCTCAGATGACTGATCTTCCCAGTGGCTGATATTAACCCAGCACAGAGGTTTTTCTCTAGGTCCTGGAGAGAAAGGAAAACATACTTCTTCCTCTTAGAGATAGTTGCCAACCAACAATGGAAAGCAGTATTTCCTTTCCCAGCTGTATACTTTAATTTTATTTTTTAAAAATAATACCAGGAGTTCCCTGGTGGTCTATGGTTAGGATTCAGCACTTACACTGCCGGGGCCCAGGTTCAATCCCTCGTCCAGGAACTGAGATCCTGCAAGCCATGTGCCGCGGCCAAATAATAACAACAACAATAATGATAACTACCTTATTTAAAAAACAATTCTTCGTTGTCGTACAACTAAAATACAATTAAGTACACTTCCCTGGTGGTCCAGTGGTTAAGACTCGGTGCTTCCACTGCAGGGACTCGGGTTTGATCCCTGGTCGGGGAAGTTCCACATGCCACGCAGTACAGCAAAAAAAATAAATAAATAACATTAAAAAAAACCCAATTAAGTGGACATCCCAAGTGTTACAAGTTGAAATTGTGCTACATGGCGCATTCTGACTTGTGTATAAATCCATGAAGTAAACGTATCTGTCACACCCAAAAGTCTCCTTGTGCCCCTTGGCAATGTCTCCCTCCCACTGTCCCTTTCCTCTCCTTCCCCAAGCAACAATTGACCTGCTTTCTGTCTCTATAGATTAGCGTGCATTTTCTAGTTTTAGATATATGGAATCATACAGGGTGTACTCTTTTGTATATGACTTCTCTCACTTAGCATAACTGAGACTCCCACAGTGATGCATGTATCGATAGTCCCTTTTAATTGCCGAGTAGCATTCTACTGGATGGATGTACCACAATTCACTCACCTGTTGGTGGACATTTGTGTTGTTTCCAGTGTTTCGCTATTACAAATAAAACTGCTATGAATATCATGTACAAGTTTTTGCATGAACAGATATTTCCTTTTCTCTTGGGTAGTGATATCTCAGTATGTTTTTCTCTTCTTGTAATATCTTTGCCCGGTTTTGGTGTCAGGGTAATGCTGGTCTCATAGAATGAGCTGAGGTGAGACGTATTCCCTTCTCTTAAATTTTTTGGGAACGGTTTGTGTAAAATTGATATTATTTCCTCCTTAAATATTTGATAGAATTCCTCAGTGAAGGCACACAAGCCTAAGGTTTTCTTTGTGGGAAGGTTTTCAACTACAATTCCAATTTCTTTAATAAATGTAGGGCTTTTCAGGTTAGCTATTACTTCTTGAGAGAGTGTTTGTATTTTGGATCTTTCAAGGAATTTGTCCATTTCATCTAAGTTGTGGAATTTGTTGACATGAAGTTGTTCATAACATTCTCTCTCTCTTTTTTTTGGATGTGCCGCACAGCTTGCAGGATCTCAGTTCCTTGACCAGGTATTGAACCCAGGCCCTTGGCAGTGAAAGCGCAGAGTCCTAACCACCGGACTGCCAGGGAATTCCCTGTAACATTCTCTTTTAATATCTGTGGAATCTGTAGCAGTCACCACTCTCATCCCTGAGATTGGTAATTTTGTCTTCCTCTTTTTTCCCCCCCATCGCCTGAGCAGTCTGGCTAGAGATTTATCAATTTTATTGATCTTGTTAAAGAATCATCTTTTGGTTTCACTGATTATTCTCTATAGTTTTCTATTTCATTGATACCCACTTAGATCCTTACTTGTTTTCTTCCACTTACTTCAAATTTCTTTTTCTAGATTATTTGGGGGTGGGGGCAGCTTGTGGGATCTTAGTTCTCCAACCATGGATTGAACCCAGGCAGCAGCAGTGAAAGCACAGATTCCTAACCACTGGACCGCCAGGGAATTCCCTCTAGATTTTTTTTTTTTTTTTTGGCTGCGTTGTGTCTTGCTGCGCGCGGGCTTTCTCTAATTGTGGTGAGCCGGGACTACTCTTCGTTGCGGTGCGCGGGTTTCTCATTGCAGTGGCTTCTCTAGTTGCCGTGCACGGGCTCTAGGCACGTGGGCTTCAGTAGTTGCAGCATGCGGGCACAGTAGTTGTGGCGCACGGGCTCTAGGGCTCACGGGCTTCGGTAGTTGTGGTGTACGGGCTTAGTTGCTCGGCGGCATGTGGGATCTTCCCAGACCAGGGACGGAACCTGCATCCACTGCACTGGCAGGCAGATTCTTTTTTGTAAACTTATTTATTTATTTATTTATTTTTGGCTACATTGGGTCTTCGTTGCTGTGTGCGGGCTTTCTCTAGTTGTGGCGAGTGGGGGCTACTCTTTGTTGTGGTGCGTGGGCTTCTCATTGCGGTGGCTTCTCTTGTTGTGGAGCACAGGCTCTAGGTGCGCGGGCTTCAGTAGTTGTGGCTCGCAGGCTCTAGAGCACAGGCTCAGTAGTTGTGGCACACGGGCTTAGTTGCTCCGCGGCATGTGGGATCTTTCCAGACCAGGGATCGAACCCGTGTCTCCTGCATTGGCAGGTGGATTATTAACCACTGTGCCGCCAGGGAAGTCCCATGAAATCTTCTTGTCTGATATTAATATAGCTGAGATCATTGACCTGAGACCTTGCCTTTTTCCTAATATAGGTGTTTACTGCTACTTAAAAAAACAAAAACAAAACCGCACAACGTACAAGCTGTGAGTGGAGTTTATCCAGTGTCTTACTGAGGACTGTAGCCTGGGAGAGAGCCTCTCAGATAGCTCAAGAAACTGTTCAGAAGAGGTAAGGGGAGAGGTCAGTACATATGTGATTTTGGCAAAAGGGGTAGGTGCAACCAAGCAGACATCTCAGTAGAAGTTTGCTGCTAGTCACAAGGAATGGAAATCTTAGTTAATGATTTAGTGCTTTTCTAAGGGAAGATGCAAGAATCCAGGTTCATAAAAAATTTCTCCTGAAAATATCTAACTATCTTATGGTCTGTTCTGCCAGCTTTCCCAGAGCACAGAGTGCCTCATTCCTGATCTCTGTCCTGAACTCTTTTCAGGGTGTGTCGAAGGTCAATGGCTGCAGTGGCTTATATTCAATCCTTGTGGAGCCGAATGTCTAGTGACATTCTTTAGTGGGTAGTGCTATAAATTACTTCTCTAAGTTCTGCTTTAGTGACATCCCACAAATTCTGATATGTTGTGTTTCCATTTTCAAGTCAGTCAGACTACTTTCCAATTTCTCTTTTGGTTTCTTCTTTGATCTATGGGTTACTTAGAAGTGTGTTATTTTGTTTCCAAATATTTAGAGATTTCCCAAGGATCCTTGTGATAAATGATTTCTAATTTAATTATAGTGTGGTCAGACAACATAATATGGCTTGAAGCCTTTTGAATCTTGATCAATGTTCTGTGTGCACTTGAGAAGAATGTGTATTCTACTATTGTTGGGTGTCCTGTGTTAATCAAAGTCAAGTTGACTTACCACGTTGTTCGAGTCTACTATATCCTTGCTGATTTTCTGCTTACTTGGTCTATCAATTATTGAGAGAACTGAACTCTGACTGTACTTGTATTTGTCTGTTTCTTATTTCTATCCATTTTTTGTTTCATGTATTTTGAAGCTTTATTATTAGGTGCATAAATGTTTAAGATTGTTATGGCTCCTTGATTAACTGACCCTATCATCATTATGAAATAACCTTCATTATCCCTGAAACCTACTTGTCTGATATTAATATAGCTACTCCAGCTTTCTTTTGGCTAGTGTTAGCAATGGTATTCTTTCCCATCCTTTTACTTTTAACCTATTTATGTCTTTAAAGTGTTTCTGGACTTCCCTGGTGGCGCAGTGGTTGAGAATCTGCCTGCCAATGCGGGGAACACAGATTCTATCCCTGGTCTGGGAAGATCCCACATACTGTGGAGCAACTAAGCCCATGCACAACTACTTAGCCTGCGCTCTAGAGCCTGTGAGCCACAACTACTGAGCCCACATGCCGCAACTACTGAAGCCCGCGTGCTTAGAGCCTGTGCTCCGCAACGAGAAGCCACCACAATGAGAAGCCCAGGCACCGCAACGAAGAGTAGCCCCCACTCACTGCAACTAGAAAAAGCCCGTGTGCAGCAAAGAAGACCCAACGCAGCCAAAAATACACAAATAAATAATAAAGTGTTTCTTGTAGGTAGCATGTAGTTGGGTTTTGCTTTTTTAATCCAATCTGACAATCTCTGCTTTTTAATTGGAGTGTTTATACCATTTACATTTACGGTGATTATTGATATGGTTAGACTTAAGCCTACTATCTTGCTATTTATTATTTATCCCATCTGTTCTTTTAAATGTATTTATTTATTTTTGTCTGTGTTGGGTCCTTATTGCTGCACGCGGGCTTTCTCTAGTTGCAGTGAGAGGGGGCTACTCTTCGTTGCGTGGGCTTCTCATTGCAGTAACTTCTCTTGCTGCGAAGCACAGGCTCTAGGCATGCCGGCTTAGGTAGTTGTGGCATGCGGGCTTCAGTAATTGTGGCTCACAGGCTCCAGAGCACAGGCTCAGTAGTTGGGCGCATGGGCTTAGTTGCTCCGTGTCATGTGGGATCTTCCTGGACCGGGGCACGAACCTGCGTCCCCTCCATCGGCAGGCGGACTCTCAACCACTGCGCCAGCAGGGAAGCCCCATGTTAACCATTTTAAAGTGTGCAATTGAGTTGTTTTTAGTACATTCTCCATGTTGTGCAACCATCATTACTATCTAATGACAGAACATTTTCATTACCCCAAAAAGAAACCCCATATCCATTAAGCAGGCACTCCGTATTCTCCCCTCCCCCAATCTCTGGCAATCACTAATCTGCTTTGTGTCTATGAATTTGCCTATTATGGACATTCCATATACATGGAAACGTACAACATGTGGCCTTTTGTGTCTTCTTTCACTTACCATGTTTTCAAAATTCATCCATGTTGTAGCGTGTGCCAGTAATTCATTCCTTTTAATGGCTAAATAATATTCTAATTGTATGGATATACCACTTTTGTTTACCCATTCATCAGCTGTTGGATATTTGAATGTTGGCATAATTCTTTGTTATTTTTGTGTTGCTTTGGGGTTTATATTATACATTTTAAAATTATCATATACTTCAAGTAATATACCACTTCTAATATAAGAAATTTACGGTAGTATATGTTTTCCCCTCTTGGCCTTTATGCTAATATTGTCATGCATTTTACTTCTACATGTCATAAGCGCCATAATACAATCTTCATTCCTTTGTGTAGATGCAGATTTCCATCTGGTCTAGTTTTCCTTTTTCTAGAAGGATGTCCTTTAACATTTTTTGTATAGCAGGCCTCCTGGTGATGAATTTTTTTCAGCCTTTGTGTGTCTGAAAACATTTTATTTTGCCTTCATCTTAAAAAGATTTACCACCCCCCCCCAGGTATTGAATTCTAGATTGATAATTTTTTCTGTCAATACTTTGAAGTTGCTTCACTGTCTTCACGTTTGCATGGTTCCCAATGAGAAATGCCATCCTTATCTTTGTTCCTCTAATATAACATTTTTTTTTCTCCAGCTGCTTTTTGGAATTTTTCTCTTCACCACTGGCTTTATACGCCTTGGTGTCATTTTCTTGTGCTTGGAGTTCATTTAGCTTTTGGGATCTGTGGGTTTATAGTTTTCATCCAGTTAGGAAAGTTTTTGGCCATTATTACTTGAAGTACTTTTTCTGTCCCCTCATCACCTCTCCTTTGGGGACTCCAACTACCCATATATTAGGAAACTTGGAGTTGTCCCAAAGGTCTTTTCTTTTGCAAATTCTTTTTTTCTGTGTGTTTCACCTTGGATAGTTTCTATAGCTTATGCCTTAAAGTTCATTGAGTTTTTCTTCTGTAATGTCTAATCTGCTGTGAATCCCATCCAGCTATAGCAGTTCAATGAGAAGTTTCTCTTTCTCTTTTCCTTCTCCTTTCTCCTCCTATTACACCCCCTCGTCCTTCTTTTTGTTTTCATTATTATTATTTTGGCTGTGCTGCATGGCTTGCAGGATCTCAGTTCCCCAGCCAGGGATTGAACCCAGGCCACAGCAGTGAAAGTGCTGCGTCCTAACCACTGACTACCAAAGAACTCCCTCATCCTTCTTTTTAGATTTTACTTGTTTCTACTTAACTTTTTGAATACATGAAAGAGTTAAAACAAACGTCTTGGGCTTCCCTGGTGGTGCAGTGGTTAAGAATCCACCTTCCAATGCAGGGGACACAGGTTCAAGCCCTGGTCCGGGAAGACCCCACATGCCATGGAGCAGCTAAGCCCGTGTGCCACAACTACTGAGCCCACCTGCCACAACTACTGGAGTCCACATGCCTAGAGCCCGTGCTCCACAAGAGAAGCCACCGCAATGAGAAGCCCCCACTCGCCGCAACTAGAGAAAGCCTGCACACAGCAACAAAGACCCAACACAGCCAAAAATAAATAAATTTATAAAAACAAAACAAAACAAAAAAAACAACTGTCTTAATGTCCTTCTCTGCTACTTCTAACATCTGTGTCAGTTTTGAATGTTTTGATTATTCTTATCACGGGTTGTGCTTTCCTGCCTCTTTGCATGCCTGGTAATCTTTGACTGGATGCCAGACATTGTGAATTTTACTTTGTAGGGTGCTAGATGTTTTTATGTTCCTATAAATCTTTTTGGGCTTTGTTCTAGAATACAGCTAACTGACCTGGAAACAGCTTGATCCTTTCAAGTCCTGTTTTTATGATTTGTTAGCTGGGTCCAGAGCAATGCTCAATCTAGGGCTAATAGTTCATTTATGATGAAAGACTTTCCTGGATACTTGTCTTAAAATACATCATATTTTTGTATTATTCGTGTTTAATGTTTTTTTATTGAATTTTTTTTTTTTTTGCGGTACGCGGGCCCCCCACTGCCGCAGCCTCTCCCGCTGCGGAGCACAGGCTCCGGACGCGCAGGCTCAGCGGCTATGGCCCACGGACCCAGCCACTCCGCAGCATGCGGAATCCTCCCAGACCAGGGCACGAACCCGTGTCCCCCGCATTGGCAGGCGGACTCTCAACCACTGCGCCACCAGGGAAGCCCCTATTGAATGTTTTAAAAATTTTAAAATGGTGCTTTGACATCTTGGGGCCTTGCTCATCCTGGAGAGACTGCCCCTCCTAGAGTTAGTTATTTCCTAGAGATAGTGAACAATTTGCCTGCACAGTATACCTTTCACATAAAAACTAACCAATCCAAAGTCTACCCGCAACGATGTTTAATTCTCACACACCAAGCCATTATCTGCCCTGCTACAAATCACCACAGGGCCAGGTACCACATAACTGTAGACTACCCCTATGGCTCAGAGCCCTCTGATTTGTTCAAATTATCCAATTCTAGGCGTACTCAAACTGGTCTCCGCTGCCTCACCCATGCTTTCCCCGTGGAAACCATAACAGAGGCTCTGGGCCATGCTCTCTTTTCACTCCTGCCTCTTGACCCACCTGATGTTTCCTCGTGTGACCCTGCATGGCATGGCATGCTCCCTGCTCTTGAGAATTGTAATGAACTCTTCTTTCAAGGAAGTCATCTCCATGTCTGTCACCTTACTATACCTGATTAAAATAAAATTATTGGTATAATAGTCTATCTGCTATCCTGTGAGTTGAGTTTTTCTCTGGCTGGTGGGAATGCACTGTTATAATCCTTTTTGATGGTTCCTTCCCCATCCTGTTTCCTCACACTTGTATGCTGATCGGTATTCTGAATATTCAAGAGGGATCTTCTGCAGACCTCCTGGGTCCTCTACGCAGCTTTCTTCTCCTGCTGTTCTGTACTATGAACTCGAGCTGGCTCCTCAAACCAGAGAGCCTGGTGGTTCCCCCTGTGTCATAGCCTGGAAACTCTCACAAGGCAGTAAGCTCACCTTATTTGTTTCCCATCTCTCAGGGATTACTCTCCTTCAATGTCCTGAGTTTTGATTTTTTTTCAGGCATGAGGGTAAGTCTAGGCAATTACCTCCATCTTGGCCAGGAGCAGAAAAAAATCCTGTGTGCTTTGACTTTATTTTTTTAAAAAGGTTATGAAATACTCAGCAGGTGAGTATAGAAGCTGAGACAGTATCAATGAATCAACTGAGTCTAAACCCTCCCTTGTATAGATAACAAACCAGAGGCTTAGACAGAATTGGTAGTGGAGGTAGTCAGAGCCAGAATCCATCTCTTAAGTCTTGGTCTAGTTATCTTTCTATGACATCATCCTTTGTTCTGTATCTTCTTTACCTTGCCAAGTGGTTTTCAATTTTAAAGTCGTATGTTTTCCAAGAAAAGACATGTTTTTGAAAAAGAGAGAATGTGCTTAAATATTCAGACCTTCATATGATCTTGAGACTGCCCCTTCCCAACTCTGGCCAAAAGTTGGATGCTTACTCTCCAGAGGGGGTTAGAAGGTTTCTGGACTAGGAAGCCTTCCCAGAGACCTGGAAGATGAAGTGAATCTGGACATGAGTGCTGAAAATACCCAGTCCTCTTCCCCCACTGAGCTCCCAGTAGGCCAGCAGTTCAAGGTAAACCCACCTGACAAGACTGAAGGTTTCTCCAAGGAATCTGACCAGCCCAAGAGGAAAGTCCTAAAGATATGGACATTGGAAATTTACTCAAAAAAGTCCAATCAGGTCACCTTACAAACATATATTCTTTTTAATACCCTGCTCTTAAACATAAGTAGACTACCAATGATTGCCAGGCAGCTAAGGAAAGTCTGTAACACGAAAGACTAAAACAGAAAGGGGTAAGAAAACATCACGCAGGAGATGAAAGCTTCAACACAGCATATTAATTAACGTCCTCAGAGATAGGAAGATATTGCAACCCTGGAATGAGGTCATATTTTTTTTTTTGCCCGTGCTGTGCGGCATGTGGGATCTTAGTTCCCCAACCAGGGTTCGAACTCCTGCCCCCTGCAGTGGAAGCATGGAGTTTAACCACTGGACCGCCAGGGAAGTCCCAAGGTCCTATTAAAAACAACAAAACAGGACTGGTGTTCCCAGGTGGCGCTGTGGTTAAGAATCCGCCTGCCAATGCAGGGGACATGGGTTCAAGTCCTGGTCCGGGAAGATCCCACATGCCGCGGAGCAACGAAGCCCGTGCACCACAACTACTGAGCCTGCACTCTAGAGCCTGCGAGCCACAACTACTGAGCCTGCACGCCTAGAGCCCGTGCTCCACAACAAGAGAAGCCACCACAATGAGAAGCCCACGCACCACAAGCGTAGCCCCTACTCGCCGCAACTAGAAAAAGCCTGCACACAGCAACGAAGACCCAATGCAACCAAAAAAATAAATAAAAATTAAAAAAAAAAAAAGAAAAATGAAGCTTCAGAGAATCAACTTGGGGAAATCTACAAAGGAGGTCAAAAAACAAGAAAATGGGGGATAGGGGAGGCAAGGAGAGAAAAGAGGAGAAAAACAGGTAAGTCCAGGAGATCCAACATCTGAATAACAGGAATTCCAGAAAGCAAAATCAGAAAACCAAAGGTAGGAAATCATTAACAAGTAATTCAAGAAAGTTTCCCAGAAATGAAGGATTAAAGTCCATTCTGAAAAGGTTCAGCAAGAGCCTAGCACAATGCACCAATAGACCTTTGCCAAGGCACGTCAGTGTGAATCTCAGAACACTGGCAACAGAAGGGAGAGAGTCACATACAAAGGTCAGCACTCAGAACGGTCTCAGACTTCTCCACAGCAACACAAGATGCTAGATGAAAAAGTAACGATGCCTTCAAAATTCTAAAGGAAAACGAACACCAACCTACAATTTCATACTCAATCGAGTATGAGAGAACAAGACACTTTCAGACATGCAACGTCTCTCAAAAAATTACTTCCCATGCACCCCTTCCACAGCAGGTCTCTACTGGACGAGGTAATAAACCATGAGAGGAAAAGGTTACACAAACAACAGGAGATTCAACAGAGGAAAGTCCATGATAACGGCAATACCTTAGGCACAAAGGAAAGCCAGTCCAGAGTGGGGCCAATCAAGAAGAAACTGATCAAATAGATGATGTATTAATGTCTCCAGAGAAGTCTGAGGTTAAACCAGTGACAAGTTGACAGAAAATTAAGCCAATAAGAATGTAAGTGAATTAATTCTAGGAAAAAGTTAGTTCTGCAGGAAAGTAATCTAGTCTACCACCTGGCTCAGCTGTGATTTAAATGCCCAGCCCTAATAACATAAATACTGAATATGATCTAACCAGAATTATAACATCAGGGAGATGGGTGATGGGGAGCCCATGCATGGTGGGCAGGAGGAAGGAGAAGCTGAAAGATAAATGCCTAAAACGAAATATCAAGGAGTAGCCATACAAACAGGTTTAAATTGAGACATGGAGGCAAATACAAACAACAAGCCAAGAGTTGAAAGGGACTCCCCAGAAGCAGGGGAAATGGGGGAGAGGGTAAGACAGGGCAGGAGGGTTGTTGTTTTTCATAATAAGTCTCTCAGAACTATTTGCTCTTTCAATGTGAGTAACTGATTTTTTTCTAAAGTGCAAGATATAAAACTGTTTACAAAGCTCTATGTTTTAGGTTAATCTTCTTTATTGTTTTATAAAACTTCCAGGGAATTCCCTGGCAGTCCAGTTTGGGACTCAGCTGCTGAGAGCCCGGGTTCAATCCCTGGTCAGGGAACTGAGATCCCACAAGCCGTGTGGTGCAGCCAAAAATCAGAATTAAAAAATGTAGCGCTTACATAAAATAAGACACTCTAGACCAGGGTCAAAATGTGGCCCTGGATATACCGAATTAGAATCATGGAGCCGTGGCGGCAAGGGCATGGTTTAAAATGCAGATTCCTGGGTTCAAATTCCAGACCAAGTAATAGGCATCTCTAGGGGTGGTGCTGTGCAACCTTCACTTCTAACAAGATCTCTAGCTGATGTGGAAACCACTGCTCTAACTCACTATATTATAATTCAGGAGGCTCAATTAAGAAGCCAATAAATCAATGTCTAAATCAAGGGGAAGTGGGAGGGTATTCCAGACAGGGCACTATGGGTATCGTAACTTCTACCTGAAAGAAACCCACTCTATATGTAACTCAATGTGCATGTTTCTTTTCTTATCAGAAACAAGTTAACTCTTGTTCACATCTAACACAAATTAACTCCCTTCCACAGTGAGTTCACTGGAAACCACCCCACGTGCAGGAAACCCTCCACTGGAGCAGCACTGCTTGTTGGGTCACTGGCCACACTGCATCCAAACATATCAGAGGAGCTGGGGGTGGGGGAGCAAGAGACACAACACAGGGGCTGCTCTCGGGGGGAACGGTCCTGTTAGCTGACAGACTCAATGATGCTCACTGTCCTTGAGTTATTACAGGAATGAAACAAGGTCTGTCACCACGTGGTTGTGTCATAACCACAAGACAAAGTTTACTAGAAAATCTCTACTTAATACAGATGGCCAACAAACACACGAAAAGACGCTCAACATCACTAATTATTAGAGAAATGCAAATCAAAACCACAATAAGGTACCACCTCACACTGGTCAGAATGGCCATCATCAAAAAAATCTATAAACAATAAATGCTGGAGAGGTTGTGGAGAAAAGGGAACCCTCTTGCACTGTTGGTGGGAATGTAAATTGATGCAGCCACTATGGAGAACAGTATGGAGGTTCCTTAAAAAACTAAAAATAGGGGCTTCCCTGGTGGTGCAGTGGTTGGGAATCTGCCTGCCAACACAGGGGACATGGGTTTGAGCCCTGGTCCAGGAAGATCCCACATGCTGTGGAACGACTAAGCCCGTGCGCCACAGCTACTGAGCCTGTGCTCTAGAGCTCGCGAGCCACAACTACTGAAGTCTGCGTGCCTGGTGACCGTGCTCTGCAACAGGAGAAGCCACTGCAATAAGAAGCCCACACACTGTGATGAAGAGTGGCCCCCGCTCGCGGAACAATGTCCGCGTCTCTTTTCCTACCCTGCAAATAGGTTCATCAGTACCATTTTTCTAGATTCCATATGTATGAGTTAATGAACGATATATTTTTTTTCTCTTTCTTCAATCTGTATGACAGACTCTAGGCTCATCCACATCACTATAAATGACCCAGTTTCGTTCCTTTTTATGGCTAATACTCCGTTGTATATATGTACCACATCTTCTTTATCCATTCACCTGTTGATGGACACTTTGGTTGCTTCCATGTCATGGCTATTGTAAATAGTGCTGCAATGAACTTTGCGATATATGTATCTTTTTAAATTATGTTTTTCTCAGGGTGTATGCCCAGCAGTGGGATTGCTAGATCATATGGTAGTGCTATTTTTAGTTTTTTGTTTTTTTTTTAAATTAATTTATTTTTGGCTGCGTTGGGTCTTTGTTGCTGCGCGCGGGCTTTCTCTAGTTGTGGCGAGCGGGGGCTACCCTTCGTTGTGGTGCGCGGGCTTCTCATTGCGGTGGCTTCTCTTATTGTGGAGCATGGGCTCTAGAGTGCAGGCTCAGTAGTTGTGGCGCACGGGCTTAGTTGCTCTGTGGCATGTGGGATCGTCCCGGACCGGGGCTCGAACCCGCGTCCCCTGCATTGACAGGCGGGTTCTTAACCACTGTGCCACCAGGGAAGCCCCCTCCCCTTTTTTTTTAAAGTCCTGACACATCAGGATCATTTTTTTAAATTAATTAATTAATTTGGTTTTGGTTGTGTTGGGTCTTCATTGCTGTGCGCAGGCTTTCTTTAGTTGCGGCAAGCGGGGGCTTCTCTTCTTTGCGGTGCACAGGCTTCTAATTGTGGTGGCTTCTCTTGTTGAAAAGCACGGGCTCTAGCCGCGCAGACTTCAGTAGTTGTGGCACACAGACTCTAGAGCGCAGGTTCAGTAGTTGTGGCACGGGCTTAGTTGCTCCGCGGCATGTGGGATCTTTCTGGACCAGGGATGGAACCCGTGTCCCCTGCGTTGGCAGGCGGATTCATAACCACTGTGCCACCAGGGAAGCCCTGAATTACCTTTTAATATTGGATTACTTTTGCTAAATGCTGAGTCACTGGGGTTTCCAGGCTACAAGGTCACAGTATTAGGTTTTTTTCACAGACCATGACCACGTGTGTTGGGTTGTTCAAGCTGAGCTGATGGTGCGCCCACAAAGGCTGCCTGAACAAAGTGCTCCATGAATGTCCGTGCTGACAAATGAGGCAATCTGTGCACCCTCGGAGTTGTTCCAAGGGCTTAACCAGCAACTGGCCTGGAACAGCAGCTTATGCTCTTATCAGTAACTATGCTACTTCAAACTGGAAAAAAGCAGGACATCTCCCAGGGTGTGAAAGTTTAACCTGCTGCCAAAGCAAACACACACACACACACACACACACAAAAAAAAAACTACAAAATGAACACACAGTCCTTATATTCTCAAAAAGAGAAAAACCCACCACAATTATTTAGTTTAACATTTACCCAGATCTAAAGAAAAAGATGTCAAAAGATAACCTAGGACATATACATACGCACGCACCCCCTGACCCAGATAACCTAAAAGAAAAAAATAAGGGCAAAGTTCTGTCCAAGATAAATTTATCTTCGTTTCTGGAAGATGTTTCCACGTCCCATTCCACGTCCTCTCCCTCTTGCGGCCACTGCAAGGTGGGGAAGAGAAAGGACAAGGCCAGGTCAGTAAGGACTCATATCACAGAGCAGCCAGAGCCCTAGGACATGGCCCAGGAAGGGGCCTGAAAGGCCACCCCGTCCAGCACCACGCTCACCCCGTCACATTTCACGGGGTAAACAGAGACCCTGGGAGGGGCAGGTGCCTGGCATCAGAGCTGGAGAGCCCTGGACTCCTGCCTTCCAGCCCAGCACTGTTCCCCACCAGAGGCAAGGCCTTGTGGCAAAGGTGGTTTGGGGACCCAGTATGGGAACCATAGAAAAGGTGACTTCTCAGAGCTGGCCCAGGGTGAGCTAATAAAACATGACAGATGCATTTAATTCACACTTAAAACTCTGAAACAAACAGATGTTAAATGTTAATATCTATTAAATCTGGGTGAGGGGTTTTATTATTCTTCGAGCTATTCTGCAGGTGTGAAATATTTTGGAATGGGGGGAAAAAACCAAAACCACTCCCCACATAAAGATTGCTGTTCTCTGTGGCCCAAAGGTTCTAGGAGACCAGTGGCTTTGAAGAACAGGTGACAATATCCTGACGGCTACTAACTGGAGCCTCACCCCTCTCCTCTTACAGAGCCTGGGGCTGGCACAGGCACAGTGGCTCAGGCAGAGGTCAGCGGGCCGAGGCAGACTCACTGCCAAGTGCCTTCTAGTGCACGGCCACTGGGCTCCTCCCTTTGCTAGAGAAGATGGTATCGTTACACAGTGACAACGAGGGCAGCCCTCCTTGAGGAAGCAGAGAGAACAGCAGCTGTAGCACAAAGCTGGAACTTCTGAAAATAGTTCCTTCTCCAGGACAAAGGTCCAGAGCTTTGGTCCCATCTCCCCACAACTACCTCTCTTCCAGGAAGGGCAAGGAGATTCTCTGATCAGTTTTTCTGGAGGGCATTTTAAAGGGTTACTCTACTGCGTCTTTAAACTCAACATATGTACTGCAGCTAAAGATACTGACAGAGACGCTGGTGACTTTCCTGCACTGTAAAGCCTTTTACCAATAAATACTAAGACGGTTCCTAGCGACTGCATTTGCTTTCTTAGCTAATCAACATGGCAGAACTTTTCAGGACCCACATACAAAACTCTGGTTGGGCTAACCAAGAAAAGGGGTCAGACCAAGTCACTGGGAAAAGGCTAGTCCCACTTTTGGAAAGTGGTAAAGGAAGGACTTATTTTCAAATGTAAGAAGTTTTGAAAATGAAGTCAGCCCCCTTTAATGGGTAAAGATGGCTCAAAACTGCTTACTTATCTGAAAGTGGATCCCCCCCCCATTTACCTTATTTATATTGCGTATCAGTAGACATTCCCAGCCTCAAGAGGAACTATTATCCCATTGCTTTAGGAGTCAGCTAATCAACACCACAGTGCCTCTAGTCAGCAAACTAGGCCAGGGCAAGCTTCCCCCAGACACCCCAGAATTTCTGAAAACAAAAGGCCTCCTAGAGAGTCATTATAGGAGACTTATCTACTCTTTCATTTACGTTCCCATCTTCTTTCTAAGGAGCCACTTTGGAGTTTGCATAGCTCCTGTGAATGGGATCAGGTGAGGCAGACAGAGAAGGCAGGGCACTTGGATCCCCCAAGACTGCAGGGAAAAGGGGTGGCAGTGGGTATGGAGATGGCTCAGGTCAGGTCCACCCCCATGCCCCAGCAATAACAGGGCATTTCTAAAAGGTACACGACACACCCACATGTCACAACCAGTGCACGAGGAGCACCTACCTTGGGCCTTCAGAATAGCAGCCTTTCCCCGACCGGCCCCCGAGCCTTGGTTTTTATTTTTCATGCTCTTTAACATGGGTGCGTTTTTCAGCATGTCAGGCAAAATCAGAAAGCGGATCTTGCTGCCACGGATGTACACCTGCTCCAGCTGTGCCACTCGGCCATCTCTGTATGTGACTGTGATGTTGGACATCTGGAAGGGAACCACCGGCTCATGAGTAAAGGCCAACAGCACCAGTGGAGAGCAGGGTATGTGAAGACAAGCCTTGGCAAGGAGGGGAGTCCAGAAATGCAGAAACTCACATCACTAAGTAAAGCTGGGGGAACTCCAGAGGGCCTATTGTGTGCGCCAGGGACTGTGCTCAGCACTTCACAGAGATGGTCCTAACAGTATGAGATTCCCCCCCCCCCGCTTTTTTTTTTTTTTGCGGTACGCGGGCCTCTCACTGTTGTGGCCTCTCCCGTTGCGGAGCACAGGCTCCAGACGCGCAGGCTCAGTGGCCATGGCTCACAGGCCCAGCCGCTCCGCGGCATGTGGGATCTTCCCGGACCGGGGCATGAACCCGTGTCCCCTGCATCGGCAGGCGGACTCTCAACCACTGCGCCACCAGGGAAGCCCAAGATTTCCCATTTTTTAAGATAAAAAAACTAAGGCACTTGTCCAAGGTCCAACAGCCAGAAGGCAGGGACTCCTGATTCAAACGCCTGGACTGGCCCCCAGAGCCCCAACTCTGCCATCCTCGCTCTCCCACCAGCACGTGATAAACTAACTGAAATGGCTTAGAATTGCTTGTCCAACCCCTGTGTACCCTCCCGTATCTGCCCAGCACATGGACTGCAAAGGCGCCATGAGGGTTACGAGCGTGCACCAGATGCGGTCCCTGACCTCCCAGGGGACACACTCGAGTAAGTGAGACAGAGCCCCTCTGGCTTGGGTGACAGGGACTGAGAAGTGGGGGTGGCAGTGCCTGCACGAATGGCTCAGAATACAGGACAGGTGTGAGGCGAGAGTTCACACAAAGACCAGACAGGACATAGAGCAGAGGAACTGGGACCGAGGGCAGGGTCATCACCTCAGAGACTATGGGGCCATGCAAGTTTGTGGATAGAGGCAGGGCAGACAGGGCTAGGGTGGCACTTCGGACAGATGAATGCGTCAACCATGGGATGGGGGGTGGGGGATGAAGGGGGGCTTAGAGGAGAATCCAGCCAGGATACTGGCCGGGCGTGGGAACATGACACAAACCTGCCAGTGCCAATCTCAACAGGCACCACGTTTATCAGATAAAGCAGCTTATTTTACCAGCCTTCTGGATGGAAAAGGACAACAATTTATTCAGAATGGGTCAAGTCCACATGGGAGAGAGGTGTGCTGGCTCCCCAATTTCTGCTGCTTGTTGTCACCTCAGCCTGACTTGCTCTTTTCTTCAAGTGTTAACTGGCCCCCGTGGCCTCTGCACAAGCGCCCAGCAGAAAGATCAAACACGCTCTAAGGCTGCCCTGCAGCTGCCAAGCCGCCTCCCCTCCAGCACATCCTGGTACATCTCACTCCCTCCTCTGTCACTGCCTCCCCAACCCTCTCTGAGAATCCCTGACAGAGGCTGTTACGGAAGATCAACAACACTTACACTGAGTGCTTTCACAAACGGCACGTGTCCACCTGGGCTGAAGCAAGAAAGAGCCCAGCATCCCTAGTCCTATTACAGCCTAGGAACCAGGCGGGCCGCTGCTCTCGCGCTCTCTCCACGGCACCAGCAGAGAAATGGCCGTGCCGTGTATCCCTCCGCCGGGTACACAGGTTGTCAACAAGCCCGAGCTGCGCTCGCATCATGAGCTAAAGGCAGCAACTTGTGTGAACTCGGTTTAAATGAAAGTCAGGCAGGAACACCCCGTCCATTCAACTCTCCCAAACAGCCACAATGAAACACAGATGGCATAAGCCAGGTGCCCAACTGCAATGACACTTTGGGGAGAGAAGATCTTAGTACAGACCGTCTCTGTACTCATTACCCACATGTCTGGGGCCGGGGTGGAGAGTGCTGGGTGGCCAAGGATAGTCGGTCACAGCATCCCAGCTGCGGGGCACATGGCGAGCAGCCAGCAGATGTTCACCCCCTCCCTGTCCCACCACCCTCATTTTCCTGTCTGGAATCTGACAGTCAGAACTGAGAGCTTGATGCTTTCAGAGGCAATGGGATCCAACAGGTTTACTCTAGGCCTCATTTTAGAGACTGTTGCCAAGTTCACAGACTTGGGAGTCAGACACTTGGGTTTAGATTGGCTCCTTCCACGCTTGGCCACCCTGGGCATCTGGAAGCTTGTCCTCAGAGAGGTCCTGTGATGATTCAAGGACCTATTGTATGTAAAACCCCAGCATAGTACCTGGCACAGAATGTGCATGCAATGACAGAACCTTCTGGCACTATTAAGCACACAGCCGTTTGGAGACAGGTCCTAGTTTGACAAGTTAAACTAAGACTTCAAAATACTTAACAGCACCCAGTAGAATTTAGAGTTTGGTTTCTAAATTCTACTCCCAACCTAAAAGAAAGCAAGGCTCCTGAAGAAATGGCTGATTCCAGAGCTGGGTTAGGGAAGGTAAAAGATGAGCCTGTAACAAGCAACTTATGCCAGAAGGTAGGGATGTGCTCCCCCAAAATGACCAGGACACACCAAAGGACACAGGAGTCAGCTTGAGAGGCTCCTACTGGTCAAATCTGGGATAACTGGAACATCAAAATAAACATTGACAGCAATGGATTGTAACACCCTTAACAAAACATATTGACAGTATGAGCCTATATTGATAGTAAATGAATGGATAAATGGGGGGTAAGGGAAGGCACTTCCATACAGCAGACCCAATAAATACAGAAAGAATGATGGAGGAAAAACAAAAATTATTCTTTGCAACCGTAATAGTAAAAAGATTCAAGCAAGAATCTTCACGGGAAGCTAAATGGGGCTGAGGAATGGGACAATAATGAGGAACAGAATGCTCACAAGGTATTTACTTAAAGAACCTCCCCACAAAATTCTCATTAGTTACAAAAGGAAAAGGAACGTACAGTGGAGAGACCACATAACACCTTAACCAAAAGATCAAGGTTAACATTGCAAACAAGGGGCAAACAGGTGTTTAGGCCTGACTGACCCTCTGAGGAGACAAAAATCACACAATAACAGCCCATAAAAGCATAACCCAAATCTAATTAGGAAGAAGCATCAGAGAAACCCCAATCAAGGGACATTCTAACAAAATAACTGGCCTCTAGTCTTCAAAATCATCAGTGGTGTGAAAAACAAACTTGGAGGAACCGTCCCAGACTAAAGAAGCATCAAATGAGTTGACAACTAAGCCCAGGAGGCAGAGAGGACTACACGGCCATAAAGGACACACTGTGCACCTGTAGAAATTGGATACACTGCAGGTTAAAGTACTGACTCAATCTTGGAGTTCTTGAATTAATAACTGTACTATGGATACAGTAAGAGGAAATATACACAGATATACACAACATATTATGCAATAAAGGAGTATGATGACTGCAATCCACTCTCAAATAGCTCAGAAGAAACATCTAGGTAGATTTTTCCACAGACCATTATGCCACAGCCAAGAAAACAGTTCAAATAGTCCTGTCACTGACGGGGTGATCATGCCAAAGCCCCTAAAGCATCATTTCTGCAGAATCTATTAACTATCACTTTTCCCCCAGGAAAACGTCTAGGAATTACATCACTTTAAAGACAATGAAATTTTGGATTTGGCCCTTACTCTCTTTTTAAAAAATAACATTTACTGTGCTTTATGATCACAAGCTTAACACATGATTGTCATTTTAAGGTAAGAAAAATATTTTTTAAAATTTAATCACATATAATTTCCCACGAAAAAACAACTATTCACTTTGGTCTTCCTCAAAAACCTTTTTTTGTTTTAAATTTTATTTATTTATTTTTTGGCTGCATTGGGTCTTCGTTGCTGCGTGCGGGCTTTCTCTAGTTGCGGTGAGAGGGGGCTACTCTTCGTTGCGGTGCATGGGCTTCTCATTGCGGTGGCTTCTCTTGTTACGGGCTCTAGGCACACAGGCTCAGTAGTTGTGGCTCGCAGGCTCTAGAGCACAGGCTCAGTAGTTGTGGCATGTGGGCTTAGCTGTTCTGGGGCATATGGGATCTTCCTGGACCAGGGCTCGAACCCGTGTCCCCTGCATTGGCAGGCAGATTCCTAACCACTGCGCCACCAGGGAAGTCCCCCACACCATTTTTATAATAGAAAATGTTATTAAAACCCAACATCAAATGGCAAACACTGAACTCCAGCTGCCCTCTAGCAAAGAACAAGCAGAGAGAGAGCCAAGAGGACACTCTCATCCCCAAAGGGCAGACTTACTGGGACTAGGAAGAAAGGAGAACAGCAGGCACCATCGGCCTCCCAGCCCAGGGACACGTGAGTCAACTGTGCTGGGTGCTCATCACAGTGGGCTCAGCTCCGCCACAGCCTGCTGGGGTCTATCCAATGCGCCAGGTTTCGCTATACCCCGTGAGGCCTCGAATCTTGGCATGCGCAGGGTAACAGGCTGTACCCACCCCCCAAATTCATATATTGAAGTCTTAGCCCCCACCAATGTGACTGTATTTCAAGACTGGATCTTTACAGAGGTAACTGGGCACTAGTCCAATATGACTTATGTCCTTATAAGAAGAGATTATGATACGGACACACACAGAGGGAAGACCACATGAAGAAAAAGGAAGAAGACAGCCATCTATAAGCCAAGGAGAGAGGCTTGGAATAGATCCTTCCCTCACGGCCCTCAGAAGAACCAACCTTGCAACACCTTGATCTCGAACTTCTAGCCTCCAGAACCCTGAGAATAAATTTCTGTTGTTTAAGCCACCCAGCATAGGACTCTGTTATGGCAGCCCTAGCAGATTAACACAGGTGGAAGGAGGTGGCAGGCCCCCACTGTCTGACATGCAACGGCTCATTTATTCTGCACTACAGTCCTGAGGCTGAGGTGCTATTTTTATCCCTGATTTAGAAAGGAGGGAACAGAGGGTGAGGGAGGTCCAAAGCTCACGACAAGTCACACACCAGGTGGCAGGCTACAATGATTCCAGATCCATCACAGGGTCTGTGTGCTTTACTTCACACTGGCTACCATTAGAGAGAACACCAAGGGCACCCGGTCAGACACCTTACCTTCACGTTATAGATGGGAAGTCTGAAGCTCTGCAAACTCAGAAAGCTATCCAAATAAACAGCTGAATAAACAGACAAAGATTCCCTATCCTAGTCTTGCATTCTACTCACCAAACTGAAGCACCTTAAAATGGATGAGGATGCCTTCAGCCAGAGGACTGGACCTATGACAGCCATACCTCATGAAGGCAAAGGAGGCCTGGCCCCACCAGACCTGCAGAGAGGCCACCCACCCACCTCTGTGGCGTTAACACCGAGGAGAGAAACCTGCAGTCAACAGATGTCTATTTCCCCAAACACGAGGGAACCCCAAGCTGGTCAACCTGGCAGGAAGAGGATGCTCAAACCTACAGAGAAATTACAAATAAACCAATGAACCCTGTGAAACAATGGATACTTAGGACACCTGTCCTGCAATATGACCTTGGGTAAGTCACCTCACCTCTCTGACCTTCAGTTTTCTCACCTAGAAAATATCAACAGGTACCATATGTTGACATTTACAATGTGCAAGGCGCTGAGCTAGTTGCCTGCCACACACACACACACACACACACACACACACACACACATCTCCATCTCTCTCACACACACATCTCCATCTCTCTCTCTCTTTCTCTCTCTCTCTCATCTGATCTTCAGAACAGCCCTGGGGTGGGGCTATTACCCCAGTGGCAGTCTTAGGAGTGCACTGCTCGGACTGGGATCCACCACAGCATTCACCCTGAAGCCACTCTCTTGTCAAGCTGCCAGCCAATGACTGACCACAGTGGGGGTATAGCGCCAGGCCACCTGTGCCCCATGCTAGACTCTTCCAATGAGAAACCTTCCTTTGCCTGGCTGAGACTTCCTCAGAGATACATTCCTACTCAACCCTCCTTCCTTTCCCCTCTCCTTTCCCCAGTGTCAGACCAGCACCCCAGACTGAAAGCTCTCCTGCTCCCTCTCCTTTACCCTTTATTGTTAGCTTTCCCAGTCAATCTCTTGCAGAACTAATTCTGTTCTCATTTTACAGATGAGAAAACTGAGGTGATTAACATGCCCAAGGTCAATCAGAATTCAAAGCCACATCTGATTCCAAAGTCCAAGCTCTTAAGGAGAAATTATGTTACACTTTGTAAAGCGATGCCATACAAACCCACCTGACTATTAACAAAAAGCAATGCTGTGCCATGGGAAGGGCACCACATCAAGAAGTGGCTCCAACATTTATTAACAGAGTGACGTTCAGTAGATGAGTCCTTTAATCTTATTCTTCCTATCTTTTTTTTTTAAGGTTTATTATTTATTTATTTAATTTATCTCTGGCTGCGTTGGTTCTTAGTTGCGGCATGCGGGATCTTTCGTTGTGGCTTTTCTCTCTCTAGTTGTGGTGCACGGGTTCCAGAGCACGTGAGCTCTGTAGTTTTCGGCACATGGGCTCTAGTTTAGACATGCGAGCTCAGTAGTTGTAGCGCTCAGGCTTAGTTGCCCCATGGCACGTGGGATCTTAGTTCCCTGACCAGGGATCGAACCCACATTCCCTGCATTGTAAGGTGGATTCTTTACTACTGGACCACCAGGGAAGTCCCCTATTCTTCCTAACTTATGGATGATGAAACTATCACCAAACTTGCTTACCTCACAAGATAGTTGCTATAAATGCAACCAAATGAGATGCCTCTCCCAAGAAAAATGGCAATAAACACAATATGTGAGCGGAAGATTCTGCTAACTGCAAAGCACTATGCAAACATATGGGGTAAATGAACAGTGGCCCCGAACCCGATGGTCCTCTTCAAGGTAGTGTCACTTTTCTTAAACAGGTCCCCAAAATATGGGAGAAAATGATTATGGGATTGGGAGACACAAAGAACAAAGTTAAATATTCCAAACTTCCGAATGGCTCTTATTTATACTCACATCCCCAGTACCTGTAGCAGGCACTCGGTAAATAACTGCTGAATGAGAACTTCAAAAAGACCCCCAACCACCATCTTTCTGTCCTCCAAGGCACAGGCGCAAGCTTCCCCCACAGCCTCAAGTGCAAAGCAGGATACCTGGCAGTTCATGTTGTCCTCTGCTTCAATGAGCTTCCCTCGATACACCTCACCAGTGTTCGTCTCACATGTCACGATGTGACCCTCAGCCTCATGCAGGACTTTAATCGGCACGCCAATAGACATCTCGGCAGGAAGAGAGTTCTACAGTGAGAGAGACAACAGTTAGTTCACCTTTCAGAGCCCAAGAAGGCATGTGGCAAACACCACGCCCTCAAGGCCTGAAACTACACAAAACTTAGACACGATGCCAAAGGTGCGTTTGTTATTATTATTATTATTTTTGACAGAAAAAAGTAGCTTAACCCCTAGCTTGAAGGACCTATCTGGCAAACACATGCAAGATGTGGGTGGGGAGGAACAGGGGGGCTAAAGGGAAAGCTAATGGGAATGAAAAGTTCCTCCCACTGTAGATCGCTTACTTTTCATCAAATAACTATGTGTTCCCCAATACTGTGTGTTGGAGAAGAGAAGGTTGAAATGCATGTATATTTGTCAACCCTCAGTTGTAGGTAACAACTCTTGGAGAACCTATGACACAGACCTGAGCTGTCCAAGGCAGTAGCCACTGTCTGCATGCAGCTACTGAAATTAAACTCAATTAAAGTGAAATAAAATTAAAATAGAAAATTCAGTCCCTCAGTCACATTAGCCACGTTTCAAGAGTCCAATGCAGTGGGCACTAAGCAGTGCAGATACAGACCAAAAGATCCAGGCAAATCGAGAAGAGGCAGTGCATTTAATTCAACCCATTAAGTGCTCTCTGACCCTCCACTTACTTCACCATCAAGGATAAAGAGAAAATAGCAAAGTGTTCACAAAGTGACAATGTGCTACAAGCAGGAAATGCTTATCTTGGAGGAAAAACATAATCAGGGCAAGCGCCCGACTTGACCTAATTGAAAGGGAAAAGCAGTGGACTTTTTCTGTTCCAAGATGGGCACATCTTGTGTGGTCAAGAGAGGAAAAGGAACAGGAGAGATTGGGAAAGACAGGCTCCCCTGGTGCGGAGCCTTAGGAGTGTGGATTTTATGCTGAACGCAGTGGGGGAACCACGGCAGTATAGGAATTATCCGATGGAAAGGCATCCGCACTTACAAAATGAATCGAACACGATTTAGAAGCAGGAAAACTTGATAAAAACTTGTGTAACGGTGTAGAAAGCATGAGGGGACCAGTGTCTGAAAGGGGGATGGAGGCTGAGATGCAAAGGGCTTTGAAAAGGGTCACCCAGGTAGGATTTGGGGAAAGGAGGCAATCAGTCAGAAATGATCTCAAGACCATTACCTGAATGATTCAAAAAACACTGGCCTGGAGAGGTATAGAAACTGAAGAGCATGTACTCTGGGGAAAAGCTAACGAACTCACTCCCAGGCGCTAGTGAGGCGACGCTCATGTTTCGGTGGCCGGGCTTGCCGCTCTTCTCCCTCCCCGAGCCCCGCAAAGCTTCCCGGCAGCGCGTCCTCCTCCAGTCCCCGGCTCCTCGCAGGTACCTCGGCCTACCCTCGCCCGCCCCCGGCCTCTCCTCACCGGTTCCGGTCTCCTCTTCCTTTCTGGTGCGGAGGTGACTCTTGCGACTGCGAAGCCGTGAAGCGAGTGAATGGCGGGTCCCGCGCTCCCAGAAGACCACGCGTTCCCAAAATGCCTCGCGCAGGGCCCGCCCCGTTCCTTTTCCTAGTGGCGGGCGCGGTCTCGCCTCTGCTTTCTCCTCACCCTGCCGGCTGGGAAACTTGGGCTCTGGTATAATAGTTCCGGGCCCGGAAGAAAGGTCTGATGACCGGACCCAGGTGCCGCCGGAAACATCGACCCTCGGGCCGGCAAGGGCAGAAGGGGGCCGCGTTTCCAAGCACCCCACACCAGCGACGGGCTGGACGGCAAGGTGGGCATCGGGGGCGAGAGGCGGTGGGGCCGAGGGTCAAGACCTGCCCTCACAATCTAACCTTGAGAACCCGGCAGCGCCAGGTAAGGGGCGCCCAGAGCGAGGCGAGTATCCCACCATACGGATAGGGAAACAGGGGCGGAGCGGAGCGGGGGCGGCCTGTGACCGCCCCTCCAGGGGGTCAGAGTGGGGCTTGGTCTCCCGGAGCCCCGCGCTCTGCCTCGGCCCGAGGCTGGCGGAGGAGCTGGCCGGGCAGAGGCGGAGCTTGCTTGGGAAAGAGCCTCTGGGGAGCCCGCGTTCGCGGAACGCCCGGGCCTGGGCGGAGCTTCCGGGGAGCCGGGCGGGGAAGGGGTGCGAGGCCCGGGAGGCCAGGGGCGGGGCTCCCGGGAGCCGGGAGCGCTAGCGACCGGACGAGCTGAGATCCCGAGCCCTGGGGCCTGGAGGCGTAGGAGTCGGGGCGGGGCGGGCCGCGGCCTGGAAGGGCCAGGGCGGGGCTTGGGGCGGCCCAGCCGCTGCCTCCCCTTCACCCCAGCGCGCTGGTGCTGGCGGTGGCTGCCCAGGAACCCGGCGCGCACGGGTCCCGCTCCAGCCCCAGTCAAAGCCGAAACTGCAGCCGGCTCCAGGCCGGGGCCATGGGAGCCCCCCGCCGCCCGCGTCATGAGGACGGAGGCGGAGGCAGCGGGGCCGCCGCTCGAACCCGGTCAGTGCTCCTCGAGGGCTCAGCTCTCACTCCGGGGAACAGGGGGGGACCCCGCCCTAGCGCGGGGCAGGGTCCGGCCGCGCGACCTTGGACCGACGGCCGCCGCGGCCCGGGCTGTAGAGCTTTGAGCGAAACCTGGCCAGGTGTGCACTCCGCCTTGGCCACCCCACCGCCAGCCCCAGTTAGTTGGGGTTTCCTGATACTCCCTGGGCTGGGACCCCAGGCAGCTCTGATTGCGGTCATGGTGGGAGGGTACCCGTTGAGAGTCAGGAGCGGCACCTTCCCCAGAAGCGAAAAGTCCTCCTGGGGCTTGGAAGATCCTGTCCCCTCGGATAGTTAAGGCCTAGAAGGGCTGGGAACTGGCTGGGAGTACAGAGCAATGGGGGAGGACCTTCCCCTGGCCTTCCAGACTCAGCGTTTTGTCTTGCTACAGTTCTTCACTCTCTAGTTCCTCTGCCCCAGGTGGCCTGAGTTCCTTTGGGGCAGAAACACAGACTGACCCGTTCAGTGCGGCGGGCCTCAATTTGCTTTTCTAAGTGGGGGAGGGGGAAAGCAGTGATTCCTGCTCTGCTTAAGGCACAGGGTTGATGAGAAAGAAAAAGGGCTGGTAAACTCTAAAGTGAAGTGCCAACACACTGGACAGGTCAGGAGCACAGGAGACCCCAACCCTAAGGCATTAGTGGGACACTGTGATTGCAGCAAGGAGTAGGGCCCGGGGCTACCCTGGGATTTGCCTGCCTACTCCTCCAATTACCTAACTCTGTGATCTTGGATCAGACACTTGCCTTTCCTGAGCCTCTGTGGTGTAGTGACTCACGTTTACAGGGAGCTTTCTGTGGGCAGGCACTGTGCTAAGTTGTTTACATGCAGAGCCTCCTTAATGCTCATACTGACAAAGTTGGTTACCAATGTTATTTGCACTTTTGCAGATGAGCAGACTGAGGCCGAGAGGGGTTAAGTATTCAGGGCCAGTGAACTGTCTTCCTTCCTTGGCAACAGCTGCCAACTGAAGCCAGGCCAGCACCTTCCAGGCAGACCCTAGCTCTCAGGTGGGACAGTCCCTTGGCTCCAGGCATCAACATCTGGCAGCAGCTTTGGGCTTGGAAGGCCTCGCCTACTCTTATCACCCCCCACAGGAGTATCTCTGGGTCCCTCTTGGCTGACCTGCTTGTGCCAGGATTCGGGATGGCCATGTGGGGACATTTAGCCACATTGGGGGTGGGGTAAGGATAAAAGAGTTAGAGATCAGGGCAAGAAGAGAAGGGGCAGCAGAGTTCCCGAGGGCCCTAGAGAGCCGCCGACCTCCGCGATGTTTACAGCTTAGGCATAGGGGAGGCACAGGAAGAGTCAAAGCCTGGCCAAAGATGGCCCAGCTAGCCAGTGTCAGAGCCCAGGCCACAGAGCAAGGAGGGAGCTGTGAACAGAGGGGCACAGTCTGGAAGCCTGGGGGAAAGGGGAGTATTGTGGTGACACGTGGGCCTGGGTATCTCGAAGGATAAGGTCTTTTTGAAAAAAACTCCTTTCATTTGCGATTCAAGCATGTCTGTGTGCCTGCTGTGGTCTGAGGGTTGGGAGGAGGCAAATGTTGTCTGCCTGCCACTGAGGAATTCCCAGTCTGTCCAGTGGGGAAGTTACACACCACCTCCAATCCTCCATATAAAGGGCCTCAGGGAGGGAAAGAGACCAGAGCATTTGGATGGGAGACCACCTTTCGGACTAAGGGATATGCAAGAGCAAAGGCTGGGGACTAAACAGCCCATGTAGAGAAAAACAGAAAGGCCCGTTTAAAGCCACAGTGAGGGGTTCTTGAAGAGGGAGGCACCCGCCACAAGGGGACAGCACACTGCATAGGCTTCTCCCTCCACTCAGCCCGTTGGGGGATTACTTTAGGATGTGAACACCTGGAGGGCAGGGCTTGGTCTCAGTTACCTGTAATGTCCCCAGAGCCTGGCACACAGTGGTGCTTAATAAGTTCGTTTTTTTTCCAGCAAAGGTTTGATTTACTACTAAGCATCAGACGTTAGGCACTGGGAATAACAGTGAACAAGATTAGCACATTCTCTGCCCTTGGGAAGCTTACAGCCTAGTGGGGAGACAGGATAGCTTTATTTTATTTTTCTGGTTTTTTTACTTTTGCTAAGTACTGTGAAGGAAACAGGGAAATACTGTGAAGAAGAGCCCCTTCTCCCAAAGGTACAGTCAGAAAATGCCTCTCATGGGAGGAGACTTTGAGCTGGGACCTGAATGACAAAAAGGGGAAGACTTGAGTACTGAGGGTAAGAGAGTTCCAGAGCTGCACATATAAAGGTCTTGGGGTGAGGGCCAAGGTGAAGTGAGTGAGGTGGGCCCTACAGGCCTTAGTAAGAGATAAGAACGTTATTCTAAGAGCAGTGGGAGACTGGAAGGGATCCCTCCAGATGCTGTGTACAGACACAGGAGAGGGGCTGGGCGTAGAAATTGGGGCAGAGGACAGGCAGAAGTCAGGCAGGATGGAGCCCTGGGGGCTGAATCCATGGCAGTGGGTGGAGGGGACTATTAGAAGGCCTCTAGTCATGGCCTGGGTTCCTTTTAGAGCCTCCTGGGGTCGGGGAAGGAGGGAGCAAAGCCTGAGCCTGCCTGGTCTCAGTGTGCCAGGCCCCAGCTGGATGGAGATCATCGGCAGCGCCTGTGAAGGGCTTCGCACACATTCTTGCCCCAAGTGCCCACAGGGTGCCCACAGCACCCTGCGGGCTGGCGTCTGTGAGAAAGGAGCGGGCACCGAGAGGCCATGTGACTCACCCAGCTGGTGGCCTGCACTCACCCGTGCCATCCTGCCTTCCAAGGGCCCCGCAGGTGAGGCATAGGAGGAGAGAGGACAGTACAGTGCAGCGAAGGAGCAGTCACGGGTCCCTGCCTCCTGGGAATGCGTGACAGCCCAGCAGGGCACAGATGAGCTCGATGCGAGCGTCTCCTCCTGTGAGCCAAAGCATGAACTCTGGCCTGGCAGAGTGCAGATTAGGGAAGGGGCACGGCCAGCCTGGCATCAGGGAAGGCCCCAAAAGTGCTGGCATCTGAGCCAGGCCTTGAGACTGGGGAGTGTTTAGACATGGGGAGTAGGAGCTTGGGGCCCACTCCAGGCAAGAGGCTGCCTGGACAAGACCAGCAGGTTGAAAGGCCAGGACAGACTCCAGGATTCATGGGTGGCCCTCCTGGTTGGTGCACGCGGAGGAGGCCAGGGCAGCTCTGCACAGACCAGTCGTGGGTTCAGGAGAGTCCCCCGGAGACCCCTGAGGCAGGGAAACCACGTGGGCTGAAAGGCCGTCCTAAGTGAACAGAGTGCTCACAGCCGGAGAGAAATCCTTCCAGTTCTTTAGACTCTAAGCTCTGTCCAGATTCACAGGATCCCAGGGCAGGAGGGTCCTGCAGGCCGCGTGCCAGCTTGCCTGCCCCAGCCCTGCCTGGCGCTCCCTGGCTCTCCTCTCTAAGGCACACCCCCCCCACTTCCCCTATCCTGGCCCCTTGTTTTTCTCCTACGCTGCTTGTTTTTGCTGTCCACCAGGGCAGGGACCTGTCTGTGTCACTCACGACCATCTCTGGTTCACATGCCAGGCACTTACTAGGTTCTTGGGAATTATTTGTTGATTGAACAACTGAATCAGACCAAAGTCCTTACTTTAGAGATGGCCAGACTCTGTCCAGCATGAGGGAGTCAGTGGCCTAGCCCACAGCCGGCCAGTGGCAGAGCCAGGGCTGGAATGCCAGAATGCCTAGGTCGGGCCCTTTCTGCTCCGTCCAGAGTAGCGTTCCACATGCAGACACGTGACCGTCCCCTCCTTGTAGCCCTGGGGGCTGTGGAGTCAGGGGCCTCAGGAATTCAGACATGAATATCTGCTGAGTGCCTCCCGGCTGCCGCCCTGTCCCTGCCTCCTCGGAGCGCCCACCGCAGAGAGGGCTCTGGAGAGGGGCCTGTGGGGCTGGGAATGCACGGAGTCGGGGGCCAGGCACAACAGGGGTCGTCATGGAGAAGTGACGTCCGTGGACAGGAGTTAGCTGGTGAGGATGCGGGGAGGCGAGGAAGCAGAGGGTGCCGGAGCAGCAGCCACGAAGGCCTTGTCCTGGGAGGTATGGGGGCTGGCCCACTGGCGGGTTTTGTGTAGGGCTGGCCTGCTCTGGCTGGCATTTCGGGGAGATCGCTGCCGTGGTGAGGAGAGTGGACTGGGGGCCTCTTGTAAGGCTGTGCGCTGGCCCTGAACGGCCGTTGCGCGGTCTGAGCGGCAGCTGATTTTGGTGGGAGGGGCAGTGGTGGGCCCTACGCCAGGGTCTGTGACCTCCGTGTGTTTCCCTGCAGGGGACTTCGTGCAGCTGCCCGTGCCCATTATCCAGCAGCTCTACCACTGGGACTGCGGCCTGGCCTGCTCCAGGATGGTGCTGCGGTGAGTGGGCAGGCCTTAGCCCTCCCGGTCCACAGCACCTGCTCTTGCGGGGGGGCACACAGGGAGAGACCTGGGTGGGATTCATCGTCCATGTGGCTCTCCTCTGTTGGGGCTTGTGGGAGGCCCAGCTTCCATCCAGGCTCCATCCCACCTGCAAAAGCAAGCAATGGTGGACCAGGCCTTCCAGGTCTGCGTCCTGAGAATGCCAGGGCTCTGGAATGGCCAGGAAGTCCCAGGTGCCCGGGCCTGGCCCACAGAGTGACCCCATGATTGAGATGTGGTGTCCTCCCCACTCCTGGCCTTGGACTCTTGGGAGACTGAGTCACTAGGGAGCTGACCGCTGAGCTGAGGCTGCGTGAATATCACAAGAACCTTGACCACTGGGGCACGGAGGGACCATAGCCATCTCCTTGTCACTGAGTTTTCAGGCAGCAGCCTAGAACGCCAGGGCAGCCTCTCCCTTACCCATTTTACCTCCTGGAATTCCAGGCAAGATAGGGTTCAAGAAAAGGATTCTGTGCCTAAAACTTAGAAAACTACTGATGTGGTCCAAGCACTTAGATGGTCCTAGAGATGAAGCTGGCGAGGCCAGAGAGGATGGCAAGACTTGACCAAAGTCACAGCCAGCAAGAGAGGTCAGACGCAGAATCCAGGCCCTGGACTCCGTGGCCGGTGCAGTGCCCCCAGCAGCCTCAGGTTGTGCCTGGCAGTGTGTGGGCAGGACGTAGGAGTTCATGACAAAGGACAGAGCCTTATGGGGGCACAGGAACTCAGACAGTGGCTGGCAGGCCCTCGGGTAGAGGGTGACCCGGGCCAGCTTCCCTGACCTCAGCAGCCCATCTGCCCACAGCTACTTGGGCCAGCTGGACGACAGTGAATTCGAAAGTGCCCTGCAGGAGCTGCGACTGACCAGGAGCATCTGGACCATCGACCTGGCCTACCTGATGCGCCACTTTGGCGTGAGGCATCGCTTCTGCACCCAGACCCTGGGCGTGGACAAGGGCTACAAGAACCAGGTGAGCGCCGGCCACTGGCCTTCACCAGATGTGGTGATCAGAGGAGGGTGTGGTCCAGACCTGGACACCCAGGTGAGCACCCGGTGTGCAGAGACCAGGGAACCAAGGCAGACGCGCTAAGGGCAGAACTTGTGAGCTGTCGGACCAGATCACCTTGGGTCCAGCTGCTCAGAGGACCCCAGTGGTGAGCCGGGTCCCTCCTGACACCCCCACCACAGACACCCGCCGCCTGCCTTTGACAGCACCTGACGATGCACAGAGGAGCGTCCGGGTGACCTTCCTGTGTCCTTCCCTGTGTCCCAGCATGAGCCGGGCCAGGCCTCAGAGCACACACTGTCCTCCTCTACCATCACTCACCGATTTTCTTCCTTCTCATGGGGACAGCTGGCTCCAAGTTGGGTCATTGGTGTTCTGGAAGAAAAAACAATATACTGTCTTTTGTTTCTTTTATTTTTCTTTTTAAAAAGAATGCCAGCATAGCCTTTCCCATACCCCAGTGCATTTTCCCACCCTGCACAGCTGGAGCTGGTCTCACCTGCCTCCCGCAGAGTGGATCACGGCCCATGCTCCAAACTTTGGCAGAGAAGAGTCGCTACTGGCCTCGCTGGCAAGAGGGTTGTCGCACGGTGGCCAGTGCCCGTCAACCTAACTCTCCTTTGAACCTTCTAGGCCAGGGGAAGAAGGCTGACAGATCTGGCTTGGTCAGCGTGGCCGCGAGGCAGAGGAAAGGGCCTAAGAGCAGGGTATTTTCTGCCTCCCCCACAGGGGCTCTGGCCCCCTTAAGACCCCTGCACCAAAGAGATTGTTCCTTGCTAACATATACTGGCTGAGCCGAGTGGCGGCTAGATATCCAGGGGCCTCAGCCGGCCCGTTTGCTCATTTACTCCAGACTCCTGCCCATCAGGGTACACAAGCCCAGGGGTGGCTAACCTTCCTCAGGGTGCCAGCCTGAGCCTGCTGCCCACCCATCTCCTGAGCATCCTCCTCATTCTCTGTGTGGTCCTGCACTCCCGGCCAGCCGCCCTGCCCGCTTGGGACAGACACAGCCTTCCACCCAGGCATGCTGCCTGTGCTGTCCCCCTGCAGGCTGGGCTCCTCTGCTAACTCCAGAAGGTGCTGTTTACTTCATCCAAGTGGGGTGAGGGCAGTGGCCTCTCCAACTGCCCTTCTCTCTTCAGTCCTTCTACAGGAAGCACTTCGACACAGAGGAGACCCGGGTGAACCAGCTGTTCGCACAAGCGAAGGCCTGCAAGGTGCTGGTGGAGAAGTGGTGAGCCCACCCCGCCCCTGCCCTTCCTTGTGCACCTGCTCACCCACAGACTTGCAGCTTGGGGGGAGGCCTCAGGAAAGGCTGGGGAGTCAGGCAGAACTGGGGTTTCCTACCCAGCTGGCCCTGGGCACTGACTGACTTGCCCCCCCTCCCCAGGCCTTAGTTTTTCCATCCATAAAATAGGGACAAGTGGGGCTACATGACCTACTATACACAAAACTCTGGCCTGGGGTAGATCCTGAGTGGGGGATGGAGGGACAGGTGAGCAAGACAGACTCCAGCCAGCCTTCGGGCTGCTCACAGAATGGTGGCATGGGACAGAACACAGGGACCCTAATAAAGGGGTGACGGCCTGGGGAGCATGCTGGCACGGTGACGGAGGGTGACAGGGACAGCCCAGGGTGACACTGTCTAGGGAGGCCTGGCTGCCAGATCTCCCCACGGGCTGCTTGACCTTATGTGGATCCCCCTTCTCAATCTACACGTGGGGGCAGGACTCAGGAGACCCCACGAGCGACTTGGCCAGATGCGAACCATTTCTTTCCCTGGGCTCCCTGTAGGTAATGCGCCCAGGCCTGCTGGCTCAGACCTGGGCTGGGTCCCCCAGACCTCCCTTGGGTCTCCCATTCCCCCCAGATTTCTGTTTTCATTGTAACGTAACCTAGGCACACGAAAGCCCACTGGGAAACAGGGAAAATGTCTCCACACATCCTCGGGCCCCATGAGCACATGTTGGAGGGAGAGGCAGCCGATGTGTGCTTAGTGGCACTTGACAGGTGCTTCCTTGTTGAGTGGAGAGCTGGGGCTGTCCCCGTCCCACAGGTGAGGAAACTGATGGGAAAAACAGTGTGAGCCACCATGGCCACCCCAACTCAGCCGTGCTGTGACTCGAACCTGGGACTTGCACCCCCGGGGTCCCATGGAGTCTGCCCTTTTCCTTCCAGCCCAGCCCCTGCTTTTCCCGGTAGCTGAAATCCCACTCTGGTACATACCGTTGGCAACTCAGCCAGCTGTTTCATTTCAAAGACCAAATGGAAAAAGGGCATGTTTCCCTGGGCCAAGGCAACAGACCAGATGGTCCTGTGACTCAGCGTGGCTGGAGTTGGGCCAGGCCATGAGGTGCTAATGTGTGCTCCTGAGGAGCTTGTAAGGATGGAGGGCCCAGAGTGGGTGGGCGTCCCCCCGTGAAGATGGTGGGGCCCCAGGCGCAGAGGACCCTTGCAGCCCTTCTCCCCTCTGGGTCTTACTTGGACTTGCTTCCTTCTGGGGGCATTGGAGGGGGGCTGTGCCTAAGAGGCTGGAGCAGCTGGCTGAACTGAGGGTTCCCCTCAATGTGCTGCTGACCAGTCCTTCCTGGGAAGCCCCTTCTGCCACGAGGAGCCTTAGAGAAAAAGAAAAATAACCCTTTCAGAGAAACACTTGGTTTTGAAACTGGTGAAGGCGTGCTTGACTCAGATTTTGGGAAGCAAATTAAACCAACAGTTTACATTAATCACGCATCATTTAAGGTAAAAGACCAAGGCAGGGGATGCTTGTACAAAAGAATTCACTAACCAGGTCAAGAGGTGGGGTGCTGCTCCAGTGGCCCCTGATGGGGGTCTGTCTGGAGCTGAACTGTCACCCTGTGAAGGGCCTGATGGGTCCAGCTTGTCCTGGGCACACTCAGAGCCCTCCAACCCTGGTCCCATGCTTGGCCCCCATCTGAGCCTGGGCCACCGTAACAAAGCAGGACATTCCCACCTGCAAGGAGCTCAGGGCAGACACGAGCCATGTCCCCAAGCTTTGTGACACAGGACAGGACAGGGGTCCAAGTGGGGGTCCACTTGAGAGACGGGGAATGGGGCCCAGCGGCGCCAGCTGACCCTCCTCCTGCCCACAGCACAGTGAGCGTGCAGGACATCCAGGCCCACCTGGCACAGGGCCACGTGGCCATCGTGCTGGTGAACTCAGGGGTGCTGCACTGCGACCTCTGCTCCAGCCCCGTCAAGTACTGCTGCTTTGCCCCCAGTGGCCACCGCTGCTTTTGCCGCACCCCCGACTACCAGGGCCATTTCATCGTGCTGCGCGGCTACAACCGGGCCACTGGCTGCATCTTCTACAACAACCCGGCCTATGCTGACCGTAAGTGTGGCAGGCGGCAACAGTGGGCAGGGCGGCCCCTGGCCCCCACGTCTCCTCCCATTCAACCTGGTGTGGCCAAGACCTACCTCAGTGCCTTCTCCCCAGAGCCCCTCCTCTCCCTGGACTCCCTCATCCTTGCCGCCCCTCTGGCCATGCAGGAAACCAGCCACAACTTGGGGCTGTGCCAGACTCCATACCCCCGTCATCACAGGCCAGCCCTCTCTCCCTCCCACTGCGCCAGCCCCCTCCCACCTCCCGGGGCCCACCCCGCTGTCTCAGCTGCACAGGCCGCAGTTTCCATCTCCCCCAGGCCAGCCCTCCGAGGACAGCCAGCACACTTGTCAGAAAGGAAAGTCTGCCCAGCCCCGGCCCCAGCCCTGGCTCCAGAACCCCCCAGGGCTCCCATGGCCCTGGGGATGGGGAAGGACCATCCTGACTCACACAGACTTGTCCCGTGCGACCTCGCGCGTGTTTCTTCCCCTCTCTGGGCCTCACTTTCTCCATCTGCTGAACTGGGGAAAGGTCAGAGAACAAGCTCACAAAGGCTGCAATAGGCAAGGAGGGCTTCCTGAGCAGGGAGGGGCAGCCAGGCATGTGGGATGTGGCTTCCCTGGGCGCTAGTCAGGCAGGTGCTCGCCTCACCCGCTGACCCTGCTCTGCCCCTCGTGCCCCAGCAGGAATGTGCAGCACCAGCATCAGTAACTTCGAGGAGGCCAGAACCAGCTACGGCACGGACGAGGACATCCTCTTTGTCTACTTGGACAGCTGACAGCAGGAGCCTGGTGTGCCCAGGCCCTTGGACCCCACCCTGCCCTGCCCCAGCTGGGCCCACTTAGGAGGCCCTGGCCCAGGTCTGGGGCTGCCAGGGCTCAGATGTGGAACTGTGGCTCCGGCTCATGTGACCAAACCCCAGGGAGTCTAGGAGGCCGAGTCTCACCTGCCTAATCCACCAGCGCTGAGCCGTCATGCCGCTTACCCTGCACTCCTGCTGGTTGCTGGCTCATCCCCAGAGCATCTGAGTGGAGCCTCCCCCAGGACCCCGAGGCTGACTCCAGCTGTGCTCAGGGGACATCCACCCCTACGGGTGCCCTTGTTGCCTGTGAGCCAGACCCAGGGCAGAGGGAGAAGCCTGAGCCCATCTCACCACAGACCTGGTGAATGAGCCCTGAAGAGAGATGTTGCTTGTCTGTTTGTTTGGAGACTGTGTAGGTGGCCTGGGCCCCGGGGGCTGGGACTGCTCCAGCCTTGCAGGGACCTGGAAGTACTGCAGACCCCCCTGGGCCCTTTGGTGGATGCCGCCGCCCCCTCCCACCTCCCAGTGGGACCAGTTCCTGCAGCTGATTGCAAGGCTTCTGGCCCCTGGGGAGGGCTGGACCTCAGGCAGAAATGACTCTGAGGCCCCTGCGGCCCTCCAGGTACTCCATCTCCTTGGGGTGGAAACCTGGGCTGCAGGTGGGACCCTGGCTCCTGCTGGCCAGCAGTGCTCACAATGCCTGACCCCGAGGGCCAGGAATAGCTGCCTGGGCCCCAAAGATGCTCACACCCACAAGGCTTCCTGACTAGGCAGGCAACGGGGCTCGCGTCTGAGGGCGGGGAACCCCAAGTTTCGCAGGGTTGGTTGCTGGGGCCCTGGGCCTGCATGGCTGATCAGTGGCTGTGTCGGGGGAGGGGGGGGTACTGTGACCCTCCACCACCCACCCTGGTGTTCACATCAGGACCTTTTGCACAGAACTTTGGGTCTCTTCTGTCTGACAGGAGGGGTGTTACCTACCCAGGATCACACAGCACGGCACCATAGCATGGATTAGAGCTGTTTTCTTTTTCTTTTTTTTTTTTTGAGAGGGGGAGGGTGGTGTTTTTGAGATTTAAGTTTTCACTTTATGGGGGTGAGACTCAACCTCAAGTAAGACAATAATAGTGAGATTGTAGGTACTTTGGAACCACTGACACCTCTCTTCACAGGACAGGTAAGCCAGCCCAAGTTCTCTATCAAAGGGGCCTCTCACCATACGGACAGAATCTGGCCCAGGAGAGTGGTGGAGCTGGGTCTTGAACCAGGGTCTGCACCTGAAAAATAAGGACAATGGATCATTCCCAAAAGGGCTGGGGACACCCACGCCTCGGGTTGCCTCTGGCTAGTGGCGTAGGGATGCCCCAACAGCCACACCGCTGCAGCACCCTGCATCTCGGTCTTCCGGTGCCCAAGGCATGATGTGGGGCAGCTGCTGCCCCTCCCTCAGACTGCCGACCATGGCCATGCTCCGCGTCTGCCCCCATGGAGCCATGGCTACTCTGAGGGGCAGGGGTGGGCTCTGCTGACAAGGGCTGTCAGACCACCTAACCACATTGTTTCTCAACACCAGACGGCCTTGACCAAGAGGGAGGCGTTGTTGGCTGGGCAGCCACCCTGGGTTTCAGAGACTAGTGCTGCCTGCAGACTGGCCTCGTGTCTGTTGCCTTAATGCTAGGTGGCCCAAGATCCCAGGGAGCGCTGTCCAACGCCCAGGAGTACCACGCGTGGTGGCTTTGGGTTTGGGTGTGCTCAGGAGGGGTCCGGGTAACACTGGTGAGGGCATATGCGTCAAGGGAAACAGAGGAAGTGAAGCTTTCAGGATGGCTCCCTGTGAGTGAGGCTGGCACAGAGAGCAGCCTCCACAAAGAGCGGTCACGGCACCTCTGTCCGTCAGAGACACTCAATCCCTGGGCTTGGAGGAGGGCTTCTCAGGGCAAGCACAGGTTAGGGGTCACCTGTCTGGAAGATTCACAAGAGCTGCCTGCCCCTGGGGTGGTGCCACCTGCCTGGGGAGGGTCATAGAGGCAGAACACAAACCTCATTGTGTCGTGTTCCCGCACAAATCATGAAAATGGGGCTGGAGATAGAGCCGAGACATCGGGAACTCTGCCTACAGCACGTGGCACCGCAACCGCCTGGCCACACACAGGGGGCCACGCTGGACAGTTGGCTCTGTTCACTCCAGCCACCTGGGGACAAAAGGGATCTTTTGCATTACAGAGATTTTATACATATATTTTGTTTGTAATGAGCCATTCTCAGTAAATGTTATCCTCACTGCGAAATGAGTGATTCTTGTCTTCTCCCCGGGTTCTCAGCACCAGTGCGTGGGAACCTGAGCCCTCAACCTGCCACAGCGGGTTTAGCTGGGACTGGAATAGCTTCCTGCTTCTCAGACTTGCATCCTTTCCAGTGCCTGTGGAGGCTCACACAAGCGGTGCTGGAGGTGGAAGAGACTCGGAGCTCAGCTCGACTTTGACCATGGGTCTTGGAGAGGGCCTGGATGATGCATAGCTGTGGGCAGGAGGAGGACCTGGGAGGGCGAGGGAGGAATGGGGGGACAGTGGGGCCCATAGGAGGGCATGGGGGGTTCAGAGGGCAGGGCTACTGCCCTCCCTGCACCCTGAACCCTTATCTGCTGGCTACTGGACTGGCATTTTGCTTGATAAGAATCTACAGAAAAGGACTTCCCTGGTGGCACAGTAGTTAAGAATCCGCCTGCCAATGCAGGGGAGATGGGTTCGATCCCTGGTCCAGGAGGATCCCACATACTGCGGAGCAACTAAGCCTGTGCACCACAACTACTGAGCCCGCGTGCCTAGAGCCCGTGCTCCTCAACAAGAGAAGCCACCGCAGTGAGAAGCCCGTGCACCGCAACAAGGAGTAGCCCTCGCTCACCGCAACTAGAGAAAGCCCGCGTGCAGCAACCAAGACCCAACGCAGCCATAAACAAATAAATAAATAAGTGTTAAAAAAAAAAAATCTACAGAAAAAGGAAGTGTTTGGAAATCCTGCCTTATCTGGCATCCTCAGACCTGCCCCAGGTCCTACAGAGAGCTGATGGAGCCGGAGCCTGTAGGTCCTGGTCTCCGGCCGATGCTCTCATGCTGGCTGACTGCTGCTCGGCCCCTCCCCAAGCCCCACATTGTGGAGACAGAGGTCTCTAAACTGGAGAACAGCCCTCTGGACACAGCTTCAGTCAGGGAGCTGACCACCTGAGGTCAGTGTGCCCAGCTAGTGTGCCAGGCAGCAGGGCAGGTCTCCTATGAGTGTAGCCAATAGCATGTGAGCCCTGGCAGGGAGCGCACCCCTCTGCACTTGAGCATGAGCCCTGCCCATCCGGGGAGAAGGAGCCCATCCTGAATGGACATATCATGGGTCGGGACAGGCATGGGAGTGATTGGTTTGGGGCCTCTGAGTGGCCCCTGAATACAATTATGGGAGGAAAATGACAGAATGAGGGAGGCATTGAAGCAGGAGGGACCAAAGGGGGGGGAGGGCGGGGCATGGTGAGTCCTGGGTGGAGTACGTTGCCCAGAGCATGTGGATTGGGGGCATGGTGGGGGACAGGCTGAGGACTCCTGGGAAGGGCCCCACTGGGAGCCAAGGGGCCAGACCAAAGCAGAGGTTTGGGTGCAGGTAAGCTGGCGCCTTTTGCCCAGGGTCGCTCATGGGGTTACATGAGGGTCTCTCAAGCTGTTGGGCAGGGCTGCAATTGCCTCAAGGCTGGACTGGGGCTGAAGCATCTGCTTCCAAGCTCACTCATAGGGCTGCTGGTCACAGGCTGCCTGGGCATCCTCATGACATGACAGGAGGTAATAAGAGGGAGGGAGGGAAGGAGGGAGGGAGAGAACAAGAGCACGAGAGCATGAGAGCAAGCGTGAACACCAGGAGGCAAGGATCACTAGAGGTCCCATAGACCAGAGCTAGGAACGTTCCGGAGACAATCCTCTCTAGCGTGTCCTGAGCCACGCCCTTCAGAATACTAATGGTGAGAAGTTCTATATGACGGGGTGCCCTGGTCAGATCAGCTTGGCAAACACCGCATGCTGCAGCCCCCGCCCAGAGATTTAGGATGTGCAGAAAAGACTCTATAATCCTGCGGCAGGGTGACCCCGTTCGTTTAGGGTTTCCCCAAACTGCTTTCCCACAGAGTTTGTTTCTGTGGAACACTGGTATTCTGTGAAACATGCCCATCCTTGGGTAACCACTGGTCTAGTCCAGTGGGGAGACTGCAGCCCAGAGAGGGGAGTGACTGGCCCGAGGTCATCGTTCAAAGAGTTATGGACAGAGCTTGACCCAAACCCATCATTGCTGCTTTCCCAACCCTTGGCCCAGGTCACAGTCAGAAGCAGACCAGTGGCCCTGCAGGAGTGAGCCGTGCCAGCACAGCCAGGAACTGAACTCTGAGTTCTGGAGCCAGAGCTGGGCTGCACTGGTCCCGGGGGTCCTGTCTCCAGGTAGGGAGCTTGGCGTGTGGCCCCAACGCTCTGGAGGAGCACAGATCCTGTTCTCCTCTGACTCACCTCCGTCCAACCTGCCCCAGCTGCAGTATCCAGGGACCCACATCATGGATTTCCCCTGGCCCGAGGGACACCTCAGCTTTACCTGAAAAAACTGGCAGCTGATCCTCCAGGGGGACTTACATCCCCAACTCCTTCTACCAAAGCAAAGCCACTGGCTCTATGGTGACCTCAAGTTCCCCCAAATGCCTGGGTCTTATTCACCAATGGGTCGACTAAGCTGAAATCCAGTGGTGCCCACTGGCTGCTCTGCCGTTTACCCTCAGCAGCACGGCCCAGAACCAGAAATGGATGTGAGTCCTCTGCTCAGTGCGAGAATCCCAGGCCATTCTCATGCACTAGGCCAATCCTCCACTTGGTAAACCCTGATGTGTTTTTACTGGCTCTTGGGCTGTTGTTGGGTCTGCCACCCCGCAAACTTCAAACTGTCTAGATCACTCATGTGGATGCCCAAGCCTGTTCTCTGATGCGACCAACTGGGATAAGGCTGGTGATTGCACCCCTGTGCCACCTGATTGCCACCTGGATTCATCACTGGGCTGGGTATGACAACACACCCACCACCTTGGACCTGGCGCAAAGGAAAAATGGTTTCTGATGTGGAGGCCACCACTGCATGCTGGAGTTGTGATTCCTGCCAAGGGCTGGCCCATTTCTCTTGCAGGGAAGGAGGTCACCTTGCCCACCTTGCCCGGGCAGCACACCTCTGACTCCATCATACCTCCCACCTGCTCTCGGGGCTATTCATGGTGACTCATCACGGTTGACACTTTCTAGGGTTATGGAGTTGCTGTTCCGTTCCAATCAGCCAACTCTGGGCACACCGTTGTGGCCCTTGAAACTAATCTGTGTGGTGTTTTTGGCTTTTGGGGCCATTTGCAGTCTGACAAGGTGTACCTTTCATCACAAAAGCTAATCAACAATGAGCAGAAGTCAAGATATGCTGTGGACCCTCCACACTCCCTGCCATCCAACCACAGGGATCTGGAAGCATTCAACACTGGAATGCCTCCTCAAAAATCAACACAAAAAGGTTTCTGGCTCTACTTCCCTCACTGCCTCCTGGTCCACACACTTTTGTAAAGCATTTTGGTCATTGAACGCACCTGTCCCTAGAAAAGCCACTTCCTGGGGACATCTGGATGAAAGTGGTAAGAAGGTCATAAGGACCTATTTTGAAATTTGGGGATTCAGACTTGACTATTCCTGGACACCTTGCTTCTTTCTTTCCCCTGAGAGCAGCTCTGGGCTGGCCTGGTTGGCACATTTTCTAGGTGAAAGCCAAGCCAAAAGGGGGCCTAGGGATTCAAACTTGATTCTGGTTCAGCCACTTTGATTCTCTTGATGGACTGGCATGGTCTTAGATCACAAGGACCGCAACCACTTGGGTGAGGACATTGCTCGAGGAGAACCCCTACGGCGGCCCATGCGGGACAAAGTGGGGAATATATTGGGTCTCTCTGCATTTTATAAAAATGTCCTTTTCTTCTTGTACCTGACCCTTCCAAACAAAAGGTTTTGGTCTGAGAAGGAGAAAACTGGGGGAAAAAATTTAACAGGTGACATTTTAGCTACTGGAGTTTAGCTATGCTGATTTTGGAGGGGGAGCAGCAACTCTGGCCCCTAGGTAGGAAACACCTTAGATCCCAGGAGATAGGTAGAGAGAGGCATTAATCACGAATGATCTTTGCCTTTCATAATTGCCTCTGGAGCCTTCCAAAAAAATGCCCTGGTGCAGTTCTCCCAAACTTCTGCAAGCACCTTAAATGTAACAGGGTTTGCCCTCTTCCTGACCAGATGGTTTTGAATACAGTGCGATTCCTGTTAACCTCACCAGAAGTCCATTGGAAATGCAGGGGATGTGGTTGGCTCCTGTATCTTCCAGGAAAAACTCCTGCAGTACCACCAGATGCCTTCCCAACCCCCATTCCCATAGAACTCACTCAGTCACCCTGTGGGGAAGAAGAATGCCACCCAGCTGGCGGCATGGGCAAACAGAATAGATTGGATGACTGCCCTCAGGCAGTCCTTCCAAACACAAGGACCAGACTCAATTATTCAAACTCAACTGGGAACCCAAAGGCCTACCAGCTGGCCAGGAGGCCACACTAGAGGCATTATCAACCTCTGTCTTGACGGATGGAGGTCGCTCTTGGGGGACCCCAACACTTGTAAATAACACTTTCTTTCTAGGGGCACCATGTGTGCCCTGATGACTGTACTTGTGTGGACGCCATGCATGAACTCACCAACCTCCCTGAACAGTGTCTTGCATCTTTATGGTGGTTATAACAGACCTTCAAGTGTTTATTTGTTTTGTTTTGTTTTGGTTTGGTTTTTTTTTTTGTGACTGTGCCGTGGCTTGCAGGATCTTAGTTCCCTGACCAGGGATCGAACCTGGGCCCTAGGCATTGAGTGCGCAGAGTCCTAACCACTGGACCGCCAGGGAATTCCCCCTTCAAGTGTTTAAACAAATACCACCAGTAGGTTGGGCAGCCCACAGACAACTGTGGAGACCTCACTGAAATGAGGCTATCCTGAGTTACCCTGGGGAGCTTGCTGGACCGATACCTGACCCATTATTTAGGTGGACTCTGTGGGTAGTTATCCCTGTGATGGTAGTCATTGATTAGAAACAGTGATGCACAATTTGTCCCTGACTGTAGCTAAAGTGACCAGTGATACCATCTTGGCCCTGGAAGTCATTCAGGTCAGTGTCAACTTACTGGCCAGAGTGGGTACTAATGATAAACTTGCCTAGGCTTCTTCCTTGTGGGCCAAAGCGACGACTGGGCAATACCTGCCATTCTTGGATTAATGACCTAGGTTAAGTGGAGAGGTCAGTATTTGAGAAAGCCATTTGACTTTTTCTAAGATAGACCTTGATGGTTTATGGGATTTGTCCAGCCTGTTGGGTCGAGGACCCAGGGGTGGGGGGCGGGTGGGGGAGGTGGGATTGAGGTTAATACTGCAGGTGGGACTCATTCTGCTCCTTGAAGTGCTGTGGGTGAAATTAATTAAATGCCGAGAGACAAACTGAATTGATTTAGTCCAGCTTCTCTTGATCAGATTAATGAGAGCAACTGTTGGCGTGGTACACTCATGGGGATGTTGCCAGAAGTCAAGATGGTGTAGAAATGAGGGGTGGACATTTTTGGAAGTTATCGTTGTGGGTCTCTCACATTTCTCAAATTTTTGCATGACTTGCGAGCTAAAGCCATGAATGCCTTTGCCCCAGACTATTTTTCAAGGATGTCTGCCGAGCCAACAGCCTTGTAAGATATAGTTCTCCCTCCAGAGCAAAGCACAGGTGTTCTTGCGACCTTGGTAGAGAGGGGCAGCGTCTGTCTTTAGAACAAGGAGCAGACATACTTTACCGTCCAGTATAAAAGAGTCAAATTCTCTAAGCTCTCATCTCTCTTTTTCCCTTTCTCTCCTTCATGCAACTCACTGTGTGTGTAGGAGTCACTTGGCCCTCTTTGTGTTGTCTTGTGGGAATTGGGGCTCAGGGAACTCCTGCAAGAAAATGCTGGTCCTCTGGCTGCTGCTATTGTTGTAACGAAGTCCTTTGTCTCTGATCCAGGAGTGTTGTATCTTTTGCGGAGCATCCATGAAACTGAGGTCAGCTAACTCATCAGCTTGCACGTAGGGTAAGATGTCAGATTCTTCCCAGTTCTCGACAAGACGTTCATGCTTTTCAACACAGTGAATTCCATTTCTTGGGACCTATCCTAAAGAAAACAATAGAAATAAGACTAATTTAGCCATGAAAGTATTCATACCAGCATCATTTGTAACAGCAATGAATAAATACATACATACATACCTTAATGTCTAATGTAGGGGAATAATTAAATAGGGGGCTATCTACATGTCGAACACTATGCAGCTGGTAAAGTGTTTAAAAACAATTTTTTTTTTTTATGGTGAAGGAAAATGTTCACATTACATTGAGAAACAGAAGGGAACACCACAAAATTATATGGACATTATGATCCCAATTATGTTAAAATAGGCATAGTCCATAAAATAGGACTGGAAAGAAATATGCCAAAATGTTAGCTATGATCTATCTCTGGGTTGGAGGACTAGAGATGAGTTTTTTCTCCCTTCTCTGTATTTTTCCTTATCTTCTAAATTTTCTATAAAATATTTGCTCACTACAATCCGAAGAAAAAAGCCGATTTCTCTTTTGAATACCACAGTTCCCAGCCATGAGATCCTCTGCCCAGGGTCCCAGCTGAACCAGCGTGCCTTCCTTTGCTCTACAGAATTTCACCAGGGGCCTGCTGTGCGCCTGGAGCTGGGGACAGGAGAAACAAGAGCAGAAGCGAAGCCCTCAGCCTGCACCATGCAGACATCTGCATTCCAGGGCCCATGACTCGTCGTGGACTGAGGCGTGTGACCAGGAACGACTTCCCAGCACAATCATTTAATGGGTGTTGTTGGTTTTTTTGTTTTTTTAAATAATAACTAGCATTTATTGAGCTCTTACAAAGTGCCAGACTATTCTGAGTGCTTTACATCCTCATAACAAATCTATTAGGTAAATACTACTAATTTTTTTTTTTTTTGGCCGCATTGCATGGCTTGTGGGATCTCAGTTACCCAACCAGGTATTGAACCTGCGCCTTCGGCAGTGAAAGCACCGAGTCCTAACCACTGGACCACCAGGGAATTTCCTGTAGTTTTCATTGTAGAAGTCTTTCACCTCCTTGGTTAATTCCTAAGTATTTCTTTTTGATGCTATTCTAAGTGGAACTGTTTTCTTAATTTCCTTTTCAAATTGTTTAGTGTATAGAAATACAATGGATTTTTGTGTGTTGCTTTTGTGTCTTGTTGCTTTGCTAAATTCATTTATTAGTTCTAATACATTTTTTTTTTTCTAATACTCTTTTGGTATGAAATCTTTAGGGTTTTCTACATACAGGATGTCACCTACAAACATGATTTTACTTCTTTCAAATTGGGATATGCTTATTTATTTATTTAATTGCTCTGGCTATAACTTCCAACACTATGTTGAATAGAAGTGCAAAAAGTGGGCATTGAGTCTTTCACCATTAACTATGCATGATGTTAACTGTGGGTTTTTCATATATGGTCTCTGTTACGTAGTTTACTTCTATTCCGTGTTGAGTGTTTTATTCCGAGTTATGTTGAGTGTTTTTTTTAATCATGAAAGGGTTTTCAATTTTGTGAAATGCTCTTCCTACATCAATTAAGTTGATCATCTGAGATTTTAATGTGGCATATTACATTGATTTTTGTATTTTGGACCATCCTCGCATTCTGGGAATGAATCCCACTTGGTCAGGGTGTATAATTCTTTTAACATGCTGCTGATTTCAGTTTGCTAGTATTTTGTTGAGGGTATTTGCATCAATATCCAAAGGGATATTGGTCTGTAGTTTTGTTTTCTTGTAGCATCTTTGTCTGGCTTGGGTGTCAGGGTAATGTTGGCCTTACAGAATGAGTTAAGAAGTGCTCCCTCCTCTTCAGTTTTTTGGAAAAATGTGAGAAGAATTGGTGTTCTTCTTTGAATGTTTGGTAGAACTCATCACTGAAGCCTTCAGGTCCCAGGCTTTTCTTTTTGTTGCGAGGGTTTTGATTACTCCTTCAGTCTCCTTACTAGTTATAGGTCTATTCAGATTTTCTATTTCTTTGTGACTCAGTCTTTTTTTAATAAATTTATTTATTTTATTTATTTATTTTTGGCTGCATTGGGTCTTCATTGCTGTGCGTGAGCTTTCTCTAGTTGCGGTGAGTGGGGGTGCGCGGGCTTCTCATTGCGGCGGATTCTCTTGTTGCGGAGCACGGGCTCTAGTCGTGTGGGCTTCAGTAGTTGTGGCACGCAGTCTCAGTAGTTGTGGCACACAAGCTTAGTTGCTCCGTGGCATGTGGGATCTTCCCTAATCAGGGCTTGAACCCATTTCCCCTGCATTGGCAGGCGGATTCTTAACAACTGTGCCACCAGGGAAGCTCCTGTGACTCAGACTTGATAGGTTTTGTATTTCTAGGTATTTGTCCATTTCATCTAGGGTATCCAACTTGTTGGCACACAATTATGTTGGTTCGCAACCTCAGGAGTTCCCCAGGTGAAATTTAAAACTGGCCCCTGCTCTCGGAGGGCAAGAGACCAAAGAAAGAAGCAGCCACTCCAGATTGGCAGGTGGCAGTTTTAATAAAAGGACTTACATAGGAAGCTTGTCTTGGGCGGCTGCAAGATGAGTAGATCTCTGCCACCTGCCTGTCAGAATCTTAAGAGTTTACACAGACGCCTTAATGGGGTTCAGTCACTAAATACAGTCCAGATGGGCTCAATAACACACCACTCTCTCAAGGCTGCATCACTGATGTCACTCCTAATGTAGGAACTGTGGGCAGAATGGACATTCCAAGGACACGGAAGAGGGTAAGAGCCTCCAATTGCCCAGGTCCAGCTCACAGCTCATCAGTGCCTTTAAATCCAATCGAATTAGAGAAGAATTCCAGGAATCCTAGAACCAACACAGAAGACTCATCCTTGAGATTCTGTTCCTCTAGAAACAGTTCCAATACCAGAACCTATATCAGTCGGGGTCCACCAAGGAAAGAGAAACAGGGGAATTCCCTGGTGGTCCAGTGGTTAGGACTCTGAGCTTTCACTGCCGAGGGCGCGGGTTCAGTCCCTGGTCAGGGAACTAAGATCCCGCAAGCTGTGAGGCATGGCCAAAAAAAAAAAAAGAAAAAGAAGAAGCAGAAATGGTACGACACATATTAAGGAATTCATTGCAAGGAATTGATTTCAGTGACTGTGGGGTCTGGATGGACAAGCCTGAAATGTGGAGAGCAGGCTGTCAGGAAGGGCAGACTGGAATGCTTGGGCCTGGGCTGAGGCTGCTGTACACACGTGAATCCCTGAATCCCTTCCTCATCCGGGAATCTCAGCCCTGCTCTCAGGGCCTTTTGACGGATTAAATCAGGCCTACCCAGATTATCTAGGATAATCTCACTTGCTTGGTTAACTGGCTATGGGCTTTAATCACATTGACTAAATACCTTCACAGCAACACCCAGATTAGCGTCTGATTGAGTAAGTGGAGACTATAGCCAAGATGACTCTTCCAATGACTTTCCCCCTGCCCGCAGCCACCAGGCGCCTCAGTGACTCTGGTCAGCCTCACCTCCCTCTAGTGCATACACTCCCACGCTGACCCTCGAATTGCTGCCAGTGTAAACGGAGAAGCGGAGAAACTCAGGACTGGGGCCCCCCACCTGTGTAACTTCAAACCAACCTGCACAATGGGTGCCTGGGAATGTCTTTATTTATTTTTTAAACATTTATTTATTTATTTATTTTGGCTGTGCCGGGTCTTCGTTGTGGCACACGGGATCTTTTTAGTTGCAGCATGCGGGCCTCTTAGTTGCAGCATGCATGTGGGATCTAGTTCCCTGACCAGGGATTGAACCCGGGCCCCCTGCATTGGGAGTCTTAGCCACAGGACAACCAGGGAAGTCCCTGGGATTGTCTTTAATTGAATTTCTAAAATTCACTCAACAAAGTTTAATCATTTCAAAGTGAACAATTCAGTGGATTTGGTACATTCACAATGTTGTATAGCCATCACCTCTATCCAGTCCCAAAACATTTTCATCACCACAGAAGGAAACCTGGTACTCATTCGACCCTCCCCACCCAGGCACTTTAAAACCAATCTGGGCAGCAGTGCTGTCAGGGCATCAAGCAGGGAGAATTTGGACACTAGAGCCCAGAGCCCTGGCTGATCTGCTGTGGGCAGAGGTGCCCTCCTTGGCGGGCAGCGGCTGAAGCCTGTTACTCTTTCACAATCTTGGGGCTGTAGTTGGGTTGGACAGCTTCGGCAAGCTCCCGTGCGTACATCTCGTATCTGCCTGTCATCTGAAAGCGAAACACAGACTTCAGAGGTTCCCGATTCATAACCGCCCTCATTTGCTCGCCACCACCTGCTGCCACTGGAGGGCAGCCATGGGACAGAAATGCGTTAGGAAGGCTGGTTGACAGGACAGTCTCAGAGTATAATATAGAGGCACAACCCCCGTGTAACCTTTTGGCAACGATTCCGGGGCTGTGGCGAAGATCACGGATGCCGGTGATGACTCACACCCCTTAGCCCCTCCTGCTGAAAGAACTCTGTGATCTTCGGCCAGAAGGTGTGGTGGCTCCAAGTCAGGAGGGAGGAGGGTTTGACCTGCTCCCGGTCACGAGCCAGGAGTGGAGTTGCCGGGATTCGCACCCTGGTCCCCTGGCTCTGGAGGCCCATCCATTCCACATGGCATCTCATCGTGGACACAGACAGAGGCTGGGGGTGGGGCCGGAAAGCCCACCCAGGGTGCTCACACCCCAGCATTCCCTCCCTCCCTCCCTCCTTTCCAAAGCCTTGACGGGAACTCATGCCCATCACCATAGCTTGGGAAGGCTTCTGCTTTCAAAAAGTTACTAATGAGGGCTTCCCTGGTGGCGCAGTGGTTGAGAGTCCGCGTGCCGATGCAGGGGACACGGGTTCGTGCCCCGGTCCGGGAAGATCCCACATGCCGCGGAGCGGCTGGGCCCGTGAGCCATGGCCGCTGAGCCTGCGTGTCCGGAGCCTGTGCTCCGCAACGGGAGAGGCCACAACAGTGAGAGGCCTGCGTACCGCAAAAAAAAATAAATAAAATAAAAATAAAAAGTTACTAATGAGAAACCATTCTGTTTATTGGTTCCAACTTCTAATTTGTGTGGAATCCTGCATTAACCTAAGCTTCCGGAGGAGGAGAGATAGGCCAGGAGACTTTCATGTGGGCAGTGCCTTCTCTGTCCAATGAGAACTTGGGACTCAGGAAACATGCCCAAGGACCCACCCTCACATAAATAGGGGAGTCAGGCCTAAAGTCCACATCTGGCTGGATCCGAAGTCCTGGTCCCTTCCAGACATGCTGGGCAAAGTCATTCCGTCCTGACAATGCGATGTTCATTAGTGTGTATGATTTTCTTTCTTTTTTTAATTTAATTTTTTTATACAGTATGTTCTTATTAGTTATCTATTTTATACATATTAGTGTATGTATGTCAATCCCAATCTCCCAATTCATCCCACCCCCGCCCCCGCCCACCCCCCCGCCTATTTCCCACCTTGGTGTGCATATGTTTGTTCTCTACATCTGATGATTTTCTTATAAGTGGGCACAGAGTTGGTGGAAATACTGCTAGACACTAACACAGCAAACTCCATCTGTGTCCTCGATGAGATGCCATATTTTGCGGGGGGGGGGGTCCCAGGCTGCAAGCACCCTACCCCAGGAGGTGGGCACTTATACTCTGTGGTGTCACAGGGTATTGATCTCCAAGGCCACCTGGGGCCTTCGAGTTCAGCCTCTTGTTTTACAAATGGGAGTACTGAGGCTGGGAGCAGAAGGGGCTTGCAAGGCAGTGGCAGAGCCAGGCCTGGATCCCATTTCTCTGCTTGACCCACTTCCCTCCATTGTCAAGGCCTAGACTTGGGGCATGGCCACAGGCAGAGCCAGACATCCACATTTACCTTGTGATAAGTGCAAATGCCTGGAAAGGAAAAAAGGATTAGCGAGGCCAATCCACTCTATTCTCTGGACAAATGAAATTGAGATTAATTTGCTTGAAGGTGCCCAGAATCTAAATCAGATGAGCAGAGAATTTATTGAGGCCAGCTGCCTGGGCATCGTTTGACCCAGTGGTTCCTCCCCTGAGCACTGGCCCTGGCCTTCAAGGAGGCAGACACCAGGCCTTCTGCTCAACTCATAGCCTCACGCGGCTGTCCCTGAGGCCCACAGCAGCCGCGGTTCCCAGGGCTGGGGGCAGGACGGGCCCACGTGGAGAAGCAGGGGACTCAGAACCCACCTTGAAGCCCCAGATGTCATTCACCTGCCGGCAGAGGTTGAGGTCGAGCTCGGTGACCAGCAGCCCATCCCGGTTGCGGGAGAGCCCGGGGGTCCGGCTGCCATCAGGGGCCGCCACGTAGCTTGAGCCATAAAAGTAGCCGAAGTCCCGGTGAGCTGTGAAGGAGCAAAGGCAAGGCCCCGGTGAGCTCAGGCAGACATGGGTGGACTCGGCAGGGGGACGGGTGCACCAAGAGACTCCCAGGACAAAGGGTCCCCACCTCCCTTCCCAGTGGACCTGCCTCCCTCCTTGTGCCTGGAGGCCCAGCAAGTGGCTGCATGTCACCCTCAGAGCCCTCACCTCTGCCCCAGGAACCTTTTACAGGTCACCCTAGTAGAGGTATTGGCTTCCGGCTCCAGCATCAGCCACCATAGCCCAAGGGAATTGCATGGCTCTGCAGGGCTTCCTGTGGTGGCTCCGCACGGTGAGCTGGCAGCTCTGCCCTCGCCAGCCATGCCAGCTGTCACCCTCACCCTCCCTCCACACCTCGGTCCCCTCACCAGTAAAGCAGGGTAACAGCCACCCTGAAGGTGTGTAGGGAGCATGTGGGCGCAGTGCAGGGCCCAGCTGGCCTCACTTTCCTGCAGGGAGCTAAGTGAGACTAGAGACTCATGAGGTCTCCAAGGCCTCACGTTGGGGGGGATGTGGAGCCCTTTCAGGAAATGCTTTTCTGGGAGACAGACCCCCTCAGCACCCCCTGCTTCCCAGGGCAGGAACCATGAGCGAGTTCAGACATCTCCTCGGTGAGGGGGCAGCCCCCCTCCCACATTCCAGGCTAGAGAGGTGAGGCGGTGGGGTGGTGGCAGATTCCTAGCAGAGGTGAGGTGAGACCTGCCCTCAGATCAAAACAAGCTGTGGATTCTAGGAACCCAAGGCAGTCATGCTGGGCTCTGGGGCATTTGTACAGCTGGGGAGTGAGGGGTGTGGACGAGGACAAAGGGAGGGGGGAGTGAGGTCTGTGGGGTGGATGATGCACCCCTATTTCAGGGCGCTCACAAAGGGCTCCCCCACACCTCAGTCCATCTTCACCCTAGTCCCAGGGGAGGGATGGAGTCTGATCCGATCTCTACTCCATCCTCATCCGGGGAATGAGGTGGTCACAGGCCCAGGAATGCCGATCCACATGGGAACACAGCTGTGCAGACACAGTCTGTGGGGTAGACCCTGCCCGGAAGCGGCAGATGGGGAAGGAACAGTGAGGCCCACCCCTCATATGCAGTCCCACGGAAAGTCACGGGACATACCTTTCTTGCCATCCCCAGAGGTGAACTCGTTCGGAAAGAGCTCCTGGGAAATAAAACCAAGGTAAGACACACCTATAGGGGGCGCTGCTGGGTTGTTCATCAACGTCAGGCTGGGGTGAGGGAGTTAGGAGTTAAAGTGATGTGGACCAGCCTGAACTTAACCGGTCCCTGCTGAGTCCCAGCCCCAGGCCAGCAGGCGGCCAGCGGGGCATCTGACTAGCCAGGGGAAGACCCGGATTTTGCCATCTGCTGGGAGAAGAGAAAGTCATTGCAGAGAGTGGTTCCCAGGGCCGTGGAGGGCGTCTGAGGCTCGCCTGCTGGAGTCATAAAGTCCAGCCTGGGGTCTGCGAAGGCAGCGGGGGGGCGGGGGGTGTCTGCTCGTGGCTCTCAATATCTCCCAGAAGCCTAATGGAAACTGCGTATCCAGCAGGGACAGGGATGCGCGGGCTAATTAAAACACCGAGTTTCTTTACGTTGTCAGAAATTAGACCGACTTAGTGTTCTCTCAGACTGATCAGATGCTCTGATTAGAGTTTGACAACCGATTAGTAAGAATGAGGAAGAGGATGTGTTTTGCAATAAATACATGGCGTTTGTAGTCAGAATCCTTTGGTGCATGAGGTCAAGGGTGGGTGGGGAGAAATTGGGTACTTGGTGGTACTGAGGTGAGAGCCTTTCAAAATGGTTTCAGCTAAACACAAAACAGACAAAAACTGGGGAGGGACAGTGCTTTCTTTCAAAGTGACAGAAGCCAGTCTGCCCCCTGCTGGGACCCTAGCATGTGGGGTGTGCCTGCATGCAGAGAGGAGGTGTAACAACAGGTGTCCCCAGCAGGGCCACAGCAACAGCAGTTCTTTCCCTTGTGGCTTTTGCTGCTCTGAAGAGGCTGGGCCCCGCTGGCAGGCAGGTTTCGCAGCAGCTGCAGGAGGGCTCTCTGGAGGCCAGGCCTCGGGCACTTACCTCGCCTACCCGGTTGATGGCGCAGGTGAAGCAGTGATTGGCGATGGCTGCGTTTCTGGCCTCGATTGGCCACAGGGACTCACTGTGAGAGCGGAAGAAGAACCAGGTTGCCGACTTCCCAGCCAGGCTCAGAGGATGCTCGGCCCCGAGCTGCAGCCCGGGTGCCAGCCTTCCAGGCCTGCAGTGGAGATGGCCAGGAGACTCACTGCATCCGTGGGTGACCCCAAACCCACAAACAGGCCAGCTCGTCCCCGGCTCAAGCCAAAGCGGCCTTTTGGAGAGGGCCCAACGCAGCAGAAGCAGCCCTGGATCAAAGCCTCACCCTGACTCAGTTTCCTTTTCTGAAACTTCCTCAGAGACCATGCAGATGAAGCTTCTGAGGGCGGGGTGGGGGTGGGAGGCTGTGTGGCAGGAACCCCTTAACTGCTGCTTCTCACTCGTTCCCTCCTCCCAGGTGGGGGTCAGGAACCCACCTCCCAGGCTGGTAAATGTCAGAAGGGAGCTGGGGCCCTGTGGCTTGTGTGTAACGTGTCCCCCAATCCCTACCCTGCTGTGCTGCCTTGCAAAGCAGTCTCTACAGGGGGAGATTTCAGGCCTAGCAAACAGTACACCTGAAAGGAATTTAGGTTGTAGGTGGGCATCGCCTCCCCTGTGCTGGCTCCCATTTCCCAGTGCCCCCCATCTCCCTCTTCTGAACCCCGAGTCTCGCAGCCGAGGCCCCCTGGTTCTCCTACGGGCCCGGGAAGGAGTCATCCCACAGGCACAGCTGAGCTGCAGGCCTCCCTCAGTCCAGCACCTGCAAAGTGGGGACAGGGTGGGAAACTTCGCCCCAACCAGACAGGTCCTTCCCCAGCCCACCAAAGAAAATGTGCCGCGGGATTCAGTGGGCCTCCTTGTCACTAATTATCTGTCTGAGGAGCAAGGCGATTAGGATTCTGAACTGACAGATGTAATGCCCACTTAGAAACGCTGAGTGACTGGGAGCGGGATGCCCTGGAATCTTCCTTCCTGTCAGCATGCACCTGGTTTAAACCACAGAGTAGGTGGAAGGGGTGGGTGGGTGCTTGTCACAAGCCTAATTCTCAGGAGGATTCACGAGTCTGGAAGAAAAAAAATCACAGGCTTGATTGAGGGGACTCATTTTGCCGCTTTTCTCCCCCCTCCAGCTGCTAAGCCGAGCTGACAAAACTTTTAAGAAAGGATTTTTACAGAAACACACCCGTCAATGACATTTTTGGGAATTAAACAGACAGTTGCAGAGCGAGTGCCATAAAACATCGTTCTTGCAGTTCTCCAGGGAGGGTGCGGAGTGCAGGACTCAAAACCACAGCTGGCAATAAAACGGAGGCTCTCAAAACAAGCAAGGGGGGACTTCCCTGGTGGCGCAGTGGTTGGGAGTCTGCCTGCCGATGCAAGGGACGCGGGTTCATGCCCCGGTCCGGGAGGATCCCGCGAGCTACGGAGCGGCTGGGCCTGTGAGCCATGGCCGCTGGGCCTGCGCATTCAGAGCCTGCGCTCCGCGACGGGAGGGGCCACAGCAGTGAGAGGCCCGTGTACCGCAAAAAACAAACAAACAAACAAAACAAGCAAGGGAAAGGAAGCCGGAGGTTCGTGAGAGCCGGGGCATGCGGGAATCGTGGAGAGCCCGGTGGGGGTATGGGGACATCTGCCACTTTCCCAGCGCGGTGTACACAAGCCCCTAAAATTAATCACAGTGGGAAGGGGAAAGGCATCGAGGGGTGGGGATGGCGGCTTTCCTATTAACACACATACGTGGTAGAAATCCTTGTCCACACGGGCTGCACGGTTTGTCAGGATGACTCAGTTCATCAAAAAGCACTTTGCCGGGGCTTCCCTGGTGGCGCAGTGGTTGAGAGTCCACCTGCCAATGCAGGGGACACGGGTTCGTGCCCCGGTCTGGGAGAATCCCACTTGCCGCGGAGCAGCTGGGCCCGTGAGCCATGGCCGCTGAGGCTGCGCGTCCGGAGCCTGTGCTCCGCAACGGGAGAGGCCACCACAGTGAGAGGCCCACATATCGCAAAGAAAAGAAAGCACTTTGCCTCCATTGGGTGCTTGGAACTGTGGGACCCACAAATGAGGATACCCTTCCAATCTGTGCATGTGCACGTGTGTGTGTGTGTGTGTCTGGGGGGCTCTGATGCAGGAGGTGGGAGATGCCGGAGAAGGGGATGGATGCTTCCAGAAGCTGTGAGCCGATGCTTGTGCACAGCTGGTGGGGATCTGCCTGGCATCGTGCTTGCCATCAATTCTACAAATAATCATTCAGTATTTTAAGAAACTCAGAGCTGCACCATCCTAGTGAACCACCTGTTGTAATTTTCCCACGCTCTACGACCATCCTCAGTCTTTGCAGAGTTCTGATCCCAGCCTGGAAACATCTTTTTGCTCACAGGCTTTCATCATGATGCTGCAGTACCTCCATGGAGATTTGTTTTAGTGGCTGTACGATAACCCATGGAAAAGATGGGCTGGCATTGACCTGACTCTGACCTCTCTCTCCCTTCCAGCTTTTCTTGTAATCAATCATGCTGCCACGAGCATCTTCAGGCAGGCAGCCTTCCCCTCCTCTCTCAGATGCATCCTCAGGCTAAGGTTCTCGGACTATAATTATCTGGTCAAGGTGTGGACACTGTGGGAACTTGTGAGACATGCTGCTTCTGAAAGACCTGTCAGAGTTTTAACTGCCAGCAGAACCACATCCTTGGAGGGCACCAGTTGGACCACTGTTGGCCAAGGAAGGAAGATCGATAACTTAATAAGCCAAGGACATGTGTGTATTACGTTGAGGTGCTTCTGTTTGCTTAATTGGGGCTGATAAAAGCCTGGGGGCGCTTGGTTGGAGAGGTGACCATCTGATTCCAGGCCACAGCTGTGCCCGGCCCAGCCTGACAGCAGCTGTACCTGGTGGGGCACTGGCTTCAGGATCCACCAGGGACCCCTTTGGGGAGATGGAGCTTGCTGGATGTCTTACACATGGCCAGCAGGAGGGGCTCTAGGGCCCAGAGGTTCTGCCCAGGCTTGGTGGCCCGACGACCAGGAATCACCCTTTGTCGCAACTGCCAACGGATGTTGTCATAGTGGCCATGCTGCCAGGAGGCCCCCAGAGATTCTCTGAGGGTAGATCCAAGACTCGAGTGTCCCCTTCTGCCCGACAGTGCCTCCCTAGACTTAGACAAGATGGGGTGCATGGATGGGGCGGCAGGTCTGGGGTAGCAGAGGGGGGTCTGCGTTCTGTGAGGGACCTGCTGTGCAGATCAGAACACTGAGGGAAGTCACGCTGTGGAGGGGGCATCACGCTCAAGAGAAAGGTAAAGTGAATGTCACATCCTGACTTTTAGAAGAAATTAGACTGAAATTTCATGGAGAGCGAGGACAAGAATGACAGGGGTGGGCTGACAGGGAACTCAAGGCTGCCCCCCAGAACTCCCCCAGCTGACCCCACGTGGGGACTGGGACTCCCCCTCCCTGCCCTGTCCTGCTGACAGAGAGTGAAAGCCAGTACCTCCCGACCCAGCAATGCTGCTTTGGAGGAAGTGAGCTGGGGAGAGAGGTATTTGCACACAAATTCCTAGAGCTTTGGTACTTGTTGATGATGCAAAGCTGGAAACCATCCAGAAGCTCAGCCTTTGGGGAGAGAGAAGCAGCGGAAGCGCAGTCGTGCTGGGTCATCTCAGCCCCCTGCTCTTATTCAGTGAGGGGCCCAGGGCTTTCCCAGGAGCTCAGGGATGCCAGGCCCACCCTCTACCCTGGTCACAACAGCTTTATCTACTCAGGGGTGAGGTTAACACCCAAACACGGGTTCTGTGTCATCAGAAGGAAACACTTGGTTGGCTAAAAACAGGTTTCAGAGCCACCTGACTGATGTCTTAAGGACCCTTTCAGCTCTGACCCATTGTCTGCTCCTTCTCTCGTCTGGGTGGCTGCCCTCCGTGCTCCGGACTCTGCAGACAGGAGACTTAGGACTCCTCATTCGTCACCCCACCTCCCAACCCCCCAGGAGCACAGCTGTGACAGGAGGGGGAGCTGAAGCTGGCCACGTACCTCCGATGCTCCAGACCCCTTAGAAGGGGAGCTTTTCTGAATCCTGTCAGCGATGGGGGAGATTATTATTACCTGAGACACCATCATAGCCAAGGATGGTATTTTACAGTACAGCACAGCTCTTTAGGAGGGATCGTCGTAATTGACACTTGCAGTATTTTTTCACAGAAAAGTTGGCACCATCCCAGGATTCAGATGACCTGGTGGTCGCACCTGCCTGCTGTTTCCCAAATCTGCCTCCGCACCCTGCAGCCTGCCCCCAGAACCCTCCCAAGTCCCTTGTGCCAAGTGACCTGAGCACTCCGATGGTGGCCGAGGGGTTGAAGATGACCTCAGCACCGTTGATGCTATACATGAGCCAGTTGAGGGGGTGGTGCCGTCCGTAGCATATGTTCACGGCGATCCTCCCGAATTGAGTCTGGAACACGGGGTGGCCCAGGTTTCCCTCCATGTAGTATGTGGACTGGAAGACAAAGGGTCATGTATGGATGCCTCTGAGCTGTCAAGTTTCCCTTTCCTTAGACTTGACAGAAAAATGAAATGTCACCCATACTCCAAAAGGGATGCTCCTGGTATGACTCTACTTTAAGTTCCAAAATTTCAATCCACTTAAAAAAAAAACCCAAAATCTGAAAACCCAGACACAATAACAACAAGCTGACCCAAGGGGAAATCACTGTGGCTTGAGCACTTACCCACAATTTCTTTTGTGGGATGTTAAAAAGCCCCCAAAGCAACTTCCCACAGTATTTCAAAGATAAACTTGGTGAGGTTTCAATCATGGTACAACTAGAGGCTGAGGTGTGTGGTCAGTGTTAACACAAGTTGGTCAATGTCCTCACCAACCACCTGTTCCCATAAGAAGGTTAGAGCTGAAGGGACGGGGGCTCGTCCAGAGCAGCTCTTACCCTGCTTGGGGGGAACAGCGTAGCCCAGTGGACACAGGACCTGCCCGGCTAACGAAGGCCAATATGAGACTAGAATCCCACTCTGAAAGTGCTCTTCTCCACAAAGCTCCCTGGGCACTCTGCCTGGGGTCAAGGACGTCCCTGTGTGGCAGGCAGGTGGGACACAGTCCTGCCAACCCTGCCTCTCCGCCTGCCCCCTTGGGGTGCTGGTCAGGGCCTCACACAGATCTGCTTCCTGCCTTCTGCCTCCTCCCATTAACTTCAAAATTCGTCAGAGTCGGGCAGCAACCAGGATGTGCACACAGGGTGGACGCCAGAGCAGATCCTTGTGTGTTGAGACAAGCCCGTCACTATCTGTGGGGAGCTAAAGATTAATCCCAGGGTAAACAGGTGAGGGGCACATCTTCCCGCCCTCGCCTCCAGCTGTCACTGGGGAATGCTGGCTTCTTCTTTCTCCCCAGAGGGCCTTGGCTAGCGCTGCACATCCTTCCTCGTCTGCCTGACCAGCCTGAGAGTGGCTGGGACCCCCACAATCAGGGAGGGCGGCGAAGGATGGGGGTATCACATCCTGAACAACTGTACTTACTGCAGATCAAGTTCAGACTTCATATCTTAGGCATTAGGTGGAGTTCATTTCCCTCCTTCAAACATCCACCTCCCTCCACCTACACACCCATGATGGGCATTAACTGACCAGAACAGCTCCCCTGACTTACAGCCTGATTATGGGCACCAAGCCCCAGCTAACACACCTGTGCACAGACACACATTCCTTGCTGTCACCTGACACGTGGACGTGGCTGACTCAGACCCCATGGGAGCCATGGACAAGGACCTCTCCCCACCAAACAAGAACTAGACTGTGACGGACGAGGAGCTCAGGGCCTGAAAGGGGCCACGGGAATCATTTCACGCTTGTGCACTATTGATTTTGGTTTTAATTTGTATATGACTTACTTCAAAGAAAATTCCAGGAAGCCAAATCAGGTTACATTTTTTAAAAAATAGCCCTCTGCGCTAAAGGCATTTGGGACTCACCGGGAATCCCACTGCATCCCATCCACCTGTGTGATGCAGTGCAGTGCAGGGAGGCCCCCAGCGCTGCTGCCACACCGTGCTGCAGCTGCGCTGGTCATCCGAGGGGCAGCTCACCTCATTGAAGTCGCCCACTCTGGGGATGTGATTTTTCCTCGTCTTGCCCAGGACGGCTCCAGAGTTGGAGATCACCACGGCTGTGTTCCACAAGATGTCCCCATGCTCCGTGTCTCGCTCCAGGATGGGGGACACCACCACCATGTCATGCTTCCTGGCCAGCTGGAAAAAGGAGCACGGCACAGTCCTATTTTCAAATCAAGTGTTATACATTTTTATGGAAGAATCTAATGGTCCCCCTAGATAGTGAGACGGGGTTCTGAGCTCTCCCTGCGTCTGTTCTTTGAAGACTAAATGTCAGCGTTGTCCTGACGCCCAAGCTTAGCTAAATAGGAACCAGCATCGTCCTTGTGCACTGTTGGTGGGAGTGTAAAAACGGTGCAGCTGCTGTGGAAAACAGTATGGCAATTCCTCAAAAATTAAAAACAGAACTACCGTATGACCCCATAATGCCACTTCTGGGTATATACCCAAAATAACTGAAATTAGTCTTTTTTCTCTTTCTGATACAAGTGAGAATAATAACTATTTATTCATTCACTTTACCATTTACTATATGCCACGTGGGTGCTAATAGGTGAAATGCATTCTCTATTCTTAAGGAGTCTAAACTTAAATAATTCTAGTCAGAATTAAATCACTTGAAATTTCAATTAGCCTAGCAACCCTAATGAGAGGGTGTATGGGTTATATCAGGATTTCTGAAATATTGAAAATAGCCCCAGGGACCTTTTTAGTGTGGATAAGGCTGATTTCCTAATTCTAAAGGGTGCACAGAGAGCTAAGTCTTTTTCCAATGCTGTGAGCCCTATACAAAGATCACAGACCCTACAGTACAAATAAAATAAAAGCAAGACTTAAAAGCCACTTCCCATAGACCTTCAGATCCAGAGGCAATAACAAGACAAAACAAAAAAGAAGGTAACAAGCGTTGACAAGATGTGGGGAAACAGGAACCTTCATAAACCGCCAGTGGGAATGTAAATGATGCCGCGTTCCTGGCGGAGTTAAACACAGTTACCGTAGGAGCAGCAACCGTGCAGGAAAGTAGATTTTCACACCGATGTTCTGAGCAGCGCTATTCACAACAGCCAAAAGGTGGAAGCAACACAAGCATCTAAATAAATCGTGGTGTATACATGCAATGGAGTATTATTCAGCCTTAAAAAGGAAGGAAATCCTGGCCTATGGATGACATGGCTGTCATCCCTGACATGGATGAACCTGACGACGTTATGCCAAGTGAAATCAGCCAGGCGCAAAAGGACAAACACTGCAGGAGTGCACTCATGTGAGGCATCTAAGCTAGGCAAATTCACAGAAACAAAGTGGAACGTCAGGCACCAGCAGCTGGGGGTGGAGGGGGTTGTTCCATGGGTGGAGGGTTTCAGATTTACAAGATGACAAAGTTCTAGAGGTTTGCTTCACAGCGCTGTGAAGATACTTCACGTGACTGACCTGCACACTTAAAAATGGTTACGATGATTAATTTTATGTTATGTGTTTTTTACCATAATAACAAAGAAAAAAGGGATTTCCCTGGCGGTCCAGTGGTTAAGACTCTGCGCTTCCATGGCAGGGGGTGTGGGTTTGATCCCTGGCTGGGGAACTAGGATCCCACATGCCATGTGGCACAGCCAAAATAAATAAATAAAATAAAATAAATCATATGTCTAATCTATACAAAAAAAAACCCAGAACCAAACCAAACATAACTCTTGACACCAAATTCCTTTTGTCTCAAATAAGAAGTTCAGGATCTGGTGACCAGGATGAGCAGCCCCAGCTGGTCATTTGTCATCAGCTCTTACCAGCCCGTTGCTACTTCTGACCTTAACGACAGAACAGAGGGATGGCACGGCGGGCAGAAGGGGATGCTATGAGCCACGTGGGGGCAGCTGTGGTCCCGGGGCCCTCGATGCAGACAGGGGTCCCCTGGGACCAGCTCATCCCCATCCTCCCTTTGCTCTTCCTTCCTCCCACCCTGGTTCAGGCACGCCATCTGCAATCGCTTCCTGCCTCGTAGCACAGAATCAACAATCTGGTGGCTGAGAGAATTTTCCCTACAGCCTGAGAACAGGGATGTTAGGAATCACAACTCAGTATTGATAGAATCACTATGATTACAGTTCTGCTCCAAAATCCCCTAAGTATATGTAGAAAGTCTGAAATGGGACATTGGAGAAATGAAAGGAGTTATTTTTTTCGAGGTGAGAATAAGCATAAGTCACCATTTGTAACCTCTTGGAATATCGTTGGGGTTTTCTGGATGACCACTTTATTAAGGTACAATTCACGGAGCATAAAGTCCTTTCTTTCAAAGTGTGACATTCAGTGGTTTTCAGTACATTCAGAGTTGTGCAACCAACACCACAAGCTAATTTTAGAACATTTTCCACACCCCAAGTGGAAACCCTGTCCCCATGAGCAGTCACTCCCCATCCCCTCTCCCCACCCAGCCCCTGGCAACCACTAATCTGCTTTCTGCCTCCAAGCATTTGCCTACCCGGGACATTTCATATAAATGGGATCATAGAACATGTATTATGAGGTTTTAATAAAGAAAAAGGAAGCCCAGTTTTTACACTGATGAGACGGGCCATGCAGAGATGCTTCCATAACTCAGGCGAACAGCAAGTGGGGTAGCAGAGCTGTGGACACAGACTCGACCTTAACCTCAGTCCCCGAGTGCCAGCGCCACACTTGCCAGCTGCAGACCCTACTACGGGAGTCATCTCCAGGACCCCCTCCGTGGGCTGCAGCCCCCTCACTTAAAAAGCCATTAAGGGCCCTTCTGGCTCTGAAACTCTGATTTTAAGTGAAAGTACACTAGGGACTTCCCTGGTGGTGCAGTGGTTAAGAGTCCGCTTGCCAGTGCAGGGGACATGGGTTCAAGCCCTGGTCTGGGAAGATCCCACATGCCGCAGAGCAACTAAGCCCGTGTGCCACAACTACTGAGCCTGCGCTCTAGAGCCCACGAGCCACAACTACTGAAGCCCAGGTTCCTAGAGCCTGTTCTCTGCAACAAGAGAAGCCACCACAATGAGAAGCCTGTGCACCGCAACGAAGAGTAGCCCCTGCTCGCCACAACTAGAAAAATTCTGCGTGCAGCAACAAAGACCCAACACTGCCAAAAATAAATAAATAAATTTATTTTTTAAAAAAAGAAAGTACACTAAAAAAAGGGGGTCAGGGGCAGTAAATAGTCTTATCTATTCTCACCTGGCAAAGCAAGAGCCAAATGGGTGCGTTTTCCACGGAGAAGGGCCACCCCTGGCAGCTGCGGCCTCTCTTTGTGACCTGCCCGTGTTTGGCTGCTGCCAGAGGTTAGTTAACAGTTAAAGGTAGGTTAACATCCTACCTCTTGACAGAACTTGGTGGTGGGCCCGTCCTCTGCTGACTCGGCAAATTCCGTCCATGGAAGCTTCTCTCTCGTACAGAAAGCAAAGGGCATAGCTGTGGAGAGGAGAAAGGTCAGAATCACATCCAAGCTCATGGCCTCTGAGGAGGGTCCTTGGTCTGGTGGGGGAGGGTTTCCACAGGAGACCCCAGCCCCAAGAGCCTTGGCCTGCCTTCTGAAGCCCATCCCTGGCTGTGGGGACGCCTCCCCTTTAGGCTTCATGGCAGAATAAGAGGCAAGGACAAATGTCCTTCCTATGGTCTTAAAAACACGTGCAACAGAAATCTCAACAGATACTCGCACACCCACGTTCACAGCAGCATGATTCACAACAGCCAAAAATGGAAATGACCCAAATGTCCATCAGTGGACAAATGGATTAACAAAATGTGGTCCATCCGTTAGATGGAATATTATTCAGCCTTAAAAAGGAAGGAAAGTTTGACACTTGCTACAACATGGGTGAACCTTGAAGACATTACGCACACTGAAATAAGCCAGACACAGAAGGACAAGTGCTATATGGTTCCACTTACGTGGGGGACCTAGTATAGGCACGTTCACAGAGACAAAAAGTAGATGGTCGGTGCCAGGGGCTGGGGGAGGGGAGAATGGGGAGATGTTTAAGGGGGACAGAGTGTCAGTTTGGGAAGATGCAAAGGTTCTGGAGATGGATGGTGGTGATGGTTACACAATAACGTGAATGTACTTAATGCTACAGAACTGTGCATTTGAAAGCAGTTAAAACGGTAAATTTTACGTTATGCCTATTTTACCACAATTTTAACAATACATATATATGTTAAAATTTTTTTGCAAAAGGTACAGCCAGAAACTGTTCCCAACCAGCAGATCCCGAGCTGCTGGCCAATATGCTGGTTGGTTAAGAGCACAACCAAGGCTCCTTGGGGACAGCGTCAGAGGGCCACCGAGGATGGTGCTGGGACCCTCACGCATCACCATAGGAATGTTCATCCTCCCAGGGACTGAGGCTTGCTCAGGAACAAGAAAAGCCATTCATTTAATGACACCATCAGAAGTTTGGGAACCACTGGGTAGGCTGAGCACTCCCCAAGGATAAAAGCATTATTTCTGTGACCCCTGGCTAGATGCCACCATCTAGGGGGCTAATTCAATAGGAAATTTCATTAACTCACTGATTTTTGTTTGCTTAAAAAAAAAAAAGCAGGTACATATACACGCAGTAACAATTCAAAGAACGCCATGCACACCAGATTCTCAAGGGCAGTTTCCTTTGTGGGGTGGAGGGGGCTGCGATGGGGGTAGGCACCAGGGACCTCTGGCTGAGTGTGTCCCACTGCTCCACAGCCTCAGCCACGTGCATCCACACCCGCCAGTCTAATGCTGTGAGCTGGGATCTCATTGGGATTAGATATGCGTTTCCCGTGTCACCAGTGAGGTGGAGCACCTGGCCACATGGTTGCTGGCCTTTCTGGATTCATCCTCCAGATGATCTTGTCCGTACCCTTTGTCCACTTCCTGCTGAGCTGTTTGTCTTTTTCTTCTTGATTTGGAGTACTGAATTCCTTGTTTGGATCAATTCCACATAGAGTTGTCCCTCTGCATCTGCGGGTTCCCCCAACAGCAGGCGGAAAATATTTGAAAAAAAAATTCCACAAAGTTCCGAAAAGCAGAACTTGAATTTGCCACACACGGGCAACTATTTAATTGGCATTTACACTGTATCATGTATTACAAGTAACCTCCAGATGATTTAAAGATTTAAAGTATATGGGAGGATGTGCATAAGTAACATGCAAATACTACACTGTTTTATATAAAGGACCTGAGCATCCCTGGATTTTGGTCTCTGCAGGGTTTGGGGTCCTGGAACCAATCTCTGTAGATACCGAGGGATGACTGTACTCTTTAGATCTTCCTCCTCCCAATAACCCAAGTCCATTTCTTTTAGGAGGATTAGCCTAACGGATGTTTCCAGATGCTTGCTACTGTTCCGGTCACTCTGAAACTCAGAATGCAGGGAAGGTTTGTAGGAAGCTGTGTGATGTGGCTGGCGAGGACTACCTGGCCGCTGCATGGGTTGTGTGGCCTGTTTGGGGGTAATAATTGCAACCAACCTTTTCCAAACATGGGCCATGTGCCCAGCACGGTGCCAGGCCTGGTAATAGGCAGCGTGTCCCCAATACCCCTGCGAAGTTGGTGTGACTCCTCATTTCACAGAGAAGAGAAGCATCAGCCTCCAGATTCCTTCCAGTCCCTGGAAGCCTGGTGCTATGATGGCACCACCACCATCTCAGCTGCCAGGGCGGTAGCCCATGGAGGCAGCTAAGCGGGCAGCAGGCTCTGCCAGCACCAGCCCAGGGGGCCCTGGCACCAGGATCAAGATTCCCCAGGCGCCATCGGTGAAGATGGATGAGCTATTTTAAGGAAGCCGACAAGAAAGCTGTTGATAACAAAGAACAATCCTTAATGACCGCTGTTCACTCTCAGCTTTCAGAGCATTAGGAGAGACTCAAATGCCCCAAGAGAATAAAGCCTCCCTTTCCGACTTCATTTCAGCTTGCTAAGCTCTCCGAATTTCTCCATTTCCATTTTAATGGCTTCTTTTCCTGTTTTCACAACTGCTGTAACGTAAACAAACTTTCAAAAGAAGCATGTGGAAGGGAGGCTGGGGTAGGTCGGCTGTGAAGTTCCTACTACAGTTTCCAAATTAGAGGGGAAGGGGGTTCCACATTCACTGAACCAACACTCCATGAGGCAGGCTCAGACTTGGACCGGGCCCTGCCCTCAGGAGCTGCCAGCCAAGACGGGAGCTGAAAGGGAACCTGTGTAGGGGAGTCCCCAGGGTCCCCCCAGAGGAGGGAGTGTCCACGCTAGGCCTTGATGGATGTGCAGGAGTTTTCCAGATCCAAGAAAGAGAAGTTGGTTAAACCATCCAATATTTTTTAGTGTCTGTCATGTACCAAGGATTATTCAAGCCACTAAAGATAAAATCTGGGTAGGGGAAAGAATAAACAGAATGTGGTCCATCCAAACAATGGAATATTATTCAGCCATAAAAAGGAAGGACACTCTGACACATGCAACAACACAGACGGACCTTGAAACCATGATGCTCAGTGAAATACGCCAGACACAAAAGGCCAAATACTGTAGGATTCCACTTACATGAGGCCCCTAGAGTAGTCAAATTCATAGAGACAGAAAGTAGAATAGAGGTTATCAGGGGTGGAAGAGGAAGGGGAGTACAGAGTTTTGGCTGGAGATGATGAAAAGGTCTGGGTATAGATGGCGATGACAGTTACATAATTTTGCAAATGTATTTAATGTCGCTGAATTGTACACTTACCAATAGTAATAGTATGCATATTTTACAATTAAAGTTTTTTAATGTTAAAAAAATAGAGGTGGGGATTGGGGTGGGAAAAATAAACACCACCGAGGCACTGATCACATGAAGCTTACAGTCTAATGGAAGAGGCAGACAAATCAAAAGCATCACACAAGAGTATACGTGTAACGAGAAATGTGAAGAACGTGATGAACTTCTGGGTACAGGTGGCAGATGGGACACACTCCTTTGCTCTTTCCTGAAACCCCACCAAATGAGAGTAGAGGGTTTTTTGTGTACAGGTATAAACCCACAGGGATGGGGCACGAGCCAGGGACAAAAACAACAAAACATGGGAGGCTGGAGAGGCGAGGGAGGTGGGAGATATCTTAGTGAATCTGAGAACACTGAGTCCCCTCCGCAGTGGAGGAGGCCAGGAAGCACCCCACTCTCCATCATAGACCCCTTGAAAGCTCAGGAGCCAGAGGCACCATGCAGCTCTGAAGGTGGGGACGCAGGGAGGGGCGACAAATAAGTAGGATGGTCAAAAGTCTACTTAAGAAGCAGTTAGATCCCTTCTCCACTCCAAGAGGCTGGGTTGAGCCTCTCCCACCCCAGCTAGAGGCTCACTCTCTACAGACAGTTAAACAGAGGGTCTCTGGCCTTGGGGAACCCAGGACAAAGGTGAGTGGAGTGATAAAAACAAAGGGATTAACTAAACATAAGCATACTGGACTCCTGTCCTTTCCTCTTGGCAGGAGATTAGATGAATTTTCTCTGGGGAATCTGACCAGCCTGAAAAGAATGACCCAAAGATACTACCATAGGCGATTTCCTAACAAACAGCTAAATCCGGTCATCCTATAATGAAACTCAGTGGAGAAGCCCCTCCCACAAACTCAGAGCTTGCAATCAGCTTTTTAATCCCCAATTCTTAAAATATAAGTAATTGGGGCAGCAGCGGGGAGACCAACTTGGAGTAACTAGGAACCATGCAGGGAGAAAAAAAAATATTACTTAATATCCTTAGAGATAAGAGAAGATACTGTAACTATAAAACGAGAACAGAATGTGATAAAATAGAAAATTTCAGACCAAAAGAACTCTCATAAATTCAAAATATGACAGCAAAAACAAAAGACTAACTAGAAGGCTGAATGACAAATTAGATAAAATCTACCAGAAAATTGAACAAAAAGACAAAGAGATGAAAAATAGGCACAAATACAAAAGAAAATGAGGGATCCAGTCCAGAGTTCCAACATCCTAACAGCAAGGAGTATCAAAAAAAGAGGAGAGAAAAAAGGGGAGAAAATCACGAATGAAACAATCTAAGAACATCTCCTAGATCTGAAAGACTCAAGTTTCTAGACGGTTAGAACTCACTGAAGTGTCTAGAAGGATGGATTAAAATAGATACACTCCATGGCACATCATTATGAAATTTCAAAGTACTGGAGAAGAAGAGATCCTACAACCTTCTAGAGAAAAACAGTCCATATACAATGGGGCATAAATCAAAATAGTCTTAGACTAGTCAACAACACCCAAAGCCAGAAGACATGGAGCAAAGTGTTCAAACTTTTGAAGGAAAATTGTTTCTAACCCAGAATTCTATACCCAACCATACTATCCAGCAATATTTTCAGATGTGCAAGGTCTCAAACGGTCTACTCAACAAAAATGAGGGGGAAAAGCAAGAAAGAGGAAGCTGTGAGATAGGAGAAACACAAGAGCAAGGCAGAGGGACCCCCCCTGGATGATGGTTAAGGGAGTCCTGGGATGGCAGAGAGGGGGAAACCAATTCAGAGCAGAGCAGCCAGAAGGCTCTGTGACAGATTCCTGTGAGGAGATGAAACCGATAGATTACTTCATGTGTCTAAACCTCTTAGGGGGATTTAGGAAACCAGCAGAAAGTTTGGGGTAGACTTTGTGGTAAGCATGTAGAAAACAAAGCAAACTGCAGGGAAAACAGAAAGCTATTCAGGGAAAGAAATCAAAGCGATTTCCTTTGAATCTTGGTAGCAAATGGACTGGGGACAGAGCAGGAAGGGTACATGTGCGTAGAGGGGGCAGGAGAGGGCAAAGGACTACACTGTCTCCTTCCATCATGGGAAGTCAATAACTGATGCAAAACTGAAAAATTAGGAAGCAGCAACACAAGCAAAGGTAAATTCCAAAAGAACCAGCTCAGAGAAGAAGTAGCTGCCTCTGGGGAAAAGGATAGCTATTTTTTGGTAACAGACCTTGTAGACCCATTTGAATCTAAACCATGAATGTGTATAACTATGACTAAAAATAAAATAAAGAGGTACAAGGTAGCAGGAGTATTTAATAGGGATGCAGCTTTACACAGGGAGGCAGGCTCTGAGCTGAGATCCAAAGGTCGAGCAGGGTTACCGGCCAGGGGAGAGGAATGCTCCAGCTCCAGCTCTGGCTCTGGGTGGAGGGAACAGTGGGCGCAGTGGCCTCGGGGGAGGGGAGTAAAGTATCAGAAGGTCAGGGCAGAGCCCGGCAGAGATGGGGAGGAACAGATGATGCAGTGCAGAGTTTTCATACAGATCTTTCCTAGAAGGTGTGGGCAGCCAGTTAGAAGGGGCCAGAGTGGAGAAGACCAGCTGGAGGCGATTACAGAAGCTGAGGAGATGCTGACATGCCTTGGATCAGGGCAGAGGTAAGGAGGTGAGAGGAAGGAGTAAACGGATTCAAGTTTGGGAGGAAGGCTGAGGCTCAGACGAGAGACTGAGGCACGCGAGGAGGAGGAAGGCTGGGGTTCTGGGGCTGCTGGTGTTGTTGACAAAGAACCTTTCTATGGATGAGAAAAGAAAGGAGATTTTAAGAAATCAAGCAGCAGACACTCTTGGCGACGTGGAGATAAGACAGCACTGAAGGCAGCAGAGAAAGCACCCCGAGAGAGACTTACTCCATGCTTCCTGGAAACAGATGATGTTGACTCCACACATGGCAGCCACCTCTACGATGGCCTCGATGCGTCTGTGCAGGGCAGTGACCTGGCAATTTAAACAGCGAGGATTAGTTGGTTGAGAACATCTTTAGAACTCAACACCCACGTGGCCGGCTGCAAGAGGACGAGGAGGGTGGGAGGTTCTGGTATGTTGGACTGTCCTTGGGTCCAATTCTGCAGTCAAAGGTGGCGGTGCAGAGGCTCTGGGGTCCCACACACACTCAATGCTGCCTCGCTAAGCCTCAGTTTTCTTGACTGGAGAATGGGGAGAACGCTACCCACCTCGGGGGTTGCTAAGAGGAGGACATGAGGATGTGAGTGCTTACTGCGAGAGGGGCCACACTCAGTGGGCCCACCACACACCACAACCATCCCCTGGGTTAACTGCTCCCTCGCCCCCTACCCCCCAGGACCCAGTCCACTTATGACTTCCTGCATCCACAGCTTCGGGGACGCTTTGTCCTGCCACTTCTGTTCTCCCGTATGTATGGTGTCTTCCAATGACTCGCCTTTCCCAGCTGTGCCCTGTGCCAGAATGTGCTCCCTTTCCCCACCCAAAATTCCCTGGATGTGTTATCCACATCACGTGTTGCCCACAGAGGGGTAGCTCTTCCAGCAAGGGGCCGAGAATTGGGGTACCTGCATTCTCCCCAGCCTGCGTGTGTCCCTATGGTGGCGCTGTTCCCACTGTGCTGTCACATTCCTCCACTGACACTCCCATGACCCCACAAGCTCCTTGGGAGCAGTGTCCTCAAGTTCTCTGTGCTCAGCATGACGTCTGGCTCCCAGGAGACATTCAGAAGTGTTTGTTCAAAGACAGACCAGAGGAACCAGGCTGAAAACCCAGAGACCACAAATGCTTCCTGATGGACGCTCGGTCTCCCTCGAGGGACTGTGTGCACGGGGCCCCGCGGATGACTGCTGGGTGCCAAGCGTGCTTCTAGGCTCTGGGGGGTGGTGATGACAGCATCCCTGCCCCCTGATGACCTGACAACCTGGGCTGAGGAGACATATTAACAATCTGACCAATGTCTGGGGATCTTAGGATCCAGGCAGAGGGACACACGGTGGACAGATGGGTCCTGACTGGCGTGTGCCGGCAGGAGCCCGAGGGGCAGTTCCACAGAGAGCGCGTGAGTCACAGGGGCACCCTCCCAACTGGTAAACGGAACTTCAGCTCGATCACAGGAGAGGAAGTGGAAAGGAAGGTGGACAGAATAGTGAGGAGTGAGAGGAAGGCAGAGAAAGGGTAGGAGCCAGAAGAGAAAGAAAAGCAAGAGACACGGCTGGAAGGAAGTGGGGGCCAGGGCAGAGCCGCTGGGCAACCATCCGGGGACAAGATCGAGTTCAAAACACAGAGCAGCCCGCTGCCCGTTTATGTATTTACAGTCAAAAGAGGCCAAACCTGTTTCACCACAGGGGTGTCCGCGGGGAGGGGGGTTCTGTTCTGAACAAGCCCCATGCGCACGGTCCGGGGCCTCCTCTGCTGCTCCGTCAGAGCCTGAAAGGCATAGCCCTGCAGCTCAAAGTCCCCTTTGGAGGCGGCTTCAAAAGCCCTGCTGGGCAGGTCGAGCTTCCTAAACAGGCAGGAAAGAGGGGACATGATCTGCCTGAGGTCTGCTGCATTTAATGACCCTCCAGAGTCACTCCTCAGACAGAGAAGAGGTGGGAGCGTCCTGGCAAGAAGGCCCAGCAGCCGGCCAGGGCCAGGGCCTCGGCCACATGTGGGAAGCTGAGGCGGAGCTGGAGAATTGGGCCCGGTGGATGGAGAACGGGCTTCCCTGGGGAGACTGGAGCTGGGAACGGCATGGTCAGGCTGGGTGGAGGAGGGCAGTGGGGAGGGGGCAGCAGGGAAACTAGTCACGAGGTTGATGCTGGAGCTGCTGAAATCAGGGGTGGTGGTGGTGGGAATTGAAGTCTCAGCAGGCAGCACAGGAGAGAGGGAACAGATTCCCAAACATGTCTGTGGACTAGAGTCAGAGGACCGTGCTGAGCCCGGGGGCTGCGGCAGGTCGTGATGAGACAAAGGAGCTGTCGAGAAGGAGGCTGGGAGCCGGTTAGGAAGAGAGGCCAGGACGACAGCAGGACGGAGGGTCCCGTGGCCATTTGCCACTAAGGATTACAAGTCTTTGGTGACACCCCCACCCCATCCTGTCCTGCTTCCCGCCAGGGGAGAGGGCAGCTCCCTGCCCGATGCTGGGTGAGCGTGGCGGGGCCCAGATGTCCAGACCAAAGGCTGAAGGGCTCATCCCTGTTTGTGATTTATTAACAGAAGCAAGTGGATTATTTATAAAACCTCCCACCAAAGTGACCATGGGCCACGTGGCCCGTTTTGTGCCTGGTCCAGGGGTGAAACCCACAGGGGCATGGGACAGGGCCCCCAGCCAGGAAGGCCTTACCACCTAGGGGCACGGTGGTTATGAAATACCCAGAGAATGCATCAAAAAATAACCTGACAACCATTATCTAATAATATTTCTCTCCTACTTTAAACCACTTTCTTAAAGACATTCCTTTCAAAATCACAGCCCTGTCAGCCTGAGCCCCCTGCCACCGCCCCCTGCCAGGCAGTTTCCCTGTGATGGCCTTGACAGCTCCGAGTTGGGTTCCACCCCTGACAATCAGCCTGCTTTTCAACTAGTCAGGGTTCCGTGTGCTTCAGCGGGTTAGAAATAGCAGCAGTGCCCACACTGCGCCTCCTGTTGCCATGACTGCCTCAGAGACAGTCCCCCACCTGCAGGCGGACGCCCCCACTCCCCCGGACAAGTCACCATGGTGGCCAGGACAAGAAGGAGGGCCTGGGGGCTGGCTGCCCTTGGGAGTGGTCCTGGTAGGCCGTCCTCAGCCTGCACTGTCAACCAGGAAGACATCAGGTGGAAAAGCTCGCCTCAGGTTTGCAAGCCCAGCTGTAACCATCACCTGGAAGGGGTCCTTCATCCTCTGGCTAACTCTCCCCACCCACTGACTGCAGCTGTCAGCTCTCCCCACGTTTCTACCTTCAACACTCAGCCCCGTCATTCCACGATGCTCGACCTCCCTGCCTCCATTCCCATCCCTGCCCACAGCTCCCTGCAGACACCTGTCCCCTAGGCCATGCAGGCCAGGCCTCCACTACCTTCTGGGCTCTACCTCTCCCCAGCACCCCCTACTGTCTGGCCACTACCTGAAGGTTTCCCCACCCTCCAGTTACCCTGGCATTCCTTCACCCAATCCTGCCTGCTTCATCCTGGAGAACCCAACTGGCCCTCGAGCCCCATTCTCTAACCATGTGCTGTGTCCACCAAAGGCGTGGCTCAAGGATGTGGCGTGGCACCAACCAGCCGTGGTGGAGACCAGCAAATGGGCCACAACCTCACAAAGGGGGCTCCGTGCTGCCCCCAACCCTCCCTTGGTCCCCATAGTTGGCTCTTGCCCCTCTGCCCCTCATCCTGATACTAAGGCCCCCAACCTGGGGGCCTCACCTACAACTTCAAGGAGGAAAGCCCATCACTTCCTGTCCTGGCTCCACACATCCCCTGGCCTTTCCCCGGGGCACCCCCTTTTCCAGCGAGGTCAAGGCAGACCTTGCCCAAGGGAGCCCAGCCCCAGCTTCCTTGGCAAGCTCTTGCTTCTGGAACTTCTCTTTCCCCTCTAATGGCTCTTTACCATCAGCGTTTTAAATAATTAAACCAGAGTTCTGTTACAAAAGAAACACATGCTCATGGGGGGAAAAAAATCAAACAGTAGAAAATGTAAAATGAGTTCCCCTCCATCTCAGAACCTAGAGACAACCCCCTTAACAATGTCTTATGTATCTTTCCAATATTTTTGATATGCGTGTGTGTTACACATACAAAGGTGTCCTTCTGTATGTTCTACTCTGCCTTTATTTTTTTTTTGGCCGCGCCAAGCAGCATGTGGGATCTTAGGTCCCTGACCAGGGATCGAATCTGTGCCCCACTGCATTGAAAGCACATAGTCTTAACCACTGGATCACCAGGGAAGTCCCTTCATGCCTTTTTCACTTAACGATATACCCACTTTGGACATCTCTCCCTGTCTCCTGCAGACCTGCCACATTCACCAATGACAGCTGTTTGAGTCTCTCCCATTAAAAAACCAGAAAAAAAGAAAAAAGGGAAAGCGTGCTCTACACAGGCCTCTCTTGTTCTGGAACCACCAGCCTACTGGTTGCTAAAGCCAGTGGACTCCCTGCTGTCCCCATCCTTACAGACCTCCTTGAGCCATCTGACACTCTGTCCCTGTCCCAATCAGCATCCTTGATACTGGCCCTAGGGTCCCCCCCGCATCCTTACCTCTAGAGTCTACCACAAAATCTCCACCTCCTCTGCCCCTTTAACACTGGGACCCCCAGATTCCTACTCTGCACCCACTCCTCCACCTGGAATGACCACCTCTAGGACAATCCCAAACCCAGCCTCCCTCCACCCTGATGCCCACCTCTGCAGAATTTCTGTAGTGGGCTGACCTGTGGCCCCTCCAAAAGATATGTCCAACGTCCTAATGCTCATAACCTGTGAATGGGACCTTATTTGGAAAAAGAGTCTTTGTGGATGTAATTAAGGATCTCAAGATAAGATCATCCTGTATTACCCGGGTGAGCCCTAAATCCAGTGATGGGCTGAGAAACGCCCAGAGAAGAGACACAGGGAGAAAAGACCAAGTGAAGACAGAAGCAGAGACTGGAGTGATGCTGCCACAAGCCAAGGAACGCCAGAAGCCACAGAAACTAGAAAAGGCATGGAAGGATTCTTCCCCAGAACCTTTGGAAGACTATTCCTGCCAACACCTTGATTTTGTACTTCTGGTCTTCAGAACCATGATGTAGGACAACCATCAAAAGACAGAAAGTCCCTCGAGAGTAGGAACTGTGGCTAACCCATCCTTGTACCTCTAGTGCCCAAGACAAAAATAAACAATAAATGTTTGTTGAATGAATAAATGTTTCTTGGTTCTGGCTGTCTTAAAACTGAGAGTTGATGTTCTCTGGGGATTTCATCTGTCTAGCACAGGCAAAGGCCCATTTAGCTCATTCACTTAGCAAACATTTACTAAGCATCATCTTTGTGCTGGGCGCAGCAATTATTGGGGTGGGAAGCTGGTCTTGTGTGGAGCAAAGGGGGAGTCCAGGGGAGGGGCTGAGGATTCAGGTCCACCAGGCATTCATAGAGGCAGCCATGCCCGAGACAGGCCATAAGAAGTGAACAGAAGAATTTTTAAATGACTAATTTTCTTTTCTTTTCTTTTTAATAAATTTATTTATTTATTTGTGGCTGCGTTGGGTCTGTTGCTGCGCACGGGCCTTCTCTAGTTGCTGTGAGTGGGGGCTGCTCTTCGTTGCATTGCACGCGCTTCTCATTGTGGTGGCTTCTCTTGTTGCGGAGCACTGGATCTAGGCATGTGGGCTCAGTAGTTGTGGCTCGTGGGCTCTAGAGCGCAGGCTCAGTAGTTGTGGCACACGGGCTTAGTTGCTCTGCGGCATGTGGGATCTTCCCAGACCAGGGCTCGAACCCATGTCCCCTGCATTGGCAGGCAGATTCTCAACCACTGCGCCACCAGGGAAGTCCCTAAATGACTAATTTTCTATCTTCACTTTGCAGCCTGTTCATAGCCAAATTCCACTCAATCACAAGTACAAAGGTTTATACCCTAGAGGTGAAGCTTGGAAGGGGCTCAGTTCTGGGCGGAACAGAACCAAGAAAAGGGAAAAGGAGAAAGAATGGAAAAGGGGAACCACTTACTCAGTTATTGTGAGCCAAGCCCCAGGAAGAGGCCTGGTGGTCACAGATTAATGGAATTTGGCTCCCATTTTACCTCCCATTCCAATCCCTCCCCACCCTGGAGCGATCCAAATGTGCATGCAAAGTCCCTTTTACAAGGCAGTCCTTACTCTGAGCTCTAGAATGGGTCCCAGCCAGTCCCCTACGTGGGAAACTTATTTCTATTTTCCTAAGACTCTCCCTGACACCCACGAGCTCTGTCTTTTCCCAGGGGAACATGCCCACCTCACCCTTAAACACCCTGAGACACCCCCTGCTTCAGGACACCTTCTTTAGGAGCCTCAATTCTAAGAGGCTTCCCCCATGACAAGCCTTTACACATGCGGTGGGAAGCAGTAATCCAGCATGAGCACACTGGAGGGGCCTTGAAGTCCCGGGCACCCCTCTTTGGGTACTAAGAGCCCTTTTGGACAAAGTTCTGTACCATGCCCACCCCGAAAGGCAGCTGTTCTACCTTTACCATCCACTAGCTATGAAAACACCTGAGACTCTGAGGTCTGGCCTCCCTGCAGGAACTCCTCATCAGCTGGTGGCTGGGAATCTCTGATCCAATCAACACCCTCCAGTTTCAGGTGAGCTGATCACCAGGTTCCTGCCTCAAGGTCACTGCCATAAGGGCAGGGAGTGCGCAGTCTGGCTGGATTGGGGGAGCCCACAAATGGGCAAGAAAGTGGAAGGACGTTTAGTCAGGAGTTGCATTACATTCTAAGGGCTGTGGGAATCCTTGATAGAGTTTTAAGCAGGATATGATTTACATCTTCTGGTTGCTTTGAGAAAAGTGGACTGAAGAGAAACAAGAGTGGAAGGGGAAGTGTCTTCCAGCTCTGTATGCCCAGCGTCCAGCAGTGCACTGCCCTCAGAAAGTCCTAGTGATGCACATAGCTGGCTGGGAGTGGAAAAAATTTGCTCTGAGCATGGGAACTAACTCCTGTGGCTTGCCAGTGGGAAAAGTTCCTTCGCCAACCAGATTCAGAGGCCTCTCCCTCCAAGGGTCCGCCAGAGGCTGGGTCACTGCAGGAAGGAGGAGGTGGGGGCTCTGACAGGAGGTAATGACCTAGACAGACACCTAGAGGACAGGCCTGGCTCTGGGGAAGAAGCTGGTCACTGGAAGCTGGGAAAGAGAGCTGGGTGGCCACAGAGAAAGCACAAAGAGTAAAAACCGTCCTTTCCCTCTAGGCTTGTAAAGTTCACTCTCGGTTGTGCAACTCTGAGCTCCCAGAGCTGTCACATCTAGACCTCCTAGGGTCTCAGCTCGCCAATTCAGTACTTCACCACCGCCCTTGTAGAGCCCTTCCGATTCTGAAGCACTCTGCCTGGTCCCCCAGACCCACACCCGCTGGCCCCAAGATCCCCCATCTTCCCAGTCTAGGCCCCACACCTGGTCTCTTTGCCATAGAGAATGCGTTTGACCTCCTGCAGGTCTGCGAGTGGTAGATGCTTCTCCAAGCACCGCTCCAGCGACTCAAATCCAGCCCCGGCCATGGCTGAACTCCGCACGTTTCTTTAGACGCAAACTGCCCGACGGCCTTTGCCCCCAGGAAGAGGAGCAGGCGGACAGCCAGGACCGCGCACGCGCCATCCCCTCTACTCCAGCGCCCTCGGCACCGGAGAGCTCACGTGGGGACACGCCCCCTCCTCACACATCAGCAGCGCGCCTCCAATCAGCGCCCCAGGACGTCGCGGGTGGCACCGCCCCTTGCCCTTCCCGCCTCCTTCGGCACGCGCCGGCCACGCCCCGTCCACAAGGGACGCAGGAGTCTCGCGCGTCAGCGCTGTGGCTCCCGCTGGCCTGGCTGCCTGAGTGACCGTCCGCCAGCCGCCCTCGGAGGCCCTCGCTCAGGTGCCCGGGCCGCGTGCTTGTCTCTCGCTCTCCTCACCTCAGGTTCCCGCCCCGAGAGTCGGGACGGAGGACGCAGAGAGGCGGCGAGAGTGGCCAGGATGCGGCCTGCAGGACTGCGGCGGGCCTGAGGTGAACGGACCGTTGCGGGGCCTTCCCGTCAAGCCCTCAGGCTCCAGCGCAGCGCCCGGGACGCAGACGGAGGTACAGGACGAGCTGAGCCCCGGGCCGGAGGCCTCACTACTGCCTTCCGGGGCCTGGTTTCTAGAGTTGAGGGGCCGGGCCGCGTGCCCCCACCCAGGGACCCTCACGCCGTCATGGGGCCGATACCACCAAGCGCGGGGCGGTCCGTGCGGGGCGGGCGGGCGGGCGGCTAGGTGTCCTCATGGCCCCCTGGGGGGGGGTTGGGGCCGCCGCCCAGAGGCCACGGTGGGCGCCCCCCCAGAACCCGAGGAGACCCCAAGCCTGGCCCACCCGGCCTGACGGGGCAGGCGCTGCCAGGGACAACCTGGTCAGCCACCTGCAGGCCTTGATACCCCAGACGCGGGGCTTCTGTTGCTTCTCTGTGGACCGGAATCCCGCTGCCGAGCGGGGTTGTTTAAACATCAGATAAGATGAACACACAGGGAGCTCAGAGTAGGTGCTGTGGGGCCCAAGGCTTTAGAGACGTTACAGAAGCCTCTCACGCACAGGTTTGGGTCATTGATTTAATGCATGTTCACGGGCAGTTTCCAGTATCTGATGGAGCCGCATTTCAAGAATGCAGACTTTGAAGGCTTGCTGTGTCTGAGGCTCCGAGATAAGGGCATTGCACAGAGCAGCAAGACCTAGTACCTTTCCTCTGTGATTTAAGGTAGGGACAAACTTTGTAATTACTGCAGATTTAAATAATTCGGTGTGGAAACGGTATACTAGGTGCCGTGGAGCTCAGAGGAAGGGGTGATTTCTGGCTTAGAAGGGGAAATCGTTTAAGGCCTCAAAGGAGAGGATTCATTGCCGACTCAAAATGCCTCAGAGGGAATTTGAACCCCCCTTCTTCCACCCTGCTCTTGTCTTCTGTATGGTATTTCCTAGTTTAGTTAATGGCCTTGTTGCCCACTCATTTGCTAAGCCTTTGGGAGTCATCCCCAACTCCTCCATGTTCTTTTTTTCCCCCATGCAATCAACTTCTGCTAAATTTATCTCCTGACTTTTGCTAAAATCCTTCCTTCTCCCACCTCATGCCTGCAGTATGTCATCTTTTGCTTGAATTGCTGCCAGTCTTCTAACTTTACTCCTTACCTCTGATGTCTATCCTTAGTTGTCCCTCTAAAACTAACATCTTTTTTTTTTTTTTTTTGTGGTACGCGGGCCTCTCTCTGTTGTGGCCTCTCCCGTTGCGGAGCACAGGCTCCAGACGCGCAGGCTCAGGGGCCATGGCTCACAGGCCCAGCCGCTCCGCGGCATGTGGTATCTTCCCGGACCAGGGCTCGAACCCATGTCCCCTGCATTGGCAGGCGGATTCTTAACCATTGCGCCACCAGGGAAGGCCGAGGTGTTACTTTTAAATTCACAATGTATGTTAATTTTAATCCTTAGGGAAGGTACTTAAGGTGCTGTGGACTCCGCTCATCAACATTTGGAAGATTTGAATGATTTTATGATCGTTGTTTGTGAGCAGTCCTTGCAAGGGCCATGACATGGAGACCCCATCTTCCTCTTTTCTCCTGTGAACCAGAGGGACTGCTTATGACCTCATTTAGCTTTACAGCACACAAAAGCTTTTGCCTCTTTTTGTCCCATTTGATCCTCGCAGTAATACTCCTATGGGGCAGGAGTTCTTGGTATTTGTCAGATTTCCAAGTTAAACATGATACTTACTGGAAATGAAAATACAAGCGCCAATATTTCACTTACAGTCAAGGGCAAAAAGATCTTAAGTGACCCGATTTCTAGGAAACTTTCTAAAGGTCCAATGTCTGGGTTAACTTGTCCCTATATGGTGTTCCTTAGCTCAGAAGCCATAGTTCTTCTTTCTTTGCTATAGTGTATTTTATTGTTAATATTATTATCCTTGTGTAGACTTTAAGTGGCTCACATGAAAGAGTTTCGGAATGACACACTCAAGCTGCCTGAAAATGGATTTTGTAGCAGGACAGGGCCAGCCCAGCCAAAATGGTGACATGGAATTTCATTGTCTCCTTTTGAGCAGTCTGAACTTTTGTCCCTTGTTTTTGCTTTGAGTCCCTTGCTTCTCCCCTCATCACTAATCCTGCCCATCCCTGCAAGGCCTTCTTTACTCCCAGTAAACTTTCATAGCCCGTCTCTTTTGGGTTTTTTTTGCCTGTGTGGCAATGTGGGATCTTAGTTCCCCGACCAGACATTGAACTCGCGCGCCCCTGCATTGGAAGCGCGGAGTCTTAACCACTGGACTGCCAGGGAAGTCCCTCATAATCCATCTTAATGTTAGCTGAGCAACAATAAAATGCAGTGATCACCTCCATTTTAGTGGGGGAGATCCTACAGAAGGAACCTCTGATGATGAAAGTGTCAGACATGAGAAAAAGCCCTGAGAGAAATATTTAAGTCAGGAGACCCCACCCCTCAGAAAACATTCAATGGCCTCATTTTTTCTGGAATATGACCTATCTGATACATCGTATACATTCCTATTGCTACTTATACATCTGTGTACAGGCTCTCACCATTTAAATTACTTCAACCAACATGATCAGTCTTCCTGCCCCCCAACTTCAAATTCCTCCTCAGCCTTGGTTCCCAGGGTGATCTGTTCTTCAGTGGCACTTCATTAGTTTAGGCCGAAGTCCTAGAGGGCATGGCATCGGGCCCTCTGATTTGGCCTCATCTCATGCTATAACTCTTCCCTGCCCATACTTTGGGCTCCAGCACTGTCAGACTGTTTCTAGTTGCACAAACCCTCCATACCTTTTCATGCCTATGTCTTTGCTTGGCTTCTTCACCTAGAAAATTCTCACCCAAACCTTAAGATTCATCAGGTGTCTCCTCTTCAATAAATCCTTTCCTGGCTCCTCAGGCTTGCTTGAGTTCCCACCTCTGTGTTTCCATAATACAGAATCTGTTAAGTTTCTTGAGGATAGAAGTATGACATGTCTTTGGACAAATGATTGTTGAAGCAAATTGAACACCACATCAATATTTATAAATGTTTATATAGTCATTTACCAGGTCCTTTTGTAGCTGTATATTTAGCCTGCTTTTTTTTTTAATTAATTATTTTGGCTGTGCCAGGTCTTGATGTGGCATGTGGGACCTTTTAGTTGCGGCATGCGAACTCTTTAGTTGCGGCATGCATGCAGGATCTAGTTCCCCGACCTGTGATCGAACCCACGCCCCCTGCATTGGGAGCATGGAGTCTTACCCACTGGACCACCAGGGAAGTCCCTTAGCCTGCTTTTTAAAAAGACCACCCTTAGCTGTGGCAGATTCATAATCCTTTCCTTTCAGTAAGACTCTCAGCTGTCTTTAAACCCTGGTCATCTAGGACACAAGTAGTCCAAGTCCTTGAGTGGTTCCAATACCAGTATTGCTGTTGGGGGAAAGACGTCCACCCTTAGGGGCTACTTCATATAGCATAGCTCTGTTTACTCGGAAGTTGCCAGTTCAGTATGTCATGATTCATCCCTCTCTGATTATCTCCTGGCCCATAGTCACTTGGATTAGGAGTTTGGCAGGATCTTTAGCCATCACATTCTTGAGTTGTAGATAACATACATCAGACCTCATTTTCAGAAATGTCCTAGCTATAGGTAACAGAGAGCTGCCTACATGTATTTTGAGAAACAATATAGTATAACAAAGAACATTGAATTGGGTATATAAATAAGTTCTAATCCTGGTTTTGGTATTAGGTAACTGCAGCTTTAGATAAATTACTTGATATCTCTTCCTAATCTATAAAGTTAAAGGTATTGGACTAATTCTCATAAATTTTATGATTTTATGATTGCTAGAGTTTGGCATCTCTTAAGTGTTGTAACAACTTTTTATCTTTTCACTGAGACCTCTTTTTATCTGTATGGCAAGGGCAAGCAGAGCACATGTGGCTAACAGCTAATGGAGAACTCCTTGGATATTAGTGCCTTAAGGCCAGGACTGGGTCACCCTTGTGTTATCGAGTGCCATGGGTACAGTGGGAATTGCACTGGACTAAAAATCCAAGGACTTGGGGTTCACTTCTGGTTCTATGCCAGGACAAGTCATGACCTTTCTGGGTCTGTTTCTCCATCTATAAATGAGGATAATACCCACTCTACTTTCTTTGAACTAATCCAATAAGCTAAGTGGAAATATCTTTGAAAATCTTTATTTCTACAAGGTATTTTTAATCAGGGAAAAGGTATTTAGATATAATATTCCCATGGAAAATCATAAATATACCATCCTTAATGTACTGGATGCTTATCTTTGGGGTATTTTTTCCAGTGGTGGTAATGCCTTTGCATTGAATCATTTATACTCTTTCCGCCAGTTCTTCTGGTAATAAATAGCATACATTTGAAAGACGAGTAATTTTAAAGAAGGCTGCATTCTGAGGGAAGCCATGAAATAAATCAAAGCTGACTAGCCTAAGCTGAAATCTAGTCCATGACCCATCACTAGTTTGTCTAATCATTTGGGCTAGCAAACTAAGTAAGCACAGGCTTGTGTATCATTAGGAATGCAAAATCCCAGGTTGAGTTTTTGCGACCCAGATTTCATGAAGTTTCAATGTGGTAAATGAACCTTCCTCTCTACTTCCTGCTCTCCCTAAAACAATTGTATACATATGCAGTGGGGTTAGTAGCAATATGTGTGGCATTTAGGGGTATTTGGCGGATTATAAGCTCAGTGTGAGTCAGCAGTGTGTTGTAGCTGCAAAAAAGATGATATAGTCTTAGGTTGCATTATGAGAGGTATAGTGTCCAGAACACACCTGTAATCTGTCTTGCTCTGGGCTAGATACGAGGCATGTAGATCATCTTGAATACATCCAGAAAAGAAAGAGATGATGTTGGTGAGAACATCTAACAGCAACAAATTGTTGAAGGCACTAGCAAAACAAAGCAGACAAACTCAGGAAGGATATTGTCACTTTATTCAGATATCTGAAGGGGGCCATGTATAAGAGGTTTATATTTGTTCCATATGGCCCTAAGGAGAGGAGCTGGAGTCAATGGATAGAAACTCAGGGAGGCATATTTCAGCCCCAGTTATTTCCAGCAGGTGATTCAAAGGTGAAATTGGCTGCCTCTGCAGACAGTGAGTTCTCAGTCGTTCTCAGTATTCAAGTATGGTCCTGATGACCACTTGGTGGGAGTGTTGTAGAAGAAAGTCAGTCATCAGATGGGTAGTTGAACCAGATAGTCCATGATTTGTATGTATTGCTTTAACATGAACCAAAAAAAACTTAGGGATATTAAATCCAAAGAGCCACAAACAGACCATAGACCAATACAAGATAGTTTGGTATCAGAAGAAGTGAAAGTCAAGAAGAGTGCTCTTACTGAAGAACCAGGTGATGGGAAGATTGTAGTAATAGTAGGAGGAGTAGTAGTAGTAGTAGTAGTACTAGTAGTACTAGTAGTATTTGTTGTAGTGTATTTGTTTGGTTTGGTTGGTTTTAATGGAAAAGGACCAATTTTTTAAAAATTTATCTATTTTTGGCTGCATTGGGTCTTTGTTTCCGTGTGTGGGCTTTCTCTAGTTGTGGTGAGCAGGGGCTACTCTTCATTGTGGTGCACAGGCTTCTCATTGTGGTGGCTTCTCTTGTTGCGGAGCACGGGCTCTAGGTGCGCGGGCTTTAGTAGTTGTGGCTTGCAGGCTCTAGAGCGCAGGCTCAGTAGTTGTGGCGCATGGGCTTAGTTGCTCTGTGGCATGTGGGATCTTCCCGGACCAGGGCTTGAACCCATATCCCCTGCATTGGCAGGCAGATTCTTAACCACTGTGCCACCAGGGAAGTCCAAGGACCACTTTTATTGCTAGTAGTGTGGACCTAGATTCTGGGACCTAATAGTGACAGGAGTTTTGGTCCCAGAATCAGAGGATGAAACAACTATCTTGTGGTAGGAAAGAGTAATTTCAACTTCGAAGTGGTTGTATCTGGGGATCAGTTAGGGGAGAAACACTGTAGTGGAATTAAGAGACTAGGCAGGTACAGCCCAGGGGTGAAACAAGTGTATAGAAAGAATTAGATATTTGTTAAGCCAGACCAAACAGATTTGTGGTACTCTACCATCTATAGGTAACTGGTGTCTCAAAATCCTTAGCACTGAAGCCAAGTAGAATTTGTGCTCTGAGAGACTGTACTATGTGTTAATTATCCATTGTGGAGGGTGTGCAGTATCATAGTAAGGTGCCAGGTTCTCTGCCCCACCAACAACCTTACCACTAGCAAGTCCTGTCCTTAGTCCCAGAATATGAGTTCCACTTCAGATTTCAACTTTGCTGCTAGCCCTGCCTGAATAATTAATGCCCCAAATCAAATAACTAGTCTGCCATGTTTGCGGCATTAAACCTGTTTGCACTATAGTTCAGTAACTGAATCTGGGTTTTGTTTCCTTAAATCCAGGTCTCTCTCTGGCATCCCAGTGCACTGCCCCTTTTAAACTTAGCACTGCCAAAGACTTGCATCTGGACTTTGAGTCTCATTCTGCTCACTGGGCCCTGCTAGCTGTTGCCAGATTCCAACACAGACTACTTCCTGCCACTGCCAAATCCCAGGACCCCAGAGACTCACCTTTGGGTCTCTGTGGGTGCTGCAGGTATAGGCTTCCATTCTCTAAGAATGAGGTACCCCCCTTCATCATCAGGAGCCTTTCCTACAGTCCCAAATTTCTCCCTGATCAAGGGAGTTGGTCTGACCATGCCATCTACATGTGGGAGCCAAACTGATCCTGGCCTGTGCTCAGATCAGTCCACAGGAGGCTGTCTTCTATAATCAACCTCTGCACTCACTAGCCAGCAAGAGCTTTCTGAACGTGGTACCATGCATCCTCCTGGACCTCTAGGCGGTGCTTCCATGCTCCCCAGCCCCATCTCTGTTTACTTAACTGGGTACTTTTCCTGTCTAGACTCTGAAGAGTTAGTTTTAGCAGTCCATGGCAAGCTGCACAGCTTGTTTCACAAGGCTCGTATAGCCATTTAACATTTATTCTCTTCATTGGTTAGTTTTATAAACATGTATTGAGTGAGCCAGACACTGTACCAGGCACTGGGGTCAAACATGAATAAGTCATATGGTGCTCGTTCTCATAATCATAATAATGGCTCCTATTTCTTGAGCACCTGCTGTGTGCAAGACACTGCTAGGCCTCTAAGTGACAGAATTCATAGGGGATGGGAGGTGTGTTGTGAGGGGGTAGGAGGAAAAGCTGGGTAGTTTGTATTACAGACATAAGACTCCAGGGACAGCACATGGTTAGTGCTTAATAAACAGTAGCTGTGTTTACAATGTTAGGTGATAACATTACCAAAAGTGCCACACAGATCCAGAGGTGGGAGAACAAGCATCTGAGCCAGAAGGATGTGTGGAGGACACAGGAAGGTCAATCCAAGAAGGAGGAAAAGCAAGATTGCAAGCAGAAAAAGGTGACCGTTGCAAAGGTCACCAGAGTAGATAAATGGTCGCACTGTACCAGTGTACAGGAAGATAGCTCGAGTTCTAGAGACGTGTGCTAAAGAAAGATTCTAGCCATGAAACCTTTTACTGTATTCACAGGAGAAAATGATTGCATGAAGTTGTAAAAACCGGAAGGGTAAGACAAGCCTGAAAATTATCTAATTAAAGGAAGGAAGATTGCAGACTGCTTAGCCACCTGAAGAGAGAGAGTAGACCTTACAAAATGAGAGGACATGATTACATCACTTAAGTGAACATTGATCAACATGTTTGGCAGGACAAGTGGAAATGTTTTTCTCTTAAATAATTCAAGCCTGCAGGCTTCCAACCCAGCTTAAGATAGTATAATCATCTGTTATATATAAATGTGGATGGTGTTCCAGTGGTGAAGGAGTAGAATTTAAAGGAGGAATAAGTAAAACTTTCTGTATTCAACAGAGGGTGCTTGAATAAAGCCCTGATGGCAAATACACGAGAACCTTCAGTTGAACACATTATCTGAGGAGAAGAAATTACTATTTGCTTGTTGACGTGGATTGTAACATACGTAAACCATATGATATAATCAGGGGAGTCAGGCCTGATGATTTAAAGACATTTCTATTTCTAATGTTCTGTGTTTCTATAAGGTAGACTTAATTCAATATCTATGACAAGTTTTCATGGCTGGTTGTTCATATTTTCCCAAATTAGTAGATACAGAAAGTGGTTGGGAAAAAAATTAAAGGAGTATTAAAATCATGGCCATATGAGATAAGATTATATAGTAATGATACTGTTTAATAATGTTCCCATACATTGAGTTATTTTATCAAAAGCAACATGATACAGTGGTAAAATCATAAGTTTTAAATTTTCCAACTCTGCTATGTATTTTATAACCCTGAGCAAGTTGCTTAACTTTTCTGGACCTTCTTTAACTCTTCTTTAACATAAGATGATAATACTTGCTTCTGTGGCTTCTTCAAGGATTAAATGAAAAGTGGGTCTGTGAAATAATTAGCAGTATGATGCCCCACTCTTGGTAGGGGCATCCCTTCCCTGCAGTGATGTAGCTAGTACTCAGAATATTTGGAAAGCCTCTCTGGAAGTTGCCTACAGTCTGTGGCACAGCTTCTGGAACAGCTTTACTGCTGCTAAGCGTTTGTTTTTGTTTTTTTGAGGGTAGATTTTATATTTGAAAAAACAAGAGCTAAATTATTGAGTGATGAGGTTGGAGGTGTTAACAGAGTGTGATGGTAAAGTTTGGATTGTAGATTGACCCTGAAAGCAGCTCCAACAGAGAAGTTCCAGAGAAGTGTTGAGCAAAAACAGCATTTTTGGAATCAGTTTTGGACAGATAAGTTCTTGTGTGTTTAAACTTCAGCTTTGTTATGTTATAATCACACTTCATTTCTGTGGAAAGGATGAGGCAAGACAGAATTGATAATAGAGACTAGCAGAATGTGAGGAGAAAATAAAACCACAGGAAATACGTAGAGGCCAACCTAATGGCACAGAGTTCATTAAAATATTTTAAAATTCTTTCGTTATGTACAACTCAAGCCTGGGTGCTAACAATGTAAAAAATCTAATTTCTAAATCTGACTGTATTAAGGCCTATTACATTCTCCCAGAGCTGAATGGTCCTACTTTGTCTTCAACTCAGTATACCTTCAAATGAATTTATCTTTCTCTTACTAATGTCCTTCTCTCAGTTTCCCAGACTTAAAAATGTGTCTGATTCTCTTTTTCTTACATTAAACCTTTTCTGCTTTAGAATGGTTTGCATTCTGCCTCTTTTCCAGTCTTACTGCATCCATCATCATCACCTCACTTGCTGGATCTTGCCTGAATCACTGTATTAGCTAGGAAGCTAATTTCTCCAATTTCAGTGTTTTTGTCTCCTGTAGAGCCTTTTACTTTTAACCTAATACTTTTAGATTAATTTTCCTAAAATAACTCTCCCATCTTGTGTATATATTTGTTACATTACCTAACACATTGATGTATAAGTAATTGTTAATGAGGTAATCATTTGTGCCCCTGTCTCTGTTTGGACTTGAGATCTTTGAAAGCAGGAGTTATTTTCTTTATCTTTGCCTGTAGCGCTTAGGGGCTTGCACACAGCTGTGTGGCCCCAAGCAAATTATTTATGGCTCTGTGTCTCATTTTCCTCATCTGCAAAATGGGGATAATAGTGTCTGTCAAAGGATTGCTGCATTAAAGGAGTGTGTTTGCGTGTATATCAAAAGTAGCTTTTGTATTATTATAGTTTTTGTATATGACAGTTTTTTATTGTTAGAGCACTCAAAAAAGTTACTGCTTTCTTACTCTGGGCAAACTCCTTTTTCCTTGACCTTTGAGGGCCTCTTTTTTTTTTTTTTTAATTTTATTTATTTTTGGCCGCGTTGGGTTTTTGTTGCTGTGCACGGGCTTTCTCTATTTGCGTTGAGCGGGGACTACTCTTCATTGCGGTGTGCAGGCTTCTTTCTCATTGCGGTGGCTTCTCTTGTTGTAGAGCACAGGCTCCAGGGCGTGGGCTTCAGTAGTTGTGGCACACGGGCTCAGTAGTTGTGGGGCACAGGCTTAGTTGCTCTGCGGCACGTGGGATCTTCCCGGACCAGGGTTTGAACCCATGTCCCCTGCATTGGCAGGCGGATTCTTAACCACTGTGCCACGAGGGAAGTCCCAAGGGCCTCTATTTTCTGACCCACCTATTCTCTCCAGGTTAGTCTCATTGGTCCGCAGCATAATTTCCCACTCCCATTAGGCCCATCCTTTCAGATCCTCGGGAAGCCTCTTCTCTGTGAGGTCTTCACCAGAAGTTCCACCTTATACTGACCTGTCTCTCTTCTGAGCTCCTCTGGTATTTAGAGTTTGTATCTCAGTTTAGGTACTTAATAGTTTCTTGTGTTTGTTTTGTCTCTCTAAAAAGAGTATAAGCTCCTAGAGGACAGGGACCACATCATATTTCTTTCATATTCTCTACATGCCATGATTCTGGGTTTATATTCATATAATAAGCTTTCTTGATGCATATTTAATGTACTCTACTAGGCAATGGGATACAGTAATTAATAAGAGGTGCCTTCATTCTAATGGGGAGCTAGAGATATAAATATTCAGGATTTCACCTGGTCACGGCTAGGGAAGGTTTTAGAGAAGATGATTAATATGCTCAGATCTATTAATTAGATAAATCACGGATCTGTGCAGAGGGTGAGCAGGGTGAGTAACTGGAAGTAACTGCAGTATAAGCTGAGACATGACAAAGCCCCGATCTAAGTAAGGCACTGGAAGTGGAGAGGGTGAATTCAGGAGATACTGTGGAAATAAAAATCAAAGAGATTTGTGACCACTCAAACACAGAGTATGGCGTATGGAAGACAGGGACGTTCAAGATGAGTCAGGCTTCTTTCTTGAGCATTGGCTTAGTGGTGAAGCCATTTAGGAAACAGGAGCCGTAAGTGAAAAAGCAAATTTGGAGATTAAGGTGCTCATGAAACCTCCAAAGAGAGATCCCTGTGAACAGTTGGGAACTCAGGTCTGGGGCCTAAGGATTGGAATTTGAACTAGAGAGAGCAGGAGTTGGAAATCTAAGCAAATAGTGATTGTTGAATCCATGGGAAGAGATCACCCAGAGACAGGATGCAGAAAGATGAGAGGTAGAAAATGGTGTGACAGAAAGTTCAGAGGACTTGGAGGAGATGCAGCAATGAGCAGGTCACCCGAGGTCAGAGTGCTGGGCAGCAGTTAATGCTGCAGTGGCGTCAGTTCACAAGTGTGTATTGAATTCAGAGTTTGGGAAAGTATTGAAATGGGCTGAGCTGGTCCCTAGTAGGGTTCAGTATATAGTGGCCAAAATGAATTGAATAGGGGGAAGGAAGGGCCGACAGTGAGGATAAACTGTGAATATGGTTGGAATGACAGGAAGGAGAAAGAACAATTCATTGTTTGAGGATGAGTTAGGGCTTTTTGAAAAACGAAGGTCTTTGAACATTTTTTTTATGAAAAGGGAAGGAACCGGAGGAGAGGACGAAGGCAGTGTCAGTTGTGTGCTAGGTGGTCTGTTAACCCCTTTACATATTCTCTCGTTCCATTCTCATAATCACCTTGAAGTGGGGTCTCCTATGCACTTGACATATGGGGTCAGCTCAGTCAACAAACTTGACCAGAGAGATGAAGATTTGTTTGACTACAAAGACCAAACTCTTTCTACCACATGTCGCTCTTTCTAGGCTCTTACCCACCTCTTTATAATCTGTTGGTCCGGATAAAGAAGGGAGTGGGAAGGAATGGGGCCACGGTCATCGTGTTGAGACTGCCTGGGGTGCAGTGTGGACACCCTCTCCATGACAGGAGGCAGGATGTGAGGAAGAACCTGTGCAGAGCGGGAACTGAAGATGGACACACGGGAGCTGAGGGGACATAACGAGCCTTAGTGGTCATCTCTTAAGAGGGAGGGGCAGGGAAGGATAGTGAGGAGATCAAAAGCACTTACTGGATGATTGACAATTAGAAATCATAGCTGAATAGCAGTGTTTAAAATGCTTTGGTAAAAGAAGGGAAACTTGGTTAAAAGATTTCAAAGATTTAAAAAAAATCCTGTCTGGGCTTCCCTGGTGGTGCCTGCCGATGAGGGGGGCACGGGTTCGTGTCCTGGTCCGGGAGGATCCCATGTGCCGTGGGGCGGCTGGGCCCGTGAGCCGTGGCCGCTGGGCCTGCGCGCCTGGAGCCAGTGCTCCACAACGGGAGGGGCCGCAGCGGTGAGAGGCCCGCTTACTGCAAAAAAAAAAAAAAAAATCCTGTCTGAAACTGCTTTCACTTTCTTGGGATTTAAAAAAAAGGAGAAGGCAAAAAGGAGCCAAGTTAAAGAAAAAAAAAAAAGTCCCTAAAAAAGGGTAGGAAGAATTGAGGGATCAATATTTTATAGAAAAAGTCTGTGAAAGTATTTTTATGCTTATATATAGTTCCAATCCCTAAAAAATAAGGAATAAGATAGCAAAGAACTCCACATCCTTAAGGTGAATCAGAGAACCCGAGGCCTTCTGTACAGCAGAGAGAGCATTGAACCCTGGAGTAGAGAGACCAGCCTTGAATCCTGGCTCTGTCACTAGGCAATTCCCATCCTTCTCACTAGGTCTGTTTTCTCAGCTGCAGAATTTGGGAGTTGTTCTGTGATATCTAAAGTGCTTTTGAGTTCGGAATATCTGTACTGGTGTTGGATACAGTATGACATAGTGGTTAGGAACACAGACTCTGGAGTCAGAGTTTAATGTACAGTATTGTAATTGTAGATGCTGTTATTCTGATACCCTTTTTGCCACCGCTGAGAGCACACTACTCTGCACCTACATCTTGCAAGGAACAGAAGGTAAATGGAATTAACCAGTTGGAGTTTGCCAGGTTCCCCTTTGGGAAAGGAATGAAAGGAATCTTAAAGGATTTGAGTAGTCAGGACCTCTGGGTTATGATTCAGCTGCAGTCAACTGTCAAATTTTCCCACAGCTCAGTGGAAAGTCACTGAAGGCTCCGTGAAAGCAGTGCCACCCCTCCTTCAGTGTTTCTCTTCTAGGGCGCACCGCCAACCCTGGAGGTCTGAGTCTGTCGGTATCCCAGCAGGGAGAGGATCTAAGCAGACTCACCATCCAAAGTACTCATGTCTGCCATTGCTTCTGCTTTATCAACAATGCTGAAAGACTCAAGCCTGTGAGAGTTTGTTACCAACCCAACTGTGGGGCATCAAAGAAGAAAAGTTTGGGGTCCAGATTACTTTCCTAGGCAGGAACAGTGATGTAGTAACTGTCAGGTTATTTTGGAATTCAAAATCTCATGTCTCCATCATCCATGCTATTCCCTGCCTCTCTCTGTGGGTAAAGTTAAGATTATGGATGCTACCTCATAATATAACATACGTTAGTGATAGTCACAAAGATTTTCACGTTTTCTCAAATTACCCCAACAGAAGCTTCCTCTCTATGTAACTGGCCATAGTTCCACAAAAGTGGAAGCATCTACACATCTGCTTATAGTTCTGACATCTTTTGAAATCTTCTCAGATCACTTTCCCAAATTTGAGTTCAGTGTTCCTTTTATGAATTGAATGTTTCTCAAGCTTCGTGCTTTTACCCGTGCAGAGGAAACTTTAGTTAGCCCTAGCATGATGTTCATCATGATATTCAAGTAACAGTTGGTGATCTGGGCCAAAGCTCCTTTTATTTCTTATGGTTCTCTTTTCAAGAGCAGACAGGGTAGGTCCAAATCTAGCCTGGATTTTCCCTTGCATTGAGGTCTACTCAGTATAAGAATAGAATTCGAAACCTAGGTCTCCTGTTGAAGTGTGAACTCCCTTTATGGCTAACCTCAAACTTGACACTGGGTGCCATTCATCAACATTGTTATGACATTGTTTATCATAACATACTTCTTGATAGCATTTTAGTGGTTCTGGCACCTCCAACCTGAAAATTTCTGCCTTTGGCCTCACTACTTCTCTGTATACTTCTTTGTCTTTAGGTAGATCATTGAGGTCCCTGCCCTTTGCAGAATAATCTACTCCATGGTGCTTGAAATGCCATATAATTTACAACATTTTTTAGGTAAAGAAATTGAGGCCCAGAAAAGGTAATTGATTTGCCCAGGTTCATATAAGCACTCATCAACAGAGGTCAAGCCCAGAATGCTGACTTCTCTAAATCCTGCTCCATACTGACTGTGTTAAACAAGCAGGCGTCTTCTTTTAAAGGAGAGGTTAGGATGAGTGGAGGGGATAAGACCCTCCATGAAGAAAGGACAGGGCTGAAGGAGGTTAGAACCCAGGCAGGGGTAGGGCACTGTGTAGGCAGAAGGCCCAGGGAAGCTGTGGGTGCCTGGCTGCAGGGGGAGCAGAGGTGCCACTGGTTGAGAAAAGGGCACAGAGAGTTAGGAGACCACCACCACACACTTGGCCTGCTTGAAAAATCTCACCCAGCCAAACAGATACAACAGCCTGTCCGGTTCTTATTATTTCTACAGCTGTGATTTAGCTGCTGCTTATCTTTCCTCTAGGAGATTCCTTGGAATGAAACCAATGGGAGATTAGGGTTTGGGAGAGTCTCATCAGAGCAGATGGGCCAGCAGCAGCCAGAAAGCTTGTTGCCTTTGGCTGAGAGCACCATCCTGGATCTGAACGTCTTGTGAGTAAACCCCAGCAGGCTCAGCCTTAGGCCCGAGTGAAATTGTACTGCTTCTCCTTGAAGAAGGACCTTGTGTACTCCCACATCTTCCCTCCCCTCTTGCTGATGTTGAAAATCACGTTCTCAGAGAACTCTTCAACCTAAAATCATGGTGCCGTTAGCAGCCCCGGGCGGATGGCTTCTTAGTGCTTTAGGTCCCTGGGTATATTTGGAAGTAATACTGCAGGGAAGGTCAGGAGACCTGGGTTCTGATTCTTACCCAGACACTAATTTTCCTTGGGACCTTAGGCATATTGTTCCTCCCTAGGGCACAGTTTCCTCACCTGTAAGGTTGTTTATAATAATATTAGCTCAATTTATGAAATGCTCACTATTATCTACCAGACATAACCTCATTGAATTCTTTCAATAGTCCTATGAGATAGGTACTGTTATTGTCCCATTTTACAGATAAGGAAACTGAGGCTTGGAATTCTCATACCCTGCCATCCTATTTCAATTGCCAGTCCCCACCCCTGACCAACACTCCTTTCTCTGCTTTATTTTAGCCATAGCATTTATTACCACCTGAAATATTACATATTTTACTTTTTTGTTTGCCCTCTCCCCCTACAAGACTGTAAGCTCCATCAGGGAATGGATTTTGTCTTGTCGTCATTGTTGTTGTCATCTATTTGCTGTGTTCCCAGGGCCTAGAATAGTGCCTGGCACACAACAGGCATTCCAATATTGGTTGAATGAAAAAAATGAATGAATGAATTCTTGATAGGAGTATATATTGGTAGACGTTAGAGAAATCGATTTAGAAATGCTAATATTTAACGTGCATTAACCTTTTGAACCTATAATACCAGAACTAGGAATTTATTCTGTTGATGATATATTCATGCCTGTGTTTAAAGCCATAAGTGCAAGGATGTTTCCTGCAATACTGTTTGCCATAGAAAAAGGCTAGAAACAATCAAACCGTTCGTCAATGAGGGAACTCATTAAGTGAATTGTGATAGCTCCCTATAGTGGAATTCTGTGCAGAAGCAGAAAAGAATGAAGTAGATTTGCGTGTGCTGATATGCAATAACCTGAAATATGTTAGTAAGTGAAATTAAGCAGAATCCAGAGCAGAACATCACTTCACCCATTTGCGTTAAAGGAAAAAGATACGATAGATTTCAAAATATACTTGTTTATGTCTGGACTGTTTCTAGAAGGAGAAACAAGAAATAGTTGCCTCTGGGGAGGGGACCAGATTCTGGCTTGGATTGGAGTATTTTCTCCAGTCTCTCACTCTTGTAGTATACTCTTTTTTTTTTTTTTTTAGCAGTTTTATTGAAATACAATTCACCCATTTAAAGTGTATAATTCAGTGAGTTTTGTAATATTACATTATTAATTTTTAAAATTGTGATAAATATATATAACAAAATTTGCCATTTTAACCATTTTAAGGTATACAATTCAGTGGTATTAACTACATTCACAGTACTGTGCAATCGTCACCACTGTCTATTTCCACAGCTTTTTTAGTCCTCAAATAGGAACTCTGTAACCTTTATAGCATAGTCTTTTTTTTTTTTTTTGCTGCGTTGGGTCTCTGTTGCTGCGTGCAGGCTTTCTCTAGTTGCAGCAGGCAGGGGCTATTCTTTGTTGTGGTGCGTGGGCTTCTCATTGCGGTGGCTTTGGCTTCACTTGTTGCAGAGCACAGGCTCTAGGTGCGTGGGCTTCAGTGGTTGCAGCATGCGGGCTCAGTAGTTGTGGCTCGCAGGCCCTAGAGTGCGTGGGCTTCAGTAGTTGTGGCACGTGGGCTCAATAGTTGTGGCATGCAGGCTCTAGGGTGCACGGGCTTCAGTAGTTGTGGTGCGCAGGCTCAGTAGTTGTGGCTCGCAGGCTCTAGAGCACAGGCTCAGTAGTTGTGGCACACGGGCTTAGTTGCTCTGCGGCATGTGGGATCTTCCTGGACCAGGGATTGAACCTGTGTCCCTTGTGTTGCCAGGCGGATTCTTAACCACTGCGCCACCTAGGGAAGTCCCTGTTATATACACTTCTTTATTTTTCAGACTTCACATATAAGTGATAAAAAGGAGTATTTATCTTCTTCTGTCTGAGTTATTTCACCAAGCATAATGCTCTCTAGGTTCATATACATTGTTGCAAATGGCAGAATTTCATTCTTTTTATGGTTGAATAATATTCCATTTTATATACACACACACACACACACACACACACTGCATATCTTCTTTATCCATTCATCTGTTGATGGACACTTATGTTGTTTCCATATCTTGGCTGTTGTAAATAATGCTGCTATGAACACTGGGGTGCATGTATTTTTTCAATCAGTGTTTTCATTCTCTTTATATATATATATATATATATATATATATATATATACACACACACACCCAGGAGTGGAATTGCTGGATCATATGGTACTTCTATTTTTAGCTTTTTGAGGAACCTCCATACTATTTTTCATAGTGGCTACACCAAGCTACATTCCCAAAAAAAGTGTATAAGGGCTCGCTTTTCTCTATGTCCTTGCCAACATTTGTTATTTGTGGTCTTTTTGGTGATAGCTATTCTGACAGGTATGAGGTGATATTTCATTATGGCTTTGATTTGCATTTCTCTGGTGATTAGCGATGTTGAGCATCTTTTCATGTGCCTGTTGACCTCTATATGTCCTTTTTGGAACAATGTCTTTTCAGGTCTTCTGCCCATTTCTTTTTTTCTTTTTTTAAAAATTTATTTGTTTTATTTATTTATTTTTGGCTGCGTTGGGTCTTTGTTGCTGTGCGCGGGATTTCTCTAGTTGCGGTGAGCGGGGGCTACTCTTTGTTGTGGTGCACGAGCTTCTGTTGCAGTGGCTTCTCTTGTTGCAGAGCACGGGCTCTAGGCGCCCAGGCTTTACGAGTTGTGGCTCCTGGGCTCTGGAACACAGGCTCAGTAGTTGTGGTGCATGGGCTTAGTTGTTCTGCAGCATGTGGGATCTTCCTGGAGCAGGGCTCGAACCCGTGTCCCCTGCATTGGCAGGCAGATTCTTCCCCACTAGGGAAGCCCCTTCTGCCCATTTCTTAATCAAGTTGTTTGTTTTTTTGATATTGAATTGTATGAAGTGTTTATGTGTTTTGGATAATAACCCCAATTGGTCATATAATTTGCAAATATTTTCTCCCATTTAGTAAGTTGTCTTTTCATTTTGTCAGTGGTTTCCTTTGCTGTGCAAAAGCTCTTAAGTTTAATTAGGTGTCATTTATTTTCAATTTTATTTCTTTTGCCTTAGGAGACAGGTCCAAAGAAATATTGCCATGATTTATGTCAAAGTTATGTCTGCCTATGTTCTCTTTTAGGACTTTTATGGTTTCAGATCTTATATTTAGGTTTTTAATCCATTTTGAGTTTATTTTTGTATATGATGTGAGGAAATGTTCTAACCTCATTCTTTTACATGTAGCTGTCCAGTTTTCCCAGCACCACTTATTGAAGAGACTGTCTTTTTCCCTATTATATATTTTTGCCTCCTCTGCTGTAGATTAATTGACCATAATTGTGTGGGTTTATTTCTGGGCTCTCTATTCTGTTCTCTTGATCCATGTGTATGTTTTTGTGCCATTACCATGCTGTTTTGATTACTGTAGCTTTGTAGTATAGTCTGAAGTCAGGGAGTGTTACATCCAGCTTTGTTCTTTTTTCTCTCACTAGTAGTAAAATTGAATTTGTAATAAAAAAAAAACTCCCAGCAAACAAAAGTGCAGGACTGTACAGCTTTACAGGGGAATTCTACCAAACATATAAAGAAGAGTTAATACCTATCCTTCTCAAATTATTCTGAAAAATTGGAGAGGATGGAATACTGCCAAATTCATTCTACAAGGTCACCATTATTCTGATACCAAAACCCGAAAAAGATAACACAAAAAAGGAAAATTATAGGCCAAAATCTCTGATGAACATAGATGCAAAAATCCTCAACAAAATATCAGCAAACTGAATTCAGTAAAATACAGAAAGGATCACACACCATAATCAGGTGGCATTTATCCCAGGGACCTAAGGATGGTTTCAACGTATGCAAATCAATTAGTGTGATACAGCACATTAACAAAAGGAAAGATAAAAATCACCTGATCATCTCAGTAGATGCAGAAAAACCATTTGATAAAATTCAACATCCATTCATGATAAAAACTCTCATCAGAGTTGGTATAGAGGGAACATATCTCAACATAATAAAGGCCATTTATGACAAACTACAGCTAACATCATACTCAACAGTGAAAAGCTGAAAGTGTTTCCTCTAAAATCAGGAATAAGACAAGGATGCCCACTTTGCCACTTCTACTTAACATTGTCCTGGATGTCCTAGCCAGAGTAATCAGACAAGAAAAAGAAATAAAGGGCATCCAAACTGGAAGGGAAGAAGTAAAACTATCACTATTTGCAGATGACATGACACTATATATAGAAAATCTTAGTCTCCACCAGAAAACTATTACAACTAATATAAATGAATTCAATAAAGTTGCAGGATACAAGATTAATATACAGAAATCTGTTGCTTTTCTATACATTAGTAATGAACTATCAGAAAGAGAAAGCAAGAAAATAATTCTGTTTAAAATTACATCAAAAGAATAAAATACCTAGGAATAAACTTAACCAAGGAGATGAAAGATCTATACTCAGAAAACTATAAAACATTGATGAAGGAATTTGAAAATGATACGAAGGAATTTGAAAATGATTCAAAGAAATGGAAAGATATCCCATGTTCTTGGATTGGAAGAATTATTATAGTTTAAATGTCTGTACTCATTAAAGCTATAGATTTAATGCAGTCCCTATCAGAATATTCATGACATTTTTCATAAAACCAGAACAAATAATCCTAAAATTTATATGGAACTACAAAAGACCCCAAATTGCCAAAGCAATCTTGAGAAAAAAGAATGTAATATTTGATTGTTTAAAATCATGTGCAGGGGCTTCCCTGGTTGCGCAGTGGTTAAAAATCTGCCTGCCAATGCAGGGGACATGGGTTCGAGCCCTGGTCCGGGAAGATCCCACATGCCGCAGAGCAACTAAGCCCGTGCGCCACAACTACTGAGCCTGCGCTCTAGAGCCCGCAAGCCACAACTATTGAGCCCTTGTGCCACAACTACTGAAGCTTGTGTGCCTAGAGCCCGTGCTCCACAACAAGAGAAGCCACGACAATAAGACTGTGCACCACAACAAAGAGTAGCTCCTGCTCACTACAACTAGAGAAAGCCTGTGTGCAGCAACAAAGACCCAACATAGCCAAAAATAAATAAATAAAATAAATAAATTTATTAAAAAAAAGCATGTGCATGTATCACCTTTTAATTCTAAGAACTAATGTGAAAAAAGAAGTAAATCATGTTTAGAAAACTTAGTAACTTGTCTAAGATCCCACAGCTCCTACTCCATGGCAGCAACTACCAGTTTTATTATAAAATAATAAAAATACTTACAAAGAATCAAATTTTAGCCATCTTTCTGGGTACTATAAGGGATGTTGGATATCATCCAACCCCTTCATTTTACAAATGAGATAACAGACTCACAGAGGTGAGGTGGCCACCCCAAGTCAGGCAGCTCATCTGTAGCAGTCCTCCCAATCCAAGGGACAGTATTCAGAGTAGGTCACAGAAGAGGTCTCTTGCTCCTTGACAAAAAGTGGGACTTGAATCCCTCCTGCCCCAAAGGGAATTAAGGAATCTCCCACTTGAGATCTCTCTTGTATGTCCCATGTACCTTTTCTGTCTAGTAGTAGGGAATGGGGCCATTGCACCCTGATAATAGTGTTTCTGTTTATCTAAAATTATGCAGCAAACCTTCAGGGCCTACCTCAATTTCTACTTCTAAGAAAATGTCTCTGATTGCCCTAGCACATCCAAATCCCCACTTGATTCTTAATTCTTATAAACATTATTATTTAAAGCATATAATTAGCAGTCAGAATGGTGTGAGGCATTTTGCAGCTGTGTCAGTTTATGATTTTATTCTGCCCACTAGTGTAAGCTCCAGGAAGCTAGGAATTGGTGGTTGATTCCCTGTCATATGTACCCAGTAGATGAGTGATGGTTGATTGAGTTAACTGAGCTGTGCTGTTCTGGAAAAAAAAAAAAAGCTATGGTATGAGATGTGAGTTCATCAAAGGGTTTCTCTTTGCCGCCCAGCAGAGACGCCTGTTGGATCACAGAACATTGGAATTGATGGAGGTTGCAAGTGTCCCTCAGTCACCAAAACCAAGTATGATCCTTCCTTTATCGTACTTACCTTGGCATTAATGACACCCTCATTTACATGACTGATTACAGTTCATCTTTTCCTCTTTTCCACTGCCACCAATAGACTTGAAATTCCATGAGAACATGGACGACGTCTGTCTAGATTCACCATCATATCTCTAGGACCAAGCCTGGTAACGTAGTAGGTGCTCAAAAAGTATTTGTTGAAGGAATGGATGAATGAATATATCACCTTGTTTTATAGATGAAGAAGCAGAGGCCCAAAGAGATTGGGCTTCTTAGTGACAAGACTGGGACAAGAAGTCAGGTCTCCTGTGTCCCAAGTGGGTTAGCATCCTTTCTATTGGGTCGGCTAAAAAGTTCGTTTGAGTTTTTCTGTAACATCTGATGGGAAAACCCAAATGAACTTTTTGGCTGACCTAATATTTTCCTTTGCATTCTGTCAGTATTGGAGTCTAGTCCAACCCTTTTGTTTCCAAATGGGAAACTGAGGCCCAGAGAGGGGAAGGACTCACCCAAGGTCACAGAAGAAGGCACCGGCAGAGCCAGGCCTAGAACTCAGTTCTCCTGACTCCTAAGCTAGTGCTCTTTCTTTGTAAAGGCGTAGAAAAAACAAAGCTGGATCGGGCTTATTGCCAAGCCCCTGTAGGAGGTCACATAGCCGAGCAGCTCTCAGAGTTCCTTGTCTATTCTTAGCCTGAACTTTTAGTGACTCTGGTCTTCAGCAGCCTTTTCCCCCTTTTTCCTTTGCATTTGGTTTTTTGTGTATATGTGGTATGTGTTTTAAATAAATGTGCTACGTGTAGGAAATGGGCTTCAGCACCGTCCTGCTCCAGAGGCCCTGAAAAGAATAAACGTGAGAGAGGGGACCTGAGAAAACAATTAGCTTCCCTCCTCTGAAGTGACCCCAGTGCCCCAGAGCCACCCTCTCTGTTGCCTCTCACAACTGCCAACATAAGGCTAAGCTCCTCACACAATAAGAAGGAAATTGCCAGAAAGAATTTACAAGGAGGACTGACTGTTAGTATTAGCCACTGATGCCTCACATGGGTGAAGTCCAGAAATTAGCTCTTCCCAAGCTATAGTCCCTTTTCTAACTTCCACATGTTTCCCACCTCCAAATCATTTATCCGTCAGCCACCAAATAGGAACTAAAAGCCCATTTCTGCACAAAATTCTAGCCTCTCAAAACCTCTTTCTCTACTTTGCCAAATACTTGCTCTGAACAGGGACACACAAGAAATTTAAGCAGCTAGTGATCTTGGGTTACTTGGAATGGACCAGAGACACAGAGGCTAGAAGGTAAGTAATGTTGCAAAAGTATAAAATGACCAATGACAGCAGCTCTACAAGTTCACAGGAGGTAGAAGTTGCTTTGGACTAGGCTAGGTGAAAGAAACCTCGGCGGGTAGTTTGAACCAGGTTTTGTGTGTTAGTTGTCTGTTGCTGTGTAACAAATTACCTCAAACCTTAGTGGCTTAGAGCAAAAACATATATTATCTCACAGTTTCTGTGGGTTAAGGATTGGGTCCAGCTTAGCAGGGTGACTTTGGCTCAAGGTCTTTTGTGAGGTTGTGGTCCAGCTCCCAGCCTAAAGTCTCAGCAGGACATAGAGGGGAACCCAGTTTCAAGCTCACTGAATTGGTCATTGGCAGGCCTCAGTCCCTTGTGACACAGCCTCTCCACACGCTTCTTCAAGCCTTGGTGCTGGCTTCCCCCAGGGTGAGAGATTTAAGAGAGAGCAAGAGTGACCAAGATAGACACCGCAGCCCTTTTGTAACCTAATCTCAGAAGTGATATCCCATCACTTTTGCTCACTCAGTGGAAGCAAGTCACTAGGTTCAGCCCACATACAAGGGTGTGAATACCAAGAGGCAGAGGTCATTGGGAGCCACCTTAGAGGCTGCCTACCACTCCTTGCTGGATGGATAGGATTTAAATAAGGTATAGAAAGCATTCCAGGTAGGGAATAAGCATGAAAGCACAGAGGTTAGAAAGGTTTGACTGGGGTGATTTGGTTGGAGCAAGGCATTTCAGTAGGAGTGTAGGTGGTACCTGGAGAGGTTGTCTGGGCCCAAATTAAACTGGGTTTTCAAATGCCAGGCCACAGAGTTTTATTTCTATCCTCTGGCTCTTGTCTCTATTCTCCCACTCAACTGTAAGCTCTGTAAGTACAGGGACTATGTCTATTTTATTCTTTTTTTTTTTTTTTTTTGGCGGTACGCGGGCCTCTCACTGTTGTGGCCTCTCCCATTGCGGAGCACAGGCTCCGGACGCGCAGGCTCAGCGGCCATGGCTCACAGGCCCAGCCGCTCCGCAGCATGTGGGATCCTCCTGGACCGGGGCACGAACCTCTGTCCCCTGCATCAGCAGGCGGACTCTCAACCACTGCGCCCCAGGGAAGCCCCTATTTTATTCTTAGTATATCTCTGAGATTTACAGTAGAAGTTGGCATGTAGTAGGTGATCAATAACATTTGTTGAATGAATAAACCTATGAAGTCAGTGTGTAAGGAGAATACAGAGTGCCAGATTTGTCATTTTCATTCTGACAGGATTCAACATAATTACTTGTGGAGCTCCCAATCAAGATTCAAACATTGTCCCTTATTTCTAAGGTACCACTATTCAAATTGCATAGCACACAGCAAAGAGGAAAGTTGAGCTTTAATCGTGTGCTACATCCTTCCCTTGGACTAAAAGCTCTTTAAACAGCTTATTCTGTTGAGTCTCAGAATCTTGGTACATAGGCAGAAGAAGACAAACTTGGTATCTAAGAGCAGACAAAGATGGTTTCACTCACTCAGCAGTTCAGGGACATAACCCACAAGTAGACTGGGCAAGCTCCTAACACCTGGTCCTGACCACTTGCCATGCTGCCTCCTCCCTTTGCTGGCTTGCTGGAATGCCTCTGGGAACCACTTTTGTGTATTACCCTTCAGTGTGAAGGGAGAATCTGTTCTGGGGAAAGGAGTAAAGGCAGCAAAACTTAGGTGGAGTGTTAGTTTGCTCAGGCTGCCATAATAAAATGCCACAGCCTGAGGGGCTTAAGCAATAGAAACTCATTTCTCATAGTTCTGGAGGCTGGAAGTCCAAGATCAAAGTGTCGGCAAGTTTGGTTTCTCCTGAGGCCTCTCTCTGTGCCTTACAGGTGGTTGTCCTCCCACTGTGTCCTCACATGGCCGTTTCTCTGTGTGCATACATCCCTGGTGTCTTTTCCTCATCTTACAAGGACAACAGTCCTGTTGGATTAGTACCCCACCCTTATGACCTCATTTAACCTTAATAACCTCTTTAAAGGCCCTATCTCCAAATACAATCTCATTGGGGGTTAGGGCTTCCTCATATGAACCTGGGGGGACACAATTCAGTCCATAACAGTGGGCAAGGTTTATTATACATGTGCCTTGTATCCTGTCATCCATGTTCTTCTAAAGGAATGATAATCTCCCATTTGCAGAGATGGTGATCAATGATTCTTAAAGATTCTTCACAGCCACCATCTCACATGATGTTGCAGGAGTCTGCAAGCTAGTAGAGGTGGTATTATCTCTCCTCTACAGAAGAGGAAACCCACCAGGCGGGTTCACAGGTCCCCCCAGTCACGAAGTCTAGAGACCAGTTTCCAGATCATGGGCCAGCTCTCCCTATGCCCTGCCTTGGTGTAATCTGCTCAGGACCAGCCCCTGCAGCACCGCCACCTAGAGTCTAACTGCCCACTTCTTCCTACTGCCCCCTCCATCAGAACTTACCCCCCTTCAAGGTCCTTACATTTGATTTACAAAGCGACAGTTAGCTGGCTGAAGAAAACTCATTAATAATCCATGTTGATTTGTTAGTGTGAGATACTCAGGAGGGATCCTAGCCAAACAGGTTAACAATCTGTGATACTTTATAGCTTGTAAAATATTTTCTTCATATACCATATCTAACTTACTTTCACTCTAACAAGAATTCTCTAAAGCGGATGCTATTATTATCCATACTTTTTAGACTCAGATAAGGTAGTTAGCCCTAAATCACACAGGTGAGTAGCAGAGGTGGGACTTGAACCAGATACTGTGTGCTCTTTTTACTCTATCTTGCTTCACTGCCCAACTTTACTAGTTAGTTCAGAATAGTATTTTGTTACACTGATGTTTTCCTCTGAATATTCCAATATGTGGCTCTTTCCCTTCCCTGTCTATTCTGTCCTGATCTACCCTCTATTGAGCTCCCACAGGGTTGGGTCTTGAGACTCAGCTCCATTCCTGCTTAGCTGGGGTGACCACAAACACATGTGTTCCCTTCTCACTAGGCTTTTGTTTCTTCATCTGTGATGAATTTCATTGACTGGGGTCATTTTCCAGTTTTAAGACTCTAATAAACTGATTGTCTTTACCTTCCATTTCTTCATTCTATAGTTACCGCATATCGGCTATGTGTCAGGCATTGTGCTACATACTTTTTTCCATTTCTTTTTAAAATAAACTTGGATCTTTGGGTGTGTCCTGCCAACAGAAAACAACAGCAACAAAAGAGAAAACCCAAAAGAATAAAAAATAAAGAAAGAAAAAAAAACTTCTGCAACAAGTTCTTCCCTCTCCCCCTTCCCCCTACCCCACCATGCGAATGTGTAGACCTGGGGACCACAGCAGGTTTACAGAATGCAGTATGCAATCCACCAGAACAAGACAGACACGGACCCTGCCTCAGGGTGTGTACTTTCTTACATGCCAGTATTGCCCCTTGAAAGCATCTAGTCAAGTACTTTTACAGAAAAGAAAAGTTGAGCCATGTGTATGAGTGACATAAAGCAAAGAAAGGGCACAAAGCAACAAGTGGCAGAGAGGAAATCTGGGAAGCTGGGCCTTTTCATTCCTAGTTTGGGTGTTTTTCTTCCACTCGTATTGTGAGTTCTCCCTTCTCAGCTTGCTAATGAGACTGTGGCCTCTCTGATGGGTGTTTTTGCCTGAGATCTGGCCCTATGCTGCTGCTGATGGTGGTAGCTGACAACAGGACTCATGGGGTCACCATTTCAACATCATAAAGGAGAAACTCTGCAGTTTCCACTGAAATTTAAGACACAAGAGTGTAACAAACAAAGCCTGATGCTCAGGGTATGAGACAACTCATAAACAGGGCTTCCTTCTTGTTCTTTTCATGCTGCTGGGGCCAGTCTGTTAGCTACTAGAGGATGGCACGTTTTTCTGTCCCACTCACCACATTTCTACCCCCTGCTCTTCTCCAAATTAGGACCTGAAGCAGCTGGCTGTAGATCTAGGCTCTGCTCACTCTGTATTCTCTAGACATTTGCTTAAAAAAGCCTTCACCACTCCTTGCATCTGGTTTCTCAAGGAGACACCCTGAGATTTAGGCCAAGTAACTTACTGAGGAGGCAGTAAGCACTGTGGGATTAACCCCCGTGTTACTTTCCAAATGGACGCACCCTCTTCCATGTGTTTTTAATAAAACCATGGTGCCTACATGTGGAACACCTGTTTGCACTGCAGGCCCTCAATAAGTGTGAATTTCACCACACTCATTTTTTAAGTTATTATATTTTATCAAAGTTATACAGGCATGTAATTTATGTTTTTTTATTTTTATTATTTTATTTTTTGGCTGTGCTGCGAGGCAGTGTGGGATCTTAGTTCCCCAACCAGGGATCAAACCTGAGCCCCCTGCAGTGGAAGCATGGAGTCCTAACCACTGGACCTCCAGGGGATTCCCTACAGGCACATAATTTAAAAAGTCAACTTCTACAGTGCTACAAGGTTTATTAAGACAAAGAGTGGTCCTCAGCTTCCCTCCACCACCCTACCGCCACTTTTCCTTCTCTAGAGGGACCATTTTCAACTTGTTTAGCTCATTCTTTTACCTATCTATAAATAACATGTTTGTATTGCTACTTCCTGATTTTTCAGTTCAGGCATTATCTGTTGACTTCCCACCATGGGAGATGAGGATTCAGCTCCCTTTTCTCCACTCACCCCCTCTACACATGTTATACTTCCTATGCCCAATATAGTTCCCAATATAGTTATAGTGTAATTTTGGGTAGATCAGTAATTAGTGCACTTGTCATTATGACAATGTAAATCCCGTTCACAGGTAAGCAATGTAGTCAACTATGATTGGTTTTCCCTCCCAACATATCTTTTTGTTTTGTTCTTCTTGTTTTTTCATGCATTTAGGTTTCTAAGATCTTAGCACTAATTAACCCTAAACCCTGCCAGCTATCCAGATCTCTCTCTATCCAGATCCAGACAGTCTCTTGGAGGCTTTCTTCTCACCTGCTCTGGGGGTACTGCTGCCATCTCGGGAACCCCTCCCCCATACTGTCATCCAGGGAATTCCGAATTCCCTTGCCTCTTTCCTGTCTTGGATCACCTGTTTCTGGATCCCATGTGTTCTCATTTTTTTGCTTCCTTCCCTCTTTTTGATGACTTATATTTTCTAGAACTTCTGAGAGTGCATGAAAGGGAAATTTTTTGAAACCTTACATGTTGATTAAGGCCCTAGATAAGAGTCACTTGGTAGTGTGGCTCCACTGTCTTCTAGCTTTCAGGACTGCTGTTGAGGCCATTCTTTCTTTGCATGTGGCCTGGTAGGACTTCTTAGTCCCCAGCATTAAGAAATGTCACGAGGACATACCTATTGTGCTGGCCACTTGGTGGCCCTTTCAAAGGACATGAAAGCTAATGTCCTTTGATTCTGGAGTGTTTTCTTGAATTATTTTATATCCCTCATTGTATTTCTAAAACTCCTGTGATTCAGCTGTTGGGATTAATTTCTTATCTGTTCTTTCCTAGTTTCTAACTTTGTCTTTTTATTCTACTCTCTGGGAAATTTCCTCAATCTGTCTTCTAATGCTTTTATTACATTTTTATTTCTGATGTCGTATTTTTCCTTTCCAAGAGCTCCCACTGGAGACTTTGCCCTAAAAAAGAATACTTTTTAGTGGAGTTTTAGATATATTGAAATTAGACACGTGTTTAATCCACTATTTTTACTCAGTATCTCTATATACATTGGCTATTAATTCCTGCCTTCTATTTGAATCAAATTCTTTAAGCTTTTATAATGGTTTCCTATTAGTTAATATATTTGACCCTCACAGCCTAGAATGTGATATCTGGATAGAACCTTGGGATTGTCTAGTTCATCCCTATCAACTTACAGAGAGAATACCCAATTCTCAGAGAGATGAGGTGTCTTCTTGGAAAACACTTGTTTCTGTCAGAACTCACCAGAGGCGTGTGAGATGGGTGATTTGGCAGGCACACTGTACTCACGTAGCTTTTTTTTTTACTCTTTTCCAAAAAGTGTGATTGAGGTATAACTGACATATAATAAATAAACTGCGCATACATGAAGTGTGTGATTTGATAAATTTTGATCCATATATATATATACATATATATATATATACTTCTGAAACCATCATCATAATCAAGATACTGATCACTTCCCAGATTTCCCCATTCCCTTTGTCATTCCTCCCTCCTGCCTCCCCCCAACCTGCCCAGGCAACCACTGATATGCTTTCTGTCACTGTAGGTTACTTTGCATTTGCTAGATATAAATGGAATCATAGAGTGTGATCTATGTTTTTGCCTGGCGTTTTTTACATGTAGTTTTTCTGTGTGCTCTGGAGGCTGCACCTGACTGTCTAGGTCAAAAGGCTTCAGCAGCTCCACCCCCTCTACATCCTTTCTCTTCTGCATGCTTCCCATCTTCCCTCTTACAGCCCCAGGGGCTGTGCTGGCAATCTTCTAGCCTTCTAATCTCCATCCGAGCCTATTGTCAGGAAAAGACCAATTTATTTCATTCACAATTTTATGTGTATGATTTGTGTGATTGTACAGAAGACAAAAACTCACATTTGGCTTGTGCCAAAGAAGTAAAGCTCTAATGATGGATTTCCAAGCATGAGCAAATAAGTTTGGAAGAGATTTTTGGACAGAGGCCTCCCCTGAACCTCTGGAAGTGCACCCTGTGTAATAGAATCCCAATGTAAGACTGACCCTGCCTGCAGACAGGCAGAGTGAATTGAAATCCCCTCTGGTCCCGTTCAGAATTTTGGTTTCCTGAAATGTCAGCCATTGAGAGGCTAAGAAAAGAACTAATGTCTTGCTGGCCTTCCTTCCTTTTGGTCTATTTCTCAGAGAAAACAATCCTGTGTAGATAAAAGGTCACTCAGGAGGGCAGGGTTCCTGTGTTTAATCCCTATGTCTCTGGTCTGGGTGAGAGGAGGGCCAACAGAAGTGGCCACGGGCAGCCAGACCGAAGTCTAAGCTGGCAGTGGCCCGAGGATCGCAGTCAGGAGGGCCTGGCAGACCAGCCTGGCTCTGGAGATGCCTTGCCTGTCTCACTTCTCTTCTTACTTGTTTTCACATTTAATTTTAATTATTAATTAATTCACATTTAGTTCTTAACAGTACTGTGAAGGGAGGAGAATGGGAAATATTTCTACATTTTAAAAATGAGAAGAGAAGTAGCGTAACCTCAACTTCGAAGCATTTCTCAGTGCCAACCCTGTCCGTGGGGAACCCCAGGCCACTGCCCTTGCCAGGGAACATGGTGGTGTGAAACCTATGGGCAGCAGCAGAGGAGTCAGGGCAGGGAGCCAAGTCCCCGGCCCATACACTCCCTCCACTGCACTATGTGACCATCTCCCAGGTTTACCAGTGCTCCCCACAGGCCTGTTGGAAAAAGCACAGAGCCTGGGAGGGGAGGGCAAAGGCAGTGGTTCCCAAAAGCCTGTGGGAAGGGACCCATCAGACATCTTCCTTGTGAGCAAGAGGCCCAGCTCAGCACAATGCACCTGGTAAGGGAGGGATACACAGGCAGTACCTTGGCTCAATTCAGCATTTGCTGAATACGGACTCTGCCAAGATGGGGCCAGGCATAGTTTCCAACCTCAGGGTCCTTATACGTCTTACTAAATAGTGGGAAACCTAACAGTGGTGGGTAGAAGGGGAGGAGGTGGAACCAGAAGCCCTCCCTCAGTAACCCAGGAAAGATGTAGTGAAGCCTAGACCAGGAGAAAGGGCACAGGGAAGAGATTTTGAAGACCAACTTGGCTAACTTCAGTATTTTGTCAGGGCTGGCTGGCCCTGCCTCCAGGAACCCCGGACTGCCTGCTAGTTTCCTGTGCCAGAGAGCCGAGTGGCACAGAGGTGACAAGCCAGATGAGGTGGGGAAAAGGAGTAGAGCTTCCAGAGTCCTGCTTCTGGTATAAGGCCAGCACCCCCCACTCCACTACCATGCTTCATGGCAAAATGCTCTACATCAAATCTCTTTACAAATTGGAAATCCCATGATGTCCGTAGCAAGAGGGCAGGCATTTATGCATCCTGAGAATAATAAAAAGTTAATAATTTCTCATTTATTTCACACATTTATTGCTTCTTATCCTTTATTTAACTTGATGCTGTTAATGAGGTCATGTGACAGCCAGGCAGAGATTATTGGCATCTAACATGAGAAAACTGAGTCACAGAGAGATTGACTTAACTGAGTCACACGGTGATTGAAAGGTGAAGCTATATCTAAACACTTCATTAGCTAGAAGTTGTAGCAGCTGAGACCAGGGCTATCCAGGGATGTTGAAAGGATGGAGTGCCCCAGGCTGGGAGGTGGGATAGATTCTGCATTTACCATTCTCTGAGATTCTCTGCAGCCTTACTTGAGATGAGGAGTCAGAGGGCTAGAGTTCTGGTTCTGCTTCTGGTTCTGCTGCTCATCTGACATGTGAAGTTAGCACGACTCAGCCTCTGTTGATCTTGGTTTTCCCATCTGTAGTGTCAGGATTAAAGGACTCAGGGATTTGCTGGGCTAAAAGCGAGGGGAAGGACAATAGCCATGAGCACTGGCACATAAGGCAGAAATTCAAGGCTTAGTTTGGAAATTGCTAGATAAATTTAACTTAGAGTACAGAATAAGTGTTGATATGTCGAGTTCATTCATTTTGTCTTCTGTATGACAGTTCCCTGTAGGAGCAAACCACAGTTTATGTATCCATTTCACCTCTGAGAGTTGCTTCAGCTTTTTAGTATTGCATTGTAATGAATGTCCGTATGCATGGTTTTATATATATGTGTGTGTCTTTATTGAAGATTGAGGCCTAGAAGTGGAAAATGATAGGATATTCACATCTCCAGCTGTACTAGGTATTACATATTTCTGTCTTTTCACATCCCCACCAGCACTTTTTTTTTAAACTTACAGTTTTATAATAGCAAAATGAATACAAATCAGGACCAGCCAAAAGAAGAGATGTATAGGGCAAGGTCTGGGGGGGTCCTAAATTCAAAGCTTCTGTGTTGTCTCCCTGTGGAGTGAGGACACACCACTCTCCTGGCACATCAGTGTATGACAATATGCACTGAGTATGTTAACCACGGAAGCTCACCCGAACTTTGTTGTCCAGAGTTTTGCTTTTATTGGGGTTTTATTACATAGGCATGATTGATTGAATCACTGGCCATGATGTTGAATTCAATCTCTAGTCCTCTCCCCTCCCTGAAGGTCCCTTAAAGCCCCAGCCCTCTAATCACATGAATGGGCCCCACTGACACTTTCAGATTGTTGCCAATTGGCTGACCGTGAATGGCCAGAAAATATATTTTAATTTGCCTTTCCCTAATTACTAGTGAGATTGAATTTTTTTTTAATTTTTAAAACTTTTCAAAAAATCGAATAAAGTTGACATGTAACGTTGTGTAAGTTTAGGGTATACAGTGTTACTTTGATACATTTATATATTGTAATATGATTGCCAATGCAACAATATTTATCACATTACATAATTATATTTGTTAAGGCAAATTATTGTCTATATTCATCATATTGTGCATTAGAACTCTATGGCTTATTTACTACTCATTACAAGTTTGTACCCTTAAACACCATCAATCTTACCCCCCCACACACACACATAAACACACACACACACACACACGCACACACACACCCATCCCCTGGTACCACCGTTTTACGTTTTTTTACAGGTCAAACTTTTTTAGATTCCACGTGTAAGTGATATCATACAGTGCTTGTCTTTCTCTGTGTGACTTATCTCACTTAACTCAAGGTCCACCTGTATTGCAAATGGCAGGATATTCTCCTTTTCCATTGTGTATATGTACCACATCTTTTTTATCCGTTCATCCATTGATGGGCATTTGAGTTGTTTCCATATCTTGGCTATTGTGAATAAAGCTGTGATAACATGGGAGTGCAGATATCTCGTTGAAATCCTGTTTTCATTTCCTTTGGGTATATACCCCGGAGTGGGATTGCTGGGTCATATGGTAAATCTATTTTTACTTTTTTGAGGAACCTCCATATTGTTTTCCCATATTGTTTTCCATAGAGGTTGGACCAATTTACATTCCCACCAATAATGTATAAGGAGATTGAACTTATTTTCACATGTTTATTGATCATTTAGACTTCTTCATATAAATTGGTTATAACTTCACCCATTTATCTAATAGGTTGTTATTTATTATAAATTTATTTTATTTGTTTACTTTTCACTGCTTTTGTTCTTTGTTGCTGTGCGTGGCTTTCTCTAGTTGCGGCGAGTTGGGGGGGCTCCTCTCCATTGTGGTGCACGGGCTCCTCATTGCGGTGGCTTCTTTTGTTGCAGAGCACATGTTCTAGGTGCGCGGGCTTCAGTAGTTGTGGCACACGGGCTCAGTAGTTGTGGCTCGTGGGCTCTAGAGTGCAGGCTCAGTAGTTGTGGCACATGGGCTTAGTTGCTCCGCGGCATGTGGGATCTTCCCGGACCAGGGCTCGAACCTGTGTCCGCTGCATTGACAGGTGGATTCTTAACCACTGCACCACCAGGGAAGCCCTGTAATAGGTTGTTTATTTTCATAGGAGTTATATATTATGGACACTAATCCTTTATTGATTATTGATTATATGCACTATAGTTACTTTCTCCTAGTTTGTGGCTTTTCTTTGTACTTTTTGAATGTTTTTTTGTGTGAAAAAAAGTTTAAAAATTTTAATAAGTCTATTTAGCAGCATTTTCTCTTAAAGCTTTTGCTTTGTGTTTTAAAAAATCCATCTTTCTTCAGAGATCATAAAGATATTTTCTTATGTTTGCTTTTAGAAGAGTTAGTTTTTTTGTTTTACCACCTTTATTTTGTTTTCAATTTTATTTTTCCATGAAGAAACTCTGTTGTCTCAGAACCATTTAAGGAACACTCTGTCCTTTTTCTGTGATTTGTAATGTGACCTCTACCATATAACACATGCCCATACAAGATAAATTTGCTTCTAACCTTTATATCCCATTCACTTTGTCTATTTGCCTGTTTGCCTATTGTAATGACTTGAACTTTAGATATATTAAGGCAAATTTTCACCTTCTTCAAAAGGAATAAAAATATTTTAGCTCTTCTTGACCCTGCCTTTTTTTTTCCGCATGATTTTTTTTGGATCCAAATTGTCAAATTTCATGAAAACCCTTTTGGGATTTTTAAGGGAATTGTACTTGATATCAAATTAATTTGGGGATAATTTCCAGTTTTATAATATCAACTCTTCCCATCCATGAACATGGCACGTCTCTTCATCAGTTTGAGTCTTCTCTTTTGTGCATATTTGTTAGATTTATTCTTAGGTACCCTCTAGTTTTTGTTGCTATTGTAAATAATGTATTTGTAAATTACTTTTTATAATAGTTTTTGCTGATATATAGGAATGCTATTGATTTTTTATATTGACCATATACCCAGCAGCCTTGATGAACTCTCATTAGTACAATAATCTCTAAAGAAATTTTTTTGAATTTTTCAATACAGACAATTAATGCAAATAATATCACTTTATTTCCTTTCCCAGTCTTGTATCTTTTTCGTGTCTTACTGTGATCTCTCAGACCTTTAGTACAATATTGAATAGCATAGTAGGTTTGGTCTTTACTAGAAAGAGAAGGCTTCTAACATTTCACCACTGAGTATGATGTCTGCTGTAGGTTTTTGAAAAATACTGTTTATTGGGTTAAGAAAATACCTTTATATTTCTAGTTTGCTAAGAGTTTTTAGTATGAATGGATGTTGAATTTTTTTAATCATAATCATTTTCTGTGTCTATTGAGATATGTTTATTAATATGAATAATATTGATTGATTATCTAATGTTAAGCCACCGTTGCATTCCTGGGACAAACTCTAATGGGTCATGATTTATATTATTTTTATACATTGCTGTATATGGTTTGCTAATATTGAGTATTTTATACCTAAATTCATGAATAATATTGGCCTCAGATTTTCCTTTCTCATGCTTTACCTACAGTGTATACAAGTGTAAGCCAACTATTTTTATAAGGATTAGAATCATTAGGATTAGAAGGGAATTTAAAGGGTGTCCCATTTGATCTTATTACTTTACAGTAGGAAAGACTGGAACCCAGAGAAAGGAAATAGCCTTTCCAAAATCAAACAGAGTTTGTTAGAAACAGAGTTAGGACTAAAGTACTTGGCAGACCACTTACAGATTTCCAGTTACTTCCCCATTCATGATCTTACTTTATCTTCACAACAGCCTTGCAGAGAGAGTATTGCTTATTGCCGCCATTTATGGATGGGCTGAGGACCAGAGAAATCATATCATGAATTATGTGACCCAGTAGAGCTGGGACTAGAAGCCAGGCATCTGACTCTAGACCAGAGCCCCCTCCCAAGTTTCTTTTGTTCTGTGCCCAACCCCCAGACAGATCTACTTTTTACCCTGAAAGAAGGGAACCCTGAGACCTGCATCCAAAATTATTATTTTATAAGAGTCCAGCAGTATTTTCACAGGCATGTCAAACAAATGGCCCATCTGCAGATAAACCTCAGTGGGCAGGGATGAGGGCTTCATGATCCCTAAGGGTGATCTTGGTGGAGGGATACCCTCAAGGCCAGAGTAAGTCCAGGGTCTCTAAGAATGTCTCCTAAAGTGGAAATGGGTCCAAGGCCCCTAAATGGAATCTTTGTTACAGATTCAGAGCACAGGGTCCCTAAGGGCCTGTCCTTAATGTCCCCCACAGAATGGGGGCTTCAGTTTCCCTTCCATTCCCCTCCCCCACCCCTAACCACCACAACCCCTCCCCCATATCTCTCAGCAAGCTGCTTCCTGCACCAGCACCCTTGTTTTGCTTGTGCTGTTTGTGTCTGCTTCTAACAGCTGGCCCCAGCCTGGCAGCCCCTCGCTCTGAGGATTATCCAATTATCCCATTAGCCCAGCATGTCCTTCCTTCCTCCAGAGCTATTAGCTCCGCATCTCCCTCTCCCTTGCTCCCTCCAGGGGCTGTTCCATAGCTCCCCTTGCTCCTTCCCTAGCCAGGCCTAGGGCTGGGTCAGTCCGCAGTCACACAGACTTGGGGAGCACCAGAGCTGGAAGGGACGTTTTGCATTGTCCCTCTGCATCATTTTGCAGGGAAAGAAGCTTGCCACCATACTTAAAGTCATGTGACCCGTTAGGACTGCAAAGGGCTAAGAGCCAGGTCTCTCAACTTCATGGCCATGCTCTTTCCCACCATGTCTGGTCACCACGCCTTATCAAGTGCTCACTATGCTTAGCCCTGGGTTGGAGGAGATGCCATTCCCACTCCACTCTCTGGAAGTCTATGGTTAGGATTAGAACTTATGGTCTAGGTAGGGAGACAGAACACACACTGGTGAAACCAGCACATTATCCAGGAGCTAAGTCATACCTTAGCAGAAGAGATGTTACCAGAAGTAGGTGACAAACTTCCAGTGCAGAGGACAGGCACTAAGTGCTAAAGGAACTGGGAAGAGGGAGAAGAGGCTTCCAGCAGAGGGTTCAGGAGGGCCTCCTGGAGGAGGTGGCTCTTCAGCTGGTTGTGAAGCATGGGATGTGTTGAAAATAGGAGAGATTCAGAGAGTCAGCATTCCTAGCAGAGGCCTCCCTGAAAGGGAGAGGCAGGGAATGGGTTAGGAGGGAGGAGGGTGGGAGCTGTTCAGTTTGGCTCAGCTGGGGAAGCTGGGGGTGTGGGTGGAGGCAAGGCTGGAGAGCAGAGCTGTGGCCTGACTGCCATTCTAGAGGGAGGCTTGATGTGATATACACTGAACTTCTGAGCAAGGAGGGGCGTGATTGGAGGTGCTGTGGGAAGGCTAATCTGACTGCAGGGGCTGAATCGATTATGGTAAAAAGAGAAATGCAGAGAGGTTGGTTTGGAGCTTATCCAGGTGGGTGAGAGATGGTGAGGCCTCAGCTAACACCATGACTTTTGAGGGGTTCCTGGGAGTAGGATAGATTGAACAGATTCAGAAGACATCTGGAAAGAGGAATTAGAAGGATACAGTAGATTGGACTTGGGGAGATAAGGAAAGGATTAGGGCAGTTAGGAGTGGCAGTGGGAAGTATGGGGGTAGGGAGGAGGTGGGTGAGGACCCTCCCATACTTCACCCTCAGGCACTCATTGGGTAGAGTACTTCATAAACTGGCAAAGTTTGCTTAACCCTGTGCTGCGTGAAACCTTATCTACCCCATGTCCCAGCTCCTCAAGCTTCTCCACCAGATGTCCACATGCTAACCCAATAAATTACATGTTGCCCCCACCAGACAGCAGTGCACTTCAGCTGTCACCACCTGCTGTCACTGCAGGTGGTTCTGGTGGGAAGAATTTTAGGTCTTGGGTATATTCCGTCGATATAGGGCACTGGGCCCTTTTGATTCCTTTCAGTTCACACCTGGTCATCACCCCTCACCTATACCTATAAACTTGAGTCAGGTGATGGTTTTATTTTGTTTATACTTTGTCATTCCCTCTTCCTTATCACCTATCTTATCCCCCATTCCTGCTTCGGGCTTCCAGGATCCTGAGACAATTCTGGGCAAGAAAGAAGAGCCATCCTTATCTGGCCTTATGCCCTCGTGGTTCGGGGGAGGCTCCTCAAAGGCTCACAACGATGCCCATGCCCCTTGCAGGCCAGTGAGGCCTGAGTGCCCTTGGAGGGGTCTTCATTTGCTGCAGCCCGGTAGCCTCAAACATGAACTATAGTTGTTCCACCAGAGTTGCTGTGAGCCCCAGAACTCCTGTAGGTTGTCCTACTAAGCCTAGTTGTGCCCTTTGGGACAGCACATGACAAGCTGCTTCCCTCTTCTGGTCTGCTCACCTGGTGTCATGGCTCTCCCTCAGTCATCTCCAGCCTTCTTTCCTCCAACCGTTCTCAGTTTCCGGTTTGCAGACACACCCCGCCTCCTCCCCCGGTCTTGAGTGCCTTCCTTTGGTTACTTGTTAATCCTGCCAGGTGTCACTGAGAGACTACCTTCTCTGGGTGGGCACGTCTTCATAGGGTACTTCAGTTTGTTGATGATCAGCTGTGGTGTTGGGAACTGAACACCAGCCTCCTGCCTTGAGCCAGGACCTGGACCCCGTGAGCTCTTCCCGCCTGGGGCTCCTGTTAACGGCAGTGCAATGCAGCTTGCGGCTGCAGCCATTTCTTTCTCTGGCATTTTGCACAAAGTTGGCCTCTGCTGACCTTAGCAACTGAAGTGTTCATTGTCATGACATGAACTGATGGTAGCTGGGTTCTCTCTTCCCACTTCTCCCTGCACATTTGCTTTTTCAAACTCAGTACAGGACTTTACACTGATCTTTGCTCAGTTTTCTCTGTCCGGTGCCCCTGAGGTCATTTTGAATCCTGATTCTGTCAGCTCAGACATTTATAATATCTTCTCTGTTGCATCTTTGATAAGCCTTAACTCCCCTGGACTTGAGGTGTTAAATGTATGGGACAGGATTGGGCTGCAGACAGCAAGTGATCCATAGTCTGTGTCCCTTGCCTCAGTTGTCAGCCAGTGTCCACACCCAGCTCCCGGCCCCACAGACACCAGAGGCTTCCAGGTGCCTGGTTTAAATTCACACTTGCCATGTTTCTTTATCTCATATACCTTCCAAAGTGCTTTCACATTTATTATCTGCTTTATCTAAAAGCAGGCATGGCAGTTCAAAGAGGGGCTTGCCCACAGTCCGAGAAGAAGTCAGTGGCAAGGCCGTTTGAACCTGGTACTGACCCCCATTCAGAGCTCGGCGAAGCAGGGTGGTGGTTTTAGGAGCAAGCAGAGGGATTTTTTGGCATCTCTGAATGAGGCAGGAAAGAGTCAAGCTGAAACCCCAGAGGTAGCAGAAGGCCTGGCTTGGTCTCTCTAGTCCCCCTAAAGATTCTGCAGCAGACAACAGTTGTGATGCATGTTGGGTTCTGGGCCTAAATTTTCCCAAGAGAAAACTACATAATTTTTAAAGTCCCATCTAACATTTCCAAAAATCTGAATCTAAACCAGGTTTTATCCCCCTCACTCTCCTCTCTATACCAACTAGAAAATGTGGGTGGATTGAGAAAGAACAGAAAAGAAAGATCAAAACTGTGACAACCCTCTGACAACATTTTAACTTGAAAATTGCCTGCAAATGGGTGGCATAATCCTGTGTGGGCAGATGGAAATCAGGTGCACGTCTACTCAGCTCCTTCTCCTTCACATCTCCTAACAAACACCTGGAAAACACAGCCCTGGACTTGACCGTTGGCCTTCGGAAGACTAACTCACTTCAACCTGCCTGATTCCCCAGTTGGGTGAGACCTGCTCCTCCACTGCACTACCAGAGCCTGTGTCATGCTGGTGGCCTCACCTCCTGCTGCCCCTATTGGTGGCACCTGTACACCCTGTGCACCCCCCTCCCTGCTGCCCCAGGCCCAGCATCACCAGCAGGTTCTCATTAAGTGGTTGAGAGGAACAAAAAGTCAGGAGATGGGACTCCAGTTCTAGTCTGCTCCTTAGGTGCCAGTCCAGAGGCTGATTCTGCAAAATCAATCCCTCTTTCTCCCCCCACCCCCCCGCCACACATACACACACGCTTCCCTGGGCAAGGCAGAGAAGTGTGGATGGTTCTGCACCAAGCCTTTCCTACTGGTGGGAAAAAATTCTTCGCTCAGAGGACACTGGGTCATCACACCTGTCACCTGCCTAGCCTTGTGCTGACACCCTGGCCTGGCCTCTCCCTGAGCCCAGCCCCTCTCTAAGCCTGACTAGTGGCAGGGCAGGGGGGCTTGTGGGGAAGCTCTGCTGAGTTGCCCTTTCTCCTCTGGCAAAAGAAAGGGTGGAGCCAGAGCACCTAGGAAGGTGACTCTGCACCCAGGCTCTGTGTTTTGTGTGTCCAGCCTTCTCCTTTAAGGCTGTGAGTCACCTGACATTCTCCCGCCCCACTCCTGGCTCTGCAGCCTGACAGGGGCTATCCCAACAGTGACAGTTACTGCTAATGATGAGTTACAGTGCAGTGAGGGGTGCCTTAGGACAGAGGAGGGGAGGAGAGGGCTGTGGTAATCAGACATTCTGATAGAGTGCTCTCCACTTTTCAGAGTGCTTTTTCATTCCCTGAGGGAGTGACTTGCCTCACAGCAGATCTCAGGTCTCCCCAAGTTCCTTCCCCCCTAATGTAACCTCCCATCAGCAGAGGGGTGTCCCAGCATGCTCAGGAAGCGCTTTGGGAGCTTAGGGGAAGAGTGTTCACCATGGCAGCAGCCCACAGGACTGGCCGGGAGCCTGTGTGACATGACAGGATAGGGGTGCGTTCTAGGCACAGAGTGCCATCCTGACGTGCCTTTATTTAGGCCCTGGGCATCAGGGCAGGCTGCACGGAACCATTCCTACTCCCTAAGCAGTTGGCTTCTGCGAGCCCCCTGGTTCCTGTTTTTCTACCACAGTTGCAAAGAAGGCCCACTTTCAGCTCTGGGTTATCAAGACCCAGCCCAGTAGATCCAGGGGGCAGCCTCTCATTTCCTCTTACTTCCCAGGCTGCGCTTCATCCCTGAGCTGCCTTGATTTGTCTCCAGAGCTTGTCCCCTGGTCAGTATGTGCAAAACTGAGGCTGGCCCACCCCACCCACCAGGAGCCCAAAGTGTTTTATGTAAGTCCTCCCAGAGGAAAGGACCTTAACACAAATGGGGAGGCTTGCAAAGGTAGGGGTCCTGTCTCTTAATGGGGCGAGTGATGAGCCAGGACGCGGCCTGAGCCAGGCCTCTGCTCACAGGCTTCCCTGGGGACCCTGGCCACAACTGCCGTGGAGCGGGGCTGGGACCACCACACGGACAGGTTCTGTGATGGAACTCTTGTGCTTGGAACAGGCTTGCATGAGGCATGCGGTCCATCCCCAGCCCTTTGGGAAGAGCAAGGAGAGAGCAGAGGGGCCCTAGGACAGAGCTTTAGGGCTTAGAGCAGCCCTGGTATTGCCCCCGGCAGCTTGGCCCAGGGCAGACATGCGTCTGCAGCCCCAGGGCGAGGCCAGGCCTTATGTCTCACTGCTGCTGCTGCTGTTGAGGTGGGCTCTGTATGTTTGCGTGCATACACGTGTATTCTCTCATAGTCAGGGAATGACACATGCATCTGTTCGTGTCTGTGTATGTGCGCTTACCCATGAGCCTGGCTCACAGTGGGAGCTTGTACAGGGTGTGTGTGGTGATGGGACACTGGGCCCCCTGGGGACCCGAGGAAGCATGATCACGTGGGCCTGGGCTCCAGAGCTGGCCTACGGGCTGGTCCTGCGAGGGTCTAGGGCTCAGTTGTATCCAAAGTGTTTCCTAAGACCCTGTCCCTGTTATTCCCCAACCCAAAGCCTGCACCATGTAGCCCAGCACCCAAAGCTCTGTTCCCAAGAGGCCTCAAAAAGGATGGAGAGACGATATTTCTTCTTTACCTACCTTTGTGGTTCTCTTAGTGGCCTCTTCCCACCAATTGGTCATGAGGACTGACAGCATCTGTGCTCTTGGCTGCCTCAGGCACAAAACAGGCCACTGTTCTGCCCTCAGCCTGCAGCAAGCGCAGGCCAAAGTGTGTAGGAGAGTGGAGGGAGCTGGCGTGGATGGGGTGGGCTGTGCGGTTGTGTCAGTGGTTCTGACCCTGACTGTCCATGAGAACCCCTGGGGAATTGCTGCTGCCTGGGTCGACCCAGCATCTCTGGGGTAAGGGCTCAGGCGTCGGCGCTCTTTAGAGCGTCCTAGGTCTCTTCTGTGCAGCCAGTCCAGAGGACCTCTGATAGATAACGACAGTGAAATATTGCTAAAATAAACCTGTGTTGGTTTAGGGATACTTACATATACATCTGTCTAGTAGAAGTATTAAGATGTGCAGTGGAACAAAATGAAACCCAGGAAAGTGGTTGTTTCCAGGTGCACGAAGCAGGGTGATAATATGGGGAGGGGTTGGTTGTCATGTTTCGTTTCTTGAGCAGAGTAGTGGGAACATGGTATTATTTCGTATTTTTCGGTTTGGTTGAAATAGTTCATCGTTAAGTTAATGGGAAAAAAAATCATGGATTTTTTGGTCAGATAAACCTTGGGTTTTAAGTTCACTTCTGCCATTTACTAGCTGTGTGACTGGGGCAAGTACTTAACCTCTCTGTTCAGGAGAGGTGGTTTAGTCTCTCTGTTGTTTAGTCATCTGTAAAATGGGGCTCCCAGGGCTGCGTGAGGATTACCTGTGAAGTTCTAACATTCCTGCCCGTCTTCGCCCTGAGTGTGCCTGCGAGACTTCAGACCAAGACTGGCCCTCCGGCTGGGGCACGCTGCTCACTTCCCCTGGGCCTCAGACTTCTCCAGCACAGAAGGGTGGCACCCCCTCCTTAGGCAGGGGGCCCCAGAGACAGCGTTAGAGCAGGAAACACCCGTTCCTTGTACGTTTCTTTGTTTGAGTAGGAGGAGGGATGACTCCAGGGGAAGGCAGTTTAGCCCCCCACCCCACCCCCTCATCATTTCTAGATCCCCTCTCAGCTGAGGGGTGGAGCAGGGCAGTGGGGAGTGAAGGAAACAGCTCTGAGAAGGTAACATAGAAGGAGACCTACAAAGGACATTAGGAAGGTAATGAGGGAGGGAGGAGCCTGGTCCCCACACTGAGGGAATGCCTAGGGCTGGATGGGTCTGTGGCTTCTGGAGGGAGAGCAGCTAGAGAAAGGGCCCCCTCCTTTCACATCCTCTTCTCACAGGAATGCAGGTTTGGGGCTGCACATGGGCATTTGCATTTTGGTGCATCCAGGCAGCCTCTTCCCTAGGAAGATGGGAGCCTGGGAGCCTGGGAGCCCCATCACAGCCCCAGGCAGGCAGGCTGTCTGCACATATGTGCACACTCTCTCACACCTGCAACACATACCCATATGTGTGTGCCAGGCCTGGTTGTGGAGTAGGGAAAGGAACTCAGACACCATTCTCATTGGACAAGCTTAAAACACAACATGGCTCATTTTTATTGTATCTCAGAAAAAAAAAAACATTCCCTTCAGAAGGAAAGGCAGTTAGATAGGGCCTCTACCTGGGCAGCTCTGAGCTCCCCAGGCTAACCCATCCTGGCCAGCCCCGACATCCTCCCCTGCGCCCACGCTCTGGCACGGCTCCATTACAACTCGCTGTCCTCGAAGGAGACGTGCATGGCAGCTCATGGCAGCGGGAGAGGGCTGCCTGGGTCTCCCTGGGCCAACTCCTGGTGCCAGGTTAGCAGCAGGGCTGAAACAGAGCCAGCAACCAGGGAGGGAAGATTAAAAGGGTTTCCTCACACTTACATTTTCTCCTGGAAAAAATAGTCAAACGCCACCTCTGAGCACAATAGCTCCTGAATCCTTGGAAAGTCTGGGGAGGGTGGTGTGTGTGTGGCAGGGGGGCCTTTTGGAACCACTCCCCAGCCTCAGGCCAGCCAACCTGCTCTGCCACAGCTGCTCTGCGGAGACAAGGTGGCACTTCTAGGTGCTTCTGGAGTTGGGGACCAGCCCTGGCCAGCCAAGATGCTCTCGTGCTGGGGCTCTGGCCTGTTGCAGGGCCTCCCAGCATGAAACGTCCACTTCCTCGGACTCCAAACCCTTCCTTCTGGGCCTCATGCTGCTCCAGCCGGGGCTCCCTCCTCAGTCCAAAGTGGAAACCGGCCATGAGAAGGGTCTCCGGCACATGCACTCTTCTCTCAACGTGACTGGTTCCACCAACCAGGAAGAGAAAGATTTCCTTCCCTTAGGAAGGGGCAGACTCAGTGGTTCATCAGGACACTCCTGCTCCATCCTGGGCTTGGGGACCCTCGAGGCCCAGGGACTCTGGGCGCTCTCCCTTGAGCTCCTGTCTGAGGAGCTCCACGTCTGGGAGGCCCACGTCCCGGTGGGACTCACGGGCACTCCCTCCACTCAACAGCCCCAGGGTGTAGCCATTGGGTCGCCGCTCAGGCTGGGGGGCACTGCCGTTGGCCCACACCCCGGGAGGGTGGCCATTGAGGCGGAGGCTGATCTGCTCCGCGTCGCTACTGTGAGCTGCCAGGGCCCGGGCACTGGTGCCACCTGCTTTGAAGGGCTCCCGCTGCCTCAGGATGTGGCTGCGAATGATCTTGCGGAAGGTCTGGCGGAACTCGCGGATGCGGTAGGCATAGATGAAGGGATTCACCACGGAATTGGTGTGGGAGAGGATGATGGTCAGGTACATGAGCCAGGGTGGGGCGTGGCTGCACTTGGGACAGAAGAAGGTGAAGCAGTTGATGATGTGCAGGGGCAGCCAGCAGAGGGCGAAGAGCCCCACAATGATGGCCAGCGACTTGGCAGCGTGGACCTCCTTCTGCAGCGTGGACCGGGCTCGCTCCCCCGGCAGAGGCTGGCTCTCCATCTGCTTCAACTGCCGCCGGGCTGCCAGGAAGATCCGCAAGTAGACACCCAGCATGAGCAGCAGGGGCACCAGGACACAAGCAAAGAAGTTGTAGTACACCATGTAGTTCATGGGGACCACGTCCTCAAAGAGACAGGCCACCTGGCCCACCCTGCAGCCCTGCGAGTGGTTTCTGCCCTCCTGCTGACTGCAGTTGTTCCAGCCTAGCATGGGAGTCAGGCCGATGGCAAACGATAGCACCCAGCAGACTGCAATGATGCCCTTGGCCCTCGTGCCTGTCACCAAGCCATTGTACCTGGGGAGAGGAGACCAGCGTCAGAGGCCTGGGAAACCAGGGCTAGGAAGGGCCAAGAGTCAGAAACCCAGAGCAGCAACCTGTACCTCATCCACTGGCTGTGAGGTCTTGGACCAGTCACTTCCTGCCTCCTAGCCTCAGTATCCTCTTCTGTTCAGAGGAGGGCCAAGCCTGGCCTTTTCTCACAGGAGGTAACAGGAGAGCAGGCACCCTGGAAAGGGAGACCACTGCACGGACGTCCAGATGATTTTTGAATAGTATTACGAGTAGTCCTGGGACTTAATTAGTTTGGTTTGAAGGAATTAATAAGTGATTCTGGGGGGGTGAGGAGGGGAGAAGTTATAACCTCCATGTTGATCTCAGTCGATGCTACAGTGGGTGTCCCTTTATTTAGAGTGGGAACGGGTCAGGAGGGTACTTGCTGGCTGGGAACCAAACCAGCCAGATCAAACCTGTAGGTGGTTCACATCTCTTGTGCTTATGCTCTTCCTTCCCCACTTGACTTAGGGTCTCCAGAAGCCCCTAAGGAGAGGTGGTACAGGTGGGAAAAGGAGGGGTGGAGGTCCCAGGCCAAATGAGATACCCCCTCTCCCTTCCAAATTCACCCACAGCCCTCTGGAGAGAGATGAGATCAGTATGTCTTAACATTTATATAAGCCTTAACATTCAAGAGGAAAGAGTTGCATGAGATTCTAAGGTCCAGAGAGGAGAAGTAGTCTGCCCCAAATCACTCAGTACTCTAGAGCACCAGACTCAGTTCCAGACTCGGGGAGTGGCCTGATCTGCTGGCTCAGAAGCTGACCTCAGGCCAACAAAAAAGGGTGGTATCGATTTTATTAAAAGAAAGGGCAATCAAAAAATCATCTCCCTGACTGAGGAAGGTGACCTCAGTTATCTCTGAGGGATGACTTTGCATTTAACGGTTTTGATTCCGGCAACACCAGACTGCCTTCCTCTGTACCTAGTAAACCCTACCCATCCTTTCTAAGTTCAGGTTAGATAGATCTCAGAGAAGTTTACTACCCAAGCTCAACTAATCCCTACCCAATCTGGGCTCCCAAGGCTGGGGGCCCCTTGGGTCCCTATATCCATCGCTGCATTACCATCACTGAGACAGGACATAGTAGGTGTCAAGGAAAAACATGCTTAATTCTGGAGCTGGAAGTATCCATAGAAACTAGTCCATGGGGTAGCAAACACAGGGGCCTAGAGGTTACAAACGTGTGAGGCAGGCAGGCTGGTGGGTATTTACCCTGTGTGCAGGAGGCAGCTGATACCACTCAGCCACCCCTCCCCCACCCCCACCATGCAAACTTGCCCATGCTGCCAGATCTCAGGAGGGTCTGGGAGCTGGTTTTTCTGGGTAAAACCTCCCATGGTTTAAATTTTGTCAACTGATTCAAATTAAGGGGAAAAAGAAACACAGTGGCCTCTGACCTCTAGTCTATTCCAACCCTCTCGTTTTATAGGTAGAGAAACTGAGGCCCAAGGAGAGGAATGGACTTGCCTGGACATTCCAGCAATCCAGAGGCAACTCGGGCCAAGGTAACTTCCTCATTTCTGAACCCAAACAGTAACCTAGCAGGACCGTTCTCCCGAGCTCTGCAGCCCCATTCACTGGGGGCTTGGGTGCCTGCAGCAGGAAGAGGGTCATGGACTTGCCCATTTCTGTCAAGCCACAGAGAGCCTATACTGCCCTATTTCCTGTTCTGGAGCTTCAAACGTGAGGTCACAGGGTTTTTTTTTTTCCATTTATTACTTATATAGCACGTGCTCTGTGCCAGGCACTGTTTTTAGTACTCTACAAATAGTAATTTATATGATCTGATTGAATAAGAGGCTATTTTAATTTTTTAAATATTTATTTATGTATTTGCTGCACTGGGTCTTAGTTGCGGCATGTGGCATCTTCATCGTGGCACGCGGGCTCTTAGTTGTGGCATGTGGGATCTAGTTCCCTGACCAGGGATCGAACCTGGGCCCCCTGCATTGTGAGCTCGGAGTCTTAACCGCTGGGCACCAGGGAAGTCCCAGGAGGCTATTTTAATGTTGATATTTTTCTGAAGAAAAGCATATTCCCTCTGGGTTCTAGCGATGGTGCATTCTTGTTTAGCCATGTTGTCACTGCCTCTCTGAGCCTCAGTTTCCCTATCTGTAAAATGGGACTAAGAATCTGGGGCTTGTGAGCACTGTCCAATGAGGGCAGATTGTAGAATTGTTGGGTGAAAATTGTAGGGAGATGGATTGTGGCTCAGGGTAAATGAGCTATTCACAGGAGAAATGGACTGCCTCAGGCAGTGGTGAAGCTCCTGTCATTTGAGGCAGTCAGGCAGAAGCAAGCAGTAATAGGGATGGTGTAGAAGATCCTGGAGGCCACCTGCTTTGGGGATTTTCAAATTGTTCTCCAGCAGCAACCCTTCTCACCTGCATTCCCAGGCAATCACAGAATTGGAGCTGCCGAGGAAGAGAGGAGGCTTAATAATATTCACTGAATGAATGAACTGCGGGGGAAGCCAGGGCCCAGCCTGAAGGCTTCTGGGGACACGGTTTGAAAATTCCTGTTTTGTCCACTTGTCTACATTTAGATGAGGAAACCTAGGAGAGGAAGTCTGCCACTGCATTCTGAAAAGAAAGCTCCTCCTGTCCTGAAGACAGACACAGAAACACATTGATAGCACTTGTCTCTGTATGCAAAGGATGTCTGGAAGGATTCCCAACACTGCCTTCCAGGAAGGGAGCTGAGGTGGGGCAAGGGGGACAATTCTTTACCATATATGCTTTTGTTCTTTTTTGATGTTGTAATACATGCAGGTATTATTTATTTTAAAAAGATACCAAACAGATTAATTTTGTTATTCGAAAGAAAGCCTCTTAGGCTGAGAGCCCTGGACCCAGGCTCCCAGGGGACTGGATCAACATTAGGGCCCAGATGGAACCATGGCCAAGCCACAGCCTGGCCCAGCAGCATCTCCCATCCCCTGAGCTGTGTCTGTGACTAAGGCAGTCACATCTTGCCCTCCTGGGCCTCAGACATAGACTGCCTGCCTGGTGGAGGGGGTGCCAAGGCCATCCAGGGTCATGCTCTGCTGTTCTGGGGAGCCCAGAAGTGTCATAGGAAGCCGGTGCCAGAACCACAGCCCCCGCGTTTAGAGGTGTTTCTGCATCCCTGTGTCCTCCAGCTCACAGGCTGCCCCTTCCTGGGGGCTCCCCATTACTTACATTGGGGGCTTACCCTATGAGCCAATAGTACCCCCCACAATTCAGGTCAGGGCTTCCCGTGCATTTGCCCTTCAGTCAGGAGAAGGCGGAGCTTTCCTAAGTTGTCCAAAGGAGCCACTGACCTACAGCTAAAACCCAAACTCCCTCCCAAGCATGGGAAGGCCTGAGCCAGCCTCACAGCCTCCCTGTAGGCTTGTTCTCCTCTCTGTCACCTCTCCCTGGCCCAGAGCCCACATGCTTATTCCTTCCCTGTGGCCTTTGTCCAGGCTTGGCCCCCTTGTGTTACCCCTTCCCCCACACACGCCAATGCCCATTCCAATGCATCCCCAGCAACCCATGGCGTCACCTCCTGCAGGGAGTCCTCTCTCCCAATCCTGCCCCCTTAGAAGCCAGGGTACTCAGGTTTTGTTCCCTGGGGCAGTTCACCACAGAGGACTCTGCTGCCCCATAAGAAGGCCTGTTTCCCGAAGGGAGAGAGCAGTCAGAAGGGGCTAAAGTGAGAGATGGGAGACAAGGGGTGTGGAATTCCCCTGGGAAAAGAAAGCCTTTGTCACCCTGGGAATTCTGTCCTCTGGGGACATGGAGAGCTCCCATCCCTGCCTCTGTCCAGGCCCTGCCCTAGCCCAGTAGGGTCCGTGTACTTGGGAAGGAGCACATAAGATTTTTCTGAAACTGAATTCTTTTTAAAAAAAAGAAAAAGAAATTAATGGTGAACGGTGCAGGCCTGGAGCTAGGCATCCAGAGCATCGGTCAGAGGCTGGACTTCAGGTTAGCCAAATGGACTTACTGAGTGGATCAGGAAACAGCACACAGGAGAGACTGGATTCCAGCTGGAAGGGGACAGAGGAAGGGGGGACAGGAATGGGCACCCTGAGCCAGGCAGCAGTCCCAGAGCTGCCCCGGGTTACCATCTGCCTCCATCTAGTCCCCACTCATGCCCAGCTTGCTCTCAGGAGCCCCACACGGACAACTTTACACACCTCGTTCTCCCAGCCCTCGCCAGCCCAGTACCCTTGAGGAAGAGGAAAGTGGAGGGACCCAAGGGGACCTGGAGCAGGGTGAAGGGCCCTGGAGTCCCCCATCCGGAGACACTTTTCCTTCTCTGGCTCTGGCCTCCCCACGAGTAACAGGAGGGTCATAACATCCGCCCGGCCACAATGCCGGCCGAGAAGATCAAAGGAGACGCTGAGCCAACATCCTCTGGCAAACGTGGAGCTCTCTGCCCCAAGGGGGCTTGAGCATCATCACCACCGTCATCCCATTGGCTCCCTGACCCAAGACAGCCAGGCTGACCCTTCTAAGCCCTATCAAGTGGAGCTCAAATGGCCAAGGTCTGGGTGGAACTAGGTCCTGCTCTGGAAGACTGTGGGAGTTGGGCAGGCAGATGGGGTTGGGAGGGGGGGCCAGGTCCATGGCTCTGAACCTCCAGCAGCTTCAGAAAGACCTGAATCTCCATCCACCCACCCTGCCATCCTTCCTCAGGGACCCATCACTCCAGTCCACTCACTGGGCCCTCAGAACACCTTTGTGAGCTCAGAGGGATAGAGACCTGGCCCCTTTTATAGATGAAAAATGGGCCCAGAGAGAGGCAGCTGACTTTCCACAGTCACACAGCATGTCCCATCCTCTTGCATCAGGGAGGATGGGACTTTTGACTCTTGAAAAACAGAGACAAGAAAAAGAAGCCAAGGAAGGCCCTTTAGATTGAGACCAGCAGCTCTGATCTCTCCCTCGAATCCACTGCTCCTTGAATCAGGGAAGAAATTGAGAACGACACCTCTGCTCCCCACTGAACATTCCGCCAGGGCCGGCCCGGCCCAGCCCACACTGGCCTGGCCCCGAAGTGGACAACAATCAATCAGCCTGGGAGCCCTAAGGCCTCTGTGTCCTGGTCGAGCCTGGACTCTGGCTCTGCCCGTTTAGGCTGGTCCTCTATTAGGACCAGCCAGAGTCCCCTTTTCTTTTGACAAGGGTCCTAGGCTGTCCCGAGACAAAGTATTCTGGGAGGGCCACACGGGGCCCAGGCTCCTTCCTTCTTAAGCAGCATGATGAGGGTGTCTGTCTGCTTTTCCCTTAGAGCCCAGGTGGCCCAGGTTCTGGGAGACAGGGGCCACCCTATGACCAGCTCCCAAAAGACTGAAGTCACCGAGGGTGGCAGTCATGTTTCTTCCCAGGCCCAGTCCTGACTGTGCTACCGACTCATTGCATAGCCCTGGGGGCTGACTCCCTTCTCCGAGCCTCATTTTTCCATCCATAAGATGAGAGGAAATGACCTCTAAGGGTGCCCCTGGGTTTGACACTCTATATTTCCATTTGCTCATTGAGCCTGTTCCCTGTTCTGGCTGGGGCACCCCCAGCCCAGCGTGGGGCTGGTGGGACTACTCTGGTTCAGAGAATTCGCCACTGGATGGGGCCACACCATCCTCTGAGACCTTCCTCAGGGCCTGCAGCCATCTAGGCTGTGGAACCCAGCTCCAGGGTGGAGGGGCGAGGAGGTGGGGCAGAAGGCCCCCAGGCCGGCCCCCAGGTGGGGAGGGACACACTTCCTAGCCCTGTCCATGGGTTGGTGGTGGTAGGTGGAGGCTGTCTTTAAGTGAACTCAGCCTCAGGGAAAGTCTTTGTTTACACAATACATGGCTGAAGTCATTCCACAAAAGTTTCACCATAAAAACCCCCATCCACCAGCCAGCTCCCGTCCCCCATGAACACTTGGTGACTGAGCAGCACAGAATTTGCATAGAGGTCCAAGTGACTCACGAAGGCATTTGACCAAGTCACTTCCCCTCTCTGGGTCATTTTCCTAATGTGCAAGCTGCAGGGCGGCCTGGAGGAGCTGGAGGAAGGCAGGCGGGTAGGTGGGCGGGCTTCTAGCTCTCAAGTCCTGTGGTTTCCCGTGGTGCCCACCCTGCCCCACTGTCATGCTGTGTGAAGAACGGCCCAGATGCACCCACCCAGGCCTGGGCTGCACACATCTGCCAACAGCCAAAACACGGCAGCCTCACCCATGTAGCCCAGGGGAGCCTGGGAAGGACCAGCCTGCCCTGTGCCCACAGGGATCAGCTGGTGTGGCACAAGTGCTGGCCATGTGCCAAGCTCTGGGCAGCCCCAGACTGAGCCCCATGGCCCTGTCCTCAGCTCAACACACTGACCCCAGACCAAGTCCTGACCCCAAGTTCACCCTGACCCCTGGTTCACCCTGATCCTGGCACAGACCAGACCCTGACACAGGGAGCGTTTTCACAGATGTGGCCCCCAGCATGAGGTGTACCAGGGAAGAGAATGTGGCTCACCGGAGTGGGATGCGGATGGCGATGTAGCGGTCAATGGCGATGGCCAGGAGGCTGAAGATGGAACTCTGCGTGAGGACTAGCACGAAGCAGGCGAAGAAGAGGCAGCTGTGGCAGGCGGCACAGAACCCCGTGCTGATGGTTATGGCAAAAGGGATGGCAAGGACCCCCACGGCGATGTCGGCTGCCGCCAGGGATACCACAAAGTAGTTGGTGACGTTCTGCAGATTGCTGTTCAGCCACACAGCCCAGCACACCAGCACGTTGCCCAGGATGGCCAGCACGGCAATGGCCAGCTCCACCGTGATGTACACCGAGGAGCCCATGTTGGGCACAGCTGCAGATGGGCAGGGTCAGCAAGGACGCAGGCCAGGCCAGCTCACGGTCCATAGCTGCAGCACAGCTGGCCTGCCCAGGCCCTGAGCCCCTTCACAGGAGCCAGGAGCGTCCCTGCCGTTGGGGGGGCCCCCCAAGGGCTTTTCACAGCCAACTCCAAGTCTTCAGAAACCAGGCCCTCTCCAGGGGCTCTGGCGGCATCTTGGCTCAGCTTAGCTCCAGAGTTCCTGTGGTACCTGCCAAGGGAGAAGCCGCGTGAGGAGGTGGACCACTGGCAGGGGCACAGCTGAAGATTCCCAGGGGCAGCCCTCAGCCCCGGATCCCCAACACCCTCCCCACAGGCCGGGCATCAGCCTGAGGACGACCTACTGTGCCCTGCCTCTCCCACCTGAAACAGAGGGCCAGGGATCAACCCCAGTCTGTTTTTCTTCCAGAGGAGCTGAGAACTTTCAGAGTTGAGTCACTTGTGTTGGCCCCCAGGCTCAGCTTCTCAAGCCTTCTGTGGCAGCTCTGCCAGTTTCCTGGATCCCTGAGCTCACCACTACCCTACGACCCTCCCTCCTGGAAAGGCCTCCTTAACCCCTGGATCTCCCAGGGCCACCCACCTTCTCTCTCAGCCAGCTTCAGTCTGCTCCATCCCCCTGAGAGCGCTCCCCGGGGACTACCAGCACCTACCTTTGCTGCCCGAATAAGGAACAGGCCCAGAGACCCCAGAGCTCTGATCTGGGAGGATCTGGTGGCCCTCTGGTCCTGTCTCCCACTGCTGGCAGGTAAGCCCTCTTGCCCTCACTGGTGGTGCTGCACAGGGTGTTGGAGCAGGCACAAAGGGAGCCCGCCCCTCAGCAGCCCCCGCCAGCTGACTGCACATCTAGGAGGGGCGGCTGCCTCGCCTCCCCCCTCACTCCCTCCTCCCACACCTGCTCCCCAGCCTGCTTCTCTGCCTGGCTGGTGCACTCAGCCAGGCTTGCCTGGGGACTGCGGGCAACAATGTTTCTCCTTTCTGGGCCTCAGTTTCCCCACTGATACAGTGGGGAGGTTGGACCCCAGTAGCCTCTGGGGGCCATTTCAGCTCTCACCCATGATTCTATGAGAAGGGAGTGAACACATTTGAAAGGGCTCCCCCAGTCAAAATGTCATAGAAATGTAAAGAACTAGTGACACCCAGTAGAAGCAGAAGTCTTAGTCTCTCTAGCCCAAACCCCCAGGGATCCCCCTTGAGCTTGTGAAACAGTCTCCATCGCCCCTGCCAGTCCAGGGGCCTCTCCCCATCACCTCTACCTCCCCCTTGTCACACTCACTTGTGCTGCCCAGCAGTGTCCTCCATGCCAAATCCACCCCCTCCTGCAGTCCTGGGCTTTCATGGTCCAGGTGCACATGGAGAGTGGCTGCCGCCTGCCTGGGAACAAAAATCCTGAAGCTGCCTTTCAGGCTCACATGTGGGCTCGGGGTTGCATCCCCCCTCTCTCTTCCAGGATACGAGGGATCAAGAGGACTGGCAACCTTGGGAGAAGTTTGCTTATTGTCCCTGCCTGTATTTCAAGGGCCAGGCTCCCCCCACCCTGTCCAGGAGGTGATTTAGAGCTGTAATAGATGACCCCAAGTTTCCTTCTAACTCCAATCTACGTCAGGTGGCAGGAGCTGGGTGGGCACGGAGAGGTACAACAGAGAGGCGTCCCCCATGCCCACTGGGAGGCTTGGAGGGGAGTGCCCAGCCCCAGGAAGCCGGACAGAGAAGAGGAGGCCGAGCTCCTGAGAACCCAAGGGGTTCCTGCAGCCCACGGCTTCTCCCAGGCCTGGCAGGAGCCTGCCTCCAAGGGGCCATGGACAAGTCTCACCGAGCCCCTGCTGTGCACAGGGCATTTGCCAGCCAGCTACTTAAAAAGCATGTCACTGGCGGAGGTAGGGCAGACCAAGTCTCCTGGTGCCAACTCTGGCCACACAGTGTCCCTTGGTGCTCCCGGCCTGCAGCCCAGAGTAGCATTCACCAGGGGCACCCTGACTGCAGAGGCTATGTGTCCAGTGTCTCGTCCTCATTCTGCAGGAGTGAAGTGACAGCCCCTCGTTCTGCAGGAGTGAAGTGACAGCCCCAGAGCTGCCTTCCATCTGGGGGCCTCCCAGGTTCAGCACCACCAGCAGCGGACCACTGTCCAGTCAGGCCCAGCAAGCCCCAGGGACCCTGCCTCCTACCACCAGTGAGCCACCCATCCACCTTCCTGTCCTCCTGACAACCCCCTGCCATCCTTTTTACCCTGGCCTCAGCCTCTCCTGGGGAATCTGCATTGACAGAGACACAGCCTCTGCCAGTCCAACCAGCCCAGGCTGGAAACCTGACTCGGCCCTAGGCCATCATCCAGATTCAGAGGGTTCTTCCCAGGGTCAGATAAGGTGGGGCCACCAGTGATCCACCTGACCCAGATAAGTACCATGTTTTTGTGGAGCTGAACGTGGGCTGTCTGGCCCCACTGCCTGGAGCCCTACTGATGGGGTCACATCATTAGCATCTGCCCTGGATGTTGGGCTGACTCCATGTGGGCTGGGATGCCCAGCATAGAAGGGTGTTTGGGGACCCTAACCCAAGTCCTCTGTTTGGTGAGGTTCTCCTGGCAGACTCGGGACTCCTAAATGCTTGGGGCCTCCCCATCACCTTCTGTACTGTGGGCTCTCAGGCCTCATAGCACCTGGTACCAGCACCCTTCCTGACTAAGCTGAAGGCACCTTCCTACTGTCCAGCAAGCCTTGGGTACCTTCCCAGTCTCACTGGATACAACAGACCCTCCAGCCCAGGTCAGCCCTGCAAGGAGCCAGACACACCCCTGCCAGCTGGGTCTGGAAGGCTGCCTCCCTGCACACTGGGCTCCCCATCAGCCTTCTACAGCTTTCCTGCAGGCCCTCCAGCAGCTGCCAGCACATCCCGGGTTGAAGCTTGCCTGGCCACACAGGCAACCTGGTTATCTGGCAGACTAGAATCTCCCAGCCCCAAGCAGAGCACATCAGTGGAGCCCAGGGCACCGCGGGGTGAGCAGGGCACGGAGGTAGCTGGGAGGAGGTTGGAGCTTCCCAGCTGTCAGACCGCAAATCAGCCCAGGGTTGGGGGTGCCCTAACTTGGGGCCTTTGCCAGAGTTTTGTAGTAAAATGCTCCCATGATGGCCTGTTCTATGGTACTAATGAGTCACTGACAGGAACTGGGAATCAACGTACACAGCTGGGGAAAACCAGGCTCCAGCCACCACTGAGCCACCAAGCCCTGTGCTCTCCCAGGGCCCACCTGCCTGGACTCCACTCCAGACCCTCTACAATAGTTTGTACGGCCTGCTTGGGAGCTCAGGAAATGAGGGTGCAGAGGCCTGTGGGCCATCTGTGTTCTCACTGGCTGGCCCCATGAACTTCACTCCACAGATGAGGAAGCTAAGGCTCAAAGAGGCTAATGCCCTCCCAGCTTTACCATGAGCATAAAAGCGTGGGACAGAGCTGGGGGAATGCCCATGAAAAGCAGCAGCAGCAAGATTTCCTAGGGCCTCCTGGCCCCTCTCTGCTTTCCTCCCTTCAGAGGCCTCCTAGAGCAAGAGTGACAGGAAGGTTGGAGGCCCAGGGGGAGGGGGCTGGGGGCGGGGCCAGGATCTGGCAATTTCCTGTTCCTCTCTGTTGGCTCTAATTAATCCTTGAGTCATCTGTTGCTAGCCAAGAGGGGAAATGAAATATTAATAATGTAATATTTCCTTGTGATTGTCCCTTATTGGGGACAGGGCAGAGGGCAGAAGCCATCCCATACAGATCAGAGTTACATGCTGGGGAAGGTGCATGATAAGCCTCAAAAAGACAACCCCACAGGATTCCCCAGCAGTTAGACTCAAAACTGCTGCTTCTTCCCGCCTTTCTCCTTACCCTCACCAGTCTGGTCACTTTAATTAAAACTCCATTTAATCAAACCTGCACATTTCCTGGCTCCTTGTACATCAGACTAGCAAGGCTTTCTGTACACATGCCCACATGGTGGCTGTACCCCCCAGAGCCCGGTGGATAGAAGTGTCCGCCAACTTCCAGGCAGGACCCTGCACACCTGCTCCTGAGTGCAGCTAAGGGCAATGTACCAAGGCCAGCCTAGTGCCTTGGGCCTGTTGCAGCCACACTGGGCCTGTTCCTGGGCTCCAGAATCCCAGCCTGAGAATCCTCCACTACTTTCTCACGGCAGATGTTTCCAAGTACCTACTCTGTGCCAGGCAGCATCCCAGCTGCTACAGCACAGGGAGATTTGTGCCACCTGCTGCTGAGCCTGACCCCAACAGGCCCTGAGCCCACAGTGGGGGGCCTTAAGGCAGAGTTGTCCCAGGAGACTGTCCTGAGAGCTGGCTACTACCTAGGTGTGCAGGTCACTCCCCACTTCCAAGACTTCAGCTCCCACTAAGATGAGCCTGCAGACCACAATTTCAAAGCACAGGAGGAAAATTAAGGGTAAGAAAGATAAGCAACAGCAGCCAAAATATAGAGATTAATTCATTCCAGAGATGAAGATAATATAGTAATCTAATAATTTTCAAAGACATTTAGGATCTTCAAAGAGATAAAGGAGTAGTATCCATAAACAAGAATGAGAATTATTGGCAGAACCAAAACAAGAACAGGCAAATATGAACGAGAAATAATATAAAAATCCTGGAAATGAAAAACAGAAGGATTGAGGAGAACACAATTGATGTGCTGTCATGTGCATACAGTTTGAGGAGACAGTTGGGGATCTGAAGACCGCACTGTGGAATTCTCACCCAAACCTCAGAGCAGGTAGTTGAAAGAAATGGAAGGTAGACTGAGCAGCAGCACCTCAGTGGGAAGGGAACTCAGTGGGAGAGTGGAGAGGTCAACAAGCAAGGGAGAAATAGCTGGACAGGCAGCTCAGCTCTGCCCCAACCACAAGCCCTCCAGTGGCCTTTAGAGTGGCCCAGGCCTGGGCACAAGACTCCCAAACCTCAGGACCCTGGGACCGGCCAGGCCCCTCTCCGAACCCATCAATGAGAGCAGGGCCATCTCCAGTGTTGCCTGGAGGTGAGCATCCTCTGTGTCATGGCACCTCTTCCCTCCCTCTCTCCCTCCCTGCAGGGTTGCTAGCAGCTCCAACTTCAGGAACCTTGTGAGGGCTGGGCCCCAGGTACCCTGGCAGGCACCAGTGGTGTCCCTTCCCCCACGGCCCCTGGGGTGTGCAGCTGCTGCTTTCAGAGCCTGGGGGCAGGATGTGGGCAGGCCTGGGGCTGAGAGCCTGCTCCCTGCACTGAGTCCCGCCCCCAGAGCAGCCTCCACGTCAGCAATGCCGGGAGCCGCAGGGCCTCTCTCCCTGCTGGGGGCCCAGAATCCCCCTTCCACCCCCTCGTGTCCAGGCCAGATGCCAGAGAGGCCACAGGCCCTGCCTCTTCCCAGCCTGACATGGCCACTCACCCCCATGGGCTGCCTCACCTGACTCCCCGCTCCAAGGGGCCACTCCACACGCAAAGTGCTACGTGCCCACCCTGTGTTGCAAGGAACCCAGATGGGATCCCACTCCTGCTCCATCCCACACTCCCTGAGACCCTGAACAAGAGGCTTCCCCTCTGCACTGTGGCCCCTCTGGTACAGCAGGCCACAGTGAGACAACCTCCTCACCCACATGGCTCAGCACCCACACCTCTCAAGTGAATCTTCTACTGGCATGACGACAGGCACTACCATGTCTGAAGAGGTCAAGATGGGGGGGGGCTTTCTAAATGGCCCTGAGAACATAGACCCTAGTGGGCCCGGGGTGGGACCCTGACAGAAGGCTGGCCTGCTGAAGGGGCAGTGCCAGGTGCACAGCCTCAGGAGCTCCCAGAGGGTGGGTATGCTGAGGATGGGAGGCAGGCAGACCCACTTCTGGGGTCCCTGGGACGAAGATGTGATGATGCAGCCCTGGAGGCTGAAAGGAGAGAGCAAGAGGGTCAGCCAGACCAACTCCAGCACGGCCCTGCCACTGCTCCCTGGTCACTCAGTGGCCTCTGGTACCCGGCTTACGGTTTGCAGAGGCCACTGAGGGGCCAGAGGTGAATGCTCTGTGACAGATGGGCAGACACATACCAGCCCTGGGGGCCTCTGGGCAGAAACCACTACCCTGACAGCAGGGAGGCACCAGAGTGGCACTGACTGCCTCTCCATGGCGCACCAAGGCAGCCTTTCTTCCAGGTGACAGCTGGGCTGACGCGAGCAGCAACAGAGGTGGGAACCGCAGAAAGACCCTGCCCAGCAACTTCTGAAACAAGCTTGTCCTATGGAAGGGGTTGTGGGCCAGAGGAGTCTGGAAGGGCTCTCAGAGGAGGGGGCATTCATGCTGGATTTGAAGGGTCAGGGAAGAGAGGAAAGGAGATTCCAGGCAAAGGCAACAGTCTGTGCAAGGCCCAGAGGCATGCCAGAGAAGGCCTGCGGGGGTCCTGGAAAGCTGAAGCCTCCTGCCTTCTCTCCCCCATCTCCCCCATCCACCATTCTGCTCCCCCAGCTAGAGTGAGGGCAGCTGAGCTTCTCCAGTCCCCATCAGGAGTCAGGATCCCATGGCTTCCACACTCTAAGGGCCCCTTGCATGATTCTGTGGGCAAGGGCTGGGGGACCTCTGCCACTAAACTGCTCCTTCCCACCACCCAGAGCTCCCAGCCCTGTCCAGGAGGTGAGCAGTCTCTTGGGAGGGCTCCCTGCATCCCAGCTCTGAACTCCTGCCATTCCTCACTTCCCTTCCCCCATCTGGGCCCAGCACAGACTTCCAGGGGCCCACCCTTAGCACCGCACTCCCACTGCTCCCTTCAGCCTCCAGACCATGGGGCAAACCCTCCCTTCTGTGGCCGCCAACATTTCCCAGGCCCAGATCCTTCCCTAGGGGCCGGAGCTCATCCTTCTGTCAACTTAGCACCTGACACCAGTGATCTCCTCAGGGTCCCCTGACACACACACCAAAACTTCTTCTCAGCCCATCCTTCAAGCCCTTGCCTTCCCTCAGGCTGTGCTCGCCGTAGCTCTCATGTATACACATCTTTCAGCAGACAGGACTGACCCCCACAAGACACTTGGGGTGGCAGTTCCAGCTCACTCAGAGTCAGGTGGCTCAGGAGTCAGGCAGGTTAAATGGGAGCAGGAGTTGCTGAGGGATTTCAGGTCACTGCTGAGGGCCACCAGGTGCTGTGGTCCTACACAGCAGACCTAGAGGCCCTACATTTTGCAGGGTGTGATGCCAGGTGCTTGCTCCCAATCCAACTCCAGTCCACATGTCCCTTGGCCAACAGCGATCTCTTGTGGTGTCCCCCCCAACCCCATAAGGCTAACAGCCTCCCTCCCAGGTTCCCAAGCTCAAGCACAGATCCCAATCTGTCCCCCACAACCAATGCCTGTCTCTCATTTACTCTCCACCACAACCCTCGTTAAGCATTGCTTGCACCATCATGCTTATTTTACAGATGAGAAGGCAGGTTTGCTGGGGCAATGACTGGCCCAGGGCTGCTCAGCAAGTGAATCAAGACTAGAACCCAGGTTTGGGCATGGAAGTCTCTGGTCCGTTGGGTTGCCTCTGAAGCCAGCCATTGCCCTCTTAGGCTGTGGATTCCTGGGGGCAGGACCAGTGTGTGGTCAGAGACCTGCACTTCCCAGGCCAGTGTGAGGAAGGCAACACACACGTCCACCAAAACCCACCTGGCCCAAAGCCTGTCTCCTGCCAGCCATGTCTGGGCTGCCCTCAGCCTCCCTGAGGCGATGAACAGAGAAGCCAGCTTAGCCCAGAATCTGGTCTGCAATGAGGGGATAGGGAGGGAGGGGCAGTGGCCCAAGAGACACCAGGACCTGGGAGAGCCAGGGAAACCCTAAAGGGCAAGGGTAGAGCAAGGAGGTGTGGACAAGCCTCAGCGAGGAGCTCCCGCCATGGACCAGAACCTGGGAGGGGGCCTGGCCCATAGGGCAGAGCCTTTCCAGCCCATCCAAGGCATCTAGGACCAGACCCCGCAGGACTAAGGAGGCAGCCCCTGATGCCACACAGCCTCCCTAGCCCACTGTGCTCCCAAGAACTCTCCATCATGGGCCCCAGGGCCAGGACACGCAGGGGCAGCCCTAGCGGCATAGAGGTGACATGGATTGTCTTCTGAGGGTGCAGAGGCTGGGAGTCTATGGAAGCTGGATAGCAGAGGCCAAGGAGAGGGCAGCCTGAGCTCCAGGTGGGAAAGGAGCACAGGCCTGTGGGTGGAAGCGGGCCTAGGTGCCGCCTGAGATGGGGAGGGAGAACCGGCACAAGGGGCCGCCCTAGTCCTCCCCCAGGGGTCAGCTGCAGTCCAGAGAAAAGGGGGTGGGGACTTCTCTCTTTTCTCCCCTGCGGAGCCCTCGGCCTCCGCCTTCCTCCCATTGTACAGTCGGGGAAATTGAAGTCTAAAGCGCGGTGGCCGCGCCCGCAACGCAGACATCCCTGCTCCGCCGGCCCCGGCCCCTCCTTGATCCCCTGGGCATCCCGCGCCAAGTCCCTCGAGGGCCGCCACCATTCCCGCAATTCCTACGTCGGCTCAGGGCAGCCCGGCGGACGGCCAGGACAGTCCGAGGCGCGCCCCCAACCCCGGCCTCTCCTGGGACCCCTAAGTCCGGTTCCCGCCACCAATGCCCACTGGACGCGCCCGCGCTCGGCCGGCGTTCGACTCCCCCTTTCTCGCTGCGCCCCAGGCGCTCGGACGCCGTCTGCTCACCCAGCCTCCCGGGAACACCTGGACGTTCGGCAGCTCCACCTGTGGAAGTTCTCGTCTGCGGGGTCCGGCCCGCCCTGCTCAGGCCGGCCTCTGTGTCTCGAGCCCAGCCAGGCCAGGGCGCGCCCCGAGGGCTCATAGAGTACCCGGGCGGCCCGTGGCCCAGAACGCACCGGCGAGGTTCCCGCCCCTGCCGCTGGGGCCGCGCTCTCTCGCCCCTTCCCCTCCCCGCTTACCCTGCGCACCTTCCGGTCCATTTCAGGGTGGCCCAGAGGGTCTGCGCACCGTCCCCCGACCGGGCTTAGGGCGACAGCCGCACTCGAGCCGCCCCTGCACCCGCTGTTCCCGCCGCCGCCGCGGGCAGGGCTCGGACCCCGGCCCACGAACTCGCTCTCAGGTCGGCGGGAAGAGACGGAGCGGCGGGGCACCTGAGGAGGGGACCCGCGCCTCCCGCCCTCCCAGTCCAGCAGCCTCCGACGGCCCCACGCTGCCCGGCCGCCCGCCCGGGACCCTGGGGACCCCGGACGCGGGACCCCACTGACCTGCTGCTAGCGCGCCGGCTCCCGCCGTCTCGGCGGCCGCTGGGTCTCCAGCTCCGGCCGCGCCGCCCGCGGGCGCCCCCTGCAGGGCGGCTTCCAGACCCGCGCGGTTCTCGCTCCGCCCCGCCGCGTGGGGAAACCGAGGCCAGGTGGCCCCGCCAGGGCGGCCAGCCCACAAGTCCGGCTGATGCCCGCCTCCCGCTCCGGCGCGCCCTCCCAGCTCTCGCGTCCGTTCAGGCCACTTCCCTCCGGACCACACCCCCTCCCCTTCGATGATTCTCTCACCCCTGGGTCCCAGAGCCACACTCCCTCCCCTCCTCCAAGAAGCCCCAGGCTGCCCCTGCCGCTTGGGTCCTCCCGGAGCCCTGCTGTCCCTCATCATCGGAGCTGAGCGGGTCGGTACCCCTGTGTCATCCCGGGAAGCGTCCTGTGCCTGCTTCTCCTCAAATCTTTCCATGGATCCCCAGTTCCTGAAGGAGAAAATTCGGCCTCATACCAGGGTCCTCAGGGACACGCCTGCCAGTCCGGTCCACAGCCTTGCTCTCCCTCCCTAAGTCTGGTCCTGCGCTGCTGGGGGTGGAGGGCTGGTACCTCAGCTCAAAGATGCCTTTAAGAAGTCAGCCCCAATTCCAGTGATCCCTCCAAGAACAACTCAGCTCTGGTGCCTGGTCAGGTCCTTCCCCCTCCCCAACTGCTCTGAGCAAAGAGAGAAGGAGTCACCTTCTGCATCCCTGACTAACCTGGAATCTCAGACCCTTGCGCTGGGATTTCATCTTCCTCCCACCCCACAGATCCATGTTGTGGTGATTCCAAATTGGAAACGACCTCACATCCATCCAGCCCCAGTCCACCTTCAGACCCTTGAATCTGGACAGAAGTGGAGTAACCCCAGTCCTGTGCACAGCAGGACGAGCTGCTCAGAGGCCAGGGTGTTGGTGGCCAAGGGTTTGCAGGAACCTTGCATTCTCAAACCTCCTGGGACCAGCAGGGTCACGGTGGGGTGGGGTGGGGCAGAGAGGGGGTGTTGCTGGCCCCCAGGGTGGAGGCCAGTGGGAGCAGAGGCCGGAGGGAAGGGCGGGTGGGAAGTGGGAGCCTGCACAGGCACTTGGCCAGCTCCTCCATCCCAGGAGCAGAGCCCAAGGTACCAGCCTCCACTGCCTGGCAGCCTCCCCAGTTTGTTGCCGGCCCCATTCAGCCAGCTTGGATCCCCTGCTCCCCGTTTCCCCTGATGTCCAGTGGGCCCCTGTCTCCAGGCACAGGGAGGCAGAATAGGGCATGCTGGGAGGAGCTGGGACTCCAACATGAGAGAAAAACCTGAGACCTCATGGGAAGAGGCACGTGAGAATGTTCAAATTGGGAACCTCCCCGTCCTGATTTCCAACCTCGTCAGCTGCCTTGCCCCCACCCCCCAGTCCAGGCTGTGGTCCAACCCCAGCTGGCTCTGCCATCCTCCCCTGCACTCACCTCCACGGAGGGGAATCAAGACCTCGGCTGGGGTTGCCTTGGTTGCCTCACCTGTAAAATGGGACTATGGCCTTCCTGCCCTGCCTCCTCCTTAGCTGTGCCAGTCAGACCATGAGGAACCTGGGGAGGTGCTGTCCCACTGGGGGACCCTCCCCCCAGGCCCTTGGCTTCCCTCCCTTGCTTCTGGGCCATTACATGGGACAAACTCCTACAGCTGGGACAAAACCCTCCTGCCAGCATCTGTTGGGCCCGTATTCACTCAAGTCCTCACTCAACAGACATGCAGGGAAGAGCTTGAGAGCCACCTGGGGCCCAGAGAGGACTATGGGGTTCATAGGGCAGAGACCAACACTCAGCCAATACTGGGGTCACTCTTGTCCCCTAGTCCCCAGCATGGGTCCCCATGAAGCTCTCCCCTGCCATTTCCATTCTGGGGCCCAATGGCCGTCCTGCTGAGACCTCCCCAGGTGTGGCCTGCCCCCACACTGGCTACATCCAGTGCCCAGGGGCTGAAGGCTTCATTTCTGTAGCTGGCCCTCAGGGCCAGGGTGCCAAAGCCCTTAGAGTTCACTCGTGGGGCCCAGTAGGAAGCCCTTCCTCGGTGTGGGTGCCCCAGGCCTAGGGTGGTCAGCAGGGCCTGGCTTGGCTCCAGCCCTGGAGCCAGCTCCCTAGGCCCTGGAACCCACATGGCCTTGAAGCAGCATGGTCCCCAGCCTTGCTCTACAGCAGCCCCTGTTAGAGATGGGAGGGGATGGGGGTGGGGGTTGCTCCAATGGTCTTGTGTCATTTGCCAGGTGCCTTTGTCCAGGTCCCCAGTGAAGCCATTGCCCAGAGAGCACATGACAGGAAGCAGGCACATGGGAGGGCTGTTCACGAACTCTGCCTCCCCCATGGAGCGGATGTGCTCCTCCAGGCCCTCCTGGGGGACCCTCTGCTGCCCCACCCCACAAGCCAGCGAGCCCCTTGCCCTTGGCCTTGAGGGTCCTCCTCAGGTGCCAGGCTCCGGGAGCCCTGCAGGCCTGAGGCAGCACCGAGGGTGATGGGCTCAGGGATGCCCTGGCCGGCCCCATCTACTACCTCCAGGCCCTTGGTTTCCCTGCCCAGCCTCAAGACAAGCTGTGAAGGCTGTGGGCACCCACCCTTCCTTCCCTCAAGGCCCCCGCTCGGCAGGCGAGGCAGGGGGCCAGCTGGGCTCTCCCGCTCCAGAATTCCGTTCTCAGACTCCCACCCCCAACCTACTCCCGCGGGCTCTTTGTTCCTATCCAGGATGCACCTGGGTGGCCTCTGGCCCGATTGTTTGCTCTGGGGCCAGCTGGGCCAGAGAAAGGCGGCCAGACCCAGGATGAAGCACCCAGTGGGTGCCGGGGCCAGTGTCCCCGGGAGCCACCAAGCCACCCTGAGGTACTCACCAACTTCTCCTCTAAAGGAGCAGGCACTACACACTTCCTGGGGTTCTGGGATTGAGGAAGTGGGGGGACCTCACGGGACTCCACTTTATACTCAGACTAAGGCCCCAAAAAAGCAGAATCACATGAGGAAGCTCTCCAGCCGCCCGTAGCCAGGCAGCTGCAGGACCACCCCATCCTCCAGCCCAGTCCTGGGAGGATGCTTCAGCCCACGATGACTTCTGGTGTCACACGGCAACCCTGCTGGGAACCCTGTGCCTCTGAGCTGATCTGGGTGCATCCCTGTGGATATGGAAACTGAGGCCCAGATGGGAGTGGGGCCTTGTCCTGGACAATGGTGGCAGGGACAGCCCCTGGCATGCAAGACTTGTCACTCACAAACCTAAGAATGGCCCTAAGCCAGGGCCCCAGGCACCCACACAGCAGCAGCTGCCAGAACATGAAAGCCAGCCCTCGCCACTCTCCCAGGACCCCCGCCTCAGACCTCCCCAGGTACCTCCCGCCCCACTTCACAGAGAGCCTGGGAGCACGGTCCAAGGGGGACCCTTCCTGGGGTGACCATGACCATATCGCAGAGGTGGGAAGAGCCCCAGCCCCTCACAGGTGTTGGTGGCAGACCTGGGTGTCCCTGCTTCCTGCCTGATGGGTGCTGGTAATGGTCCACCCCGTACTCCTACCCAGCCCTTCTGGTTCTGCCACCTAGGATTCCAGACCTTGTGGTGTCTCCCTCCTTGGAACCCTGGACCCCCCACCCGCCCCAATAATGCAGACATCACCATCCAAGGGCTCCTGGGGCCTGCCCTTGCCCTGGGCCTGGCACAGCTGGGGTGGCACAGACTGCAGGCCATGTCCAGTCACCCTCTGCCCTTCTCCACAAGACCCCAGCTCCTGGCCCTTCCTGCACACCCAGCCTGCTCTCCCAAGTGCTCCCCGCCAAGGGAGCGGGTTGAGCCCAGGGAGCGTGGAGCCCTGTCCTCTGTGCACCCATGCTGCCTCCTGCACCAATGACCAGGGCAGCCCAGCGAAGTCCTGGCCTGCTGGGGCTGGCACTCTGGCCAGCACTTTCCCAGCAACCTGGGGCCTGACGAGAACCCGCCCCTCACCCCGACACAGCACGGGGCCTGCAGGCACCAGAGCCCTGATGTCTGTCCCTGTCCCCCCCTAAGGGACCACCTTAGACAAAACCTGGCCAACCCTGGGCCGCAGGAGTGCTGTGCCGTGGGAGGGAAGCCAGGCCTCCCCAAGCCCAAGAGGACGCTCCGCAGTCTGCCCAGCCGCGCCTAAGAGGCTCTGGAGATGAGGAGTCGGTCTGCTACTGGGGCAGCTGGCACAGCAGGCAGGAGTGTTCTGGGGAGGGACCCCACCCTGTGGGGCAGCAGCTAAGACAGCAGAGCTTCCCCCACTGCCCAGGGTCCCGGGTGGGGTCCCCCACTCCTGCCGCCACATGCAGGACCCACAGGCCCGTGTCTCAGAGCCTGTGGCCTTGGCTGGACGACCTCCCTGCAGCAGCCAAGGGAGGGAGCTCAGCGTCTTCGGCCCCGGCCACGTAGCCCTGGCCACACAGCTGCTGAGTGGGGAGAAGCCGGGCCACCGCTCTCGGACACACACACCTCCACTCAGCTGGCGGCTCTGGGCCTCCCGGGGAGCGAATCAGTTACCATATGAAACCCTGACCCTGGGGAGGGGGTCGCAGGCCTGGGAGGGGCGCCCAGGTCTGCCAGTGTGAACAGGAGGGGACGCCACGGCCTCTGCATGTGACCTGTGTCATGTGCAACGTGACGAGGTGCAGTGCTGTTCCCGGCTGTGCTCTGTGGAGTCACTGTCATTCCACACAAGATGCCCAGGAAGAAAGGCTTGATTGGTTGGGTGCCTGTGAGTGGTATAATTATTGATTTTTTTTCTCTATAATTTTATACATTCTCAAAATTATCTCCAAGAAGACACATTTCTAAAAAAACCCAGAAAACCTCAAGGCACCCTCCCCAACCCCGAGCAGCACATGTCTGGGCCACAGGTGGGGGGTGTGGGGGCAGCTCAGGCGGTGCTTCTGGGGCCTGATGCCCATTACAGAACCTCCGCGGTCACAAGGCCGCCCAGGCCGCATGGCTCACCTGGGCCATCCCACCCCAGATGCAGGCAGATGGCCAAAGCCTCCCCTGCCCCACCCCACTCAGGCCCCCTGGCGACGTCTCCTGACCTGTGGGCTTAGGTGCCCTTCCTGCCACAGCCAGTCCCTGGAGGTGGCGAGGGTCCTGTTCACAGCGACCCAGAAAAGCCCAAGCCTGATGTGTCACGACAATTTTAATACATTCAAGAACATTTAATAGAACAAAACCTTAACAGTATCATCAGTCAGCAGAAGCTTGTTGTCGAGAGAAAACCAACACTGGTCCTTTTGCAGTAAAGCTTGTGCTTAAAGGGAGGAGGCAGGATGTCTTCCTGGAGACTTCGCAGCAACTGCCACTGGGCCCAAAGCACCTCACAGCACCGCTTCTAGGAACACAGGACCGCCCAGGGTCACCCCTTAAAGCCAACAGTACAGGGATCCTACCAGGAAAAGCAAAATGTCTTGCTTCTGGAACCTTCTCAGCTGTGGATCCATGTGGAAATCGTGAGCGGCTTGGCCACACAGCCTGTTGTCAGAGAGGCGGCTGGGCACCCAGGAAGCCCTCCCTGCAGCCCCCTCTGCCCCGTCACCAACCCCGGGGGCTGAGGCCGGGCAACACCAGCCCATCAGCAGTGGCCACACTCCTCCAGAGGACACCGGCGACCCCCCACCACCACAGGCCCTGCAGCAGGAGCCGCCAGGGACAGCGGTGTGAACTGCAGACCCAGGAAAGTCTCCACTGGCCAAAACAACCGCCTCACATAATAAATAGGCAAAAATGTGGCCGCAGATCAGGCACACAGGCCACCATAAGAGCAGATGAGAGAAAAACCAAGTGGAGAGACACTGAAAAGCAACAACTCTCCCCTGACAGTCACTCAGCTGACAGCACAGGTGCCCAGCAGGGCAGCAGATGCGAGCGAGGACAGAGCCTGTCAGGGAGGAGGGGTCTCCTGTGTGCTCTGGGCTGGGCACTGCTCTGCAGCTGAAAACAGGCATTTCACCAGGAGCCTCCCCGGGGGTGGCAGCCGGTGACCTGGGCCAGCGGGCTGCATGTACAGCCCGTCTCACAGCCGCCCTCTGCCCTGGGCTGTTGACTCGTCCGACCCCTGGTCTTGAACCTCCTGCTCATGCATGGAGCCGCAGCCCCCAGGCTGGCTGGGCGGCCTCCCCAAGCCCCCGCCTTGCATCCTGTGGGGCAATGGCTGCTCTTCGTCCTGCTTATTTGTGTTCTGGAAGTGCAGGTCTCGAAACTGTTTGAACCAACAGCGGCTCCCCGTTCCCAAGAAGGGCTGCTGAGGGTTGTCATCTGGATGGCGGCGGCAGCCTCGCCTGCAGAGCTAAGGCACTTTCTTCCACCCCAGCCAGGAGGGTCACTTCCGAGCGACTCAGGGACTGAAATCGCACCATCTGGGCCCCTTGACTTGTTCAGCTTTTCCTCCTGTTTCTTGCGACGTTGGTTCTGGCTTTCATCACCTTATGTCCAGATTTTGTGTTTTATCGCTACACTTACCAAAACAATTTAACTTTGGTACTAAGAAAACAAAAGCCATTTCCCCCCAGTATTGCTCATAAGAAAAAAAGAGAACTCCTTAGGAAAGATTCCTTTGTCTGGAACCCTGAGGTTGGTGCTGGGTTTCCGAGCCCCTGGAGCTGGAGATTGGCAGAGCTTGAGGGCGGGGGGCACAGTCCGTATCGCTGGCGAGGATGCCCTGTCACACAGGAGGGGAACAGGGGCCTATAAGGTACCCACTCCCCCCACCCCGCCCCGGTTCTCAGGGGCGAGCAGTTGAGGTGCTGCAGGAAGCTTTCACAACCTAGGGAGCTGCCCGCGCACGAATCCCCTTCCCTAGCTTGGACCGTGAGTGAGCCTTTCCTCCCACCCCAGTGCTAATGGTTCCCCAATCTCTCCAGCAAGTCAGCGTGTGCGCGGGGCCCTGGCCGCGGAGGCCAGGTGGAAGAGCCTGGCCCGAGTGCGGGCCACACAGGCCGAGTCCCCTGCTCGCCGGGGGCGGGGCTCACACGCTGCGGGGCGGCCGGGGCAGAGTGTAGGGAGCTGCGTTCGGGGTGACCGTGGGGCCTCAGGTGCTCAGGTCTCAAAGTACTTGTAGATGGCCGTCACATAGAGCATCACGTTCTGCCAGTCCGGCCGCTCGGTCCCGACCATCTCGTTAATGTCCTGACAGAGAAGAAGAGGCTAGTCAGAGCCCGGGTTGCCTCCCAGCCACAGCACCAAGGGCTCTGGGGGTGGGGGCCTCCCTCATGGGACTTTTGTCCGAGTCTCACTGCACGGGTCAGCAGCCAAGTACCCAGGAAACTCCTCGCCCTGGGCGTAGGCAATGTCCAAGCCTCTCGCCCTGCCCAGGGCTGCCCTTCAAGGCTGGAAGGGGCTGGTCTCCTCTGGGGGAGGGGGAGTTGGGCCCTCCTCCCCACCTGCCTCTCCTCGCTAACCCCTCCGGCATCACCTCTGAGTGTCCTTCCCACCAGGCACTGCCTGCCCCACGGTGGGCGACCCCCTGAAGCCCTGGAAGCCACAGTTCTGTGTGTCCTGCGTGGCCCCCGTGGCTGGGGAGACATCAGCTGACGCTGCTGGGAAGTGGGCGGGGGACCCTGGGCTCTGCGACGTGCCCGGGAGGCCCCCAAGAAAGACCCGCTCTCCTTGCAGGGCACTGCTCCCAGGGGTCCCATGGGTGCGAGACACAAATGAGGACCAGAGTCAATGGGATGGGGAGAAAGAACACATGTATGTTCAGTGTAAGAATCTCAATGGAAAGTTTTTAGGCTGGGGAACTGCCTGCTTATATATCAGCATTTACACATGGTGTAAAACATCCAGGTAATGAGAAATATTTCAACTGTAATTTCTCTCTCTCTCTATATATGATTGAATAGAAGCCACTCAGAAACACGTATTTCTGTGAACTCAGAAGACATATTTATGGAACTCTACACAAACACTCCTGCAGGGTAAAGATGAGTGCAAATATGTCTTCAAAGCTATCAGCTGTCACAAGGCAGGGTGATGGGTACCCTCGGGGTGGGAGGTGGCACTGGGGGTTCCTGACCTGGCCCTGTGGGGTCCTTCACTCTGTGGACCCCCGAGCTGTGCAACACCCCCGTCACGTTAATTTCATCAGCATCTCTGGGTGTGGAAGTCTCTGGCTTTGCATTTGGACGAGGTATTTTCTCCCTGGAAGTCAGACTTGGTGACGAGGCAGGAGCCCCCACGGAAACACGTCTGTCCTGAGCTACTGTAGTCCAGAGCACAGCCCTGACCCCAGGGCTCCTCCGCCTCCCTTCCGCGCCCTTGAGAAGCGCTCTGGGGCCTTGCCCTGCCCTCCCCTGCCTCTACTTTGACACCCGAGGCAGATCTGCTGGAATGTGCTTTTGACAGCGAAACGTGACCACCCCCCACTAAGGGCGCTTCCTTGGGACACTTGACGGAAGGCATAAAGAGCGCCGGGCAGGGGACCATCTGCACCCCACCCGCAGGATGTCCTTGCGGCTGGTGCAGGGCCCGCCGGGGCCCCAGTCCCCACCCAGAAGCCTCCTGGTCACCAGGCCTCCCAGGGGTCTCTCCTCAGGGGACGGGGGCTCACCAGTGTGGACTTGATGCCGACACTCTCGGCAGCCTGGAAGGCCAGGGTGAAATTCCTCCGCTGGAAAAGAAACCGTGTGACAGGTGCATGAGCGGGGCCGGGGAGGGCAGCCTGACAGCCCGGTCCACAACCATGCCCGCCGCCCCGCCCCTCTGGTGACAAGCTGCGGAGTGACACCCACACACTTGTTCTTTCCTCTCCGCACAGGAGGGTCACTTTTCACACATCAGCTCTGAGCTGCCCAGCACCCCCAAAGCTAATAAGCAACACCTGTGAAATTGTTTCCTCCCCGTGGGGGTTTTCAAAGGTCATCTGAAGGGCAGGAGGGGCCAATGGGAGTGCACACCAGAGGGCTTGGGCCTGGGTCCTCTCCCAGTGCCCGTCTGGGCAGGGCTGCACCGTGAGCCGGTCGTGGCTGGACGTGGGGAAGGTGGCCTGGCGTGGGTGGCGCTGCCCAGACCACTCTCCTCAAGAAGCCCTGACCCTCAATGTCGTTCCCAGAGAGGCCACCGGGGTGTGCGAGGAGCCAGCAGCTTGCCCCCCGCACCGCCATGGAGGGCTCTCTCCCCTCCTCACCGCCTGCCCTCCATGGCCTCACCTTATCCTGACTGTTGAGCTCCTGGTAGGGAATGTGGGCGGGCAGGTACGTGTGCAGGAGAGCACAGAAGGCCAGCCCGTCGTTCCAGCTGCTGCTAAAGTTGGTGATGTCGATATTCTGCAGGAAAAGAAAGAAAACATGTGAGCAACACACACTGCGGGCTTCTCAGGAGATGGCCGAGGGGGGCGGAGGCCCCCAGGCCCAGCAGGCTGAGCCTCTGCAGGAAGCACGGCAGGATGGGGGGCTGGGGGCCGAGCCCAGGACCAGCTGGTGTCCGTGACCGGCCCCCACCCTGCACACCAGATCGCTGCAACCACAGCAGCAGAAATTTGAGCCACCCAAACCCTGGCCTGAGAGGACACAGCCCTGGGGGCCAGGGGCTCCGCCTCTGGGGCACCGGGGAGCAGCAGCGCTGTGTTAGGAAGAGCTGTGGTCCAGCCTCCTCCCCATCATTTACAGGACATCACAACCCCTGCACTCTGAGGACCAGCCGCCAGCCTGCACTCGGCGCCAGTGACCGGGGGGTGGGGGGTGGGGGGGTGCGTGGGGCTCCCACAGTGCATCTCCGAGAACCACCTCGACTCTTTGAAGGGGCACCTAGTCCATATTCAAATTAAATTGTTCACAACTACAGAAGAAACACGTCATTCAGAGTATTTTATTATATGATAAAGCAATTCAGCTAGAAAGTAGCCTTTACCTTTATTTGCAAGAACTCTTTTGAAGCTGAAACTCCACAATGAAATTTGGAAATTCACACGCTTTATGAAAATGCCACAAACTGAAAAAGAGAGCACCCCAACCCCCAGCACCTCCTGCTTCATGTCTTACTACTGTTTCATGCAGCCTTCAAATGCACGAGTCCACTTCCTGGGTGACCGTGCTCGAGGCGGCAGTCCTCACTCCCCGGGAGCAGCGGCCAGAGAACAGCAACGCTCCTCACCTCCGTAGGGAGTGTTCTAGGAAGTCTGCCGGCCCGACCCCCTTACAAACCGTTGGGCCCGGGGGCAAAGGGCGGGTGGGGAGGGTGGGGCTCTCCTGACAAAAGCAGCAGGTAGTGTGGACACAAACTCTGTCACCAAAAGGAAGCGTCTAGCCCTGACTGCAGGCACCCAGGACGCTGCCCTCTGGGGACTGCTCAACCATGACCCTCTGAAGGGCAGCAGCTCCGGGGGCAGTGATCCCAGAGGTCACTCCCTCAGTGGCCGCCAATCCGGCCTGGAGGACTTGTCCATAAACTGTGGTGAGGAAAGTGATCAGGTTAAGGTGCAAAGGGGCGCAAATCTGCTGACAGCCCCAGGGAAAGGCGGCGGTAAGGTGTGGTGGCCGTGGGCCATCTGACGCGGCCATCGAAGGGCAGTGCCAGCCACTCAGTGACATCACCACCCCCCTAAGATGAGGCCTGGGCAGCCCCTGCCTCACTGGTCCCCACACTTGTGACCGTGAAGACACTGCCCCGACAGGCTGGCTGCCCTCACAGGCCTCTGCTCCGGCAACCACCACAGTTATGGCCATGGCCAACCTGTCCCTTTGATGTCATCGGGATCTCAGGAAGCAGCCAGCAGGGGCGCTTCAGCCCCACCTGGGACTAGGACCAGGGAAGGAAGTCACCTGTCCAAGGTGTGGGGCTGGTGGGTGGGAGGACAGGGCTGGGAACCCTGGTCCCCAGCATCCTCCGGGCCGTGTCTCACTTTAATTCTCATAAACCCCAGAAGCGTTTTTCCATGAGGCTCAGGTCACAGATGATTCCTGTGGGATTATTCCTCCCAGTCGTCAGGGCCAAACGCCCTGACAAAAGAGCCAGGACACTGGTCGCCATCGCATGGGCAGCAGGGAATGAGCTTCTTCACAACGTGTCCCAGCTCTGCACGGGGCTGAATGTAGCTTACAGCAGCCAGAGGCGCCGACCCCTGCCCGTGGGTCACATGCACGCCCGGAGGAAAACAAATCTCTACTTCCTGCCGCTAGGCCTGATGTGGCGGAGCCTACGTGCCTGGCCTCACCGGCCTGAGGCAAAGGCCCCAGCACCAGAGAAAGCAGCTGTGCCCCAGCTCCCAGCTGTGGGAACCCGGCCATCCAGCTTCCTCCAAACAGACCAGACCCCCAGCCTGGACCCCGCAGTCAGAGCAGCACCTCGTGAATGAGGCACCCCGAGGAGACAGCGGGCCTGGGGCCCCAGGGCAACGACGACCAATTTCCAAATCAAAACAGCTGAAACCCAGACCACTGCCCTGCTCCCTGCGAGATGGAGGGGGCCCAGCCAGTGTGGCCCCGGCCCATCCAAAGACGCTGGGGAAGCAGACAGGCCCTGACACAGGGGTGGGCGGGGAGGTGGGGAGGCCTGCACCCTCTGCTCCCATCTCACCATCTACTTCAGTGTTTTTCATGTTCGGGGCTGAAAAATCAAACTATTGATACTATGAAATAACACAGACAGAACACAGAAAAGCATGGAGACAGCAAGGCTGTCTCCAAAGCTGAAAAGCACAGGGAAGGTGGGACGTTCCCAGCCTCCTGTCTGTGCTCTGGGCCCCACGGCTGTCACAGCGTATTAATAAAAGGACAGGATCCATAGAAAGAAAGAAATGCGCGGAAAGGTACAAACACTGTATGAAATTGCCAGAGGAACGGCCGTTCCCACGGGAGCCACCCCCTCCCACTACCGGCTGTGCCCAAACAGGGACCACAGGGAGCTCCAGGCCCCCGAGGTGAGCAGTGGGCAGGGGACCCGGGCCCCACCCCACCCGGTTTCCTGAAGAAGAGCGCAGATAACAAGCTCTCATAAAATCATTCAACACCCAAGGCCGGAGGGATGGCGACGCTATGACCGCTCATCGCAAAGCAACTCAAATGCCACAGGGACATGCATGGACCGTCTCTGCAGGCCTGTGAGGACACCAGAGCCGCAGCCCTCCAGGGTGGTGCAGGAGACCTTGGCCTTGGAGGGAGCCAGAGTGCTGACCCCCAGCGAGACACCCTCAGGCCTGCAGGCAGGGGCCTGGGTATGAGTCGTCTGGGGCTGAGCTGGGAGCAGGGGACAACAGGGTGGCGAATAGGGAGGGGAAGTGAGGGCTACAGAGGCTCCGGAGAAAAGCAAACTGGACTTGGGGACTGACTGGCTGTGAGGAAGGAGAGAGCCCGCAGTCTGTGCCGGCAGAACTGGACAGCAGGGTCCTCCAGTGACGCACGGCTCACTGGGGGGAGGTACTCCCGACAATTACGTCTGTGGCACCCAGGGAGGTGCCTGGTGCTGACACAAGGGTCTGCAGCTGGGGACGCAGTGTAGGGGGGGCGCCGGGGGTGGCCGGAGCGGACAGTGCGCAGGAGGGAGGCCTCAGACCAAGCCCCTCAGTATAAGCGCCAGGCAGAGGAGAACCGCCTTCAATGGGACACAGGGGAAGGCCCGACAGGCGGGACAAACCAGAAGCCAAAGGAAGAAGCGTCAGAACTGGGAGGGGTCAACAGCATCAGTGCTGCCAGAAAGCCCGCTGAACAAGGCAGCACTCAGGGTGCCACTGGTCCCAGTGAGCAGGTCGCAGAGGAGGGGTGCCACGAGCCACAGCACGGGGCACATCTGTGCAGCCTCGCAGCTCTCACAGGCAGACGTCCTCACGCACGTCCTTCACAGAGCTGCCTAGAGACGGAATCTCTGTTTTCAGAAGGTGGTACTTCCAGTGAAGAGGAAGGCCCTTGACTATGAGACCCGTCTTCCAGTGCGTTTCTCTCTGAAGCAGCTGCAGGGTCAAGGACCTTCCGCCCTACGGGCCCTGACACCGCAGCTCTGCAGGTGGCCAGCTGACCCCTTTACAAAAAATAATACTCATAGAGCCAAAACTGGTGCTTTTTGACGGGAACATGCACACTAACGGGAGGATTTTCTTCGCACTATTCACAGGCAATGCCAAGCTAAGAATGAAACAGTTTTCTTTTAAAATAGAGACACAGTAATTATAATACAAGTTGCTAATTAATGAATTCAGATTTCGCATTTAGCTTTCAGGTGCCTTCAGGCTCTCCTACTGCACAAGATAAGTCTAAGTTTGGACAAAAACAAGAGGGTTACGGGAGTTCAAAAAAGCCTTGAGGGGCTCCCCTGGTGGCGCAGTGGTTAAGAATCCACCTCCCAACATAGGGGACACGGGTTCGAGCCCTGGTCCATAAAGATCCCACATGCCGTGGAGCAACTAAGCCTGTGCACTACAACTACTGAGCCTGTGCTCTAGAGCCCACGAGCCACAACTACTGAGCCCACGTGCCTAGGATCTGTGCTCCGCAATAAAGAGAAGCCACCACAATGAGAAGCCTGCTCACTGCAACAAAGAGTAGCCCCCTCTCGCCGCAACTAGAGAAAGCCCGCGCACAGCAACAAAGACCCAACGCAGCCAAATAAATAAATAAATAAATAAATTTATATTAAAAAAAAGCTTTGAGCACAGACTCAAATGAGGTGCTTCACCCCATTTTCCTTCCATCCAGGAAGGGCCGACGGTGATCTGTAGGCAGATGGCTGTGGCCTGTGTGCAGGGCCCTCAGCTGCCCTCTTCATCTCACCAGAGCTCAGACTCCCCTGGCCCCCGCTGCCCTTGGCGGGCAGCTCCCCGAGCTGGGACATGTGCCCTCCCCGCTCCTGCGCCCTTAGATGCGGCCTGCCCCCACCTGTGGCGGCAGGTGAGTCCCACCTCTGTGCATCGAGGGTTGAGGGCTGGAGTCTGAGAGCCAAGAAGTTACACAAATCGCCACAAAAAAAGATTAAGAATAGGTCATAAAACATCTTAAAATGTTTTAATGTGTCTGAAGTTTAATTAAGGGCCATAAAATGCACCCCAAATACCACAGTTGTTAAGGTTCTGATCTATTTAAGGAAATGCCATTTTCGGGGGCACAAGGCAAAGGGCCAAAACCCATGATTAATCTCTGCAACACTCACGGCACCACTTCCTCCGCCGTCTCAGCCGCCGTGCTGGGATCCCCCCGTGTCCGTGACCATGACCGAGCACACCGCCCGCCTTCGGGAGGCAGAACAGAGCCACAGACAAACCCCTGTCCACGGGGCCTCGAGGCCTCAGCCCTGGGCCGAGGGACAGGGTTTGGAGGGTGTTAGGGAATCTGGGTGAGGAGGGTGGGGGATGCAGTGCCTAGAAGAGAGGGAAAAGCCACCAGGAGGCGGGTTTTAGCGCTCCGGGAGCTACTGTTAGCGGGAGGCCCCAGAGGCCCCGGGAGGAACACGCAGCAGCCTGCTGGTGCTGGGGTGCCCACGCTGGCTGCACATCTGAGGTGCTGCCTGGGGCCTCCATGCTGTCTCCTGTTTGAAGTTGAGCCAGGCTCTGCTCCAGGTCAGGGGAGGGGAGAGGAGAGGAGGGGGGAGGTGGCAGGGGTCTGGGGAGTCTGAGGCCCGCTCGTCACAATGTCCATGTCGGGACGTGTGTAAAGTGGGAGGAAGGAAGGAAAGATGCCAGGGCAGGCAGCCCAGGGGGCCAGCGACCCCGGAGACAGGCCTGCATCTTGTGCCCTGTGGGGGAAGGGGTTCCAATAAAGGCCTCAGAATCACGGGCAAAACCTTTTCAAGGTGACACCTCTCAGCCATCCGCCGGAGAGGCTGATCCGGCCGGTCTGGGCACCATTCTCCGTAAAGTTCCCCAGATGCCCTGAGTGTGCAGCCAGGAGGCAGGACCACCGACCCGAAGACCAAAGGCAGCTGGAAACATGGACGGGACATCCCAGCATGAGGCCTGGCCGGGCCAGCTGGACCTCACTCAGGACCCTGTGCGCTGGGGAACCAGGCCAGGATCAAGCACTGGACGGAACCTTCCTGACCAGACTCGACAGAAGGCAACCAAACAGCCGATGGAGGAGCCTGTCTGAAAAGAGGAATTCCTGGGACAGACAGAGCGAGACCAGCACTGTTGGGCGACCGCGATCAGCAGCGGTAGCGAGCTGGCCTCCCTCCCCTCTACCTGGTCGGACGGACACAACTCCACCTGAGGGGCTTCTGCCGGAAATCTGAGCTGGAATCAGATCCAGCATCGAATCTACTACCAGTTTATATCAGGGACAGCACTGCAGGGCTGTCAACACCAAACCTAAAATGCAGACGCTCCACAGGACACAGTCCAATTCCTTCCAAAGACAAACTGAAAGGAAACAAAAAGAGGGATGGGAGCTTTAAGATTAAAACAGACTTAAAAGAGGCATATTATCCAAATGCAATGTGTGAACCTTATTTGGATCTTAAGTCAAGCAAATCAACGGTAAAACTGACCATGATTCAACTGGGAAGTCTGACCTCTGTCCAAATATGTGGCGACATTAAATGGCTGGGACCTGCTTCGGAATCACCAGGCAGGGGTGGGAGAGCAAGGACTGTGCGCTGACCACCTGGGCCTGGGCGGTGTACTGAGTGTCCTTTTGCTATTCTCACAGCTTTAGTGTGTATCTGAAAATTTCCATGAAAATCAAACAAACCTACAACTCAATGACAGACAAACAACCCAAAGGCCCAAATATGAAAATGGGCAGAGGATCTGAACAGACATTTCTCCAAAGTCGACGGACAATGGCCAGCAGCACAAGAGAAGATGCTCAACGCTGTTGGTCACCAGGGAATTGCAAATCAGAACTAGGCTGAGCCACCACCTCAGGCCGCCAGGATGCACAGTACTTGGAAAACTGGAAACAACAGATGCTGGTGAGGATGTGGAGAAACCAGAGGCCCTGTACTTGCTGCTGGGAACGTAAGACAGCGCAGCTGCTGTGGAGCAATGTGACGATTCCTGGTCACTTACACGTAGAATCACTATGCGCCCCAGTGAGGCCACTCCTTGGGGACAAACCAAGAAGACCTGAAGATGGCGTGGACACAAATCCCCCACACGAGTGTCCACAGCAGCACAGAAGTCCAAAGGTGAAAGCAACACAAACGTCTACCAACCGGAAAATGGATAAACAAAACGGGGAGCATCCCCACGATGGGGCGTTTTCGAGCCACGGAAAGGAACGATACATGGTACAAAGTGGATGAATCTGGAAACATTACGCTGAGTGAAAGTGAGACACAAAGCCCACAAATTACATGACTCCATTTATATGAAACACCCAAAATAGTGAAATCCAGAGACAGAAAGCAGATGTATGGCTGTCAGGGGCTGGGGCCAGGAAACAGTTCCAGATGAGAAGTTCTGGAACTAGAAGGTGCTGACGGACATGCAACAATGCGAATGTACTTAATGCCACTCAACTGTAGACGTAAAAATGGCTAAGGTGGTAAGTTTTATGTGTATTTTACTACAATTTAAAAAATTGTCTGATGTTCAGAAGTAGCTTATGCTCAGTAAGTCTGTACACCAGGTAGGCCTCAAAAGCAACTAACTTACCCACAAGTGTTTACTGAAGAAGTTACGGCTCACGTGCAATGACTCACGAGTGCATTTTATGGGAATTTACTATGGCCCTGGCCCTGCTCTAAAATTTTTAAATTTCTTAAAAACAAACAGTTAAAGGTAGAAGCAGGGTATCAGTCTGCTTCCTTTACCACCAGGATACACCAAGCACTCTGCCAACTCAAAAGGGACCTGACCCACCGCCCATCCTGGGGATGGCTGTCCAGTGTCCTGGGAGGGAAGGGGCCGCACTGACCTGCAGTGACGCTGCCTGATGTGCTCAGGGTGCGAGCACACATCCAGGAAGCAGCTCTAACTATGCTGAAGCTCCACAGAGTCCAACGTAGAACCATGCACCACAGGCTTAATGTGCTGTAATAACTCTTTTTAGTCAAATGAACCTATTTTGAGGGGACACTTCATGTCACCCTAAGGGACCGGATTGATGTCCCCATATTTCCCATAAACCCCTCCCAAAGGAAACTTTTTGTGTTGGAGCACACAGGGCCCATGAGGTCTGCTGTCTGAAAATTCAGGAAGCGGCCACCAGGCAGGGATGGTCGGCAAGAGTCCTTGGTGAGGTCAGTTAAGTCACGAGCACTGGGCAAGTCTGAGCAGTTTTATTAGCAGCGTAGGAACTAACTCTTTTCTAGACTGCGTCTAGCTCTGACAGGGTTATTACTCACTAAAATGCAATTTCAACTGAAGGAGACACAGTACTCCCAGCTGTACCTTTCCTGTGTGTGCTCCGGGGGGCGTGGGCATAGAGGGAGAAGGGTGGCTGGTCCCAGCCCCAGCGGCCCAGGGAAGTGTTTGAGGAGGAGAAGGAGCACTCCTGAACTTCCCAGGACGGCCTCTTTCAGGGTATTCTTGGGACAGAGGTCACCAATCTTGTACTCAGGCTCTGAAACATGGATGCAGTGCACTCTGGGCGCTGCAGCCTCGAGGGCTGCCCAGCATGAGCAGCTCTGACTCGTGGGAGCCGCTGTTCAAAAGCCTTCTCCGAGGAAGGGCCCTCAGTCTAGCTGGAGCTCCTGGGGCAGCTCTCAAGGCTCACTCTCCCCCGGCTTACGTCTCAGTTGATGCCTTCTACCGAGCTGAAGGCTCCCTCTCTGCAGAGTAGGAGGCATCGTGGGTTTAGGGTCCCAGGGACCTGGGGCCACTCCTTACAAGCTACAGGGCTGTGGGCACACAGTTTAACTTGGAGGAGTCTCAACTTTCTCATACACAAAATGGGGAAAAGACCCAATTACGAGGATTTAATAAAGTGCCGGCTAGAGCTCGCAGGTCTCGCTCGACCCCTCATCCGGCCTCCTGAGGCAGTGCTGACCACCTTCCGTGACACAGATGGGCGCAGGCCAGGGAGGCCCCGCTGGGTCCGAGTCCCTCTCCTCTAGTCAACACCCAGCCCCTGGGGACCCCTATCTGGGCCAGACATGAAAACTGACGGCTCCGTGAGCGGCCCGTCTCTGTCGTGGGACCACAGCGCCTACGGCCCGAACAGCACCAAGCAACGGTTTTCCGCTCAGGCTGCAGCTCCGCGAGCGGCTGTTCTCCACCAAGCACCGAGCAGAACCCTGGGCTGCTTGCAAGGCCCTCCGCAGAGGCTGCTCCAGAGCTGGCTTAAGAGCAGTCTGAAGGGAGGGACAGAAAATCCAGGAAAAAAGGCCTGAGGATCTGAAAGCTTCAGTGTAGCAATGGGCTTTAAAAAAAAAGTTTCAGCTTCTAAACATGAGGGCTGCTGAAAATAAGACAACACTTTATAAAGCATAAAGGACAGACACAGAGTGCACCTAGACTCGTTCAAACACCTTACACTTGAAAAATATAATTCATGCAGAAAAGGAAACCACCACACAGAGACTGCAGCACAGCACTGATCCATCAGAGCAAAGGCGTGGACACAGCCCTGCTGGGACCCCAGCAGGAAGGGTGCTCATGGGGACGCACCGCCACCCTCCCAGCCCTCAGAACACCTTCGGAGGCGCTGAGACAGGAGAGCCTAGCCTGGGAGGACCACGGACAAGTCTTCCCGTTTCTGAAATCGCAGGGAATGCGTCTGTCTGACCCAGGACACCAGGACGCCCAGGGGCCAGGCAGCCCGCGCGTGAAGGGGCCGTGAGGGGAGGAAATGATCCCGGGACAGAGCCGCTCGACACAGCACGCTCACCTCAAGAAGAACTCACTTCACTGCCTCCAGCAGGAACTGCTGCTTTCAAATCTGTCAGTGGATTTGTTTCTACACCTACCAGGTACCGTTCTGGCAGAGGGAAAATGGCAAAACATCTAAAATAGGGAACACAGGTAGCTGTGGCGCCACCCTCTTGTACTTCTCTCCAAAGCCCCAGCTCGAGGGTTTACTTACCTGCCCTTGAGGGCAACAAGCAGAGGGAAGTGGGAAAACGCTTCTCTCTGGACCCTGTGGTGGAGCGTGACTCCCCCTTGTCCGTCCTGCTGGGGCCCTGTGCGTAGCGCTGGGCTCCTGAACTCCCAGCTCCTTACTTTTCTGGTTTTCTTTTGCATACAAGTTGGTTTCTTGGTATAAAACATGTTAGGACGCAGTCAGAGAGCGAGAGTTGAGGGCCATGAGGAGGGATACGGTGTCAGTAGAAGTCTGAAGGTCGCTCACACCTGGAGCCTTCGTGGCACAGTAGTGCACGCTTGTGGTCACAAATCTGAGTCATACAAAAGGCGGCCTTATGCCTAGGAAAAGGCGTAATTTTAAAAGGCCTGGAAATAGTATGTTTCAAAAATAATGTTGGAAGTTCCTTGAGGGCAAAGGTCATGCTCTAGATGGCATTACATCCCTCCTTGTATTCAATGACCTTGTGATGGACACTTCACCAAGAAGGTACATGAATGTATCACAAACAAGCACATGGAAAGACACCCAACACCATTAGTTCACAGGCACCTGCAAAACCAAAACCAAAACCATACATCTACGAGAGGACAGAGGCCGACCGTGCCCAGTCCTGGCCAGGACAGGAAGGAATGAGGGCCCTTGTGCCCGTGGGGGAGCGGAGGGGGTGCAGCCACTTGGGAAGACAATCTGGCAGCTTCTTAAAGAGTTAAACCTATACTGACCACATGACCCAGCCAACCACTTTCAGATGCCTCTACAAACGCCTGCACCAAATGGATAAAAAATTACGACATATTCATAAAACGGACTACTCTTCAGGAATAAAAGGAAATGAATTATTGATATATACAACAATATAAATGAATCTCAAAATAATTATGCTCAGTGAGAGAAGCCAGACCCCCCCCGCAAATTGCACACACTATGATTCCATTTATACAAAATTAGAAAAAATGCAAACCCTGCAGGGACAGCAGATGAGTGGTTGCCTAGGGACAGTGGCGGGGGTGGGGCAGGACGACCGGCATGCAAAGGCGCCTGAAGAGGCTTCTAAGGAGGTGGAGATGCTCATCTCACATGGGGACGGTTTCACAGGTGTGTTTCATCAAGTTGTAAAATGTAAATGTGTGCAGCAGTAGTGTCCATTTTGTACTGTACAGAAACTCCAGACCACTGTGTTATGCATCACAGTGCTGTGGGTCTACTATACTTCAAAAATGAACAAACAAACAAACACACAAAAAAGCAGATCAGATTTGTGGTCACCAGAGGTAAGGGTGGGGGAGGGGGAATTGGAGGGTACAAACTTCCAGTTTCAAGATAAATAAATACTAGGGACGGAACATAAACATGATAAATAGAATTAACATTGCCGTATGTTATACATGAAAGTTGAGAGAGTGAGTCCTAAGAGTTCTCAACACAAAAATATTTTTCTTTTTTATATCTATACAAGATGATGGATGTTCACTAAATTTATTGTGGTCATCGTTTCATGATGTATGTAAGTCAAATCATTATGCTCAGGCTTCCCTGGTGGCATAGTGGTTGAGTCCGCCTGCCGATGCAGGGGACATGCGTTCGATCCCCGGTCCAGGAAGATCCCACATGCCGCGGAGCGGCTGGGCCTGTGAGCCATGGCCGCTAAGCCTGCACGTCCGGAGCCTGTGCTCCGCAACGGGAGAGGCCACAACAGTGAGAGGCCCGCGTACCGCAGGGGAAAAAAAAAAAAATCATTATGCTCTACAACTTAAATCTATACAGTGCTGTATGTCAATTCTACCTCAATAAAACTGGAAGAAAAATATATGTAGTAATAACATATGTCAATTCTACCTCAATACATTTGTTTAAAAAAAAAGGGCATCCCAAAGCCACAAACACATTCAGATTTAGGTACTACACAGGCTCTCTCAGTTTTTAATCTTTTCCTCTTATTCCTGGTGTTTTGGAGTTTTTGTTTTTGTTTTTGTGGTACGCGGGCCTCTCACTGTTGTGGCCTCTCCCGTTGCGGAGCACAGGCTCCGGACGCGCAGGCTCAGTGGCCGTGGCTCACGGGCCCAGCCGCTCCGTGGCATGTGGGATCTTCCCGGACCGGGGCACGAACCCGTGTCCCCTGCATCGGCAGGCGGACTCTCAACGACTGCGCCACCAGGGAAGCCCTGTTTTGGAGTTTTATAACTGAATGCAGTGCAGGGTTAAACCACGGCAGAACCTGCCCCAGGCCAGCGACTTACGGGAGGTGCTGTCTGCTGGACACCCAGGGTGGGCTCCAGTGAACCCCAGGGCACCTCTGCTTGCACAGCAGGAATCCTTCACCTCTTCACCGACTGTCACTGCTCCACCCAGGCTGCCCCTCACCTGTGAGCCAGTGTTTTTAAAAATCATTACCAGGTTCTGCCAGGTTCATGTCACATTATTAGCGTCTCTACTTCCTTAAATAAGACAAAGCCATCTCTGTGGCAGCCTGGACTCTTGAGAAACAGCCCGATGGTATTTCTCCCCTGCATCCTCTTCAGAGCCTCACTGCCCATCAGGAGGTGGGGTCTACTTCCCTCCCCTGGAGCCAGGCAGGCCTCTGCCCCCAGGTCATGAAAGGCGAGGGGCCGTTACCTGTCCCTCTCTTGGGACATTTGCCCTTGGATCGCGGCCAGCACGCTGTGAGGAAGCCCTGGCCACAGGGAGAGGCTGCATGGAGGTTTCCGGTCACAGCCCCAGTGAAAGTCTCAACCACCAGAGGCGTGAGGGCGGGAGCCTGCGATGGAGCAGAGGTGAACTGCGCCTACTGTGTGCCCTATCCACCGTACCTGTATGAGCCAAGTCAACGCCATGCTTACTGTAAGTCACCCACTCTTGGCGTGGTGCCTGTTACATAGCAGGAGATTACAGACCAGCCTACTTTCTCCTGGGTCTGAAGAGCCCAAGTGGAAAGGAAACCAGGTTCTCTTTCCTCTTCCCTACAGAATCTAATGGTTAATTACCCTTTCCATAGTTATATGTGTACCATGAGGCAGCAATGGAGCATCTTCACAAATAATCTGCTTCTACAAATGAAGAGGTACCCTAAATTTCCCGAATGACCTCAGGCTAAAGTCATTTGTGAAAACCCAGAGAATCATGTACGTAATGAAATTAACCCGTCAAATCTCAACTCCTCTGTGGACTTCACATCGTTTTGCTGGCACCCCATCCAAAGTCAATGAAGCACAAGAAGAAAAAAAAGGCTTCTCACGATGTAAGGGAGTAAGGACTATGCATGCTACCAGAGATGATACATAAAGATTATGTGACCCAGACAATTTAATGATTCTGCTTTTAGCAAAATAATTAAGCAGCTCTTGAAAATGTTACTTTCCTGATTTATCTTCTATTTCTTAGCATTATTCATAAAATAAAAAGACCTACTTACTGGAAACTTACTGGAGTCTGGGGCACTGCTGGGGAAGCAGGACAGCTTGGTAGGAAGAGTCTGGGGCTGGGTGTCAGGAGACCCTGCAGCGAGAGCTCAGGCTGCCAGCACCCCGCTGGCTTGCAGCTTCCTCCCTATGGAATGGAAGCCCCATCTTCACGATTTCTAGGGGCCGTCTCATGTCTGACTTTCTCCAGCTTCTGAGGATGGAATTTTGGATGCTGATTCCGATGAAGCACTTCAAACTTTATCTAAGCAAATGCACTCCTGAGACAAGTATCTTAATGCTAACTAAGAGCGCTGGTGACCAAACCGTCGACCACACACAGCAGGCTTCTCTGTGTCCTCATGGGAGTTACACGGGAAGAAGGAAGGGCAGAGGAGCAGGACCCCGAGTCACGGAGTCTGTGACTCCACGGAAACTGTGGAAACTCCGTGGACCCCTCCCACCTCTGCACTTGCACAAGCCCATCCTGTTGGTGAGGTCACAGCAGGCATATCTGAGAGGCTGCTGCTTCTGTGTACTGACCACGGCTCCGCCCGGCAGCTGGAAGGTCAGCTCTACTGAACATCTTCCTGAATGTATGGACCCCGAATGTGGCTCTGAAAGACGCTCCCAATCAGAAAGATGAGAATCAGTGTTTAAGAACCAGCGCCGTGTGCGATTTGCACACCCTCTCACCTGCGTAGGAAAACCTAACTGGTGTCACAGGGGGAAACCTGACTGAGTAGTGTTACCTACCTCACACTAAAACAATGATCGAACTAATTTATCTCAATGTTACTAAGCAATTAATTTAAAAATTATAGCCCTGACATTTCTGGAAATAGAGGTTAACAGTTGCTGTCAAATCATGTTTAAACAGAACACAAGAAGTACATCGTGATTCTGGGAAAACTTTGTTTCCCAGCTGCTATGTTTGGCACTAAGAGGAATCCCTAAAAACAGGAAGCAGTCCTCTCACTCCACTGTGACTGCCGTGCGGAGCACAGCCCAAGCCGCGCGCGCTCTGCTCCCAGGGGCGCCTGGTGGGCAAGGGACCTTGCTCAGCTGCTGCAAGCTTTCTGGACGGAGACGGCGTGTCATCAGGTCAGAGGACAATTAGACTAGCAGCTTTAATCGCTTCACTGGAAAGAACCTGTGAGTGTATGCAAGTCCACATAAAGAACGGGTGGGACCACAAATCTGGCCATTCTTTTTCCCTTTGTTCAAGTATTTTAAACCCCTGGAACACAGTGATATTTACAAACAATAAGATCTTTCTGTATGGGAATTTAGTTTCCATGCAAAGTGACAATGTAAAACAAAAAAATTTAGACTTCCAACCTAGATCTGATTCAGATCAAAACCCTTATCTACTGCCTGCACCTTTTTTATTTTTAACTCTGGGAAGCCGTCCCTGTGGCCTGAGACTCCAGATACAGCAGAGGAAATCAAACCAACTCTAAGCTTTGCTCTGAGCTTCAGGGATCCTGAACGCATTCGTTCAACTGTACCCTATCCACTGGCAGAGCCCCTAGCTTTCCTAACCTTCCCGTTCTGCCCTCCCCCACCTGAGCACTAACTCCAATCACAAAGAGAGGATGCTAGGAAGGTGGAAGGGGAGAGAGAGAAGGGAGGATGGGGAAAGTGGCACTTGTAGCGTCTTCCTGAGAGAGACTGAAGACCTCCTTAAAAAGGGAGGGGAGTATCCACAGCAGTAATGTTCCACCTGCACCCTCAGACAGACCAGGGGAGGAGGGGTTGTATGTAGAGGAGCTGCTCTCTTCCCCGGCCCCTCCCAGCATGCAGTGACCAAGAAGCATCAAAAGGAACCTGGGTCTCTGGGGCCAATCTCTCCCGGGGGTGAAAGCTGCCTTTACAGCTTCCAAGCAGTGGCCTGGGGAGGGTGCAGCACCAGCGCCCGGGCCGTATAGGCAGACACCAGCACGCTCCCCGTGGACACGGCACACGGCCCAAGGAGGGAACTTCCTTTCTCCTACTTTCTACAGACCGTCTACTATTTCAAAGGAGCTGGGAAGGACCAAGCTATTTTTATCTGGCCATTCTTTCTCACTCTACTCTCTTCAACCCACAGGGACACACAATTCTGGGAGAATTTGTTGCTGCTTACTGAAAAAGGGTCAGGAAATAAAGAAGAATCCCAAAAGGAAGCACGCTAGGAGACTTCCAGCTGTGATGGAGCAGAGGCCGACAAATCCTCTCCTAAAAAAAACATGAAACTGGACAAACTGGTCAAAAATAATCATTTCAGGACTCTGGAAATCAATCAAAGGAAATAAATTAAGAAGCATTATTCATGAAAAGGGACTAAAACTTCCGGTAAGAACAGAAAGTCTGTGGCTCTCTCACCAGAAGCTGCCCTCATTGCTGTTCTTCTTTTAGGTTTTTTAAAAAATAGCATATTGTATAAAGGAATAATTATAACACTGTACTGTCGGGTTTATAACACAAATCTAACATATACTGACAATCACAGCACAAAGGAAGAGCGAGGAAATGGGGCTACACTGGAGCTATATTTTACCAAATTAAGTCAGAAAAACCTTAAGTAAACTCTGGTAAGATGTACATTGTAATCCCTAGAGTAATCGTTAGGAAAATAACTTAAAAAATAGCAATATGGTAATACTCAGCTATATGCTACCTATCAGAAACACACTAGAAAAATATACACCATGCTAAACTGTAATCAAAATAATCAAAATAATAATATTTTGTAAACAAGATAAAGCCAGAGTGGGTGTATCAGACAAAGGAGACTTCAGAGCAAAGAACATTATCGGGGATAAAGAAGGTCATTTCATAATGACAGAGGTCAATTTCTCATCCTTAACATTTATGTACCTAATAACAGTTTCAAAATACACAAAGCAGATACTATTAGCACTGCAAGGAGACAGAAAATCCACAACTTCAAGTCAAGACATTCCAATACCCCTCACTCAACAGCTGACAGAGCAAGGACACAAAGTAGCTGAAGGTACAGAACATGTTGACAACACTCTCAACCAACAGGCTCTAACTGAGCATTTTTTCCAACAACAGCAGAAGAGTATTTTTAAAAACTATATACCATGTTCTGGGCCACAAAATGAGTCTCGAAAAATTTAAAAGAGATTCAAGTTACAGAGAGTACGTTCTCTGACCACAATGGATTGAAGTCAGAAATCAATAATAGAAAGATCTCTGGAAAATCCTTAAGTGTTTGGAAACTAAATAACATACTTCTATATAACCCATGGGTCAAAGAAGAAATCAAAAGGGAAATTAAATTACTAAGTATTTTGAACTGAATGAAAAAGAATATACCATATATCAAAGTTTGTGGGATACCACTAAAGTAGTAAGTACTTTGGTGGAAATTTCTAGCAATAAGCATCTATAGCAGAAAAAACCTTCAAATCAAGACAACAACTTCTACCTTAAGAAACTAAAGAAGAGCAAATAAAACCCAAGGTAAGCAGAAGAAAGAAAATAAAAAGACCAGAGTACAGGTCAATGAAACGGAAAAACAAAAACAATACAGAAAATAAATAAAATTAGGGACTTCTCTGGTGGTGCAGTGGTTAAGAATCCGCCTGCCAGAGCAGGGGACATGGGTTCAAGCCCTAGTCTGGAAAGACCCCACATGCTGCGGAGCAACTAAGCCTGTGCACCACAGCTACTGAGCCTGTGCTCTAGAGTCTGCGAGCCACAACTACTGAGCCTGCGTGCCTAGAGCACATGCTCTGCAACAAGAGAAGCCGCCACAATGAGAAGCCCGCGCACTGCAACAAAGAGTAGCCCCTGCTCGCCACAACTAGAGAAAGCCTGTGTGCAGCAACGAAGACCCAATGCAGCCAAAAATAAATACCTAAATAAAATAAAAAATTGGTTCATTGAGAAGGTAAATTTTTGTCCTTTTTTTTTGCAGTACGCGGGCCTCTCACTGCTGTGGCCCCTCCCACTGCGGAGCACAGGGCCCGGACGCGCAGGCCCAGCGGCCACGGCTCACGGGCCCAGCCGCCCCACGGCATGCGGGATCCTCCCGGACCAGGGCATGAACCCATGTCCCCTGCATTGGCAGGCGGACTCCCAACCACTGCGCCACCAGGGAAGCCCAAGAAGGTAAATTTGATAAACCTTTAGCTAAATTAATCAGGAAACAAGAGAGAATATACAAACTGCAATATCAGGGGTCAGAGCAGAGACAACACTTCAGATTCTACAAATACTTAAAAGATAATAAGTGAATATTATGATCAACTTTATGGCAATAAATTCAACAACTCAGATGAAATGGACAGATTCCTTGAAAGACTCAAACAACCAAAGCACACTCAAGAAGAAACAGATAACCTGAATAACCCTAGAGTTACTAAAGAAATTGGATTTGTCGTTAAAAACTTTCCCACGAAGAAAACCCCAGACCCAGGTGGCTTCACTGGGGAATTCTACCAAATATTTCAGTAGGAAATAATACCAATTGTACATAAACTTTTCCAGAAAAATAAAGAAGAGAGACTTCTTACCAACTCATTCCGTGAGGTCAACATTACCCTGATACCAAATCCTGCTAAAGACATAAAGAAAACTGCAGACCAATATCCTCATAAACATAGACGCAAAAATTCTAAACAAATTTTTAACAAATTAACAAGACAGAAAAAGGATAATACATCATAACCAAGTGGAGTCTATCTCAGGAATACAGGATTGGTTTACTACTTTTTAAAAAATAAATCACCTTAAACAACTGGAAGATCAAAGAAGTCACAAGGAAAATCAGAAAATAATTAAAGACAATTGAGGGACTTCCCTGGTGGTGCAGTGGATAAGACTCCATGCTCCCAATGCAGGGGGCCTGGGTTCGATCCCTGGTCAGGGAACTAGACCCTACATGCATGCACAACTAAGAGATCGCATGCCACAACTAAGGAGCCTGTGAGCTGCAACTAAGGAGCCTGCCCGCCACAACTAAGACCCAGTGCAACTAAATAAATAAATTAATTAAAAGACTCAGTTAAAAAAAAAAAAAAAGGAAACTCTGCCCCCAGATCAGATAAAAAAAAAAAAGACAATTGAAAATTAAAACACAACATACTAAAACTAAAACTTATGGGACACAGCAAAAGCAGTGTTGGGGGGAAATTTATAGCTATAAACTCTTAAATGTTCAGAAATAAGAAAGAACTCAAATCAACAAACTAACTAACTTTACATCTTAAGGAACTAGAAAAAGAACAAATTAAATCCAAAAGCTAACAGAAGGAAGGAAATAATAAAGATTAGAACAGAGATAAACAAAATAAAGAGTAGAAAACAGAAAAATCAGTAAATCCAAAAGCTGGTTCTTTGAAAAGATGAACAAAATTGATAAATCTTTAGCTAGAAAGACTAAGAAAAGGAGAGAAAACTCAAATTACTAAGATGAGAAAGTAGGCGCATTACTACTGATTCTACAAAAATAAAAAGGATTATAAGAGAGTACTATGAATAACTGTTCACCAGTAAATTGGATAACCCAGATGAAACAGACAAACTCCTAGAAACACAAAACCTATTAAGACTGAATTATGAAGGAATAGGAAATATGAACAGACCTTTAACTAGTAAGAAGATTGAATCAGTAATCAAAAACCCCCCAACAAAAAAAGCCCTGGAATGGATGGCTTCACGGGTGAATTCTACCAAACATTTAAAGAAGAAATAACACCAATCCTCCTCAAAACTTTTCCAAAAATTGAAGAGGAGGAAACACTTCCTAACTCATTCTATGGGGCCAACACTACTCTGATACCAAAGCCAGACAGAGACACTGTAAGAAAACAAAACTACAGAGAAATATCCCTTATGAACAATGATGTAAAAATCCTCAACAAAATACTAGCAAACCAAATTCAGTAGCATATAAAAGGATCATACGCCATGACCAAGTGGGATTTATTTTTGGAATTCAAGGATAGTTCAACACATGAAAATCAATGAATGAAATATACCATACGGACAGAATGAAGGAAAAAAAACACATGATCATCTCAACTGATGCAGAAATGGCATTTGACAAAATCTGGCATCTAATCCTGACTAAAAAACAAACAAAAAAACCTCTCAGCAACCGAGGAATAGAAGGGAGCTTTCTCAACCTGATTAAGGCCATCAACAAAACCTGGAGCTAATGGTACACTTAATGGTAAAAGCCTGAATGCCTTCCCCCTAAGATAGGTATCAACAAACTATGACCCTCTTGCCTATTTTGACTAAAATATAGGCACGCCTATTTATTTATGTGTTGACTTATGGTTAATTTCAAGGTACAATGGCAGAGTTGAATAGTTGCAACAGAGACCTATGACCCACAGAGTCTAAAATATTTACTGTTAGGCCTTTAAGTAAAACTCTACTGACCCCTGCCCTAAGACCAGTAACAAGACAGGGATATCTGCTTCTATTCAATATTGTACTGTAGTTTCTAGCCAGTACAATAAGGAAAGAAAAAGGAATAAAAGGCATCTAGATTATAAAGGAAGAATTAAAACTGTCTTTAGTTGCAGATGGCAAAATTGTCTATGTAGAAAATATGATGGAATTCATATTTTTTCCATTTTTCATAAGTACTAGTTACCTAGTGCTTATAACCCAGAAAGCCTCCTGTGACCTCCTAAAGGTTAACCATTATTGTGACACATATTAGACTAATCTTGCCAACTTCTGGGGTTTCAAGCAACCCAAGATTGTTAACAACCTCATACATATCTTTTGATGAATGCACGTACACACTTTGGTTGAGATATACCTGAGAGTGAAACTGCTTGCTCATATGATATATGAAGATTCAACTTCAGCAGATACTTCCAAATAGTTCTCCAAAATGGCTGGAACATTTTCCAACCCCATCAGCAATGTCTAAGTGTTTTTATTCTGCTTCTTTCCCAACACTAGGCATTATCAGCTTTTTGAATTATGCATTCTGTGTCTAATCTGCTGTAGCATCACCTCATTGTGGTTTTAATTTGTATTTCCCTGATGATTAATGACGCTGGGCATTTTTTCAGCTGTTTATTACCAGCCATTGGATATCCTTTTTTATGAAGTGCTTGTGAAGTCTTCCTATTGGGTAGTACAAGTCCTCCAGCTTTGTTTTCCAAGACTGCCCGGGCTATCTATCAAAGTGGGTTTCCATATAAATGTTAATCAGCTGGTCAATTTCCATTAAAAAAATAAAGAAAACCCTGCTGATATTCTGATTGGAATTACACTTACTTTACAGATTATCTGCTCTTCCAATCAATGAACTTATTAGCACATCATGCCATTTACTTAGGTCTTCTTTAACTTCTTACAATGATATTTTATATTCTTCTGTTCTATACATCTTGCATTAGATTCATTCCTATGTACCTGAATTTTAAAATGCTAATAAAAATGAAATCTTTAAAAAATTTTTGTTTCTTATGTTTATATCTGCATCTTTGTTAGATTTTCTATATCATAATTGTGTCTGTAAATAAACAGCTTTATATCTTTCTTTCCAATCACTACACTTTTTCTTTTTCTGCCTTACTGCCCTAGCTAGGACTTTCAATACAACATTGAAGAGAAGTGAGAGCAGTCTTCTTGCTTTCCTCATCTCTGGCAGAAAGCTCTTGATGTCACAATTAAGATTGATGTCTTGTCTACTATTTTTTTCTAGATACCTTTTATCAGACTAAGGAAAGCAGCTTCTATTCCTAATTTGTTAGAAATTTGTTCCTTTAAAAAAAAATTAAACAGTGAAACAGCTGAATTTTATCAAATGCTTTTTCTGCATCTACTGATCATATCTATCCTTTCATTTTGAGAACTTACTCTGAAGGATTTTAATTCTTTGAAATATTTTGAGACTTGCTACATAAGGCTCAGGATATGGCCCATTTTGATCAACATTCTGTGGCCAACTGGAAGGAATGGGCAATCTGCAGTTGTCTGGCGTAGCATTTTATAGCTGTCAGTCAGGACAAATTGGTTAACTGTGTTACTCCAATCTTCTATAGCTTTACTAAATTTCTGTTTGCTTCTTCTACTAGTTACTGAGAGAGGTGTGTTAAAACCTCCAAATATGACTGAGAGACTGTCTTTTTCTCCTTTCAGTTCTGTCAGTTTTGCTTTATGTTCTTTGGGGCTATGTTATCAGGTGCATATGAGTTTAGGATATAAGCGCCCGTGAAATCTTCTTACTGGGCAATGTAAGTCTTCCCACTCTGTTTCCCAAGACTGCCTTGACTACTGCAGTTGTTGCTATTTTTGTTTTGATCCTTTTATCATAATGAAGTGCCATCTTTATCTTTAGTAATACTTCCTTTTTTAAAAAAAATTAATTAGGGCTTCCCTGGTGGCGCAGTGGTTGACAGTCCGCCTGCCAATGCAGGGGATGCGGGTTTGTGCCCTGGTCTGGGAAGATCCCACATGCTGCAGAGCGGCTGGGCCCGTGAGCCATGGCCGCTAAGCCTGCGTGTCCGGAGCCTGTGCTCTGCAGTGGGAGAGGCCGCAATGGTGAGAGGCCTGCGTGCCACAAAAAAAATAAAAATAAAAAAAAGATTAAAAAAAATATTTAATTAATTTATTTACTTTTGGCTGCGTTGGGTCTTCGTTGCTGCACACGGGCTTTCTCTAGTTGCAGCGAGCAGGGGCTACTCTCTTCATTGCGGTGCGTGGCTTCTCATTGCGGTGGCTTCTCTTGTTGCGGAGCATGGGCTCTAGGTGCACAGGCTTCAGTAGTTGTAGCATGCGGGCTCAGTAGTTGTGGCTGGCGGGCTCTAGAGTGCAGGCTCAGTAGTTGTGGTGCACAGGCTTAGTTGCTCTGCGGCATGTGGGACCTTCCCGGACCAGGGCTCAAACCCATGTCTGCTGCATTGGCAGGCGGATTCTTAACCACTGCACCACCAGGAAAATCCCTAGTAATATTTCTTTCTGTGACAAGTACTTTGTCTGATGTTAGTATAGATCTCCCAACTTTTGATTAGTGCTTGCATAGTATCTTTCCCATTCTTTTATCTTCTTCAGTCTTTCCAGTTAAAGGATGATTCTTATATGCAAAACAGCATTGGGTTTGTTTTTTATAGTCTGAAAATCTTGGTCTTTTAACTGTAATACTCAGTCCATGTATGTATAATGCAATTGTAATATACTTGGGTTTAAATTTACTTCTGTACCCTTATGCTTTGTTCCTTTTCTCTCCTTTCCTGCCTTCTTTTGGATTAATTATTTATTATTACTCCATTTCCCCCTCTATTAGCCTCTTAATTTTCCATTTTTTATTATTGTTTTAGTTGTTACCAATATATAATTTCTAGCGGTCACATTGAAACAGTAAAAAGACATAATATTAATATATTTTAATCAATCTAATATATTAAAATATGATCATTTCAATATGTATCAATATTTTTAAATGGGTTGTTTTACATCCTTTTTTCCCCATACTAAACCTTCAAAATCTGATGTGTGTTTTATAATCACAGCACATCTCGGTTTGGACTGGCCACATTTGAAGTGCTCGATAATCACATGCAGCCAATGGCCACTGTATCAGACAGTGCAGCCCTAGAGACTTATGGTATGTGACCCTTAACTCACTAATATCTACCATAAATTCAGAATTTTATAACTTTCTGGACAATACAAGGACTTTACAACATGTTAATGACATTTACTTTTCTACCAACCTCTTGAGCCATTTTTGTTTTATATTTTAAACCTAAATACATCGTTAAACAAGACATTTTTATTATACTGCAGAGTCAATATTCATTTATATTTACCCATATACTTATTTCTCCCATTGCTCTTTATTCCTTCCTATAATTTTGTTTCCCTATGGGATTATTTTCTTTTTGCTGAAAGAATTTCCTTTTTTCTTTCAGAGTGGGCCTGTTGGTGATAAATTATGTTTTTGTCCATCTATGGAGAAGTTGCCAGTCTTATCAGTACTCTTCTGAAGCTAATACATTTTCTATTTTATGATTTTTCTCATTGACTTTCATTTTTGGCAGTTTTGGTAGGACACTCCTGTCCTTCCCTCTCCTCCTAGGACTCCAACTACACACGTGTTAAATCTTCTACTGTGTCCCACATCTATGACACCTTCTTACGTATTTTTCAACCTTTCATCTCTCAGTTTCACTGTGGATATTTTTAACTGATCAACCCTACAATTCACAAATTTGTATTGTGTCTACTGTGCTGTTAAATGCATGTATTGGAATTCCTAATTTCAGCTATTGTATTTTTTTAATTCTAAAATTTCCATCTGATTCTATTTTATAGATTCCATTTCTCTGGTAAAATTTTCTTTTTCTTCATCTATTTTCTTGAACACACATTAATCAGTTATTTTAAAGGCCTAATCTAAGTATCTGGATCACCTGAAGTTTTTCCCTATATTACTTATTATTTCCCTTGATTTTCAGTCATTTGATCATGTTTACTGGCACGACGTATTTCTGATGGACTGCGAGACACTGGGTATCAGAATATAAGGGGCTGGATGGTGCCATCTCCCTGCAGAAAGGTTTTAAGTTTCTTCCGGCAGCTGAAGACCTCGATGTAGCAGGTGAAAGTTCTGATGCTGAATTTCAAGCTGGCCTTTTCCAGTCAACTTTTATCTGTAAGGCACTGTTCTTTTGAGGGCTCTACTGAACTCCCAGGATGTTTGCCAGGGTCACTCCTCCTTGGCTGGTCTTGAACTCTTGGTTTTTATCTTCCTGGTACCAGGAGAACAAAAGCTGTGCTGAAGTATCTATCCTCTCAGCAGCAGATTTCTGCTGAAGTTCTCCAGGTCCACCTCCACGCATCTTAGCATGCGACAAATACCTTGAGGACAAGAGCTAAGTCAAATGTTGAGTTCACTACTCTGAGACTGTCTTCTCCCTGGGCTTTAGGACCCTCAAATCTCTGTTGCCTTAGTAGCTCCAAATTCAGATTTTAGTTTCCCTCCTCAGTGACTCTGAAACAAGCTCTGGACCACTGCTTTCCGTTTGGTCTCTGACCCATGCCAGGAGCTGGCAAATGCTCCAAGGGTTGAAAAAGGCAGTGCAAACAGAAGCTCAACTCAGTGTGATGTCTTTCTCCCTGCAATCTTGGCTCCTGCCAAATTTGTCCCAGCTGCCTTCATTAGTCCCCAGTGCCTTCACAGACATATATATATATATATATATATATATATATATACACATATACATATATATACGTATATTTGCATTTTAAACAAAACAGTTCTCAGCAGAGTTTGATCTGATAACCTATCATAACCATACACAGAAGTCCATATTGAGTTTTAATTACTAATGCGTATTTCAATGACTAGTCCACAAGCTTCCAGAAACAGGAACTACCTTCCTATTTCCTGATTTCTGCTTCAATGCCCAGCACACTACCTGGCACAGAGCTTAGTATGTATTTGATAAGTTAATTTCTATATTACGAAATATTGCTAGAAAGCAAGTAAAGCATAGCACATAAAAACATCACTTTTAAACCATTCAAGTCCATCAATTCTTCTGATTCCATTAACGTCCACTAAGAAATGTACAATCTTTCCTTCTTTGGCCCAAGCACTAATGAGCAAATCCTTCAATAAAACTGTGCATTCTTAATGTTTATTTGAGATTACATTACCTCAGGCAGTACTAAAAGCTTTTGCCCATTTATTAAAACTATTTTGTACTAGATTAAGTGATTTCATTATCCTTTGGATTAACAATCCATCTCTAGGCCTGGTATTTTATCAGAAAACAATGAGATTTCAAAGTAAAGCTCTCTTAAATTAACCTTTAGAGGCTCCTTGATTGTATTCAATTAGGTTTTCCCAGAACAAGAAAACAACAGTACAACAGAAGCTGTTAAATATAAAATTTAGAACCAAAGAAAAGTATACTGAAAGTACGAGTTATTTTCCTTATTAGCTGGTTAGTCTCATACCATTACATTGTTAATCCCTAAAGAAACAGTCAAAGAACTGGAGTAGTAGCTGCCTCTGGGAAGCAGAATTTACAGAGGTGATGGTATAGGGCAGCGGAGCATCACTTCTCTCCATAAGCACTAAAGAACTATTAGAGGTACCTATATATTTAAATTAATTTAAAAACACAATTGTAGGGCTTCCCTGGTGGCTCAGTGGTTAAGAATCCGCCTGCCAATGCAGGGGACATGGATTCGAGCCCTGGTCTGGGAAGATCCCACATGCTGCGGAGCAACTAAGCCCACACGCCACAACTACTGAGCCTGTGCTCTAGAGCCCGTGAGCCACAACTACTGAGCCCGCGTGCCACAACTACTGAAGCCCGTGCACTTAGAGCCCGTGCTCTGCAACAAGAGAAGCCACAACAATGAGAAGCCCACACACCGCAACGAAGAGTAGGCCCCGCTCGCCACAACTAGAGAATGCCCGCGTGCAGCAACGAAGACCCAATGCAGCCAAAAATAGACAAATTTAAAAAAAATTTTTAAATAAAAAAACCCACAATTGTATACAAGCTGAGGCACTGATTAAAAAAGAAGAAAGACTCAATCCTTAAAGCAATAGTTCTGAAGGCTGTCTGTGATGCCACAGACTCATGGCTCAGCCTTGAGGGAGTCATTGATCCTGGTAGGGGTTCAGGCCCACATCTGTAAACCTGACAGTTAACTTAGATCGTCAAGTCCCCTTCAAAGGTAATATTCTAGTATTCTAAAACTTCAGTGAATAATTGGTGGCAGGGCGCAATTTAAAAGAGAAAAATGTATTTGTCAGATAAAAGGCCAACTCACAAGGGCTTGTTTTGTAATGGATGGTTAATGAAATTACAGTGATTAGTACCATTATTTTAGGATGACTCTTAAGAGAGTTAGCAGAAGATGATATGAGTATTAGGGAATCTATCTCTGTTGATTAGACAGTTCCTGCGACATAAAGCACGTGCAGTCCCAGCACTAACGATGCACTTGGGGCCTGAGAGTGCAGAATGTGCTAAGTGTCACGTAACAGCTCCTGCTCTAGTGAGCCAGTCCAGTGTCACAGCCTGCCCTCTCCTGCTGACTGTGGGAAGTCAGAGACCAAAGACTGGTCCCACACTGCTGGCTTCAAGGAGGGGGTACGCTCATCCATACGTACAGCTAGATAAGGAAAGGGCTCTGGCACTTCTTACGTGGCTCTTGACAAATTAAGAGCTCTATCAGATATATCTTTCAGCTTAAAAAGATTATGCATATAAAATTATGTCCAATTTTAACTCACAGACCTTGAAATAAAAGAACCAGCATTCTATCTACTTTTAAACAGCAAAACAGATACCAGTCTCACAGGAAACAAAAGCCAGACAAACAAAAAAGCCATACATAGACATCATTACAAAAGTGTCCACAGGAAGTAAGGAAGGGGGGAAACGGGTTTGTAGCACAGACTGCCCAATGTATAAAAAGGTTTTTCTTTATGTATGGCTAACCTTTCTGTTTTGCATTATATTTCCTCTTGCATTTTAAGAACCCAGTAAACAAAAAAAAAATTAAAATTATTAATTGAGGATCTTAAGGAATTGATTTGTGTGTGTGTTTTTTAACTTAATACAATGTACCTTAAAATCACAGAATCAGAGAATTTAAGTGGAGGGAACCAAGAGACATTAGTTAAATCATTGATTTAATGCTTGAATTACCTCAATCAACTTGGTTACTTAATTTTTAATCAACTTGCTACATGGCAAAATTCCGTAATCAAGGGGGAGGTACTTTCTAATTATCTAAAATTACTCAATTTAAGGGTAATGGTCTAGGAAAATTTAAAGCTTATGTTACAAGATGACATGCAATAACATAGAAAAATAATACTTTTAAAATCTATTAAACGCATAGCATATGCTAGAACTGTGCACAACTGTCTCGCTTAAGCTTCCATTTTACAGAGGAGGAAACTGAGGCCCAGAGAGGCTAAGTAATTTGCAAAAGGTCACACAGTAAGAGGCAGAACTGACATTCAAACCTTACCTGACACTCAAGTCCAAGGTCTTAATCACGACTCTATGTGTGATTCTCACAGCATGGTCTATGGATCAAGTGCAATGCCTGTAAAAATGCAGATTCCAGAGTCTCCCAACGCACCTCTCAAATTATAAATCTTGAGGGTTGGTTCTCAGGAATCTGCACTTTTCCCACAATCTTCACAGGTTTTTGCATACAAGCCTGCGAACCACTGTTCTAAAAATGAACCTCCAAGGTAACCCATGACATTCAACATATAGGTTCAGACAGTCATTCAGCTCTGCCATGTACAGGGCCTTCTGCTGGATGCTGGGCGGCAAAGACAGGCCCTTCTAAGGAGCTCACAGTCTAGAAAGGAAGACACACACACAAACTGACAACTTCAGTATCCTTGGGATATACCATGTGGGGTTCTGTATCACAGGGAAAATGAATTACAGATACAAAGACACCCCCCACCAAAAAAAAACATGCCCTGATATACAGAAAGCACTCTGCCCTGGACTGGGTTCAAGTCAAGGAAGAACTAGGCTCCCGGGGCTCTGGGAGGAGGGGGTGCACATTAGGGATGAACCCTTGCGGGGGTGGAGCAGGGCAAAGGCAACATTGCACAGATGCTGACTTCGAAGCTGAAGGAGCAGACACTCCCCAGATGGAGTGGGTGAAGTGACAGGATGGGGGGCACCAGTGGCCAAGGTGTGATTGTGGAGAAGCCGATAAGACTACACAGGGGCCAGATCAACTGTAAGGGGTCTTGTTCTCCACACCAAGGATTCGAGGCTTTAACCAAACGGCAAAGGAGAAGCATCTTAAAGAGAAATAACCAGATCACAATTTCAAACCACTTTGGCAGCCAAGTAAAAGACAGCCAGGAGGGTGAGAAAATTACTTATGTCCATGCAAAGCCATCATACGCAGTGTGCACAGCAGCATCATATGTACCGGCCACGACGACCAGACGGCGTCAGCAGATGATGGGATGACAACAGGTGGTCCACAAGGTGGAATACTGTTCAGTCGTAAAAGGAGTGACACGTGGAGAACATGCTACAACACGGTTGAACCGTGAAAACATTATGCTCAATGAAAGAGGCAGCCACAGAGGACCACACGCTGTGTAATTCCAGTGCCATGACATGCCCAGAACAGGCACGTCTATGGAGACAGGAAGTAGATCCGTGGCTGCCTACAGCAAATGGGGAGGGACTGCTAACAGGTACAAGGTTTCTTTTCAGATTGATGAAAATTCTCTAAAACTAATTGTGGTGATGGCTCCACAACTCTGTAAAGACACTAAAATGTACATTTTTAAACGGGTGAACTGCGCCTTATGTGAAGTACAGCCAGATAAAAAATGATGTTAAAGAAAAAGATGTAAAGGGCTGGGCAATACTGATTTATGCTCGAGACTTCAGTCCTCGATCAAATTAGGAGCCATAGCATTGATGTTCTTGCCACTTGGCGAAGCTGAGAGCATCAGTTTTACCCCCACTTTCAGGTATGGAGGACTGAAGTCTTTTAGGATGGAGTGTTATGTCTGGCATCTTTCACTTAGCATAATATTTTTAAGATTCATCCACGTTGTAGCATGTATCAAAAACTTCTAATCCATGAACAAAGGATCTTTCCGTTTACTTAGATTTTAATTTCTTTCATAATGTTTGTAGTTTCCAGTGTACAAGCCTTGTACCCCCTTGGTTAAATTTATTTCTAAGTCTTTTATTCTTTTTTAAAATTTTTATTTTATATTGGAGTATAGTTGATTAACAATGTTGTGTTAGTTCCAGGTGTAAAGTGATTCAGGTATACATATACATGTACCTATTCTTTTTCAAATTGTTTTCCCATTTAGGTTATTACAGAATATTGAGCAGGGTTCCCTGTGCTATACAGTAGGTCCTTGCTGGTTATCTATTTTAAATACAGCAGTGTTTACATGTCAATCCCAAACTCCCAGTCTATCTCTCCCTCCCACCCTTCCCCCCTGGTAACGTAGGTTTGTTTTCTAAGTCTGTGAGTCTGTTTGTGTTTTGTTAACGTAGGTTTGTTTTCTAAGTCTGTGAGTCTGTTTGTGTTTTGTTAACGTAGGTTTGTTTTCTAAGTCTGTGAGTCTGTTTCTGTTTTGTAGTAAGTTCATTTGTATCATTTTTTAAGATTCCACATATAAGCGACACCATATATTTGTCTTTCTCTGACTTACTTCACTAAGTATGATAACCTCCAGGTCCATCCATGTTGCTGCAAACAGCATTATTTCACTCTTTTTAATGGCTGAGTAACATGCAAGTGTACATACGTACCACATCGTCTTTACCCACTCATTTGTTGATGGACACCTAGGTTGCCTCCATGTCTCAGCAACTGTAAACAGCGCTGCAATGAACACTGGGGTGCATGTATCCTTTCGAACCATGCTTTTTTCCGGATATGTTATTATTATTATTTTTGGCCGCACCTCACAGAACACAGGATCTTAGTTCCCCCACCAGGGACCAGGGATCAAACCCATGCCCCCTGCAGTGGAAGTGAGGAGTCTTAACCACGGGACCACCAGGGAATTCCCCCGGATATATTATTCTTTATGAAGCTATTATAAATGGAAATGTTGTCTTAATTTCATTTTCAGAGTTTCATTGCTAGTATAGAGAAATTCAACTGATTTTTATATTGACCTTGTATCCTGTAACTCCGCTGGTTTGTTTAGCAGCTCCAAAGGTTTTTATGTGAATTCTTGAAGGTTTTCTAGATAGCAATCATGTCACCTGCAAACAGACAGTTTTACTTCTTCCTTTTCAATGCCTTTTTTTCTTTCTCTTGCCCAGCTGCCCTAGCGAGAACTTCCAATAAAATGTCAATAGAAATGGTGAGAGTGGGCATCCTTTCCTGTTCCTGATCTTGTGGGGCAAGCACCTAGTCTTTTACCATTAAGTACGATGGTAGCTGTGGGTTTTCACAGATACCCTTTATCAGGTTGAGAAAGTTCCCTTCTATTCCTAGTTTGTTGAGTGTTTTTTTTTATCATGAATGGGTTTTGAATTTTGTCAAACACTTTTTCTGCATCCACTGAGATGATTTTGTGGTTTTTCCCCTTTATTCCACAACATGGTATATTACTTTAATTTTCATATGTTGAACCAACTTTGCATTTCTGGGATAAATCCAACTTGGTCATGGTGCACAATTCCTTTTATTTGCTGCTGGATTCTGTTTGTCCGTATATTTTATTGAGGATTTTTGCATAAGAAATATTGGTCTGTAGTTTTCTTGTGATGTCTTTTTCTGGCTTTGTTATCAGGGTAATACTGGACTCACAGAATGAATTAGGAAATGTTCTCTATTCTATTTTTGGAAGAGTTTGAGAAAGACTGCTGTTAATTCTTCTTTTAAACGTTTGGTAGAATTTACCAGTGAAGCCATCAGGCCCTGGGCTTTTCTTTGTTGAAAGTTTTTTGATCACTAATTCTGTTTCTTTAGTTGCTATACGTCTACTCAGATTTTCTTTCTTTCTTTTTTTAAATATATATATATTTTTTGATGTGGACCATTTTTAAAGTCTTTATTGAATTTTTTGGTTACAATATTGCTTCTGTTTTATGTTTTGTTTTTTTGGTGGCGAGGCATATGGGATCTTAGCTCCCTGATCAGGGATCGAAACCGTACCCCCTGTGCTGGAAGGTGAAGTCTTTAACCACTGGACCACCAGGGAAGTCCCAGATTTTCTTTCTTCTTGAGTTAATTTTTTTTAATTAATTAATTAATATTTTTGGCTGTATTGGGTCTTCGTTGCTGCGCACGTGCTTTCTCTAGTTGCGGCAAGTGGGGGCTACCTTCGTTGTGGTGCGCCGGTTTCTCATTTCAGTGGCTTCTCTTGTTGCAGAGCACGGGCTCTAGGCACGCGGGCTTCAGTAGTTGTGGTGCGTGGGCTCAGTAGTTGTGGCGCACGGGCTTAGTTGCTCCACGGCACGTGGGATCTTCCAGACCAGGGCTCGAACCCGTGTCCCCTGCATTGGCACGCGGATTCTTAACCACTGTGCCACCAGGCAGGTCCTTGAGTTAATTTTTATAGTTTGTGTACTTTGAGGTATTTGTCAAATTCATCTACGTTAAACAATTTGTTGGTATACTGTTCACAGTATTCCCTTTTAATCCCTCTCATTTCTGTAAGGTCATTAGTAATGTCCTCTCCTTTATTCCTGATTCTAGTAATTTTAGTCTCCTCTTTTTTTTTTCCTTTGTCAATCTAGGTAAAGATCTGTAGATTTGCTGATCTTTTCAAAGAACAAACTTCTGGTGTCACTGATGTTCTCTACTGATTCTTCTATCTCCTTTATTTCTGCTCTGACCTTTATTACTTCCTTCCTCTGACTGCTTTAGGCTTAGTCTGCTCTTCTTTTTCTACTTTCTTCAGGTTGACGGTTAGATCATTGATTTGAGATTTTTCTTCTTCTTCTTCTTCTTTTTTTTTTATCTTTTGGCCACACCGCACAGCATGTGGGATCTTAGTACCCCGACCAGGGATCAAACCCACACTCCCTGCATTGGAAGAGCGGGGTCTTAACCACTGGACCGCGAGGGAAGTCCTGAGATTCTTCTTCTTTATAAAGATAGGTGTTCACAGCTATAAATTTCCCTGAGAGCTGCTTTTCAGCACCTCCCATAGTTTTGTTATGTTATGTTGTGAATTTTCCTTCAGTTATTAATTTTTAATTTCATTCCATTGTGATCAGAAAAGACACTTTGTGCAATTTCAATCTTTTAAAATTGATGAAGATTTGTTTTATTACTCAACACACAGCCTATCCTGAATGTTCTACGTGCACCTGAGAAGAATACATACTTTGCTGTTGTTGGATAGAGTGTTCAACAGATCTCTCACAGGTCTAATTAGTATATAGTTCATGGTTCAAATCTTCTATGTCCTTGCTAGGTTTTTCTATCTAGCTATATCCCAATCATTTACTTTTTTTTTTTTTTTGGCCTAAGCAATTATTTTATAAGTGTACAGTTCAGTGGCATTAAGTACATTCACATGGTTGTGTAACCATCACCAGAATCCATTTCCAGAACTTTCTTCATCTTGCAAACTGTAACTCTGTACCCTTTAAACAATAAATCCCCATCACCCCCTGCCCCCAGCCCCTGGCAACCACCATTCTACTTTCAGTCTCAATGAATGTGACTATTCTACGGAGTTTATATAAGTGGAAGCCTAAAATATTTGTACTTCTGTGTATGGCCCATTTCATTTAGCATAATGTCATGGAAGCAACCTAAATGTCCATCAACAGATGAATGGATAACGATGCGGTACATATATATGATAGAATACTACTCAGCCATAAAAAAGAATGAAATAATGCTATTTGCAGCAACATGGACATAGAGATTATCATATTAAGTGAAGTACGTCAGAGACAAGTATCATATGATATCACTTATGTGTGGAATCTAAAAAAATGATACAAATGAACTTATTTACAAAACAGAAACAGACTCACAGACAGAAAAACAAACTTACTGTTACCAGAGAGGATACTGTCTGTGTGTGTGTGTTGGGGTGGGGGGGATAAATTAGGAGTTTGGGATTAGCAGTTACTAACTACTATATATAAAATAGATAAACAACAAGGTCCTGCTACATAGCAAGGGGAACCATATTCAATGTCTCGTAGTGACCTATAATAGAAAAGAATCTGAAAAAGAATAGAAATATATATGTATAAATGAATCACTTTGTTATATACCTGAAACTAACACATCATAAATTAACTACACTTCAGTTTTTAAAAAAAGGTTAATAAAAAAAAGAGAGAGAGACTGACAGGGCAAGAAAGGAGAGGCTATAAAACAGTCCAGATGTGAAATGACAGGGCACAAAGACAGCCCAGTGGGAAGGGGAAAAAGCTAAGAGAAAACTTTAAACATATCAATGATAAGTAAAATCTTAATTTAAAGTAAAATAAATATATTTTCACTCTTAGTCCAGATGAGGCCTTAACAAAAGCAATTAACTGGGACTTAAATGATAAAGTGCTACAACAGCTGAACAAGAGTATTGTAAAGGTTAGCTACTCTGGAAAGGTAAGAAACTTATTTCATCCAAGGGATACTCTGCCACGTTCAGGGCAGACTTGGAACCCAGTGCAGGACTCGTCACTGCTCAGGTGAGCTGCACCGTCAGCACCTGGCGTGGCGGCTGCTCCCCTGGGACAAAAGAACCATGGGGCTACCTGATAGCCTTCGGTTTTCTTCTGACACCACTTCAGCAAGGCGTTCCTCTTGGATCCTCCATATTCTCTTGCCAATGCCGAGAGAGGGTCCTTCCTTTCTTCCCTGATAAGTGAAAATAAGGAACCCAAGTTGAAATATTTCTTATTTGAGCACCCTTCTAAACCAGAAATCCAACACAACAGAACATTTGAACAGAACAAACGCACACTCAGAGGCAACCAATGGCAAGATGTACCTTCACCCGTTGGATTTTTCCTGTCAATTTCTATGGGTCCCACAGACCCACCACCATCAGGGGGCTCTACCATCTGTAGGGGGCTCTGCCATCTGTAGGGGGCTCTGCTCATTATCCACACTGAAACTGGCAAAGATTCAGCACCACTGCATCTTGGGTTCCTCATTTTCACTTAGGGAACAAAGGAAGGACCCTCTCTTGGCACAGCACCACTGTGCCAGGCCATGTGCATGTGCGGGGCAGGGTGCAGTGAGCAACACAGAGACCCTGCCTCTCAAGGAACTTCAGAGTTTACTACAGGACAGACCAACTACAGAAGCTTAGGGGGAAAAAAAAATCAATGGCTATACCTTACTCATTTCTTAAAATTATATGGAGGGTACTTTAGGGCACTGTCGACTGCCTTGGAGGTAGAATAAATATCCTGCCCCAGACCAGACACTGAATCAAAAAAGGTTTTGTGATCACCCTGGTGATGGAGCAGGGGAGGCATACAACCCACTCCTCCAGTACCCAATCCTTCCTTCCAGAAACTATTCTAGAAGCAGAACAGAATACCAAGGAGCACTCTGTAAAACAACCTGTTCCTTGACAAGCAGCACGCTCTTAAAAGCCTGGTCTAATTTTTAGTGATGACTGCACAAGTGGAGATTCTAGCCCTACGACCCATACACTTAACAGTCCAGTAACTGTCCTAGAGGTTATGATGTTACAGGTGGCTTACTATTATTCTGTCCATATTCACCCTACAAAGTATGGTAGGAAATCAAAGAGCACACATGTAGAACTGAAGCTTTTCCAAGTGAGAGGTGCACTGAAACAGCACCAATTTTTATTTAGAACCAAAAGTAAAATATGAAAATATTTCAACTTGCAGTTAGACTGCTGTCTTGAAGAAATATACTTTTATGTTCGTGTACCTGCCCACCGATTGCTGCCCTGATTTAAAGGGTTCAAAGAAGTTTGTTATAACACCACTGATCACAGGAAATGAGAATGAAGATAAAGGTGAGGTATGTGAATGAAAACAAAAGGGCAAGCCAAAAGAAAAAAAAAAACCTCTATTATGCTCAAAATAAAAGTAACTACTACAATCACTTGTGAAAGGTTTCCTCTAGTTCACACAGGCCATTTTGTTATAGAAACAGCTTAAAAAGCATCAAAGACGAGTAAAGTCTATGGGCACAATGAGAAGCTGCAGCAGGGAGCCTCCTAGAGCAGAGGCTGCTCTCCTGGAACATCTTCACTGTACGATAAGGAAGCTAAGGCCAGGAGACACCTCGTGGAGGCTCACAACTTCTAAGTGGGGCACCAGGAAGAGTGGGGGCCCTGCCCACCAGCGCGGACAGTGTGCTCCCCCGGGCTTGGCCAGGGCAGCCTGAGCTGCACTCCCCACTGCACCCGGCCTGCCTGACCCGCACTGAGTACGGGACCACTCTTCTAAGAGGTCGGTCCCCGAGAGGCTGGGTTTTATAAGTGAGCATATAATTTGAGTTTGAGACACCAAATATCCCACTTTTACTCAAACTTGTAAGTCAGTATACGGTAAAGTTCTGAAATCCACTTCCATCCCTCCTCCAGTTCGTGTTCAGCCCTCCTGCGCACTCACTGGAGTCACTGGTCCTGCCAGTAGCGCTCACCTTCCTCCCGGTCCCCCACCCTCAAGGCCTCGCTCGAGTTCCCCTCTTCCAGCCTCCCCAACACTCCATCCACACCCTGTTTTCACTAAACTTACTTTTGTACTCAGCTGTTCTCTACTTGAAAAAACCAAAACCAAAAAACCCCACAAAAAACAAAAACAAAAACACCAGCTGCTTGGGGAAAATAATTCTCTCTTTTACTTTGCTTTACTTTTTCACTTTCATATCATCTTTCCCAATTCTAGGCATAGAAGACTAGATCAGAAAACACTAAATAACATATAAAGAATGAAAATACATCAGTGCCCGAATGCCGTTACTTTATAACCTGATCATTTAATTTCAAAAGGCCAGGAACGGCAGGCATGAAATGCACCAATACTAACTACTGTCCTCTACCTTATCCGGCTTCGAGTGGTGGGGGTCACGGAGGCCGTGGGGGAGGAGGACAGGGACAGCTGTGGCGACGTGGCACCAATGGCCATGAGCGAGGCAGGAGACGCGCCCTCAGGTGCAGAGACATCTCGCTTCATCTCTTCACTGCTTCGTCTGGACACTGAGTGTAAGAAACAGCCATTATGCAATTTATAGCAAAAACATTTTAAGCTGAGTTCTTGAGACATCTTCTTCAGCAGGTCCCCAAAAGAGCAGAAATTATCATACAGGAGGAAAAACTAACATTCTCTTTAACTTACTGATAACTTGAAAGGATTTTTTTTTTTTTTCCATTCTAAAAAACTGTAGGGGGCTTCTCTGGTGGCGCAGTGGTTGAGAATCTGCCTGCCAATGCAGGGGACATGCGTTGGAGCCCTGGTCTGGGAAGATCCCACATGCCGCGGAGCAACTAGGCCTGTGAGCCACTACTGAGCCTACGCATCTGGAGCCTGTGCTCCGCAACAAGAGAGGCCGCGATAGTGAGAGGCCCGCGCACCGCAATGAAGAGTGGGCCCCGCTTGCCACAACCAGAGAAAGCCCTCGCACAGAAACGAAGACCCAACACAGCCAAAAATAAAAATAAATTAAAACAAACAAAACAAAAAAAACTGTGAAAAAGGTACAGTTGTTGAAATATGCACAGAAGCCCACATTCCCTGAAGGCAAGGAGTGTGTCTCATCCACCATCAACACTCAAAGCACCCACCTGGCCCACAGTGAGCCCCCCGCAAACCTGCGTTCAACTACAAACACGACCAAAGCCAAAGGCTAACTAAAGCAACATTCACTCTCAACCAAAATCAACACAACCCTTCTGAACGTGGCCAAAAACACTGCTGAAGAGACAGAAAGGAAAGATGCTTTGTTACAGGGCCACACTTAATTCTGGGTCAAGATTTTTTTTTTTTTGGCTGCCTTGGGTCTTCGTTGCTGCGCGTGGGCTCTCTAGTTGTGGTGAGCGGGGACTACTCTTTGTTGTGGTGCACGGGCTTCTCATTGCAACGGCTTCTCTTGTTGCAGAGCAAGGGCTCTAGGCGTGCGGGCTTCAGTAGTTGAGGCGCACGGGCTTAGTTGCTCCACGGCATGTGGGATCTTCCCGGAACAGGGATCGAACCCACGTCCCCTGCATTAGCAGGCAGATTCTTAACCACTGCGCCACCAGGGAAGTCCCAAGCCACGTTTTAAAAAACATGAATCAACAAAACAGAAAAGCAAAAGGTGTTGTGTCAAGTCAACTACCGAGAGATAAGAACAATCAGGAAAGTCCTATTTTGAAAGCGTAAGGCACTACGCCTTGTTGGAATTACGAAAGTCCTGAGAACTGGGAGGTGGAAGCAGCCATTGCAGCCGTTGAAAACGGAGCCACAACAGAAGCGGCTTTCTGGCCGCGATGACGTGAGATGCGAGACAAGGCTCCTGACCTCAGAGTCCCTCACGTCAGATGATGCTGGAAGCGAGGGAGCCATTACTGCACCATCCCAGGCTGGCTGTAATGCAATCATGCCAAACACCAGTAATTTCCCCCGGATGACTGGAACTGCACCCTTTCATTGACTAAACTTCTCCTGATGATTTTAGGATAGCCACAGCAGACTATAACTCGGCAAAAGCTAAGAGGTGTGTTTAAAGATCGAGAGGAGACATGCTTTCTCCTATTATAAGATCTTATCAGAATGATCCACTTGCATATTTGACATAATTTTATAATTATTCTGCCTTTTCCTTTCAATGTCAGCTCTCTGTATGCCTTAAATCGGCAGTTTCTTTTAAGTGGTATGCTAGGAAATTGGATGAGAACACCTTTGATAATTTTATAGCAAACAGAGGAAACAGACTGAGAAAGAATCAGAAGAACTCTGTTACAGGAAAAGGCTCTGGATCTGGGCTTTGGGGGTGGTGATTTTGGCTGGACTTCCCACTGATTTAAAGACCCAGCTAAGATGTACAAAAACTGTACTAACTTAAATCCACATACAAGTGGGACATTAACCACAGGAGGCAGGGTTATAGGAATCTCTCCTTTCCTGGTCCAATTTCTAGTTGAGCTATTAAGGGTTAAAAAAAAGGCCACAAGGGGAAAATAATATGAACACTGATAAACTGAAGAGTTAGCTCTAGGAGACCAAAAAAGTAAGCCCATCAAATTCATCATTGTAAAATGGCTATAACACTGGAAAAATCTGGCTTCTGGAGAATTTTTGGTGTGCTCTGAAATAACCCTTCAAAAACAGTCATGACACATCTTGTGATAAATATTTTAACCTTTCACAGCTACCCAACTTTGTATGAACCTATATTTTCAGTGTATCTTCTAACCCACTCTAGGCACTTAATGAATAATTGTTAAGTGAATGGAACTATCTAGCTCTTATTTTTTATTTTTGAAATCAGGGCCACGAAATGTGATTTCTATGAAATGTGTAAGATACAATAGGGGAAATTTAGAGTGAAAAACAATCAACTAAAGAGGCAACTAAGGTTAAATAAACCTAAAGAGAAAGTACTCGGTACCATCACTAAAACTTCTGGAAGAATCTTTTTAAAAGAAATTTCAGATAAAAAGTATTACCTGAGATGGTCTTGGCACTTTCCATGGCAGGTACTCTCGGCAGAGAAGCAGGTCGGCTGGTTGAAGATGTTCTTAGTAGATGCTCTGCACAGGGTGGAAAGCGTCACAGTAAAGAGACCTGACCCTGAATTTCAAGAGGCAAAGGCAGCAGGAAGGTGAGTTTTGCTCCCTTTGCCCCTGAGGCTCGTCTGTCCCTCCTTCCCATCCAGGGCACCTCAACGGCTCCCCACAGAGTCCCCTATACAAAACAACTCCCATAGACAAGGACCAAGGGAAAACATCTCATTCAACTTTTATTTCTAGGGATGAGACATGCAACACAGATGAACACTTCTAAACCACCGACTGCTACTTACCTCTGATGCAATTCAACCAAAATTCCAAGATCCCCCACTGCATCTAGGTCTAAAAGTACAAACTAAATCAAAGCCTTGCCCTGTGTGCCTACAGTTAGTGGAGGAGCCATACGTGTCTACAACCAGAGACAAGTCAGGATGGAAACTGGAATAAGAGAATGATAAAGCACTATCAAGCCACGAAGAGGGATTTCCCTGGTGGCACAGTGGTTAAGACTCTGCACTCCCAATGCAAGGGGCCCAGGTTCGATCCTTGGCCCGGGAACTAGATCCCACTTGCATGCCACAACTAAGAGTTCACAACTAAGGAGCTGGCAAGCTGCAACTAAGACCCGGTTCAACCAACCAAATAAATAAATAAATAAAAAGATCTATCAAGCCACAGAGGTAGAAGCCATTTGCTTCGACTTCAGGCATCGGGAAGCCTTCAGCAGCATAATGACATGAATTAGTCTGTCAGATGGCTGGCTTCACTAATGGAGAACAGGGCTGGGGAACAGTATTCAGCCAGATGACATTCAGAGCAGAGGTAGAAGGACATTCAAGTTAGAGGACAATAAATCCCAGCATGGCTGAACCACGGGGCAGGGGGGGAACAGAGAGGGCAGCAGGGGGATAGCTCTAAAGCGGGGATATGGCTAACTGACAAGAGCCTCACTGCCTGGCATGTGGACTTCAGTCTGAGGGCAGCGAGGACCCTCAGGAGGGACACAACCAGATCCTGCCTCCCCGTCAAGGGCACAGCTCCGCCTGTTCTCGCTGAACACAGGCTGGGTTGGAGTCTCTGAAGTTCCCCGAGCCCTGGCACAGTGGTTCCCTTGCCCCCTCAGCCCGGCCAAATTCACCAGCCTTTGGGCCCAGTCTGACACCCCTTCCTCAGCACCTGCTCCCCAAAATGGGTGCCCCAGACACAGGCTGGCCCGCCTCTGACCTCGGTGACAAGCCCAGCGAGGCTGTCACCAGGCCAGGACAACAAGCAAGGAAGGCTGGATGTGTCCCGCCTGGTCCGGTGTGTCAGGGACATGTGATGGGGCTGGGCTAAGTGAAGACAGTTAGTCCTGTCTGAGAACAAACACACTGGACAGGGAAAGGCGGGATCAACCAGACACCAGTCAAACAGCCCCATCAGCACTTCGTTTTAAGAATTAACAATTTAAAAACTACTCCCTCTCAGAATATCATGATGTCAAAAGTAATGGCCTATCACAGTATCTTTCAAGGAGAGCACATCTTTCATGCCAAATGTGTTTTCTAAGCGTGTGAGGACTATGTGGTTGTGATCTCACAGCAGTCTGGAGGGAGGCTCCAGAAGACAGGACTCACACAGCCCATAGCCACTACGCCTTTCTTATCCTGAACCAACAAAGCCTCGGTGCAGAGCCCACCAGCAAGCATCGGTCAAAATTCTGAACTCTGTGGTGCTTGCACTCGTCTTCACAGGAAGAGCACATTATGCACAAAGACTGACAGACAAAGCAAAGTTCGTGGAACATGGCAAGAGTAGGAAATAGGAGTCAACATTTTAAATTTAGTCCAAATGTCCACTTCACAGTTACGAGACTGGTCATGTCCCTGAAGCCTTCATCTCCCAAAGAACACAGCACATGAGGAAAGTGAGGACAGATTATAGAGACACACGGGTCAGAACAAGGAGGGTGCCAGCCGAGAGCAAGCGGGAGGCGCCCCATCTCCATCTCTGCCACTGGGCACATGGAAGGTGCGCGACTGAGGCACGGTGCACAGACCTGCCGCCCACCCGGTGCAGCCCGCTCTCACTGCATGTCTAAGGATCCAAATCCGTCTCAACTCAGTAGACAGTCCCTGGCACAGGCCTACGCTGCCCTTCTGAGAAGGTACAAAAAGGCACTGTTCGGAGGCACCTTCCAATGGGCACAGCGCTGCCTGCCGCTCCGGGTGGAGTTCTCACTGCTGCTTGCGACACCAGCCACGGAACGAGCACAGGCCCCTCTGCTGCTGCCGCAGCGGCTAGATTACAGCTTCACGTCAAACTGCCGGAGAATCCCTCTTTGGGAAATAAGATTAGTGTGTCACAATCAGACGTGGCAGGCAGAAGAGAGCTGACGTTACAGTAATCAGGTCTACTCTATTGCCATATGGAGCTATTCTTGTCTTTAATCCATTCATTAAACAAAAACCACTTGGGTGTCCATGACTTGCCAGGCACTGGGCATGATGCAAAGGTCAGAGAAAGGAGGAAAGAAGGCAGCAACTTGCCCTCCTGGAACTCAGAGTCTACAGCGGAAGCCAGACATTTAAAAAATCGCTGCGCGTGAGGGATGCAGGAAAGAAGCAGTACAAGGGGCTCTGGGAACACAGCAGGGGACGTGACCTGCTCTTGAGAGGAGGTCCGGAAAGGCCTCCTCGGGAAACGACATCTCAGTTAAGACTAGAAGGATAATTAATAGCTTTTATACAGGCAAAGGAGAGCGTGTTCCCAGCACAGTGTTCAGCAGACACCAAAGAAAATCTAGGACAGCAGTGCTGTGAGGGCTGGCAAGGCTGGAAGGCCAAAGCAGGCCAGGCTGAAGAGTGTGGCCTTCACCCACTGGCAACATGGAGCCAGTGATGGTGTCTCGGGTGGACATCCTTCCAGCTGCAGGGGGTGGGAGGGCAACAGTGCATGCAGGGTGATGAGTTATACCCAGAGCAGAGAGCAGAGAGCCTGGACCCAGGTGGTACCAGGGGAGATGGGAGAAGTACACAGGTTCAAGGGCTCTTCAATGAGGCAGAATCAACAGACTTGCTGACCACCTGGAAATGGTGGAGATAGAAAGGAGGTTCCACATACAGAGATAAGAGAGAAGAAGGGGACTCTGGGAGGGAAAGAGATGAGGACACATGCAATTTGAGGACCCAATAAGATATCCAGGGAAAGATGTGCAGTGCAGGTTTGATCCCTGGTTGGGGAGCTAAGATTCCACATGTCTCGGGGCCAAAACACCAAAGCATAAAACGGAAGCAATATTGTAGCAAATAAAGACTTTAAAAATGGTCCACATCAAAAAATCTTTTATAAATAAATAAATAAAAAGAAATAAAAATAGGAGCCTAAGGATTTCCCTGGCGGTCCAGTGGTTAGGACTCTGAGCTTCCACCACAAGGTGCACGGGTTCGATCCCCGGTCGGGGAACTAAGATCCTGCAAGCTGCGTGGTGTGGCCAAAAAAAATACAATAAAATACAAAATTAAAAAAAAAAACGACTCTTAAAAAAAATAAAAATAGGAGCCTAAATACCCAACTTCTGCTCATTGAGGAGTAGTTCCAAACACACTAATGTTCCTGCTGAAAATAACTGTTACATCTTGAAAACATACAAACATCAACTACTTAAAAGCACTGAAGAGAAACTAAAAGCAGGCAGAAAATGAAAGAAATCTGCATTTGGAAGGAACTGGCACTGGGTGAGTTTCCTAGTTTTATGACTATAGGTGTGAGTGTAGGCCCCACCTGAGGCCATACAGGGCAGCTGAAATTTGGTAGAAAACCCAGGGTCTTATCATTGCCTCGAAGAAGCAGAGGAGATATCTCAGGACAACCAAAGCTGCTGGAAGGCAAGGGGGTTGGGGAAATACCAGAAAGGAAAGAATCACAAATTTTGTATATAAACTCTGCTCGTATCCCACTGACCTCTGAAATCCACAAGCACTCAGATTCCAAGGAGTTGAATTAAGGAAAAATAGCTGAACAGTTATTTCAACTGAAGGAAAGAGGTTAGAGTTTGAGGTGAACCAAGTTAACTGCTTGTTAACAAAAACCAATTTTCTGCAGAGGAACAAGACAGAATTCAGAATCTCTACAATGTGTGATTCACACTGCCCAGAATACAATCCAAAATTACTAGACATACAAAGAAAAAGAAAAAGTGACTCATACTCAAAAAAGAAATGGAAACCCACCCAAAGATGACTTATATGTTGGAATTAGCAGAAAAGCATTTAAAGCAGCTACTGCAAATATGTCCAACATTATAAAGGAAAATATGTTCTCAACAAATGAATAGGAAATCTCAGCTGAAACTGCTGAGACAGTATGAGACATGCCCTTCCTGAGATGCAATGCAAAAGACAACCTAAAGCTGAAATTAGGGCAGACACAGAAAAATCCTCTGGAGCACCCGCCCCACTCTAAACGCAAAGTATCACCAGAGCAACTGGAAACCTGCTGTGCACTGAGGACATCACAGCAACAACAAAACTCAAACCCAGCCCAGCTCCTGAGCAGATTAACTCAAACTCCGACATTAAACACCTAGAAGGAAAGAGGTGCCCATGTCAAGGCATAAAACTGCTGTCCTACACAAGATTCCCAGCTTTCAACAATTATAAAATATACAAAAAGCAAGAAAAAACAATACATCCAGCTCACTGCATCAGGACAGCAAGTAATCAATAAACCAGACTTGGACATGGCACAGATGCTGCAACTATCTGACAGGTCATTTAAAATAACTATGATTAATTATGTTAAAGCCAACATGCAACAGTTACAATTTCCTATTTGATTTTCACTTATAGTTGCCACCTCTCTGCTGAAATTAGACAAATAAAACTGTGAGAACCACATCTCTGGTTCTCAACTGGGGCAGTTTTGCCAACATACCAAGGTCTTGAGGCATTTTTGGTTGTCACAACTAGGGGAGTGGGGTGCTACTAGGGCCTTACCAGCTAGTGGGTAGAGGCCAGGGATGCTGCCAAACACCCTCCAATGCAGCAAACAGAGAATGAATTTTGTGCATATACTTAAAAAAAAAAAATCAACCGGAATTGTGGGTGGGGGGAATGAAATGCAAACTGTGATAAAACTAATCTAACTGTATTACAAAAGCATGACCTAACCACAACGAGAGAGAGGTGAAAAAAGGAGCTGACCTAAGTAACTGTGAGAAGAATGTTGTTTCGAGTGGAGACTCTCAGGCTAAACACAAAAAGGACTGTACACAAACACTGCACTCTGGTACATTTGCTTCTCACAGGGTACGGTTTAGCAATTTTGAAACTACTGTACATGTATAAACTCATGATTTTTGATAGAGAAATAATCATCACATGTGTACGTATGGGTTGGTGCACATACATACAGTCTTCCTGGCTCTGTCCAGAGAGGAGCTGGAGGAGGTGAAACCTCAGTAGTAATGGGTACGCCTCGCACCCAGATCTCATTTTCTAAATACTACTGATTCCACAGCTAGTGCAGGGGAAAAAACAAGCCTGGATCATCTGTGGTGCCCCAAAGTAAGAAAGTGCTTTGGCACTTTGGTGGGGTGGGGGATGAAAAGAGCTCCCAATGATCAACGTTGGAATAACATGAGCAGCAAAATAAATAATAGTAATAGACTAACCCAAAGAATAAAATAAATGTCCATGAGTCCATACTAATACAAATAAGGGCTATAAATATAACAATAAGTATAATAATATAACACAAATGATTCCTTACAGGAAGAATGAGGAAACAGAAAATCACCGCTACAGCACAGTACTAACTGCTGCAGGCAAAATGCACAAACAGATGCTAAAATCAGTGAGAGGAAGTTTAAGCAGGAATAGGATATTTATTATTCACTAGCAGACAACCGCTTCAACCAAGTGATCCAGGTCACGTCACCAGTAACAGGACACATCAACATCACGTGCCCCTGACGTGATGCACGTAGACAGGCACATCACCTTGTGCTGCCCTTCCCAGCAGTACGTAACCTCAGCCTAAGCAGGAGAAAACATCAGACAAGCCCACCTTGAGAGACATTCTAAAAAATAACTGACCAGTACTCTTTAAAGTGTCAAGGTTCTAAAAGACAGGGAGGGGGAAAAGCTGCTGCAGAACGGTGGAGACTCAAGGAGGTAAGACAACTCAGTGCAAACTGGGGTCCTGCGTTTGATCCTGGAACAGAAAAGGGACAGCAGTGGAACAGTCGGTGAGATTCAGAGACTGCACTTCAGTTAATAACATTTCCACGATATTGCTTTCCTACTTTTTTTTTTTTTTTTTTGGCTGTACACGGGCGTCTCACTGTTGTGGCCTCTCCCGTTGCGGAGCACAGGCTCCGGACACACAGGCTCAGCGGCCATGGCTCACGGGCCTAGCCGCTCCGTGGCATGTGGGATCTTCCCGGACCGGGGCATGAACCCATGTCCCCTGCATCGCAAGGCGGACTCTCAACCACTGCGCCACCAGGGAAGCCCTTGCTTTCCTACTTTTGATAACTGTTCTATGGTTATGTAGTTTGTCCACATAAGGGAAGCTGGGTGAAGGATTTTTTTTTTTTTTTTTTTTGGCCTTGTGGGATCTTAGTTCCCTGACCAGGGATCGAACCTGTGCCCCCTGCAACGGAAGTGTGGAGTCTTAACCACTGGACCGCCAAGGAAGTCCGTGCGTGAAGGATTTAAGAGAAGTCCAATACTTCTATAACTCTTCTGCAAGTCTAAACTTATCTCAAAACAAAGAGTTGAGAGACAGACAGAACACCTTAAACAAATAGTGCAATGCATGCTTATTGCAACAAGGTACTGACTGCAACTTACCTTGAAACACATTTTAAAAAGATGAACTGAAGGAAAGATAGAAGGATGGATAAATATGTGATAAAGCGAACATAGCAAAGTGCCATAGAATCGAGGTAGTGAGATGCGGATACGTGACTTCTTTCCACTTTTCTGTATGCTTGAAATTTTACATAATAATATGGAGAAAATATGGGAGCCTAGATGGTTTGGTTTATCAAGACAAATACTAAGAACTACAGGGAAGGAAAGACCTTTGGAAGTGAACAGATACCCATTAGGCTGTAAATACAGGAGGGTAGCATTTCTATCTGAATTTCTCCTCGAAATTTCCCAGCTAGGGCTGGATCTAGGGCTGGGCCAGAATCTGACTTAGATCTACCCTTTGGAGAATGCAAATTGCTGTGAAACTTTTAAATAAAAGGTTCTTTTTATTTTAATTTAAAACAAAGATTTGGCTTTCTAGTAAAACCTCCTAACTTTGTATCACATTCATTACATGTACCTTCACCATAAATAAATTTTTTCAAAATAACGAATTTTTAAAAAGGTTTACATCTCTCTCCTCAACACAGTTTAGACAGATGATCACAGCAAGAATCCCTTTACAGAGCATGACCATCCTTGGACTAATCAGCCCTCTCGGATCCTTGTGCATCTGAGCTGATGGCACCAGCACCACACTCAGGTCCCACTGACGCTGGGCAACCCCAGGCTCCCCAGCCATCTGCATCGCCCAGCCGAGGTCTCTGCTTGCACTGGGCCTTCGAAGATCACTGTGCAAGGGGACAGTGGGGGCAGTGAAGACCCTCCCAACTGCCTGTATCCACGTGCCTGCTTAGGCTACAAACACCAACTCATATCTTATCTACAAATATTCACCTGTCATGACCCAGACCACAGAATTCAAATGCCGACAATACCAACAAAAGAGCATTTGATTCGTCCATTTATAATAAGATCTCTGGTCTAAAACATTTTCCTGCAACTGACATACAAGCACGATGAAAAACAGAAAAAAACCCACACCTTTTATAAAATACTTAACTGGAAAAACCAACAAATTATCCAATTTAAGTATAGTAGAACAAGAGGCAGCACTTTTCAAGTTTTCAGGAATGAAGCCATTGAAATTTTCAACCTGAAAATCACAGGCTGTGTTGTGTGACTTCGGCCAGGACAGAAGAGACAATCAGGGGAGAAAAGCACCTCCAGCAGAGCTCAGAACTACTCTCTTAACTGGCATGGAGAACCACGGTGGTTTTTTATGACCTAGAAACATTTGGTTGTTCTTAGTTTTGTAAGTGGTTTCTTTCCCTAGTGACTGTTTAAGATAAAAGGTTACACTATCAACAAATTCTCAGATACAAATTCACCCAAGTGTATTTCCCTCTCTCTTGTATTTGCAGTTTCAACTAAGCCCAGTTAAGGCACCAGAACAGACAGAAGTGGAGAATGTGGCCGGCACTTGCAGGCAGACTGCACACACAATGTGCCCAATGGTGTTATCATATGACCATTACCAATAATAAAAAGAAGAGAGCCAAAAAGAGGTTTAATTCGGCAGAGCCTCAGAGACACCTAACACATTTTGTCTGCGTCTTCAATAACCTTGGCCCGCAGACCTTCCACACCCACCTTCCACCTATAAAGCCAGGCTAAGAGCAAAACTAAATGGTAATCTCTGCCCAGTTTCCCAAACTTGTCCCTTCCTAAGAATCACTTGGGGTACTTGTGAAAATGAAGTTTCCAAGCTCCCTTCCTGGAGAGTCCATGTCAGCAGATCTGAGACGAGGCCCCGGATTCCACATTTTACCAAGTGACTCAGGTAAATCTTATCAACAGGTAAGTTTGAGAAACACCACTGGTGCTGGCAAGGTTTCCCCAGTAACCCTTGTGCTGCTGTGGGCCAGTCAAGATGAGTGGGGAAGGTAGCCTTGAAAGGGGAGAAGCCCCCTTCGGACGTAGTAACAGTGAGTACAGACAGGAGAGAGAGGCCCTGGGCACAGCACCCCTCACAGGCCAGGCAGGAGGACTGAGCACAGGAGACGGAGGAGGAGATGCAGAGTGGGCGTGAAGGACACCAGAAAGAACATCCAGGGGTGGGTGGGCTCAACACGGCCAGATGCTGCCCACAACCACTGACACCGTGGACCACAGCAGCTCGGGTGGACAGGAGAGGGTACAAAGCTGACCACAGGGGTAAGAGAGCCTTGGGAGAGGGAGCCAAGGCCCTGAGCTAGATGTTCACGATGACCCCGACTTACACAAGGAAACAGCATCCAAGAGGTCAGCAGCAGGACCCGTGACCACACACACAATCCCTGGATCCATCTGGGGGCCAGGGTGGGAACTTGGCACAGATGTAAAGGGAGACTTTAAACCATCCACACTTGTTCCCTTAGCAGGAGGACCTTCCGAGGGGAGAAAAGAGCTCAGGCCACAGCTAACACAGGAACCAGAAGCTGAAGCCGGGATGGAAGGCAAGTCTGCAGGGGCAGTGGCAACAGCACTGTCCTGGGCTCCACCGTCCCCCTTGTACGCAAACTGCCCACTGAACCCCATGCCTGGCAGCCCCCCGGAGCCCACAGAGCCAGTCCTCTCTCCCCCACACCCAACCAAACTGCACAGTTTCAGCCCCAGAGCCTGACTCCCACACCAGGAGCACAGGAGGGGCCCAGCCTGCCCAGCCAGGAGGGGCCTGGGCTCCGGAAGGTGTCACACCTGTCGGGCGTCTCCACACCCACCCCAACCAAGTGTGCCTTTCCCAGCACCTGGTCCAATGCCCAAAACCGTTTTTCCAAAGCACTTACTTCAGCACCACACGTAGGGAGGCAGTGGGGGAGAAGGACCCCTGACCTCAAAAGGCAGAAGCCTTGGGCTCGGGTGCTGGGGCCGCCATAAAGAGCCGCGTGGAAATGGCACTCGCTGAACCCCAGCTATCAGAGGCTTTTCTTTCACAAGTGACGCAGAGCACAAAGACCAAAGAAATGGGCTCTGGAGCCAGGCTGTCCGGGTCTACTGTTCTTAACTTAAATGTCAACCTGTGTTTATGAGTTATTTAACTGTTTGAAGCCTCATTTTTCGCATCTATAAAATGGGGTAACTATACACGCCCCACGAAGAACTGTAAAAACAGGGCCTGGCAACAGTGTGGACTCCCTGTCACGCTCGTGACACTATGAAGTCATCTTCCAAGATGCATCTATTAACAAACAGTCTCCTCATCTGTAATTAAGACATGTTATTAGTAAACCTGTGATAAAGATGTATATCAGACTGGTAGAAATAATGTCACGAATAAAAGAAAAACAAGTTAGTTAGCCCCAAAAGTCAGATGAACAAAAAAATTAACAACAAAAGTGAAATACTGCACACGAGATGTACCTTGAACAGGAATTTCCCCGTAGTTTGGTCTCTTATCTGACAGGGCTGTCAGGGGTTTAGATGTAGAGATTGGTCCACTTATGGAATGTCTCTGAAATCATAAGACAAACAGTGTCCATATTAGGTTAAATCAGAGCTGGGTTTCACAGAGTAAATGTTGCAGAGAGTAAATATTTAGTTACGAATTTGCATAATTCCTTCCACACTATTACAGTAAGACTGAAAAAAACACACACACTCCCAGAGGCATATAATGTGATCAGTATACTATTTTAAAATGAACACAGAAAGATCCCACATGCCCCTCACTCGCCAATCAGCAAAATCCGGATATGCTCCTTTAGTACTTGGATTGGCCATTCATGCCCCAGTACCAAATGGATCTCACTCTGTCACCTCCTCACTAAGTTTCTAACACTGCTGCCGGGCACAACCTGGCACCTTAACTCAGCGCCAGCTTGGTCACCGGCCTCCTCCCCTCCGGTCTCATACGTACACGCACCTACCGAATACTTGAACCCTCTCGGCTCTCCCGAGCCACCTCCCGCCACCTCTGTGTGATGCCCCAACACCACCAACTACTCACTCCCGCCCACAAGGACACGCTGTTCACCAGCTCTGGGCTCGTTCTCATGCTTCTTTCCTCAGCTCTCCCAGCCCTTTTTTATCCAGCTGAATTCTGACTACTCATTCCATAGTCCCAGCAGCAATGTGTGAGAGGGCCAGCCTCCCCACACCCTCACCAACACTTGATACTGGCAGTCTTCATTTTAGCCATCCCGAAGGTGCGTACTGAGATATCATAATGGATTTAACTTGCGCTTCCCTGATGACTACGATGTTGAGCAACTTCTCATGTGTTTACTGGCCATTTGTGTATCTTCTCTTGGGAAGGGACTTTTCAACTCTTATGTCCGTTATTTATTGGGTTGTCTTGAACCAAGAGGACAAACAAGTCTTCTCTGAATACAAGATTTTGACAGATAAATAAACTGCAAATATATTCTCCCCAGTCTTGTCTGTCATGTTCTTAATATCTTTCAGAGAAGTTTTAAATTTTGATGCCCAAGCTATTAATTTTCTTTTATAGTTCATTTTTTTGTGTGTCCTAAGTAAATTTTTGCCTTGTCGAAGGTCACAAAGACTTTCTCTAATGTTTTCATGTAGAAGTTCTGTAGTTTTAGCTTTTACATTTAAGTCTATAGTCAATTTCAATTTTTATGAATGCCATGAGGTAAAGGTTTTTTTTTTTCTTTTTTTTTCCATATGGATATCTAGTTGTTCTGGAATCCTGCTGAAAGGATTATCCCTCTCCCACTGAATTACCCTGGCACCTTTGTTGAAAATCAGCTGACCTATTTCTGGATTCTCTATCTATTCTACTGATCTAAACTTATGTCAGAACCACACTGTCTTGATTACTCTAAGTGCTAACATCAAGTAGTGGAAGTCCTCCAAATTTGTTCCTTCCCCCCCACCCCCAGATACTTTGGACATTCAGGGTCTTTTAAATTTCCACATAAATTTTAAATTATACTATCAATTTCTACAAAACAGCGTGCTGGGATTCTAAGTTGGATGAATTGAATCTACAGCTCGATGTGAGGGAGAATTGCAAGATCCTAACAAGACTGAGTCTTCCAACGCATGAACATGATGTATCTTCCCATTTATTACACCTTTAACTTCTCTCAGCATTATTTTATAGTTTTCACTACAAGGTCTTGCACAATATTTTATTCAATGTATCACTAAGTATTTCAATTTCCAACTGTTCACTGGAGTGACTGAATCTAGGAGATAGCAAGAGGAGTCCTCAGACAGAAGTGAGTTTTCTCACCACCTTATCTTGTAAGGGACAGCTCATCACTTTTGCCACATTCTGTTCATGAGAAGCAAGTCACGAAGCCCAGCCAACCCTCAGAAGGAGTAGATGACACAAGAGCACAGCAGCAGGAGGCATGGATCACTGGTAAGCAGTTCAGAGACTGCCTATCCCGTTACTAATGGATCTCCTTGGACCTTCTGAGGTTGTTTTTAAGGTCATTTAGGGCAGATCTAGAATAGTGTTTACTCTAGGGCTATTTAGTTCCACTTCACAGAGTGGTCACTGAGGTCTCTAATGAATGCTCCAAGTACTCAAAGAAGTTTTTCCACGGTGGCCAGTAGGAACTCAAATGATCCCTGCTCTGTGTAAACTATGGGAAGCATCTGTCTGCCAGATTCCTGGTAACTGATCTTTCCTGCAAAATCGTTCTTGCTCAGCCTTGAGGGGTTCAACCCATGTCTACACATGTGCAGACTGGCACTCAGCAAGGACTCAAAGGGAGGCCTATGCAGAGCTCTAGACCTTTTCTGCATGGCTCTCTCCTCCCAGGCACCCTGCCCCCAAATCCCAGCCCTTGTTCTCCCTGTACATTGATCTGTGTCTCCTCGGATCCAGCTGGCATTCCCTTCCCTGCTCCATGTGGGTTCATCCTCCCTGCTCACCATCTGGAAAAGCGTGGGCCACAGTAAGGCTCAGCTTTCTTAACTTTTCTCCAAAGATTTCAGTCCTGCACCACCTGTCCTACCACGTATGAATGTAACTACTTCCTACATTCTGTCCAGCCTTATAGCTGTCTGTGGTGGCAGAATAATCCAGCCCTTGACTCCCTCACAGCCAGAAGTGGAATTCCCACTCAGGGAGTTTTGAAAAACTAACAATCCTAATCTTAGGCCCCATTCCCCAGGGATTCTTGTTCACTGGGATGAAGCCTGGGAATCTACGTGTTTAAAAATTCCACATGACTTTTGCGCACAATTAGGTTTGAGAAGCACTGTGCTTAACTAATCAAGTACTAAAAAGCTACTGAATGTGGCTTATAATTACTAGTTTTTTTTCCAAGTTAGAGAGGTGACATTTTTTACCTCTTATCTTTACAAAAGTTTACAGAGTGACGCCATGAACATTAAATTTCAACTGACAAACACTATTTAGAGAAACTTCACCTTATATCTTGCACCTTCATCTGCTTTCATTTATATCTTCAACTTTTTTTTAAATGTTATTTTTGATTCTGTTTTTCTTTCTTTTATTAAATATTTATTTATTTATTTGGTTGTGCCGGGTCTTAGTTGCGGCAGGCAGGCTCCTTAGTTGCAACATGCATGTGGTATCTAGTTCCCTGACCAGGGATTGAACCCGGGCCCCCTGCACTGGGAGCGTGGAGCCTTATCCACTGCACCACCGGGGAAGTCCCTATTTTTTAAAAATTAATTAATTAATTAATTAATTAGGCTGCGTTGGGTCTTCATTGCTGTGTGTGGGCTTTCTCTAGCTGCGTCGAGCAGGGGCTACTCTTCGTTGTGGTGCGTGGGCTTCTCACTGTGGTGGCTTCTCTTGTTGAGGAGTACGGGCTTTAGGTAAGTGGGCTTCAGTACTTGTGGCACATGGGCTCAGTAGTTGTGGCTCACGCGCTTAGGTGCTCCACGGCATGTAGGATCTTCCCAGACCAGGCATCGAAGCTGTGTCCCCTGCATTGGCAGGCGGATTCTAACCACTGCGCCAGCAGGGAAGTCCCTCTTCATGTCTTTAGAAAGTTTGATTAATCGAGTATATAAAAAGCTCATTATAGACAGAATATGGAATTCCCTTTGCCTTCCTTTCAAATTAAGAGTATAACATCTTCTACATAAACGTAAATGCAAAGCCACAACTTGCAACATTACAAATGCAGAGGGAGAGCACTTCTACCCTAAACTTTACAAAGGAAAAGGTTAAAAAGTTCACTCACAAAATACACAGCCAGTAGTTAACACCTACAAAAGTCAGTGCTCAGACAAAATGTTCTCAAACCCAATCTTTCAGGGGAGAGGTGCAGCCAAGGCTACCCTAGATCACAGGGGACTGGGTTTTAGGCTACTCTCACCTACGTGGAGAAACTCCACCTCAGCTACTGTCCCCAAAGTGGCTCACAGCAAGGGCATAGTGAGAGGGCCTCCTGAGCTCGACAGTCACGCCACCTGCCCTGCTTCTGGTCTGCACTCCCACAGTGGCAAGAAGGGCACCTGAGACACTTGTTCATGCAGCTGGGAATCCGCAGACGTGGAAGCGCAGACACGGAGGGCTGACCATACATTATAAGTGGATTTCTACCTATGCAGAGGGTCAGTGCCCCTAACCCCCCGTTGTTCGAGGGTTGACTGTATATTCTACTTAGAAAGTTATCTTAGTGTAGGGGTTAAAAACATCGTGTCTGAAGTCATGCCACCCAGGCTCAAATCCCAGCTCGAACGCTTCATTGTATGACCCTCAGCAAGCTGCTTAGCCATTCTGGGCCTCAGTTTCCAGATATGAAAACTAGGGATAAGAATAATACCTAATAGCCAATAGAGGTGTCATGAGGATTAAATGAGTTAACGTTATAAAGCATTGGGAACAGTGTAGAACATATAATAAGTGTTCAGTAGTTGTTAGCTATCACTATTATTAGAGGATTTCAGAAGAATAACATACTTGACATTAACATAATTTATCTTAGGGAATTTCACAGCAACCTAGGAAAACAATCGCAACTGTATCCCTCAAGAGGCAGCCATTTGCCCCCCATGCCATAGTGTAGGTGACTTTGAAAAGGACAAGCTTTCAGAAGCTGGGACCCCCAGAGCCTCCATGGTCACAGGCACTTACCTGCATGGGGGAGACGGCTGCCGCAGGGGGTGTTTTCATGGGACTTGGACTCAGAGGCGTTCGAGGAATTGCAGCTGTAGCAGGGCTGGGGACTAGAAAAACAACACACACACAAGTAAATAATGAACACAACAAGGTGCAGTGCAAGCTTTCATAACTGCTCTCTCCTTAAGGGTTCACCCCATGAACCAGCGCTCGCGGCTCCCCTGGGAACGGGAGACACCTCACCTCCTCAACACTCACGGCTGCTCCGTGCAGCCGTCCTGCCGTCAGGTGGACTGTCTGTTCCTGAGACTACTTGTGTTTATTTCCAACCCTGACCATGCCAGTCATTTCACTTTTGTTATTTAATTACACGGTTAAGTGCTCCATAAACCAAGGAAATCAAAGTACAAAAGCTCCAGGATGAGTGTTTCTGCAACTGCATCAGATGAGAAGCCTGACGTGCAGTTCGCGGCATATTAAATGAAGGAACGCAGGGCTCTGCTCATCTTCCCTCACCTCCTCCTAAGGAGCTCGTCACTTCCCTCCACACGGATTTTCACACGTATTTCATTTAGTGCAATTAAATGTGTGTAATTGTCTGCTCACATGTCAGTCTCCCTCTCTAGACTGAGCTGTTCAAAAGTAGGATCCTGGGAATTCCCTGGTGGTCCAGTGGTTAGGACTCAGCACCTTCGCTGCTGGGGCCCGGATTCGATCCCTGGTTAGGGAACTAAGATCCCACAAGCCGCACGGCGCAGCCAGAAAAAAAAATTAAATTAAAAAATAAAGAGGAGGCCACTGAATGAGCAGTGGATGGTGTGCCCCTACTGATGGAGAGCAGAGCAGGTGTGGGTGCGGGAGGCCAGACCAAGAGGCCTTGCTAATGGGTCAATGTCAAGGTGAGGAAGGAGGATTGAAGGAAGAAGGAAGATTCCGAGATTTCTGGCTTACGTGACTGGGTGGAATGGTGCTGCCATTCACATGGGGAAAGATGGAAGTTAAGGGACAAGATCTGGTTTCGGACGTGAGAAGATGTCTGGGAGACACCTGGGTGTCAGTGTTAAGTAGCATCTGAATACACTGGGCCTGAGGAATTCAGAGCAAGGGAGAGGGCTGAAGTCCCACATCTGGAAGTTCTCAGGCACAGAGAAGACACATCTGCATGGGGTAAGGCCCAAGTCTGACTCCAAGATCTCTGAGGCTGAACAGATCCCAAATCTCCTGTTAAAATCCACCTTGCAGGAAGACTAACTCACTAACATCATATGAAATGTGATGAGACTCAGAGTAAGATGGTAAAGAACATCAACTAGAACAGAGAACATGTGGTACGTGAACACGACCGCCCGCTAGGGCACAATGGATGTTACCTTGAGACGCACTGTCGAACGACTTGATGAGGGTTTTCACCGTAGGGGTCGGCTCAGAGGAAGTCGAGGACCTTCTACTCAGCCCCATCCCCTGCCTCAGGGCTGCCAAGTCTCTCTCAACAGCATTCATGTAGTTATACACCCGGCCACGCTCCTCCTCTTGCCTGAAAACAGTACTGAAATCAGGGCATTTTTGTATACATACTAGAAAATACACATTTCCCCTTCCCAACTGAGAAGTATTAAAAAGTATCAGTTAAAAACAAGAAAATAGTATCAGTTGAGCTGAGTAAATTACCTGGTCTAATATTCTTATTTGCTTGGTGAATTCCAGGAAATGATACTAAAATTTTTATATCAGGTTATCCTAACTAGGTTAAGTAACCATTAGTTTCCATTTTCATTTGTGTAAGTGTAAGGTGAGAACATCAGTAATCAATTAGCAGTAAAATGGGAGGTGGGCTCAGAACTAGGGACTGTAAGGTTCTGTGCTGTGGAGAAGGCCCTTCCCAGGACAGTGAGTCTGGGAATTCACAGCACATGCAGACAATTGATACCTGCTCTATCTAACATGCCATGCATAGGCGTGGAAATACAAAGAAATGAAATCAAAGCCCATACTCTTAAATTCTTTTTTAAAAATGGTATAGTCACCAAATAGAATTTCTACAAAGGGGGAGGGGGGAAAGCCTGGACCCGTATTGGTAACATGAATCTCCTACATGTTCAGTGTGAGTCAACTAAAAAAATCAATTCCACTTCATTTCTGGAAAGCTCTCATTCACTGAGCAAACACTGAAGTTTACATCTGGAAAGAGATTTCAGCTGCAGAGTTTGCATGTGTTATATAACTACAAGCCAGTTCATACTGTACAAAAATTAAGCCAGTCTGTAGGAAAATTTGTCTTTGGTGGGCATTTGGCTCTTATGACAGAGTTTTTTTGCCAAAATGCCTCATGCTTGGACGTTTTAATAAAGAATGTACAAGAGCCATTATCCAACTTTTTGGTCGTAGAGCCCTTTTCCACTCTTAAAAACTATTGAGGACCCCAAAGAGCTTTTGTTTATGTGGGTTACAGAGATTGACATTTACCATATTAAATATTTTAAATATTTAACTCATCTAAAAATAAACTCAGGGCTTATTAACATAATTAACATATTTTTACGAAAAACAACTATGTTTTCCAAATCAAAAAAATTAATAAGAAGAATAGCAATGTTTTTATTTTTTTTAATTTTTTTAAAAAAAATTTATTTACTTATTTGACTGCACCGGGTCTTAGTTGCGGCATGTGGGATCTAGTTCCCTGACCAGGGATTGAACCTGGGCCCCTGCATTGGGAGCGCAGAATCTTAGCCACTGGACCAGCAGGGAAGTCCCCAAAATAGCAGTGTTTTAACATTTCTGTACATCTCTTTAATGTTTGGCTTAATAGAAGACTGTCAGATTCTCGTTTCTTTTGTATTCAATCTATTGTGACATGAAAAAAAGCAGGCCTCACACAGATATGTAGTTGGAAAAGGGAATAATATATATATATTTTTTCTTTTAATAAATTTATTTTATTTATTTATTTTTTGGGCTGCACTGGGTCTTCGTTGCTGCGTGTGGGCTTTCTCTAGTTGCGGTGAGCAGGGGCTACTCTTCATTGCGGTGCGCATGCTTCTCACTGCAGTGGCTTCTCTTGTTGCGGAGCACGGGCTCTAGGCACGTGGGCTTCATTAGTTGTGGCTCACAGGCTCTAGAGCACAGGCTCAGTAGTTGTGGCGCACAGGCTTAGTTGCTCTGCGGCATGTGGGATCCTCCCGGACCAAGGATCGAACCCGTGTCTCCTGCATCGGCAGGTGGACTCCTAACCACCGCGCCACCAAGGAAGTCCAGGGAAGAATATTTTAATGATATTAAAACAGGTAACTATGGCTATTCTTCTTTGATAAACACTAAAACACAATAAGTGGTAGTAACTTATAAGTTAGTTAAAATGTGGAACCTGAAACCATATGAATGAATGAAATTTTCCTACTCTGTCCATCTCGCACTTTTAACGCATATGGATTCTTTACCCACCCAGGATTGGCTGACATCATGCCCTGGTCATACGGAAAATACTGGTTCACAGAGTTACATGGATTTTCCAAGTGTCGGTGCCTGTCATTAAACAATTTACTCTTTAGGGCTTCCCTGGTGGCGCAGTGGTTGAGAGTCTGCCTGCCGATGCAGGGGACACGGGTTCGTGCCCCGGTCCGGGAAGATCCCACATGCCGCGGAGCGGCTGGGCCCGTGAGCCATGACCGCTGAGCCTGCGCGTCCGGAGCCTGTGCTCCACAATGGGAGAGGCCACAACAGTGGGAGGCCCGCGTACCACAAAACAAACAAACAAACAAACAAACAATTTATTCTTTACAAGTCTCTTGTTAATATCACTAGGGATCTCATCAGGAAACTCTCTTTATGGGGAGCTGCTGAGCTTGCAATGGCAGATACAAGTTTTCCAAAATCCTAACATTCACTTAAAAGCCCATGTTTTATCATTGGTACCAAACACTGTTAGTTGCTTCCTTGAAGTGACAGGCTCCCTTAATCATTTTCAAGAAATATCCACCAAACACTAAAGTCTGAATACCAATAGCTTGTGTCAGTCATTCTCAAGTAAAAATCTTCACTCCATGAAAAATGAAAACAGCACAAACTCCAGTGACACGCAGTGCTCTCTTCCAGACTGCTGCACACCTGGGCACACAGCTGCAGATGCAGCAGCAGCTCCTTACGCGACTTCCCACCCATCTCATAGGACCTTAAAAAGAATACAATGGGGGGGCTTCCCTGGTGGCGCGGTGGTTAAGAATTCGCTTGCCAATGCAGGGGACACGGGTTCGAGCCCTGGTCCGGGAAGATCCCACATGCCGCGGAGCAACGAAGCCCGTGCACCACAACTACTGAGCCTGCGCTCTAGAGCCCGCGTGCCACAACTACTGAAGCCCGCACGCCTACAGCCCGTGCTCTGCAACAAGAGAAGCCACTGCAATGAGAAGCCCACGCACCACAACGAAGAGTAGCCCCTGCTCGCCGCAACCAGAGGAAAGCCCGCGCGAAGCAACAAAGACCCAACACAGCCAAAAAAAAAGAATACAATAGGGGACTTCCCTGGCAGTCCAGTGGTTAAGATTTCGCCTTCCAATGCAGGGGGTGCGGGTTCAATCCCTGGTCAGGGAGCTAAGATCCCATATGCCTCACGGTCAAAAAACCAAAACATAAAACAAGCAATATTGTAACAAATTCGATAAAGACTTTCAAAAAACAAATGGTCCACATCAAAAAGAAATATTAAAAAAAAAAAAAGAATATACTCAAGGACCAAGACAGAGTGATATTACTAATTTACTGCTTCACCAAGGACATCTGTAAGGGAAACCTGCATTTTGAAAATGAGAGTGGCTGGTGGGGAAGAGCACAATGACCACGAGTACAATTTGGTGCCAAGGCCTTGATCCATCAGCAACTGCCGTCCACCATCTGTGCAAAAAGTCAACACAGTGAAGAGGGCAAACAGCACGTCAGCATTATTATGAAAACAGTTTGACCTCGAAGAGCCCCTGAAAGGGCCCTGGGGACCCCTGGGTCTGTAGACCTCACTCTGAGAACTGCTGCTCTACACAATGCTACTTCTCTCGGGGGCACATCCTTTAAGTATGTGTCTCAAACACTGACAGGCTCTCGGGAGCCAGTGGAACAAGTCTCTCAGAGTAGAATTTCAGTCACTTGGGCTACCTTTCGAATGGAGCATTTCTATTCATTCAGTGGTACAAAGGAGGAAGGGTAATGTACTAGTGGAGAATTAATAATCTTCCAACTCATTCCTCCGTGTTCTGCTTATTAAAGAAGCCAAAGAAAAATGGTTTAACAATACTTCCCACTGGGCATCCACTAGACCTAGGCAACAATAAAATAAGACAGCTTTTCCAAGTTGGCCTGTTAAATATTTTTCTAAATTTTTTACCTAGGGCTGCTTAAGAATTGTTCAAAGTAATGAATAATCAAATTCTTCACAATAACCTCAAACTCTACTGATACTTAATAAAAATCTCAAAAACCACTCTCCCCCGCTCACAGATAGAATCTCACTAGGAACTCAGAGCACATCATCTAAGACTTTTTACGGGTTTCCAAAGAGCTCTATGTTAAATGGGAAAATACCTGTGTGTATTAAGCATAAGACAACTCCTCAAGCAAGCAGTGGAGAGAAATCGGCCTGTATCCTTCACCCGGGTCTCTAAAATACCTGCTAATGGACACTGGCCGTGGCCCTGAGCGCCATCCAGGGGTGTCTCACTTCAGCCCTACAACAACTCTGTGACACAAGCAGGACTGTGTCCACTGCAGAGACAAGCAAACTGAGGGCCTGAGCGAGCCCTCACACCCAGCAGAGGCAGAGCTGCACGGGGCCGAGTCTGTCTGCCTCCAGGGTCCACGCCCTCCGTGAGGAGTACAACCCAAAGAAGAGCAACGGGCTGGGACAGGGGACAGAGGACTGGCGGGAACCACAATGGACCACATGCCGGCAGCCACTCCAACCCCTCCAGAGTTGTTGACTACGGACACTGACAACAGCTCTGAAAGGCCACAGAGACCACACTACTTTACAGGGGTCACAGAGTGAGGCCGGAAAAGGTGAGTAACTTCCACTGGACCCAAACTCAATCACACCAGTGTCAAGCCTATGTTCTTTCCATAAAACCACATCACAGAACCGCGACTCAAGTGCTCCCTATTGAAACATAAGTACAGAGCTGGTTTCTCAAAACATACTTGCGTGACTTTATTTCCTCCAATTCTTTTGTGAGTTTCTCATTTTTTTCTTGAGCCTCATGTAATCGGCGCTTCAGATCACCAATCTCCTCTTGGGCTTCAGATTTAATGTCATTTGCGATGACCACCGCTGTCTGGAGATCAGCCTGAAACTGCCGCCATTCTGCTGATTCTTCCTACATTAAAAAACCAAACTTCTATTTCCAAAAGAGAGCAGTAAAGACTTATTTCAAAGCAATAAAATGTGCTTATGATTAGATTGCTGTAATGCACTATCTCAAATGATGACTAATTTCTTTTAAATCCCAGAGAATTGCTATTACCTATTTCTAACAGAAAACGTAATTATTTTTGGTGAATGTGTTCTTAGTGAGGAAGAGAGTTTCCAGCTGATCTGCCTACTGAGGCATCAGGCACTCAGGGTGCTCAGTATTAACAATGATAATGTCAAGCCTCCCTTCCTCATGGCAGGTATCAAAGTTACTCTTACGAAAATAAACACAGCATCCAAAATGTACGTCTGAAAAGCTCTAAAAGGTAGATAAATGGTGTGTGAACCACACTGAAAGATTTTACAGGGAAAAACTATAAATATTCTGACACCAAAAACTAACAGGAAAAAAAAATCAAAAGTAAAGGAAAAGGAAGAGGAAGCCAGAAGAAAAACACTGAATTTAATCTAGGCAGACAAAAAATCACACAAAGAGAGGAGCTGAGGACCTGTACAGCCTGCTGCTTCCCGCAGCCTCTGTGGCCGGGCGTGCTCCCCAGGGCAGCCCCTCTCCCAGAGCTACAGCTGCTGACTGGGCCCAGTGCCCACCACCCCAAGGCAGCCTGAGCAACTGAGGCACAACCCAAACTACGAGTCCAGCTTCCCTGACCCTCTGCATCAGAGCAGAGCATTGCTGCCGTCGGCAGGCTGACCAAATCCACAGAAGACAGAAAACTCACAAGAAAAGCAGTTTAGTTTGGGACGCTTCATAATCCAGAGCTAATAAGCTTTCTTTCCAAAATATAACACTCGCTTCCTAAATCCCTCTTTCTAAAGTTACCACTCATCAATTACTAGTACAATCTTGCAACCAGTATCTAGCATCAGTCCCACTCTGAAGTGACAGCAGTAGCTTTCTGCCCAAAGCCCAGTGGGCTCAGTATTATAACAGTATCTGAAGCTTCAGATGAAGGAGTGGGGTCAACGACACCAAAGTGCTCAACTTTCAGAAAACTGTGCTTTCTAATGAGGTAGTATGTGAAGATTTATCCTACCCGAAGTCGCCTGTGGAGTGTCTTGATTTCTCTTTCCATGTCATGTTTTTGGTCCTGGAGTTTTTTAACTGTATCTGAAAAGACCACAAAAGTTTAAATATTTATTCTTACAACTGTGTTCGAAAGGAATAATATAAAGGGAGGAGGTACTTAAATATGACATTCAGAAAGTCATCCTGCCCAAAGACTTTTTATTTTTAATACAAAACTTTAAAAGGAAAAAGGAATGTCCAATCCAAGTATAAACCAGTATTACTTTGTAAGGAAAATATCAAATTTAAATCACAAATTCTGGATGACTTCCTTCCTCAGCCTCTTAATTCTGAAACAAAAAGTTAAGTAAAATCAATTGTTAGAAACACACACACATTGTTGGCTCATAACCAATCAAAACAACACTGACTGCAATTAAAATGGGAGATTTTAATCAAAAGGGTTATTAATCTAAAGTATTTTTGCAAGCATCACTTACTTTACATGCTGGAATAAATTCCAGAAAAGTGGTGAATTAGTAAGATGTTTACAAACTTAATTATTTTGTAACTTGGGGGAGGTGCTATTTAATTCTATGCAAAGTCTTTCACAAAATAAAGGATTAAGTAAATCCATTTCTCAAATTATTTCTAGCATAATATGAATTTCCTTCCAACAATGTCATGCACTGTGAACATCTGATGGGCACCACTACTATGCCAAGGCCGATCTAGACAGAGTGGGGCTGCAAAGATGAAGACACAGCCAAGGCCAGTCCCCTGGGATCCAGAAATGTACAAGGAAGTCCCCTTCTATTTGGAGGTTCTGCTCAAAAGCCCCTGCGTCAGGGGAAATGCCTGGGGAGGGCACCATGCTGGTGCTGCTGCCCAGCGCCTCCCCACGGCTGGTCACTCCGACAGCTCAGGAGCCCATCACTGTCTCTCTGGTTAAGCACCAGAGCAGGCACTTACACCTGGTGACAAACACTCTGACTTCACCGACGCCCCCCTGCAGCAGAGCCCTGTCCTTTCTGTGTTCCGACTCTGCCTTACACAGCCTTGTTGCTGCCACTGCCAACAGGGGTGCGTTTCTTCACACAGTGGCTGAGCACACCTCAGAGCCAGGAGCCACATGCCGAGGTTGCAGCCCCAGCACAGGCAGGCCTGTAGAGTAGAGCACGTGTATAAGGTCACAAGCTAATGGAAGCAGAAGAGAAAGCAATCCTAAGGTCATTACCTAGCATCAAGTGTTTCAATATTCCATTGCCAGAACTTAACTGTTTATTGTCAGGGATGTCAAACCATGGACACTGGTGTTTCTGAGTAAACATTCCCCCTACTCCTTACACGTAGCAGAGGGAACCCAGGCACAGCCAGCACCTGTGTGCAACAACATGTACCCAAAACACCTCTTAGGCTGTTAGCTTCCAATCAAGACCCTGAAGTATGAGCAGGCTGATGCTTTTCCTGAGACTGGTCCACGTCTTCCTTCTCCGAATTCCACGAGGAACCTGCTCTGCTGAAACCTCTGAAACCTTAATTCAATGTTGATACATTTGTGTTCTGACATTTTTAAAAGGCATGAATTCACTTCAGTAACAATATAAAGTCTAGAATATTTATAACAATTATATGTGTAATGATTACTATAAATACATAATAATGATGTTTTCTAAAGCTGAATAAAAAAATAAATGAGGGGCTTCCTTGGTGGTGCAGTGGTTATGAATCCGCCTGCCAATGCTGGGGACACGGGTTCGATCCCTGGTCCAGGAAGATCCCACATGCGCGGAGCAACTAAGCCCGTGTGCCACAACTACTGAGCCTGCGCTCTAGAGCCCACGACTCACAGCTACTGAGCCCGAGTGCTGCAGCTGCTGAAGCCCATGCGCCTAGAGCCCGTGCTCCGCAACAAGAGAAGCCACCGCAATGAGAAGCCCGCACACTACGATGAAGAGTAGCCCCCACTCACTGCAGCTAGAGAAAGCCCGCACGCAACGACCAAGACCCAATGCAGCCAAAAAAAAATAATAATACATAAATTTTAAAAAGATTTAAAAAAAATTTTTAATTAAAAAATGAGATAAAACATGGGTGGAAAAAAATGGCCATTTTTGGTAGCTAGTAGTCAATTTCCTCCCATTCATCACCCCAAAATTATTCCAAAAAGTTAGAGCCTATGAAATAAAAAGTTAATTAATTACTTTTACTCAGTAATTCAACAAACTGCTCATAAGTACCTACTTTGTATCAGACTTTTTTACACGGTGCATGAGATATAAGGGAAAGGAAAAAAGGTACAGTTCCTACCCTTTTAGAGACAGAAAAGAGAATGTTTTCATATGCAAAGGATTAAACTTTAAAAGTCTGTCTCGGGCTTCCCTGGTGGCGCAGTGGTTGAGAGTCCGCCTGCCGATGCAGGGGACACGGGTTCGTGCCCCGGTCCAGGAAGATCCCACATGCCTCGGAGCAGCTGGGCCGTGAGCCATGGCCGCTGAGCCTGTGCGTCCAGAGCCTGTGCTCCGCAACGGGAGAGGCCACAACAGTGAGAGGCCCATGTACCGCAAAAAAAAAAAAAAAAAAAAAAAGTCTGTCTCTATACAAGCTGCTTCAGACCTCATTTAACCTGGAAACTTAATGGGCAAACGGGCCACCCAATTTGGCTGAGGGCAAAGTGGACAAGCAGGTGAGTGAGTGAGTCTAATACCCTGACCCGAACCTCCAGAGGAAAGGATGACTCTGGAACCAGCAGGGAACTTGGCTCCGTATGACCTACATGTAGATGAAATCAGGGTCTTGGTGATATTACCAGACATAGACAAGGAATAAGGACAGAAGCTAAAATATTTCTAGTGTGGAAAACACTAGGGGTTACACCTTCCATTTACACTATATTTATGTACAAAAAATATTTTATAATTAAAACAAGCAAACAAAAAAATGTGTAATTTCTCCTCTGCTGCAAATCCTTTGTCTTTTCTTTTGGTCACAAAGGATCTATCTAGGTAACTTACATGAGACAGATGACAGCAAATCTTGCTGCAGCCCACTTTAACATCTGGTGCCTTGATTCCCAGGTGACATTTTAAGCCACATGGCCATCTTAGACTGATCATAAAATCTCAAATTTCATTCATTTATTTTGTTCTTATCCTTTTCTCACCAACCTCTACATTCATGGCCACAGAATTCACATGATCACTACTCTTAAAGGACATTCTTTTACCCTCAGCACTACGTATTTATTGTTGGCATGTCTTCTTTTAAACAGAAGGGAAGCTGGCAGCCAGTGGACATATTCAGACCGAATAAAGTACACTTCAAGTGTCTCCAGGGAATTTGATTTAAACTTTACAAAAGCATTAAAAGTGACAACAAGCTTTTCCTCCCTGGAAACAAAGACGTCTATGCTCCAGTTCTCGCTGTGAAGAGGCTTAGCAAACGGCCGCCTCTCCCAGTGACCAGTCACACAGGGCAGCTTAGCCTGCAACTCTGGGGCCTCTAAACGCAGCTTCCTTCCTCAAAGCTTTAAGTGTGAGAGACACTGCCATCTATTGTCTTAAACTCAAATGTAACATTAAATTCTATCAAAGAACAGAAGAACTACTATAACCTCATTTTTAAAATTATAACTCAATTTTACAATGTTATCTTGATTCTAGAAATCAGGTAAATTTCTATTCTCATTGTTATTAGTCCAACTTTGCTCTGAACAATTCTGGGCACTGCCCTGCCCATTTAATAATGGGGTTCATAATCTTTTTCACCACCAAGACCTATCATCACCAACAAAACCAGAACCATCAACCAGGCCTCCATGCTGGTTCCAGTTACAGGTCAATCACTCTTGAGGGTGTCACTGGGCAGCTACCACGGCACAGGATCTACCTACAACCCTTGGGGTGTAAAGTAATGAAAGTGCCACCAACCTTTCCTGCCCTCTGAGTCCCAGAAAACCCTTAGGGTACAGATACCCGAGTACTCAAGTCAGACTCCTGCATCTGGTCAAGAACCTCCAACCGCCATCAGGTGCAATTTTTAGAGGAAGGGAAAGGACCAGAGGAACCTATCAGTTAAAGCTCCACACCTCAGGGGCAGGGGAACAGGGCAGGTGGTGTATCCAACTACCAGACCACAGCTTTACTCCCAAACCAGAACTCCTGATGGAGGAAGAGGACACACATGAGTTTCAAATAAACCATTTACTATTTTTATTTTTCTTTTTTTAAAATTTTTTGGCCGCACCACGTGGCATGCGGGATCTTAGTTCCCCGACCAGGGATCAAACCCGTGCCCCCTGCAGTGGAAGCAGAGTCTTAACCACTGGACCGCCAGAGAAGTCTGTCTCTGTTTTTTAATTTTTATTTTACTCATTTTTATCCCCCTCCAAAAAAGTAAATATAACTTTTACCCCTTGATTCTAAAAGTAGTGCACGCTCACAGTAACAAGTCTGGAAAACAGAAAATGGTGACAAAAATAAGATTACCTAGCATTTACATTTGGCATATATCTTTCCAGATTCCATATATATGTGTATTATTTTTAAAGAAAAATGAAATTATACTATTTATACTGCTTCACAAGCCCTTCCATTAAGCAGTAGATACTGGACACCTTTATCAATAAATACAGACCTACAGCACCATTTTGATGGCCATGATAGATGGCCATCAATTGGTTGGCCATCAATGGCTATCAATTGGATATATCATGATTTGTCTCAGCAACCTCCTATTAATGAACAGCCGGAAGGGTTCCAATTTTTGGTATAAACACTATAAGTGTCTTTACAGTTTTTCAGATGTTACTTGAAGACACATTTTTAGAAGTAGAAGAAGTGAAGGACCATTTGAAACTACCAACAGGATCCAAGTCAATCCATTAGGAGGTTCTAGCTCAAGAATACAGAATATTTTTTGAGAAGTCACCACGTTAGAGCATTTATGGTACAGAATACACTGAAATTGGTATTTCTTAGGGAACACCATTATGCCTGGCTACAATTTCAGTGTAATGTTGTATTTAAAACTTTTATGGTTTTAATTACAGAAGTAATATACTCAGCTCATCCTCTATGCGACTTGCCTTATTTTGTGCACACATTTCTCCGTGCCTTGTTTATTTTGGCTGATGAAAGAGCAGCCACAGTAGGGATGTGCTAGGCACATGGGTTATTAACTAGATCTCGACTTCTGAAAATACAGGTAGCTTCCAAGTTTCTGTGGTAACCAGCAACTCTGCAGCAAGCATCCACATCTATGTATACATTTGCAAACTTGTAAGAATGTTTCTGAAGAGCAGGTTTCTGGAAGTGGATTGCTAAATTACTGTTGTACTTGAAAAATTATGATCAATACTCCAAAAAAGCTGCAGTATATGAGAGGACCCTTTCTCCTCTCTTACACCTTAGCAATCTTTTCAATTTTTCACACCTGCATCTTGTTTTGAGTTTCTTTGCTTTTTTAAAAGTCAAGCATCTTTTTGTGTCTTTTTCTGACTTATCCATTCATACACTTGATTTAGCTAATGGGTTATTCTAGTCTTATTGATGTACAGAATCTCTTTACATATTTGACATGCATTATAAATATTTCTCTCAACGTCATTTATTTCTGGCACTTTGCTGAACTGAAAGTCTCAATTATACATAGTCAAATATGAGACTTTTTTCCATTAAGCCTTCCAAGTATTCTACCTTCCAGGCTTTTCTCATCACAGAATTACACAGCTTTCCTCTATTTCCTTCTGCTCCTTCTCTAATCTCAAGCCACCCTTGTTCACCACTGTCGCTAATGTTCCATGTATCAGGATGTCAGGCCCTAGCCCCAATCTTGGGAACTACAGAGGGCAGGAAAAGGGCAGGACTTAACTGCAAGCATGCACAGAGCATTACTATGCAGACACTAAGTGGTTGATAAGGTCGCAACTGAGCCAGACCTGAGGTCTCGCTGGTGTCACTACTCGTAATACCAGTCAGCTTTGGTTTGCTGGGCAAGTTATTACCTTTATTTTTGGGGATTCGGTTGAGCTGCTTCTTTATGCTGCTTCTCCCTTAAGCTCTTCTAAGGTGTTAAGTGTCTAATAAGTCCTGGCTGGTCTTTCTTACTTGTAAAGAATGATTAGATCAGTGACTCCTGCATGCTTCTCAACAAAACAAACGGCTAAAGGCTCTGCTGATGACAGGAGCCTGCAGGGTGGGTGGGGCCTCTGGATGTACAAGACGGAACGGGCGGCTTCTGCTGAGGCAACAGGTGTATGTGTGTGTGTATCAGTTTCACTGCCGGGCCCAGTTGCCTTTCCCTCTAGGTGGTCTTCTCTTTAAGACAACAGGGCAGGCTGCAGTTACTTCTGGCACAGTGTGAAGGTCGTGCTGGGAGTCCCTGGCACCATACTCCCACCTTACTTAGAGGTGAGCGCAGCAGCAGCCTGGGGGCAAACACCAGAGACAGCCCAGACAGAGGAGGGGGCGGTACAGTGTAGCAATCCCTTACACTGTGGCCTGAGACCGCTGCTGGCCCCGGGGCCCTACGATCCCTGATGTGGAGGTTTCAGCGCCCCCATCCCCAGGGCTCTGCCGGGAACATTATTACTCAGAGCTTTAGTGTTCTCCTAAACTGCAGAATGTTCTATTCTGATCGATTTCTCCACAGCCAACTCCATCAGCTTTATATAAAGTATTCCAGAAATTACCCCAAATTGCTGACCTACTGATAGGACCCTTCCCCTGCTTTCTATCTTTGCTCAAGCTCATTGTAATTTTTATATCTCTCCTGCCATGTCACTTGGACTTTGGAAGGGAAAGGAAGTATGTATGATCTCAGGTCATCATCTTGAACTGGAAGTCTTAACAGTAGTTACTGAGTGACTTTTTATATCAAATCTTTCCAGCTCAGATGCTGTTGAGAAGGACCGCAGGTACCGCAGTACAGCACTGATGTTCTCTGGGAGGCCGCCTGGACTCCCAACTACATGATACACCTGTGATACTGTCCCACAGATATCACTGATACTCTACTCATTTTTTCCAATCTTTCTTCTCTCTGGATAATGTCTACTGATTGGTTTTCAAGTTCACTGGCTCTTCTGTATCTCTAATTTGTTGTTTAAATGACTCTGTAACTTGTTATATTAGCTGTTTAATTTTCTAGTTCCAGAATACCTACTAGGTTCTTTTTTTTACAGTTTTTATTTCTCTGTGGAGATCTGCTATTTGTTTGTCATGATGAGCATATTTTCCTCTACGCCCTGAGTACAGTTACAGTAGCTGTTTTAAAATCCTGTCCATTAATACCAAAGTCAGAATCGCTTTGGGGTAAATGAGGAGTGACTGCCAGTGGGTGCAGGATTTCTTTTGGGGGTGATAAAAAAAGTTCTAAAATTGACTATGGTGATGGTTTCATCCACAGAAGAATATCTCAATTTCCCAATTAATAGCATTCCCTGTCACCGAGTCCCTTATACCAAGTGCTGACTTAGCATCAATCCCAAATGCTAGAATTCTCTAGGAAGAAAATTAACTCCTATCAGACTATGGAGATGTAACAACAAATTATAATGCATGAAACTTGTTTGGATCCCAGTCCCTATAAAAAACTATAAAGGACATTTTGGGGACAGCTGGGAAAATCTTCACATGGGGTATTAGATGATGCTAAGAAATTACGACTAATTTTACTAGATGTGATAAAGGCATTGTGGTTTCGAGGAGGATGTTTAGAAGGTGCATGCTGAAATATTTAGAAGTTAAGTATCATGAAGTCCACAGCTTACTGCCAACTGGTTCAGTTAAACACACACATACAGAAGGCAAACACTGCAAAATGCTACCCACTGTCACATCCAGGCAGGAGGTGCTAACTACCACACTACTCTCACAGTATTTCTATACATTTCAACTTTTCATTTCAAAAAACTGGGGAGAGAAACTACATGGCTAAAAAAAAATTTATTAAGGCTTTTCAGCCTTTTTATTTTATTTTATTTTTTTTTGCGGTACGCGGGCCTCTCACTGTTGTGGCCTCTCCCGCTGCGGAGCACAGGCTCCGGACGTGCAGGCTCAGCGGCCATGGCTCACGGGCCCAGCCGCTCCGCGGCATGTGGGATCTTCCCGGACCAGGGCACGAACCCGCGTCCCCTGCATCGGCAGGCGGACTCTAAACCACTGCGCCACCAGGGAAGCCCTTTTCAGCCATTTTATGGTTAAAATTCATACAATGTCAATGTAACTTTTATTTCGGCAATGATAAGGAAAATTTTGTCCCAGGAATCCTTATCACCTAACAGTTTTCTAGCTATTACCCCAATTACCACAAGGTGTCACTCTTTCCACATTCAAATCAAAGGGTTTGCAAGGGAAAAGGCTATTCTTACCAGTACAAAATGGAAAACACACTGAACCCCCAAGTTAATCTGAAAAACTTTAGAACCTCTTATATTTAGGAAGTAAAATTAGATAACTTTCTCAGTTCAGTGACAATGAAATACAGGCTAGATATAAATGTTAAACTAAAAGTTTTTTTAAACTTTAGATGAAAAAGTTCATCACTATGTAAGAAATACAATCCCACAATCCACTACTTCAGTATCCAGATATCCTGGAATATTCCAAATGACCCTGAGGTCAACCTACAGATGCTGGGTCAACTAGCCAGAGCTCAGAACTACCACCAGACACATTTAGGGCTCCTGCAAATGACCGTCTCTTACCTGGAAATATCAATAGTTCAAACCTCCCCTCCACCCCACCTCTGCATCCACAGCCCAGGGGCTCTGGCTACTGTATTGACACACTGTATCTGCCTGTCAATCCGCTGTCAGGGAATAAACAGTAAACCGTCAGTGCTCAAAGGAGCAGCATCATGAACCAGAAATTTTAAGAGCTTTAACCAAGGCATCCAAAAAGGTTACCTCCATTCTCCCTGTCCCCACCAGGCCATCATTAAAGTGTATTACAACTTAAAATCTGTTAACATTTGAGGAATCTAGACGAAGAACACATAAGAATTTCTTAAATGTATTATTTGGAAATAATTTCAAACTTACAAAAAGGTGCAAGAAGTAACACAAAGAACCAAACACCCATTTACCTCCTTCTCAGATTCGCCTACTGTTAATAGTTCACCATTGGTTTTATCATTTGCTACCTCCTATCCCTGTCCGTCTGCCTCTAATTGTCCCTTTTTCCTGAACCCTTAAGGATATACATCACAGTCCTTCACCCCTGAATATTCAGTGTGTGGTTCCCAAGAATACACAGACACAGCTGGGTTATCAACTTCATAAATTTATACTGACACAATACGTTTACCTAATCTCACACACATTCCAGTTCCATCACCACACCTTTACAGCAGCTCCCGACAGCCCTGGAGCCAGTGCAGGCACAGGGAGTGCATGGGTTGTCCTCCTCAGCCTCCTACAGCCTGGAATTTTCCCTCAGCCTTTGTCTTTTATGACACTGGCATTTTTGAGGACACAGCACCATTCGATCCTGCGCTTTTAGTACAACATTCCTCATTTTTTGTCTGTTTAATGTTTCTTTATGATTAACTGAAGCTATGCCTCAGCCAGAATACAGCCTAGCGATATCCATGTGCCTCTGTCACTTACATGATCACCCAATCACCGGGTCACAGTGTTACCCAATTGTTCCACTGTGTAATTTCTGGCTGTTTCTTTTTCCTCACTTGTAACATAATAAACAGTCTGTGGGAAGACATTTTAAGATCATGCAAATTTCTGTTCCTCATCAAATTTTCCACACAGAAATGCTTTGTACTATTTTTGCAACTTTTTTAAAAGTCTGAAATACTTACAAAACAGTTTTTTAGAATCTTTTAAAAAGCAAACAAAGCAACTCAAAATCTGAGTTTCAAGTGTACCTGATCATAAAATCTCCGTGAAAGGGAGGAATATTAAACAAATAAACAAAAACCTGTGCCTCAGGCATAAGATTATAAAGGATAAATATTTTTTGGTCTTAGTATACTTGCAACCACTAGACATCGACAACAAATGGCTTTTCCTAAGATCTAGAAAGTTAACAACCCCATTAGCTTCTACTTAAATGATTTTCCATAATTAAGCAGTTTTAAAGAGATGCTTCCACTTAACGGTCCTTTAGGAGCCAAATAGCAGCCGGAAGACTGCCAATGGCCATGGGAAGCTCTTGCCCACATGCATATCTGCCGGCCACTGTGCTCCTGCCTTTGAACCCCTGCCTCCCAGGCAGAGCCACGCCCCCACCCCCACCCCATCACTTTGCTACTTAGAACGCAAACTCTTCCCACACGTTAAGACGGGTGGGACCTCACTTACTCTCTAAGTCGGAGATGATGAGGTTGTCATGAAGCTTCACCGCCCGGTGCTGTTCTACTTCGTCTTCAAGTTCAAAGATCGTTTCTTTCATGTCACTCCTTTCTGTCTCTTTTTCTTCCAGCTCTGATCTTAATTTTTCTAATGTCATATTCAGATCTTCTATTTGCTTCTTAGCTTCTTCTTGGAAGGCTCTGTATTCATCTTCTACCTGTGCAAAATTGATAGTGCAGATCAGAAAAGTAAGAGTTGTTCTGAGATAAGTCCTAGGACAGAGGCACACCTTGTCTCAGCAGGGAGCTGAGCGTGAGCTGCTCTGCATGAGCAAGAACGACCTGTGTAATAACTGGGTGGAAGGCACTCTCCAGTAACATGGACTTCACACAGTATGCTCAAGCATGATCTGCTGCCACATCACTGACTGAAAGTACACTGACATCTCACTAAACTTCACTACATTATTTATGAGGAAATTTTGGAAATTTTCCCTTCTCCAAAGTTTGGACTGAAGGCATGCATCTGATTAATGATTAACATGCTTTCCCACAAAAATCATGTCTGATTTGTGACAGCTTCAAAATCAAATTAAAAATGGAAACAAAAAAGTTCTCTAATATAGTCAGTGTTAGTTCATAGTGGCCCCCAATATACACGCTCCGACAAATACCACATCTCCTAAACTGTATCTATGAAAGTTGTCACTTAAAAAATTAAGGTTTATATTATTCAAATTTTGAGCAAAGATATACTGTTTCCTACTTAAAAAATTTTTTTCACTGAAACAGGAAATAAAATGTAAGCTAGGATAATTAGATAAGTCATGCAAATAAACACTACATCAGGGACTTCCCCGGTGGTGCAGTGGTTAAGAATCCACCTGCCAATGCAGGGGACACGGGTTTGATCCCTGGTCTGGGAAGATCCCACATGTGGCAGAGCAACTGAGCCTGCGCTCTAGAGCCCGCAGGCCACAACTACTGAGCCCACGTGCCACAACTACTGAAGCCTGCACGCTTAGAGCCTGTGCTCCGCAACAAGAGAAGCCACCGCAACGAGAAGCCTTCGCACTGCAACGAAGAGCAGCCCCTGCTCGCCGCAGCAAGAGAAAGCCTGCGCACAGCAACAAAGACCCAATGCAGCCAAAAAAATAAATACATTTATTTAAAAAAATAATAATAAACACTACATCAGCAACCGTGTGGGGCTGGCGACTGCCAGCAACCCTGGGCTGCAGTTCTGACTGAGTCCTCACTATCACACTGCGTGTAAAAAAAAAGGGGGCTGGACCAATGATCACTAAGGTCCCCACCAGCAACAAACCATGGGCCTCTAAGAAATAGGAGCCTTCTCACTCCGAAAGTAATTTTAAATCACAACAGAACTCTACTTGAAAAACTACAACCACAAAAGGATAAGAAGAGGCAGACATTGCTGGTCCCACAGACTGGAATACTGGCTCTCTGTTTTTCTTATGCCAAACTACACTACAGAGGAGGATGTAAAACTGCATGACACACTCCCCTGGGCATACCCAGAACTAGGGACAACTTCTGTTACAACTTCAGTTAGTTGTAACTCCAGCCCCATCCTCTCACAGGCAGGAAAACAGTAACAAAGTACAAGTGAGTGGAAGTGACGTTATTATAAGAATACTTTGCACTCCATCCCAATACAAGAAAACCATTCTGAAGCTTAAAAAAATATCTGATTAACAAAAGCTAATGACACACCACCAGGGCTGCTGGCTCTCGGTAAGCATGCCATGTACTGCAGCCGCATAACACTGGTCCAGAACATTCTATATACTTAAACAGTACCTTTGCGATGGTGTCCTGCAATCGATTGGCATCATTCCGGGTGTGAGCCAGATCTTCCTGCAGGGTACTGGCCAGAGTCTCTGCTTTTTCCTTGTCCAGCCTGACACTCTCCAGGAGATCCTGAATGTCAGACTTGTCTCCGGAGTTATGGATGGAATACAGCTCCGCCACTTTCTGCTTCTCGTTCTCCAGCTGGGCCTTCAGGCGATTCATCTCGATCTGGTCACTGGCCACTGTGGCTTTGAACTCCTCCAGCGCGGCTGCCAAGGCTGCCTTGCCCTTCTGCTCAGACTCAACGATTCGCTCCATGTGGTGGTTGCGCTCCTTGAGTGCCCCGATCATCTCCTGAGCTTCCTTGTTGTCTTGCTCAGCCATCTTCAAAGTATTGCTTAAATGCTGCTGGACACCAAGAAGCTGCTCCCGTTCAAAACGGGTGTTCTCAGCTAGATCCATGTAGCGTTGCTCCAGCTCCATGTAGCGTCCACTTTTTACATCTTCGTCTATGACATAGGAAATGTGATGCTCATCTAGAAGGGAGCGGAAATATTCGATCTGTCGGCTGAAGTGTTCCAACTTATCACTTTGCTGACATAACGACTCCATGAGAATCACCTTCTCCTCTCCGAGCCTTTCGTTTTCGCTGTTCAGCTCCTGGGTGATCTGCTGTAGATCAGCGAGCTCTTGCAGAGTCGCCTGAAGTTCCTCACTCGTACTGTGTTGGTTCTCCTCCATCTGGTGTATCCGTTCTGTCAAACAAGCGACGGACACTTCGCTGGCGTTCCCGCTGCTCCCCTTCCGAGAGCGCTCTATGCTCGGAATGCCTTCTGACTCCGAGGACGATGGTGCGTCCAGGGCGTCATCGCTGGATGTGAGGGGCTGGTACACCTCGCTGCACTCGCTGTCCAGGTTGTCCATAGAGTTACTGTGCTGATGGTCCATGAGGGTGTTTTCATCCTGGCTCAGGAGATCCTCCACTGACCCAGGGGCAGAGCCCTCCACCGAGGAAGTCAGAGTCCCCCCTCCATCGCTCTGGTTACCAGGGGTGATCTCTGGGCTCAGGGACTGATAGCCAAACAGTTTTTCAGAATGGTCTAGCCTCTGCTCCAGGGAGAAGCCCAGTGCGTTCAACCTGTCCTTTAGCATTCTGTTTTCATTTTTCAGCTGGTTGAGCTCCTCGCGGATGGCAGTATTCTGTTCCTGTAACTGCAATAAAGTGGACTCGACGTCAGTGGGCTGGTGAACAATGATGGCTTCCTTCTCGGACTTCTCATCCCCCTCAGGAGGGTCCTCGTTAATGCCCAGCTGAGCACGCATGTCTCGGAGTTCATTTCTCAAATGTAAAATCTCCACGTCTTTGGTTTTTGCCAATGTGAGAAGATCCTTCACTTTGGCTTCCAGAGCAGCTTTGTCACTGATCTGATTGTCCGATTTGGACTTGCTCATACGAATGTCGCATTCCGTAGCCGTGCGACTGCGGGAACGTTTAGCCAACGCCATGTCATTAGCCCCCTGACCTGCAGAAGGTAGTTTTTTGCTCTGGTTTAGTCGGGTACGTTCACGTAATCTTTCTCTAGTAGAACTGGATTCTTTATTACCTGTGGAAGTGCTCCGCTTGGTTGAAGAACTCGTGCCTACATGTTTAAGACAAAGAATATAAGGCAAAAACTTAGCAATAGAAAGGCACATAGTGGGACTTCCCTGGTGACGCAGTGGTTAAGAATAAGCCTGCCAATGAAGGGGACACAGGTTCGATCCCTGGTCCGGGAAGATCCCACATGCCGCAGAGCAACTAAGCCTGTGCACCACAACTACTGAGCCTGCGCTCTAGAGCCCATGAGCCACAACTACTGAAGCCCATGCACCTAGAGCCCATACTCTGCAACAACAGAAGCCACCACAATGAGAAGCCCATGCACTGAAACAAAGAGTAGCCCCTGCTCGCCGTAACTAGAGAAAGCATACGCACAGCAACAAAGACCCAACGCAACCAAAAATAAATAAATAAATAAATAAATAAATAAAAGAAAGGCACATAGTTGTGCCCCCGGCTGAATGAGATACAATCTAAGGATCTATAATCATAATCACACAGTGGTTCTGACCTACACTAATTCTGCCTGAGAGTCTGGTTACTGTAAAGTTGTTTCCTCCAAACTGGAAAATCAATCATCTTTTAATTATCAATTAAATGAAGTTATTACTGAGTTGAATACCGCAAAGGGGTGAGTTTTATGGAATGTGAATTATATCTCAATAAAGCTTTCACATTAAAAAAAAGCTATACACATGAACTTGAATCCCAAACCATGGCTTTCAACAGGTGGCCAGGGACATAGTATCTAGGGCAAGCCAGATGAAGGTGACTCTAGGGATAGCCAGTCAGGTAGCAAACTAACTGCAGAAACAGACAGTGAAGGAAGATTACAGATGACCAGAAGTGAGAGGCAGCCTGTGGACAAACAAAAAACCTAAGCTACCTACAATAACCACAAAAACTATGATCAAAGTAAATGCAAAAAACTTTTTCACACCATAAAATGCCACAAAATAGTACCAATAACAAGAATTATTACAATAGACAACATGCACTTATACTTACTACACACACATATTAATACTTCATACACATTTACACAAGCTTCATTATCATCATCCTGTTTTACAGACAAAGAAACCCAAAAAGAGATGTTAAATAATCTGCTGACATCCCACAGGTAATACATGGATGAGCCAAGATTTACACACAGGCAGGCAGTCTAAGCAGTATGCCACTCTGCCTCCCTAAGTGTTCGAAAACGATGATGCATCACTGCCAAGTTATAACCACACGTTCGTCAAATATGCTGCACAAGGCACACCATTACTTAACTGCTAAAATTTTAAACCTGTGCAAACAATTGACACGATCATGTATTTAATATAAAAAGAACAGGAGTATGTTTAAATACCCACAAACACTTAAGGAAATCATTAGACTATTTTTTACTTTGAAAAATAAGTCCTAGGCCTGACCAATAAATATTTTTAAAGAACCAACTGGTTCTTTATGTGGCAGGCACCAGGCTAACCAGGTAACGGGGAGTAACAGGTCTACACGAGGGCTTCCCTGGTGGCGCAGTGGTTGAGAGTCCGCCTGCCGATGCAGGGGACGCGGGTTCGTGCCCCGGTCCGGGAGGATCCCGCGTGCCGTGGAGCGGCTGGGCCCGTGAGCCGTGGCCGCTGGGCCTGCGCATCCGGAGCCTGTGCTCTGCAGCGGGAGAGGCCACAGCAGTGAGAGGCCCGTGTACCGCAAAAAAAAGTCTACACGAGGGAGGATGACGTGGGAAGAGAACCACTAATTCTGCCAGGGATCAAGTGTAGAGCAGGGTAGGGAATGCTGGTGGCCACGCGACAGATGAGGACGGGGTAGTGGAAGCAGCATCGTACACAGCAAGGAAAAGTAAGGTCCTACAGTGGATGGAAGCAGCAGGGGAAGGTTTCCATAGGGCCCTGAATGCCAGGGAGAACTTGGTGAGTTGCAGCAACAAACGTTCAATAAATTTTCTTGAGCGGGGAAGAAACACAGAGAAAGACTACTTTGATGGAAATTAAGCTAGAGGATGCGAAGGGAAACAGGAAGAAGGAAGAGCAGTAAAACTAAAGGAAGGCCTGCATTCGGGGAGCAAGAGCTAGATCTCCATAAGAGCAGAGAAGGGATAATAAATCTGTAATAGATTTCAAAGGCAGAAGTAACAGGATTAGGAGGAACAACTGCAAATGGAGGCCAAAAGAGGGAAAAGATGGGGCAACTGATCCGGGGAGGTGATAATTTCCAGCCTTGTGAGGGCAGGAGGCATTGGTCAGCAGGGAACCACGGGTGTGCACCCAGGGAATTCTAAAGGCTAGAACCAGGAGGAGATACTGGTGGGATTAGAGTACTGAATTTCCTTCTTGCCACACAAGCTAGAGTGTTAAATGTGGTGACGACCCCAGGCTTGAGGGTGAAAGACTTAAGGTCCAGTCTCTGCTCCATCACCAGCTTTGAGGCCTGGTACAAAATGGGCACCCCATAAGCATTCACTGAGCAAATGAATGCATGGCCCTGAGCAAGATACTTGAGCTTTCTAAGTGTAGCTTGCCATCTCTAAAATGAGACTAATGATAGCCTCTACTTCACAGGGCTGTAGTGAGCATAAAATGGAATAACGCCTCTAAAGCAAAGTAAGGACTTCCATGTTTCCTCCTGGTGATCACATTGCACTGCTATTACAATTAACAGTGGGGCGTGACCTGGGGTGGGCGGAAGAATCCACAGAGGGTCACAGCAGGAGAGATGACAGTAGGCAAACCTGGGCTAGGAAAAAATCCAATACACACCAGAGGGGACAAGAGCCTAAATAATGATAGAAAAAGAAGGTCTGCTATAATTTCTACCAATTTGCTTTCACACGCTTTATTACAAACATATGACCTTAAGTTTATAGGACGTTTCAAAGTTTTTTTCTGTAAGTGTAAGAAGTAAAGTATGATATAACATTACTCCTTGGACTACAGAATGAGATCTAGAAACAAACTGCTGCTAATGAAGGAAGAAAGAATGGTAGGACTGGAATGAATGGATCTAGCCATCAACCATCAGAGGCTGCTAACAACATGGAACGGGACACGGCCAGAAACAATGGGCCTCCTGACGGACAGACAACTATTACCTAGGAAGGAATTGGCGGGGGTAAGAGGAAGGAACCTGAGTCTGTCCCATCAAGGCTCTAAATTCAATGACATTTATAGTAAACAGAGAGAATAAAAGAATAAAATCAAGGACATCATAGGAATGTGACATCAAAATCCAGATCACAGGACTTCCCTGATGGCACAGTGGTTAAGAATCTGCCTACCAATGCAGGGGACACTGGTTCGATCCCTGGTCCAGGAAGATCCCACATGCTGCAGAGCAACTAAGCCCGTGTGCCACAACTACTGAAGCCCGCACGCCGAGAGCCCGTGCTCTGCAATGAAGAATGGCCCACGCTCGCTGCAATTAGAGAAAGCCCACGTGCAGCAGCAAAGACCCAACCCAGCCAAAAATAAATAAATAATTAAAAAAAAAATCCAGATCACAGGAGGCAGTTTCATAGTGGTCCAGTGGTTAGGGCTCGGTGATTTCACTGCCAGGGCCTGGGTTCAATCCCTGGTCGGGGAACTAACATCCCGCAAGCCACACAGCACGACCCAAGGGTGGGGGGACATCAAGATCATGGGAAACTCTACAGATCAAACAACCAGTTTCCACAAAAATTAAATTGCAAGAAAAAAGTGGGATGAACTCATAGATTTAAAATGAAGATTTAAGAGACACTTCACCAATTACTATATATGGACCTTAAGTGAATCCTGGTAAATCCTGATCCAAACAAATAAGTAAATATATGTATGTAATATTTATAAGACAGTTAGAAATTTAAATATTTACTGAATAATTTATGATTTGAGAAATGGTTATTAATTATTTTAAGGACTGATAATGGTATTATGAATATAATTTTAAAAGAATCCTTGTCTTTCAAAGATAATTAAATATTTGTGGATGACATGTGGAATTTGCTTCAAAATAGGGGAAGGTGGGTGTCAAGGAGCTAGGAGTGGCCATCAGGTGATAAGGGTGATGAGTACATAGAGATGAAATACCAGATACTTTTGTGCATGTTTGAAATTTTCTACGATTAGATGGAATTTACCCTAAATACCAGTGCACTCACCTACTCAAACACAAAGGCAGTGTAACCCTCACACCGAGTGCGCGCCTACCTGTGCTACTCTTGGGTCTGTTCTCCATGGCGCTCATGGCAGGGGCGGATGCTGACGGTGCTGCGGAAGGGCAGGTGCTTTTCTTCCCTTTGACACCATTAGTCACAGTCACCCCTCCAGCCATCCCAGCTAAAAGGTCATCACTGCTCTTGGTCTAGAAGCAACAGAAGATAAAAACAAATTGATTAGATGAAGCAAGATTAAATAACATTTTGACACTAAACAAAGCCCTTGACTTTTACGCTGAGTTCAAGAATTCTACAAGGACTTTCTGACAGTTACCAAGCAGCACATCACTCTGTGCTACAGAAACAGAACTTCTTCGCTGCTTCATAAATGATCACTTCTTTTTTTAATTAATTTTATTAAATCTTCACCCTATATATACTTTTTTTTCTTTTATAAAGCCATTTTAAATTTTATTTTATTTAGTTATTTATTTTGGCCACACCATGCACAGCATGCAGAATCTTAGTTCCCCACCCAGTGATCAAACCTGCGCCCCCTGCATTGGAAGCACGGAGTCTGAACCACTGGACCTCCAGGGAAGTCACACACGCACACTTCTTTTTAAAATATGAAAATCATAATGTACTCAGAGATGTTATGGAAGCCCACTGTGTGCCCCCACGTGCCAGATTCAGTGAGGGGTGGGAGAAAGTGCAGACATCCTCCTTGCTACCGCTCATCTAGGATGTGACTCTAGGATAGCAACATCACATGTGCTATCTCAGGAAAGGTCTGTAAGGCCACAGGAAACGCCACCTTGCAGTTTCTAGAGAGAAGCAGTACTGAGGGTCAGGAGGAATCTTCACTGCTCTGAAGTGATGCAACGATGGAGCCAATGTCTAAAGTTATTCTGAAATTTATTTTTCTTACCTCTATCTTTTTTTGTAGTCTAATTTAAGCCAAAATTGAAAGGAGGGTTGTTGTTTTTTAAAGCCTAAGTAATATACAAATAAAAAATTAGAAATTTTATGGTTAGAGTGAGGCTTAAATGATCATACTACTCGAGAAAGACCATTTGTAATATTTATTTATGTTTTATGAAGATGATTTAAAAAATGTGAGCTTTTTAAAAAGAAAACAAGCACTCTGGAGAACTGGATTGGGTATAAAACTGTTACTTAAGAAAAACAGTGAAGAAATCTGATTTTACTTCTCCTAGAAATGAGAGAGAACAAAGAGGAGTTAAAGGTCTGTGGGGGGGAAAAAGAAAACCCTGCTTTCAAATAAAATAACCAAAAGTTTTGCCCACTAAGGTGAAGGCACAAGTTAACCAGCCAACTTATGTTGTTTCCCATTGAGATAATCACCCTCGGATAATCACAATGAATTCATTTCTACAAATTAAAATGGTTCAAAAACAACTCATCTCTAAATCTGAAGCCTCTCCCAGTTCTAAATGTCAGTGACTGTATATGGAGTAGTACCATTAGGTAGGTCAATCTGTCTTACTAAAAAAGAGGCAGAAAGAAGATTAATGTTTTAAATGAATTGTCAGAATTAAGCTTTGGTAATTTAGGGTTGTCATATTATGAAAAATCTAGATCACATAATAAGGAAGGGGGATATTGCATTAATCATTAAGGATTGTTCATATTCTTTTTTTTTTTTTTTTTTTTTTTTTTTTTTTTTTTGCGGTACGCAGGCCTCTCACTGTTGTGGCCTCTCCTGTTGCGGAGCACGGGCTCCGGACGCGCAGGCTCAGCGGCCATGGCTCACGGGCCCAGCCGCTCCGCAGCATGTGGGATCTTCCTAGACCAGGGCACGAACCCGCGTCCCCTGCATCGGCAGGCGGACTCTCAACCACTGTGCCACCAGGGAAGCCCTGTTCATATTTCTCTTAATGAAACTGGTTATCAAGTATGATGCAAAAAAAAAATTGTAAATCAAGTTACACCCCCTTCCTGTCAATTTGTACCTCGTCTACTAAGCAGTAAATAAACTTAGCATATTCTTACATTTTCAAATTATTTTTTATATTGTTAATAAAAGTTAAAATTATCTTTGAACTAATTTTCCTTCCTCCATAAGTTAAATATTCTTTCCTTCCATAATAATTATATCTGAAGACCACCCTACATACTCCTGTAAAAAGTGGCTGAATTGTCACAGTTCTCTGTTTACAATTTGCCTTTGGGTAATAGCAAAGTTAAACATACATCAGAGCACCAAATCAAAATCTATGCAATTATCACAATAACTAGAATAATACAATATTGTCACATTAATTAACCAAACTGTATATATAGGCACTTGTTTTATGACCAAAGAAGCAGTACAGAAAAAATGGAGTTTTCAATAAATGGTGCTAGGTCAACTGTATATTCACAAAGGAAAAAAGATGAATGAGCCCTATTTCACACCATATCAAAAATAAATTCCAAGGCTTTCTATCATTCAAAATCCTGAATGATAAAACAAAAAATTGAAAAATTTGACTACATAAAAATCTTAAGAAAAAATTAAAATTTTTGCATGGCCAAAAAAAAATAAGCAAAGTTTAAAAATAAAATCCACACATGAGAAACTGGGTAAGTATACTTGCAATATCTCACAGATAAAGGGCTAATATCCCTAATACACAAAGAACTCTTAAAAATTAAGGGGAAAGAGACCAAAAAACACAAAGAATAGTGAGCAAAATGAACAATCACATACAATCAACTCACACAAATGTACGAAAGAAGGTGATTAGTCAGACTAACTCATACTAGAAATACAAAGTAAACAACATTGAGATACCACTTCTCACCTCAGACTGGCACAAAAGGAAAAAGTATGACATACTCCTTTGGGAAGGATGTGAGGAAACAGGCACTCTCATAAGTTGCTGGCGAGAATGCAGCTTGATTGACAGAGCCTTACGGAAGGAGTCTGGTGACATCTAACAAAGCTACATACGTCTTTACCTCCTGCCCAGCAATCCCACTTCTAGGAATTTAAACCTGAAGACACACTTCCAATAGGACAAAAATACATACGCATAAAGTTACTCATTGCAGCATTGTTTTTAGTTGCAAAATACTGGAAACACCTTAAACGCCTGTACCTAGGTTAGTAGCTGAATAAACTATATATATCCATACAATGAAATGTTAAACAGAATGAGAAAGACTGCTAAAAAGTGGTGTAAAGAGATTTCTAGAATACGTTAAGTGGAAAAAAGCCAAGTGCAAAAGTATATCTAATTATGTCAACTTTTGTGTAAGAAAGCAGAAATACAAAATAAACATCTGCTCATTTATGCAAAAAGAAACATAGAAAAACTAAATTAGACTGCTTACCTCTAAGCAGTGGGTGGAGACAGAGTAAGGAGTATGGGGGGCACTTCTCTGACCATATCTCATACAGTTGTGACGCGTGGAACCACGGGAGTGCTTCACGTGTTCACAATGAATAATTAAACAAACAAGGGTGGGGGGACCCTAAAGTGGAACACAATGGGAAGAAGTGACACAACTCCATTTCAAATGAATCATACAACCACATGGGGTTGGAATGGGGGCAATCAAGTATCTTTTGAACACACTATTTTGACCATAAACCCTCAAACTCTCAAGCTAAATACAAAGAAGTATAAATTCTGAATTCCAGCTGGTAGAATTGTTTTTTGCAGTGGTAACAGTGAGTAAATCTGTATTTTCTGTATATTCTAGGATTGAGAAAATAAACAAATCTATTATAGATAACCAATGCCACTGTCAGAGGAAGGGATTACAATTATGGAAAGTGCAAAGGCTACTAGCAACCTTGTGTTGTAACTGGAATTGGAAGTATCAGTGTGAACTCTGAGGTTTTAATGTGTATGGAGAGAAGTAGATACAGAAATTGGTACTGATATGCATGTACACATGTGTGCGCGCTCCTACCTCTGTCTGATGAAAGGGCTTATAAACAATATGTGCAAAAGCCATGAGCACACCTAGCTTCCAGATGGTTTAAATTCTACCCCTCACTGAAAAGATCAAGGCCTCCTTGAAGACAAGGCTGATTCTAGGGCTGGGGCTGGAAAAGCAGGAAATTTACTGTGCCAGAAATTAAGAAATTGCTCAGAGAGGGGCATCCCAGGTGGCGCAGTGGTTAAGAATCCGCCTGCTAATGCAGGGGACACGGGTTCGAGCCCTGGCCCGGGAAGATCCCACATGCTGCAGAACTAAGCCCAGGCGCCACAGCTACTGAGCCTGCGCTCTAGAGTCTGCTTGCTGCAACTACTGAGCCCGCATGCCTGCAGCCCATGCTCTGCAACAAGAGAAGCCACCACAGTGAGAAGCCCGCGCACCGCAATGGATAAGCCCCTGCTCGCTGCAACTAGAGAAAGCCTGCGTGCAGCAACGAAGACCCAACGCGGCCAAAAATAAATTAAAAGAAAAAAAGAAAAGAAATTGTTCAGAGAATACGAGGAACATGTCAGAAGGACACAAGACCCTGCTTGAAGGGACTCCCACCGGCCAAACTGGGGACAATCTGAGCATCAAAATAAATGATGCTAACAGTTTACAGCCCACTTAAGAAGAATCCATGAATCCACACTAATATAAATGAATACACAAATGGGAGAAAAGTAAAAACTCTTCCTTATAGTAGAATGCTGACTAATAAATGTAGAAAGAATGATGGAATTATAAAATTACCACTTGGCAAAAATCATAGTAATAATCATAGTAATAATTGATTCCGGAAAGAATCACTAAAAATTGCTGAAACTAACGTGAAAGTTTGATGAGAGAAGAATATTTACAGTGTCAAAGTATTTTCGACAAGATACTTATTTTTACAAAAGGCGACATAGTAACCTGATAGTGGAGGAACCTAGCAGACACCACCTTCACCAAGTTATCATCACCAGGAACACTGACACCACACACCACGTGCCTCTGGAAATGCTGCACCTAGGACGCCCAGCTTCTGCGGGACTCCTGCAGGACCCTGCAGCCCCAGCCTATGGAAACACTGACAAACCCAAATGTGGAGGACAGTCAGCCAAACAAACGGAACTGCACGCTTTAGTAAATGTCAAGGTCCTAAAAGACAAAGACTGAGGAACTATTCCAAATTTAAGGAGAATGAAGAACAGCTATATGCAATTCACAACCCCGGACTGAATCCTGGACCAGAAAAAAATTTTTATTCCTTTTTTGCTAAAGTGGACATTAGCACAATTGGTGAAATTTAACTAAAGTCTACAGATCAGATACTAGCATTTTATCAATGTTCATTTCCAGATGTTATCATTGTACTATGGTTATAAGAGAATGGTCTTGTTTTTTAAGGAAATACACACTGAAATACTCAGCAATAAAGGAGGATTAGCTCTACAATTTACACTTAAACAGATCAAGAAAAAAATTATGTCCTTCTGGGGGCTTCCCTGGTGGCTCAGTGGTTAAGAATCCGCCTGCCAATGCAGGGGACACAGGTTTGAGCCCTGATCCAGGACGATCCCACATGCCGTGGAGCAACTAAGCCTATGTTCCACAACTACTGAGCCTGTGCTCTAAGAGTCTGTGAGCCACAACTACTGAGCCCGTGTGCCACAACTACTGAAGCCCACGCGCCTACAGCCCGAGTTCTACAACAAGAGAAGCCACCGCAATGGGAAGCCCGCGCACCACAACGAAGAGTAGCTCCTGCTCACCGCAACTAGAGAAAGCCTGTGCACAGCAACAAAGACCCAACGCAGCCAAATAATTAATTAATTAATTAATTAAAACAAAAAGAAGTAGAAAGAGAAGGTACAGAGTAGGAGAATATATGTACAACGCATATAAATGACAAAGGGTTCACATCTAGAATAGGTAAAGAATGATGAATCAGTACAAAGAAACACACTGCACCACCTCAGCCACTAGGACGGCTACTACCAAAAAACAGAAAAAACAAGTGCTTGCAAGGATTAGCAAAAGGGGAACCCTTGTGCACTGTTGGTGGGAATATAAAATGGTGCAGCTGCTGTGGAAAACAGTATGGTCGTTCTTCAAAAATTAAAAATCAAACTACCATACAACCCCACAATTCCACTTCTGGGTATATACCCAAAAGAATTGAAAGCAGGGTCTCTAAGAGATATTTGTACACCCATGTTCACAGCTATTATTCACAATAGCCAAAAGGTAGAAGCAACCCAAGTATCCGTTGATGGAAGCATGGATAAACAAAGTGTGATCTATACATACAGTGGAGTATTATTTAGCCTTAAAAAGGAAGGAAATTCTGCAATATGCTACAACATAGATGACTCTGAAGACATTTTGCTACGGTAAATAGGCCAGTCACAAAAAGACAAACACTGTGTAATCCTACTCATATGAAGTACTCAGAGTAGTCAGACTCACAGAGACAGAGAGTGGAATGGTGGTTGCCAGGAACTGGGAGGAGGAGATGGGGAGTTAGTGTTCAATGGAGACAGAGTCTCAGTCTGGGAAAATGAAAAAGTTTTGAAGATGGACGGTGGTGACAGTTACTCAGCAATGTGAATGTACTTAATGCCACAAAACGGTACACTTAACAATGGTTAAGATGATAAATGTTATGTGTGTTTTACCACACAAACACACACACAAAAGTTGAGGAAAAAAAGACACCACAGTAAAAATATGGGCAAGTGATTTGAACAGGCACTTCACATAAGAGAATATCTAAATGTCCACTAAACACTTAAAAATAAGACATGAAAAGGTGCTTAATCTCACCGATAACAACGCAAATGCAAATTAAACCCACTTTATAACACCTTTATGAATGGTTACAATGAAAAGAGTAATGTAAGTGCAGGTGAGGATGTGGGGCATCCCAGAGTTAACCCCTTTGGGAAATGACTGGCCATCTACCTATGAAAGGTGAATGCCATGCACCTTACAACCCAGCAATTTTACTCCTGGTTATGGAGTCAACAGAAATGGGTGCACTTACGTATAAAAGACGTGTGTAGGATGTTCATAACAGTACTATGACTAATAGCCCCAAAGGAAACTCCAGATAGATGTCCATCAAGGGCAGAAGAGGCGTATGGCTTGTGGACATTCCACAGTTAGTAATCAGCAAGGAGGAGCAGCTTACACATGAATGTATATACAAAACAGACAGACTCACAGACATAGAAAACAAACTTATGGTTACCAAAGGGGAAGGTGGCGGGGGGGTGGATAAATTAGGAGTACAGGATTAACAGATACACACTACTATACATAAAATAAGATAAGCAACAAGGGTTTACTACAGCACAGGGAACTATAATCAATATTTTTTAAGACCTATAATGGAAAATAATCTAAAAATACATATAATATAGCTGAATCACTTTGTTGTACACCTGAAACTAACACAATATTGTAAATCAATTATACTTCAATTAAGAAAAAAAAAAAAAGGGAGGAGCTGCTGCTATAGGCAACAACAGAGGTGAATATCATGACCTAAACAGAGTTAAGGAAACCAGACACACATGAAAAGAACTTCATGTTCAATTACATCTATATAAAGATCCAAAACAGGCAAAATGAATCTTGGGGGCTAGAAGTTAGGGTGGTAGTTACTTCCGGAGAGGAAGGAAAGGGCAGTGATGAAGGAGGCACAGAGGGGTCGGGGGGTGGCCACTGAGGTGCAGGCAGGCTCTGCTTCCTGACCTGGCTGATGTCCCAGGGTACATTCACCCCTCACTAAGCCCAACACAGATGCTTTGTGAACTTCTCTGGGTGTATGTTCTACTTTATCAGAAAAGTAAAAACAAAACAAGAAACAACTCTGCACTTTCCAACTTGCCTTTTACACGAAGGTACTTGGCAGGCTCTGATATTTTTTCTGTTTTAATTTTTGTTACACAGTTCTATAAATACATGTGTATTCCCACATGTAAACATCCCCCATCAGCAACAATCAAAAAAAATGAAATTGATGAAGGAATAGATTTTTCGCCTACTTTTTAATAACAGGTGCAAAACACAATCATTTGGTAAAAACATACAGATACAAATAACAAAATAATACAACCAAAGAATACATGCTTTTCCAGGTAAGGTCCAAGTTTCACAGTCTGCATCTCCACCTCGTATTTTAAGATTAGTTTAAAATTTCTACCTTCCAGGTTTCAGAGATGGATTACTCAGTCAAACTGTGAACTTTTTTTTGCGGTATGTGGGCCTCTCACTGTTGTGGCCTCTCCCGTTGCAGCGCACAGGCTCTGGACGCGCAGGCTCAGCGGCCATGGCTCACGGGCCTAGCCGCTCTGCTGCATGTGGGATCTTCCCGGACCGGGGCACGAACCCATGTCCCCTGCATCGGCAGGCGGACTCTCAACCACTGCGCCACCAGGGAAGCCCCTGTGAACTAACTTTTACACTGAAAAGGTATGATCACAAATCATCATTGAGAATCATCAATTATTTAGATAAACCCTAACTTATTAACTCTCATCTATCAAGTTTTAGAAAGAAGTATCCCCAGGACAATGAAAAAGTGTACTACTTCTAAAGGATTAAGTGTGGACAGCCGAAAAGTGCAGGCATGTAAGAGACCACCTCTACCTGGAAATAACCCTCTCTGCTGGCTGTGACAAAGAAGAATGACCCACACAAAGGCCCAAGCCAGATGTTACAGCTACTCACAGAAATGGGACCAACTTCCTCCAAACATGCTGTGAACAGCCATAGTGCTTCTTTTCATGTTTACAGAAGCTCCATTCAGACTCAAAAAGGTCCTCCCCTACATCTCACTAGATCTAGCTATAAACAACATTTGAAATGAGAGGTAAAGAAACACATATCCTTGGGGATTCCCTCGAGGTCCAGTGGTTAGGACTCGGCGCTTTCAATGCCAGGGCTGGGTTCAATCCTTGGTTGCAGCCAAGAAAAGAAACACATACCCCTGTACCCTGCCAAGTGTAAGAAAAGTGTTGGTGTTACGTGAATCCTGCGCGGTGACAGACACCGTGTGGGTGTCCACGAGAGTGGATGTGTGGACATGGTGTCTCAATGATTAAAAGCCAAATGCTTCATTCTTCTGGTAATCATCAAGGCTCCATCAGTTACAGAATTCAAGTTGTGGGAAGTGACCATATGCTAGAGAAGCACAGTGAAATATGGAAACTTATAAAAATAAAATAACACAAGTTTGTGGGTTCCCTAGGTCCTTTCGCTTTTTCCAATTTTTCTATCATTTTCACTATTTTCTTCTTTCCCTCTTACTCTAATTTCTATTCAATGACTTTTTCCCCCTCCTTTTTTAAGTAAAGCACTTGCTCCAGTTGAGGTAAAGTGTTCCCAAATAGTTTCACCTCTTCTATGACCCTCCCCACTCCACACACACACACACACACACACACACACAGAGAAATACTTAAATCAGCCAACTCACCAAAGCCAAAGCCATGGACAGCTGGCACAGAGCAGGGATACGGTTCTGCCTTACAATGAAGAAGTACTCACTGCTCAAGACTAGGCTGCCATCGACTCAGGATGCATGCTTTGGAAGACCAGACATGCTGCTCAGGACACGCTCCGGAGTGAACCTCAGAGACACTGCCTGCCAGCGAGGAGGAGGCAACAAGGCAGGCAGTAGTGCACACCCCGTGCCAACGCTTCAGCCTGCTCCTCCAGCCCCATAAGTCACGGGTCGCCCAGGCACACAGGCACTCCACTCTGAAAACAGGCGAGCAACTGAGTGAACAGCTGGGGCAGAAAATACCAGCTTTCTTACACGAGAGAGAGGCAGCACTGCCACCAAGGAAATTGCTCAGCGTGCTGATTCAGACTAACGGAAGTAGGGTAAAGGTCTACTCCTGGTATCACCCTCCGGGCCGCAGGATGACACCCAGCTGCTCATCAGGGATGTAGCAAGGAGAAAATCTGGTGGCATCTCCAAGCCCACAGAGTAAGTCTGCATTCAGTTTTGACAACCCTGGAATAGAAAAACCAGCATTTCCTGCTAGATCTTTCAACACATATAAGGAAGTCCCTCATCAGCTGTTCCTGTGAGGTGCTTCTTAAAATAATTGTCACATCTGTAAAGCGTTTCCTGGACAAAAGGCTTCTGAACAGATCGCGTTTCAGGTACTTCTTGGTTCCTTCCTATCAGACGAGCAAAAACTCTCTCCAGGTCTTCTCCATAGAGTCAAAGTTTCTACCCCAAAACACCAAACCTCAAAACAAGCAAGCAAAGAACAAATAAGTGAATTCTGGACTGAGAAAGACCGGAAGAAGACCATGTGCATCTCTGTCCAGTGAATCTAAGGCTTGACCAGCAGAAAAAAGGCCCAGAGTCATCTCAACACAGACACTGAGAACACCCATGGGAAGCCTGCTACTGTCAATCAATCCTGAGCTGCAGGAAGTTTCCAGAGCTAACCAGGAAAAACTCTACTGCCAGTCCCTTACAAAGCCCTTGCTGTGAGCCAGGCCCTGCACCGTCCTCTTTCCTACACCCTCACTTCCATCCTGACCGCAGCCCTAGTATGCACATGCCCAGCCTGGGCCCGTCTGCTCCCGAAGCCCGGGATCTAACGTACCACTACCCTTTACTAACAAAAACTAAACTAGCCTCTAAAGAAAGGAGTGTAACAAGAAAACTAGTTATGCTCTGACTAAATTAATATCACCCAATTTTGCCTGGGATTAATACTGGATCAGTTGTCAAAAAACAAGTAACAGTTTATGGTAACAGTGTAGGGGGATGGGTGGGAATAAAAACCCCTGTTCAGGGGTTTCAGGAATGTCATACTGGCCGTCCTTTAAGACCTCACGCACATGCTCTTTTCATTAAGCCTTCTCGGGCAGAAACAATATTTTCCTACTTGAAACTGTTTACGCTACTCTCCTGCTCTCCCAGGGCATCTGACTTTTTCACTTGTGTTTTAGTTGTTCGTGCCAATGACTTGCCTCCATCCTTTCCTCCACGAGCTCCTTGAAGGCAGGCTCTCCCACACCAGCACAGCGATTTGCTCACAAGTAAGCCTGCTACTTGGTTTCGTTCGTAAAGACCGACCAAACACCAATTAAGTCCACCACAACGTGAACTCTCTTTGAAGAGGGTGAATCCTAAATAACGTTTATGTGATAAATCAAACATCATATGAAGACTCACTCCTCCTACAATTCATCACATATTTAAACACAACCACGCAAATACCTTTGACAACGAAGCTGCTGTTCCAGGTTTTATGAGTTTGCCTCCTGCAGATGCTGAAGAGCTGTTTTCGGGTTTCGTTTTGTCTGCTGTTTGCGCTTTGCTTATCCCAGACACCTTAGGCACTGAGCCAACACTCCTGCTTGTTTTCTTCATTCTGGGCTGCCTCTTCGTGATGCATTTACAAGCAAATCTGTGGAGATAAATGGCATTATACTGAGAACAAAACTGTAAGAAAGCTCTCTAAAAATTTGTTTCTGAAGGATCTTACCATGAACTAAATAAAAATGTTTGAAAGCTAGATGTCGCTACAGAAAATAAAGGATGAAAAATTCTTAGACTTATTAATCAGAATGCACCCTGTTTTCAAGGCTTCCTTCTTGAACACTACTAACTTGAAATTATTTTCTACATTCTAGTTCTCTCAGTAAAAACAGTAACACACAGTACATTTAGTGAAGCAATAATCATCCTGGCGCTTAAGAATGAGCCACTTTGCAGGTCTCTAAGGTGATCACGCTTTCCAAATTATCCAGCACAGTCCTACCTTCAAATATTTGTTGTGATATTTCCACATAAACCAGCAAAACAGCCCAGAAACTCCAACATTCAGGATCTAAATATATTTCCCAGTATATCTCTTTTATCAAGAGGAAGCATCAAAATGCCTTATAAGAACATAAGCCTCAATATTTGGTTCAGAAAGTAAGGGCACTCTTTTACAACCTTAAAACCATGACAGCAAACCTTTCGCCTAAGTGGAACAGACTCAATTTCAAGCTTAGAGGACCTGGAATAACACTGGCCCACACAGAACTACGGCCAGAAAAACCCTTCAACATACCTCTATTAGCTGAGCTAGAAAAGCAGTCTCTACCGTAGTATCATGTTTGGAAAGACACATTGGCCTGGTCTGGGTAAAGTAAATAATACGACTAACAAAAATGAAAGCCTACTGTGAACGTAAGGAAGTTTATGTACCATGACGCTGAGAAACTACACTGAGCACAAAAAAGAAGTTGGTCTATTTTAGGAAGATTTCTACACACTAATAAAAATAAAGAGAAACTTACAGAATAGCCTTTTGGAAAAGAAAAGGCTCGTTCCAATAGCTTCAATGAACACTTCACCTAGACTGTATTCGAACGCTCCAGATTTATCTTGCCTGACGTAACACAAACTGTACCAACTGGTTTGGTGGCAGAACAGTGAGACAGGGCAAAGGGGGCTCCGCTCCACCCTCACCGTGATAAGGCCTCGGAGCAAAAAGAACACTGTTTTTGACACCAAGCAAAACACAGCGAGACCTCAGTCTCCTCTCCAGCCTTCTCCCAACTTCCTGGTTCTTCCTTCCAGAAAATGCTGTACTTGGTGACAATCAAATCACCCGTCTGCTTGCCCTGAAGCCTTCTGCTTTCTACTTCCCTGTCCCATTGGAGCACTCAGCCCAGAGCTGGCACTCCCTCTAGTTTAGCTCCACCAAGCTGCTCCTTATAGGTTCCCAGAGGACACTGAAAATGACCAAGACAGACACGAGCAGCTTCCCACAACACGTGCACCACAGTTACGCTAATCCCTGCCAACCGGCAACTTTGTGCTTTTCTACCTGTAAAATTAAGGAATTAGATTGGACCCATCACTAAGTTGATTTTGTAGAAAAATCAAGTTCCTAAGGACCTTTCCTTCAACGTCTCACTTTCCCTTTGTATTTATCTTTTTTCTAAGTCTCATATCTTGTAAATGGCTCCCCAAAGTTTCTTTCTTCTCTGCTCCAAATTCCACGCCTGCACTCCTTCCTACACTACTCAGACCCTCTCCCATTCTCTGCCTACTCCTCCAGCTGCTGTCAAATTAACTTTTTCTAGACCAGCACAATCCAACAGAACTTACTGCAACTATGAAAATGTTTGGTATCCATCTGTGCTATCCGAAATACAGTAGCCACTAGCTACTTGTGGCTGCTGAGCACTTGAAATGTGGCTAGTGTGACTGAGGAACTAAAATTTAAATTTTAATCTTTTTAAATTTAAAGTTACATGGTAGATACCATACTGGACAACATAACAGACTGTCCCTTTCCTGCTGCTGTCTCTGTCCCAGAGTTAAAACCTAATGAACTACCACTTCCCTCCCACTAGGGTGGCTATAATCAAAAAGCTAGATGGTAACAAATGTTAGAGAGGATGTGGAATGATTGGAAGAGTCAAGCACTGCTGGCACAAATGCAAAATGGTGCAGCCACATTGGAAGATAGTCTGGCAGTTCCTCAAGTGGTTAAACACAGAGTTACTAGGACTTGCCTGGTGGCACAGTGGTTAAGAATCCGCCTGCTGGGCTTCCCTGGTGGCTCAGTGGTTAAGAATCCGTCTGCCAATGCAGGGGACACTCAAGCCCTGGTCCAGGAAGATCCCACAGGCCACGGAGCAACTAAGCCCATGCGCCACAACTACTGAGCCTACGCTCTAGAGCCTGCAAGCCACAACTACTGAGCCCTCGTGCCACAACTACCAAAGCCCACACGCCTAGAGCCCATGCTCCGCAACAAGAGAAGCCACTGCAATGAGGAGCCCATGCAACGCAAGTAAGAGTAGCCCCCACTCGCCACAACTAGAGAAAGCCCGCACGCAGCAACGAAGACCCAACGCAGCCATAAATAAATAAATAAATTTATAAAAAATAATAAAATAAAATAAATACAAATTTTGACACGTAACTGTTCAAGCCAGACTATACTAGGAATAAAACAGTCAGAAATGCACAGCTCTAAGCTGAATCACTGTGAATCTGACAGTTACAAACAGTGTTGACTTGGGCACGAGGTCCTGGCAACTCAGATACATGCCATCTCCATGCACGCTCTCCAGAATGTGATTTTCTAAAAGCGGGAACCACGCTTGGCGTGACGGCTCATCTTATGTCAACGTGACTGAGCTGCAGGGCACCCACACATTTTGTCAAACAGTATTCTGGGTGTGAGGGTGTTTCTGATGGAGATTAATGATTAAATTCATACGCTGGGTGAAGCAGGTGTTCTCCCTAATGTGGGCGGGCCTCATCCAACTAATCGAAGACCCGAATAGAACAAAAAGGCTGGAGTCTGAGGGAACTCTTCCTGACTGACTTCTTGAGTTGGGATGTCAGTCTTTTCCTGGCTTTGGACTCCAACTCTCAGACTGGAACTTACGCTAGCGGCTCTCCGGGGGCCCCAGCCTACCAACTGCAGATCTTGGGACTCCTCAGCCCCCATATGCATGTGAGCCAACTCCTTATAATAAGGTTGGTTCCGTCCTATTGGTTCCATCTCTCTGGAGAACCCTAATATACTTCATAGCTGAGAACAAAACAATTTCCCCTCAGTGTCTACAGTAACTACAACCCTGGAAAATTCCATATATACCAAAAAGTATGTTAAAAAAATGCTTTCTTTGTGTAAGATGGAATAAGATTCTAGTCAGTCATAAACAGGTTTTTTTTCTATCCACATAAATTATTCAGCAAGATATTCCAAAGTTTTGCAGATCTCAGGATAAGTTTTCATTCTGCAGAACTGTCACTTCATTGAGTCTAGAATTCCAGGGCCCCTACCTATAAAATATCAACAGTCTCCACCAACCATTGAGACAGTCAAAAAAGCTTCCACAATTTTCTAAAATGACCCCTATTAAGGACAAGGATCCTCCAAAACAGGTGGTAATTCACCAGAGACCTTGGTCCCCCACACCAGGTTAAGGAGCGGGAATCGTTGGCCCAGACCCTCCCTGGAGCCCCAGGCCTGGGAGAGATGCAGAGTGGAGGGAGAGGACAACACAGCATGCAGCACTTCCAGGGTCTGACTGCGAAAAGGAGTGCGATGGAAGTTACCACTACGCCTCCCCTGCCTGCACGAGGGTGTCACATAGGCACCCACCACAACCTCTAGTCCAGTGAAATCAAGGTGTGGGGGGGAATAAAAAGTAGCTCTCCTCACAAAAACAGGATGGATGCTGTCTCTCTACATATGCTAAGAATAATCTCAAATAACAATAATCCAAGGAGTGTGTCACATGTATTTCTCAAATAATATTTCTTAAGATATTAAATATTTCTTAAAATAAAAACATCGAAATATATGCACTGCTCCCCAAATAGGGAAAGACACTGAAGGCCGCAAGCCCCTCCCACGGACAGGCATCATGCCCCAGCTGAGCCACACCCAGCACAGGTCCCTGAATCCCCACAGGTGGGCGCTGATGATGTAACTCTCCCTGGGTCAACCATTCTTTAGTGACAGTAGTCTCAATCCAAACCCCTCACCCTGCCCGCCAATGCATATGGCCTCCAATGCAACCATACACAAGCACTTCCTCAGAAACCGGCAATTTTTATCTCAATGAAGATTTCACAAGAGATGAACAAAATGTAACAACACTAAAATTATACTGCTCAATCTGCCCCTTCTAGACTTACCTACTTGTCCTATCGGTCAGTGCTGGTACTCTTGACCAATATCTTTCATTTTGAAGGTGCTAATTACCATGTTATTTAATATAAAATCTACCTTTTGGATAGATTTTAGAAAACTTATTACCAGGTCTAAATCAGTATGTATTATGTTACAGCTGTAAAAGTAAAAACCTTAGCTATAATCATATTCATTTATAGAGGGCTGCTACTTTTTTATTTAAAATAATTGTTAGGCAAGGGCAGAGGCACAACTGCTCTCATTTACACAAATAAGCTTGCATTCAGTGTGAAGGCTGCAGTCTGGGTGGCTGGACCTCTTACCAGGATGTCGCAGTACAGGATTTACAGCTCCAGGAGCCCTGCCTAAAGCTAATTACATAGCCGCAGCCACACAGGAAGCTTGAGTTTCCTTTACATGTATAAGGAGGTCACATAAGGAAAACAAAGGGCCATCTCTTACCTTCCACACATGGCAGGTAAAATACTATCTAAAAATCAAACTACAGACTCTTAAAAATGGAAAATATCTTGGAGGCCCCTTATAGGAAACCCCACATGGAGCACCACTGACAAAAAATGGAGCATACTGACTACTAAGTTAGGAAGCAAGTCATTACTTAACAGTCACTGAACACTTATTTTGTGCCAAGACAAGCCAAACGCCAATTCTCTGGGAATCTAGTGAAACAAGGATAAATAAATAGATGGACATCCTAAGCTGATTAAGACAAAAACACCTACCTGCCAGGGGCTCACAGTCTAGGGGAAGAATGAGGTGCATAAGTGAACAGGTCTCCATCCTTGATGAACCTACTGCAAACATGAGGGACATACATGTACAAGGTATGGTGAGAGCAGGGGGACATCGTCCCTGGTTCTGCCCTTGCAGAACAGGGAGGGAGGTACAGGTCAGAGGTTTAAGAAAGCACGGGCCCCCTGAAGACCTGGGCCTGCTCAAACAGAGAAACGTCACAGTGACGACCAGCGGGGAAGGGCTTCGTTCGGTCTGACACACAGCACTGAGGACTGAAGGCAGTGCCGCCCTGATTGGATGTGTCCTTCCTAAAGAGAAACCTGGTGCTGCAGAGGATGGACTGAAGGACACCATATAGGGGCTCGGGGAGAGGGGCCAGAAGGGCATCTCCTTCCCTGCAACTCCTTTCCTCTGACCTGAATCTGAGCGCCACACTCAAAAGTACCCTCAGCCCACAGCTCTCCCAGGATCTGAGGACCAGCACAGCGCTTTGATAAGTCTCCCTTCCCCCACGTCGGTCTGAGAGTCTCCAGCCCCTACTCCAGACTTCGCACACCTGTGCCATTGGCACAGACAGGAGGAGGACCTGGTCTGCAAGCACAGCACCCAGCCGACTATTACTTTCTCCATCTAGACACTGAACTTCTCAACTTAATCTAAGAAAAAACCCTGTTTGGCCAGGAGCTACCAGAGGCTCCTCCAGAGTTCATGGTTACCTAACACTACAAAGCCTCTTTCACACAAACTGCTGCTAAGCTGCTTTTCTCTTTTTTTCTGATAACATTTTATTATGAAAATTTTCAAACACACAGAAACGTTAAAGAAACTGAACAGTAAACACTCCACTTTTCTCCATTTCATAGCTGTGCAATTTATATTCTGAAAAAGTTTACACCTGTATCTGTTAAAATTATCATTCGGTCAAATTCAGCTTAAGGTCCAGCCTTTGAGATATTTTTAAATTTTTTTTTTTTTTTTTTTTGCGGTACGCGGGCCTCTCTCACTGTTGTGGCCTCCCCCGTTGCGGAGCACAGGCTCCGGATGCACAGGCTCAGCAGCCATGGCTCACGGGCCCAGCCGCTCCGCGGCATGTGGGATCTTCCCGGACCGGGGCACGAACCCGTGTCCCCTGCATCGGCAGGTGGACTCTCAACCACTGCACCACCAGGGAAGCCCTATTTTTAAATTTTGACTTCAATTTGAAACCCATTAGTTCTTCTCTAAAAAGCACTGTCCTCAATCTTAAGTCACTTGTCCAACCAGGATCCTCACCTACAATAAAAGGCTGAATTCTAAGGAATCTCAAAGGTACCTCCTGACTCCAAAATCCTAATACACCTCACGCAGCTGATGGTGATGTTACAGGTAGAGAACAGAGCGGTGAACAGGCTCTGCGATGTGTCACCACACCCCCACTCGACCCCGGGCCTCAGAACAGCAGCACAGCACTGAACTTCAAGTCAGGAGAGCTGGGTTCACACTCCAGCTTTGCCACACAAGCTGTGACTGCAGGCAAATCACTTCATCACTTCATATGTTTGCAAATGTTTCCTCTCCTATAAAGAGGAGTTGATAAAACCTAATTTATAGTTATTGTACAAAATAACATGTGTAGACCAAGAAAGAGAACAAAAATCCCAACACACTCATTCCAGAAGTTTTTTCACCAGGGCTCAAAGGTCAGAAAAATGGTGCAACAATCCAAGATCAGGGATGGCAATTTCTTTCAGTGATTCAGAAACTCCACCCTCCCCAACCATCCACCCATGAAAAACACACGAATCAAGTTTCAGAAATAATGCCAAAAGGACCTTAAGAATTTATCTTAACTGTCATTATATTGCAACAAGAAGGCTCCTCCCTGAGCGAAGGAGAACACAGATTGTCCTGGAAACCACGAAGGAGCTCTGAGGCCATCCCTCACCAAGAAGCACCTTCAGCCCTGGCAAAGTGCGGGACAGGAGCCCTTGGTGTTAACTACAGGGGTGGTCCCTAATCCTCCCACCTGTAGACACACAAGAATTCTGATGGGTCACCACTTCTTCCTTTGAACTCCTCTATGCACCTCCTATTCACCTCCAAGTAGAATCATTTGTCCCCTCTGTTACACTAAATGTATTGCTATTTAAAACTATTTAAATGGAATTGTGGGGACTTCCCTGGCGGTCCAGTGGTTAAGACTCTGGGCTTCCACTGCAGAGGGCACAGGTTGATCCCTGATCATCAGGGAACTGAGATCCCACATGTTGGGTGGAGCAGCCAGGAAAAAAAAAAAAAAAAGGAATTGTTATTTAATTGATAACTTTTAAATCCACTGTGCTTATTTACAGTATCTGGAGACTGCCCCACCCACCATGTCTGTTCAAATCTGTATCCCTTGGCAAGTTACTTAACCTCTCTGAAATCTCAGTTTCCTCATATGTAAAATGGGCTGGTAATAATACTACCTTCCTTATAAGGATTTTGGGAGGATTAAATGAAATAATGAACCTGAAGTGCTTAGCAGGGTGGCCCACAGTAATGATGGCATAAATGTGAGCTATCTTAGTCTATAACAACACACTGCATGCCCCAAGTATGACTAATGCCTTATTAAAATAAAAGCAGCAACTCAAAAGACACTCTGTCAGACAAACCCTTCATAAAGAATGACTAAAGATTATTTTTACTCACTACTTCATTAAATTATACACTGTGGCACACAGATGTCAACAAACAACACTTGCTTCTGGTTCTTTCCCACTGAAAATTACGTATCAGGAAACACTGAAAATATATGGTAGGGAGTTCCCTGGAATGCTAATCAGGAGACCTGGATTGTGGTCTCAGGCCTGGCATGCCTTCATGACCCTGAGCAAGTCATGCTAACTCTGTGAGCCTTGTTTATAGGCGAGGAGGATGGATTAGGATCACTCAAAAATTCAAATATTCTATTTCACAATTTATACCTCAAGAACCAGGAATGAAAACTTTTTTTAAAAAGGAAATTGCTTATTAGCTATGATGTTTTTATGTTTTTATGTTATATATTGATAATATCCCACTAAAATTCAAAATAAGGTTTCAATCCAAGCAACCTAAATACATTTATCTCTTATTTCATAAACTCCATATTCAAAATGTAGGGATCATATTAAAATTTTAAATCAAGAAGAGACTAAAACACTGAGAAGGAATCACACTGTCAAGGGAAAATTAAAATTTAGCAAACTAAATTGAAGTGTGGGGCTTCCCTGGTGGCACAGTGGTTAAGAATCCACCTCCCAATGCAGGGGACATGGGTTTGAGCCCTGGTCCGGGAAGATCCCACATGCTTCGGAGCAACTAAGCCCATGCGCCACAACTACTGAACCGTGTGCCACAACTACTGAAGCCCACGCGCCTAGAGCCCGTGCTCCACAACAAGAGAAGCCACCACAATGAGAAGGCTGCGCATCTCAACGAAGAGTAGCCTCCGCTCGCTGCAACTAGAGAAAGCCTGTGCCCAGCAAAAAGACCCAACACAGCCAAAAATAAATAAACAAATTAAATAAATTAAAATAAATAAATAAGAGTCTGTAAGTAAAAGTTGCTACTAAATGGATCAAAACCAATAACCAATTGATAAAATCACGACTTCTACAAAACCAAACAAAACGCTGAAAAGAAATTCAATGAGAAATGTTTTAATTAAATAAATCATAATGCAATAGACTTCTTATACTGAATTCCTCAACATATACATTTTTTTTAAACTTTCTTATTGTGAATTGCAACACACTACCAGAAAGTGCGTTTAAAGGTGTACATTTTAAAGATAGACTTGGAGTGGACTCCACTGAAAAAAGCAAGGCTTACTCAGACAAAAGCCTGAGCTTTGCCAGGTCAAAACACTGAACATGTGCAAGTGGGCGTGTATTCAAGGTGCAAGAGAGAGAGATGAAGGAGAGGGGCCAGGGAGATGCCTTCGGGCATGTGATTCTGTGCTTAGCCTGAATCTAAATACAAAAGTCCATTACTGCTCAAAATACTTCCATGCTTACTGACTAAGGAGCTTACTTGAAATTTTTAAAAGCTTATTTTTTAATGTCCATTTTTAAATGAAGTATAGTTGCTGTACAACATTATTTAAGTTACAGACGTACAATAGTGATTCACAATTTTTAAAGGTTATACTCCATTTATACTTATAAAATATTGGCTAGGGCTTCCCTGGTGGTACAGCGGTTGAGAGTCCGTCTGCCGATGCAGGGGACACGGGTTTGTGCCCCGGTCCGGGAAGATCCCACATGCCGCGGAGCGGCTGGGCCCGTGAGCCATGGCCGCTGAGCCTGCGCATCTGGAGCCTGTGCTCCGCAACGGGAGAGGCCACAGCTGTGAGAGGCCCGCATACCGCAAAAAAAAAAAAAAAAAAAATTGGCTATACTTCCCATGTTGCACAATATATCCTTGCAGCTTACTTTATACCTAACAGTTTGTACCTCTTACCCCGCTACCCCTATATTGCCCCTCCCCCATCCCTCTCCCCACTGCTAATCAGTGCTTTGTTCTCTATTATCTGTGTCTTTTAAATGTTTATTTTTTATTATAACATGATGTCTTCTCATTTTTAAGACAGATTTTACTTCATGCCTAAAATTAGGGTGTGAATATCAACTAATGTGCACATTTAATATGGTGGTTCTACCTGCTCCCAGAAGCCAATGATGCAAACTCCGGCACTGAGGAAAGGCGGCCTTCAGAGGGACCTCTCCTCCACTTCCACCTCCAGCCCCAAGTGTGCACTCCCCTCCAAACGCCCTTGTGGCCACAGAGGAAGGAAAAGGAAACAGCAGTTCCTCTCCAACATCCACCCCTTCCCCTCACAGCTACCTCCTCTCTGCCTGGCAACGCTGGGTGAAGGGAGCCTGGGGGCGAATCTACAGGAGAAGGTGCCCAAGTGGACACTGAAGTCGGCCAGAAGGAGGAGATGGCAAGCAGGGCCGACACAGCTCCAAGTGGAAGGACGGGGCTAAGTCAGACCTCACTGGAATGGGACAAAAAGTTGAGTAGGAGATGAAGGAAGAATGTTTCAAAAATTTGGCTTTGTGAAGGGCACAGAGTCAGAGGGTGATGAGGAGGGTGAGACACTTTGCTGATGTTGCTATTGTGTAAATGCCAGAGCAAGCTGCCTGGGGGAGGGCGGTGCTGCCCAGCACCAGCACATTTGATTCGAAACCACCCTACGTGCCTGGAAAGGAGGAAGAAACTGAGGCTACAGAAGTAAGGAGTTTGCCCAAAGTCTGAACTCTTTTCACTAAACCACAACTACTGATAGACAGGATACTAGAAAAAAAGAGTTAATTATCAGCAACAAAAATTCAAAAGCGCAATTCTATTTCCCACAGAAAAACCCACTCATACTAATTTATGATTTCTATTACTCTGCAAGATTTAACACAAGGAAATATTTAGAAACAACTAGAAGCTCCCTGCATTTTTCAAACTTAGAACCATAAGTCTTCTCCTTCTTACTGCTTTGAAAAAAATAACAACAACAATGAAAAAACCCTAGTCTTATACTAGGACCTCTTTAGATCCATTTCTGGAGGTCTTTTTAATACAAGGCGCTAAAAGGCCGTTAAACTGCTGCTGCTGCTTAACATTCCAGGCAAGTGACAAGGCTGGAAAAGGACAGCCTAAAAGAATTTCTGGCTACAGTACACAAATGGTTTTTCCAGATTTAGTCCAAAACAAATTGGTTCCCAAAGTTCAAACTCCCAGAATGCAAGAAATTTTGAGTCTCCTCTCCCTCTTCAGCCATATTTACAAAAAGAAAATGTTTATTCATGGCCCCTTCAAACCATGGCTTTATGCTCAGATTTCTGGCAGGCAGTTACAAAATTGCACAATACTGTATTCATAAAATTAACGGTCAGCCATATTTTTAATTAAAAATATCAATTCAATATATTTGTACATTTATAACAAACTGTGATCTGAAATACAAAATGAAACATTTTCTTTTGTTATTTTACTAATCATTCAAATGTAACAATGTAATAAACCCTTTAATAATAAGCTAAAAATTTTAGATTTGAGAAATGTTTTGCCAATGGCACAAAGAAAGTCTTTCCAAACTAAACAAGTTAAAATAGATTAGAATTTGAATTCAGCTTAATAAAAATTGAAATCTTTTTTCAATAAGCACTTCACTGATTAGATAACATGGAAAGCAATAAAAATTACTAAGGAGTACTTTTTTCTTATATCTACTGAGTATAAGGTAGTGGTCTCAACAGTGGGTAATTCTGCCCTCTAGGGGACATTTGGCACTGTCAGTAGACATTTTTGGTTGTCACAACTGGGTGAGAGTCCAGGGATACTGCCAAACATCCCACAATGCACTGGATACTCCTCGAACAAAGAACTATAGGGCCCCCAAAATCAATAGTGTCAAGGCTGAAAAACTCTGGCATGAAAAGATTGGTTTAAACCGAGGAGGGAAGGGAGATGTTTGTCTTTCTGCAGCAGACTATAAATACAGTCTCATCTGCACATTGTGTTGAGCTGAGAAAGCCAACTCAACAGAATCGACTGAAAGAGCAGGGAACGTGTATGACATGGGGCCTATTACACCCTTGATTTCCATCCACATTTTCTGGGAAAGGACAGACAGCTCAAAGAAGGCTCTCTCTGATCTCCCAGAATGAAATGTAAGGAGAGTCACAGGGACTCACTGCTGACCTGCACCTCCTTCTGTGGTGACCTAGCTAGCTGCCTGGCAGACCAACAATCCCAAATGGATGGTGAAAATCCACTGTTCTCCAGTCCATCTGAAACCTCACTGGCAAGAGGGAAAGCAGGGAACTAAACCCTGAGGGCCCCCTGCATGCCAAGCACTGTGCTGGGGATACCACACACACAGCATTTCATTCAACCCTCCTTCACCTTGAGAGGTAAGGATGACCTCAGGGCAACCGTGAAAAGGATCACCTGAGCCTCCCACAGCTGGCCGACGCCAAGGGTAGAGGTCTGAACAGGTCTGACTCCAGATGTCCCACGACGGCACCACAGCAGGGTAGCTCCCTAGGCTGTCCTCCTCAATCTCAGGTGCGGCCTGCACAGTGAGACACTGAGTCACGGTAGAGACTCGTCCCTGCCCCCGAACGCACGTCTTGGCTGACAGCATCCCCTTGTCTCCGTGCCCACCACCCCTGCCAGCCCTGCTCCAGCTCCTTCTGTGTCAGGGAAGAATCACAACCCGGCGACCCAAATCCCGCTGCCCCCCAACCTCTCCAGGCGCCTGCCTACCTGCCTCAGGCCAAACGCCCCGCTCCCACCCTCTCCCCACCCCTTGTCTGACGCAGCCACGCTCTTTCCAACACCTACACTTCCACTCGGCCATTCTGCCCCAAGAGCCCCTTACGGTCTTCTCCCACATCATGCCAAGACTGCTCCAGGCACTGTGACCACAGCACCCATCTCACTGTATTTCATCCCAGCAACATTTGAGACATACTTAGACTAAAAAATATTCATTCTTTACCCTAAATTAAATGGTAGGTGGGCATCCTGTATCTTACCTGGCAACCCTAGGCCCTGCACACAGACCGGCCAACAGGGAGGAAAGGGCAGCGCCAGGAGAGGAGGGAGCAGAACACGGGGACGAGACACAAGGTGAACCGGGACGAGAACGATGGGCAGAAGCTACACAGAGAACAGCAAGAATATTAAGCCCGAACCACAGAGCTCAACAGTCAGTCCTCCACAAAACAGCCCGATCCAGAACTCCAAAGCCACTCTCCAGGGCTCCCTCCAGCAGCTGGGGTCTAGAGCAGCACGTTGCTTTCATGAAACCAGACCCCTGTGCTAGGCCCTCTGCCTGCTTCGCGCAGCTCCCTCCCACGGGCGCGTTATTCCCCCAAGCCCAGTGTCCACTGGTTGAAAACCCCCTCCTCCTTCAAAGCAATCTTGGAGGACAAGCAGCTCAAGTCCCTCAAAGCCCAGCTCAGAGGACCTGGGTCACACGAAGCCCCGCCCCCAGACTGTCCCTCCAGCACCATCAACACGCCCTCAGGGCAGCCACGTGGAGGCTTCTCTGCCTCACCAGGACCGCAAGGCGCATAGAGGAGGCGCATAGAGGAGGCGCATAGAGGAGGCGAGGCAGGGCCAGTGCCAAAGGCATCATTTAAGAACCACAAAGAGAAAGGAACCAAACACCCGACAGACAAAATCGGAGCTAGGATGTGAAGAGCCCAAGCCACTGCTGAAAGGACAAGCGTGTTAGAAGGAAATCCTGGAAGCGCTCTCGAGACACCTATTACCCAGTTCACAGTCTGTCACACCACATCCTGCAACTGGGGGTAGAACTTCTACTCACTTATCAGTGGCAGGATGAGGATGTAAGAGGAAAAGAGAGGAAAACCATGGCAAGCACTTCCTTCTGAGTTCCAGATGTCATGGTGCACCCATCCCTGTGAAAATGTGAGACTCACCATATAACTCAATTACACTGACTTTGCTGTTGCCAATTTAGTATCATGCTGTTTGTCTTTACTGCGTGAGTAATGTATTACAAAGTCCAAGCACCGAACTTAATTACGTGTCAGAATTTCAATACAATGCAACAGGGTATCAAGAAAATAGAATGTGTAAAATAAATGTTTCTTCCTAATGCTTCATTCTAATTTTTAACAAGTAAAATGTCAGAACAACGTTACCTGATTTAGCAAACTCTGAGCTTCAGTAACAGGTTACTAGTATCATATTAAGAGTAATAGGGCTTCCCTGGTGGCGCACTGGTTAAGAATCCGCCTGCCAATGCAGGGGACATGGGTTCGAGCCCTGGTCCAGGAAGATCCCACATGCCGCGGAGCAACTAAGCCCGTGTGCCACAACTACTGAGCCTGTACTCCAGAGCCCGCGAGCCACAACTCCTGAAGCCCGGGCGCCTAGAGCCCGTGCTCTGCAACAAGAGAAGCCACCGCGATGAGAAGCCCACACACCACAACCAAGAGTAGCCCCCGCTCACTGCAACTAGAGAAAGCCCATGCACAGCAACAAAGACTCAACGCAGCCAAAAATAAATAAATAAAATAAATAAATTTAAAAAAAAAAAGAGTAATGGAGACTTCCCTGGTGGTTCATTGGAAGGTGGTCCAGTGGTCCACCTTCCAATGCAGGGGATGTGGGTTGGATCCCTGGTCTGGGAACTAAGATCCCACATGCCACCGGGCAACTAAGCCCGTGGGCCCCAACTAGAGAACTTGCGCACCACAGCTAGAGAGCCTGCGTGATGCAAACTACAAAGCCCATGTGCTCTGGAACCTGTGCACCACAGCTAGAGAAGAGAAAACTCGCACGCCACAACTAGAGAGAAGCTCATGCGCAGCAACAAAAAGATCCCGCATGTGTCAACGAAGATCCCGCGTGCCGCAACTAAGACCCAACGCAGCCATAATTAATTAATTAATTAAAAATCTTAAAAAAAAAAAGAATAATAGACTCTCATACAAACAGTACAGCAGCTCACCCCAAACTCAGCAGATGGGACTCTTCAGATTCTAATCCTTCAAAACTATTTCTTAGGTTTAAAATATTACCCCCAAAATTACCAAATCCTGTCTCTGAGAACACTGCTTACCTAATCTGATTTACTGCAAATGAGTAATTTAACTATTTCAGCTTTAAAAACAACCATCTGGGCTTCCCTGGTGGCTCAGTGGTTAAGAATCCGCCTGCCAATGCAGGGGACATGGGCTCGAGCCCTGGCCCGGGAAGATCCCACATGCCGTGGAGCAACTAAGCCCGTGCGCCACAACTACCGAGCCTGTGCTCTAGAGCCCATGAGCCACGACTGAGCCCGCCTGCCACAACTATTGAAGCCCACGTGCCCCTAGAGCCCATGCTCTGCAACAAGAGAAGCCACTGCAATGAGAAGCCCACGCACCGCAACGAAGAGTAGACCCCACTCGCCGCAACTAGAGAAAGCCCATGCGGAGCAACGAAGACCCAATGCAGCCATTAATTCATTAATTAACTAATTGAAAAAGAAAAAAAGACACAATGCAGGCAAAAATAAATTGAAAAAAAAAAACAAAACAACAAACAACCATCCCTTCTAAGGACTTCAAAACACAAACAGATTTTTATGAGAGAGAAGAGCAGCATTGTTCTGGGCCATAACACTAAACACAGAGCACGGTGCCAGAAGGCAGATCTCCAACTAGCAGCCTGGGACACTGCGGCTGTGCACTCAGGAATTCACAGTCTAGTGGAAAGAACCCAGATTATTCCGGCAGAACCTGGTTCAAGTGCCAGCTCCACCACTTACTTGTTATGTGGCTCTGGGCATGTTACTCACGTCCAAACTTCAGTCCTTGCACCTCTAGGTGGAGGCTAAGAGCTCCTACACAGGACTGCTACAGGAACCACACCAAACAGCACACTGCTATCCTCCCTACATCACAGAGGTGAATTCCCTGTACCCTAACTTCCTACTTCTTCTTTCCAACTCCTCACACCACCAGCAGAAAAGAAGGGGTCTCTCCCCCCAGGACAATCCCCAGGGCTGTTCTGCTCCACTCCATCTTCCAGACAACTAAAAACTCCACGGTCCACTCCAGGTGTGTGCCACCCCCTCTGGGGCCTAACCACTGCTGCTGTCACCCCGTGGGGTCTAACTCAGCAAGGCCTTCCTTTGCCTTCCTCATTCAGTGGGTCACTAATTGGACTTGCCCTTCCTCTGTCCCTGGTGTCTAGCCCTCTCCTCACTCGCTCCCTGGCCCAGTATGAGTCTCCCCACTGGCTTTTCATCGCACCTCCTGACTGACACACATCTCTCTCTGAACCTTTCTGCATGCTTTCAATCCCTTCTATCCTTCCATCTTTCTTCTTTTTGAATTGTTGTTTTGTGTGTGTGTGGTACACAGGCCTCTTACTGTTGTGGCCTCTCCCATTGCGGAGCACAGGCTCCGTAAGCGCAGGCTCAGCGGCCATGGCTCACAGGCCCAGCCGCTCCATGGCATGTGGGATCCTCCCAGACCGGGGCACGAACCCGTGTCCCCTGCATCGGCAGGCGGACTCTCAACCACTGCGCCACCAGGGAAGCCCCGAATTGTCGGTATTGTGGATTTTTGTAAAAGATTCTTTATTAATTAAATTAGAAAATAACAGAAAAAACTCTGGGCCTGGCTTCCCAGGTCCTCTAATCAGTCCTCTCTGCTTCCTGTTTCCCTGTGACCGAGGACAGACAGCAAACTACAGTCCATGGGCCAAATCCAGCTCATCACTTGTTTTTGTACAGTCCACAAACTAAGAATATTTCTTGCATTTTTTTTATTTTTTATTTTTTTTGCGGTACGTGGGCCTCTCACTGTTGTGGCCTCTCCCGTTGCGGAGCACAGGCTCCGGACGCGCAGGCTCTGCGGCCATGGCTCACGGGCCCAGCCGCTCCGTGGCATGTGGGTCTTCCCGGACCGGGGCACGAACCCGTGTCCCCTGCATCGGCAGGCAGACTCTCAACCACTGCACCACCAGGGAAGCCCTATTTCTTGCATTTTTAAATGGTTGGGGAGAAAAAAAAAAATCAAGAGTATTTTGTGACATCAAAAACTATACAAAATTCAAGTTTTCAGATCCACTAAGAAAATTTTATTGAAACACAGGTACACTCATTCATTCATGTATTTCTATGGCTACTTCTGTGCTGATTAGTTGCAACAGAGACTATATGGCCTGCAAAGTCAAAAACATTTACTACCTGGCTCTTTACAGAAAAAGCCTGTCAGTCTCTGTCTCTACCGAGACTATAATGACATGCCTTCCCCTCCTCTCAGTTGACTTTGACTTTCCTCTTTTTTGTTTTCTTTTTTTTTTTTGGCCGCGCCATAGAGTCTTAACCACTGGAGTGCCAGGGAAGTCCCTTTGTTTTTTGGGGGGTTGACTTTCATATAGAACTACAGGTGACTAAATTCCCCATCTCAGGAATGTTTTCCCCTTTTCCAAATCCTAACCATTACCAGCAGCTTATGTGGAAGCAGGTAAGCAAAACATTCCTTGTTACTATACAGATTGAGGCCTTGGCGATGCTGTCCCCGTGTGTACAAGGGACGGCTGACGACCCCCTATTCACTTCCAATCTTTCACAGCGGGCTGGCAGGCTAGCAACTAGGAAAGAGAGCATGCAATATAGGGTACTGAAAGAAATGCTCAAGGAAGCCATGGGAATAATGTGTCTGTCCTGTACCACAATGTCATCATTTACGTGTTACCAGTACAAGTGAAAGTCAAAAAGATACCAACTCAAAACAGCAGAATTTCAAAAAGAAATCAGGAAGAAAAAGCTGATGAGGGGCAGAAGGGGATGAGGAGAAAACCGACAACTTAGACTCTCACCAACTGTGGTTAGTGGAAAACTGTGGAGACCCTAGCATTAAAGGGGCATGCAGCCCTCCCCCGGAGGCCAAAGCAGCCTAAGAAGGAAGGTCCCTATGAAGCTGGAACCTCAGCTCATCGGATGTCCTGACGCCCTCGAGCTGCCACGCTACATAAGGTGGTCTAACCCCAGGGATCACTACCTCCTTGCACACCATCTGGGAACAAATAAGAAGTAAGAAACCTGGAATGCATCTCTGTGACTAGTCTCAATAGGAAACCCTGACCTTTTGAAGGCAAGATGTTTTCACCTCAAATTTTTTTCAACTTTACCGAGATATAATTGATAAATAAAACTGTAACACATTTAAAATGTACATCACGGCGACTGATATACATTGTAAAAGGATTCCCACCACCTAGTTAATTAATACATCACCGCACATATTTATCTTTTGTTCATGTGTGTGAGAAGCAGATTTTGGAAGGGTGCAGGTGCTGTCAAAGGTTAGAATCTGATCCTATTGTCCACAAGTTCCCGGGAAGAGGAAAGCTCTGAAAGACAGACTCTGGAAGACCTGCTTCTGTAGCAGAAGAGGGAGTTTGGGCTTAAAGTGTCCCCACAGCACAGCAGGGCTCTTCCAAGGGCAACAATACAGTCCTGAGCTGAAATAAATCATCTGATTTACACTGTCTGGATCTCTGGGAAGACAGGAGTCCCAGGTAGACTGTCCTCCTCAGAGGACCTGGTAAGGTACTGTGTGCAGTTCTAGAGCCACACTGTGAGGAGAAAATCTAATAACCAGCCTGTCTCCAGTCCAGAGAGCTCTGAAAACAACTCAAGTAAGTGAGACTTTCATCTCGGTAAGTGAAAATAGTCGTTTTCAAACTTCAAAAGGTCCAGAAGGCAGGAATAGGACTAGAGAGTGAAAGTTATCAAGCGACAGATTCCGAGGCAACTAATAATCAGCGATGTCCCTACACCAACCGAGCGGCCTTAAAACTGGTTGGGTCCTCCCCTCGCCGAAGGCACTCAAGCGGGGCCAGGAGGACCGCTCGTCATCAGACACCAGCTGAATGTTCGGCTCCCGCACTAACTTCGGTTAGCTAGATACTCGGACAGTCACAACGCTTCAGCTCTCAGGGCTCCAGGTAACAGTGGTGCAACATCAACTGTTTTAAAGAGCATCACATGGAACCTACACGGGGGAATTTGCTGAGCTCACTTTCTCACTTGCCTGTTTCCTGAGGGAATCTCTTTCTCAGTGCAGCCACCAGCCACCCCCATTACCTGAAATGTCCCAAGCTCGCTTCTGATGCAGCATGGCACATATATCTAAGCTCCAGGCTCCTGACAATTTAAAAAAAAGTATGTAGACAAAAGACAAAGAAACCAGTAACTGCTATGCAAAAAGTAATCAGCTGTTTGAGAGATAACAGGTCTTTTTCCTCTTGACCTCACTATGCTCTGAAGCTTCACCTGCAAAGATGTTCAGAGACTAAGAACCCTTCACAGAAGTCACTCTCTGGCGTCAGTACAGACCCTGCTGCTGCTGACCACCCTCTCCCCACCTGAAGGACTCCCTGGCCAGACAAGGTGCAGCACCTATGCAATCACATGCGACGAGGAGTGAAACAGCATAGGAACCTTAGGTGGTTATCCCTGAGGATAATGAACCTTGGGTGACAAAGTAAACACTGCGTTAGCGTTTCAGCAGAGACTCTCATACTTGCATAATAAATCCCCTTCTTAGCCTACCATCACAGGATATACTCTTCAATTTTTATTTCCTGCTTAAAAAAACATCACTACAGAAATAGTATTGGAGGGCTTCCCTGGTGGCGCAGTGGTTGAGAGTCCGCCTGCCGATGCAGGAGACACGAGTTCGTGCCCCAGTCCGGGAAGATCCCACATGCCTCGGAGTGGCTGGGCCCGTGAGCCATGGCCGCTGAGCCTGTGTGTCCGGAGCCTGTGCTCCGCAACGGGAGAGGCCACAACAGTGAGGGGCCTGCATACCAAAAAAAAAAAAAGAAAAAAAAAAGAAATAGTATTGGAAAAAATTATAAATTCCAAATTCATACTTCACTGTCACTTTATTTAAAATAATGTGTATACTGCATATGTGAGAAAAACGAACCAATCAAACAAAATCATCATTAACTACTATCAAGGGCCATCCCATATTTAAAACTTGCCTGAGTGGCTTAAGGGAGAAGAGGCATGAAATTAGGAAGAGAGGGGGCCCAGCCAAGCGCTCAGGCAAGAAAGGGTGTAGAAGGAGGAGGCAGAGAAGAGGACCTCAGTAAGACCAGGCAGGCATCAAGGTCAGTCCCCCAGCCATCGTCCTATGACACCCCCACAGGCTTTGTCACTAGTTGCCCCTTCAATTCTTGGGCAGTTTTTCATACGTGGAGCCAAATGTCAGTGCAACTATAACTACCATTTACTAGGGAACCTGCCAAAGCAGCACAAAATAAATCCAGTCCTCTTTCCATGTGAAAGCTCTTCAAATATTTCAATTATAAGAGAAACAATGCCCTACATCGTCTTCTGTTCTCCAGGCTAAATGGCACTGCCGTTCCTTCAACCATATGGCAAATGCATTCCAGTTGAAAGGCAGCATATTACAGTGAAAAGAACACAGGGCTTTTAGTCAGAAAACCGGGCTCAAGTCCAAGCTTGGCCCCTGGTTAACTCTGTATTCTTAACCTCGTTTCCTCACTTATAAAATTAAGGAAAATAACTACCTTAAGCTGTATGGTGAGAGGACCGTATTTAATGAAAGGTACACATGAAATGTATGCTTTTTCAGCCATGCTGCCACGGATGCTCATTAGATTCCACAGTACTAATAACCTAAACCTCATAAACCTTATGAATTAAATTAGTTTTATAAATAAAGTTTTGGAACCCAACCCAACTAAGCACATGTGTGGTGGGGGAGGACAGCGAGATGCAAAGGCAGGAGAGGAGGTGACTAAGATCCCTGTACTGCTAGACAGTATGCTGGGTGGCATTTATATTCTACACTAGACCTTCAGAAATATTACTTTAACATAAACTTGCAGGTTGTGTTTTGTTCTGAATTTTTATAAACGAACATTAGTAACTGAATTGCCCAAAAAATTTTTCTGCAAAATAATGTTTTATTCATTAGAGTGACATTCAGATTATTAATAGATGACTAGCATTCCATCATGATGGAGCTGGTCTGGATGAGCAAGACTTTGACCTGGATGGGTAACACAAAGGGTGAATAACTGTGTGTCTAAAATGTGCATTTCTAACTTCATTTCAAAGTCAAATATAAAAAACAAAATCAGAATCGAAATGCTTATTTTAACTGCATTACCACTAGGGCCAACATAGAAGGGTTAGTGCAGGCCAAACTAGGCTACATATCAATATAAATCTGCCCTTATTGGGAGGGAATTCCCTCCAGGCCTAACCACTCTAGAGGACCCAGATTATTTTCCCTAAGCATCACCATGAATAATTTAAAGTAGGCTTTACTGGAGGGACAATCTCAATAATTCATAGGGCAATATAACAAACACAGAAAAGTTCAGGAAGAAAACAAGAGTCTTGACTGGGCCCAGAAGTTTTGCCATGTCCCCCAAAAGTACTCTCAACCGCATCCATCAGAAACCTCCAGCACACATATCTCACCTGGTTTTCGGGGAACGATGTCTATTACTTGTCAACAGGATAAGAGGATTTGGATACAATTTATAAATGTGCAAACTTTGCTACCAAGGACTCATATGTGAATCTCCTAGAACTTCATATCCACATTAACCAATTGGGTCTTTTTTTTTTCCTTTTTTTTATTTTATGAAAATGCTTCTACTTTCTCCTGCAAGATTATTAATACTAATACTGACTTAAAGTAACTTGTAACAACATTTAGGGCAATGTAGCCTTTGGTACTTCATATACACTACTCAGAAAGCCCCCACAGACTCAAACTGCAATGGTAAAACCCTAGGCTATGCTACTTGTTTATTTCCTGACTTTCCACCCCTGCTTCTATTAGAAAGTAAACTCTAAGAGTGCAGGGTGTTTTGTTTGTTTTGTTCATGCTGTTGCCTCAAAGCCTAGAACAGTGCCTGATCCATAATAGCCTTTTATTATCTGCTGAATTGAATGAATAAACAGTATATTTATATTATGGAATATTACTATGAAGCCATTAATCACAATGAGTCAGAATGATACCAGCTGATTTAATGGACTTTCCAGAAGTATTAAGTGAGGAAAACAAAAAGCAGAAATGCCAAAAATATCCCATGTTTTAAAAAGTATGCCCTGAAAACCCGTACATTGATCAGCAAGTGGAGAACTTAGAACTTGACACACTGCTGGAGGGACTGTAAAATGGAGCAGCTTTGAAAAACAGTTGGTGGTTCCTCAAAAAGTTTAACATTGCTACCATATGACCCAGTGATTCCACTTCTACATATACACCTAAGAGAACAGAAAACATCTGTCCACACAAAAATTTGTACATGAATGTTCACAGCAGCATTATTCATACTATCCAAAAGTGGAATAAACCAGGGACTTCCCTAGTGGTCCAGTGGTTAAGATGCTGCACTTCCAATGCAGGGGGTGCGGGTTCAGTCCCTGGTCAGGGAACTAAAATCCCACGTGTTGTGTGGCCAAAAAGTTAAAAAAAAAAAAAAAAAAAAGAAAGAAAGAAAAGAAAAGTGGAATAAACTAAATGTCCATCAACTAATGAATAGATAACAAAGTATGGACTCTTATTTAGCCATAAAAGGAATGAAGTACTAATGAATGCTACAACATGGATAACCCTTGGAAACATTATGCTAAATGAAAGAAACCACACAAAAGGCCACATATTGTCTGATTCCATTTATATCCAGAATAGACAAGTCCAGAGAAAGTAGATTAGTGATCGCCAGGGGCTTGGGGGAGTGGAGAATGGAGAGTGACTGTTGCTGGGTACAAGGTTTCTTCCTGAGGTGATGAAAATGCTCTGGAATTAGAGAGTGGTGCTCAATGCACAACTCTGTGAATATACTAAAAACCACTGAGGTGTGCAATTCAAAAAGCATGGCAACCTAAATGTCGATCAACACAGGAATGGATAAAGAAGATGTGGTACATATATACAATGGAATATTACTCAGTCATAAAAAAGAACAAAATCATTCCATTTGCAGCAACATGGATGGGCCTAGAGACTGTCATACTGAGTGAAGTAAGTCAGACAGAGAAAGACAAATATTATGATATTGCTTATATGTGGAATCTAAAAAAAGGGAACAAAATGAACTTATCTACAAAACAGAAATAGAGTTACAGATGTAGAAAACAAACTTATGGTTACCAGGGGGTCACAGGGGAGAGATAAATTGGAAGATTGGGATTGACATATACACACTACTATGTATAAGACATTGATAGATAGCTAATAAGGACCTACTGTATAGCACAGGGAATTCTACTCAGTACTCTGTAATAGCGTATGTGGGAGGGGAATCTGAAAAGGTGTGGATATATGTGTGTATATAGCTGATTCACTTTGCTGTACACCTGAAACTAACACAACATTGTAAATCAATTGTACTCTAGGGACTTCCCTGGTGGTCCAGTGGTTAAGAATCCATCTTCCAATGCAGGGGACACAGGTTCCATCCCTGGTTGGGGAACTAAGATCCCACATGCCTCAGGGCAACTGAGCCCGCACGCCGCAACTACTGAGCCCACGCACCACAACTAGAGAGAAGCCCGCATGCCGCAACTAAAGATCCCACGTGCCACAACTAAGACTGGATGCAGCCAAAAATAAATTAAATTAAAAAAAAAAACTATACACCAATAAAAATTTAAATAAACAAATAAATAAATTTGACTCATTTAAGTTGGAAAAAAACAAAAAGGATGAACTTTATGGTATATGAATTATACCTCAATAAAGCTGTTATTTTTAAAAACCATACATGTTTGCAAATGAATACATGAATGAATATATGCATACACGATTCTTGTATTCAAATGAATACATGAACGATGAAGAGTGGTATGAAAGGTTGACATTCCTGGTGGTGGAGTTCGGGGGAGGGGAGAGTGGGGTGGGGAGAGGAGACAAGTGTTGAGGCAAGAAGTAAGAGATAAACAAAAAAAGACTAAAAAATCCAAGGCTGGTGGCCTCGAGTGGCAGGGGCCGGGCAAAGTTGAATAAGTACGCAATGAGGTAAGCTTGAGGAATAAAAATGAGGGGGACTTCCCTGGCGGTCCAGTGGTTAGGACTCAGCGCTTTCACTGCAGAGAGCCCAGGGTTCAATCCCTGGCCAGGGAACTAAGATCCTGCAAGCCTTGCGGCTCGCCCCCCCCAAAAAAAAAGAATAAAAATGAGGGAACTAGGTTTGAAAAATCCAGCAGGTAATTTGTAACAGGGCAGAGAAAACACACCTGAGTAAGTGTAATGATGTGACAGAGTTTGTAGAAATGCAGAGGCCAGATAGGGAAAAGAACAAGAACACAGGACAGAAGATTTAAGACTGACCCTAACCAGGGACTTCCCTGGAGGTCCAGTGGTTAGGACTCGGTGCTTTCACTGCTGGAGCCTGGGTTCAATCCCTGGTCAGGGAACTAAGGTCCAGCAAGCCACCAGGCCAGGGCTGGGGGGTTGGGGCGGGAGGCTGGGAGAGACTGACCCAAACCCACCAAGGTTTAAAATGTGCAAGAAGACTCAATAGCTCCTGCTCAAGAACTCCTGGGCCTGGTGGGGCAGAACAAACTACGACCAGGAGACACTACCAGGGAAAGAAGGGAGTGGGACTCAGGACACTGGCATCTCCTACATGGCAGGACAGGGGCATCTCTCGGAAGAAAGTGTCCAGTTGTGACTGTTCTGGAAATCAGCAGCCCCAACAAACTGCTTCAGGACTTCCCACGGGACGAGGTGCCCCTGGAAAACGGCTGAGTTGGGACTTTCCCAAGAACATGAAAAGTGAGAGAGGAAGAAAGGGACAACTTTCATTTTTAACAAGTATTTCTTGACAAATCCTAACACTGCCGTCAGTTTCTTTGCCTCTTTCCCAAGCTTAATCAGGCTCTTTTTTTTTTTTTCTTTTGTACAAACTCAGTTCTTTTGAAAAGAAGTGTAATACGGGGCTTTTTTTTTTTCAAGAGACAAAGTATTTTTCCCCTTTAACATTTCTGTTTTCCCTGGGCTATATGTACAAGAGACGAACTTGAAATTTAATATCTTCATCTCTTAAAACTTTACCATCCAAAAACAACAACAGTAAAAACCACCACCACCAAGATGGAAGGTATACAAGGGGAAAAAGGGAAACAACATGAAACAAATGCACACTCCTTCCAGAGCCCGGAACAAAGGTGATATAATAGACATCACAGACAGAGTCTCCTCCGTCAAGAAATTAGATTTTAATTAGACACTAAGACACAATTAAATGGACTTTGCAAGTTGGTGTGCATGGCTGGGAGGTATCTCAGGGATGGCAAGGCCAAGTGGACCTGTAGTGAAAAGCTCCTCAGGGACAGGGACTAAGTGACCCACTTCCTCAGAACCCATGCCTGACAAACTACTCACCCAGCAGATGCAACGACACGCACCCCACTCTGCACTGCGGTGTCCCAGCTGGTGGAGAAGAGCAGACAAAACCAGGGAGCCAAATCCTAACTGGACAGGGTGCTGGACAAGCCTGCAGGAGACAGGATAAGGGATGCCTTTCAGGCCAGGTCCTACCTGAGCTGAGTTTTGAAGGATGAAGTGAGAGAAAAGCTTTCCAGCAGAGGAGACTGGAGAGAGCTCCAAGGACCAAGAGCTCAACGAAGCACCTAAAAGGAGGTGGGGGCAGGACGAGAGCGGCGGCCAGAGCCCAGTGACACCAGGCTAAGGATCGGTAGATCTGATTGTAAAGATAGTGGGAGCCATTGAAGGATTTTCAATTGTGCAGCGAGCAGGGCAGTAACTGTGAACAGATTAACATTTTAGAAAGAAAGGCAGGGGCAAACCTCAGGATTTAACCAAAAAATAAAGACAAGAACTACAATGAAGATGTGCAAAAAGGTCAGGGAAAACACTTAACAGATCTGCATTCTCTTCTTCTGGACAAATGTCCTTTACAGAGTTTCCATGTTATCCTTTGAAAATGGAGAACTCAGGTGGGTGAGAGCAATCAGTCCTCCCAATGTGAACATGAGTATTTGAAGAATTAAAGATTGCATTATTAAATTTGAGACACTTTTAAAATGTATGCTTGATACACATTATATACTGTAGTTTTGTAAGTACAAAAGAAAATTTACAATAACTCTAAATCTAAATCTAGTAAGATTTTTTAAATCTTTAAAAATTTTTAAGATTTCACAGACACAATGGTCATCTGTTACATTCACTTTGGAACTGGACAGGGTGCTGGACAGCCACTTCTCCCCTCAGCATATCTGAAATATAATCTGTAAGCCTAATTTCTTGATGGTCATGGTGTTTCACAGCAAAAGACTGGGGTCACAATACTAAAAAGTTTCGGAGCTGACAGAGAATCCCCACAGGGATTCTTTACCTCGGCAGCCAGTCTATTCAATACTAACAATTCCAACCACCAGGAGGAATTTCCCTGACTAGGCTTATACACACACAAAAATATCCTGACATTTTACATCTGGTAGGAAAGGATGATCAGAAGTGTCTTTAATACCAAGCAAATTCAACAGAGCCTTCTTAGTTGCCTGTGGATTGGGACAAATGACCACAAAGTAACTCATATTTACTCTTAAAAAGTAATCTATATTTTAATCTTAGCAGCAAAAGCCCCAGGAACATTTTCACTAAACTCCCTTACTACAACAGCAAAACAATAGATTCTACGTTCTCTTTATTTCTAAAAATAGCTCATTGTGATAAGAAAACCAACCTGTAGTTGCCATTTATTACAATCTCATTTAGCACCATTTACTATCACCATCATGTCACAGAAGATGCTTGAATTTTAGTATCAAGAAAATGACATTTTTTAGAAAGGGAAGTCCTAGTTGAATAAATTTAGTTTTATGAAAAACTCCCTATATTGTCCTCGTTTTTCCTAATACACTGAAGCCCACTCAACAGTTCATTTCAGGGGCCTGACCAAGAGTCTCCGAGATTGGTTCTCACCAGCCTTACACCACCACCTGGTCTTTGACGAAGGACCACAATGTCATGGAACTGGTGAGAAGGCCCAGTTCTACCCCTGGCTGAAGAGGACAAAGTAGGCAAAGATCCATTAAACATTAAAATTGGCAACTCAAGCTCCTTTCCATCTCCACCCCCAAACCCCACACTCTACAGATGGGGAAATGAAGCCCAGAAAGGAAAACCGACTTGCCCAAAGCCATAAAGCCAAGAAATTTAACTCACCTACTGACACCCTGCCACTGTTCCTCTACTGAGGCGGAGAGTTTGCGTAATGACTATGGACAAGTTAGCCATGTGATTTAAATATGTATATGGTTATACAGCAAGTCTTAATGTATTATGAAAACCCATCCCTAATAATAATTTTGAACCAAAGCAGTAGTATCATCTGAGTCATCTAAAATATAAGATGTACTTTATGGAGTCAGTTATAAAGAGAACCTCTGCTTCAGAGAAATCCCGTCTCAAGAGGACACACTGCAGATACACAACCCCAAAAGTTCAAGTTTAAAACAGAAATTTTGATACAAACCTCACCTTAACCAATACTGCTATAATCACTTCCCATTCACTATGATGCTAAACTGCACACTTAGATATTTGGACTGTTGCCAAGGTGCAGAGCGATAAAGCTTTTCTATGGCACTATATTCACTTTCTTTTCTTTTTAAAAAAAATTTATTTATTTTATTTATTTATTTTTGGCTGTGTTGGGTCTTTGTTGCTGTGCGTGGGCTTTCTCTAGTTGTGGTGCGCGGGCTTCTCACTGCGGTGGCTTCTCTTGTTGCAGAGCACAGGATCTAGGTGCACCGGCTTCAGTAGTTGTGGCTCGCGAGCTCTAGAGTACAGGCTCAGTAGTTGTGGCACACGGGCTTAGTTGCTCTGCGGCACGTGGGATCTTCCCGGACCAGAGCTCGAACCCATGTCCCCTGCATTGGCAGGCAGATTCTTAACCACTGTGCCACCAGGGAACCCCTCACTTTCTTACTGAAAATGAATGTCAAGAAAATCCCTACATACGTAGAGTATGCACAGGCAACTAAAAAGCATTCTCCAGCTATCTCAAGATGCTTGGAGTACACTCATTCAACGGAGAAAAGGAGACATGTTTCAAGAGAAAAAAATTACTGGATCAGCTATCTCTTTATAGAAAAAAATCTTACCTAGGTCAATACCTTACTTCTCCTTACCCTTCTGCATCGATGTGTCTATTTGATAACCTACCCATATTATAGTGATGTCTGCTGGTATCTACCAAGCCCCAGGCTCTGATTGCATCTCAAGATGCAGCCCCCGGGGTGAAAGCAAACATTTTTTAGTCTCTCGCATCTGTTGCAAACTTACAAAACGTTATCAATGGCTGAAGATGATTTTTTTTTTTAATACAACACAGACATTTCCCCCTGTGATCAATACAGGACGGCGAATTTATGGGAATTTTCCCTGGGTCCTCCCGTGCTTGCCCGCGAATTACCAAGGGCATTAACAAATCAAGATTCTTTGCGCTTGAATGATCACAGGAGTTACTTGGTTTTGTAAATGGGCCGAAACTGAGTGGAAACTGTTTCTTTTCCAGTCATCTCCAGGGGAGCTGCCCAGAAACGAACTCTGATGTCTTAAACGTAACCACTGAAGCCATACAATGACCACACTGCGGGAAAGGCAGAACTTCCTCGGCAGAACACAAGATTATTCACATCCAACCTGATGCAATTAACCAGGTCTGGAGAAAAAAGGATACTCCTCCAGCTCCGGGCTGACCCCGCCGGCGGAGCTGGGCGCGGGTGGGGGCGCGGCCCGGCGGAAGCAGAGCCCGCAGGAGGCCCGGGTCGGCCGCCCGCCCCATCCTCGGGCCCGGGGATGGAGGCCGGGGACTAAAGGACTGGGGGCCAGGGGCTACGGGGCGGCGGCCCCAGCCTCTCCTGGCGCGCGAGGAGAGGAGACCGGTGGGCGCGGCCGCAGAACCAGCCAGGCCCCAAGCAGCCGGGACGCCCGCCGGCCGGGGTCGCGGCTTCGGCTGCCCGGGGGCCCGCGAGGGGATGGCGCAGGCGCGCGCCAGGCGGGGGGCCCGGGAGGGGACGGCGCAGGCGCGGGCCGCCGGGGTCTGCGGGGCCGCCGGGGCCTGGCCGCGCGGGCGGCGCTGAGGAGAGGGACGCTCCCACCGCGCACACTCAGGGCACCCGGCCCCGGCTCTTACCGCGCAGCGCCGCCTCGCTTGCTCGCTGGCTCCGTGCTGGGGCCGGGCGGCGAGCTCGCCCGGTGGCGCGGCCCGAATCCGTTGAGTCCGGCCTCAGGGCAGCAGCCAACCCCGCGGCGCCGTTCGCCCGGCCCGCCCAGCCTCCCTCGCGGCCCACGCCCCCAGCCCGCCCCTTGTCTGTCCCACACGGCCGCCGAAGACTGCGCAGGCGCGGCTCAGGCCCCGCCCACATCGCCCCCGCGCAGGCGTCTGCGGCACAGCCCACTCGGCTCGCCTCCCTCCCGGCTCTGGATCGCGCAGGCGCCGTACCATCCGGCCGGCCCCAGAAATGCCTCAGGCAGGCAGTGCGCATGCGTGAGGCTTCCTGCTCGCGCTCTGGCTGGCGGATGCTCCTGGAGGATGCACTGGGCACTGCCGAGTGATGTGATAACGCTCCATCATCCCAAAGGCTCGGCTTAGCCCAGAGGTCCACGATTCATGCTCGGCTTAGCCAAGAGGTCCAACATTCAGGGACGTATCTATAGCGTGCCAAGGACGGCGCTGGGCTTGAGCTAGACAGTGGTGGGAAAACGCAGAAGCCCTGCCCTCCCGGTACTCCCTGGAGATTTGGGGGGAGATGGGATGCAGGTTTTAAAAAAAGGCACAACTTTTTTTAATTAATTAATTAATTAATTAATTTTTGTCTGCATTTGGTCTTCGTTGCCCCGCGCGGGCTTTCTCTAGTTGTGGCGAGTGGGGGGGCTACTCTTCATTGCAGTGCGTGGGCTTCTCATTGTGGTGGCTTCTCTTGTGGAGAACGGGCTCTAGGTGCGCAAGCTTTAGTAGTTGTGGCACGTGGGCTCAGTAGGTGTGGTTCGCGGGCTCAGTAGTTATGGCTCGCGGGCTCTAGAGCACAGGCTCAGTAGTTGTAGTGCACAGGCTTAGTTGCTCCGTGGCACGTGGGATCTTCCTGGACCAGAGCTGGAACCCGTGTCCCCTGCATTGGCAGGCGGATTCTTAACCACTGCGCCACGAGCGAAGCCCCAACATTTCTTTATTGGTCCTAAGTCTAGACAGAATTCCTTTTTCTTCCTGTGTCATTTTTACTGAGTTATATTTTTGCAGGAAAGTGTCTTTTGTTAATGTTTTCCAAATCATTGGCATAACGTTGTTCATGTAATTCTCTGATGGTTTTTGTTATAATCATTGTTTCTTTTTGTTTCTCAATAAATTTCTAATACATTTACATATTTCACAATTCAGAAAGCACCTTCTCAACCCCGTCTCCATTGCTGTAGTTCCTCTTCCCAGCTGCAGCTAAATGTATTCCGTTTCTTGATAAAAATATTTTTTGAATATAAACAAATATCCAAAATAAGCAGATTGGTTCTTTAGCTTCCTTTTTTTGTTTTTTTTACACAAATGGTAGTCTACTATACATAATGATCTGTACCTTTCTTTTTAAAACCGGAATAGCCATGATGGTTTAATAGTCTGGAGATAATCAATCATTCAACATTTGTGTAGGACTTAGGTCATGGTCCTCATCACCAGACAGCCTGCGTTTGAATCCTGGCTTCATCACTTACTAACCATTTGTCTTTGCATTTCAGTTTCTTCATCTACAAAATGGGAGCTGTTATGGGTTGGGGGGATTAAGTGGGATAATGCATGAAGGGAGCTTAGCATGATGCCCAGCACCCAGTAAACACCTGGTGACTGTGAAGGGCATTCATGTTGCATCTGTTTCAGCATTTACAGTTCAAACAGGACTCAACATCATTTAGATCTTCACGCCAGCCCTGAAGAACTGCATGGAGGACAAGAGATAATTTTTTTATATTAAAGTATACAAAATAAATATACAACTCAATGAAATACAAAAAAGTGAAGGTCAAGAAAAAGAACTTGAGCAGTTTGCCAAGTCCCTCCTCTCCCCTGCCAACACTACATCCTCCCCAAATGTAACCACATTCTGACATCTAACTCAGGATGAATATGGGCTGATTTTGAACTTTAAATAAATGGAATTGTATTGTATTGATTTCCTACGGCTGCTGTAACAAATTACCACAACCTTGGTGGCTTAAACCAAAAGAAATGTATCATCTCACAGTTCTAGAGGCTGGAAGTCCAACATCTAGGTGTCAGCATCTCTGAGTCTCCTCAGAAGGCCCTGGGGGAGGATCCATCCCTTGCCTCTTTTACCTTCTGCCAGCTGCCTGCATTTCTTGATGTTCCTTTGCTTGTGGCTGCATCATTCTGATCTCTGCCTTGGTCTATGGCCTTCTCTGTGTTTGTGTGAAATCTCCCTTTGATTCTTATATAAGGACACTCGTGATGGTGTTTAGGGCCCACCTGGATAATCCAGAATAACCCCCCCCCCAACTCATGATCCTTAATTTATCACATCTTCAAAGACCCTCTTTCCAAATAAGGTAACATTTATAGGTCCCAGGGAAAGACTGGATATCTTTAGGGGGCATTATTCAGACCACAGCAAGTATCTTTTTGTGTCTACCCTCTTTCACGCAACATGAATTCTGTGAGATTCATCCATCTTGTTGCATGCATCTGTGGCATGCAAAATGAATATCATTTTGGTTGCTGTGTAATATTGAACTGTATGAATTTACCATTCCATGGTTTATCCATTCTACTCATGGACATTTGGGTTGTCTCCAGTTGTGAGCTATTTGTGGAATGAAAATTGGATTAAGCAAAAAAAGATTCCTGGAGTCTCCCATGGGAAGCTATATGCATCCTTGGTACACACCCTTCTAGGTTATCTGATTCTGATTCTGCGGGGGGCTTTGGGCCTTATATTGTCTTTGAGCTCTTTTGCAATATCGTAGAAAATTGACAGCAATGCGAATAATTCTTGTCCAAGAACAACCCTCCCCCACAGTGGAAGAACCAGTTTTGCCTCCAAGTTCATTTCAATATTTCTGTTCTATATATGTGTCTGACCTTGGAGTTCTCCTTTGAACTGATAGTAACACCTTACTGGTTCCCTCATTTAATGAATGAGTTAAGTAAACTCTTTGATATATGTTTATTTTATATTTGTATAAGAGTCATGATTTTACCTTTTTAAAACATTACCCTTTAACATTAGGAATAAAGTTCCTATGAACGTCTTTGTACACAGCGAAGTACTTTTAATGAACCAAAACTACTAACCTAGATTTTCTGCCATTGAAATTCCAAAGCAGAAGCGCCATTTTCCACCAAGCAGGAGGCTACTGACATTTCCTGAGTAGGAACCAGGTCTGCCGAACCGCACCTGTGCAGGGTTGGGTGGGTGGGTGGGTGGGAGAGGGTACAAAGTTGGTTCTGAGCAGGTCCCTAGCCTCTGAGAGCCTTCTCTGCCTGGGACAGCAGTGTAACCTGGTCCTGAATCAGGTGAGATGCTGCTAAGGTGTCCTGGATGGATCAGCGGGATTCTGGGAGGAGGTGGCATTTGAGGAGGATTTGAGGCAGAGAGCGCCTCCCCCACTAGACCTCGGAACTGGGCTTCTATAATGTGGACAGGGGCCGGTCACTGCAGCTTTAGGACAGGGAAGTGACATGTTGTGAGATCTTCTTGAGGAAGACTGCCCTCATGGTACATGCAGGATGGGGAGGGTGACCCTGAGAGTCAGGAGACCCGGGGAGGCTGGAGGCCTGGCATGGCGATGGGGCCAGAGGAGAGGACACGGATCAGAGCGTGGGGTGCACGGAACTGTCCAGACTTCACCCCGGTGTGTGGCTGGGCCTCAGCGCTGGGTGGTCCCATCAGCCTTACCACACCTTGGTCCCTCCTCGGCCTGTCAGGACCGGAGGGGCAGAAAGAGCAGGCAGTTTGGGCAGCTGCGGGCCAGGAGCAAGAAGCGAGCTGGCGAGGTGCCCAGAGCATTTATCACTGTGTGAGCCCCTCCCAGGGCCCAGCCTCCACGGCCCACGACCACCAAGTGGCAGGATTTGGGACACTGTGATGATCAGCCTCAGAGGCTGACACTTCCCCCCCAGGTCAGGCCCCACCAGCCCTGCAGTGCTGGGGTCTCATCACCACTGAGATGGGTGGAGCGCTGCAGCCTGGAACCCCCTTGAGCTCTGTGCCTCTGGTTTCCTGGTGACCCCCTCAGCTCACCCTGACGCTCACCCCCGACACTGACTGTTCCACTCGGGCCCAGCTGCTCTGTCTGCACCACAGCTGGAGGAGCCAAACAGGCAGGGACCGCAGGCCAAGTTTTAATCAGAAAACAACTGTCCCCAGCCGTTAGCAAATCATCAGCTCCGAGTGCCAGGATATCAGCCTGGGATTCTCGACATGCCTCTCTTGGAGCCAGGGGTGCGCCGAGTCCCAGGAGACGTTCAGCTGTCAGCTGAGCAAAGATGTATCTGCAGAGAGAGATGGGCTGCTTGCCCTGAGAGGGACTCAGTTACCCAGCAACCATGGTGTGAACCCCAGGAGACTCCTTGGGATGCCCAGCTGGCTTACAGGTGATCCAGAAGAGACACAGGAAGGACACCAACTCAGGACAGGTGTCCCCCCTTCCTCACAGCCCACAGAGATCAGAGATCATGAAACCCTCTTGTTTCACAATCAGAGAAACTGATGCCAGCAAGAAGGGAACCCATGTACCAAGTCTGCTGGTCTCTGGACTTGAGCCCGAACTCTGGCCGGGACAGCTGTGTGACCTTGCGAATGGCCCTCAAATTCTCTGTACTTCCAGTTCTTCTGTGAACAATGGCAATTCTCCCACACCGGTCAGGGATGCTGGGGAACTAAATAATGGGTCCCCACCCCACCCCAATATGTGCCCCTCTGGACACCATGCTTCTCTGCACATGGCAATCACACGGCTAGTAAACGTTAATGTCTATGGCCCCAGAGACTGTAAGCGTCCCAAGGGCAGGTCCTGGCACGTGGCAAGGGCTCTGTCATCTCTCAGCTCTAGGTCCCCATCCACAGAAAGCAGTCACCCTTGTGCAGCCTCCTGGTTCAACTCCATGGGGACCTCAGGAAACAACAGCATATCGTGGTGGGGACATGGAAGACAAGGGAAGATGAGCTGGATAAAGGGATTCCACCCAAATGTGCCTGAGGCTTAAATAGCGCTCCTCAGCCTGTGTGTGCCCCTTCCCAGTGTCAGAGTGAGCAAGTCCCGATTTTACAGGTGAGGAGGGAGTTCCCTGGCAATCTCACGCTTTCACTGCTGTGGGCCTGGCCGGGTTCAATCCCTGGTCGGGGAACTAGATCCCACAAGCTGCGCGGCGTGGCCAAAAAAAAAATTACAAGTGAGGCTCTGGGAGCTGCATGAGTTGCCCAAGCCTTGGCCTCTGGACCCTGGGCCCTCTCCCTCAGCCGCTGGTGCCCCCCCTTGCAAACTAGTCTCCCGAGGATCCTGCACACATCCCAAGGCTCCAAACATGCCCATGTCTCCTCTTTGAGAATCAAGAATCACCTTCAGGACTCACAGCCCCCCACCTTTCTTTTTTTGGCCAGCACCCAGGTGGTGGCTGTGGTTGGGTCACCAGAGGAGCCACGGGCCAAGTGTGAACTGGAAGAGATTCCAGTTGACTTGAGGAGGGGGACGGAAAGGAGTCGGTGTGCAGACTGAGCCCTTGGTGACCTGGCTGAACTGGCCAGAGGCCCTGAGAAGGCCTGTCTTGAGACGTGTGGCCTGTGAGGTCCAGCCGGGCACTTGGTGCATCTCATCTGGGGACACGCAGAGGAGCAGCCTCGGTCCCCCAGAATGTGCTCATCCATGACGTTCACTGGTGTGGCCTGGACAAGGAGAGTGATAGCCCCCTGCCCTCGGTGTGATCAGTCAACAACCCTGGGACCCTTTAAGAGGGTTGTTAACCCGGAGCAGCATGGGGAGGACTCGAGTTCCACGCTTGGGTCCACATCCAGGGGTCAGAATAGCCAAAGGCCACTGTATTAGTGGACTCAGGCCGCCATAACAATAAATCACAGACCAGGGGCTTAAACAGACATTAATTTTTCTCAAGGTCAATGTGCCATCCGGGTTGGTTCCTCCTGAGGCCTCTACTGCAGCTGAGCCCCTTCTCTCCGTGTCCTCATACGGCCTTTCCTCTGTGAGAAGTGGAGAGAGATCACTGGTGGCTCTTCCTTTTTTTTTTTTCCAGCCAGCTGTGCTGCGTGGCTTGTGGGATCTTAGTTCCCCGACCCAGGGGCCTAACCACTGGACCACCAGGGAACTCCCTCTCTTCCCCTGCTTATAAGGCCACCAGTCATATCAGATTAGGGCTCCACCCTTATGACCTCATTTAACCTTAATTACCTTCCTAAAAGGTAATCTCTGAACACGGTCACACTGGGTGTTAGGGCTTCAACATGTGAATTTTAGGGACACAATTCAGTTCATAACTACCATGGAGCAGTGGAGTCTAGAAAACTCTGGGGGCCAGAAAGAAGCACAAGGAGGGTGTGGACAATGCCAGCTGGTGGAAGAGGAATTTACTACCCCCTAGTACCCCAGCATGGCACCACCTGGAGGCAGGGTTAGCATGAGATGGCTTGGGTGGGCCGAGACGCAGAGGCTAGAGGCCAGCCTGCTGGGGTGGACAGGCTCCTGCAGCTGCTGCCCACTGACCGGATGAAAGGGCCCTGCTTGGGAGATGCAGATCAGGAGTGCTTATCTAATGAAGAACACAGACAAAAGTCACAGATGCCGTAGCCTGTTCCAACTAACTTCTGATCGCCACCCCGACACTGGAAACGTTATTTTCAGAAGATAGAAGAAACAGCAGCCATTCCCCTCTCCCCATTGCTTCTCCCTCCTTCTGGCCCAGTGGCAGTGGGGAGGCTGGGCTTATGGGGGCTGGGGAGCCCCAGAGGGAACCAGGGCAGTGCCACCCAGCAAGGCAGTTTTTAACTGGTGGTTTTATTTATACAAGCAGCTGCAGCGTCTGTTTCCCTCTGCATGAGTCCCGGTTTCCCACGCTGGCCCTGCGGCCAGGCCTTGGGCTTGGGAGGCCCACCCCCAGGGGTCATTCAAGCCCTCGAGCCCCGGGGAAGCCCCACGTCTGTGGCAGCCACCATCCTGGTGCCCCCTCTTCCCGGGGCTGCTCAGCTGGCAGTGGCTCAGGACCTGAGCCCACGTAGACCACGCTCCTCAGGGTCCTTTCTCGGCCAGAATCCCATTTGAACCTCCCCATCCCCAGCTGCTGGGCTCGTTTCCACCAAGTGACTGAAAACCCCAAGGGAGAGTTTCTGGTCAGGTCTGCCAGGCTCCACCTACAGGAGGGGAACGGAAAGGAGCCGGTGTGTGGACTGAGCCCTTGGTGACTTGGCAGAACTGGCCAGAGAGGCCCTGAGAAGGCCTGTCTTGGGACACGTGGCCTATGAGGTCCGGCCAGGCACTTGGTGCATCTCATTTGGTGACATGCAGAGGAGCAGCCTCAGTCCCCCAAGCAGCTGGTTTCCTTCCCAACCCAGACACACCTGAGAGACGCAGCAGGGCTCCATCTTCCAGGAAACCGTTTACGTGGCTACCTGTCTGTCATGCTGTCTGGCTTCCCACCCTGGGAGAGCTGGGGTGACGCAGGGCTCTCTCCCCTGGTCTGACAGCTCTCTCACCCAGAGGTGACTCTCAGGACCGATCCTGCCCATTGACCCATGGCAGCTGCTCTGGGAGGCCATTTGGGCCTCTTCAAGAGCTGGTGTGTCTTTCGCCCCCTCACTTTTTCTGTTTATTTTTCCGGAGCTGTTTGTGACAGCCCATCATTAGCTTTATCATAGAAATGCTTCCGTTTAAGGCAACTGGGGCATCCTTTTTTGGGGGGGCAGGTATACAAGCTCTTCTGAGATTTCTACACAAAATCCTGCCCTCCTTTGTCTGCCCAGGGTATGTGTGTGACGCTGGGCCTCGGTGCAGGGCCTGCTCAGCTGGCCATGTCCAGTCCAGCAGAAAGGGAGCCAGCCTATAGGGATCAAGACACCAAGATCCCAGCCTCTGTTCTTCAACCAACTCTGGGACACCGGGTGTGTGGGGAGGCCTTTGCGCACCTGTTTACCCACCTACCAAGTAAAGGGATTGGATTAAGAGGCCTCTGAGGGTCTTTGAGGTGTGAGACCTCAAATTCCATAGCAGTGAACGGTCTTGCTCCCTGGGCCATGCCACTGGCCTGGGCTTGGCTGGACACAGCCCCTGCTCTCAGGAACATGGGGACAGTCAGCTTGCCCCCCAAATCAACTCCTAGTAAGAGAGATGCAATGGGGCTTTTGCTTTTTTTGGAACAGATTTTCCAATAGGAAGGTAGGGATAGAGAGAGCTAAGTAGCCTTTTAGGGGCCAAATACTTGGAGGAGGGCCAGTGGCAGCCCTTTCGTCATCAGCAGGTGTCAGGTGGGCAGATGGCATGGTGCACATGAAGACCCTGGGGGAGCCTCAGGGTGATGGCTGACAGGCACCGAGCTCGGCAATCGGGGTCCGAGTGGGTGTGGCCCTAGCGCGTCCCAAGCTGCGTCAGCAGAGCCCACCTTGCACACCCCTCTCCACCCGGGCGTGGCTCCCCTGTAAGCTGGGTGGCTTTTTCTGTGGGCAAGGCTGGTGACGGCTAAGAGTGACCCACGCCCCGTCTGCTGGCAACAGAAAGGCCGCACCTGGCAGCACCACCGGAAACCACAGAGGCTGAGGGGCTCGTGCAGGGCTAGGCTCTGTGGGGCTGGAGCCCTCCCTGCCCCCAGGCTTGGCACGGCTGGTGTCCCCTCTGCCGTTCGTCCCAAACCAGACGGCCCCATGCTCAGCGGGGCGACTGCCTGTGGGCAAGTGGGCGCCCTGGGCCTGGGCTGTCCCCCGTAGTGCCCACTACCCTCAGGGAGGCCTCCTGGACACCCACCTCTCCACACCACCTGCTTCTTCTTCCAGCTCCAATGCCCACCCTCAGCCCCAACCCACTGGCTCCGGGGATGCTCCCAGAGGCTCCGATCATGGTGTTTCTTTCTACTGCAGCCATCACCACTGACACAAGTCGTCTCGGGGAACTTTAATGAAAGTGGCAGCTGTCCTTTCCCCTGTGGTGGTACAGACATGGCCGAGCTCAAACTCAGACATGTGGCTGCGGAGAGACTGCCTGCCACCTGCAGCCCGAGGCTGGGCTGCCCTCTGCTCAGGCTCCAGACCCAGACCTAGGGCCCAGACGGCAAGGCATCACTTCTCGTTGCCAAGTCCAGCGGCTGAGCCTTGTGGAAGGTCACGTCTGGCCTCCAGGTAATCACCTGCCCACCGGCTTTGCCGACCCTCAGGCCTGAGTGTCAGACGGACGACAGGGGCGCCCAGCGACCCAAAGCGACCACCACCACTGAGGCTCGGCAAAGGAGTGCTTTGACAGCTGAACAAGAAAGAGTGGTCATTCCATCACTAAACACCACGCATCCTACATAAATAAAAAGCAAATAGAGGAAGGAGGTGGGGGGAGGGAACGAAAATTGGCACAGACACTGAGAGATTGCTTTCCAGTTTCGATGCGACAGACGCAAATCATGAGGCTCCAGGGAAAAAGAAACCGGGGCCAGGTCTAGCTTTTCTAAGTAAAGTGTGTTTCCCCTGCAGGGCCAGACGGGGATGGGAAGCCAGGCCAGAAGAGGCCAGGGACTGGAGGCCCGGGAAACCCATGGATCCCAGAGACGTGCAAAGCACAGAGGACCCTGCTCCCCCCGCTCATCCCCCAGGAGAGCAGCACTGCTTTAAAACGGTGGGTCTGCTCTCCTCACAAGAAAAAAGTACAACTAAATAAATACAGTATGCAGACTTAAGACCTTCGAGTGACTTCTTTCTCCGTCCCTGCCTCCGCAGGTCCGTGAGCAGAGGGTAGAGTTGGGGGGGCACACGGGCCCCTGTGTGCCGTGACCTCGGGCAGGAGCTGCCCGCTGACACACCAGCTGAGCCTTCCCACCCCGCCAGGGACATGGGAAGGGTCCTGGACAGTGCTACCTGTTACTGGTCTAATCGCGTGACAAGCAAACGCCTTTTCCTGAGTGATGCCACCGTTTCCCTCCTCCGGTTCAGCTACATCCTCTCTTCCTGCAAGTCCAGCATGGAAGTTTCTTCTCTCCTCGCCCCCATCCCTTTTTTGAAAAAAGTGATGCAATTCTTCACAGACTTGTTTCTTCAAAATACTTAGTGGTTTCCCCAGTTCTCTTTCCTCTAAGTCAGATGGTCAGGAGGGTTACCAGGCGCATCCTGGCTTCCGCACAGGTGTGTGGAGCGTGGGGGGCTCTGTCCTTCCACCTGCTTCGGGATGGCAGCCCCTACCCTCGGCCCAGCCTGTTCCTAATCCCCCCCGAACCCCAATTCCAGATGCTCAGGAGACTTCAGAAGTGGCTCCTGATGGAAACAGAGCTGGCGCTTAGAGGAAGACGAGATGCCGCTGGGACATAGATTGTCCACAGAGTACATTCTAGTATCTTATTAGGAATTTGAATCTGTTAGGAAAAAAATTAGAAACTATGTATAAAACTTAAAAATATTCAAGTATCAAAAGGCTATTCAGATCAAAGTTTAAAACAAGCTGTCGGTAAGCTGCCGCCGCCCAGAGGAAAACTTTACAAAAGTTTGCTGAGTGTGTGTAGCAAAGAGCGAGGAATGAAGCGATCTGGGGGGGGGCGGGGCGGGACACGATTAGGGGAAGGGAGATTTGGGGGTAGATGGGCCACAGGCCGGAGGAGGCCAGAGATCAAGGCCCTTCTGAGCTGATGAGAGTGCGTGCCCGGTGGGGTAGTCGGGACGGTGAACAGGATCACTCTCCCTAGACAACCAGCCATAAAGTGCGCAGCCTGGGCGTCCCTCCCCTGCTGTCCGGTCCTGGACGTTACGCAGCTCCGCAGGGAGCTGCCTTCCGAGGGGCACGTGATCAGCAAAAACAAAGCAACAGGATAGAACGGGAAGAAGACCCATTTCTGCACAAATTCTTCTAGAAAGAAAGAAGAAAGGAGGTGAAAGGGGTCAAGCGCTACACAGTGTAGATTTAGCTTTTCAAACCTGTTACAAACAGGAGTCGAATTTCTAAGTCTGGGAAATCGAAACGCCCCCACCCACGCTGGACAGGGCCTGGCCCCTGGGCACGAAGCAGCAGCAGTATTTATTCAAGACACGATACCAAGGGAATCTGCTCCTGTTCCCTTCTCCCTGAAGAGGGTGCATCTCGACAGGTGATCCAGTAGAAATCTTTAGACTCTCATAAGTTAAATGCATAAAAACCACTCCCTTTGCCTGGTCCCGCCCAGGCCCGTGACCAGAGACACGAGGGCTGGCTTGGGGCGCCCTCTGGTGGCGGCGTAGAAAACCACAGTCTGAGGCCAGCCCAGAGTTCCCAGGCCCCACCGGAGGTGGGCCTGGAACTGCCCAGGCCACTTGGCCTTTTGCCTTGGGTAGTTGTCTCTTGGCAGCAACCCGGCCCTGGGGGGTGGCCTAATGACTCCTCTAGAAGGTTCGGTTCCTGCTCTGTGGATAGCCCGTTTCCCTAGAAGGTTCCCAGGCCGTTCTGCCGCCATTTTGGAGGTGGAGTTGGGCCTTTAGACTTCGGTGGAGAAGAGGATGCTCTGTCTCTTGCTGTCTGGGGCAGGAATGGCCTCCAGTTGCAGGAAGTACAGCAGCACCTGGACCTGCCGGGCAGAGCAGGAGGGGACAGCGGCTCAGAGAAGAGGCCTTTCCAGCAGAGCCCCGAGGGCCCTGCTGGTGACACAAGCCTCTCACAGCAAGAGATCTGGTTGCCCCTGGAGGACGGCCAGGTGGGGCGGGCCCTGAGAAACCCCACAAAGGTACAGAGGAAAAAGCAGTGGCCTGGGTCCTCCCCACTCCTCCCTGCCTCGTGGCCCTGGACAAGTCCCTCTCTAAACCTTGGACACCCACCCTGCACAACTCGGTGGGAACCACCGGCAGGATGCAGGGAGGGGCAGACAGAGGCCACCTGTGTAAGGCCGGGTGGCAAGGGCCATCGTACCTGGGACATGACCTCCAGGGACCAGCTGTCGGTCATGGAGATGGGTTGGCTGGGGTTGGTGGGGAGCTTGCTCTCCTTGTCTGAGGGCCGGAGCAGCGTGGGGCCGAACACCGTGGCGAGGTTGTGCAGGGACATCTTGTTCACTGTCTCCTTTTCTGCCACCCTGCGGAGGGCCGAGGCAGAAGAGCGGGTGCTACCACCTTGAGGATGGACGTGGGCAAGGACCCAGGCCACCCCGGGAGGAAGGGCTCAGCCCCAGCTGTGCAGAAAGCAGACCCCACCCTGGCCCTTCTGGGTCAGAGGGGCCCGGGATGAAGAGTGCTCAAGGCCACCAGGCGGAGGGGCCGGTTCGGGATGGATGGGGGGCGGTGGTGGTGGTGATCCGAGCATACCACTCGCCGTGGCAGAGAGGGATGGGGGTGGCAGTGGCTCTGGTACCCAGAGGGGACAACCACAGACCGGGGCAGGTGTAGAGAGAAGGCCCTGGGTGCCGGGGAGTCTGACACCGGGGAGACAGTGGAGCACGGAGGACCCCCCCCATTGCTGCCTTTGGGGGTCCCGGAGCCCTGAGCCTCCACATAGGAGCTGGGGTTACCTTTTCAGGTGGTCCAGAAGGAAGAGGAATGTCAGCAGGTTGGCCTCCGGGAGTGACAGCAGCAGGTTAAGCATGCAGCTCTCCTTTGCCACGGGGTCTGAGAGAGCTGCGGGGGGCGCGGGGCGGTTACTTCTCAGGGTCACAAGCATGGGCTGGAGGCCTCTCCCAGGGCCCGTGTCGGAGGACACAGGACAGCCCAGGGCCGTCACCGTCCTGCCTCACAGCACTGGCCCCCACTGAGGACGCTGTGGTGGGAGCTGGGGTGGGGAGCTAGCCACCCTGGACGCCTTTTCTGAATCTCAAAGGGGTCAACAGCACCAAAGGGACCAGCGGCAGGAGGCGCCGGGCACAGCTGCCCCCCTGGCACACTCGGCCGTTCCCGCCTCCTGTTCGGAAGAGCCCAAGGCAGGGGAAGCCGGTCTTGGAATAAAGCAGGAAGAGTGACAAGCAGGAGGGCCACGAGGCCCCAAGGCCCCCTCATCACATCACCCTGTGCACCCAGGGGGCCAGGTCCTCTGTTGAATGGCCCTGGAGGGAGGTGCGGAGGCCGCAGCTGCCCCATGCACCAGTGCCCCCCACCCTCCAGGTGGACTGGGGGTCAGGTCGGGCTTGAAGCCCTGCTTGACGGGGCCAGGACCTGGGGTAGATGAGGAGGAGGGCCTCCAGGACCCCGCACCCAGGCGTGTCCACAGCAGCGCCAGCTGCTGCAGCCTCTCGGGCGACTTGGAGGGACCGGGACAGCGGGCAGTCCGCTGAGGATGGGCAGAGGCCTCTCGGGACCGGCTTGGTTCTCGGTCCCCCGCCACACGCAGGGTTTGGGCTGAAACTCGGGTTCCCTCACCTCGCCCCTGACCCCCCTCACTCACCGATGCCCTCGGCGAAGTTGGGGTAGAACTCGTCGGTAAAGAGGGGCTCAGGCAGCTCTCGGAAGTAGAGCTTCAGCGTCCCGGCAATGGCATTCACGTCCATCTCGCTCATCATCACCGACACGTCCTTGTTGTCTGGAGAGAGCACAGACGTAGAACAAGGCCCACAATGGACCCCGAGTCGCTTCTACCCTCTGAGCCACAGGCCGGGCCCCTGCTGGCCATCCAAAGGGAGCTGTAACTGTGGCTGGGCCCACACGTCCAGGGCTCCAGGCCAGGCCGAAGCCCTGGCTCTGCCCCCTTCCACTTCCAGGACCCTCTGGGGTCTCGTGTCCTTATCTGGCCATTGGGGCAGTTCCACCGGCTTCTCTGCAGCCAGATGCACTGACCCCTGGGCTTTGGTTGGCACCTCTTTTCCACTCCCGGCCGGGGGCAAGCAGGCAGAGCCCTGGTGCAAGATGGGGCCGCCCCCACGGAAGCCCCTGGTCCAACTCCGCAAGAGCCACGCCTGTGTGGTCAGGACCGGTTAAGAACTGGCTTGTGCAGAACCTCCTCCCACAGTGCCATTTCCTTCTCGTTGTAACATAAACGGGCACGCCGGGATCTCGGCTTGGGCACTGTGCCCACACCACCATCCCGCACTGTCCAGCCCGACACTCACTGACGTCAAAAGCCGCCTTCAGTGCCTGGATGTCGGTGGCCACTCCGGACACGCGGTAGATGCCCACTTCCTCCATGCCCCGGCGTTCGATCTCCTCCACGCACTGGCGCACGATGTAGGGCACCTTGGAACGCTCCCTCCTGCAGGGGAGGGGATGCCCTCAGTGCCTGGCAGCGCTGGCTCGGGCTGCAGTGGGGCTGATCCCCACACCTCTCTGCACACCTGCAGCACCCAGGTTTGGGCACACCCAGAGCCTTCTGTGTGTTCTCTCTCTGTTCTGAGATCTCACGATTATCACTGCTTATATCTTATCGGGGCCTTTCCAACAGCTCCAGATGGCTGGACACCCTACAAGTCACACACGACCTTTGAGGGACAGTCAGGAGGCTTTTCTAACTGAGGTCAGCCACTGGAAGTCAGTTAAAAGATCCCAGGCCCTGGGTTAACAGGTGACTGCAAGGGTCCTGGAAAGCGGTCTGGTCTCTGAGTCGGGTCAGGGGACCCGGTCTCAGCCCTGCCCCCTACCTGCTGTGCGAGAGGAAAATCCTGACCCCTTCAGGCCTGGGGCAGAGGTGAGCCCTAAGCCCAGCAGGCAGCCGGGCCAGAGGACCAGCTCCATGGGGCTGCCTCACGCCAGTGCTCAGACTCCTGTGATTCTAACACTTTTCTCTTCCTCGTCCTAACAACGGGCAATTCCAGTAGCTCCAGGCAGGACGCCGGGGTAAGAGCACTTCAAACACAGGAGACTTGCTGTCTGGAGGGTCAGCTTCAGTCTAGTTTAGTGACTGCATATGCGGGAGCCCGGCGAAGCTCTGTCCCTAGACGCTCTCACAAGCAGTGCTTCTCTGGGGTACCTGCTGACAGTGCTCTGCTCCCGCCCTGAGCCACCCGGAGGTGCTGGGGGGGACGACTGGGGTGCAGCCGGGAGCAGGGAGCAGTGTTTGGACACAAAAGGTGTCCAGGGAGCGTCTGACGCAGGTCCCTGCCTGACGACCAGCGAGGTCAGGGCCCGGCCAGATTCCAAATCGGGGAAGCGAATGGATTCTGGCAGGAGGCGGCCTGTGTCCCTGAAAACTGCCCCACACCCACACACAAGCTTCTCCTGGCAACTGACCCGTGACAAAGGGGCAGCGTTTCCATCATTGAACAGGAGGCCTGATCGTGACAAATTCCGAGCGAGGGAAGAAAATCCTGCCAAGCGCAGCTCCGCGGGCAGCAGGAAGGGGGTGGGACACCTCTGAGCTCATGGGGACACCTTTCATGGTAAACATGGGAGGCAGCCGAGCACGGTGCTCCAAGGGCCTGGGAGGCGTCCCCGTGCAGTGACTGTGCACAGAGCAGGAGACCCACACCTGCTCTTTCCTCCAGAAACACCTGGGGCGGGGGTGCCCTTGGTCCTTAGGGACGAGAGACGCGTGAGCCCCAACCCCTCACCACTCACTTGGTGACCACGGCGATCTTGACTCCGAAGACGCCCGTCTGTTTTCGGGAAGGCATCCTTTTCAAGCTGAACTCCCTGCTGGTGAACTTGACTGACAGCTTCACTTCAATCTGCAAGTGGAGGGGGCACGACCCTCTCACCCTCCTGGTCCTCACAGCCTGTGTTTCCAGGGGCCCCGGGATCTCAGCAATTCTATCCAACCCCCCGGGTGCGCAGGGCAAGGTCCAGGTGCGGGGTGGCCCCTAGTCCAACTCAGCAAGAGCCAGGAATGGTCAGGGTGATCTAAGGACCAGCTTCTGCAGAACCTCCCCCAACGACCCCATTGCTTCTCTTTCTTATATAATTCTAACAACAATAACAAAACGCTAGAGAAAAAGTATAGAGAATAATATAACAAAAAGATGAATTATCTATCAAATGGTAACATTTTGTCCTACATGCCCAGACTTTTTTTGGTGTGTGGTAGTACTTTTTCTTTTTAAGGTCTAAATCCTTCTGGGGCAGAGTGGCATGGACATCTATACACTACCGAACGTAAAATAGATGGCTAGTGGGAAGCAGCCGCATAGCACAGGGAGATCAGCCCTGTGCTTTGTGACCACCTAGAGGGGTGGGATAGGGAGGGTGGGAGGGAGGGAGACGCAAGAGGGAAGAGATGTGGGGACATATGTGTATGTATAACTGATTCACTTTGTTATAAAGCAGAAACTAACACACCATTGTAAAGCCATTATACTCCAATAAAGATGTTAAAAAAAAAATTCTTCTGGGGAACTGAAGGCTAATCAGGGGTCTTAGTTTCTACGGGCAGACCCCAGGGTCAAGGCCCTGTCTGTCCCCATGATGCCACTGGATTGCCATTTGAGGAGGGATGCTCAGTGCCTGGCGGGTGACTGCACTCCAGCCACCAGGCGGACTCCCGCCTGCACACAGCGATTCTGCCCCACGGTGCCTCTGCCTCCTCCAGCCACATTCCCCCTGAGACACCGGCTCAGGCTCAGCCTCCTTCTGACTGTTTTGGAAGAGACCGGGACCACCCCAGCCTTTGGCAGGAAGCGGGTGCCAACACAGCCCCATGGGTACATACCCCATTCATGGCGATGATGGTCCGCTGCCAGTCTCTGTCCTGCAGGGCCTGGGGGTCCAGCTGAAAGCAAGGGGCCATGATTATCAGATGCCCTGGGATCTGTGCAGAGGCCTGGCCGGGCAGCGGCCCAAGCCTGCTACTTCTCCATGTCCAAGTCGAATCGGAGCCAGACCTTGGCCAGCACCGCTATCCAGAGACCAAGAGGGGTCCTGAGAGAGGAGAGGACCTGCTAGAAGCCCCCGGCATCTCAGAGCCCTCCTGCCCCCAGACCTTTGCTGCCTGTAGCCCAGGCTTGCCCCCGGGATGAGTCAGCAACAGCTTGGGGACTGTACCCTGCTCCTCCGGTCCCTTCCCAATGGGAGCTAACATCAGTGCTGGCAGCCCTGCCGTCCTGCTCCCTGCCCCCACCCCCGGCATCAGAGGTGCTTCATGCAGCTCGGAGGAGGCTGAACAGTCGATTTGGACACACTTTGGGAAGCCCGATTTCAAAAGCATCTTCCTGGGGGTGTGTCATCCAAGAGCTGGGGACACTGCCCCGAGCTCTGGCTGTGGGAGCCCGTGCAGGCGGCGTCTCCAGTCCAGGCCGGGCCCATGGCTCAGAGTCAGGCCCAGAAGGACCCGGAGACCAGCTCCAAATCATGCCACTGGCGAGGGGGCTGGACAAAGGCTCCCTGCAGCCCCTCTCGCTTCTATCGCATAGAGCGCTGTCTGAGCGCCGGTCCTCGGCACCCTGCTGTTTAGTGTCACCTGACCGTGCTGCTGTAAGATGCCCTGACCTTCCTGGTCAGGCTGCGTGTCCCCTGTCCACAAGGGCTCCATTTCCCCTGTTCTGGGGAGCGCATGTTCTATACCAGCGGGTTGGGCTGGACGAATAAGCACCTGGGAGCTCTTGTTAAAGAAATACCTCCCCAGTCTCCGCAGAATTGACAGCAGCACAACCAAAAACTGCCCAGGTGATTCTGGTATGAAGCGAGGTCAGGGAGCCACCATCCGACACCACATAACCTGGCACTCCTTGCACGGTGCCCCGGGATTTCATCGCTTGCTTTGGGTGATGGTTCATTTCTGCTACTAGAAAGTTGCTTAAGAGCAGGACTACACTTCATGAGTGCTGCACACACGTGCACCCCACCCCAACACATGGCGGTACTGCGCACAGCGTGCTCAGGGCAGCCATCACCTGTTTATCCGCTACAAGGGACCCGAGAGGAGACAGCCACCTGGGCCGTGTGCAGGGGAGGCAGCTGGAAAGCGAGGCCCCGAAGCCCTACCTCTCAGGTGTGTGCACCCAGGCCCTCCCCCTGCCCCCGCTTGGCACAGAGGTCATCACAGGTACTCCTGGGGGTGAGCCTTCCTCACCTCCCCTCTAGATCCTACTGGGTACCATTCGCAAGGATCTGAAATGCCATGGACAGACTGACACAGACAAGCAGAGGGAGGCAGAGCATCTCCCTCCTGGGCCATGCGGTGACAGGTTCTCCTTCTCTTCCAGGAGGGCCTCGGGGGCCACACTCCTGGGCTGTGGGGACCCCACCCTGAGGGGCAGGTCTGTGAGCAGACAGCAGTCACAGCGCACTCCCACGTGGTGCTTCCCGACACCCAGCTGGGGTCACACCTCCTCTGGGGGAGGGTGCGTGCAGGGGGGTGACAACAGGGCCCTCACAGCTCTGGGGCCAGTGGAGCTCCCAGCTCTCAACTGGCTGTTGAGAGGTGTGGCGGGAGGGAAGGATGCGCACTGCTGGTCCCTCACCCCCAGCTTCCGTGTCCTGGCCGCGCAGGAAGGAAGGGGGCAGGCACGGTTCTTGCTGCTCCCAAGGAAAGGGACGGTTTCCCTCCACATCTGGCAGTTGTAAACAGGGGGACACGGCGGCAGAAAGATACCTTTCCTTTCCCTCCAAAGAACGGTAATCACTAAGCCCCTCTCCCCTCTCCCCTTCCCAGGACAGAGACTGGCACACACAGCCCAGCCCCAGCCGACCAGGAGAGGGACAGGGAGGGGAACAGAGCCCGACACCAGGCGGCAGGGACCCTGCCTGGCACCACCCACCCAGGAATCCCCGGCCCACCCGCAGGCCCACCTTGCTCTTGCACACGAGGCTTCGGATGTGTGTCCACAGGGCAGTGCCGCAAGCACATAGGTGCTTTTCGACAGAGGCCACCCGTCTCCGGCCTGCCCGGCTGGGGTGGAGGTACCGCAGGAAGCCCTGCAGGGCGGCTGCACATGGTGTCTCTCGCATCCTCAGCCCTGCTGCTCGAGGGGCTGGCAGCAGGGCGGGGGTGTGATGGACAGAAGCGCAATGGACAGGAGCGTGGCAGGGCAGGAGCGCGATGGGCAGCAGTGTGGCGAGCTCCCGGCCTCCTCCGCCTTTTGACCAGGCTTCTCGGGAAGCCCCGCCCCTGCAGTCTAGCCAAGGTAAAAGTTTCCCATCACCCCTGAGTTCTACTTTTTGTTTGTATGGGAAAAACACCCCCACCAGCAGCCTATTGGTTTTGGGAATTCCGATGCGTCACTATTTTCTCCAAAGCCCAGAAAAGCCAAGCGTCCTTCTCAAGTGGCTGGTTTCCTGTCGGTGACTTTGGAGGCGCTGAGTAACCCGTGTCTGCCCGGCCAGTCTGCCTCAGGGCAGACGTGCTCAGGGGACACCCCCCCACCTCCCCGCAGCCAGTGACCCCCATCACGGCAGGCACTGCCGGGGCTGGACTCAGGTGGGAGAACATCCCACAGCCCCCAGAGCACAGCCAGTTGGCCCAGTGACAAGGGAGTTTGGTGCCACCATCCACCCCCAGCACCGACGTCCAGCCCCACCTCCACCGGGCCCCCAGAGGCCGGGGCGCGCACTAGCCCCCAGAGTGCAGACCTGGGCCACGGCGCTGCCCGGGCGGCTCCAGTGGGAAGACGGTCCCGAGGCTGGCTCGGCTCCAACAAACAGAGCGTGCTGAGCAGAATGGCAGCAGCATGAGAATAACGCAACGGTGAGGCCGTGCCTCGGTTCCGTCCAGCCCCAAACAACACTCAAGGCTGGCACGCTCTGTCCTGGGCTATTGAAAGCACAGGGAAGTAAACAAGTGGGGACCATGGAGGGGAGAGGGCCGGAAAACGGCAGACGAGGGAAAACACAGGGCCGCTGTCAGGATCTCAGCACGGAATGCGCCAACTGCTCAGAGACAGGGCCTGGGTGGGCACAGGGCCTGCTCACACCTGTCTTCCCAGGAGGAAGGTCCAGGTCCCCGTTTCTCTCTCCTAGGGCTGGGCAAGGGGGGCCTCCGAGAAACAAATGTGGGCGGTAAGCCTGGTGGACGGTTGCCCCAAGGTCTGCCTGGAAGACGGTCCTGTGCGACCAGCCAGGGAGGCGGTGAGGATGGGGCAGGCGCTGAGGACCAGGCACTGCCCTGCCTGCTCTGTAGCAGACACGGCCAAACGGGTCACCGATGGACAACCCCGGGGCATCTTCTCACCCACCCCAGCTTGGGCGGTGGCAGGACCGAACTGTCCAAAATGGAAATGCTGTTCCCTCCTCACCAGCCTCATTGGAGACTGTAGTTTCCTCCGGGAAACTGTCAACACCCAGGACGGTCCAGCGGGGCCTCCCCAGCCCTCCCGACTGAGCCCCACGTGTCTGCATTGTAACCCACTCCCTGGAGTGGTCCCTAAGAGGGGACCAGAGACTCCCCCCAGGAGGGGAATCTGCTCTCCTGCTTCTCCTCTCACCAGTCTATTCTCGGGAGCTCTATCCTCTCCATCTTTAACTCCTTCCTGACCTTCCCTAACCCCAACCAGGCCACAGCAACACCCAAAAAGACAAAGGACAGCACCAATCAAAAAGACAGATGGTAACAAGGGTCAGGGAGGATGTGGAGAAACAGGAGCCCTCGGACACCACCACGGGGACGTGAGCTGCTGTGGCCTTTCTGGAAAAGTAGGGCAGCTCCTCACAAAGTTAACCTTGGCTGCCTGACCTGGCAATTCCCTCATGGGTCTCCACACAGGAAGGAGGAAAACATCTGTTAACACACAGACCGTGCACACATTCATGGAGCATTAACCATCACAAGCCCAAGCTGGAGACAACCCAAGTATCCATCAACTGGCGACCAGGTGGATAAACAAAACGTGGAGAGCGGATACACGGATGAGATGTGGTGCAGCCAAAAAAGGAATAAAGTAAACGCTCTATGACGCGGGTGACCCTCAAAAACATTTTGCTAAGTGGAGGAAGCCAGTCAGGAAGACCACGTCATGGAGTATGGTTCTGTTTATAGGAAACACGCAGAATGAGCAAATCTATAGACAAAAAGCGGGTCAGCCCGGGCCTGGGGGTGGGAACGGGGCAAGGGTTTTGGGTGGATGGAAACATTCTCAAACAGGATTGTTGGTGACGGTTGTACAATGCTGTAAGTTACTGAAAATCACTGACTTACATACTTTAAAGGGATGCACTGCATGGTATATCAGTTAACGAAGAAAAGATACTGGGCCCCAAACTGGACCACAAGAGAGCCAGGGAGGGACTGGGTCCCAGCACCACTCTCCCCACGGTGGCAGAGATATGCTTCTTCAGGACAAATCCCAGGGAATCCGTACAAGGATGTGCTCTTGTGGCTTTACATGTTCACAACTTTTACAGTTGAACATCTAAAATCCTCCTCAAATGTTTGTAAAAAACAATCACCACCCATTTTACAACACCGTCTCACCCCATTCATCTCTGACCCCTCCCCCCACCGCACCTCCATCCCCATGCGCACACGTGGCCCCGGCACGGTGAACGGCCATGTGGACAGAACGTGGGTGGTCCTGAGATGATCCTGATGGCAGGTGCGACTCGGGGACTTTGTGACAGGATCAGCTGCCCCCTCCCCATCTCCCTCCTGCCTGACGGGTCTCCAGGGCTCTTATCCACACTTTGGCTGGTGTGTATCTCTCCTCCTAGAATGCAAGCGGCCCGAGGACAGGGCCTTCTCTGTTTCATTCACTGTGGTATCTCTGTGCCCACACATACATGCATATAATACGTAATGTAAACGTGTACAAACACAGTGTTGCGCAACCATCCCCAATGTCCATCTCCAGAACCTGCTCATCTTCCCAAACAGAAACCGCCTCATTAAGCAATAACTCTCTGTCCACCCCCACCCCCACAGTGGCCTCTATTCTACTTTCTGCCTCCATGAATTTGACTACCCTGGGTACCTCATTCAAGTGGAATCAGACAGTATTTGTCCTTTTGTGACTGGCTTGTTTCACTGAGCGGAAGGTCCTCAAGGTTCATCCACGTTGTAGTGTGCCAGAACATCCTTCCCTTTTTATGGCTGCATACTATTCCACAGTATGGTCACGCCACAGCTTATCTACTCACCAGCAGCTGGTAGATGCTTGGGTTCTTCCCAGTTTGAGGCTGTCATGATCTGTGCTGCTGAGAACATGTGTGTGCAAGTCTTGGTGGCACCTCCACATCTGGTGATGTTGCCAGGCACTCCCCTGGGCTCCCGGGGCACAATGGCCCAGAACTGGTGGTCGAATGGGGAGACTGACTGAGTGGGTATACTTCACAGCTTGGTGATGGCTGGAGTGTGGGTGCCAGGACGCCCCAAAAGGGGCACATTTGGACCCCCTGGCCCATACCCAGTCTGGGTACAAGCTTCCCGGCTGAAGGAGAAGTCTGGGAAACCGTGTCCCACCCTGAGCCAGCCCAGAGCTGTAGTCTCAAATAAAGTGAGGGTCAAACCAGACACCCGAGGCCCCAGTCTCACCCGTGAGGCTCACATGAGACATAAAACATTAAAAAAGAAAAAAATCACTTCTGATGCTCCCATCAGAACCTGAGTTGTGAGTTGAGCAAGACACACGCAAGAGCAATGCAAATGGGAGCAGACAAAATTCTAGGATGTGATAGAAAGTTACCCTCTGAGCAGAAGAGACAGGACATTGCACAGGGAAGTGAGGGAAGGAAAACTGAAGGAAGAAATTCACAATAGCGTGAGGCTCCACTTTCCCTGGGCTTTGCTGACCCTGGTGATGCCCCCCGCTCCCTACCCAGGACATGCTGGGGCACTGGGGCCCCTGTCCTGGCCCAGCGACTCCTCAGACCACGGCGCCCCGTACATCCCCATGAATCCGGCTGCTCTTGGAGCTTAGGATGTGCTCATCTCCACCCAGGGAACCAGCCCTTGAAGCCCCAGACGCAATGACCCTCAGTGAAGGCGTCTGTCCTGACTCCTCTCTCCTCTGACATAACTGCACCATCGAGGCCACTGGCTGCCCCAGGCAGGGCCTGCTCCGCCTCGAGGCCCATCTGCAGCATCCTCCTTTCTGAGCTCTGGACCGTGAAGACTGGGGGCAGCTGTCTTCTTGTCCTCGGGCTCCCCGGGGCCTGGCGCACGGAGGCCATCGATCACTAGGGTGGCACAGCGGGCTCCTGGGGTCTGAGGACGGACAGCTCGCTGAGCCTCAGATCTGGCTTGAAGAGGGAGCTCACTGGACCCTCTACACCTGCCCGCAACGATCCTGGGGCCACATCCCCACTGGACAGCCTGTCCCTCTTCCTTCCTGGTCCCTGGCTGGTGCTCTGAGCTAACCAGCTCACCCACCCTGGGTTCTGGAGGGAGAGTCCCCCACCCTCGTCTCTCGGGGGCTCCATCTCTCGGGGAGGGAAGCGGGACCTGGCAACTCACCCAGGACAGTCACCTGAAGAGCAGGGGCCGAAACCTGAGAGTCCAGCCAGCGGTTCCTGAACCCACCACTCACCGACACCAACAGGGGGGTAAAAACACATGGATCCGGAACCCTAACCTGGGGGGCTGGGACCGAGCTCCCCGGATGATACTGACACCTCTGGCCCAGGCAGGTGTGTCCGATTTCCATCCCTGGCCCCTTGGGGCCCGCTGACCCCTGGCTGGCTCCCACTTCTCCATGGCACTCCTCGGACACTCTGGGGTGCTGCACCTCCCCCCCCCATGGGAAGGGCTCTCCACTGAGCTTCCGAGTTAAGGTGTGTACCTGGGGCAGGGAGCACCTGGGGGATGTAGGCATGCGTCGCTCCCCCAACCCCGCAGCAGGACACGCAGGGCCACACACCCCTCGCACATGGCCCGGCTCGGAAGGCACCTGGATTTACTGGGAAAAGCCCCAACTCAGGAAGACTGGACCCCGGGAGTCATGGACGCCCTCCCCGAGGTGGACCCTCCACAGAAAAAAGGCATCCGTGGGGGAGGGGGAGGGAGAAAGAGGCCTGGCTGGGGTCCCAGGGTGTCGCTGGCGTGACCACCCTCCCCTGACTTCCTTCCTTCTTCCTCCTGAGGATCCCGATTCATAAACAAGGTCCCCCCCTGGCCGCCTACAGCCTGAGTCACCAACGCCCCTCCTGCCCCTCTGGGATCCCCCCCGGGGTGATGATGGCTCAAGAGTGGGGTTTCCCACCGTGTCTCCCAGGGAAGCAGAGATGAGGGGGCGGAGCCAAAGCCAGCCTTGTCCACTAACAACAGTGACGACAAATAATAATAGTAACAGCAGCAGCTGACACTGAAGGCCCCCACGCACAGCTCCACGCCCCCCGCCCCCATGCACAGCTCCACGCCCCCCGCCCCCACGCACAGCTCCACGCCCCCCGCCCATTCACAGGTGAGGAAACGAGTCTGGGCGGACACAGCTATGACTCACCCCAGGTCCCAGGAGGTGCAGTGGGGGTGGGGGACTTGACAGTCTCTCCTTGACTCAAATCTACAGGCTTCTCAGAGCTGCTTTCCAACTACAAGCACCCCTCATTTTTCTGTGCTCTGCAGACACCGTGTTTTTACAAACTGAAGGTTTGTGGCAACCCTGCATTGTTAGATGCTGCCTGGCATATTTCAGCAATAAAGTATTTTTTCATTAAGGTACTTACGTTGTGTTTTCAGACACAATGCTACTGCACACGTAGACTTCAGTACAGTGTAAACGTAACCTTTATACACACTGGGAGACCAGAAAATTCCCATGACTCGCTTTACTGCAGTATATCTGAGGTATGCCTGTAGGTCTTGTCCCTGGGGCATGTCCTCAAGAGGTCAATTTTAGCAAGAATCCTGCTAGGTCAGTTTAGCAAGAATCCCCCATCCTCGCTCGATAACTAAGCAACCTCGACATCTGACCAAGCTACTCATTCCCCACCGTCCCCTGGTGATGTCTGATCACCTGGGTCTGTCTTTAGCAAGAATCCCATTAGGTCGGCTTAGCCAGAAACCCCCTTGGCCCTGGTGTTATCTTACTACCACCATTATTGATGTTCTCAGTCATTTTCCATCTGCTCCTTGTCCCCCGGGCGGTAAATTCCCACCTTTCCTTGTTGTTTTCAGAGCTGAGCCCCATCTCTCTCCTATTTCGACAGCCCCCTGGAATGAAGTCCGCATTGCTGGTTTAACAAGGCCATGAACGTATTTTTTAACAGAGTCCACCCCTCCCCACCTCCCATCTCACGTCTGGGTCCTACTGGAAGGAGGACTGTCTGAGGAGCTCAAAGCACCATGGATGGGGAAGCGCAGGCTGGGATCAGACATCGGGAGCAGCAGGGACTCGGGGAGGCGCCCCTCACCAGCCCCCTAACCTCACCGCTCACATCTTCCCCAGATGGGGCAGGCACTCACCTGGTACCCCCTGACTGTCGGAGAACACAAGTGTGAGCATAAGGAAATGTTCTGTTTACATCAAGATGTATCAAGGCAGAGGGTTTCCAAAGACGGCTTGACTCAGTAAAGGAGGAAAATGAGTGTCAGTTCTTTCCTCTTTTCCTTCCTGAGACCCTCGGTTACCCAGCGGCAGTGCTTAGAGGCCACAGTTCAAAGTCCACCACCCCTGGGACCCCAGCCGTGGAGGGTGCAGGTGACTGGCGTCAAAGGTTGGAGGAACCGGAGCCAAGAAAAGGAGCTGGGCACCAGCCTGTCAGCTCATCGTAGGCTCTGCAAGGTGCGTGTGGGTGAGGGACGCTGGGGCTGGGGGTAGGTACAGACACGGAGGGGAGCGGGAGGGAGCAAAGGGAGCCACAGCCATCCTCGAGCAGCAGAGGTGACGACTAATGACCAGAGTGATGACCGGCATGAGGCAGGTGCCTACGCACGGCGGCACTCAAAGGCATCCAGCTCAGGACACTCACGGAACAGCACCGTTTGGGGACTGCCCTAGCATCCATCGAGAACAAAACGGCCCAGCAGTGAGGTTGGAATCCGTGGGATCCCACGTAAAGCCAGGAGGGTGGACAAGATCTATGTGGAGACACAAGGCTGGGTCTCAAGATCACTGCGGGGAGTCAATGCACATGAGCTGCAAGGCAGTAAATATCAGGCAGCACCCACAGGAGCCACCCACGCAGCACCCTGTCTGCCAAGCTCACGCAGGGTGGCCCTGGTGGAGGGAGGGACCTGGCTGGCCACAGGTCCCTGGTTGGGACGCCAGAGGTGGGACGACTGATAAATCCTGGCCTGCCTTTCTGCTTTTCCACCCAGAAGCCCAGCTCTAAACCAAGACCCTAAAACTGGCCCAACTGAACCCTGGGCTGACAGGTAGCAAGGAGGGACCATCCCCTTCTCACCCAGGATGGAAGCCACAGGCAGGTCTCAGGTCCAGGACAGCCGCCAAGCGATCCTGGACCAGGAGCCGGCCTTCGTGGACCATCCCCGCCCAAGAGGGGCCACGAGTCCTGCCTTCCCTGTGCAGGCGAGGCTGCCGCCCTGCTCCCCAACACACACCCCAACCTCAGTGGGCTCACTAGAGTGTCGTCCCGGACTGGCGTCCCCTCACACCCTGGGCCGTCTCCACCTTAGGAGAGCCCAGCCCCAGCTGTCATTGGCTTCCTCTCCCTGTGTCTTTGTCTTGCCGCTGTGGCGCCAGCTGGTGGGTGGGTGAGGGGAGCAGAACAGGGTGATCAGAGGGGCGTTTTTGCTTTCAGACCTGCTCTCAACGTACAGGGGTCCCTGGAGACGCTGAGCCATCAAATTCCCTAATAAGCTTCCAAGGTGGGGAAGCCAGCCAGCTGGAGTGGTGACTCCCAGACTTGCCAACAGAGATGACGAACTACCCAGGGATGAGTCACCCTTTCTCCTGTCATTCCTGCTGTGAGGATCTTCACTTCCTGCCCCAGGGAAGGGAGGCGGGGCTTCCTGTCCTCTGACTGGCACCTGGAATGTCCAACCACTCCCCCGCCAGGAGGCCTCATCCAGGGGTCCCGGGGCACCAGGGGGAGTGGGGAACAGTCAGGGCCCACCTCCAGGGCAGAGTAGGGAGGAACCCGCTTAGCTGGGTCCAGTAAGATGCCCCGTAAAGAAAGAGGGTACCGGGGCTTTCTCCACGGGGGGCAGGAGCGTGCAGGTGAGGCTGCAAGAAGCGCCAGGCAGGTGATGCAGCTCCTGTCTGCCAAGCGGTGAGAGTGCTGGGGGTGGGGGGTGCTTCCAGGGCCTGGGTAAACTGGAAGGACTGAGGACCCGAATGGCTTGGACCTGGGACCCCTCTCTGGTCCTGTACAGACACTCCTGGCCCACCAGGGGCTCCTATGACAACTCCAGGGGGGGACCTGTGCCCCAGGAGGGATGCAGCTGCACCCCCTGGAATCTGAGTCTAGAAGCCAGAGAGGGGATGTCAGGCAGGTAGACTCAGGCTCTCATGCTTTTCCAAGAAGAGGAAGCTCCTAACTGCCAACTGCAACCCAGGGCACCAACTCAGCGGCCTGCCTTGGGGTCTTCCGGAGGCCATGGAGGCACGGCAGCCCCATTGGAAAAACAGGTGGATCTGAAATTCCTTTGGGGACAAGACGGGGCATGACAGACAGACAGACAGAGGGGCAGAAAAGGACCCACGAAGGTGCCAGCCCAGGTCTCCCACGGCGGATGATTCAGAGCCAGGCCTGCCTCACCCCCATCTCAGTGTCCCTGCGTGTCAAGTGGGGAAGATCACAGAGCATCTGGAGCTGGGGTGAGTGCGTCCGGGGCCGGGGGACGACTACATGGCGGTGGTGGGGGCAGACAGGACCCTGCAGGGAGCAGAGGGCAGCAGCCTCACCTGCACCTGGCCCTTCCCCATGATCCTGTCTGCACTCTCGCCGTCCTCCTTGGTGATCTTGCTTTTGTTGTAACACTTCTCGTAGCACAGTATCCTCAAGGTCTGTGAGCCTTCCAGCTCGATCTCAAACTCCTGTGGCCCCGAGAGAGAAGGAAAGCCCCGAGTTAGTTGGGGGGGGCCCCGGCGAGTGGGGGTCAGTGCTGCCAGCTGAAGGGGCCTCTGAACCGCAGCTCCTGCACAGATAGCTCCCGAGCTGCCCCGGGAAGCCCCGCGTCGAGACTCTCCTCACTTTCGTCCCACGATGCAGACCCTCGGAAGCCACTTCCCTGTGAGCATCACACCGTGGCCCAGTCTGGATGCTTGTGCAAGCTCTGAGCGCCTCTCAAACCTAAGCCAAGCTCCTTAAGCCAGCATCTCACAGCGTGGTTCCCGCACCACCTACACCAGAAGCTCTGGGGTGCTGGTTACAAACGCAGACACTCTGTGGGCTTTGGGGCATGTGTCCTCGGAGGTTCACCAATTACAAGTGCCCCACTCTGCTGTGTCAATAGTGGCGGGGGAGACAGGGACAGGGGAACATGGAAAATCTCTGTCCTTTCTGCTCACTTTTGCTGTGGACCTAAAACTGCTCTACAAATAAAGTCTATCTGAAAGGGGAAAAAAAAAAATCGATCCAGGGAGGTGACCTAGGCGAGAGAGGGACCTGGGAGGAAAGAATTCTCCCGTAGACACTCCAAGGTGTCTACTTTCTCCTCCATCACCCCTATGAAACCTTCAGTAAATGCTGCATTTCACACCAGTGCTTTTGCAGGCATGGGTTCTTGCTGGGGAAGCAGCGGGGAGGGGAGAGCAAATATTTCTGAGCCTGAATGGGAGTAGGGAGGGTGTGTCTGCCCAGAATCTGTGCGGCCCTGGATAATCCATACACACACAGCCAGGGTGGCCGCTGGGTGGCCTGATGCTCTGAAGCTCCCCCGACCCCATGCTCGGTCCCTCGAGCCCCCAGGGCTGCCTCACACCAGAACCCTCTGCATAGTATCCAGAGCCCTGCCCTTGTCACCTCTGCTGGGTCACGGCCCTCTCGCTCTCCTCAAAGCCTTCTTCGATGGATCCACCTGGCTGTGATCCCTCCTTGTCACAGCAGACACCAGCCCTTTCCATACGGGCACCCAGAGCTATAGAGCTATAAGGACCAGGTAGTCCGTTGGCTCCCTGTGCCCCAGTCCTATGGAGGAGGCACAACTAATAATCACAGGAGTGATGCTGAGAAAAGAGACTGGGGTTCCCTCCAGCCCAGCGAGGCCCCACACACAAGCAGAGCCCCAGCTTCCGGACACTGAGAGGGTCACAGAGCCGAACGCTCATTCCAGTTTCTGAGGAAAAATGCCATGGAAACCTCCCAAGGAAACACTGAACAATTAACAAAGGCCTTAGTAACAAGAAGCCCTTCTAAGTTCTTTTTCCAGATGCTTTGTCAGCAAAAAAAGTTTCTTTGTAACTGGGTGGACGGGAGTGGAGAATTCTCAGGAACATGGAGATAAAATCTCTATCTCTTGGCATGCCCGGTCCTCCAGGAGATTCCGGGAATGCTGGCACCGTTGCCTGCGGGGAAGCCCTTGGGGTCACACTCTCTCCCTGGAAGATGTTCCTCCCGATCACCCAGAAGTCGGGCCTCACCTCATTCCAGTTGGGCTCAGCCGTGTCCCTGTAGACACGTGTCTTGGCTTTATTTACAAAGTAGCCAAAGGAATCCACCTCCAGGGTGCAGTACAGACCTGCAGGAGAGCGACACAGAGAGGATGACCATGTTTTCCCTTATTACCAATGTTTTTTATAAAAGCAGGTGTTATTTTCTAAATCATAAAACACACCGCACAGCATGTGGGATCTTAGTTCCCCGACCAGGGATCGAACCTGTGCCCCCGCAGTGGAAGTGCGGACTCTCACCCACTGGACTGCCAGGGAAGTCCTTGGTTTTCTTTTTAAAACAAGACACCAAACCAGTGGCCGCCAAGGTTAGCAGCACCTCACAACAGTGGGCAGAGAACCGGCACCTCTCAGAACATTCGCTCCCCTGCTCACTGACAGCAGCTCGGTGCTGGGAGAAAAGTGGGTGCAGGGGCGCGGCGTCCATCAGTGTACTAATAAAGTTAGCACAGGGTAAAATGAAAAAGTATTTGTATTCAGACTTATTCACCTCTAGTTAGTGAGACAATTTATTCAACAGATATTGTGTTCCATTCTTTTTTATTAAAAAATGTCTTTACTGAGGTATGAATTGTATACCTTAAAGTTTACCCACTTTAAGTGACCGACTCAATGCTTTTGGTAAGTTTACAGAGGGGTGTAATCGCTACCACTATCCAATTGTAGCACATTTCCATCACCCCTAAAAGATCTCTTATGCCCATTTCTCCCATTCAACCACAAATCTGTAAATTTGTTTATGTCTATCTGAATCTCTTGCTCAATTTTTAAAAACTGGGTTGTCTCAAGCATTGCGTCATAAGAGTTCTCTATATGTTCTGGATACAAGGCCCTGATCACATACACACAGTTTGTAAATATCTTCTACCCTGTGGCTCGTCAGGAATTTCTTGTTTGGTTTTGTAGCAACAGTGGGAAGGTCAGCAGAACGGTGCCTGCCCTGTGTCCTCCTCCGAGGGACCCTGAGAACTTGGTGCCAGGCTGACAGGTGAGCGTCTGCTGTACCTGGGCTGAAATGCTACCAGCCCTCACCACTCTGACAGCTCAAGTGGCTGGGAGAGGTGCCCCCAGGGGGAAGTATTAAAAGGGTATCCCTCTGGCTCATCAGAGCGGCAGAATCTCCTCTGCTGACCAGGGTCAGGGTGCCGGCCCTCAGCCTCCTGGCTTCCTTGGCAACCTAAGGCAGCGTTTTCGGTCTATAGCAAACCCCAGCCCCTGCAATTGCATGACTCGCCTGCAGGGGGCAGCTCCCCAGCTCGCAGGGTCTGAGCCAGGCGCTGGCAACAGCAGGGTCCACCCAGGGAAAGCAAGTCCACACCCAGTGGGCGTCAGCCAGCGCCGCACCTCCTGGCGGTCAGCTGCTTCTCTGGTCCCCGCACCCTTCGGCTCAGTGTCCGGCCGCCTTCCTCCCCAACCCAGCCGCTTACTAGAACTCTGCTTAAAGCCAGTGGCGGAGTGGACGATGACATTCAGGAACCCGCAGAGCCCGGGAGAGTCGTCATCTGTGCGAGAGACCAGAGAGGTGAGCGTCCGCCCTCCTGCGAGGAGCAGGCAGGTGACAGGCTCTGCTTCAAGGTGACCCTCATGGGGCCCCGTGTGACTGTCACTTGCTTAGCAGGGGACAAGGCAATGTCAGGAGCAGAAACACACCCATCGTGGCCTCTGTCTCGGGGACCTTAGGATCTAGTTGGGTTCACAACATGGGCAAACCAGGGACCGAGAAGAGACGTGACAGGTTCTCGGGACAGGAGAGGGTCGGGGAGCATGCCACGTGGACGGGGTGTGTGTGCCTGAGTGTGCAAAGCACACCCCTGTGTGTGGCTGCATGTGCACGAGTGTGTGTGGGGGCGGGCGGGGGGATGGGCAGCGGGGCCCAGAGCACAGAGGGTCTGAGGAGTGGCTCGGGACTTGGGGCCAAGTCATCGGTCTTCTCGACCACCCCTAGCCCGTCCCGTCCGCATCCCGGAGAGGCCGACAGGCCCTCAGCAGCACACCCAGCCTTGAAATGGGCGTCTCTGGTCCCAAGATGGCACCAACAGCAGGAAGGGGTGGCGGCCCGGGGGCACAGCCCACCTTCTTTGTTCATGGTCAGTGGGATGCTGTGGACGGTCTGAAGCTTGACGCACGAGTTGGTCAGCATCTGTAGCTCCACGGACGTGAGGGAGAAACTCTTGAAACCTGAGATGGGGGCACAGGCGCGCCAACTGGTGAGTCTGCCCAGCTCTCGGACTCCCCAGGACCCCACGGGGTGTTCTCAGACGCACCCCCGTTGGGTCCTCAGCACACCCTGGTTAGGAGGACCGCAGGGGCCACCTGCTCCCAGGGAGAAGCCGGTAAGGGGCAGGTGAGGCATGGCCCCGGGGGGCCCAGGCTGGGCTCGGAGGGCTGCAGGAATCTTTGCACAACGCTCACAAACACAGGGCCGCCCACCACCTTGGCACGGCCTCAGGGCAACCGGTTGCGAGGGGGTGGTCTGGGGCACCTTCCTGCGGGGCTCTGTCCCCTGCTCCCCCTTCTCTCCACCAGGTGGGGAAAGGGGATTATTTCTGAGCAGACAACACATGCTGTAAATGGTCTGGGCCCCTGGTTACAACAGGACACCTGGGACAGGAACTCTGGCAGGGCCCCAGGCACTGGCCGTCAGAGTCACCAGGAGCGCCCGCCCGGCCCCGGAGACAGTGGCACTGGGGTCTCAGCACAGGCACGAATGACAACCCTGGGGGGACAGACGCTCAGGACAGGGCAGAGGCGTGCGGAGCCCCCAACCTACCTTGGGGGGCACACAGGGCACACGCAGAAACCTTTTAGCAAGGATGGCTCGGGAATCCCAAACCGTATGGCTGGGGACAGAGGAGGGAACCAGGCAGCTGCAGCCCCAGGACCTGGGGCAGGGTCTGCCGTCCCACCCTGAAGGCTGCCAGGCAGGACGGGGCAGCTCTGAGCTGAGCAGAAGGAAAGAACCGCTAACGGAGGGAAGCGCCCAGAGAAGGGGCCACCCAGAGGGGAGTGGGCGCCCTGTCCTGACAGCGGTCAAGCACAGGGGGGCAGGGCCAGCACAGCGTGGCTGCCCAGGTGGGCCCAGTCGAGGGCCGTATGGCATCAGCACCTGCTGGGGTGTGTGGCAGGCCTGGGGGGAGGCAAGGCGGGTGGGCCACGTGCGTGGCAGCCTCGGAAAGGCAGCAGGGGTGCAGGGGGGCCCCCGGGGGCAGGCAGGGAATTCAGAGAAGGCCAGGGGAGGGGAAGGGGGTTCATGGAGGAGGTCAGAGGGCAGGCGGGGGGGCACAGAGGGCAGGGGGCCCTATCAGGACAGCCCCTCCCCCATTATCTCCCGTATTAGGGCTCCACGGCACACTTCACTTGGGTAAGAGTTCCACTGTCCCTTGGGGAAAACAAGGTTTGAGACCATGGGAGGCGACCATCCAGCCCTGACGCTCCCAAGCCCACAGCCTGGGCGCGCAGCCCACTCACATTTCTTCTGCTGCTCCCGGATGTTCTCCCTCCACTCGGCCCGCTCATAGTCGGATGAGATCAGGAACGTGTAACTCTGGGGGTGGGGGAGAGCACACCCGTTATCTCCACCTCGGCTGAGCGGGTACCCAGTGGATCCAGGGCTCCGTCCTGGTCACCGCGTGGAGCCTGCAGCACGCCCACAGGAGGCACGAGCATCTCCGCGCTGCAGGCCGGCGGAGCTGGGGCGGCTGCGCTCACAGCACTGCTCGTCCCTCCCTGCGCCCTCCGCCCCTCCTGCTGCGCCTGCGTCAGGGCGTGACGAATCAGAGTGTAGGGCCACCGGGGTCACCAGGTGGGACCTGCAGAGGGGAGGGCTGATGCCTACAAGCTGGGCCCATGACGCAGAGGCAAGACTCCCGCAAAGCCCACCGGCTGCCCCCCGACAAGTGCATGATGCCCGTGGAGGGAAAGGCCCCGGCTACAGAGGCAGCAGAAGCCACTGAGGAGAGCTGTCTCTCTGGCCCAAGAGGTCCCGGACAGCATTTCTGCACCGAGGGCTGGGTCTGCACAGCCCTGCAAGCCCCCTGCCCTATTGAGACGCCCTGGAGGCCCCACCACCTCCCAGCCACAGGGGCTCCGGCCCAAAGCCCCAGAGAGCGGCCTGTGTGCCACGCTGGGCGCTCACCTTGCCGTTGCGGCTGTGCACGCGGAAGGCCATGCTGGGGGACATGAGCAAGAGCAGCGACTCCTGCTCCGAGAGCTTCTTCCGCAGCCTCTCGATGGCCTTGCTGCCCTTGTTCGCTCTCTGTGGGCAGAGGGCACGGTCACGTTTCCAGCCCTGGCCCAGCGTGGCCCGCTCCCACTCTGCCTGCCCCATCACCCCTGATGCTTGGTCCGTGGAGGACGGGAGACCGTCTGGCGGCCCAGCGTGGACAGGGTCTTGGCCACAGCGTCCAGGACCGGCATAGACTGCCGGACGTGCTCAGCCCATCCTTCTTAAGGGATTAAGTTCTTCCTCTCACAAACCTCCCTTTTTTCACTTGCTCCAAACTTAGACAATGTGAAGGGGCCTGTCGTGACCCCAAAGGCCCCTCCCTGCTCCCGGATCTGCCACATTTCAGCATCAGGTCCCCCGGGAGTGACTGCGAGGGTCCTGATGGAGGGTGACATGCACCCCCAGGACCTGGCTAGGAAAACTCTCCCTGCCGCGTGTCATGTTCCTCCCTCCTGAAGCCCTCTGTCCCCGGGGGAGGCTGTGCTACCTGCCACTAGGCAGAGGGTATGGCTCGGATGGGTGAGTGGTGGCAGAGAGCTTGACAGCCCCGCGGATGCAGCCCTGGCTCCCCTCTGCCTCAGGACACTCTGCCATGGGGGCCACGGGTCCGTCGGGACGAATAAACAACCCAGAGTTCATGCCGGTCCTGGGGCTCCTGTGCTTTCCCCATCCTGCGGGGTTTGCAGTACAGAAGGTTGGGTAGGGTGAGGGCTGAGAAGGACCCCTGTCCTGCTGCACCCACCTCAGCAGGGTGTCCCTGGACATCAACCTTCTGGGGACCCACCTTGTCTTTGGCCACTGTGAGGCACCAGCTCTGGCCTGGGCTGACCCTACAGGCGAGGGGTTCATCCTCACTGTTCCTCCAGAACACTGTTCCTCTCCAGAAACAACCAGGGGCCTGCTGGGTGCAGTCCAGACCCCGTGGAGGGGCCGTGTTTCCCCCCAGCCTGGGATTCGCTCCGGATCAGGGCAGTTATAAGAGGGACAGAGGGGCACCTCCCCCTACCCCATCCTGGATGGCTCCATGCCTGACGGGAGGCCTGGCACTGCGAGGGCTCACAGGGGTCCCAGCAGGTCCCAGAGACCAGAAGTGGGGTCAGATGCCCTGCAGAACTCGCCCGCCTGCCAGCGTGAGGGGATGCTGCCCACTCGAGCTGCAGAGCCCGGCCTGGCACCACCCCCCAGCCCCACCTTCTCTCTCTGGATGTCACTCTTGATCTGGGAGATCTTGATCTTCATGGCATCCAGCTCCTCATCCAGCACCAGGGGGATGTTGGGTGTGGCCTCCGAGTCGTCTACTGTCTGGAAGCTGAGATCCGTGAGCGGGATGTACCATTTGCAGTCGTATTGCTGGGTTTTGCTGGGTGGGGGGAGGGCCAGGTTAACAGGCTGACCACCTTCCTTTGCTTAAGTCACTGCTTTCGACTCTGGAGAACCCTAAGCTCATGGCCACGAAGTTTACCTGACCTTCAAACTCTGCTCATGGTCCCTGAGACAGGCCGGGATAAGGCCACAGGCAGACACTGGCGACCCAGCCTCGGTGACCCCTGGGGAGGGTCATCGTGCACGTGTGACCCAGGCCCCACGGGTCTGACAAGCCCTCATCCACCCTTCTCTGTGCTGACGGTGGTGGCTCATAGGCTCCCTGACGCGGGAGACCACCTAGGCCGCCAATGACAGTCAGGAGAGGACTGCAGACACGTCCAGAGCTGCAGAGTTTGAGGGGCTGCAAATCTACCCGGTGTAATCCCTCCCTCGACAGATGGGGAAACCAAGGCTCTCTTCTGATTAAATCCACTCAGCGTGGCAATGGCAGAATGGGGTGAAGAGCCCAGTTCTGGTTCTTCCCAACGTGACCTTTCCTCCATTCCAGCCACTGCCTCCCACCCCCCGGCCCCCCACTGCTGCAACCTGTGTGGTCTAGTCCCTGGGGGTTTGGGTGGGGTCTGCAGGCCAATGCTGAGAATCACTGAGAAGCCACCATGATCTCGGGGAGACAAAATGTAGGGATCACCTAGTGATGCCCTCCAAGGACAGGGGAGGGGCAGCCAGGGTCCATCCCCCACCTGCACCTGACCCTGCAGCCCCCTGACCTGTCTGGGTCACGACATGACAGCCCCTCAATTGCACCTGAAGTCATAGTCAACAGCCTGGTCACCCACCCAGACCCTGAATGTCTCCAGATTCCTAATGACGAACTTTGACCTTGAGCCTGGCATCACGTCCAGTTGGAAACAGAATGTAGCTTAACGAGAGCAGCCTGGCAACAGGTTACGACCTCTCGAGGCTCACTGGAAAGGACACCAGGTCTCCTCCTGTAGAAACCACCCCATACCCCGGGGACCCCCCTCTCGGCCGGGGCCGCACCGCCACTCACCCTCCGCTCTGCTTCTTGAGCTTGGTGCACAGGAGCAGGTCAGTGAAGAGGAAGACGTGCCGCAGCTTGCGGGCCCCCTCCACCAGCTCCACCATGAAGCTGTCCTTCAGCAGCTGTCGGTGCTGCAGGGGGCGGGGGGCTGGTCAGGGCAGGGGCGGCCTGGGCCTCCACGCCCCCGACCTCCAACCCTCACACCCACTTCCCAGCGCTCCTTCCACCTCATCCGCCCGCAAGCACACACGCCAAATGCCTTGCTCTTTGTTCATCAGAGTTCCCAAACCCCAGACAGAGTCACAGCCACTGGCCTGGAGGCCGGAGGAGTCATTGCAGCCAAGGCGATGGGAGAGCCCCTCTGAGCAGGGAGGCCCATACATCCCCAGGACAGGCCTGGAGACCCAGGCAAGAGGCCAGCCACGTGGAGAGGGGACGTTCTTGTACGGGGACCGTCAAGGCTCAGATAACAAGAGCTTGGGGCTCAGCCTAGAGGGGACTGCCTGGTAAGGGGGGAGGAGACGGGCCGCGAGAACTCCAAGAGGGGGCAGTCACGCTAAGGGCTGGGCCTGGATCTGAGGGCATCAGGAGGCTGGGCAGGGGTCCCCCAGCTGGGACCCCACATTCTAGTCCTTCTGAGGTCAGTGTCCACTGATGGTAGGGGTCCACATAGGGGCTTTACACCTCTGATGCCCACCCCTGACCCTGAGGCATCCTCGAAGGAGCAGGGAGACTAGAGACACCAGTCCCCAGCAAGCCCTGTGCCTCTCTGCCCCTGGTGGCTTCATCTGAAAGACAAGGGATGGTCCCATGGCTCACAAGTTTCCAGGGCACATGGAGGTAAGTCGGTAATTCAGTGGACAAACAGTGCCTGCCACCTCATCCGGGCTGGCGCTGTGCTGTGCCGAGGACACGGAGACAGGATGAGAGGCTGCCCCACGCACGCCCCGGATGTGCTGTGCCAGCACGTAGCCTGTCATTGGATGTGACCCTCCTGCTGTGGGTGAGTCCTCGTGCCCACTTCGAAGATGAGAAGCCTGAGCCTCAGGGAGCTCCACCATCCACCCCAGGCAGCACAGGGAGCGAGCGGGGACACTCGGGGGTCTGTGCTCAGGAGGAAAGAGACCAGGTGCTCAATGGGGACCCTGGCCGCCTGGCCTCAGAGAAGGCCCCCCAGAAAGGGCAACTTCCCACCCCTCTCTGTGATGGCCTGGGAAGGGTCCGGAGGGTCAGGCACACACACCACAGGGGGCAAAGACCCACAGCGTCTGCCTACCCCTGTCACCCCCCACAACAGCCCCCCCCCAACAGGTCTGGGCACCTGGCTCCACTGCCACCTGCCGCCTGAGGTTCTTCTCAGGGAACCTGTGCCTCCCTGAACTCCCCACACACTCTCAGCAGGAGCCCCCGAGAAGCAAATGCAGCCTGGGCCAGGCCCCCCAACACTCCCCCATCACCGCCATGCGCAGCTCGGCTCACAGCAGCCGGCCAGGCCCTGGCACAGAGACTGGATGATTTACATGGGTGCCGCCAGTGCCAACCAGACCATAAGTGGGAGGGCAGGAGGGCTGCCCAGGTGCCCAGGCCGTGACCCATCGTCACTGCCATCCCCCGCCTGCTGTGGGCATAGGCAAGCCCCGCGTCCGCACCCATGGGAAGCACAGAACCATGTGCACCTGGGGACACGGCCATGCAGCACTGGAGACCTGGGCAGCCTGACTGCGGGGTCTGTGCCGGGGGGCAGGTCCTGGGACACTGAGGTCCTCGAGGAATGCCCCCTCGGCAGGGACACGCAGATGGTCTTCCAGCCCAGGAGGCAGGACCAAGGAACCTTCTGTGAGGCGGGGGGACTGCAGTCCTTTCTGCACACAAAGGAGCTGAGCTTCTGGCCACTGCCAGCAGAGGGCCCCCGACGTCCAGCTCAGAGGTGGATTCGTCCCCTCTGTCAGCAGGTCAGAATCGTCCAGGGTCCCAGCCTTGATGGAGCCCCCTGCAGGCCCTTCCCCTCCTCCCCGCCGGGTCCTGCCGCTCACAGGTTCATCCAAAGTCCCACCCCAGCCACCAACTTCATCCTCCAGAGGCCACCAGCATCACCCTGGTACTTGTGGCAGCCCCGTACATCCACCCATCCGTGGTAGTAGACACGGGCTCAGACGGCAGCCCTGGGGGGCTCTGATGGGTGGACTCCCCATGCACCCCTGCCTGTGCAAATCCTCATCTTTCCAGGAGAAGCCCCCCACCCCATGACGTCCTGGCCTGAGCCTTGCTCTGTGCTGCACCCCGTCTCCGAGGGCCACACGAGGTGCGCAGTGCGGGGAGTGGACGGTGTGGCTGTCCTCTGAGCACAGCAGGATTTTCTCACCACAAGCTTCCCCATCGTGGCAGATGTCCTCCCTCCCAAGGAGGCCCCAGGCCTCACTTCTGAACCCCAGCCCACCCTGGGGTCCTGCAGTGGCTCAAACAGAAAATGCGCAGGTGGGCAGGAAGGGTCTCCCAGCTCCAGGAAAGCAGGGCCCCCAACCACGATACTGGCAAATCCACGAAGGGAGCCTGGACCCTGGCCCAGGGGTCAGGCCTCATTCTGTCTCTATCTGTGGACCCCAGCCGCCAGCTCTCGAGGACGCCCCAGGCAGTGGTGTGGGTGTGGATCTGCCTGAATCCTGGTCTAGCCGCCATCTATCTCCCTTACTGTGCTCCTAACGGAGAACCCTGAATGAAGGCGCGTGCGAGTCAGACTCCCGACCTTTCAGGGTCACCGGCCTTTCTCCCCCATTCGTGGCTGAGGCACCCAAGCGATTCCCCTCAAGGAGCAGACACCACAGGTCAACAGGACCAGATGCTGGTGGGGATGGGGTGGGCGCAGGTAGAAGCCCTGCCCCCATGAAGCACCGGCCCCTACACACTTCCCACTCAGGCGCCCCGGGACCCCGACCATGGGTCCACAGGTGCGGGCTCAAGGGCCTGGCTGACAACTGCCAGGCGACATCTGATTTTCCTCAATTCCTGAAGGCAGCTGCTTCCAATGATCCGAAGAGCAAGGAGGCACTTCTCCCCGGGGAACCTAAGTGCAGCGGGAGACACAGGCGCAGACTCGGCACCCACAGAAGGACTCGCACAGCTGCTTCCCAGGAGGGCGGTGCTCTTATAAAGGAACTGCCTGCGAGAGAGCATGGTGTCCCAGGAGGGGAGACCAAGCAGCACGAACCCGATAGGGACAGGAGTCTTGGCGGAAGCAAATCCCGAGTCTGGTGAGACCGTGTGAACTGCAGACAAGGGAGGCCGAGCACTCAGGTACCACTTCCCACACAGGTGTGGAAGCACAGGGCTGAGAGCAGCCTGCCCGCCAGCCCCGAGTCCTGGAGGGTCAGCCTCGGCGCCGCCGAGCACCTGGCACACTAACGGGAAGAGGAGTGGCTCCGAGCGGCAGCTACAGTAAGGTTTGCTGCCAGCCCACGTGTTGCTGGGCCATACGGCTCCTGTCCCTGCACGAGACCCCAGAGGCCGCGGGTCTGCCCCCCCGCCCTGCGCCGCGGTGCCGCTTCCAATGAAAGATGCTCACACTAGACACCGCCCCTGACTGACACACCTCTGCCATCTCGCTGCAAGCTGCCTGGCACTGGCCTGGGCCCCTCCCGGGAAGGAGCGGAGGTGGCAGGGGTGGCGTCTGAGCCCCTCTGTTCCACACCCTGTCATCTACGATGTGCAGAGAGATGGAGACTGGGAGGGGCTGTCAAGAGACGGAGGGAGGAGGGGAAGGAGAGCCCTCCTGGCCGAAGAAGTCAACCACGTTCGTTCTCCAGCCTTCTCCGGCCGCAAACACAAACCACACCCCCCTCCCCTTCATCCGCTTTAAAGTCCTTAAACCCACTGTTAACTGTATGTTAATGAAAGAACACTCAAGAGGAACCGAGTGGTCCCCAGGCACACAAATGCCATCCTCCTTCTCACCGCTCTCCTTAGCTGGGGACCCTGATCCAGCAGGGTGTGCGGTGCCCGGGACATAACCCCCCCCGTGAGGCCCGCACCCCTGAAACCACACCCCGATGCCCTGCACAACGGCCTGGGTTCACCCTGCCAGTGTCAAGGGCCCCCAAGTCCAGGCGTTTCTGTGTTGGGCTGAGCTGTGCGGATACAGTGGGCCCCACGCCCACCTCTGCTCGGCCGCCATGCTCACCTCTCCCTTCTTCACGGTCATGGACTGCCGGCGGGGCGTGATCTCCTCGTTAATGCTGGACAGGAAGTTCTGCGAGATGCGGAGGGCGTCTTGCAGAAGCAGGTGGTCGGGGTGGCCAGAGGGGGTGTGTTTCAGCAAGTCCTGCATTGGACGAAGGATGGAGTCAGAGCAGCCCCGGCATCTCTGCTGTGAGAGCCGCAGACGCGCTGGGTGTGACCTGGGGCTGCCTCTCACCATGGCTTGGGCTGCGCGGCAGCACTCGTATGAGCACTGTGCCGGGAGCAGGCCCCTAACGGCGCCCCACAAGCCTATGCTGTTTGCACGTTGCAGAGAGAGGCTCCACGCTACAAGTCTGGGGCAGGTTTCTCTACCCGGGCCCTGGTGACTTGCAGGGCTGGTTTTGGTGGGGGCTGTCCGGGCACTAGAGGATGCTGGCACCATCCCTGGCCTCTGCCCATTCGATGGCAGTGGCGCCCCCTCACGTGTGGTTGTGACAAGCAAAAACTTCCCTGGACATTGTCACAGGTCCCCTGGGGCAGAACCCATCCTGGTCCGCCGGTCCACGTGAGGTCAGGAGAAAGCCCCTGACCTTCCCAGCTCCTCCTCTTTTATTTATTTTATTTTTTTTTTTGCGGTACGCGGGCCTCTCACTGTTGTGGCCTCTCCCGTTGCGGAGCACAGGCTCCGGACGCGCAGGCTTAGCGGCCATGGCTCACGGGCCCAGCCGCTCCGCGGCATGTGGGATCTTCCCGGACCGGGGCATGAACCCGTGTCCCCTGCATCGGCAGGCGGACTCTCAACCACTGCGCCACCAGGGAAGCCCCCGGCTCCTCCTCTTTTAGATCAGAGCCTGAGAGTCCTTCTCTACTGCGAATGCACGTAATTTGTGCTCAAAGTCTACGGCTTCCTGGTTCAGAGAAACAAAACCCTCTTAGCTCCCAAATCCTACAGCAAAGAGAACCTGGGGAGATGAAGTAAGCTCAGGGGAGGCTCTGGTGTTGGAGATCCCAGTCCCCCCCCACCACTCCTGGTGGCTCTGGCTTCCCCCTGCCAGGCCTGGGCTCATCGTGGTGAGGGAACCAAATAAAGGATCTCCAGGACTCTGATGGGCCACCGGCCTGAGCCTCCCAAACCGCAAATCTCAGCTTATCTCCCTCCATCCAGGAACTCTTAGTCAGAGGATGGTAAGAAGTTCTGAAACGTGCACTGCATGGAAAACCACGCAGCTTAAAAATGAACAAGGCAGAGCTGTTTGGGCCAAAGTGGGACAACTGCCACAATATAACATTAAGGGGTAAAAAGCCACATGTGGAATGGCATGCATGGCACAACACCGTCTGAGTGATTTAGAAAGATGCCACGTGTGTCGGCATAAAGATCCTTGTGGTGGTGGCTCCTTTGTGCGGAGGAAGCAAGACAGGAAACGGACACTTCAAACACTTCTGTGACTTGGTTGTACATTTTAAAAAAAATGTGCATGTCGGGCTTCCCTGGTGGCGCAGTGGTTAAGAATCCGCCTGCCAGTGCAGGGGACCCAGGTTCGAGCTCTAGTCCGGGAAGATCCCACATGTCGCAGAGCAACTAAGCCCGTGTGCCACAACTGCTGAGCCTGTGCTCTAGAGTCCGCAAGCCACAACTACTGAACCCATGTGCCACAACTACTGAAGCCCACGTGCCTAGAGCCCGTGCTCCGCAACAAGAGAAGCCACCACAACGAGAAGCCCGTGCACCGCAACGAAGAGTAGCCCCTGCTCGCCGCAACTAGAGCGAGCCTGCGCAACAACGAAGACCCAACATAGACAAAATAAATAAATAAATTTATTTTTTTTAAAAAATGTGCATGTAAGACTTACTCTAAATACAGACAAATAGGATCACCTGGCAGGACTGGGGGCCTTTTTTTCCCTGCTTTTGTTTCTCAGTATTATGACGGCCACTTAATAATGTGCAAGTGACTCCCCACTGCCTTTAGGAGCAGCCCCGCCAGGTGGGCCTCCCTGCACACCCTCTCCGCACACGTTCTTCTGGCTAGAGAATGTGGTCTGACCACAGCCCCGGGATGCACCTGCCATTGGTGCCCCAACCTGTGTGCTATGTGTCCCGCCCTCTCCCCCGGGGAAGCTTCTCCACCCGCAAGCCTCTGTCCATGGGGGAAGGGATGCTCCCTACCTGTACCCGCTCTGATGAGGTATTTGGAACACCTGGCGAGCCTGCTGCATTCCCCCCTCCCACCCCCAGGAGCCCAGGGATGGCAGAGGTGCCTCACTTCTGCATCCTCAGTACAGGTGTGTGGCAGAAAAGGGGGCAGGTGGGCAAAACTGACAGATATCAGTGTCAGCCCCAGGACAGAAGCCAAGAACCCCAGGGCGAGGAGGCCCCGGGCCCGAGGGACTCACATGCAGGACCAGTGTGCTCCTCGTGACCCGGTCCACAGGCTTGTAGAGCAGGGCTGCGGAGAGACGAGAAGGCTGACCGCCCGCCTGCCCACCCACCCTCACTGCAAGGGTGGAGGTGGGGGCAGCCTCAGCCTCCACATTCCCTGGGAACCCCACCTCCCCTCCGCTCAGTGACAAGGTTGAACCCGATGCATTGGAAGGTCGGGAACATGGCTGTGAGCCTTCAGTCTGTGACATCAGTGCCAGGTCCAGGGCTGGTCAGAACCCGAGCCCTCGTGGCTGAGTCAGCAGCAAGCATTCGAAGGCCTCCGTGTTGACGGCCCTCCGGCCTGGGGTCAGGGAGCTGGCCAGCACTCTGGGGAGGAAGCGCCAGCGCAGATCCCAGGCCGGGGCGTGCGGACCAGCACGCTACTCTCCATGTGTATCCAAGCCTGATGCTGAGATGCGGCTCTTGGTTTTATAAGCGTTTTTGGACCCCTGGACGCCAGCAGCATGGAGCCCCAAGCGGCCAGGGCCATCCCCGCTTTTCCATGGTGGGCACAGCCCATCACGGGCACAGGCGCTTCATGTGTTCTCACATGTAGGGTGCAGCTCCGCCCATAACCCCCACGACTAGTGCAGGGCATGCACTGTTATCCCCATTTTACAGAAATGGGGGAAACAGGCTCAGAGGGCGGTGTAGCTGTGGCCCCGGCCCACGTCTGCTGTTCTCTGTGAGCGTAACTCCTCCCAAGACCCTAACAGCCAGAAACGAGAAGTACCTTGTTGCTCCTGAGCTCACTCTGCCCGGAGGGATGAGGGCAAACACAGGCCCGGGAGCCCGACTACTTGGCCCTGACCCCTGCCCAGCCACTCTGAATCTGCGTTCTACACGGTCCTTTCCACCCTAAACCTGTTTTATCATCTGAAACAAGGGAAGACAAGAGCCTCCTGCAGGGCCGTTGGGACAACAAGATGACACTGTAAATGCCCGGCAGTGCCCGCTTTGTGGGCTTCCGATAACTCCCACCTCTTCCTGGTTCCCTGCCCCACCCCCACCCCCCATTGGTGGCAACAGGTCCTGACCGTGTCCCTCCGCACCCACCACGGCCAGCGCTGCTCCCTCCCCATCCCCCCACCCCCCACTACTGGAAATCTGGAGCAGCAGAGGGGCCAGAGTGTGACCCAGCTGGGCGCCCTGGCTGCTCCTGTCTGCTGGCAGCGGCCGCCACCACAGGGGCATGCAGGGGCTTCGGCACGGAGAACTCACTTTCCAGAGAGTTCTTGGTCGTTTGGTCCTTGGCATCCTTGTTGCTTCTGGCTCTCAGGTTCTGCAAAGAGAAAAGCACGTTTTCCACAGGGCAGATGAAGCAGCTCTGATGTGTCAGCGAGTTCACGGTCAGGAACCTTCAGCAGAACTCCCACCCTCCTCTCACCGCTGAGAAGCCCAGATGTGGCAAACCTCAGGGCTGTGTCTGGGCCACAGCCTGCAGAACGGGGCCAACTGAGCACACGCTCGCCCTGGATGACGCTGCTGACATTAGGATCAGAAATTCTCTATTCTAAGGGGCTGTCCTATGCACCCTGGGATGTTGAATAGCATCCTATGGGTGCAGCAGCACCCTCTCCTCCTGCTGTGACAATCTAAAACGTCCCCCGGCATTGCTAAGTGTCTCCAGGGGACAAAATCAGCGCTGGTTGAGAACCTCTGACGCAGAGGATCCTGCAAACCAAGGCAACTGGCAATGCCCCTCCCGGGTGCACGGAGCAGCTTTCTTGGAGCAGTTAAACAACGTGCAAGGGGCTGGTGGGTCAGAAAGAAGAGCACTCAGCTTCGGGGAGGCCAGGGCAGGCCGCTGGCATGCACTCTGCCTCCACCCCAGCCTCCCCTCCCCTGACTTTGCAAACGCCCTTGCCCAGGAAGTAAGCAGCGCTTTTTAGTGGGTGGGTCATTATTCAACACAACCGTGTCAAAGGCACTGCTGATTTGGTCCAAGGTACCAAGAGAAATGTGGATAAAAGGTCCCTGTGTGCCTGAAACAGTCTCTGGAAAGAAGCTGTGGTTAATCCCAGTACGAGACTTCTGAGTGAACAGAAAACACAGCACAGGAATGGGAAGGGGCCTGGAGATGACCATCCCAACCTCTCAGGCTGTGGGAAACCTCTTGGGACTAGAAAACATAGTGTATTTTAAGCTCACGAAGGCCAAACTCACAATGCACCTTGGTGCCTCTCCTGAGAATCTAGCTCCCCTCAATAACTCCTCCATCCATCTGCCTCAGCAGCTCCCAGAGGGTGGGCGGGGGGATGAGGGGGCGTGAGAGCTCAAATCTGCAGAAATTAGGTGCCGCTCACACGAGCCAGGGCAGCAGCCCACGCGCCAAGGGCCCCTGGAAGGTGCGATGAACGTGGGCACCTTGAGCATCTCGGGGCTCTGGGAGGCCTGCCTTGAGAAAACTTACAAGTTTGGTTTAACCCCACATTTCCCAAACTGACTAGACTCCGGAAGCCCTTTTCACATGATTCCTGTTACCTACTTTTTATCTGGGGAGCTCGAGCTTGCAGAACCCATCTCAGGCAACTCCAGTCTGACTGGACACTGCAGCACACCCATTTCTCAGGCCAGTCCTGGGAGACATGAAGGACCACTGCTCCACCCTGCCTGTCCTTGGAGATGGACATCCAGTCCCCATGGCCGAGCTCTGACCCCCCAGAATGCAACTCCCCACACCTCTAAATGGCCTGCTTCTTCTGCGTCCTTTTGGTCATTTCACTGTCTGTGTGGCTCTAATTTCTCTGGGTCTTTTTTGAAACATGGATGGAAAACCAAAGTGGATACCACCTGATGGTAAAAGTTTCACAGAACCGGCATTTGGCCGCCCCGAACCCCGTCCTGCTGCCTGTGCCTGTGCCTGGTTGGTGGGACCACGTGACTCCCGGGTGGTATCCCACCATCGCTTCCTCCCTCCTCTGTAGACACCTGTCCTGGTGGACGTGAACTTGGCTCCATTTAACCATAGCCTGCTCTTAAAAGATTATGACTCTAATTTGTCAAAGTCGCCTGGGACTTGGCGCCAGCATTCCAGCTGTTAGGAGTATGCGGGCTGCTAGTTTAATGAACTAAAGAGAGGAACAGACCCAATGCTGCAGGCAAACGAGGGCAGCTTCAGAGGGAAGTGTGGAGCCAGCCTGCAGCCCTGGGTGCATGTAGCCCGTTACCAGAGGCACCAGGTGGGGAGCAGGGCACCCACGGGCTCTGGGGAACGGTGTGGCACGTTATCACCATGGGAGACGCCGGTGCTGGGACCCACAGGGCCCAGCCCCCGTGATAAATTATAAAACAGCACAAATCCCCTGGAACAAAGCCCAGGTGTGACAGTCGGGGTACGAGCGTATCCCAGCAAGAGACCCTCCCCTGACTATTTCTAGTTTCCGTTTCTCTTCCTAAAGCTGGGGTTTCACTTGGAGGTCTTCCCACCCAGAATCCTTGTTTGGTGGGGAAGGCAGGTCAGGGCTCTGAGGACTACAGGCCTGGGAAGAAGAAAGTATCATTCAACTGCCACGGGCAGAAGCAGGATGGAGCGGGGCAGGGAGGACCTGGCATGGCCACCAGCCCCTGATGGCCGCCCGTCTTGTGCATCCAGGGGCCTCTTCCGAGGCCCCTCGTGCTAACACTCCAGGGCTTGAGGTTTCAGAGCCCCCGGGCCGGTGCGGTGCCCAGCCTGCAGCTTCCTCCCACGTGGGCCGACAGAATGCACACCAGCCCCATCCCCCGGGCCGGCTGCAGACCCCAGAGGAGCAGAGCATGATACCTCCCCACCTGCTCTCCATCCGCAAGGTGCAAAGTCGGCCTCAGGACTCAAGTGTCGAGACCTCTGTCAATGGGGCAGAACTATGGACACCCCGAACTACACACAGACAGTGCAAGTCTGTCCGCGGTACCCCAGAGCTGGGCCCTGGCTGCTGGGGAGGCAGGGTGCTCCTCGGGCTGCTCTGTCTGTCTGCTCATGACAACCCACAGGCATCTGGAAACAGAGTTGAGGTTCACAACCAGACCTTAGTTTGCTGTGCCTTGTTCTGCCGGCTCACGGTGTGCCAACGACCAGCCCACAGGCCACCCTCAGGAGGTGGAGGGGCGCACCTGTCTGAACAGTGTCACACGTACCTCAGAGATTTCTGCAAACTGAGCGTTGGCCTGACAGCACTTCTCAGCCGTTTCCATGGCAACTCCATAGTTGTCCACAAAGGCCCGGTACACACCCAGCTGGCTGGCCTGCAGGGAGGAAGGAAGAGAGTGTGGGACAGGTGTAGGGCAGGTGTGGGGCAGGTGCGGGACAGGCGGTCTCCATCCCTCTGGGTAACGGGCTTCTATGCACAGCTCTGGGGGAAGCCCAGGTGCAGCAGACAACGCAGGGCTGCAGGAAACTCAGCTCCTCCAAGCTGTCACCGCCTCCCACCTGCTTCCCCTCCCCACGCGCTAAGCACACTTCCTTCTTCCAAAGCGACACGTTGAGAAGTGACTCACAGCCCCGGGCGGGTAGCAGTTCTCTTCATCCTCCCACCCCACTCATTTAAATGAGGCCACCAGCAGCAGCTGAAGCTCCAGGATATCAGTGAACGTGGATGAGCGTCTCCAGCAGGTGGGATGCAGCAGCCCCTTTGCATCCTGGCAGCGGGAGACCTCAGTGGACCCATCCCTGGCCTGAGGGGCCACTGCTCTGCTCCTATCTGATCTCTTCAGACACGCAAGAAACACTCAGTTGAGCTGCCCTTGGAGAAGAGGGGCTCGCGCTGCCCAGACATGAGCCCAGCCCGGACCTGGCAACGGGGCCCAGGTGTCACGCTACACACCTGGCAGGTGGGAGACCTCTGCTGCCGGGTGCAAGGCGAGAGGTGTTTGTTTGTCCTGTTCTCAACCAAAGGCATTAATAGAGTGTCTCCTCACTCGGCCTCCTGCTCCGACACTCAACTGAGTAAAGACTTCCATGGTTGGGGGGAGGTGTCCTGTGTGCAGCCACCACCATTGCTGGGCCCCAGGTCACCTCCAGAGGCAGCAGGGAAACCCCGGCCTGGGGTGTAAGGGCAGACGCCGTGACCTGCTGGCCGGGCCTCCCACTGCAGCCGACCAGGAGCGGGAGGACTGAGGCTTTTGCTGATCCTGGTGTTTGGTCTGCATCGAACCTACATTTTATTTCTACGTGCATTTGCATTTATACTGAATTTTATGTTTCTTCAGATGGCAATCCCAGATGCCCCTGGCACTGTCTGGTCTTCTGGACTCGCTCCTTGAGGGGGCTGCGTGTGGGCCTGGGGGCGCGAGAGAAAAAGCAGCAGCTGGAGGAGGCCCTGCTTGGCCCCACTGATTACCTGGACGAGTCGCTGCCATCCGGTCGGACCCACGGCCCTGCCTTCTCCCCCTCCCCCTCCCTCACTGAGCGTCTCCCACAAAAACAAAGGCCCTGCTTGAGGCACTGTCACCTCGAATCATTCAGACACAGCGCAGCCGGCTAGCAGGAGACACACGATGAATAAGTAAAGCAACAAGTAATATGGCAGATGGCTAAAGGCAGAGCAGGTGAGGAGAAGAGCGGGGCTGCTTTAGATACTGTGGTCAGGGCGGTCTCTCTAAAGAGGCAACGTCTCAGCCGAGTCCTGAGGGGATATCACTGTTGAACTGTGTCCCCTCAAAATGCGTATGTTGAAGCCCTAACCCTGAGCACCTCAGAATGTGACTGTATTTGGAGATGGACCTAAAGAGGTGATTGGGCAAAAATGAAGCCATTCAAGTGGGCCCTGATCCAATCTGACTATAGGGGCTTTATGAGAAGTAAAGATTAGGACACAGACACAGAGGGACGACCACGTGAGGACACAGAGATGACGGCCTCTACGCGCCGAGGAGAGAGGTCTCGGGAGAAACCAGTCCTGCTCACACCTGGATCTCAGACTTCCAGCCTCCAGAAATGGGAGGAGATAGATCTCTGTTGTTTGAGCCACCCGGACTGTAGCAGCCTTAGTAAACTAACACAGGGTCTTTGGGAGGAGAACCCCTTTCATTACCTCTCCTGCCCCCTCTTCCAGGAGCTCACATCTTCCACGTGATTTTTGAGAAGTTCCGAGCAATTCATGCACTAATCAGAGCCCGAGCTGCGCCGATAAACCAATGGAGATCACGTGCCCCCCGATGTGAGGCACCGACAGGACACGGCATCACTGCAGTGTTTTGTTGTTTTTTTTCCCCGCCAGAAGCGCAGAAGCTGAATCTATTCCTGAAGAAACATCAGACCCAAACTAGAATGCAGGCTTCAGAAAAATGTCAAGGTTGTGGAAGACCAGCAGAGGTTGAGAAACTGGTACAGATGGAAAGAAACTAAGGAGACCTGACAACCACGTACATCTCGTGACCTGGACTGCATCCCGACTCAGAAGGAAAATGGCTACAAAGAACACGATGGCTAACTTGGGAGAGATCTGTAGAAGCACTGCATATTAAATAATAGTACCACTCAACTGTGAACCGTCCTCCGATGGAGGACTGTCCTGTGGGTTGTGGAAGAGCACGTCCTTAGCAAATACACGATGAAGTATTTAGGGGTAAAAGGGCAGAGGGATCCGCATTTTATTCTCAAACTATTCAGCATGTGTGCGTGTGGGGGGGTGGGGGTGGGGTGGGGGGTGTGTATACAAAGGAGAGAGAAAGAGATAAAGATTAAAGATTAAGCAAATGTGGCAAAGTGTTACAATCAGTGCAAAATGTTACAATTGGTATATCCGGCGCACACCCAGTTCTTTGTGCTATTCTTGCAACAATTCAGGAAGTTTGAAATGATTAGAAACAAAAAACCCGAGCTGATAAAAATTCAGCCAGAAACAAAGCCCCCGGATGGGTAGCAATAACCCACAGCCCCACAGGAAGGGGAGTTAAGGCGCCGTCAGGACAGGGCTTCCTAGCTACCAGGTGTGGCTCACGAGTTCCCGGGTAGCAGAGGTACCAGGGCTGGGGCATCACAGGCTCCTCGGGTTCTAAGACTCTCCTAGCTGGGGAGCCTGACCCCGCTGTGCTGATCTGAAAGGGACGGGGACGGTGTCTGTCTGTCCTTGGGGAGACCCAGCGCCCGGCCCTGGCGGCACACACGTGAATATGCAGCACGTGGTTCCTGGGGCTCCACTTCCCACCGCGGCCCCACCTCTCTCCCCACATCTTTGCGCTGCAACATCTGATACGTGAAGGTAGTTCAAGGACACCAGGGAAACCAGAGGAAACTTTCCAAATTCTGGCGTTCATCAGACTATACATTTTTTTTTTCAGTTTCCGGGTGACTTCAGAGAGTTACTTGGGGAAGAGCGTGGTTGCAGTTTCTGCCCACAACACAATTCTTCAAAGATGTGGGCTTCAACGATGGGGAGCACCTGCGTCAAAACACAGCCTTCCGCTCTCTGGCCACGGGAAAGGGGTCGCGGGCGGGAGAGTCTGCAGCCCGAGGCGGTGGCCAACAGGAAAGCCACACCCGGGCGGAACGCCGGAGCCCAGCATGAGCCAAGACAGGCCTGCGGTGGGCCAGCTGGGCGTCTGGGCGGCCCAGGAGGGCTGGGGGCTGGCGTGGCGGTGGGCCAGCTGGGCATCTGGGCGGCCCTGGAGGGCTGGAGGCTGGCGTGGCGGTGGGCCAGCTGGGCGTCTGGGCGGCCCAGGAGGGCTGGGGGCTGGCGTTCTTTCACCGCGTGCTCTGGGCACTTAGAGAGGGCCCGGTGACCTTGGCCACCCCACCCCCAGAGGACCGGCTTCCCTCGGGAGGGAGAACACTCCAGGGAAAGAGCACAGGAGACCCGGGCAACCCTTTAATCAGGATTAGGGGTCCTCAGAGGTGGAATCTCGGTCACCCAGGCCTACCCAGCACCCGCCTTCAAGGGCATCCCAGGATGGGGGCTCGCGGTGCTGGGAGGTGGCCTCTTTGCTGCCCCTTATATAGAGACATGCCCCACCAGGCTCCACCTAAAGAGACTGGCTCCCCCTTTAGACCCAGAGGTGGGGGCCTCCACACACATGAACCTCACACCTTGGAAGACAAACATCTATCCGGCAGCTCCATCTGAGAGTTTTCTCCATCATCCTCATTACCCACGTCTCAGTTCAGTGTTCACCCGAGCCTGGTCCCTTCCGGGGGTGGCCTGGCCAGTGCCAAGGGGTCCACCAACCCGCTTCATCTGATTACTAGATTTTCCCAATCCCATTGACTTTTTAAAAGCCGAATCCTTCGCTCCTCACGGGCCCCGAGGTCAGCAAATGGCCAGAGAAGGTCCCTGACCTGCCCCCATGGCCGCCTCTCCCTCCCTGTAACCAGGGATCCAGAGCTACATCTGCCGAATGGACTCCCAGCCAGTTTGGGCCCACTGAGCCCTTGCAGAAACCCTTGTTCTGTCATCCAGCACCACCCACCCTCCAGTATTATGCCCCTGAAGGCAGGGGCAAAGCACTCTTCCTGGAGGCAGACAGACCAGGGGTACTGTCTGGGCAGGTGACCTCCTGCCCCTCGGCCTCCTCACTTGCACGGGGTGGAGGTGGGACCTGCCTGGTGGGGCTGCCTCAGCTCAGCTGAGACAGGGCACCCGCAGGCCCCCTTGAGCCCCCTGATCAGAGCTGAACCCACTACCCGGGGACCAGATGGCCTCACGGTCCCTCGGTTCACAGCCCGGCATGGCCGTCCCCAGGTACAAACCAGCCCTCCTGCCTTCCTCCAGCCTGTCCACAGGACACATCCTGATTCCTGTAAGGATCCAGGGAGCTGCTGTCACAGTCGCTAGCATTAAACATGCATCCAGGTCCCCAAAATGGCTGCGGCGGGAGCTGGGGCCACACGCAAGGCCTGTTCTCACCACTTCCTCAGCTAGGGACCCCCGGGGGGCCCAAGGGCTCCTCTCGCATGACCCTTTTAGTGAACAGCCTTCCCTCCCCAAACTTCTTGTTTTTTGTTTTAATTCTTGATTAATTCAAGAGCCTTTAATTCAGAGAACTGCAAAAATGATATAAAGTACAACAAACCCCCGCTGTCCCCACCTGTGCTTGCCCCTCCAGGCTCCGCCTGCCCCAGTACCCCTGCCCAGAGTCTGAGTCCTGTTCCCAGGGCAGCGGCTTCTTTGTGGTCCAGAGGGGACCAGTCTGGAGACTGGGAACCTTGAGTAAAACTGAGCAGACCCGGAAAGGACCAGAGATGTCACTGGGGCCAGCAGAGGGAGGGAAGCCTCGCTTTCACGCGGTCCAGCAGTGGTGCTGTGGCGGCACTCCCTCCCCACAGCCCCCCTTCGGCATCCCAGGCAGTAAGATGTGTCCAGGACGCTCCCTCCCCGTCATGCCCTCAGCAGCCTCGCCCGCAGGTGGCACCAGGCTCAGGGAGAGGCCTGGCCTCCGCCCGTCACCCCGTCACCCCCAGGAGGCTGCCGGGTCTCTGCTCCGGGTCACTCACCAGCTTCTGGAAGAGGTCGCCCACGCGCTGCTGGTGGCTCCACTGCTGCAGGCGGGGGAGGAGCCCGTCGTAGAACTCCTTGTGGATCTCATAGAGCTCAGGCACTTTGAAGAAGATGGTCTCGATCTGCTGGCTCGTCAGCACCGGCTGAGAGGTGGTAGCAGCAGCCTTCAAAGGCTTCATGGGCTGGAAGAGGGCACAGGTGACTGGCGGGGCGGCACAGGTGTCAGGGCTCGCCACTTGTCAAGTACATTGTGGTCACGTGACACACATGCTTTTATTTTTTTAAATTCCATTAACAATACAAATTTAAAGCCAGCTTGGTTTGGTACCCGAGTCTTTCACTGGCATCCACTGCCCCTTGGGGAGGCCCAACCTCCACAGAGGTGGCACGTCCTGCCTGCCCACAGGTGTGTCGAGGATCCTGGGAGGGTGGGCTGCTCCCAGGCTGACCTGGGACCTGGGACGTGTGAGCAGGGCTCGCCAGGGCCCATCCTGCCCGCTCGGCCCCTGCACCCCCCTCACCAGCAGCAGCGCCTCCAGGTGGCTCAGGTAAGTCTCCTCGCTAGCCAGGATTCCAGACAGGACCCATTTCCTCATCTCTGAGCCCTTTTCCAAGTCCAGCTCACTCTGCAGGAGAAACGGACAAAAGTCAGACCTGGGGGAGGGTGCTTGAGGCGGCCCCTCTCAGAGAGGAAGCCAGCTTGTCAACCTGAGGACAAGCTTCCCGAGAAGGTTCCAGGTGGGATTAAATTAGGAAGGCATGGGGGTCCCGGCATGGCAGCTCGACTGTGGTCGCTGCAAATTCTGGATGGTCATCCAGCTAAGCCAAAGGCCACCCTTGGTCTTGAGAGCTGAGCAGGGCGGGCAAGGCCTCTCTCCACACCTTCTACCCGTGACCGAGGACTGGCTGTCCTGGAAGAGGCTGAGCCCAGGGGGCGTCGGGCCCCCCACACGGCCACCCCGACTCCTTCCACAGTTCCCCTCTCCTCTCCCAGTACCTGCCTCGCCGGCCTCTGTGCCACTGCCACCAGACCCTTGGACCGATCAGGCCCGGGCAGCACCGCCTCCCTCCCAGCCACAGTGGTGGGGCTGGGGGCTGTGGCCACCTGCCCAAGGGAAACCCCATCCCCTGGGTTCAGGGCCTTTGTCCCTTGAACCTGCTCTTCTGAGCCTGCTTTCTAGACTCTGGACCCGCATACATGTGGGCTACGGCAAGGTCCCCCCTTCCCTACTACTAAACGCCCCTACTATACGTGGGGTGATGCTCCGCTGCCTTCACCTCAGAAGCACAGAGCTCACGTGCCCTTGGAGGCAGGGGGGAGGGTCCAAGATGGCTGGGAGACCACACTCCATCCCTAGTTGTGATGGTGTTATGGGGGCGATGTGTCCCTGGTGCCCGAGAACGTGACTGTGTTCAGAGAAAGGGTCTTTAGAGAAGCAATCAAGTGAAAATGAGGTCATTAGGGTGGGCCCTAGTCCAAAATGACTGGTATCCTTCTAACAAGAGACTAGGCGATCAAAAGGTACAAACTTCCAGTTAGAAAATAAATAAGCCCTGGGGATGTAATGAACAGCATGGTGACTAGAGTTAATGATACTGTATCGTATACGTGAAAGTTGCTGAAAGAATAGATCTTAAGAGTTCTCATCACAAGAAAAAAAATTTGTAATCGTGTGGTGATGGATGTTGACTTACGGTTAGCGATCATTTTACAATATACATATATATCAAATCGTTATGTTGTACACCTACAACGGATATGTTATATGTCAGTGCCTCAATATAAACAAGAGCAAGAGAAGGAGATTAGGACACAGACACACAGAGTGGGAAGACACTGGGAGAAGACGGGCATCTCTAAGCCAAGGAGAGAGGCCGTGGGAAAAACCAACCCTGCTGACTTCCAGCCTCCAGAACTGGGATAAGTCAACCTCTGTTGTTTAAGCCACATGGTCTGTGGCACTTTATTACAGATGCCCAGGAAACTCATACAGGTGATGATTCCAAAGGCAATGAAACTGCTGTTTTCATCGACTGCCTGGCCACACCCCTCACTTGCTCCTGGACCACCAACAAGGCAATCTGGTGTCAGGTTGGCCGTGCCCATGGCCTGTGCTCCACCAGGCTGAGGCTGCCCTCCCTCTGCCCGGCCTGTGCTGACCGGCCTCACTGTAGTCTGAGGGAGGCGCCAGACGTCTGGGGCCCTGTGTCCAGAGAAGGGGACGTAACAGCCCTGCGCTTTCCGTCATTGGTTTCCCAGCCTGTGGGTGAATGGGAGACAGCTGTGTGTGTACACATGGGGGACAGCCATCAGATTTTTGGCTTAGAGCCACTCCGGGGAAAGGACACCCACGTCCCACACCAGAGCCCCCGTCCAGACCACGCTGGGCAGCGGCTCCAAGGGTGGGAGCCTCTGGGGCACAGTGCCCGGAACACACAGGTGCTCCACGAAGACTCACAGAATAAACCAACCAATGAGAGGATCCAGAACCACTGGCTGGGCCCTGGCTTGGCCGCATCTTTACAAAGCTCCAAGGGCCCCTCCAGGGAACCCCTGTCCGTGAGACAAGCGGGTCCTGGGGTCTAGGACCATCCATGCAGGCTGCTCTAGGCCCCCAGTGCCACCACTATCAGCACAGATGTGCAGGGTGAAGGGATCCCAGCATCTCCTCTCACCTCAGATCACAGAGGCCACGTCGCGAGCGGAGGCGCCTCGGGGAAGCAAGCTCCCAGCGGACGCTGTGCGGACCCTGCACGTGCCTCCCAGCGGGTCCAGGGTGAAGGCTCGTGCGCCCGGGAACAACCCCACTACTGTGAGCACGGCCAGTGGGGCTGCCTCCCACCGCCGCGGCCTGCAGAGCCGGGCGGAAAAGGCACGTAGGCAGGGCAGCGCCCCGTCCAGCTCTCCGTTCCAGAGGGCGCAGCCAGCTCAAGGGAACGTCTGGGCGGGGGCGAGGGCACCTCTCCTCAGACTACAACCCTCTCCTGAGCCTCAAACGGGCCAGTGGCAGCAGACAGGGACGGCTCGTCTCGGCTTGGACACTGGCCCACCCCACCCGGAGGAGAGAGGGTGGAGGGGAAGTGCAGAAGAGAGAGCAAAGGCCAGGGCGGGGACCAGCGATGTTTACAACCCCACCTCGGCACGTGCCAGCGCGGGGAAGGGCTCGTGAATGCACCCAGTCCAGACGGGAGACCGCGGGAGGAGGCTGGAGGAGGCTGGAGGAAAAGGGCGAGTGGAAGAAGGAAGGAAGGAGGCCTCCTCTCACTGCTGCCCGGGAGGGGAGAGGGCAAGGCAACACAACCCTGAGGCTAAAAGAACAAATAAAAAATGAACTGGGTGTGGCAAAACAAGGTAGGGAAGCTGAGGGAGGGACCCAGGGGAACAGAACTGCCACCCGCCAGCCAGCTGCCAGGCCCACCCCCACCCGGGGCCTGGGGTGATTGGGGTGCAGAACCCGGGCCGTGAGGGCTGGCTGCTCCCGGCTGGGATGTGGTGGTCAGCACAGCTGCAGAACAAAGGACACCACCTCCCCACAGGATAGCAGCCGGGGGTGATGCCCAGACCCTCATCTTTATCGCTGGCTGGCACTGCATAGTCATGGGTCCAGGGGAAACACAGGCAAGACTGGCAAGGCACCTCTGAGAACGACCAGGGATGGAGAATGTCACTGACGCTCAGCGCTGGGACAGCCTCGGTCACCAGGATCTACCCTACATGGCCACCTGCATCCTTTCCACAGTGCCCCAGGCGAGGGGGGGGCCTGGCCTCTGCTGACCCCTTACCCACCCCTGGGGACGGGTATGCACGGAGCTGACCTGCACCCCAGGAGGCCACCGAGCCCCCAAGTTGCCATGGCGTCCCCAGGAAGGTCCTCCTGACAGCTCACCGCTCAAAGGGCCCAAGCTCGGCAGGCGGGGATGAGCCCCACCCGGGAAGGCAGGGACGGAGAGGGATGAGCAGGGACCCCTCCCCTGGCTGATGGGGATGAGGCAGCTTTGACCTCAAGACCACCATGCTTTCTGTGGGTGCTAGAAAGTGACAGCTGCATCGTCTTCAAACCCATAATCAAAGATGAAAGAAGGAAGTCTCACTGCAGAGCTGACGGGGGACCCAGAAAGTCAGGGCTGTGCCTGTCTCCAGGGGAGTGAAGGGTGCCCACCCTGGGGCTCCAAGCACCTAACCACGGGGCTTCTGGAACAAAACAGTGCAGCCCTCCTCTGATCAAGTCCCCATCTCACTCAGGTGCTTCCTGACACCTCTCTGAGCCAGGTGGCCTGCTGGGGACTGGAGCCCCCAGGCCTGGCAAGCAGGTGCAGCCTCTAGCCTCGTGTGTAACGTGAGAAAGGCCTGTGGGCTCTGCGAGGCAGGAGGGGGTGAGCAACTGGATCTGGACAGGCTCCACAACAGATAAGCCCCTCAACTGGGGGCTAAAACGTGGGGGCAGAACCCCAAGTCAGTGTGGCAGGAGTCTGAGGGCAGGAGCCCAGGGAGAGGTAGGTGGGCATCCAGCCGCACAGGGCCTGGGGCACAGGGAGGGCAGAGCAGCCTCCTCAAGGGGCCTGAAGTAGAGCAAGGTGGTGCGGGGGGAAGACAACCCTCAGGGACCACAGACAGACAGGGAAGACTGTCCAAGTTCAGGGCTCAGCCGTAAGGATGCTTGTCTGTACCAAGTGACACCCACAATGCAGGATGAAAGGGGATGCATCAAAAAAAGGCAAGGCAGGGCTCCCCTGGTGGCGCAGTGGTTGAGAGTCTGCCTGCTGATGCAGGGGACGCGGGTTCGTGCCCCGGTCCGGGAAGATCCCACATGCCACGGAGCAGCTGGGCCCGTGAGCCATGGCCTCTGGGCCTGCGTGTCCGGAGCCTGTGCTCCGCAATGGGAGAGGCCACAGCGGTGAGAGGCCTGCGTACCGCAAAAAAAAAAAAAAAAAAAAAGGCAAGGCAGTTGAGGGAAAGACTGTCAGCTGAGGGGTTGGGAAGGCTTCAGATCTGGTAGCTGTATGGTCCCAAGCAAGTCACTTTGACTCTCTGAACCTCAGTCCCCTCGTCTGTAAAATGGTGCAACTGGCTGTTTGGTAAGAAGCTGCACGAGGGAGGTATGCATCACACATGGGCTCCCCTCCCACTCCCGTTTCAGGACGAGAAGCCTGCCCAGCACGGTGGTCTTCAGAAATCACAAAAGCTAAAGAAAGAAGTAGTTTTGCAGCTAAGGCGCCAGCCCAGCGGAGAGGCCACTGCAGTGAAAAGATATGCTTCCAGCCACATGGAAAAGCAGAGTCCTCTCACTCTCTCTCTTTTTTTTTTTTTTGCTGCGCTATGTGGCATGCAGGATCTTAGTTTCCCGACCGGGGATCAAACCCGTGCCCCCTGCAGTGGAAGCACAGAGTCTTAACCACTGGACCACCAGGGAAGTCCCTCTCTCTCAGTTTTAAACTCAGAGTGGAGATTACCCAGAAACAAGCTAAGCAGAAGGGGGAAGGTGTGTGTCCTCAGGGACAGTGGGACCAGAAAGACAGAGGTGCCCCAAGGACAGCACCCTCTCAGACCAAAAGGAAAGACCCCGACAGGTCAAAGGGGTGCCCGGCTGGGCCCTAATACACCTCAGAAGTGCCCGCTTGAGCCGTGGGACCGCTGGGAGCGTGAGGACACTGAGCCAGGCTGGGCTGGCACACCAGCTCCGCCACCACCCCAGCCGTGTGCCCACGAGAGAGGCCATCTGCAGGATGTGCCAGCCTGCACTCGCCATGGACCTCGGGGCCTCAGTTCTCCATCTGTAGAGTGGAGGTGATGGCGGGATCATTAATGACAATGAGACCTCAGGAGAGGGACCCTGGAAAGTAGATGAGTCATGTCAGCATCTCCTCTGGCAAAAAGGGGCCAGTGCTCTGGGTGTGGACACCACCCTGCTCGGCACCCTGCTGGGGCCACCACCCCAGTTTCCGCTGCTTTAGACGGCAGCCGAGTTCTGGGCCTCAGCACGGTTGCCTGCCTCGTCCATGCCCCGCCGACAGAGCCCCACGACCCCCCAGCTCATGCTCCCGGCAGGCGGTCCCCACGCACCAGATGGGGGAATAAGGGCTTTAGTGACTGACTTCCGGCTGTTGGCTGTCCCATCACCCACTTGCTACTGCTGGCACCCGCCCTCCCACCCCAGGACTCACCACTTTGGTGGACTCCGGTGCATCCCGGCTGCCCCTGCCCTTGCTGCCGAGGTGGGGCGAGGAGGAGGGTGAGTCATCCATGTAGGGCAGCCCGTCCTGGTGCCGGCGCTGCTCCTCGGCCCGGTCCGTGGCACAGCCGTACCCCGGCGGCGTCCCGAATGGTGCATCTACGTTGCAGAGAAGCAGCCTGTGTTAGAGCCAGGAGAGGGGCTCCACGCCCCACCAGTCACCTACAGGCGTGGAACAGGGGCCTCAGGTAGGCTGACCTCACCTTCACAACTGATGGCACCCAAAGACGGCAGTGCGAGGAGGGGACGAAGCAGCAGCCCCCTGGTCAGGCGACACGAGGCTGGGCTTTCGACAGCTGTGGGGCAGCGGGAGGGGGCCCTGAAAGGTGGACCCCAAATGCTAATGTCTTGCTGTCAGGGACATTCTTTTCCCTTTGTGGGATCCGACCTGATCCTGCTGACCTAGGTGCAGGGCCAGGAAACAGGATGCAGGCCTCTCCCAGCCGAGTGTCCCTGAGAGCACAGAGAGTGGCTTATGCTACAGCAGGCTCCCTATTTGGGGGTACCTAGTTATAGAGCTAACACCTTCCTACAGGCACCTGACGGCAGTCAGCCCCATCCCAGGCCAAACCACAAAGCCCACACGTGCTTCCAAGCCCTTGGCCCTTTGGTAGCTCTGTTCCCAGAACCGTTCTAATTCAGGGGAGCCCCTCACTGGGACATCAACTTACAATGGCCCAGCCTGTTCCAAATCTCACATGAGGGTCACTTCTCGACCCCTTCCAAAGGGCACCCGGGATTTCCAAGAGGTCATCCTAACTGGGTTAAGTCACGTCACCATGACTCACCTGCAAGCAGCCCAAGGCTACAGCGCAGGTGGCCTCCGGGGCGCTCAGTCACCAGTTTACAACAACTGCCACCACCAAACACTGCCTAGGCCAGGCGGGCACAGGGCCCAGCACAGGGCCACTCTCGGGCTTCCAGAGCCTGAGGCCGGACCGCTCTCACTTGCTTCCGTGTGGGCAGCCTGGAGGAGCTCACTGCAGGCTAAGGCCGGCCGCCGAGCTGCGGGCGCCCGCACGGCCAAAGTCCCAGCTCCCTCCCACGCCTCTGCCTCACCCCATTCCTCCCCCTCCAGTCCCAGCTGGCCACATGCCTTCTAACAGGTGTCCTTAGCCCTGGCTACAGGGCAGCGCCACCTGGGGAGCTTTGAAAACAGACCGAGTCAGATGCCCGGGGTGGCCTGGGCCCTGGTGGCTGTAAAGGATTCCCATCGGACCCCAGCAGACAGCCAGGGCAGAGATCCTGCACTACCCCCACCCGGCCTGGCACTGTGCTGGTTGCCATGCCGATCCGCCCGTGTCCCTGGTGTCTGCACTCAGGTGCCAGCCGCAAAGGCCAGGCTGGGTTCTGCCTGTGTGTGTGTCCACAGGAGGGTCCCAGCAGAGGCTAGTTCTGGGGTGAGTGTAGCAGGAGGACCCCAAGAGCTGCACAGAGGCACCCCGGTACCTCTTAATCCCATGGACCCTTAATCCACGGACCATCATAGGGGCTTTAGTTACCAAGATCGTTGTGTTATCACCCACAGACCCCCTGGACTTTGGGTTTTGTATTGTCCTTGCAGGACAGTCGGAGGCCGTGGTCAAGTTCTGCCTCCTCCTCCTGAGAATCTGCAAAGGCACTTCACTAGCTTTCACTCAGGATCCCCAAGGACAGCTGGGGAGGGGTCAACTGTATTAAAACCCACAAAACCCTGTTAATGCAGAATCCTAATTCCATACCCCACCCTCCAAAACAGGTCTGACTCCAGCTTCCACTTCCTTCTGGGAATCACAGGTTTGTTTGCTTGTTTAAATAAAATAAACACGAGGCCTTCTTTTCCTAAATTACAGCAACCCCTACTCGAAACTTGCCAACCACGGGAGCTGCTTCCGACAGCAGCTGGGCACGGGCGGAAGGCTTCAGCTGCCAAGGCCTCACTCCCCGCGAACCTGAATGGTCCCCCTGGGCCACGGGGCTCTCTGCTCTGGCCCTGCAACCTGGGACTCACCCTCCAGGTGGGGCAGGTGGGCAGCTCTAAGCCGTGGTAGGGATGTCTCAGAAGCGAGAGGCTCGGGGCTGCACGCCTGAGATGGTGCGGTTCACTTAAGCTGTCCATGTCTCAGTTTTGCTGACTTAAAATTGGGCCTGTGAACTCGACAATGGATAGAGGCCCCCTCAGCTCTAAAACATCACTGTCACTCTTTAGGGCGGCCGGCCATGCCCTCCCCACCTCCTTCAACAGGTCCCATCCTCTGCCCCCAACTCCTCCTCTGGGCCCGGCTTTTCCATTAGCTCAGAATTACCAGCGTCCACATATCCTAAGAAACTTTGAACTGTTTTTTAAAAAATAACAATCTTGGGCTTCCCTGGTGGCACAGTGGTTGAGAGTCCGCCTGCCGATGCAGGGGACACGGGATTGTGCCCTGGTCCGGGAAGATCCCACATGCCGCGGAGCGGCTGGGTCCGTGAGCCATGGCTGCTGAGCCTGCGCGTCCGGAGCCTGTGCTCCGCAATGGGAGAGGCCACAACAGTGAGACGCCTGTGTACCGCAAAAAAAAAATAAATAAAATAAAATAAAAAATAAATAAATAAAATAAAAAATAACAATCTTAAAAAGTCAACATATTCTTTATCGCCTGGAAGAACACTGAGCACGCCACCTGATTTCCAGGCCCGTGACTGCGCTGAGCTCATGACCAAGGTCAAATCAACACTGAGTCTCCAGTAAGAACTTCAGGGTCAGGCTCAGGGCCCCAAGGCTCACCCCAAGAACTGCAAGAATTCATGTTTGTGAAACCACGTGCTGGTTCCACGATATCCCGGCTACAACCTGGTGCAAAACCAAGTCATCCCCCCCACCCCGTGAGGGTCTGCTGGCCCGTGTCCAGGGGGACCATAGGCTCCGACGTGGATGCTTCACCCCCACCAGGTGAGACTGAGGGGCCAGATTTGCAGCCAGATGCCATGGCGTAGTGAGGAGGCTCCCTGGCAACTAAAAACCCAGCCGTCTTCCCTCTGCACACACCTCCCCAAACCGACGTGAGGAACTGATGCTTTTAAGCCTGAGTTCTGGGTGGCTGGCCACCCCTCCTGCACCCCACCTGAGGGCTCAGTCTACTGTCCAGCTCATCTGGACTCAGCACCCCTCATTTCACTGACCCCCCAAGACTGCTCCGATGCAAGTGCGATGGGCGGGAAGAAAGCCCTCAGTTGCCTCTTCCCGCTTCTAACCAGCACACAGGGACCTGCCTTCCTCTCACCCTGTGGGAGGGTTTTCATACCTGAGGTCCCCACACCACAGGGGTCCCCCTCCTCTTGAGCACAAGGTGCATTCTTTGGGGATTTGGAAAGCCACTGTCTCCCCAGAACCAGAGCAAAGTGAGAGAGAGGCCTTGTTCTCCCCTCCTCTGCCAGCAACACCCAGCAGGAAAACCTCTCTGGGCCTGGCCACCTGGTGACACGGTGGCCGCTGAGGCCAGGCACTTCCTGCAAAGCTCTACCCAAGGCTGAAGCCAAACACAGGAAAGAAGCGGGCATGGGCCTGGGATCCCATGGCTTCTAGAGGCTCAGTGAGATGAAGGAGGCTCAACCCAACTCAGAGCCAGAGGGGAAGGGGGAAAGGGGGGGGAGGGGAGGGAGGGGGAGGGGAGGGAGGAGGGATGGGGAGGGAGGAGGGAGGGGAGGGAGGGGGAGGGGAGGGAGGAGGGAGGGGAGGGAGGGGGAGGGGGAGGGAGGGGAGGGAGGGGAGGGGGCAGCGAGGCTGAGTCACAGCTCCCGGCTTAGTGTGGAAAAAGGTTTGCACAGTGAAATCTGAAACCTCCTCTCCAGGCAAGTTGGCTCAGCAGCCTCCAGCCAAGCACTCTGCAAATCTAAAATCCATCCTCCAATGCAAGGAAAAAAGGCAGCCCCCAACCCCCCTCCAAAAAAGCAGAAGGAAAAGGGTTGGTTCGGTGGGGGGGTGGGGGGGGTCCCAGTCGGTGCCCAGGTCCCATCCTCTTCTTACACCTCAAGGACGACACTGGTTTAAAAAAATCCTTCAAAAAATTAAACATAGAATTCCTATATGATCTAGCAATCCCACTTCTGGGTATGTACTCCAAGGAATTGAAAGCAGGGACACGAACAGATATTTGCACACCCAAGCTCACAGCAGCACTATTCACAAGAGCCATCGATGGGTGACAGATAAACAAAATGTGGTCTATCCATATATCCATACAACGGAATATCACTCGTCCTTAGAAAGGAAGGACATTCCAATGTCTGCTTGCAACGTGGATGAACCCCGAGGATGCCATGTTCAGTGAAATGGGCCGGTCACAGAAAGACAAATTTGCTCTATGGCTGCACTTATATGAGGTCCCTAAACAGTCAAATTCATAGACACAGAACGTGGAATGGTGGTTACCGGGGGCTGGGGGTAGAAGAGAATGGAGTTACCTTTTAATGCGGACAGAGTCTGGTTCAGGAAGATGAAAGGAGTCCTGGAGACGATGGTGCGGATGGCTGCTCAACAACGTGGATGTACTTAACGCCGCTGAACGGCACACTTACAATGATTAAAGTGGTCCACCTTATGTTACGCACGTGACACATTCCTAAGCCCCTCCCGCCAGTGGCAATGGTGAGGGGGCGGTACCGGGGGAGCAAATGAGGGCGGCTCCCCTTAATCTCTAGCAGCCCCTTGGCAATCACACCTAAGATAAGCACAAAATAAGCATAGAATTGAAACTTCCAAGGGTGTGCTCCCTGAGGGAGGTCTGGGTGATGGCCGCCTCGGCTCCAGGACACCCTCCCACCTGCGTACTGCTGAGCAATGAAGACAGCAGGGAAGCCTGGGCTTTCTCTGCAAATGCAGCCTCAAGGGCAGCCCCTGCCGTCACGCTGCCCACCCGTCGACTTGGCAGAGCCGCACGCCACGCCGGGTCCGAGCCACCCTTCTCCTCTGAGTTTACACACCCCTTCCCGGGCCTCTTCCCTGTCCACCTGCATTCTCCCCAGCCGGGATGGATGAGATCCCTGCCAGCCGGGCTCCTGAGGTCAGAGGAGGACCTGGCCCATCGCAGATCCCTGCCTGCAGCCCCCCGACGCTGTCCTCCCTGCCCTGGCAGAGCCACGCCACACCAGCCCGGAAAGCGCCACCTGCCCCCGGACCAGCCTCAGTCCCTCAGCTCCTCACAGGGCCCCCAGGAGCCTCGACACGCCCCTCCTCATTTCTGCTTTTGTACCTCAGGGAGCAAGACCCTCTCCGAGGCCTCTGCCGGGCCCTGCGGGACCCCCGCTGCAGGACTCCCATGAAACGTGTGCCCGGACCGCTGGCTGCTCACCTCCTGGGGGCAGCCGAGCAGGGGGGCCCTCCCGGACCGGAGGTGCCTGGAGGGTCCCCAGTTCCCACCTCGGCTACCTTGCTGCTGCAAGGTCCCGGCCCCGTCCCACCCCTCAGGTCAACGTGCCCTCCCCACCCCATGAGTCTGGAGCAGGCCCTCAGGAGGAGCAAAGGTTACAGCTCTCAGCCCTCCCTGCCCAAAACAGACAAGGGACGAAGGAGAGAGGCCTGGGGAGCAGGGAGTGGCTCGCTGATAAATACACATGGGGTCAAGAGGACACAACAGGCGACTTCCCTGTCGGTCCAGCGCTTAAGACTCCATGCTTCCACTGCAGGGGGCACGGGTTCGATCTGGGAACTAAAATCCTACAAGCGGCGTGGCGCGGCCAAAGAAAAAAATAGAAGACAGAACAGGAAAAGGGGCACCGGGAACTCGGGTGGGGCGACAGGAAGACCCTGGCAGTGGGTGGTCTCCATCCCCGTTGACACCGCCAGCAGAGGGCTGGGCTGTATTTATTTACAAAGTTAAAAGCAGATCAAATACTGGCTTCCTTCCTGCTTCTCGGTCAGCTGCAGCGTGAGGCAGCCCTGGAGCCCTCACCACATCGCATGGTGTCTGCAGAAGCCTCCTTCCCGGCTCCTGCCCTCCTCTCCCGGTCCCACACCCCTTCCTGGTCCCAGGGCAGCAGCACAGTGGTGCTGGTGGTGCAGTGCTGGGTGCTTTCACAGACAGCAGCCCACATCCTTGCGGGGGGTCCTGCCAGGTAGGCATCGCCCCTCCGGGAGAGGCTCAGAAAACTGGGCGGGGAGGGAGGTCCAGGTCTCACCAAAGGGCCCACAGGCTCCACGGGACACGGCTGACTCTGGACCCCCACATTCATCCTGAGCTTTGAGCCCTCCTCCTCCTGCTGCCCTGTGTGCTGAGAGCAGGTTCCATCTGTGCGACGGGCCACTGGTCCTGGGGCTCCGTGTCCAAGGCTGGCTCCTTTATTTGTAGCAGAACTCGGGTATAGTCAGAGGATGTCTGTGGTGCTACAGGGAAGTAAGTTCCCCAAACAGTGAAAAACCCTCAAATCTTTGATGTAGCAAGTGGGTATTTTTGCCAAATACCTGCTGACCTTTGACCGGCACAGCCTCTGGGCCAGGCACAGGGCTGACCACCCACCCACATCATCTCCTTGAATCCCCCCCCATCCCCTTAGGGGGCAGGAACTTCCAGATGCCCATTTTTCAGACAGGAAAACTGAGTCTCCGAGAGAAAAACTACACCCAGGTCCGCCGTGTGACCTGCCCAGTTCGGTCACCTTCCAAACACATTTCAAAGCGAAGACATTTTTAAAAAGCCAAACTGATAACCGTATGACTCAGCAATTACCCTCCTGAGGTATGTAACTCAAAGAGATGAAAACAGGTATTCAAACCAAAACTTGTACCAGAATGTTCAAAGAGCACTCTCTTTTGCAATATTTCAAAACAGTCAAAAGGTAAAACAACGCAACTATCCCTCAACTGATGAATGGATCGGGAGGGATAAATCAGAAGCCTAAGGGTGAACACACACCCCACTATATATAAGACAGATAACCGACAAGGACCGACTGTATAACACAGGGAACTCCACTCAATATTCTGTGATAATCTATATGAGAAAATAATTTTAAAAAGAATATATGTACATGTATAACTGAACCATTTTGCTCTACACCTGAAGCTAACACAACATTGTAAGTCAACTATACTCCAATAAAATAAAGCAAAAAAAACCTGATGAATGGATAAGCACATTGATATACCAAAGTGGTCTATCCATACAAGGGAATATTATTCAGCCTTAGAAAGGAAGGAAGTATTTACACAGGCTACAGCATGGATGAATCTCCCAAACATTATGCCAAGAAGGCAGCCCCCAAAGACCCCACTTACTGCCTGATCCCATTTATATGAAATGCCCAGAGGAGGCACATCCATAGAGACAGAAAGCAGGTGCCTAATGAGTATGGGGCTTCCTCTCAGGATGATGAAAATGTTTGGGGGGACTTCCCTGCTGGTCCAGTGGGTAAGACTCTGCACTCCCAATGCAGGGGGCCCAGGTTTGATCCCTGGTTGGGGAACTAGATCCTGCATGCCGCAACTAAGAGTCCGCATGCCGAAACTAAGACCTGGCGCAGCCAAAAAATAAATAAATAAATATTAAAAAAAAAGAAAGAAAATGTTTGCGAACTAGATAGAGACGGTGGTTGCACATTATGAATAAACTAAGTACCAGTGAGTGGTTCACTTGAAAATGTTTAGTTTTCTGTTGTATAATTTCATCTCAACAACATAAAACAGAACAAAACGGACCTGATTTTCTCTCTTAAACAGGGACCTCAGAACATAATCCAGCCATTTCCTGAAGACCCGGAGCATCGTTCCGGACAGAGGTCAGTACGGCCTGGCACTGTAACCCCAGGCCACCCACGGGCAGTGAGAGGCTGCCGCGCTTTCTGAGATATCTGGGTGGTTCTTCTGTTTTCTCCTCCACCGTCAGGCTGGCAGCTGTCCCTTCCTGCAACTACACCACGTGGGTCAAAATCCTTTCCATCGAGACATCCCCCATCCAGTCAGCCACTGCATCCTGGCAAGAGCCTGCCGTCAGAGCCCGTGGTTCTGTGGGAGAAGGAGGGGCAGAGAGGGCACCCCAGGAACCAGGACCTCTCAGCCTTCATGCTGCCACCCCAACAATGACATCACCAGGCCAGCGTGGCAAGTCCCAGCTGCCCGGGCAGGGGGAGCTCACAATTCAGACTAGCGTGTGCCACACAGAGGGCCCTGAGGCTGGTTAAGTCCCCACAACAGGCCGGAAAATGCAGTCGGGAGGGGCCTGAGCTCCTCTCCAGGCAGCCCCAGGTGCCCAGGCTGAGCTCTTGGGGTGGTGGGCCGACAGCCCCTCCCACCCAGGGTTTGGGTTCCAGCTGGGTGGAGCTTGAATTGCCTGAAGGTCAACTCTGCCCAGGACTTTCAGCACTAAAGCCCGAGTGCCCCCAGTGTGGGCAGACGAGGACCCTCCCCAGTCAGCATCTAGAACATTATCAAAGGACTCTCTTCTGTCTCCAAGGACCCACCTGAGCCTTTTGCTCCCAGATCCTCGGGAAGGGAAAGATCACTTATGCTCTGGGCCTGGGCCGGAGCCAGCTGGTGCTGGGAGGGGCGGGCGGAGGCTGCAGCACCAGCTGCGGGGAGCTGCAGACCTCAGGCCAGGATGATGTGACTGTTACTCTGCACAGCCTGACTCTGTGACCACGGCGGCAGTTTGCCCTCAGACAATCAAACTAATGTATGTACTGAGCACCCAATACTCAACCAAGACGTAGGGCACCCCTGACTCATGCTGGGCACCACAGACCCAGCCCCTGCCCCCGGGGGCTGCAGAACCCCAGGAGTCACGTGACACATGCATCATGGCAAGGCCACCGATGAGGGGCAGCTGGACCCTCAGGCGGGCAGCAGAGACCGTCTCCCCGAGGAAGTGACCATGGAGTGAGGGGGCAGACGCTAGTTCCCCCAGAACGCGAGGCAGGAAGGACAGAAGAGGAGGCCGTGTGAGGATGGGGGCAGAGGCTGGAATGATGCGGCCACAAGCCAAGGAGTCCGCGGGGCCACCAGAGCTGTACACGGCCCGGCCCCAGCTTCACTTAGTAAAGTGAAGCTTACTTCACCAAGTAAGTTGGACTTACTTCTGCCTCCAGAACCGGAGAGCACACACATTTGTTGTTTAAGCCAGTGTGATAATTTGTTATGGCAGCCACAGGACACTGACACAGATATAGCCCATGGCCTGGAAGTGGTGCCACGGAGTCACAGAAAAGAGACGGCCGACCCGAGGGATCCAGAAGGGCTTTACAGAGGTGAGGTCCATATGAGACAGAATGACTGGGCCTTCAGCCAGCAGAGACGCTGGAGGGGGTCGGGGCCTCCAGGGTCCCGCATGCGGGAGGCTGGGAAGGTGATGTGCGGGAACTAGAGGAGAGGCGGCAGCAGTCCTCCTGGGCAAGCTGTGAGCTGCGGGCCGAGGACTCGGGCTTCATTTAGGAGGAATCAGGGGCCTCGAAGGTCTGCAGCAAGAGTGGGGCCCGGGGGCCGGCGACACTGGCGGGATGTCTGGGTGTGGCGCTGGAGGAGGGACCAGCCGGAGGCTTCTGTGACGGTCACTCCAGGTGAACCGGTAGAGGGCCCAGCTTCAGTGGGAACAGACAGCAAGACATGGACACACAACAGACAGGGCCAGACCGAGGGGCTTGGACGGAGGGGAGGAACAGACCTCAGGGAAGGAGGTGGGAGGAGCGCAGTGGTGAAGGCAGCAGGATGGCACCTGCAAGGGGGCAGCGCCAGGCACAGGACCGTGGTCTAGGAGTGGAGGGGAAGCCATCAGCGTGGTCCCTCCTTGCTGGCCCAGGTGCCCGGCCAGGAGCCAGGTCACGGTCACTGCATGGCTATGCCCCCCTCCCCCAGCCCATTCCCACTCCAAAGAAGAAACACGGAGGGTAGGAAAGAAAAGATGGCAGGAGGGAAGGGCTCCCTACCTGGTGGACACCACATGGAGCCCAGCCCAGGGCCCAGCCACCGGCAGGAGGACCCACCTTCCCCACTTCCGCCTCGGCACTGCCCCTCCTGCAGGAAGCCTGGGGAGGGTCCAGAAAGGAGGTACGTGTACACCGTGTTCACAGCAGCATCATTCGCAATGGCTGAAAGGTGGGGTCAACCCACGCGTCCATCGGCAGAGGAATGGATGAGCCAAATGCGGTCCAGCGACAAAATGGAACATCACTCAGCCTTAAAAAGGCAGGAAGTTCTGCTCTACCTGATGGGCATGGATGAGCCTTGAGGACACTATGTAGTGAAATAAGCCAGTCACAAAGGACAGATGCTACAGGGTCCACTGGTCTGGAGACATTGGTTTGCTCAGGCTGCCATAACAAGATCCCACAGACTGAGTGGCTTAAACAACAAAAACTTAATTTCTCCCAGTTCTGGGAGCTGAAGTGTGCCAGCTGGGTTGGTTCTAGGGTGAGCTCTCTTTCTGGTGTGCAGATGGATGGGCTCTGGCTGAGTCCTCATCCGGCCCTGTCTGGTTGCATGTTCGTGGACACAGTGAGTGTAGCTCACTACTACCATTGGGGGTTAGGGCTTCAACAGATGAACTTTAGGGGGACATCAGTCCATGACAATCAGTCCACGACCTGTGAGGTACCCAGGTCAGGTAAATTCACAGAGCCACAAAGTAGAATGGTGGTGCCGGGGGGCTGGGGGAACGGGGAGTGGGGAGTGACTATTTAATAAGGACAGAATTTCTGTTTGGGAAGGTGAAAAAGTTCTGGAGATAGATGGTGGTGATGGTTGTACAACAACGTGAATGTACTTAACCCATTGAACTATACACTGAAAGATGGTTAAGGTGGTAAATTTTACGTCGTGTATATTTTAACACACACACACACACACACGCACACACACACACACACACACAAATGATCTGCCAGGTTTGGAGATTTAAGAAACAAACAAACAAAAGAAGGGCAGTGTTACGGGTTGCACTGTGTCCCCCAGGTTCATATGCTTAAGTCCTAACCCCATTATATCAGAGTGTGACCTTCTCTGGAGACAGGGCCTTTACCAAGTTGAAATGAGGTCATTAAGGTTGGGCACAATCACAACATAATCGTGTCCTTGCAAAAAGGGGAAATTTGGAGACAGACTGGCACACAGAGAGAACGCCCCGTGAACAGGAGGGCAGCTGTCTACAAACCAAGCAGGGCTCGGCACACCTCCACCCTCCCAGCGCACACGGGGCTGCGGCCCTGGCCTTGAGATTCCGCATTTTGTTTCTAGGCCCTGACTCTGCACCTGTTCCACCCACCTCCCCACACAGAGAGGACCGGGCACTCTGGCCCTCTCCTCCTGCAGCACGAGCCCTGGGCTCACCCCCTCTTCCTCCCCTGTCCGCCAAGCGAGGCCTGGCCCTGCCTTTCCCACAGGCAGAGGCCCTGGCACCCAGCCCCACGAGCAGCTCAGGGGGAGTGACCAGAGTACCCTTATCTCGGCCACCGGCCCGGAGGGCCCGTTTATCTCTCCTTTCCACGCGGTTCAAAGGAAGCTGGTGCTGAAGTGGTGCATGCAGGCACCGACTCCACAACAGGAAGATGGCGTGGGCGCGGGTCCCTCGGCACCAGCCGCCCCACGTGGTCACTCCTGCTGCCCAGGGACACACCTCTGGCCCCAGGGCTCTCCTGTCCGGAGGGCTGCCTCAGAGGTGGCATTTGTACTGTTGACTTGATTAACTGTTCTTAGAGCTCTCAGTAGACTGGACAAGGGGACATTCAGGGTGACCTGCCTGCAGCACCAGGGTCCAGGTGGGGCCGGCTGCTGGCAGCGCCTGGGGTAGACACCGTTTCTTACAGAGCTCAGTTTCCACCTCTGCCTCCGGGAGGGTCAGAGGTCCCGAACTCTGAGGCACCTGTGAGCAGGGGAGGGCAGAGGCCGAGAGGGGAGCCCACTCCCCACCTGCCGTCTGCTGTGGTGCCGTGTCTGCCCGGAGCCCCTTCGCTCATCAGGGCAGGAGGGACTCCCTCCCGGACCTGGGCAGAGCAGCCCCCAATGAGCCCAGAGCTGGAGTGTGGGGGGGGAGGTGGGGAGGAGCCTGGAGCCGAGTGCTCTCTGGTCCTCTTGGCACCATGGTGCGGCAACAGTCTCGGAGACCTCACTGCAGAGCCGGCACTGGGGCAGCTGGCCCAGCTGCTGCGGGGAGGATGTGCCCGAGTGTGTCTGGAGTGGAACTGAGATCAGCTCCCCTGAGACGTGTGTGAAGCAGTGAAAGAAGCAGTTTGGGGTTGTGCCTTGGCTGCCCCCTTCCACGTACATACAGGGGACTCCGGCCATGGGGGACCTGGACCAAAGGCATCACCGGAGCCCAGAGCAGCTCAGGTGGTGATTACTGGGGGGCTTCCTCTCTGTGCAGCTCCAGGACCACTCACTCGGTGGATCCCACCCTGCTTCTCTGACCCCACCGACGGCAGGCTGGCCAGGTGCAGGGCATGGGCTCTGCCAAAGCAAAGATGGCCGGCCGGAGACCAGACTGCGGGGCCCCTGCTTGGGGCTCTCACACCCGGGGACTCGGAGGGTGTGGGCTGAGTGCCCTCCTGCCCAGTCTGTGCTGGAGGCTGATCAGGGCTTTGATTTGGGGGAAATCCCTGTGGGTCTGGAGGAGGCCAGGGTGACTCAGGGCTTGGCCCTCATTTTCAACCTCTGGCATCACCTGCTCCAGCAGATAAGGGGGTGGGGGAGAACTGTAGGCCTAAGGAGTCCACAGTGAGTGACCGCTGGCCCCCAGTCTTCCTGAGCTCCAGCTCCCCCCTCTGAGGGCAGCCGTTACCCAAGGCTCATCTACCTTTCTGGCCTCTGCCATCAGGAAGCTTGGGGGCCAGGTGGCACAGTTCATGCACCCCAGGGACCTCAAACACTCCTTGGACCTTCATTTTTGTTTTCTTCCCATGGTCTTATTTCACAGTTTAATTTCTGAGAGCTGCCTCAGTCCTTCTGAAAACAGGCAAATAAAACCTACAAAAACACATGGTCCACCCAGCCTGGCAAGCTCCCTGGCCCACATCCTGCTCTCCTTCCTTGGGACCTGGAGGCCCTGGTGCAGTGGGAGCCCCTCCTCTGGGAGGGGCAGGGTGGGGCGTCTCCCGAGAAACCCTACAAACCTCCTCCTTAGGCTCCATAAGTGATTCATTTCCTACAAGTGTCCCGTGCTGTTTTCCAGCACAATCTCTGTTCTATATGAATCAAGATTCTGGCTCACACTTTCTGCCATGACTGATGTGAGTTTTCCCTTTATTCTTCCCACAGGGCCCAAAGTCATTCTTCTATAAAAGTGAGTGAGTGGTGTGTGTGTGTGTGTGTGTGTGTGTTTTACCTCTGCTGTATGTGAAGGGAGCTAATACATTCTTTTTGTCTTACGGTGTGTCACCTGTGCTGATGGGTTCTTGGCAGAGTTGAAGGAAGAGTCTCCCAAGCTGCATAACAAATTTCTAGGTCTATGGTGATGGCAAGAAACAGCCAGGTTATGAAACTGAGGAGAGGAAGGTGGTGGGGACTTCTCCCGGTTACTAGGGCCGGGGTCAGCAAACTATGGCTCAATCCAGCCCACGGCTCGCTTTCGTAAATAAAGTTTTACTGGAACACAGCATGCTCATTGGTCTCTGCAAGACATACAGCTGCGTTCGCGCTGTGATGACGAGGTTGAGTAGCTGTGACAGATACCACATGGCTTGCAAAGCTGAAAATGTTTACTAGCTGGCTCTTTGCAGAAACAAGGTAGCTGACCCCTGGTTTAGGATAAAAAGCAGAGGTGGAGAGGCCCCAGAATAATGGCTCTATGTAAAGAGAGTCTCTTCTCAGCAGTTTTATCTTTTAAAATAGGTTTAATATGGAAATGCCAACCCCCTCATTTCCACCTGAAAGGGGCCAGAAAAACTGGGTCATGAGATCTAGGTCTGGGTGGAACTGATGTTAAACTTGGCTTGGGGACCAGGCCCAGGATCGGCCGCCGGTGGTAATCTGGAGGCGGCTGTGTATGTGCTTCCGTGACAGGGAGCTGCCTGCTGTGAACGCAGCTTCACCTTGAGCTTGAAAAAGTCCCCTCAAAGCCAAAACCACGCAAACCCTGAGCCGCCCGAACACACTGAGTAGTTGCAAGAGCATAAAGTAGAGCCTTGAAGAAAGCAGGTGAAGATGTGGCTTTGGACGGCCTGCAGCCTTGGACTGAAGGTGCCACTTGCTGTTGGCATTCTCCACTCTGCACCGTGTGCCTGGTGGCAGCAGGCACTGTCCTGTGCTCCGCCTCAGCAAGGCCCAGCCGTGTAGCTCCCCTGACCACAGAGGTGAGGAGGGAGCCTCCCGGAGAGAAAGGGGAATAGCCGGCGTTTGAGCTGCCGGGGGACAGAAGGAAGAACATCTTGACTGCAAGCACGGTTAAACACGGAAAAGCTGTCAGGGGAGTGTGAGAAATTCCCATCTGGGGAGGGCTCTGGGGAGGATGAACCGTATGCCTGGTGACCGGCATTGGCCTCACTGGCCCCCGGAAGAAAACCTTTCCCCCTCTCTGATTCAGCAGCTCTCTCCCCCCAGATCCCCTCCCCGCCACAAATCGTTGGCTGATCAGATCCCAGCAGCACAGAGCCCCTGAGAACGTCTAAGGCCCTGAGTTACTGGAGGTTTCTTTTCTGGGATGGTTCTTGAACTGAAGAAATCTCCTGGGAGGCAGGACCATCTCACGAGGTCCTGATGCCTGCTGTGCTGAGCCTCTGTCAGGCCAGCCCCAGGGTGGCCTTGTCAGCCCTGGAGTGGTTATGGGCATGGGCGTGGGGGTGGGGGTCCCAGCAGGTTCCATTGAGAGGAACCCAGACTCTGGTCATCAATGGTAACAAATGTCCCACTCTGGTGGGGGGAGGGGGCGCCGATATGGTGGCAGGTGTGCCTGAGTGGGGGCAGGGGGCATATGGGAAATCTCTGGACCTTCCTTTCAAAGTGCAGTGAACCTAAAACTGCCCTAAAAGAAATAAAGTTTTGGGCTTCCCTGGTGGCGCAGTGGTTGAGAACCTGCCTGCCAATGCAGGGGACACGGGTTCGAGCCCTGGTCTGGGAGGATCCCACATGCCGCGGAGCAACTAGGCCCGTGAGCCACAACTACTGAGCCTGCGCGTCTGGAGCCTGTGCTCCGCAACAAGAGAGGCCGCGATAGTGAGAGGCCCACGCACCGCGATGAAGAGTGGCCCCCACTTGCCGCAACTAGAGAAAGCCCTCGCACAGAAACGAGGACCCAACACAGCCATAAATAAATAAATAAAATTAAAAAAAAAAAAAGAAAGAAAGTTTTTAAAAAAGCAAACAACAACTACAAAGAAGTCACTGCCAGGACGTCCCTCAAGTCCTGAGATTCCTACCCCATCCTCCTGTCCCTATCTGCCTTTCAGAGCCCCTGGACGGCTATTTCACGTGATTTGTCCAGACATTTTAGCTGGGGCGAGTGGGAAGGTTGGTGCGCTTTCTCCACCTCCCCTGGAACTGGGAGTTCACACTTCTGCCTTTGACTCTCCTCCTTTGTGTGTGGAGGTACTCCCTGGATTGAGCTCCCGGGAGCTCTCCTGCAGCCCCTCCTGAAACCCCTGAGCCTGGCCCAGCTGACACTTGCACTGCAGATTCAGGCCGGCCCTCGGGGGAGCCCCGTGTCCCTAACAACCAGGATGGCGTCCAGCTTGTGATGCTGGGAGCCCCTCTCTGCCTCCCTGGTTTCCTCGGCCGCATGCCCTGGTTGGGCCCGTCCCTGCCCTGCCGCAGGACCCTCTGTGCATTTCCGAGGCCTGACTCAGAGGTCCTCACAGGGTGGCCACAGCTGCACGCTAAAGTTCCTGCCCACATTTCCAGGGGGAGAAAGGCTTCAGGCCACCTGTGCATGGAGACCTTCGCCAGCATGGGGATTCCTGGGGCCGGGGGATGCCAGAAGTTGTCCTACGAGCCAGCCCTGCCTTCCCAGCAGCCCCACGGCCAGCTGTCACCCACCCCTGCAGTTGTCCCGGACGCATAGCGGTCCTCTGTGGCATGTGCCCCCCGTGGTATGGGGTTCCTGCTTCTCTGTGGTGGGGGCCATGGGTGGAGCAGGGAGCACTGTGTCTGGGACCATCTGGAGGGGCAGAGGGTGTCAGGTGGTGATCGTTCCTCTCTGTGTCTGTTTTCCCATCGTCAGATGGCAGTGATTTGAGTAATCTGTAGGGCTATGCCGGGATTTGCAGTAAGGTCTGTAACAGCCTGGCACCTGGTAGGTGCCTTGGGAAGGAGGGGCTTTGCATCCGACACGATTTCCCTAGAGGGCCGGGCAGTGCACTTGCAGGGAGGCTGAGCTGGCTGTGCTCTCCCCGCCACCGCCCGCTGCCGTAAAGAGCAGGCCTGGAATCCAGTAGGAACGCGCCATGCGTTCTTCCCCGGATACTCTAGCCACCTGCCCCATCTGGCCGGGCCCGTGCAGCACGTGGGTCCTTGAGCTATGCCCCCACCCATGCCCATTCCCACATTTTTGCCCCGTTTTTAGAAGGAGGGTCGGACACCAGGCTAGAACGGCAGATGGGGGAGGGAAGTCCCAGAGGAGTAAGTCTTTGGGGTCTGCCACCCTCTCCCTCAGCCCTTTCCGGTTCCCCCTGTGGCCTTGCCTTGCCCGCCTGCTCCCTGGGGCGCCCTCAGCCGGTCCGAAGGCCGTTCATCCCCTGCACGCCACCCTGTCCATCTTCTCCAGCCTCCCCTCCCAGGGACTTGCTCTCCACCTATTAACTCAGACCTCAGCGTGAGCCCCTAACTTTTATGTTGCTCTCCAGCACTTGGAAGCCTTGAGACCCAGTGCTCAGGCAAGGACACTGTGCTGATCTTGGGTCCTGGCCCAGCTGGGCTGAGCACCCAGGCCCCAAAGGCCCCTGGGCAGGCACCTTCCAGGATGCTGCCTTGCCAAGAGCACTGCCCAGCACCTCCCCCTCAGGACGGGAGGCCAGCGGACCAGCTGAATCCTCTTTTTATTGATGAGAAGCCAGGGGCCCAGAGAGACACAGTAAATTGCCAAGGTCACCCAGCTGGGCAGCAGTGGGGCTGGGCTGGGGCCAAGCTCCGCTCTCCTCTGCATGTTGAGTTCTGCCCGGAGCCAACCAGCATGGAGGTGGCCACCCTGCCACCTGGAAAGGTTGGTGCCTTGGGGCAAACGGGGCCTGACCAGGTTGGAGGTCGCTCATCAGCTGTGTCCCTGTGGCTAGTCAGCGAGCCCACGTGATGTGCCTGTGGGCACATGTGGCCCCTCAGCCTTGAGGGGAGATGGCCAAGGAGGGGGACACAATTGCTGCTATGCTGTAAGGATGTGGGGAGGCTTCCTTAACGAGGTCCCACGTCGGGGGCCAGACCAAGGGGCTTCTGTCCTGCGTCAGTTTGGTGACCACAGTGGGAGCTGCCGGTCTGAGAAGCTGGGTTAGGCTCCCTTTGGTGGGTGCACGTGCCTCACACATGTGCACACATATGAACGCACACAGATGCACATGCACACACTCAGGCACACAGACACCTCTTTGCAAGGAAGGGGAGAACGTGGAGGGACAGAGATCCGCTCAGAGGGTTTCAGCCTGGACTTGGTCCAGAGCCTCAGAGAGAAGAATCTTTCCGGACTCTCAGGATCTGGTGGGAAATCTCCCGTGGGGCTCCTCTGCACCTGTCGTGGTCTCCCAGGCTCCTGACGTCCTCAGGGTGTCTGCGTTGGAGCATCCCGAGGGCCCACGTGCACCCCGGCTCCCGCTTGGATGCTTGATTCTTGAAATGCGCACGGAGCAGCCCGTGCAGGTGTTTCCACGCCGCCCCCACCGGCCCCCACCGGCCCCCTCCTGGCGCTGGCAGTTCCCTGCCCGGCGCTGACAGGCTGTTCTTGTTTGGAAACAGAGAAGACACCATCGCTGCTTTTCTTCCCCTTTCCCAACACATGAGGCTGCGTTGGGTGCTGCGTGTCAGGTGCTGGCTCTGCGTGTGCAAGTGGTGGGCGGCGCGCCCCCTCCCCATCAGCGCTTCCCCTCTGGGTCCCCAGGAAGCACGGTGACCTCGCCTGCTGTGCAAGGTGTGCCAGCCTGGACCATGGACACGTGGGGTCCCCGGGCAGATGCTGGAGGCTCTCCCTTTGTCACTAACCCAAAAAATCACTTCCAGTTTTTGTGATTCAGAAGTGAGCCCAGCCCCTCACCCCTCAGATGTCCTGAAACCCAGCCGGGTCCTCCGGTGGCCATCAACTGGGGAGGGGTGGTGGTGGTGGGGGGGGATCTGTGCGAGCACTTCTGCAGAGACTAGCACACAGCCAGGCTCTTGGAGAAGGTGGATGGCACTTGTACCCCGTTGTCTTATCAGGCTGTTGCCTTGTGGGTCCAGCACCCCCGTGGGCTGGTGGTTACGTGTGGGTGTGGTTTGTTTCTTTTGATCTGGCCCTGGGCTGGTGAGTGAGTGGGGTGGGGGATAGCGCCTCCACAAATAGCCCCTGTGTCCCGATGGTCAGTGGTCTGAGGAGGGACAGGACTCGGACGAGTGTGTAAGGAGGGTTCTAGTATCTGGACGCAGGTTGTGAAGCAGGCAGAAAGTCGAAGGGGCTCATGCACGGTGGGTGGGAGAAAGAACCTGGGGGAATGACCCTTGGTGGGTGAGGGGGTCAGATTTTTCAGGGGGGCATCTCAGAGTGCCTTCCCCCCTGAAGGCCAAGGGGCTGCACCCGTGGGGGCTGACTCCCCAGGGCTGAAGGGCATAGTGGCTAGAGGCTGGCTTGTCACCCCTGCTCTGAGGCCTCTCATGTGACACTTCGCTGGGCACTGGCCAGCCCAGGTGCCTGCCAGGTTTTAATGCCCCCCCAGAGAAAGGCTGGTCCCACCACACAGGTTCCTTGAGCTCCGCCATCCGGTTCCATGTGGCTCGGGGCATGGCTGTCTCCTCCCCAGGATGCACCGTGGCTGAGTAGCTAGGAGGCCAGGGGATGCTTGTCTGCACTGCAGCTGCAGTGCTAATGCAAGCGGCCTCTCTGGAAGGGGTGGGAGGGAGCTGCTGGCTCGAGTCCAGCTGTCCAGATAGACCAGCTCCACCGTCTGATTGCCCCGGGTGACATTCCCTAGCCCCCAGCCCCCAGCCAAGAGCAGAGTGTCTCAGGCTGGAGTAAGGCGAGACCTGGAGACATACACCTGCATGGCTGGGACTAATTCTGAGTCTCCGAGACGCTTTAGAAAGCATGCAATGTGGGGAGGGTCCTTGTGGGCAGAGCCCTGGGAATAAGCAGTCGGGCTCCTTCATGGTGGCGGAAAGGGGACTGACAGCTGCTGGGTGCCTGCTGTGCGTCATGTGCTGCATGGGCGTGTGGCCTGATTGGTCTCCGCCGTCCTCCTGTGCAGGGTGGTGGCGGTGCCCAGTCTGGAAGTACAGAGACATCAGGTCAGTGACCTGAGGCAGTTGACTGGGGCCCAGGAGTCGGGCTTGTTTTCTTCAGGCCTGCTCGGGAAGCCCGAGCTCAGATTCTGTGCCTTTAACAGTACCCGCAGGAATTGCTAGCCTGTGGTGTGCGTGCTGGGCGGGGTGACCTGGCTGAGCCGAGCTGCTGTTCTACCACACGGGTATTTCTGGGAGAAGTGCCAGGCTCAGAGCTGGTGTCAGGTAGCCCTGGGAGCCCTTCCGGATGCCTTGTCCTCCCTGGATCACACAATTCTTGAGGGAAGGGCCTCTTCCTAGTGGATCTACACCTGATGGGCCCAGGGCCTCCTGCTGCGTGGTGGCCCATGCTGCCCTGTCTGCGGATTGAGTCTCTCTGGAGGACTCGTCTTCCCCAGGAGGTGTTCAGAACCAATACCCCAGGCCCCATGGGAACGGGCTCTCCTGGTGGCCCGCGGGTGGCCAGCTGGAGCCCTAAGTGGGGGTCTGGCAGCTGTGCCCACTGGGGGCAGCATGACCAGTCCCATTTCCTCCCACGGGCCAGGGCAGCAGGACAGGAGCCTGGCTGACTGCAGACTGAGCCATGGGGCTTGAGCAGGCTGTCACACCGCAATGACAACTGGGATTATCACTGGAGGTGGTAATTCCCACATGACAGTTTCAAGTTTCAGGTCAAGAGCTGAGGCTAGTCCTCCGTCTCCTCTCACATCTGGACAGAGATCCTCACCAGCTGACTCCCCTCCTGGTTCCTCAGCTGTTTTTGAGACCCTGAGCCCCAAGGGGTGGGGAAGCACCTCGCGTCCAGGACACCGGGGGGCCGCACCTTCCTGGTGGGTGGCTCTGAGATGGTGGCTTTCAGAGTGGACCAGAGGGACAGAATCACCCCGACCCACGGCGGCCCGACAGGTGCCACGGGCCCTGCTGACACATGACTCCCAGCCCCGGGAAGAACCTTCCCAGCAGCCCCATGAGAGTGGGCCCCGTCCCATTTCCCAGAGTGGAGCCCTCAGCCTGGCGTGGACGTAGAGGGCAGCACCGAGGGTGCAGTCGGGCAGGAGAACGTGGTGTAGTTTTCTGGGACATAGTGCCAGCAGCCGTCGCAGGCTGGACCACGTGAACAGCCGAGGCTTCCAATAATTACGATGTTTGTGCTTCTCGACGCGTCCCCCTCTGACAGGGGCCTGCTTGTCACCCCAGGGGTGTGTGGGTGGGCTGTCATTATCTCCACTTCACTGGTGGGAACGTGAAGAGATGAAACAAGTCCTCTGGCCTGCAGTGAGCCCGGCTTGTCTGTTGTCTCTCTTTTCCGAAGGGATGATTAGAGGTCAGGTGGGGGGAGGCTGGGAACAGATGGTGTTATGTTCCCTTTTCCAAATGTGTGAGTCCAGGATGCGCGAGTTCCTGGCACTCCCAGGATTCCTGGGCAGAGAAGGTTTACCAGAGGGAAAATGAGACTTTGAGACCCTGCACCTCCGGGTCTGTTCCTTAGCCTCTGACATCTGCTCACATCCGATACATCTCAAATTCTGGTGTAAAATACCAGATTAGCACTGCCTTGTCCCAGCCCACTCTGGGTTCAGTCCCAGGGTGTCTGAAATTGGTGATCCAGCTCAGGGTGTGGCTGGACCCATGAGGCTCCAGGAGGTAGCCTTGGCCGGGGAGACCTGCCTGCGTGGACCCCGCTTTGCAACTCAACTTGCCAGGTCTGGGGCTCAGGACCCATGGCTTCCACTTGTAAACCTTCAGCTTTTCTCTGAAAACAAGGTGCCAATGGCTCTCTTGCGAAGATGCTAGGATGCTCACTGGTTTGAGGCAGTGCACCTGGCCAGTACCTGTTGCGCCACTGCTGTGTGTTGCCTTCCACGGGTCTCAGAGCCCTTGCGGATGCACCGCCACGTGCAGGACTGTGCACATGCTCTCAGAGACATGTGAGGGAGTGGGCGTCCTCATCTATGAGATGAGGCTCAGAGACGCCTGTGTGGACGGGCCAGAGCCCAGCCCCGAGCCACTGCTCCTCTCCCCCATGGGCTGCATGGGCACAGATACATGTACGCACACACACGCTTACGCACATGCGCTCACAGACGTGTGCACACCCACACCCTCGTGCACACATTCAGACTCCCTTGGTTGATCCCTCGTCCCACTGCTAGATGATGCCCCTTCCTCTGCTCTATTCGGAGATGCAGTCCAGAGACTCAGAGGGACTAAGGTGAGGGCAGGAGTTCCGCCCAGGTACCCACCCCACCTCTGCCCAAGTGGGAGGCCCAGGCTCTTGAAACCAGCGTCCCAGGCCCTGATGACCCAGCTTCGGCCTCTCTGTTCTGCCGGAGAGGGAGGCTCAGGCTCTTGAAACCAGTGCCCCAGGCACCGATGACCCGGCTTCGGCCTCTCAGTTCTGCTCGGGGCCTGTAGCTGCCCCCTTCCACCCAGGCACGTCTTCCTGCGCCCTTTGCCCTTTGCCAAATCCCACCCACCCTTACCCTGCTCCACGAGATCTCCACCCTTCAGCTCATGCTGGAACAATCCCCCTGCCCTGAACTTTCACTTAGCATCTGTGCAATTTACTGACGGTCACAGAACCTTTCCCACCATCTGCTGTGAACTATCACTTTACTTCTCATTTTAATTCTCAAATATTTGTGTTCCATCTCCCACTTAGGCTGGAAACTGCCCGTGTCAGACTTGTCTGTGCCTCACTGTGCCTTGGAGGGGGCCCAAGACAAGACAGGCAGGTCTCCCTTCCCTCTGCAAACATTAACTGAGCGCCTACTACGTGCTCCGCATTGCCCCGGGCAATGGGGATGCGGGAGTGAACACAGCAGGCTGTGACCGCAGGACTCCGGGAGCTTGCTCTGGAGGGAGACCGACAGGAGGGACGGGTGTGGGAACCCTGGACAAGTGTCACTTTTCATAATAAAGATGACTCCCCCATCCCCAAAGCTGCCTGTCGAAGGCAGAGAAACCAGTGAACCCAACCGGGAAAACAAAAGCTACATTCGCCAATAGTGGGGGATCTGTCCTGAGTCTTAAGAAATAAAGTTTCCTTCACCCTGGAAGTGAGATCCCTAAAGACCTGAGGGAGCTGGGACCTTCCTTAAGAGGCACTGAGCAACGTGGGTGCCCTTATCTGGCCTCTGCCTTTGGCAGGCACATGGGTAAAAGGGGGCTACCTGTTCCCCTCCCACCAGGTCCTACAGGATCCCCCAGCCCCTTGCTCTGAACCCATCATCTGGGATCCCTTCTGTGAAGACATCTCCCATCCACCCTGGGGTGAGGTGTGTGTGCAGAAGCAGGAGACCCACCATGTACATCACTGCCAGAAGGAACTGGGGTGAAGATGAGAAGGTGGGAAGCAGCGTGAGGACCGGGCAGGGGGAGCTGGAAATGGCCCACCCAGGGCTCCTCTGTGAAGCAAAGGTAACTCCGCTCTCCCTGGGGAGGGTGAGCCTTAGGGAAGAGCATCAGAAACCTGCCATCTCCACCTGGGGTGTGAGCAGGTCATTTTACATCCACGTCTTGATTCTCCAATTTTTAAGAAAGGGAGTAAATTATGGATATGAAATCCTCGTACCCTGGGAAGAATGAAATATTGCAGCCAAAGCAATTCTGGTTCACTGTCAAGGCAGCTGGTACCAGGAGACAATAAGGTGACGTGAGCCCATTAGAGTGAGATACTCAACCCAAGGAGGCCTGGTCTGTGCAGACCCTGCCCCACCGCCAACGGATGGGCCCCACCGTCAATGGGCAGTGACGGTGGTAACAGGAGGCCTCCACTCTCCAGGTGGCAAGGCGGTGCACACATAAGCACTGGAGAGCCTGGACAGGCATGAGGAGGCATGAACGAGGGGCCGGGACAGGGCAGAGGAGGGAGTGGGGTCCAGGGGCAGAGAAGGACGTGGGGTGGGACAAAGGAGGCTTGTGAAGAAGGTAGCATCAGAGCTGGGCCCCAGAGGACAGATGGATCTGGGCAGGTGGAGACATGGCGGAGCATGGAATTCCAGGCGAAGAGATGGGGTTTGGGAGGCATGCAAGGGAGTAGGATCTCAGCGCTGGTGGGGAGGAGGGAGTTCTGCTCTGAGGGCAGCTCCCACGAGGCTGGGGAAGCGGAGTGCAGGTGTCCTGCAGGCCTGCCTGCCTGGGAAGTGCAGAGGCTGAGGCTCTGGGAAGACAATCTGGTGTGTACACAGGCTGGAAGGACAGGTCACAGGCACGGTGGGGGTCAGGCCTGCCCACTGGGCTCTGTGTGGGGCTGGTTTGGAGCACAGTGGGGAGCAGCCGGGTAGGAGCCTTGCTGCTAAGATAGCATCTAACGTCAGGGACAGGCCTGGAAGACGCCCTCCGCCCACTGAGCATCTTCGACTTTTTGCTGACTCGCTGGATCTCCAGCCTTGAGAAAACCCTGGCCGCTGGAAGATGCTCCCCTCCGCCCCGCCTGCTGCTGGTTTACACTCTCTGCTCCTCCACTTTCTCCCCTCCCCCCAGATTATTTTTAAAAGATTAGATTTCCTGTTTTCACTGTGGAGCTGGCCTGGCCCTCTGTCCATCCATGGCCGTCACTACCGGCGGGGCAGGGGCAGGGCAGGAGCGGGCGTGCTGCAGGCCCTTCCCAAGAGCCAGCTCCTCGCCCTGCACCCGCTGGGCCCTGTAAACACCATGTCCTCCCAAGCAGGGCCGGCGGCGATCTCTCCCACGGGCCCGGGGCCTCGTAATGGAACAAGTAAATAGGTGATTCAGCCTAGCTGCTGACGGCCACTCACCCTCGGAGCTGGCTCACTCCAGCGTGGATAAAACAGCCCTCTCCACCTCTTCTCCCTTCCCCTCCCCTCCCCCAGCGCTGGGGCCTGGGCCACCACCTGGATGTCCTGGGCTGAAAGCAAAGGATCCCCACTATGAGAACCAGGGTCCACCACGCCTGTCCAGTCCCTTGTGGCTTGAATTGCCGTCAGGCTGGTCCTCAGCCACCACTGCCCCAGACAAGTTTCAGGGCTCCCAACCAGGTCCACTGTGCTGCAGAGAGGACCAGACCCCTGCTTGTAGTCACCCCTGAGACCAGGAGGGCCTGAGGCAGTGCCTTCCCAGCTGTCCGGACCCTATGGCGGCCCCCAAGGTGGGAGCCAAGCTGGGACGATGTAGGGGAGGGGGAGTGTCAACCAGGTTCATCTGCCTTATATCCTGGGGGTGTCACAAATTCTGGCTAAGGATTCTGCAGCTGTTAAAGAAAAAGTTGAAAAACACTGGGTCAGGGAAAAGAACTCAGTTTCTGGGCGATTCCTCCCAGCTGGGCACCAGGCAGTGTTCTGGATTACCTCCCGGAATCCTTACAGGGTTCCTGGGGGACGGGGTGGGGGTGGTGAGGAGACAGAAGCTCCAAGGCTGGCCACCTGCAGCAGCAGGAGCAGACCTGAATGCTCACCCAGCTCTGAGGGCTCCCCCCTGCCCCTGACCCGCCCGGGGAGCCAGGGCACCGGCAGGGCCTGCAGATCAGGCCAGAGGGGGGGGCCAATGGGGTCCTGAGGGCCTGGGTGCCCAGGAGGAAGAGAACAGTGAGCACAGGAAAGCCAAGAAGGGGGCAGGTCCCCATGCAGCAGGGGGGGATTTCTCTGACCAGAGGAGGGTTAGTCAACAGCCTGAGTTTCCCCTAGAGCGAAGCCCACGAGCTCCGGGCAGGTCCAGACTGCTTCCCTGCTCCCGGGGCACAGTTGTGCAAGATCCAACTTTTCGCCATGAGGCGGAGATGCAGGAACCTGGGCCACGGCTCTCTCTCCAGCAGGATCTCCCACCCACTGACCGGCCACGGCCCAGAGCCCAGGCTGCGTGGGAACGCCCTTCCTCCCTCCAGTCCTCACGACCGTCCCACGTGTAGGCGGAGTGCGGTTTCCCGTGTACTTATTTGATTAACTTATTATTTTGAAACACTTTCAAACTCACACAAAACTGGAAAGCAAAGTACAAAGAACCATTTGTTTAGGACAGCAATGACCTAAAAAGGGAAGCCGGGACGATAGACAAATACACCTCCTGCCCGCACTGTCCTCAGACAACAGGGGCCCCATGATGCCCCCTCATCCTATGAGGATGCTCAGCTGGTGCTGGCTGGGGCCACGCCTGCCTCTCGAAGGTGGTCAACCAACACCTCCAATGGCCTGGGTCCCTTCATGCCGCCCAAGGCCCATCCACCCTCTGTCCAGGTGACAAGGCACAATGGAGCTGGAAGGCGCCCACTTACTATCTTCTTCCCAGAGTTCAGGCCCCAGTGTCCTGCACCAGCCAAGACTGCACGTCTAGGGGACCTAACAGTTGGGCCCCCCACGCCATCATTCTCAAGCTAGGCACCCAATGGCTGGCGTGCAGAGAATTTTATTTTAAGCCTATTACATAAACATGGCAGAAGGCAGCATAACCAGGGCACCAGGAATCACACCCACCTGTGTCCACACACTGTGGCCATGGGATGCCACTACCCCTCCTGTCAAGAGGCAGAGTCGAGTCCTAGTTCTCCACCACCCTGGACCAGGGCTGGCCCTGGGACCTGCTTTGACCAATATGACAGAGGTGATGGGGTTTGAGTTCCACAGCCCAGACCTCAAGAGGCCTTGCAGCTTCTACCTTTGTCTTTGGAACCCAGGCTCCATGTGAAGGCGCTCAGGCTGGAATGAGGGCTGATCACAGGGAGAGAGAGGTCCCAGCATTCCACTGTCCCCACCAGATGACCACCCACCAATACACACACAGAGTCACAAGAGATTAAATCATGCTCTTTCAAGCCACTCAGTGTGGGGATGGTTTGTTACACAGCAAGAGATGACAGATACAAATCCTAACACATACAGCTCTGTGTGTCACTCTTTCTACTTAGGAGCTTGAACCACGTGGCTACATAATCTTCACTGTTACCGTGTGCCGATTACATCATAGTCCGCCCAGCTAATGTAGCCCCTTTCCTATTGCGGGACTAGTTTTACTTTATTTCCAGCTTTCCACTGTTATGAATACAATGAATCAGCTCGTATAATAATACCAAAAGGAAAAGGGAAAAAAAAGTCCTATTTCCTTAGGAAAATCTAGGGTGGGATTCCTGGGTCTCTGCTTATAAACATGTTAATGACTCCTAAACAATGTAGACACTGAGAATTCAGAGAAAGGGGCTGGGAATAAACTTGGCTTTGCAGAAACCAGGCATCTGTATTCTGAAGCTAGGCCAGCTCAGCCAGATTTCCTGAACCTGGCTAAATTCAAGGGAATCTGGTTATTCTAGAAAATGACCCAGGTTTCCAGGAAAGGGCCAATGCCCGGAATCTCAGTCACTGCCTGATTCCTTGACTCCCTGGTCCCATAGCTTCCTTACACATCCCCATCACCTGAAGGCAGGCTCCCCGCCTCCAATTCCTGAACTGCTGACTGCAGGGCAGGACCACAGTCCACCTCAGGGCTGAGCCCACACTGTTGGTGCTGCTGGGAGGAAGGCACCTGCCCACCCCATTCCACTCAGGAAGCAAAGTGTCAAAACCAAACAGGGACAGGTGTCCCTGTCCCACCACTACACTGGCTTTGTCACTGACTGGCTTGGGGGAGCCGGATCACCCAGAAAACCACTCCACCATCTCCCTGGAACCTGATCGGAGGTTTGCCACATCCCAGGAGCGGCTGGCTCAAGTTTCCTTGGCAGAGAAAGTGGCTGGAAACGGCGGTGGGACTCGCCACCAGAAACACCCCTTTCCAAGAACTCCTGCCCTGTCCATCAGCCACCTACCACATCCCAGAGGGCTGTGCTCAGGAAAACGGTGCCCTCTCCCATCCCCCATCAACAGCAGCTGAGTGGTGCCCTGGGTGCTCCTGCAGGCGGGTCCTGGTTGCAAGGAATCAAGAGTAAAAGCATTACAGCCACGTTCACAGCAGCCAAAGGAAGACACAACCCAAGGGTCCACCGATGGATGAATAGATAAGCATAACGTGGTCCCTCCACACAAAGGAACATTATTCAGCCTTAAAAAGGAAGGACATTCTGACACCTGCTACAATGTGGACGAACGTTGAAGACCTCATGCTGACTGAAATAAGCCAGACACAAAAGGACAAGTACTGTAGGATTCTACTTCTGTGAGGTGCATGGAGCAGTCAAATCCATAGAGACAGAAAGTAGAAGGGGGGTGCCAGGGGTGGGAGGCGAGGGGGGAGTTAGTGTTTAATGGGGACAGAGTTTCAGGAGGAAGGTGAAAAGTTCTGGAGTTGGACAGTGGTGATGGTTGCACGACAATGCGAACGTACTTCATGCCACTAAGGTGTCACTTAAATTTTTTTTTTTTTCTTTGCGGTACACGGGCCTCTCACTGTTGTGGCCTCTCCTGTTGCGGAGCACAGGCTCCGGACGCGCAGGCTCAGCGGCCATGGCTCACGGGCCCAGCCGCTCCGCGGCATGTGGGATCTTCCCGGACCAAGGCACGAACCCGTGTCCCCTGCATCGGCAGGCGGACTCTCAACCACTGCGCCACCAGGGAAGCCCCATTGCTTAAATTTTTTATCACAATTTTAAATGAAGAAGAACAAAAGCAAAGTTCTGTGACAGACAGAAGTCTTGTCTTTAACCCCCTCCAAATGCAGGTTTGGACAACACAGGCTCACACCCAGGCTCTGAGCCAGAGTGCCCCCTCACCTCACCCCGCATCTGCTGACGAAACAAGCTGGTCATTCCGGGGACCGAGTCTGTGTCTCTGCTCCAAGAAGGAAGTTGTGCCAGGCTCCCTGCCCAGCCGACTCCACCTTGGAGAAGACACAGGGCACCGACCTCCAGGAAGAACCTGCCCCCAGATCCTCGGCCGCCACCCCCGGGACAGCACACACACGGGTCCTCGGAGCCACGTGGAGACCGCCAGGCCAGGACGGGTGGGAGGCCGAGCGGGGCTGGGCTCAGCTAGCGGGGACCCTTTTCATCTGTTTCATGTACTGAGGTGTCATCTAAAATGTCATTTGAAAAGAAGGGCTGTGCTCCTAGAATGAAACCGAAGCATTTGAAAAATCACTGCTTGGAAACGGACTCTGGGCGTTTCCAACTCTGATGGAAAAAGGCAGCTTCTCATCTTCCACGGCGGTCTCTTAAAGAAAAAATAAAACCCACACTTCCAGCCAGCTGATGAACCAGACAACACCCTCCCCGCTCTCTGTCATAACAACAATAACACGAGAATAACAAGTGTTATGAAGCACCGAGGCGCGCCGGCAGCCGGGCTAAGTGCTTTTCTCGCGTGCACCATCTCACTGGACCTTCACACAAGCCCCCGAGCGCATGACTGCTCTGACTTCTAGTTTACAGATGAGGAAACGTAACCATCCTTCTTGGATTCTCAGATACGGATTTTCCGAAAATAAATATTTTTTTTGGCCATACCACGCGGCCAGGGATCAAACCCGTGCCCCCTGTAGTGGAAGCGTGGAGCCCTAACCACTGGACCGCCAGGGAAGTCCCCCGAAGATTTCGACGTGACAAAGCGGGATCTCTTGCTCCTCCCTGCCTCTCACGATGCTAACTGGCAGCGTGGTCTTCCTTCTCAGCGGCCACCGACGGAGTGTCAGGTGAATGCAATGACCAGTGATGTCCCCAGCTCTGTGTCCCTTGAGGGAGGGGCTCTCCACACCCCTCAGCCCAGCCCCTGCCTCACCCAGACCCCAGGGCTTGGGAGCTGGGTCAGCAATGCTGCCACCTACGGCCTGGCCAGTGCCCACCTGGGCCTGGGACCTTCCCATTGAGCCCAGGGCTGTGAGGGTCCTGAGGGCTGCAGGGGTCAGTGCATCTCCTCCGGGATGGCTGCCCTGCTACAGCCAGGCCCCACCCAGACTAGCAAGGGGACCGCGGGCAGATGAGCCCACACGTGGGAGGCTCTCGCAGGGCCTCCCCAGGATGCTGCTCCGGGGGTGGGGGAGCCTGGAAGTCTCCAGAGAGAGCACTGTCCTTTCTCGTGCCTTCTGTAGCCCCCACCCTCCCAGCGATGGAGAGAAAGCCCGCCGGCCCTCACATCTCTGAGTCCTCTGCAGACGAGACACTGATTTATGAGCAAATAATTCATCCCTCGGTCTGAGTTAAGACTCGGCGCTAGGCGTGCAGCTTGCAGCTGCCACTGCTCTTGGCCCGAGAGCAGGTGCATCCAGCTTGCTCTTCAAACAAGGGGATAAACCAAAGCACAGTCATAGACGCCTGTGTCGGTCAGAATCAGAGCCCGTGGAGGTCGTGGGGTGGGGGTGGGGGTATGCTCACGGGAGGGCCCGGTCCACGGACACATGTCTACGCCGCCGCCCGGTGTCAGAAGCCGCTGCGTTCCCAGAGTAAAAACTGTGCTCCTGTGGGAGAGCCCAGCCCCCAGGGGCTTATTCTAGGCTGGTGCACCTGCGGCAACAGCTCTGAGAAGTTTCCAGAAGCCCGCGTGCTCCCTGCTGAGGCCCGGGGCCCTGGACAATGGGCATCCCTGTAGGTACCAAATACCACAGCGGTTCCCAGGGACACGTGTCAGCAGTCACAGGCAAGGACAATGGGCAGCAAAGGGATCCAGCTGTGATCACAGCCCACCCTGCAGGTCTTTCTCCTGCAGAGCTGGCGTGTCTGCCAAACCCAGCAGCGGTCCTCCAGCTACTGCCCCGCAGCTTTCCTCCCGCCTCAGCCCCCTCCCAGGGGCCGGGACAATCCGGCAGCAAAAACAACAAAGGGGACTCAGCAGCTGGATTCACGGGGAACAGAGAGGCACCCAGGAAGCTGCAGGCCCCTCTCAGAGGCTGAAGGGTCAGACCTCCCATCCACCTGCGCATTCTGGGATCCAAACCCTTGCGGGAGGCCAAGGACGGGAGAGCAGGGACCCTGGTTATGGGGAAGGGGAGCCAGGAGAAGAAGGGGATTGTTCCCTGGTGCCCTGAGGGGAGCAGCCCCAAACCCAGAGAGAAAGGCCTGTGCTTGGGGAGGAGCTGGGGACATATTCTGAGGAGCAGCTCCTCACCCTCCATCTGCCCTCCCAGGATGCGGGGTGACCTGGAAGACAGGTCTTCCAAAAGAAACCATAAAAAAGGGCGGTGCCCACCAAAAGCCACATATCGTAGAACTCATTTGTATGAAATGTCCAGAAAAGGAAAATCCACACAGAGAGAAAGCAGTGTCAGGGCTAAGGGGAGGAGTGGGGAGAGACCACTGATGGGTGTGGGGTTACTTTGGGGGTGATGACAAGGTTCTGGGACTAGAGAGTGATGGTGGCTGCATCACTCAATCTGTGGATCTATAAAGGCCACTGAACGGTACACGGGCAGCAGGGGAACTAGACGGCATGTAAGTAACATCTCAGTAAAGCTGTCAGAACAGAACAGAAAGGAAAAGGAACAGTCCACACATCAGTTGATGAAAATCCATCTCAGTAACAAGAGGAAACAAGGTATCATACACAACCACCTGGATGAGTCACAAGGGCCCTCCCGAAGTGAAAGGAGCTGGATCCAAAAGGCTCCGCACTGTAGGACTCCATTTGTTCCACATTCAGGAAATGGCAGAACCAGAGGGAGAGGAAGTACCTCAGTGGTTGCCAGGGGCTGCAGGTGGGGTGGGAGGGGTGTGTATACAAGAGACGCGGTGATGGAGCTTTTGGGGGTGACAGCAGTTTCTGCGGTGACGGACCTCTTGTGTATCTTGACTGTGGTTACGCCACTGCCGTCACTGAACAGTACACCTAAAAGAGTGACTTTTACTGTCTGTGAATTACGTTTCAAGGCACGTATACCTCTACCGACATCATAGTATCTTTTGAATCTTTGGCATTTTTAAAAAAGAACAGGTAACTTATATGTTTTGTTTTTTTTTTTAACCCTCAGCTCAAAATTTCGTTTTCCTAACATGGACAAAATTTTCTGTAATTGGAAATCTGTCAAAAGAGAAAAGGGAATTGATTGAAAAACAAATAGGTGAAAAGAAAAATTTGTAACTATGTGTGGTGACAGGTGTTAACTAAACTTACCGCGATAATCATTTTGCAACATATACGTATGTTCAAGTCGTTACGCTGTACAGCTAAAACAAATACAATGTGAAATGCCAAATATATCTCAATAAAAATGAATAAATAAACCAAACAGCTGAAGGGGGAGGCAAACAAATGTAAAATTCTGGTGCTAAAAAAAAAAAAAAAAGACTACTGAATTTGGAGACTCATGTTCACGGCAGCATGATTTCACAACAGCCAAAAAGTGGAGGCAACCCAAGTATCCATCCACAGATGAATGGATAAACAAAATGTGCTCCATCCATACAATGGAATATATAAAATTCAGCCTTCAAAAGGAAGGAAATTCTGACACATGCAACAACATGGATGAGCCTCAAGGACATTATGCTCAGGACAAAATGACAAATACTGTAGGATTCCACTCACATGAGGTCTCTAGAGGAGTCTGACGCATGGAAACTGAAAGGGGCCGGGGGAGGGAGTTTGGGGGGCAGGAGGCATTAGTGTTAACGGGGACAGAGCTTCAGTTCGGGAAGATGAAAAGTTCTGGAGGCAGATGGTGGAGACGGTTGCACGAATTAAGCATGAATATACTTAATGCCACTGAGCTGTGCACTTAGAAATGGTTAACACGGTCAATTTTATGTTATGTGTATTTTACCACAATTAAACAAACAAACAAACCCCAACGACTCTTTCCCACTGTCCTAAGTGACCGCGAGGTCCTGGCATCGCAGCCCCAGCCATGGCCTTCATGCAGCCACAGACCCGCCATGCCACGCAGACACACGCCAGGCGGGGAGGGGGGGCCCTGGAGGAGAAAGGGCTGCTTGTCTCTGCCCTTCCAGCCGCAGGTGTGCAGTGCAGACAGCCGCCCCAGCCCGGCCCGGAGGAGCCAAGTGAAGCGCAAAGGTCCACCAACACTGAGGCTCCAGCGCGTCTGCTCTGCAGGCAGACACAAAACTCCACACTGTCTGGACCGCTGCTCCCCAACAGGAGTCCGTGAGCCAAGAAGTCAAAGCAAAGGTGAGTGCAGGTAAGCCACACCTGCTCGGCCCAAGCGAGGCTGGCAGCCGCCCAGCTGAGGAGGAGTTCTGTCCAGGAGGGGCCCCGGAACCCACAGTGGCCCGGGCGGGGCACCGAGCAAGGCCCGTGGCTGCAGGGTGGCTCTCCCACCCCATCTTTCATGCAGGCGTCACTGGGGGGTTTCTCTGGCCCAGGGTGGGAGGCACACCAGATCTCCCCACCTCATTGCCAGCCAGTCCCTCATCCCAAAGCCATCCTCCAGCTGTCCCAAGCCTTGCAGAGCCCTGTTGTCCCACTCCTCCAGGGCTCTGTGCACAGGCTGCCTCCGTCTGAAATGCCCCCTCTCCCTATCCCCCACAATGGCCTAACACTCTCCTTTTCAGTGGGGTCCGTTCAAGATCCAAACAATTGGCCGTTCCCTCCGTGATGCCCTCTGTGAGCTAACCCAGCAGAGATACCCCTTCTTGGTGCCCACCTGGTACTGACCTCCACTGCAGCCCCCATTTATCAATGTCTATGAGCTCCCTGGGGTCATGGACTGTGTCGAGGCCTAAGCATGGAGTCTGGACCCCAGCAGGTGCTACACAAACTTCAGATGAACAAATAGGTGGACGGTTGGATGACAGATGGATGGATGATGAGTAAATGGATGGATGGATATTTGGATGATAGAAGGATGATGGATGGATGATGGATGGAGCTATGGAATAAATGTTTGTGTCCCCCTAAAATCTGTATGTTAGAACCTAATCCCCCGTGCGATGGTGTTAGGAGAGGGTGCCTTTGGAGGTGATTCAGTCATGAGGGTGGAACCTTCATGAATGGGATTAGTGTCCTTATAAAAGAGACCCCAGAGAAATCTACCACTTTTTCTGCCATGTGAGGACACAGTGAGAAGACAGCCATCTATGAACTGGGAAGTAGTGGACCTTCACCAGACGTTGAATCTACTGGCACCCTCGTCTTGGACTTTCAGCCTCCAAGAAATACATTTCTGTTGTTTATAAACCACCCAGTCTATGGTACTCTGGTATAGCAGCCCGAATGGACTAAGGCAGATGGTTGGATGGATGGAGAGATGGATGATGGATGGAGGGACGGATGGTGGATGGAGGGATGGATGGATGGAGGGATGGATGATAGATGGAGTGGCTCAAGTACAGCTTGGCTTTCCCGGAACATCTGCTACTAGGGAGCAGATGAGTTAGATTCGACTCACACATATTTGGAGCTTGAGAAAGATTCAGGATTCCAACACCCTGTTCTCTCAAGGTGGAGGGTTTTCTTTTGTAACTTTGATCAATAAATATTTTCTTAACTTTTTATTACAGGAAATTTCCAGCACATACAAAATCGAGAGCACAGCATCACGAATACCATTCCCATCACCCAGCTTCAACCCTCACGAACCCACGGGCAGCCTGGTTTCGGGGGATAAACATTCGCAAGCAGCAGGATGCAGGGGAGAGACAGGGCGCTGTTGGTGACCGCTCCCCACCCCTGCAACTTCCTGCAGGAAGGAGGCCTCACAGGGACAGGAGGACTGACCCTACCTGCCTCACAAGGGCTCCCGAGCACAGAGGAGAGACACCCACACGCGGCTCCGTCATCTCATTTCACAATCACCAGGAATCAGGAGACAGCGCACTGCAGGACAGCGGTCAGCAAGCTCCGGCCCACAGGCCAAACCCAGCCTGTCACTACCCGTTTGTGTGACCCAGGATCTGAGAATGGATCTTATAACGATTTTTAAGCAATTACATTTTAAGTGGTTATATAAGTACCTTCCTAATAGTCCCAATTTTGCCTCTCAGCCACAAAGCCTAAATTAGCTATTATCTGGCCCTTTAAGGAAAGGTTGGCCACCCCAATACCGCAGTGAAGAGCAGAGGCTCACGTAACCACGCTTGGTTCAAATCCAGGCTCTGCCATGGAACCTTCTGACCGGTCTAAGCTTCTGCCAATGGCGGGTGCCACCCAGCTCTCTGCAGGGTGGAGTGGGGCTCAGATCCCAGAAGGCACACGGGATTCTATTACAAAGCGTAAAGCCAAACCCAAGTGCAAAGTTCCAGTAAAAGGAGGGGTCCTCTCTCCTGCAAGACCGCCAGAGAGCGAATGCCAGCCACTCTGGGGGTCCCTGGGAGTCCCAGTCGAGCTCACCAAACAAGAAGTCCTGAAGGAAAGCACGGACTCCTGCTGAGGCATCTGAGCCCCACGGCAGTGCAGACGGTCAGCGCAGTCTCCTTCTCCTCCTCGTGTCCTCCAGACTGACCAACCCATCCCCGGGGCTGGCCAGCCCGGGCACAAGACAGTCCTTGCTCTGACAGACACGGAGGATGCTCAGAAAGTAACAGAGACTAGACAGAGAGCTTCCCCTCAGACTATGATCCCGGGTGGGGCCCGGGAGGCAGCAGGCTGCTTGAGGACTGGCCATCTGTGATGCATGAAAACAATGGCCCCAAGGTACCAAAAGTCCCCCAACCCCACGGCACAGAGATGTTGCAGGTAGAGCCTTGCATGCAAGCCCCGCTGTCTCAGGGCTGGCCTCAGCACAAGCGTTCCTGACCACGCAGGGTTGTGCTCTGGCTGGCAAGACACCAGTTGGCACCTCCAGGCTTCCCGCTGCCAACCACCTGCCTGGATACTACCACCTCTGCCCCGGCAGACGCCCTCCACGCTGCCCTCACCCTCTCTCACGTTGAGGCTGGGCCCCCCCAGCTGTCCACGTTATGCCTTTCAGCACGCCACGCAGGTGACACCTGCACAGCCTGAGCATCTGTGCCCGCCCTGGGGGCCGACCCTAGGGCTGGCCAGTGGGCAGTAAGGGAGATAAATCAACCAGCAAAGAAGCATCCTGGTTCCCATTAAGTGTACATGCAGAGCCAAATCCACCCCCTGGCCCACCGCGGGCTCCCTGGACCCATCACTGCAGGCAGCCAGGCCCAACTGGGGTCTTACGGGAAGACTGCTTCGGGACACCTGCCAGTAAGGTTTTCCAAGTGACTTGCTGGCAACTCAGAGCAACATGACTTCATTTTATTTGGAATCACAAAACTAAAGAGATCTTAAAGATGCTACCGTGCAGCTTCCTCATTTATGGGGTGGGGGTGGGGGGAAGTCAGGGGCCCACAGGGTTTAAGTGATTTACTCCGAATCAGAACAGCAGCTGACGGCACAGCTAAGACAGGCAACAGAGAGAAGACGGAGCAAGTGAGAGCCCCAGCTCTACAGCTCACAAGCTGTGATGGTTAAAACTCCAGAAGCGCTGGCTCCCAGCCGCAGTGAGCACTTAAATATAAGACAGATCATCTGCGGTGTAAGACAACTCGCCAGCATGGAAGAGGCCATCCCTCCCCTTTCCTCCCCAAGGCCATTAGGCCACGTTGCCCAGCCTCCATATATGACCTTCCTGTATGTACCTGCCCCGCCTACAGCCAACACAACCACACAGCCTATACAACCACACAGCCTACACAACCACACAACCACACAGCCTACACAACCACACAGCCACACAGCCTACACAACCTACACAGCCTACACAACCACAAGCCTACACAACCACACAACCTACACAACCACACAGCCTACACAACCACACAGCCTACACAACCACACAACCTACACAACCACAAGCCTACACAACCACACACCCTACACAACCACACAGCCTACACAACCACACAGCCACACAGCCTACACAACCTACACAGCCTACACAACCACAAGCCTACACAACCACACAACCTACACAACCACACAGCCTACACAACCACACAGCCTACACAACCACACAACCTACACAACCACACAGCCTACACAACCACACAACCTACACAGCCTACACAACCACACAGCCTACACAACCACACAACCTACACAACCACACAACCACACAGCCTACACAACCACACAACCTACACAACCACACAGCCTACACAACTACACAGCCTACAGGCTCCAAGTCCTCAGGTACAGGGAGGTGTTTGACCTGACAAGCCCAACAGCGTCCTGCTGCCCTGGCCCAGCTTCTGCCAGCTTCTGCAGCCTGAGTGCAACCACGTACTACCTTCTGTAAAATCCCTTTTCATCACAGTATTTGGCTTCCTTGGAGCTTCCCTTAAGGCAGGTAGGAACTCCAAGGGCCAGAACTAACTGGACAATGCTGTCTAGCTGACTCAATCCACAGCCAGGATGCATGCAAGGGAGGCTGAAGTGCTTTTCGGTTTCGATTACAAGCAGCCCAGAGCAGCAATAAGATAGCAGCTTGTATGCTAAACAAGGAGACAGTGAGTTCCTTCCCTGCCAAGGACTACGGAGCTGACAAAGGACTGTCACATAGCTGGTAGCCTCAGAGATCTTCCCAAATGAGAGACGGGACTGGTGTGGCCCCAGCTCTGAGCCTCTCTTGATCCAGAGTGCTTAGGGAGCACCCGGGAATCAGGAGTTATGGTGAGACCCAGCTTGGCAAGAAAGAGGCCAGAGGACAGCAGAGGATGCACTGCAGAACCACAGGCAAACTGGAACAGCGTTTCTGGAAGGTAATTTGGTGGCAGATATCAAGTGTCTTAAAACCACCCACACCCCGACTAAATCCACTGACAGATGCTCACCCTCAAGGAGGGAGCGGAAATGCAAATGGAAGCACATGTAAAAAGACGAGATGCTCACTGACTAATGAATGTCACTGAATTGTACTTAAAACAAAACGTGGTTTAAGTACAAAACAATGGGATAAGTATCTAGCCTTAAAAAAGGAGGAAACTCTGACACATGCTACAACGTGGATGAACCTCGAAGACATTATGCTCAATGAAATAAGACGTTTACAGTACTACTGTTTGAGTCCACTTCTGTGAGGTCCCTGTAGCAGTCAAATTCAGAGACAGAAAGTGGATGGTGGTGCCAGGGGCCGGGGGAGGGAGGGGGCGTTATTGCTTAAAGGACACAGATTTCAGTTTTGCAAGATGAAAAGAATTCTGGAGATGATGGTGGTGATGGCTAAACACAATGTAATGTGCTTACTATCACTGATCTATGGACTAAAAAATGCTTAAAATGGTAAGTTTTATTCTTATATATACATATACACACAAAAACATAATTTTAAAAAGTTAATAATGCAATATACCAAAACCCATCAAATTGTACATTCTAAATGGGCAAATTGTATGGTACGTGAATTATATCTCAATAAAGCTTCATTAAAAAAAAAGATGCTCGCTGAAACATTATAATAACGAGCTACATTTAATAAACGTTGTGTCAACAAAATTCATTAAAATTAGATCAATTAAGCTATAACTCTATTACAAAGTAATAATGTAGACTTTAAAAATAACGTTTACAAAATATTGAGTAAAACAAGAAAATGCTCACGCTAATTGACAAAAGCAGGACCCCCAGTGCAGCTAGATCTCAGCTACGTAAAATAATCAGAGATATGATTTTATGTAAAGTCGGGAAGAAAAGTAAACCTCCCTTAACACTGAGCAGAAATGTGTTTCCCTGAAGCTTCTAACCATTAGTAACAGACCAGCCTCCCAGGTAGGACCCTAAAGAAATCTACTCCCTCTTCCACATGATGACTGTTCAAGACACATAGCTAGTGCTCATGGGCTCTGGAGGTAGACAAATTCTCAAGCCTGGCTGCAGAGGAGATCACCCAGGGAGATTTCCAGAAATCCAGGTTGGCTCGGAAGAGGAAATCAGATACCCGTGTAGAAAGTGTTTATGAAGAGTGGAGGCCTCTGGGAGCTGGGAGCCACCGACAGGCAGCAAGAAAACAGGGACCTCAGTCCTACAACCACCAGGAACTGATTCTGCCAACAACCTGGGCTGGTGAGGGGATGTGGAGCTCCAGATGGGAATGCGGCCCCTGCCGACACTTTGCAGACTTTGGAGACCCTGAGCAGAAGACCCAGCTAAGCCATGCTGGACTGTTGACCCAGGGAAACTGATACTGATAAACAAAAACAAGAAGAACCTCACAAATCAGACTTGCCAGGAGTGACCAGCTGTGGGGATGTGTGTGATCTTTCTAACTACAGCAGAGGCGGTCCATGTGGGCAACCGGGACAGAGACACTGCCTTCAATCTCCACCAGGTCAAATGCCCCCCCAGTTCCTGCTGAGTCTTTGGGCTCAGTGGCACCGAGCAGAGTAAAGCTACAGCCTGGACACGTCCAAGGACACCAGGAAGGACCTGGGCCCCTAGATGTCACGTGCTGTCCTGCTGACCCATAGGAGGCCCCAGTCAAATGAACCCCCCAGACCCTTCCCAAGTGAACCACAGCCCAGCCCAGACTTTAGAAAGCCCCCTGAAAATAGCTGTGAAAGTGAAAAGCCAAGGGACAGTACAAGGGTCCTGACCCGCTGCTCCTGCCTGGTCTGCACGCCCCCGAGCCCTATGGGGCCGGCATGCGTGTCCCTGATGACAGAGGGAGCTCCCCCAAGAAAGCCTCGCCTTGGCCTTTGATGTCCAAGGTCTTATTTACTGTCATGCCCCATCATGCCTGCCTTGGAATTCAATAAACATAAAGTGACTCTCCTCCCTTAGGAACGGCTCTGATCCACTCACATACTTGAGGGGGCCCAGTGCTTTGGGGCCAGAGAGAAAGTGGGGAGAGGGAGAGAGAGAGAGAAGGAGGGAGAGACAGAGAGAGACAGACACGTTCTGTTCTCCTCCCAGACGTCACCCCTACTCTTGGGGCGCCCAGCAGGGCACTCAGGCTCTGGCAGCCATGCCCCTGCCTGCCGCACCGCATCAGCCGACTGGTGCTGCAGCCACCTACGGAATCAGTGTCCCAGCCGAGCGGTTAGAATTAAGGGCCTCTCCCAGGCAGCCAGCAGCCGGGTCTCAGCCCTCTGACTTTCCCTGCTACCCTGCCGGGGTTTCTGCACCCCAAGACTGCAGACATAGCAGGGATTAACAGCACAGGGCCCACGGGGCAGGGGAAGCTGGGAGGTGACAAGCAGTGTGGGGACCGGGTCTCCAATACTTCCCTACCCCGCCTTCTGGAGTCTTGCTGGCCCCTCTGCAGAGAAAAGTCTGCTCTAGAGCGACTTGCACCATCTGGGTGCTGACAAAATACCACAGGAGGGGCACCCAGACTGGTGTTCATCATCACACCCTGGAGTTTTAGAGCCGAATTCTGACAGCGGCTGCCCAGGTGCCTGGTAGGGGGAGGCAAGGGGGCCCATCCGACTGCCCCCGGCAAGATGCTATCCCACAGGGCCTCCCAGCGGGCGCCCACAGGCATGGCGGTCTCGGATCCAGACCATCCCCATCACCCCACGGGGCGCCAAAGCAGACACTTCCACCCATGTTCCTAGGGGAGAAAGTGGAAAGCTTTCAGAAGTCAACATTCATAAGTGAGTTACATTTTTTGGTCTAAGATTTGAGCAGATACGAATCCTGCTTTTGCACGTGCCGGCTTGCACACACACCCAGAGGCTGAGCCGCCATGCCGAGCATCACCTAAGAGTTCACAGGTCACATCGCAGGGCCTTCCAGTCAATTGGACAACGGCTCTGAGCCCAGCACGGGGACCCCCGCGCCTCGGAGAGGACAGGAGAGGGGGGCACCGGCGTGGCTGGCCCAGCCTGCACGTCCCCGCTCACAGCACAGCCACTCCACGAGATTGGGGAGGGCCAGGGATGAAGACTGCCCAATCTATTCAACCACGAGCCTGCAGGTTCCCCCAGCTCCTCACCTAAAGCCTCAGACAGCTCAGCTATGGGGATCCCTGCTGCTCCTCCTCAGGGGCCCCTGTGAGGGATGGTGCTGTGCAAGACGCAGCCTGCTCCGCAAGCACCATGTGCCTCCCCACTGAGCAGAGGCCTCGGTCAGCTTGGCCTGGTCGTGGTCCTGCTGTCCAACCACCACCGAGGTCTGAGGGAGAAACGGTGAAGACATCACGCTGAGTGAGACAAGCCAGACGCAAGAGGACAAGGGCCATGTGAGTCCACTTCCGAGAGGCCCCACAGCAGATCCACAGACGGCGGGTCACTGGGGGTGCCAGGGGCTAGGGAGGGGGAGGGGCGAGTTACTGCTTGATGGGGACAGAGTCTCGTTTTGGGAAAAGGTTCTGGAGACGGTGGTGGTGATGGTGGCACGACAATGTGAATGTATTGGGTTGGCCAAAAAGTTCGTTTGGGTTTCTCCTTACGATGGTATGGAAAACCCGAATGAACTTTCTGGCCAACCCAATACTTGATGCAGCTGAGCTGGACACTGAACACGGTTCAGATGCCACGTGGGGCCCAGCTGTCCTGTGTCCCCTCCACACGACCCAGGGCAGCACCCTCTGCTTGGCGGAGCCCTGGGCAGCCCGCACAGCAGCCTGAGTGCACCAAGCATGAGCCACTCTCGTGGTTTCCTGTCTTCCTCCTCTGTTTCTCACTGAAGAAAGTCTGTGGTTCTTACTTTCTCTCTTTCGGCCTCACAATCACTAAAAACGAGAACCAAGTGGTTCTAAGCTTTCCCTCTACAAACTTGGGGGTGGGGGGGCCCTATCAGAAAAATCAAGCCGTCTCTCTCTCCCTGCAGCTCCTAGCTTCCCAGGCCCCCAGGAACACTGCAAGAGACCCCATTCCACCCCACAGGGGCGTGCGCGGCCCCAGGTGCCCTGGGACGACAGAACAGCCCACTAGGTGAAGCAGCTGGCTCTCCTTTGGGGCCACGATGCAGAAAAATACACACATACTGTACCTTTAAGACCACTCAGCCCAGGAGGACACATTAGGAGAGGGAACAGAGGGGGATGAAGGGCCCGGCAGACCCCGGGGTCCTCCTGGAGCTGAGCCCAGTGGGTGAAAAGGCCTGCACCTACTGAATTATGCATTTCTCCTTTAAAATCGCTTGCTAAGTGGTGTTCAATCAACTGACATTAGATGCCTGAGGGGGTGACTCTGTGAGAACAGAGAGGGGGCCAGATCCCAGGGGCCACCATCCTGGGCACTCAGGCTCCCACCAAGCCCCCAAGGAGGGGGCGTCCTCTCCAGCTGACAGAACCAAGTCCCTGCACAAAAGCCACATGCTGGATCTCAGGCATGTCCAGGTCTCGTACCTTCAAGGTCTGCATTCTTTCCCCAGACTATCTGGACATCTGTTCCAGAAGGCTACCCTTGGTATGTGTACATGTGTTACCCGCAGACGATCTCTTCCTGCTCCCCTGGCAGACCGACTAACCCCGGCAGCATTCTGTGTGTGTGTGTGTGTGTGTGTGTGTGTGTGTGTGAGTTGGGTCTCTATTGCTGCACGCGGGCTTTCTCTAGTTGCAGCGAGTGGGGGCTGCTCTTCGTTGCAGTGCGCGAGCTTCTCATTGTGGTGGCTTCTCTTGTTGCGGAGCACGGGCTCTAGGAGTGCGGGCTTCAGTAGTTGTGGCACGCAGGCTCTAGAGCGTAGGCTCAGTAGTTGTGGCACACGGGCTTAGCTGCTCCGCGGCATGTGGGATCTTCCCGGACCAGGGATCGAACCCGTGTCCCCTGCACTGGCAGGTGGATTCTTAACCACTGCTCCACCAGGGAAGCCTCCCGGCAGCATTTTTTAAAGGGAGCAGGTCAGGCCTGTAAAAGGAAGCAAATCTTCAAAGCCCTTCTTATGCCGACAGAGGCACCTGGGAGGATGCCCTGGGACTGCTCGCCCCCGGCTCTGCCGGCCCGGCTCCCCAGGCAGCTGGGGCAGCAGGGCCCTCCTGCTCCCTCCAGTGTCTCCACATGGTCTCCCAGACACTGACATCTCCTTCTTAGTGCTCCCTGGGCCATGCGCTGACCCCTCTGTGCACACGGCCGGCCACCTCTGTCACCTTTTCCCAGACAGCCCCTGCCCCTCTGCACCTCCCAGGACTGCCCACAGCAGAGCCTGTCAGCACCATGACCCTGCCCCAGTGCCCTGACTGCTGAAGGGAAAAGGCAGATGGACAGGCAGCATCCTTCCAACACGTCTGTCCTCTTGGGCGCTTTGCCACCTGACCTGCTGAAGGAATCTGAGCCAGGTGCCCCAGGTGGATGTACAGGGTTACAACACTTTCCGGGAGGTTTTTTTTGTTTGCCAAACAACTGATCAGGTCCCCTCCACCTCTGGGGAGGTCACTCGGTGCCCACTCTCATGCAACAGGCATCACCCTCCAGCCTAGGAGAGAGGACAGCACCAGCCCCTCCACCAACAGCCTGACCTTGGGCGGGTGTGTGTGTCTCACACCCCCTCAGACCCAACCTGACTCCAGCCACTTCACAAGAATGTTCCGAGGGCACAAGAAACAGCCTCCACCAAAGTCGTGTTTACTTCCCAAGTCAGGCATCGCAGTCCCCGCCCGCCCCATCTTGGCAGGCTCGTCTCCCCGGGGCACTGCCACCGCCACGTCCCCGTTTTGCAAGGTGGCAGTGGCCAGGGGGCACCAGAATCCAAGACAGATCATTAGCAGGCCCCAGGCCAGGGATTCAGGAAGCCTTGGGATTGACTGAGAGGAGTCCAAACCTCAGCAAAGAAGGAAAAATAACCTCCAGGACATCTCCAAAGCTAACAAGCTTCCTTTCTGGGGCACCTGTGTCGTCAGGCCCGCCAAAATCAATGCCGATTATTAGATGGAGGAAAGCGGAGTGGGGCTCGAACAAGGAGGGGCCGGACCAAACAGAAACCTCAGAGATGGGGGTCTCATTCCATCCGTGACCCACAAACACCACAGCACCCAAGACACAGACACCAAGGTAGGTCTCTGTCTAGAGGATCTCACCACCCTGAAGAAGGAAGCTGGACAGACACAGGATTCACAGGAAATAGCTGCAAACACACAGCTAAAGAAAGATACACAGTCAGGGAAGACGCAAGGACATTACGAAGGTTTTGTTTGTCTGCGCTGGATTTTTAAAGGCAAGGTGCATGGAAAGAAGCCTTTCCACAAACCTGTGAATAAAGGCAAGAAAGAATTTCCAGGAGACAGTGCCTGGCACTTAGTAGATGCTCAATAAACACCTCTGAGTGCCTGAACGGGGGACAAGTGGTTACCTTAGTAAAGGAAATGTAGGTACAAACCAGAGTAAAGAAGAAAGACGTGGAAAAATTGTGTTAATAAATTTTAAAGAAAAAAAGTTAAAGGGACTTCCTTGGCGGTCCAGTGGTTAGGACTCAGCACTTTCACTACCGTGGCCCCAGGTTCAATCCCTGGTCCAGGAATTAAGGTCCCACAAGCTGCAAGGCCAAAAAAAAAAAAAAAAGAAAGAAAGAAAAGAAAAGAAAAAATAAAGAATGGAAGGAAAGGATCTTAGCAACAACAGGGTCCAACCCCTGACGTTTTAGATGAGGAGAGAGATGTGGCCACGTGAAGTGTTGGGACGCAGCTCTCCTGACACCCGGCCGGGTGGTCTTGGCCCACCAGGCTGCCCAGCGCCGCATGATGCTCCACCTGAACTCCTCCTAAAACCCGGCTGGTGAGCACAACACACACACCATCTCTCTGCTGCCCAATCAGGGACTCACTGAGTCCTGGGGGCCAAACTGTGTCCCCCCAAAATTCACCCGTCGAGGTCCTAGCCTCCAGCACCTCAGAACGTGACTGTATTTGGAGATGAGTTTCTCAAGAGGTGATTAAGTTACAATGGGGTCATCAGGGTGGGGTCTATCCAATCTGAATCATGTCCTTATAAGAAGAGGAGATTTTAGACACACACAGAGCCACCAGGGGTCCACGGGCACAGAGGGAACACCATGTGAAGGGGAGGACTGTCTACAAGCCAAGGAGAGGCCTCCGAGGAAACCAATCCTGCCAGCAGCTTGACCTTGGACTCCCAGCCTCCAGAATTGCAGGGAAAATAGATTTCTGTTGTTGAAGCCCCCAGTCTGTGGCATTTTGCCCCAGATCACTAACATACTGGGCTGCTTCAAACACCTGGGTGTGAAAGCCAAGGAAACATCGCCATGGCTAACAGGTGTTTTCCTGAAGAGAAGACACCTATGAAGGACCAGAGATGGGGCGTCAAGGATGAATACTACCCGGCTACTTCAAAACCCTACTGAGTGAAACAGGCCAGACGCAGAAGGACAAATATTACATGATTCCACTCACATGAGGTACGTGAAACAAGTAAATTCACAGAAAACAGACCGAAAGTACAGCAGTGGTTGCCAGGGGCTGGGGGTGGAGGAAAAGGTGAGTTATTGCGTAATGGATACAGAGTTTCTGGTAGGAATGATGGAAAGTTCTAGAGACAGCTATGGTTACACAACAGCATGAATATACAGAATGCCACTGAACACAGAAAAAAGGTGAAAATGCCACGTTTTGCTACATTTATTTTACCACAATAAAGAAAAACCTATCACATGTTACATAAATAAGTTATTTTAATTAAAATTATTACATTTTTTCAAAAATAAGGAAAAAATCCTACATGAGCCACAGGGATTATAATTCTAGTCGGGGTCAAGACCCCTGTGGGGTTCAGAGTTAATTAAATCCACCACCACCTTCTCCTGAGCCTTGATCTGAAAAGCAGCCTCAGTCAAAATTCAGGCCTGTTGTCTGGCAACTGGAGAAGATGCCCATCCGTTCACTGTAAATGTGGAGCCCTCTGAAACCACAGGGCAGGCTGGACCACGGGATTCCCAGCCAGGGAGGGGAGGCGGCTCTTGAAGCCAGAAGCAACAGGGAGGAATGGGGGGTCACCTACCCCTGGACCCACACGAATCTACACTCCCAGCTCCTTCTTCAGTGAAAGGTCCAGAATGCTTCCTTCTGTTCCCAAAACATGAAGGTCATCCTTCCCGAGCTGGAGAATCCTTGTAAAATTGGATCTACATTCTGTTTCCACCCTGGTGATGATTTAAATGGTCTCGGACTCTGCCTCTGTCCCCCGGGAGGACAACTTGGAGGTGGAGGCAGGCTCTGGTCTAAAGATGCCGGTGGAGCCCAGGCCAGGCCTGGGTGACCTTTTCCTGCCCCCCAGTTACTCACGCTCGTCGCCGGCCGGTCCATTCAACCACCCAAGGGAAAAACAAAGCTGCGATCATTCTGATAACATGTCACCAGAATCCAAAGAGCAAATTAAGCTGCTTAACAGAAATGTGAAACAACAGGGCAGCCACTTGCAGGAGCGCCCAGGAAGAAACACAAGATCTAGGGTCCCATCTCACAAGGGACACTCAGGGCTGGGGGTGCCTCAGACCTAAAAGAGGAAAGGTCCTTGGTTGTGTGGCCTCTCTCAGGAAAGGGTGGCCAAAGTCCTCGAAAGGAGTTTAAGGGACAGGGGTGGACACAGCTAAGACGCTTCCCAATGACCAGCCTACCTTCCCACCTTCCCGACCTGGCCCCCCGGCTGTGGAAAGGAGGACAGGATCTTGGGGATGTGCTGTGTGTATGGCTCTGAACTGGGCTCCACGGGAGGCCCAGGAATGAACCAGAGATCCCTGCCTTCAAGACGCACACGTGGATGTGACACCACGTGGATGACATTTGGGGACATGATGCAAAGTGAAATTAGCCAGACACGGAGGGACACATAATGTGTGTGATTCCACTCCTGTGACGAGGTGCCAAGAGTCATGGAATCATAGAGACGGAAAGTAGAGGAGAGGGTCCCAGGGGCTGGGGGAGGGGGCACTGCTGTTTGATGGGGACAGAGTCGCAGCTCGGGAAGATGGAAAGTCCCGGAGACGGACAGTGGCGACGGTCGCACAACTGCGTGAACGTATTTGATGCCACTGATCTGTGCACTTAAAAACGGCTAATGTGGGTGAAGGCAGTAAATGTTACGTCACATAGTACCACAAAATAAATGAATAAAGGACAAAGCACAGTCCAGAGTCACAGAAGCCTCTGCTCCACGGCTCCTCAGGGGCAGACGGCAGCCCCCACCCTCTGCCCTAGACAAGGCCCCTCTCCAATGCGGCTATTTCCGGAAGCTTCCCTGATGGCATGCCCTCTGAACACATAAGTGATGTGTGTGTTCCTGTCTCCCATTAACTTTTAAGCTCCCAGAGGGCAAGGACCACACTCTCTCCTTCTATGCAGCCCGTACTGTAGGAGGGACAGGCTTGCACATAGCAGAGCTCGCAGCCGGTGGGCCCTGGGTGTGCGGAGCTCGAAGGACCCCTGGACTCCCCCACTCGCATTTTTCAGGCATGTGTGTGGGGCAGTGGGAAGGACACGGGCTCTGCATTCCCCCGGGGCCTGGAGGCCCAGCTCTGCCACTTCCTGGTTGCATCCTTACCTGCAGATGTGGAGCAGGTGGGGTGATGGAGAGCTCATAGGGGGCCCTGCCTGAAGCATGCTGTCACCATGCCTGGCGCACAGCGGCTGGTGGTCATTTCAGCTCCTTCCCTCAACTCGGAAATACGAGAGTAAAGAGGCTCTGAAGCTACTAGGGCCGGGCCCCCATGTAGGTGGCTGCTGTTGCGTCAGAGAATTCGGTGACTTCCACTCCCTCCCCACAGCGATTTTCCTCATTGTCACATTTCAGAGGCGCAGCCCTGGCCAGCAGGCATCTAAAGAACATGGGTAAACAGTCAGGACAGAGACAGATGGCCGCGCCCATGGGTCTCTCCTTCCCCTCCAGCCACGACGCTCAGAGGAGCATGCTGGGTACTGAGTTTACAGGCTCCCGGAGCTAAAACCACCAAGAGTTTCAAAACCTAACAGGAGAGAGAACGTGGGACCTTGAGGACTTTCAGAGAAGGACCCAGAGAGTGCTAAGAGTGGGGTCCAAGCTGTCAAATTAACTCCTCGGCTGGGAACCTACCCAGCGTCACCCACGGAGCCGGGTTCTCCTGCGTGCAGGGGCTGAGAGGCAGGCGAGGAGCTGTGAGCTCGGGGAGACGGCCCGCAGGGAGGGCCCCGAAACACACTCCCTCCAACAGGGCCCTGGTCCTTGGAGACTCTGAATTCCCCCAGCAAGACATCATGGTTTCAGGTTGTAGGTCTCCACGAAAACATCTCATTTTCTGCTTTATTAACGACGTTCTCCCACACCCTGGCGGGCGCCGAGGACCAGTTCAAGCTGGCTCGCTCGGCCGACAGCTGGCCAGACGGGGCTGGTGCCCAGCGACCACAGGGCAATCCTCCAGACCCCGGAGGAGCTGACGTGCCTGCAAAGCAGGCTTCTAAATACTACAGCCTCCCCCCCCCACCCGTCCCACGAGGTACTCAGGGGATGCGGCTGGGCCAGGCCGCAGATCCCGGCGACACACCACAGCCCACCCCAGCAGCAGATGAAGTCAGCAACTAGATGTGCCTAAAACAAACAGGACGGGGCACCGATCGCAAAGAGGCCACTCCACAGAGCCAAAAATAGCCTCACTTGTTTCAAGAGGATGCTGACCAACGAAGCACATACAACTCCATCAGCAGAGAAAGAAAAATCAATGGAGCAGAAAACCGGATCAGCCCAACAGGGACCAGGACTCTGAGAGACTGCCGACTGCCTCACCCGCCACCCACCCCCAATCCCTCTCCTTACTCCAATCACGAACTGTGCCTGGATCTCAAAACCCAGTCCCGTCACCCCTGCGCCTCACGGTATTTGTACTCAGATGTGCACACGTATTACATACACAAATCCCATAGGTTTAATCTCAGGGCCAGGAGTCAGGCCGTGGACTAGGAGCCCAAAATGAGCACCAATGGGCAGGGAAGACGAGGAGGCGAGAGCACACTGATGGATCAGAAAATGGAGCTAGGGTAAGACGCACAGAGGTGAGTAATGCTGGGTGATGTCTCTCATCAAAACTGGGCAGATCAGAACAGGCGTGGCCCTGCTTCAGCCCTGGCTAAAATCTTCACCCTGTGGATCTTCAGTGGCCCACTGAGTCAGAACTGTCGGTCACCTCACTTCCTCTTCATTCGTATTTTCACCTGCTCTGACTAGCAAGTGAACCTGACACTCCTACGGCCTGGGAGCAGCTGGCACCTCTTGGGTTCCCCAAACGTGTCATATAACTCTTGAGGACAGGTGGCGGGGATTGCCCAAGACACGGATCAATCCCGGCTAAAAGCTTCCATCCAAGCAGCAGAGATGACCCACTCTTTACACCATCCCTACTGCTCGGGTGCGGGGGATCAGAAGGCAAGGAGATGACTGCCCAGGGCATCCTGGTCCCAACTCGCAGAGAGTACTCTCGCGAGAAGCACAGGGCTCTAGACCCAAAGGAAGGAGCCACCGACCATCCCACACACCACCCCTCCCACCCCAATCCCATTCCAAACGCTGGGAATCTGCCTTCAGGAGGAAGGAGGGATGCAGTTTGTTCAGGCTCAGAATCAGTAAGAATCCTTCCAGTCCACAACAGTATTTGAAAATCACTCCAAAAACTATCTACCTTTTCCTCCCTGCATTCCCTACTGCTCAGTGGTTTCCAGCCAGGGGCAGGTGTGCCCACCAGGGTGGTAGAGGTACCCACCTGCGTCTCCATGGAAGGCGCCGTCTTGAAGCAGCCTGCTGGACAAGCTGTCCCCATCGCTGGGCCAAATCTGCCCCGTCTTGCGGACGCCCACGATGGTGGCCTCGGACACGACCACCGGGCCCTGTCGGTGCCGCTTCTGACACTGGGGCGTGGGGGGGCTGCTGCTGTCGAAGGATTGCTGGGAGTTCTGCGAGGGTGAGCGGCTCTTGTCCCGGAACGTGCGGTAGGTAGTGGGGCTCGGGGACACGCGGCTGGACTGGCCCGAGGAGAAGTCCTCCTCGCTGGACGTGAGGTTCTCATTGGAGCTGCAGTCCGGGGTGTAGCCGCCTCCGCTGTCCTCAAAGCTCCGAGGGGAGTAGGACCTCCGGGGCCAGGTAAGGCGCTTCTCCTGCTCCGAGGTGCTCTGGCTGCGCTGGAGCGAGCCCTTGCCCTCCCCTTCCACCATCATGCCCCCGACATAGATGCTCTGGTAGGGCTGGTACTCCAGGGGCGGCCAGGGGGGCCTGCTGCCGCCATTGGCGTTGATCAGGTTGTCCTTCAGGAAGCGCGGGTTCAGCTCCGCGTCCTCAAAGTCGCCGTCGAGGCCGCAGCTGCTCTCGGAGAGGCGCCCGCGGTAGGAGGGCCTGGGCGGGTCCCCAGGGCCGGGGCCCGCGCCCTGCTGGGACTTCTTGCGCTCCATCTGCATGGCCTGGCTGCCCAGGGAGCTTATGCGGTCCGACACGTCTTTGTCGTTGACCTTCACCAGGCCGCGCTCGTGGTGGAACTCGACGTTCACATAGAAGGGCTTCTCAGCGTCCGTCGCCGCCGGCTGGACGGGGCCCTTGCGGATCCTCTCGAAATTGGAACGCAGGGCCGCCACGCTGGTGGGGGGCCCGCGGTCGTCGTGGTCCGCGGGAGCGGCGGCCCCGGGCCTGCGCGTGGCCGCCGGTCTGGCCTTGCCCGGGGAGCCCTCCCCGTCGAGCCGGGCCTCGGGCTCGTCGGCGGGCGGCGGGTCGGCGCAGTCGGCTGGCGCGGGCTGGGGGCGCGGCGCGCGGGGCTCGGCGGCGCCGTCGGGGGGCTGCGCCGCGCGCCGGAAGCCCCAGCGCTGTCGGTCGTAGCTCTTCTTCTCCTTGGCCAGCAGTGTCTGCAGATAGATCATGCGGAAGCGCTCCTGGTTCACCTCCTGCTCCAGGCGCCGGATGGAGGCCTTGCAGCGCTCCAGCTCCTGCTCGATATCGCCCACCGAGCGCAGCTCCATGCGCGGCGGCTCCGAGTCCGGGAACTGCGCCTTCCACGCCTCGGCGAAGCCCACCGGGTCCACCATGGCGCGGCCGGCCTCACCTGCGCCGCCCGGCTGCCGCGGGGCCCGGCTCAGCGGCGGCGCGGCGGCCTCGCCAGGCCCGGCCAGGGGCGCCGGGCGGCCCCCATGCCCCCGGCGGGGCAGCGGTGGCGGCAGCTGGCGAACAATACCCGCCCCCTCCCGGGCTGCAGGTGAGGCTGCAGCCAGGCTCCCCGCGCGCGGGAAGGGCGCGGGGCTGCGCGCGCCGCTATTGTGTGCGGGGCTCCCGGCGCGCGCGGGGTGGGCGCTAACTCCGCTAGGCTGGGCCCGCTAGCCCGTGGCCGCCGCCGGCGCGCTGCTCTCCTCGGGCTCCCGCGCCCGCGCCCAGCCGCCGCCGACTCCCCGCGCTGCGCTTGGCCAGCCCGCTCCCGCCGCACTCGCGCCCGGCCCGCACTCGGCGCCGCAGGAAGGGGAGGGCCGGGGGGCGGTGGCCGCGGCGCGGCGGACTGAGCGTGAGGGCCTCTTAAAGGGGCCGCTCCCCCGCCCAGCCGTGGCCCTGCCAGCGTCCCCGCGCCTGGGAAAACCGAGGCCCGGACGGCGAGTTCTGCACTCCTGGGACAGGAACCCCTGGGTCCGCACTGCCCCCCAGCCCGGCAGCCCCTCACCGGCGTCACGGCTGAGCGCGCCCCTAGCGGGCAGGTCACCCAGCGGTGCCAACGGTCCTGCTGCGCTGGAGTCCTGGGGTGGGTGATGAAGCAACATCTGCCACACGGGGCTGTCACAGAGATAATCAATAGGAATTTCTCCCCAGGTCACTCAACACCCACGTCTCCCTTCCTGCGGTCCTGGGCCAGGTGTTTGCCTGACTCAGAACTTATCTCTGTAATCTGCCTCTGAAGGGGTCGCCAGCCTCCACTGGGACGCGCAGGGCTGGGCGGAAGACAGCATAGCCCAGGCGGGCAGCGAAACAAAATCTGTTCTCGTCCCCCAGGGAAGCCCAGAGATCTTAGACACACAGCACCCTGGAGGGAGTCCAAGGGGCGCCGAGTGAAAACACCCCCACCAGCCTGCTGGGTGAGGGGATACGGAAACAGGATTTGTCGACCAGAGAACCCGGCTTGAGTCCTGACCGCCTCTGCCCCTGTGCCTGCTTCCTGGGCGTTGAAATGAGAACGAGAATACCTCCCCACCCCCCGCCCCCGCCCCCGCGGCTGTTGTCCCTGCACGGATGTGAGGGGTTGTCTTGCCTTCCCCGCAGTTCCAGTGCCACCCAGAGCGGATACCCTGACATCTAATCTAGAGGAACAGAGCCCAGGGCCGGCCTGGCTGGGATTCAGGTCTCTCCCACTCAGGGCTTTGTGACCTTGGCAATTCCTTTCCCCTCTCTGAGCCCAAGTTTTGTCCTCTTATGTCAGATGTTGTGAGCACCATGTGTAAGGCAACCAGATGGGGCAAATACAAAGCATGTGCTGTTCCTTCCATGATTGCCTTTAATGTTGGTGCCCTGGGAGACTGGCAGGAAGACCCTGGGGAGCAGGACTGGCAGACACTTCCAGGCACAGCTCACTGCCTCCCCCTGCAGGCTCTCCACCCTCCTGCTGTCACCCCTCCCAGGCCCCATGTCCCCTCCCACTCCTCTGCAAGGCCAACAGGGCCCTTGTAAAGCCTGTTTTGCAGGTGAGGAAACAGAGGTTGATGCCCTGACTTTGTGGCCGGCAATGCGAGGCGGGAATCCCAGCAGTGCTCACATCCTGATGACCTCTTCTTCAAAACGGGTATAATAAATCCTGACCTCCCAGGGCATGGCACACAGCAGCTCAGCATCGGTATCAGTTGCCTTCCTTGGATGACCTGCTCCCGTCACCCAGCGAGTGGGTCCGACAGGACTAGAACCCAGGCCTCCAGAACCCCATTCCCTGGCTGTCAGCAAGGAGAATCCCAAAAGCACAAACATTTTTTTCCCCTTGCTGACAGGGTCTCTGAGTTTCCAGGGGGAATTGTGGGCTCATCGGGGACATTATCATTAAACACCTGGGAAAGAAAAGGATACTTTGTGGGGGGGTGGCTTCATCCATCAGTGAGGTGTCCCTTTCCCTGGTTTGCAGGCCCCAACTCAGCCCCACCTTAAATATTGTACACATAAGCAAGCTCATATCAGAACTCTGACGCTGTTTGGTTTGGGTTTGCAAGCTCTGTTCCCTTGGTAGAGCAAGTGGCTTGTTGGGTACAAGGACACTGCAAGACAGTGGCTATCTTCCCATGGGACAGCTTGTTCTGGCCCCAAGGACACTCTGAGCCTTCCCTGAAAGCACCCCCACCCTGGGTCTCTGGTCCTTCCCCGAAGAGCTTTCTTATCATTTCTCCCTCCTGAGGAAGGGAAGAATGAGGAGGAAAGTGGGGTCCATATATATGACTCTCTGTAGTCCCCCATTTGGTGTCTGTCCCCAGCTAGATCTAAACTTACAAGAACAGAGATCTGTCTGTCTTGTTCCCCAGTGAACCCCCAGTGCTTACGACATAGTAAGTGCTCAGCCAGTGCTGACCCGGGTGGGAGCGCAGAGCCCAGGAAGGAAAGGGTGAGGCGGGCAGAGCCAGGCCACAGCAGAGGTGTGTGGGCCTTGAGGGCGGGCATTCAGGAGGAGGCAGAGGTCAGGGGAAGGCTGGCCAGTGAGCTGGTCCTAAAGATGGAGACAGACAGGCAAAGATGGGGAGAGTTCAGACTTCTGGGTGTGTCTGAGGAAGAGCTGGGTTATGGGGTGAGGCTAGTGTGGGCTGCAGGAGGTCACATCAGGGGTTTCGCACCCGTGAAAACCATCACTACAATCACCACCACTCCCAATAGATGGGTTTTTTTTTTCATCTAAAAACTAAAATGGAACAGGAAAGTGGGATTGTTGGTGATGTCCCCTCCTCAACTTCCTTCATTCTGAGATATGGTTTTGTGGCTCTATAATTCATTTCATAATCAACCTCTCTCTCTCTCTCTCTCTCTCTCTCGCCCCCCCCACCCCCCCACCCCCCCACCTCAGCAGCAGCCCTAGTGGTCCTTGAACCCAGACCAATGTTCCGGCAACTCCTCCCCGAGGCCATCCGGTCCCTTTGCTGGAAGGAGAGGCTGGGACTCAACGGCCCCCTCTGCTGGACAGAATGCAGAACTTCCGATGCCTCAGAACCCTGGGGATGGAAACAACCCCAACGTCTGTCATAGGAATATCACAGTGGAATATTATATGACCATGAAAGAAAATGCAGTACCAATACATGCTAAACACTGATGAACCTTGAAAAAATTTATGCCAAGTGAAAGAAAACAGTCATAAAGGGCCACATATTGTATGACTCCATTTACATGAAATGTCCAGAATAGACAAATCTATAGAAACAGAGAGTAGGTTGGTGGTCACCTGGGGATCGGGGATGGGAGGAATGGGGAGTGACTGCTAATGGTCTCACACAACAATAAGTGGGGACCATATTTTGCTCCTTCCCTGCCTTGTCTGTACCCTCCTCCCCACCTGCTTTGTGGGCAGAGGCTAAAGGAGGGCTCCCTCCAAACGGGATGTGGCCACATGACCCCCATCTGTCATCTGCCATCCATCAGCCCCAGGGAGCTTCGGGCAAGATCAGAAAATGGGGGCGATCGATACAGCTGTTCTCTGGCCCTGCTTGTTGTTCTGTGCTGGATGGTGCCTGGTGGGGTACCTCTTCCAGGTTACCAGCCCCGGCCCAGAGTGGGTAGCCGGGGTCTCTGAGGGACTTCCCTGGCCAAGGGCTCTGAACAAGTGAGCTGTGGGCCTTTCCTCCCAGGCCCCCTTGTCTGTAACTCCACCACCTCTGCAGAATCAATTCTGGATGAAGCCCTGCAGCGGGGGGCATCCCGGCCGAGTGCCCAGGCTGCCATTTCCAGCTTCACAGAGAAGAAGGGGCTGGGACAAGATGAGCTGGTTCCTGAAGCCACGGCCAGTGACATGGTGCAGGCTGTGGCTTCCAGTGGCCAGAGGCCCAGAGCACCCTCAGGCCAGGGGTGCCATCCACCTGTTGGGGATCAGGGAGCAGAAGGAAGGGTCTGCAAACAGCAGCCTGGGGACAGGCCGCACTACCCTGCTCCCTCCTGGGGCACAGGCTCAGACAGGTGGCTGGTGGCCCTGAGTTCTGGGAGGCGTCTGGATGAGGGGGTGGAGCCTGGAAGGAGGCTGTGGGACAGCCATGCTCCCTGTCTGCCCGATATATGGGAGGTGACAGGGGAGGCCACAGCAGATGGCAGAGGAGCCCGGGGGCTGCTGGGAGGGTGTCTCATCTCAGGGCCTCCTTGGGTGACGTGCGCCCAGGGCCCCCTGCCCCTGTCTCCGGGAGCCCCGAGGGCTCAGAAGATGAGGGCCCTCTCTGAGCTGTTGCTGCTTCTGAAAGCTCCCCCACCCCACACCCCACCTCTCATCCCCACCCTGGGCCTCCTGGGTCCCCGAGTCCCCTCTATAGTCCCCAGGCCGGGAACGCCTGTCACCCTGGCCTCTCCCAGGTTCTTATCTGTGTGAGGGTGTGAGTGGAGCAGGTCCCCTGCCCATCACCATGCTCCATTACCTACATCTCAGGCGACCTCAGGTGTCCAGCTTAGGCTGCCCGGGTCCCTCAGGAGAGCGCAGTCCCTCTGGGAGTGGCTCCCATCCCATCATCAGGCCGAAGTGGGCATTGGGTGGATCCGAGGCCCCCCGTTCCCTCCAGAGGCCACAGCAGGGTCGGGGAAGGGGGAGGCTCCTGCTTGCCAGGAGGCCGAGACCCCCACCATGCTCTGGGTCACTGCGGAGACTGGTCCCGTGGCTGTGGGGCTGGGGAAGGACCGACTAAAATCATGGGGCTCAGGAAGCAGGGTGTGATGGGGGCGCCTGATTAGCTCATTAGCTCTGCTGTGGACCCTGAGCAGGAGCAGGTGTGGGACCTGGAGCGGGATTCCCGCTGGGATCAGACTGCAAGCTGGCGTGGGAGGCGGAGAGAGAGGAGGGACAAGGAATGCGGAGGAGAAGTGCTCAGCTGCATCCTGTCACCTGGGCTCTGTGCTCAGGCTCCTCTTCAGTTAGGTGGGGACAGGAGGTCCTGATACCCAGCCCCCAGGGTCGCTGGGATGAAAGGGACTTCTTCCCCCTCCACTGAGTGCTCAGTAAATGGGGGTTCTGGTTACTCCCCCAAGAGGCTGGATGGCCCCATTCCTGGGTGGCTCCTGCTTTGGGCCAGAATTCCCACCTCCAATGGGCTGGAGGCAGTGGTGGTGCCTGCATGCGACTCCCTCCCCAGGCCTGCATGGCTTTCCCTGGAATCTTCTGTGTCTGCCTCTCACCAAGCTCCTCCCAGGAACAGACCTTACGCTTGAGCCCCTACAGCCCTCAGTGGCTGCTGCCTGACTTCAGGAGCCTCTGAGTGAGCAGTGGGCACATCCGCCTCCGACCACTGAGGAGGGCCAAGCACAGGACCGTCCCCAGGAGGTTCAAGAAGAGGCATCTTGGTGAGAGTGAATGTGTCTGCCGGAGACTCAGCGGGATTCCTGTCTCCCTGCTACATCTAGGTGAGCACCTGCCGGGAGCCTTTTGTCTAGGAGATGCTGGGGAGATGAGGTCACAGGGTCGCTGCCCTGGCTCTTAGGGTCCCACAAGGCGGTGGGGGGGGGATGGGGGAGAAGCCCAAACATGGACACCACACCCAGAAGTAACAAGTGCTGTGGGAGCTGTGGGGGCTCCAGGAAGTCCTCCCAGAGAAGGAGCGCCCGAGCCACCAGGCACAGAAGAAGCCTGGCACCTGCAAAGACTAGTGACCACGGGTGAAGGCTGGAGCACAGGGGCCTGCAGGGTGGGCTGGGGCAGCCACTGAGGGGCCTCGAGTGCCAGGGTGAGAAAAGCGAAGGAGGGGAAGGGCCCCGGGATGGCTCTGAAGCTCTCGCATGCGGCCCTGGGTCTCCACCCCAGAAATTTAAGTGCTTGTAGAGGATGTCTTTGTGGACTCATGGTATCAGTGGAACCACAGCAAAGTGGTTCTGCCACTTCAGAAGAAACTTTGAACAGTTGGGCACACATGGGGCAACAGGAGGAGAGTTTCACAAAGGGCCATTTGGAGGGGTGGGCGCACATGAGACAGTGGTCCTGGCTCGGGGGCTAGTGACAGCAGGGTGCATTACCGCCCCCCAGTCCTGGGGCCTAGAGGGGTGGGGGACGGAGCCGGGAGGGTGCCAGCCCACCTGACCAGGGTCTGCCATCCTGACGCTGTCTGTGGTGTGCCCCAAACCCAGTCGTGGTGCACCCTGAGATAGCCTGCCCCTCAAAACTCGGTCTGGTGGGCCAGCCCACTGAAGGCCCAGCAAGGCCTCTGTGGGGAAACCTGAGTGTGCAAAGCTATAACTATGAGGATGGTCACTTCAGTTAAGAAAAAGCTAAAAGCTGGACACAAGCCAGCTGTCCCACGGCCGGGCAGGGTGGATGGACTCTGGCCCATCTGCATGAAGGGACACGCAGGCTCTCGCTCTGGCAGCTCCTCGGAATGTGGCCTGCCCTGTGGGCGTGGGGAGAAGTCACTCTGGTTTAACGGCAAACAAGGCGCCCAGGTCGTGGCCGCGCTGTGTAGGGACAGGAGTCCTACCCACTGCAGATAAGGCTTACGTCCGGGACCGCAGGGACTGTCACTCTGCATGCAGAGCTCTGTGCTGTCTCGCTTCACAATAAGCACACATGCCATTCCTTTAGGAGTGATTTATATAAAGAAGTATCTCCTATCTATAAAAAAGGAGAGCTAAAAATGTGGTGAAGGGGGAATGAACAGAAGCTGCTGAGTCTCCCGGCGGCTAACCACCTGGCTGCCCGAGAAATGCTCACCATCTACGAGAAACAGGTGGGAGCCAGACGCGCCACCTGCCTATGGCCATGGAGGGCAGGATTGGGCGGCACACACCCAGGGCTGGGGAGAGTGGGGTGGGCGGGGGCTCAGTAGCCCCTGAGGAGGAGCAACATGAGGGCATGGAGAGGGTTGGGCGCTCTGGGCGGGAGCTGGGGAGGGGAGACCTGGGTGCTCTTGCCCGATCCGGGTTGCAGCAGACAGGGAGCCTTGACTTCAGCAAGTGCCGCTCATCTGGACCACCGAGATGAGGATGATTCCGAGGCCGACCCAGGAAAGTGGGGAAGAGGCCCGAGGGGATGCTGACTGTGCCCAGGGCGAGGGCCGTGGGCCTGGGGGCACGTGTCCGTGCCTGTGGTCCTGAGCCTCCCGGGGCCGGGGGGCTGTCGAGTGACTCTGTAAGTACAACTGGCCTTCCAGATGACAGCCTCAGTGCCCCCACCAGCTGGGCAGCATGGGACCCTGGGCAGCCACTGGGGGCCTTCCCTGGCTTCCGACCCACTAAAGAGAAGAGGCGGAGCCCTGGGGCTCAGCACGGTGGGTGTTCCATGTCACCCTCCAGGTCACGGGAGGCACCGCCCACACGCATGCAGGCAGTGGAGGCCTCTGACGCAGGCTCAGCTAACAGCAACCCGGGCTGGAGGGCCTCTTGCTGTCCTGGGTCTCGGGTGGATGCCCCTCCATCCCTGTAATGAGGGGAGAAGTCACCTGGCATCAACCAGGCACCTGCAGCTGATGGGGGTGGGCGTCTGAGCTGGCAGGTGGGCAGGGAGGCTGCAGGCTGGAGGTCAGAGGCATGGGGGAAGGGGCAGCCAGAAGCCAAGAGCAGAGGGCGACGAGCCAGGGGAATGGCTGCGTCTTGGGCCGGAGGGTGGTGGACGCGGATTTCAGGCCGCAAGCCTCTCCCCAGCCCGGCCCATCACCTGCACGTACGGATGACGTCCCCGTCGCCGACCTGCGGCCGGGCACTGCTCCTCCGCTCCAGGTCCTGCAGCACCGAGCGCTCGAAGGCCAGGGCGGCCACACGGCTGAAAAACGCCTTCACGTTCTCCCCTGTGGGCACGTACAGCCATGACCCCGGCCACCTCTGCCCCTGCCCGTGGATGCACTGGGGGGGTGGGGGAGCCAGCGGTGCGAGAGCCAGGACAGCCCCCCACGCTGTGCAGGGGATGGGCTCCCCACCCTGGCCACCTGCCCTGGCCGCTCCTGAAAATCTCTGAGCCTTGGTTTCCCGGCATCTACTCTTCCAATCAATTGCTACTGAGCACCCGTGGGCCAGACACCGAGCAGTGTGGGCCTGCTTTCCTGTAACATTTGAGCACCTCTCCAGTGGGCAGCCATGAGGATTAGAGCCACTGGCCCCCATGTCCTCCGCCAGGAGGACAAGACCACCCATCTGGGCACAGGGCCGGGCCCAGCCCCCGACACACATGCTGCCCTTGTGCAGTTAACAACCTATACCACCACACAGGGCAGTCCTTCTTGGCCCATAGGGAGCTCTCAGGAAACATGCTGTTACTCCAATAAGAGGGTGGGTTCTCACAGCCTCAGGGACACCGTCAGGAAGGAGAAGAGGGAACTGGACATGCGGGCTGCCACTTTTTGTGTTGGGCTGGAGGCGGTACTTCCACTCGCACTCCTGCTGCCTCACCCAACCCCCGGGCAGGTGTCCACGGTGGCCCCTCGCCCGGGGTAAGGGCTCCCAGGTGTCATTCCCGAGTCCCCACAGCCTCGGGGCCTCCTGTACCCCAGGGAGTTATTTCATTTCATCCCCCCAACAACCTGTTTTCAAAATCTGTTCCTTGCTTCTCTGCATTTTCTCATTTTTCCTCAGTGAATCATATGGCTTTTATCATTTAAAACACATTTTTCCATTAAAAATAAAACGAGATTGACAGCAACACCCCACTTCCCAGATGAGGATGGTGAGGCTCAGAGGCGTTGGGGGCCGGGGTAAGCAGTGCCCGTGGGCGAGGGCAGCTCAGGGGCCGAGGAACCCAGTTAGGCTGGGTGGGGTGTGGGGGAGGGCTGCAGGGCTGTGAGGGAGGTTTGAGTGCCTTCTATGATGACACCTGGGGAAGGGAGGGACAGCCGGTCACTGGCCCCTCCCACCTGTACCAGGTCAGGGGCAGGAGGATGGTGTGGTTACAGGTGAGGCTGCGTTCCAACCCCAGCCCCACCACTGTCTCCCTGAGACTCTGGTCGTGACCTCACAGGGACGGGATGGATGTGCCCCACAGCGGCCGCGGGGGTCTCACTAGAGAACACACGTGTGCCACTCCTCCCATCCAGGGCAGGGCCCCCACCCCCGATCACCACGGCGGCAGCCCTGCACCCACTCACCGGTCTTGGCCGACACGGACCAGTACTCGGCCTGCATCTCGTTGGCTAGGCGCACGGCCTCTGCCTCCGCCTGCTCGCACGCGGCCCCTGACTGGGAGAAGCGGCCCTGCTGACCCAGCTCCCCGGGCCTTGGCACCTGCCCACAGGTGAGCCCGGCGGTCCCAGGCGAGTCTGAGCGCCAGCGTCCCTCCATGATGGGACGAGCCCCGAGCACCGGGAACCGAGTGGCCCTGCTTTCAGACCCCCGCCTGCAAGTTCCCACGTAGGCACAAACGAGTCACCCTCTGCTCCGCAAGCCCAGGCTGAAGGGGCCGTGTTTCCCGAGGCCGCCCCTGGCCCTGACCCACTCCGCTCACCAGAAGGTCCTTCTTGGTCCCCACAAGGAACAGGAAGCAGGCGCCTGGTTCATTCTCCCTCAGCGCGTCCTCCAGCCACTGCCTGGAACATGGGGGACAGGCAGAGACGGCACCCCCCCCAGGGGCTGAGGAAGCTGGGATGGGGTGCAGCCCGGGTCCTCCCAGGGCCAAAGGTTGCAGGGAGGGTAGCTTGACCCGAGCTGGCCTCGGGGGCCTCGGGTGGGCGGGGACGCAGGGGCGCTGTAGGGGGAGCTGAAGGCCCCATCCCGGCCACGGCTCTACCCTCGCCCTGGGTGAGACCTGCACTGTCACCAACTGGAGTGACCAGCCTGGCCTCCCTCACAGGGCTGGAGATGCGGCTGTGAACACCCCAAACAAAAGCAAGGTGAAGGGGCTCTGGTCTGTCAGCTGATGAACCCTGGCTCTTTTTTTTTTTAATTAAAAAAAGTTTTTGGTTTTTTTTTGGCCGTGCTGTGCGGCTTTTGGGATCTTAGTTCCCTGACCAGGGATCGAACCTGCACTATGGCAGTGAAAGCATGGAGTCCTAACCATTATGCTACCAGGGAATTCCCAACCCCCGGCTCTTGCCCAGATCTCTGCCTGAGACAGCAAGTGCCCAGTTGTGTCCCCAGAGACAGGGCCCAGGTGAGGTGAATATGCCAGGCCCCTCGCCACAAATTAGTCAGGCTTTCAAGATGACAACAGCAGAGCACTGAAGCCAGCGTGCGCCATTCTGCGCTGGCCACAGGCCCAGCTGGCCCTGCCTTCTGCTGTAGCTGCAGATCTTGAAGGATAAAAAGGTAGCCAACAGTCATCGGCCCGTGGGTGGCGGGTGCTGACCAGCAAGCTTGGTCACCTGTACCCACTGTCAGGGGCCCAGCTCATGGCCCAGGTTTAGGGAGCCCTCCAGGCAGCTTTCTGGGCCCAAGGGTCCCACGGGGGCTGCAGAGCCCCAGACTTGCCTGGTGTGCTCCAGGGTCTGCATGTCAGTGAGGTCAAAGGCCGTGATGATCACTGCATGGGGTGGAGGGGGGAGCCAGGAGCTGGTCAGTGACGGGGGAGGCAAACACGGCGTGACAAGGGGACTCCCGCGGAACTGATGGGGGCGACGGACGCTGGGAGGGAGACACCCATGGCTGCCCTGGAGACCCAGCCCCCCACTCTGATCCATACCCAGTGGCCCAGCCACAGGGGGCTCCAGGGAGGCAAGGTGAGCCCCTGCGTTCAAATCTCCCCTCTGTCTCTTACGGCTGAGGGAGTGCAGGTGAGGCCTTGATGCTGAGAGCCTCAGCCTTCATCTGTGACATGGTGAGGACCACAGCTACCTCTAGCTCTCAGGGTAGCTCTGAAGACTAAGTTGGAGCAGCTGTTTTAAAGCTCTTGGCCTAGGGCCTGACGTGGGGCAGACTTTCCCCCACTGGCAGCTATGGTCGTGCGGGCGATTAGCAACAACCAGCTTCAGAGGAACAATTTCTGAGGAGCAGCGTGGGCAGGAAATTGGGAGATGCAGCCCCCTCCCCCCCAGCTCCTCTCATCACTGCCCTGTCTGGTCCCCTGTGCCCTGGGTGGCCCCATGTGGAGAGCATTCCTGGCCTGCTCTCTTCTGGCCCCAGGGGTGTGATCAGGGCTGGACGTGGGCCTCCCTCTGCACCTCGGCTGAAGGCTGCAGGAGGCCCACCCATGTGCCCCGCCCTGGCAGAGGGGCTGAGAAGTGAAGGAGGAAGCTAATGGTGGTGGTGACCATGGCCGGGCTGCTGTCTGCAGGGCTGTGCCAGGCGCCTCACGCCTTATTCCCAGGGGGTGTCATCCCCCTGAGAAGAGAGGCCACAGCAGATGTGGCAGAGCTGTTATTCCAATCCACAGCCGAGGTGCTCGTGGTTTCCTGTTTTTGCTTTTTTCAAACCTTAGTGAAAGTGTGACTTTTAACACCAGTACTGAGTGGACCTAACCGTACCCCATCATCTGAGTCCGGTTTGGATGGCTCGGACCGCTTGCTCTTACCTCTCACCGAAACCCTTTCTCTCTTCTTCCTGGTCAGAGGAGGGGGCTTACGCTGCTACTGCCTGCTGACCGGGAGGCCTGCCCAGGGCTGGGGCGCCCTCAACAAGGATGTGGTGGGCGAGGAGCCCCGCTGGCCCCCACCTGGGGGCCCACCTCCACTCCTCCCCTCCAGCCAAGCCCCGCCCCCCTGCTCCTGAGTTGACTCTGCTCTTCTTTCTGGGGTCTCTGCACAAGTACTCCCCACTCTGAGCACCCTTCTGAGCTGAAACTGGGGCTGAGACTTTCAGGTAGCACCCACCACCATGGGTCCCTAAAGCGCGTGGCTGCCGAGGCTGGCCTGGGCCCCGCTGGAAGACGAGGACCGGCCCCGTGTTTCCTCAGTGGCTCTCAGAGGACAGATTTGGTGCCTGCACGGAATACCTGGGCATCTTGCTGTGCGCCCAGCAGGGAATTCACGGGGAGCCCCTGCTGCACATGGTTGAGGCCCCACTGTTGCCGTCACCCGGCTACTCACCCTGGGCACCCCGGTAGTAGGCAGACGCGATGCACTTGAACTTCTCCTGTCCTGCTGTGTCCCAGCTGCGCCGTGACCGAGAGGGAGGGGGAGAGAGAGGGAGAGAGAGAGAAAGGGGGAAACGGAGAGGTGGCAGGTTAAGCCATTGATCACAGTGTCCACAGCCAGCAGGCTTGTGGGGCCCTGGGCCGGAGACCCACGTGCCCGCACCAGCTGCATGGGTGCCACAAAGTGGCTGCTGCCAGCCAGCCAGCCCCACCCCCAGCTCCTTAAGATTCCTTCCTTGGGCGCCCATGGGGAACCCCCTCTCTGGATGCACTGTGCTCATCGGGGAGGGGCGCGGCCTTAGCATTTCCACTGCCCAGATGAATGGAGCTGTAGCTCAGTCCCTTCCAACTGCACCATAAAAAGCAGAATGTGCTCCCTGATGTGGCTGCTCTCAAGATGTGAAAGTCTACCTGTAGAGGCGACCCCGGGAATGGGACTGGGGCTCTGCCACTTGCTCATGTGTGACTGGGGTGTGGCTCCACCTTCCCCATGGCAGTGGAGGGGACGCTCAGCTCTCTGGGTGGGGTGCATTGTCTGATAAGGACATGGTTTGCTTCTCTGATCAGTTAGCTCTGGCTCTCTGGAGGAGCTGAGCCCTGGCTCCATAGGAAAAAAATGCAACAATTGATTAATGATGTCTGCCATGGGCACAGTAAAGATAGAGGAAGTTACCTGCTGAGATCTACTTGCCCTGGTTTAGAACAAGGCTGTAGGTCAAAATGCAGGGCTGAGTCTGAAAATCCACCCTTTTTAAAAATCAACACATCAAAATTTAAGTTTTCTCAGTAAACTAACGAGTAGACAAGCCATGAACAAGACACCAATAATCTGAAATTTTTCCAAGCGATCCAGCATGATGCAGAACTGTTTGGCTCTTTCATTAATTCATTCACATTTCCACTTCTGAAGAATACTCTGGGTGGGAGCTGGGAGGGTGGCCTGGCAGTGGGGCCAGTTGATTGGCTGGCAATGGCCTCCGTGTAGGACAAGGAGAGGCGGAGCCCGGAGAGCCCCCTGCTTCCTCCAGGGCCCTCTAATTAGACACAGCTGCCCTCCGCAGCTCCAGCTAGGCTGCCCCCAGCAGCTCGTGCTGCTTCACTCTCCTGCCTCCTCATCCCCTCGGTCCTGCAGGCCTGTGTCTTCACAGCCTCTTCTGCTCTGGTCTGACCATGTACACCCCCTTGGGCGAGGTTTGGTGGTACCATCTGCTCCAGGACTGCACTGGGACTGGTCTCAGAGGAGCGGGCACTGTCTCGACACATTAGGAGCTGAAGTCCACAAGGGGGTGAGCTCCACCGTGATCACCGCGATCCCAGGCCCAGCCCGGGGCATGGAGGCCCGAGGAGTGAATCCAGGGAGCAGGGGTGAGCACCAGGGAGAGCGCAGGAGGAGGGGACCAGACAGAGGCCCAGGGAATGCCAGCAGGGTCGACCACGCAGGAGAGGGCCAGGCTGGAGACCAGCAGGTGCCGGAGGAGAGGGGCTCTGGTGGGAAAGCATGAGGCTGGGGGGAGACCCTAGGCTATTCTGAGGGAAACTAGAGGAGAGGGGCCGAAGCCAGGGGTGTGTGTGTGTGTGTGTGTGTGTGTCCCTGAGAGGCCAAGGCGTGAGGTCTGGCAGGGAGGAGACAGACACACAGACAGAGGGAGAGAGACGGGGCAGCATCAGGCCCCAGTAAGGCCTGTGGACCGTGTGGCCTCTGCTAGAGCCCAGAACGCAGGGAACGGTTTTGGCCCCGTTTTCCAAGTGGGAACAGAGGCTGGAGGGCTGAAGTGACTTGCCGGAGGCCGCGCTGCTGGCCTGGCAAATGGGATCACAGAGGGCCCACAGGGAGCACCAGGGGAGGCTGGGGGCGGGGGCGGGCACATCAGGCTGCAGGGACTGGGGCAGCAGAGAGCCCAGCTTCACAAAACCGCCCGGGGCTTCCTGCCCGCCAGCCGAGGCCTTCCCCGGGGTCTCCCCCGGCGTCTCCGCGAAGCCCTCCACAACCATATGATGGGAAACAAGCGAGGCGCGGTGACTTACATCTGGAGGCTGAAGGGGATCCCGGCGACCTCAAAGCGCTCCATCTCAAAGTCCACCCCGATGGTGGCCTTGTAGTCGCGGTCGAAAACATTCCTGCAGAACCTGTGGGGGCCGAGGAAGCCATCAGAGCCCGCCCTCAGGGAAGACCAGGCGGTGACGGCCATGGAGACGGGCCGCAGAGACAGGCCACGGGCGATGGAGCTGCCAGCGGGAACTCCGTGTGGAGAGAGGCTGTGGCAGCAGACCAACAAGTGGGTCAAGGCAGTGAAAAGTACCGCATCTGCCGGCAGGGAGGGAAGGGAGGGGAGCCTGTGGCCCCGGGGATGGTGTGACCAACGCCAGGCTCCTAGGACGCCGCACTCCCCGCGGACCCACCATCTCCCAGATTTCTTGCACCCCCTCCCAGCAGCCACATGGTCTCCACTACGACATGTGATGGAGCCTCCCGGGCCGGTGGCGCACCTGTGGATGAGGCTGGTCTTGCCCACGTAGAGGTCGCCGACCACAACCACCTTGGAGAGTTTGAGCCTGTGAGGAGTACGGCGCGGTGCTCTCAGGCGCGATCACGGGAGCATCTTCGCACACACGGGCCCCTCTTTCCCTGCATTCCCCACTCGTGATGTGGACAGGTCACCTGTGACACACTCTGGGATGTCTGTCCCCCTCACTGGCCCTCAGAGGGGAGGGCAGGAGGACCTGCATTTGTTCTGGGGACTCTGTACCCCTGATCCCACTGGGTCCATGTCCCTCTGTGAGAATCACAAATGGGCACCATGGGAGGCTGAGTCTTGGGCTGAGGGAGCAGCGGGAAGAGCCCCAGGTGGGGCTGTGTCCAAGTTGGGTCACCTGCTCCAGAACTAGATGCTGCCTGGGAGCAGAGTAGACACGGCCCCTCCCTCGAAGACGTGGCCAGGTGAGCTGCACCAAGTCACCAGGTGACACAGAGGTGCCCTGTTGCTGTCTGCAGGTGGAGGAGACTGGTGGTTTGGGCGTGACCCACAGTCCCAGGAATGCTGCTGTGCGAGTGCAGGACACACACAGAGGGAGGGGTAGCTGCTCTAGGTGAGCAGGGTCCCCCCTCCCCAGGGAGCCTGAGAACCTCAGAGCCATGGCCCAGGCGTGCAGACCTGAGTCCACGACACGCCCCCAGCCTGCCTGGCCCTGGAACGCCCTCCAGGGTGATGGTGGTGTCCTGGCAGGCACACAGCCCCAGGCCCTGCACCCCTGCCTGCGTCCCTTACCTCGGCGCTGCATCTGCGCTGCTAGTTCTATGTGTGTGTGTGTGTGTGTGTGTGTGTGTGTGTGTGTGTGTGTGCACGCGTCTGGTGTTTTGTTTTGTTTTTGGCTGCACCCATGAGGCTTGCGGGATCTTAGTTCCCTGACCAGGGATCGAACCCAGGCCCTGGCAGTGAAAGCACCGAGTCCTAACCACTGGACTGCCAGGGAATTCCCTGCGCTGCTAGTTCTGGAGCAGGTGGCCCTGACTCTGCTTCTCAGGAGGAGTAAAGGTGCTGCCGCAGGGCCACTGGGTGCCCCTGGGCCCCAGTTTCCTGGCCTTCCAGCACTGAGTGTGGGGAAGGGCTGGGAGCTCCTTGGTGGGAAGCCCCCGGTGTGGAACCAGCACTCCCCCAGCAGCCGCCGCCATGCTCAGCCCGTGACCATGGCCACCTCGGCCATCCTGGCCTCACTGTCCCCATGTGACTTGTGAGCTCAGCCTTCTCCCTGAACAGACCACGAGCCCCTCAGGATGCATGGCGGAAGCAGGACCCCGCACCTGTTTGTTAAGAAGATGTGACCATGGCAGGACACCTGTGCCGCAGTGCCAGGCGCCCTGAGGCAGTGACGGGGCGCACACGTGCCTCTCCTTCCTGCGTGTGGCCTGGCGAGGAACCCAGCATGGAGTCCAGGAGCATGGTGCAGGGGGCACCCGCTCCGTCTGGGCGAGGGGGCAGGTGTGGTGGGGACTCAGAGGAGACCCCAGGGACCCAACACTAAGTCTGAGGCCTGAAGGGCAGGAAATGCTTCTGGAGGGAACAGCCGTGCTCAGACCTCGCTGCTGGCCTCACCGAGGGGGGAGCTGTTCCTACAGCAGGTGCGGCAGGTAAAGCCAGATAAATGGCTGATGCTCCTCAGACCTGTACGGGGTGGCGGCGCCCGCATCCACGCACTCACACGTGCGCTCGACCCTCCCCACCCTCCCCTGGCCAAGCCAGCACTCACCCGACGGTCCCCGTATTCCTGTGTTGGCAGGCGGCGCTGACCTGCCCGTGAAAGTGCTCCCGGAGCTGCAGGCAGGCGGCGGGCGTGTACCACTGGAAACAAGACAGACAGACAGACAGACAGGTGGGCACATCACCCTGCAAAGCTCACCAAGCGGGCAGCAGGCTCCTTCCTGAGCCTCTGTCACATCCGTCCTCTACCTTGTCAGCGACTCCCAAGGCTCCAGGGTCTTGTGAGCCCCGAGGAGGAGCAGTGGGACCAGGACACACCAGGGAGCCCAGGCGGAGATCCAGAGAGCTGTGTCCCGCTGGGGGCAGCTGTGCCCTTGCTGCAGGCGTATCAACCCTCTGTCCCCTCTGGGCCTCTTCCAATGAGAGGAGGGCCCTTTTAGTGCCAAGATCCTCCTACACCTTCTATGGATCTCTGATGCCATTTTTATTTTAAAAATATGCATATCTGTGCATGGAAAATGTCCTGGAAGGCACTTTCATCTTCCATATTTTTCAGAAGGCAGAACTGGGTAGTGGTCTAAGAGCAGGGCCCCTGTGTCCACCCTCAGCTGCTGTGTGACCCTGGGTAGTTGCCTCATGTCTCCGAACTTCAATTTCTGCATCTGGAAAATCTCAGGGACTTGGGGGCATAAAACGAGGTTATATTTGTGAAGCCACCAGCGCAGAGCTGGTCTGGCACATACATACTAAGTGATCAGCAAAGACGCCATGACACATCGAATGCAGGTTTGTTCTATAATTAGAAAAAATGATATTAAACAAATGAAAGGTGACCATTACGTTTTGCAGTCAGATTGGCCAAGGCTGAGTGTGGGGCATGGCCAGGATGTGGGAGGAGACCGAGCTGGAGATGGCTGCTGTGCTCTGCTGTGGTCCCTGGGCCACCCCTCTGTCCTTCAGGGCCCCTGCGGCTCTGCCCTGGTCCGCCTGCCCTCTCGGCTCTGTGTGACCAAGGCAGCAGGGACGGTGAAGGAGCTCGGCCAAGGGTGAGGGCGGGACCTCACAGAGCCCATGTCCTCATCTGTAAGGTGGGGACACCCCTCACGGCACCTCTTGGTCTGCTCACTGGAGTGGGCAGTGGGCAGTGCAGACGAGCACTCAGCCCAGGGCCCCCGGCCATGTGAAGGTGTGTGGCCACCTCTCGGGAAAGCTGGCTGCTTTTCCGTCCACTTCCGTGTCAGTGTCAAGCTGGGGGCTGGCCAAGACACGGCGGTCAGTAGAGGGGTCCCAGGACTTGGGACAGATTGGAGAAGTGTGCTAGGGAAGGCTGGCAGGAAGTGCACAGAGGAAAACCGAGGCACATGGGGTGAAGGAAGGACTGGCCCCATCTGACCACGAATTGCTTGGGTCTGAAGTGCTGTGGCCCTGGAGTGTGGGATGAACTTGGCCACAGGCAGTTGGGGGAGAATCTTACCTTCTGTGGAAGCAGGGATGCCCTAGCCTGCCTCCCAAGGTGGGGAAACGTCAGAGCTCTGGAGTCGGCCACGGTTAGGTCAAGTCTGGGCTCCCCCACGCCCAGCTGTGTGACCTCAGGCAGTCCTCCCTACCTCTCTGAGCCTCATCCCACTTTGTAATCTGGGTCCTTCATCCCATGAGACCTGGAGTGTTTTGTGCCGATCACGCTTCCCTTCCTTTGGCTTTTTAACCCCAGTCCCCGTCATCCCCAGTCACCACTGTCAAGTTCAGTAGAGAAGCAGCTGCCTGGGCCTCTGATGAGATGGAAAGTCCTGGGGGCACTGTCCACGGGTCTAAGGCACCGAGGCTTTATCTGTGCATGTTGGAGACAGAACTCGGGGTTGGGGGGAAGGCAGGAGAGGGGGAGGAGGAATGACTGCAGACCCCAAATACCCAGAGCCTACCCTCCTTCCCCCACCAGCCTGGGCACAGATTTCAAGACTCAAAAGAGAGGATTTCTCCCCACACACACAGCACCAGCCACTGATGGCAGGATCTTAAGCATCCTTCCAGATACCCTGCACGTAGAAGCAAACACGTGCATTTCTGCTCCTTTTGTCACACGTGGTGCTCAACAACTTACTCTGGCTCTCAGTGTGCATCAGCCCCTGAGAGGTGCTCATGCCTCCCCGAGTCTGTGTCAAGAAGCAGCATTTTGCTGTCTAAGTGGCCCCCTCTCGAGGACATTATGTTGTGTCTGACCTTCTACTTTACAAATTGCTGCAGTGCCTGGCCCTGAGCATCTACAGTGCTGGGAGACATTATCCCGCTGCTCCCTTGGGAGGCTGTGCAGATTTGCATCCCGTGCTGTGATTAATAATGGATTTTAATATAGATGGAAGAGAGCTGTGAGTTTCCAGCAAGGACAGAAGGCAGAATGGTAAGGGGTGAGAACTTTGGATTTGGTGTCAGGAAACTGGAGTGCTGTTTGATAATGTCATAATTAAAATGAGAAAAACAGTGACCACACTTGGGCAAGGGAGCTCCCTTTTACCATGAGCCAGACACCCAATATGAGAGGAATTATCCTTCTGTACCAGTGGCTCTGAGAGGTTGAGTAACTTGCCCGCGGTCACACAGCTTAATGACATGCAGGACTCACACCCAGGACAGTCTGACTGCAAAGTCTGTGCCCTTAACATCCATGCCACACTGCCTCCTGGTGTCACCTTTCACTTGCTGGCCCACCTTGGGCAAGTCAACGCCAAGCTTCTCAAGAAGTCTGCTGAGTCCCTGGGGTCTGTCAGTGAGGCACTGACCTCCCCGATTCACCTGCTTTGTTTCCAGTGGTGAGTGAGGTGGGGAAAGCTGGATGAGGGCATGGTGTCCGGAGAGCAGTATACATATCAAAGGCTGGCCTAACGCCTCCCTACCTTAGGGAAGCTGGTGATGACGCGGTCCTGGCTCACCGTGGGCCCCAAAGGCATCACAGAGGACCTCATTCTTCCTGGGAGTCCTGTGGCCCCAAAAGGGGGAAGAGAGTTAGGGAACTGTGCAAATCCCTGGGGACTCCCCCAAAGTTGATACCTAACGTTGCAGTAGCTCTGAAAACAGGTCCAAGCCTCCTTCTCTGTCAGGAATGTCAGGATGCCAGGGGCCATCTCTCCAATCTGCAGGCAATGTGTGTTGGGGCACGGGGGCGGGTACCAGGCCTGCCACCAGGCCTGGGAGTCGAGGAGACCTGAGTCTCCTGACCGATGTCCACCAGGAGTGGCCCCTCCCTGAGCTCAGCTCTGGGCTGAGTGAAGGAGCACAGTCGTCAGGCTGTGCACACAGCTCGGGCAGAGGAAGTAGAGTGGCGAGGGCTCCCCCGCTCCTGCCCCTTAAGGGATGAAGGCTCTGGGTATGCAGGGCCCTCAGTGTTCAGCCCACAGGCCTTTCCCAGAACCACCACAGCCGGCACAGGGCCCCTCAGCCTATTCCACAGCCCCGGCTCCTTCTCCCTCCCGCCCCCTCCGCACTGGGTGGCCTTGACCGAGAGAGAGGCCTGTGGTCTTCCGCATCGGACCGTCTCTCCCCAGACCAGCACTGGGGGCCCGGGGTGTGCGGTCAGGAAAAGAGGAGGCCCGGGGCCCAGGCCGCTTTCAGGTTATGTAGTGGGAGGTGGGCGGGGGATCACGCGGGCGGGAGAGGGTGAGTCCGAAGGGGCGGCTGACTCACCTGCGGCGGCTGCAGAGGCTCCTGACGCTGCCTAGTCCGGAGGGGCCAGTGGCCGCGATCACCATGGCAACGAGCACCACACGGGACAGGCGGGCGTCTGACGAATCCGGGACGTCGGGGATGGGGCTCACAGCCAAAAGTGTTCCGCCAGCGTCTCGCGCCGCGATCACCATAGCAACCAGAGCCTCGCGGGAGACTCCGGGACGCGGCCCGAGCGCCGGTGATCACCACGGCAACAAGGGCGGGGCCTGGTGGGCGGGCCAGGTCGGCCATGGGTGGGGTCTGGGCTCCAGGGGCGGGCCTGGGCGGGGCTGACCGTGGAGAAACTTGCGCACCTGGCCTCCCTGATGTCACCATGGCTGGGGAGGGTTGGTGGTTCAAACGTGGAGGGAATTATGTGAAGTGTTTAAGTACTTATTTTCATAATATAGCAAATGTGATCTTTTTCTTGTTATGTAACCTGCTTCCACCCTTGCTTCTATCCTATTCCCAGTTCAGCAGCCCCCAGGGATGCCTTGTTAAAACACAGATCAGATCATGTCAGTCCTCAGCTCCAAACCCTCCAATGCCTCCTCATCGCTCTTAGATGAATAAAATCTTTACAATAGCCCAAGAGGCCCCATGTGATTTGCCCCATTTATTGTCTTAGCTCATCTCCTACTGCTTCCCCCCCCCACCCCCCCATCCCACACATGCTCCACTGGCCTCCTTGCTGTTCCTCCACACGCCAGGCACCGGGGTGCTTGCATCAGCTGTCTCCTAGGCCTGGAAGGCTCTGTCCCCAGATAGCCACATTGCTCAGATGTCACCTCTAGATGAGGCATCCTATTTACAACTGCCGCATCCTTCCAACCCCTTATTCTGCTCTATTTCTCCCAGGCACTTAGCATTTTCTAACACATTATATAACTTGCTGTGTATGTTGATTGTCTGTCTCCCTCCACTGAGCGCAATGAGAGCAGGGGTTCTTGTGTATAGTCCACCCGACTTATTGCATCAGCCAAACAGTGCCTGCACATAAGCAGGCATGGAGTGAACGCTAAATGAGTGAACAAATATTGCATTTACAAAAACAAGGTGAACACTGAAGTATACTGCCATTACATTAAAAGGTAAATGAATTGTATTTACTCGTATAAATTTAGTTTATCAATGGAAAGATTCCAGTGGTTGCCATAGGTAAGGACGATCCGTTGGCTGGGGACCAAGGAGGGAGGGAGACATTATACTTTCATACTTCTTGGATTTTCTTCTATGTACATATATCACCTATTTGGTAAATAATTCAAATGAAAATAAACATTTTGGAACAGAGGGAATACAATAATATCCCCCGTCTCGGCCCTTCTGGGTTAGCCCTGATGCATTTCGGTGTGCTGCGTACCTTTCCCACAGACACCTCCTCCTCTCTGCGATCACGGCATAAGAAGAGGCTCTTGCTGTAGCACTGGCATTTGATCGCCCTGCAGTGACAAGGAATGGACACTCCTTCCATTTCCTGACCTTCATCTGCATAGTTCTGAACCTAATGATGCCTGAATATCATACACCTTGGCTTCTAGAGCTCACGCTGCAACATTAACGTCCATAATTAATGGCTGTTTAAAGGCTGACCTGAGTCACTGAGCTTCTGTGAGCTAGTTTCTGTTTGCAGAGAGAGGCACGTGGGGCTAGATGGCTTCCAGAGGCATTTGTGAGATGGGAACCACAGAAATGAGATGGTCGCTTTGGAGAGGAGGACCGTGTATGGGACAAGGGAAGGGGATGCAGACACTGATAATGTTCTAATGGTGAATTCACAGCTGCTTATTATATTTTTATGTCTCACAAATTAACATATATACTACATAGAATGTTATGTGTGTGTTTGCAAAAATAATAAAAAGGAGATTGAAAAACAGAAAATTGAAGGACGGTTTTACAAAAAGACTCTCTGTAACCAAATCCTGAGAGATCTGGAATTCCCAGCTTTGAGAATCTACTTGATTCAGCTCCCTGATTTCACAAGCAAGGAAATGAAGGCTCACACATTCCAAAGGATTTGCTTCATGAGTTAGAACTAGATTTGGAACCCAGATTTCCTAAATCCCAGCCCAATGCTCTCCACACCACCTTTGTAAAAAAGCTAGGATGCTCTAGGTTAGACAGACCCTTCACGACTTGGTCCTTTGAGGGACAGCAGTAGGGGCAGACATCCACATCACAAAGTGGGGTCCATGGCACACAGATCGAAGTCAGTTGCCTTCGTTTCAGAGTTAAATGTGCTGGAGGCCGATGCTTGGTGTCTTTGTTAGTGAGTTTCACTGCTAAGGGCTCAGGCCTCAGGGTGAGCTTCCCTGAGTGGCTCAACTTCCTCCTCAGTTTCCTCTGGTATAAAATGGACCTGACTATGTACTTCAAGGGTTTGTTGTGAGGATCACACAAGACGGTGAAAGTGCTTTGATTATGAAGCTTAACTCAAATCCACTAACCATTCACTTCTTCTACACTTACCGAAAGGCCTCCTGGTATATTCCTGGCACCGGGGAGGCAAGGAACCAGGACCGAAGTGGCCTCCACCCTCAGGGAAGTCTGTTGGGGGAAACAGACAAGCAAGTAGAGAATAAGAAGAGGGAAGTGTGCCAGTGGGGTAATTAAGCCATAGGATCACTCGCTAATTTGGAGTTGGGGAGAAGGTCGGCTTCAAGAGTACACCAAGTTGTGTCCTGAAGAACAAAGAAGTGGATAGTGTTACAAGCAGCCCAGCTGCAGGAAAGAGTTAGCCATTTGGGGGATTAAGAAAGAATCCAGCATGTGTGGAGGAGGCCATCACCCAGGGCCTCGAGCGGTAGGCTAGGAGTCTGGACTCTGTCCTGAGACCAGTGGGGAGCCCTGGGAGGGTTTGGTGTATGTGGTGGCTAGCTCTGGCTTGCTTCCAAGAACAACTGCTCTGGCCAGCAGTGCATTGAGTCCACTGCAGGGGCCGACCTGTGTTGTCACCAGCCAGTCAGCCTGCCGAGGAAGGAGCCTGGACCAGGGCTAAGCAGTCCTGGAATCAGGCCTCAGTGATTCAGCAGAAGCTACTGAACCTCTTTGAGGTTCCTGTCCGTAAAATGGAGAATGTTATCACCTCACAGGTTTACTCTGAGGATTAACAGTGTGCCAAGTGCCCAGTACAGAGAAAGGCGCACATAGACACTTCCCTCCTGCACTATGAACAAAGGTGAGCCGCCTTTGTTCCCCACAGTAACCCTGTAAAATATCACCACCCCCACTTTACTGCCGGCCCTGGCCTGGGATGTTCGCGCCTGCGCGGTGGGCGCCGAGTGTGCAAGAGCTGCGTGGCTGACGCTGCTCAGGGTCGCCTGGCAACCGGGTCGCCCGGCAACGGGCAAGCGCTACAGAACCTTGCGCGCTGAAGCAGGTGAGTCTGCGGCGGCCGACAGGGGCCAGGGGCCAGGGGTCCCCAGACCCACCCGGTCCTGATCAACAGGCCCCGCGCCCTCCCACCCCAAGGCAGCCCATACCCCTTAGATGAGGGTAGGCCCCTGTCCCTGGCGCCCACCGTTTCCTGAGAGGGGAGCCCCGATCCCAAATGGCTGGGCCCCCTCTTCTCTCCCAGCCCGGCCCCTTCTCCTCCTTCCCTAGTCACCAGTTGCCCGGAATCAGAGTCCGGCTCACCTCTCTTAGTGGAGTCGGTTCCCACAGGCTGGGGTTTGTCACTGCCACTAAACGCGGTCACAACCACCATCAGCTTAATAATAACTCAGCCAAAGTATCTGGAGCCCTGGTGAGCCAGGCTCAAGAGTCTCAGCGAATATGGCACCTTGGCGGGGGTCGGGGGTTGGGGTGGGGGTGGGTGCTATTATCATCTCCCTTTTGAGCTGCAGAAAGACACAGAGGAAATAACTTGTTAAGGACCACCCACTGGCTTGGGTCTGGAGCCCATTCTTAACTACTAAGCCACACTGCCTACAGTTGCTCAAAGTGTGTGTGTAATAAAAATAAATCACACTTTAACCTTATTTCCTTCTCTATGGATGTGCTGGAAGCATCCGACTGTGGGTCCCTGATGGGTGAATGTGCTAGACCCAGATTTGAACATTGGTTCCTATCCTAGTTCGTGACCTCCACGGCTCGTTGTCCCTAAACCTCAGTTTCCTCCTGCATAAAATGTGGGTAATAGAAGTCCCCTCCTCCTGGGGTAGCTAAGTTGGATATTAGGTATTGCTGGCACAAGATAAGCACTGAATGGAGCTGATACAGCGTTTGCTCATTTGGCTTAGTTTGTGTTTTCAATGCCTTTGTCCCAAGGCCCAGCCTATAAAGTATCGGGAGAACTCTGAAGTTTGCAGTTCGGGCCGCCGCTTCACTGTGAAGTTTGGGCTTCACTGTGACCTTGAACAAATCCCTTTATTGCCCTCATTCTCAGTTTGCTCATCTGTAAAATGGAAGTAAAAATACCAAATCACAGTAGCAATGTTGACAACTTTTGGGTTCTTTTAATCAGTGGTTTCTGCAGAGCTTCACTTTGAAAGCTACAGAGCCGCCCTGTGCAGGAGCGGGAGGCGTGGGAAGATGGCCCACGCCCAGATCTCCAAGTACCTGCCCCCCGACATCAACCCCACCCAGGCTGCCATTGCCTACGGCTGCCGGGCGCTGCCCAAGCTGAACGAGGAGCTGCAGTCGGAGGACCTGTTGACAAGGCAGAAAGCCCTCATGGCTCTGTATGACCTCATGCACGACCCCGAGCACGTCTACACAGCCATCCGCATAGGTGAGCGTGGCACAGCCCAAGTGACCACGACTGTGGTCTGGATGGACAGACACAGAGAAGCTTGAGGTGGTCCCTTCACAGCATCCCTCCCAGCTGGTCAGCCCATCCTCAACTGGACACCACCAGTGGTCAGCCCCCTCTGCTATGACTCAACCCGGTGGCCACACATCCACCAAATAGGCCTTTATCTGTCTCACCCGCAAGGCTGTCACAGAAGATAGGCACTGGCCCTACTGAAACCACACATACACGGGGACCTGTGTCCACTGTGTCCCACTCTCTTAATTACCCACATAAGAGTTGAACTGATTTTAGTGGCACGGTCACACCTGTCCCAGATCAGGCCCACGATGAGTGAACTGCCGCCTCTCCCACCAGCCTTATCTGAAGGGCTAGTTTAATCCCAGAGATGGTGGCAGCGGTCCCTACGCCGGGTGGAGCTTCAATAGAAAAGGTTGCTATTTAACGAGCCCGACTCTGGTCCAGCGCTGCCATACGTTCAGTGCCCGTGTTACCTTAGTCCTCGTAGCACTGGCCCTGGGAGGGAAGGAACCGCCTCAACCCACAGAAGAAAATGGAGGCTCAGAGAGAAGCAGTGTGAGGCTAGGGTTGCCCCATAAGTAAATAAGGCAAGATTTTTAGGTGCTCAGTCTGGCTTCCCGAGGTGTAACCCTTTCAAGGGTACACGACTAGTGGGTGACAAGGCTGGAATTTGACTTCCAGTCTCTCCAAACGCAAAGGGCATTTTCTGAACCCCGTGGAGGACTGGGAGGAGGTGTGCAGAGATTCACGAGGGGGTTTGGATGACAGGGTCCTGGGGGATGAGCCTTTCTAGCACCCAGAGTCCCCGCCAGTGACTCTGAAACACTCCATCACCCACACGATGCCCTCACACCCCCAAACAGTAGAGCCCTCGTGCTCTCGTTCTGGACATCAGCTCACTTGTCGACTTCTAGGTTAGCTGGTTTCTGAGCTCGGTGAATGTTCAGAGGTTTTTCTGCCCGTAGGCTGCCTGGAGAGCCTGAAAGCTTTGCTGAAGGACACCAACGACCTGGTGCGCATCAAGACCACTGAGGTGCTCTATATCATGGCCACCCACAACGTGGGCAGGTGAGCAGCTGCCTCTGGGTATCAATGCCACGCTTTGGAGCCGCACCCCTCCCCTGGGTGGCACATGCTTGAACGACCTTGAATGAGCTGCTCGCGGGGCAGGGAGTTAAATGAGTTCATGCACGTGAAGTGTCAGCCCCGTGGTGGCTTGGTTGGCCGCGGGCGCTCTCTCTCTGGTTCCCTCTCCCCACAGATGGGTGGTCTTTGGGAACTCACACACCCGCTTGCTCAGGGCCACCTCCAGATGGCCGCCTCAGCCCCTTGGTCCCCTCGACCCCTCAGCTCCCCGTCTCTTCTCTGGGTTCTGATGTCAGGTCCCTGGGAGGGGGGTGGCCAGCCCAATCCCTGCGCAGCCCTGGCCCAACAGGTCGCTGTGAACTGGGTGCGTGTGGGGAGGTGGTGACACAGTGAGCGCCCCAGTTCATAGGTGTTGCACCAAACAGGGCAGATGGGTGCCGGGGAGAACGGGGGAGTGGGCTCGAACCTGGCATCTGCAGGGCCGCCCTTTCCTGCTCTGACCTGGCAAGGCTCTCGGTCGAGTCTCACTGTTCTTATCTGAGACAGATCCAGAAAAGTGCTTTCTCTCATTCTTCCTGCTCCTTTTTCCTCTCTCCGGACCCGATTTGGACATTAGGAGTAACCCCAGGGAGGGTGACGGAGGCTGAGAGGAGGGATGCTTGAAGTTTGGGGATTACAGGAAACTACGAGCCCAGTGACAGTGACCATAGGTCTGTTTATCCTCATAGGAGGTGTGGGGGGTGGTTCCCGGCTGTAACCACTTTAGCAGGGCGACTCGGTGCAGAAACTGTCACCGACTGAGGACCTGATGTGACTGGCACACTGTTCTCCAATGTCCCTCCCAGCACCACTGCAAGGGGTGGGGAGGAGCCCGGAGCAGGCAGCTGGTGTGCCCAGGGTCCAGGATTCCAAGACCCAGCTCACTCTAGCACACCACGCTGGACAAAGGGCAGAAGTGACCGGGGCCGACTTCTGAAGTCCGCCGGGCTCAATGGTCATCTCACCCCTCAAGCCCTGAGTGACTGCCCACGTTGAAACCTCCTGCCTTCCTGGATCCACACGAGGAGTGAGCGTGGAAGCCAGGGGCCTGGCCTCTTGTCACCTTGGGGAGTTACAGCTTACAGAGCTGACTTACCAGCAGGGTGACTCGGAGCGGGCACCTGGGTGCAGAGTGAAGAGGCCCGGACACGTCACACCGGGGGTCAGGGAAGGCCCCCGCAACTTGGGGGTCCCACTGTGATTTCCTTCTCCCAGAACGACTCATACGGCCCTCACGGCAGAGCACGGCCAGGCACTTCCTGTGTGCTGGGCACTGGGCCAGGCCCCGCTCTGACTTCTCATTTACTTCTGACCTCAGCCTCAAGAGATGCAGCCTTGAAACCCTCACCAGATGTGACTGGGCCCAGCAGTTAGTTAGTTAATCAGAAGGAATGGTTAAAAAGCTAGGATTGGAAGAAATTGTATCTTCCCTTCAAACAGTTCATCTTAACCCCAAATCCCTAAGCGATTAGGCAGTCACCAATCCCTGTGCGCCTCTTCCTGGCTATGGGCCACTGCACGGAGCTTCCCATCATCTCTTTTGCCTAAACCAGCGCCTGTAACATCATGGAGCTTTGATTCTTTAAAGGAGAGCAAGCACTCAGATACAATGAAGTAATCTGCATGCAAAACCCTTCTAGAATCTTTACAATCATCTCACTATTTTTAAAATAAATTTATTTATTCATTTTTGGCTGCACTGGGTCCTTGTTGCTGCGTGTGGGCTTTCTCTAGCTGTGGCAAGCGGGGGCTACTCTTCGTTACAGTGCGCGGGCTTCTCATTGTGGTGGCTTCTCTTGTTGTGGAGCACGGTCTCTAGGTGTGCAGGCTTCAGTAGTCGTGGCACGTGGGCTTCGGTAGTTGTGGCTCATGGGATCTAGAGCGCAGGCTCAGTAGTTGTGGCGCACAGGCTTAGTTGTTCCACGGCATGTTGGATCTTCCCAGACCAGGGCTTGAACCCGCATCCCCTGCATTGGCAGGTGGATTCTTAACCACTGCGCCACCAGGGAAGCCCTATTTATTTATCTTTTTAGACACTGACCTTGGAGTTTCCCAAAACATTCACCTTTGTTTTCATAAGGAAATCAAAACAAAAACAAAAACCACCAACTCTCCTCCCATCGAATTGGCTTACCTGATATTCAGTGAATCTATATCATTGTAACAAGAAGCATAACAGGCCTACGTGGGTTTGGAGGCACGTGGCTGCCCTGGACAGTCCGCAGGTGTGTGCCCGGCAGGTGGAGAGAAGCGGTCAGCTCAGCCCGGCTGCTCAGGGGAGGTTGGTCATGCACTTCTGTTGCCTGGAGTCGTCCTCCACCACTCAGGCCGCACTGCTCTCACCTGACGTGAGGGCCACCCCCAGCCTGTGCCTTCTCTCCGGAGGCCGCAGGAATGCGGTCCCATCCAGCCGGCACAGGCTTAGGTTCCAGGGGCCGGGAGGGCAGGCAACCGCCTCTAGGTTCTTATTGGATCCTCTCGTGGCACGTTCGTTGTGTCTAAATCTCACCTCTCTTCCCCAGAGATGGCTTTTTAGAGCATGACGTCATCCACGCCCTGTCCTTCCTGCTGAGCGACCCCCAGTCAGCCTGCCGGGAGAACCTGCACCTGGCCTTCAAGCACCTGGCGCAGCTGCCTGCAGGTAGGCTCACCGTGGGCGCTCGGGTGGCCCTCGGCCTCCTCTCCTAGTCAGGCGCCTGCCGTGCCGATCACAATTTAGAGCATATTTTTTAAAAAGCTATGCTTTTACTAAGGTACCATATACATGTTAAAAAGGCACACGTCATACGTGAACGCTTGACTAACTTGTACTAAGTGAACCTGCCACTTCCGGGCACCGCTACCCAGATGAAGAAGTGTGCGGAGTATGGCCGGCACCTGCCCCTACCAGTCACCACCCCTCACCCAAACGTAAACCGGCTGATTTGTCTTCAGGTTATAAGACCACGGGTTAGTTTGTGCCTCTTTAAACTTGACATAAGTGGAAACATACAGTCTGTAGTATTTTGCTTCTAGCTTCTTCGTCTCTGTTGTGCGCTGTGTATTACTGATTTTTGCCCATTTGCTCTGCAGTGTGGTATGCACACTATATGGGGGCGCTACGGTTTGTTTATCCCCTCTGTTGCTGATGGCCATTTGAACTGTTTCTAGTGTGTGGCAGCTGAGAATACAGTGGTCGCTAACATTCTTACAAATGTCTTTCGATGGACATGTGTATGCATTTCTTTTGAGATACGCCTTGGAGAGAATTGCTGGGCCCAGGGCAACTTTATGTCCAGCTTTAGAAGGTACTACAAATGGCTTCCTAAAAGAGTTTTGCCAATTTAGCTCCCACCAGTAGCGTATGAGGGTCCCAGGCGTTCTGTATCCGCACCCACACTTGATTTTTTGGCTATGATGGTGGGTGTGTGCTTGCGTCTCACTTTGGTTTTCATTTGTATTTCCCTGGTGACAAGAGCCCTGTAAATGTCCTCTTGTGAGAAGCACCAGGGCGCGTTTTTAAGGAGGAAAGACCCCACCCCCGGGCTCACCGTCCCCTTCAGCTGACTGCTCCTGCCGATTTGATGCTGAGTCCAGGGTAATGGCCACCCGCTGACCGACCGCAGCTGGAGGGTTGAGATTCGTGTCCGGTTGATACCCATCCTGTCACAAGACACAATGAGCAATTTTAAATGAGGGGCTCATTCCAAGAGGCAGGATATCAGGCCTTAAAGGGGGTGCCTTAAGGCCGACATGGGCCTTAAGATGTCCCGGGCCAGGGGTTGGACAGACCAGGTCCCTCTGCCATCCCCTCGTTCCCCGTGTGCCCCTAGACAGGCTGCTTCCCTATCTGGGACGTTGAGGCTGATGGGACCCCCTGCTCCAGAGGCCTGAAGTGAGGACCAGGCGGGAACACTCCCCGAATCAAGGCCCAGAGAGAAATGACTAAGGGAACAGGTGCAGAGAGGCAGGCTGAGCAGAGCCCTGGGAGCTGGGGTTGCTGCCCGCCCAGCCGGGACCATACCCTCCTCTAGCTGGGCTGGGCTGGGTGTGCCAGGCCGGACAGCAGCACCCCGGGTGGTCTTTTTAAAAGACCACCCATCCCTGGCCCTATCCCACGTCACCTGGTGGGCCCTGCCCACATCTTCCTTGAACGCACCTTGGCTGGTTCTCCTGGGCGACCACGGTTGAGGGCCCCTGGGAATAGCGGGGCGTCTCCATAAGGGACCAGCTCTGGGGCTGAGCTCCATGGATGCCTCTGCTCACCGCTCAGGGACATTCCTTCCCGGGGTGTGGAGAGAGGGGCCTTGCCGTTCTCACTCATGGCTTTGAAACCCATTGGGACCCGTGCAAGCGCCCAGGGGCGAGAGAGATGATGATAACGGACATCAGGAACCGCCACCAGATTTGCTAAATCTTAACGTTCAACCATATTTCACAGTTGCTTGAGATTTTTGCTTAAAAAAAATAGAGCCCCCTGGGCTTCCCTGGTGGCGCAGTGGTTGAGAGTCCGCCTGCTGATGCAGGGGACACGGGTTCGTGCCCCGGTCCGGGAAGATCCCACGTGCCGCGGAGCGGCAGGGCCCGTGAGCCATGGCCGCTGAGCCTGCGCGTCCGGAGGCTGCGCTCCGCAACGGGAGAGGCCGCAACAGTGAGAGGCCCGCGTACTGCAAACAAAACAAAACAAAACAAAATACAGCCCCCTGTGAACCTCCCCCACCCAGCACCCTTTCTCCTGCCCTCCCTGGAGCCACCAATAGTGGGTGACTTCATCCCCAACATATGTCTTTGTATTATTCCCTGGCGGTCCAGTGGTTAGGATTCTGCGCTTCCACTGAAGGGGGCATAGGTGTAATTATATATAGATCTTGCCTTCCATGTTTTAAAGCTCTCTAAATGGATTTTGCTGTACGTATCCCTTCGGTACTTGAAAAACCTAATGCTATCATTGGGAATGTACCCATGTGTGTCACGGGCTCCATTTCCTGATTATAACCCCAGCCTGCCCATCCCCTGTTTGAACGTGTGTACTTACATTCAGTGAACTTACTCCAGTCCGGCGGACCTGCATGAGCTGGTTTTCCCCAGGGCTTCCCCAGAGAAGGGCGTCATGGGGCCAGAGAGCACAATTGCTTCCCAGCTGGAGAGCCCGTCGTGCTCCCTCCCAGCAGCCTGGCCGAGTGCTAAGCCGTGTAGCTGTCGCTGTCCTATGGCTCTGCCATCCCCCAAGGCTGGGAAGGGGCGTCTTCTCTCTGCCTAGCACCGCCTCCATCTCCTCTCCTGCCGGGGCCTCCCAGGAGCCTGAGCCCATTCTGCTGAGTTGTTTTTTCCATTTCTCATTGATTTGAGGGAGTGCTTCGTTTATCCGAGATTCTAACACTTTGCTGGTCACACATATTGCAAATATCACTTCCCAGGCTATCTGCGTGGCTTTTCTCTGTTTGTTTATTCATTGGTCCAGCAGTTTTTCATTTGAATAGTAGTGAGTTTCATCAATCTTTTCCTTTGTGACTTTTTTCTTTTTTTTGGTGTTGTTTAAGAGAATTTGGTGCTAATAGCTCATGGAAGTATCCTGCCATATTTTCTTCTGAAAGTGAAAGAATTTTGCTTTTCACACTCAGTCCGAGAAGGTACCTGGGCCAGCCCAACGCTGTCTTAATTACAAAAGCTCTAGGTATTCTGGGTTCTGGTGGACAGGCTGGAATCCGCAAGCACTAGGCTCACCATGGGGAGCAGGGGGGTGTAGTTTGCACTTTATCGTAGGATTTATCACAGGAGTCCGTGCCCAGAGGGAGGCCTGGGACACTCTGGGGAGGGGTAGGTAGCAGTGGGTGGGGTGGGGTGGGTAGCTAGAGGGAGGGAGGGGGACATGCAGTGTGGTAGGCGCCCCAGGAGGACCATCTGAGGGTCCCCTGAGCGCAGCAGCTCCTGGGTTGGCCCGTGTAGCCGTGTCCTGGGGGTGTCCTCGCTGGGCCTGTGGGTGGGGGTCTGGGTGGGTGAGGGCATCTACTTCTGGGGCTGCGCTCTTACCAGCGTGGGGCCTCGGGCGCTAGCGAAGCCCATCGGGAGCAACAGGTCACAGGGGGCCAGCGGCTCTTCCGGGACGGTCTGCATGCAGGGCGCAGCGGCTCTCGTGCTGGTGGTCATGGGTCTGGGTTCTCTGTCCACGGCCACGACCAGAAGGACCCTCTGCACCTGGCGGAGTGCTGGGCACGTGTCTGGCACTCAACAAATACTGGTGGTTTAGCAGTTTCTATGCAGGATTTTAAAGGACTATTTGTCGGTTGTTTTCCTGCTGCACTTCACGCCCATGTGTTGGGGTATCTGTGGGGACGAGGCCTTTTCTGGGCCCTGGCGCCCGGCCAGGTCCAGCTGGCTGCGTGGTTTCCCAAAGTGGCCAGCAGGGGGCGCCGCAGGACAGGCCGCCGCCCAGCAGGGCTGCTCTGGCTCTCAGGCCTGGACCTGCTTGTCAGGAGAGGAGAAACCGGGATTGTGGGGCAAATGCCAGGCGCCCCGTCTTCCAGGCCCTGAGTGACTGGCCGCCAGGGATGCTGGAGGAACCCGTCTCCTCCCTGTGTGGACACAGCATCCTGTAGGAGAGGGCTCCAGGCTGACACCCAGGATTCCTCTGTAACTGGATTTGGGGGCCCCCTGGAAGTGTCCCCAACCCCTCGGGCCCTCTGATGGTGGTCTCAGGCCCTGCCTGGCACACATAGTGCTGGGCGCTGAGAGCCGCCGGCCCACCTTTAGGGCAGCTCCACTGTCCCGCTGTCCCGACCCATTCATGTGCAGCTGGGCTGTGGGCAGAGGCAGGCGCCCTCCCTGCCCAGAGGAGAGAGGCAGGGCTGGGCGGGGAGGCGGCGGGGGCATTCCTGGCATCCTGCCATCACCACTGGGGGCTGGAGAGAGATGGGGGCACTGCATCCGTGGGAGCACAGGGTGAGGGGTGGACATCCTCAGCCTGACAGCCTTTGGCGGACAGTAGACCCCCCTCCCCACCCAGACTTAGCAAAGCACGAGGCCCCCCCCCCCAGTGGTGACCCTGCCCCTCTGGCAAGGTGATCCTCTCCCCTCAGGGCCGTCCTCCACCAACTCTGGCCCCCTCTCCCCATCCCCTCTGCTGGGCCTGGGCTTGCAGCTAACACCGCGTCTGTGGACCTCTCTGGATGCAGCTTAGCACGTGCCTCCCCCGTGCCAGGCACTGCTCAGGCGGCAGCAGGGGAAGGAGGCGGGTCAGACGGTGCAAACACCCCTTCCCACCTCACCCTGGCCTGGGCGCTCTTCCATGGCCTGGGGTGCTGGGCCCTGAGGGGATGATGGATCTTGGGCCGTGAGGATGGGGACGGTCCTGTCAGCAGAGGGATCAGCTGGTGAGAGGAAGAACCGGAGCAGATAAAGACTGTGGGGGATGCGGGGAGGGGACCACTGTCCCAGGGAAGCCTCCCCCCTCCTTGAACACATCTGGGCAGGAGGCAGAATCCTTCCATTTCCCTCTCACTGTGTATTTTTAGTTAAAGATGCTCACGCTGAGATTACTGCTCTTTTCACAGCTGGCATTAAAGTGCAAAATAAGTCTCAAAGATCTTAAGTCACACGTTATTTCTTATAAAAAAGCCCCCTTGGGTTTTCGCTGTTTGGTGATGTGGGAAGGCGTGAAGGGGACCCCCACGTGGGCTCAGGGGTGGGGGGAACAAGAGCCAGGTCCGCGTGTCTGAGTGCTGTGTACCTGCACACGTGTGTGTCTGTCTGTATCCCTCCCTTGGGGCTTCATGTCCGGTCCTGGGTTTGAGGAGGCGACATGGGGTAGCTCTGTGCCCCCGTGGGCTCCTGCCCTGGCCGTCCAGGTGCAGAGCTGGGCGAGGACCCAGGTCTTGGACCCAGGTGTTGGGAGGCACCGGCCCCCTCTGCTCCTCCCGGGGAGGATGGCTCCACTGCTCCCTGACCTTGACCTTGGGCATCTTGCCTCATCTGTAAAATGGGTCGCCACTGACACCCCGCCGCAGGGATGAGTGTGGAATAAGATAGTCTGCAAGGAGCCCGGTGCAGTGTGAACAAACTTCCTTGTGTTTTCCATCCCTTGGCCCCCTAACCACACTGGCGAGTCAGCCAACGGTGGGCCGGTGGGGCCCCTCCTCCAAACACCCTGCAGGCTCGCCGTTCATGCCGGGGGGCTGTCAGCACCCTCCAGGCCCACTGGGCATCTCTTCCGCTCTGTGGGGATGATTCTGACCCTAGTGGAGGTGTCTTTAGGGTGGGGGGGAGTCCAGGTGATGGTGCAGCCTGGGCTGGTGCCATCATTACCCCCAAACCTCAGCCCCTTGGGACACACAGGCCTGGCAGATCTCCCTCTTTTGCAGCGTCTTTCTACTCTTCGGGTTGTTTGTTCTTGACATTCATTTCAAAATGGTTTTTCCTAAACATGTGGAGGGAGTGGGGAGAGAAAAAGGAACCTCAGCACGGACAGTGTCCCCGCCACCCTCCTGCATGCCGTCCACGCACACAGCACTCGGGACGAGGCTCGGCTCATTCAGGATATTTTATTTTCGTAAAGTAGACAATCTCGGACTTTCGTGCGATCACCAGCTCCTCTTTCCCTCTCGACATCCCTTAAAGTCCTTGGCTGTGACTCCTCACACCAACCTCGGGCTCAGGGTACCAAAGGCCGAGAGGAGGTTTGGCAAGGGCTCTGGCGGCGCCTTCGTGTTTGCACACGGCCCTCAGCCAAGGTAATCCACGTGGCGGTGGCGGTGGCAGTGCCCCGGGCCCTGGGCAGGAAGGGCCTCCCTCAGGCTGCGAGGCGGCCGAGCCTTCACAGGAGTCGAGGCTGCCCTCTGGCCTCCCTTTCCTCCACTTGCAGAAAAGCCACAGGTAATTTACTCTTTAAATACCAAGACATTTAGCTATTGTTCGTTCGCTCCTGGGTGAAGGACCTTCTTTAAATACATCACATTTATTTTCTGAAAGAAAAACGAAGTGGAAACCGCACCAGTAACAAGAGGACGCTGCACGGGCTTATGTACAACTCGGCGCCGAGGCTGCTGCCGGGCGCAGAGGGACAGACTTGTCCAGGTAACAATTTTACACTCAGCAAAGCCAGACACGAAAAGGACCACCCGGAAAAAAAAATAGGTTTTGAAAATCTGCATTTAAAAAAGAATACTCAACTGCATTGGAAATTTTCTGTATTTCTGCGAAACACCACGAGATTTGGCCAAAAAAAAAAAAAAAAAGAAAGAAAAGAAAAAGGATGTCAGAGGAGAAAAACCAGGTTTCGGTTTATAAAACGTCCGACTCGTAGAAGAAAAGCTGGCGCCCAGCTCGCCGGGTCCGAGACAAGTCGCGCCACGCGCGTCACCATGTGGAGTTTCGCTGCATATTCTGAAGCGGTTTAAAAAGAGCTGTGAGTGGCCGGAGGGCTGGTCAGTGCTGTCGCAGGCCTGGTGCCCGGTCCCAGCGCGCACGTGGGGCGGCGTGGCCCCTGCTCTGGGTCTCCTCCCAGGGAGCCGGCCGCCCCTCCCTGTGGTCCCTCGGACCCCCATGCAGAGTGGGGCCACGTCGGGAAGGCAGGGTTATGTGGCAGGAGGGGCTCGGGGTGGACTTGGTGACAGCTCCTCAAGTCTTCACAGGCCCTCAGCTACGCGGGGAGCCTGCTGTCTACAGAGCGTGCGCGCGTGTGTGTGTGCGTGTGTGTGCGCAAGTGTGTCTACTTACCTAGCGATCTATCCGTACATATTCATGTTTGCGGAAACGTGGGGGCCGAGGAGGCGGGGCGGGGGACACGCTCCGGGCCCCCGTTTTCTGCCCCCGTGCTGGTCACCAGCGTGGGTGGGGGTGTGATGCCCCAGTCTCGCCACAGCCGACGCTGGCTCCTCAGCAGAGGCCGATGTACTTGAGGTTGTTCTGGATGATGACGTCGGTCACGGCGTCAAACACGAACTGGATGTTACTGGTGTCGGTGGCACAGGTGAAGTGGGAGTAGATCTCCTTGGTCTCCTTGTTGCGGTTCAGGTCCTCGAACTGCCGCTGGATGTAGACGGCGGCCTCCTCGTAGGTGTTCTGGCCGCTGTACTCGGGGAAGCACACGGTGAGTGGGATGCGCCGGATCTTCTGCGCCAGCAGGTCCTTCTTGTTGAGGAAGAGGATGAGGGAGGTGCTGACGAACCAGTTGTTGTTGCAGATGGAGTCAAAGAGGCGCAGGCTCTCCGCCATCCGGCTCTGGGGGGGGGGAGGGGGGGCGGTCAGCACAGCCTGGCCCTGGTAGGCCCAAGAGCACCCTCCCCGCCGGGCCCCAGCTGGCCCTGTGCTCTCCAACTCCGCTGGCCCCCTCTGGCCCCCGTGGTCGCTGACAGCACGTGGCTTCGGGGCTGCCGGCTGGGGCCCCCGCGCCTGCACGGGCAAGCCCCGCCTCCCATGGGGGCACTGTCGCTGCATCCCCCGCAGGCAGCACGTGGGCAGCCTCCCCGGCAGTCAGCTACGCCTGCTGGGGTTTGGCTGGCCCCGTGCCTCCATCCTGCCAGGCAGGGCATCAGTCCTCACTGGAGTCCGCGAGGGGGAGGCCTGTGTTCACGAAAGCAAGGGTGCAGGGCAGAGCTGGGCAGGCCTGGCCCCTGCCGGCGGTGCTCACTCAAGGCCACACGGAGGATCCCGTGGCCGCCCCGCCCCCACCAGCACAGAGGACGCGAGGATGGCGGCCAGGAGGCACCGTGACCACAGAGCGTGGCCCCGGCCCTCTCTACCTCCCCTTGAGGACCGTGACCCTGCTGCGGAGCCTCTGGGTTTTCAAGGAACCCAGGGCCCTCGTCTGACTCCCACGCACAACTGACCGTCCTACTTCTAAAGGGACTCCTGCTGCTGGTGAAAGCTGCCCCGTGTTTGAAAGTAAAATGAATGAGATGAGCGTCCCAAGTGTGGGGCCAGTGTAGACCGGAGGTATCGGATTTAAGGACTTTTCTGACGATGTGGTAACAACAGGGAAGCTGCAGCTGGTGCTGATGGGTGCACACAGGCACCGGCCTGCTCCACCCTCACACCTTCCTATCCCCATTCTGCAGATAAAGAAACTGAGGCCTGGAGAGGCAGGAAATGGGCTCTAAGTCCCACGGCCAGGAGCTCTAGGCTTGCTGCTCCTCCAAGGTGGACGGGCAGTGCTGCTGGCCCTAGGGTGCCAGTGGCCGGGGGAGGCCCCACAAAACCCTGCATTCCCACAGAACCTGCCTTCTCTGAGAGACATGGTCTGACAGCATCAGTGCTGAGAAGGAGCCACCGCCCCCCACCACAACGTAGACATTGCCTCAAGGTCCTGCACTCCACCGGGGAGGGCCCGTTTCCAAAACCCACCCTGTGCCTTCTTTAGAACAAGCTCAGGAACAACAGACGCTCCGAAAGCGAGTAGTGTCAGGTCTTGGGTGTGTGCGGGGTGGGGTAAGCCTTCTGCAGAGAGAAACAGGATGCAGGACCCCCAGGCGTGCCTGGAGGAGCGGATGACGTTCCACACGCAGTTACGTGGTGGTCCAGGAATGTTACATTCTACTGGGTAGTAATTAGTGCTAACGGATTCCCGGAAGCTGCGTGGTAGGGACCAGCAGGGCTGTCATAGCTCATGGGAATGACGTCATAATCAGACGCTGTGCTTCTGACCCCAGATTTCACATCAGGTAAATAACAGATGTGGCCATTAGCATGTATTCATTAATCCACTGAGCAGACACTTGCTGAGCAGGCTCTGAGGGCCGCCAGCAGGTCCCAGGTCTCGTGCCGGTGACGGGGCCCCAGAGACGAGAGGCCAGTGGCCAGGCCAGGCCAAGCCCTGGGTGTGGAGTGGCGTTCAAGGATGGGTGGGCAAGCGTGGAGTGGGGCCAGGCACGGGTGCTGGGATGAGCATCCGCACAGGGCCTGGGCCTGCCTCCACGTACCCTGCTAGGTCACTGGGGGGGAGAGCCAGGTGCCTCCCGCATCCAGGCCAGCTGCTCCTGCTGAAACAGTGCACGTGTGCCGAGAGGGGTCGGTCCTCCAGGGCATGTGTGCGTGGGAAGAGCTCAGCTGCCACGTCCTGCGTGGAGCAGGCCCCCGGGCCCCGACAGGCTGCGTCTGCCCTTCCTGCTCAGCGCACCCCAGGCTGACTTCAGACCCCAGGGGCCGGCCCCTCTACCCCACAGACGTCCCTCCGAGCCTCGCCAGGCAACAGAGGGCAGAGGAGGCCGGCAGGACGGGCACTGCTGTGCGGCCTGAGCAGGACAGACAGACGCCCCTCGTGTCCGGCCCTTGCCCACACCTGGGGCTCCTCTTGCTCTCCAGGCAGGTGGGGCTCAGGTTTCCCTGTTCCCTCCCTCTCCCTTGGGACAAACCGTGGGGACCCACACGGGCCATCCTTTAGGCGGGCAGCGCTCAGGGAGCCCGTGGGAGGCACTGACTGGCCGGGCTGGACAAACACAGGAGCCTGGGAGCTCCACCTGCTCTCCCCTAAAGCCGCTGGCTGAGCACGGCGAAGGGGGCACTGTGCCCCGGGACCCACCACACAGAGGTCCCTCAGCCAGGAGAGGAGCCATCCCAGAAGGCACTAGGCGGGCAGGGGGAGCTGGAGCCCCTTGGTGCTACCACCACTGCTGTGCAGGCTCCTGGAGCCAGAGCAGGAGCCCGAGCATGGGCGCGCAGGCCGAGCAGCATGCTGACACCTGAATCACAGATCACTGAGAAAGGAACGTGCTGTTTTGAGCCGTAACTCTGGAAACCGTGAGAAGCACGCACAAGAGTATGCGTACGGGAGGAAGGCGCACCGGGCAGGGCCTCCCCCAGGGCCCCCTCCCCGTTTGGCTCGCCCTCCGTGGCCTCACCCACGACTCCTCTTCCCAGCCCCGCACCCCGGCGCCCCCTCCTGCCGCACACGTCTGGGGTGCTCTGGTACCAGGATGGAATCCCAGTCCCTCGGTCTGCGTTCAGGGCCTCCCTGGTCCTGAGGGTGTGCTCAGCCTGGGGGCCAGCTGTGGCCCCGTTCTCCCCGACGCCTCCCTGGCACCCGGTTCTGACTCTACCCACTTGGTGCTGTGGGTCACAGGGTTGGGCCCCGTCCTCGTGTGGTCCACTGGGCCCTGGGGTGAATGAAGCTGGGGCAGCTTTGGAGTCACCGGACTCTGCCTGTCTTGCCATGACTTCCACCAGCCTGACGCAGACATCCTCTCGCTGCAAGCCGGGGAGGCCACCCACCTCACACAGGGGATGGGGCCCTGGACAGGCAACTCCCAGAGCTGGGTGAGGACCCCGTGTCTGCACCAACCCCAGCGCTCCCCCAGCAGGAGGCCCTCCACGCCCTCAGCTCTGCAGCTGCTCCTCCCAGGAGAAAATCCCCCACGACTGCTTGCCTGCGATGCCACCCAGGGCTCTGGTGCCCACCCAGCTCTCTCCAGGAGCTGCTCACAGTGAGAAACACCGTGTACGGAGATGACACACAGCAGATGACTCCCGTCAGACCCTGGGCGGCGGTGGCGATCCCACGCTCGGGAAGGGGCGGGAACCAGTGATTTGTAACAGCACACGTCAGACCCTGGGAGGCAGCTGGACAGTCCCCAGGGTGGCGCACAAGTCATTTCTCAGCCATTTGCAGAGAAAGCTCCTGCTTGGACACGTCCGAATACACTCAACCTCACCGAACAGACTGGACTTTCCCCAGGGGGCTGCAGCTGGTGACCCCCCTCTGAGGGGCTTCCAGCTTGCTGGTCGGAGACTGGAATCTTTGCTAAGTGCCGAGCTCAGTGGTGGAGGCCTTTACCCTGAGCACAACCGCCACGTGACAGCACCCGTGGTGGCCTGGACCAGACCGGCTCCTGGAACATCCTGAGGAGGCTGGGGCTGGGGCGCGAAGGGGAGCCTCGGCCCTGGTCCCCCATGAAGGCTCCCCTGAGTCAAGAAAGGGCAGGTGTCCCTGTTATGGGTACAGATTTGCGGCCTGGGGTTCGCTCTCACCACCAGGGCTCGCTGAACCTTGGACAAGTCCTTTCTCCTCTCCCGGCCTCAGTGTCCTCATCTGTAAAATGGGGACGATCACGGCACCCAGCAGCAGGACTGCTGCAGGAGCAACACAGTGTTGGTTTGAGAGGAACCAGGTTTGCTGGGCCTCGGCCTGTGGCTGCCTTCCCAGCAGACAGTCTGCATGCCACTCACTGCCGGCGCCCTGGCACTGGGGTGACCTCATCTCCTCTTGTCCAAGACCTGCCTCCCTCCCCACCGGCACAGAGCCTCTGTGGGAGGTGGGATGGAGAGGGAGGGATCTGGACTCTGCAGACCCGGCTCGGCTGCCATCCTGAGCCCCCAGGGCCACCAGCACCTCCCTCCAGGCTGCTGGCTCCCAGCTCTGCCTGGTTCCTCTGCTCTGGGGGCTCCATAACTGCTCAGCCTGGAGACCCAACGGCTGCCCAGAACCTGTGACACCCACTCAGCCCCTCGCTCACTGTTGCAGGGGCACAGGACAGCACCGATTGCCAGGCGAGCATTTCCTTGATTTAATAGGCCAAGAGGGCTGCCTTTGGCTTCCTCGCGGGCTGGCTGGCGGGCACTGGCCCCAAATGTGGACGCCCAAGTCCAGCCCTGCACTCTACAAAAGGGGAGCACGGGTTCCCCAACAGGCAAGGGAGCCACCCAAACGCTGACTGCTCGGCTCGCCCTGGGCACAGCAGAGGCTCCAGTCCCAGACCTCATAAAGTGCTGGTGATGTCAAGGTTTCAGCCCTTCCTAGAACCGGCCCAAACCCCAGGGCCCGGGAGACCCGGAAACCCCAGCCCGCCGGCACGCCAACAACCTTCACCGCTAGGCCCGCAGCCCCGCCCCTCCTCAGCCTCCGTGGGCAGAGGCGCTCCAGGCGCCCTTCTAGGTGTGAGGAGGACGGAGGAGAGGTGAGCTTGTGGAGTGGCCAACGAGGGCCAGAACCCCTGCTCTGCCAGCCGCCAGCTCCTGTTTGTTCTGAGCCTCAGTTTCCCCACCTGTACAGCATGGTCTGTTAGGGATCCTGCTCACGAGGCTGGGGGCTAAAACGTGACACTTCTGGAAAGTTGAGTCTCCATGCCGGGCACCAGTGACCAGAGCAGCCATCACGGCATGACTCAGAGATAAAAGGGGAGGTGGCCTGGAGCAGGGGGTCCTGTGAGGCTAGGATGAGGCAACAGGAAGCCAGCCATGGCCAAGGCCTGGGGCCGCAACGGGCAGCCGGCAGGGGGAAGAGGATGCAGCGGGGCTGGGCCTTGGCGCTGGCTCGGCTGCTTGGGGCTCAGAGCCCAGGGAGGCTCTGTCCCGCCCTGGGACTCAGGTTTCTCGTCCCTAACACGAGTTCTCAGTTCCGTTTCAGTCTGGGAAGCCCAGGTCTGCCTGTTGTAGGAGCGCCTGGAGTGTTTGTTCTTGGGAACTGTGAATTTAGCTTTAAACGCTGGAAGCAGAGCTGGGAAGCTGGGCTGAGGACATGAATGAGCTCCATTCACCACGATGGTGCCAGCCCTGAGGCTCAGCCACCAGGCCCCACCCGGGCAATGGTGCCAGGCTCCAAGGGCGCCGAGGGTGGGACCGGGCAGTGAGGCCTCCTGGCAGCACCCTGGCTGCATGGGCCAAGGGGGAGGGTCCAGCCAGGGCTGGATATCGAGCTGGCACCAACAGCCAAGCCTCTGATCCCTCTGTGGTGGTGTGGCTCGAGGGGTGCGGAGGCGCGGCTGACCCAGCGAGCGGCACGTCCCAAAGGGAAGTCTGGGGTCGTCCTCTGTGCGGCGCTGACTGCCCTCCCCGCCTCCACTGCCCGGGAGGCAGGTGAGGCCCGGAGCCCTGTGCTCTGGGCCTGGTGGGTGGGAGGAGCCCCCGAGACCTCCCTGGCCCACCCTGAGCCCTGCCAGGGGAGCCGGGCTTGGACATCCCCAGCCTTCTCCAGCGGGGAGAGGGCGAGTGGGCCCTACCGTCACACCCAGGTCCCGAGGTCCGGGCAGGTGCACAGGGGTGGGGGTGGCGGGGCCTGTGTTAGATGCATCTGCAGCTGTGGAAAGGTGTGAAGACAGGATTGCACCTCCAAAGTAAAACCCCTCCAAGGATGGCACTGGTTGCTCAGGGAAATAACTTATTCTTTGTCACCAAAGATGTGGGGGGCTGGTCGTTGGGGGTGAGAGAGGGGTGTCTTTATCTTCATGCAAAGCTGCAGAGAAGTCTAGTGCGGCCTGGGGGTGCTCAGGGGGCCCTGCTGGGAGGTGCCTTGGGCTCCGTGGGGAAGAGGCTGGGCCCAGCCCTCAGGCTGCCCAGTGGCTTGAAGCCCTGAGCTCCCCTACTCGTCCACCGAGGGTCCTTATCCTTCCGGAGCTTATTTCCCTTTTGGGGCTCCAGCTTGTCTCGGGTCGTGGAGGTGGCTCAGGGGAGCAAGGCCCTGGCTTGCGTCTGCCCTTAGGCTGCGGGGTGCAGGCAGGAGGGCTCCCTGGGATCTGGGTGGGGTGGCAAGAAGCAGAGCAACAGCCCCAGACTGAGCTGGAGGCCTCAGGCAGCGAGGCAGCATGGCCGCGCTGTCCTGGCAGAAGCCCAGCGCAGAGCCGGTGCAGGAGATGACTCAGACCTCCACTCACGCCCGCAGGGATGGGAATGGGACGCTCGGGCCTCCCCAGGCAGCCCTGGCTCCCCACTGTCACCAGAATCTGTGTTTCTCCACACACACACACACCCACCCCCAGTATCGCGTCCCTCATTGGAAGTGTTTGCAGGAGGGCAGGGCCTGTGTGCTTGGCTCACCCAGGCCTGGATGGAGTCACTATAGCCCTGTGCAGACAAGAGAGCAGATGTGGTGGTGGTCCAGCGCCCACAGGGAGATGCAGGCGAGAAGGCCTCAGAGCTGCCCTCTGCGCTGGCCAGCGCAGGAGTGGGGCAGCCCCTCGGGCCCTTCCTAACACTGAGAGTCTGTGACAGCAGCTGCCCAGGGCAGCTGCTCCCCTCCCTTGGTTGCGCTTATACTCAGACACTCAGCATGCAGTTTCCATGGCAACCGGGGAGGAAGCCTCCACCCTCGGGCCTCGCACAGCAGCACAGCAACCCAGACCGAAGGCAGAAGACGCTCCATCTTTGAGCTGGGCCAGGTGTCCCTCTCCACAGGGGCACATAGGCCCAGCCCTGGCTGGCTGGCCAGACCACACTGTCCATCACTGTCTACTTCTTGGGAGTAGGGGGGGGCCTCCGGGTGTTGAGGGTATCTCACTCTCCCTGGCGGGCAGGGCAGTGGGCAGGGAAGAGGGGAGGTCCTTCTGGTACCGGCTCCTGCCTGCAGTGCCCTGGGTGGGTGGCACTCCCGGTGGGAGTGGCGGGGGTGGGATTGTTACGGAAGGATGGTGCCTCGCCCTCGACAGCTGCCCCTGGAGGCTCTGGGCCTTGCTCCTCCTCTGCGTGGAGGCTGCTGTGATGTGCAGAGGTCCAGCTCTCTGCTCCTCTCAGAGCAGTGGCTGTGAGGGCTTCTCCCCACATCCCTGCTTATGGATGTGGAAATGGGGGCTGTGAGGGCCAGCCTGGCCTGCCCAGGCCCCTCTGCCCCAAGGAGAGCTTCCGATGGCCACAGCCACCCCTTGGTCCTTGCCATCCCCATCCGGCTCCTGGCCTCAGGCAACGGGGAGGTGCCTGGGGACAGAGCTGGATGACCGGGGTCAAGTTCAGACCAACCTGGTTAGCGCTCCTCACTTCTTCCTCCCCCAAGCCTAAGTGCTGGCCGCGCCAGAATGGAGAATTGGATTAATGAGGCTAAGGGATCAATGAGCCCCTGACTGTCCCCGGGGCTCATCTGCACGGGCGGCCCAGAGTGGGTGGTGCCGCAGCCTGTGCGGGGGCAACAGGGCGAGCTGGGGGTGCTGCCGCCCTCCCCCTTCTCTCTCTGGGGTGGGCAGCGTTCCCACTTGGCTGCCCAGGGTCAGTGCACCCATTCCTCAAGTCTGGGCCCTCGAGCCCACGGAGCCACACTGCCCCTGCACCCTGTGGGCCCTGGGGACACCCAGACCAAGATCGACTGGCACGGCCCTGCCGCACAGGCAGCTCACTCCCCGTGCCCCTCCCGCCGCCGCCTTCCCCTCCACCAGGCACAGCCATGGCGCTTCTCGGCACCCCGTCCCCCTTCCAGTCCCTCAGCACGTTCCTACCCCACCCTCTCGTGTCCCTGGGACCTCAGAGGCCTCCCAGTGCAGGCCCTGATCCCCTACTCTGACCCTTGGCACCAGACGCCCACTCAAACCAGCCCCACCCCCCATCTTCTGTCTGACCCCCTTTCTCCCCGGCTCACTTCAGCTTTAGGGCTCCCTGGGTGATGTGAGCGGGTCAGGCTGAAAGGAGTGGGGGCCTGAGCGAGGAGCCCTGAGGCAGCCCCACCCCAAGCCCCCATGGCTGCCTCGGCTGGCCTTGGACTTGACCTCACCCAAGAGTTTCAGGTCCTGCCAACCAGGAGATAGCAGTTATTCTGGGCTGTCGGGAAGTGAGTCACGGTAGAAACGTGGTCGACAGGCAGTGACAGGAAGCTGGAGGCCCAGCATCCCTACCACCGACACTGGTGTCCAAGATCCAAGCCCGGCCTCTCCCGGCACCTTTCCCTGGACGTCAAGCAGTCACTCTCGGAAACACAGAGAGAAGCAAGGGGCAATCCTGGCTTAAGAGAACTGAGGCCCTAGGAGCGGACACACGTGCACTGACCACCCAGTGCCAAGCCAGCAAGCTGGGGCAGGTGGCATGGAGGGAGGGCACTGTCTGGCTGCCTCTGCCAGGGGAGGCAGTACCCACGAGTGGACACAACCCCCCGACAGAGGCCAGGGTCCCGGAGTCGGGCCATGGGCTCTACCTGCAACTGTCCAGTTGACGGCACCTCCAGCCACACCTGGAATCTCCTTCCCACCTCTCCCTGCCTCTGCTCCGCGTCTCTGCAACCTGGGGTCACTTCGCTGCCCTGTGCATAGCCCTCCAGCAGCTCCCATCCCAGCGGGGTGACCTGGCACCTTCTGCCTGGCCCCAACTCATCCCCGCGTGGGGCCTTCACCAGGCTGTCCTCCCCTGGGTCCCGGCGGAGGGGTGGGCTCTCAAGGGCATCCCTGAGCCTCCCTGAAGTAGCCAGTCGCCAGCTGGAACCCTTCTGTTGATTTGCTGTGGCTTTGAGCACCACCACCCGGTCTGCGGGGGCTGCTCTCTCCAGCGCCCGGCAGGGTGAGTGGTCTGCTGGCCGCGGGGCCACGGCAGGCAGGGCTGGATGGTGCGGGATGTAGATGGTCGGTAAGGCGGCCGTGTGCAGGGGTTACAGTGAGAGGACGCCGGGCGCCGCGTGTCCTGCCTGTCCAGGTGGTCGGACCTGGCCACTGGCGAGGGGCCCGCCTGCGCCCCCAGCCTCCCCTCCTCCCAACCAGGACCCTGACACTTGGCAGCGCTGGGCCTCCCCCGCTCCCCGCAGCAGGCTCCGTGCCATCCTGGCCCTTCGCCGGCAGTGGCCTGTGTCCCTTCTCGCCTCAGCGCCATCGTGGAGCAAAATGAGGGGAAAAAGCGTTTACAGGCAGGTGCCCTTCTGGCTTTAAAACCATCAGGAACCCCCTGACCTGCCGGGGATGAAGGCTCGGGGTTCATCTTCCTCCTCCAAACTCCAGGGTTTGTGCGGCGACCCCAGGACCGACTCCACTGTGTGTCCCCGTCGGTGCCCCAGTTCCTGCTGCTCTGACCCCTGGCCTCCGCGCCACCTGCAGAAGAGCAGCCCGAGGGGCCGCGGAAGTCGCAGCCAGAGTGTGGGGATTAGCGAGCAGCACAGAGGGATTAGCGCTTGGGGCGGTGCACCTCGCGCCCCACAGTCCTGGTGCTCACAGCCCTTGGCCCCCCTCCCCAGGCACGAGAAGGGGGCTCAGCAAAGGGCCACCGCCTCTCACCTCCCAGGGGGCGGCTTGCTGCAGCCCAGGTGGGGGCAGGAGGAGGCTCGGCCCTGCAGGCCTTGGGCCAGTGACAGATGGGGCTTCACTGGGGTGGGAGTGTGTTCCGACGGGTCCAGAGGTCAGAGGCACCGTTTGTCCGCTGCCCCCCATCGAGTGACAACTGTGACGCTCGTAGTAACAGCGCCGGCCAGGCCTGCCACTTCAAACAGTAGGGCTGTTTAAACAAGATAACAGGCTGCGGGGAAGCTGTGCTCGGGCCCTAATGGCCTGAAACCCATCCTGAACCTGCCAGAAACAGCGGAAGCTCAGCCTCGGGCCACCTCGCCTGATGCCACCTGTCCCCGCCCCATGCTCAGCACCCACCTTCTCCAGGCAGCCTGTTTGTTGGTCCCCAGTCTCCCAAAGTATACGGCTCAGAGGGGGCTAGGGTGACCCAGAGTAGTAGCAAGTGTGGCAGCCCGCCTGGGGGGCTTAGAGGTTTGTGTGCAGGGTCCGTGACAGCACCTGAGGCCCAGCCTCTTTCCCCTGCCCTCGTCCTCCCACCCGGACATCTGCCCCCAGAGAGGAAGGACCGCGCCCTGGGCCCCACCGTTTCCCCACGGTGCCCGGCACGGGGCTGGGACCGGGGTGCCTCGGGACGAGTGTGCTCCACCGAGCGCCCCCCTTCCACTGACACAGCCATGCTGTCCTCGGCGTCCTCAGGAGCCAGACAGCCCAGATGGACCACAGGTGGCCACATGATGACCCTGGGGCCACACAGGCAGGTCACTGCCCCACCCCAGCACCAAAACACGCTCATGCCCTGGCTGGGGACTTTGCCCACCTGACCGAGCTGTCCCCTGGGAGTCTGTGTGGCCAGCCAGCCCCTGCACCCCAAACACACATCATTCTTCTGCTCTCTGTTCTCACTGAGCCTCAGAATCAATGACTGACAGGATCTCAGAGCCAGAAAGGACCATTCCTGATCCCACAGGTGTCCAGTAGAGCCCCGGGCAGGTGTGACGAGGGCAGTGGGCATCTCGTAACTTTGGATGGGGGGGGGGGACTGAGTTAGAATTGACTCCCAGATTCCCAAGGCCACACTTGGAGCACTTGCTCTGCAAGGGCTGGAGCTCTGTGTCCTGCTCCCAGCTCCCCATGTCATGCCCAGGCCCAGGGAGGAAGGGTGGCAGCCTAGGATGAGGTCCGGGCTCTGGGTCCCACCTGCTCTCACCTCATCCGCCCACCTCCAACCGCTCCCGCTCCCAGGGAGGATGCCTCTTCTAAAGCCCCAGTCCTTCCAGTCCTTTTCAGCTTCAGCTGAAATGAGAACTGCTTTCTATTTGTTTTTGTGTTAAATCTTGCTGGCTTGATCCAAGCCCCCCTGCTGTCAGTCACTGACGGGGAAATTAGCAAACAGCATGATGCAAGTGCGTGCAGGCCTGGCCTGGCTTGCAGACCATCACTGCCACCACGGGAGGCAACGGCAGTGCAAACAGCCCTCCTGGGACCAGACTGAGGACCCCCTGGGCCCCAACACCCTTGCCTAACACTGTTCAGCAAGATGGAGCTTCTGCACCCCTGGGCACAGCCCTGGGCCACCCCTCCTGGAGGAAAGGCTGGAGAGCCATGGGCAGCAGGTGGCCAGTTCCTGCAGGGACACGAGAAGCTGGGGACAGGGCGGGGGGGTGGGTAGACATCTCAGTGGGGAACCTCTGCTTGTGGCCAAACAAGATGGATTTCAGAAATGCTCATCCTTAGGAAGTAATATTTGGGCCACTGCTGCCCGTTATAACCCTGGCTTCTCCATCAGCAGGGGGTTGGGGCTGGGCAAGGGCAGTCTTCCGGGGTCTCAGCTCCACTGAGAAACTGATCGAAGTGACAGAGCCTCTCTCAGGAAGGATGCCACCATGTGCTGGTGCAGCCATACAATCGGGACGCGGTTTAGGGAATTCCGCAGGACCCTGGGACCACGGCAGGGCCCTCGAGCCTGGGAACACTGCTCCTACCTGTGGGGGAACCTGGCGCTTTATCCTGCCCCAGATGCTGTCAGTGTGGCTGACATACCCCACACCCTGCTAGGTACTCGGTGGCTGACAGCGTTCTCCCGGTGCTCGCCCTGGCCAGCACGGTCCAAGCCTCTCAGCCCCCTTTGCAGGTGAAGCAGGGGGATGAAGAAGCTGGGTGGGGCCCTGCTTCTGGTTCCCAAGCCCTTGTCTTCGTGTCACTGCCTCTTGAGTGGGTCCTTGAAACCTCAACCCCCTCCAGCTGTGACCACCCGTATCACCCCCAGGGCTGGGCCAGCCCATCCCCCCAGACTAGCAGTATGGCAGGAGATACCGGGCCACGGGGTCACAGCAGCTGTGCCTGGGGACAGAGCACTGGGCAGGAGCAGGAACAAGGTTCGGGGGAAGGGCGTGCCAGAGGCCAGCTGGTCAGCAGCTCATGGCTGTGGTCTCACTGAATCCAGGCTGGAGTCACACGCAGTGTCTCCATCCATGTCCTCCACAACCATTGGGGACAGTAGGTTTCCCACCCCCAGGGGCTCCTTGCTGTCCAGAAGAGACCTCCTGCCCTCCCTGGGCCCCACACCACTGCAGCAGGGGCTGGGATGCCCCGGGAGGAACATGTGCTGTGTCAGGGCTGGTGGTGCCCAATGCCAGGTCCCCTGGTCAGCTGTGCTACAAAAGGCCAGCCTGCTAGGTTTGGGCATCAAAGGAGAGCGTGGTGACAGTTCTGCCCAGCGCCTCCTCTGTCCTGATTCAGTGTGGTCTCTGGCCTTGGTGATGCCACATCCTGATGCCCCAGGCTGTGCTGGGGGTGGGAGTTGGCACCGGGACCTCGCTCAGGTGGCCCAGCTCTCCATGGCCCCCCAAAACCCCTCGGTACTGAGAGGCACTTGCAGCCTGGCCCTGGGAAGCCTGAGCAGGAATGGGGAGTGGGGGGCTGGGTGGTTGTCTCTTGTGAGAAGAACAGGAAATGGCAGGAGGGCACTGTGTTCCCTGCAGGCCTGTGCGATTCCCACAGGCTTCCCAGCCACCAAACCAGGCAGGGTGGCCCAGGCCACAGGGGAGGCCACGGGGCTGACCAGGGTCTAAGCTCCACTGCTAGGCATCCCCCTCCATCAGAGCGCCAGCCCCAGAGTCCCAGGCCCTGCAGGCACCAAGCACAGGCACCTGGCAGATGTCAAAACTGCATCCTGTCCTTGAGCCATGGATCTGTCGTCTGGCTTTGCAGACAAGGGAGCCACGACTGGACCAGCTTGTCCAGCTGAGGACGCACAGGACTGGGGCTGCATGTGGTCGGCCCCCTCTCGCCTCCTGAGGTCCTGTCTTTGGGCAGATGAGGCTGAAAGAGGAGCCGAGGGGGCGTCCCTGGAGCCGGCAGGCAGTAAACAAAGGGCCGGGGTGGGAAGCCGCCCAAGAACTACAGGTTGCCCCAGTCAGCTGTTCCAGACTGTTCTTTCCCCAGCGGCTGGCAGTTGGCTACAGAGCTGGTTTCCTGGAGCCTGAGACACAGGCCCAGAGGCTATGGCTTCTGGGGAACATGGAGCTGTGCCATGTGGCTTGGAGGCTCTGGGCCTCCTCAGCCAGAATGCCGTCAGCCTTCCCAGGGTCACCGAAGGCCCGAAAAGGTGTGTGGGGCTGTGGCCTGGGGCTGGCCTCAGCAGAAACCTCAGGACATGAGGCCCAGGGCCTCTGGGTGACTGTGGTTTTATTCATGAAATTAGAGCAAATACATGAGCTGAGGAGACACCAACTAGGGGTGATGAAGACAGGGTCAGGGTGAGCTGTGGCCCAGGTTCCCGGGCCAGCCTGAGTTGGGTCTCTGGATCTGAGGGCATGTGTCCAGTGGGGAGCCACGTGCAGGGAACAGGGCCACCTTCTGCTCTATCCGGGGGGCCCCCCTCAGATGACCATGCTCCCTTCCCCTAGCGGACTGTATTCAGATCTACCAAAACACTAGACTGTCAGAGCCAGAGGGGCCTGCTGGGGGGCGGGGGCAGTCCCCGAGTTCTGTTAGCACAGAAGCCTTTCTCAGTGTTGTTCAGGCCAGTTGTCTGTGCTGGTTACCGAGGGTCCCCCAGTGGTCTCAGCCAGCTCCCTGGAGCCTGTTCTTGCTAAGTGGAGAAGTTGTTTTTCAGTTCTCAGATTACAGAAATCCCTTAAAACAATAATAATCTGTGTCTTAAAAACCCCTCTGGGTTCTGACGTGTGCGTAAGGAGTGGGGCTAATGCGCTCAGGAAATTAACTAACCCGCGGGCCTGGGCGCTGAGTGGGATGCGGGCTGGGGAGGTCCCTCTGCCCTGAAGCTCCTGGTAAGTGCGGGATACAGATGTTCCGCGGGGTGCAGGGACATTGAGAAGAGCAGATCACCTGGCAGAGAGGATGTGTGCAGACATGGGAGCTGCAGAGGCCCTGATGAGCCCTGGCAGCAATGTCTACCCCAGGCGGTGCTGGGAGTGGGGCTTGGCACCCGGGACCTCGCCCAGCCGGCCCAGCTCTCCATGGCCCCCCCAAACCCCTCGGTCCTGCCTCTGTGGGCCGCCCCCACAGGCCCCACGACGCAGGCTGGACGCGCAAGGTCGAGCCCAGATTACCATGCCCACCTTCATCCCAATCTGTCCAGGTCCTGCTCCCTTCTCCCCTGCAAGGCGGTCTCTAGGGCAGGAGGCCCCCTGGGGTTCTCTGGACCCAGAGAGCTGCTGCACTGGGGTGCCTCGGGGCCAGCCACAGCCAGCATGGGGCCAGCGGATGTGGGTACTGGGGGAGCCACTCTAGCCTCCAGGGGTTGCTCAATGCGGTCCCCATGTGACCTCAGGGGAGGAAGGGCCACAGTCGCCTCTGTCCCTCACTGCTTCCAGAACAAGCCCCATGGGGCCTGTCCTCAGGCGGGGACCCGGGAGGTCCAGCTGGAGCAGATTCGCACGTGAGTCCAACATGCTGACAGAGACATGGCAGAACCAGCCGGCTCCAGGCTGCTCCCCTATGCAGAGGCTTGATTCTCGTGAACCTGCCCGGGGAGAGCATGAAGCCATCTGGCAAATGACCATTCGCAAGCAGGACGAACGTGAACAGAAAAGACAGGTGTGGTCACAGGGCCAGAGCAGGGAGGCGCTGAGGGGTCACAGAGGAGGCTGACAGCTCTTTAAAAGGATGCAGACACTGAACACTGTAATTCACCGATGAATGAGCCTGACGGGCAGGCCCTTCCAGCCAGGGCTCGGGGGTCACCGGCTGCAGGAGGCTGGTGAATGTTTAACATCTGGCTGGGGTGGGGGCCGGCTGTAGAGGCTGCCAACTTCCATGGTGTCATTACTCTCACCTGGCTGGTTTTAAGCTACCAACATTATGTCAAACAGCTCACAAACTTCTTAAAAACGGAAAAATTGGCACTTGTGAGCTGGTGCTGGCCAGCCACTGCCCTCCGGTGGATGGGTGTGCTGTGCAGGTGGGGGCCAGCGCTGCCCACAGAGCGCCAATGGCGCCCGCCTCCTCCCTCCCAGGGCTGGTCCGCGACCTGGCAAGAGGCTGACCCCAACCCGCCTATGGGGGAAGGATCGCAGCCTCAGATCCGAGGGACACGTGGACACCCCCGTGCAGATTCCACCAGGGCATGTGGCAAAGGCTGCCGTGTGGGAGAGGTGGAGCGTGGACGGGGTGGGGGGGCACGTCCCACCTGCTCCACTGTGTCCAGTGACAGCCTGTGCCTGGGGTGGGGGGGGGCGCTCTAGTGACGTGGCAGGAGGTGGCCACCATGGAGGGGCGGGCACACAAAGATCCCAGGGTGAGGAGCGGGGCTGGAGGGAGGCCACACTGAGTGGCAGGTGGCCTGCCTGTCCTTCTGTCCTTCCGTCTGGCTGACCTCTGATGGAGGACCTATTCTGGGCACGAGCTGAGCACAAAGGGAGCAGGAAGCAGGAGCCCTTGGGAATGCCCAGTGTGACAGGGCAGGGAGAACGGAGGAAGTTGCCATAGAGAGGGGCCTCGTGCTCGGCTGCCCTGGGAGCAGGGGAGGGCCAGCTGCGGCTGCTGCCTCTCCACCCACCCTCCCCCTCGCCCACGCGAGGCTCAGGGCCCACAGAGGGGAGGACCACGTGGCCTCAGCCCCCTTAGGGCTGAGATAAGGGCCAGGCAGTGGAGCGAGGAACCCGGCTAGTGCCAGGGCCGGAGGAGCCCACACAGAGGTGGGTACTGTTCACAAGCGCCGGCAGCGGCTCCGGGCCACCAACGATCCGGCTGTGAGTGCACACCTGGCCCCCTCGAGCCGCCACACGTCTCCAACACTTGGGAGGGGTAACAGGCCACAGAGAAAAAGGGCTGGGCTGAGCCTGGAGGGGGACGCCAGCGGGGGGAGCGCTCGGGGCCAGCTGAGCCCTGTGCTCGCTGCACCCGGTGTGAGGCACCGTGGTGGCCCTGCCGGGGGCCTGGCCCTCTAGCTGCCTTTGCCTCCTGGCTCTGGTCCAGGAGGCCTCTGCTGTCCCAGGGGCAGCGTGGTTTGCAGAGGTCAAAGGTGCATGTGGCCCTGGCACATCACGAGACCAGAAGGAGCTGCTGGGGAGACCAGTGCCTGGTGGGGGAGGCTGGTGGCCCCTGGCGGATCAATGGCACGCTTCTCTGGCTCTGTCCCAAGTCCCCACGGCACGGTTCCTGGAACTATGTCCTCCACCGGGTCGGGAGCAGGAGGCAGAGTGGGGACCTGCTCTGCTGGAGCTCCCTGTGGTCCCGCCACTGAAGGGGTGGGGGCTGCTGGGCCAGTGCCAACCCTGATGGCCACTCAAGTCCCCCGAATCCTGCTCACTGCCCCCACCCTGGGACCCAGGATGAGTGATCTCTGGGCCTCAGTGTCCCCATCTACAAAGCTGGCTGGTTAAGGGCACTAAAGGGTACGTCAGGGCCCTTCCTAATCTAAGCCGGGTATCATCCACCTCTCGCATCTCCCACTTGTAACCACATCCTTTGCACAAATGCCACCCCCTCTGTCACCAGCAGGTGACGGTCAGTTTTGCCACAGACCCAGGCAGCACCATTTTGTGACACAGTGCCGTTCATCGTATCACTGAAACATGCTCCCTTTTTGGACTGAATGACAAAGCACACTATTTGTAGGACAGCCTGGAGCAGCCCCCCTCCTCGGGCACACTGCACACACACGTTAAGGCCTGCGGCTGCCCACCCAGCAGGTGCACAGCAGGTATATAGCAGGCACACGGCAGGTATACAACAGGCGCACGGCAGGCCTGCTGACAGCTTCACCAGGAAAGGGCAGCGAGCGAGCCGCTGAGGGTGCTCCCGTGAGAACACTGACACCTCACAGCTGCCTCGTCCTCCCCTTCTGAAGGACCCCCCACCATGCAGAGGCCATGGGTCCATCAGCAGGTGCGCTGGGCTGAGGCTGGGTGGCAGTTGACAGCAGGGTGCTGGGGTCCCGCCTGCCAGGTACTAAAGGGGGGGGTGCTGCAGGGGCTGCCATGTGGGGTGGGCGCCCAGGCGGGCCATGGCTGAGTTCCTCATCTTTCTTTACCCTGGGAAGAGGCCACGAGCCAGGCGGAGAAGGAAGTGGCTCCCCAAAGGGCGGGTGGGGCAGGGCAGCCTGCCTTGGCTCCGGGCAGCAGGTGTGGCTCGGGGAGGGCCCATGGCTGCGTGAGCTCGGACTGTGACCTGTCCTCCCACCTGTGATGGGGACCCTGGGCATGGCTGCCGCCCCACAGGACCCACCAGGTGACGCGTGACTGGGCTGTGCTCTGGCCTCCTGTGCTCCCTGGACAGTCCCGCATGGGGACACGAAGGCCCCCTGGTGTCTGCAGGACTGCAAGGGGGGCCGGGCCCTAGGCAGGCCAAGGACCCATTAAATCCTCCTGGGACGAGGGCCCGGAATTGTCACCAAGGCTGAGCACAGCTCCTGGGATCTGCTGGTTGCCATGGTCCACAGACGCCTGGAATCTGCCCCCTGCCCAGGGGCTGCCCTGCACGTGCCGCAGCCCTCCATGCCCTCTGCGCCCAGGGGTCTTGACGTCACCCTTGGGAACGCGCTGACGAGGAGGCCAGCGGGCAAGTGGGGGTGGGGCAGGGACTCCTCTACCAGGTGCAGGGAGTGGCGGGGGTGGGGTGGGAGGAAGCCGCAGGCGCTGAGCGGGGAGGAGCTCTGAGGAGCCGTGTCCGGAGCCTGGCACCAGGCCCCGGGAGCCTCTGGTTTCTCCTGGCCGCCTGGCCTCTGCCAGGGCCCTTGGAAAGGAGAAGACAGGGTGGCAGCCCAGTCCCAGCCCCTCCGCAGTGCTCGCCTCCCCCAAGCACGGAGAGGCGGGCTGGGCTCTCCCCAGGTGGCAGTCAGACCACCTCGTGCGCCGGCGGCGGTAGGACTCATGGCTGGTATTGTCTCTGCTCAGCAGAGTTTGTTCTTCATCGGGACACTGCTGTTAGAGCATGAAAGGTCAGAACCACTTGGAATCCAGTGAATTTCCAGCCTTGCTTGAGTTTCTCATCAAGAATCTCCTTTTCTGGTGAACAACCACCTCCCCAGGCCTGCCGAGTCCAGGTGGTGGGCAGGCAGGGGGCACGGGCCTGGCCGCTGGCCTCTCCCCTCAGGAAATACTGTGATGGCCCCAGAGCCTAGCTGCTTTCAGGAGGAGGACGTACGGGCCTTACAGAGAAACCTCTGCGGGGGCCGCCTGTCCACCCAGTCATCGACGTGACCCAGCCAGGCGGCTACTTGCTCGCACACAACGGGGCCACCGTAATGAGCAACGGTGATGGAGGGGTGTGCGGGCACTGGGCGGGGGTGACGCCTGACATAAGACCTGGAGGACAGGGCAAGCGGGCAAGGTACGAGGGGCAGGGGACAGGGTGGCCACGTGCTAAAGGCTGGAGAGCTCGGAGCACGTGGGAGTGAGCCGAGCCTGCGAGGCCAGAGCAGAGAGGAGAAGGGCTGTGGGCCGCGGGGACAGTGGGCGGAGCTGGGAGGGCCTCAGGCAGAAGCCCTGGCCTGGGGCCCATCTTTGAGGACACTTGGCCACTTGGGCCGCCAACCCTTCACAGGCTCTGAGCAGGAAGGGCAGCCACATGCCTCCATGAAACACAGGACCCACGCGGGGACCAGGCTCCCTGCCCCCATGACCTGGCACACCTGTGGGCGCAGACACGGCGGGCAGGACTTGCCAGCAGACGGTCTGGGAGCCCGCCCAGCACCGAGGGAATTCACCACGCCCGTCCTGGAGATGACAGATGTGGCCCCCAGAGGCCTCCGAGCACAGGCCGCCACCAGCCTCAGGACACAGCCGAGAACAGGCAGGCACCCGGAGAGCGAGACGGCTGGAGCCCAGGTGGCTGCAGACCTGCCCAGGCACCCCGCTTCGCCTCAGGGCCTGGTCAGCCCCAAGCCCTCTGCCCACGGTGATGCCTCACCGAGCAGCCTGACCTCACTCCTCCGCTGCCCAGACCACACGTGGCCCTCAAGTGCGGGCGGGCGGAAGAGGGACAAGACTCTGGGGGACAGTGTTGGGAGCAAGACGGGCTGGCCCACAGGGAGCTGCAGACTGTCCAGGCCCATGCTACTGGGACACGGCTCTGCCTCCTGTCTCCGTGGCCTCCTACAGCTGCTCCCCCTTCTCCACCAGGCTGGGCCTCCGTGCAAACCTGAAGAGTGTTGCATACCCTTCTCTATTCGGAAAGCCAGTCAGGTGCCCAGCACAGTGGCCACTACCTGCAGCCGCCCGCAGAGTTCCTGGGGCTGCAGCCCAAAATTAGGACTCCCTGCTGAACCCAACGAATAAAGCCATCACCTGCCTAAAAAGACCGGGTGTCCCTTCCTTGCATCGCCCCGTCCCCTGGTCCCCTCATTTCCCAGCATGAAGGATCCCCCTCAAGAACATCATTACCCCTTCCCCTAGGTCCCTGCCAGCTTGCCACCTCCCCGAGCCCCTGGCACCCAGCCCAACACCACTTACAGCTCCTTTGCAGACTCCCTGTTTGCCCCCATGCCCCCCCACCCTCAGGATCAAAGACCTCTTAAGGGCAGATGCCAGGTCTTTGCTCGGTGGCTGCCTGGCACAGACCCTCTGCTGTGGGGCGGCCCCAGCCACACCCATCCCTATCCGTCTGAGTGGCCTCCACCACCACCGCTCCTGGGTGCCCTGGGAGACTGCAGCACCCGTGCCTGGGCCTCCTGCCTCGGTTGGGCCTGCAGTGCACTGCCCACCCTCTTCTTGCCAGGGGCCTGGCTCCCACCTGCCAGCAGCTCCCCGCAAGCCTCCACTGGCTCGGCACCGGGTCCAGGTTGTCCCTCAGCACCTCTTGCACTGCACCCACCTCTGGGGTCTCCCTGCCACGTGACTCTGAGCTCCCAGCCCACAAGGTGGTTCTCAGCCTGGGAAGAGGGCCTGAAGGAATTACCACCCCTACCTGACCCCTGGGGATTAAACCTCAGAAAAGGTTCTTAACCCTGTGGCTGACAGACTCTCAGGACCCAGACAGGGTTGCGGCGCCGAGGTTCCTGGGACGGAGCACGGTGCGCAGCTGGTGGGAGCTGCTGCATTTACTGAACTGCCACACGGACCAACAACTGGATGCCCGGCCTGTGCCGTGTCCTGTAGGGCAGCCAGACTCTCTCTTGCCTCCAGAGTCACTCCCTGTGCACCTGGCCACACTCAACCTCACCTGCGGCGAAGACCCTCGTGGTGCCAGCTTCCCCTCCTCCCCACCCCCAGGTGGCCAACATGCTCTGGGAGCCGAGAAGCAGGCCCTGCTCAGCAGAGAGCTGGCCCTCTGCACCCCGAGAGCATCGGGCACGGGGTGTGCGGTCTGCTCGCAGCACCTAGGTGAGGCCTCCTGGGCCTGTGAGCACCACGAGGGCAGTGCTGTCTGCAGCCAGTGAGGGTGGCATAGCACAGAGGGTATCCCTGCCCGGTGGAACCCAGGGTGGGGTTAGAGTGGAGTTGGGGGCCCCCCAGCTGGGGCGGCCACCGAGAGCTGCCCTCCAGGCAGACGTCCTGACAGCAGGCGCTACCCTGAGGTCCTCGCTGGAGCCGCCCTGGCCCCCCTTGGACAGCAGCCACCCCCCTCCCGCCCTGGACACAGCCAGGATCCCGCCGGCTCCCACGTGGCAGCAACGAGCGGAAGAAGAGCCCGGCCACGCACTCACCGTCTGGTTGTCCTCGTAGAGCTTCAGGTCGTAGCCACTAAGCTCCACACAGAAGATGATGGCGGTGACGCCCTCGAAGCAGTGGATCCACTTTTTGCGCTCTGACCTCTGCCCGCCCACGTCCACCATCTTGAAGGTGAGCTCCTTGAAGGTGAACTTGTTCTCCACGATGCCCGTGGTCATGTCCCGGGAGCGCAGGATGTCCTCCACGGTGGGCACGTAGTCGGGCGCGGCGATGCGCTCCAGGTCGTTCAGGTAGTAGGCCGCGTTGTCCTCCAGGTGGTACTCGCTGGAGCGGCCGAAGCAGGCCTGCGCCCCGGGGTCGGCCCACAGCCGCCGCATGACGCCCAGCAGCTCAGGTGTGATCTCGCCCTTGCTCTCGGCGGGGCCCGTCAGCGCGAACAGCTGCACGGCGTCGTAGGCGCGGTCGGGGTTGTGGAAGTCGATCTGGAGCGCGGCCAGGGCACGGGTGATGCGGGTCAGCGCGTCGATGGCGTTGTAGATGATGAGCGGCTTGTACTCCCTGCAGGCCTCCAGGTTGAAGCCGCCGCTGTGGATGATCTTCATCTGCTTCACGATGGTGCTCTTGCCCGAGTTGCTGGTGCCCAGAAGGAGCAGCTTGATCTCGCGGCGCTGCCGCTGGCTCTCCGAACGCAGGTGGCGGTCAATTCGCCGGGACCGCCGTGCTGCCTCTTTCTCCTCTGAGCTTTGCCGACATCCCATGGTCCGGCAGCGGCGGGCCCAGACGTGGAGCACGGGATGGGGCGCCTCTCCCGGTGGCCACCGAGCGGCGGAGCTGAGACTCGAGGCAGGTGCGCCCAGTGGATGGGAGCCGGTGCCCTGGAGCGCTCAGCGTGGGTGGGGGGGCGAGGCCACGCCCCACTGCAGCCCTTGCCCCGGCGCCTCCTCTCCAGCTGGCATGGCTCTTGTGCTGTGGGAGGCGGCTGAGCCCTCCCTCAGGGACACTCCACCTCCCAGGGCCACCGTGGGGCCAGATGCGCCGCAGTCATTCCCTGTCCTCCTGACAGTGGGAAGCCGTCTGGTCGCTGGTTGCTGGGGTGATGCTGCCGAGTGTGGCTGGAGGGCTGGCTGCCAGTAAGGATGTCGCGGGCTCTCCCTGTGGTCCCCCTGCCTCGGGCATCCGCCTTCACCTGCCAACAAGGGAACAGCATGAGCCTCCTCCCACTGCAGGCTGGGTGGGCAGGGAAGCCCTGGACGGCGGGAAGCAGCCTGGGGAATGATGAATCAGAGCCCCCCCCACGCCCCCGCAGTGGAGCTCAAACCCCAGCAAAACATGCCTGACCGCCACCCTGCACCCCTCCCGCCGGCCAGCGGCCTGAAGCCGGCGCTCAAGGAAAGAGTGCCCACAGCTAGCCCAGGACCAGGCCTGAGGGTCTTCAGAGGGGAGAGAGCACAGCGCCCCGCCACTCTGCCCTGCCCACCCGGACCCGGCGACCTCACCCTCGCCGAGCCTCAGACCTCCGTCTGGTGGTGGTTAGGACTCCATGTGGTGGTTCCGCACCCTCTCCTGCAGCTGCTGGCGCTGCACCCACATGTTTACCATGGGGTCCCAGACCAGGGTAACTGGGTGCTACCGACTCTTACCACCTCCCGGGAGTGGGGTCACTCCTGCTCTCTCCAGGGCAGGGGCTCTCAAATGGGCAGGGCGGTGGCCAGGTGTGGGCGGCAGGACAGGCCAGAGAGTAATGCAAGGCCATTGGGAAACAGCAAGTCCAGGGCAAGGCAGGGGCGGCCCAGAGGCTACCTGGTCCCAGGCCAAGCCTTTCAGGTCCCCTGCCCCCGCTGGTCAATAAGGAGCAGCTGTGCTCACACCTGGTGCAGGGCCTCAGCACCAGCTCTCTGCCAGCCCCCTGTTGACCCAGGAAGTCTGGTCTGCATGCTCCTCCCAGGGCTCCCCCGACCACCTGCAGCAGCTGGGCTGGGTCCTTCCCACCAGGGCATCCCCAAAGCTCAGCCTCTGCCCCTTCCTGGGAGCCCAGGACGGCACCCCTCTCATCCCATCCACACAGCCTCTGTCCCTGCCTGGCTGCCTGCCCCCTGCAGCACCCCCATCTTGCCATGGTCAGCATCCACCCCCTAATGCTCCCGTTCTCCCCACAGCAGGCCCTGGGTGGGAAGGACCCCGAGTCTTGTCCATGTCCCCCTACCTGCCCGTCACTCTCCCAGCCGCCTCCATGCCTGCCAGTCCCCGCCATCCTGCCCTGGAGCTGACCCCAAGCCCATTCTCTCCCTGGGCTCCCCCTGCCGCTCGGGGGGACCCTGACGCACCCTACTGCTCTCAGGGTGGTGAGTGTCAGCCCAGCTGTGTGGCCGGGCCCATGACCCCCGTCTCAGAGCCTGTCCCTCACTGATCACAGCACACCCAGAGCTGGTCCCCAAGAGGTAAAGTGGCCGGCACAGAGCCTGGTACCCAGCCAGTGCTCCCCCCACCCCCATCCCCATCACCTGTGAGCGCCCCCCATTCTGCCGCCTGGGCATCCACCCCGTCCTGCCCCACCCTCCGCGGCAGCACTTGGGCCCGGCACACAGCAGGTGCCCAGTCGGCAAGTGGGGTGGGGTTCAGCCTTGGGGCGCTGCGTGTCTCCTGCTTCGCCGCAGCCCCACAGCCCATGGTGGGGGATGTACCAGGAGACGTCTCTGCTGAGAGCAGCGACTAAACGGCTGGTCATTCAGCACAGCCCCAGCAAGGATGGCGATCACGCTTAGAACAGAAGCCCCGAGATGACCCCCCCTCCGGGAACGGGGTGGGTGCTCTCGAGCGAGTGTCGTAGGACGATGCATATAGGACACAGGCAGCACACGCACCCACAGGCATGTGCCCCCCAACACACACATGCGTGAACGTACTGTGTGAACAGAGGTCTGCAAAGTTATTTTCCAAGGAGCAATGAGCTCTATGTTGTGAAACTACACGGGATTTGTGCATTTTACCATGTTTCCTATACTTCGCTCATGAACTGTGTCATAAGAAAGGTTTACAGACAAGAGTCCCGCCAGGGACTTGCCCTGGACCATAAGTATGTGCGACAGGGACCCAGTGGTTGCTCCCTGGTCCCTGCTGATGACCCGGCCCCGCCCTCGGCCGGCAGCCCCGGACATCTGGCTCCAGCCCAGCGTCTGCCCAGGGCCCCCAGTGCCCAGCCTCCTGAAGGCGATGCTGGCTACACTGGGGGAACCACATGTTGACATTTCCGTTTTTCTCAATTTTGTGTCTTAAAGTCTCAGGTACAGGCAGGCCCCAAGTGGCCAATCCTCCCTCAGCTGATCAGCGACAGGGACAAAGGTCACCCAGGAGAACAGGTCCCTCCCATTGTCTGGGGCCCCCAGAGACAAGCAGGCCCCCAGGCGCTGGGTCTCCCTGTGGTGACCCCTCTCTCGGAACATAGTTTAACCCGGGCAGGTGACACGGCATGGGGTCCAGCGGGCCTGTCCCCTGCCTCCGTGCAGGGCTGCACCTGAACAGACTGCACCGTCGGCCGCGTCCTCGCAAGCGCCGCACACGACCCCCGCACCCAACCCCATGCAGCCTGGGGAGCCCACCCTCCACCTGGCTCTGGCATGGGACCCCTGCCTGCTCCTCACGGGCCAGCTCAGGCCCTCGTGGCCACCAGCGGGCACCCCACCTCTCCCTACCATGCCCGCCCCTTCTCTGGTCTCTCCCACCAGACTGAGGCCCTTACCAAACACCACATACAAAAATTAACTTCAAATGGATCAAAGACCTAATATTGTAAGACTCTTAGGAAAAAGCATAGGGCAAAAGCTGCCTGACACTGGGCTTGGCACTGATTTCTTGGATAAGACACCAAAGGTACAGGCAACAAAAGAAAAACAAACTGGATTTCATGAAAACGTTCAACTTTTGTGCACCAAAAGACAGTATCAGCAGGTAAAGAGGCAATCCACGGAATGGAAAAAAAATCTGCAAATTGTATACCTAATAAGGGATTAATATCTAGAATATAGAGACAACTCCTAAAATTCAACAAAAAACCCAACCTGATTCAAAACTGGGCAAAGGACTTGAGTGGACATGCACAATGAAGATACATGAATGGCCAATAAGAACATGAAAAGATGTTCATCACTAATTACTAGAGAAATGCAAACCAAAACCACACTAAGATACCACCTCACACCTATAAGGATAGCTACTATTGAAAAAATCCCAGAAAACAGTGAATACTGACGAGACATGAAGAAATTGGAACCCTTGCGCACTGTTGGTGGGAAGGTAAAATGGTGCAGCTACTATAGAAAACAGTATGGAGGTTTCTCACAAAAACAAAAACAGATCTACCACATGATCCAGTAATTCCACCTCTGGGTACCTACCCAAAAGAATTGAAAGCAGGGTCTCAAAGCAATTTTTGTACACCCATGTTCATAACAGCATTATCCACAACAGCTAAGAAGCAGAAGCAACTCGTGTCCACTGACAGACAAATGGACAAACAAAATGTGATAAAAACATATACGGGAGTGTTATTCAGCCTTAAAAAGGAAGGAAATTCTGACACCTGCCACAACATGGATGAGCCTTGGGGACATTATGCTCAGTGAAACAGGCCCGGCACAAAAGGACAAATACCGTAGGATTCTAATTACGTAAGGTCCTTAGAGCAGTCAGGTTCGTAGGGACAGAAAGTAGATGGTGCCAGGGGCTGGGGAGCTGTTGCTTAATAGGGTCAGAGTCTCAGTTTGGGAAGATGAAAAGGTTCTGGAGATGATGGTGGTCATGGTTGCACAACGACGTGAATGTACTTAATGCCACTAAACTGTACCATTTAAAAATGGTTAAAATGGTAAATTTTGTTATTTGTATTTTAACACACCCATGAGAAAAGTGGGGCTGGCCACGTGGTCCTTGACCAGTGCAGCCACAGGGCAATGGAGGAGTATATGGGAATCGTGGCTGGGGACAACTGTGTGTGTCGGGCCAAGTCTGGGAGCCAACTGCCACCTATCGGGTGGTGGAGCCTGGGGCTCTGCGCGGACACAGGGAGGGAGGTCTATGAGCAGGGGGACCTTGGGACAGCCCCACCCCCTCGGAGGCTCTGCCAGTTCGATCTCTTTGGGTCTGACTGGGCTTTCCTGGACCCCTGAGGATGTCCCCAGTCAGCCCAGAGGCACAGGGCCAAGGGCAGGACGACCACATCATTCCCTGGCCAGTAACTGTTCATGAGTCCCCAGGTCCCGACACCCAGGATGCCCCACCACAGCGCTGTTGGGTCTGGCTGGAAATCACTGAGGAGTGGGGGAGGGAGGGGCACTCGGTGGGGGGGTGGGCAGGGGTGCCATGGCGTGACCAGGGAACCGAAGGAAGGCAGGGTGGCTGGACCGAGACAGACGACAGAGGCACAGGGAGAGGAGGGGGCGGGCTGGCCGGGAGGAGCCCCCAGCGCGGGTGCACATCCGTGTTGTGGTCGCATGCCTGTAGATCCGTGCCTGTGTCCGTGTGCAGGACGGCACACGTGTGCACACACTGGTGTACATAGTGCCTGCGTGCAGGTCCATGTACGTGTGCGTAGGGAGGTGCACATGCACATCTGTGCCGTTGCACATGGCATGTGGGGAGCAGGCGTGCACGTGGAGAAGTCAGGGCTCTGTCACTCAGTTACTTACTGGACCAGCTGTCGGTGATGGAGGGGGGCCACTGCTGAAGACCCTTGACGGAGAAGGGTGGGCATCAGACCAAATGTAGCAAGTGAGCAGTGGTGAGGGAGGGGCCCAGTTCCAGAGAGTGGGGTGGGGGTGGGGGAGGGGGGCGATGCAGGCTGCACAGGTTGTGGGGCCGGCGTCTGGGAAGGAGGTGGTGAGGAAAGTGGGACTGCGGGTGCAAAGGCCCTGAGATGGGGATGTGCCTGGCATCAGAGGGACAGCACGGATGCTGGGGGCTGGCGCCGAGAGTGAGGGGCCGGCCTCTTCCCTGAGTCAGGCGTGAACAGCATCCCTGGACCGGGAAGGCTCTGCACGCAGCAGTCCAGGGGACGGGGCTGTGGTTGGGTTCAGGGCACCCCAGGGTCTGGCCCCAGGGCGGGAGGGGGGCTGTTCTTCGAGAGGGGACGCTGGGGAGAAGCGGCAGGTGCACCCCTGGCAGGCTCGGTCTACACATGTGGACCCACGGGGGCCCCCCAGCAGCTGTGGGGAGAAACTGGGTCCTTTGAGGGTCTTGACAAGCTCCATCACAGCCCCTCACAGGCTTCCCGGACTCACTGACCCCGCCTACCTGTGGACCCCAAGGCTGCAAGGGCAGGACCCCAAACCCAGAGCCCACTCAGCAGCCCTGTGGCTGAAACTTGCTCTCCTTCCTGTGGTCTCAGGCAGATACTTCCCTTCAAAACCTCCCTGCCCTGCCCCCGACCCCCAACCCTGGACCCTGGCTCACCGCCTGGCAGGCCCACTTGCCCTCCTGTTACACTCCCCCAGACACGGCCCTCTCCCTGGACGCCCCCCCATGGCCTGGCCCAGAGCTCCAACCACGTGACACCCGGGTCCGCTGTCACCCTCTTCGCAGCTGTGTCAGGAGCTGGGGTGGAGCAAGGCTGTGGAACGCCAGCCCCTGACCTCGCTCCCAGCAGCTCCTCCTGCCCCCACCCCCAACGCAGGAAGGGAGCCCAGGGTCAAGGTCACCTAAGGTGTTGCACCCAAGCCAGGCTAAGCCAGAGGGTCTCCAAGGACAGAAGATTGCTTATCGGCTTACTGGCCTGAGAAGGCCTGGACCCGGCGGGTGGGGCACCCTCCTCACAGGTCCTCGCTTCCTCTGAGAGAGACGGGCCCAGCCCCTCCCTCTCCAGACCCCCTCTCCGCCCCAAGGAAAGCCTGCTCCACACTGAGCCCTGGGCCACTAGATCAGGGTGTGCTTGAGAGGGGGCGTTTGAGGCCCAAGCAGAGGTCACTCAGGTGGCCAGCCGTGCGGGGCACGGGACCCCAGGGCAGAGGGCAGTCAGGTCACAGGGCCAGCAAGGCCGAGTGAGACCACCCACCTGACACCCTGGCCAGCGAGTCCCCAGCGCCAGAGCGGGGACCAGGGCTGTCTGAGGTCCTGGGCCTTTTCACGCCCCCCTTGCCCCCGCGGAGCTAGGTGGGGCTGTGACTCAGCACCGCTGTCCCCCCTCCACCTGCAGCTGCTCCTGGGCCCCTGCAGCCTTCTGTAGAGGCCTGGGGGGGGGCCTGCCTGAGTCCCAAAGCCCATGTCCTGTCCACGCGCCTCTGTCACTGGCCTCCTGGGCCTGAACCACCCAAGTCGTTTCCATCTTCTGAAGAGTGGGTCCCTCTCCCCACCCTCCAGAACTGCCATCCCCGCGTCAGCTCCCTCCCTGTGGCCGTCACCGCTGACCCATGTCCTCCCCTCTTAAGAAGGACCCGTTTCCCACTGCCGGTGCGCACTCGGTGAGCTGGAGCCCAGAGTTCCGCTTTGGGTGGACATTTGAGCCCGAGTGCCGGGTCCCTGTGCACCTCTCGTTGGGTCTTCTCGAGCCTGGCCTAGACCCGCCCGTGGCACCCAACAGGCCCGTGTCCTTTGCTTGCGCGCTTCTGACCACTCCCCGCCCCTCTGCTCCCTGCCTCCACCCGCGTGAACTCAAGCTGCAGCCCCACGACAGGCCTTTTACCTCTGGGCGCAACAGCCCCTGCCTGGCCAGCCCGGGCCCGCAGACCCCATGGGGCCGTTTGCACGTGCCCTCGGACTCAGGGCAGCTGAGGGCTGGGCCTCAGGGAGGGGCCTTCTCGGGAGAGCTGGGCACCGGGGGGCCAGGGAGAGGGCCTGGCTGCACCCTTGGCCACTGGGGCCCCCCCGGGGGGGGCGTCCTGCACCTCTGTCCCGAGAGTACGGCTCCCTGCCTCAGCTTTGCGGGGTGTCCAGAGCTGGGCACGGCACCCCAGTTGTGGAAACTGAGGTTTGGGGAGGGGGGCGACTTCCTCAGGGCTGCCTTCGGGGTCCTGCAGGGCTCGGGCCCGTGGGTCCTCCAACACCCAGGACCCCCCGGCACCCACAGCACCACTGGTCACCTGCTCTGTTATTTACCCCGTGGTTTTCTTTAAACTGACTTGCGTTTTCACTTAGGCACCTGTGCTTTAAAACTGGCCTCGTGTTCCTGCTTTGAACGGAAAGCCCAAGTCACAGCTCAGACAGTAGGGACACAGAACAGAAGTGGGGTCGCAGCTGCCAGCCAGGGTGTTGCCAGGGAGGCTGTGGCCCCGCTCCTCCTGAACAAGGTGGGTGGGGGGAGGGTCCAAACTGGTATTTTCCCCTTGAAGGAAAAGGACAGAAAGAATAAAGGCTGCCTTCTGGGGGAGGGTGGTGGGGCTGCTGCTCACAGCTGTGGCCTCAGGCCACCTCCATGGTTTGGTGGCCGCCTGGCCCCTGGGATGCAGAAGAGTGTACCCGGGCCTGACCCCTCCCCACTGGGACCCCTGGGCGGTGGCATCAGCGCTGCACCCCACGGCCTCACTCAGGAGAGACACTGTCCCTCATCTCAGAAAAGTGCTCCACCCCTGATCCGCTAGTTCCATCCCATCAGGGCCCCCCCGGCCCTCCCAGTAGGCCATCAGTCGACCCTGGGCCCTGTCTGATCATCACGGTACCCTCGAGGGACCGAGCCTGTGTGTCAGGCTCTGCTCTGCGCTCGGGGACATGGGGTGAGTCTGGGCACCAAGGGGCTTGTGTTCTGGTGGGGGGACTGGTGAAGAGCAGTGCCGTGGAGAAGGGGAGAAGGTGCGTGTGGCGGGCGGCCAACTAGCGGGATTGGGGGAGGTCCGAGGAGGTGACGCTGGAGGAGACAGACAACAAGAAGCCACCAGTCACGCGGGGGAGGGGAGGGGGCTAGGGTGGGGACAGCTGGGGTGACACTGACCAAGGGCTCGGCTGGGCAGTGGGGGAGCCTGCCTGGCCTGGGCCCAGCTCAGGGCAGGTCCATCCCAGGAGCGTCCCTCTCACAGTTCACTAGGGAGCGGCTCAGAGATGGCTGCCCTGGCAGGGACCCCCCCCACCCCCCCAGGGGCCAGAGGGCAGAAACTGTCCCCCCGGAGACCCCTGTTCTCCCAGGGAGCTGCCACTGGTGGCGGGAGGCGGGCACGGGTTGCATCACCAGCCTGGATCCAGGCATCAGGGAGGATACTGGCACGAGGCTTCCCTGGAAAGGTCTGCAAAGCAAGCGCAAGCCACGCCTCCCTCATACCTTATAGCTCGTGGGCCTGGCAGACATCACACACGGCAGAATCCAAACGCTCTGATGGTTTCTGATACAACAACATGTACTTTTGGACTAAAAAGCCACACCTTTTCCTCCGAGGAGATGACCCCTGCTTACCTTGATGCCAGTAACACTGGAAGGGGACAGGGACAGGCCGCCCTCCCGGATGCTGCCCTCTGGGCAAAGCTGGCCTCCCTGGTTGCGTCTCCTACCCCCACACCCACAGCGCCCTGCCCACCCCGCCACCCAGCTGAGAACGTCCCCCCGGAGGCCAGCGAGAGCCTCCCTCTTGAGCGACCCCGGCCACTGCAGCACCGGCTGGACTTATCACCCGCCCAGAGTGACCTTGAGCCCAGTGTCTGGCGCCCCTGCTGGGCAGTGGAACGGACCTCACCCAGGACGGCCCTTCCTCAGGCGCTGGCTCCTCCTGCCCGGCCACACCCGACCCCCGTGCCCCCTCCCCAGGGCCCCAGCTCCACCTCCCTCTGAGCAGGTGCTCGGGAAGATACACAGAACAGACACTGCTGACTTGGGGACCCCTGACAGCCACCCCCCAGCCCACTGGACCAGGCCCCGGGTGAGCTTATCCACACAACCCAGCCTGCCTGCCAGGCCCACAGCGGGTCTCCCCTTGAAAGCAGCCCCCTTCCTTCGCCTCCTCCTTGCTCCCTGCTTATTTTGGAGCCAGAGTCCGAGCAGATGGGAGGAGGACAGGGGCTGGCGGGCAGCGCCGCCAGCAGCAGACAGGCTCCAACAACTGGCTCTGCCCTGGCCAGGCAGCCCCTTGGCCTCAGGACCACTACAGGTGACGGGAGAGGCCCTTCCCTTGGCCCCGCACTGTCCTGTGGCTCTGGACGCCCCAGCCATGTGTGCAGCCTTCCGGCCCACAGCCGCCATGGCCGACCAGATGAGATGTGATAGCATCGCCTGAGGAACACTGACTCAGGAGGAAACCAGGCCAGAGATTTCTCCAGGCCGGGGGTAAATAAATAAACAACACCGGAAGGTTCCACACTCAAGGGGAAGGAGGTGTACTCACCAAGAGCCTGGCTCTAGCAGCCAAGGGAACTGCTGACCATCACTCAGGCCCCTGGGCTGGGTGGGCACTGATTTTCCTGTGCCCTGCCTCTGTGTGTGGCCCCCCATGATCCCAGCCCCCGCCCTGGTCACCCCCAGGTGGGACCCTCTCTGGCGAGGGCTCTATAGGCCTCCTTCCCTCACAGCTCCTTTCCTGTTTTTTCTCACCTGGAAGGTGAGCGCTGCCTCCGTCCAGCCCTTTTCCTTCCAAGCCCTTCTCACCGCCTCCTACCCCAATCACACGCAGACCCATAGGCTGCGGGATCTCAGTCTCCAGCCAGCGTGGCTCGAAAAAGTCAGACGCCTAGCCCACTCCCAGGGCCGAGGAAGGGCCCAGAGCATGCACACCGTCCAGCCCTGTGGGTCCTCTCGAGGCCGGCGGCTGCCCCAGGTCTCTCTCAGCGGCTGGCCCCGGTCCTCCCCTCTGAGACAGGCCACCCCGGGAGTGTCCAAGCCCACAGTGGCCTTGACCCTGTCTGGATGGGGTTCTCGAGAAGCAGAGGCTGAGACAGGGATTCTCAGGCACGTGACTGGTCGAGGACGAGAGCTGAGGGGGTCGGGTTGCAGGACGGGCCCCGTCGGGAACCGGGCGAAGGTGTGGATTCTGCCACTGCTTCGCCTCGCCTCGGCCTGACTGACGGGGAGCTCTGGAGCGTGAATGAAATCAGTGCTGCCCCACTCGGAGGGAAGGGCAGTTCTTGTAAGCAGGCAGTGGGAAGGGGAGCTGGGGACACTGGCCAGCGTGTGCCCAGCACACCTCCCTCTGTTCCCCCACCCCTTCCTAACAGGCCCAAGGCCTCAGCTCAGGGCTGGGCCTGACCTCAGGGGGCCTCTGCCTGGAGCCCGACCCTCAGCCCCTCCTCTGGACTGCCCCAGCGACCCATCCCACCCCCACACTCTGCTCCTCCTGACGGGGTGGACGGGGGATCCCTGTAAAAACACAAGGCAGAGTCTCTCCTATGCTCAAAACCTTCCTGCAGCAGGCCAGGCATCTATCTCAGTTCGGAGCTGGAGTCCAAGTCCTTCTGTGGCCCCGAGGCTCTGCGACCAGCCCTGACCCCGTGACCTGCCCTCATGCTCCCTCCACTCCCCACTCCTGACCCCCAGCCCTCCTGCTGTGCTGTCCCGACAGCTCAGGGCCTCTGCACTGGCTCTTCCCTCCACTGGGAACATCCTCTGTCCAAAGAGCCACTGCATCCACTCCAGCGGCTCGGGGGTCCCCTCCTCAGAGAACCCCCCGCCCATCCTATTTATGACGCCCCAAACACACACAGCATTGTTGCTTTCTAACCTGCTGTGTGACTTGTTTATCACGTTTCCCACCCCATCATGCTTACAGACGCTGGCTCCATGGAGCAGAGGCTTTACGGGGCAGGGGCTCTGGTCTGCTTGTCACTAACGCGTCCCACGGCCCAGAAGTAACTGGCAGGAAGCAGGTGCTGATAAATCCACCCCAGCCCTTTGTACTGAGTGAGGGAGGGGCCAACTCAGGGCAGGGAGGGGCCAGCAGGGACTTCTGGGAAGTCTTCTAGCAAGGCCTTTTGGCCTTCCCCCGATAGGCTCGGACACGGTGGTGCGTGGCCCGGACCGACCCTGACTCTGCCCTGCTTCTGGGCCCCCCACCCAGGGTGTCCCCCCATCTGGTGAGCCTATGAGCACTGCGTTTCTGCGGCTGCCACTGAAAGCACGCCCCCATCCGCACCCTGAGGCCCCCTCACAGGCCCTGCCCCCCATCCCTGGCCTCCTGGCCCAGCCCCAGCCGTCCTGCGCCAGTGAGGGGTACGCGTCCCAAAGTCCTGGTCCCTCCAGAGCTGGGGATGCAGCTCACCCTTCTGCCCGGTCCCCAGCAGCCACACCCTCCACCACTCGGCACCTGCCCTCCATCCCTCCATCTCCTGCTCCAGGAGAGCCCAGAACCACCAGCAACAAGACTAATGCACCTGGAGACCGAGGTCGTGTGGGGCGGAGCCCAGCCAAGGAGCTGAAGCTGGGATAGTGGGTGCATCGAGGTCGTGGAGCTTCCTGGAGGCAGAGGGTGGTGCTGGGGGCTCAGGGCGGCCCCGTCTGTGCCTCCCTCTTCCCCGCCGCGGGGCAGGGGCAGGGGCAGGGGCAGGGCCGGGGATGTGCATGCGTGCGTGGTGTTAACACACAGGAAATCGATGTCTGGCACTGGCCCACTGTTTAAGGGAAATGAACAGATTTTGGCCGAGGACAAAGAGAGTTTGATTAATCAGAAATTGGATAATGGAGGCAACACTCTAATTATTTTTCTTCCCAGCATTTTATCGAGAAATATGTTTGCACAGCATATCAGAGGTAACAGAGCGGGTGAGGGGGGCGACCACGCTGGAGGAAAGCCCAACTCAGGGACAGAGCCACTGCACCCAGAAGCACTGAAGAGGGCCAGATAGTAGGCTGGCTGGCGGTGGTGGTCTCTCTGTGGGGCCACAGGAAGCAAGAGGGGACAGGTGGGCAGGCCAGAGGCCACACACAGTGGGTCAGCTGGGGTCACAGAGGATGTGCCATGCAGGGGCAGGGAGGAGGCGCGAGGGCCAGGCCCTCGGTCAGTACAGAGGTAGACGACCTGAGAAAGGTCCTCAGGTGGGGACTGCTCCTTCCCTGGTCTGGCCCCTTCCACACCGCCCTGCCCTGCCCCGCCCACAGCCTCGCTGGCACAGTGGTGGGGCAGGGATGGGGCGGGGCCGGGATGGGGGGCGTGGGCAACACTAGCTGGGGTCACGGGGGCCTGCTGGAGCCAGGGTGAGAGCTGCAGGTGGCAAATCCTTGACAGGGTCTTCAGGGGCCCCTCCTGGCAGCTTGGAGCCTTTTCTCATCTTCATCCCTGGTAAAGCCTGGTGACCCATCCTTGGGAGCCTGGGACTCACACCACGGCCCTGCCCGCCCCCCACCCCCTCCTCTTGCACTGTCCCCACTCCTACAACACCTGGAGCTGTAACCACACCGGTTAGCACGTTAGCACCGGTTAGCACGACCAGGGGTTACCTGGTCTCCCAGCTCCAGGCAGGCTTCTTGGGGCTCTACGCCAAGCAGAGCTGAGCACGAGGCTCAATCACCTGCTCATTCACTCGATCAGGGTACGGGGAGGCTGCCACAGGTAGGAGGATGAGCTGGAGCTGCTGGGCAGGAGGGAGGGCACGGTGGGTGGGCTCAAGCAGCCCCTGGCAAGAACGGCTAAATCCCGCTTCCTGTACCACTGCGGACACCACTAATCAACCACGACCACTTTCCTCGGAGCCACCGCACAGCCTCAGAATCCTTCTCAACACTGCTTCGGGCAGCCCCTCCAGAGCTGGAGTAAGAAATGAAGACTACCTGCACCCTCGACCCAGCCTAATCTGAAGGTGATGATACAGAGGCCCAGAGTGAAGAGCATTCACTGTGTCTACACTGCAGGCGGAGCTGGGACTAGGCCCAGGTCTCCCAGCTTCCCATTCAGTGTTCTTTGCCCTTCACCAAGCTCCCTGCTGACCTCATCCTGGAGCACAAGGGCTGTCTGGAAAGGCCACTTGGTCATCATGTGGTCACTGTGGGCGCCATGGTCCTTTCCCACCACCAGGATCTCCCCTCGCCTTCCGAGGACACTTTCCCATGGACGCGACTCTAAATGTCATGACCGCAAATCTCCCAGACTGACTAGGGCCTCACCGGGTCACACGGCGTCACTGAGGGACCAGTGTCAGCCGGAGGCGTCTGACCCCCGGTGGGGGGACCTGGGCAGTGTGAGAAGCTGGGCAGCCTGCCTGCCTCTGGCTCGTGAGTGAACCAGTCGGGCCCGATGGGCACCCGGCCAGTGGTTGTCCACCTGCGCGTGGTTTGTGTTTGTCAACCGGCAGGCACACCTCGCGGGGGCAGAGGACTGGGCTGGAGCCACAGTTCTCCAACGTGAAGGCTGCAGCCACCAGAAGGCCTGCTCACCTGCCACGTTCGTGGCCCCCTTTGACAGCCGTTTCCTGGCTCCCTGCTGAGTGCTAGGCCGGGCTCTGGGGGCCAGATTCTCAGTGATGAACAGCAGACGAAGGTCTTGACCTCACAGAGCTTATGTTCAGGTCCAGGAGAGAGACGGAGAATAAGCACAGACAAAGAAAATAGGCAGCGGTTACACTGGGGTACGTGCAGGAAGGGGCACAGGATCTGTGCGGGTGTGGACACAGGTGCTGTTCTGGACAGAGGCCCCCAACGGGAAAACAGAATTAGGAGGCCTGAGAGCCTCCTCCTGGACACCCCAAGTTGTGTGTGGACCCTGCCTGAGAGCCGCTGGTGAGAAGAAAGAGCAGCTGTGATGATCCAGTCCTCCCAGTGGAAAGGACCAGGCCACGGCCATAACCTTAGCACTGGCCCCAGCACCACACCGGCCTCCAGCACAGCAGCCCCACCAGTCAGCCCTCCTGGACCCCTGGGGACCCCGGGGTGGACGGAGGCAGGCTGCCTGCAGGAAGTGGGGGCCGCTCGGGCTGCTGAGAAGCCCTCAGGGTTCCTGGACACCCACCCGGGGCCCGGGCGGCTGGTGCCCACGCAGGAGCCACCCCACCTCCCCAGGTCTGAGCCTCCTCCACCGAGAGGAGAAAACCGAAGTAAAAATAGGCTCCTTCTTGGCGGAACTGGTGTGAGAGGAGAAAGTGAGCGTTGCTGCCCTCCCCAAGCGCCTGCCCGGGGGTTCTGGGGGACACGACACATGCGGCCGCTCCCCTCCACCCAACGCCACAACCTGATCGCCACCACTCCCAGGGCAGGGGGCTCGGCGAGGCAGGGGCTCCTTCTGCAGCTGGGCTCTGACTGCTGTCGCATGGCCGGTAGAGGCGGGGGCGGGGGGAGCCTGGGGAGGGTGCGTGCTGGTCAGTAGCTGCTGGAGGGTGCGCTGGTCTCGAGAGTCTGCAACCACTTCCCCCTACCCCACCCCCAGCACGGCACCGCGGATTTTAACAGCCTCACTCCTTAGCACTTTCTGATGGATTCTCCGGGGACATCTCTAAAAGAGAGTTATACCTTAATTTAGAAGCAAATAACTCAAAACTCTGTGATGTAGCAGGTTCCTTCGGAAAAGAGACGAACTCAAGGAAGCCATTGTGTGTGAGGCCACCCGCCACATGCACCCGCTCCTGCCAACAGGCTGCCCAGTCCTCTACCAGCTGGCTGTGTCTCCTGCCTGAGGGATGGAGGCCGGGGTTCCACGGACAGAGGGGGAGAAGCGCCGCTCACAGAGGCCAGGGTGCAGCCCCCGTGGCCCCAAGTGCCTGACACAGCCCACCTGCCCATGGGAGGCAGGTGAAGGGCAAAGTGGACGCCAGCCCGGGGCACCGTCCTGGCAGCCACCACGACCACCACAACTGGCCTTCCCGGGCGTGCACATGCGCGCCATGCCCAGCCTGACACTCTGCTGTCACTGTCCTGAAATGCTTAATCATTTTTAACAAGGGACCCCCAAATTGTGTAGCCAGTCCTGCCCATGTTGCTTAGCCCCCATGCACCCCAGGCCTACTGCAGGGGACCCACCCTCCCAGGAACACCCTCCTGTGCGGCCCCTGGAATCTCAGCTCAGCTCTGAGCTGTGGGGACCGAGGCCTGGCTCTGCCCCTTCTGGTCCCACCTGCCCTCGATCCCTGAGTGACCTTGCTGGCCCCTGCCCCCCCACTCTTGGTGGGGGGACTCCAGGTCTCCAGCTCCAGCCTGATTCTCCCCTCTGACTGCCATGTATGCCCATGTCCACCTGGGTCTAACCCAACTCCCAATTCCCCACCTCTCGCGATGCGTCTGAGTCTTCCTCCTCGCCAAGGCCAACTCTGTCCTTCCAGAGCGGTCCTTTCCTCTTCTCCATCAGCAGGTCCTTGTTAAGCTAAATCGTGCATCCGACCACTTCCCAGTACCACTCCTGCTCCCACCCCACTGGGCCAGCAGCCCCTCACCCTGAATGCTATAGCGGCCCCCATGCCATCTGCCAGATGGGTCTTTTAAAAGCATAATCCTACCGTACCTGCTCCACAACCCCGCCCCCCCCCATCCCGGGCTCCAGCCACCTGACCTTGGGGGGCAGGGTGACCTCCAGCTGCAGAGGTGCATTGGCCTCAGGGCCTTTGCACCTGTCATCCTCCCTCCTGGTGCTCTTCCGTTGGTGTCACAACTCGCCCATGGCCTCTCCACGGTGCCACGCCAACGGCCCCTCCACACAGGACCCCCACCCCCTTCTGCTTTAGGCTCTTCACGGCCTTTGTCCTGCCTGGCATTCAGCTACTCGGGTGTTTGTCAGCCTTCCGGGTCTCATGGAGCACCACGGGAGTGGGTGCTGTGTGCCCTGCCCCCTGTCGTGTCCTTGCGCCGGGAACGGCCCTAGCCCTTGCAGGTGCTGGTAAAGACCAGCCGAAGGAACGAATGGCTGAGCCGAGCAAACGGGTGAGGTCCCGTTCCCTTGGCTCCCCCGCGAGCCCAGGGGTCCAGATGGGCCCTGTGAGTTAGTCCCTGTCAGTTCGCTCCTGGGAGGCGCCTCCCCTGCCTGCGTGGGTGTGGGGAGGGCCGTGGGGGGGGGCAGGGCACTCTTGGCTCTGTTTGTGGTGAGGATGAGGAGGCTCACAGAGGGTGGGGCTGGGCGGGGGTCGGGGGGGGCAGCAGGGACAGGCCTGACCCAGGTCTTCCGCCGCCTCCACTGGGGCTCCCCGCCTCCACCGCCCCCGAGTCTGCACAGCTGTCAGGCCACCGCTCTGGGCTCCTACCTGGGCTGACTCTCAGTGTCTGCCCTGATGCCTCTGTCCACTTCCCTGTGCCCTCTGCCCTGCCAGCCCACAGGACTGCCCCTGGGGCTCAGTTAGCCCGGGTTTCCTTCCTGAGGGTGCAGCGTGCTAATCTGCCTCCTCCAGGGTTCCTGCGAGCCCAGCCATGGTCGGCAGTAGGGAGAATACCCTACAGCTGCACAGAATTTTGGGTCTTCAGAGGGCCAGCACGGGGCAGTTAGGGCTGCCTTGTCCTCACGACCAGCGGGGAAAGTGCGGCACTTGGTCATCGCATGTGCACGCGAGACAGCCACGGGCTGGGCTGAGGCCACTGGGGCCACACCCTGAGTCTGAGGCCAGCCTTCCCTGCCATTCGCCCCTGCATCCACTGGCCTCCCTGCAGGGGCCCTGGGCAGCCTTGTCAAGTTCTCCTGCTTACCCAGAAGTTCCTGGAATTGCCCTAGAAGCTCCTGAGAGCCAGTCAGGGTGCTTCTCCTCCTGGGACTCCAGGAAACAGAAGAGCTGAGGAGCTGGGGACAGAACGGAGAATTCATTCCCCGTGTCCCAAATCTGGAGTCTTATGGCAGGCCCCAGAAAGGGGCCGGGCGACAGCATGGAGCAAGGCAGCTCCATCGTGCTGAGCACGCACCCTCACGAGGGCAGGCAGGGGCCCTGCTCTCCTTGCAGCAAGCTGGGCCTCGGCCAGAAGCCAGTGTGTGGCTGGGGGTGGGTCAGGGAGGGGGCACGCTACACAGATGAGTGACAAACAGCCCCTTCAGAGGGAAAAAAACCTCCCCGGCAGCGGGCAAGCGAGCAGATCTATAGCAGAAGGTAACACCAGCCTTCCGAGGGGGAGGGACTGTTTTATTCACCTCCCATCTCAGAAAATCAGCGTCTGGTACAACACACAAGAGCTTTAAGCCAAATGCCAGCATCTTGTCCATCGACCCTGAAGCACGGGGAATGCTGAAGGCGCACCACTGCATCCGGGCATGGCTAGGCCCTCCCTCGGCACGGAGACTCCCACGTCTCCACGGTTACTGCTCACGAACGTCCACGCCCCAAAGGGACAGAGCCACCAGCTCAACATCCTCCTCCATGCTGGCCAGGAAGGAGGCCAGGGGTTGGTTACCCAGGACCCTGGCCCTGCCTGGAAGGGCGGTCCTAGGCTGCGAGCAGCCCTCGGGGTCTTCCCAGCTCTTCTCCAGGCCCACTCGGTTCTGGGTCACGGAGCTGCTCTTTGCACAGGTGAGGAGACTGCGGCCACCACTGAAGCAGGCGCCAGGGTCATCCATTTCCCCCAGCGGCCCCAGCCCTGGGCAGCCTCCACCCACCCTTTCCCGCCTGACCTCCTGTGCTCCTGCCAGACTGGACTGCCTGAGCGCCCTCTCTGTGCCTCCGTCCCCGTTCTCCCCTCTGCCCGCAATGCCCACCCCAACTGTGACCGTGTCCTTCAAGCTCCAGTTCAAATGTCACTTTGCCCACAGGCCCGTCTGACCCCGGCCCCACTTGGGGCCCCAACACCCACCTTCAGGGCTGGGTTCTCTGAGCAAAGATGCTTCTCCCCCTGGGGGCAGTGAGTCAGTCCCAGGAGGGCAGGGCCAGTTCACTCCCACCCCAGCACCAGGCCCCGGGGGGAGCAACTGCTCAGTAAACATTTGCTTAATTGAATTTGGCCAAGGAGCCTTCTCCAGACTGAGCAGAAGGCAGAAGGACTCGATCCCCAGGGCAGGGAGATCACTTGGGCAGAAAGGGGCGGTCAGGGGACAGCTGCCTCCCCAGACCAGCAAATTTCCCCCCAGGCGGGTCCCTCCATCCCCAGACACGGACTCCCCGGCCTGGGCGCCGCCTTCCCATCCTCTTCTCTGGTCACAGAGAACCCCAATTCTCGACCTCAGCAGAATCCTGCCACCAACGACGCCGAGAGAGACTCAGCGCCGCCCTGAAGCCAGAGCCCCTCGGGTCCCCGGCAGGACGCTGAGCCCCGGCCCGAGGCCCTCCCCCCCACAACCCCAAGCCCCCACCGCCTTTTAAGGGAAAAAATATCGAGCCGGGAACCTATCACAATCGCAGCGGGTCGATACTCGCCTCTCGCTCTAAATGCCTCCGAGGAACCTGCTCGCTGCAAGAGCGGTGACCGAAAACGGCGAGCCGTGCGTCCCCGGGGCCCAGGCCTCCGGGGCCCTCGCCTCCGTTTCAGCCCAGGCCACACGCCGGCGCTCCCGCCGTCCCCCGGGAGACCCCGCCGGGCGCCTCTCCCAAAGGTCGCCGGCCCGGCTCTGCACCAGCAGCTGCCCTGGGCCCCTGTCAGCCCTCCTGGGCCCGGGCGCCCCTCCCAGCACCTGCCTGCCCGCGGCGCCCCTGCCCATCGCGCGGGCACACCCGCCGCGCCGCCCCCACCTGGCCCGCATCCCGGCCGTCGCGCCCGGCGCCCCCCACCCGGGCGGGCCCCGGCACAAAGGCCCGGGCGGGGTTCGGTGCGGGCGGGTGGGCTCCCGGCCGCGCCCCCCGTCGCCAGGTCCGCCGCGCGCTCACTCACCTCCGGGCCGCGGCGCGGTGCGTGGCCGAGCTGCTCCGGCGGCGCGGGCGGGGCGGCGAGCGCGGGCCGGGTCGCCCTCGTTCCGCACGACGCGGGCGGCGGCGCCCGCGCGGGGACGTGACCAGGCCGCGGGCGGCGCACACGCTCCGCCGGCCTGGCTCCCTCCGCCCGCTCTCCCGCGCCGCCCGCGCCGCCGCCCGCGGGTCCGCCCGCCCCGCGCCGCGCCGCCGGCAGGGGGCGGAGCCGCGAGCGCAGCGCGTTGCCGGGCCAACCGCGGGCGGGGAGCCGCGCGTCCGCAGGAGTCCACGCTCAGGGCGCCACAGCCCCGCCAAGAGCGCCGGCCCGTCGCCCATTGGGTGCGAGAGGCTGACGAACGCGCCCGCGGGCCAATGACGACGGGAAGGGGCGGGGCCGCGGCTCCGCGCGTGCCGCGGTCCGGCAGCAGCTGCCACCGCCGTCGGTCACGGGGTCTCTGCGATCCCGTTGAGCCGAGGCCGGGCGCCCACCCCGCGGGACGCCGAGCCGGAGAGCAGTGAATGGCCCCGGCCCCGCCCGTCTTCCCGGCCCAAATTCGAACCCTGTCTGCCCTTTCTGAGCTCCGCGACCTTGGACAACGGACTGACCTCTAATGAGCCTGTTTGCAAAGTGGGGCTAGTGGCACCTGCTTCCCTGAGTTGTCGCGACAGTAGGCTAGGACGTGTGAAAGGGCTGTACAAATACTAAAGGTTTACGCCGGTGACGTTTTGCAGCGATGGGAGGGGGCATTAGTCATCTTTGCTGCTCGTGCCTGCAGCGGGTAAGGGCTCTTCAGGGTCCCTGGCAATCCTGGCCCCGGAAGGTTGCCTTAGAAGGGAGGACAGGAGGGGGGCCCAGGAGCGGTCCCCCAGACCAGAGAGGCGGGAGGGAGCCAGCTCAGTTGAGGCTAGGGACCCATGGGCGCCTTTGGGAAGCTCACAGAAGGCATTGGTACTCAGCAAAATGCACCAAAGGGCGCCTGCCAACTTCTGCTTTCAATTTCAGGGGGAGCCAATCTGTGGGCCTCAGAACCAGGAGCCCCTCACTCCTGTGCGTTAAAGACTCAGGCCAGAACCAAGACATTAGTGCCACTCTGTCCTTCCCATCACTGTAAGCTGATGCTCTGTGCACCCCAGAGCATCCAGGTAAATGCAGATGCTCCCCGCTAACACTTCCCTATCACCCTACACCTCCATGGGCCTATTACTAGGATCACCCCACTGGTGGGCAGAAGCACTGGGATGGACCGTTGGCAGAGGGAGATAGGGCCAGGCCTGTGGTCAGAAGGCAGGGACCACCTCTGCCAGCTGGACACTGTGGATCTCAATGTCATCCGCTAACCTCTCTGAGAGTGTTTTCTCCGCTGTGAAATGGAGACCATTGCACTACATCCCCCAGCGAGGTTGCCCACCTGTGAAGGTGTTGCCTAAATGGTCAGAGACAGGACAGATGTTGGTGATGGGCATCTTGAGGCGGACCTAGACTAGGCCTGGCATATGCTGGCTCGGGGTGGCCCCTGAGGACCAGTGGAAAGTGGCCGACTATCGGGGGCTGCTTTGTGTGCGTGTCCTCCACACCGCCAGGCTGGGTCAGGCTGGGCCTCTGCCCAGAGGTCCACTCAGAGGCCAATGGCCGTGGTAGCAGGAAGGAAACAGGCACAGGCCCTGCCCTGGGGGTGAGTTATTTCAACTGGATGAGAGTATACCCTTGGGTGAGTTATTTCACCTGGATGAGCCTCAGTTCCCTCTTCTATCAAAAGGAGACATATGAGAATAGATGGTCCCTAGAGGGTGATTCCGACAGGAGATACATGTTGACACATGTTCAGAGATGGTGAGGGCAACTGGGGGACCAGGGGTCAGAAGTGAGCTGTTTGCAGGGGCAAACCTAGCTGCAAGCATGAGAAGACCCCGCACAGCAGTCCGGGTGTGAGATGAGGGGCTAGCCCACGGAGGGGCCCAACGGGGCTGGCTGCTGCCCCCTCCCCTGACCCTGGAAGTGAGAGCTCCCCCAGGGTCAAGCAGGGATTGTAAGCCTTCAACCAGCAAGCATTTACTGACGACCTCCTCTGTGCTCGGCACAGTCCTAGCATTTAGACAGACCCAAGCCTGCCTGCTAGAACCTCTGCACGATAGTACCCCTGTGATGGTTGTGCGAAACCTGGAGGGGGAGACCCATCAGGGCTCTGTGGCAGGGGGAGCAGGATGGAGGTGGCCCATGACCTGGGGCGGGAGGAAGCACGTTCCACGGTGGGGAAGACGCTGCGCATGAAGGAGTGTGAGGCCTGGACGAACCCAGAGGACCAGTGCGGCCAGAGCCGTGAGGATGCCACAAGGCCAGGCTGGGGTGAGGCAGGGGACAGTTGCAGCGGGCTGGTGGCCCTTGTGTAGGATTGGGGCATCGGTCTAAGAACCACTGGAGAGTTTGAAGGTTAGCTTTTTAAATTCGAGAAGGAGGATGGCAAGTTTTTGTTTCATGTTTATTTACGGTAGGCCTGGTCCCACAGGGTGCGTCGTTCTAAATGCAGAATCAAGTAAAAATGTCAGCTAGACAGCCCAGAGAAAATAAGAAAGCGGAGAAGTTAGTCCATGAGGCTGAGTTCAGCCTAGGCCGGGGGCTGCCCGGGCAACCTGGCGTCAGTGGATGGCCGTGTGGTGTCTGCAGCCTGAGAGGAGCTGCCCCTGGTGGAGGGGAAAGGGGGGATGGTGGGGGCCGAGGACCGCGTTGTGCGGGATGCTGGAGGGAGGGGGGGTGCTTGCTAAGCACATGGAGGAGCAGCTGGAGAGGTGGAAGCGGGGAGCTGAGGTCCCAGGGCCACGGGGGGAGTATCTCGGGAGGAAAACATGGTCAGCGTGTCACGTGCTATTGAGGGGCCGAGTAAGCTGAGGACAGCGAGGGTTCCCCACGAGCAAAGGCAGGCACAGGGGTGGGTGGGGTCAGTGGGGGACACACGAGGCTAAAGCTGGGCGGGCGGGTTGAGATAAGGCACGGTGGGGCCCGGGCGCCAGGCGCGGATGTGTGCTCCCGGGGCTGAGTCCTCACTTGCCAGGAGAACGGGACCGGGAGACCACAGCTCAGCTCCAAGGAAGAAAGGGGAAGGGGCCTCTGGTGATTGAGCCCACCCAGCACCTCACCAACCAGTAGGGAGAGATGGCCGACAAGGGGCCCTTTGAGGTGGCCCCCAGGAAGTGGCCAAACCTCAACCCCAGGGGTTCCACTCCAGGGGCATAGTGACCCTCAATCCCAGCTGAGCTTTGTGGTCCATCAACCAGCCCATCCTGGCCCAGTAGCCATGCCAGTCTGGGCCCTCCCCGAGCACACTCGAGCCTCCTACCGTTGCCCCTCTGCCCCACAAGGCCCGGCTCCCCCAGGCCTCCCTTCCTGCACATCCAGAGCCCCTAGGACCTGGAATTCCTCATCTACATGTGTCAACCCAGGCAGTAATGACCGGTCCCCGGAGACTCTCCCACGGGTCTCCCCACTGCCCGAGGGTGCCCCCTCCTGGCCGCTCTTCTCCATGCCCCACCTGTCCTGCTCACCCCAACCCTGCCAGCCGGGTCTTAGGCTGTTGGGGGCCTGGTGGGTTTCTCTGATTTGTTTCCTTTTGGGGGTCTGTGCACCACCCCACCCCAACTAGAACAAGGCTTTGCAGATCTGGGTTAATTATAAATAGCCAGGCCTGCGGCTCTCCTTTTAGCTGAAAAGAAGCAAAGTGAACGAGCAGAGAGGCACACCCGGCACGCGTTTTATTTTTAATCTCCCTCTGTCTCAAAATGAACTGGGTCCCGGTGCTCAGCATTTCTAGGAGCAGAGGCCCAGGACGAATGCCTGGGAAAGAAAAACCCGGGCGGCTGAAGGCCTGGCCTCTCCCCATCTGCTGTGTGACCTTGGGCACTAGAGTTGCCCCTCTGGGCTTTGGTTTCCTCACCAATCGGGGGAGCAGTGGAGGTGATCACCTCCAGCTTCCGGCCTTGACTCCCTCCCTCTGCCCTCCCCCCCAGCCTGTGCCCATCCTGTTGCTCCCACAGCAGCACCTTTCCCTGGGCTTTCCCGGGAAGCCCAGACCCGGGTGCAAGTGAGGCCACCATCAAGCCCTGATTGACAATGCACAAATCCCTCACCCCCTGCCTTTGCTCAGGTGGCCCTCTGTCAGGAACATTATCCCTCCATCGGTCAGGACAGTCCTTCTTGGAAGGTCAAATTGTCACCTCTGCCCTGTGAGCTGGACAGTGGCTGTCCAGGTCGTGGCCGAGCGAGACTGTGGCTGGGGCAGGCAGGTAGCCTGGGGGCCGGTGCCTGAGCCAGAACTGGAGCCAGAGCAGGAGGCCCAGATGTGTTGTCTGGTGGTGGCCCGGCCGGAGGGCAGGGCTGAAGGGGAGAGAGGCCTCAGGCCCCCAGGAGGGGTGGCTTTGGGACCACTGACAGGTGTTCCTGTAGGGCAGGGACTGTGCAGCTTGTATCTCTGTATCCTGCTCCTCAGCCCTCACCCCCAACCACAGGCTTGCCTGCAGCTGGAACTCAATGTTGGTGGCATTTGGGAGACTCTCGCTGTGCCAGGCCTGGGTGTCTGGGCACATGGTGACAGTCCCTTACACAGAGCACTTTCCCACCCCCTACTCCACTGATACTGCACAACCCCCTACCAGGTGGGCTTGTATTAATAATGAGGAAACCAGGTTCAGAGAGGGTAAGTAACTTGTCTAAGGTCACATAGCTGGATGCATTTAGGAGTCCAACCTAGCCTTTTTTTTTCTTAAATCTGTGCATATTAAATCTTAAAAAGCCCAGTACTCTTGAAGCAGCAGGAAACTGCTTTTCCTGTGTTGTGAGCACGCTGGGAACAAATGGACAGAGCTAGTGGCTCCACCCGACACCCCAGTGTGAAGCTGGCCAGGGGCACTGGAGCCTCTGGACATGCTGCCCTGCCTCTCCACCCCCTAACCCCAGGCACCTGCCATTTGATGTCCTCGGGGAGTGAGGGTGGAAGGCTGGGTGGTGTCTTCAAAGAGGAAATCCCTGGTGCTAATTGGCACTCAGAGACCTTTAGGCTAATGAACCTGTTTACTTGTCTCTCTAGAGTAAATTAGACAGTTGAGCTGGGGAGGCGGAAGACAGAGGTGTCCACTGGTGGCACCTCCATGGGGGCTGTGGACGGCTTCACGGTGGGCAGCCTGGGCTGCTGGGGAGGCCGGGGAGAGGGTGGGCTGTTGGGCGGTAGTGACACCTAGAGCGGCAGGGAAGGGCCACCCTCCCCGGTGCCCACTCTCTTTCTGTAGCGGCCGCTCTGCCAGCAGTTCTGGGCACTTGTGAGCACCCTTGGGCTGCTGCCTGGGCCATCTCTGGGGTCTCCTCTGGGCAGCCAGCCATGTACTGACTCCCCAGGTGGGAGTAGAGGCTGGAAGGAGTGAGGCAGAACCGTTGACAGTGGAAGGGGGGTGGCTTGCTGCATTTTCTCCCAGCTGTGCCATGTGGAGCCCCCTCCCTGAGCGCCACCAGGCGCCTTTAGACCCCTTGGCCAGACTCTGTGGATTGCCCACCAACTGTGGCTGGGGGCACAGCTCTTTTTACATAAGATGCTGGCCTGTTCACTCTAAATCTTCTACCTCAGACCCCACTGCAAGCTTTCTTCCTGTCCCCACGGCTGGCCAGGCTGATCTGCGGCTCCAGCATCACAGAGATGTTGCAGATGGGAAGGAGGGGATTGACGGGTACCCCATCCTTCTCTCTGCTGCACCATGGTTGGCAGGGGAGGGAGGCTCCCCGTGTGCCTGGGCCCTGCAGAGGTGGCTGCTGCTTCTCAGGCCACTGTTTCAGGCTGGTGCCCCCAGTAACAGGCGACCAAAAGCTGGACCTTTGGGGTCCTCGTGGTTCTCACCCCAGCTTGTCACCCACGGCCACATGCTGGCTGCTTGGGCCCCCTGCCTGGCAGCGGGAGGGGGGGATTTGCAATTTATCTTGTCAAATACCACCCCCTCGCCAGCCCTCCGGCTCCCAGCACAGGTGACAGGTGGGGGGTGGCCCACTGGCCCACCCTCAGCGCCCGTTCCTGTCCTGCAGGGGCCAAGGGCATTGTCAACAGCAGCCTGATCCCCTCGCTGGTGTGGAAACTGCAGAGGGAGGAGGAACGGATCCAGGAGCTCCTCCTGGACACGCTGGCCGCCTGCCTGAGGGAGGACGCCACCGAGGCACTGGCCAGCCGGGCGGTGCCCTTCCTGAAGGAGAAGCTCCTGAGCGCCAACAGCAACATCCGGAGCAAAGCGGCCCAAGCACTAACCGCAGTCAGGTGAGGCCTGGGCAGGGACAAGGGACGGAGCGGGGGCGCAGGAGTGGCGCCCCAGGCCCCTGCTTCCCCTCACCTGCTTGTGCCCTGGGGGAAGAGGAGCCCGCCACTGGGGCACCTGCCTGCCCAGGCCTGGGTTTAGCCCTGACAGTCCTGTGTCCCAGGAAGCCCCCACTCCCGGCAAAAATGAGAGGGCTGTCCCCCTCCCATGAGGAAGGCAAGCACAGGAGGTGCCATCTGCACACTTGGACTTGCTCCGAGGAAGGTGGTGGCTCCCTTCACAGGTCAGGACGTGGAGCCGCGGGCGTCTAGTCACTAGTGACCCAGTGTCACTGTGATCACAGTCTAAATCCTGGCCTGGAGCCTGAGGATCACAGAGCCTCAGAGCTGCTTTAGCTGCGGCCACCTCCCTTCATTTCACCACCGCTGGCTCCTGGGTCTGGCCTTCTGTGGCCCCAGGCCGTGCTCCCAGGTCATCTGAGTGTCGGGGTGGGACCCACACCTCACACCAGTGCTCCTCTGCACCCTGGCGTGGCCACCAGGGATGGTCTCAACACAAGTCCTTTCCCCTGGTGTCCCCCTGGGGTGGTCCTGTCCCCCTCTTCCTCCAAGTGCAGCCACCCAGCTGCCCCCTCTCTGGCCCAGCATCCCCCTGGAGGGCAAGAACCAGGTGTGGCAGCACGACGTCATCCCCATCCTGGTGCACCTGCTGAAGGACAAGGAAGAGGAGGTGCAGGCCAGTGCAGCTGGGGCCCTCATGTACGTCACAGTGACCACCAAAGGTGAGGCTGCCTGCTGGCTGGGCGTCGGCGCCTTTGGGGTGGGGGGTCACCGCAGCCCCCTAGCAAGCTGAGTACTGCCCCTCCCTGGTCCCAGGCTCCGCCCTCTCCTTCCAGGCCACAGAGGGCCCACCACCTGGGGCCCCTCCCTGTTATTCCCTCTGTTCCCTGGTTTTGGAATTCTTGCATCTGACCCAGGCCTCTTGTGAGCCGAAATTCTGGGATTGATTCGTTTGCCACCCATGAGTCCATTATGCTGAGGTCTAAGCAAAAACTGGAGCCCTTGCTTCTGCTGTGTTTCTTGATCAATGTTACTTTTCTCAGTGTGGAGGGGGCGCATAGGAGCGTAAGGCTACCTCCCCCATGCGGACTCCCAGCAGCCAGGCTTCCATGCTCAGTCACCTGACCTGGGCGGTAGGAAGGGCCTGGGCTGGTTTCCCCACCTGGAGGATAGGGTCCCCGCAGGACCTCTGACCTTCCCTTGCCTGTGCCAGCTGTCTGACCTTCCCTTGCCTGTGCCAGCCCCACGCCCTGAGCTTCCTTGCTGATCCACGGAGAACTAACTACCTGGGCCTCTGATTCTCAATCAGCAGTCTGCAGATCCCCCCCAGAGCTGGGACTCCTTGCCACTCCCCAGTTCGTCCTGATGGTGAAATCTGAGATGCGTCAGGGGGAGAGGTTGGGGCCTTCCCAGAGTCCACAGCCCCCTTCTGACTGATCGTGCAGTCAGGGTGCCGACCCCCAGTGTGGGGCTCCCCATGAGCGTGGATCTCGCGGGCGTCCTCAGTGCAGTCAGTGTCTTACCTGGGCTTCCTGTAGGAATGCTTGGAGGGCTGGGGGGCTCTCATGGGGCCCGGACAACATGGGAATTTGGGGGAGATGTGGTCACTTCCCTGAGCTAGCACTCTAGCCGAGGAGCCCTGAGCCCCTGCCACAGGCCAGGCTCTGTGCTGGGCGATGGGGACCCAGACGTCTCAGCCTCTGCTGTCTGAGGTTGGCAGGGGCGGCAGAGTGAAGAGTAACCTGGGGGAGACGGTGGGCACAGTATGGGGGCAGAGCATCCTCTGAGAGGGGAGCTAGCAGGGCAAAAGGGGCTGGACGGTCTGGCAGCAAAGAGCAGAGTGCTCGGTGTAGGAGGGTTGGGGGCAGGGGGCGGCAGCGTGGCATTTCAGCGGGTGAGGGGGTGGGCAGCAAGTAAGGATTAAGGAGGGGCGTCTCCCCTTCTCATTCGATTGGATTTTAATTTTCAAAAGACCCCTCATGCTGCCTTGAGAGGACTGGGTTGCGAGACAGGTACCTGGTGGTTGGGGAGAAGCCAGCTGGGGAGCTTGTGGGGCCCAGGCTGGGGGCAGGGAGGGTGTGGAGCCTGCGTTGGGAGGGCTGGGGGGCGAGGGAGGTGGGCAGGGAACCCCAGGAATGCCTGGCATTGGTGCCCTGCAGGGAAGTACGTGGCCCTGGACACGGAGGCCATCCGTCCGCTGCTGGAGCTACTGCACTCATCCTTGAGCAAGGCGCGCCTCAATGCCATCAAGGTCCTCACCATGCTGGCCGAGGCTCCCGAGGGCCGCAAGATCCTGCAGTCCCACGTGCCCACCTTCCGGGCCCTCGAGGAGGACACCAGCGTGGCTGTGCAGCGGGCAGCCCAGATCGCCGTCAAAGTCATTGAGTGGAAACCCTGAGCCTCTTACCGGCCCCACCTGCTGACCCCATGACTGAATAAATGCGCTGAATCTCTTTATCTTGGTCTGAATGGCACCTGACGTTTCTGGGGCAGGTCACGGCTCTTCTCTCTCCTGCCAAAGGGGAAATGCCTGGCCCAGAAGGACAGGGTCACAGGCTGAACCCCGGGTCCAGGGCCGGGTGCGAGGCATCCCTGCTGTCTGCTGTGGTCGAGTCCCCTGGGAAAGCACAGAGCAGGGCCAAGCATCTAGGGACAAGGTGGGGGCAGGGAGCTGGGTGGGGGAAGGAACAGCTGGTCCAGACAGCACTGCCTGAGCCGGATGCTCAGTGAATAGGCCCATGGGGTGTGGCTGGGTGTGGCCCTGCTCACCAGGTCTGCCCCTCCCCACGTGGGGCGACAGGAAGGAAGGTCACAGGTGCAACCCCAAGTGGGCTCTTGCTGGAGGAGGGTGAGTTGTAAGAGGCCCCCCCCACCCCCACCCTCACCCCAGGGATGAGAGCTCAGAACAGGGCAGCTCCTTAAGGTCTTCCCCCCAAACAGCTGTGTTCTCCAAAGCCAAGTCACCTTCGTAAGCTCGGGCTGGCCTGAGGCCGACCTCCCCCCCGCAGCCCTCCCCCTGTTGTCTGCCAGGCCTCCCTCCAGAGAGCTCCCACCTGTGCCTCCACCTGCCTTGCTTCTCCCGCAGCGAAACTGGCTAAGAGGCTGGAGAGCCCTGGGGGTGGGGTGCGGGGGGTTGGAGGGGTGGAGAAGCCAGGTTGCAGGGGGAGGAGGCATGGGGACTCCCTGATCTCCCCGACCCAACCTGTCCGGTGATCTGGCAGGGTTCTGACCTCTGTTGGAGAAGCTGTAGGAGCGGCTCAGCTTCAGGGCTGGCCTCGTTTGGGCTGAGCCGAAGCCTTAATCTCCCCCATGAGCTTTCCGAGGCTCCCTGCCTCACACCAGGTTTCCCTTGTTACATCACCAACCAGCAGCCACACTTCCTGAGGGACAGAACCTCCCAGAATAGACGCTACCTGCAGAGCTAGAATCCCCAGCTGAGTGCCTTCTTATAGTCCTTCCAGTGCCTGGGGCCTTCACTTTCCTAGCAGAAACACAGAGACGCTTGCATCCTGGGATTCCAGGATTAGCCCAAGCAGCCCCTCTTGTACTGGGAGGGACCTGCTGCCAGGCCCAGCTGGGGTTTCAGGTTAAATCTCATTCTCAAAAAAGGCCCTGTAAGAGGAAACCTTTCCTCCTTCAGGAAAACAGGGGCTTGAGGGTCTCCACTTCCTCATCCTGCCTCAACCATAGCACGCTGGCTCCACCCTTACCACCTCCTTGAAGGGCTCTGGACTTCTTGCTGCCAAGTTCCTGTGCTCTTTGTGCTTGGCCCGAGCAGTAACCCAGGTGCCAGTGCTCCCTTCCTGTGGCGGCTGTCTTGGTGCTCCTCCCAGGGCCCTGGTTGTGCCCTCTTAGTCTCCTCTGCAGAAAGAACCCTCTTTCTTAACCTGACATCTCTGTTTGCTCTCCTGCACAATCTCATCTGCCTGACTTGGGCTTCCTCTACCAGGTTCACTTCTTAGCTAGGCTGGTCCACTGTCTTCTCTCCCCTCAGTCTGAGTCTCTAGCGCCAGCCTCTCTGCTGTGTTCTGGACCTTCCATCCAACTTAATACTTACCCTTAAATGTCTCCAGGCAAAAATTAATACCAGTCCTTCACAAACTAATTTAAAAAAATAGAAGAGGGGACAATTCCCAATTCATTCCATGAAGACAGTATTACCCTGATACCCAAACCAGACAAAGACCTCATAAAGAAAGAAAACTATTGACCTCTATGAATATAGACACAAGAACTCAACCAAATATTAGCAAACCAAATCCAGCCACATGAGAAAATCATTATACACCATGACCGACTGTAAGTTATCCCAGGAATGCAAGGTTGGTTTAACACGTGAAAATGAATCAATGTAACGTGTAAGGAAAGAACAGAAACCACATGATCATCTTAATAGATGCAAAAAAAGCACTTGACAAAATCCAACACCCATTCATAAAAAAAACCCCAAACTAAAACAAAATCAAAAACTCTCAGCAAAATAGGAAAGAGCGGCATTTCCTCAACATGATAACATCTGCAAAAACTCACCGCTAACATCATACTCAACGATGAGGAGACTGGATGCTTTCCCTCTAAGATCGGGAATAAGACAAGGATGCCTGCACTCACTACTTCTACTTGACATTGTACTGGAGGTTCTAGCCAGGGCAGTTTAGGCAAGATAATGAAATAAAAGGCACCCAGGTTGGAAAGAAAGAAGTACACTATTTCTACTTGCACACTACATGATTTTATATATGAAAAATCCCAAGGAAGACACTTAAAAAATATTAGAACTAATAAACGAGTTCAGCAAAGTTGCAGGATTTTCTGTACATAAGCAATGAACAATCTGAAAATGCAATTAAGAAAAGGGCTAGGGGACTAAGAGGTAGAAACTCTTATGTATAAAATAAATAAGCTACAAGGATATATTGTACAACAGGAAATATAACCAATATTTTAAAATAACTATAAATGGAGTATGACCTTTAAAAATTGTGAATCACTATGTTGTACACCTGTAACTTATATAATATTGTACATCAACTATAACTCAATTAGAAAAAAAAACACCTCATTTACAGTAGCATCAAAAAGAATAAAATACCCAGGAATCAATTTAACAAAAGAAGTGCAAAACTTGAGTGCTGAAAACAAAACACTGTTGAAAGAAATTAGAAGACCTAAATAAATGGAAGGACATCCCACGTTCATGAAGCAGAGGACTTAACATTGTCAAGACGGCAATAAGTATCTTCATGCAACTCAAACTCCACATGTCCCAAACGGTGCTCCACTTTTCTCCTGCACCTGCTCTCTTCCAGTGTGGCCTGTCTTTGGAATTGGTACACCCTCTGCCCACATGTTCAAGCCAGAGAGTCACCCCTGGGCCCTCCCTCCAGAAGTCTAGTACTTGAGTCCTGTTACTTCTAATTGCTGGCTTCTCTTGATGCTGTTCCCTTGTCTTTTCTTTTTTGCTGCTAACTTGCCTGGATTCCTCTAATAGCCTCCTGGTGGGTGTTCCTGCCGCCTTTCATCTTCCAGCAGCGGCCAGCAAATCTGATCCCATCCCTTCCTGGCTGAAGTTCCCAGGGACTCAGGATCCCAAAGCACCTGAGGCCTGCAGGTCCAGCCCCTGCCCACCCTGCCCTCCCCACCTCCCACAGTTCTGCACTCTGGCCTCCTCACACCCTTGCCTCACCCTGTCTTCCCACATGTTGTCCCTCTGTTATCCAGCTAGCTGACCTCCCACTTCAGTCACGGGAGGCCTCCTCCCTGTGGGCGCTCCTGCCACGTGCACATGCACAGAGGGCCCATTTACTTGGTCCCCTGGCTGAGCTCAGTCTCCTCCTCTGTGAAATGTGGTTCTGGTCCTTCCACATGGGGTGGCTCCATGGCTTGAACGTGATGATAACCTGGGCAGGGAAATAGCGGGCCACATGAGGTGCTGGCCATCACCGCTCGTGTTTCATTGTCTACTTCCCTGGACCATGAACTCTGTCCATGACTGCTTCCCAGCAGTGCTGGCACATAGCAGGCACTCAAAAATGTCAGCTGAAAGACTAAACGAGGGATGGGGGCCTGGTCCCGACTGCACCTTCAGAGTGTGACTTTTGCAATGTTGGGTGGGCCTCCCCCAAATCACTTCAAGGCATCTGAAACTTTTTCTAAAGACCCAAATCATTTATTTTGGTCTAAGAAGAAGGAAGAGGAAGGGGTGGCTTAGGGAGCCTCTCCCAGAGACACAGCCCAGGACTGGTCTATACTTGACAGCTAAAGGGGATCCAGCCCCTGGGCCCAACTCCCAGTAGCAGGCAGACTGGGAGGAACTGGGAGGAGCTCAACAAGGAGGGAAGTTTCCTCTCCACCTGCCCTTTAGGGGAGCAGCCAGAGCTGAGCCACAGGGAGGCCTGGTCCTCAGGCAGAGACCGCCTCAGCCCCACCACGGGTCCAGGCAGGAGCCAACGTTTCCATCCGCGGCAGCCTTGGCGCCAGCTGGCCTGTGTGGTCATTGGCAGTAGGCACAGCCCCTTGTGGGTGGGACCCTTGGCGCGAGGAGGAGCATCTTTGCCAGCAGCCATACCTTTACAAAGGAGGAGAGAACACAGCAAACAGAGGTGGGTATAGGAAGGAAATGGTGACAGTAAACACAAGCAAAACCCCCAAATATATCTAGAGATAAAAAGCCAAAATTAAATTTAAAGTGAAAGCCAGTGTTTGTGCAGTGGGGCCATCTGGGGAGAATGACTCATCGCACAGAGGACAGACGTGCTCATCTTCGGTCTCTGCCCTCACCAGTGGGCTTCGCCGCCCGTCAGCCGGCAGCATTGACGCTGCGGGCGCGTTTTCATCAGTGTGATCCTTGGTCCACGTCCGTGGGCCTCCCCGTAGGAAATGTTTCCTCCTGTCGACGATGAGGGCATTTGCAAGAGGCGGTGGTTCGCCCGTTCCCCAGACGTCCCCGCAGGCTGCCTAGGAGGAGTAGAAGTGGCAGAGCACTGTGAGCGATACCAAGAGGAACCCGCAGACGTTGGGCACTTTTCTCCAGTGGGATATCTCTGGCATGTCTCGGAGCTTTGTTCCTTCCAGCATGTCGCGCTTCTCTGTCCCTTCAGAAGTGGCACTGTGCTGTGTCCCTTCCGTGTCACCACACTCCATCTTCTGCACGACTGCCTCTTCCGGGGCGGGTCTGGGGCCTGGCAGTGGCTCCAGTCCGCAGAACACATCCCAGGCCTTCCAAAGGCAGCTCCTGGCCTCCTCAAATATGTCTGGAACAGAGGGAATAGGCACAGGTCAGGAGGCTAAGAGGCCACACACAGGAGGGGGTCTTTCTAGGGCTCACATCTCAGCGGTGAGGCCGGCAGGAAGCCCAACAGACTGGCTCTGACGTGGAGAGCAACCCTCAGCCGCTGCTGCAGAGCACCGCCCACCGCCCACCGCCCGCAGAGACACGGAGCGGGGACTTGGGGTGTGGCCTGGGCCATGCTTGCTTGCACTGGCAGAGCCTTCAGCCGGCCCAGAACCCCGGCCGTCACGGGGCAGGCCCTCCCCGCTGGGCGCTGGAGGGCCCACCCCTCCCGTCTCTGGCACACGCCCAGCACAGCTCTGTAGGTCTAGGGCAAGTGGCTGCTCCTCTGAGGATGGAAAAAGCCCCAATTGCTCTGCTCTCCTCAGCAACCTTGGGGCGTGTCTTCTCCAGGTAGGTACCAGTCTCACAACCTGGCCCAAAGGAAGGCCCTCTGGGCCCTTGAAAGGGGAATCACTGGTGTTTTCTCCAGGAACGGGGGAAGTCTAGGAATTATGGGCAAGTTTCTATTCACAGCTCTGGACCAAATCAGTGAAATGTCTCACTCTGGGGCTTAAATATCCCTCCGGTGTCTGGTAGTGCAGCCCACGCTGGCCGCTCCCAGGCCTGCTCAGGCGCGGGTCAGCACCACGGCCAGCTCCGCACACACGTGAGCCCAGCCAGTCTGGGAACGGATCCCTCTTTGATGATAAGACAAGCACACCTCAGTCCGAGAAGTGTGCGCTGTGACCTGTTCCATGTCTCATCCCCTTGGGCAGCCACCACGCCAGCTGTGTGTCCTGAGGCTGGGGCAGCACCAGGGATGGCGGAACCCGTCAGCCAGTGACGGAGGGGCCTGTGTTACAGGGGAGGTGCTGCCGCCAGAGCACCCCAGAGACGCAGATACCTGCTGCGGTGCTGAAAGGTCCTGAGCGGCACATGCTGGTCCTGTCTCTCGGTCTCTCAGATGTCTGGGTCAGCACACCATCATGCAGCTGCCAGGCCCAAAAATGTTGCTGTATATCAATGGCGACTGATCATGTAAACACAGCCCAAGAGCTGTATGACGGGAGATGGGACAGACCAGTGGCCAAGAGCACATGCTTTGGAGTCAGACTGCCTGTGTTCAAATCCCAGCTCCACCACTGCCTGGTTATCTTTGTAGTCCAGGGCCGACTACTCAAATGTTTGGTGCCTCAGTCCCCCCATCTCTGAAATGGGGATGATAATTGTACCTGTCACACATAGGCATACTTTCCACAGTGCTTGGCACATCCCAAATGGGCAAAAAGTGTGAGCCACTGTCATCATGGCATCCACCGACGATTGTGGACGAGGGAGAAGAGGAGTTCGGAGGTGCCCCCAGAACAAGCCCCCGGCACATGTGGCCCCCAACGGGCAGTTCCTCTGTCCCTGAGGGAGAGCAATCCTGGGAGCCCTGTACCCTCCAGGGTCGCGGGGCAGCCTGGCTCAGGAGAGGCCACTCCCCTGCCCTGCAGGTGTCGGGAGAGGGTCCCAGGCCCCTCTAGGCTCTGAACGTTCCTGGCAGGAGTGGAGAGGGGGCCCCAGAACACTGCCTCTCCCCAGGCAGGCCTTCCCTCCCTCCCTCCTCCAAACTCACAGTCCCCCCAGACTCTCTGCCCCAGACTCAGCGCTAATCTTGTTAGGCCTTTATCCCTGTTTGCATCAGGGCCTCAGGAGGTGCAGGTCACCCTCCCTGGGGCCCCCGCACTCCGCCTCTGACCCCATCTGCTGAGAGCTTTCCTCTGGGCCTTCTGGGGCCCCCAGGCCCGAGCCTCTCCCGGAACTCTCTCTTCTTGCCCCAGTGAAATCGGCTGTCCTTGGCGGTGTCCCCCGGCGCCCTCTTGGGTGGGGCTGCTCCCTCCCCCTTGCAGAGGCTCCCGCCCACTTCCCAGAACCCCTGTGGGTCTGAATCCCTGTGTGAGACTCTGTGGCCTGCTGTCCCCGGTGCCTCCTCCCCTCCTGCTGAGGCACAATGTGATCTGTGCGGCTCGGTGGGTCCCTCCCACCCCAGCTTAAACGCTCCTAGATCACCAGACACTTGTGTTTCTCTGCCCCTCACGGACCCTTCCCTCCTCCCCCGGCACCCGCTGACGTCTCCCATCTGGATCTCTCTGGCCCGGACAGCCACACGGATGGCCGAGGGGCATCTCACCCTCGACAAACACCCACAAGGCATCTTTGGGAAAATGAAAGATGGAGCCTCTGCCTGGAAGCACTTCTGGGAGTGGAGACAGCGGGGGTGGGGGCAAGGAGCAGCACAGGCCTCTCCGCTGGCTTTGGGTCTCCCTTCTCACCTGGCCGTGCCTGCGGTGCGGGGCTCTTCCCTTGTGTGTCTTTGTCCAGATCGACCCTTTCCTCTTGGCTGTTCCATAAACTCCAACAGAGGCGGCGTAGCTGGGGGGAGAGCAGGCGCATGTCACCACCCAGGGCCATGTCATGCAGGCCTTATGGTGCCACGGCTCACAGCTGGGCACCAGGGTCTCGAGGGACTGAAAAGGGTCGTTAGACTCCAACAAGGGACAGAAGGAACATGGGGTGGGGAAAGCAAGGCGCCTGGGAACCCTGGATTTCAGTGCTGGCTCTGGTCCTGCGTGGTTGTGCGGCTGCCCAAAGGTGACCTCGGTGTCTTGGGCTGGATGGTAGGGTAGGAGGCAACACACTCAAGGCTTCTTCCAGTAACTGAGGGTCTAGGAAGCTGTGCCCTTCAGGGTGGGAGAAGCTGCTCATCACTCTGGTCTGCTGCTTCTGGTGGATGGGCCCGCAGGGTAGACCTGGGAACTCTGCTTTCCTTCCAGGAGCCCCTCCTGGCTGTCAGAGATGAGCACTCACGCAGCCCAGAGGAGGCCTGACCTGGTTCACCTGGGGTACCCGGATGACCTGGGCCCTAGCCAGGCTTAGTCGCTCAAGCTCAGCAAGGCATTTGCAGATGCAGAAGGGGAGCACCCCTTCCCTTCTAGTCTGTTATTTTGTTCTCTTCCTGAAAACACATATGGAGACTTTGGGAAGTAAAATCCAGCCAATTGCTGTTGCTTTTTTTTGCTTTTTTTGAGGGTTGGGGTCAGCAGAAGCACAAGTAAGCGAACATTTCCACCAAATCTCTCCCGGAGCAGGTTTTAATCTATTATACCAGCTTCGGTATATTTGAATCTCAGCACCACCACCTCTCCCACTCCCCCAAACATAGCAGGGATGTGACTGAGCAGCCCCTCCAAGCCCCGCCTCTCGGACTAAGACATCAGTAATGAACCTGCTGCCGTGTCAGTGACAGAGACTGGGTTTAGCCTTGAGTTGCTTCCTGGTGATGCTGTACGTCTGCATTTGCCTTCCCAATTACACGACGAGCCCTGTGGACCAGGCCGCTGGGCAGGAAGAACATGGGATTGAGTGTGGTCCCGCTTCCCCTGGTAGCGCCCAGTGTGCAGCACAGACACTGACCCGAAAGCACGGTTCCCCCTTTGCCTCCCTCCCCTCCTCTCCAGAGCACCTGTGCTGCTGGGCAGGAAAAGCACTCAAGCACGTGGCTGCCTGAGAAGCAGGCAAGACCAAAAAGTTGAGAATACAAGAGCATTAGAAAAGAAGTCAGACAAGTCAACCATTAAGACCCTGAGAGACAGGAGCTTGGGTCCAGCACCCACGGCTTCTCCACGTGCCGGGAGCAGGGCAGGGACGTGTGGTGGGCGAGCTGTCCTGGGCACTTCTGGCCGTCCTCCCCACTTGCTCCGTCCCAATCCCACGGGGCTGTGTGCGAGAGAGGAATGGGTCAGAAGGAACTACTGAGCAGAAAGGTGGCCAGAGGGGAGGCGGCCTTCCAAGTTCTCAGCTCTCACCCAGACCCCAGGGCACACGGGTTTCACAGACCCGCCTCCCTTCTGAGCTCCTCCTGCCCTCACCTCTGACACCTAGGACCCTCCCTGCTGCTCTTTGGCTCAGCCAAGCCCCTGTCCTGCTAAGCCTCCTGGCCATGCCCATGTGGGTGACGTGATGGAGTCTGGTCAGGCCCAGTCCTGCTGCTGGCTAGTTTTGGTGTCATGGACAAGTGACTTGACTTCTCTGAGCCCAGGCTTTTTATATTCCAACTGGGGTGACTGACACCTGCCTCCTGGGAGGGGGGAAGTGGCCGGGAAAGGAGAATGAGGTGTGCCCAGCCACCAGCCACAGCACTGCCAGCATTACTGTCCCCCCTCCTGCTGGCTTAATACCTTCTGGGTGGGTGGCAGCTGGGACTGCCCTGATTACATTAATTCACGCTGAGGTTAGCAACCTTAGCACTTCAAGGAAATTTTGTATTTTAAAAACCAAACTTCTCATTCTCAGTGAATATGTAATTAGAGGACTGTTGGAAAGCTTTTTAGTTTAGTTTTTAAGGCAAGGAGGTTATTTGCCTATTTCTGACCCAACCGTCACCCCCCAACCCCCAGCCCCTGCCCCCCACCCCCCCACCCCGCTTTCAAAAAGAATGCAGGAATTCAGCCACTTTTCTCCAAAGCTGGCAGAGCCAACTTGTGGTTCACAGGGACACTGGGACTGCGGTGGACCCCTGAGCATCCTCATGGCAGCACTCACATGTTTATCTGGAATCGGGTCTGTGAACAAGGAGATCCCCAGGACGGTGAAAAGACTGATGGTGGAGAGGATGACGGCAAGTAGAGGTAGTGCACGCCACAGATGATCCGAGGGCACCTGCTGTTTGTCGAGCAGCTCCAGGCCCCGTAGGCAAACTTGGACACCATGCGGCAGAAGCCAATCAGAAGTCCACCAGTCAGCCTCCAGAAGGCACCCTGCCAAAGAAGGAGCCCCGAGAGTCACCTGGGAGGAAGACGGGGAATGAGACAAGCCATCCTCAGCCTCGCCTCCTGACCAGTCTAAACTGGTCAGCTAAACTCAGCATAACAAGGGCTTCACATGCCTTGCAGAAGCAGAGTCTTAGCACTGCGAGGAGATGACACCTTCTTGGGCTGAACACAGACCGAAGACGCATGGACACTCTCTTAGGTCAATCAGAGAACTTAGGAAATACTGGAGACAGTTTTAAGTTAGACGGTGAAGACACATCTCAAACATAATGTGTCCAAAGAGACCTCAGTCTTGCCTGTTGCTGTAGGGGCACCTCCATCGCCCTGGCAGCTCAGGCAGAAACCGCAGGAGACATCCCTGGCCCCTTTCCTTCCATTCTGCCCTACCACCAATCCATCAGCAAATCGTCCCATCGTCTCCACAGCGACCACCTCAATCCCGACCTACCACCTTCTCTCACACAGGTGGAATCCATACCTGGTCTCCTGCTCACCCGCTGTCCAAGAAGCCGGAGTGATCTCTTCAAAGCATGGATTAGGGAGTGCCCTGACTCTGCTGAAGACCACCGTGGCTTCTCATGGCTGCCCTCAGAAGCAAGTCTCATCTGCTCGAGCTGACCTCACCTGGCTCCGCCCTCTCCCCTGGTCAGTCTACTCTAGCCACTAAGCATGGCCTCTTCCTGCATGTCAGGCCTGCCCACTGTGCTCTCAGCCAGGCCCTTGTACTTGCCCTTCTTTCTGCTTGGCTCTCTATCTAGATCTTGGTGTTTCTGGCTCATCCTCCAGGATTCAGGTTCGAGGTCACTTTCTTAGGAGAAATCTTCTCCCACTACCTTGGCTAATGTCCTTGTGCTCCCCCTGCCCCCAGCACCTACCCTGCTAACCTCCATGATCCTTTTTGACTTTTAAACAGCACTACACCACTCTCAGAAATCTTATCTGCTCATTGGGTATCATCCGTCTCCTCCAACTGGACAGTCCACTCTTTAAGAGTGAGGACTTCATCTTGGTCCTAAAGCTGCATCTGGAGCCTGTCTCAGGTGTGGCTGAATGTTGGAGGAGGTAGAGGAGACAGTATGTGGGAAGCATTTTGGAGAAAGAGCTGAAACCAAAGGCCAGGTGTGGTCCACAGGACCCATTTATTGAAGGAGGCGTGCATAAAAGGGAAGATCTAGAAACAGATGGGCAGCAGAAGCCAGATGAGGGTGGGAGAGAAGGCCTGGAGAAGTTCTCTAGGTCAAGGAAGGTAGCCACAATACGCTGTAACCTTGGACCAGGGGTAGCTGGAGAGCCACGGACAAGATCCCCAGTTTCCCTTGGTGATAGGCCCCAGTACTGCAAGGGTGGTGACCATCGCCGGTAGGAGGCAGGTTCTCCTGACTGCCTGCTCCTCTGCCCCTGCCCTTCCCAAGAGAGCACAGAGAAGAGCATCTCCAGAGCCCAGCAGCCCCCCACCCCATTCTCGGTGCTCAATTGAGTCCTGGCGAGCTAGGCAGAGAAAGAAGCACTAGCAGATTTGTCTGGAGGATTGAACACCTGACATGGGCCTGCAGAAAGCACCAGCCAGATGGAGGTGGACAAAGATATTCATGGCAAAGCAAAGAGTCCACAGGAATGAAGAGGGGCCAGAAAAGGCATGAGACAGGCAATCAGCACTGCAAGTGGTTAGCAGTAGCTGGGGCCTAGGGACTGTGTATGGAGAGGGCCAGGGCTGAGAGGCAGGCAGGAGCCAGGTCACAGAGGCACCATGCTCGGGAACTCATGCAAGGCCCAGCTGCTCAGTGCTGTTAGGAGAAACAGGTCAAGATGTGACTCAAATAATGAATGAAAATATTCTGGCAAACTGTGCTTTCAGTCTTACTGATGAAATGATCAAACCATTAATTGGGATCTTTATTTAGTTTTAAGTGTGGCTGGAGGAGATGGTCTTCATGCAGGGAAGGCGGTAGGAGCTCATGACTGAACATCCCCCTGTGAGTTTGAAACCTCTGAGCAGGAAACATCCATGCACAGAGGCAACAGAAGAATATCTTCCTGTGGCTAGATGAGCATGCAGGAGGATCCCACACATTTTGCACCATCTATGGCACCGTCGAAAGTGGATTACATTGCAAAGGGTAGAAAACAAATCAGAGCTTGCCTTTCCCCTGCAAGCATGAGGGAGCTCGGACCAAAGCTGCCCAGGAGTAAATCATCTCTCAGAAAGCAAATGATGCAACGGTGTCAACCCCTGAAGCACAAGAGACCCTCTCAGAGCAACTTTTGCAAAGATAGGTATGATGTGAAGGCAAGCCCTCACACTGTGCCATGCCGTGGCCATGCCAACTCCCACCTACCTGCTCAGTGATTCTCTTGCAAAATATGGTAAGCAGGAAGATGGCAGCAATGGGCGGCATCAGGTAACTTAAAACTGCTTGCATGTATTCAAATAGTTGTTCCCTGTGTGCCACTTGTATAGCAGGGACCCATGCAATGGAGACAGCAAGTAAGATTATAACAAAAAACCTGTAAGTTAAACCAAAAGTCAACGGCAGTTTTATGAGTTTTTTACCTGCCAATAAAATATCTACAAACTGTAAACTATTAGCTAGTTTTAATCATTCCTTAGGTTAAATTCAAGTGCCCATTCATAAGTGTGGCAGAGGAGATAGCCATACCCCTAAACATTAATAGGACCATAGGGCTGCAGGCAAAAACCCTTCAGCTTCTGGACAAATAAAACTGAGGGTCCATTTGCCTGTTACTGGATCATGGGTAGATTTTCATCACATTTGGAGACTGTGTTGGGATGGTCGTGCTTAAAATACATAATACCTGGGGCTTCCCTGGTGGCACAGTGGTTAAGAATCCACCTGCCAATGCAGGGGACACGGGTTCGTGCCCCGGTCTGGGAACATCCCACATGCCACAGAGTGGCTAGGCCTGTGAGCCACAACTACTGAGCCTGCGCGTCTGGAGCCTATGCTCTGCAACGGGAGAGGCCATGACAGTGAGAGGCCCGCACATCACGATAAAAAAAAAAAAGAAAAAAAAATAATACCTGGAAAATATTAATTTCTTCAGGGGTAACACATTTCTAAAGATTTCAGATGGATTAGTATGGCACCTGATTTTAAAGATTTGTGTAAACTCCCTTTAAACCCTTGGTTGTGCATGTGGGGAAGAATTGCCAGATAGTCCACCAACAAGCAACTTCTGGAAGGCAGAAAAAGCTAAGCAAAGATTTCATTGCCTGCTTATAGCAGGGGAGACAGAAATTGGAGTTTGAATCTCATCAAGTTAGAGGGGCCAGGTAAACACCTCAGGCTTTTCACTGAAAACCCCTGAATGTCCATGCCTTAGAAGCAGAGACTATTTCCCAGGACTAAGAACTTGCTATAAGACTAGAGCAAAACTGAAACAGAGTCACCCTAACAAAGTATAAAAACCAGGCCTCCACAACTTTAAGGGGATCAACTAGTAATTTACCTGCATGCTTGAACAAAAACCAATATTCTTCAGAGGAACATGATCCAGAATTTCTATAATGTGTTATCTACAATGTTCAATATATAATAAAATTTTCTAGGCATGTGGAGAAGTAAGAAAATGTAACCCATAGTCAAGAAAAAAGCAATCAATGGAAACTGACACCAAGATGGCTCAGGTATTAAAATTAGGAGACAAGGACTTCAAAGTAACTACTGTAGTTATGTTAAAGGACTTAAAGGAAATTATAGTTATAAGTGAACAGATGCAAAATCATGACAGGAAACTGGATACTAGAAAAAATTTAAAAAGGAACCAAATAGAAATTCCAGAACTGAAATTCTGGTTCAAAATATGAAACAAAAAATTCACAGGTTGGCTTTAACAGTAGATTGGAAATGGCAGGAGAAAGGGGCAATAAACCTAAAGGGAGATTGATAGAACTCTAAACTGAAGAACACAGAGAAAAATTTTTTAAATAAAGAGAGCCTCAATGATCTGTGGAACAATATCAAAAGAGCAAATATGTGTGTAAGTAGAGTCACAAAAAAGAGATGAGGGATGCAGAAGACAAATATGCAGAGAAAGATGGTCAACAATTTCCCATATTTGGTGAAAACCATTAATTTACAGATTCAGAAGTGCAGAAAAGCCCAGTCAGCACACCATAACAAAACTGCTGAAAACCAAAAATGAAGAGAAAATCTTGAAAGCCCAGGAAAAAAGACACATTACATACAGAGAGCAGTACTATGAATTATAGATGACTTCTCATCAGAAACAAGAGGACAGAAGAGAATGGAAGAGCATACTTTAAAGTGGTAAAAGAAAAATACTGTCAACTCAGAATTCTACATCCAGCAAAAGTATCCTTCAAAAATAAAGATGAGGGCTTCCCTGGTGGCGTAGGGGTTAAGAATCTGCCTGCCAACGCAGGTGACACGGGTTCGAGCCCTGGTCTGGGAAGATCTCACATGCCGCGGAGCAACTAAACCCATGTGCCACAACTACTGAGCCTGTGCTCTAGAGCCTGCAAGCCACAATTACTGAGCTCACGTGCCACAACTACTGAAGACTGCGCACCTAGAGCCCGTGCTCCACAACAAGAGAAGCCACCGCAGTGAGAAGCCTGTGTACCTCGCCGCAACTAGAGAAAGCCTGCGTGCAGCAACGAAGACCCAACACATCCCAAAATAAGTAAATTAAATAAATAAAAATTTTAAAAATAAATAAAGATGAAAGAAAAACATTTTCCAATAAACAAAAACTGAGAGAGTCTGTTACTAACAGACCTGCATTACAAGACATACTGAAATTCTTCAGGGTGAAGGGAAATAACACAGATGGAAACTTGCACCTAAAAGAAGGAATGATGAGCACCAAAAGAGTAAAATATAAGATGCTACATATATATTTTTTCTTATTTTATTTTCTTTAAAAGGCAGTTGACTGCTTAAGGCAAAAAATTATATCACTATCACTGTATTCTGGGGTTAATAATGGATGTAGATGTAAAATATATGACAACTATAACATGAATGATGAAAGGGGAAAATGACATATAGCGTTGCAAGGTACTTACATTTTACATAAAATGATACAATATTAATTTTAAGTACACTAAGGTAGGTTAATAATGCCTATTATAATGCCTAGAACAACAAAAAGAAATTAAAATATAAAAACTATTTCCAGCCATATTAATGATTACACTAAATGCAAGTGAACTCAAATTATAAAGACAGAGGTTGTCAGATTAGATTAAAAGAATCAAGATACAACTATATGTGCTCTACAAGGGACTCATTTTAAATATATTTACAGGTTGAAAGTAAAAGATGTTATAAACCCTAAGCATAAGAAAGCTGGTGTGATCTATAACAGTAATGAAGTAAATCTCAAGACGAGAAGTATTATCAGAGATAAAAAGGGACATCTCATAATGATGAAAAAGTTAATTCCTCAGGAAACCATAACAAGCATAAGGGCACCTAATCCCAGAACTTGAATATATAAGAGGTAAAAAAAAAACCTGAAAGAACTATAAGACAGAAACAGACAACTACATAATCATAAATGAAGCTTTTAATACCTCCTCTGTGTATATAATATACACAGTATATATAATATATATAACAGAGGAACTAGACAAAAGTTAAGAATACAAAAGTATCAATAAATTTCAAAAGATTAAAATCTCATAGAGTATGTTTTTGGATCACAGTGGAAGTAAATTAGAAATCAATAACAATAAAATAGTTAGGAAAGTACTAAATACTTGAAAATCCAACAGCACACTTCTAAATAATCTATGAACACAGAAATAAATCACAAGGAAATTAGGAAATATTTTGAACTGATTAAAAATGAAGACACAACATATCAAAATTTGTGGGATGCAGCTAAAGCAGAGCTTAAAGGGAAATTTATAGTTTTAAGTGGTAATTGTAAAAAATAAGACAGGTTTTAAACAAGTGATATGAATTTCCAATTTAAGAAGCTAAAAAAAAAAAAAGAAAAGAAAAGAAGAGTAAATCCAAAGTAAATAGAAAAAAGGAAACAAATAGAATTCAATGGGGGAAAAAACCAGAGGAATCAACAAGCCCCAAAGTTAGTTCTTTGGAAAAATTATTAAAATTGATAAATGCCTAGGCAAGTTCACTCAAGAGAAAAAGAACCCCCTCCACGCCCACATATTACCATTACTAGAGATCCTACAGATACTGAAAGGATAAGGTAAAATTTGGGGAGGTGCTTGGAGCCATGGCAGTGAGGATGCTCCTGAATATTCTGCTCACTGTTACACCAGGAATTGGTGCTCACTGGTACACCGCACTAGGTGGAATACTTTAATTGGGTGATTTAGCTCGAGGAGTCTGATCACCAGTTATCATGGAGCCTGGCAATATGGCTTCTCCTAAGAGCATGCCAAAAGATGCACAGATGATGGCACAAATCCTGACAGATGTGGGGATTACAGAATATGAGCCAAAAGTTATAAATCAGATGTTGGTATTTGCATTCTTATACGTAACACAATTCTACATGATGCAAAAATTTATTAATGACATGCTAAGAAAGCTACTGTTGATGCACATGGTATGTGATTGGCAATCTGGTGTCATGCTGACCACTTTTAAAAAAATAAAAGCTTTATTGTTTCACCTTTTGCATTCAGATACACAGTCCATCTGAAATGGATTTTTGTGTAAAGGGAGTTAGTCAATATTCTTTTTATCAGGAATAGCCAAATTACCCAGTACCGTTCCTTCTCCCCTTACCACCTTCCCCACTGCACTGTACTGTAATCTTTGTCATGAATTAGATGACTGTATACCTGTGCGCCGTTTTTGATATTCTGTTCCATTAATTTGTCTACCCCTGCAATAAAACCACACTGTCTAATTAGTATCACTTCACAATAGATATTGGTATCTGTTAGCATAAATCCTCCAGCTTTGTTCATCTTCAAGAATAGCCTTGGATATTCTCTGCTCTTCGCATTTCTATATTACTTTTAGAACTCGTTTGTCAATTTTTACATGCATACAAAAAAGTTACTGCATTTTGATTGGGATTACTCTGAGTATGTAGAATAATATGGGGAGAACAAACATATCATTATTGAATCTTCTAATTCACAGATATGGTATATTCCTGCTATACTTAGGTCTCATTAATTTCTCTCGACAATGCTTTGTAATTTTCAGCAATTTTCTCATATCTTTTGTGAGATTTATTCCTAGGTATCTGATATGGTTTAATGACACTACAAATGGTAATATGTATAATGTGTAATGTGTAAAATATGATTAATTCTTGTATTTGATCTTTTATCAGTCTTGTTAAATTCACTTTAAAATTTTAGGTTTGTCTATGAAGTCTTTCATGACAATTTAATTTCTTCCCTTTCTATCCTTATGACATTTGTTTCCTTTTTCACCTTTTTGCAGAGTAGCACCTCCAGTACAATGCTGAAGAAAAGTGGCTATAGTGGATGCATGTGTCTAGTTCCCAATCTCAGGGGAAAAGATTTTCAAATATAAACAGTAAGTATGATAAATGCTATAGGTTTTAAAGAATATGTATGTTTAGAAGTCTGAATAAAGAAGATCTTTTAAATTCTCTAATTTGCTAAGATTAAAAAATAGGTATTAAAATTTTGAATGATTTTTATCTTTTAAGATGACTATATAATTTTCTCCTGTTTTCAGTTAATGTGGTCAAGTACATTGATTTTTGAATAAAAAACTATGCTTGCATTCCTGGAATAAACTCCAGATGGTCATGGTGTATTATTCTATGTTGCTGGACCTGATTTGCTAATATTTTGTTAAAATTTTCTGCATCTATGTTCATATTTGCATGGTATGTATTTTCTCATGTTTTCTTTAAGCCTTCCTCAATCTTAAAGAAGATGTCTCTCTTCAATAAAGTTTCAGGATACAAAACTAACATACAAAAATCAGTAGTGTTTCTTTATGCTAACAATGAATTATCTGAAAAAAATAAAGAAAACAACCCCATTTATGATAGCATCAAAAACAATAAAATACTTAGGATAAATTTAACCAAGGAGATAAAAGGTCTCTACATTGAAAACTATAAAACATTGATAAAATAAATTGAAGAAAACACAAATAAATAGAAAGATATCTTGTGTTTATGGATCAGACGAATTAATATTGTTAAAATGTCCACACTACCTAAAGCCATCTATAGATTCAATGCAACCCTTATCAAATTCCCAAAGGAATCTTTTACAGAATTCAAAAAAAGTAATCCTAAAATTCGTCTGGAACCACAAAAGATCCTAAATAGCCAAAGTAACCCTGAGAAAGAAGAACAAATCTGGAAGCATCACGCATACTGATTTTGAACTATATTACAAAGCTATAGTAACCAAAACAGTATGGTACTGGCATAAAAACAGACACATAAACCAATGGAACAGAATCTAAAGCCCAGAAATAAAGCCGTACATATATGGTCAACTAATATTTGACAAGGGAGCCAAGAAACCTCAATGAAGAAAAGACAGTCTTTTCAATAAATAGTGCTGGGAAAATAGAACGTTCATATGCAAAAGGATGAAACCAGACCCCTATCTTAACGCAACTCAAAATGAATTAAAGATTTAAATATAAGACCTGAAACCATAAAACTCCTAGAATAAAATACAGGGGATAAGCTCCTTGATATTGGTCTTGGTAATGATTTTTTTTTTTGGATATGACACCAAAATCCCAAGCAACAGAAGCAAAAATAAGCAAGTGAGGGCTTCCCTGGTGGCTCAGTGGTTAAGAATCCGCCTGCCAATGCAGGGCACGTGGGTTTGAGCCCTGGTCCGGGAAGATCCCACATGCTGCGGAGCAACTAAACCCATGCACCACAACTACTGAGCCTGAGCTCTAGAGCCCATGAGCCCCAACCACTAAAGCCCGCACGCCTAGAGCCTGTGCTCTGAAACAAGAGAAGCCACCACAGTGAGAAGCCCGCATACCGCAACAAAGAGTAGCCCCCACTCTCAGCAACCAGAGAAAACCCGCATGCAAGCGAAGACAAAATGCAACCAAAAAAAAAGTTAAATAAAATAAATAAATTTATAAAAAAATAAATAAATAAACAAGTGAGACTACATCAAACTGGAAAGCTTCTACACAGTCAAAGAAACAATCAACAAAATGAAAAGGCAACCTACAGAATGGGAGAAAATATTTGCAAACCACACATCTGATAAAGGGTTGATAGTTCCTTAGTTGTCTAAGGAACTCAGACAACTTTAATAACAACAACAACATAATAATAATAATAGAATTTTTAAAATGGACAAAGGACCTGATAGACATTTTTCCAAAGAAGATATTCAAATGGCCAATAGGTACATGAAAAGGTGCTCAACATCACTGATCAGGGAAATGCAAATCAAAATCACAATAAGATACCATTTCATACCTGTTAGAATGGCTATTATCAAAAAGACAAAAGATAACAAGTGCTGGTGAGGATGTGGAGAAAAGGGAACCCTTGTGCACTGTTGGTGGGAGTGTACACTGGTGTGGCCACTGTGGAAAACGGTGTTACGGTTCCTCAAGAAACTGAAAACAGAACTACCACATGATCCAGCAATTCCACTTCTGGGTACATATCCAAAGGAAACAAGGATCACTATCTTGAAGAGACCTCTACACCCTTTACACTATTTATAATAGCCAAGACATAGAAACAGCCAAAGTGTTCATTAACAGATGAATGGATAAAGAAGATGTGGTACATATACACAATGGAATATCGTTCGGCCACAAAAAAGAAAAATCCTCCCTTTTGTGACAATCTTTAGGGCATTATACTAAGTGAAATAAGTCTGACAGAGAAAGACAAGTATTGTATGGTCTCATTTATATGTAGAATCTAAAAAAACCCTGAATTCATAGAAACAGAGAGCAGACTGGGGATGGGTGTGGGGGGAATGGGTGAAGGTGGCCAAAAGGTACAAACTTCCAGTCATAAGATAAATAGGTTCTGGGGACATAAGGTACAGCATGGTGCCTGTAGTTAACAACACAGGATTGTGTATTTGTATGTTGTATATTTGAAAGTTGCTTAGAGAGTAAATCTTTTTTTTTTTTTTTAAGAGAGTAAATCTTAAAAGTTCTTTTCACAAGAAAAAAAATAATTATGTGAGGTGATAGATATCAACTAAACTTGTGGTGATCATTTCACAATATACACATATATTGAATCATTATTGTACACCTGAAACTTAGACAATGTTATATGTCAATGTTATCCCAACAAAACTGGAAAAGAAAGAAGGTGTCTCTTCTACGTAGATTACAGTTGGTTAAAAAAAAAAGCTCTGATAATCTTCACCTTTTAACTCAGCTACTTAGTCTACCTATCTCTGTTTCATGAAATGACTGATATATTTAGGAGCTATCCTATTGTTTTCCAGTTAACCTACCTTTCACGTTCTTTTTATTCTTTTGACTTATTAGTTATCCCATATTTTACTTTTATTAACTTGTTAAACGTTCTTGAACTGTTCTTATATTGTTTAGTCTAGAGACTACATGCATCCTTGACATATCACAGTCTGGTACAAGTTTTGACTTTTACCACGTCCCGAATAGCAAGAGAACGTGAGAATACTTAAGCTCCATTTAGCCCCTTCTCATTCTCTCTGGGATTTTACTGGCATATGTTTTGCCTCCATATGTTGTTAATCCCATAGACAGTCTTTCTTATTTACGTCAACACTCACTCACTTCTATTTCCCACATACTTACCCTTTCTGGTGCTCTTCATCCTTCTCTGAAGGTCAATTCTTCCATCTGGATAATTTTCCTGCAGCCTAAAGAACATACTTTAGTATTTCTTATCGTGAAATTCTTTTGTAATAAATTCTCTCAACCTGCATTTATCTGAAAACCTGTTTGTTTCACCTTCACTCTGGAGGCTATTTCGATGGGTATTGAATTCCAGGTAGGCAGTTTTTCTAGCACTTGAAGATGTCACTCCACTGCCTCCTGGCTTTTACGGTTTCTGTTGAAACTTCTACTATCAGTCTCTCTGCTGCTCTTTTGAAGGTGATGTGATTTACTTTCTTCTGGCTGCTCTAAAGATCTTCTCTATCTCCAGTCTCCAGCAGTTTCACTATCATGTGGCCTGGGTATGGTCTCCTTTGTATTTATCCTGCCTGCGATTTGTGGAATTTCTTGAATCTCTGGATAGTTGTCCAGATATTTGGAACATTCTTGGCCATTATCTTCTCCAAATTGCTTCTACAGTTACATATATATATATACATATATATATATATATATATATATATATAATTTCCAATTACATATATATTATTCTTCTGTGTTCCACGTGTATCTTCCTTTTCTCCTGTGTGCTTTAGTTTGGATATTGTTGACTAATTCATTTCCAAGCCACTAACAGTGTCTTCTGCTACAGCCAATCAGTTGCTAACAAATCCATTGAGTTCTTAATTTCAGATATTTATTTTTCAATTCTAGACCTTCTTATTTTTATAAATTCTAATTCTCCGGAAAATTTCCCAATTCTTTTCATCTATTTTATAAACCTTTCCCTCTATTTTCTTGTACCTATTAATCAAGGTTATTTCAAAGTCCTTGTCTGCTAACTTCACCTGTGGGTCTACTTTTTTTTTTTTAGCATCTTTATTGGAGTATAATTGCTTTACAATGTTGAGTTAGTTTCTGCTGTATAACAAAGTGAATCAGCTATATGTATACATATGTCCCCATATCCCCTCCCTCTTGCACCTCCCTCCTACCCTCCCTATCCCACCCCTCTAGGTGGTCACAAAGCACCGGGCTGATCTCCCTGTGCTATGCGGCTGCTTCCCACTAGCTATCTATTTACGTTTGGTAGTGTATATATGTCAGTGCTACTCTCTCACTTCGTCCCAGCTCACCCTTCCCTCACCCCGTGTCCTCAAGTTCATTCTCTACGTCTGCGTCTTTATTCCTGTCCTGCCGCTAGGTTAATCAGAACCATTTTTTTTAAAGATTCCATATATATGTGTTAGCATATGGTATTTGCTTTTTTCTTTCTGTCTGACTTACTTCACTCTGTATGACAGACTCTAGGTCCATCCACCTCACTACAAATAACTCAGTTTTGTTTCTTTTTATGGCTGAATAATATTCCATTGTATATATATGTGCCACATATTCTTCATCCATTCATCTGTTCATGGACACTTAGGTTGCTTCCATACCCTGGCTATTTAAATAGTGCTGCAATGAACATTGTGGTACACATCCGTTTTTGAATTATAGTTTTCTCAGTGTATATGCCCAGCAGTGGGATTGCTGGGTCATATGGTAGTTCTATTTTTAGTTTTTTAAGGAACCTCCATATTGTTTTCCATAGTGGCTGTATCAATTTCCATTCCCACCAACAGTGCAAGAGGGTTCCCTTTTCTCCACACCCTCTCCATCATTTATTGTTTGTGGATTTTTTGATGATGGCCATTCTGACCGGTGTGAGGTGATACCTCATTGTAGTTTTGATTTGCATTTCTCTAATGATTAGTGATGTTGAGCATCCTTCCATGTGTTTGTTGGCAATCTGTATATCTTCTTTGGAGAAATATCTATTTAGGTCTACTTATATATACATTTTATTTTACACATATATTAGTATAAATATATCGGTAAGGGAGGACATTCTTGCCTTGTTCCTTTCTAGTTCCATTAGGCATGACTTGGCTTTTAGGGTGATACAGATATGTTTTGTCATGTTGAAAGGTACCCATTTTACCAAATACCTTTTCATCGTCTGAATAGATATATATGATTTTTCTCTTTGATCTATTAATATGGTGAGTAATGTTACTACATTTCCTAATATTGAACCATCCTTGTATTTCTGGAAAACAATCACAGTTGGTAATGAGATGTCATTCTTTTAACATTATTTTAGTATATTGTTGGATTTGTGTCTAATATTTTATTTACAAGTTTTGCATTGGTATTTAAAAGTGAGATGAGTCTTTAGTTTTAATTTTTTCCTGTGCTGTATTTGTTCAGTTTTGGCATCAATATCCTGAGCTTTATGAAATGAATTTAAGTCTTCCTCTTTTTCCCCTATGTTCTATAAAAATTTAAATAAAACCGGTACCTATTTCTTAAAGTTTCTCAGAAAAGTGCTTTTTAAACAATGGAATGCTAATCAAAATGTAACAGCAAACTCAATTTGCAGGGGTTAGACAGATAAGACAGTGAGCAGTATGTACCTTGCTACCGGATGAAGGAGGCATCTGAGGCGTAACGTAGGCCAAGTTCAAAGTGTGTGGGCTGGAAGTGGTCCACGGACAGCCAGTGTGAAACCCTACAGAATGAGGATGAGGCCCACGTGTTTACACATTCATATCCCCTGCCTTATGCCTAGCATGTGAGGCCTCCTGGTTAATGGCATGGCCCTGAGATGGATGAGATCCGCTTTCCATGTGACTCAGGTAGACCAACTACCTTCTCTGAGCCACTCCCCCCATTTGTACAGTGAGAATAAGAACTAAAACTTACCTTTAAAGGTTGTCATGAGGACTGAAAGAGAAAACGAGATAATGTAGATACACTTCCTCACAAGGACTAGTTTGGGGGGTACATTAATATGTACCTGTTATCATTGTGATTATTACTTAATTTTTTCCCAAATGGGAACAATTTTCTTTGTGATTATAAAAGCAATACAGGACTTCCCTGGTGGCACAGTGGTTAAGAATCTGCCTGCCAGTGAAGGGGACATGGGTTCAAACCCTGGTCCAGGAAGATCCCACATGCCGTGGAGCAACTAAGCTCACGTGCCACAACTACGGAGCCTGTGCTCTAGAACCCGTGAGCCACAACTACTGAGCCCGCGCACCTAGAGTCTGTGCTCCACAACAAGAGAAGCCACCACAATGAGAAGCCTGCGCACCGCAATGAAGAGTAGCCCCTGCTCGCCACAACTAGAGAAAGCCCATGCGTAGCAACGAAGACCCAACGCAGCCAAAAATAAATAAATTTATAAAAAAAATAAATAAAATAAAAGCAATACATCTTCACTGCAAAACTGCAACAAACAAAACACCACCATGCTGTATATAAACAAGATAACTCTATACGCAGCATTAGAGCCTACATTTTCACATAATGACATTTGTGGGCATCGATTCATTGATGGCAGTAACTCATGTGATTAGAGGAATCCTTCACCTTCCTGTTAGCATGAGTTCATTTTCAGTGGCCATCAGCTGTATCTGGGCGTAGATGTCCATTGTGAACACGGCACTGGCACCGCTGAAAAGAGAAGTCAGGGAGGACATGAGAGAGGCCCAGAATGCGGACACCATCAAGCCTCGAACACCTGGAAGAAAAAGAACACTTCCTGGGCCTCCAGCTCTCTGGCCGTGCCAGGAGACGCCTTAGGCCTCCTGAGGAACATTCCCACATAGTAAATTTTGTTTGGAGTGGGAGTCCATCTAAGATAGATCAAGTGCATTATAGCTGCCCTTGCTCTGTGACGAGCCTTGCTAGCTGGCCGCTGTCTTCATATAATAACATGAGTGCTCACTCTGAGCTGGAGCACCTCTTCAGGCATCAGCCTGATGATCTCCCTACAGCCTTGTGAGAAGGACACCAGTGCTGACCCCTTTTACAGATGATGTGGCTCCTTGTGCCTCAGTGTCCCCATCTGTAAGGTGGGTATTAAAGTACCTACTGCACAGACTGTTGTTAAGATTACGATACAGTAAGAAGATGGGTTAACACAATGTCCAACACAGAGCAAGCTCTCAACAAGTGTTACCTGTAAACGTAACAGTCTAGGCTTCTGACCTGCAAGGCCACTGGGCGGCAGCGGCTTTGCTGAGAGATTCCCATGCATAGCTGGGAGAGCCCGAGGGTAACAGGGCTGGCACAGAAGGCCCCGCTGTATTCAGCAGGTACTCAGGCCAGGCCAAGACTAGAGTTCTTGGATTGGCCTGGCTTCAAGTGCCCCACTGCCCTGGGCTGCGGCCCCGGGTGCTGGGCAACCCCCTTCCTGAACTGGGGGATGGTTGGTGCTTCCCTCAGCTGAGGTCTATCTACATTGTATTTTATGGGAATATCTCAACATTGCTAGCCTATTTATCCTCAGAGCTAATACGGAATTTAAAGAGACTGTACTGTTGGTTTGCCCGTTTCCCTGGGATGTGGCGAAGTGGGTGAGACGAAAGCCATGTCCCTGCCTGTCCCACTGGACTGAACTCCTTGAGAGCAGGGTGAGGACTTGCTCCCCTCTTCGTCCCCACAGACTAGAACAACGCCGAGCGCCCATCTGCGGCAGTGAGGAGCAGAGGCGTGGGTTCTGCAGGGAGGGGACCATGCAAAGGGCGAGCAGAGGCTGGGCCTGAGCGCGTGCCCGAGAGAGAAAGAGAAAGAGAAAGAGACGGAGAGAGAAAAAAGAGAGAGAGAGAGAGAAAGGAAGAGGAGGCCGCAAGGCTCCCGGGATGCCGAGGGCCCCTCCCACAGCCTACGCTTCCACCGGGGCCCTCACTCCTGACCGTCCACTCACAGCCCTGGAGGCAGCTCCACTTCTTACCACTGGGCAGCAGCTCCACCACCAGCACGGGGTAGGCGAGAGGGCTGCAGCCAGTTCTGGCGCCACAGTACTTTTCACACTCTGAAGGCACAACACACGCCACTTTATCTGCAAAGAGAGACAAGGGTCACACCAGCATGTGGCCCCTGAGCACTAAAATCTGAGCTCAGGGAACGGGAAGCAAATTAGGAACGGTGTGTGGATGGCAGATTCTTCGTCTCCAATTCGTGACCCCACACGTGCGTCAGGAGCTGGGGGTCAGGCCCCAGGAGTCAGCGGGTCGGTGCTTCTGCCAGTTCACTGCTTGACCCACAGCAAGCCCTGTGACCTCAACAAGGCTTTCAATGATCCCAGCCAGGTGTCAGGAAAGCAAACGATGATTCATCCATACACTGATGAGTGGCCCACTCATGACCTTACTCCCTTAGCCCCGTAGGGGTGTTATTTCAGAGTATTTGGGAAGAAATTTGGACAAAGGGAAGTAAAGGAGGGAATGTGATAGGCCTTCAAGAGCTTAAATAACAGATAAAAATTTACCCTCTGAGAAAAAAACCAAAACAATGAATCAACGTAGACTAGGAAGAGGCAGGAAGGGCCTGGGTTTACATGGAGAGCAAGGGGTTTCACTGGGGACGTCAGGAAAACTAAGGGGGGCAGCTTTTCCTCTGCCTGCTCTCCCTCCCCCTGCCCTGCGAGCAGGCCCTCAGTCTCCTTCGGCATGGTCTGGGAGGAGCCCAGGGGCCACCTGGCCATTCTGGAAACACCTTCCCCTTGGCCACAATGACTGGTCCCTGTCACCCAAGTGAGCTCACGGGACTCCCCTGGGATTTCTGCTGGGAGGGCGAAAAGGAAACACTCTTTCTGGGGGTCGTTGGGCTGGAGGGTGGAAGGCTGGTGCTGCTGGTGGTCATCTGCCATCAGACAGACTGAGAGGACACCAGCTCGGAGGAAAGAGGAGCTAAAAGTGCACGTCATTTTCACTCAAGAGCCTCAACTAATACAGTGGCCCCCAAGGAAAACCTGACTGGCAGAATCACACCGTGCGGGTGTCTGGCCCCCGGTTCTGGCCATGGGAGAGACCCAGAATCTAGGACCAGGAGCGTTTGGGTTACTGGAAAGGTGTGTTCTCCCAGGAATGTGGGCAGGTGGGGAGCTTTTGTGCTAAACCACTCTCTATGAGTGTGTATAAACAGTCTGTGAGTCTGGCCATTTCTGAGGATGGGGGACAAGTGGTCCTGGGCCCCTCCCCACCCTGACGGCTCTCCCAAGGGCAGCCCACCAACTCTATTCACCTGGTGGTCAGAAGCTGGGGGCGTGTGGCTTCCTGAGGCCCGCTCTTCTCGCTCCTCCCTCAGCCACTTCTAGAGGCCAAGAGACAGGCGGTTTCGCCCAGCCTTCCTCCTCAGTGGGTGGGGTGGGCTGTGAGGTGAAGTGGGGCTGGGGAGGCAGGGCCGCCAAGCACAGGCGACTCTGGGGTCCTATTGAGCACAGAGGCCTATTTTCTAGCCTACGAGGAGGCACCACCTAAGAGACCCCAGAAAGGGCTGCCTGACAGCCAAAGACCAAACCTGGGATGTTGGAACGGAGCGCTCCTCTCTGTTGAAACTGGAAAGGGATGAGGATTAAAAAAGAGGCAGACTGAGGATGGATTAGGGTTAGAGACGTCTACTGCACGTGGCTCCATAATAAAAAGCCTTCACTCTCTGCTTGGCCTTGTCAAGCACTGAGGCAGAAGACTCCGTGGAAGCCGCCTGCTTTGGCCATGTGGCCGCACCACCTGAGTATGTGCTCCATAAAGGTTTAATGAATAAACAAATCTGGTACGGAGAGGCAGTACGCCTAAAGGCAGTAAAACAAGGCTGAAACGGGGATGAGGGACATCCACGAAATTATGACAGTTCAATTAAGTGCAGCAGGAACATTCTCACAGCACTTAACAGAAAGAACGTGGGCCTCAGGGCTAGACCCACTTTGGGGGTTCCATCGACGTGCCACACCTGGGGCTGTGAGAGCAGTGACAGCATTGGTCACATCCGAGCACGATGCCTGGCACCCAGGAGTGCCCGTAGGACGGTGCCTGCAGTGCAGGGGGAACAGCTGACCTCCCCATGGACCACGCCTCAACGCCACGCAGAGACCGGCCACTGCAGGAAGCGTCTGCTGGCTCATCTCCGCCTGAACTCGTCTCTCTCCAATTCCTCTCTTGCCACCTACATCCACGGTCCCTGCCAGACTTCTGCTCAGCCACATCCCTAATCTAAATCCATGATCTCCCAAGAAAGCAATCCGGGGCACCTCAACCCCAGCAGTCTCCCCAGCAGAAGACCTGATAACCCCATGCTCCCTAGATGTAGATGCCTGAGAGAGGAGAAGAAGATCAGTGTGAACACAGCAGAGCAAGAATTACCTGTGTACAGGACGCGGCTGATCATCCGTGGCATCACTATGCTGAACATGGGCAGCAGCTTCAGGTACCCACACAAGACACAGCCGCCTTTCACATGAGACATGCTCTTCCCTGCCAGGCAGCCCTGGACAAAAATCTGCCGAGGAAACACAGGTTGGGGGGGCGGGGGCGGGCTTTCTCAGAGGGTATCAAGCCCAGGCTGCCTCGGCACAGATAGGACAACTGTGACCTGCAGTAGCAGTAGGGTGTGCCCTCGGAGGGGGTGCCCACTGCTCACCCCAATCACCCTGGTGTCTCCGGGCATGCAGGGCCAGAGGAGGCATGTGTGACCGATGCACACGTTTTGCTCAGTGCACAGCTACCAGAGGGGAGGAGGGTGGCCTGACCTTGGCCTCATTGCTAGTACTGCACACCAATCACAGCAGCACAGTGCTTACAAGCTGTCCCCTGGCAAGGATGAGACTCCCTTCTAGAGGCCACAGACCGTCTCTGCCCTTGTGACAACAATCCAAGCACAGCTTGGTCCCTGGTAACAAATGAGTGTTTAGAACTGGGACCAGCTTCACTTGTCCAAGTGGAAATGAACCAGTGTAGACCTTAACATGCAAAGTCTCCTGGGAGATGCTTCATGCCCCCTTTCACGGTGCTCCTGCTGTAAGAGGCGGTGTGCACTCAGCCCGAGCAGAATGGTGTAGCGGGCAGATGGAGAAGCACTTAAGAAAGAACATAAAGACATGGTCCAGTGCATCAAGACAATGCAGTACTCTGTATGCATTAAAATTACATTCTCAAAGAATATTTAAATAATGTGAAAAATGCTCATAGCGTGACAGTAACAAAAAGGCACGGGATACAATAGCACACACACCTCGACTCTATACCTAGAAAAAGTCCACAGAAATAAACCAACATGACAATAGAGGTTAATCCTGGGATGGTAGGATTGACAGGTAGGATTTTCATGTTCTTCTTTAATGCTTTCTTTCTTTCCCAAATGCATTATTTATTAATAGGAGGAAGAACCCCAAGGTGGTCCTGCCTCATGTAAGCAGGCATTGCTTCTCAGTGGGCCTGTGGGCATCCTGCTGACAGCCTCTAGGTGCCTGGGAGTCTCTGCTGAGCAGGTGGGCAGCCAGGCTGCACTTCCTGGTCTTTGCTTAGCTCTGCACACAGAAGAGATGGTCTCTAAGGGAGGCGATGAAGGAACAGGGCCAGAGCAGAAGCCAACTCTTTTTTTTTTTTTTTTTTTTTTGGTGGTACACGGGCCTCTCACTGTTATGGCCTCTCCCGTTGCGGAGCACAGGCTCCGGATGCGCAGGCTCAGCGGCCATGGCTCACGGGCCCAGCCACTCTGCGGCATGTGGGATCCTCCCGTACCGGGGCAAGAACCCGTGTCCCCTGCATCGGCAGGCAGACGCTCAACCACTGCGCCACCAGGGAAGCCCCAGAAGCCAACTCTTATTCTGAGGACAGGATAGTCGTAGGGGCATGAAATCATTCCACGCAGAAAGCCCTAAGCACTTTCATAGGTTGTCATATATTACAAAGCGGGGCAAGGGACGAATTCTTGTTTAAAAATGGTAGCGGGCCAAAGGAAAACAATTTTCCTTTGGTCAGTTTGTCTCTTTTTCAATTAAAATTTTTTCTTAAATCATTTTCTTTACTAGTTAGGAAGTTAGAGATTCTACTTCTATGCTTTTAATAATTACCCTTAAAATTTTAACACGGATACAACTTCAGGTCTAAAGTAAATCAGTATCTGTGCCCTTCTGAACAATTTAAGGTCCACAAACACATTTAACTCTAATTATGGTCCGATATTTTAGCTCTGTCCTGTGTGCAGAATTATGGTGATTTTCAGCCAATGCTTCAGACCTGCACATGTGCCGGCCGGCTCCTCTAACTGTCCCTCCTGCTCCCCAGGACCTCCTTTTTCTGTGTGCACGTCATTCATTCTCTAGGGAAGGCTATGCCTTTATTTTGCCCTTGCTATTGAGTAGTGCTTAGCTGGGCACGTAACTGAAATTGGACATTTTCCTCAGTACTTTGAAAAGTTTACTCCTCCCCCTTGGGTTCCACTGCTGCTGCTGAGCAGTCTGTTGGGGGTGTACCTGTCTTCTTCTACAAGGGATCTTTTCTCTCAGGTGGCTTTCAGTCTCCTCTTCGGCTTTCATGTTCTGAAACTTCATCAGGAGGTGACTTTGTGTAGATTTGCTTGGGATTCACTGTGATTCCTGAATCTGATGAGTCCTGTTCTTTCAACAGCTGTAAAAATTCTCAGCCACTTTCTCTTCAAATATTGCTTCTCCCCTTTTCTCCTGGAACTCCAATAGGACGTATTTTAATGCTGTCTTCCATGTCACTTTGTCTCTCTTTCACACTTTCCATTTTTGTGCTTTCTGGGCAAGTTCTCCAGTTCTCTCTTCTAGGTTACCACTTTTTTCCTTCAGCTATGTTTAATCTGTTATTCTAACAGTTACTCAGTTTTACATTTCAATAAGAATAATTTCCAGAAGTTTGAGTTTGAAGTCTAACTGATCATTTCTGATGGAAGGGCTTCTTGGTTGTGGTGGTTTGATTCCACCCTGTTTTCTAATTTTTACAGGAAGACTTCTCTTGTCATTGACATAAAGCAGCATAATTACACACATAATAAGCAGAGGGGAAGAATACAAATAACAACACTGTGGCTGCATTACAGATCACGCCCGCGTGCTGGGCTCTGGGCCTCATCTTGTTTCCTGGTCCTCCGCTCAGCACATGGTAAAGCTCCATCAGTGCCACTCCTTGTATGGTGGCTCCACGGCTTCTCACGGATGCACAGCAGCCCTCAGTGGTATCCCCCACTCCCACCCCACCCTCATCTCATCCACCCACCTCAGTACCTAGCACAATCAACACTGCGATCAAGGCCTCACATATGGTCCCTTATGAACTTGGATGAGGAGTTTTGGGTAGTTTCTGAGGAACATCACCAATTGGTCACAGAGTACAATATATTTGACTTTATTCAGCATTGCCAGATCACCCTCCAGAAAACATGCCCCGCTTGCACTCTCATCAGAAATGCAAGAGGATTCCTGAACATCCGTGTCCTCCTCAACAGTTGACATCATCAAGCTTTCTAATTTTTGCCAGTCTCATTGTGGTTTTAAATTGCACTTCCCTGATAACGCTGGGTTATATGCTTGTTAACATTTATGTTTGTTTGCATTTCCTTTTCTACAAATTGTCTCTCATTATCTTTTGCCTGCATGGCTATTGGAGCTCCTTTTTCTTGTGGATTTGCTATTAGTCTCCTGTTCATTATAAACATTCTGATATTCTTCTCTAGCCCGTCATCCATCAACTTTGTCTAGAGCATCTTTGTTAAAAAGGCCTTATGTGTAATGTGATCAAACCGATATGATTTACACTCCCCCCAACTCAAAAGTATTCACTAGCATTACCTCGCCTTATTGTAGTACAGGTTTACTGTCCACGTTTAAGTCTTTAATTCATCTGAAGTCCACTTCTGTGTAAGTGTTAGGTGGGGATGAAGCTTTGTTATTCCAAATAGTAAGCTAGGTTTTGGTTTCTTTTTTTTTTTTTTAACAACATCGAAGAGTATGTATCTCTGCTGTTGCTTTGTGGAGCCTCCTTGAACACATATTAAATTCCTATAAGTACATGAGTCTGTCTCTGAGCTCTTTATTCTGTTCTGTTTCTATATGTCTATTCCTGGGAATTTCAAACTGCTTGTATTACCGCGACTTTGTCAAAGTTTAAATATCTGGTCGGGCAAGTTCTCCCCCTTTGTTCTTCATTTTCAAACTTGGGTTAGCTATTTGTGGCATCTTCTCCTTCCACAAAAGGTTTAAACACTTTTTATTGTGCTATAACACACGAACATGGTGTTGCACATTACAGAGCGCACCATGGAAACACCAAGTCAAGAGGTGCAACACTCAAAGGCTGGCATACAGAATGCAACAAAGAATCTAACTGATTTAGAAATGTATGAAAAAACTCACTGATGGTGGTGGAACAAAATTAAAAAAAAATTAAAAAAAGAGGAGCAACATTGAGGTACCCCAGAAGCCTCTCTCTATGGCTCTTTCAAACAATTGAGGTGAAATTCACATAACATGTAATTAACCATTTTAAAGTGAACAATTCTGTACCATTTAGTACATCCCCAGTGTTGCATCACATCCACCTCTCTCCAGCATCACAGCTTCTTCATCACCCAGAAGAACACCCAGGCCCATGAAGCAGCCACTCTCCATCCCTCCTCCCCTGGGAAGCACTAATCGGATTTCTGTCTCCATGGATTTGCCTGTTCTGGATATTTCATATAAAAGGAATCATACAATAGGTGACCTTCTGTGTCTGGCTTCTTTCACCTAGCATGTTTTCGAGGTTCATCCAAGGTGTAGCATGTATCTGTACTTCATTCCTTTTTAGGGCTGACTAATAGTCCAACACATGGATACACATTTTGTTTATTCATTCATTCGTTGGTGGATATTTGGGTTGTTTCCACTTTTTAATGATTGTGAACAACACCGTTATATGTGCCTCTTTTTAACCTCAACCCTCTCCCTTGCTTCAGAAATGATCGCTTTAATGACTATTTTATTTCCTCCTTGCTTTTTCTTTACAATTTTTTGCTACGTAATTGTGTATACCTAAACAACATAACTTAGCATTGCCTGTGTTAAGCTTTATATAAATGTAATCACACAGCACCTAGTCTTCTGTGTTTAGATTCTTTTATTTGGTATAATGCTTTAAAGATTCATCCATGCTATGGTGTGTAGCTGTACTTCCTTTTTATTTCTATATTGGCCTTCCACTGTATGAATATTTCACGGTTTATTTCATTAACAACCATTGATAGAGAGCCATATAATTTTTAGAATAAGCTTGAGTCCTTAAAAAATCCAACTGAAATACCGATTAGTGGTATTTAATTTCTAGACTCAATTTGGGAGAACTGACATATTTTTCATGTGCAAACATTGTGCTTTGTAGATAATGAGAGGGAGGAAAAAATGAAAACAAGTGCTCTGTTATAGACAGGACTGGAGGGGGAACCCCTTTTATTTTTTTAAAGATTTTTTTGATGTGCACCATTTTTAAAGTCTTTATTGACCTTGTTACAATATTGCTTCTGTTCTATGTTTTGGTTTTTTGGTCGTGAGGCATGTGGGATCTTAGCGCCCTGACCAGGGATCGAAGCCGCACCCCCTGCATTGGAAGGTGAAGTCTTAATCACTGGACCACCAGGGAAGTCCCGAGAGACTCCTTTCAGACAGAACGTGGTCCTGCACTACATTTGGGCATCACACAAGGCTGGGAGGGAAGTCTGCCTGTGGCTGCAGAGACTGCAGAGACCCCCAACCCCCAGGCCCCAGCGCAGGCCCGTCAGCGCAGCGCATTTGATTACCTGGTCAGTGCACCAGTAGTACAAGGAGAGGGTGGAGATGCCAAAGATGACTCCAGGCCAGGGGATGTCTCCAGTGGTGGGATCTCGGAAGATATGGAAAGAATCCAGACGAGGAATGAAGCATTCCGGCTGGGCGGTCCAGTTTCCTTCACAGATGAGGGTGGGCTTAGCATCCATGTACTTACGCTGTAGTTCCTGGTATCCTCCCACCTCCTTAAAGGCTTGAAAACACCGTACAGTTGGTCAGTACCTTAAACTGCACAATAACACACGTCTGAAGAACCAAGATTGCAAAGTGAGACACAATGGACTGGCAAATAGCCAAGACTGTATGTACCTAAGAAAAGACACCATCTCCTCCAAAGAAAAAGAAGAGTATGCCTGGTGGTCATATGCCTGGTGGTCATATGCCTGGCACCCCATCCTCCTGCTTCTGGGGACAGAATCCCTCTTCCAGCTGCATCCCGCCCTATATGAGTTAGGTGGGCCTCGTCAAACTACCTACCACTCATTCCGATCTGGCATGTGACCCAGGCCTGGCCAATATTCCCCATCACCTGGGCAGCTGATGTAACAGGAATGGACTTGGGACCCAAGCCCGCCTAATCAGAGCTTGTCCCAGGAGTCTTCTGCTTAAGGCACCAAAAAAGCCTGCTTCTTTGCTTTGGGGTTCTAAGCTAGGATGGCAGTTTAAAGCTCTTTTGTCTACCTGGCTCATGCAGAAGGCTGGATCGAGCCATGCTCAAAAGTAAGACGGCCCTGGAATTTTCACTTAGGTGAGCCAAGGAAGTACTTATTTGCTTATACTAGTTTGGAACTAAAGTTCTATTTCAAGTTATTTGAAGAATCTCGACTAAATCAGAAATTAATATTCATTTTCCTGCAATTCCAGCAGAATATTTATGAAACTTCATATCTGGAATTTTCTTCAGAGCCTATAGCATTTCTCCCTCAATATCCTAAGTGGTGTAAAATCTCAACATTAAAGAAAATTTTATTTATTTTTGGCTGAGTTGGGTCTTTGTTGCTGCACGTGGGCTTCTCATTGCGGTGGCTTCTCTTATTGCAGAGCACGGGCTCTAGGTGCACGGGCTTCAGCAGTTGTGGCTCACGGGCTCTAGAGCACAGGCTAAGTAGTTCTGGTGCACATGCTTAGCTGCTCCGCGGCATGTGGGATCTTCCCAGCCCAGGGCTCGAACCCATGTCCCCTGCATTGGCAGGCGGATTCTTAACCACTGCGCCACCAGGGAAGCCCGAAAAATATTTTTAAAAGGCACTAAAACACATAATTCCACCTACTTAACTAAAAATCTTTTATTTTGGCATATTAAACCATGTTCCTTTGATATAGACTTGATTTTTGAAATGGGTTCAGAATCATATGGAGTCAAGACTAGTCAATGAAAAGGTACCAAGTGACTATGAAATGAATAAGACACCTCATGGCACTTCTAAAAACGAATTCCATGTGGATTTTAAAAAAGTGAACTACAAAACCACAAAGTTATTAGAAGAAAACAGGAGAGTATCTTTATGAACTTGGGTTAGGGAGTAGTACATTCTTCAACAAGACACAGAAAGGAAAAGGAAGGTTGACAAATTTGACTTCAAAATTTTAAATTTATATGACTGAAATCAAGTTAAAAATTTGTTAGAATAAAAGAAGAGATTTGCATCACGTATGAAGGACTCACACATCAATAGCCAAGGGAAACTATTGGAAAGAAATGTGGTAGAGAATACGAACATGTAATCCACAAAGGAGGAAATGCAAATGTCCACTAAGTATATGAAAAGATGCTCAACCTCACCAGCGTCTGGAAACTTCTAATTAAAACAAAAATGAGATACTTGTTTTTCCCGTTTCACCTACTGGGCATATTTTTTTAAAGTCTTAAAACATCAAGTGTTGGGCTTCCCTGGTGGCACAGTGGTTAAGAATCCGCCTGCCAATGCAGGGGACACGGGTTCAAGCCCTGGTCTGGGAAGATCCCACATGCCGCGGAGCAACTAAGCCCGTGAGCCACAACTACTGAGCCTGTTCTCTAGAGCCTGCGAGTCACAACTACTGAGCCCGCGTGCCACAACTACTGAAACCTGCACACCTAGAGCCTGTGCTCTGCAACTAGAGAAGCCACTGCAATGAGAAGCCCACGTGCCACAATGAAGAGTAGCCCCCGCTCACTGCCAACTAGAGAGAAAGCCCGTACACAGCAACGAAGACCCAATGCAGCCAAAAATAAATAAATAAAACTTTTTTAAAAGTTAAAAAAAACACAAAAACATCGAGTGTTGGCTGGGAGGTTAAGAAACACATATTCTCATACATTTCTGAGAATATAAGTTAAAATTGCCACTTTGGAGAGGAAATTGAGGTATCTCTTGACAAATCCAGCAATGCAAGGTTAACACTCAAAACCAAGTCAATGTAATTAACTGTGTTAAAAGAAAAAGGAGAAAAATAATATAATCACCTCAGTAATGTGGAAAAACATTTGATACAATTCAAAACCTGCTCATGATAAACAATCTTAGTAAACTAGGAATAGAAGGGAACTTTGTTAGTATGACAAAAAATATCTACAAAAAATTGACAGCAAACATTTTATTTAATGGTGAAATATTCAAAGCTTTCCCTCTAAATTGGGAATGAGACAAGGAGGACTGATGCCTCTTCTTGTCTTCAATACTGTACTAAAGGTCCTGGCCCGTGTAATAAGGCAAGAAAAAGAAACGAAAGTATAAAGTTTGGAAAAGGAAACAAAAAGACAACTTCTTGACCTGGGTGCTGGCTACCAGAGTGTGTTCACTTTGTGATACTTCATCTAGCTATCCACTTTGATTTGTGCACTTTTCGATAAAAAGTTTATTACAAATACAAAAGCAGAAAAGATGCAGTAGATCTCTATTTGCTGATATAGAAATTTGCCTAAGATATAGTTCCAGTGGTGGAAAAACAGGCTTTAAAATGTTCTGATTCTATTAAGATATATATCTCACAGAGAAAAAAAATATTTGTACAGGCATATCTCATTTTATTGTGTTTTGCTTTACTGCACTTTGCAGATACCATGTGGTTTTTTTGGTTTTTTTTTTTTTTTTTTTTTACAAATTGAAGGTCTGTGGCAACCCTGAAATGAGCAAGTCTATAAGTGCCATTTTTCCAACAGCATTATTTTAAAATCAAGGTATGTGCCTTGTTTTTAGACATAATGCTATTGTACACTTAACAGACTACAGTATAGTGTAAACATAAGTTTATATGCACTGGGAAACCAAAAAATTCATGTGACTTGCTTTATTGTGGTATTTGCTTCATTGCTGTAGTCTGGAACCAAACCCACAATATCTCCAAGGTTTGCTTGTACATATGAAGACCGTCTCTGGAAGGATGTACACAAAACTTATGATACTGGTTGGCTCTGGGGAGTCAAACTGAGAAACTGAGGGTGGTAAATATTTCACTGTGTACCCTTCTGTTTTGTTTACCTTACCTAAAATTTACCTAAAAATTAGAAATAAAAAAATAAAATTGTATGTGCACAGGTTCCCTCGGTGACTTGTTTGAAGGCAACATTCACTTGGATGTACAAGTTCTTGTATGTTTTTAAAGGAAAACAACACCTCTCCCAAATAGTTTACTTATCAAAAGAACTAGCATGAATACTCTGGTAAAAAAAAAAAATCCCATTAAATTTCTCAGAGAATGTCTTAGTCTGTTCGGGCTGCTATAACAAAATACCATATAGTGAATGGCTTACTTCCCACAGTTCTGGAGGCTGGGAAGTCCAAGATCAAGGTGCTGGCTGACAGGGTGTTGGCCATCTTCTCACTGTGTCCTCATGTGGCAGAAGGGTCGAGGGAGCTCTCTGGGGTCTCTTTTATAAGGGCACTAATGCCATTCGTGAAGGTTCTTCCCTCATGACCTAACCGCCTCCCAAAGGCCCCAACTCCCAATACCATCACATTGGAGGTTAGGATTTCAACTTATGAATTTTGGGGGGATACAAACATTCAGTCTATAACAGTAAATGATATATAATTATTTAGAGATATAATTGCTAAAATTAAATGGAATATTCCATCTGCCCCTAAAGTTTAATTGGATATCATTCTCAAGTATTGGGATGGTCTTGGCAAGTTTTAATAAAGTTGATATTTACCATTAACATTGAGCAAACACAATGGCTTAGAATGTTTTATAGTTTATAGTTGTGTCACTCAAATCAGTGATTGTTTCCCAGCTCATTACAAAATTCCTTGGAGCATGCCTGACAGGTATTTTGTGTCCCAGCAACACAGCATTGAGTATACTTCATGGAGCACTAATGCTTACTGAATGGTAAGACTGAGGTTTGTGATTCTTTGTGAGTCTATCTGTTCTCCTTCCATGAGGCTCAACAACATGCTCTAAGGAACCATAACCCTTCAACTGAACTAGCATATCATTTCAATAATTTTTCCATACCTGAGCCAAGAGCTTTTCCTTCTAGGTTTCTGCAAGACCAATCTCTGACTCATGGAACAGTGGGTACCGCCAACCTCACTAAGGCTACTCCTAGCTAGTGGGAGGAAACCTCCACTTGAAGGTGAGTGTAATTGTCACTACAGGTACGGTAATATGCTATTCAAATATCGGGGGCTTCGGTGTTAGAGGGACCCAGCTCTGAGCTCTACTCTTGGTGTGTTTCATGAACAAGTTACTTAACTGAGTAACTCAGCTTCCTCATCAGTAAAATGAGGATAATAAAAGTAGTTATGCCTCATGATGACTGTGATCATTTAATGAGGCAATACAGATAAATGCCTGCATGGTACCTGATTCTCAATTTATATCAGCTATTATTTTCATTCGTCTTACTCACTAAGCACCTACCATGTGCATCAGACTCATTGTGTGAAGGATACAATGGCTCTGGTTCTTAAGAAGGTTTGGACCTGGGGGGTATGACTTATTTATGTGACACAATGAACAATCAAGGTATGTACCATCAAAAAGAAAAGTCACGTTGTGTGGTAGTGATACAAGTCCAGAGAACAAAGACGTAGAGGTAGAACAATCATGGAATCACACACTCAGGGGTGGATCTTCCGCTGACCCTGAGAGATGGATTTAACTGAGTGGACAAAAGGGAGAGGGGCTTCTGACTGGAGAGGAAGAGCATGGACACAGGCACAGAGTGGGGATGAGTGTGGTGGGCCACTCTTGACTGCTGTTCAAAGTGCCTGAGTTTGTCATCACCCCTCCTACTCCTCAACTCCTCCTTCTCCTGACGCGGACATGACCTTAGACAACGCTCGTGGGTTCTGAGGGCCTCGGTCTCCTCATCTGTGAGAGGAAGGTGCTGAAATGGCCCCAGACAGCTGTCAGATTCAAAGAGTCCACCCACAGTGCCCACTGCTCTCCAGACTTACTTACCATAGCCCATTAACAAGACTGAGCCCAGAACCACAACGCCAGCATGTAAGATATCAGTATAAACTGCAGCCGCAAAACCACCTGAATAGGCAAGAGAAAGGGAAAGGAGAGCCACGCCTGACTCTGTGGGAAGTTACTCTGCATGCCTGGTCCACACACTCGGGTCTGCCCGTCTCCACACCCACACCTCCGTCCTGAGCTCAGTGGGCCTTACAACTGCTTATGCTTAGACTAGATACACCCTGTTTTCTCTCTTGAACAGCCTTCATGATCTGTTGTTGGATAGTTATCTTGCTCTTTTATATCCCAATTTCCTTTTACTTCCCATTTTGGATAAATGAAAATCTGGCAGTTTTCCTAAGCAAAAAAGTATACAGGTCTTCCTTGACTTATGATGGGGTTACATCTTGATAAGCCCATTGTAAGCTGAAAATATTATTAAGTCGAAAATGCATTTACTACATCTCACCTACTGAACATCATAGCTTAGCCTGGTCTGCCTTAAATGTGCTCAGAACACTTACATTAGCTTACAGTCGGGCAAATTCATTAACACAAAGCCTATTTTATAATACAATGTTGACCATCTCATGTAATGTATTGAATACTGTACTGAAAGAGAAAACCAGAATGGCTGTCTGGGTAGAGAACGGCTGTTCACCTCGTGGATGTGTGGCTGATGGGGAGCTGCCACTACCCAAGGTTATGATGCCATGTATCATGCTACATAGCGTTAGCCCAAGATGGGATCAACATTCCAAATTTGAATTGTCTGCCTAAGTGATCCCATCTGATGGCCTGACCAGGTTACCAGGTAACCGGGATGCCCTGAAGCAGCTCCTCCTCTCAGTCCCTTTCTGTGCTCCCACTCCTTCACCCCTTCACCAGGCAGACTTCAGTGTGAGGCCTGCCCCACCCCAAACACTGCCAGCCCTGTCAATCCTCTTGGAAAGCCTCTGCCAGTCTGATACGATTTCCAGGAGAAGGGCACAACTCGGGCACCCCTGCCTCAATTATTTTCAGTGTTTGGCCCTTTCAGGCCTCAGCAATGTGACTTACAGATTCAGGGAAAATGCAAAAGCTGGAGATCCCTGTCTCAATGTCTTTAGGACTTCACTAAGAAGTAGAGCTTTTGTGTCAACACAAATACCTGTGGGGTTAGGGTAACCTCACCTGTGATGGCATAAATGCCGGTAACTGACAGCAAGACTACGGTGGCCAGGTAAACATCCAACCCCAAAACCAGCCTCATGAACATGGTGCCAGTGCAGATCTCCACCTGAAATGGGTACAAACGTAGCAGGCTGCACTTTCATTTCCAGCTCTATCAACAGCTGTCCCATAAAGACGCTGACCTCAGAGGCCATCTGAAGTCAGCACGTCCACTCCATTCCTAGTGGACACTGGGTGAGGTCTACCCAAGTTCTGTTGGGCAACACAGCTGGTGCCCCATGAGTTCAGCCAAGGTCAGGACCTTTAAGCATTGGGCTAAGTTAATGCAACTTAGCCTCTTCCTCCTTGGAGCCTCAGAGTGGGGAGTGTGCCCAGGGAGCGAGCTGTTCCTGCAGTTCCGCCAGTGGGAAAGGCAGAGGGGGCTGCTTATCAGGGACTGGCAAGCTTTTTCTGTAAAGGGAAGATGGTAAATGCTGTAGGCTTTGTGACACACAGACCATTTCTGTTTTTTTACGACTCTTTAAAACTGTAAAAACCATTCTTAGCTCAAGGACTGTACAAAGCAGATCACTAGTCCGACTGGCCTGCGGGCTGGGTTTGTTAACCCCAGGCTTCGTTGACAATGACTCTGAAGCACCTGCACGTCATTTACTGGCTAACCTCGTGCTTTGGTATTCTGGTCTCCACAGCCAGGGATACAATGGGCAGAGGTTCTCCCAACACCCAACATTTACACACCGAATGTTTACTGAGCACCAGCCATGCGGTAGATACTCGGCAGGGTTCAGGAGGTCCAAGGGTTACCAAAACTCAGTCACTGTCTTCAAGTACCTTATGTTTAATGAAGGAGATTGGCCACCAAATAGGCAATTTCCATGAAGTGTGATAAGTGACACTCATTCAGTCATTCAAAAAAAACACCTGTCAAGTGCCTTATGTGCTAACCATGTTCTCAGCAGAGGGGGATTGCAGGGAGCAAGCCAGGAAAGGGCCCGGGGCTCAAGAAGCTCGCACCAGAGTGGAGAAGACAGATAACAAGCAAGGAAACAGATAAATTCTCTCACATGGTGGCGTGTATTACAAAGGAAACAGAAACAGTAATGGAGTAGAGACTGACTGGGCACATCCGAGGAAGGCCTCTCCCAGGAAGTGACATTTCAAAAATCTGGGGGAAGAACATTCCAGACACAGTACAGAGCAGGTGTCAAGGGCTTCAAGTGGGAATAAGCTTGCTGGATTTGAGAAACGATATGGCGAGTACAGGGGAGGAGACGAGGCCAGAGGCAGGGCCAGGGTAGGAAGGCTTCACAGGTCATAGCGCGAGGTTCAGTTCTCTTGTAAGGGTGGTGGGGTGCCTGGGTTGTTTCCAGCAGGGGAGTGGCACCACCTGATGACATGGCGCCCAGCGTTCTCTGGGAACACACAGGAGGGGCCTGTAACCCGGGCTTGGGAAGCAAAGAAGATGCCTCTGCCTTTCATTTTGTGTATCATTAAGCTATTTTTTCTCCACTTTAGCTTAGACAGCAGAGGCTGACAAGTAACTTATGAGGCCCCAGAGTGAACTGCTGCGACAAACCTAGCATAGTCCTGCCTATCGATTTTTTTGTGTTTTTCTTCCTTGGGCTGGCTTTTACACAACTCACCGAGATCTTACTGAAGATATAAAGGAAGAAGTACAGAATAGTGAGGAGGAACTGGTTCCAGTAGCCACCAAACCTCTTCCTCAAATATTTGGGCAATGTTACTACCTGTAGGAGCAACAAGAGAAGCCACCATCAGGCAGAGCACTCACAAGGTGCTGGCTGTCACGGAGATGCAGCTGACGGTGGGAGCGGCCCAGGAGTACCAGGTGCAGGGTCACCAACTCTCCCTTTGCATTACACGGACCCCTGTTAAGATGGGAGAACTAGGAAAGAAGAGGCAAAACCGCTGTCTTCAAGAAGCTTGGAATTTAGCTTCCTGTTCAACCTTTGGAAAGCAGAAGTAAATGCAGCTAATTGAATATGTCAAACGATGACAAATCACTTTCATGAAATAATCATAGAGCAAAATCAAATGTTTTTATCACATATTACAAATATACCAAGGGCTCAAGGGAGACACAACTTGACTCCACAGCTCTCACACCTGGTCCTCTGTGCCAATGCCGCTCGTGTGTGAGCTGGTGCCCCAGACCGCCCTGCTCATTTCTACCTCCACCATCTCACGCTGTGTGTGCCCGGTGGCAGGGAGCGCGCTCTTCGATCATCAGATGCCTGGCTCCTAGCACAGTGCCTGGCTCACGGCAGTGAATAAACCAGCGGTAACTGAATACCATCCCACCTCCAGTCCCGAATATGCTCCTGTGCTCTTGTTCCCCCACCTCACACATGCAAATCCCATCTGCTTTCTGCAGCTTTAGCTGGGGGCTTGGCAGGGACCACACGGCCCCTCCTAAACACCTGGAGCTTCCATTCATTTCCTCTTCATTTGGTTCTTAATCGTATGCTACCACACACGGCTGACTTCTCAGTCGGGCTCTAAGCTGTTTCACACTCACTACTCATAGTAGTTTGCCAGGGCTGCCGTCACAAAGTACGACAGAGTGGCTCACACAACAGAAACGCATTGCCCTGTAGCTCTGGGGGCTGGCAGCTCGTGGTGTCCGGGGCTGGTTCTCGCGGGGCCGTGAGGAAGGATGCATGCCAGGCCTGTCTCCTTGGCTGGCTGAGACCATCTCCCCGCTGCGTCTGCTCACCCTTCCCTCTGTACATGTCTGTGTCCAATATACTCATCTCATAAAGTCATGCTGGATTAGGACCCACCCTAACGACCTCATTTTAACTTAATTACTTCTTTAAAGACTTTATCTCAAAATCCGTCACAATATGAGGTGATTTTCCTGGGATTATGGCTTCACAACTGCAAGCTTTAGACTGCACGGCAGACAAAGCCTTCCACAATTTTAATGCCCTCTCCACAAGTGTATGTTTTTAAGTTTTATGAGCCATGGTTTACACACAGTAAAATTATCCCATTTTAAGTGTAAAGTTTGATGAGTTTGGGAAAATGTATACAGTTGTGTGATCACCACCACATTCAAAATATAAGGCATTTCTAACACCCTGCTAAGCTCCCAAGGGCGTGCGGCCAAGACCCTCACCACCCCAGTCTTGGAAAACCAGCTGTCGCCAGACTCGCCTTCCTTGGAGCTCAAACCCATGGAGTCACACAGCTCCGGGGAAACCAGTGTGAATGGTCACAGAACCACCAGAGTCCCTGCTCACAAATCACTCATGAACTTCCCTTTGGGACCAGCAGACCTTCCTATTTCCTCCACAACCCAACCCTGGCAACCACCATTCTGTTGTGTGTTTCTATGACTTCGACATTTTTTTTTTAAGATTCCACATATAATTAATATCATGCAATATTTGTTTCTCTGTCTGGTTTATTTTACTGGTTCACAATTTTCTTTTAATGCATATGGCTAGTAAGGAAAGTATCCATAATCAATAAAGAATAAATGCAACTCCCCCTCCCAAAAAAAAGAGTGTGTGCACTTCTATGTCCTGCTACTTTCACCTGGTACCACATCCTGCTTCTCACCCGTGCTGTCACTCGACGGCTCCTCGGTGCCACCTAGTACCATGTCACGTGCTGTCTGTCCCAATTCAGATTATTTCTAGGTTCGTCTGTGAGGACTAAAACTTCCTGTATCAGTCTGTGTGTGGACGTGCGTCTTCATTTCTCTGGGGTGGGGTGAATTGCCACACCCAGGAACAGAACGGCTAGATCCTAAGGTGTAACTGGGTAAGAAACTGCCAACCTGTTTTCCAACGTTCCCTCCAGAAAGGTACGGGCCCCAGGGGCTCCACAACCTCTCCAGCTCTTGGTAGCATCAGTCCTTTTAATCTCAGCCATTCTAGTGGGTGTGCACTGGATCTGATTTTAAGTAGCATTTTCCTAACGGTCAGTGATAGTGAACATCTTTTCATGTGATTATTCGCCATCTGTATATTTTCTTTGGTGAAATGTCTTCTTGCTGTTAAGCTTTAAGAGTTTTAAAAAATATGTATATTCAGGATATAAGTCTTTTACTGTCAGTATGTTCTACAAATACTCCTTCCCAGTCTCTAGCTTGACTTTTCACTTTCTTAAAAATATACTTCTAAGAGTTAAAGTTTAAAATTTTACTTTGAAGTCCAATATATCAATTTCTTCCTTTATGGTTTGTGGTTTTTGTGTCCTAAGAAATTTTTACCTACCCAATAACCTTCAAAAAATTTTTTTTTGCAATAAGTTCTTTTTTTAATTGAAGTATAAGTGACTTATCACCTTACATTGGTTTCAGGTGTACAACATAATGATTCAATACTTATATATATTTCTTTTCTTTTAAAATTTATTTATTTAATTTATTTTTGGCTGTGTTGGGTCTTTGTTACTGTGCGTGGGCTCTCTCTAGTTGCAGCGAGCGGGGGCCACTCTTTGTTGTGGTGCGCAGGCCCCTCATTGTGGCGGCCTTTCCCGTTGTGGAGCACGGGGCTCTAGGCGCACGGGCTTCAGTAGTTGTGGCGCACGGGCTTAGTTGCTCTGCAGCATGTGGGATCTTCCTGGACCAGGACTCAAACCCATGTCCCCTGCATTGGCAGGCAGATTCTTAACCACTGTGCCACCAGGGAAGCCCTATTTATATATATTTCATCTTTTTTTTTTTTTTTTTTTTTTTTTTTGCGCTACGCGGGTCTCTCACTGTTGTGGCCTCTCCTGTTGCGGAGCACAGGCTCCAGACGCGCAGGCTCAGCGGCCATGGCTCACGGGCCTAGCTGCTCCGTGGCATGTGGGATCTTCCCGGACCGGGGCACGAACCCGTGTCCCCTGCATCGGCAGGTGGACTCTCAACCACTGCACCACCAGGGAAGCCCCTAATCTTCATTTTTAAAGGATACTTTTGCTGGGTATAGAATTCTCGGTTGACAGCTTTTTCTTCCATTCAGCATCCAACTATGTCATTCTGATGTTTTCTGGTCTCCACTGTATCTGATGAGAAGTCGTCTATTAACTGTATCATTGTTTCCCTGCATGTAATGTGTTGCTTTTCTTTTACCAATTTCAAAATCTTCTCTTTATCTTTGCTTTTAGCAGTTTGACTGTGATGTAAACCTATGTGTAGTTTTCTTTGTGTTTATTCTATTTAGTGTTTGTTAAGCATTTTGAATCTGTAAATTAACATTTTCCACCAAAGGATATATTTTCAGTTATTATTTCTTCAAAAATTTTTTTCTGCCTCTTTCTCTTCTCTTTCTGGGACTCCAATTACATGTCTGATCGATTGATATTGTATTGCAGGTCTCTGAGGTTTTGTTCCTTTTTCTTCAGTTTTTTCTCCTCTGTTCTTTATCCTGAGTAATTCTTATCTTCAAGTTCACTGATTCTCTCTTTTGCCATCTTAATTGTGCTGTTGAACCCCTCTTGTGAAGTCTTCATTTCAGCTACTATGCTTTTCAACTTGAGAATTTTGACTTGTTTTTTTTTGGTTTTTACTTTTATTTTTAAAAATTTTTGGCTGCATTGGGTCTTCATTGTTGTGTGCGGGCTTTCTCTAGTTGCCATGAGCAGGGGGTACTCTTCACTGTGGTGGGCAGGCTTCTCATAGCGGTGGCTTCTCTTGTTGCGGAGCATGGGCTCTAGGCGCACAGGCTTCAGTAGTCGTGGTGCAGGCTCAGTAGTTCTGGCACACAGGCTTAGTTGCTCCACGGTATGTGGGATCTTCCTGGACCAGGGATCTAACCCATGTCCCCTGCACTGGCAGGCATATTCTTAACCACTGCGCTACCAGGGAAGTCCCGACTTGGTTCTTTTCTACAGTTTCAGTTTCTCTGTTGAGAGGCTCTATTTGTTCACTCATTAATATCACATTTTCCTTTACATTTTGGAATACATTTATAATAGCAAGTTGAAGTCTTTGTTTTGTTAAATCTACATCTGGGCCTGCTCAGAGTCAGCTTCTACTTATTGCTTTTTTTCTCCCTGAGTGTGGGTCATGTTTATTTTCCCATTTCTTTGCATATCTAATAATTCTTGGTTGAAGACTGGCCATCATAGATAATATGATGTAGCACTCTAGAATCCGTTTTGTTCTTCCGAGGATTAGTGCTCTTGTTTGAGTAGGGACTGAATGTGTCTGGACTCAGACTACCATATCTTCCATGCCACCCTGACCCCCACCCTGCAGTGCAGAAGCTGAGGTCTCCACTTGGTTTTCCAGCTTCCAGCTGCTGCTGACTTAGCCTGGTCCTCTGAAGGTTTTCCCTGCACTTGAGTAGCCTGGCAGTCAGTCAAGGGTTTGGGCAGAATTTATACTGAGATTTGGGGACTAACCCTCTCTTTGGCTCCCTTGTTTTTGGAGCTCCCCTCCTAAGTTTCGGGTTGCTTTGCCAGCCCTCAATTATGTCCTTGATACCTCCAACCAGCAAGACTTCTGTCTTCCACTGCCTGCCCTGTGCAAGCTGGGGAATGTGCTCAGTCACTGGCACAGCAAACTCACAAATCTCTCCAGGAACAGTCCTGTCTTTGGAAGACAGATCTTTTTTTGGCTGGGCTCCCTGGGGTCTCAGGTATGCCTGTGTACTTTAGTGGTTAGCCAGAGATTTGGGATTTTTGTATATTATTTTAAAATCCTTCCATACTTCAAGGATATAAAGATATTTTTTACTTTCTTATAAAAGTTAGACGAATTTTTGCCTTTCCTATTTAAGCCTTTAATCAATCCAAAATTATTTTTGTGTAGAATAGGGATCTAATTTTATTTTTTTCGTATGATAACCAATTGATCCTCCTTTCCTCAGTCATCTGCAATGCCGTCTATGTCATAAATCTGGTGTTCATACATATGAGTGTTTCTGGGCTTTTTCACTCTCTCTTGTGTCAATGTGTTTATCCTTGTGCCAATACCAAACTGTCTTAATTACTACAGCTTTATAGTAAGTCATGCTATTTGGTAAGATAAGTTCTTCTTATTTTTCTTTGATAGGAATATCTTTGCTATTCTTATGCTTTTGCTCTTCTACGTACACTTTATTTACTTTTTTCCAGATTTACTGAGCTATGACATACATCATACAAGTTTAAGGTATGTGATGTGATCTGATACATGTATATATTGCAAAATGATTAGCACAGTAAGTTTAAGTTACTATCTCCATCACCCCACATAACTGCCACGTTTTTGTGGTGAGAACATTTAAGATTTACTCTCTTAGCAACTTTTAAGTGTATAATACAGTATTGTTAATGATAGTCACCATGCTGATTCTTTTTTTAAAGATTTTTTTGATGTGGACCATTTTACTGAATTTGTTACAATATTGCTTCTGTTTCATGTTTTGGTTTTCAGGCCATGAGGCATGTGGGATCTTAGCTCCCCGACCAGGGATCGAACCTTCACCCCCTGCATTGGAAGGCAAAGTGTTAACCAGTGGACCACCAGGGAAGTCCCACCATGCTAAGTTTTAATCCATTCATCCACTCTGTGCCTTTTGATTGGAGTATTCAATTCATTTACATGTAAAGTAATTATTGCTAGGTAAGGACTTACTAATGACATCTTGGTAGTTGTTTTCTAACTGTTTTGTAGTTTCCCTGTTACTTTCTTCCCCTCTTACTATCTTCCTTTGTGAATTAATGATTTTCCATAGTAGTAAGCTTTGGTTCTCTCCTTTCTCTTTTGTGTATCTAGCATAGCTTTTTGCTTTGTGGTTACCATGAGGCTTCCATAGATATAACAGTCTATTTCAAGGTGATAACTTTGAATGCATATGAAAACTCTACCCTTTTACTTCCCGCCTGACATTTAATGTTTTTGATATCACAATTTACCTCTTTTTATATTATGTATCTGTTAACAAATAATTGTAGCTATGGTTTTTAAAAAATACTTTTGTCCTTTAACCTTTAGAGTTAAGTGGTTAACGTACCACCATCTTACTGTATTTGAGTAGTCTGATTTTGACTATCTACTTACTATGTTTTCATGTTACTAATTAGCATCCTTTCATTTCAGCTTGAAGACTCCTTCCAACATTTCTTATAAGGCAGCTCTAGTTGTGATGAACTTCCCCAGCTTTTGTTTGTCTGAGAAAGTCTTTTTTTCTCTTTCATTTCTGAAGACCAACTCTGCCAGATAAAGTATTCTTGGTTGGCAGTCTTTTTCTTTTACCACTTTGAATACATCATCTCACTGTCTCCTATCCTGCAAGCCTTCTGCTGAGAAATCCACTGATAGCCTTATGGGGGTTCCCTTGTATGTGAGGAATTTTTTTTCTTTTCCTGCTTTTAAAATTTCGTCTCTGTCTTTGATTTCAGACAGTTTTATTATAATGTGTCTTGGAGAAGATAGTTTGGGGTTAAAACTTGGGGGGGAACCGATGAGCTTTGTCATCTTGGATATCCAAATCTCTCTTCAGATTTGGGAAGTTCTCCATTTTAAATAAGCTTTCTGCCTGCTTCTCCCTCTCTTCTTCTGGGATGCCAGTAATGTGTAGATTGTTTCTTTTAATGGTGTCCCATAGCTCACATAGGCTTTCTTCACTCTTTTTCCTTTGTTCTCCTCTGACTGCGTAATTTCAAATGACCTATCATTGAGTTCACAGAATCTTTCTTCTGCTTTGCCAAGCCTGCTGTTGATGTCCCAGTTGCCTTTTCCATTTCATTCATTGTAATCTTCAGCTCCAGAATTTGTATGGTTAGGATTCCTATCTCTCTGTTAAACCTCTCATTTCTTTCACATATTGTTTTCCTTATTTCGCTGAGCTGTCCTTCTGTGTTTTCTTGTAGCTCACTGAGCTTCCTTCAAACAACTGTCTTGAACTTTTTATCAGGCAAATCTTTGGAGTTGGTTACTGGGAAATTATTGTGTTCCTTTGGTGGTGTCATATTTCCTCGATTTTTCAAGTTCCTTGAAGTCTTGTGTTGCTGTTTCTGCATTTGAGGAAGCAGTCACCGCCTCCAGTTTTTACTGACTGGTTTTTGGAGAGAAATACGTTCCATCAATCCTGCTAGGGATTCTGAGGCTTTTCCAGACCTTTCCTTGGATACACCTGCTTCACATGTCTTCCTTGATCCTACAAAGCCAGGCTGAGTGCTGACAGCCTCCAGTTTGCTTGCCTTACTGAGGGTGGTGCTGAATGCTCGTCTGTGTGCTTTCCCAATCCTACAGGGTCAGGCTGGCTTTCTACGTGTGCTCACTAGCTTTATGCCAGGAATCAACACTGCCACAATTGGAGGTAAGCTAAGGGAGCTGGCCATAAGGTGCAGGCATATGTGGGTGAGGCATGAAGAATGTTGGGGTGTCTGAGGGCCAGCTGGGGAGATCTGCAAGTGAAGAGCCCCCAGTGGCTTACTGGCAGGCTTCCTGATAGAGTTTGCAAGGGGGTTAGTAGGATTTGTGTTCCTTTGATGCCATCTGAGAGCCCTAAGTGCTGCTCTCCCAGCCACTCCCCACCCCCAGTCATACAGCACACCTGAATATTCTAGATGGAGTAAGAAAGAAGTAGGTCTTTTTGGCAGCAGTCTGCGCAGCTAGAGTAGCTGGGCACTTACACGCTGTCGCTCTCCCCCATGGGGCAAATCTCAGGCTAAGAAGGTCTCTCTTGGCACTGAGCTGTGCCACCTCGGGGGAGTGGTGACATGTGTAAAGTGAACCTGTCCCTCTCACCCTCTTCAATGCATCCAGTCGTGGGTATTTTTCTTTTCCAACAGCATGACTCCTGTACTTCCACAAAGGCCCTCTCGCCTGTGGGTGACAGTCTAAACTGGAGTTCTTTGACAGAACACTCTTATTCTGCCATGTTGGTGACATCATGCCACGTACCCCTGTGGATGCTAGGCCTGGACAGTCTCTTCTTTGTTCTCTCTCATCCAGGCACTGACATCTTTGTCCCCTTATCTCCTACATACATTTTAGAGTCAGCTTGTCAAGTTCCTCAAACATCTTCTTCTGGATTTAGGGAGAACTAATATTTTTAGGCTGTTGTCTTCCAGTCATTAACAGAATTGTTCTCTTAATTTAGGTCTTATTTTTTAACAAAGTTTTAAAATGTTTTCTATAAAAGCCTTAAGAAGTGAACTCTTGAGTAAGGTCCAGAGTGAAACAGTAGGCAGTTACTGGCTTCTGTTTAGCAGTCAGAATGATGTTATTTCAGACATTTCTTAGGATTTAGGGAAATCAGTACAAGGATCAGAACACTGAGAAGTTTAACCTGTCCTCTAGGATATTTTTTTTTAATTTAATTAAATTTAATTAATTAATTTATTTTTGGCTGCGTTGGGTCTTGGTTGTTGCGTGCGGGCTTTCTCTAGCTGTGGCGAGCAGGGGCCACTCTCCGCTGTGGTGCGCAGCCTTCTGATTGTGGCGGCCCCTCCTGTTGCGGAGCACAGGCTCTAGGCACGCGGGCTTCAGCAGCCGCAGCACGCCGGCTCAATAGCACAAGCTCAGCAGTTGTGGCGCATGGGCTCAGTTGCTCCGCGGCATGTGGAATCCTTCAGGACCAGGGCTCGAACCCACGTCCCCTGCATTGGCAGGCGGATTCTTAACCACTGCGCCACTAGGGAAGCCCCCTCTAGGATGTTTTTATGTACATATGCAGTATTTGTAAGAAAAAATATTGTAAAGAAAAGAGTAACCGCTAATGGATACTCACCCCAGCCTTAATGTAAATGGGAGAAAATACCCAACCAAGAACACAGAGCATAAATGGAGACTGAAACCAAGAAAAGAAGAGCAATTAAATCAGGGTCCCACCTAGGCTAAGCTCTTAAATGAGATGCAAGCTCAGTTACTGTTTTGAGCCCAATAAATGTCATAATTACTGGGGACCTTGCAAATAACAGCCCAAGCATAAGCCATCCAGTACAACAAACTTAACTTATAGGCACTTGATCTTTGCCTATAAAGGGGTGCATTCTTAATTTAGAGGGGGTTAACTGAGCCAATTTTCAAGATATTTATTAAAATTTATTGTTTGCCTACTTCCAGATAGAAACGAAGGTGGCTTATAATTAAACAAAAAAGATAGTAAAAAAAAAAAATCAGAAACCTTTCAGAGAAATAGTAGAGAAACTACACCAAAATTTACACAAGCTATTGAAATTAAGTAATGCATTTGTCTCTGGCTTTCTTTTTTTTTTTTTTTTTTGGTATGCAGGCCTCTCACTGTTGTGGCCTCTCTCATTGCAGAGCACAGGCTCCGGACGCGCAGGCTCAGTGGCCATGGCTCACGGGCCCAGCCGCTCCGCGGCATGTGGGATCTTCCCGGACCGGGGCATGAACCTGTGTCTCCTGCGTCGGCAGGCAGACTCTCAACCACTGCGCCACCAGGGAAGCCCTCTGGCTTTCTTTACAAAGAAGAGGTAAGTTGAATATATGAAGGAGATGTGAACGAATTCTGAGAACTAAATGGTGGTACAGACCAGGGCGCCTTATCAGGTCTGGAATTAACTTTGTTAGAAGTATTGTTTATTTCTGTAGTCTACCAGAGGAAAAGATGAGACCCAGAAAGTAGGGAGCTTTCTGATTTATCCAAAAAAAAAAAAAAAAAAGGGCCAGGTGATTTATATAGAGATAGGTTAATTAACCCAAGACACATAAATTCACTTATATTAATTTAGGTGAACAAATTCTAGGTCCTATAACAAATATATTCCACAGATTAGATAAATAATCCATTTGATAAGTTTTATAGTTGAAACCTGGTATTCATAGGCGATCAGTTAGGAGTTTTGTAGTAACCAGCTGAATATCTCAAAGAACCCAGTTGAGCCTATTCTCAGTATACAGTTGACCCGTGAACAATGTGGGGGTTAGGGGTGCCAACCCCCAGGTAGTCAAGCTAAATCTGTCTCAAAAACAAAGGAATTGATAAATGACTCATCCAAGGGCAGGAAGCTGAAACAATCTGGATAGAATCAGGACTCAAACCCTAGTTCTTCTGATTCCATATATTGTGATCTCTAATTGAACACAAACTTTTCCCCACACTTAGTCAATTTAAAGATCTGTGAAATGAAAATAAAAGTACTATATTTATTGAAAAAAATCTGCGTGTAACCGGACGTGCATGGTTTAAATGCATGTTTTTCAAGGGTCAACTGCATACCGCAAATGTGTACATACCGATAAATACACACACATATATACATATATATCTGTATGTCTATGTACACACACACATATATGTGTATGTATGTATGTTTATGTTTATGTACATATATATTTAAGTGTTAATATGACCTTTTCCCTACCTGACTAGTCTCCTAACTGTATTCCTATGGCCCTTGGGATGTAAACATTCTCTATCTCTTCATTACTTTACTAAGAAGAATGAAAACTAGCACAATCTTGTTGAGAAATCAAAGACTTGGTTCCCTTCTTCCATGACTTCTCAAGGAGTCTTTAATATTTACTCAGGGTTGAAAGCAAGTTTTTATGTTTCATTTGGACAATGATAAAGGTGGAGGTTAGCTGCTACAGAAGGCACTACTTACATTCCACTCGAAGGCCCCAACAGCAATCCCTGAAGACACCCCCTTTCCAACCAGGCCCATAAAGTGCCCAGTGCCAATATTCGAGGCAAAAAGAAAAGCACCTATCTGAAAATCAAAAGACAATTACAGATCAGAACTTTTAGTCCAACTTCAAAAACTAATTCTCACAAATATAAACCCAACCTGAATTTTATCAATACATTTTCTCAAAAGGGATTATACCCTGGGCAGAATTCCCATTCATATTTTTTCTATACAAACCCTAACCATAAATTAGAAGCCAAGTAAAAAGGGATGAAGGGAAAAAAGTATTACTGCATTCTTATGTTGCCACCCTCCACACGCTCCACTGACTTATTTGCAACTGCAGAAATATTAGCAGGAGTGTAATTTCATCACTGTTTGAAGTAATTTAAAAATATTAACAATCTAACTGATTATAAGAGAATGGTTAAAATACTAAGGTACATGAATATGATGAAATACAATGTAGCATACAGAAAGAATAAAGGAACTCTATTAAATGATAAAAAATAATGTAAACAATATTGATAATATAATCTCATTAAAATTTTGTGTGGGCATATTACACTTATGCACATGTATGTTTATATATAGATGGGAGTGATTCTGGTAGTATATATATAAAAATACTTCTGGGGACTGGAATCATGGTTATAGAAATAGAATGGTAAGAAAATTTCAAGTTCCATACTTGGATTGTAACTTTTTTTTTTTTTTTACAACCAGCATATGTTACTTTCAAAATAAAAAATCCCAGAGGCATTTAAAATGAACAAAATCCCTCCTAAACCAATTTTAATTGGGTAGAGATAGCCACTCCGTTCCAAATCCAAATCCAAATACTGTGCCATATTTGACACAAGATACACTTAAAACCAAATTATTAAGAGAGACTAAAAATAACAAAGCCTTTTAGATAAAAACAAACAAAAAACACAGCATTGACGATATTAACATAAGATAAAGTAGGATTCAATACCAAAAGCATTAAATATGACAGAGGTTTTTTTGTTTTGTTTTTAAACCATGAAACATAAAATGCACTAGTAAGACATAACTGAGAACATACAGGCACCCAAACACTGTAGCACCAACAAATATAAGGCAAAAAAAATCTTGGAAGAGGCACATAATAATTACTCAAGCAGTTATTTTTACTATTAGGAATGTTTGCTACCTTTATCATAATAATGAAAAACTATACACAATCTAAATTGTCCAATAATATGTTACATAAATGGTGGAATGTCCATATGATATAACACTATACAACTGTGTATAAATATAAAATATCTCTATCTACCTACCTATGTTTATATAGACCTAGGAAGACATTAGTTCATTAAATGTACCTTCATTAATTCAGTAACTATTAATAAATGTCCACTGCCAACTATGTGTCAGTGTTGTACATACTAGGAATACATCAGTGAGTAAAACAGACAAATCCCTGCCCTCATGAAGCTAACATTCTCTTAGGAGGAAGAGGATGAACAAGATAAATTAGGGGATTATTTTGTAGCACAATAGACAGTGATAAATAGTAAAGTCCTACAGAGAAGAAGAAAGGTTAGAAAACAGACAGGCACGGAAGCAACCTAAATCTCCATCAACAACGAATGGATAAAAAAGATGTGGTACATATATATAATGGAATGTTACTCAGCCATAAAAAGAAACAAAATTGGGCCATTTGTAGAGACGTGGATGGACCTAGAGACTGTCATACAGAGTGAAGTCAGAAAGAGAAAAACAAATATCATATATTAACACATAAATGTGGAATTTGGAAAAATGGTACAGATGAACTGGTTTGCAAGGCAGAAATAGAGACACAGATGTAGAGAACAAATGTACAGGCACCAAGGGGGGAAAGAGGGGGTGGGATGAACTGGGAGATTGGGATTGACAAATATACACTAATATGTATAAAATAGATAACTAATGAGAACCTGCTGTATAGCACAGGGAACTCTACTTCACCTCGCTGTACAGTAGATACTAACACAACATTGTAAAACAACTATACCCCAATTGAAAAAAAAAAGAAAGAAAGAAGGCAGGCAGGAAATGCTGTGCAGTACAGCGGGCAGGGCCAGCTTTCTCTGAGGAGGTGTGAGGGGCAAGCCAAGGGTACCTGTGAGAGCAGAGAGCCTCCAGGCAGAAGGAGCAGCAGGGGCAATGGCCCTGAGGCAGAAGCACGGCTAAATTGTTCAAGGTCACAGAGGTAAGGAGGTGCAGATCATCTGTGGCCTAACATAGGCTGGGCTTTCATTCTGGGTGACATGAGAGCCCCCAGAGGGTTTTAAGCAGTCAGGTGACATGGTCTGACCCTTCAGCTGCTTTGTTGAGGTTGGACGTGGAGGAGCACAAGTGGAAGGAGGGCGCCTAGAGAAGAGGCTACTACAATCAATCCAGGTGAGGGTGACGGCAGCATGGGCCTGGAGGCACTGATGCGAAGGAGTTGGATTTCAAATCTGTTTTTTAAATCAAGTCCCAGGACTTCCTGATGGATTGGAAGTTGGGGTGAGAGAGAATAGAGTCTAACACTACTCCACGGGTGTCAACCTGAGCAACTAGAAGGATGGAGTTGCCGTTCAGGGACATGGAAGACGGCAGGAGTAGAAGATGTGCAGAATGCATGTTCCATGTGCAAGACCTGACAGACCTTTCTAGTCAGGTGTCAAACGGGCAGCGGGATGCACAAGACTGGAGTTGAGGGAGAGAGCTGGGACTTGCTACCATTCTAGCAAGTTGTCTTTAATGCCATGTCGCCAGGCGTGTGAGTGTAACTGGAAAGAAGACACCAGGGTCTGGCCCTGGGGAGGTCCAGCATTCAGCAGCCAGGGAGATGGGAAAGAACCAGCCAGGGGGACCTCGAACGAGTGGCTGGTGAAGCAGCAGGAATGGAGGAGAGCCAGGCGGCAACGTGGGGTGGGAGGGAGGACTGAATTTCAGTTTCACCACCGCCAAGCTAGGTAAGAGGAGGCCTGAGCACCAACCACATGAATAAGCCACATGGAGGGCCCAGACAAGAGCAATTCATACCCATTGGATATCTGCTGACTGAATAAAAGTATAAAAGAAAGAAAGCTGAAGTGGCAAAATTACTTTTATTTCCATTTTCTTTATCAATACCATAATACAGTTTGTTCACTAAGCAATAATTCTAATAGTGTAAAAAGAAGTCACATCCAGGATTGGTTCAAGATGGAGGAGTAGAAGGACGTGTGCTCACTCCCTCTTGCAAGAGCACTGGAATCACAACTAACTGCTAAACGATCATCGACAGGAAGACACGGGAACTCACCAAAAAAGATACCCCACATCCAAAGACAAAGGAGAAGCTGCAATGAGGCGGTAGGAGGGGTGCAATCATGATAAAATCAAATCCCATAACCGCTGGGTGGGTGACTCACAAACTAGAGAACAATTATACCACAGAAGCCCGCCCACTGGAGTGAAGGTTCTGAGCCCCACGTCAGCCTTCCCAACCTAGGGGTCTGGCAACGGGAAGAGGAATTCCCAGAGAATCAGACTTTGAAGCCTACTGGGATTTGACTGCAGGACTTCGACAGGACTGGGGGAAACAGAGACTCCACTGTTGGAGGGCACACACAAAGTAGTGCGCACAGTGGGATCCAGGGAAAGGAGGAGTCACCCCAGGGGAGACAGAACCAGACCTACCTGCTAGTGTTGGAGGGTCTCCCGCAGAGGCAGGGGCAGGCTGTGGCTCACCGTGGGGACAAGGACACTGGCAGCAGAAGTTCTGGGAAGTACTCCTTGGCATGAGCCCTCTTGGAGTCCGCCATTAGCCCCACCAAAGAGCCTGTAGCCTCCAGTGCTGGGTTGCCACAGGCCAAACAACCACCAGGGAGGGAACTCAGCCCCACCCATCAGCAGATAAGCAGATTAAAGTTTTACTGAGCTCTGCCCACCAGAGCAACACCCAGCTCTACCCACCACCAGTCCCTCCCATCAGGAAGCTTGCACAAGCCTCTTAGATAACCTCATCCACCAGAGGGCAGACAGCAGAAGCAAGATGAACTAAAATCCTGTAGCCTGTGGAACAAAAAACACATTCACAGAAAGATAGACAAAATGAAATGGCAGGGGATGATGTACCAGATGAAGGAACAAGATAAAACCCCAGAAAAACAATTAAGTGAAGTGGAGATAGGCAACCTTCCAGAAAAATAATTCAGAATAATGATAGTAAAGATGATCCAGGACCTCGGAAAAATAATGGAGGCAAAGATCGAGAAGATGCAAGAAATGTTTAACAAAGACCTAGAAGAGGGCTTCCCTGGTGGCGCAGTGGATAAGAATCTGCCTGCCAATGCAGGGGAAACAGGTTCAGTCCCTGGTCTGGGAAGATCCCACGTGCCGCGGAACAACTAACCCTGTGTGCCACAACTACTGAGCCTGTGCTCTAGAGCCCGCGAGCCACAACTACTGAAGCCCGTGTGCCTAGAGCGCATGCTCTGCAACAAGAGAAGCCACCATGATGAGAAGCCTGAGCACTGCGATGAAGAGTAGCCTCCGTTTGCTGCAACTAGAGAAAGCCCATGTGCAGCAACGAAGACCCAACGTAGCCATAAATAAATAAATAAAATTTTTTAATTAAAAAAACAATTCAAAGACCTAGAAGAATTAAAGAACAAACAACTAGAAGAATGAAAGAACAAACAAACAGAGATGAACAATATAATAAATGAAATGAAAAATACACTAGAAGGAATCAATAGCAGAATAACTGAGGCAGAAGAATGGATAAGTGACCTGGAAGACAGAATGGTGGAATTCACTACTGCAAAACATAATAAAGAAAAAAGAATGAAAAGAAATGAAGACAGCTTAAGAGACCTCTGGGACAACATTAAATGCAATAACATTTGCATTAGAGGGGTCCCAGAAGGAGAAGAGAGAGAGAAAGGACCTGAGAAAATATTTGAAGAGATTATAGTCAAAAATGTCCCTAACATGGGAAAGGAAATAGCCACCCAAGTCCAGAAAGTGCAGAGAGTCCCAGGCAGGATAAACCCAAGGAGAAACACACCAAGACACATAGTAATCAAATTGTCAAGAATTAAAGACAAAGAAAAATTATTAAAAGCAACAAGGGAAAAACAACAAATTACATACAAAGGAACTCCCATAAGGTTAACAGCTGATTTCTCAGCAGAAACTCTACAAGTCAGAAGGGAGTGGCACGATATATTTAAAGTGATGAAAGGGAAGAAACTACAACCAAGATTACTCTACCTGGCAAGGATCTCATTCAGATTTGACAGAGAAATCAAAAGCTTTACAGACAAGCAAAAGCTAAGAGAATTCAGCACCACCAAACCAGCTCTACAACAAATGCTAAAAGAACTTCTCTAAGTGGGAAACAAAAGAGAAGAAAAGGACCTATGAAAACAAACCCCAAACAATTAAGAAAATGGCAGTAGGAACATATATATTGATAATTACCTTAAATGTGAATGGATTAAATGTTCCAACCAAAAGACACAGGCTTGCTGAATGGATACAAAAACAAGACCCAGAGACCCACTTCGGACCTAGGGACACATACAGACTGTAAGTGAGGGGATGGCAAAAGATATTCCATGCAAATGGAAATCAAAAGAAAGCTGGAGTAGCAATACTCATATCAGATAAAATAGACTTTAAAATAAAGAATGTTACAAGAGACAAGGAAGGAAATTACATAATGATCAAGGGATCAATCCAAGAAGATGATATAACAATTATAAATATATATGCTCCCAACATAGGAGCACCTCAATACATAAGGCAAATGCAAATGCTAACAGCTATCAAAGAGGAAATTGACAGTAACACAATAATAGTGGGGGACTTTAACACCTCACTTACACCAATGGACAGATCATCCAGACAGAAAATTAATAAGGAAACACAAGCTTTAAATGACACAATAGACCAGATAGATTTAATTGATATTTATAGGACATTCCATCCCCAAACAGCAGATTACACTTTCTTCTCAAGTGCACATGGAACATTCTCCAGGATAGATCACATCTTGGGTCACAAATCAAGCCTCAGTAAACTTAAGAAAACTGAAGTCATATCAAGCATCTTTTCTGACCACAACGCTATGAGATTAGAAATCAATTACAGGGAAAAAAACATAAAAAACACAAACACATGGAGGCTAAACAATACATTACTAAATAAGCAAGAGATCACTGAAGAAATCAAAGAGGAAATCAAAAAATACCTAGAGACAAATGACAACGAAAACACGACAATCCAAAACCTATGGAATGCAGCAAAAGCAGTTCTAAGAGGGAAGTTTATATCAATACAACCCTATCTCAAGAAACAAGGAAAATCTCAAATAAACAATCTAACCTTACACCTAAAGGAACTAGAGAAATAAGAACAAACAAAACCCAAAGATAGTAGAAGGAAAGAAATCATAAAGATCAGAGCAGAAATAAATGAAACAGAAACAAAGAAAACAACAGCAAATACCAATAAAACTACAAGCTGGTTCTTTGAGAAGATAAACAAAATTGATAAACCTTTAGCGGGACTCATCAAGAAAAACAGGGAGAGGACTCAAATCAATAAAATTAGAAATGAAAAAGGAGAAGTTACAATGGACATTGCAGAAATACAAAGCATCATAAGAGACTACGACAAGCAACTCTATGCCAATAAAATGGACAACCTGGAAGAAATGGACAAATTCTTAGAAAGGTATAACCTTCCAAGACTGAACCAGGATGAAATAGAAAATATGAACAGACCAATCACAAGAAATGAAATTGAAACTGTGATTAAAAATCTTCCAACAAACAAAAGTCCAGGACCAGATGGCTTCACAGGTGAATTCTATCAAACATTTAGAGAAGAGCTAACACCCATCCTTCTCAAACTCTTCCAAAAAATTGCAGAGGAAGGAACACTCCCAAACTCATTCTACAAGGCCACCATCACCCTGATACCAAAACCAGACAGAGATACTACAAAGAAAAAGAAAATTACAGACCAATATCACTGATGAATATAGATGCAAAAATCCTCAACAAAATACTAGCAAACAGAATCCAACAACACATTAAAAGGATCATACACCATGATCAAGTAGGATTTATCTCAGGGATGCAAGGATTCTTCAATATATGCAAATCAATCAATGTGATACACCATATTAACAAATTGAAGAATAAAAACCATATGATCATTCTCAATAGATGCAGAAAAAGCTTTTGACAAAATTCAACACTGATTTATGATAAAACCTCTCCAAAATGTGGGTACAGAGGGAACCTACCTCAACATAATAAAGGCCATATATGACAAACCCACAGCAAACATCATTCTCAATGGTGAAAAACTGAAAGCATTTCCTCTAAGATCAGGAACAAGACAAGGATGTCCACTCTCACCACTATTATTCAACATAGTTTTGGAAGTCCTAGCCATGGCAATCAGAGAAGAAAAAGAAATAAAAGGAATCCAAATTGGAAAAGAAGAAATAAAACTGTCACTGTTTGCTGACGACATGATACTATACATAGAAAATCCTAAAGATACCACTAGAAAACTACTAGAGCTAATCGATGAATCTGGTAAAGTTGCAGGACACAAAATTAGTGCACAGAAATCTCTTGCATTCCTATACACAAACGAAGAAAGCTCAGAAAGAGAAATTAAGGAAACAATCCCATTCACCATTGCAACAAAAAGAATAAAATACCTAGGAATAAACCTACCTAAGGAGGTAAAAGACCTGTACTCAGAAAACTATAAGTCACTGATAAAAGAAATTAAAGATGACACAAGCAGATGGAGAGATATACCATGTTTGTAGATTGGAAGAATCAATACTGTGAAAATGACTATACTACCCAAAGCAGTCTACAGATTCAATGCAATCCCTATCAAATTACCAATGGCATTTTTTACAAAACTAGAACAAAAAAATCTTAAAATTTGTATGGAGACACAAAAGACCCTGAATAGCCAAAGCAATCTTGAGGGGAAAAAATGGAGCTGGAAGAATCAGACTCTCTGACTTCAGACTATACTACAAAGCTACAGTAATCAAGACAATATGGTACCAGCACAAAAACAGAAATATAGATCAATGGAACAGGATAGAAAGCCCAGAGATAAACCCATGCACCTATGGTCAACTAATCTATGACAAAGGAGGCAAGGATATACAATGGAGAAAAGAAAAGTCTCTTCAATAAGTGGTGCTGGGAAAACTGGACAGCTACATGTAAAAGAATGAAATTAGAACACTTCCTAACACCATACACAAAAATAAACTCAAAATGGATTAAAGACCTAAAAGTAAGACCGGACACTATAAAACAGAGGAAAACATAGGAAGAACACTCTTTGACATAAATCACAGCAAGATCTTTTTTGACCCATCTCCTAGAGTAATGGAAATAAAAACAAAAATAAACTAATGGGACCTAATGAAACTTAAAAGCTTTTGCACAGCAAAGGAAACTATAAACAAGACAAAAAGACAACTCTCAGAATGGGAGAAAATATTTGCAAATGAATCAACAAAAGATTAACCTCCAAAATATATAAACAGCTCATGCAGCTCAATATTAAAACAAAACAACCCAATCAAAAAATGGGCAGAAGACCTAAATAGACATTTCTCCAAAGAAGACATACAGATGGCCAAGAGGCAAATGAAAAGCTGCTTAACATCACTAATTATTAGAGAAATGCAAATCAAAACTACAATGAGATATCACCTCACACTGGTTAGAATGGGCATCATCAGAAAATCTACGAACAACAAATTCTGGAGAGGGTGTGGAGAAAAGGAAACCCTCTTGCATTGTTGGTGGGAATGTAAATTGATACAGCCACTATGGAGAACAGTATGAAGGTTCCTTAAAAAAACTAAAAATAGAATTACCACATGACCCAGCAATCCCACTACTGGGCATATACCCAGAGAAAACCATAATTCAAAAAGACACATGCACCCCAATGTTCATTGTAGCACTATTTACAATAGCCAGGTCACGGAAGCAACCTAAATGCCCATCGACAGATGACTGGCTAAAGAAGATGTGGTACATATATACAATGGAACTCAGCCATAAAAAGGGTCATTTGTAGAGACGTGGATGGACCTAGAGACTGTCATACAGAGTGAAGTAAGTCAGAAAGAGAAAAACAAATATCGTATATTAACGCATATATGTGGAATCTAGAAAAATGGTACAGATGAACTGGTTTGCAAGGCAGAAATAGAGACACAGATGTAGAGAACAAACGTATGGACACCAAGGAAGGAGAGCGGGGGAAGGGTGGTGGTGGTGGGCTGAATTGGGAGATTGGGATTGACATATTATACACCAACATGTATAAAATAGATAAATAAGAACCTGCTGAATAAAAATAAATAAATAAAACCAAAAAACCAAAAAAAGAAGTCACATCCGACTCCCACTCTACACTGTGTGCTTCCAGAGGGCAGGACTCACTATGTTCTACCTGTGTCCCAGAACCTAGAGCAATACCTTGTACTACCAGGCACCTAGTAATGGTTACTGAACTACACTGAGCTGAATGGAAGAGTTAAGGGAAGTACTAATGAAATGACTTTCCTGATTTAGCAACTTCAAATTATTTGGGGGTAAAAGACATTCAAATTAAAGTAATAAATGAATCCACACGCAGCCCCCAAACTGGACTGCACATGCAAGGCACACTCACCTGCCACCATGCTAGATTTCAGCCAGCCAGGAAGAAGTCTTCTACTGTCCCACGACTGCTTGACAATACAGCCTTAAAAAAAGGGGTGGTGTTGGGGGGGAATCCAAGAAACCAAACTGCTTCAAAGACACAGGTCTCACAAACAGATGACCTTCACTTATGGGTAAATGTCCTTTGCAGAGATCCCATTTCCCCTTCATTCTTTTTAGGAACAGAGGTCTCTACCTGCTGAGTTAGAGGAGGGCCCACGGTCTCTCCCAGCTATGAGGTCACACGGGCCTGTCCATTTCTCTACACTAGTGTGAAAATAATATTGCTTTATTTATTCCCCAAATAGTTAACCAGTGCATGGTTCCCAGCAGAGTCTTGGAGATGAGTGGCTCAGCGAATGTATCAATTGACTGGGAATGGCAAAGCTGAACACCAGCCTAGCTTTTTCCTGGAGAGCAGTCACGTTGCCAAGACTATGATGTCCTCCCAACGCACCCAAGGGCTCTCTCCTCAGGACCCCAGCTCTGATTCCCAGACTCCAGTACGGTCAAAAGATATTCCTGGGGATTTCCTGGATTGCCTAGGACTAGCAGGACCCACGGATGACCACTGGTTGACAAAAAAGTGTTTCTGTGGGAGAAGTGAACTTATTACCACCATCTGGGGTATCTGCCTTATAATGGAGTCCTTTCACATCATAAAGCTTTAAACCAAAGAACAACTCTAAATCAGACACATTAAGTTAGTCTCATTTCATCCATTAACTAAATATTTATCAAGAGCCCATTATGTTCAGAGCTGACCTTTCTTAAGGAAGGTATCAGTGGTATGTAGGGAGAGGTGCATTAGAACTTTTAAAAGGAATTTACAAAATGTTCTAAGATGAATAAAATCACTCTGTCTTCCCATTAAAGAAAGAACCAGACAGGAAGAGAGGAGGTCCTGGGAAGAGGGTGGTTATGCACATGTCCCTGCCTCCTCCTTCCTCCCTGCTCTTTCTGGAATAATCCACCAGCCACAGCAGCCAGGCTGCTGGGGCAGAAGGTGCATCCACCACTTTCTCAAAGATCTTGGGGCTGAGACTGATAACAGAGGAAACAAACAAACAAAAGTGTAAGGTTTTTTCCCCTTTAACATCCTGCAGGAGCCAAGGCACCAGCAACAAAGAACAAGATTTCCTTGTGGGGGCTCAGCGGTCAGAAGCTGATGAAGGATTTCAGGAGTCCCATCTGTGCAAACATGGGCAATTCTGTTCAGTGAGAAAAGGGTGGTTTGCTTAAGAACCAAAAGAAAATAAAGCTAGACTCCTTTATCACATTATATGCAAAAGGAAATCCCAGATGTGGACATTTAAATTTCTTTTTAGCTTGCAGGATCTTAGTTCCCTGACCAGGGATTGAACCCGGGCCCTCAGCAGTGAAAGCGCGGAGTCGTAACCACTGGACTATGAGGGAATTCCCTAAATATATTTTAAAACCTATAAAATATCAGAAAAAATTTTAGAATAGTATTTGTACAATGTTGGAGTGGGTAAAAACTTTCCTAAGCAAGCCAGGAAATCTAGATGCAAAGGAAAAGAGAGACAGTAGACTTCTTCAAAGTGAAAACAAATCAGATGACAGAGAGACAACAGTAACAGAGTCTAGACCAGTGGCTCTCGACCAGGGGTGATTTTTGCCCCACTCCTCCAAGGGACATGTGGCAATGTCTGGAGGCAGTTTTGGCTGTGAAGGGGCAGGGCTTGGGGATACTTCTAAGCATCCTATAATACACAGGACAGACCTCCCACAACAAGGAATTATCTGGTCCCAAATGTCAGTGGTGCTGAGGTTGAGAACAACTGCTCTAGAAAATGAGAGTTTAGGAAAAACATATTGGCAACTCAAATGACAGACAAGGTGATAAAAGCAAAGTCGAACAACCCACTTCATAAATGGGCACATAAACTGGCTATTCAACAGAAGAGGAAGATCAAAGGACAACAGGCTCACAAGGATACGGTCAATTTCATAGGAGGCTGAGTCTGGAAAGCGCAAATCAAAGCTGCAGTAACATACCACTACTCACTCATCACCCTGGGACCCCCCCACAAAAATTAAATTAGTAGTAACAAACCAGGCTGGTGAAGGCCTGGGGAAAGAATGTGCTCATATGCTGCTTGTGAGAAATGTAAATCTCAACAAGCTTTGGGGATTGCCATTTAGTGATATCTGCTAAAATTTCAAGTAAACACACCCTTCCAACCCAGAAATTCCAATTTCGGGAATCCATGCTACACAGCTTAAAAGCACCAACACATTAAAAACAACAGCAGCAACAAAGACCCAATGCAGCCAAAAATAAACAAACAAATAAATAAATATATTTTTAAAAATCTTATTAAAAAACAACAACCTGGCAGCAATCTAAGTGTCAATGAGTAGGGAAGAGCTGAATCACACACGTGTTTGACTATTGTGTATCTAATAAAAACATGAGCTAGGACTTCCCTGGTGGTGCAGTGGTTAAGAATCCGTCTGCCAATGCAGGGGACATGGGTTTGAGACCCGGTCCAGGAAGATTCCACATGCTGCGGAGCAACTAAGCCCGTGCACCACAACTACTGACCCTGAGCTCCAGAGCCCGCAAGCCACAACTACTGAGCCCGTGTGCCACAACTACTGAAGCCCACATGCCTAGAGCCTGTGCTCTGCAACGAGAAGCCACTGAAATGAGAAGCCCGTGCACTGCAACAAAGAGTAGCCCCTGCTCGCCACAACTAGAGAAAAGCCTGGGTGCAGCAATGAGGATCCAATGCAGCCAAAAATAAACAAATAAATAAATAAATTTATTTATTTAAAACAAAAAACCATGAGCTAGATCTCTATCTATAGACCTGAAGGACTCCACATCATGTAGTAACGGAAAAACGCAAACTGCAGGGTAATGTGTATCATACGATCACATTTTTTGTAAAGACAAAAACGCAAAACCCTTACCTATGTGTCTGTGTAAGCACTGAGAAGGGAGGAGGGACACACAGGCCCTGGGTACCTCAGAGGGATGGGAATGGCTGAGGGAGGAACCATAACTCCTCTAGACAGTTATGCATCTCCTCACTTCTTACAGTGAGCATGTGATTAAAAACAATATACGAGTTTTAAAAAGGACCAAAGGAAAAATAACAATATAAAGAAGGAAAATGATCAAAGCATTCTGGATAACAGCACATGTTTTATGGCTCCTAGAAGAACAGAAGGAACAGTAGGTTTCCTTTGGAAGCGGCTGGATGGCTTACGGGTCCTCAGACCTTGGCCACACCTAGGCCCCAACTAGACACGGAAGAAGGTTGGGTGGGGGCTTCCTAATTCAGTGAGAGCAGTTGGGGGAAGGATCCCAAAGTGCCCACTACTCAGAGCCTGGCCTGGGCCACCTAGAAGGATGTTTCTCATAACTGAGACCAATTTGAAAAAAATCGTTTGTTTGAATGATCTGGATAAATATCAATACCTCCGACTTCTTTTCAGTTGGGAGAGATACGAAATTCTCTTAAGAGGATGGAGACCATATTTCCATTACTCTATCTGCCCACTCACAGCATGGTAAGCACTCAAAAGACTGTCCAGTGATCTTGTTTGAAGGACCAGATTCTGCACAGTAAGATCCTGCTTGTGACCTGGTGAAACGCCCCGAAGTAAAGGTCACATGGGCATGAAAGCCTCAGCTGGGTGGGGGCAGCCCGCAATGAACTCTCCCACTAGCTAGCGAATGGTGGCGCTGTCACCAGATACTCCTGCTTATGAAGCAGGCCGAGGAGAGGCTTCTGATGGTTAACAGCTTAGCCGAGGGGCGATACCATGACACAGGCCAAAGTCTCTCTACCTGCCCTCGGACTTTTCACTGCCTGGCCCTGGGGAGTATAGTTACGATACACCTTTGTGAGTGCCTACAGGTTAAGTGCTAGCGGGCAGATGGTAGTAAAGGAGATCCAGTTGCCACCCACTAAGAGAACGTTATACTAGAGTAGAATATATAAGCGCCCAATTCAAATTCAAAGTGAACACTTAGGGCCCTAAATTACATGTGACCTTTGAGGTCTTGTTTGCTGGGCAGTGGTTACGCTCATGCGTCAGATCAGGCAACTCTAGGTTCGAATCTGCACTCCATCATTCCCTTGTGGTTACTTGACCTCTTTGAACCTGTTTCCTCATCTGTAATCCACAGCCTGGTTGTGAGAATGTGACACACTTAAAGCACTCAGCACAGATCAGGCACTTTAGCACCTAAGGATGGGTAATTGTCACTATTGCCACCACCATCACGACGATCGATCAGAACAACGACCCCATATTACACACGGCTTGGGTTCCAGGCGGTGGGCACCTGGCAGCCTGACCTGTTTATTTGTGGGGTGGGGAGGGAAGATGGGCTTGGATGTGCCCTTACTCTCGGTAGGGAGCAGGTGGCGCAGGCAGGGTGGAGCGGTCCCGGCTGAGGGCTGTGCAGGGGCGGGAACGAGAGGGATGTGAGGTGGGGATCAGGTGACAGGCAGGTGAGGATCGAACCCATCTCGTGTCCAGGCCTACCCCCCCAGCCCCCGGGCCCCACGTACCCACAGCGCGATGCCCAGGACCAGCACCGTACAAAACTATCACCAGGACGTCCAGGGTACTACTGGCGGTGAAGACATGAGCAGTCCAGGCGAAGCCATACCACGGGAAGCCCATGGGGGCGCGCCCGGGCGGGCGAGCGCCGCGGGCTGGCGAGCGCCGCGGGCTTCCGGGAAGCGGCAATGGCTTCCGTGGGGCTCCAGGGGCGCGGCCGCGGGGAACTCTGGGAACAGCCCCGGGGCAGCCTGGGAGCTCCGGGCAGGCCTTGCGCGGCCCAGTTCCCGCCTTCGGGGCTCCGCTGCACGAAGGCCGCCGCCATCACCGCCAGTCCCAGCACAACGCCGTCCTTTTGGCGGTCGGAATCGCTTTGCCCTGGACGGAGAGCTGGTCGCGGCGTGGGTCTGAGTCGAGGCTACCGGGGCAGCATCAGTACCCGTGTCTTTACGAACGAACCACGTGAAACCTGAGGCGTCAGAAACCAGCAATACCCCTCCTGTCTTTGTCATTTCGAAATTTTGTGCATTGTGGGTTTGGGGCATTGATTTGGATTTAGTAAACTATTGCATTCGAATATTATGTATCCCGAGTCCTGAGTTTCCTTGGTGCCCTCTCCCCTTAAATTTTGCGCCAAGGAAAGTGCCTCGCTTGCCTCACCCTAATCATGGCCCTGGTTGGACCAACTGGTTACAGAGGCTCCTCAGTTTTCTGCACTTTGATCTTTCATAGGTGATGTGTGAATTTTCAGTCTGGGCCAAGCCTTACTCTCCTTGGTGTGCTTCTCTGCTGAGTTGTTAGAAATCTTGGTCAATAATACTAGTAACAATAATAATAGATAACAGTTATATAGCTCTTGCTAGGTGCCAGACCTACTTCTTTTTTTTACTTTCCGAACTTGTTTTTTATTGATATAGTTGAATTTTACAACAGTGTCATAAAATACTATAAACAGAGCCTTCAGATAAACAAACAAAAACTAATCTAAATATATTAACCAGGGACTTCTCTGGTGGTCCAGTGGTTAAGAATCCGCCTTCCAAGGCAGGGGACGCAGGTTTGATCCCTGGTCAGGGAACTAAGATCCCACATGCCGCGGGGCAACTAAGCCTGCGCGCCTCAACTACTGAGCCTGTGTGCCTCAACTAGAGAGCCTGCGTGCGGCAAACTACAGAGCCCACACACTCTGGAGCCTGTGCACCACAACTAGAGAGAAGCCCACGTGCTGCAATGAAGAGCCCATGTGCCACAACTAAGACCTGACACAGTCAGGCAAAAAAACCTTAAAAAAAAAATTAACCAGATTAAAGAAGGCAAAAAATCCAGTGATAAACACATTAAATAATAATATGCTAATGGTGTCTAATTTACCCACTATCGGTTCTTTACATTGTCACAAAAACAGTAAACATCAATTTGAAGTTTGGTGAATGGACTTGATTCCTGATTTATATTAAGATACGATATACCCTTCGCAGGTATATGTACTTTGTGTGTATTAACCCATTTGATTCTCCTAATAAGCAGTCAGTCTGACCACAAGGCAGGAGGCTTGCAGCTGGTCAGAAGTCTATGTTCTCAGCCTCCTGAGCAGAATTCCGTGTCCTAGTTTAGTTCAGTGCTGTCCAAGAGAAATATAATGTGAATCACGGATGTTATTTTTTTTCTACCTTCATTGAGATATGACTGACAAATAAAAGTTGTCTATTTAAGGTGTACAATGTAATGTTTGATACAGGTATACACTGTGAAATAATTACTATAATCAAGCTAATTCCTCAGTTGCCATTTTTTTTGTGTGTAGTGAGAATGCTTGAGATCCCTCTTAGCAAATTTCAAGTATACAATACATTATTATTGACTATAGTCACCATGCTGCACATTAAGTCTCTAGAACTTATAACTGAAATTTGTACCCTTTGATTAGTATCTCCCCTTTTTCTCCACACTTTTGCTCCTGATAACCACCCTTCTACTCTCTGTTACTAGGAGTGTTTTTGTTTGTTCGTTTTGTTTTTTTAAGATTTCACATGTAAGTGAGATCATGCAATATTTGTCTTTCTGTGTCTGGTTTATTTCACTAAGCATAATGTCCTCCAAGTTCATCCGCGTTTTTGTAAATGGCAGGATTTCACATTTTTGCATCCATTCATCTGTCCATGGACACTTAGGTTGTTTCCGTATCTTGGCTACTGTACATAATGCTGTAATAAACAAGAGGGTATAGATATCATGTTGAGATAGTGATTTTATTTTCTTTGGATGTATCCCCAGAAGTGGGACTATTGGATCATAGGATAGTTCCATTTTTAATGTTTTGAGGAAACTCCATGCTGTTTTCCATAGTGGCTGCAACAATTTACATTCCAATCAACAGCGTACTGGTATTCCCCTTTCTCCACGTATTTGCTGACACTTGTTATCTTTTGACTTTTTTGTTAATAGCCATCCTAACAGGTGTGTGGTGGTATCTCATTGTGATTTTGATTTACATTTTCTTGGTGATTAGTGATGTTGAGCATCTTTTCATATCCCTGTTGACCATTTGTATGTCTTCTTTGGAAAAATGTCTTTTTAGGACCTTTGCCTAATATTTAATTGGGTTGGGTTTTTTTGCTATTGAGTTGTATGAGTTCCTTATACATTTTGGATATTAACCCCTTATCAGATTTATGGTTTGCAAATATTTTCTCCCATTCTGTAGGTTGCTTTTTCATCTTGTTGATTGTTTCATTTGCTATAAAAATTAAAATTTTCCAGTAGCCACATTAAAAAAGTAAACAGGTGGAATTAATTTAAATAAATTTATTAATAGTTAAGCCAATATGTCCAATAAGCCAAAATATTAACATTATAATATACGATCAATGTAAAAACTGTTGGGATATTTTATATTCTTTTTTTCCACATTAAGTCTTTGAAATCTGGTGTATATTTTACAGCACATCTCAATTTACATGCTAACTTTTCATTAGAAATACTTGATTTGTCTTTAGATTTAATAAAATTCACAGTTGAAAAAAATAGATTCACCTACTAAGTTGTTCTAAATATACTTGAAAGTTTTCCAGTAGCTGAATATAGTACCAAAATTTACTTTTCCCTTAAGTCAATGATAAAACTAGTTCATCTTTTTAGAAGAATTGATCTGATTTTGAAGCAAAAGACTATCAGTTTCGAAATTATGTCTTTCCAAGTTAAGTAATTCACTAACTCTTGTTGTTGACTCAATATTACTAACATCGAATTCAGAGGCATGGCATAATTTGAAAAGCATTTCTAAATTGATCAATATTGCAAAGCATTCTTCAAATTTTTCTTGGATTTTTTTTGCCACCAATTATATAACATGGCCAGTTAAAATTAAAATCTTTGACATACTGACTCATGTTAGGAGAGTTGTAAAATTATTATTATTGATTCGTATTATGAAGTTTTGATTTCAACGTAAATTCTTATACTTGGGTAGCTAGGTTACAAATAAGCTTTTCCTTTCTTTTGACTATTCAAATTTTGCTCATTCTTATACGGTGTGTATTAGTGAGAAATATAAGTACAGACTAACATTTTTGGGTCTTTGATTATTGAATATTCAACAAACATTCCTCTTGTTTAAGAAAATCTTGAATTGCAGCTGACATTACAGTAATTCTTTGTAAAATTTCCCATACTTGGCCAATGGGCATTGGCAAAAGCACATCGTTAAATTCATCACCTATTTCTTTCAACAGTTCCATAACATGGTGATGATTTGTATTATTTGCACATATACACTGAGTGATTTAAACAATGGTACCCATCCATGATGTTTTACATAAAGTCTGCTATAAAAACTAAGCACAAAATTTTATATGTATCACACAATTGAATGAAGCAAGGGAAACTCCATTAAATCTGGAGTTTTAACCTGAACATAGGTAGAACAGTGTCTGTCATGATATCAATAAAAAAACTATTTTTTCCCATATTTAGCTGAAATTCTTCTTTGATAAATGTCAAAGGTTTAAAAGATCTGTGTCACAAGTTCAATCTTTTAGGTCACTAATTGGCAACATTTCTTCATAGGTTTGGATGTCCTTTGATACAAAAAGTATTCAAAATATTAACTGGGTAGGGCCTCACATGACTCAAATAAAGCTACAGAGAGGTACTTGTGAATTGTCAAATTTCAAATCCATTCATCTTTGGTATCGTTGGAAAGACCTTGTATTCTATGGGCAATTGTTTTGAGGCTTAATTTAAAAATCTTTCACTTTTTGTAAAATATCTTTTTTATAGCATTTTCCTCATAATTTTCTAACAGATTTCCACAACTGAAATAATTCCTTTTGTCATCTTTCCATCTAAGTTGTTTTTCTTTTTAGTGTAAGAATCCAAGCTGTTTTAAAGCTGGCCAAAGTTACAAACTCAAATTCTGTTAAAAATCATTACAATTGGTTTTGGACATTTATTTCTGATTCCAGGCAACTAATTTTATAATTTTTTCTTAACCACTGAGAGGGAACATTTTTTAATATCAAATTCACTATGTAGTGGTTAAAAATTTGTCTTAATATTGTTCACTTTATTATCTTTATTTTTTACACACCCAACAAATAGGTCTACCATACCATGATGCATAAACATTATGTCCTTTAGATGAATTGATTCCTTTGTTGTTATGAAATGACCCCTTTTGTACCTGGCAATATTCTTTGCTCTGAAGTCAATTTTTATTTTATTTATTTAATAAATTTATTTATTTTATTTTTGGCTGTGTTGGGTCTTTGTTGCTGCGTGCAGGCTTTTCTCTGGTTTCAGGGAGCAGGGGCTACTCTTCATTGGGGTGCGCAGGCTTCTCACTGTGGTGGCTTCTCTTGTTGTGGAGCACAGGCTCTAGGAGCGCTGGCTTCAGTAGTTGCAGCATGCAGGCTCAGTAGTTGTGGCTCGCAGGCTCTAGAGCGCAGGCTCGGTAGTTGTGGCGCACAGGCTTAGTTGCTCCGCAGCATGTGGGATCGTCCTGGACTAGGGCTCGAACCCGTGTCCCCTGCATTGGCAGGAGATTCTTAACTATTGTGCCACCAGGGAAGCCCCAATTTTTATGTTAATATAACTACTTCAGCTTTCTTTTGTTTGGTGTTAGCATGGTATACCTTTTTCTATCATTTTATTTTTAACCTATTTGTACAGTTTAATTTAAAGTATATAGATTTCTTATAGCTAGTATATAGTTGGGTCCTGCTTTTATTTAATCATATAATCTTGACTTTTAATTAGCACATTTAGACTACTTACATTTAATGTGAATATTAGTGTGGTGGTGTTTCAATATATCATCATGCTATTTGTTTTCTATTTTCTTTTTTTGGTTCTTTTTTGTATTAATTGATGTGTGTGTGTGTGTGTGTGTGTGTGTGTGTGCCTGCATGCATGTATGTATGTGATTTCATTTCATCTCCTTCATTGGCCTATTAACTATAATGTCTTGTGTTATTTTGGTGGTTGCTTTAGGGCTTATAGTATACATCTTCAATTTAACCCAGCATACCCAGCATATTATTCCATATCACATACAATATAAGACCTTTACAATAGTATACTTCCGTCTCTCCCCTCCTAGCCTTTGCAATATTGTTGTCATATATTGTTATAAATTTTACATTTTAATTTATAAATGTACTATTTCTTTTTTAAACAACTTATCATCCTTTAAAGAGATTTAAATAATTTAAAAAGTCTTTATATTTACCCATATCGTTACCATTTCTAGCTAATGGTAATGTTCCAGACACAAGCCCCTTGTCGGACATATGATTTGGAAATATTTTTCCCATTTGGTGAGTTGTCTTTTAATTCTCTTGACGGTATCTTTGAAGCACACAAGTTTTAAATTTTGATGAAGTCCCATTCATTTATTTTTTTTCTTTTGTTGTTTGTGCTTTTGGTGTCCTATCTAAGAAACCATTGCTGAATCTAAGGTCACAAAGATTTACTTATATGTTTTGGGTTTTTTTTTTGGTCTGCGCCACATGGCTTGTGCAATCTTAGTTCCCCAACCAGGGAGTGAACCCCAGGTCATGGCAGTGAAAGCCCTGAATCCTAACCACTAGGCCACCAGGGAACTCCCATATTTTTTTTTTAAGAGTTATAGTTTTAGCTCTTACATTTAGACTCTTGACATATTTTGAATTAATTTTTTATATGGTGTGAGGTAGGGGTTCTGACTTAATTATTTTGTGTGTGGATATACAGTTTTCCCACCACCATTTGTTGAAAAGACTATTTTTCCCCATTGTATGGGCTTGGCTCCCTTATAAAAAATCAACTGACCATAGAAATACAGGTTTATTTCTGGACTCTTTATTGTGTTCCATTGATTTGTACATCTATCCCTCTGTCAAAACCCCATTGTCTTGATTATGGTTGCTTTGTAGTAAGTTTTAAAACAGGGAACTTTGAGTGCTTCAACTTTGGTTTTTATTTCCCAAGATTGTTTTGGCTACTCTGGGTCCTTTGAGGTTCCATATTATTTTTAGGATCAGCTTGCTAATTTTGCAGAGAAGCCAGTTGGGATTCCTATAAGGATTGGGTTGAATCTGTAGACCACTTTGGAGAGTATTCTCATTTTATCAGTATTAAGTCTTCCAATCCATGAACAGAAGATATATCTCCATTTATTTAGATCTTCTTTAATTTCTTTCCATAGTGTTAGCCATTTTCAGAATACAAGTCTTGCACTACATTTGTTAAATTTATTTCTAAGTATTCTACTCCTTTTGATGTTATTGTAAATGGGATTATTTTTTTAGTCTCATTTTTGGATAGTTCATTGCTAGTGTATAGAAATACAATTGAATTTCCCCCCCAGCTTTATTGAGATATAAGTGACGAATTAAAATTATATATATTTAAGGTACACAATATGGTGTTTTGATATACATATACATTGTGAAATGATTACCACAATCAAGCCAATTAATCTATCCATCTCCTCACATACTTATACATTTTTGTGATAAGAACATTTAAGATCTGTTCTCTTAGCAAATTTCAAGTATACAATGTAGTATTACTAACTACAGCCATCATTCTATATGTTAGATCACCAGAACTCATTCATCTTGAATAACTGAACCTTTGTACCCATTTGTGCCCTCACAAGTGATTTTTGTCTATTGATCTTGGATCCTGCAACCTTGCTGAACGTGTTCATTAGCTCTAGTCGTGTTTCTGTTTATTCCTTAGGGTTTTCTATGTATAAGGTCACATCACCTTCCCTCTCCATCTGGATGCCTTTTCTTTCTTTCTGTGGCCTGATTGCCCTGGCCAGAGCCTCTCTTCCTGACCACAGCCATCGGATAAGCGTCATTAATTGCAGCTGATTGCTCCGTCGTCTCAACAATGTCCTGGGGCATCAGTTGGTTCACAGGCTGGTCCAATTAAACCTGGGCTCTTTTGCAGGGATTGTGTTTGAGGTCAGTGTTTGAGATTTGTTCTAATCCCTTTTTAGTTGTCCCTTTTCCTGATTCTCTCTGGTAAATTAGTGGCCTGTGATTCAGCTTATATCTAAAGACACTACCAGTCTCCTTTTAATTGTTTTTCACCACAAACTCAATAGTTTTGAATATTCTCACAGCCTGTTGCAAATAAAGTTAGCTCATTTATGGAAGGGCTTAGAGCACTTTATTTTGTCCCACCTCTCTCCCTGGAAAAAATCTCTGAGCCACAGCTCTGGGTGTCTTCTCTCTGAATGACAACCCTGTTTTAGGATCTGGCAGTCATGAGGGCACCTTTGATCTTCTTGGCTTACTTCTTCCAGCATGGAATCCCCACTTTACAAATGAGCTGGGCGAGGCTGATAGGTGTCCCAGTGTTTTCAGTGTGCTGCCTCCAAGGCAGAGCCTCTGTGTCACAAACCATACTCTCCTGGAATTTAGCCACTGCAACAGGTAGCTGGGGTGTGGGAGGGGGGGATGAAAAGTGCTGAAGACTGCTCCTCTCAGTAAGATGCCACCTTGACCTGGAGCTGGGTGGGGAGGGTGCCATGTGTTCTTTCTGTATCTACATGGAGTAGAGGTGCCTTCATAGTGGGCTGGGAGGGGGGAGGAAGGAAACAGGTCATGAGTGAAATGCTACAGACTCTCACTGCTCTTGCCAGTTTTAATAGACTTCTTGAATAAATCTTTCATTTTTTCTATGCCCTTAGACTCATTTCCAGAGACACTGAATTTATAGAGACTTTAAATATATATAAATAGTATATTATTTCTTAAAATTTATACATATAAATTAAAAATATGTATAAATAATAGACATAAATAAATGTATGTATATATTATTATAAATATGTAACTATGAACATATACTTATGCATTATGTAAATATATAATTATAAACAAATTAATTTATATATTATAAACATGTAACTATAAACATATAAATATATTTGTATTTATAAATATGTAATTCTAAATATATAAATAAATACATTTAAATATTATAATAAATATATAAATTAAAAAATAACTGTCGCCACTTCTGCTGGGGGTGGGTCTATGGAGGTCTTCCTGTTGCTGTTCCAGAAGTGGGATTGTCCGCCTCCTAAACTGGCTTTTGAAACTCTAGAAGTGGACACACAGCTGGTGCTTACAGAACTCACTGCAGGAAGACTTGCGGAGAGATGCCCCTAGTGAGTCAAACCTACCTTGTTTTTAATTAATTTTTTTTTTTGCCTGGTCACACATTAGTTCATAGACTAAAACTCCTGTTACCTTGAATTCTAACTTTCTGAGCCCTTTGGGGTAAAGAGCACTGGTAACCTCAGGCCACCTCCCATCCCCATCTCCCACTTCTCTCTGGAAGGTGTCTTCATCTTGGTTTTCACTTTCAGATCAGCGACAGCAACTGTTTGGAAATGACCTCTGTTTCTCAGCCACCTTTGGATGCTGTATTGTGTCAATGAGGGTCGAGTCAGGACACAAACCCCACCACTTATTTGAAGCAGAAATGTTTACTATAAAGAGTAGATAACTCGGGACTTCCCTGGTGGCGCAGTGGTTAAGAATCCGCCTGTCAATGCAGGGGACACGGGTTCGAGCTGGGGTCCGGGAAGATCCCACTTGCAGCGGAGCAAGTAAGCCCGAGCACCACAACTACTGAGCCTGAGTTCTAGAGCCTGCAAGCCACAACTACTGAAGACCGTGCACCTACCTAGAGTCTGTGTTCCTCAACAAGAGAAGTCACCGCAATGAGAGGCCCCCGCTCGCCACAACTAGAGAAAGTCTGCGTGCAGCAACGAAGACCCAACTCAGCCAAAAGAAAAAAAAAAGAGTAGATAACTCATGAAAAGGGAAACAGAGGACTGAGAGGCTCACTCATGTCCTACCTGCCACCTCTAGGCAGAGGGAGGCTGGACAGTGAAGGGACTCACACAGGCTGAGACTCAGACCTTTCCCAAGAGGGTGTGACTTTGCAGCGATGTGCAGCCTGCCAGAGGCAAAGCCACGTGCCACAGGACGTGGCCAGAGGTGGGCCTTGGAAGTGCCACCACTGTGGAGGGCCTTGGGGGGGCGGCGCTGCCCAGGTCTGCAGGGTCAGCAGCCCCCCAGGTGGGGAGACTTGGTCTGAGGACACAGTAGGAGCTGGTCTGCAGAAATGGCAGCTGGGGATTTCTGCTTTTGAATTAATTTTGAATTAGTTTGAATTAATAAACTTTCCCCCCATTGCCCCTCCAGGGATCTGGAAAATGGAGGCCTGGGCTAAACAGAAGCTTTCTAGAAGAATACACTATTGCAAGGATTCAAAGACAAACCTCTGGTGGTCAGAAATCTGTGGGGTATTGCGGTGGATTAGCGTAATGGTTTTGCTATTGTTACAGAACCAGGTTTTGTTTGTTTGTTTGTTTTTTTCCCAAAGTGCAGCAGGCCAAAACGCTTAAACAACCAGAGGTTTGCAGCAAAGAGAGGGTTTATCCTTAAGGCAGCCAATGAGGAGACCAGAGAACACTCTCAAATCTGCCTCCGTGAAAGCAAGGGGCTGGGTGTTTACAGGATGGAGAACCAAGCAGTAGGACAGTGCGGTCTGAGGCGTGGTGGGGGGAAACGATTGGAAAAAGGAGCAGGGACTGTGGTTCTGCGCAGGTGTAACCAACTCCCGGCCTCTGCACGCTCACAGCACGATCTGGGGGCGGACTTTTTACGGAGCAGACCCTCGCGCACGCCTAGTGGGAGGGTCAGGGGTGTCCCATCCAGTCTTAGCCAGCTCAGCTCCAACTAGATGCAGCTGACTCTCAGTTTCTAGAAAACAACCAGGGCAGATATTTTATCTTTTGGGCTCCGTGCTTGGAGGACATGCAAGTCTTAAAACGGCCTTGATTAGTGACGGCAGGTGGAATGGATTTGACTAATCATGACCCACAGTTTCACTATCTCAGGGGCTGCCCTCATCCCCCACCTATCCTACCGTGGGTGGGGGCATAGGTGCTGAGATCTGGGACATACTTACGCTAAACAGTCGGTCAGGGTTGCTGAGCAGACCCGGGGCCATCCTCACACCAATCACTGGCTCCTCTGCTCAGTAAAAGGGAAGGAAAGCGGGAAAACAGGGCGGCGGTTTCTGGCCGCTGTGGCCTTGCGCGTTCCTCCAGCACCCTCTGCTGGCATAGCCATGCATTGCAACCGCTGGCCAAACCTCGGCGTCCGGATCTCACCCTCTCCCCAAAATGAGGGACACCTGCTCCCAGGAGTCATTGTATCCACAGCCAACTGTGTTAATTCCTCTTGAAACTCAGTCACAGTTCCACTGAATATTCTGCGGACCTCCAACAACTCCTACATAAAATAGTACTGAGAAGAAAAGAAAACGTGTTTGATAAATACAAATACACACACAATAAGGAGCAAAGAAAAAAAGACGCAAAGTCACCGCCGTTCTTTTTCATCGGTCATGAATAGGGTTGCTAGGTAAGATACAGGATGCCCGGACAGTGAATAATTTTTTAGTATAAGTGTGTTCCAAATATTGCGGGGTACATACTTATGCTGAAACTATTATTCGTTGTTTTTCTGAAATTCAAATCTAGTCTACATTCGTTTTTACAAGTTTTGAGCGGCAGCCCCTGCAGCCTGGATGGGATTGGGCGGTCTCTGGCGCTCTCTAGCGTTGAAAGGTCTCAGCCTGGTGTTTTGAGGTAGCTGGCAGGTCTTTTATTTGTGATGTCTGACCAGGTGAGTATGATCCTCCTTTACAAGGAAGCACGTTTGGAGCTTATTAGCTGAGGGGCAGAGCAATCAGCCTGCATCGTGCCCAGAGGCAACCATTTATCCTGGGGAAAATGTCAGGAAGATATCACCTAGACCTGGAGCTGGGTGGGGAGGGTGCCCTGTGTTCTTTCTGCACCTACTTGGGGTGGAGGTGCCGTCGTGTTGGGCTGGGAGGGGGGAGGAAACAGTTCATAGGTGAAATGTTACAGACTCTCACTGCTCTTGCCAAGTTTTAGTAGACTTTCTTGAATAAATATTACATTTTTTTTGTATGCCCTTAGGTCTGTTTCCAGAGACTTTAAATATATAGAGAGAGACTTTAATGATATTTAAAGACTTTAAATATTTATATGTAAAGACTATGTGTGCTTCCTTGGTGGCGCAGTGGTTAAGAATCTGCCTGTCAATCCAGGGGACACGGGTTCGAGCCCTGGTCCAGGAAGATCCCACATCTTAGCTGACGCAGAGCAGCTAAGCCCATGCGTCACACTACTGAGCCTGCGCTCTAGAGCCTACGAGCCACGACTACTGAAGCCCATGCGCCTAGAGCCTGTGCTCCACAGCAAGAGAAGCCACCGCAATGAGAAGCCCACGCACCGCAACAGAGCAGCCCCCACTCTCAGCAACCAGAGAAAGCCCGCGTGCAGCAGCGAAGACCCAATGCAGCCAAAAATTAAATAAATGAATAAATAAATAAATTTATAAAAAGACTATATTATTTCTCAAAATATATACATAAATTTAAAATTATGTATTATTTAAAATACATAAATTTAAATTTATGTATTATTAAAATACATAAATTTAAAATTAATATATAAAACCAATATATGTATATATTATAAATACACGATTATAAACATATAATATATTTATATATTATCATAAATACATAATTATAACAAACATATATTATAATAAATATAAATATATTTATAAATATATATCTAAACATAGATATATTGTATATTATAAATATATAATTATAAACATATAAATAAATACATTTAAATGTTATTATAAATACAGAAATTTAAAAAATAATTTTCACCCCTTTGGCTGGGGTATGGGTCTGTGGAAATCTTCGTGTTGCTGTTCCAGAAGTGGAACCCTCCCCCCTCCCGAACTGGCTTTTGAAATAACTGGGAAAGAAATGAAATGTATAAGAATTGGGAAGATAGCAGCAAAACTGTCATTCTTCACAGATAAGTTTAAGTATGTAGCAAGTCCCACAGAATGTAGATAAATTAACAGAATCTATAAAAAATTGTAGCAAATTTAGCAGGTCCAATTTCAAATATAGAAACTTACTGCATCTCTATATAACAGCAAATGAATAGAGAATAGCATTTAAGAAGGATACATTTTACAATTGCATTAAAAATATCAGTTTATAGAGAACAGACTTGTGGTTGCCAAGGGAGAGGGTGAGTAGGGGAGGGAGGAAATGGGAGTTTGGGATTAGCAGAGGCAAACTAGTATACATAGGATGGATAAACAACAAGGTCCTACTGTACAGCACAGAGAAATATCCTGTGACAAACCATCATGGAAAAGAATAAGAAAAAATATATGTATGTACTGAGTCACTTTGCTGTACAGAAGAAATTAACACAATGTTCTAAATCAACTACATTTCAATAAAATCTCAAAAAACTTTATATAAGTTTACTAGGGATGAATCTAAAGACATGCCCAAGTCATTTGTTTATGGTGAAAATTCTACATACAACTTCATTGAGAATTATTAAAACCTGTTAATGAGAGAGAGAGAGAGGATATTTATGGATTGAAAGATTCAATGTGGTAAAGATGCCAGTTTCCCCCAAATTGATTGGCAAATTCCCCCAGAACTGGTTCAAGGTGCAGAATTCCTGTACCTTTTTTAGGGAGCAGAAGCCAAAGAGCCGATTCTAATTAAGAGACGCTCAGATCCTCTTGACAGAGAGGAGCGCTCTCCTTCTTCCTGGTCACCTGGGCAGTTTCAAGGTCATGGCCAGAAGGACTTGGTTCCCTGCGTCGCCCACTCAGATTTCTCCCTCTCTGTCTGAAGAGGCGACCTGGGTGGGGGTCACCTCATGGGCACACCCGTCCCAGCTTCAGCCCAGAGAGTAGGGACCGGGAGGGGCTCCCTGTGCCCTGCGGGTGTCGCCCCGCCCCGTCTCCTCTAACCTGGGCCCTCCTGCCTCCCCCTCCTCGGCCGCCAGGGGTCGCTGTCCCCTCATTGGAAGCGCAGGGGGACCCACAGCGACCACCCAGAGGAAGGGGTCCCAGATGGCGGGGCTCAGGGACCTGCGAGTGACTCCCGTGGACCTCGCCCGGGTTCTCACTTAACCCCATGGGGGAGGTGCACCGCTGGGGACAACGTCCAGGGGCCACAATCCAAGCAGTGGCGCAGATGCAGGACCGGGCTTGGCTGTCCCCGGGGCTGTGAGTCCGGCTGCCACAGGTCGCAGACGCTGTGTCCCCGCAGCTCCAGGTGGGCGTGTGCCCTCCAGGAGTGCTGACCGCACACCAGGGATGCACAGGGCCCCCTGGGCCGTGTCTGTGAGGGGAGGATCGAACTGCCCAATGTCCATCCGCGCAGACTGGCTGGCATCTGCCGTGTCCACACGCTGAGCCATCTGCCTCCCCCTGCTTGACTGGTTGGATCCCAGTCCCAGAGATGTATGTGCAGGAAGTTAGAAGGAGCAGGTATGGCGGCATGATATCGTCCAGGTACCTTTGAAAACGTGGACAAATTTTAAGGTGCTCAGCCTGCTCTGCAAGCACCCGAGGGCCCTGCTCCCTCCCCTGTCCCCTTCCTTGGATCAGGCTACACTGACCTCCTTGCTGTTCCTGCAACAGACATATGACCCCAGGGCCTTTGCACTTGCTGTCCCTTCTGTCAGGACCACTCCTCCCCAGGCATCTCCCGGGGGTCCCCTCCTTCATTCAGGGATGGCTTCTCCTGACCATCCCCCTAAACCAACCGCTGTCACCCCAACCCCTTCCTTTCCTAAAGAGCTTGTCACACCTCATATTATAGTAAATACAATGTGTTTGTCTGGCCTGCCTCACCCACTGGGACTTTGCTCCAGGACTTGGTCTCTCAGGCCCCTGCTGCGTCTGTAGGCCCCAAGGCAGCGCTGGGCTTTGGAGCTGATTGGGGCTACGGGTGGAGTGGATGGTGCTTGTTTCTTCTGGGGAATGAGGGACAATGGGCCTGGGGGACAAGGGGACCCGTCATGACCAGTTTCCTTCTCTTGGGAGAAGACCTAAGCTATTGGACCACAGGTTAGCATTTCTTGTTTCTGTGTGGTGCGTGTGGCACGCCTGTGTCAGTGTTCTTAGCATTTTGGGGTTTCTGTGAAGTCCAGCCCCCTCCCCTTCAGACACCCCATCCCATCAGCACTGAGGAGGCCCGTCTTGGGGACTCTCTGGTCTGGAGATTCCTCTCCCCATGGTGCATCTTCCCTCCTGGGGGTCCGTGCACCTGTGCATGTGAGGGGGGTGGGAGTACAAGACCCCCAGCTCCGCTGCCCCAGAGGGTCCAGCCTCTGGGCTCTGGCAGGGCCTTGGGAGCTGGAATGAGCTGGAATCTGGGTCGGGGGCCAGGGCTCCACCGCTTACCTGCTGTGTGACGTTGCCCAGGTAACATCCCCCACCCTGTGAAAGGAGAGAACGATCTTCCCAGACTTGTGCATCTGGGATTTCTAATGAACCATCCTGGGTCTTTGCGGGTGTGATTGCGACCTTTCAGAGAAATGACAACAGTGGCCAATAGAGGGCACTGTCGGCCGGAGCCTCTGTGTGCGCACCTGTGTGAGCGTGTGTGCATATGTGTGTGCACCTGTGTGGGGGTGTGTGAATGTGTGTGTATGCCTATGTTGGGGTGGCACAGTATGGGGACATGAGTATGTGACCAGGAATGCAGCCCGGACACCTCCATGTGGCCCATGAGCACAGTCAGGTGACGATGGTGACATCCCTGTGTGGGTGACACCCTCCATGCGATGCATGGTGACAGCCTGGCTGGGCTCCCAAACTCGGCCGTCCTACCCCCAGGTCAGCTCCCCACAGGCCCAGCTCCAGGCCCCAGCCAAGGACTGAGGCCCCCAGGCTGGGGGAGAGCTGGGCTGGGGCCTGGCCCGTCAGAAGGGGCCCTGGTCTGGGGACCCAGTCTGCTCCCTGAGGCCTGGAAGGCCTCTCTTCTCTAAGTAAATAAGCACAGGACACCATGCCTGCGGCCCCTCATGTGCTGTCTGCTCAGGGTGGGACCGAGACTCACCTACGGGGATGTCACACAGGGGCTGCCTCTGAGCCTGGATGGTGGCTGGGGCGTGGGTGGGACCCCAAAGGCCCAGATGAAGAAGACAGGCACTAGGCCTGCAGGAGTCAAGCCAGGCCGGGGCCCATTGATCAGAGAGGAGCCTGGCTGGGAGGCCTGGCTGGAGAGTGCTGGCCCTGTGGGCTTGGGTGCAGAACCTGAGGACTCCTCAGCTCACAATGGCCAATGCTGAGTGCTGGGGTGCAGGTCGCGGGGCTGGAGCCTGGCTGAGCAGAGGGGGCCCCTCAGCGCCAAGGGCGTGTGAACATCGTGGGTGTGGTGGGGGAGAACGCTGGGCCTTGAGTCCAGCAGCTGGGCTCACAGTGTGACCCGGACAAGTCCTTTGCCCCCAGTGGGCCCGACACCCCAGACTCTTGAGATCAGGGCCAGGGAGATGGGGAATCAGGCCCTGCTGCTGAAGACGCTGGGGCTGGGGACCACCCCTCCAACGCTCCCCCATCAAGGGCAAACTGGGGGTCTCTGGCCTCAGAAGCTGAGGGACCAGACGTTATCTGGGGCAGAGGGGCCAGACCCCTTCCTTTGGCTCTGATTGTGGAGACCACCGACAGGGCCTTCCCACAGCTCCACCTGCGCAGACTCCACAGACCCCAGCCCACAGCCCCCCACTCCCAGCATTCACACACTCCCCCCCGTCAAACCCAAGAGCAGCGGAGGGCTGAGCTCACAGCCCTGCACCTTCTCTTCTCACCGGGGGCTCCGTGCTGCCAGGGAGACACGCAGGGCAACCGTGGTTGGAGGGGAGGGGTCCAAAGACTCCCTGAGAAGGAGGCTTCTGGCTGGTTCAGGCCAGCTTGTGGTGGGTGCTCTGAAGAGCTGGGAAGAGGCCTCGGGGCCCCTGTCTGCCCCCCGCCTCAGAGCAGAGCAGGGGTCAGGTGGGACAGGTGGGGGGGCAGTGTCCTCGGGCCCCTCTCTGTCTACGCTTGTGCCATCCCTTCCCTAGGATCCAGGGGTCCTCCCGGGCTCTGAGAGGTGGGGGGCAATGCTGGAAGTCGTTCTGGAATGAGCTGTCAAAGCCTTAGATGGGCATGACCTTTGATCCCTGTGGGGAGGGTCAACCCGCAGTCAGTGGTGGGATCCCTGCCCAGGGATGGAGGCCGGGGCGTTGGCTGCATCCTGTGCGGGACAGTAGTGCCCGGAGGGACCCACTGAGTGTCATGAGAGCCGCAGGTTCACAAGCGTGATGCACGCCCAGGTTACCACACATGCGTGGGTGTACTGTTCAGTGACGAAAGGAAAATATCTACCCACCTATCTCCTCTCCTCCCTCAGTCATCTATGTATCTACCCACCTATCTCCTCTCCTCCCTCTGTCATCTATGTATCTACCCACCTATCTCCTCTCCTCCCTCTGTCATCTATGTATCTACCCACCTATCTCCTCTCCTCCCTCTGTCATCTATGTATCTATCTATCTATCTCCTCTCCTCCCTCTGTCATCTATGTATCTATCTATCACCTTTCATCTATGTATTATCTATCAATCTATCACCTTTCATCTATGTATCTATGTACCTATCACCTTTCTATCCAGCATCTATCTATCATCTATCGTTGACCTGTTGTCTGCGTGGAATGTGAGGTCCAGTCTGGAAGGACACACACCCGGTACAACCAACGCGATCTTCAGGCTGTGCTGGAAACTTCCCATCTCTATACCTTTTTCCCCATTTTATTTGTAAAGAATCTTTGTATATCTTTTTCTAATCAGGAAAAAATTAAGCTGTCTCCATTTTTGAAAACAAAACAAGTAGAAACAATGCATTGGACAATGACAGGCCCTGGAGAACCCCTCCCTCCCACCTCAGTGTTGGTGGTCCTACTCCGGGGGCAGATCTGCCCAGTGGTGGCCAGCCGGGCACACAGCTGGGTGGGGGCCCCTCCATGTCCACAGTGAAAGCAGTGCTGGGCAGTGTGCGTGGTATCAGATGCAGTGTTGAGAGAAAGAAGACTCACACAGTCTAACTTTTAAAGAAAATTTTATTTTATATTGGAGTATAGTTGATTAACCATGTCGTGATAGTTTCAGGTGTACAGAAAGTGATTCAGTTATACATATACAGGTGTCTATTCTTTTTCAAATTCTTTTCCCATTCAGGTTGTTACAGAATACTGAACGGAGTTCCCTGACACACACTCTAACTTAATCTACGTGAAGTTCAAAAACAGGTGAAGTTGAAAGTGGTTGGTTTAAGGGCAAACACAGAGGACCTAAAACTATAAGGAAAAGTAAAGAGATGATGAAATCAGGGTTCCTGAGGTTGTGGCCACATTCTCAGCCTGTGAAGTTAGTTCATGGGAAATGCACATCACAGAGAATCCACCGTTTTGAAATGCACATTCACAGTGCTGTGCAACTATCACCACTGTTGCTTTTACTGTTTAAACTTTACAGATACACTTTATTGATTTATGTTGTGGTTTTTACAGTTTACAATTAAAATAGGATTAAAATCGAAGGAAATCCATCAAAATATTAGTGGCGGCTCTTCTGGGTGAAATACATGGGGTGCATTTTGTTTCCTCCTGTTTGTTTTTCTGTAGTCTTCCCGTTGTTTACAGTGAGCAGTTATTATTTTAAAACCAAAGACCAAGACCAGTAAACTCTATTTTAAGAGGAACTCAGAAAACAAACAACGTGATTCTCCCTGATGCTGAGCTGACACCTGTGTCCTTGCAGCTCATCTACATCCTGTTACCTCCAGCTGGGCCTGGAGTTTTGGGGTCCCAGAGGCACCTGCACCTCTCTGCCAGGATGGCCCTGAGACAGGACACAGATCTGTCCCAGGCTCAGCAGTTCCCTCCCTGGATTATCTGCTGCAGGTCACACTTGTGTTTGATAAACTCTATTTCCCTCTGTTTGGGCCTCTTGCTGGGTTGATTTTCATCAGCACAAGATCATGAACTGTGAGTCCCCTGGGGGAGTGGGTGAGATGTTTTGCCACCAGCCACTACCTCTTTCTCCCTCAACTTTAATTTATTGTTAAAGTCCTCTTATAAAAAACTTGAGAGACAAATTTAAAAAGAAAGTTGAAATTCCTCACAATCCTACTGCACAATCCAAATGGTGACCCCTGCGGTCCCCCTGCCATCCCCCCCATCCTGGGGCTTCTGCCTGGTACATGCTGCTACCAGGTGGCGGTAATCCTATCTCAGGCCCTGTGTTCCAAGGCAGGCCCCCGCCGCTGGGTAAGGAGGGTATCACGCTGGACTGAATGCCTGTGTACTTGGCCTTCCTCTGACCCACCGAGTGCCCTTGTGGTGGCTTAGAGTCTCTGTTTTTCCTTAATGAGGGCCTTGGATTAGATCAGTGTGGTTAGTCCTCCACGGGCCATGGCCTCTTTTCTGCACAAAGCCCTGGACCTCTCCCCACAATCAGCATTTTTACAGACACACTTCAGGGTTTCTGAACCCCTGAGTTAGATGTCCTGGAACACCTCCAGGCCTCCAGGGAACACTGCTACAGAGAGGGCAGGATTGAGCCTCTTCTTTGTGACCCCAGATGGTAGACCTCAGATCCATCATTGCACCCTTACTGGGTGCTGTGCTGAGTGCTTTCCTGAATGATCCCCCTGAATTCTCTCACAGCCCCGAGGGGTAGCTGCCGCTGTCATCACCTCCGCATCACAGAGGAGGACATGGGAAGGACAGTCACCTGCCCAAGGTCACACACTTGGAAAGTGGTGGAGCCGGGATTGGAACCCAGGTCTGTCTGGGCTCCAAGCTCAGGCTCTTCCCACAGCTGTGCTCCAAAGCCAGGGGTGAGTCAGCTCAATGCCCTGCAAGGTCCTTTGAAGGCTAAGAGTACACCTGAGAAGCCTCTCAGGTTTCTAAAACATCTTCACGCATATGTGTCCTTTCGGTGTTCTTCCCAGCAGTTTGTGAGATGGGCAGGGCAGGGGTTGACATCATCTTTGCCTGCAAGGGGACAAGGCTTAGAGGCACTAAGGAAATGGCCCAAGGTCACACCAAGTCAGGATCAGAGCTGGGATTGGAACCTGGGTGTCGCGTTCAGCCCCTTTCCACAGAGTTGCCAGGCACTAAGGTTCTGTGTTTCTCATAATTAGGATCTACTCATCCATTCACCCATCCAATTACTAACCTACCCATGAACTCACCAATCCACCCACTCATCTACCCATCCATCAATCATCCAGCCAGCCAGCCAGCCACTGACCCATCCACCCACACATCCATCAATCATCCAGCTATTTCCCCATCCATCCACCCATCCACCCAACTGTCCATCCATCCACTCACCCACCCAACTACCCACCTGCCCATGCACCCACCAACCCACCCACTCATCCATCTATTCACCTGTCCTTATCTTCCTCCCTCCCTCATTCAAACTGTTTATTGAGAGCCTTGAAGTTGCCAGGCACTGGGCTGGGGGCGAGATGCAGAGTCTGCAGACCCAGGAAGGGGGCTGCACCTCTTCCTTCGTCCATGAGGATTCTGGAGCTGGAGCTGGGGCAGGAGGCAGGCAGGCTAGAGAGATAGCTGTTGAGTCCCTGCCTTTTGGGGCTCTGGGCCACAGCACCAGACTCACTGAGTGGGGTTAAACACTTGTATTTTTCTGGAGAGAGTGGGGAGTGGACAACTGCCGTGTCTTCATGTCACTTACAGGACTGCTAGCTGGCAATGACCTTAAGTGGAGAGTTTAAATAGAGAGTTTAGGAGTATAAGAAAAGAAATGACATATCTACAAGCTCCTATGGCACCTGTAAATGTAATTAGGATTAACAAACTCTACGTGACAGAGAGGGAGTTTCCAACAATCATTTCTAACCTGTTTCTTCCATTCACTGAACCCGGTATTCTGTGAAAGGATCTAGGTACATCCCCTCTTGCATTCCTCAAGATGGAAATGTGAGGTGGCCACTAATATTATCAACATTGGCCAGATCAGAACACAGGGAGAGAGATTAGTTGCCAAGATAAGTTGTCGCCTACACGGCAGAGAAGTTTGTCACCCTAGGTCTTCTCACCTACATGGACTGTGCTCTGATCTACCACATAATTCTTCCTGTCCAAAGAACTGTGTAAAAATTCTTGAAGTCTATTCTGGTCTGCTTCAGACAGCGCCTCTTTCCTTCATAAGTTCTGCCGATCCTGGACTGTGTCCCACGCCAATTTGCTTTATTGGTGGGAAGGATTTTATTACTCTTTGCAGAAATTACTTAAACTTTTTGTTTACAATCGCTCACGCTTCTGTTTTTAACTGTATTTAAAAGGGGGGTGCTTTTCTCTGATCCTCTTGCTCAATGCCTGCTGCTAGGTATTCAGCACCCCCGGAACACCTTCTCTCTGTTTTTAGGGGCTCAGTAACCTTCCTGCCTGGGTGTGGAGCTGGTGCAGTGAGAGAGTTTCGTGGATTTGGACATGACGTAAGACCTAGAGGTAAGAATCCATCTCAGCATTGTAATGACCTCTTTCCATATACATTTCTCCCATTGGACCACTGCTCAAGAGGGATGATTCTCTGTCTTTTCATCAGTGTAGTCCCAAACCCTGCACCCAGCCTGTCATGGATGTAGCAGGCAAGCAATAAATATTTGTTGAATGTTAAGTGAGTTGGAATAAATATCCTTACTTAAGTGAAAAGAATCTTGTTTTTCATAATTACCCAATAAATCAGAAAAGTCAAATGTGCCGAATGAAAACCAACACTACCTGTAGGTCCACTGCCACAGGTAGCCCCAGGTAAGAGATATGGACATGGATGTGGATGTAGATACAGAGACACGCTCACACGTGCCAGGTCTTGTCTTGTGACCTCTTGGGGATAACGTTATTTTCACAATGCCTTTCAAACCTTCTAACACACCATTTTTAGAGCGTCGTTGATCTTGAATCAGTTTACTGTTTCGTTTTCTGATGATAAAAGTAATCCACGTTCTTTGAGAAATGAGAAAGTACAGAGAAGCATAAAGAAGAAAATAAACATCTGATCTTGCTACCAGGGAGGATTCAGTGTGTTGGTGTGTATCCTTCCAGACTTTTCCCTATAACAGTCATGTTCTTTTCACAAAGATGGGCTCAGACGAGACCTCCTCTTGTCACCTGCCCTTGTTCCCTGGCCCCCACGGTGGAATCCACCCATGGCACGTCTCCAAGGCTGTTTGGAGCTATGGATGTTAGGCTGTCTGAAGGTATCTCTGTTAGAGATGCAGGGCAGGGTACCTCGGCGTCTCTGCGCCCTGGGCTGGTGATGAACTGCTGGGTCTGCTTGGTCAAAGGAGAGTGCGTCCCCAGCCCACGGACGCGGGGACGCCTTCCCTCCTGAAAAGATGGGATGTGTCCGGCTCCCTGGGGCCCCTCAGAATCACGAGGTCTTGGGCAGCCGGAGACCTGTGCTTACCCCCTTGCCCACCCATCCACTCATTCTGCTGCCAGAAGGACCCGGGGCTGGGACTCTGGGACCGGAGCCCCTCCTTTCCCATGCTGACTCGCTCTGTGCCCCGGGTTATTCCCTTCCCAGGGCCATGCTGACAGTGGGGGCCACCCCTGAGTGGTTGTGAGATCCCCTGGGGTCGGGCCCTCCAGGATTCCAGGACCCAGGATGGAGCTGGGGGAGGTTGTGGGGAGGCAGCCAGGGGGCGGCATCAGGCCCAGGCGGGGCTGGGAGGGGGCTGGGAGGGGGTGGGGGAGGGGAGGGCTCTGCTACCCCCACCTGCGAGCTGCACAAACATCCGGCTACGGCCCTGAAACTGCCCTGTCCCGTCGTCCCGGGCCACACCTGGCCCTGTTTGTCACCCGTCCCATGCCCCGCTGACCACGGGCTCAGTTTCTCTTCCCCTTACTTCTCCCTTTTGTCACCCTGAGTTCTGGTTTCGGCCAATGCAGGGTTAACTTTAGCCTGGGGATTCCCAGGGGTGGCCAGCTGCAGGCAGGGCCCCCGCTGCACCCTTTCCTTGTCCTGGCCTGGCCCCCACCCTGCTCCCACCTCGGGCCTCACTGCCCCTCCAGGCCCGGGGCCTCCCTGCTCAGCCCCTTCATCCAGGAATCCGACAGTTTTCCTGTAGTTTCTGGCCCACAGGGCCCCTCACCCAGCACTCCCTGAGCAGAGGGGAAAGCTGGGGCCCAGAGAGGGGAATTATCTTGCCCAAGGTCACACAGCATGTCAGAGGCAGGCCCCAGGCAAGAGCCCAGGAGGTGACAGCAGTGGCTGGGGTGGGTGAGGGTCACCATGGTCCAGGCACCTCACAGACATTGGCTCCTTTAATCCCCAAGCCCACCCTTTGGGATAGAGACTTATCACCCCCTGTACAGATGGGATGAGGAATCTGAGCCCACAGAGGGAAGCAAATGGCCTGAGGTCAAGGGCTGAGAAGGGCTGTGGGTGAGGGGGACCCACCCTGTCCACCCTGGGGTCTGGACACTCCCAGGCCCTTTGCCACCAGCCCTCCCTCCTTCCAGCCATGGAGTGGGGGTGGCCACTGGGTCCACTCTCTGGCCTCCTTTCTGCTCCCCTGACTCGGGTTGGGGCTGGGGGGTGATGGGGGGAGGTTGCCCACAGAAGGCTTCTGGGGCCTTGCAGAGGGCCGCTTTCCATCCGGTTGTCCCTGTGTGGCCTCAGTTTCCTGTCCCTCAGAGGGGAGGCCCCAGGTTGGGAGGGGGAACACCGGGGGCTGGCTCTGTCTCGCTCTCTGGGATGTTAATCATTTTGGGCCTCGGTTTTCCTACCTGTGAGATGGGACGGTGATGCTGGCTGTGAGCCCCACGGAATCTGGAAGTGGCTCAGCTGGGTAACTCATGTTGCGTGTTTCGTAAACGGTTCGGGACAGTAGGCCACTCAGTAGCCTCAGGGCTCAGCTGCCTTTTGGAATCTCAGATCTGGTCAGGACTGAGGCCTTCAGGGCCTCTGCCCCCCGCCTCACCTCTTCTGAGCCCCGTCCCTGTCCCTCTGCTGGGCTCCGGGGCTCGGGACACTCTGGCCAACCAGCCGGCCTCACTGCGTGCGGCACAGAGAACCGTCCCCCCTGGAGAACTCCCCACCCCCACCCCCCAGTCCCTCCCTGGGCCTGCTCCCCGCACCCTCTGCTCGTCCCTTTCTGCCCGGCGTCCAGCCTGTGTCTGATTCCTCTTCCTCCCCAGGGCAGGGCCCTGCCGTGTGACACCGAATGCAAGTGCTTGCTGGGCGGTGAGCAGGGTGGTGGGCCAGGCGGTGCGGGAGACAGGAGTCTGGAGTCTCCGAGGTGGAGGGGTCAGGGTGCTTCACTGGGGACCTGTGTGCGCCAGCCGCGGGCTGCTGCGGCCCCCCCACTCTGTGTCTTTGCTCATGCTGACCCCCCGGGAGGCCCTTCCTCCCTCTGCCCCTCAGCCCTGGGGGTCCAGCTCCCAGGCCCTGTTTTGAGGTGGCTGAAGTTGCTGCTGCTCCCCTTGGCTGACCCCCCAGGACCCCGGGATCTGCCGTCCTTGTCTTCCCCGCTAATGTTTACTGGTGGGGGAGGATCTCTCGGCGCCATGGGCTCTGGGCTGGGCAGGGGCGAGTTTCCCTGTCTTAGCTTCACCTCCAGGACGCGACCGGGGCCCACAGGGGCGGTGAGGGCCGATGGGAGTGAGCACTGGCTGATGAGCTGATTGGTCAGTGCTGGGGTGAGGACCACACTCCCCCAGGATCTCGGGTGGGGGCATTCGCCCCCCGGGTACTGCACGGCTCATGTGTCAGGTGATGCGATGTTATGGCTGTGGCCTGTGGCCTGGCTCCCGGCTTCCCTGGGCTGGGGGACCTACTGGCAGTGTTTCCTGAGAACGAGCTGGTGGAGTTAACCCTGTGGAAGTGATCTGCTGTCTTTGGGGGTGAACTCAGGAAACTGTGGCTGGGTGCTTGTCCCCCATCTCCCCTCCCACCAGGACCTTGGAGCCCTGGAATGTCCTGGGAAACTCTGATTGGAGAAGGACAGGGGAGGAGAGGAGAGAATGGGAGGGTCAGCCTGGAGGGTAGATCGGGGAGGCCTGTAACTGTGGGTGGGGGTGAGGTGGGGAGTCAGGTCACCCACAGGGCAGGAGGCAGCTGGCCTCACCACGCTGGCCCATCTGTCACACCTCTTGCCCTCTCTTTGACCTCAGTGTATCGACCAAGCACAGGGCAGACTGGGCAGGGAACAGGGCACCCAGTGTCCAAAGGCCCCTCCTTCCATGGTGAAGCAGGCACGTTCCAGGTCTGACTTTGGCCTTGACTGGGCCAGTCCTGCCTTGCTTGGGACATGAGTAGCTGAGAGCCCCACACAGGCCAGGCCCCCAGGAGGCCTGAGGGAGGCTTTTTGGATGGATAGATTGATGGATGATGAGTAGATGGATGGTTGGGTGGATGGATGGGTGGACAGACAGATGGACAGATAGATGGACAGACAGATGGATGAGTGACTGACCAATCTGAGGTCCTGTCCATTGGGGAAGGACCGCATGAGGCCTCCTGGGGGACATCTGTGCTCTGGGCTCCTCATTATTACCCCAGACCCAGGGCTCCCAGCGCAGTGATTGTGAGGGTCCCCATTTCTCCCCCTTCCCCGTCCTTGGCCCAGTCCCTCCCCAAGAAGAGTCCTAGGTGTGGGGACAGCAGGGAAGGTGTGACTGCAGCGCCCCGTGTCCAGCCCTGGCCAGCCCTGCCCCCCGGGCTCCTCTGAGCCCTGAGTGTCTGGCTGTGTCCCACGTCAGCCGCAGCTGCGCGCCCAGCGTTTAGAGAGGTCCCTGGGGACCCCGAGGAGGGGGTACGACCTGCACAGACACAAGATTCTGGAACAGAAGATGCCCCTTCTGATGGTTGATTGACGTGATCTCTGCCCGGCTCAGGCCTGGGCGCAGGGGCTTGGGCAGCCTGGGTGCTGTGACACAGGTCTCTTCTCCAAGGGAGTTGGTGGAAGCTTCCAGAACTGGAGCCACTCCTCCCCCCAGCCTGGGGAGAGGGAGGCACCTGCTTCCCCGGGCTGGGCCGGTCGGCGTTTCCTGGCTATTTCGGGCGTCAGGGCCTCTTGGTTTCACCAGGCCAGCTGTGCAGGGGTGAGGGTGGGGCCCATGGGGAGCCCAGGGGTGCTGGCCTGAGGCCGGCTGGGCCCGAACAGGCCGATGCTAATGGCAGCAACAGTCAACCTCAGAGACCAGTAAACGTCCAGTTTCCATCTGACCGTCCCTCCTGGACCCCAGGGAGCGAGTTTCCACTATCACCAGCCCGGCTGCATGGCGGGGACACAGGTCCCAAGCCGCCAACCCAGAGTCAGGGCTGTCCTGCCCCCTGGCCACCTCCAGGCTCGGCCATGGCCCCTTGTGAGGCCCAGTCGGGCACCCTCAGCCCTCACCCTGGTTGGTTTCTCCAGGGCACGAGCCCGTCCTGCACGACACCACTCCCTCTCTATAGGCTGCTTCCCTGTGCCCACAGGAGCCCCAGCAGAGCTGTGTTGCCACCGCCGAGGTCCCCACACATCGTAGGTGCTCAGGAAAGGGCTGCTGAGTGGTGGCTTTGCCCCGGGCAGTGACCACAGCGGGCCTCATCCACGAAGGGCCTTGGTCCACACTAGCGCTGAGCTGGAGGCCCTGTGTGACCAGAGACCCTGCGGGTGGGCTCACCAGGCTGCTCTGGGGTCCCACCTTCCCTCAGAGAGCTGCTCTCTGCTGGCCCATAGCAGCCTTTCCATCCTCCTTAGGGATCCCGTTTGGGGTCTGACCAAGGCTTCCTCCCTCCTCCTGGGACGGTCAGGAGACCCCAGCATGTTCCCAGGAGGCCGGGCCCTGGGCTGGCAGGGATTGCCCATCCTGGTGAGGACCGGAAGGGGATCCAGACTCTGGTGCCCAGCACAGCCCCGGGCACAGAGGATGCTCAGTGGATGCCAGCTCTGACGTGAGATGTCCCCAGGCCGGGTGTGAGGAGCAGAAGGGACCTGGGGGGTTGATGTGGCCACAGGAAGAGAGTGTCACCCCGATCTGTGTGGAAACACACACATGGCAGTGCCCTGGTGGGTCGCGCTGACCATTGGCTACTCTGTCCCTGGAGTGGACACAGGGCATCTGATGGCCGAGCCCCTCCCCTGGCCCCTGTCCTGGTTGCCCCAGACATTCTCCCTGATTCCTCCTAGTTTCCCTGGGGACAAGGGCTGCCCAGAGGGTCCGTCCCTTGCAGGTTTCCACACATGCGGATCTATCACTGGGTGGGAAATGGTGTCAGGGTCACACTCAGGGCTCTTATACGCTGGTATGGTGTGAGCTCACACCAGGGCTCCAGTCAAGGCCCACAGGGCTCAGGAGCCCCATGGTGACCCCCTGGGGGTGGCCCTTGGTGAGGCTGCTGCCCCCATCCTGCACCTCTGTCAGGGGACTCGATGGCGCTGCACAGTCAGCTGACCACAAAGCTTGGTGCTGGCCTTGAGCCCCACATTTTAACTTATTATAAGGAGAGTCATTCAGCCATTCAGCAAACAGTTTCCCTGCACTCAGACGACCAAAATTTATCATCCACACTGGGACATTTCTGGGAGTGGAAGGAGCGCTATTAATAATCTTGTAGTATAGTCTGAAGTCAGGGAGCCTGATTCTTCCAGTTCCGTTTTTCTTTCTTAAGATTGTTTTGGCTATTCGGGGTCTTTTGTGTTTCCATACAAATTGTAAACTTTTTTGTTCTAATTCTGTGAAAAAACGCCGTTGGTAATTTGATAGGGATTGCATTGAATCTGTAGATTACTTTGGATAGTATAGTCATTTTGACAGTATTGATTCTTCCGATCCAAGAACATGGTATATCTCTCCATCTGTGTCATCTTTGATTTCTTTCATCAGTATCTTATAGTTTTTGGAGTATAGGTCTTTTGCCTCCTTAGGTAGGTTTATTCCTAGGTATTTTATTCTCTTTGATGCGATGGTAAATGGGATTGTTTCCTTAACTTCTCTTTCTGATCTTTTGTTGTTAGTGCATAGGAATGCAAGAGATTTCTGTGTATTAATTTTGTATCCTGCAACTTTACCAAATTCATTGATGAGCTCTAGTAGTTTTCTGGTAGCATCTTTAGGATTCTCTATGTATAGTATCATGTCATCTGCAAACAGTGACAGTTTTACTTCTTTTCCAATTTGGATTCCTTTTATTTCTTTTCCTTCTCTGCCATGGCTAGGACTTCCAACACATTTTAAATAAAAGTGGAGAGAGTGGACATCCTTGTCTTGTTCCTGATCTTAGAGGAAATGCTTTCAGTTTTTCACCATTGAGGATGATGTCTGCTGTGGGTTTGTCACGTATATGTAGAATCTAAAAAAATGGTACAAATGAACCTATTTACAAAACAGAAATAGAGTCACAGATGTAGAAAACAAACTTATGGTTACCAGGGGGTAAGGGAGGGGGAAGGATAAATTGGGAGATTGGGATTGACATATCCACACTACTATATATAAAATGGATAACTAATAAGAACCTACTATATAGCACAGGGAACTCTACTCAATACTCTGTAATGACCTACACGGGAATAGAATCTGAAAAAGAGTAGATATATGCATATGTATAACTGCTGTAGCAGAAGCTTGTTGAGGTACCCCCATTATGTTAGCCCTTATTCAGCCCTTATTCTTTCTGCCTGTTCAACCTGTCTCCTACAGATATGTTTTTCCCCTCTCTTTCTTGCTTAATTGCACTCTGAAAATGATTGCCCTCTAGCTAAAGTTGTACTATGCACCTGATGTTTACTTCTCCAAGACGACACTCCCTAAGACTCCTCTCCTTTGGGAGCATTCTTTATTCCAGAAAGGTGACGGGATGATAACCTCGAGGACCACCAGAACCTGTTCCGGAACCACCGGACGCCAGCCCTAATGATCTCAATGTCTCTAGGAGGGAAGAAGAATGCAAGACTACGTCACTCCCGATCCTTTTCTACAGCCCTGTTTTCCACCCTGAAACCGTAAGACCACTTCCTATTTCCCAGGAAGGGGTTCACAGTCTTGAGAGCGTTAGCCCGCTGTGGCCCCCTTTGCCTGGCAAAGTAATAAAGCTGGTCTTTTCTACTCCTCCAAAGCTCTGTCTCCGCGTTTCTATCCAGCACCGGTGAACAGAGGCCAGGGTTTCAGCAACGTAACTGATTCACTTTGCTGTACAGCAGAAACTAACACAACATTGTAAATCAACTGTACTTCAATACAAATTAATTTAAAAAATAATCACACCAAGACATGGGCATGAACTGGGGACGTCAGTGAAATCTAGGAGGCAGGTCACCCCCTGGACCCCTCCCTGGGCCAGGTGTTCTGGGGGAGGCTGTCACTGGGGGATTCCTGGTCAAACAGGTCTAGGTTTGCTGTGATCCCAGGTGACCAACTGGCTTTTCAGAAAAACTGGTCCAAAGACTGGCCCTGCCAGGACCAACTACCCTCTGTCACATCACTGTGTTTGTGTCCGTGAGGCTGGTGTGCGCTCCCTCCAGGTGGCCATACAGAAGCGGGGGTTCTCTGGCCACCTCGAGGGAGCGCGTCTCCTCGAAGCCTCACAAAGTCTCCTGCACAGCAGTGTTTAGCCTGGCGCATGGATGCCAGTGGGGGATGCTCCTCTGTGTGCAGCCAGGGACCCTGGCAACCTGGCCCGTTCCTCCCACCCGTCCTGCTCAGGAGCTGCAGGGAGGAGGTTGATGCCCCATCATGGGCACAGGTGGGCTGGGGACGCAGGACCTGACCAGGAGGAGGACAGCACGCTCTGAGAGATGTAGACATCACCTTGCTGTGTCCTGTGTCACTGAACCAGCGGGTGTGGCAGCAGACAGCTGACTGCTCCGCGGACACCCCTGGAAGCTGTATTTTCAAAGCGGCTGGAAACCTGGGTTTAGACCTTTGTGTTGGGAGTGAGGGTCTGTATCCAGAGAGACACAGGCCGGGGCAGAGCCCCTTGCAACCACTGCGGCACTCTGGTGAACACTGTGGGGTGAAGGACAAGGGTGTCCCCCTGCCCAGACCTGGCCCGGCTGCGCTCTCTTGGTGACGTTGCAGGTCTCACAGTGGGCCGGGAGAATCACCCAGTTCAGCTCAGTAGAAGCTCCTGGGCCACCCCCAGGGCCCCAGCAGTCACCTCCCCTCCCCTCCCCCAGGGCTATTCCGGGCTCTGCTGTGAAGGAAGCCACAACCACCCTCCCCCATCAGTCACCTCCCCCAGCCTTGGCCTCCCACAAGGAAGCCCTGGACAGAGGGCACTGCCCAGGGTTGCACAGCAGGCAGGGCAGGGCCAGGCCAAGCCCCCTCCCCTGACCTGACACTCTTTTATTCCACAAAGCGTCAGCCCAGCATGGACACCCGCCCCCCCTGCCGGCGCCCTGGGGCCACCAGTCCGCAGGGGCTGTCCCGGCTCAGAGCTGAGCAGGGCAGGCCGGGTGCCTCCCTCATGGTCAGCGTCGCCTCTGTGAAGTGGGCAATGGCAGCCCTGATGGGGACTTCAAGGCTCCCTGAGGGGCTGTGATGAGCCTGTAGATGTGCCAGTGCCGGCTGCTGGGGGATCCGCCACTTGGGGTCGGGCAGTGGATGAAATCTTATCCCAGGTGTGCGGGGAGATGCTCCCCGGGCGGGGAGCTGACCTGGGTGCTTGAGGACATGGTGGGGTCAGCGGTGGGCTCTACGGGTGTCCCCCCAGTGCATGAGCTGTTCCAGGGCAGGTGGTCCTGTCTCCTTGCTCCCAGCACCAGCCCACAGCAGTGATCACTGACGGTTTGCTGAATGAATGAGTGAGTGAATGGATGAATGACATGTCTCGCAGGGCTGAGGAGCCATGGAAAGAGCTGGGGGTGGCGGGGGCAGGTCAGCCAGCAGCTCACCCTGTAACCCTGGGCAGGTCCCCCAACCCCCATCCCGCTGACAGAGCCTCAGTTCTCTCCTCTGTGAATTGGGTCCACAAAACCCACACTGCTTTGCTGTATGGACTCAGAGGTCCATGAACCCCCTCCTGCCTGCCCCTACCTGCACTGAGTCAGTATAGATTGAGAAGCCAGGGTTCCCCCACCCCACAGAGCCTTAGGATGCCTCTGATGTCCAGAGGCTGCGGGGTCGTGTGCTCAGCACCATCTCCCGGCTGGCACAGCACAGCCTCCTCGGGGGGGAAGGTGACCTCATGAGGGGGGCCCGGGTGCCCACCGTGTGTGTTGCCCTGAGCAACTGTGTCCGCCAGCGGCTGCCTCAGCTCTGGAACCTGTCTCCTAATCCATGAGGTGAGGGGGTGTTAGCACCCACTTCCTGGGCTGGTATGGGGGAGTTAGAACACGATCCACAGGCAGTACCCACCTGGGGCTCTTTCCTCGTGGCAGACAGATGACAGACACCTGCAGCAGAGCTGGGGACAATCAGTCCATAACCAGGCAGAGCTGGGGATGGTCAGTCCCACAACTGGGCAGAGTTGGGGACAGTTCTGCAGTAAGTTGACAGCAATCATCAAGAGGCTCCCTGATGCCTGTCCAGCACCCAGCTGATCCTCTGAGGCACTGAGGCGGGGGGGGGGGTGCAGCCCCTGCCCTCAGGGCACCTACCTTCTGGAGCGAGGTCAGAGCCCTGGTCGGGCTGGGGGATTGGATGGATAAAGAAACAGGAGCCCCTTTCTTTTTTTAATTAAAAAAATGTTTTTACTTTATATCGGAGTGCAGTTGATTAAAATGTTGTGTTGGTTTCAGGTGTACAGCACAGTGATTCAGTTATCCATATACATGTATCTATTCTTTTTCAAATCCTTTTCCCATTTAGGTTGTTACAGAATACTGAGCAGAATTCCCTGTGCTATACACAGTAAGTCCTTGTTGGTGATCTATTTCAAATACAGCAGTGTGTACATGTCAATCCCAAACTCCCAATCTATCCCTCCCGTCCTCGCCCCCCCCGCCCCCCGTAACCATAAGTTCATTCTCTAAGTCTGTGAGTCTGTGTCTGTTTTGTAAATAAGTTCGTTTGTATCACTGTTTTTAGATTCTGCATATGTGATATCATATGCTATTTATCTTTCTGTCTGACTTAACTTCACTTAGTATGGTAATCTCCAGGTCCAACCATGTTGCTGCAAATGGCATTATTTCATTCTTTTTAATGGCTGAGTCATATTCCACGAGCCCTTTTTAGATGCAGCCAGTTTCTAGCTCCCGTGGACAGAGAAGGAAGGGCATCCAGGCCGCTGGCTCCCCAGGACCTGATGACAACACAGAACAAATGGGGAAGGGGATGAGAGAGGAGAGGAAAGAGGACCCAGGAGAGGGGATTTGGGGGCTGAGGAGTTTCAAGAGAGAAAGAACGGAGTGTGGTTCTTAAATCCACTCAGAGGCCGACAGTGGGGAGGACAGAGAGGGGATAGTTGGATTGGGCCCCTTGGAGGTCACTGGTACCTAGGAGTGCAGGGAAAGATGGGGTGACGGCAGGAAGGGAGGGCAATGTGGAGCCCCCAGAGCTGTGCTGTAAGGGGCTGAAGGGAGGAGGATGTGGCTGGAGAGAACGTGGCCCCAAGTTGGGTCATGGGTGGGAGACAGGTCCAGGGGGACCGGAGGGGGTGACAGGAAAGTGGGTTGGCCTCAATGTGCCATCCTTGAGGATCAGAGCGTGGGTGCATGGCTGCCAAGAGGGGCAGCCTGGGTGAGCCAGATGGCTTACCCTGGAGTGACCGAGTGCCTTGGAAGCCACTGGGGCTGCCTGCTAACTGAGTGAGGTCACAGTCAGAGGCCCTGCCGGGGTGCCCTGTGTCATGGGCTCAGAGGGGTGGGTTCACACTCGGTGGCCCTACTCCTTTCATATGAGGAAGTACGATCCTCAGGATTTTGTCAGGTCACAGAGGCCATCCTCGAGTCTGGGCATCTCATTATCTCCGGGTTATTTCTTTCCCCAGGATCATGTCTGTGGGGCTATAATGGCCATCGGGAGGGAAATTAGGAGCTGCTGAGGCTTGAAAGCTGGTGCTGGGCCCCAGAGCCGGCCTTCCAGCTCTCTGACCGCTGGCCTGGGTGTCTGGGTCCTCCGTTACTGCCATATCGGGACCAGGCAGGGCCAGGACTGGTCCCAGCTGGGGCAGGGCTTGCTCAGGCACTTGGGAAACAGCAGCTGGCTGGCAGCCAGTGGTCTGAGACCTGGAAGGGGTTGAGTCACTCGTGGGCTGGTAGTGATTCCAGCCCCAGTGTCAACTGCAGGGAAGGGGACTGGAGCGGGATGCGGTTACAGTAACCGCAGGGAAGTGGGGTGTCTCTGAGGTTTCACGGAGGGGCTGGGACATCCGAGGGGTGAAGCATCCCCACGGCTGACAGCCCAGTGGCTGCTCCGCGGCAGGGCGTCCGTCCATCATGGGGCCTGAGATTCCCCGAATTCAGGGCCCCTCTTCCGTATGCCCCGCTGCATGCCCCCCAGGAGCTGTGGTGAAGTCTCACATCCCGGAGGAAGTGGGGACCCCAAAGGTTCTTGGCAGGAAAAGGCAGAGGCAGACACAGGGGCCTCAGTGGGGGAGAAGGGGAGCCGGCCTGCTGCTCTGGGGGGTTGCGGGAGGGCTGTCCTGGCCTCTGAGTTCCTGCTGTGCTCAGCGCTGGGCTCCCTTCCCTGGACCCCAGATCCACAGCTCCTCGGACAGCAGCCCCTGGCTGAAGGTGTCGTGACAGTTCCTGCATCTTTAGAGACCAGGGAGTTGGGGGGGGGGGGCTGGGCCTGGGAAGCCACCTACTGGGGACTGACCCTCCTGGTGTTGGGGCAACCAAGGGTGAGCCCTGCGGTGACCCTCCCTGGGAGCCTGGACTGAGGTGGGGTCTTCAGAAAGAGGCGACCCTCTCTCGGCCCCTCCCCCAGTGCCCTGACCCTGATTTCTGACCCAGAGCATAAGGAACCAGCCACTCTGACCTAAGGCCCCTGTCCCCCGTGGTCCCTCATGGGCCCCAGCAACTCTGTCCCCTTAAGCCGTGGGTCCCAGGGAGGGGGACCTGATTCAGGTGGGCTCGGAGCTCCCCAGGGAGGAGGCTGGATGAGTCAGGAGGGCCTGGCCAGGGTGGGCAGGGCACTGGGGGCGGCTGGGAACCTGGGGGCAGGAGCTGAGCTCTGGGGTCGGGTGGGCGGATGGGGTTCAGTCCTGCCGTGAACGTGGGCAGGTCACTCAGGGTCTCTGGGCCTTGTGTCTCCATCCGTAGGGCGTGTGTCATTATAGGATCTTCCTCCGAGGGAGGTTTGATGACTGACAAGTAAGGCCTGGAGAGCATTTAGCTGGGGCCGGAGGGAAGCAGTGCCCCAGAGCTGAAGCTAACATCAGGCTCCTCCTGTGAGCCCAGGAGGAGAAGGGGCCTCAGGAGGCAAGGGAGGAAGGAGGGGGATCCTGGGCTGGGAGGCCCCCAGGAGTGGCCCAGCCCAGGGACCAGGAAGGACACAGAGGGAGAGGAACGTGGGCGAAGGTCCCCGAGGCCTCGGGGATCTGGGAGCTGGAGCTGTGGTCGGACAAATAAGGCCTCAAGTTGCCCACATCCTAATCCCCAGACCCTGTGAGTACGTCCCTTATGGGGCGACAGGGCTTTTGCAGATGTGATGGAGTTAAGGGCCTTGAAATGCAGAGATTATCCTAGATTATCTGGGTGGCTCCATGCAGGGGCTTTAGAAGGGAGGGTCAGAGGGAGGGGACGGGGTGTGGCGATGGGGACAGAGGTCAGGGGGCAAGGGAGAGAGGTTAGAAGCTGCTGTGGCTTTGAAGCAGGAGGGAGGGACCCCAGCTGGGGACTGGGGCTCCTTTAGAGGCTGGAAACGGGCTCTGGGAGGAGCTTGGCCCTGAGACACCTCAAATTCAGCCTGTAGGACTCATTTTGGATTTCTGCCCCCCGACCTGTAAGAATAAATGTTGTTTAAAACTTCTGAGTTTGGGTGATTCATTATAGCCGCTAATGCAGGAGCCGAGGGACAGAGTCACCCACCTCTATGGCCCACCCCTCTAACTCCCAAGTGCAGTGGGATCTCCACAGCCCAGGGTCCCTGCATGAAGGGCTTGGGCGGGGCTGGGGCTGGGTCTCTCACCACACCCTTCATCGTCAAAGTGGCTGGAGCCCCCAGACCCCAGGGGCCTGGCAGAGACACCAAGTCCCTCCACGGGACGGGGCTTTCCCACTGACAGCATGACGGAAGGGAGGAGGCGTCCAGTAGACAAGCCCCAGGAAGGTGGCACGTGCCTTTCTGGCACAGACCTGCGAGAGCGCCCCTCACCTCTTTGCTCCCACCTGGCATAGCTGGGCTGTGAGTGGGGGGCAGCTTGGGGGTGCCAGGACACCCAGGAGGGCCTCAGGCAGGGGTGGGAGAGGACTTGGGTGTGTGGTGTGTGCAGGGTGGTGGTCCACTCTGGGTCCAGGGGCAGGGGCTTTCCTGGCTACACCCCCGGGAGCCAAATCAGGGGACTGTTACTATGTAACTACACTTACTATGTACAGTTACTATGTAACCCGCCAGAGATGGTAACCTGGTTGTACCGGAGACAGGAACACGGAGGGCTCCCCATACAGGGGCAGCTGTCCCACCTGGTGGTCATCACCATGTCATGAGACTGCCAGGTGATCACCTGTGTGTGTGTCAGAGCCCGGTTCCCGTCAACGCTGAGGCCTTGGGTAAAACATGTCCCCACTTCTAACCGTGGTACAAGACACCTGGCTTCAGTGCTGAGATACCAGTTTCCCTCCAGCAAAGGCTTTGTTGAATCTCAGAGATTCTGAGGCACCTATTCCCTCCTCGCATTGGCTCCTGGGGAGCTCAGAGCTGATCTTTGTCACGTGCCCGAGCTTCCAGGCAGGACTTTTGTGGGACAGTTTCCTTCCTAGCTTCCTCCTACTCCTCTTGCAGCCCTGCACCTGCCATCGGGTGAAGAACTGAGGTGGACCCTAGGTTTAAGAGCCCATGAATCCAATGTTGCTGGAGTGTCCTGGCCCCCGTGGGTGGTCCAGCCCTAGGGAGTGACAGGGAGGGTGAGGGGGGGCAGGAGCTGAGCTGGGAAGGCAGGGAGGAGGGCATCCTGGGGGCAGGGCCAGAAGCAGAGGGGGTCCAGGCTATGGCAGGAAAAACAGGATGTGGGTTGGGGGGCGGTCTAGAGCGTCCCCACCAGGGCAGGGAGGGAGGGCTCATCTGGAGGTCACCAGCCATGGGCAGCTCTGGCCAGGAAGGTGGCAGGGGGTGGGCACGGCCTTGTGCTGGAGGAGGAGTGGGAAGAAGGAGAGGGCAGATGGGTGATGTGTCCTGGCTGGTTGCCTGGGAGATGCCCAGGCAACCAGGAGACTGTGAGCCTCTCCCTTTAGTTACTTTCTCACTGGCGCCTAGGATTCCCCAGCCCACCCCCAGAATTCTGGAGAGAGTGCAAATTAAACACGAGACAAAAAAAGAAATGAGCAGAGAGCATGATTTCTGAATAACGATGAGGACATTTTATTGCAAGTTGTTTGGTGCAGGAAGAGGGCTGCGGTGGGCCCAGGTTGGGCACGGGGAGACCCTACCGGATCCTGTTGGGAGAATCTCTATGCCCTAATTTCTTTTTTTGGCCATGCTGTGTGACATTCAAGATCTTAGTTCCCTGACCAGGAATGGAACCTGTGCTCCCTGCAGTGGAAGCGCGGAGTCTTAACCACTGGACCCACTTGGAAGTCCTGGATGCCCTAATCATGGAAGCTCTGGGCACCCTCTTTGGCCCCTGACCCTTCAGGTTCACACGTCCTCATAACTTGACCTCCTGCCCTGTGCTCCCTGCTGCTGCCGACATCAGCTGTGACGTCTCATCCTTCCTGGGGCATCTGTCTGCCTGAAGATCCCCTCCCCCCAGACCCTCTCCCCATGTCCTCGTACAGCATGTCCATCCATCCATTTGTATTGGTGTCAGGTCTCCACCCTTTTTGGGAGGGGGTTTCTTGCCTCATAGTCTCAGATTGTGAAGAATCCAGGGAAGCAGTTCAGATATTATCCTGGGGGCAGGGGAGTGGGGGAGAGGGCCTGAGGGCTGGCGGTGGGAGAGGTCCACACAAGAACAGCAAGTGTAGGGAAGTTGCAGAGGTGGGCTCTCCTGGGTCCTGCTGCCCTGCTCTGGAATATTCTCTGGGCTTTTCTGGGTGAGAGTGAAACTATCCCTCAAGGAAACATGAGGAATCAAGAGGAGAAGGTCCCCGGGAGAGACCTCAGGGTCACAGTACCGGGAGCAAGAGGCTCACTGAGACCATCCCATCCTGTCCCCAACCGGGGTCTAAGAACAGTGAACAGACTAAAGGGTGAGGGTTACAGGCCCCAGAGCAATTCAGACCCCAGCCCCAGACAGGACAGAGAAAACAGAAAAATCTACCCAATTGTCACTCCTGACCCCAAGAAGATGGAAAGGGGGAGACTCACTCAGGATGGTCAGCTGGGTCCACACAGTACACAGTGACACAGCCTCAAGCATAAACCCACCTGTCAGCCACCCAGCCCTTAACCCAGGCCCACCTGCAGCTGCACTGAGGCTCCAGGACCACCCTTTTTGTCATGGGAGCTAGTCTGGCCTTGGGGAGGGAAGGGGAAACCTCTCCAATCCTGCAACTTCACCCCTGGGAAGCGGGGCTCCATCCATCCCCAGTTGTGGGAGGGGCAGGAGGGATGTCTGTGTGTCACATCACATCCCAGGGAACTCCCTTTCTGGAGAGCAGCTTGAGGGGGGTGTCAGTGGTGGGAGGGTGGAGCCTGTTTAGCACCCTGAGGGGATGGAGCTGTTCTCTCTGCAGAGCAAGGCCACGGGGCATTCTGGAGGCTCCATTTCCTTTGAGGCACATCCAACAGGGCCATGTTTCTAGTAACTTGTGTGTGTGTGTGTGCAATGAAAGGTGCAGCTATGAGATCCTATGTTAGCACCTAGGACAGTCATCTGGGAGGGTCTCTAATCCCATTCTGAGCTCCTAAAGAAGTGTACCAGTTCACAGACGAACCCACGGCACCTTCCTAGAACATGATGCCGGACCTCGAGCTCATGGGGCCCATCGACCACCATGGACACTTGGACATGAGGCAGTTGTGGTGGAGTCAGTGCTGGGCTGACTTCTAAGGGTCAGAGAGAGAAAGGCTGACCTCGGCCCTGGGGCATTGAATCCAGGCATGACCCACCTGACACAAGAGGGAGGAGGGACACCCCGGGGGAGTGTGGGATGAGTGACAGGCTCAGGGAATGGAGGCTCCTGTGAGTGTGACAGTGAGAGCCTGGGGCAGGGGCAGAATGCAGTGTCCCTGGGGAGGTGGGAGCAGGAGGGAGCTGGGAGGGGTGCAGTGGGGGTGACTCTAGGACGAGGTCATGCGGAATAGCCAGGGTGAGTTTTAAACTAAAGGAAACATGGAATCGGTGGGTCTTCATCAATGAACAGAAGGACACTTGAGGGGGAAAGTAAACCAGAATGCGATGCTAAGGATTCCAGGGGAGGGAGCTGAGGTATTGTCCTGGGGACCCTGGCAACCAAACGCTGTGTGACCGGGACAATCAGATGTGGAGGTGGTCCACACAGAGGAGGAAGCATGGAAGAGGGTGGGGAGGGTGGACAGACTTCCATTCCTGCAGCGACCCAATTCCCTGTTCTCGAATGTTCTCTGGGGGGCGGGGAGTTCGTGGGTGACAGTGAAACCATCCCTCACAAGAGTCCCAAGACTCCATCCTCTATCTTGATTTCTTAAAGGATAAGAGGATTTTGTTCCCCTTTGAGGATGGTTGAGTTCAGGACACCAAATGCAGAAAGAAACATGAGCAGAGCACGAGTTCTGAATGACAATGAGGACATTTTATTGAGAATTGATTGGGTGCAGGAGGAAGGGCTGGGGGGACCAGGGTGGGTGGGTAGACCCTCCAGGGGTCCTGTGGCTCCAGTCCCCTGAGGATGTGGGGACCAGGACCTAAGAGCACTCGGAGGGTGACACTGTCTTCTCCACGGTTTTCCCATCGTGCGTGACCTGGCAGCTGACGCTCTCATAAGATTTCCACTCGCTGGCCGTCAGGGCCAGGTAGCTGCTGGCCGCGTACTTGCTGTTGCTCTGTTTCGAGGGCTGGGCGGTCTCCACGCCCCTGGTGATGGTGGTGCTGCCTGCCTTCCAGGCCACCGTCACGCTGCCCGGGTAGAAGTCATTGATGAGACACACCAGGGTGGCCTTGTTGGCGCTGAGCTCCTCAGTGGAGGGCGCGAACAGAGTGACTGAGGGCGGGGACTTGGGCTGACCTGCAAAGTGAGGGAGAGACGGGAGGTCACTGGGGCAGCGTCCATCGCGGGAGCCCCTGACCTCAGGAGAAGCGGGCACAGGTGCCCAAAGTCCAGTGCACGGATCCCAGGTGGGCCCTTGCTCCCCTGAGGTCAGGCAGCCATGGCTGGGGTCGCTCACCTTCTGTCGGGGGATCCTCAGTGCCCGGGTCCTGGGAGTTCGGGGCTCCCTTGCAAGTCTCCATCTCTTCCTCAGGCTCCCACGTCCCATAAACCACATCCCACCCTCTGCTCCCTGGTGCTGCCTGGTGTCTACCCTGAGGTCCTCTCTTTCCTCTGGGTGTCTGTCTGTCCTGGGCATCAGTCTGTCTGAGATCTTCCCCTGGTTTTCGTCCGGTGTCCTCATACAGGTCGTCTGCCTGTCTCCCGTTCAGGCTCTCTTCCCTTTGGGGGCGGGTTTGTTGCCCACAGTCCCCCTGATGCCAGCCTCGCAGCCCCCAACCCTCTAGGGCTGCCACAGAGACCACAGAGACCCCTCCAGGGCTGCCAGGGTGGAGGGAGCGTCAGCCCCAGGGCTGGGGTCCAGGGGGTCCCACAAATGAGAATTTCCATGTGGGTGAATGTTATGTTCTGAGCCTGGGGTTGTGTCTGCTCTGAGGGGTCCCCTGACCTGTGAAGTCCCGCTGGAGATCTGTCTGTCCTGGGACATCTGTCTGCCTGGCCGGGTCAGTTCCTGTCACCTGTCCCTATGAGGAGTCCCCACCCTGGGCGTCTGAGCTAGGGGCTCACGTCCCGTGTGTAACTGGGTGCGGTGACCCTTAAGGCCCGAGTGTCCTGAGATCTGTGAGGCCTGGAGTGTCCTGCTTGCTGGGAGGACGATGGGGACCTAGCACCCTGAGGCCACCTTCTCAACGGGACACTCGTCTACCCTTCCCCCGTGTACTGTTCCCTCCTCCACTCTCCAAGGCCCCTGGCTCTGGGGTCCCTCACTAGCCCCCATTTGGGTCCCTGAGCAGAAAGATCCCAGGATGACACCCATGCTCTGTCCAGCTCTTTCCTGTGTCCATCCCACATCCGTGGACCCAGTGCCCCAGCCTGAGACCCCCCATTCCTTGGGCCTCAGCCCCTCCCTTCTCCCCAGACCCCAGGGCTTGGCACCCTGAGGAGGGAGCTGACATCCCAGCATCCAGAGAAGAAGGGCCTGGAGGGAAGGCTCGGGATGGGAAGAGCGAGGCGTGGCAGGAGGGTCACTGAGCCTGTCCCCACCATGACCACCAGGTTCTGTGAAGAACGACAGACTTGGGGGTGAAGGACAGCCTAGAAAGGTGAAGGTGACAGGTTCCAGAGAGTGAGACCCCAGCCCCAGACAGGAGGGAAAAGACAAGAAAATCTGCCCAAATTTCACTGTGGACCCCAAAGAGGAGGGGAAGGGGGAGACTCACCCAGGACGGTCAGCTTGGTCCCTCCGCCGAGCACATTACACAGTGACACAGCCTTGAACATAAACCCTCCTGACACCCCCTCCACCCCCTGCCCAGGCCCAGCTGCAGCTGCACAGAGGCCCCAGGGCCACCCTCCTTGTCATGGGGGCTGGTCTGTCCTCGGGGAGGATGAGGGGGGGACCCCACCCCACCAGCAACTTCAGCCCTGGGAAGCGGGGCTCCATCCATCCCCAGGCATGGGAGGTGCAGGAGAGACATCTGGGTGTCACATCACATCCCAGGGACCTTCCTTTCCTGGAGGAGGTGGGGTCCCCTGGTCAGTAGCATGGGGGGCGTCATGGTGGGAGGGTGAGGAGCCTGTTTAGCATCCTGAGGGGATGGAGCTGTGCTCTCTGCAGAGCGAGGCCACAGGGATTCTGGAGGCTCCAGTGCCCTAGAGGCATGTCCAACACGGCCAAGTTTGCAGTAACTCGTGTGTGTGCCGGTGTGCGTGCATGTGCGTGTGTGTCTGTGTGTGTGTCTGCCTTTCTAACCACTCGGATCCCTGTCCTGTGTAGCTCCTACAGCAATAATCTCACTGATCTGAGATCTCATTCCAGATCTAAGATGGTGAATCAGTACACAGTCAAGTCCACGGCACCGTCCTAGACTGAAACTTGACGTTAGACTCATGGCCCCATCGACCACTCACATGGCTTTTACTGGCATTTGTGGTGGGTAGGTGGTGGGCTGGCCGCCGAGAGATTGGTGAGAGCAGAGCTGGCCTCGTCCCAGGAGCCTTGAAGGCAGCCGGGACCCTCCTGACACAAGTGGGAGGAGGGCTGTCTAGAGGGAGTGTGGGATGAGGGACCAGGGTCAGGGACTGTGGGTCCTGTGCAGTGTGACAGGAAGGCCTGGGGGAGGGGCACAGGGCTGTTTCCCTAGGGAGGTGCGAGCAGGAGGTGCCATGAGGAGGGGTGGGAACTCTAGGACGAGGTCATGCGGAATTACCGGGGTGGGTTTTGAGCAAAAGGACACGTGGAATCGGTGGGTCATCATCTACAGAACCGACGGACTCCTGAGGGGTACACAACCCAGAATGTGATGCTGACGATTCCAGGGAAGGGAGCTGAGGTATTGTCCTGGGGACCCTGGCAACCAAACGCTGTGTGACCGGGACAATCAGATGTGGAGGTGGTCCACACAGAGGAGGAAGCATGGAAGAGGGTGGGGAGGGTGGACAGACTTCCATTCCTGCAGCGACCCAATTCCCTGTTCTCGAATGTTCTCTGGGGGGCGGGGAGTTCGTGGGTGACAGTGAAACCATCCCTCACAAGAGTCCCAAGACTCCATCCTCTATCTTGATTTCTTAAAGGATAAGAGGATTTTGTTCCCCTTTGAGGATGGTTGAGTTCAGGACACCAAATGCAGAAAGAAACATGAGCAGAGCACGAGTTCTGAATGACAATGAGGACATTTTATTGAGAATTGATTGGGTGCAGGAGGAAGGGCTGGGGGGACCAGGGTGGGTGGGTAGACCCTCCAGGGGTCCTGTGGCTCCAGTCCCCTGAGGATGTGAGGACCAGGACCTAAGAGCACTCGGAGGGTGACACTGTCTTCTCCACGGTTTTCCCATCGTGCGTGACCTGGCAGCTGACGCTCTCATAAGATTTCCACTCGCTGGCCGTCAGGGCCAGGTAGCTGCTGGCCGCGTACTTGCTGTTGCTCTGTTTCGAGGGCTGGGCGGTCTCCACGCCCCTGGTGATGGTGGTGCTGCCTGCCTTCCAGGCCACCGTCACGCTGCCCGGGTAGAAGTCATTGATGAGACACACCAGGGTGGCCTTGTTGGCGCTGAGCTCCTCAGTGGAGGGCGCGAACAGAGTGACTGAGGGCGGGGACTTGGGCTGACCTGCAAAGTGAGGGAGAGACGGGAGGTCACTGGGGCAGCGTCCATCGAGGGAGCCCCTGACCTCAGGAGAAGCGGGCACAGGTGCCCAAAGTCCAGTGCATGGATCCCAGGTGGGCCCTTGCTCCCCTGAGGTCAGGCAGCCATGGCTGGGGTCGCTCACCTTCTGTCGGGGGATCCTCAGTGCCCGGGTCCTGGGAGTTCGGGGCTCCCTTGCAAGTCTCCATCTCTTCCTCAGGCTCCCACGTCCCATAAACCACATCCCACCCTCTGCTCCCTGGTGCTGCCTGGCGTCTACCCTGAGGTCCTCTCTTTCCTCTGGGTGTCTGTCTGTCCTGGGCATCAGTCTGTCTGAGATCTTCCCCTGGTTTTCGTCCGGTGTCCTCATACAGGTCGTCTGCCTGTCTCCCGTTCAGGCTCTCTTCCCTTTGGGGGCGGGTTTGTTGCCCACAGTCCCCCTGATGCCAGCCTCGCAGCCCCCAACCCTCTAGGGCTGCCACAGAGACCACAGAGACCCCTCCAGGGCTGCCAGGGTGGAGGGAGCGTCAGCCCCAGGGCTGGGGTCCAGGGGGTCCCACAAATGAGAATTTCCATGTGGGTGAATGTTATGTTCTGAGCCTGGGGTTGTGTCTGCTCTGAGGGGTCCCCTGACCTGTGAAGTCCCGCTGGAGATCTGTCTGTCCTGGGACATCTGTCTGCCTGGCCGGGTCAGTTCCTGTCACCTGTCCCTATGAGGAGTCCCCACCCTGGGCGTCTGAGCTAGGGGCTCACGTCCCGTGTGTAACTGGGTGCGGTGACCCTTAAGGCCCGAGTGTCCTGAGATCTGTGAGGCCTGGAGTGTCCTGCTTGCTGGGAGGACGATGGGGACCTAGCACCCTGAGGCCACCTTCTCAACGGGACACTCGTCTACCCTTCCCCCGTGTACTGTTCCCTCCTCCACTCTCCAAGGCCCCTGGCTCTGGGGTCCCTCACTAGCCCCCATTTGGGTCCCTGAGCAGAAAGATCCCAGGATGACACCCATGCTCTGTCCAGCTCTTTCCTGTGTCCATCCCACATCCGTGGACCCAGTGCCCCAGCCTGAGACCCCCCATTCCTTGGGCCTCAGCCCCTCCCTTCTCCCCAGACCCCAGGGCTTGGCACCCTGAGGAGGGAGCTGACATCCCAGCATCCAGAGAAGAAGGGCCTGGAGGGAAGGCTCGGGATGGGAAGAGCGAGGCGTGGCAGGAGGGTCACTGAGCCTGTCCCCACCATGACCACCAGGTTCTCTGAAGAACGACAGGCTTGGGGGTGAAGGACAGCCTAGAAAGGTGAAGGTGACAGGTTCCAGAGAGTGAGACCCCAGCCCCAGACAGGAGGGAAAAGACAAGAAAATCTGCCCAAATTTCACTGTGGACCCCAAAGAGGAGGGGAAGGGGGAGACTCACCCAGGACGGTCAGCTTGGTCCCTCCGCCGAGCACATTACACAGTGACACAGCCTTGAACATAAACCCTCCTGACACCCCCTCCACCCCCTGCCCAGGCCCAGCTGCAGCTGCACAGAGGCCCCAGGGCCACCCTCCTTGTCATGGGGGCTGGTCTGTCCTCGGGGAGGATGAGGGGGGCACCCCACCCCACCAGCAACTTCAGCCCTGGGAAGCGGGGCTCCATCCATCCCCAGGCATGGGAGGTGCAGGAGAGACATCTGGGTGTCACATCACATCCCAGGGACCTTCCTTTCCTGGAGGAGGTGGGGTCCCCTGGTCAGTAGCATGGGGGGCGTCATGGTGGGAGGGTGAGGAGCCTGTTTAGCATCCTGAGGGGATGGAGCTGTGCTCTCTGCAGAGCGAGGCCACAGGGATTCTGGAGGCTCCAGTGCCCTAGAGGCATGTCCAACACGGCCAAGTTTGCAGTAACTCGTGTGTGTGCCGGTGTGCGTGCATGTGCGTGTGTGTCTGTGTGTGTGTCTGCCTTTCTAACCACTCGGATCCCTGTCCTGTGTAGCTCCTACAGCAATAATCTCACTGATCTGAGATCTCATTCCAGATCTAAGATGGTGAATCAGTACACAGTCAAGTCCACGGCACCGTCCTAGACTGAAACTTGACGTTAGACTCATGGCCCCATCGACCACTCACATGGCTTTTACTGGCATTTGTGGTGGGTAGGTGGTGGGCTGGCCGCCGAGAGATTGGTGAGAGCAGAGCTGGCCTCGTCCCAGGAGCCTTGAAGGCAGCCGGGACCCTCCTGACACAAGTGGGAGGAGGGCTGTCTAGAGGGAGTGTGGGATGAGGGACCAGGGTCAGGGACTGTGGGTCCTGTGCAGTGTGACAGGAAGGCCTGGGGGAGGGGCACAGGGCTGTTTCCCTAGGGAGGTACGAGCAGGAGGTGCCATGAGGAGGGGTGGGAACTCTAGGACGAGGTCATGCGGAATTACCGGGGTGGGTTTTGAGCAAAAGGACACGTGGAATCGGTGGGTCATCATCTACAGAACCGACGGACTCCTGAGAGGTACACAACCCAGAATGTGATGCTGACGATTCCAGGGAAGGGAGCTGAGGTATTGTCCTGGGGACCCTGGCAACCAAACGCTGTGTGACCGGGACAATCAGATGTGGAGGTGGTCCACACAGAGGAGGAAACATGGAAGAGGGTGGGGAGGGTGGACAGACTTCCATTCCTGCAGCGACCCAATTCCCTGTTCTCGAATGTTCTCTGGGGGGCGGGGAGTTCGTGGGTGACAGTGAAACCATCCCTCACAAGAGTCCCAAGACTCCATCCTCTATCTTGATTTCTTAAAGGATAAGAGGATTTTGTTCCCCTTTGAGGATGGTTGAGTTCAGGACACCAAATGCAGAAAGAAACATGAGCAGAGCACGAGTTCTGAATGACAATGAGGACATTTTATTGAGAATTGATTGGGTGCAGGAGGAAGGGCTGGGGGGACCAGGGTGGGTGGGTAGACCCTCCAGGGGTCCTGTGGCTCCAGTCCCCTGAGGATGTGAGGACCAGGACCTAAGAGCACTCGGAGGGCGACACTGTCTTCTCCACGGTTCTCCCATCGTGCGTGACCTGGCAGCTGACGCTCTCATAAGATTTCCACTCGCTGGCCGTCAGGGCCAGGTAGCTGCTGGCCGCGTACTTGCTGTTGCTCTGTTTCGAGGGCTGGGCGGTCTCCACGCCCCTGGTGATGGTGGTGCTGCCTGCCTTCCAGGCCACCGTCACGCTGCCCGGGTAGAAGTCATTGATGAGACACACCAGGGTGGCCTTGTTGGCGCTGAGCTCCTCAGTGGAGGGCGCGAACAGAGTGACTGAGGGCGGGGACTTGGGCTGACCTGCAAAGTGAGGGAGAGACGGGAGGTCACTGGGGCAGCGTCCATCGCGGGAGCCCCTGACCTCAGGAGAAGCGGGCACAGGTGCCCAAAGTCCAGTGCATGGATCCCAGGTGGGCCCTTGCTCCCCTGAGGTCAGGCAGCCATGGCTGGGGTCGCTCACCTTCTGTCGGGGGATCCTCAGTGCCCGGGTCCTGGGAGTTCGGGGCTCCCTTGCAAGTCTCCATCTCTTCCTCAGGCTCCCACGTCCCATAAACCACATCCCACCCTCTGCTCCCTGGTGCTGCCTGGCGTCTACCCTGAGGTCCTCTCTTTCCTCTGGGTGTCTGTCTGTCCTGGGCATCAGTCTGTCTGAGATCTTCCCCTGGTTTTCGTCCGGTGTCCTCATACAGGTCGTCTGCCTGTCTCCCGTTCAGGCTCTCTTCCCTTTTGGGGAGGGTTTGTTGCCCACAGTCCCCCTGATGCCAGCCTCGCAGCCCCCAACCCTCTAGGGCTGCCACAGAGACCACAGAGACCCCTCCAGGGCTGCCAGGGTGGAGGGAGCGTCAGCCCCAGGGCTGGGGTCCAGGCGGTCCCACAAATGAGAATTTCCATGTGGGTGAATGTTATGTTCTGAGCCTGGGGTTGTGTCTGCTCTGAGGGGTCCCCTGACCTGTGAAGTCCCGCTGGAGATCTGTCTGTCCTGGGACATCTGTCTGCCTGGCCGGGTCAGTTCCTGTCACCTGTCCCTATGAGGAGTCCCCACCCTGGGCGTCTGAGCTAGGGGCTCACGTCCAGTGTGTAACTGGGTGCGGTGACCCTTAAGGCCCGAGTGTCCTGAGATCTGTGAGGCCTGGAGTGTCCTGCTTGCTGGGAGGACGATGGGGACCTAGCACCCTGAGGCCACCTTCTCAACGGGACACTCGTCTACCCTTCCCGCGTGTACTGTTCCCTCCTCCACTCCTCAAGGCCCCTGGCTCTGGGGTCCCTCACTAGCCCCCATTTGGGTCCCTGAGCAGAAAGATCCCAGGATGACACCCATGCTCTGTCCAGCTCTTTCCTGTGTCCATCCCACATCCGTGGACCCAGTGCCCCAGCCTGAGACCCCCCATTCCTTGGGCCTCAGCCCCTCCCTTCTCCCCAGACCCCAGGGCTTGGCACCCTGAGGAGGGAGCTGACATCCCAGCATCCAGAGAAGAAGGGCCTGGAGGGAAGGCTCGGGATGGGAAGAGCGAGGCGTGGCAGGAGGGTCACTGAGCCTGTCCCCACCATGACCACCAGGTTCTCTGAAGAACGACAGGCTTGGGGGTGAAGGACAGCCTAGAAAGGTGAAGGTGACAGGTTCCAGAGAGTGAGACCCCAGCCCCAGACAGGAGGGAAAAGACAAGAAAATCTGCCCAAATTTCACTGTGGACCCCAAAGAGGAGGGGAAGGGGGAGACTCACCCAGGACGGTCAGCTTGGTCCCTCCGCCGAACGCAGCACACAGTGACACAGTCTCGAACATAAACCCTCCTGACACCCCCTCCACCCCCTGCCCAGGCCCAGCTGCAGCTGCACAGAGGCCCCAGGGCCACCCTCCTTGTCATGGGGGCTGGTCTGTCCTCGGGGAGGATGAGGGGGGGACCCCACCCCACCAGCAACTTCAGCCCTGGGAAGCGGGGCTCCATCCATCCCCAGGCATGGGAGGTGCAGGAGAGACATCTGGGTGTCACATCACATCCCAGGGACCTTCCTTTCCTGGAGGAGGTGGGGTCTCCTGGTCAGTAGCATGGGGGGCGTCATGGTGGGAGGGTGAGGAGCCTGTTTAGCATCCTGAGGGGATGGAGCTGTGCTCTCTGCAGAGCGAGGCCACAGGGATTCTGGAGGCTCCAGTGCCCTAGAGGCATGTCCAACACGGCCAAGTTTGCAGTAACTCGTGTGTGTGCCGGTGTGCGTGCATGTGCGTGTGTGTCTGCCTTTCTAACCACTCGGATCCCTGTCCTGTGTAGCTCCTACAGCAATAATCTCACTGATCTGAGATCTCATTCCAGATCTAAGATGGTGAATCAGTACACAGTCAAGTCCACGGCACCGTCCTAGACTGAAACTTGACGTTAGACTCATGGCCCCATCGACCACTCACATGGCTTTTACTGGCATTTGTGGTGGGTAGGTGGTGGGCTGGCCGCCGAGAGATTGGTGAGAGCAGAGCTGGCCTCGTCCCAGGAGCCTTGAAGGCAGCCGGGACCCTCCTGACACAAGTGGGAGGAGGGCTGTCTAGAGGGAGTGTGGGATGAGGGACCAGGGTCAGGGACTGTGGGTCCTGTGCAGTGTGACAGGAAGGCCTGGGGGAGGGGCACAGGGCTGTTTCCCTAGGGAGGTGCGAGCAGGAGGTGCCATGAGGAGGGGTGGGAACTCTAGGACGAGGTCATGCGGAATTACCGGGGTGGGTTTTGAGCAAAAGGACACGTGGAATCGGTGGGTCATCATCTACAGAACCGACGGACTCCTGAGAGGTACACAACCCAGAATGTGATGCTGACGATTCCAGGGAAGGGAGCTGAGGTATTGTCCTGGGGACCCTGGCAACCAAACGCTGTGTGACCGGGACAATCAGATGTGGAGGTGGTCCACACAGAGGAGGAAACATGGAAGAGGGTGGGGAGGGTGGACAGACTTCCATTCCTGCAGCGACCCAATTCCCTGTTCTCGAATGTTCTCTGGGGGGCGGGGAGTTCGTGGGTGACAGTGAAACCATCCCTCACAAGAGTCCCAAGACTCCATCCTCTATCTTGATTTCTTAAAGGATAAGAGGATTTTGTTCCCCTTTGAGGATGGTTGAGTTCAGGACACCAAATGCAGAAAGAAACATGAGCAGAGCACGAGTTCTGAATGACAATGAGGACATTTTATTGAGAATTGATTGGGTGCAGGAGGAAGGGCTGGGGGGACCAGGGTGGGTGGGTAGACCCTCCAGGGGTCCTGTGGCTCCAGTCCCCTGAGGATGTGAGGACCAGGACCTAAGAGCACTCGGAGGGCGACACTGTCTTCTCCACGGTTCTCCCATCGTGCGTGACCTGGCAGCTGACGCTCTCATAAGATTTCCACTCGCTGGCCGTCAGGGCCAGGTAGCTGCTGGCCGCGTACTTGCTGTTGCTCTGTTTCGAGGGCTGGGCGGTCTCCACGCCCCTGGTGATGGTGGTGCTGCCTGCCTTCCAGGCCACCGTCACGCTGCCCGGGTAGAAGTCATTGATGAGACACACCAGGGTGGCCTTGTTGGCGCTGAGCTCCTCAGTGGAGGGCGCGAACAGAGTGACTGAGGGCGGGGACTTGGGCTGACCTGCAAAGTGAGGGAGAGACGGGAGGTCACTGGGGCAGCGTCCATCGCGGGAGCCCCTGACCTCAGGAGAAGCGGGCACAGGTGCCCAAAGTCCAGTGCATGGATCCCAGGTGGGCCCTTGCTCCCCTGAGGTCAGGCAGCCATGGCTGGGGTCGCTCACCTTCTGTCGGGGGATCCTCAGTGCCCGAGTCCTGGGAGTTCGGGGCTCCCTTGCAAGTCTCCATCTCTTCCTCAGGCTCCCACGTCCCATAAACCACATCCCACCCTCTGCTCCCTGGTGCTGCCTGGCGTCTACCCTGAGGTCCTCTCTTTCCTCTGGGTGTCTGTCTGTCCTGGGCATCAGTCTGTCTGAGATCTTCCCCTGGTTTTCGTCCGGTGTCCTCATACAGGTCGTCTGCCTGTCTCCCGTTCAGGCTCTCTTCCCTTTTGGGGAGGGTTTGTTGCCCACAGTCCCCCTGATGCCAGCCTCGCAGCCCCCAACCCTCTAGGGCTGCCACAGAGACCACAGAGACCCCTCCAGGGCTGCCAGGGTGGAGGGAGCGTCAGCCCCAGGGCTGGGGTCCAGGGGGTCCCACAAATGAGAGTTTCCATGTGGGTGAATTTTATGTTCTGAGCCTGGGGTTGTGTCTGCTCTGAGGGGTCCCCTGACCTGTGAAGTCCCGCTGGAGATCTGTCTGTCCTGGGACATCTGTCTGCCTGGCCGGGTCAGTTCCTGTCACCTGTCCCTATGAGGAGTCCCCACCCTGGGCGTCTGAGCTAGGGGCTCACGTCCAGTGTGTAACTGGGTGCGGTGACCCTTAAGGCCCGAGTGTCCTGAGATCTGTGAGGCCTGGAGTGTCCTGCTTGCTGGGAGGACGATGGGGACCTAGCACCCTGAGGCCACCTTCTCAACGGGACACTCGTCTACCCTTCCCCCGTGTACTGTTCCCTCCTCCACTCTCCAAGGCCCCTGGCTCTGGGGTCCCTCACTAGCCCCCATTTGGGTCCCTGAGCAGAAAGATCCCAGGATGACACCCATGCTCTGTCCAGCTCTTTCCTGTGTCCATCCCACATCCGTGGACCCAGTGCCCCAGCCTGAGACCCCCCATTCCTTGGGCCTCAGCCCCTCCCTTCTCCCCAGACCCCAGGGCTTGGCACCCTGAGGAGGGAGCTGACATCCCAGCATCCAGAGAAGAAGGGCCTGGAGGGAAGGCTCGGGATGGGAAGAGCGAGGCATGGCAGGAGGGTCACTGAGCCTGTCCCCACCATGACCACCAGGTTCTGTGAAGAACGACAGACTTGGGGGTGAAGGACAGCCTAGAAAGGTGAAGGTGACAGGTTCCAGAGAGTGAGACCCCAGCCCCAGACAGGAGGGAAAAGACAAGAAAATCTGCCCAAATTTCACTGTGGACCCCAAAGAGGAGGGGAAGGGGGAGACTCACCCAGGACGGTCAGCTTGGTCCCTCCGCCGAGCACATTACACAGTGACACAGCCTTGAACATAAACCCTCCTGACACCCCCTCCACCCCCTGCCCAGGCCCAGCTGCAGCTGCACAGAGGCCCCAGGGCCACCCTCCTTGTCATGGGGGCTGGTCTGTCCTCGGGGAGGATGAGGGGGGGACCCCACCCCACCAGCAACTTCAGCCCTGGGAAGCGGGGCTCCATCCATCCCCAGGCATGGGAGGTGCAGGAGAGACATCTGGGTGTCACATCACATCCCAGGGACCTTCCTTTCCTGGAGGAGGTGGGGTCCCCTGGTCAGTAGCATGGGGGGCGTCATGGTGGGAGGGTGAGGAGCCTGTTTAGCATCCTGAGGGGATGGAGCTGTGCTCTCTGCAGAGCGAGGCCACAGGGATTCTGGAGGCTCCAGTGCCCTAGAGGCATGTCCAACACGGCCAAGTTTGCAGTAACTCGTGTGTGTGCCGGTGTGCGTGCATGTGCGTGTGTGTCTGCCTTTCTAACCACTCGGATCCCTGTCCTGTGTAGCTCCTACAGCAATAATCTCACTGATCTGAGATCTCATTCCAGATCTAAGATGGTGAATCAGTACACAGTCAAGTCCACGGCACCGTCCTAGACTGAAACTTGACGTTAGACTCATGGCCCCATCGACCACTCACATGGCTTTTACTGGCATTTGTGGTGGGTAGGTGGTGGGCTGGCCGCCGAGAGATTGGTGAGAGCAGAGCTGGCCTCGTCCCAGGAGCCTTGAAGGCAGCCGGGACCCTCCTGACACAAGTGGGAGGAGGGCTGTCTAGAGGGAGTGTGGGATGAGGGACCAGGGTCAGGGACTGTGGGTCCTGTGCAGTGTGACAGGAAGGCCTGGGGGAGGGGCACAGGGCTGTTTCCCTAGGGAGGTGCGAGCAGGAGGTGCCATGAGGAGGGGTGGGAACTCTAGGACGAGGTCATGCGGAATTACCGGGGTGGGTTTTGAGCAAAAGGACACGTGGAATCGGTGGGTCATCATCTACAGAACCGACGGACTCCTGAGGGGTACACAACCCAGAATGTGATGCTGACGATTCCAGGGAAGGGAGCTGAGGTATTGTCCTGGGGACCCTGGCAACCAAACGCTGTGTGACCGGGACAATCAGATGTGGAGGTGGTCCACACAGAGGAGGAAGCATGGAAGAGGGTGGGGAGGGTGGACAGACTTCCATTCCTGCAGCGACCCAATTCCCTGTTCTCGAATGTTCTCTGGGGGGCGGGGAGTTCGTGGGTGACAGTGAAACCATCCCTCACAAGAGTCCCAAGACTCCATCCTCTATCTTGATTTCTTAAAGGATAAGAGGATTTTGTTCCCCTTTGAGGATGGTTGAGTTCAGGACACCAAATGCAGAAAGAAACATGAGCAGAGCACGAGTTCTGAATGACAATGAGGACATTTTATTGAGAATTGATTGGGTGCAGGAGGAAGGGCTGGGGGGACCAGGGTGGGTGGGTAGACCCTCCAGGGGTCCTGTGGCTCCAGTCCCCTGAGGATGTGAGGACCAGGACCTAAGAGCACTCGGAGGGTGACACTGTCTTCTCCACGGTTTTCCCATCGTGCGTGACCTGGCAGCTGACGCTCTCATAAGATTTCCACTCGCTGGCCGTCAGGGCCAGGTAGCTGCTGGCCGCGTACTTGCTGTTGCTCTGTTTCGAGGGCTGGGCGGTCTCCACGCCCCTGGTGATGGTGGTGCTGCCTGCCTTCCAGGCCACCGTCACGCTGCCCGGGTAGAAGTCATTGATGAGACACACCAGGGTGGCCTTGTTGGCGCTGAGCTCCTCAGTGGAGGGCGCGAACAGAGTGACTGAGGGCGGGGACTTGGGCTGACCTGCAAAGTGAGGGAGAGACGGGAGGTCACTGGGGCAGCGTCCATCGAGGGAGCCCCTGACCTCAGGAGAAGCGGGCACAGGTGCCCAAAGTCCAGTGAATGGATCCCAGGTGGGCCCTTGCTCCCCTGAGGTCAGGCAGCCATGGCTGGGGTCGCTCACCTTCTGTCGGGGGATCCTCAGTGCCCGGGTCCTGGGAGTTCGGGGCTCCCTTGCAAGTCTCCATCTCTTCCTCAGGCTCCCACGTCCCATAAACCACATCCCACCCTCTGCTCCCTGGTGCTGCCTGGCGTCTACCCTGAGGTCCTCTCTTTCCTCTGGGTGTCTGTCTGTCCTGGGCATCAGTCTGTCTGAGATCTTCCCCTGGTTTTCGTCCGGTGTCCTCATACAGGTCGTCTGCCTGTCTCCCGTTCAGGCTCTCTTCCCTTTGGGGGCGGGTTTGTTGCCCACAGTCCCCCTGATGCCAGCCTCGCAGCCCCCAACCCTCTAGGGCTGCCACAGAGACCACAGAGACCCCTCCAGGGCTGCCAGGGTGGAGGGAGCGTCAGCCCCAGGGCTGGGGTCCAGGGGGTCCCACAAATGAGAATTTCCATGTGGGTGAATGTTATGTTCTGAGCCTGGGGTTGTGTCTGCTCTGAGGGGTCCCCTGACCTGTGAAGTCCCGCTGGAGATCTGTCTGTCCTGGGACATCTGTCTGCCTGGCCGGGTCAGTTCCTGTCACCTGTCCCTATGAGGAGTCCCCACCCTGGGCGTCTGAGCTAGGGGCTCACGTCCAGTGTGTAACTGGGTGCGGTGACCCTTAAGGCCCGAGTGTCCTGAGATCTGTGAGGCCTGGAGTGTCCTGCTTGCTGGGAGGACGATGGGGACCTAGCACCCTGAGTCCACCTTCTCAACAGGACACTCGTCTACCCTTCCCCCGTGTACTGTTCCCTCCTCCACTCTCCAAGGCCCCTGGCTCTGGGGTCCCTCACTAGCCCCCATTTGGGTCCCTGAGCAGAAAGATCCCAGGATGACACCCATGCTCTGTCCAGCTCTTTCCTGTGTCCATCCCACATCCGTGGACCCAGTGCCCCAGCCTGAGACCCCCCATTCCTTGGGCCTCAGCCCCTCCCTTCTCCCCAGACCCGAGGGCTTGGCACCCTGAGGAGGGAGCTGACATCCCAGCATCCAGAGAAGAAGGGCCTGGAGGGAAGGCTTGGGATGGGAAGAGCGAGGCGTGGCAGGAGGGTCACTGAGCCTGTCCCCACCATGACCACCAGGTTCTCTGAAGAACGACAGGCTTGGGGGTGAAGGACAGCCTAGAAAGGTGAAGGTGACAGGTTCCAGAGAGTGAGACCCCAGCCCCAGACAGGAGGGAAAAGACAAGAAAATCTGCCCAAATTTCACTGTGGACCCCAAAGAGGAGGGGAAGGGGGAGACTCACCCAGGACGGTCAGCTTGGTCCCTCCGCCGAGCACATTACACAGTGACACAGCCTTGAACATAAACCCTCCTGACACCCCCTCCACCCCCTGCCCAGGCCCAGCTGCAGCTGCACAGAGGCCCCAGGGCCACCCTCCTTGTCATGGGGGCTGGTCTGTCCTCGGGGAGGATGAGGGGGGGACCCCACCCCACCAGCAACTTCAGCCCTGGGAAGCGGGGCTCCATCCATCCCCAGGCATGGGAGGTGCAGGAGAGACATCTGGGTGTCACATCACATCCCAGGGACCTTCCTTTCCTGGAGGAGGTGGGGTCCCCTGGTCAGTAGCATGGGGGGCGTCATGGTGGGAGGGTGAGGAGCCTGTTTAGCATCCTGAGGGGATGGAGCTGTGCTCTCTGCAGAGCGAGGCCACAGGGATTCTGGAGGCTCCAGTGCCCTAGAGGCATGTCCAACACGGCCAAGTTTGCAGTAACTCGTGTGTGTGCCGGTGTGCGTGCATGTGCGTGTGTGTCTGCCTTTCTAACCACTCGGATCCCTGTCCTGTGTAGCTCCTACAGCAATAATCTCACTGATCTGAGATCTCATTCCAGATCTAAGATGGTGAATCAGTACACAGTCAAGTCCACGGCACCGTCCTAGACTGAAACTTGACGTTAGACTCATGGCCCCATCGACCACTCACATGGCTTTTACTGGCATTTGTGGTGGGTAGGTGGTGGGCTGGCCGCCGAGAGATTGGTGAGAGCAGAGCTGGCCTCGTCCCAGGAGCCTTGAAGGCAGCCGGGACCCTCCTGACACAAGTGGGAGGAGGGCTGTCTAGAGGGAGTGTGGGATGAGGGACCAGGGTCAGGGACTGTGGGTCCTGTGCAGTGTGACAGGAAGGCCTGGGGGAGGGGCACAGGGCTGTTTCCCTAGGGAGGTGCGAGCAGGAGGTGCCATGAGGAGGGGTGGGAACTCTAGGACGAGGTCATGCGGAATTACCGGGGTGGGTTTTGAGCAAAAGGACACGTGGAATCGGTGGGTCATCATCTACAGAACCGACGGACTCCTGAGAGGTACACAACCCAGAATGTGATGCTGACGATTCCAGGGAAGGGAGCTGAGGTATTGTCCTGGGGACCCTGGCAACCAAACGCTGTGTGACCGGGACAATCAGATGTGGAGGTGGTCCACACAGAGGAGGAAGCATGGAAGAGGGTGGGGAGGGTGGACAGACTTCCATTCCTGCAGCGACCCAATTCCCTGTTCTCGAATGTTCTCTGGGGGGCGGGGAGTTCGTGGGTGACAGTGAAACCATCCCTCACAAGAGTCCCAAGACTCCATCCTCTATCTTGATTTCTTAAAGGATAAGAGGATTTTGTTCCCCTTTGAGGATGGTTGAGTTCAGGACACCAAATGCAGAAAGAAACATGAGCAGAGCACGAGTTCTGAATGACAATGAGGACATTTTATTGAGAATTGATTGGGTGCAGGAGGAAGGGCTGGGGGGACCAGGGTGGGTGGGTAGACCCTCCAGGGGTCCTGTGGCTCCAGTCCCCTGAGGATGTGAGGACCAGGACCTAAGAGCACTCGGAGGGCGACACTGTCTTCTCCACGGTTCTCCCATCGTGCGTGACCTGGCAGCTGACGCTCTCATAAGATTTCCACTCGCTGGCCGTCAGGGCCAGGTAGCTGCTGGCCGCGTACTTGCTGTTGCTCTGTTTCGAGGGCTGGGCGGTCTCCACGCCCCTGGTGATGGTGGTGCTGCCTGCCTTCCAGGCCACCGTCACGCTGCCCGGGTAGAAGTCATTGATGAGACACACCAGGGTGGCCTTGTTGGCGCTGAGCTCCTCAGTGGAGGGCGCGAACAGAGTGACTGAGGGCGGGGACTTGGGCTGACCTGCAAAGTGAGGGAGAGACGGGAGGTCACTGGGGCAGCGTCCATCGCGGGAGCCCCTGACCTCAGGAGAAGCGGGCACAGGTGCCCAAAGTCCAGTGCATGGATCCCAGGTGGGCCCTTGCTCCCCTGAGGTCAGGCAGCCATGGCTGGGGTCGCTCACCTTCTGTCGGGGGATCCTCAGAAACTTCCATGTCACCCTTCCAGGTGACCCGGCCAAGCCATTCAATCTGCAGCCTCAGTGTCCCTGTGTGTAACCCGGGCAGCTCTCTTCCCTCCTCCTGGTACCTGGAGTCTGAGTTTGGAATCTGGCCCCGACCTCCTGTGCCCTCAGCCCAGCATCAGGCCCCCACATGGCTTCATCCTTCAGGAGCCCAGATGCCTCCTCTGTGAACCGGGGTCCCCCACCCCACCTGCCAGGATCCTGACTGTGTATGGAGAGGCACCGAAGCAGAGCCATGTGCACAGCGGGACCTGGAGCCCCCTCTCCTTGACGGGCACTGGCTCTGCCACAGCCTGGCCTCAGCCGTTCCGGCGAGGGCTGGGTCTGCCTCACCAAAGCCCCAGGGGCTCCTCCGAGGCCCTGCCCATCTCCCCATCCCTCTGCCCTGATTGCAAGGCCCCTCGCCTTGGCTGTCTTCTTGGAGCTGCTCCCCCAGAGGATGGCACAGCTGCCCCTATGCAGCACTTCTGACAACTCTGATTTTATGTGGCTGCTGTGAGCTCTGAGCCCCTGTTCGTGATCTCCTGAGTCTAATGAAACCTTTGAGGCAGGTGGAGGCTGACCCTTGGACAGGTGTGATCCCTGGGCCCCAGGGGGTCAGGGCTCCAGGGACGGAGAAGTCTCCGCCCTACAGGACCCGCTCGTTTCTGACCACCATCCTGGGAGCCTCTGGTCACCTTGTCCCATCTCACCTGTGTCTCCATGTCCCTGTGTCCTCACAGCCCAGCCGGGGCCCAGAGAGCCTCAGCCCAGAGTGAGTGGGACCCGTCTCTCTGCCCTCCATGGGCCTCCCTCGGGCTGCTCCTCTGTGTCCCTGGAGGCTGGGTCATAGCTCCCGCTATGTCCCTGACCTCCCTTGTGGCCCTCAGCCCAGACCCTGGGGCTTGGAGACTGTCTCCAAGGCCACCCCAGTGCCTCTTGTCAGAACAAGCCTCTGGTCCCTACGCCAGTGTCTGCCCTAGAAAAGGGGAAGGAGCCCCCATTCCTGGACCAAACCCCAGCCCAGGCCCCTGGATGGGCCATGTCCAACCGTTGGACTCTGGAGGTGGCTGCTCCTGCTGTTGGGGTCCTTCCTGCCGGTTACCCCAAGACCAACCTGCCTCCCCAGGCCCCAAGGAGAAAGGTGGGGTCGGTCCTTAAGCTGGGAGGGCAGAGGGGAAGCAGCACCCAGAGAGAAAAAAGTGACTTTCCCGAGACAGCCGAGGGTGGGACAGACTGGGAAAGATGTGAGAGCCACTTACCTAGGACGGTGAGCTGGGTCCCGCCGCCGAAGACGTAGCAGGGTGACTGAGACTCGGACCAAAACCCGCCGGGCCAGCACCTGGGGCCTGTCCCCCGGGGGCCAGGATGGAGCAGGGAACTGCTGGGCGTGACGGGCTCAGAGCTGCAGCAGGCGGAGCTGTGTTCTCGGGCTGGGGTGTGGGCAGCCAGCCCCCCAGAGGCTGGGGCACGCCTGGGTGTCCCCATGCTCAGCCCCCTGTCTGAGGAAGGAGCCACTCACACCTTGTCACCTAGTGTGTCCCCCCAACTCTGAGGCTGTCCTGTGACCACTGAATCCTCAGTGCTGATGGTGCTGCTGAGTGCCGAGTCCCCTCGGGTGCCCATGTGGTGTGGCAGAGTGAGTCCTGAGCTGGCTTGGACCTGCCCGACCTCTCCTGGCCTCATTTTAGGGCTTCTGGGTGTTCCTTCCACATAATTTCCCACAGTCCAGCCAGGTAGCTTCCTCCCTGGGCCTGTGGACACCAGGTCATTCCTGAGGGGCCCCCATGTGGGGACCCCCTGCCCTGTTGTCTCCATACATTGAGATGCAGTTCAGTTCCTCCTCTGTCATGAAGCCTTCTCTGCTCTCAGTTCACTGTCTTTCTGTCCGTATGTTTGTCCATCCATCATCCATCTATCCATCTATCATTCGTCCATCCATCCATCCATCCATCCATGTATCCATCATCCATCCATCATTTGTCCATCTGTCCAACAATGGTCCCCAAGCACCTGTCTGCCTGGCACTGTTTCACAGGCTGGGATGTGGTATGGGGAGCCCTCTTCCTCTCACCCCCATCTCTCCCTGAAACTTCTCAGGTCAACGCCAACAAGGTCCCCATCCTGGTCAAGTCTGAGGTCCCTTCCCAGTCCCTTGTGTTTTCCCATTCTCTCTGCCTCTGACCCACATTGTGCACTCTGACAACTGCCCAGGGGTCTTGTATCCCTATTTCCAGTCCTGACCTCTCTTTCTGGCTCTAGATTTATGCACATTCTGCCTCCTGAATGCATCTCTGCTTGAATGCCCTCCAGACACCTCAAACTCAACATCCCCCATCTAAACTCCTCACAGTTCCCCGAAAACTTGCTGCCCCTCATTGTTCTCACTTCAGTAGATTTCTCCTCAAGCCAGAGGCCTGGAGTCATCCCAGAATGCTTTCCCCTCATTGAATCACCCTCTGTGTTCTAGGCATCCTTCTACAACACAAAATACCCTTAAAATGCTCAGAAAAAGAAAAAACACCCAAATCTCACCCTGAGAGTTTATGATGACAAGAATCCTCAGACTTTGACAAATCTGATTGTATCTCCCAATGCAGTTTATCTAAATCAGAAGGTAACCCTTTGCATTGGGACAAGAATTTTTTTAATTCAGCGGTGGAACTATTTGGTCATGGTTGTGTTTAAGGTGTGCACATGAGATTTTTGAAACAAAATTTAACAGAACAGCAGTATAAATTCAACACTTATTTCTGATTAAATAAAGCAAATATCCAGCCTTTTATTAAGTTAATTATCTAAGGAAACATCCTCAACTTGATAAAGAGTACCTCCCAAAACTTATAGCAACCCTCACATTTAAAGGTAAAACCATCTTAAAGGTCAGGGTTCCCACTCTTACTTTTATTATTCATCATATTCTACAGATTCGAGCCAATGCAGTGAGATGAGGTGGGGGAAGAGTGTGTTAGGAAAAATGAGCTAAAACTGTTCTGTGCAGATGATGGTCTAGTTTACTTCCACAAACAAACAAAACAAAACCCAAGACAATCAGCTGAAGGGCTATTAGAACTAATACAAGAATTAACCAAAATGACTGAACGCAAGGGCAATAGGTAACTATTGAGGAGATGAGATTTGGGAAACACTGACAACCTCAATAAAAATTCTATTAAAAGTCCTAGGAATAAACTTAATACAAAATGTGCAAGATTTGCATGGATAAAATATAACACAACTTGACTAATGGACACAACAGCAAAGACATCAATTCCCCTCAAATGAATCCATATACTTCATGAAATTACAAGCACAACATCAAAGGAATAATTTTTGAAAATTAGTGAACCGATTCTGAAGTCCAACAGTAAGAATAATAATGGAGAAGAGACACAAATATTCTGAATGAGAATAATAACGACAGGGTTGGTCTTTACCAGGTACAGAAACACATTGTAAAGCTACAATAATTAAAACAGGGTGGAAAGGATGTGGGAATTGATCATTAGATCAACAGAACCACAGAGAGGATGTGATAAATCCATAATTCAGTATTGGATAAAAGCTATGTTTGTATTCAACAAATATATGATGATTGGCTCTCCATTTGGAAAATATATAAGGTTATATTCCTACCTACGCAAAAATAAACTCCAGGTGAAGTAAAAACAAACACCAAAACAATGAAAATACCTGAATAAAATAGAAATGAATATGCCTTCCCTATGTTTGCCACAGATCACAGTTACTGTAAAGAAAAACCGCCAATCTGACATATAAAAATTAAAAAGGTTTTATGGTGAAAGACCCCACAAACAAAAGGTGTAAAACAGATCAGGGAAAAATATTTACGATGTACATACTTAATAAGGGGTTACTATCCCAAATAGATGGAGAGTTTCTTATAGATCTTTAAGAAAATACAACCAAACGAATGAAAAATAAACCAGGCAAAATTATGACTGGTGAAATTCACAGAAGAAATAAAATCAGTCAATAAAAATATGAAAGAAAAAAAAGTTTCACCAACGATCAAATAAACAAACACATTTGTTCTCATTTTTGCTCATCAGACGTGCAAAATAAAAAAAGATCCACCCTGTCACATTATTGGCAACAATGGAGAGGGAAAGGCACTGTCATTCACTGTGGTGAGAGTAAGTTGGAACAGACTTTTGGGAGGACCACTGGCATCTCCTATGAAAATTTCAAAGCCTGTTCTCTCTGATCCAGCAATCCCACTGTTAGGCATCTATCCCGTGGAGATACACAGTGTACTTAGTATGGATACACAGCTACACACGTTGGGGGTCTCCATGTAGCATCTCTTGTAATTCACATTTTTAAGTGGAAACAACCTAAATGTTCATTAACAGGAGAATCATTAAAGACATGCTGCTTCATCCAAATTTTGAAGTCTTACAAAGCTGTGTGGAGAACATGGGGGATTCATATGGGCTGATACAGAAAATCTCAACAGACTGTTGAAAAAGCTAGTTGCAGGCTAATATACTTCTGTACTTAATCTTTTTTTAAAACACATAGTACTCTGGTATTAAAAATTATTTTTGAAGATAAAAATGAAATATATCTTCTTGTGAACATTTTCATAACTACAGAAAATTATAAAGTAAAAAATTGAAACTAGATGAAATCACACCTGCCAGAGACACACCACTGACATTTTTCTACATTTTCTGACAGGCTTTTGAAAATGCACACATACTTTAAAAACCCAATTTCAGAAATACAATTTTGGAGGTTTGTATAAGATTCCTTATGATGGATATTCCATGCTGTATTTTGTCACACACTTTCTGCTGGATTTCTAGGTTATTTCCAGTTTTCTCCCATCATTAATAATGTTGAGTTTCTTGCTTGTAAACCTTTGGTTACATCTTTGGTTGTTCCCCCCACCCTCTGCTCAGGATGAATTCCTAGAAGTGGAATTACACAATTTAAAGAAATATGCTTTCTTTTATGACTCATTGCATATTGCTAAAAAGGGTGTACATTTTAGTCTTTTATAGACAGTTCGTGACTGTGCCCGTTTCTCCCCATCATGATAATGTCACTTTAAATTCAGTTGCCAATTCCATAGGAGATATTGATACCTGGTCACCATGGACCAGCACCCCCTCCCCATCCCCTTTCCACTGCCCCTTCTCCATCCTCTAATCTGGCCTCACACTGGTCTCCGATCTGGAGCCATTTTTTCAAAACATGAACCTGACTCTGACAGCTCCCCACTTAAATCCTTCAGTGACTCCTCCTGGACCCCAGGATAAAGGATGAGGTGTACAAGACCCCAGCAGTCTGCACCCCGCTCTCCCCGGCTCTGGAGGCTCCCTGCGGGCCTGTGCCACCTCACTCTCCTCCTCGGACCCCCCACCATTCCCTCTGCCTGGAGCGCCCCGTCACGTGTCAGCACCCTGGATCTGTAAGACCAGCTCGGGCATCCCCCCCTCCCGTCTTACTGCTCCTAAAATGACCCATGAGTCTGCCCAATGCCTGGACATGACCCCGCTTGGTTCAGGCTTGGCCCCAGTTAAACACTCAGGAATTTAGTTGAGGAGTTGGCCTCCTTGGGGGACACCAAGCCAAACCCTTGCTTCCTTCTCTGGACGCCTTGTAAACTGCCCCTTCTCTTGCACCATTTTCTTAAAACACAGGACATGCTGGTGCCTGTTCAGTCCCGGGATTTCCACAGTCCTGGGACCGTGCCCATGTGTTGTGTGAACTTTGGCAGGTTGCCTCACCTTTCTGGACCCCTATCCCTGTCTGTAAGATGGGGATGATGGCAGGACCTGCCTTGTGGGGCTGCTGCCCCTAAAGTGATTAGTGTCTTCTGGGTACGTCCTGCCCCTGCTGCCCTGTTTCTCCCTGCTCAGAGGTCCAGGGCGAGGCAAGTGAGGCACCAGTCTTGGGCACAAAACTTAAGGGGCACCAAAAAAATCCAGTCATTGAGATAAATAATACTTTAATACAATATTAAGAAAAAAATCAATATAAACAAATTCACACTAGACAAAATGTCAACACTTTAAATAAAGCCACTGTCTGCTCAGGCCCCTTCTTTACGGATGATTCTCCCTTCTTGCCCCTCTCTTCTATAGTCATTCACCCCTGCACCCCGTCAAAGGGACTTCCAGTCCCCCTGTACCACAACTCCCTCGGCCTCTTACCTGTCCCACAGTCTCCAGAGGCTGGAGACTTCCCGGGGCTTCCATGTGGGGGGCCATGCTGCCTTCGGGGGCAGCAGGCCATGGGTGCCTATGGCCAGGCCCAGTACTATTAGAGGCCAGGACTGCCTGAGGACAGAGCTCTGACCCCTGGGGTGTTCATGGGCCCACCTGGCCTGACCTGGGCCTCATGTGCCCTCAGGGTCAAAGGCGCCTCGGCCAACCTGCTGGTGTGGGCTCCCTGGAGGGGGATCGGCAGGTGCCCCCAGTTCCCCTCACTGGCAGTGGCCGTCCCAGTGCATCCTGGCCCTCGTGGCCCTGTCCTCTGCCTGGGCCTTTTCTGTCCCTGCCCCCAGCACCTGGCCCCCTTCAGGATCCATGGCTGTTACTCCTGGGGCCTCTCCCAGGGGGGCCTTTGCTAACTGCTCTGCTGTGGTCAGGATCCAGGGCTCAAGGGCTTCACAGCAAAGCCCGCCCACCAGCCCCGCCCCCGGGTCCCTGGGTCGGGCATACCTGCCCTATTCTCCTTCCCTGTTCTGCAACTGCGTCCCCGGGCTGTGGAGCATCTCCCTGGGGCCTGGAGGAGCCGGGGAGGGCAGCCGAGTTCCCGTGGAATAAGAGTCAGTGAGGCCTGAGTGCAGTGGGCTGGGGCTTCTCTTCTGACCAGTCCTCTGGCTTGGTCGCTGCAGCCTTCACTCCGGCCAGTCAAGATCGCCCTTCCTTGGTTGGTTTGGTCAAGCCTGGGTAGTGTCCCTGGTCAACTCCTCACTCAGCTTCTCAGCCAGGCAAGGACCCTGCGGGAGTGACTCTATACCCCTCATTCAAGGAGAAACGTCAAGTCATGAATGTTGACACCAATCAGACCGAGGTTCCCTCTGGGCCTCAGTTTCCTTATCTGTAAAATAGGGGCAGTTCCTTTGCCGTAGGAAGGCCTTGAGGATCAGTGTGATCACGTGTCTGCTTAGGTTGGGGTCCGTTTTGAAGCCCAGGAAGATAATGCATGATACAGTGATGAGAGGGATGCTGTTTATCCAGTGCTGACAACTGGGCCGGCTCCCTGCTGAGCTGAGATTTTGTTTTTTCTCCCCTGTTTGAAGATGAAGAAATTGATGTTCAGGCAGCTTCCGTACTTTCCTGATGCCACACCGTCAAGAGGCCTGGCCCTCACACAGCTCCAGGGCATGCCCCTCCCTCTAGGTCCTGGTGCTGTCAGGCTGCTGGGTATAGGAAGAACTCCAAGTGGCAGGTTGCAAGTTCCCACTTGTCACAGCCAGCACCTACCCTCTGGCTTTCCAGTTGCTCTCTGGCCACAGGAGCCCTAATATCTATGTCAACTTAAGTCCAGCTCTGCAGCCCTCCCAATCTTCTGTTTCAGCAAATCTGAAAGAGGCCTCCCAGGGATGGATCCCAAAGTGACTTTCCTGGGAGGGCCCTTTCAGAGGTGTCTGGCCCGTGATTTTTTTTTTGCGGTACGCAGGCCCCCCACTGCTGCAGCCTCTCCCGTTGCAGAGCACAGGCTCCGGACGCGCAGGCTCAGCAGCCATGGCTCACGGGCCCAGCCGCTCCGCTGCATGTGGGATCTTCCCGGACCGGGGCACGAACCCGTGTCCCCTGCATCGGCAGGCAGACTCTCAACCACTGCGCCACCAGGGAAGCCCTGGCCCATGTTTTGAGGCCGATGCTCCTTAACTTTCCTGCTACATTTGGTGAAAATCAGTCCAGCCTGTTCCATGGGATGCGTTAACAGGCACACAGCTTGGGACTTCATTTTCTTCATATAGATAAGGGTCCCTGGGAGGCAATGTCCACGGATCTCTGTATTTCTGCACGTCTCACGAGCAAAGGAACGGATTGCCTTTGTTTTGGATCATCTTTTCGAGTATGTTTGTGTAATGAATGACCCTGGAGGGTAGAGATAGCGTCTCCCTCTGGAGCAAAACATGCTTACTGTCCGGCAGAAAAGATTTGAGGTCCCCAGCTTGGATGTGCAGGTGTCTCCTGGCCCCTTTGCATCACCCTGTGGGGCTCAGAGAACCAGTGCAGGATGATGCTGATATGCCGGCTGCCTCTCTTGCTGGGAGTAACATGCTGGCCTTTGTCTCCAACCCAGCATCTTGTGTCCGCCAGCATCTGTGCAACTGCGGCAGGCTCACTTTTTAGCTTGTGGGCAGGAACAAATCCCAGACCCTCCACAGCTCTTGATAATGACGGTTGTGATGGGGGAAGGAGGGAAGGAAGGTGATGATGGTGATCAAAACCTCACAGTTTGACCAAACTCATAAAGCAGCTTTGGAGGAACCCCAGGCTGCCGGGCCGGGTGCTGAGGGCTGGACTATACAACACACACAGACAGATCCCTGTCCTTGGACATGGGCCAGGCATTGGACAGTAACGGGGTGTGTGTGCCCTACCAGCCTTCATGCAGGATATGGGGGAGCCCCTGGGAGGCCCTGATTCAGTCCAGCTTCTCCCCATTGTGGTGCTTGGCCCACTCCAGCCTGGGACCTGGGCCCCTTGCGCCTTGGGGGCTGCGTTGCCCCTGCCCCAGAGTCCAGGCTGAATCTGCTCCCTCCCCACACCCCTGTGTGGGTGTGACACTCACCCACTGCCCGGGGCCCAGAAGCTGTGGTTCCCCCCACCCACTGGGGACAGCCCCAGATTTCGGGGAGAAAAAGGGGCTGTCCCTGAACTCGGTGATTCCAGTTGTGCCCCATCCTCCACCCTGTACCTGCCACGGCCTCTGGGCAGCCGCCACCGCAGACCACATCCTCCTGTGGTGGCTGCAATCGGAAATTCTGGTCTGGCTGGATGCTGGGGACCCTCGGGGGATGGGCAGGGCCTTCCCAGCTGGTGCAGCTGCAGCTCTGGCCGCCCAGACTTGTCCCCACCCCCTCCCTGGACCAAGAATGGCCGAGGGCTGGATTCAGGCTGAGCCAGAGAGGTCTGGGTCCAGATGTCCTGCTCAGCAGACCCCCTGCTCAGGGTCCCTGGCTCCTCTGTGCCCCGCCCCCACCCGTCTCCCCTGGAGTGGAGGGGTGTGTCATGTCCAGTCACTTCTGCCCTGCTCCCGTGTCAGGGGCGCACCCTGCCTCCTGCTGGTCAGCCCCCTGCCCATTCTCCATCCCACAGGCCCCAGACACCTGCCTAGACAGTGGAGTCTTCTCTCCCAGGCCTAGGTCTCCCCAACTCCCCACTCCCCACCATCCCCAAAACTTAAGCGGCTGGTCCTTCTCTTAACATCTTCAGCGTTTTACTCTTGGGGCCTGGAGGGTCTGAGGCAGAGGGGGACAAAGTGTCCATCTGGAGATATGACAAAGTTTCTGGAATCAGGATCTGGCTCTGTGGTTCCTGAGCCCACTCTGAAGGGTGCCCAGGGAACCCTGAAGATCCCAGCTCCTCTGGCGATCCTGGGGGTACAGCCCCCTACCTGCACTGTCCTCCAGCAAATGGGGAGAGAATCCTGCTGCTTCTGGAGACGTCACAGACTCACCGACCTGGTAGCTTCTACGGATGAAGAAACTGAAGCACAGAGAGGGAGAGTTTCTTTCCTAAGACACACAGCTACTTGGTGTAAAGGCTGTGTCCTGGGACTTACCAATACCAGCCGGAGACCTGGGAGGACCAGCCTTTTTGGACATGGTGGTGGGACCCAGACTGGAACTGGGGGCTTTGGAAAATTTCCATGCTTTAACCTCTAACTCTCCCAGTCCAGCCACCGGGGATGCAGCCCGAGGGGGAGGGCCCGGTACAGGGCAGCAGAAACCAGCTGTCAAGGGAGGCAACGCCCAGAAAATGTGGCTCGTGGGAGGCGTGAGACCTGAGGGTGGGGGCGGGGGGTTCCCACGAGGGGGAGGAAGGGGTGCAGGGGCTGGACTCTGTTCTTCATCTTCCTGGAGTCCCGGCTTGTCCTGGGGTGGGGGTGCTTAAGGTGAGTCACACCAGTGCATGGTCAGATCCTCATTTTACTTACTGTTTCAGTGCTTTACTCATATGGATTTTGGGGGGCTTTAATTTCAATTTTTAAAAATATTGCATTAAGTATTATTTATCTTTTTTTTTTTTTTTTTAATTTGGCTGTGCCATGGGGCTTATGGGATCTTAGTTCCCCAGCCAGGGAGTGAACCAGTGACCTTGTCAGTGAAAGCATGCAGTCTTAACCACTGGACCTCCAGGGAATTCCCAAAATATTATTTTTCTTGATTACTGAGTTTTGGGGCACTTCCTTAAATTTCTCAGACAAGGAGGGTGTCTTACTCATCTCACTCTAGTCTTGGCTGTGTCTGGAACTTGGGAGAAACTAGTTACCTCCAGCTCAAGGAACTGCTTTTTGCAGGGTCTGCCCAACCCTTCCCTGTGCTGGAGTGGGCATGGCCAGTGCCCAGCAGGTCCTGCCCCACCTGACCAGGTGGGTTTATATTTGTAGGGCAGAACCTGTTTTCCAGGTCCTTTCCAAAGGCTTGGGCTGACACATGGGAGGGGTACACTCCCACGGTGAGGAGACCCCACTTTGGCAGGTGGCGGCTTTGTAGCAGCCATTGGTCCTTTAACTGTTCCACCAGCAGCTATCAGCCGGGTGAATCCTCTTGGGACCCTGGGAGGGCGGTCCAGACTTACACATCCTCACATCCTTGTTCCATTCATAGGAAATGCCTCCGTCCTGATGGCTAACAAGACTAATGTGATTTATATTCGATTCTTACTTCATTCTTACTAAAAGCCAAACCACTAAATACTCTGACATTTATTTCTCACATGGTGTCCAATAGTATCTGTTGCTAATTAAATAACGACAAATAGCCTTGTGACTTACCTTGTTTTTAAAAAGTTATAAATGTAGATATGTGAACGCAGAAGATCTACATCATTTTAATGTTGATCTCACCAGATACATCTTTTAATTTTCAGTGATTTATGATGTTCCTCAAAATGCCCACTAACACGTTTACTTGTATTGACAAATACAGTGGGAAGGCTTCTAACAGGACTTCGTCCGAATAATACATTTGGCAGTGAGGACTGGCTGTGCAAATTAGATCACTCGGTCAGACTCTTCCATAGATTAAATGATTCAAGTCAGCAGCCTCAGGTTTTGGAGGAAGCATATACTCAAAACACATGATAAGATGCAAGTATTTTTCTCAAAAGATATCATATTGGCAAAGCTGCACTAAGATGATATTTAAATTTTCCCCAATCTTTATATCTTCTTACACAAGGGGCCTCTTAAGTAAAGAAGTAATACATTTAACTAGTAAGTTCTGCTCAAGCCTTCTCGGTGTTTATCCCCGAGAAAATGAATGACAAGTGGCTGGGTGACACCTCTCTGAGGGTGGTTCCCCGAAAAGCTGACTCTGGGATGGAGCCGGCTTGCAGGCTCTCCCAGTATATGAGGCAATGAGCCCTCATCCCTGAGGGGTCTGGAGGTGCATCGAACTGCCTCCCACACGAGTCCTCTTGAAGTCGGGTGGTGTCCGTCCAATCCTTTGCTTTCCACAAAATTACAAGAGTATGAAACGGAGCTGTCAGCTGATAAATCATTTAGAGAAACTATTTTTGACCATCAACCAAGAACGATTTTTGGCATATAACTAGGAAGGAGTTCATATCAGGCAGTGACACTGTATTACAAGACTCCTATTGATGGACCAAAGTTTCTCTGTGTTTCATATAGAAACGCAAGCCAGGACAGCTTTGATGCTGGACTTACTTCATTCTAGAGGTAAATTATATAATTGATGGATCCACGAATCAACACTAGTTAATAGTTATTTATGAAAATGTCAATGCATTTATGTTGTTTTGATCAAACTCTGCTGCTAATAATTAGGATATAACAATGTGGGAGAAACCTTTTAGCACCTAAAATCACGGGAAATGAAACAAATTCAAAAATTTTAAATGAATGTACATTATTATGGCAGAGATGTATGATAGGATAATGAATGAGGTTTTCAGGTATGAAAATGTATGAGCAGACCAAATGTAGTAAGGGACGTGGAATGGAAACGAGCCTAAGCAGAAGGAAAGGTGGATGTTGTAGAAGAATTTTAAGGACAGTGGGCACCGAACCATGATGATTTCGGACTCCGAGGACTGTATGTAAAGGAGCGATGCGAACACTTTGCAACCTTCTGATGACAATTTTCAGATGTCAAATTACGAAGGAACAGGCATCGTGGGGAAGCCCAGTTCTTAGAGGGTTGTGGGCAATGGTGTTGAGGGCCCGCCTCAGGGTGTTGCAGGGAGGCCCTGGGTCTCAGTGCAGGACGATCAGGCACAAGTGACGAGAACGACCTCCGTGAGTCAGGGGCCACCAGCAGCCACCAGGGGCCGGAAGCTTTCCTTCCTGTATCTGGAATCTTCCCCCCACTCCTGAGAGAAGCCAGTGGAGAAGCTGAGCCTGGAGAGGGGACGCGGCTGTCCTAGGACACAGCTGGCAAGGGGAACCCTCTGGCTCAAGGGTGCTGACGACAGTCTCCATGACTCAGGACCGAATCCCCACTCGCCATTTCTCAGCAGGATAAACAGAGGTCCTGAGAGCACAGAGGACACCGGAGCCTCAGGCCTGCCCTCCAGCTGCTCCGAGGTGGGCGGAGTGAGCGCCGAGCCAGGCAGGGAGGTTAGGATCTCACTTTCCCATCTGCCTGAGTCACCGTGAGTCACTGCCAGCTGCTCCTACTGCCATCAGCTACTGCACAGTAATAGTCGCCCTTGTCCTCGGCCTGGGCTCCCCTGATGGCCAGGCTGGCTGTGTTCCCTGAGCTGAATCCTGAGAACCGGTAAGGGATGCCAGAGGGCCTCTCGTTATCATGATAGATGACCAGCACTGGGGCCTGGCCCGGCTTCTGCTGGTACCAGTAAGCACTTTTACTTCCAATGTTGTTTCCCCCCACACGTGATCCTGGTCATCTGTCCCAGGAGCACCGACACCGAGGGCGACTGAGTCAGTTCATAGGAGGACACAATGCCTGCAGGAGAGAAAAGGACAGTGGGCTGGTGGTGAAGAACCCATGTCCAGAGACCCCCACCTGCCTGGCCTGGACTAAGCTCCAAAGATTCTCTGGGCCCCGAGGGCGCCCCCTCCCGTCAGTCTCAGCCCCAGGGGCCCATGGGCCTGGCTGGTGGATGGAGCCTCTGAAAAATGAGAACGCCCCTCACTTTCTCTGGCAGGCGCGGCCCCTCGGGGCTCACACACAGCAGTGAGCACAGTGGGGAGATTTCAGCCCCTCCAGCCCCCCATCCTGCAGCAGGGCCAGGAGTCTCCTGTCCCCACGGGCAGGGCCCTGCTGAGCTCAGAGTCAGGGCCAGGTCTGTCCCCGAGCCCTGGGCCAGGGGTGGGCGGACCCTGGGGGCAGCACCTGTGCAGTGAGCCAGGAGGCCGAGGAGGAGGGGGGTCCAGGCCATGGTGGAGGCACCCCGAGTCTGCTCCCCGAGGCCTAGGCTGGGCAGGGTGGCTCCCAGGCCTCTCTTATCCCCTTGCTGGAGAGAGAGCTGCCGGGGGTGCAAATCAGCCGGAGCCCAGGGGGTCTGCCTGGAGAGCTCTGTGGTTTCAGAGAAGGGCTCAGCCCCCAGGGACACGGAGAGGGAGGGGTGGCCCCTGCAGACCCCGCCTCGGCCCGGGGGATCCTCCTCCACCTGCTGTCCCATAGTCTGGGGGTGACATCTCCATCCCAGTCTGAGTCCTGGCCTCACTCCTGGACGGGCCTGGCCACTGAGAGCTCAGAGGTGGATCTGTATTCTCTGAACTCATTCCATGGGCGACACTAAGAGGCTTAGACTGTACAGGATTCTCCCCCCCTATCACAGCTCCTGGGCCCAAGACTGAATAAAATTCACGGTTTGACAAAGCACATGGAGTGTTCCAGGCCATTGCGGTGCTGTGTCTGCCCTGGGCTGTGAGCTCCTGGGGCTGTGGTGTCCCCATCGTGCCTCAGGGGCAGGAACAGACAAGGGGCTAAAAGAAATGTTTGCTCTGTGAGAGAATGAGAGGGGGCTTCAGGGTTTAATAACTCTGCAAGGGAATGTCAGTCCTAATCCATTTCCCTTCAGTTGCTGGGAAAATATATATGTCATAAACATCACAATTACGGAAAGCTGATTGAGTGACTGCTGTGTGTCAGACACTGGGAAACAGGAAGTGTGGAAATTTCTGGTTCCCCCCCTTCCCTGTAAGGGGTAAGTGGAGGGACAGGTAGGGGGGCAGGGGGAGAGCTTCCAGGGAGTAGGAGCAGCTGTGTCTGGAGGACGGGGCCTCCGAGCACAGGGAAGGGAGTGGCAACGTGTGGTCACAGGGAGGATGAGCATTTCTGGACAGCGGTGGCTTTTTAGCAGTATTAGGTGTGCTGGCAGTGGGTGTGGGGCAAGGAAACAGGCACCGTCTCCAAGAGCAGGACTTGGGACACATGGAGACAGAAACATGTACTTGAGAGTGAAGGTGACACTGTAGAAACAGAAGGACACTTGTCATCAGGTGTGAGGTCCTGGTTACTCCTTCCCCTGCACTGGAGCCCTGATGCCCAGGACACCACTCCTCCAGGTGGCTCTGCCGGGCTACCTCTGCTGCCCCCTGGTGGCTGCTCCACACTGGAGGCGGAGACTCAGTTCTAGGTGTAGATTTCAGAGCCCACTGCTCAGGTGGTGATTTCCCTGATCCAGGGATGGTGACCCCAATCAGGATTTACTCCCCCTCCATGGCTCTGTCTGCCTCACGTCCTGGCACGAGGGGCTGAGATTACCCGTGAAGATATGAACAGGCTCATCTGGAAGAGGAGGGGGCTGGGCTCACGGAGGCATCCCTGCTCCTGTCTGTGGCGTGGTGGGAGGCCACGCAGGTGGGATGGGCAGTTGGGGACACCTCCCTCAGGGGGTGACTCTTATTGGTGCCAGCTTTGGGTATGGGCCTGATGCGGGGTGGCGGCTACAGTTCCAAAGGCACGGTTAGGACCACACCCACTGGGAAATGTTCATTCAGACCCACTTTGGGCTGGCACATTCCCTCCAGGGAATTCAGCATGAACAGGACACAGTCCCTGCTTGAAGGGTGTTTCCATCCTGTGTGGGGGGCAGTGCAGGGGACACAGTGGCTTTGCACAGCTGGCAGAGAATCTCCACCACGGTCACCTACACATTGCCTGCAGTGTTTATTTAAAAGCCAAACACTTGCTTCTTTCAGGTCTCTGGCTATCAGGTTTGACCAGGTGGCCCAGCACTGTTCTATGGGATGTAAGGGTCAGTTGGCTGGAGTTTATCTCGGGGAACTCTTGCTCTTGTAAAGGAAAGAAATAGCAGGAATTGACGCAGATCCTTTCCTCTTGAACATTGTGTGATAGCTGGAGCTGCAGCAGCCATCCTGAGGTCTGTCATCCACAAGAATGAAAGCAAGGCCAACACATAGGGACAAGGGACCTGGATGCTGGCAAGATCTTGGGTCCCACGTGGAATCTGTGATCACCCAGAGAACTTATCTTGGTGAGACTACGATAGGTCCCGCCTGTTCATGCCTCTGCTTTTCATCAGTGAGTCCTGAAATTAAAAAGAAAACAATGTATTCCGACCAAGCAGGAAAAGTCTGAGCACAAATGCATCAGTTAACGAAACTAGTGATGGGGAAAGAACCCCATCGTGGTGTGTGCTGTGGGGATAATTAATCCAGAGAAGAGACAGACAATGACAGGCAGGCTGTTCTGTAATCAGAGGTTGGGGGCCTCTCCAAAGGGGTAACTCTGGAGCTGCCCTCAGGACTGGGGTGAACCAAGTAGTAAGAAGTGAGTGTGGGAAGGGCTGAGACTTGGCCAGTGGGGAGGAGTCGGGTGTGTTGGAGGATCTGAAAGGACAGGGCAAACTTGAGGGATCTGGGATGTAAACCCAGCTCAGGGCCAGTGTAATATGTTCTCTGAGTTAAGAATTTGAGGGGTAGAAGTGACACGTGTTCAGGTGGAGCAAAGGGGATTCACACGTAATAAATCCGGGTCTTTGCCGCTGCTTAGCACAGGCTGGAGCCCAGGGAGCAGGAACAGGATTGACACAGGCGGGTTGAGACAAACCCCTCGGCCTTCCCTACTTTACCTGAGGGCTGAAGACCTTCGGGGGGGTTACTAGTGCCTCTCCCCTGCCAAGTATCCACCATGCAGCCGTGCTGGGGCTTTAGCTGCTGCATGTGCCTCTGGTCCTGAGCCCTGTCTACTGTCCCGTGTGGCTGACCAGTCACTGTCTTCCATAAATGTCTGCAGATTTGCTTCTGTGACTGGGAGCCCAGGACTCGAGGAGCTCACTTGACAGGGAAAGGCAGGGGCTGAGAGAGGGAATGACAACGCCAAGGTCACTTGGGGGCTAGAGAGAAGAGAGATGTCTTAATCCCTAAATAATAGCCTCTTCTGAGTGTTCTAGAACCAGACTGGGCCAGGAGGGGGCTGTGGGAAATTCTCAGCCTGAATTGTAGATTCTTCCTGTCAGTTCTCCCCACTGCCTCTGGGGGCGCTGCTGCACCTCCCCTGGGGCCGTCTGACACCTGGGAGGCTGACAATGCCCTGCTCCCCGTGGGGCTGAACAGAAAGCCCAAGAACAACACACTCTAGATTCAAAGCAACGAGAGCAGCCTTTTCATGATCTCTCCTCTGGAGGAATCCTGGAATTACTGCTTAGGTCTTAGGGATTCGGTGCATAAAGTATCATCTGTTGCTGGTTCATGGTCCATTAGTGTGACAAGTTAATTGTACATTTAATAATCTGTAATTGTCAATACTTTTTGAACGTAATTTTTTCCCATGTGGTTTCCATCCTCCAAATTAGACATCCACCCTCATGCAAGACAGGAGTGCACTTGGAGGAAACTTTTGGCTTTTCTTTTAAAAAAAATCCACAGGTGGCATTTTAATATTTCTAATGTGGACCTTTCCCCTGGAGAATCTAGAATTCTGTGTGAAGCAGGAGATCTATGTGCCATTGTTCATGTTGTCACATGTTTGTTTAAGCATTTTCCAGGGAAATGGTCTTTGGGTGTAAATTCACTGTTTTCCAAGGTCACCCAGAAATTTCCTCATTGTACGTCTACGAGTTTGGACACTGGCTTTTTTTGTGAGGAAAGCCATGCATTGTAGGATGTCAAGCTTTTATTTCTTTACAAGAAGGAGAAACATATCCAGCCAACTGATGGGTCAATAGCTGTGCAAAAATCAACCCAGTCCCTCCCTGGATTCTGTTTCAGATGAAGACTAAGGCTTTGGTATAACGGGGGTGTCTACTGTGAAATTGGGGCCCTACTTTGAAACAGAACAGATGTTCTTGGTGGTCCCCATCACTTACAACACCTAATCATAGGACAGCATGATAGTGGTGACGGTTTTCAGTCATCGCTTTGGATAGAGAAATCGTTTTTTGCCAGTTTCTTTCACAAACATTCTCACCATAGCTTATTGGTCTCCAATGCACATTTTTATAAAAATTCAAGGACAATCAGATCTAACTGGGGATTTTGAAGAGCACACTGTGGATTTAGGTGGGAAAACAGAGACTTGGGGGTATATATAACCTCCTCGGGACCCTGTGAGCATGTTGGGAACAGCTGGCCAACTTAGATCGGGTTCCCTGGAAGCTGATTCTGAGATGTTAAGTGCATGTCCTGGAAATCTGGAAGGAGATGAGGAGAGGAGACTGGGCAGAGGGGAGGGGACCCGGGATTTGGTCACACAAATGAGGACTCGGGGTTCTGCAGGAGAGTTAAAGCTGGTCCGTTCGGGTCGTCCTAAACTGAGTCAGAGCCTGGGGATGGTGGCCTCAGGCATCATGCACCTGACCCTCTCTGACCAGGGGGATAAACCGGGGTGGGGGGCCGTTTTCTGCACCAACAGCATTTCCCAGTGAGGGCACAGCTGTGAGTTGTCACAGGCTCCCAGCAGCCGTGGATGAGTAGACGAGGCCAGAAGAGAGAAGGAGGTAGATGCTAGAATGCCCACTGCTCTGGCATGTTCCATTCAGAATCCCAGCTGCCATGGGAGCCTCAGGCTTCAGCATCAGATGGGATAGGACATTCTGTGGTCAAATCCTGGACAGTTGGGCCAAGAGGGGCCCAGGGACCACGATATGGAAATGTGGGGAAAACTATCACTGGAGGGATGTGTCCCTCTGATTGTCCTTCCATACAGGGCCTCTGTCCGAAGTTCCCGACCTGGCCAGACAGCACTAAGACAGCCTGGTCCTGCCAGCCATAATCCATTCCTGATCCCCCTGTGCAGAGCCTGCCTGGAGGGCTGGGAGGAGGGGCAGCCTGGGGGTCTCAGATCTGGGGGAACTGGGCCAGACCTGTCACTGTTCTTCCACAGTCCTCCTGGGGGCTGGAGGAGAGTGTGAGCCAGACGGGGAGGGGGTTTGTGTCTCACTTCCCCGTCTGCCTGTGTCACTGTGAAGATAACTACTACTGTCAGCTGACCCACAGTAATAGTCAGCCTCGTCCTCGGCCTGGGCCCTGCTGATGGTCAGGGTGGCAATTTTGCCTGAGCTGGAACCAGAGAATCGGTCAGGGATCCCTGAGGCCAGGTCGCTACCATCATAAATGACCAGCACAGGGGCCTGGCCTGGCTTCTGCTGGTACCATTGAACATAACTGTCTCCTAAGTTGTCTCCCTGGCAGGTGATCCTGGCCGTCTGTCCCAAGGACACGGACACCGCAGGTGGCTGAGTCAGCTCAGAAGAGGCCACAGAACCTGCAAGAGAGGAGAGGAGAGTGAGGGTGAGGAAGAGGGTCTCATCCCTGCAGCCTCATGCCCCCTGCGGCAGCCCCTGTGCTGAGCTCAAGTTCTGGACCAGGCTGAGCTCTGGTCACTTTTCGGGCTGAGCCTGGGGGCAGCACCTGTGCAGAGAGCGAGGAGGGGGAGCAAGAGAGGGGTCCAGGCCATGGTGGGGACGTCCCGAGCTCTGCCTCTGAGCTCACAGCTGGGGTGGGGCCTCTGGGCCTCTCTTATGCTCAGAAGGGGTGTCTTCATGCAAATCTCCTTCCTGCCACCTTTGGCCTTGTGACCGGCTCCCTGCTGAGCAGAGAAGAGCTGGGATCCAAGGAGGAGTTAAACTGGCACCTGAGTTCCAGGCCTGAGCCCAGGTCCCCAGAACTCTCTCTGGTGCTGAGTGAGAAAGGCTGCCCCTGCCTGCCCCAGCCTGTGCACACACCTCTCAGTCCGCTCCTGGGCTCCCTTCTGGGCCTTGGGGACACACAGGCGTCCTGTCTGGGGATGAGGTTATCGTGTGGTGGGCTGGACAGTGCTGGAAGCTGGCACTGCGGGGACCACGGTCATGCTGCTGCGAGAGCCCAGAATTCCAGAAGCAGACACAGTGACACTGGTCATGTACGTCTGGCAGAGTTTTTATTCTATTTCTTTAAAGTTTTTTTATTTTTATTTTTCGAAGTATAGTGGATTTACAATGTTGTTTTGGTTTTAGGTGCACAGCCAAGTGATTCAAATCAACATATACATTCTTTTTCAGTTTATGTTTAAAAATAAAAGGAAAAATGTCTTCCTTATCTAGACCTAGGCAAGAATCCTTGGACTTGACAATACATGCATGATTTGTGAAAGGAAGAAGATAAATTGAAATGTATTAAAATGAAAAGCATTTGTTCTATAGAAGTCCTTTTTATGGAGTTGAAAAATCCAGTAAAATGGGAGAAAATACTTTCCACTCACATAGTCATCAAAAAACTTGTATATACATTAAGAAATGTGTCAAAACTAATCAATAAACAAAACAACTAAAATCCAAGTGGAATTTGGGAAATGATGTGAACAGACATTTTTCGGGAATGTACAGATGTCAGATGAGCACATGGGAAGATGGTCCCCATGAGTCATTAGGGGAATGTCAATCACACCCTAAAGAGTTGCCGCTACACACCAGTCAGAATGGAGCAGATGGGCGAAAGTAAAAAACAGTGGCAAAACCAATGCTGGCTGCGCAGAAGAGGGACTGGTGGCTCAGGTGTTGCTGGTAGGACTATAAAGTGGCACAGCCACCCTAGAAAACAGCTTTGCAGCTACTATGAAACTAAACATGCAATTACTGTACAATCTAGGAATTGTACCCTTGGGATTTTATTTCAGAGAAATGAAGACAAATGCTCCCATAAACACCTACACACAAGTGTTCCCAGCTCCTGTCTTAGTCAGCTCAGGCAGCCATGGAAAAATACCACCCACATGTTGCTTAAACACCACAAATTTATTTTCCAAGGTTCTGGAGGTCAGAAGTCCGTGATCAAGGTGCCCTAATACTGTTATTAGTGCAAGCTCTCTCCCGGCTCCCTGAAGGCACTTTCTGGCTCTGTCCTTACATGGTCTGTCTCAGTGGCTCACTCGGGGTTGGGGGTGTGTTTCTGGTCTCTTCTTATAAGGTCACTAACCCTATGTCCACAGGTGTGGACCAACCTGGGAGGAGATACTGTCCTGCACCCTGTTTATCAGTCACTTTCACAGACAGGATGACAGTTCTCACCCAGACCCTGACCCTATTATGACCTTGACCAGAGAGGTGCCCTCGAATGGGTGTCCATCTCTCTCTGATCGAGTCCATAGGGGCAGACCCCTCCCTGGTGGGTCGCCATCTAAGCACAGCAGGGTATGGTCTCATCGTCTTCCCTTTTCCATCCTTGTCCTCACGTCGTGCCGTCTGTCCCTCTGTGTGTCCGTCACAGGCTCCTGCTGTCTTCACTTCTTAGCAGCACAGGCCCCGGGGTGTGTGGATGTGGTGGGACCCGCGTGGGGGGTGGTTTCCCCACTGCCATCCTCCTGGCTCCCTTTCCCACAGTGTAAGGGGGGCAGGACACTCCCCACTAGAGGGACCTGCAGGAGGCCTTGTTTGGGACAAAGTTACAGCAAACCCTTGGAGAGAACAACCCTTTCCGGGGTGGGGTGACAGGAGAGGGCCCTGTGTCCCCTGTGAGTCCCGGCAGAGTCGGGGACAGAGGTCACTGCAGGATGGAGCTCTGATGTCCTGTCCAGCCCTGCCCCCGGCCCCCCGTCCATCCCTCCACGGAAGACCAGCCGCCTCCTCCCCTCCTGCCCCCGTGGAGTCCTCCAGGCCACGGGCAGCTCCTGGACTTTGCCTCTCAGGCCTCAGTCACTGGGGGTCCGACTGGGGTAAGGGGACCATATTCTCCAGCTCAGCATCCCCGTTCCCCATCCCTGCTGCTGTCTCAGTGGACGTGGTGCTGGCCGGTCCCTAGAACGTCCTGTGGGTGAATGGGGAGCCATTCTTGGCACCAAAGCTGAGACCCTTCTCCAGCAGGAGAAGCCTGGCCTAGCTCCAAGTCTGTACTGCCACAGACACCCTCACCGCCTCATGACTCCCTAAGGACCCAGCTATGCACCCACCATGGGGTCAAGGTTCCCATCCTCCCTCCCCAGAGGCCCAGTGCTTCCTGCTGAGCCCTCAGTCCTGGCCAGGGTCCTGCTCTGCACCCGGGGCACCCAAGTCAGGACACTTGGTACCATGACCTGCATGTCGCCTCTGGACGCCAAGATCCATGTTCCTTCCCTGAGAGACTTGCAGTAGGGCCTGGGGGCTACTGGGGACAGGGTCATCTCAGCTCAGCCCTTTCCCAGTGTCCTGTTCCGCCCTGGGCTGGGCTGGTCTCTCCCAGCATTGCCCACACAGGCCTGTGAGGAGGACCCAGAATCCCACCTCGTCAAAACCACCTAAATTTTAATGTGTGTCTGCCTCTCCCTGGGGGTGACTCGGGGAGAGGTTGGGGGTGAGGGGTTTGCAAGGGGAAGACTCAAAGGTCAGGACTCCGGGGACAGACAGGGAGCAGCTCACCCTGGTGCCGTGGGACGGAGGGCATGGGAGGGAGGTTTTGGCCTCACTTCCCCTTTGTGTCACTGTGGTATCCATATGGGCCATCAGTTTTATAGTTGACACCACAGATATACTCAGTCTCGTCCTCAGACTGGATGTTGGCGATGGTCAGGTAGCGGTCAGCCCCAGAGCTGGAGCCTGAGAAGCGGTCGGGGATCCCATCCCCCTTGGTGACGCTTCCATCACTGGTCAGCTTCATCAGATACCTGGGGGCCTGCCCTACGCTCTGTTGATGCCACTCAATGTAGTACGTGCTGTGCTCACTGCTCAGGGTGCAGGTGAGCTTGGCCGAGCCTCCCAGGGAAGAAGATGCAGATGGGGTCTGGGTCAGCACAGGCACAGCACAGAGACCTGCAGACAGAAATGCAAGGGTTGGCTGACGGCACTGACACTGGGCAGGTGACCCTCAGGGCTGTGCTGGAGGGAGGGGCTGGGAGGCCCCCGCGTCCCTGGGCCACTCTGACCTGTGTTGAACAGGAGGGGCAGGAGGTAGAAGGGCACCCAGGTCATGGTTGGAGGTCCTTCTGCGAGCTCTGCACTGAGGCTGCCCAGCTGACTGGCCTCTCCAGGTCTCTGCTTATCCTCTCCCCTTGCAGCTGGAAAAGGGAGGAGCATGAATGCAAATCTACTCCTCCCTCCCCATCCTGTGTCTCAGCTCCTGGCTGAACCCTGAGCCCAGAGGCCTCACGCTGGGGACTCCCTGGGGTCAGAAGAAGGGCCACGTGTGGGTTTCAGAGAGACATTTACTCTCCTCAAGAGAGGTGTCTTCAAGGAAGTGTCAGTCATGCCCTTTGCACTTGAGCCCTCCCCAGGGGACGTGGACCTACGAGGGTCCCAGCCAGGACCACAGTGCCCCTTGGTGCCCCCAGGATGGACGTCTTCCTACACATGTAGCTACTTTAATAGGATGACAACTTTTGAGCCCCCAGTATATGCCAGACCCTTGGTGAGTTTCCTGCAGCACCTCACTGGGCACCAAATAATCCCACAGCGCCCTCTGCTGAAGGCACAACCTCTCCCCAGTCTAATGAGGAGGAGTAACCATTGGGAGGGTAAATGATTTTCCCAGATTCCCCCAGACAGGGATGCATGGGTCAAGATTCCATCCAAGGGACTGACTTCAGAGCCTGACCTTTCAGCCCCTCCCCCTCCCACCTCAAAACCCCCCATAGTTTCCTCCATCCCTACTCCAGGCCCCCTGAGCCCCTCCTGTTACCACCCTCTGTTCGGTCATCAGGTGATCCGTATCCAATGTCACTAAAATATTCCTTATGGTCCACCTTTCCATCTAGATCTATTCACAAAATATAACTTTATGACGTGTGGTTTATGGAAATGATCTCCCTACTGAAAGGGACGATGTGACACTATTTACTTAAAAATGTACAGACTATTGTCATTCATTTCACAGACTGTAATAAAAATGTGTTTAACGATTCAGAACCACCTTGAAAATTGTAGTTGTATTTACTATCTTGCCTCTGGGAAAGAAGTCACACGGATACATGTATTAAATCTCCTCATTTTGAGGTACCCTCAGTATCCCTGGTCTGGGTGGAAAATGGCTCAGCAGTTCCTCTCCAGCAAAGACTCTGGGCTTGGGACCCTCCGTCACCTCTTGGTGTGGTGAGTATGTACTACAGGCACGGTTACCCCAAGGAAACCTCATCCATCTCACCTGCTCTGTCCAACATGGTGGCCACAAGCCAACGAGGCTTCTGAACATGCAATGTGGGTGGTCGCAGTGAGATGTGCTCTAGATACGAAATACCCAGCACATTTCAAAGATTTAGGATAGTGTAGTGTAGAATGTATCAATATTTTTATATTTAATTCATATTGAAATGATATTTTCAAGTAATTTAGTTAAGCAAAACCTATTATGGAAACTAACTGCATCGGTTTCTCCTAATTTTTAAAAAGCGTTTACTGGATAATTTAAAATTACATATGTGGTTCAAATAGTGTATGTAATGGATAGGGCAGCACTGCAAAGTCACAATGTCAGTCACTTGTGTCTGAAATAGGAGAGAGAACTTCCTAGCACATTCAGGAAAAGCCATGTCTTAGCTTTGGAAGCACCATGAGAGGCCACAGGAAGGTGGGGAAGTCCAGGAACTTGTGTGGAGGGACCTCTTTGCTGCTGGGTCTGCCCCGTTCCAGTTCTGACTTGAAACAAGTTGCTCTGTCCTTTGTGCCTCAGCTTCCGCATCTGTAAGATGGGATATAATGGGGATGCTTGTTCATTGATTATTTGTGATTAAAGAAGTTAATAAGTAGGAAGAACGCGGATGGGTTTTGATATGTATTAAGCACACATGAATATTTACTCCTCTTCCATCTATGAATATCCTTAAGCCTTACCCACACACTTAATAGAAAGCAGAGACGGTGGAATAGTGGATGTAGGAATGGGATGGATGGAAAAAGTCTTGGGTTTGGGATTTTCCACTGACAACATTTTCTGGCCACACCAAAATACACAAACATATTGTAGGACCTCTAACAATTGCCTGTTGAAGTCCTAACCACCAGTGCCCAAGAGTGGGACCTTATTTGGAAATAGGGTCCATTCAGATGTAATTACTTAAGGTGAGTTCATACTGGATTGAGGGGTCCCTAAACCCATTCGGTGCGCCCACCAGGTCTCAGGAGCTCTGTTCCAGGTCACCACGGACACCCTCAGCCCCTCCTGCTGGCCTCCTTAGTCTTTCTAAGGCCACTTGGGTCTGGAGCTTAACTGTCCTAAACTCATCAAACTGAGCTTGTGTCAGACTCTAGACCCTGGAACGATGGGCAAAATTTGTTAAGAGGAGACTTTTTCTCGGGCCACACGGGTGGGTTTGGGGCAGGGGATGACACCTCTCATCATTTTTGTGGGGGGTCTGTGTTTGATTTTGAGTAGTTTCTGCTGCTATTTCATCAAGTTCAGCGGGCTTCCTCTGCAGCATCTATGTGCTCCCAGTCTCATCCCGTTTACTTTAATCTCAGATGTGTAGTTTTCACTTGCAGAAATTCAATGTGGATCATGTTTTTACACCCTGGGTCTCCATTTAACATGTTGAATCTTTCCTCAACCTCAGGAACAAATGGACTATAACTATAGCAGTTGCTTTTGTGTCCTTGTCTATCAAATACATCATCTGGGCCATTCAGGGCAAGTTCGGATTAACTGACTTTTGTACTTATTTTCACTCTTATTTTTCTGATTCCTTACAGGAAAATTTTGATATTCAGGTATTGTGAATCTTTCCTTGCTGGGTATGGGATATTTTGTTTCTCCCTATGTTCTTTCTTTCTTATTGTTTTTAGTTTCAACAAAGGTACTTGGGCACAGTTAAATCCTTTCTGTACTCGCTTTTACACTTTTTTAGATGGCACCAGGGGACACGGCCTTGGGGGACTGTCTCTACAACAACAGCCCTCCCCAGGGAGGGCACAGCTGGGAGCTGACAGGGGCTCCAACATGGGTGTGAGGCGGGTGAGCCCGGAGGAGGGACGTGGCGGCCCCCACTCTGTCCACTGTGCTGCTTTGCCTCGTTTGGAGTCCCAGGTTGCCACGGGATCCTGGAGGTTCCAGAGCTCTGATGAGCTGGGTGGTTCTGGGCATCCATCCAAGAGATTTGGGCTGATGAGTGGCCAGTCAGCACCATGTGGACATCCAGGGTCCACTAGCACTGGGTCTCTGCCCTCGCTGTCTGTCCTTCATTCAGGCCTTATTTCCTCAAGTCAACACCACAGCCCAGACACTGAGCCAGCCTGGTCCTGCCAGTCCATAATCACTCCTGAGCCCCCTGTGCAGAGCCTGGCTGGAGGGCTGGGAGGAGGGGCACCCTGGGGGTCTCAGAACGTGAGGGACCAGGCCAGACCTGTCACTGTTTTGTTCATAGTCCTCCTGGGGCTGGAGGAGAGTGTGAGCCAGACAGGGAGGGGGTTTGTGTCTCACTTCCCCGTCTGCCTGTGTCACTGTGAAGATAATCACTGCTGTCAGCTGACCTACAGTAATAGTCAGCCTCGTCCTCGGCCTGGGCCCTGCTGATGGTCAGGGTGGCAATTTTGCCTGAGCTGGAACCAGAGAATCGGTCAGGGATCCCTGAGGCCAGGTTGCTATCCTTATAAATGACCAGCACAGGGGCCTGGCCTGGCTTCTGCTGGTACCAAGATGTATATTTTTTGTCCAGTAGGTCTCCAGAGCAGGTGATCTTGGACGTCTGTCCCAAGGCCACGGACACTAAAGGCGGCTGGGTCAGCTCATAGGAGGCCACAGAGCCTGTAAGAGAGGATGGGAGAGGGGTTGAGAATGAAGGACCCATTCGCAGGGAGGGGTCCCACTCTGAGGCTGTGCCTGGGCTGAACTCTGGGTTTGAGGCAGGCCAGCCCAGGGTCCTGGGGGGCCTGAGCCTGCGGGCAGGGCCGGAAGGCAGCACCTGTGCAGAGGATGAAGAGGGGGAACAGGAGAGGGGTCCAGGCCATGGTGTGGACGCCCTGAGTTCTGCCTCCGAGACTCCACAGCAGCTCTGGGTTCTACTCATATCCTTTTATTCCCTCTCAGAGCTTTGAGGGGGGCAGTGAGGGTTTGGGTTTATGCAAATTTACAACCCCCTGGGGCTCCTCACTGAGATGGGAGTCACCCAAACCATCAGCCCAGGTGACTGTCACCCAGCTTCCTCCACGGCTTCGCATGTCCAAAAAATCAGACTTGGCCTCCAAGGTCTGAGGTCACAGTCACCTTCCTTATGTCTGACCACATGACCGCTGTTGGAAACCATCCAGTGGTCTCTCCTGGGCTGGCCCAGTGGGGCTGTCAGCCGGGCAGCATCCTGGCCGTGGCCACTGTGCCCCTTTCACTGGGTGTCCTGGGGTTCACTGTGAATGAGACCCTTTAATATGGTTACTGTGTCCTGAGCGGATGGCACAGTCAGTCCCAACTTCCTGCCGAGCACTGACCCTTGGACACCTGTGGACCCTGAGGGCTGGTTCCCTCTGGGGCTCCACTTGGGCAGCCCTACCCTCTGTCCTGATGCTCCTGGCTGCGCTCTGCTTCCCCCTGCTGTGGAGTAGAATCAGACCGGGGCTCCCCTCCCTCAGGTCACCCCAAAAACCACCTGAGAGAGTATGGACCAGCTGACTCTGAGCAGCTGTGACCCCTGCCTTGCCCGGCCCAGCACGGAGAGGTCACCTACACAGTGCAATTGTTTTTCCTGTAACCATGTCTCAGGGTAGAAATGCCCTTCCTGTCCCTTTGGTTTTGTTAGTAGAGTAGAGTGTGCAGGATGAACTGTAGCTGCAAAGTGTCAAGTTCCATAGCAACGTGTGTAATCCCCTCAGGACCCAAGGATCCTTGTATCTGGGAACCAAGATTGATACTATCCCCTGCCCAGGAGGTCAGCTGAGTGATGATGTTCCTGGCACTTGAGGTCATCTAAGCCCTTACATCATCACCATCATCATTATCACCATCATCTCCATCATCACCATCAGGATCTCCACCATCTCTCCTCCTTTTTTTATTTTTATTTTTTTATGTCACTTCACACCTCTCAGAGTTTGTGGTGCTAGCATTTCTACCTTAGCATAGTCTGCCTTTTTAAGGAAACTGGGGATCTTCTGCTTATTCCACTGGGATTCTATCCAGAAATCATACAGATGGCTGAACCCCTCTCCTCGGATTCCTGCAGGGTGACGACAGGAAACTCTAGGACCTCATAACTCACTGATTCCCTCTTTAGTTAACAATACACTTTGGTGGCCTTTTTATAATTTAACTTGGAAAAAAATTTCTTAAGGTCAGTACATACCTCCCCATTTTATAGCAGGTTAAGCTGTGGCCCAGAGAGAGTAAGTCCCCAGATTAATAGAGAAATGTGGGGTGAGCCCAGGGTGGAGCCCAGGGGTCCTGGATTCAGACCCTGGCCCTTTGGGGCAGAACTTCATCAGCGAGGGAGGGGAGCATGAGGGCCAGGCTGGGAGGAGAGACAGGGTCCCCAGGATCGCTGTCGTCCCCACCACATCCTTTCTGTCAGTAGAAGCCCCCTCAGCCTGCATGTGGGGGTGGTCAGCGGGGCTGTACCCCAGATTAAGCTGGAGAATCTGTGGGGATGCAGGGCTGCCTGGCCATTCAGGGGCCTGGCTGGGTCCTGCTGCCTCTGCTGCCGTGATGCTTCGTCCTCATTCTCCTGAGCAGGTGGGAGTGACTGGTGTCTCATGGCCAATCTATTGGTTGACAGCTGAGTCTTCAGGGGTCTGTAGGGCCTGCAGGTTTACCAAAAGTACCTTAAGACCAGCCCTTTTAAAATTAACCTATGTGTTGCCTTTATTATAGTTCTTATTTCTTAGAATGACTGTAATTACTATCTCTGATCCTTTCATGTCTGTGTGAAGGGCTCTGTTAGCATTTCTCACAATAGAGAACCATTGTCCTCCTGTGCACAGTGAACACACTCCTCTGTGTGGAACTTTTGCAAAAGATCCCATAGCCTAGAATCATAAGGACTCTTAGCTGATAAATGCTGGATCAGAGAGAAGTGATAACCAAATGTGAGGGCGGGAACCTTGAGGATCTTATCCGGTAACAAAACTAACAGCTAAAATAAACTTCTGGGCACCTGGGAATGTGGCGGCTGTGGACTGGACCGAAGAATGTGAATTCTCTGAAATACATACATACGTACATATATATGGAGAGAGAGAAAGGCTGTAACTGTCCAGGGCACCATGTAACCCATGTTACGACCAGGGAGAGGGTATATGGGTGATCACTACACAATTCTTCTTCTGCTTTGTTGGTCAAATGACTTCAAAATTCAAATTCCTGTGCTTTATTTCAGACTGAGCAATTTAAAAAATATTGTAAAATATACATACATAAGAGTTATTACTTTAATCACCGTGATGGTTCATTTTGTGTGTCCATTTGACTCGGAAACCGAGGTCCCACTTACATTTATTTCTGCGGGTGTCCGGGGGTGTTTCTGGAGGACATGAGCATTTGAACCTGTGGGCTCAGTGAAGCAGGCGGCCCTCCCCGTGTTGGTCTGGGAGGAACAAAAGGCCAAGGAAGGTAGAGTCCCCCTTCTCCCTGACGGGGGCGCTGGGACATCGGTCTCCCACCCTGGGACTGAGAGTCATACATCAGCTTCCCTGCTTCTCAGGCCTTCGGACTGAATCTCACCCCTGACTCTGCCGGTGTCCACTTGCAGACAGTGCTTCCTGGGACTTCTCAACCTCCAAAACCTCAGGGGAAGATTCCTCATAATAAATCCTCATTAAAAAATTGCTCACAATAAATCTCTGTCTATTCATACCTATCCTATTTGTTTTGTGTCTGGGGAAACCTGGATAATACCATCATTTTTGAGTGAAAATCCAGTGGTACTAAAACACATTCACTGCGTTGTGCACCCAGCACCACGATCTATCTTTAGAGCTTTTTCATCACCCCAAACAGAAACTCTGCCCCCATCAGACAGTACTTTTGGGCACTTGGGACCTGGGGTCCAACCAGAGGACAGTGTGTCCAGGAGAGTGTCCCCAGGAGAAGCCAGGCGGACTCAGCACTTCCTCTGCGGTTTCTGTGAAATCTCAGGAGAGGAAGGGTCCCAGGGGACAGGACCAGGTCTCAGGCCTCTCCAGGCTGCAGGTAGCCCCGCAGGACATGGGGCGCCTCATCCAGGAGAGCAGGGGACCCAGCCCCAGGACTCCTGCAGCGGGTCCCACCAGGAGGAGACGGATCCCCACAGAGCTCCGCCGGCTCAGAGAGTGTGGGCTCTCCTGAGACACGGGATCACACTCGGGCCCTGGACCACATCATGACCCCTAAAACTTTCCTTTCCTCTCAACCCTGACAGCAGTCTTTGTAGCTCAGAGCAGACACCTTTCTCCATTTTCATCAGGACGAACCAGGGCCCCAAGAGGACAGAGTGTCCAGCCCTGGAGGAGCCGGGCCAGGACCAGAGAGGATGCCCAAGCCTCAGGCCTGCCCTCCAGCTGCTCCAAGGCGGGTGGAGTGAGCGCCCGGCCAGGCAGGGAGGTTAGTGTCTCACTTCTCCATCTGCCTGTGTCACCATGAGGATTATAACTGCTGTCATATGACTGATAGTAATAGTCACCCTCGTCCTCAGCCCGGACTCCGCTAATGGTTAGGGTGACCATGTTCCCCGATTTGCAGCCAGATATCCAGTCAGGGATCCCCGAGGGACGGTTGCCATCACCATAGATGACCAGCACAGGGCCCGGCTTCTGCTGGTACCGTTGAACATATTTACTTCCAATGTTGTTCCCCCCACACGTGATCCTGGTCGTCTGTCCCAGGGACACCGACACCGAGGGCGACTGAGTCAGTTCATAGGAGGACACAATGCCTGCAGGAGAGAAAAGGACAGGTGGGCTGGAGGTGAAGAACCCATGTCCAGAGACCCCCACCTGCCTGGCCTGGACTAAGCTCCAAAGATTCTCTGGGCCCCGAGGGCGCCCCCTCCTGTCAGTCTCAGCCCCAGGGGCCCATGGGCCTGGCTGGTGGATGGAGCCTCTGAACAAATGAGAACGCCCCTCACTTTCTCTGGCAGGCGCAGCCCCTCGGGGCTCACACACAGCAGTGAGCACAGTGGGGAGATTTCAGCCCCTCCAGCCCCCCATCCTGCAGCAGGGCCAGGAGTCTCCTGTCCCCACGGGCAGCGCCCTGCTGAGCTCAGAGTCAGGGCCAGGTCTGTCCCCGAGCCCTGGGCCAGGGGGTGGGTGGACCCTGGGGGCAGCACCTGTACAGTGAGCCAGGAGGCCGAGGAGGAGGGGGGTCCAGGCCATGGTGGAGGCACCCCGAATCTGCTCCCCAAGGCCTAGGCTGGGCAGGGTGGCTCCCAGGCCTCTCTTATCCCCTTGCTGGAGAGAGAGCTGCTGGGGATGCAAATCAGCCGGAGCCCAGGGTGTCTGCCTGGAGAGCCTCTGTGGTTTCAGAGAAGGGCTCAGCCCCCAGGGACACGGAGAGGGAGGGGTGGCCCCTGCAGACCCCGCTTCGGCCCGGGGGATCCTCCTCCACCTGCTGTCCCATAGTCTGGGGGTGACATCTCCACCCCAGTCTGAGTCCTGGCCTCACTCCTGGACGGGCCTGGCCACTGAGAGCTCAGAAGTGGGTCTGTATTCTCTGAACCCATTCTGTGGGTGACAAGCTGGGACTTAGATAGGGGTAAGGTCCTGCCCTGGATCACAGCTCCTCAGTGACAGAGGTCTTAATCCCTAAATAATAATAGCCTCTTCTGAGTGTTCTAGAACATGTCTGGGTTAGGAGGGGGTGTGGGAAATTCTCAGCCTAAATTGTAGATTCTTCCTATCAGTTCTCCCTGCTGCCTGAGGGCGGCGCTGCTGCACCTGCCCTGGGGTGGGAGTCTGACACCTGGGAGGCTGACAATGCCCTGCTCCCCGTGGAGCTGAACAGAAAACCCAAGGACAACACACCCCAGATTCAAAGCGACTAGTGCAGCATTTTCATGATCTTTTCTCTGGAATTACTGCTTAGGTCTTAGGGATTCGGTGCATAAAGTATCATCTGTTGCTGGTTCATGGTCCATTAGTGTGACAAGTTAATTGTATATTTAATAACCTGTAATTGTCAATACATTTTAAAAATAAATTTAGTTATTTTATTTATTTATTTTTGGCTGCGTTAGGTCTTTGTTGCTGTGCGTGGGCTTTCTCTTGCTGCGGTGAGCAGGGGCCACTCTTCATTGCAGTGCGCGGGCTTCTCATTGCGGTAGCTTCTCTTGTTGCGGAGCACAGGCTCTAGGCACATGGGCTTCAGTAGTTATAGCTTGCAGGCTCAGTAGTTGTGGCTCGCGAGCTCTAGAGAGCAGGCTCAGTAGCTGTGGCACACGGGCTTAGTTGCTCCGCAGCATGTGGGATCTTCCCGGACCAGGGCTCAAACCCGTGTCCCCTGCATTGGCAGGTGGATTCTTAACCACTGCACCACCAGGAAAGTCCTGTCAATACTTTTTCTTTTTTTTTTTAAGATTTTTTTGATGTGGACCATTTTTAAAAATTATTTATTTATTTATTTATCTATTTATTTATGGCTGTGTTGGGTCTTTGTTTCTGTGCGTGAGCTTTCTCTATTTGCGGCGGGCGGGGGCCACTCTTCATCGCGGTGCGCGGGCCTCTCACTGTCGCGGCCTCTCTTGTTGCGGACCACAAGTTCCAGACACGCAGGCTCAGTAGTTATGGCTCACAGGCCTAGTTGCTCCGTGGCATGTGGGATCTTCCCAGACCAGGGCTCGAACCCGTGTCCCCTGCATTGGCAGGCAGATTCTCAACCACTGCGCCACCAGGGAAGCCCTGTCAATACTTTTTGAACATAATTGTTCCCCATGTGGTCTCCATCCTCCAAGTTAGACATCAGCTCTCATGCTAGACAGGGATGTACCTGGAGGAAATTTCTGGCTTTTCTTTTCAAAACAATCCACAGGTGACATGTTTATATTTCCAATGTGGACATTTCCCCTGCAACCTCTGGAATTCTGTGTCAAGTAGGAGATTTATGTGCCCCTTGTCCAGGTTGTCACATGGTTATTTAAATATTCTCCAGGGAAATGGTCTTCTTGTGAAAAGTTCACTATTTTTGTAGGTCATCCAGAAATTTCCTCTTGCGCCTCTAAGAGTTTGGACAGTGGTTTGGCTAGCAAACCACTGAGGTTGTCAGGATTTTCTTTTTTTACATGAAGGAGAAACACATCCAGCCAACAAATGATGGGTTAATAGCTGTCCAGGTACCAGCCCAGTTCCTCCCCGGACCCTGTTTCAGATGAAGACAAAGGTTTTGGTATAACTGAGGTGTCCACTGTGAAGGCTGGGGTAGCACTTTGAAACAGAACAGGTGTTCTTGCTGGTCGGTCCCCATCATTTATTTTGTAGCTGACTTTTAAAATTGAAATATATTTGCCGTATAACACTGTGTCAATTTAAAGTGTACAACATGGTAATATGTTACATTTGTATATTGTCCACTGTAGCCATGATTAACACCTCTATAACATTACATAATTATTCTATAAAATTAAATATTTTTATATTGAATTATAGTTGATTTACAATACTATATTAGTTTTGGGTGTACAACAGTGATTCAATATTTATATAGATTATATTTCATTTAAAGTTAATATAAAATATAGGCTATATTCCCTGTGCTATAAAGTATGTCTTGTAGATTATTTATTTTATACATAATAGTGTGTACTTCTAAATCTTTACCGTATCTAGCCCCTCTGCCCTTTTTCTCCCCACTGATAATAACCACTTGTTTGTTCTCTATATCTATGAGTCTGTTTCAGTTTAGTTACATACATCCATTTGTTTTCTTTTTTTTTAAGATTCCATATATAAGTGATTACATACAGTATTTGTCTTTCTCTGTCTCACTGATTTCACTAAGAATAATGCCTTCCGGGTCCATCTGTGTTGTTAGAAATGGCAAAATTTCATTTGGCATTTAATATTCCATTGTATACATATACCACATGTTTATCCATTCATCTGTTGATAGACACATAGGTTGCTTCCATGTATTGGCTCTTGTAAATAATGCTCCTATGAACATAGGAGTGCATGTGTTGCTTTGAATTATTGTTTTCATTTTCTTTGGATATATACCCAGGAGGGGAAATGCTGCATCTTATGGTAATTCTATTTTTCATTGTTTGAGGAAACTCCCTACTGTTTTCCATAGTCGCTGCATCCCCACCATCAGTGTAGTCGGGCTCCCCTTTCTCCACATCCTCGCCAACATTTGTTATTTGTGTTCTTTTTGATGATGGCCATTCTGACAGGTGTGAAGTGATACCTCATTGTGGTTTTGGTTTGCATTTCTCTTATGATTGGCCAGGTTGAGCACCTTTTCATGAGCCAGTTGGCCATCTGCATGTCCTCTTTGGAAAAATGTTTATTCAGGTCTTCTACACATTTGTTTTTGGGTTGTTTGTTTTTTTGATATTGAGTTGTATGACCTGTTTATATATATTTTGGATCTATAAGCCCCTTATCTTTCATATCATTTGAATATTTTCACCGATTCAGTAGGTTCCTTTTATCATTTTCTTGATGGCTTCCTGTCTTCTGCAAAGGTTTTTTTTTTAATTAATTTATTTTATTTTATTTATTTTATTTTTTTGGCTGCGTTGGGTCTTTGTTGCTGCATGTGTGCTTTTCTCTGGTGGTGGTGAGCAGGGGCTACTCTTCGTTGTGGTGCACAGGCTTCCCTTTGCAGTGGCTTCTCTTGTTGTGGAGCACGGGCTCTAGGCATGCAGGCTTCAGTAGTTGTGGCACACAGGCTCAGTAGTTGTGGCTCGTGGGCTCTAGAGCGCAGGCTCAGTAGTTGTGGCACACAGGCTTAGTTGCTCTGTGGCATGTGGGATCTTCCCAGACCAGGGCTCGAACCCATGTACCCTGCATTGGCAGGTAGATTCTTAACCACTGCACCACCAAGGAAGCCCTGTGCAAAAGTTTTAAGTTTCATTAGGACCCATTTGTTTATTTTTGGTTTTGTTTTCTTTGCCTGAAGAGACAGATGGGAAAATATTACTACAATTTATGTCAGAGTCTTCTGTCTATATATCTATTTTTTGGGATAAAATCGGATATTTAATCCCCCTGGCATTTGTCATTTACTCACTTTTCACTTTAAAATGGTCCCCATATACAACGCCTACACATGGGCAGATCCTGAGGGATCTGGGATTAAACCCAGCTCAGGGCCAGAGTGATATTTTCCTTGAGTTAAGAATTTGAGGGGTAGAAGTGACACGTGTTCAGGTGGAGCAAAGGGGACTCACACGTAATAAATCCGGGTCTTTGCCGCTGCTTAGCACAGGCTGGAGCCCAGGGAGCAGGAACAGGATTGACACAGGCGGGTTGAGACAAGCCCCTCGGCCTTCCCTATTTCACCTGGGGTCTGAAGACCTTCAGGGAAGGGGTTACTCCTCCTTCTCCTCTGCCCGGTACTCACCATGAAGCAGTGCTGGGGCTTTAGCTGCTGCATGTGCCTCTGGTCCTGAGCCCTGTCTACTGTCCTGGGCTGTAGGACAGTAGACAGGGTGGCTACTGGTCACCGCCTTCCCCAAATGTCTGTAGATTTGCTGCTGTGATTGGGAGCAGAGGACTTGGGGAGCACACTTGACAGGGAAAGGCAGGGGCTGAGAGACGGAATAATAATGCCAAGTTCACTTGGGGAGGAAGATGGTTTTTCTGGTGGAACGTTAAAAACATTCTCCTGAAGTCTTAGGTTAAAGAGATCTTGCTTGAAAATGCTGGATCAACGTGACTTGCCTTGTGATGGTCATCACTAGCTCAGCCTCCAGTCTGGTCTTTGTCGCTCGTCTGCTCTGCCCATGGTCAGCGGAGAAAGGAGCTGCTCTTCCTACGGGGAAGGGAAGCCCTGTCCGTTGTGCTGATCCAGGTTCCGTGCCCTGGAAGGACCATGCGGGGAGGAAGGTGGAGCTGGCTACCCCAGGCTGATTCAGCTCCCCCTTAGAAGCTATCACTATGAAACAGGTACATTAGACCAGACTATACAGAAATCCTCAGTCTCTTCCTTTGGCTGCACCCCAGCGATGGTGAGCGCAGCTCTGCCCCCAAGGATGGAGCCTGAAAAGCAGCTGGGGATGGATGCCGGGCATTTGTCCGTGTGGTGTATGGGCTATACAGGAGTTTGGCCAGGTTTCTTCAGGAGCCATCCTTGAGCATTCGCAGTTGTGCTGGATCCTGTACTCATAGAGCCGGTGAGGGTGACTGTCAGTCTGGGCAACACCATGAGGGAGAGCTCCTGGGTCACCTCAGGCTGGGAGCTGACAGCTGACGAGAACAGAAGGAGACGCCCATGGGCACCACAGTTAGGGCGACTCCTCCACAGGGCCCCTTGCCCAGGCCCCTTCCCCAGAGCCCAGGGAGTCTGCCCTGACCTGTGCAAAAGCCTATGAAGGGGACAGTGGTCCAGGACATGTTGGTGATGCTTCTACATGCACTGCTTCTTGAGGACCTCACAGCTGGAGCTGGACTCCTTCAACTTAAATCTCCTCTTCTCCATCTCTTCAGTGAAGGGCAGCCCTCATGCAAATCCCCCACCCAGCTTCCTGCTTGCACCAGGGCTGCATCCCAGCTGGGTAAACACCTGCAGATGAAGAGTGGGTGGAGGGGTGGTGAGGGCTTCGTGTCTGTTTTCCTTCAGCAGTCGCCCACCCTCTCTGGGCGTGAGGGTCGTCACAGCTGCTGAGGCATGCTTGGGGACCACTTACGGGAGAATGAAAATGGTGTCATTTGAAAAGGTGCACAGCTGGCCAGTTCCCCACAAACAGAGATATGGACTCACAGTGTCCCCTACTTCTCAAATGTCTGAAAATCTCCTTTCCCAAAAGAGACTTCAGGCCTGATAGACTTGACTTTGGGTCTCTGGTTGATCCACTCTAAAATGAACCTCAGTCTTTTCTTGAAAGCCTCTAAATAAAATTTCTCTGTCTCAAATCCAAGCTCTATCTGAGCTTAGAAGTCCTAGAATCCTGCCAGTAGCTCTGTATCAAATACTGTCTGTGTCTTCTATTACATTCTGACATGAAGAGAATGTATGTGGACTTTTGGAGACACCCTTTCTGATTCCCCACAAAGTCTGGTTGTTTATGGACGTGAGGAGTAAGGGCACCTGGGACTCATTGCTCCGGGTTGGGTGTCTATTAACTAAATCTTTTTCCAAGCCTCATGGGGGCAGCTGAGGGAGGATGGAGTGGGGGATGTGACCCTACTCTTCTGGACTCAGTTGGATATTTTAGGCATGTCGATTCTATCAGATGGTGGCCCCCACATTGTAAGACGGCTCAGCATGGTGCAGGCATTTGGGAAGCTGAGGCAGCAATAAGTCTCTGAAGATTATTTGCCTCCTGGAGATTTGAACCCTAAATGGAGCCCAAGCACCCCCAGAGAAGTGACAGTGAAAGGGAACAAGAGAGGAAAGAAAACAAAGCTGTTTGCTTAATACGCGCATGTGCGCACGTGCACGCACACACACACACACGTACTCATAACCAAATGAAGAGGAAACACTCATGACCATTCAGTCCTCATTTCTGTGACTGGTCACACAGTCATAGGTGGTATTTATAACTACCTTCTTCTACTATCCATTCTGTATTTCCTCTGCCTTCAGCAGGCACCTCAGCTGGTCGTGGTTCTTGACTCGATGGGGTGATGCAAAATTTCATTCCCAGAGGCTATTCTGGGCTATTAGCGGAACTGTTTGGACTGTCGGGTCGACCTTGGTTTGTCGTGGCCTTGGCCCATGTTGCTGAGTCCATGCATATCTCTGTCACTGTCAACATTGCCACTTGGTTTGTGAGACCATTGGATGAAGACAGAGGTGGCTGGGGAAGGATGCTGCCTGGAATCCACAGAATGGGCCATCCTATCCACTTGATTATTAAAATTCTCCTCTGCTGAGGTCACACATTGGTGAACATTCACATTGGACGCAAATATCTTCACGTAATTTTTGCCCTTTCAGAGAGGTCTATCCACGTACCTCTTCCCAAATTTATTTATTTAAATTAATTTTTTATTGGAGTATAGTTGATTTACAATGTTGCGTTATTGATAGTTTCTGCTGTACAGCAAAGTAAATCAGCCATACGTATACATATATCCACTCTTTTTTAGATTATTTTTGCATATAGGTCATTACAGAGCACCAAATAGAGTTCCCTGTGTTATACAGTAGGTTCTTATTAGTTATCTTTTATATATAGTAGTGTGTATATGTCAATCTCAGTCTCCCAGTTTATCCCCCCCTTTCCTTCTTGGTAACCGTAAGTTTGTTTTCTATTAATACATCTGTGACTTAATTTCTGTTTTGTAAATATGTTCATTTGTACCATATTTTCTAGATTCCACATATAAGCGATATCATATGATGTTTGTCTTTCTTGGTCTGACTTATTTCACTCAGTATGACAATCTCTAGATCCATCAATGTTGCAAATTTATTTTTTCACCAACTTTCCATCACACTCCTTCCAAGTCCGTGACCATCCAGCCAAACCAATGACTCGATATATAATCGCACGTCGGGCCATTTCTCCCTCCAGAATGCACAGCCAGGTGCACTGTTGGAGGGTCTGCCTGTGGGGAGGGTTTCCTTTCACCGTGTCCTTCAAGGACGTCCCGGAGAGGGGCTGTCATGCTGCAGCTGTCCACTTCTGTGCACTTTGATGTATGTGCCTTGGTGGGTCAGACACCACCCAGTTCATGGTGGGCAGTTCAGGCCACACGGTAACTATATTCGGGATCTGGAGAAATAACCACAGAATGGATTCGGGAGCCCATGGGAGCCACTGTGAGACAGACCTGAGAAGAAATTCCATTGATCACCCCATCTCCACAAGCCCCTTCTCTGGAGGCCACAGTGGTGTTTGGGGGTCCCAGAATCAATATCAGTTCAGGGCCAGCATCCCCCAGTCCCTGAAAATCTGATCCTTTTGTTTTTCCCCGTACACAGTTACCCTGATAGTAGGCTATTGGTCCCTTTGGGGAAGACTGGGAGAAAGATCACAGTGTACCTTTTTGATAGTGTGCTAGGGTCCTTCCTCAAGGGCACTCAGCCTCTGCTTCATTCATGGGGTTCTGGGTCTGTAAACTGCTCAAGGCTAGGAATTAACCGAGGGGCCGTGACTCTCTATTTTTATGATTTTAGTTAGACTTTTGTTCACTTGACCCAGAAGGTTTTCTGACCAAGTAGGAATTTAGCAGTCTTCCCACCTTTTTCACTTTTAGAAACACCACGATGAACAAGCCATGACATAGATCTGTACGCGTCACACTCTTCTCATGGCTGCTGTGACTCCGCTGTGACAGTAGCCTTGCCCTTGGCAGGCGAGGGCTGCCCCTAGGCCCCTGCCACCCAGGATCCAATTCCTCTCATTGTGTTTAGGATTTCCAGCTAAGGGGCTGCAGTTCCCATTATAAGGTCTGGCCTAGACAAGGGTGAGCACAGAGTTCTTCAAGGATGCTGGGGTTCCCCTCACAGATTTGTTTCTTAAAGTGTTGGTGAGAAGCGCGTCTTCTAGACCCTCCCGGAGTGGGTAGCAGGTCTTAAAACACAAATCCACTCTAACATTACAAACTCCCTACCTTTTGTCTCCAGGCAGGTCTGACTTCTCTAGTTCACTCACTAGAGGCCATCTTGGATTTTGCTTCCACCAACCAACCCTCAAACTGCTGAGGCTCTTTCTACCTCCCCGAGCTGCAGGGAACATGAAACGCAGAGTCTCTGTGGAGTGAGCCCAGATCACAAATCCAGCTGACCCAGCTTGATGTTTCTCCCACCACTGCCCCCCACCCTCGAATCCCTTCCCAGCGTGTTCTGGGGATTTCTGTCTGTGTGAATTAGGAGAATCAAGCAGTTCTTGGAGTGCAGTGCCCCTCTCGAGGCTCACACTCTATTCTCACCTTAGGAAACTGCTGGGACCCGAGTCTAATTGTTGGTCCAGAAGCAAAGAGGGGCAATGGGGGCGAGGGGTCCTGAGGAGAATCAGCACAGCCTCACGTGGCAGCTTCCTCAGGGCAGCCGTGACCTTTTCCTTGGGCAATGCAGGGTCAATCGCCCCAGACAGATGTGGAAAGACCTGTACCGCTGAGGGTGGGGAGGCGCCTTCCACAGGCAAAGAAGACACATGAGAATTGAGGGGCTCAATGTCCCCAGGTGTCTCAGGTCCTCCCACACATCCCCACCCAAGCTGCAGGATCCGGTTCTTTCCCAACCACCTTCTTCACTACAAGGCTGGGACTCAACTTTGCTGGAATGTAGCCAATTGAAGGAGGAGGGTCTGGGTTGGATTTTCAGCTAGTTCAGTCCAGGTGCTGCACGAGATGAGGCTCTCCTCCAGGGCACTCCGGAAAGCTCGCATGTCACTTGTGCGGCCCTTGGGATGGGATCTTGAATCACTAAGCTCATCTTTTTCTCTCCCTACTCTATCCAGCAACATTCTGAGCAGATACCAACGTCATGATATTCTGTAGGGTTCCCAAAACGTTCCAAAATATCATATACAGGGTCACTTAGCTCCTCGATTCTTACAAGTGGTTGCTTACAAGAATCCAAGGCAGGCATTTTTCTCATTCCAATGAACAGTTCATGACATACACTAGCTGTGCTCTCTGTACTAATGGAAATATCCATTAGCGCCATTCAATCAAATCAGATTAGACAGCCAATTCCAGAAACCTTAGAATCAATTAAGAAAAATCATCCTTAAAAATCTACTCCTCATGAACCACTCCGGGTACCAAAATCATGATTAGTCAGGTTGTTCCAGAGAAACAGGAAAAAAAAAATAATTTATTGTAGGAATTGATTCACACCATTATGGAGGCTGAAGGTGTCTCATAATCTATCAGCAAGCTTCAGAACCAGGAAAGCCAGTGATATAATTCAATCTGAGTCAGATGTCTGTGATTCGGGGGCCTAGGATGTAAGTCCTGGGCTAAGTTTGAAAGCTGAAGAAGCAGTGCCAATGTCCAGGGTCAGAAGAAGGTGAAGCCTCTGATGACAAGGAGAGAGCAAACGTTCCCTTCCTCCCCCTTTTTTTCTATTCAAGCTCTCAACTCAAAAATGATGCCCAGTGCACTGTAGCAGTGATCTTCTCTACTCAGTCTGTGGACTCAAATGCCAATGTCCTCCTCATGAGACATCTTCATAGACACCAAGAAATAATGTTTTAACCGCAGTATGGGCATCTCTTATAACATGCAAATAGACACATAAAATTAACCCTCACACTGCTGTGGAAGAGCTGGAAAGAGTGGCACATCACACAGGATGAGGAAGTGGTTACAATCCCAAGACAATAACGCCAAGATCATATTTCCCACCACCTTCACTGTAGGCAGAGGGAGGAGCTCAGAGACCACTGACCTCTCACGGTCGAGCTGCATGAGGCTGGCAGCTCAGGCAGGAGAAGCATCTCCAGAGCAATAGGGAGACTGTGGACTCAGGGACGTTTTGGTCTCACTTCCCCATGACCTTGGACCACTGTGCAAACTGTTACTACTTGTACCTGAGCTACAGTAATAATCGGCCTCGTCCCCAGCCTGGAGCCCAGAGATGGTCAGGGAGACCGTGTTGCCAGACTTGGAGCCAGAGAAGCGATCAGGGATCCCTGAAGGCCGTTTATTGACCTGATAAATCAAGGTTTTGGGGGCCGTGCCCGGGCGCTGTTGTTAAGAGCTAACATAACTGCTACCCCTGCTATCACTGCTGGTTCCAGCATAAGAGATGGGTGACCATCTCTCCCGGATTCCCAGACACTGAGGGAGGCTGAGTCAAGGCGCAATGCGCCCAGTACCCTGGAAAGAGGAGAAACACACTCTGGTCAGTTCCGTACTAGACCCAGGTCACCCTGAGGACAAAGACCCAAAAAATCAGTCAGATGTCCTTGGGGTCCCTTCCCTGGAGGCCTCACCTGTGTCCTGAGTGAGGAGGGTGACAAGAAGCAGAGCCCAGGCCATGGCAGAGACGCCCCAGACGCTGCCTTCTGAGCCCCCAGCCCTGGGCCTGGTCCCCCAGACCTCTCTTATCCCCTCCCCCACAGAGGAGGGCGGTGCCTCCATGCAAATCAGCTTCCTGCACCTGCCCTTCCGCACCGCCTCTGCTGTGGCCCTTGATTCTGGGAACGTCTGAGTCCCCGGACAGCAGAGCTGCCTGAGAGATTAAAATGGACTGTCATGTATTTTCTGATTCAAGACAGACTGAGAAGGTGACAGAGCCCAGAACATGGAGCCCAGCTGGCTGTGTCCTCTCCTCCTGTGGGGGGTCGTGGTGGATACAGAGGGAAGCAAGAACTCCCCTCCTTCTGCTGGACAAGGGGAGCAGGGCATCTATGCTGCGGAGGAGGGGACATCCAGTGACCCCTCTTCCAGGGACCCAGGCAGTGTCAGGGATACTTGCCTTGTCCCTCATGCCCTCCCCAGTCCCCTAGTCTAAGGTGCTAATGCATCACCCTCTCCGCTGCTCTGTGGTGGTTGAGGTTGGAGATGCTCCCTGGCATGTCCAGTAGAGTGATTATGGGATACGGGAGATATTGGACACCCCTTCCTCATGACCCCCTTAGGACTGGCTTGGAAGAAGCTGCTGGGCCTTTGGACAGGACAGGATGACAGCACAGACAACCTCCCCTAAATCTGGGCCCTGCTGCCTCCCGTTGGCCTCAGTGGTGAGAGCTGAGCCCAGGGAGACAGATGAGTGAGGGCTGGACACCCAGGCCTCCCCTCCCCCTCCCCAGCTCAGTGCCAGGCCCCCATGCCTGCAGACAAGCCTCACCTTCCCTCAACTTCCTCCAGAATGAGGTACATCACCTGCAAAATCAGGAAGCCAAAATGCCCCCCTTGGGGTCACCTTGCTCGTCCCAGGATGGCCTTGTCACATGGGAGGTGGACGTGGGCTCAGGGATGAGGGAACCTGAGACATAAATTAATCCAGTCCTGTTAGGGATGCAGATGAGAGAAACGGGCCCCCGAGAAGATGCCAGAATCCTTAAATATAGACAAAATAAGGATAACGTGAGACAGAGGGAGAGCTCCGTCCAGATAGAGAATGACCCAGGGAATCAAGGGGGAGATTCTGGGGCTGAGGCTCTGAAAGAGGGACCAGGTCAGGAGGGGCCTGGGGGTCCAGCTCTGGGTCTTCTCCACAGGAGGGGTCAGTTCTTGGGGACACGGACATTCTGTCTTCCCTTTGTGCCCTTGAGATGCCCTCACCTCAGAGCCTGGCACCTTCCTGAAGTAAAGGCTCATCATCACAGACACGCTTCCCCAAGGGTGTTTTTCCAGAAAGAGATGAGTTTGCAGTATATATTACACTCAGGATGACGGGTCCTTTCTGGTTGGAAATGGACATGACCCCTCAGGCAATGGACTAGGAGTTTATGGAACACGAATATTGTGATGAAGGATTTTAGTGTCACTGTTCATATCACACGACCACATTCCAGGAGCTAAGGAGGTGAGGCCCTGGCTGAGCTTGGGGTGGGTGAAGGGGAGCCTCTGGGGAAGGGAAAGGAAAGGTGTGCGGGGAAGTGTTAGCTCTGGATTTGAGACAATCGTTGGTGTGTGTTTCACAGAGGTATGTGCTGTACTTTGTAGACATTCGTTTAACGATGACTTTTTTTGAGATTATAATAAAGCGGGGACTGGTTCAGGACCTTCTCACAAGTCAATCAGTCAGGTTTCTGACACCAGGTCAGAACCCAGGGGTTTGGATCTTTATATCTGGGGACTGCTGTGGACAGGCCTCCTGTGATCACTCCAGGTGTCCAGTGCTTCCTGCAAGAAGCAAACCCCGCGGTCACGGGAGCTGTCTTGCCCCTGCTGCACGTTTGTTCATACAAGCAGCAACTCAGGGCCCCTCATGATTCGGGCGTCAAGGTTGAATTAAAAATTCCTGAGATGTTTGCGCCCACTCAATAAAACATGACGGAAATATAATAAGAATGACTGCCACTAAAGGAGGGAAATTACTACTAACACATAATAGGAGGAATAGGCAATAAAGTAAAAGCATATACCTATTAAGAATCACTAAAATCAATTACTGGATTCTTATCTTTCTGGAAAAAATTAAATACGGGATTCATTAAATACCAACAGTTTAAGAAAAGAACATCATAACAGCCAGAAAAGTTTAATGACACCTGACCCAAATTCAATGGACACAGGAAGGTACCAGGCCAGCGATGCTGATCCCTCGTCGCTGTGAATAATAACAACCCTGGTGGATACCCTGACCATAGGGACAGCTAAACCATTTCATGTTACCTCCACCCAAAGTGACATTCCTCTCATCATTGTATAAATATATTCATATATTCAAATATAGTATAATTATTTGAAGCTTCACAGGAAGCTGCCACTACAGCCTGAGACTCCACACATCGCACACCTGGACGGCCGTGGCTCCAGAAATCTCCTATTGGAGCATCCTCTGCTCTCCACATCTGCCTTGTGGTTTTGTTGGAAATTCTCCATGTTGTAAAAACAGTGACTAATTTCTCAGCGGAGATTGTGCTCCCACCTTTACAGGAGAAACTCGTAGAGGCCATGGTGGCTCCTGCTGCCTGTGCACAGGTGACTCTTGGTAAAGATCCCATTGATGCCCTTACAGTCAGGGAGCAGGTCTTCCCGCAGGTGCCACAGAGGATCCTGAGACAGTGGCCTTTGTGCCACCTCTGTCATCTCCACCAGGACACACACCTGATGGGCAGGTGCAGCGTCTCACCAGCCTTACACACGAGGGACCCTGACTCAGGACACGGTTCAGTGTCTAGTAACCGAGACCCCTTCCCCCTGTGCTGTGACCCAGTGCTGCTGCGGGTCCCTGTATGACCCTGTTCCAGCCAAGGTGATTGAAGCGTGATGATACTGACCTTTGTGTTTATAAGTAAAGAAAGACGGTAACAGGTAAAAGCTTAGGAAAATAGTGGTGTTGAGAACATTAGGAGGAGACTGAGCTTCCCGGTGAGAGGACTGTATTAGTCAGGGCTCTCTAGGGAAACAAAACAAAGGGGATATATACATACAGATAGCGAGGAATTTTATGTAAGCAATATATATATACTGAGAGAGAGAGATTAATATTGATTATAGAGCACGGAACTCCCAGGAGCTGATCTCTTCAGCCCGAAAGCTGGGAACGCTGCTGATGTAATTCAGTTTGTGTCCAAAGATTTGGGAACCAGGGGTCCAGTGATGTAAATTCCAGTCTGAGGGCTGGAGAAGTTGAGGTGAAATGTCCCAGCTCGTACAGTGAGAAGAGAACACAGACGTGAAATCTCCTGCCTTTTCCTTTTGCTCTACACAGGCCCTCAACAGATTGGGCGATGCCCCCACACACTGGGGAGGGAAATGTATTTACTGAGTCCCCAGATTCAAATGCTCATCTCATCCAGGAACACTTGCCCGGACCCATCCAGAAATGATGCTTCATCTGAGTCCCCTGTGACCAGTCAAAGGGACACATAAAATTAACCATCTCAGCGACGATCCACCATGATTTGCCCTAGATTGAAGTCCCGGGCAGGACAGGGCACTTTCAGAGCTAAAACTGGTAAAGTTCTCACAAGATGGGAAAGCCATCTGGTGCTTATGCCTGGGTCTGCCCAGATGTTCAGGCAGGTACGTCGATGCTGACAATGTGGCATTATTTGGCAATAAGAATGAATGAAGTACTCATATGTGCTGCAATGGGAAAGAACCTTGAAAATATTATAAAGAGTGAGAGGAGCCAGGCGAAAAGGGCCACATATGGTATGGTTGCATTCATGTGAAAAGTCTAGAACAGGCAGGAAGTATATTAATGGTTTCGAGGGGCTTCCCTGGTGGCACAGTGGTTAAGAATCCGCCTGCCAGTGCAGGAGACTCGGGTTCGAGCCCTGCTCTGGGAAAATCCCACATGCCGCAGAGCAGCTAAGCCCGTGCACCACAACTACTGAGCCTGTGCTCTAGAGCCTGCGAGCCACAACTACTGAGCCCACGTGCCACAACTACTGAATCCCGCGTGCTCTAGGGACCATGTGCCACAACTATGAAAGCCCACACGCCTACAGCCCGTGCTCTGCAACAAGAGAAGCCACTGCAATGAGAAGCCTGCACACCACAACGAAGAGTAGCCCCCGCTCGCCACAACTAGAGAAAGCCCATGCACAGCAATGAAGACCCAATGCAGCCAAAAGTAAATAAATAAAATAAATAAATCTATTAAAAAAATGGTTTTGAGAGCTGGAGGGACTAAGGAAAGGGGATTGACTGGTGACGGGTAAGGTGTTCCTTTTATTAGGATGAAAAATATCCTGGAAGATAGAATGTTAGTGGATGTTCAAACCTGTGACTCTATTAAAAACCACTGGATCATTCACCTTAAAAGGATGTATGTGATGGATTGTGAAGCCTATGTAAGAAAAAATATGAAGGCTTGGCTGCTGATAGATACAAATTACTCTCAAATGATTCAGAAAATAAATGTTTTGTGTTCCTGAGTGTGTGCTGTATGTGCATATGGATGTGTGTGCGTATAGACATACAAAGGCAGAGAGAGAATGAGAGACAACGGGATATGAGAAAGGCGATCATGGCAAAGTATTTAAAATTCGTGAATCTGGAAAAAGGTTCTGCAGCAGCTCTCTATGTAAACGATACATTTTTGTTTAAGCTCATAATTGCTTCCAAATAAACTAATAACAGAAGCAAATGAAAGCCTCAGTTCAGGAGTGAAGGGCTGAGTGATCTCAGAGGAGGTATTGGTCTCAGTTCCCCATGAACGTGGACCACGGTGCACAGTGTAACAACTACCTCCAGCTGAGCTACAGTAATAAACGGCCTCGTCCCCAGCCTGGAGCCCAGAGATGGTCAGGGAGGCCGTGTTCCCAGACTTGGAGCCAGAGAAGCGATCAGGGATCCCTGAGGGCCGTTTATTGTTATCATAAATCAGGGTTCTGGGGGCCATGCCTGGGAGCTGTTGGTACCAGCTGACATAACCGCTGGTTCCAGCACAAGAGATGGTGACCGTCTGTCCCAGATTCCCGGACACTGAGGGAGGCTGAGTCACGCCAGACTGGGCCCAGGACCCTGGAAAGAGGAGAAACACACTCTAGTCAGTTCTGTCACCCTGAGGACAAAGACACAAAGGATCAGTCAGGTGTCCCTGGGGTCCCTTCCCTGAAGGCCTCACCTGTGTCCTGAGTGAGGAGGGTGACAAGGAGCAGAGCCCAGGCCATGGTGGAGATGCCCCAGACGCTGCCTTCTGAGCCCCCAGCCCTCGGCCTGCACCCCCAGACCTCTCTTATCCCCTCCCCGCCAGAGGAGGGAGGGGCCTCCATGCAAATCAGCTTCCTGCACCTGCCCTTGCTCACTCTCTCCTCACCCCTCTGACCTGGCTCTGGAGGCATCCATGGACAGCAGGCCTCATCTGAAAGGATGAAAACTCTGTGACACGTTGTCCTTAGTCAGGACACTGACCATTACAGGGCCCAGGAAATGGGGCCATCCTGGGATGTCCCTGTCATCCACTATTTGAGTCAAGGTGTTGTTGGCTAATAATCCCGATAACCACTCTCTGGGTTTTGTGGGTGGAAGGTGAGGACAGGGGCCTGAGGGGCTGGGGTGACTTAGAGATTGCATCCTGTCTCCTCCCGGCACCACAGGGGAGCTGGGGGTGTGCATCCCTGTGCCTCACCTGTCCCCTCAGCAGGACGGACCCCCTGCCCCCCTGTCCCCTGCCTCTGCAGGGCTCGGAGGAGGGGCCCTGGAACCCTTATTGGCCTTCCTAGCAAAGGGCTTATAAAGCAGAACAGATTGAAGACACTGACCCCACACGCTTCTTTAGGGGGCTCAGGAGGCAGCACCTGGGGGCTTCATACAGGTCAGGAAACCAGACCAGAACCCCCCCAAACCCAGGCCCTTGCTGCCTCCTGGTGGCCTTAGATGGGGATGACCAAGCCCCAGGGAGGCAGCTGAGTGGGGCTGAGCCCCCAGCTCTGACCTCCCCAACTTGTTCCTCCTCCTCCTCCTCCCAGCCCAGCACCAGCGACCCTGTCCCTCCTCATCCCCTCCATGGGCTCACCCCAGAGCTGGCGCCTCCCTGAGGTCAGACACCTGTGTCCAGATGCTGGACCCATTGTGTTTTCTAGACAGAGAATCAGGGCTGACTGGTGTTTCCCAAGATTGTCACTTTCTCAGTATCTGAAATGTCTAGTTCCTGATTACGAGGAAAGTTGACAATTGGTGTTATTGTCCTTTGCATCCCAGGGTTTATGCTCCTGCCTCTGGGCACAGGGCCCCGGGGGTGATGCAGAAGGAGCTCCAGGTCCCCACAGAACAGATTCCTGCTTCTTTCCTGGGTACTGTGGAGGGGACCCAGGTGTGATGGCGCTTGGTGTGTGTGTGTGTGTCTGTCTGTCTGCATTTGTGTGGGGCTGTGTGTGTGTCTCTTCACAGAGACAGAGCACATCCTGCGACAGAACATAACCTGGACCTGATGGTGAGATGTTGGGTTTCCCTTGGATCCAGGGCCTGAACTCAGGTGCAGGAATACACGTAGGATCTGTGCGCATCAGAGTTACCCCACAGCCCGAGACTAATGTCCTTAGAGAGACCTGCCCACAGGACTCGCCCTTGGTTTGTGTCTTGTGACTAGATTTCAGGAAGGTTTAGGCTGTTCCCCAAGAAGAATGACCCCCTGAGTCTCCACTCTCCTGCAACCTTATGGTTTATTCTGAAGCCCTGACCTGCTCCCCAGCGGGAACCTGGAATTTCGGTCGATGCCAGGCACAGGGTGCCTAGGAGACCAGCCTCCAGTAAGAGTCTTGTGGGTCTGAGGAGGCTCCCTGGGGGACAATTCACACACGTTGTCGCCATTTGATTCTGCTGATGAAGCCCGTCCCTCATCTGGGAAAGGCCTCCTGGAATCTTCTCCTGGTTTCTTCTTATTTCACCGCATCCACCATGGCCCTTTGCTGGCTTTGCTTGGTCTCCATTCACTGAAGGAAATCACAGCCATTAGGACGACTCTCTACTGAGTCCTAGGGGTCTTCTTTGTGACACGAATAGTTGCCTGTGGCCTTGGGGACACTCGACACAGGACGATCTGAGAAGACAAGCAGCAAACCCAGGGTCTAGGGTTTCCCTCCGTCTCCTACCCTCTGCAACCGGGGCGTAAAGGTCATCATGAGATTCAGGGTTTGTACTAAACTCCACCCCTCCGTGGACACCCCAGGACCACCCAGGGAATCACGAGGTCCAGAGCACTGGAACTCACCACAGCTCTCCACCAACCCCGGAACAAGCTCCAGTGAGAGGAAGATCAGGTCCACACTGGAACTCCGGCTCTCCTAATTTTCAGTGTGGGCTCCTGTCTACACCACTCTTGGTTTCTTTCTGTGGCTCCTTGATCCGAAGGCAGGGGCCCTATATGCAGCCACATTCTCCCCCCAGCCCTGGAAGATGGTCTGGAGCCTCTGCCTCCTGGATCTCAAGGGCTGCCACAGCTCCCACAAGAGCCTCAGGTCACCACCCGGCCTCTACGGTGGGTGCGATCCCCAATAGCAGGAGGGAATCCTTTACCAGTTAGCACGTGTTTTGTCCTCATTAAGGAGAAAATACCCAAATAGTCCAGCCCTTCTTTCTCCATAACACAGGCTAAAGTCCACTTAGTCCTTCTTTGTTTATCCTTTCAATATTCCAAATGTTTGCAGTGGGGAAATAAGCAAAGCAAACCACCTGCAGGAAAGTTCTTTGTTTACCCACTTTTGACTGTAATTCTTATTGGATTCCCCAGGAGTATTATTCTGCATTGCACATGTTACAACAGCAAAGATTATGGATGGATTCATGCCTAGAAATTCAGATTTTTAAAAAAATTGTAAATGAATTCTCAGAGATTCTCTTTTTCTTTTTCTTTCTTTTCTTTCTTTTTTTTTTTTTTGTGGTATTCGGGCCTATCACTGCTGTGGCCTCTCCCGTTGCTGAGCACAGGCTCCAGATGCACAGGCTCAGCGGCCATGGCTCACGGGCCCAGCCGCTCCGTGGCATGTGGGATCTTCCTGGACCAGGGCACGAACCCGTGTCCCCTGCATCGGCAGGCGGACTCTCAACCACTGAGCCACCAGGGAAGCCCGGAATTCTCAGAGATTCTTCATCACTGATCCAGAAAAGGTCATCCATTGGAAATCCCTTGACATCTGTGGTGCAGATCCCTCATTCACTGTGGACTCTGAGGGAAATTCCTCTCTGTCCACCCCACCCCCGACCTGAGCGAGGGCTCCTGTTCCCACTTCTGGGATAAGGAGACAAAACAAGATACACCTTCATTCCAGAGCTGGGTACCGGCATGCTGTCTAGAACACTGTTTGGGCATCACATCGAATGTGGTACAGTATGGCAAGAGATGCTTTTGACTTGAGTCTGTTGCTTTGTGTTCTGAGATTTTCATTACCTTGAGACTGAGAATCAAAATATCATCGATCACAGAAAGCAGCTATTTTCTTGGTCAAACATATCTTTCCAAATCCACCTAAAATATTGGGTCAAAACTTGTCCAGACGTTTTCTCGTCAAGGAGAAGGGCGTAAAACACCCTCTCGATTTCGTGTGTATCACCATCGTGCCCTTGCAAACTCATGCATGTCCTGCTCCGTGACTGAGCATCTGGAGCCTGAAGGGAGAACAGAAGCCGGGAGTGGTCCATGTGTGGACCTAAGGGGACCTTTGGTCAGATTCTCATGCACAAACACACACATCTGCCTACAATTACCTGGCCTGGATTGTTGAAACTGCAAGCTCAAGATTACTATATTCAGAGGAATATTTGATATCGCAGCTCGGGCTAATGCATAGGATGTGACTTCTGAGGAAGTGGAGAGCCAGACTCAGGTCATTCTCATTAAAAAGAGAAAAGCCTTTCTTAGAAAAATGTAAAACTGATTATAAATGCAGCTCTATGTTTAGTAGAGAAAAAGAGAGAGATAACAGGATAAGTGTACAGAAGGAAAGGAAGAATGGCTGTCCCCATAATAATGGGGGAGGGTAGATATTATAACAGAGGCTATTTCAGGAGAGTAAAAACACTCTTATTCCCACACTGCACCTTAGGAGCAGCTGTAATCCCAATGAAAGTAGATCTTAGAAATGAAGTCGGTAAATATTTTCTACACTATACCTGATCTCTGACAATATAGTTAGAAAGACCAATGATTCTGGTCAAATGTAAAATGTTGTGATAAAGACAAAAGATTCTTCAGATTGAGACTAGCATACACTTAGAAAATATGGAGCCTAATTGGCTGGGTTAAAATAAATCAGATTGGGACTTCCTTAGCGGCACAGTGGTTAAGAATCCGCCTGCCAAGGCAGGGGACACGGGTTCGAGCCCTGGTCTGGGAAGATTCCACATGCCGCAGAGCAGCTAAGCCCGTGTGCCACAACTACTGAGCCTGCGCTCTAGAGCCCACAAGCCACAACTACTGAGCCCACTCCCCTAGAGCCTGTGCTCCGCAACAAGAGAAGCCACCGCAGTGAGAACCGCCCCGTGCAACGAAGAGTAGCCCCCGCTTGCCACAACTAGAGAAAGCCCCCGCGCAGCAACAAACACCCAACACAGCCAAAAATAAATAAATTTTAAAAATAAATAAATGTATAAAACTAAAATATAATAAATCAGATTTATCAGGAAAATGATTTGGATAAGAAAAGTGTACACAGGACCAGTATGGAGTTAGTCATATAGGAGGGGTCTTCCAAAGTTAGAGGATCTTCATGAAATCACCCCAACTGACACGTGACTCCAACTTCAAGAGAGCCAGGAGCCAGGAGCACAAGAAAGAGCTGCTCTCCAGTCCTAGATGCCTGAACACACAGCTATCAAATGTTCCTCTTCACTTGTTACTGTGGGGATGATGTGTCCTGAGCAATCCAACCCATGTACTTTGTTTTTCATCTAAACTATTGAATTCGGGACATACCTTGCTGTCCAGTGGTTAAGAATTAGACCTTCTATTGCAGGGGGTAGGGGTTCCATCCCTAGTCAGGGAACTAATATCCTACATGCCATGTGGCATGGGCAAAAAAAACCCCAAACAAACAAAAACAAATTAAAAACAAACAATTCAATTCACATAATTTAATTTCAGTAATGGTTGCGTTACAAAACTGTTCAAGAAAAAATAACATCGAACCCACAACACTCGCGCAGTTTTTCAATTAATTCCCATAGGTCTTAGATATGCTAGGATTCCACCTGGAAACTGCACTGGTCCCCATGGAAACACGTGACCTTGACATCACTGAGGAATATGGGACATGCCCTCCAGCCCACCTTCCATTCTGGAGCCACATTTCAAAAAGCCCATCGTATCGGGGAGACCACCATCCTGCAGGGCTGTCCCCGGACAGGGTTCACCAATGCCAGGAGAGGGGACAAAGCTGAGACCCAGACTGTGTCCCGAACGCTCCCAGGCTCAGCCCGCTCAGATGCAGGTCAAACAGGAAGGACAACGAACAGGAAAACCGCTCGTTGTTCTTTCCCCGCATCCCTCTGCAGGGTCCTCAGCTCTCCTCTCAGCCCATGATTCTTCAACCACAGATGTAGATTAGGAACCAGCAGAGTCACAGCAACGGGGAGCCTGTGAGCTCAGGGCAGGTTTTTGTTCTACTTCCCCTGAACTTGGACCACGGTGCACAGTGTAACCACATGTAGCTGAGCTACAGTAATAATCGGCCTCGTCCTCAGCCTGGAGCCCAGAGATGGTCAGGGTGGCCGTGTTGCCAGAATTGGAGCCAGAGAAGCGATCAGGGATCCCTGAAGGCCGTTTATTGTTATCATAAATCAGGGTTTTGGGGGCCATGCCTGGGAGCTGTTGGTACCAGCTGACATAACCGCTGGTTCCAGCACAAGAGATGGTGACCGTCTGTCCCAGATTCCCGGACACTGAGGGAGGCTGAGTCACGCCAGACTGGGCCCAGGACCCTGGAAAGAGGAGAAACACACTCTAGTCAGTTCTGTCACCCTGAGGACAAAGACACAAAGGATCAGTCAGGTGTCCCTGGGGTCCCTTCCCTGGAGGCCTCACCTGTGTCCTGAGTGAGGAGGGTGACAAGGAGCAGAGCCCAGGCCATGGTGGAGATGCCCCAGACGCTGCCTTCTGAGCCCCCAGCCCTCGGCCTGCACCCCCAGACCTCTCTTATCCCCTCCCCGCCAGAGGAGGGAGGGGCCTCCATGCAAATCAGCTTCCTGCACCTGCCCTTGCTCACTCTCTCCTCACCCCTCTGACCTGGCTCTGGAGGCATCCATGGACAGCAGGCCTCATCTGAAAGGATGAAAACTCTGTGACACGTTGTCCTTAGTCAGGACACTGACCATTACAGGGCCCAGGAAATGGGGCCATCCTGGGATGTCCCTGTCATCCACTATTTGAGTCAAGGTGTTGTTGGCTAATAATCCCGATAACCACTCTTTGGGTTTTGTGGGTGGAAGGTGAGGACAGGGGCCTGAGGGGCAGGGGTGACTTAGAGATTGCATCCTGTCTCCTCCCGGCACCACAGGGGAGCTGGGGGTGTGCATCCCTGTGCCTCACCTGTCCCCTCAGCAGGACGGGCCCCCTGCCCCCCTGTCCCCTGCCTCTGCAGGGCTCGGAGGAGGGGCCCTGGAACCCTTATTGGCCTTCCTAGCAAAGGGCTTATGAAGCAGAACAGATTGAGGACACTGACCCCACGCGCTTCTTTAGGGGGCTCAGGAGGCAGCACCTGGGGGCTTCATACAGGTCAGGAAACCAGACCAGAACCCCCCCAAACCCAGGCCCTTGCTGCCTCCTGGTGGCCTTAGATGGGGATGACCAAGCCCCAGGGAGGCCGCTGAGTGGGGCTGAGCCCCCAGCTCTGACCTCCCCAACTTGTTCCTCCTCCTCCTCCTCCCAGCCCAGCACCAGTGACCCTGTCCCTCCTCATCCACTGCAAGGGCTCACCCCAGAGCTGGCGCCTCCCTGAGGTCAGACACCTGTGTCCAGATGCTGGACCCATTGTGTTTTCTAGACAGAGAATCAGGGCTGACTGGTGTTTCCCAAGATTGTCACTTTCTCAGTATCTGAAATGTCTAGTTCCTGATTACGAGGAAAGTTGACAATTGGTGTAATTGTCCTTTGCATCCCAGGGTTTATGCTCCTGCCTCTGGGCACAGGGCCCCGGGGGTGATGCAGAAGGAGCTCCAGCTCCCCACAGAACAGATTCCTGCTTCTTTCCTGGGTACTGTGGAGGGGACCCAGGTGTGATGGCGCTTGGTGTGTGTGTGTGTGTCTGTCTGTCTGCATTTGTGTGGGGCTGTGTGTGTGTTTCTTCACAGAGACAGAGCACATCCTGCGACAGAACATAACCTGGACCTGATGGTGAGATGTTGGGTTTCTCTTGGATCCAGGGCCTGAACTCAGGCGCAGGAATACACGTAGGATCTGTGCGCATCAGAGTTACCCCACAGCCCGAGACTAATGTCCTTAGAGAGACCTGCCCACAGGACTCGCCCTTGGTTTGTGTCTTGTGACTAGATTTCAGGAAGGTTTAGGCTGTTCCCCAAGAAGAATGACCCCCTGAGTCTCCACTCTCCTGCAACCTTATGGTTTATTCTGAAGCCCTGACCTGCTCCCCAGCGGGAATCTGGAATTTCGGTCGATGCCAGGCACAGGGTGCCTAGGAGACCAGCCTCCAGTAAGAGTCTTGTGGGTCTGAGGAGGCTCCCTGGGGGACAATTCACACACGTTGTCGCCATTTGATTCTGCTGATGAAGCCCGTCCCTCATCTGGGAAAGGCCTCCTGGAATCTTCTCCTGGTTTCTTCTTATTTCACCGCATCCACCATGGCCCTTTGCTGGTTTTGCTTGGTCTCCATTCACTGAAGGAAATCACAGCCATTAGGACGACTCTCTACTGAGTCCTAGGGGTCTTCTTTGTGACACGAATAGTTGCCTGTGGCCTTGGGGACACTCGACACAGGACGATCTGAGAAGACAAGCAGCAAACCCAGGGTCTAGGGTTTCCCTCCGTCTCCTACCCTCTGCAACCGGGGCGTAAAGGTCATCATGAGATTCAGGGTTTGTACTAAACTCCACCCCTCCGTGGACACCCCAGGACCACCCAGGGAATCACGAGGTCCAGAGCACTGGAACTCACCACAGCTCTCCACCAACCCCGGAACAAGCTCCAGTGAGAGGAAGATCAGGTCCACACTGGAACTCCGGCTCTCCTAATTTTCAGTGTGGGCTCCTGTCTACACCACTCTTGGTTTCTTTCTGTGGCTCCTTGATCCAAAGGCACGGACCCTATATGCAGCCACATTCTCCCCCCAGCCCTGGAAGATGGTCTGGAGCCTCTGCCACCTGGATCTCAAGGGCTGCCACAGCTCCCACAAGAGCCTCAGGCCATGACCCGGCCTCTATGGTGGGGGCGATCCCCAATAGCAGGAGGGAATCCTTTACCAGTTAGCACGTGTTTTGTCCTCATTAAGGAGAAAATACCCAAATAGTCCAGCCCTTCTTTCTCCATAACACAGGCTAACGTCCACTTAGTCCTTCTTTGTTTATCCTTTCAATATTCCAAATGTTTGCAGTGGGGAAATAAGCAAAGCAAACCACCTGCAGGAAAGTTCTTTGTTTACCCACTTTTGACTGTAATTCTTATTGGATTCCCCAGGAGTATTATTCTGCATTGCACATGTTACAACAGCAAAGATTATGGATGGATTCATGCCTAGAAATTCAGATTTTTAAAAAAATTGTAAATGAATTCTCAGAGATTCTTTTTTTCTTTTTCTTTCTTTTCTTTCTTTTTTTTTTTTTTGTGGTATTTGGGCCTATCACTGCTGTGGCCTCTCCCGTTGCTGAGCACAGGCTCCGGATGCACAGGCTCAGCGGCCATGGCTCACGGGCCCAGCCGCTCCGTGGCATGTGGGATCTTCCTGGACCAGGGCACGAACCCGTGTCCCCTGCATCGGCAGGCGGACTCTCAACCACTGAGCCACCAGGGAAGCCCGGAATTCTCAGAGATTCTTCATCACTGATCCAGAAAAGGTCATCCATTGGAAATCCCTTGACATCTGTGGTGCAGATCCCTCATTCACTGTGGACTCTGAGGGAAATTCCTCTCTGTCCACCCCACCCCCGACCTGAGCGAGGGCTCCTGTTCCCACTTCTGGGATAAGGAGACAAAACAAGATACACCTTCATTCCAGAGCTGGGTACCGGCATGCTGTCTAGAACACTGTTTGGGCATCACATCGAATGTGGTACAGTATGGCAAGAGATGCTTTTGACTTGAGTCTGTTGCTTTGTGTTCTGAGATTTTCATTACCTTGAGACTGAGAATCAAAATATCATCGATCACAGAAAGCAGCTATTTTCTTGGTCAAACATATCTTTCCAAATCCACCTAAAATACTGGGTCAAAACTTGTCCAGACGTTTTCTCGTCAAGGAGAAGGGCGTAAAACACCCTCTCGATTTCGTGTGTATCACCATCGTGCCCTTGCAAACTCATGCATGTCCTGCTCCGTGACTGAGCATCTGGAGCCTGAAGGGAGAACAGAAGCCGGGAGTGGTCCATGTGTGGACCTAAGGGGACCTTTGGTCAGATTCTCATGCACAAACACACACATCTGCCTACAATTACCTGGCCTGGATTGTTGAAACTGCAAGCTCAAGATTACTATATTCAGAGGAATATTTGATATCGCAGCTCGGGCTAATGCATAGGATGTGACTTCTGAGGAAGTGGAGAGCCAGACTCAGGTCATTCTCATTAAAAAGAGAAAAGCCTTTCTTAGAAAAATGTAAAACTGATTATAAATGCAGCTCTATGTTTAGTAGAGAAAAAGAGAGAGATAACAGGATAAGTGTACAGAAGGAAAGGAAGAATGGCTGTCCCCATAATAATGGGGGAGGGTAGATATTATAACAGAGGCTATTTCAGGAGAGTAAAAACACTCTTATTCCCACACTGCACCTTAGGAGCAGCTGTAATCCCAATGAAAGTAGATCTTAGAAATGAAGTCGGTAAATATTTTCTACACTATACCTGATCTCTGACAATATAGTTAGAAAGACCAATGATTCTGGTCAAATGTAAAATGTTGTGATAAAGACAAAAGATTCTTCAGATTGAGACTAGCATACACTTAGAAAATATGGAGCCTAATTGGCTGGGTTAAAATAAATCAGGTTGGGACTTCCTTAGCGGCACAGTGGTTAAGAATCCGCCTGCCAAGGCAGGGGACACGGGTTCGAGCCCTGGTCTGGGAAGATCCCACTTGCCGCAGAGCAGCTAAGCCCGTGTGCCACAACTACTGAGCCTGCGCTCTAGAGCCCACAAGCCACAACTACTGAGCCCACTCGCCTAGAGCCTGTGCTCCGCAACAAGAGAAGCCACCGCAGTGAGAACTGCCCCGTGCAACGAAGAGTAGCCCCCGCTGCCGCAACTAGAGAAAGCCCCCGCGCAGCAACAAACACCCAACACAGCCAAAAATAAATAAATTTTAAAAATAAATAAATGTATAAAACTAAAATAAAATAAATCAGATTTATCAGGAAAATGATTTGGATAAGAAAAGTGTACACAGGACCAGTATGGAGTTAGTCATATAGGAGGGGTCTTCCAAAGTTAGAGGATCTTCATGAAATCACCCCAACTGACACGTGACTCCAACTTCATGAGAGCCAGGAGCCAGGAGCACAAGAAAGAGCTGCTCTCCAGTCCTAGATGCCTGAACACACAGCTATCAAATGTTCCTCTTCACTTGTTACTGTGGGGATGATGTGTCCTGAGCAATCCAACCCATGTACTTTGTTTTTCATCTAAACTATTGAATTCGGGACATACCTTGCTGTCCAGTGGTTAAGAATTAGACCTCCTATTGCAGGGCGTAGGGGTTCCATCCCTAGTCAGGGAACTAATATCCTACATGCCATGTGGCATGGGCAAAAAAACCCCCAAACAAACAAAAACAAATTAAAAACAAACTATTCAATTCACATAATTTAATTTCAGTAATGGTTGCGTTACAAAACTGTTCAAGAAAAAATAACATCGAACCCACAACACTCGCGCAGTTTTTCAATTAATTCCCACAGGTCTTAGATATGCTGGGATTCCACCTGGAAACTGCACTGGTCCCCATGGAAACACGTGACCTTGACATCACTGAGGAATACGGGACATGCCCTCCAGCCCACCTTCCATTCTGGAGCCACATTTCGAAGAGCCCATCGTACTGGGGAGACCACCATCCTGCAGGGCTGTCCCCGGACAGGGTTCACCAATGCCAGGAGAGGGGACAAAGCTGAGACCCAGACTGTGTCCCCAACGCTCCCAGGCTCAGCCCGCTCAGATGCAGGTCAAACAGGAAGGACAACGAACAGGAAAACCGCTCGTTGTTCTTTCCCCTCATCCCTCTGCAGGGTCCTCAGCTCTCCTCTCAGCTCATGATTCTTCAACCACAGATGTAGATTAGGAACCAGCAGAGTCACAGCAACGGGGAGCCTGTGAGCTCAGGGCAGGTTTTTGTTCTACTTCCCCTGAACTTGGACCACGGTGCACAGTGTAACCACCTCTATATGAACTACAGTAATAATCGGCCTCGTCCTCAGCCTGGAGCCCAGAGATGGTCAGGGTGGCCGTGTTGCCAGACTTGGAGCCAGAGAAGCGATCAGGGATCCCTGAAGGCCGTTTATTGTTATCATAAATCAGGGTTTTGGGGGCCATGCCTGGGAGCTGTTGGTACCAGCCGACATAACTGCTGGTTCCAGCACAAGAGATGGTGACCGTCTGTCCCAGATTCCCGGACACTGAGGGAGGCTGAGTCACGCCAGACTGGGCCCAGGATCCTGGAAAGAGGAGAAACACACTCTGGTCAGTTCTGTCACCCTGAGGACAAAGACACAAAGGATCAGTCAGATGTCCCTGGGGTCCCTTCACTGGAGGCCTCACCTGTGTCCTGAGTGAGGAGGGTGACAAGGAGCAGAGCCCAGGCCATGGTGGAGACGCCCCAGACGCTGCCTTCTGAGCCCCCAGCCCTCGGCCTGCACCCCCAGACCTCTCTTATCCCCTCCCTGCCAGAGGAGGGAGGGGCCTCCATGCAAATCAGCTTCCTGCACCTGCCCTTGCTCACTCTCTCCTCACCCCTCTGACCTGGCTCTGGAGGCATCCATGGACAGCAAAGCTTATCTGAGAGGATGAAAACTCTGTTACACCTTGTCTTTAGTCAGGACACTGACCATTACAGGGCCCAGGAAATGGGGCCATCCTGAGATGTCACTGTCATGCACTATTTGAGTCAAGGTGTTGTTGGCTAATAATCCCGATAACCACTCTTTGGGTTTTGTGGGTGGAAGGTGAGGACAGGGACCCAAGGGGCTGGGGTGACTTAGAGATTGCATCCCGTCTCCTCCCGGCACCACAGGGGAGCTGGGGGTGTGCATCCCTGTCCCTCACCTGTCCCCTCAGCAGGATGGGCTCCCTGCCCCCCTGTCCCCTGCCTCTGCAGGGCTTGGAGGAGGGGCCCTGGGACCTTGATTGGCCTTCCTAGCAAAGGGCTTATGAAGCAGAACAGATTGAGGACACTGACCCCATACTATCCTTTAGGGGGCTCAGGAGGCAGCACCTGGGGCTTCATACAGGTCAGGAAACCAGACCAGAACCCCGCCAAACCCAGGCCCTTGCTGCCTCCTGGTGGCCTTAGATGGGGATGACCAAGCCCCAGGGAGGCAGCTGAGTGGGGCTGAGCCCCCAGCTCTGACCCCCCAACTTGTTCCTCCTCCTCCTCCTCCCAGCTCAGCACCAGCGACCCTGTCCCTCCTCATCCCCTCCATGGGCTCATCCTTTGTCCTGCACGCCCATCAGGACAGAATTGTCACCTTCCTCCCCAGGTGACTCAGAAGGGCCCCTGCAGGGTCTCTAATCTTGTCTCAGCATGACCTTGTCTCAGGGAAAGTGACCTTGAGGAGATCTCAGCTCAGGGCAGGGGAACCTCACACGATAAATGACTCCACCCCCATAGGTATGCGGATGAGAAATATGGGCACATGAGATGGATCTGAATTCTCAAAACGCTTTGAAAACGAATAACGTAAGAAAGATTTTAGTTCCCTCAGGATGGAGGGAGCCCTAGTGGAAAATGAAGGAAGATACCAGGGTGTGCAGGGCTGGGAGGGGGGACTGGGTCAGAGTCGGCCTCAGGGCCCAGCCGCAGGGACCTCTCCTCAGGCAGGTCTGTCTGCCACGTGGTGCAAGGGAGGATTCTCTTCTGTCCTCAGCGGGAGGTCCTCACCCCAGAGCTGGCCCCTCCCTGAGGTCAGACACCTGTGTCCAGATGCTAGACCCATTGTGTTTTCTAGACAGAGAATCAGGGCTGACTGGTGTTTCCCAAGATTGTCACTTTCTCAGTATCTGAAATATCTAGTTCCTGATTACGAGGAAAGTTGACAATTGGTGTAATTGTCCTTTGCATCCCAGGGTTTATGCTCCTGCCTCTGGGCACAGGGCCCCAGGGGTGATGCAGAAGGAGCTCCAGGTCCCCACAGAACAGATTCCTGCTTCTTTCCTGGGTACTGTGGAGGGGACCCAGGTGTGATGGCGCTGGATGTGTGTGTCTGTGTGTGTGTCTGTCTGTATTTGTGTGGGGCTGTGTGTGTGTTTCTTCACAGAGACAGAGCACATCCTGCGATAGAACATAACCCGGACCTGATGGTGAGATGTAGGGTTTCCCTTGGATCCAGGGCCTGAACTCAGGCGCAGGAATACATGTAGGATCTGTGCGCATCAGAGTTACCCCACAGCCCGAGACTAATGTCCTTAGAGAGACCTGCCCACAGGACTAGCCCTTGGTTTGTGTCTTGTGACTAGATTTCAGGAAGGTTTAGGCTATTCCCCACGAAGAATGACCCCCTGAGTCTCCACTCTCCTGCAACCTTATGGTTTATTCTGAAGCCCTGACCTGCTCCCCAGCGGGAATCTGGAATTTCGGTCGATGCCAGGCACAGGGTGCCTAGGAGACCAGCCTCCAGTAAGAGTCTTGTGGGTCTGAGGAGGCTCCCTGGGGGACAATTCACACACGTTGTCGCCATTTAACTGTGGTGATGAAGCCCGACGTTGGAAAAGGTTTCCTGGAAGTTTATGCTCGTTTCCTCAGATTTCACCTCATCCACCAAGCCCTTTGCTGGTTTTGCTTGGTCTCCCTTCACTGACGGAAATCACAGCCATTAGGACACCTCTCTACTGAGTCTTGTGGGTCTTCTTAAGGACAAAAGTAGTTGCCTGTGGTCTTGGGGACACGACACAGGACGATCTGAGAAAACAAGCAGCAAACCCAGGGTCTAGGGTTTCCCTCCGTCTCCTGCCGTCTGCACCCGGGGGGTAAAAGTCATCATGGGAATCAGGGTCTGTACTAAACTCCACCCCTCCGTGGACAGCCCAGGACCACCCAGAGAAGCAGTAAGTCAGGAGCACTGGAAACTCCCCACACCTCCCCGCCACCCTTGGAACAAGCTCCAGTGAGAGGATTATCAGGTCCACACTCGGAACTCCTGCTCTCCAGACTTTCAGTGTGAGCTCCTGTCTACACCCCTGTTGGTTTCTCTCTGTGGCTCCTTGATCCGAAGGCAGGGACCCCAGATGCGGCCACACTCACCCCCCCCCACACACGCACACCAGGAAGCTGGTGTGGAGCCTCTGCCTTGTGGATTTTAAGAGCTGCCAGAGCTCCCACAAGAGCCTCAGGCTGCCACCCAGCTTCCATGAGGAGGGAGCCCATATAGCAGGAGGGAATCCTTTACCAGTTAGCACGTGTTTTGTCCTCATTAGGGAGAAAATGCACAAATAGTCCAGATCTTCTTTCTCCACAACACAGGCTAATGTTCACTGCTTCCTTCTTGGCTTATCCTTTAAGTATGCCATACGTTTGCAGTGAGAAAATAACCAAAGCAAACCACCTGCAGGAAAGTTATTGTCTACCCACTTTTAATGGTGAATCCTTATTGGATTTCCCATGAGTCGTATTCTGCCTTGAACATATTACAACAGCAAAGAGTACGGAGATTTTTTAAAAATTTAATCGAATTTTCATAGATTCTTCATCTCTGCTCCAGAAAACATAACCCATCGGATATCCCTTGACCCTTCATGCACTGTGAACTCTTAGGAAATTTCCTCTCTGTCCACCCCGCCCCCAAACCTGAGCAAGCTCTCCTGTTCCCACTTCCGGGATGTGGATAAAAAACAAGACACGCCTTCAGTCCAGAGCAGGGTCCCACATGCTGTCTGGAATAATGTTTGGGCATCACATTGGACGGGGCACAAAATGGCAACAGATGCTCTTGACTTGAGTCTGTTGCTTTGTGTCCCGAGATTTTCATTTCATTGAGATTCCGAGAATCAAAATATCATCTATGATAAAAAGTACCTTTTTTCTTAGTCAAACATATGTTTCCAAACCCACCTAAAATATTGGGTGAAAACTTCTCCAGGAGTTTTCTCATCAGACAGAAGGGAATCAATGATCCTCTAGATTCAGTGTGTATCCCATCGTGCTCTTTTGAAAACTCATCCATATCCTGCTCACAGTGACAGAGCTGTTAGTACCTGCAGTGAGGACGGAGTGGGGAGGGGTCCGTGTGTGGACACAAGGTGACCTTTGCTCTGATTGTGAGGCACGAACACACACATCTGCCTACAAGTACCCACACTGGATTGTTTAAACTGCAAGCTCACGGTTACTATATTCAGGGGAATATTTGATATCACAGCTCAGTCTACTTTGTAGAATGTGACTTCTGAACATGTGGAAAGCCATATTCAGGTCATTCTCATTAAAAGAAAAAGTCTTGCTTTGAAAAATGTAACACTGATTATAAATGCAGCTATATGTTTAACAGAAAAAAAGAAGAAATAACAGGACAGATGCAAAGGAGCAACGGCTGTTTCCATAATAATGGTGGAGGGTAGAAATCATCACAGAGGCTATTTCAGGAGAGTAAAAACACTGATTCCCGCACTGCACCTTTATTAGCAGCTATAATCCCAATGAAAGTAGAACTTCGAAATGAAGTTGGTCAATATTTTCTACACTCTACTTGAGCTCTGATGATATAGATAGACAGACCAAAGATTCTGGTCATTTGTAAAATGCTGTGATAAAGACAAATGAATACACAGATTGAGACTAACCTAGACTTGGAAAATAAGGGGCCTAATTGGTTGGGTTAAAAGAAATCAGGTTTCTCAGGAAGATGATTTAGACAAGAAAAGCGTGCCCAGGACCGGCATAGAGTGAGCCATATATGACGAGCCTTCCAAAGGTAGAGGACCGATTGACACTTGAAAACAGCCCGATTGACACGTGACTCCAACTTCACGAGAGCCAGGAGCCAGGAGCACAAGAGAGAGCTGCTCTCCAGTCCTGGATGCCTGAAAACACAGTTATCAAATGTTCCCCTTCACTTGTTACTGTGGGGATGATGTGTCCTGAGGAATCCAACCAACGTACTTTTTCGTCTAAACTATTGAATTTGGAATATCCCTGGCGGTCCAGAGGTTGAGACTTAGCACTCACATTGCAGGGGGTGAAGTTTCGATCCCTGGTCAGAGAACATAGATCCCACAAGCTGCGTGGCATGGCCGCAGAAAACACAACAAAAACCAAAACAAAACATAAAAAAAAATTTTTTTTAACTACTGAATTCACATAATTTACATTTTAGTAATGTTTCCATTTGAAAACTGTCTTTCAGGTTCAAGAAAAATTTAATATTGAAGCCATGACACTCACACCTGTTTTTCAATGAATTCTCACAGGTGTTAGATGTGCTGGGATTCCACCTGGAAGCTGCATGGAAACATGTGACCTTGATATCACTGAGGAAGGGAGGACATACCCTCCAACCCACCCTCCATACTGGAGCCATGTTGCAAAGAGCCCATCGTATTGGGAGACTGTCTTCCTGTAGGGCTGTCCCTGGACAGGGTTCACCAATGACAGGACAGAGACAATTCTGAGACCCAGAGTGTGTCCCCAACCCTCCCTGGTTCAGCCCACTCAGATGCAGGTCAAAGAGCAGGGACAACAAACAGGAAAATCACACATTGTCCTTTGTCCTCATCCCTCTGCAGGGTCCTCAGATCTCCTCTCAGCTGTAAATGCTTCAACCACAGATGCAAATGAGCAACCAGCAGAGTCACAGAAACGGGGAGCCTGTGAGCCAGGGCATGATTTGGTCTCACTTCCCAATGAACTTGGACCACTGTGCACAGTGTTACCACTTCTATATGAACTACAGTAATAATCGGCCTCGTCCTCAGCCTGGAGCCCAGAGATGGTCAGGGAGGCCGTGTTGCCAGACTTGGAGCCAGAGAAGCGATCAGGGATCCCTGAGGGCCGTTTATTGACATCATAAATCAGGGTTTTGGGGGCCATGCCTGGGAGCTGTTGGTACCAGCCGACTTCGTTATATTTCCCTATGTCATTGCTGGTTCCAGCACAAGAGATGGTGACCGTCTGTCCCAGATTCCCGGACACTGAGGGAGGCTGAGTCAGGCCAGACTGGGCCCAGGATCCTGGAAAGAGGAGAAACACACTCTAGTCAGTTCTGTCACCCTGAGGACAAAGACACAAAGGATCAGCCAGATGTCCCTGGGGTCCCTTTCCTAGAGGCTTCACCTGTGTCCTGAGTGAGGAGGGTGACAAGGAGCAGAGCCCAGGCCATGGTGGAGACGCCCCAGACGCTGCCTTCTCAGCCCCCAGCCCTCAGCCTGCTCCCCCAAACCTCTCTTATCCCCTCCCCTTCAGAGGAGGGAGGGGCCTCCATGCAAATCTGCTTCCTGCACCTGCCTCTCCTCCCCCTCTCTGCTCACCCCCTCTGATATGGTTTGTTCCAGATTCTTCTGCATCCCTGGACAGCAGAGATTATTGGAGACTCAACTCCTTCACATGGTGTGTGAGGACAGAACGAGTCCATGACAGGATGTGGGAAAGGAATCCAGCCCGGGATTTCCTGTCCCTCCTGGTGTGAGAGTCATGGTGCTTCCTGGGGGAGGAATCCCAGAAGGTCTTCTCTGTGCTCTTGGGACAAAGGAGAGGCCCTGAGCCCAGGCGGCTGAAAAATCCAACTGCCCCGGTTTCTGAGAGTTAAAGGCAGAGCTGTGTACCAGTATCCCCTCAACTACTTTTGTTTTAAAAATTTTACTGAAGGGCTTCCCAGGTGGCGCAGTGGTTGAGTCCGCCTGCCGATGCAGGGGACAGGGGTTTTTGCCATGGTCTGGGAGGATCCCACATGCCGCGGAGCGGCTTGGCGCGTGAGCCATGGCCGCTGAGCCTGCGCGTCCGGAGCCTGTGCTCCGCAACGGGAGAGGCCACAACAGTGAGAGGCCTGCGTACCGCAAACAAACAAAAAAAACAAACAAAAAACTTTATTGAAGGGACTTCCGTGGCGGTCCAGTGGTTAAGGCTCCACACTTCCACTGCAGGCGGTGTGGGTTTGATCAATGATCGGAGGACTAAGGTGCTGCATGTCGCATGGCGCAACTAAAGAATTTTTAAAAATTAAAAAAAAGAGAAAAAAGAAACAAAAAATATTCTATTGAAGTATAGTTGCATTACAATGTTGTGTGAATGTCTGCTGTACAGCAAAGTGACTCACTCATTCATTTATATATACATTCTCTTTCTTATTCTTTTACATTAGGGTTTATCATAGGATATTGAAAACTGTTCCCTGTACTATACCGTAGGACCTTGTTGTCTATCCATCCTGTACATAGTAGTTTGTATCTGCTGGTCCCAAACTCCCGATCCATCCCTCCCCCACTCCCAACTCCCTCTCATCCCCCTCAGTTGGGAGGGTCCTCAGATTCCCCTCCAGCCTCTGTCTCCAAAGTGCTCTGAGTCTGAGGCCCAAGCCTGAGCCCTGGGCCATTTATGAGCACTTTTGAAGATGATTTCTTGGGGCACAAATGCTTTGGGACTAAGAGGGGTTACTCAGGAAGCAGCTCTTGAAACTTCACACAGGACAGTATAAGCCACAGGTACCTTCCCCAAATCCTGGCCCTTGCTGCCCCCTGGTGACTTCAGATGGTGCCAACCAACACCCTGGAGCCTGAGGGACAGAAAACAACCCGGTCCCCAGACTGGCTGCTGTGCAGCTCCTTGTAGGACGTTTCCAAAGAGCAGGTCCAAGTTTGTGTAAATGAACTGACATGGAAAGCACAGTTCACAAAAAGCTGGATGGAATTAACCACCTGGACTCAACCGGGCTGACAGTCTGATTAAACCAAAATGTCAACATAGGATTTAAAGACCTATAGTTTCACCACATAATATTGGCCACATCAGGATAGAATGAAATCACTTGGCATATGGAAAACCAGAACATCTCAACTGTATGGAAGGGAAAGTAAAGAGAGCGTGTCTCACAGATCTGCTGGAATTATGTCACAAAGATATTCATCCAGTTTGTTAAAAATGACGCAAGAAATAAGGACAGAACCTACTGAAGTCAATAGAGAGATACAGAGTGTCAGCCGATATATGGGAGAAAAATCTAAAAAAGAGTGCTGTGTGTATATGTATAACTGATTCAATTTGCTGGACAGCAGAAACTAACACAACAGTGTAAATCTACTATATTCCAATAAAACTTTTTTAAAAAAGAAAGTCTCAGCTAAGCAATAGAAGGTGGAAAAAACCACAGTGAATCTACTACAGAGAAAATTCCAGCAGATGGGATTAACGACAGGCAGAGCACTGGATAATGAAAGATTTCTGACTTGAAGTCATGCAATGGAAACAGTCCCTTGTTCAACATCAGGGGGGAATATGAATTTAAAAGAAAAAAGTAGTATCCACAAGTTATGGAACTTCAATTGACCTAATACACAAATAATTGGAGTTCCCAAAGGAGAGGAGACAGAGAGACACAGAGAATCCCTCACATCCAGAATCTTGACAAGCCTCAGAGTGTAGAAACGTGAGGGCAACCACATCGAGTTTCATTGTAATGAAATCTTGAGGTGTGGACACGTTTTGAGACCCCTCTTCAGGTTGGTTGACTATTGGTATGCTAGGAAAATGTCAGCTAAAGAAATAGTTTCCGGACTTCCCTGGTCGTCCAGTGGTTAAGACGCAGTGCTTCCAATGCAGGGGGCACGGTTTCCATCCTTGTTTGGGGAACTAGGATCCTACATGCCACTTGGTGGGGTCAACAAAAAAAGAAAACCCAGGTCCCTGCAGATTCTATCACAATGTTTCCTCCTCTCTCTCCCTCTCCCCAACCTCACAACACAAAGGCCTGTCCCAGAGCTCTTCACCCTGGGTGCGTGGAGCACATGCACAACTATGATTGTTTCTTTTAAACCCAAGTCAAACAATACTGATAGTCAGAGTCATATATGAGAGTTTAGGAAGAGCCCAAAGAACATAGGAGTACAGAAAAGCACAAACATGGAAGCCAAGATGCATGTCGAAAAGTGTTTACTGACTTTTTCCTGAGAAAGGCCAGTCCCAGGTCTGCAGTGGTGCTAAGTAGACCTGTCATTCCTTAGGTCGTGATGGGTGGTGAGTATGGTCGTGATGAGCTGAGGTAACTTGACAATTATAATGAGTGTGAGTCCTTACAGATGCAGGTGGATCTGCAGATTCTCTCTCCTTTTAGTCGTGAGGCTGGTAGACCACTGCCCACTAACCCCGCTGACAGATTTGCTCTAGGGAGAGGGTGAACCACATGTCCTGGATAAGGGGGCACGGCAGAGCTGACTCTGTGGGGGTCAGGAGGAGAAGCCTGTGTGCCTCCAGAGTTTTGTAGCCTCTGCCCACCTCTCTGGAATGGCCATCTCCCTTGGAGGCCTTTCTCCAATGGGCAACCGGCAGAAATATTCACCTACAAGGAAGCTGACATCATCCAGGTGCTGACATACCTGACACCATCCTGTAAAGCTGGATGCGTGTCTCCCGGATTCTGATTTGTACTGTATGGCTGGCTAGGATTGTCTTGACATGAACAATTTTCTAGGGTCTTGATCAGCCAGGAACAATCTCTCTCGCTTCCTCCCAGTGAAGTGATCTCAGACATCTCCTGGAGTCGACGTCCCGCTGAATAGCAGGAAATGTGGGACAGCTGATACCCTGACAATATTCGCCTTAGAAATACAGGACCCACCCACATCCCACAAGGCCAGATGCCTGACTCTAGGCTTCCTTGTCTTTCCTCTGGGACCCTGTCTGCCGTCTTCAAGACGGGCACCAGGAAATCCAGGGAAGCCCCGCCCAGGACCAAGCTGAGCCTCTGTTAGGGTCCATGTCTCTTGGTGGCTCACCTGTAGACACAATACCCTTTCCTCACTCAGTGGGTTGGATGCTTGTACCCACTGTTTCAAACTATGTTGTTTGGGGGATGCATGTCTAGGAAGGCTGGGGCAGGAATTTAAAGAAATGCCATGGAATGATTAACCCTGGAGTCACCAAACCAGCTAATCGGGGAGTGGGGTAGACAGATGTGCTTTGGGGGGTAGATTTCGTCTGGGGTTATGTGGTTTCTGTTAATTATTCCTCCTTAAATTGTGAGTGTGCATTTCACACATTCTTCTTCAGGAATGCTGCATTTCATAATGAAAGGAATTGTGCAAAATACACTGAAAGAGACATGACTACTTTTCCTCTCCTTAGCTACATAGACCAGGACTCAGACATGGAGGAAATTTTCACGAAAAACTGCAAGTGTAAGATGCAAACCTGCCCTTGAAGCCTTGCAGATGGTAGAAACAGGCACGTGGAACGTTTGAACAAAGTGGAAAGGAAAAGAGAGTCATCGTCAGGACAAAGACCGTCTCAGGCTGTCTGATGCAGCTGAGACCGTGCCCCCTCCCTGCCCCTCCAGCTCATCCAGGACACATGCAAACAGCACATAGAGTGAAGGGGAGATGCCCCCACCCGGGATCCTTAGGAGGCTCTGAGAAGGCGAGAAGGTGAAGCCTTGACTGCCTCCTGAAGACGTCCTTGAGGGGAATGTCGTGTTTTCATTTCATCTTGGGAAGTGAGGTGAACCTAGAATTTTCATTCCCTAGGCCCCGAAAGGATCACTCTGTAATGGGTTGTGACAGGAGAGAGAAAAAATGAATGTGAATCTGTGAATTGATTACTTGATCCATCAGATGAAGTACATCCTTATAATGCCGTATTATTCGTCTGTAAGAAGGGGAAAGTATTGAATATGCTTCCACAGGAATGAGCCTGGAAACATTAGGCTATGTGGGGGGATCCTGGCACAAAGGTCCAAGGGGGACAGGGAGTGACTGCAGGTGGATGAGGTGTGTCTTGAGGGGCAGGAAGCATCTGGACTCTGGAGTGATCATGGATGGACTAACTTGTCAATACATTAAAATCCCTCATTCTACACCTTAAATGCTGACTGTGATTTCATGTGAACTCTCTCTAAACGAAATGTATCAAGTCTTAGATGCTGATGGATGAAACCTATTCCCAGTGGTTCAGAAAATGAATGTTTTGTTTACGTGTGTGGGTGTGTTGAGTATGTATATTTATGGATGTTTATCTATGGATACACATCCAAATACATACATATACACACACACACACACACACATATATAGGCAGAGAGAGAAAATGAGAGATAAGCTGATATAATGAAAAGCGAAGATGACAATAGTTAAAAATGATGGATCAGGGGAAAAGGTATGAAGCAGTTCTTTATGAAATCTTCAAATTCATTTAAGTTTGTAATTATTGGCAAATAAAATAATAACAAACAAGCAACAACTGAAAGCCTGTATTTAAGAGTGAAGGGGCTGGAGGGAGCTAAAGTGAGGTTTTGGTCTCACTTCCCCATGACCTTGGACCACTGTGCCAAGCGCTACTACCTGTAGCTGAGCTACAGTAATAATCAGCCTCGTCCTCAGCCTGGAGTCCAGAGATGGTCAGGGAGGCCGTGTTCCCAGACTTGGAGCCAGAGAAGCGATCAGGGATCCCTGAGGGTCGTTTATTGACCTCATAAATCAAGGTTTTGGGGGCCGTGCCTGGGAGCTGTTGGTACCAGCTGACATAGTTATAACCCCCGATGTCACTACTGGTTCCAGCACAGGAGATGGTGACTGTCTGTCCCAGATTCCCGGACACTGAGGGAGGCTGAGTCAGGCCAGACTGGGCCCAGGACCCTGGAGAGAGGAGAAACACATTCTGGTCAGTTCAGTGCTGGGGCCCAGGTCACCCTGAGGACAAAGACGCAAAGGATCAGCCAGATGTCCCTGGGGTCCCTTCCCTGGAGGCCTCACCTGTGTCCTGGGTGAGGAGGGTGACAAGGAGCAGAGCCCAGGCCATGGTGGAGACGCCCCAGATGCTGCCTTCTGAGCCCCCAGCCCTCGGCCTGCTCCCCTAGACCTCTCTTATCCCCTCCCCCCAGAGGAGGGAGGGGCTTCCATGCAAATCTGCTTCCTGCACCTGCCTGTCCTCATCCCTTCTTCTCACCCCCTCTGACATGGTTTGTTCTAGATTCTTCTACATCCCTGGACAGCAGACAATACTGGAGAATTAACTCCTTCACATGGTTTGTAAGGACGGAACGAGTCCATGACAGGATGTGGGAAAGGAATCCAGCCGGGATTTCCTGTCTCTCCTGGTGTGAGAGTCATCATGGCTCCTGGGGGAGGAATCCCAGAAGGTCCCCTCTGTGCTCTTGGGACAAAGGAGAGGCCATGAGCCCAGGCGGCTGAAAGATCCAACTGCCCCGCTTTCCAGGAGTCAGAGGCAGAGCTGGGGACCAGTAACCCCTCAACTCCCTCTTTTTAAAAAACATTTTATTGAAGGGAATTCCATGGCTGTCCAGTGGTTAACACTCTGTGCTTCCACTGCAGGGGGTGCAGGTTTGATCCCTGGTCGGGGAGCTCCAAACCTGCATGCCGCATAGTGCTGTGAAAAATGAAAAAAAGAAAGAAAAGAACAAAGACACTGAACATTTTTATTGAAGTGTGCTTGATTGACAATGCTGTGTGCATTCCTGCTGTTCGATGAAGTGGTTCAGTTATACTCTATATACATTGTCTCATATTCTTCTCCATTATGGGTTATCAGAGGATATTGAATACAGGCCCCTGTGCTATACCATAGGGCCTGGACGCTTATGCATCTTATATATAATAGTTTGCATCTGCTGGTCCCAAGCTCCCAATCCATCCCTCCCCCACCCCTCAACCCCTTCTTATCGCCCTCAGTTTGGAGGGTCCTCACATTCCCCTCCAGCCTCTGTCTCTGCAGTGCTCTGAGTCTGAGGCCCGAGCCTGAGCCCTGGGCCATTTATTAGCACTTTTTAAGATGATTTGTTGGGGTACAAAAGCTTTGGGACATAAGAAGTGTTCCGTGGGGAGCCCCTCTTGAAACTTCATGCAGGACAGTGTAACCCTCAAGTACCTTCCCGAAATCCTGGCCTTTGCTGCCCCCTGGTGGCTGCAGACGGTGCCAAGCAAGCCCCTGGGAGGCAGCTGAGTGGGGGCTGGAAAGCCCTCTTGCATCGCCCTCCCCTCCTCCCTCCTTCCCCATCAAGCTCAGCACCAGGCCCCCGATCCCTTCCATCCCCTCTAACCTCATTTCCCTTTGTCCATTAACTCCCTCCACGATGGGATGTGTCACCTGCCGCACCAGGTGGCCTGGACCCTCACCCCAGGACTATATAGCCCACCCACCACAGCCTTGGTGCCAGGTTATGCCTGTGAGGCAGCTCTTCATACCAAGTGACAGACATTTCAGGAGCCCAAGAGAGGTGACTCTATGGCCAATGGTGGGGAAAGCTAAAGGCTTGCCTTGGGGATTGAGGGAAAAGAAGAAAGATGTTTGGGCGAAGCAATCAGTTTTGATTCATGACTATTGCTTAAGTGTGTTTTGAACATGTTTGTGCTTTTTTATTTTACACACTGGTTAAAATAATAATGTCTGTTATTAAAGATAAGACTAAGTCCCACAGTCTGCAAGTTGCATACTCAGGAAAGCTGTTGGTGTGATTCAGACCAAGTCCTAAGACCTGATACCGAAGTTGCTGAGGACGGAGGAAAATGAGATGAGATGTCCCCGCTCAGCAGCGAGACAGGAAAGGGGCAAACTCCTCCTTCCTCTGCTCGTGTTCTATCCAGACCCTCAAAGGACTGGATGCTTCTCAGTTCCTCCTTTGCACCAAGTCCTGAGGCTTGGCATGCAGGGGAGTGGTTAGATGCCCTGGCCCAGCCAGGAAGGGGCAGGGGGGAGGATGTCTTCTTCCCAAGAAGTTGTTCTGAAGCTGGTTCTGAGGGACACGGAGCACCTGGCCTTCTGATGAGTTCCCCTCCCCACACACCTGATCTCCCCCTTCCACCACACACACACCTGGGGAGGGGCTTCCTGCCCTCTGCATCTGCAAGGCCCTTGACTTCAGGAGGCCTGAGTTTGAGTCTGGGATGGAAGGATGCTGCCCTCTACCTGAAGGCTCCTGCCTTTCCCTCTGAGTTCATTCATAGCTACCCCAAAAGGATTTTCTTCCTTTCTTTTGTTTTTGATGTGGACCATTTTTAAAGTCTTTATTGAATTTGTTACAATATTGCTTCTGTTTTATGTTTTGGTTTTTTGGCCACGAGGCATGTGGGATCTTAGCTCCCCAACCAGGGAACAAACCCACACCCCCTGCATTGGAAGGCAAAGTCTTAACTACTGAACCGCCAGGAGAGTCCCCCAAAAGGATTTTCAAAAGTGGTGGTTCCCCCAAATCAGGACGTGCGGCCGTAGGAACGCAGACCAGCCATCCTGGATTCTCTCCAAGACCTTCCTTGTCAGCTTAATCTTGCAGCAGACTGGGGGACTAGAGGCTGTGTGGGGTGACTGAATTTCTTCATATCTCCAAAATAAATCACTGGTCAAGGAAAACATTTATGATGGAAAAGTTTACTCCCAAATATAGAAAAGTTGGGAATTCCCTGGCGGTCTAATGGTTAGAACTCCATGCTTCCACTGCAGGGGGCGTGGTTCGATCCCTGGGTGGTGGGGAACTAAGATCCCACGTGCCGTGTGGCAAGGCCAAAAAACAAAACAAAACCACAAAAAACAAGCAAAAACACCCCCCAAAATATAGAAAATTATTTTACCATGGCCAGCGTTATCATTTTAGTGACCATCTTCTGGACATCTTGACATGCTTAAGTACAATGTTCAGGAAAAAGCATTACATGTATTCCAGGAGGTGGGGGCCGGTCCCTGTAACTTTCACTGCTTCTTCTACTCCAGGCCTAGTCTAGCCCCAGGAACATGGTAAACATTGTGAGCATTGCTTGAAGCAATGAAATGAATCAATGTTACTTTCATGTTTACTTGTACATGAATAGGACTATATCATACAATATAAGCAATGCTGTGACCTTTGCTTTCAAATATCTCCGACGTCATCTTTTCAGTGTGTCAACCTGAAATCAGGCCTTAAATCAGCCATCGAATCATGAAAATAACGTTCGGCAATCTTCAAAGGCATCCCCTTTCCATTTCAAGTCCCACAGATGCATCCTTTGCCCTCTGAGAGAATTAGTTACAACCTGCCACTTTAAAACAATGGTCTTCTTGTTTTGGTTTTGTTTTGGCTTTTTTCTGGTTCCATCCTAAAACTTATGAGCACTATCTCCTTGAGTGTTGCATCAGCAGCCTCTCAAGGACAAATGTTTGTTGAATGAGTCTGGACAAGAGGAAGGAGGGGGAGGCTGAGTCTCCAGTTCCAAAGTGAAAAAACTGAGGTTTTACCAGCCCTGTTCCAGGTAACAATCCCAGGTCCAGGGGGATCAACACAATTCCCTCATTCGTATGTACCTATGTATTCATTCATCCATCCATCCAACCATGGGTGTAGCTGCACACCTTAAGCTCTGTTAGCTCACAGGCACGGGGGATGTGTGGGGGAATGGCAGGGTTGAGCCACGAAAGATAGCCATCACTACTGCCCTGCCTGTTATTCTTGGCCACCACTACCTTCTGGTGGCCTGTGGTTAAAGATTTAGGGTCACCTGGATGACAAGGACACAGCCTCACACTTACTGGGCTTGAGTGAGGAAGCTGAATTCAAAGGACCCAAAGGAGGTCCCCCAGGCCAGCGTTAGTGACAGGGCTGGAGTTCCGCTTTGCTCTTAACCCCTCCAGGCAAGAATCCTCACCCACCTGGCTCTCACCATCTCTCCAGAAGCCCGACTTTCTCCCCTAGGGGGGCTGGGAGGAAGGAGGTGCCAAAACCATCCTGGATTCCATGTCTCCAGTGCCCCCTGGTGGCCCGGACGCGACATCCCCAGGGTTGAGGGGCACTGCTTGGAAGGGTCCCGCCCCGCCCCGCCCCGCCCCACTTCCTTTTCCAGGCCCCTTCCTGACTTTGTCCGAAGGGGTCCGTTGGTGGAAAGAGGTGAAACCTGCACTTAAGACCAGCACAAGCTGAGGCCATCAGAGGGGCTGCGGTGGTCAGACGGAGGGGAAGAGACCAGACGCAGCAACTGTTTGGCTTCTGAAAAAAACTAGAAAACCAAATGGGGGGCTGGGGGAGTGGGAAGCACAATCTGGAGAGAGGACGATCTAGTCAAACCCTGGCTGGGGTCTCCGCCGCCCCAGGGGTCACATAAGTGGTAAAGTCGAGAGAGTAGGGGGCACTGGACTGGCCAAGGGCAGGGACATCTTATCTACAAGAGGGAGGTGGGAGTGGGGCGAGGGCCCCGGAGCCGGCCCTGGCACCCCACGCCCCGCACAGAGGAAGGGGTTGCGGAAGAACAGGCCCAGAGGTGGGGGTGGGGGAGGAGTTGGAGGTGGGGGGTTCTAAGCCTCGACCCCTCCCTCCGGATCTCAAGAGCCCCTTCATCCCAGCCCACGCCCACCCCTCCCCACCCCCCCCACCTACCGCCACCCCATCCCCACCTCACCCCGTTCTCCATCCTACCCCATTCCCCCATTCCCTTCCCCCATTCCAGGATTCCTCCCTCCCCCACCTCACTTCCATTCCATCCCATCTCATACCCCCACTTCACCCATCCCCCCATCTCCTCCCCATCCCCCCAACCCTACCTTTCCCCCATCCCACCCCTGACCCACCCCATCCCCACTCTCACCACCCGGCCGTCCAGTGGGCATGGCCACAGACGCCACCCCTCCCCCTCTCCCGACTCCCTCCCCGCCTACTAAACGGAACCCCTTCTAGACTCCCTGGAAGACCCCACTCGCGATCCCAGGATCTCGTGAGATTTGCCCCAGGAGGAAACAGAAACCAGGATTGGTCGGGCCGCGTGGTTTCCGGGCGGGGCGCTGCTGAGTTCGCGGTTGTTTGTCCGCAGAGCGCAAGCGGGGGATCGTGTGGCGTGGCGCTGTGGCCCGAAGGGTAAGTTCCCGTCCTGGTGCCCCCGCGTTCCCGTGGGGTGACCTTGAGCTAGTCCCCGGGGCCCCGTGCGGGCCCCCGCTCCTGTTCTCCAGCGGAAAACGAGCTCTCACGACCTGGGGCTGGAGCGGAGGCCACACGCGGTGGGGGGCCGCCTTGGGCCTACCCGGGCCACGTGCCCCGTGAAGAGGCCGCAGCGCTGCGTGGGGGACGTAATAATCCAGGGAACCCGGGTCGGCGGGGATGGCCAGAGCTCATTGGGCGCTGTTTTGCGCTGGAAATGGGGTCCCCTCGGGAGGTGCCAGGGTGTGGGGGCCAGAGAAAGGGGCAGAACTGGGGCTGCAGGACGGCGGTTAGTGCCCTTAGAGGAAGGTCCCTTTGACCCGAGCATCAGGTCTTTCCTTTGATTGTCTGCTGCTTCAGCCGATGAGAAATTTCTCGGGTTTGGAGACGAAGAGATTCTCACTGAAACGGCAGGGTCGGGGCTCCGGTTTTCAGTTCACCCAGCAGAGTTCTCACTGTGGCTTCATAACTACACGTGTGAACACACCGTGTGTTTGTTTTTTGGAGAATTTGGGTTCTTGTTTTTTTGTTGTTTTTTTTGTTGTTGTTTTTTGCGGTATGTGGGCCTCTCACAGCTGTGGCCTCTCCAGTTGCGGAGCACAGGCTCTGGACGCGCAGGCTCAACGGCCATGGCTCACGGGCCCAGCCGCTCCGCGGCATGTGGGCTCTTCCCGGACCGGGGCACGAACCCTGCCGATGTCCCCTACATCGGCAGGCGGACTCTCAACCACTGCGCCACCAGGGAAGCCCGAGAATTTGGGTTCTTATTCTCAAACTTGGGTGGAGACGGGTGACTGAGACGGTAGGAAACCAGGGAGACCAGGTGTCGGAGGACCTGAGGCCAGCGTGAGCTGGACGAGCGCGGTGGAAGACATCTTCAGGTAAACTGGTCTTCTGCACCTCATCATGTCCCAGGATGTCCTGTTGCCCCCTTAGTGCTGTTAATCGTGGAGCTGCATGCAATCTGCATCCGGAAGCCCTCACAGCGGGAGGAGGATGAGCAGCCTTTATTTTTCCAAGTCATTTTCCCAAGAGAGCTTTCATCCTGCTGCCTTCTTAGAAGAAGCAGCTGCAATGTGTGGGGGTCCCATTCCCGAAGCCACGGTTACGTTCAGAACCTGTGCTTGGGGTGAAGGAGCAAGGCTGGCATCAGCCCCCAGAGACTTGACTCCTGTGTGGTGTTGGGCAGGGGCAGGGTGGGTGAGCCCAGGGAGGTTTTGGTCTCCCTAAGTGGTGGGCTGGGACCCCTGGGCCTAGGGGCGGTCCCGGAAAGAAAGCACCCAGAGGGCACAAAGAGTCCTGCAGCTGCAGCCCAAGGAGGCCAGGGAGGCGGACCTGGAGCTGGAGGATGGAGAGGGACCCCAGGAGCGAGGACGATCTCATGCCCTGGGGGTGCTGGGCAGCATATGGGTGCTGTTGATACCAGCACACCGGGCTGTAACCCCCAGTATCACTGCTGCCTCCAGAGCAGGAAATGTGGCCTCTCTGTCCCAGAACCACAGAAACTGAGTGGCTGTTTCAGGACAGACTGCGCTCAGGACCCAGAGAGGAGCAGCATGTGCAAAGGGGAGAGGTCAAGGTCATCACTCCAGAGATGTTCAGGGTGAAGGGAGAAAAGGGGGTCAGCCCTGGGCTGCCAGACGGTCCCCTCCTTAGTGCCTCTCAGCTGTGCAGACAGACCATGAGCAGACCCCAGGCCATGGCGGAGACCCCCACAAGCTCTTCTGCAGCCATGGCACCAGGCTGGGCTCCCCACACCTTTCTTAGCCCCTGCCTCACGTGTGGGAGGGACCTCTGTGCACAGCTGCTTCCCAAATCCTTCAGGCGACACCGTATCAGCGAATCTGCTTACTTCCTCCTGCCGAGGGCAAGCAGTGCTGGGAGGTTTCCTGGAGCCTGAGCTCCCGGGGTACGGCTGCTGAGCCGAGGTACCAGTGAGTGCAGGCCTTTCTGGATTTCTCCCCGATATATCGCCCCTCCCCCCATCTTCCTGGAAGAACTGGCAGGACCCACAGACCTGCTGAGTGCCTAGACTGTGGTGGGTGATGTCCCCTGAATGGAGGCTCCTGTCCTCCGCTCTCGTCCGTGACCTTGTCCACTGTCCACGAACAGAGTGGGCTGTTCCCATCCACAGGCGACTTCCCCGGGCACAGTCCCACTGGGCTGGCACGTTGATGGCTTAGCGAGCCCTTGTCCAGGAGCCAGGGGCCTCGTTCCCGTGTCACTCTCTCATGGCTGGCTCTGTGACACAGGTGCAAAGGACTCGCCCTTTTGAGCCTCAGCCACTGCACAGGGAAAGGAAAAAGCAATTTAAGGCCCCTGCCGACATTTCAGATCTTGAGGGAGAACCCGAGGCTAGGAGAGTGAAACGCTTTGGTGATTTAAGCTCTACCAAACACGAGGAATGGTTGACTGACTCATCATTCTGATTCAGAATCCAGCTTCAGCCTCCTTGTCCCCATCTCCTGGAGAAGCTTCAATGAAGAACATGGTTGTGACAAAAAAATGAAGATGTCCCAGAGGCAGTGATGCTAGCAAACATTTTCACAGTAAAGGAACCTGGAGATAATGTCAGGCCCTGAAACCACAAAGGGTGAAATGTTGGAAGCAGATCCAGGCTTAGAAAGCAGAGTGGCACCGCAATGAGAAGCCCACGCACCACAACGAAAAGTAGCCCCCGCTCGATGCAACTAGAGAAAGCCCGCATGCAGCAACGAAAACCCAATGCAGCCAAAAGTAAATAAATAAATTAAAAAAAAAAAAAAAGGCAGAGTGACAGGTTGCCCAGGCGTAGGAAGGACACTCAGCCCCGACTGAAAGTTATGTGATGAGAAGCAGGGAAGCAGTGTTGCGAGGATTCTTGATGAGTTTTTCGCAAAGAAACAAAACACTTTTTCTCAGTGCTTAAAATCACAGTGTACTAAAAAAAATAGCTTTACTGGGCTTCCCTGGTGGCGCAGTGGTTGACAGTCTGCCTGCCAATGCAGAGGACACGGGTTCGTGCCCGGGTCCAGGAGGAACCCACATGCCGTGGAGGGGCTGGGCCCGTGAGCCATGGCCGCTGAGCCTGCGCGTCCGGAGCCTGTGCTCTGCAACGGGAGAGGCCACGACAGTGAGAGCCCCGCGTACTACAAAAAAAAAAAAAAATACCTTTACTATTTTTACTTTTCTAAACATTACAGTAGATCGTGTTAAGAGGGTTCTTAACGTTTTCAAAAAATATGTAACGGCTGCAGGAAAAGTCATATTTTGCCTTAGATTATGAAGGTTGGCTTTGCAGTTCCAGCATGCATGGTCGCCTTGGTGGCCCTGCCCCACCGTGCAGGCCACGTCCGCCTGTCATTATTTTTTCAACTTGCTTGTTTTTCATTTGTCTGCTCAGTTGAATGCAAGGTCCGTGCCTCAGAGACACCCTGAGTGGAAGACCATGACATTTTATTTCTTCCAGTCTTACTGAGATAGAATTGACATACAGCCCTGTATAAGTTTAAAGGGTGCAGCATCGTGAGTTGACTTAACATGCATCATCTCATATGGATACAAAATTACACAGAAAACATGTTTTTCCCCTGTGATGAGAACTCTTAGGATTACTCTCTCCATGACTTTCATACGTAACCTACAACAGTGTCAGTTATACTTACCCTGTTGTACATCATCTCCCTAGTATGCACTTCTAACTAGAAGACGACCATGACATTGTCACTGGGCTGTTCCTCCCCAGAACAGCAGTGGATGGTCTGCTCCAGGCACTCTGTAAATGTTTTGAGTAAATCGAGGGTTGCCGATAGAGGGGGAGTCTGGGTATGGGGGCGAGGGGACCAGCTGGGCGGGAGACCTCCCTGTGAGCGCGTCCCCTCTGCCTGGTGCCTCCTGCCAGCCCTCAGCACAGGGTGGGCTGTCCCCTCAAAGGTGGAGCCAGTGCTCCCCGAGTCCTGAGGCTCACCGACCCTCCTCCAGTGGAAAAAGGTCCAGTGCAAAGGGCCGGACAGCCCAACGCACCTGGTGTCACTCTGATCCACAGTAAGCTTACGGCTTCGTGTTGGAGATTTGGGGTCAGCTGATGACAGGGATGCAACGCCAGCCCCCTCTTCTCTCCTCCTCTCTCCAAAAGCACAGTTCCCACCATCTCAGGCAATAACGAGGTTGACCGTGCAAAGTCCTGAGAAGCATCCTCTCCGGGGCCAAAGCCAAGACTGGGGCCTCCCCTTCTCTCTGAACCTCTCTCATCTTTGTGTCTAGGGTCAGTGCTCCCTCTCTGTCCCTTGGAGTTGACAAGGGGGACAGCCACTGGCACCTCCCCCAGGCCAAGGCAAACAGAGCAGGATCCTGGGGACGCTCCCAGTCCCCAAGTGCCCTTAGTGGTCCCAGACATGGCTTCAGCATATAAAGGACACAGCTCTGAGAGCCAGGAAACCAGGCCCCTGGCTCTGCTGCCATTTCCCTCCTCCCCCCTCGTCCTGGGCCATTCCCCGCCCAACCAGCCTGGAGTGGGCCCTCAGCCTCCCGCACCCCTACTTGCCTCTAGAAGCACTTTCCTCAGGATTAACTGGCTGGACCCAGGGTGACCTGGATGTCAGATGTGTCCTCGCTGGGGAGGAAGAAGTGGGGAGACTTGCTTGTTTCGGTCTAGATGTCGTTGGATGTGAAGTGGAACCACATCTTGCCAAGTGCAGGAAGAGGCAGAGAGGGCTGACAGAGACCTTCGATTTTTCAAGAGGCCCAGAGGGCAAAATATTCCAGGGCAAGAAGAGATCTGATTGCAGAGGGAAAGGAGACGTACCAGATCCTGAGTAGGATCTTGTCTGCTCGAGGCTGGGTCAAGAGAGCCGAAGGAGGAGAAGCCAGCATCGGCCTGGCACCCAGGGCCTCTGTCAGCCTCGTGCCTCTGAAGACCAGCAGGGTTGGGGTCTTCCTCTGGAAGCCAGGAAGGGTCATCTTCCAGCATTTCTGGTGCTTCTTTGAATGCAGAAAAGTAGCTGGCCTTTTCTTTACCTTCTTCTACACTTGTTATGTCAGAAGAATCGGGGAGAAATCCGTGATTTCTGTTGATGCCAGTGGAAGGATGTCCGGTCCCCCACCCTCCCCGCATCGTGGCCACACCCCAGGCTCTGGGAGAGGTGGGCTGACTTGCCAGGGATGCAGAAAGAGGGGGCTGCGCCGTCAGCACAGGCCAGGAGCAGGAACCCGGGGACACACATGCATTCTAAAGACTCCAGGAAGGCCCTGGGGGCAGATGCTTTGCGATCCCAGTAGAAATTCTGTGACTGGAGACGGGAAGGGGGACAGGACACCCCCCCACCATGAGCTCAGAGGCTGCTCTGGCCTGTGCAGCATGAGAACAGGTGACCAGGATGTGGTAGAAACGTCCCCCCAATTGGCTCATGCCTGGGCCTTGAGAGTCGTCCTGGGCCAGTCCTGACACTGGGCAGGAAGGACAGGTCTTCCTGCAGCTGTGCCCCTGGTCCTTCTGCCTCCGGACAAACAGGCTCTGCATGTAGGTGCAGGTGGACAGAGGAATGTCCCCTGCTCGCTGGGGAAGAATGTTCGGCTTATACTTCCCATTTTTACATCATTCGAAGGCAGTGGTCGCTCCTGCCTCCTTGGATCTCCTGGATGCTGGGTTCCCATGGAAAGATCCCAGGTTTGGATGTCTGCCATTTCCTGTTTCCCCGAGGTCCACGTGAAGTCAGTCATCTCTTCCTAACGCTCTGTGGGGCAGATCCATCCACACCCCTCCCCCAAGCAGGTCTTCTGGTTACTCCCTGAGCGGAGCATGGCAGTGTCCACCCCTGGCCAAGTCCCCGGCTCACCAGGCTGAAAAGGAAACGAACTGAATTTCAGCTTTTCTCTGAAGGTTATTTGAGGTGCTGGGTGAAAAGTGCGAGCACCACTCAGTGGCTGCTCCAGAATCAGGAACATTCTGCTTAACTTACTAATCTCGACTTCCTGCAGGTGATCAGTCAAGGTGATGGTCTGGGAGTTGAGTGTCCATAGAGCACATTCTAGCTTAACCCTGTTTTAGGCAAACTGCTGATAGGGACGGTAGAAATTTGGAGAAAGCAGTCTCTGGGAAATTACTAAACCAGAGAGCATCCTTCAGACAATGCTGCCACCTCGCCCACAGAATAGAATTGTCGGGGCGCCACAATGCAGGGGGTGGAGAGGTTCCCTCAGCCTGTGTTCTGAAACCTCAACAGAACCAACGTGTGAGCCAGCCCAGCAGGGGCATCGCCCCCAGACCCTTCAATACCGAGCAGAGCTTCACGTCCCCTGAGGAGAAGTTCGGTGTTAGAGTAGCTATGCTTAACGCAGAGCAAGAGAAAAGCTGAATTTTGTTTGTGGGCCTAATGGCACTCTCGCATCAGAAACCCTGTAAGTGAAAGCCTTAGGGGAGGGGTCGGGGGGCTTTTTGAAGCCGCTTTGCATTCTTGTTTCCTAGGATTGAGGAAATGTTAAGTTATCCACAAACACTGGGAAGGGGCCTTTGAAGGTCATGATGAGGGTTGAAGCTGCTGGACAGAGCCTGGGCTGGGATGTGGAAGAGGACGCCTGAGCCTCGGGGCAAGTCCTCTTCTGGTTGCAGCCCTTTGCTGACACCGATATGTGTGCTTGGCCCACGTTTATTTCCCTCCCTGCCTCCAAGAGCCCAAAGAGCCCACGGCCCTGACCCCCTCAGTGGCTTTCAGGCTGAGTAAGGTGTGTCCCAGGTTTGGCCACCAGCACAGTTCCGGCCTCTCCCAGCCCACATGCCTACATTTCATCTTGTCAAGCCAATTTGCATATCCCCGCTTCTGGGAGGAAACACCCTTTGCCTCCAGGGACAGAGGGAGGAAGATTGAGTCTTGGGTTTGCCTTGGCTTTAAGGGATCCACCAGGTCCCCCCGTAGCCACTCCTGCTGGCAATTTCTCAGGCCCATCCTGACAAAAGTCTCTGAATTCCTCCAAACACAACACACTTTCCCTGGTCTTGGGTAATTTCCTTGGTCTCCTTACAAACGCCCAGCCCCTCCCTCTTCCCAGCCAGCTCCTAGTTGTAGTTTTGACCTGACCTCCTTTGGGGAAGCCTTAACCCTCAAAATCTGGAGGACCCGCCATCCCTCAGTGTCACCTCTGTTCCCCCATGAACGGGCACACGTTTTGCAGTTTTAGGTTACGTATAAGTGACTGTGTGATTCTCAGGAATTTTGTTATATTTCTTTTTCCTTTGGGGTGACACCACTAGGTCTGCACAAAGCTGTCTTAACTCAGACATTGGGATGGTTTTGACGTGGCCCATGCTCTTCGAGCAAATATGCTTGCAGGTTGGTTTTCTTCTTTTATCTTTTGCTTTCACGAGTGGACAGAGGATCCTATCAGTTGTGTGTAAGGAGAAAGTCAAATCAGCGTTAGCTGGATGGATTTCCAGTAATAAGATTTCGCTTTCCATTTGAAATGGAAATTTCAGCTGGGATCTGAAAAGTGTGGCCAGGAAGGCCTATCATGGCTTCTCAGGAGCCAGAGGAGGGACTCAGAGGCCTGAGCACATTGCTCCTTGCACCACACCCGCCCTGGCATCTGGGGCCTCGGGCCCTGACCACTGCCCCAGCCAGGGTCTCCACAGGACAGGCCATGCAGGCCAAGGTCCTGTAGAGAATTTTTCTTCGCCTTCTGTACACATTTGCAGTAGCAGGCTTTGCTTTTGCTTCTATGTGAAGTTTTGCCTTAATCCCAAACGTTTTGATTTCTGCTCTGGTTTGTGCCACTCATAGACAGTTACAGTATTTCTTAACCAAATTTTTTTTCTTTTTTTGATGTAAGACATCTAATTAGTTGGAATTTTTGGATGACATTTTACATATTTGGTTTGTGACTAGTAATTATAGTTCATATCATTTATGGTTTTGTGATTTTTACTAGTTTAAAGGGCTTTTTTGGTTTGTTTTCATTTTAGAAATGAAAAGTTTTTTTTTTTAATTCCATGGAATAAAAACAATTCCATAATAGTAATACTCATAGGTACATCTTGGAATCAGTTTTTTTTTTCTTAATCTCTAACATCACATGCTATTAAATACTGTCATGCTGCTTTATGGTTTCTGATTTAAAGATTTTTTTTTTTTTTTTTTGCGGTACGTGGGCCTCTCACTGTCGTGCCCTCTCCCGCTGCGGAGCACAGGCTCCGGACGCGCAGGCTCAGCAGCCATGGCTCTCGGGCCCAGCCGCTCCGCGGCATGTGGGATCTTCCCGGACCAGGGCACGAACCCGTGTCCCCTGCATCGGCAGGTGGACTCTCAACCACTGCGCCACCAGGGAAGCCCTGATTTAAAGAGTTTTAAATGGGGTAACAGTACCCACTGTGTGGTGCTCCTCCATCATTCCCATCTGGGTTATTTGTTGGAGTTTAGGAAGAGGCCATGTTGGGCTAAACTCCTTATTCCTGTTGTTTTCAGTCCTTGAGAGATAATCAGAAACTTTTCTCCGGAGAGGGTGGGGTCAGCTGTCAGGCTTCTAGGTACCCACCTTTCAGAGGGGCTGGGGTTTAATGCAGCATGGGTGGATATGGGATAGGGCGAGAGGTCACCTTGTCCCCTCATTGGGGCCTGGCGCCAGCAGGGCCAGAGCTGTGGCTTTGTGGCCAGAGGGGTGTCTTTGGCCCTGCGTTGGGTCCCCTAGAGGGTGGAGGGACGGCAGGGTCGCCGGTCCTTGGCCGGAGAAGGACCCACCCCTTGCTCTCTGGTGTCCCTCCAGTACTCACTCTGGAGCAGATTCTTCAGGGTGGGCATCCGGGCCCCGTCGAAACTCCTGGAACTGGCCGTGCAGAGCCTGCTGAGGGATGAGGCCTTGGCCATCGCCGCTCTGGAGGAGCTGCCCGCTGAGCTCTTCCCACCCCTGTTCTCCGCGGCCTTTGCCGGGATGCACAGCCAGGCCGTGAAGGCGATGGTGCAGGCCTGGCCCTTCCCCTGCCTCCCGCTGGGGGCCCTGATGAAGGAGCACAAGCCTCACCTGGAGACCTTCCAAGCTGCAATCGACGGCCTGGACGTCCTGCTTGCCCAGGAGGTCCGCCCCAGGTGAGGGCGACCCAGCAGGCGGGTGGGGCCTGGGGATCTGAGCAAGACGCAGCCGGCATCGGCGGGGGTGGGGGTGCGGGGCCATGGGGAGGCCTTGGGGCCGTGGCTGGGCCACTCTGGGAATAGGCTTTCGGGCGTGCAGGGCTACTTAGGGTGCAGAGGTGACAAAAGGCACGTGGGCTCACCCCCTTCTCGTGGCGCTTAAAGTGGGGACCAGGAGGGGCCCCGGAAGCTCGAGGAGCAGCTGGTGTCTGGGGTGTAGCACCCTTGCCTGGGTTCTGAGCCGTGCGGTCCTGGTCCCCGTGGGTCTCCGCACAGCTCAGTGTGTCTCCCGTTGTCCCGCAGGCGGTGGAAGCTGCAGGTGCTGGATTTGCGTCGTAACGCCCACCAGGACTTCTGTACCGTGTGGTCCGGCACCAGGGCTGGTGTGTGCTCACCGCTGGAGCCTGAGGTGGTCGGGCCTGTGAGGAAGAGGTGCCGGGTGGAAGGTGCAAGGGCGTGGCTGAAGCAGACCTCGGCCCCCATGGAGGTGCTCATAGACCTGTGCCTCAAGGAGGGCACCCCCGATGCGTCCCTAAGCTACCTCCTGAAGAAGGTCAAGCAGAGGAGGGGCTCACTCCGCCTGTGCTGTCAGAAGCTGAGGGTCTTCTCCATGCCGATGCAGAAGATCAGGAAGATCCTGAAGCTGGTGCAGCTCGACTCTGTCCAGGACCTGGAGGTGAACTGCACCTGGAAGCTGGCCACCCTGGGCAGGTTCGCGCCGCACCTGGGCCAGATGGTCAACCTGCGCCGGCTGCTCCTCTCGCACATCCACATGACACCGCACGCCGCCCCCGGCATGGAGGAGCACTGCGTCAGCCAGCTCACCTCCCAGTTTCCCAGCCTGCAGCACCTGCAGGAGCTCTACCTGGATTCCATCTCCTTCCTTGAGGGCCGCCTGGACCAGGTGCTCAGGTGAGGCGTGGCGCTGTCTGTCTGCAGACCAGGGCAGGCCTCTCTCGTTTCGTTATCCGTGGGGTGTCTGTCTACTGTCTGCCTGCCATGGATGGTGCCAGGGTGCACGGGCCACTCAGAGGTCCACATGATGCCGCCACTCCGTCCCCCGGCATCTTGTCACATAGCCTCCCGGGTTAGGGTCAGAGGTGTGGCTTCAGTTAGATGCCTGTCAAAGGGGGCTCTTTATTGGGAACCTGCATCGTGGGGGCTTTGGGCCAGGTGAGGGTGGCTTTGGGAATTCTTCCTGAGAGAGTGATGTCTAAGCTGAGATGATGGAAAATAACTAAGCAGGAGGACATTAACCAGGGGAAAGCCCATCCAACGTGAGGTTTCAAATCGGAAGCTCTGTGCTGAGCAGCTGGTCCACGTGAGCCTGTCCCTCCCACCTATCCCACTTTCCTGTCTGTCCCGGGTTGCTTTAGGCTCCAGGTGAGGTGTGATGTGGGAAATGGGTGATTCTGGAAATGACGGGGAGGGAGCAGGAGTGAAGAATTGTGGCGTCCATCAGGACATTAAGCGGTTATTGCTCCTACATAGTCCAGAGAAGAGAAGCAGAAAGTCAGATGAGTATCGTTATTGAAGTGGCTCCAATCTCGAGTCCAAATTACAACTATTATTTGCTTCTAAGGCTTCTGATTATATAGGAATTCTTCAGTAACAAATTATTTCTTCTAGAAATTTGTTCTTCATTCTTAAAATAGAATCATAGCTTTACCTGGAACACAATGATGAAAGATGAGAGAATGCAGCCCGATTTATTTGTGTGAAAGAGTTGGATTGATTTCCTTTCTGGCAACTGCAAACTCAAAGCATTAAGAATAAACGTGTTCATGACACAAGGACAGCAACAAAAAAAAGAGTTGTGGAAAGTGAGGGATGGTTTGTGGCTGATACAGCGACCAGAGTTAGCCCCTGCCGGCTGGACCCCTGTGGACGTTGCCAGACGTTGCCTGGCTTAGCCCTTTAAGCACAGATGCCAGTACTCTCACTGGGAACAGAGAAACAGGTGATGGGGTCCAGGAGGCGGCAGGAAGGAAGCCCGAGTTAAAAGCAGTGTAGGTCATGTCTGCCAATACTGTAGTTTGCTGATCCCCTCTCTCACTTGGGACCTGGGGTCAGGCTCCCCGGTGGGCACCTGCCATTGTTACCTTACCTGTGCTCACAACACCTGGCAGGGGTATGTCGTCCCCCACTTGACGGGTGAGCACAGGGAGCACTTGAGGATTCCTTCCCTTGACCCCGTCACACGGCAGATAAGGGATGGGGAAGGACCCCGCTCAACCTTGGGCTGGCCTGGCACCTCTCCCTTGACCATGCAGCATCCTCCGGAAGACTGGGATCTGGTGAAATGGGCCTCTCTTCCCTTGAGGCCTGGGCCACCCCACATCCCTCCGCCCACCACCTCCATCCTCCCGGGACTGACTGCTCTGTCTCTCTCCAGGTGTCTGAAGAACCCCCTGGAGACCTTGTCGATTACCAACTGCCTGATTTCAGAGGCAGACCTGATGCATCTGTCGCAGTGCCCGAGCGTCAGCCAGCTGAAGGATCTGAGCCTTAGCGGGGTCAACCTGACCAGCATAAGCTCCAAGCCCCTCTGGGTCCTGATCGAGAAGGCCTCGGCCACCCTCCAGGACCTGGACCTGGACGAGTGTGGCATCATGGACTCCCAGTTCAGCGCCCTCCTGCCCGCCCTGAGCCACTGCTCCCAGCTCACCACCTTCAGCTTCTGCGGCAACCCCATCTCGATGGCTGTGCTGGAGAGCCTGCTGCGCCACACCGTGGGGCTGAGCAAGCTGAGCCACGTGCTGTACCCCGCGCCCTTGGAGAGCTACGAGGACGTGCACGGCACCGTCCACCTGGGCCGCCTGGCGCACCTGCACGCCCGGCTCAAGCAGGTGCTGCAGGAGTTGGGGCTTCCCAGTATGGTCTGGTTCAGCGGCAACCCCTGTCCGCACTGTGGCGACAGGACCTTCTACAGCCCCGAGCCCATCCTGTGCCCCTGTTACATGGCCGCCTAGCCCAGCGAACGAGCCGCAGGCTTTGTCGCGGGCACGCGGACACTGCCGCTCAGACGTCAGAGCATCTCGAAGAAACACAAGCTATAGTTTCGGACAGTTGTTCATTGTTAGCGGGAAAAGGAAAGGTGATTCAGAGCTGGGCGGGGGGGATGGTGACTTGGGGGGTTGATGGGATCTTCGGGGAGATGCATCTTGTAGAGTTAGAAATGTGAATCTAAGTTTCTAGAGGGGGATTCAGGCTTGAGAAGTAGATGGGGGCGTTATCCCTACGTGGATAGTTATAAAGAAATGGTCAGAAATAAAGGGAACCTCAGTGTCATTCACCTGGTGTTCGCTGTGATCTGTGACCGTCATTCTCCCGTTTAAACCTCAGTAATCTCCTGTTAGTGACTAAATAGAAGCCAGCATGTGTGAGGCCCAGGCACCCTAGGCTGGACGAGGTTCGGCCCCAAGAGTTAACAGCACCATTTCTCCCTCCCTTTGGTCTTGTTTCTGGATCATCTGTTAGCTCCTCACTTTCTTCTGTGGCCGTTCAGTCTATCATCGCACACAAGGTGCGTCCTCAGGGCCTGGAATGTACTAAGTGTCCAATAGTGAGCACCACTGGAGGGAACATTCTTCCAAGGGACCCTCGCTGCCAACTCCATCCAGGCCCTGGACTCTAGCACCCTCCCCAGTGGATCCAGCAGATACAGAGCCTCCATCCCTGGCCCTGGGTGTTGCCAGGATAGGGCTTCAATGTGCAAAGTCAGGCCCCGAGTCCTGGGGGCAAAATCCACCCACAGACCATCTGGAGCCTCTGGGACTCACCAGCGCATACCCGCCTTCCCACTGCGTCCAGCCCCTTGAATTCAGTTAGTTGTGTCCTGTAAAAACATCCTAATTCCTGCTAGCAAAATTCTAGTAAGCTCACATAGACAAATAACATTTGTTTACTATTCGTTTCCCACATTGAAAAGAGTTCATCGTTTTGTGCGGAGGTAGGTCACACCAGGGTGAGAATGCCCTTCTTCCGGGAAGACCCCCCTTCTTCCCTGTCAAGGAGGTGATAAGCCAGCTCTGATGCCCTGGATTCTGGGTCCCAAGAGAGAACAAACCCACGCCTGGTCTTGGTAGCACTCAGATAGAGCAGGTAAACGTCAGATTTGGTTTGGGGGTGGGGTGGGGCCACCCGTTGGACCCCCCAAGACAGCCCATCCAAATGAAAGGGACACGAGCTTCCCTGGGGGCGCAATGGTTAAGAATCCACCTACCAATGCAGGGGACACGGGTTCGAGCCCTGGTCCGGGAAGATCCTGCATGCCGCAGAGCAACTAAGCCCGTGCGCCACAACTACTGAGCCTGCACGCTACAGCTACTGATGCCTGCGTGCCTAGAGCCCATGCCCCGAAGCAGAGAAGCCACCGCAGTGGGAAGCCCGTACACCACAATGAAGAGCAGCCCCCGCTCGCCGCAACTAGAGAGTCCGCGCGCAGCAACAAAGATCCAACGCAGCCAAAAATAATAAATTTACAAAAAAAAAAAAAAAAAAAAGGGACATGTCATACAGTGGAGTCCGCCCTGTGTCCCTGGGCTGCCTTACCTGGCTTCCCACACACGACCTGGGGAGAAAGCCACACACCAAGGCTGGGGCAGGGCTCGTCTGCATGTCCCTGACCATGAGCCATCCTCCACCGCCTATCTGGTGTGGCCAACTGTCAGCAATCCCTTATCCTGCCGCACAGCCACTGGCCCTTCTCTATCTTCTTCCCCTAGCAGGCACCCTCTTTTCTTCTGCCCCACCCCTTCCAGCCTCCTACCCTATGCCCCCGTAAGAAAGAACAAGAAATGGACCCCTCGGCTTGTGGACATGCTTTGCCATTTCTGAAAGAAGAGAGAATGCAGAAATCTGTATAAGTGATGGTGTGCTGGGAAGAAGGGAGTCAGAAAAAGATCTCTCTTACTTTTCCCCAGTGTGCACCCAGTCTCAGCATCCCCAAGCATCCCTAAGTTACAGAGCATATTTTCCGGAACAAGAACTGGCACCTCTGGGATATGAGGAAAAGTATACAGGACGAGCAGGTTCTCCACGAGGAAGAACAGAGGCAGAGATCGTGTGATCTTAGTGCCAGATTCCTCAGCCGCAAAACAGATAATCACACTGGCCTCATGACATTGCAGTGAGGTCGCTCACAGGGCTAACCTATGGAAGCCACTTGCCCCGGTCATGGATGGCCCCATATAGGACAGTGGTGATTATTAGCTGCCCGATGCAAGTAAAGGAAGAAAAACAAAAGTGAACACTGCCTCTTGCTTCTCAAGCAGGGTGCCCTGCACTTGGGACTTTATTTGGCCCAGAGACCACACTTGAGAAAGAAATCTTACAAGAGTCTTTGTTCAGAATTTAGATTTTGTCATCAACATGTTCAAAGAGGCATATGCTATCAATGCAGTGAGGTTCTCAAAGTCAAGTTTGGCTGGAGAGGAAGCTCATCCGTAAGGATGGGGCATGGGGAGGTAGTGACTGCTGGGGGCCCAGGGGCCCGGGGGCCATGTGGATGGAGGCCCTGGGTGTGTGTGGGCAGGGGGGAGCGGGGTCTGCAGCTGTTGGGAAGCAGGCAGGGAGAGTATGGCACATAGGGTGGGATGATTGGAAGTAACCATTTACCCAGGAGCAGCCCCAGCTGCACGTCGGACAGGCAGGAGGGTTAGGGCAGCTGAGGGGTAGGATGTGAGAGGGGTGAAGCTGAATAGGAAAGAGCCAGAGAGCAATCTAACACAGGGAAATAGCCACGGGCAGAAACAAGACCAAAAGCAGGCCTGACATGGGAGTTCCCTGGCAGTCCAGTGATTAGGACTCGGCACTTTCACTGCCTTGGCCTGGATTCCATCCCTGGTCTGGGAACTAAGATCCTGCAAACTGTTCAGCACGGCCAAAAAAAAAGGCCACACAAAACGTTCTCTGACATAAGTCTCGTACCAGTGTTTTCTTAGGTCAGTCTCCCAAAGCAATAGAAATAAAAACAAAAACAAATGGGACCTAATCAAAGTTACTGCATAGCAAAACTTTTGCACAGCAAAGGAAACCGTAAACAAAATGAAAAGACAGCCTACGGACTGGGAGAAAATATTTGCAAACGATGCGAACAACAAGGGATTAATTTCCCAAATATACAAACAGCTCCTACAATTCACTAACCAAAAAAAAACCCAATTGAAAAATGGGCAGAAGAGCTAAATAGACATTTCTCCAAAGAAGACATCCAGATGGCAGATAGGTACATGAAAAAATGCCCAACATCACTAATTATTAGAGAAATGCAAATCAAAACTGCACTGGGGTACTAATAAGGGGGCTTATACAACTAGGTTCCGAGAGAAATAGCCTAGACTCTGCAGCTGACACAAAGTTGGAGGGGAGTTGGAGACGCTGTCTGTGTCGTGGGATACTTTGAACTGCAGAAATGAGGTGGTGGGTGCCATGTGGACCCAAAAGTGCCAGAGTGGGGTTCGTGTGAGAAGCACAAGTGCCCTGTGGGGCCCGGGGTCCGACCTCTACATACTCCCCACGCTCATGGCCCCGTTGGGCACCTGCATGGCTTTGTTCTTGTCCACAGGATATTCAATATCTTATCTTCCTTTGAGGAGATGGACCCATATTTTCCTCACTTAACTCGTTGGTGAAGATCCAGCTCCACTTGCTTCTTTCTTCCAGCTCAGTTCCCCCAGTGTTTTAGTTGACAGGTAGAGAAGTGCTTCCAGGCAATCCCTTAAATGGACCAAAACGGTTCAGGACAGAGATGAAACCCGACTGCCTCCTAAAACCTTTGGCATTACCTAAGTGATGAGAGTGATCAAGGTGTCTTTTGTTAATGAGGTGACTTCAGGAAAGTGCCTAAGGCTGGGGGGTGGTTGTCAGTGGGGCCAATCCTGTGATTAGAGGGTTGAAACAATCAGTCCCAGCCCGATGACCTCCAGGGAGGAGAGAGGGGCTGGGGGTTGAGTTTACCCCCCATATGGCCAATGATGTGGCTACAAAATAAATGATCCCAAAACGTAGGGGCTTAAAACAATAACTGTTTCCTGTTGCACAGTTACTGTGGCTTAGCCGGGTGTTTCTGGCTCAGAGTCTCTTGTGAGGGTCGACTCAAAATACTGGCTTAATCGGCTTATTCGTCTGAAGACTTGACAGACTTGACTTGTGCTGGAGAATCCTCCCCCAGGATGGCTGTCTCCCTTGGCTTTTGGCTGGAGGCCTCAGTGCCTCCCCACGTGGACTTCCCCAGAGGGCTGCCGGAGTGTTCCCATGACATGGCTGCTGGCTGGCTTCCGCCAGAGTGGGTGATTCAAGAGAGCAAGGCAGAATGTCCATTGTGATCTAATCTTGGAAATCACACGCCAGCACTCCACAGTATCCTGCTGGTGCCCTGCTCCTTGTGAGAGGTCACGATACAAGGGTGTGAAGACCAGGGTGCAGGGATCACCGAGGGCCATCTTGAAGGCTGGGTTTCACAATAGTACAAAATTATTTGCAGGCATTATTTTATTTAATAGTCATAACGATCCAGGGAGGGAGTTACCATTTACTTCTGTGCTCCAGAACCTGGCGTCATGTCTGGCAGACCCCGGACACTTGAGACTTTATTGAAAGAGAGATGCACGTGAGGGATTAAGAGCTCAGGCTCTATAGACCCATTGCCAAGGTCCAGGCCTGGGGTGCGATTTATTTTGGGATAGTGAGCAAGTTTCTTAATATCTCAGATGGCCAAGAGGCACATGAAAAGATGCTCAATATCACTAATTGTTAGAGAAATGCAAATCAAAACTACGATGAGGTATCACCTCACACCAGTCAGAATGGCCATCATCAAAAGATCTGCAAACAATAAATGCTGGAGAGGGTGTGGAGAAAAGGGAACCCTCTTGCACTGTTGGTGGGAATGTAAATTAATACAGCCACTATGGAGAACAGTATGGATGTCCTTACAAATGTAAAAATACAACTACCATAGGACCCAGCAATCCCACTACTGGGCATATACCCTGAGAAAACCATAATTTAAAAAGAGTCATGTACCACAATGTTCATTGCAGCTCTATTTACAATAGCCAGGACATGGAAGCAACCTAAGTGTCCACTGACAGATGAATGGATAAAGAAAATGTGGCACATATATACAATGGAATATTACTCAGCCATAAAAAGAAACGAAACTGAGTTATTTGTAGTGAGGTGGATGGAACTAGAGTCTGTCATACAGAGTGAAGTAAGTCAGAAAGAGTAAAACAAATACCGCATTCTAACGCGTATATATGAAATCTAAAAAAATGGTTCTGATGAACCTAGGGGCAGGACAGGAATAAAGACACAGACATAGAGAATGGACATTAGGACACGGGGAGGGAGAAGGGTAAGCTGGGATGAAGCGAGAAAGCAGCATGGACATATATACACTACCAAATGTAAAATAGCTAGCTAGTGGGAAGCAGCTGTATAGCACTGAGAGATCAGCTCCGTGCTTTGTGACCACCTAGAGGGGTGGGATAGGGAGGGTGGGAGGGAGGCTCAAGAGGGAGGGGATATGGGGATATATGTATACATATAGCTGATTCACTTTGTTATACAGCAGAAACTAACACAACATTGTAAAGCAATTATACTCCAATAAAGATGCTAAAAAAAACCCCCAAAACCTAAACATAGAGCTACCTTACGATCCAGCAATCCCATTCTTGGGCATATATCCAGTGAAAAACGTGGTTCTAAAGGATACATGCACCCTAATGTTTATTGCAGTGCTTTTTACAATAGCCACGACATGGAAACAACTTAAAAGTCCATCAACAGAGAAGTGGATAAAGAAGATGTAGTACATATATACAATGAAATATTACTCGGCCATTAAAAAGAATAAAATAATGCCATTTGCAGCAATATGGATGGACCTGGAGATTATCATACTAAGTGAAATAAGTCAGACAGAGAAAGACAAATATCATATGATATCGCTTATATGCAGAATCTAAAAGAAAAAAGATACAAATGCACTTATTTACAAAACAGAAAGAGACCCACAGACTTGGAGAACGAGCTTATGGTTACCGGGGCGGGGAAAGATTGGGGGGAGGGATAGATTGGGAGTTTGGAATTGACATGTACACACAGCAGTATTTAAAAGAAAATGACTTTCCATGAAAAAAAAACTGTACTATAGTATATCATATTATAATAATTAGATATAATAATAATATATACATACCTTCTCATAACTTTGGTTTTTTAATTAATTAATTAATTTTTGGATTCGTTGCATCTTCGTTGCTGCACGCGGGCTTTCTTTAGTTGGAGCTACTCTTCAATGCAGTGCGCAGGCTTCTCATTGTGGAGGCTTCTCTTGTTGTGGAGCACGGGCTCTAGGCGTTCGGGCTTAGTACTTGTGGCTTGTGGGCTCTAGAGCGCAGACTCAGTAGTTGTGGCGCGGCATGTGGGATCTTCCCAGACCAGGGATCAAACCGGTGTCCCCTACATTGGCAGGCAGATTCTTAACCAGTATGCCACCAGGGAAGTCCCATAACTTTGATTAAATGCAATAAAAAACATAGAGATCCAGGAACAGGGGCTGGCTCATCGTCAGTGCTAAATAAACATTAATTGCTGTTATTGGTATTATTATTCCCAACAATATCTCCCGCTTCCGATGAGGTTTTCAGTGACTCAGTCGTTTTCAGGGTAAAGATAAGACCTAGTGGCATTTTAAGCCACCATTGGAAAAGGCTTGGGATCTTTTCTAGTAGAAACATACAACCGGAAAACACAAATATGTCCAAAGAGCACTCTCTGACATTTATCTGTAAGTTGCTTCGACTTTGAATTTGGGACGCCCATGCCTTTGTGTTCACGAAGCATCTCATGCCTCCCTTTGTGGTCCTTCCCTCACATCCTCCACAGAAGATGCATTCTTGTTTGCTTCTGATCATTTGAAAGCAAATGAGGATAATCATCCAACTCCCTGATCGATTTCTCCCCATCCCAGTTAAAATCACTCAGTAAAATTATGTTAATAAAACACAACTTAAATTTGCAGAGCATGCAAATAATATCCACCATTTACATAAAAGCAAGGGAAGAAGGGTGTGTGCTTGTGGATGAGGAAGACATGCAAGGAAGGACACTTGAGAAATTCTCAACAACAGTTTATTTTGGGAACAGAGACAGATACCTGTGGTCTGGGGCAGGAGTGAGACTTGCTGTACAGTGGGTGAATGCTCTTTTGCGTGGTTAGATCTTATTGTTAGCTCTGCATAAGTATGATTTTTAATTGAAAAGTAGTTTCTGATAATTCCCTGGTGTCCCAGTGGTTAGGACTTTGAGCTTGCACTGCAGGGGGCAGGGGTTCAATCCCTGGTTGGGGAACTAAGATCCTTCAAGCCACAGAGCTAGGCCAAAAGAAAAGGAGTTTCTAAGGGACAATACGTTATCCCTGGATCCACTGTCTAACTGTGCTTTTATGCCACTAATAGTCCCGCAGGTTTTATTTTGTTTTGTTTTTAAATGAATAAAAACTTGTACATGATTTTTATTCAAAGGCTGACCAAAATCCATTCTCAATTGTGAAAAAAAAAAAAAAAGAGTCACATCTGATTTCAGGATTTCAGCATTAGATGTAACTTGACCTTTTTCTCCTTGGCATGATTCATCTGTAATTTGGAGTTTTTACCTTAATCCATGTGGTAAAGACAGAATTTCCCCCGAATTCTGGTTCTCTGCCAACCTGGCAGAGCTAAGGTTTTAACTAATTCCCCTTGCCCATCAGAGCACTTTTCTGTGACCAAGTCCCCTTCCTTAGGGGTACCCGTTAGAGTTGGGGGCTCCCACTAAACCCTTTTTGTGGCTAGCATGGGCCACCGAAATTTTCCTCTAGGAATGCCCTGGAAATTAACATCACCTTGCTTTGGGTAAGCGGGTGGTATAAGTCATCACTGATTGAATTTTTCAGTGAGTCCTGGTCCCTTGCCTTTTGGTCCCTCTCTGCCACACTCTTACATTTAACTCAGAGCTGAGAGCTGAGCTCAGAAGCAGCAGGAAGCCGAAGGCTCTGCCACTGATTATGAAAGCCCTAATCTCTTGAGATAAAGCTCTCCCAGGGAGAGTGGAAGAGGAAAAAGCTTGGAGAACAATGGTAGAGCCAAGCTCTCCCCTGGAGGTGGAGGAAGGGGTAGAGGCTGGCCATCTGGATTAGCGTCCTCAGGAACAGGTGTGCTTCCTGGGCCACATTGTAAGGTAGAGTCCACTTTTCACACAGCTCTGGTCTGCATGTCAGGAGGACAGCCTGTGGTCCTGAGGGCCTGATCTCCTCCTGGGTACAAGTTCTAAGATGGTGTGAGATGCCCAGCCCTGTTGGTAGATAATCAGGCTGACCACGTATCACTCCACTATCATGACCACAAGTCCCAGGGAGCTGTCTCCACAGCACTGGGCCTGGGCTGGACTTGGCCATGGGGCTGTCCATGGAAGGAGAGGTTAGAACAAGTCATTTCCTTTTTTTTTTTTTCTGCCCCGCTGTGCACACGTGGGATCTTAGTTCCCGGACCAGGGATCGAACCCACGTCCCCTGCTGTGGAAGCGTGGAGTCTTAACCACTGGACCGCCAGGGAATTCCCCTCCCTCTTTTTATACAGAGACCCATCAGATCGGATTAGGGGCCACCCTAATAACCTCGTTTTAACTTAATCGCCTCTTTAAGAGTATTATCTCCAAATACGGTTACATTCTGAAGTGCTGGGGGTTAGGACTTCAACATATGAATTTTGCAGGACACAATGAAGCCCAAAACAGGGGGTGATGGTAGGGGTGATTCACCTGGTGAGTGCTGCACAGGTGCTGTCATCATCTGGAGCAGGGCATTTGTACCCCACCTGCTCCTTACAAAGACCTGGGCCCTTTCATAATACAGACTCCCTGGCCCCATTTCTGAAGATATGATTCTGTTGGCTTGGAGTAAGATGGGCAGAATCAACCAGGACATAAGTACTTTGCAATAGCTCCCTAGTATTTACTGGTTAATATTTGGTCCTTGGCCAAGTGGCCTGGGCATCACCTGGAGCTTGTGAGAAACTCAGACTCTTAGGCTCTACCCAGAACTGCTGGACCAGAATGTACATTTTCACAAGACCGTGTAGGTGACTCCTTAGATTCACTGAGGGTTAAGAAGCACAATCCAGGTTATTCAAAAGTGCAGCCCGAACTGAATCCTGATCTCTGGGTTTTGCTTACATATCCCAGGTGGGGGTCCTAGAATCTCTGAGGAGGAGGGGGAGGCACCAGCTCAAGCTCCAGCCTCTGATTGGTTTATTTTTAATATTCATTCATTCATTCATTCATTCATTTACTTGGCTGTGCCGGGTCTTAGTTGTAGCATGCGGGATGTTTCTTATTTTATTTTATTTTTTAGTTTCGGCATGCGGGATCTAGTTGCCTGACCAGGGATCGAACCCGGGCCCCCTGCATTTGGAGTGTGGAGTCTTAACTGCTGGGCCACCACGGAAGTCCCTGATTGCTTTGTTGAGTCACCAATAAAATGCTCATCCCAAGGCAGGTGCTCAGTGTGTCAAATGAAAGAGAAATGAATTCCTGACCCTCAACCCATCCTCAGGCTCCCTTGAAGGAGTGGACTCGTGGGTATTTTAATCATAGGAGAGATCAGTGTTTCCCAAAGTATTGGAGGATTTTACACCTTGGGCCACCCTTCACTTCAGAATCAAATGGGGCAAACATTGAACATTCAGATTCCCAGGCCCCTGCCCTGGTAATTTGAGTTTCCCAGTTATGAGATGCAGCCCTGGAATCCGTATGTTTCACAATGTCCCAGGTGATTCTGAGATTTGAGCAATCTTTATAAACGTGTCAAATGGTCAAAGTTTTCCTTCTTTTCCCTTAAGTTTTTGCAAACATTTTAAAGTTGACATCAAAAATGTTTTCATCAAGGCTTCCCTGGTGGTGCAGTGGTTGAGAGTCTGCCTGCCGATGCAGGGGACACAGGTTCGTGCCCCGGTCCGGGAGGATCCGAAACGCCGTGGACCGGCTGGGCCTGTGAGCCATTGCCGCCGAGCCTGCGCGTCCAGAGCCTGTGCTCCGCAACGGGAGAGCCCACAGCAGCGAGAGGCCCGCGTACCGCAAAAAAAAACAAAAAAAACAATGTTTTTTTGCCACACATGTTCGCCACACCTACCATGGGGTTTTGTTGGGAATTATCCCCGTTGTAAAAACAGTAACTAATTTCGCATCAGGAGATTGTATCCCACCTTTACAGCAGACACTCAGAGAGGCCATGGTGGCTCCCGACCCCCTTTGCACAGCTGACCCTTGGTAAAGATCCAGCTGGTGCCCTTACACTCAGGGAGCAAGTCTCCCCACAGGTGCCACAGAGGATCCCGGAACAGTGGCCTCTGTGCCGCCTCTGTCGTCTCCACCAGGACACACACCTGTCGGGCAGCTGCAGCGTCTCACCAGCCTTACACACGAGGGACCCTGACTCAGGACATGGTTCAGTGTCTAGTAACCGAGACCCCTTCCCCCTGTGCTGTGACCCAGTGCTGCTGCGGGTCCCTGTATGACCCTGTTCCAGCCAAGGTGATTGAAGCGTGATGATACTGACCTTTGTGTTTATAAGTAAAGAAAGACGGTAACAGGTAAAAGCTTAGGAAAATAGTGGTGTTGAGAACATTAGGAGGAGACTGAGCTTCCCGGTGAGAGGACTGTATTAGTCAGGGCTCTCTAGGGAAACAAAACAAAGGGGATATATACATACAGATAGCGAAGAATTTTATGTAAGCAATATATATATACTGAGAGAGAGAGATTAATATTGATTATAGAGCACGGAACTCCCAGGAGCTGATCTCTTCAGCCCGAAAGCTGGGAACGCTGCTGATGTAATTCAGTTTGTGTCCAAAGATTTGGGAACCAGGGGAGCCAGTGATGTCAATTCCAGTCTGAGGGCTGGAGAAGTTGAGGTGAAGTGTCCCAGCTCGTACAGTGAGAAGAGAACACAGACGTGAAATCTCCTGCCTTTTCCTTTTGCTCTACACAGACCCTCAACAGATTGGGCGATGCCCACACACACTGGGGAGGGCAATGTATTTACTGAGTCCCCAGATTCAAATGCTCATCTCATCCAGGAACACCTGCCCGGACCCATCCAGAAATGATGCTTCATCTGAGTGCCCTGTGACCAGTCAAAGGGACACATAAATTTAACCATCTCAGTGACCATCCACGCTGATTTGACCCACAATGAGGTCCCAGCCAGGACAGGGCAGTTTCAGTGGTAAACCTGGGAAATTTCTGGCAATCAGGAGACTTGGTCATGGCCCAGTTCTGGTGCTTATGCTTGGGTCCACCCAGATGTTCAAACCAGGAGGTCGATGCTGACGATGCAGTATTATTCGGCCATAAGAAGGAATCAAGTACTCATATGTGCTTCAAGGGGAAAGAACATTGAAAACATTTTAAAGAATGAGAGAAGCCAGACACCAAGGTCCACATAGGGTATCATGGCATTTGTGTGAAAAATCTGGGACAGGCAGGAAGTACATTAATGTTTGGACGGCTGGAGTGACAGGGAAAGGGGATTGCCTGGTGACAGATGAGGAGTTCCTTTTCCGGGGATGAAAATATCCTGGAAGATTGAGTGTTAGTGGATGTGCAAACTTGTGAATACATTAAACACCACTGGATCCATCACCTTAAAATGATGTATGTGATGGATTGTGAAGCCTATGGTAGAAAGAATATGAAGGCTTGGTTACTGATAGATACAAATTACACTCAAATGATTCAGAAAATGAATGTTTTGTGTTCCTGAGTGTGTGCTGTGTGTGTATATGGATGTGTGTGCGTATAGACATACAAAGGCAGAGAGAGAATGAGAGACAACGGGATATGGGAAAGGCGAATCTTGCAAAATATTAAAAACTAGTGAATCTGGGAAAAGGTTCTGCAAGACTTCCTTATAGACCTTTAAATTTTTATTTAAGTTTTTAATTACTACAAAATAATAACAAAAACAAATGAAAGCCTCAGTTTAGGAGTGAAGGGATGAATGAGCTCAGAGGACGTGTCAGTCCCACTTCTCCATGAACTGGGAGCACTGTGCACAGCGCTACTACTTGTAGATGAGCTGCAGGAATAATCAGCCTCGTCCCCAGCCTGGAGCTCAGGGATGGTCAGGGAGGCCGTGTTCGCAGACTTGGAGCCAGAGGAGCGGTCAGGGTTCCCTGAGGGCCGTTTATTCACCTCATAAACCATGGTTTTGGAGGCCGTGCCTGGGCGCAGTTGGTACCAGCCACCAGCGTTATATTTCCCGATGTCATTGCTGGTTCCAGCAACAGGAGATGGTGACCGTCTGTCCTGGATTCCCGGACAATGAGGGAGGCTGAGTCAGGCCAGTCTGGGCCCAATACCCTGGAAAGGGGACAAACACACTCTGGTAAATCCCGTTCTGGGGCCCAGGTCACCTTGAGAACAAAGACACAAAGGATCAGCCAGATGTCCCTGGGGTCCCTTCCCTGGAGGACTCACCTCTGCCCTAAGTGAGGAGGGTGACAAGGATCAGAGCCCAGGCCATGGTGGAGACACCCCAGACGCTGCCCTGTGAGCCCGCATCCCTGAGCCTGCTCCCCCAGACCTCTCTTATCCCTTCCCCCTCACAGAGGAGGGAGGGGCCTCCATGCAGATCAACTTCCTGCACCTGATGGTCCTCACCCCTCTGCCCTGGCCCTGGACACTAGATGTTCTGCATCCTGGGGGGAGAATATAGCTCAGGGATTTAAACGTTTTGACACATAGATGACATGTATAGACAGGGGCATGAATTCTTTGTAGCTGGTTTTCAGGGATTGAAAGACCAGCTGAAGTCCCTCAGGTCATGAGCTCCTGGACCTTCAGGGTCTCTGCTGGGACTGGACTGTGTCTCTGGGAACCACAGTGCAGGGGACATTCCGCAGCGCCCTCTGCTGGATGCCTATCTCCAAGGTCTCTGTGTTTGTGAAAGAGACAGGCCCACCAGGGGAAACACCTGCTGTTTGCTGGGTGGCTGTGGGGAGCCCCAGCTGCAGTCTTGTCCCATCCCCACTCTTTGTTCTGAAGCATCTGCACATCGAATCCACGAGCAGGTCCTTGACCCCCAGCCCCCCACCGCAGGTCCCAGACTGGCCCTGTACCCTAGAGTCTCTGCGTCCCTGTACAGCAGGGCTCTTCTGAGAAGACGAAAACTCTGTGACACGTTGTCCTTAGTCAGGACACTGACCATTACAGGGCCCAGGAAATGGGGCCATCCTGGGATGTCCCTGTCACGCACCATTTGAGTCAAGATGTCGTTGGCCAATAATCACGATAACCACTCTTTGGGTTTTGTGGGTGGAAGGTGAGGACAGGGGCCCGAGGGGCTGCAGTGACTTAGAGATTCCATCCCGTCTCCTCCCGGCACCACAGGGGAACTGGGGGTGTGCATCCCCCTCCCTCACCTGTCCCCTCAGCAGGACGGGGCCCCTGCCCCCCGTCCCCTGCCTCTGCAGAGCTCGGAGGAGGAGCCCTGGGACCCCCCCACTTGTTCCTCCTCCTCCTCCTCCCAGCTCAGCACCAGCCACCCTGTCCCTCCTCATCCCCTCCATGCCCCTGTCCTTTGTCCTGCAGCCTCATCAGGATGGAATTGTCACCTGCCTCCCCAGGTGACTCAGACCCACCCCTGCAGGGTCTCTGATCTTGTCTCAGCATGACCTTGTCTCAGGGACAGTGACCTTGAGGAGATCTCAGCCCAGGGCAGGGGAACCTACACGATAAATGACCCCACCCCCATAGCTACACTGATGGGAAATATGGGCCCATGAGATGAAGCTGAATTCTCAAAAGCGTTCGAAAAAAGGAATAATGTAAGAAGGAGTTAGAGCCCCCCAGGATGGAGGGAGCCCTAATGGAAAATGAAGGAAGATGCCAGGGTGTGCAGGGCTGGGAGGGGGGGCTGGCTCAGAGTTCACCTCAGGGCCCAGCCGCAGGGACCTCTCCTCAGGCAGGTCTGTCTGCCACGTGGTGCAAGGGAGGATTGTCCTCTGTCCTCAGCAGGAGGTCCTCCCCCCAGAGCTGGCGCCTCCCTGAGGTCAGACACCTGTGTCCAGATGCTAGACGCATTGTGTTTTCTAGACAGAGAATCAGGGCTGACTGGTGTTTCCCAAGATTGTCACTTTCTCAGTATCTGAAATGTCTAGTTCCTGATTACGAGGAAAGTTGACAATTGGTGTAATTTTCCTTTGCATCCCAGGGTTTATGCTCCTGCCTCTGGGCACAGGGCCCCGGGGGTGATGCAGAAGGAGCTCCAGGTCCCCACAGAACAGATTCCTGCTTCTTTCCTGGGTACTGTGGAGGGGACCCAGGAGTGATGGCGCTGGATGTGTGTGTCTGTGTGTGTGTCTGTCTGTATTTGTGTGGGGCTGTGTGTGTGTTTCTTCACAGAGACAGAGCACATCCTGCGATAGAACATAACCCTGATCTGATGGTGAGATGTTGGGTTTCCCTTGGATCCAGGGCCTGAACTCAGGCGCAGGAATACACGTAGGATCTGTGTGCATCAGAGTTACCCCACAGCCCGAGACTAATGTCCTTAGAGAGACCTGCCCACAGGACTCGCCCTTGGTTTGTGTCTTGTGATTAGATTTCAGGAAGGTTTAGGCTACTCCCCAAGAAGAATGACCCCCTGAGTCTCCACTCTCCTGCAACCTTATGGTTTATTCTGAAGCCCTGACCTGCTCCCCAGCGGGAATCTGGAATTTCGGTCGATGCCAGGCACAGGGTGCCTAGGAGACGAGCCTCCAGTAAGAGTCTTGTGGGTCTGAGGAGGCTCCCTGGGGGACAATTCACACACGTTGTCGCCATTTAACTGTGGTGATGAAGCCCGACCTTGGAAAAGGTTTCCTGGAAGTTTATGCTCGTTTCCTCAGATTTCACCTCATCCACCAAGCCCTTTGCTGGTTTTGCTTGGTCTCCCTTCACTGAAGGAAATCACAGCCATTAGGACACCTCTCTACTGAGTCTTGTGGGTCTTCTTAAAGACAAAAGTAGTTGCCTGTGGTCTTGGGGACACTCGACACAGGACGATCTGAGAAAACAAGTAGCAAACCCAGGGTCTAGGGTTTCCCTCCGTCTCCTGCCGTCTGCACCCGGGGGGTAAAATTCATCATGGGAATCAGGGTCTGCACTAAACTCCACCCCTCCGTGGACAGCCCAGGACCACCCAGAGAAGCAGTAAGTCAGGAGCACTGGAAACTCCCCACACCTCCCCACCACCCTTGGAACAAGCTCCAGTGAGAGGATTATCAGGTCCACACTCGGAACTCCTGCTCTCCAGACTTTCAGTGTGAGCTCCTGTCTACACCCCTGTTGGTTTCTCTCTGTGGCTCCTTGATCCGAAGGCAGGGACCCAGATGCGGCCACACTCCCCCCCCCACACACACACCAGGAAGCTGGTCTGGAGCCTCTGCCTTGTGGATTTTAAGAGCTGCCAGAGATCCCACTCTGAGGGAGCCTCAGGCTGCCACCCAGACTCCATGAGGAGGGAGCCCATATAGCAGGAGAGAATCCTTTACCAGTTAGCACGTGTTTTGTCCTCATTAGGGAGAAAATGCACAAATAGTCCAGATCTTCTTTCTCCACAACACAGGCTAATGTCCACTGCTTCCTTCTTGGTTTATCCTTTAAGTATGCCATACGTTTGCAGTGGGAAAATAACCAAAGCAAACCACCTGCAGGAAAGTTATTGCCTACCCACTTTTGATGGTGAATCCTTATTGGATTTCCCATGAGTCGTATTCTGCCTTGAACATATTACAAGAGCAAAGAGTATGGAGATTTTTAAAAAATTTAATCGAATTTTCAGAGATTCTTCATCTCTGTTCCAGAAAACGTAACCCATCGGATATCCCTTGACCCTTCATTCACTGTGAACTCTTAGGAAATTTCCTCTCTGTCCACCCCGCCCCCAAACCTGAGCAAGGGCTCCTGTTCCCACTTCCGGGATGTGGATAAAAAACAAGACACACCTTCAGTCCAGAGCAGGGTCCCACATGCTGTCTGGAATAATGTTTGGGCATCACATTGGACGGGGCACAAAATGGCAAGAGATGCTCTTGACTTGAGTCTGTTGCTTTGTGTCCCGAGATTTTCATTTCATTGAGATTCCGAGAATCAAAATATCATCTATGATAGAAAGTACCTTTTTTCTTAGTCAAACATATGTTTCCAAACCCACCTAAAATATTGGGTCAAAACTTCTCCAGGAGTTTTCTCATCAGACAGAAGGGAATCAATGATCCTCTAGATTCAGTGTGTATCCCATCGTGCTCTTTTGAAAACTCATCCATATCCTGCTCACAGTGACAGAGCTGTTAGTACCTGCAGTGAGGACGGGAGTGGGGAGGGGTCCGTGTGTGGACACAAGGTGACCTTTGCTCTGATTGTGAGGCACGAACACACACATCTGCCTACAAGTACCCACACTGGATTGTTTAAACTGCAAGCTCACGGTTACTATATTCAGGGGAATATTTGATATCACAGCTCAGTCTACTTTGTAGAATGTGACTTCTGAACATGTGGAAAGCCATATTCAGGTCATTCTCATTAAAAGAAAAAGTCTTGCTTTGAAAAATGTAACACTGATTATAAATGCAGCTATATGTTTAACAGAAAAAAAGAAGAAAGAAATAACAGGACAGATGCAAAGGAGCAACGGCTGTTTCCATAATAATGGTGGAGGGTAGAAATCATCACAGAGGCTATTTCAGGAGAGTAAAAACACTGATTCCCGCACTGCACCTTTATTAGCAGCTATAATCCCAATGAAAGTAGAACTTCGAAATGAAGTTGGTCAATATTTTCTACACTCTACTTGAGCTCTGATGATATAGATAGACAGACCAAAGATTCTGGTCATTTGTAAAATGCTGTGATAAAGACAAATGAATACACAGATTGAGACTAACCTAGACTTGGAAAATAAGGGGCCTAATTGGTTGGGTTAAAAGAAATCAGGTTTCTCAGGAAGATGATTTAGACAAGAAAAGCATGCCCAGGACCGGCATAGAGTGAGCCATATATGACGAGCCTTCCAAAGGTAGAGGACCGATTGACACTTGAAAACAGCCCGATTGACACGTGACTCCAACTTCACGAGAGCCAGGAGCCAGGAGCACAAGAGAGAGCTGCTCTCCAGTCCTGGATGCCTGAAAACACAGTTATCAAATGTTCCTCTTCACTTGTTACTGTGGGGATGATGTGTCCTGAGGAATCCAACCAACGTACTTTTTCGTCTAAACTATTGAATTTGGGATATCCCTGGCGGTCCAGAGGTTGAGGCTTAGCACTCACATTGCAGGGGGTGAAGTTTCGATCCCTGGTCAGGGAACATAGATCCCACAAGCTGCGTGGCATGGCCGCAGAAAACACAACAAAAACCAAAACAAAACATAAAAAAAAATTTTTTTTAACTACTGAATTCACATAATTTACATTTTAGTAATGTTTCCATTTGAAAGCTGTCTTTCAGGTTCAAGAAAAATTTAATATTGAAGCCACGACACTCACACCTGTTTGTTAATGAATTCTCACAGGTGTTAGATGTGCTGGGATTCCACCTGGAAGCTGCATGGAAACATGTGACCTTGATATCACTGAGGAAGGGAGGACATACCCTCCAACCCACCCTCCATACTGGAGCCATGTTGCAAAGAGCCCATCGTATTGGGAGACTGTCTTCCTGTAGGGCTGTCCCTGGACAGGGTTCACCAATGACAGGACAGAGACAATTCTGAGACCCAGAGTGTGTCCCCAACCCTCCCTGGTTCAGCCCACTCAGATGCAGGTCAAAGAGCAGGGACAACAAACAGGAAAATCATACATTGTCCTTTGTCCTCATCCCTCTGCAGGGTCCTCAGATCTCCTCTCAGCTGTAAATGCTTCAACCACAGATGCAAATGAGCAACCAGCAGAGTCACAGCAACGGGGAGCCTGTGAGCCAGGGCAGGATTTGGTCTCACTTCCCAATGAACTTGGACCACTGTGCACAGTGTTACCACTTCTAGCTGAGCTACAGTAATAATCGGCCTCGTCCTCAGCCTGGAGCCCAGAGATGGTCAGGGAGGCCGTGTTGCCAGACTTGGAGCCAGAGAAGCGATCAGGGATCCCTGAGGGCCGTTTATTGACATCATAAATCAGGGTTTTGGGGGCCATGCCTGGGAGCTGCTGGTACCAGCCGACATTGTTATATTTCCCTATGTCATTGCTGGTTCCAGCACAAGAGATGGTGACCGTCTGTCCCAGATTCCCGGACACTGAGGGAGGCTGAGTCAGGCCAGACTGGGCCCAGGATCCTGGAAAGAGGAGAAACACACTCTAGTCAGTTCTGTCACCCTGAGGACAAAGACACAAAGGATCAGCCAGATGTCCCTGGGGTCCCTTTCCTAGAGGCTTCACCTGTGTCCTGAGTGAGGAGGGTGACAAGGAGCAGAGCCCAGGCCATGGTGGAGACGCCCCAGACGCTGCCTTCTGAGCCCCCAGCCCTCAGCCTGCTCCCCCAAACCTCTCTTATCCCCTCCCCTTCAGAGGAGGGAGGGGCCTCCATGCAAATCTGCTTCCTGCACCTGGCCCTCCTCCCCCCCTCTGCTCACCCCCTCTGACATGGTTTGTTCCAGATTCTTCTGCAGCCCTGGACAGCAGAGATTATTGGAGACTCAACTGCTTCACATGGCGTGTGAGGACAGAACGAGTCCATGACAGGATGTGGGAAAGGAATCCAGCCCGGGATTTCCTGTCCCTCCTGGTGTGAGAGTCCTGGTGCTTCCTGGGGGAAGAATCCCAGAAGGTCTTCTCTGTGCTCTTGGGACAAAGGAGAGGCCCTGAGCCCAGGCGGCTGAAAAATCCAACTGCCCCGCTTTCTGAGACTTAAAGGCAGAGCTGCGTACCAGTATCCCCTCAACTACTTCTGTTTTAAAAATTTTATTGAAGGGCTTCCCAGGTGGCCCAGTGGTTGAGTCCGCCTGCCGATGCAGGGGACAGGGGTTTTTGCCCTGGTCTGGGAGGATCCCACATGCCGCGGAGCGGCTTGGCGCGTGAGCAATGGCCGCTGAGCCTGCGCATCCGGAGCCTGTGCTCCGCAACGGGAGAGGCCACAACAGTGAGAGGCCTGCGTACCACAAACAAACAAAAAAAACAAACAAAAAACTTTATTGAAGGGACTTCCGTGGCGGTCCAGTGGTTAAGGCTCCACACTTCCACTGCAGGCGGTGTGGGTTTGATCAATGGTCGGAGGACTAAGGGGCTGCATGTCGTGTGGCGCAACTAAAGAACTTTTAAAAATTAAAAAAAAGAGAAAAAAGAAACAAAAAATATTCTATTGAAGTATAGTTGAATTACAATGTTGTGTGAATGTCTGCTGTACAGCAAAGTGACTCACTCATTCATTTATATATACATTCTCTTTCTTATTCTTTTACATTAGGGTTTATCATAGGATATTGAAAACTGTTCCCTGTACTATACCGTAGGACCTTGTTGTCTATCCATCCTGTACATAGTAGTTTGTATCTGCTGGTCCCAAACTCCCAATCCATCCCTCCCCCACTCCCAACTCCCTCTCATCCCCCTCATTTGGGAGGGTCCTCAGATTCCCCTCCAGCCTCTGTCTCCAAAGTGCTCTGAGTCTGAGGCCCAAGCCTGAGCCCTGGGCCATTTATGAGCACTTTTGAAGATGATTTCTTGGGGCACAAATGCTTTGGGACTAAGAGGGGTTACGCAGGAAGCAGCTCTTGAAACTTCACACAGGACAGTATAAGCCACAGGTACCTTCCCCAAATCCTGGCCCTTGCTGCCCCCTGGTGACTTCAGATGGTGCCAACCAACACCCTGGAGCCTGAGGGACAGAAAACAACCCAGTCCCCAGACTGGCTGCTGTGCAGCTCCTTGTAGGACGTTTCCGAAGAGCAGGTCCAAGTTTGTGTAAATGAGCTGACATGGAAAGCACAGTTCACAAAAAGCTGGATGGAATTAACCACCTGGACTCAACCGGGCTGACAGTCTGATTAAACCAAAATGTCAACATAGGATTTAAAGACCTATAGTTTCACCACATAATATTGGCCACATCAGGATAGACTGAAATCACTTGGCATATGGAAAACCAGAACATCTCAACTGTATGGAAGGGAAAGTTAACAGAGCGTGTCTCACAGATCTGCTGGAATTATATCACAAAGATATTCATCCAGTTTGTTAAAAATGATGCAAGAAATAAGGACAGAACCTACTGAAGTCAATAGAGAGATACAGAGCGTCAGCCGATATATGGGAGAAAAATCTAAAAAAGAGTGCTGTGTGTATATGTATAACTGATTCAATTTGCTGTACAGCAGAAACCAACACAACAGTGTCAATCTACTATATTCCAATAAAACTTTTTTAAAAAAGAAAGTCTCAGCTAAGCAATAGAAGGTGGAAAAAACCACAGTGAATCTACTACAGAGAAAATTCCAGCAGATGGGATTAACGACAGGCAGAGCACTGGATAATGAAAGATTTCTGACTTGAAGTCATGCAATGGAAACAGTCCCTTGTTCAACATCAGGGGGGAATATGAATTTAAAAGAAAAAAGTAGTATCCACAAGTTATGGAACTTCAATTGACCTAATACACAAATAATTGGAGTTCCCGAAGGAGAGGAGACAGAGAGACACAGAGAATCCCTCACATCCAGAATCTTGACAAGCCTCAGAGTGTAGAAACGTGAGGGCAACCACATCGAGTTTCATTGTAATGAAATCTTGAGGTGTGGACACGTTTTGAGACCCCTCTTCAGGTTGGTTGACTATTGGTATGCTAGGAAAATGTCAGCTAAAGAACTAGTTCCCGGATTTCCCTGGTGGTCCAGTGGTTAAGACGCAGTGCTTCCAATGCAGGGGGCACGGTTTCCATCCTTGTTCGGGGAGCTAAGATCCCACATGCCACTTGGTGGGGTCAAAAAAAAAAAAGAAAAACCCAGGTCCCTGCAGATTCTACCACAATGTTTCCTCCTCTCTCTCCCTCTCCCCAACCTCACAACACAAAGGCCTGTCCCAGAGCTCTTCACTCTGGGTGCGTGGAGCACATGCACAGCTATGATTGTTTCTTTTAAACCCAAGTCAAACAATACTGATAGTCAGAGTCATATATGAGAGTTTAGGAAGAGCCCAAAGAACATAGGAGTACAGAAAAGCACAAACATGGAAGCCAAGATGCATGTCGACAAGTGTTTACTGACTTTTTCCTGAGAAAGGCCAGTCCCAGGTCTGCAGTGGTGCTAAGTAGACCTGTCATTCCTTAGGTCGTGATGGGTGGTGAGTATGGTCGTGATGAGCTGAGGTAACTTGACAATTATAATGAGTGTGAGTCCTTACAGATGCAGGTGGATCTGCAGATTCTCTCTCCTTTTAGTCGTGAGGCTGGTAGACCACTGCCCACTAACCCCGCTGACAGATTTGCTCTAGGGAGAGGGTGAACCACATGTCCTGGATAAGGGGGCACGGCAGAGCTGACTCTGTGGGGGTCAGGAGGAGAAGCCTGTGTGCCTCCAGAGTTTTGTAGCCTCTGCCCACCTCTCTGGAATGGCCATCTCCCTTGGAGGCCTTTCTCCAATGGGCAACCGGCAGAAATATTCACCTACAAGGAAGCTGACATCATCCAGGTGCTGACATACCTGACACCATCCTGTAAAGCTGGATGCGTGTCTCCCGGATTCTGATTTGTACTGTATGGCTGGCTAGGATTGTCTTGACATGAACAATTTTCTAGGGTCTTGATCAGCCAGGAACAATCTCTCTCGCTTTCTCCCAGTGAAGTGATCTCAGACATCTCCTGGAGTCGACGTCCCGCTGAATAGCAGGAAATGTGGGACAGCTGATACCCTGACAATATTCGCCTTAGAAATACAGGACCCACCCACATCCCACAAGGCCAGATGCCTGACTCTAGGCTTCCTTGTCTTTCCTCTGGGACCCTGTCTGCCGTCTTCAGGATGGGCTCCAGGAAATCCAGGGAAGCCCCGCCCAGGACCAAGCTGAGCCTCCTGTTAGGGTCCATGTCTCTTGGTGCCTCACCTGTAGACACAATACCCTTTCCTCACTCAGTGGGTTGGATGCTTGTACCCACTGTTTCAAACTATGTTGTTTGGGGGATGCATGTCTAGGAAGGCTGGGGCAGGAATTTAAAGAAATGCCATGGAATGATTAACCCTGGAATCAGCAAACCAGCTAATCGGGGAGTGGGGTAGACAGATGTGCTTTGGGGGGTAGATTTCATCTGGGGTTATGTGGTTTCTGTTAATTATTCCTCCTTAAATTGTGAGTGTGCATTTCACACATTCTTCTTCAGGAATGCTGCATTTCATAATCAAAGGAATTGTGCAAAATACACTGAAAGAGACATGACTACTTTTCCTCTCCTTAGCTACATAGACCAGGACTCAGACATGGAGGAAATTTTCACGAAAAACTGCAAGTGTAAGATGCAAACCTGCCCTTGAAGCCTTGCAGATGGTAGAAACAGGCACGTGGAACGTTTGAACAAAGTGGAAAGGAAAAGAGAGTCATCGTCAGGACAAAGACCGTCTCAGGCTGTCTGATGCAGCTGAGACCGTGCCCCCTCCCTGCCCCTCCAGCTCATCCAGGACACATGCAAACAGCACATAGAGTGAAGGAGAGATGCCCCCACCCGGGATCCTTAGGAGGCTCTGAGAAGGAGAGAAGATGAAGTCTTGACTGCCTCCTGAAGACGTCCTTGAGGGGAATGTCGTGTTTTCATTTCATCTCGGGAAGTGAGGTGAACCTAGAATTTTCATTCCCTAGGCCCCGAAAGGATCACTCTGTAATGGGTTGTGACAGGAGAGAGAAAAAATGAATGTGAATCTGTGAATTGATTACTTGATCCATCAGATGAAGTACATCCTTATAATGCCGTATTATTCGTCTGTAAGAAGGGGAAAGTATTGAATATGCTTCCACAGGAATGAGCCTGGAAACATTAGGCTATGTGGGGGGATCCTGGCACAAAGGTCCGAGGGGGACAGGGAGTGACTGCAGGTGGATGAGGTGTGTCTTGAGGGGCAGGAAGCATCTGGACTCTGGAGTGATCATGGATGGACTAACTTGTCAATACATTAAAATCCCTCATTCTACACCTTAAATGCTGACTGTGATTTCATGTGAACTCTCTCTAAACGAAATGTATCAAGTCTTAGATGCTGATGGATGAAACCTATTCCCAGTGGTTCAGAAAATGAATGTTTTGTTTACGTGTGTGGGTGTGTTGAGTATGTATATTTATGGATGTTTATCTATGGATACACATCCAAATACATACATATACACACACACACACACATATATAGGCAGAGAGAGAAAATGAGAGATAAGCTGATATAATGAAAAGCGAAGATGACAATAGTTAAAAATGATGGATCGGGGGAAAAGGTATGAAGCAGTTCTTTATGAAATCTTCAAATTCATTTAAGTTTGTAATTATTGGCAAATAAAATAGTAACAAACAAGCAACAACTGAAAGGCTGTATTTAAGAGTGAAGGGGCTGGAGGGAGCTAAAGGGAGGTTTTGGTCTCACTTCCCCATGACCTTGGACCACTGTGCCAAGCGCTACTACCTGTAGCTGAGCTACAGTAATAATCAGCCTCGTCCTCAGCCTGGAGCCCAGAGATGGTCAGGGAGGCCGTGTTCCCAGACTTGGAGCCAGAGAAGCGATCAGGGATCCCTGAGGGTCGTTTATTGACCTCATAAATCAAGAGTTTGGGGGCCGTGCCTGGGAACTGTTGGTACCAGCTGACATAGTTATAACCCCCGATGTCACTACTGGTTCCAGCACAGGAGATGGTGACTGTCTGTCCCAGATTCCCGGACACTGAGGGAGGCTGAGTCAGGCCAGACTGGGCCCAGGACCCTGGAGAGAGGAGAAACACATTCTGGTCAGTTCAGTGCTGGGGCCCAGGTCACCCTGAGGACAAAGACGCAAAGGATCAGCCAGATGTCCCTATGGTCCCTTCCCTGGAGGCCTCACCTGTGTCCTGGGTGAGGAGGGTGACAAGGAGCAGAGCCCAGGCCATGGTGGAGACGCCCCAGATGCTGCCTTCTGAGCCCCCAGCCCTCGGCCTGCTCCCCTAGACCTCTCTTATCCCCTCCCCCCAGAGGAGGGAGGGGCTTCCATGCAAATCTGCTTCCTGCACCTGCCTGTCCTCATCCCTTCTTCTCACCCCCTCTGACATGGTTTGTTCTAGATTCTTCTACATCCCTGGACAGCAGACAATACTGGAGAATTAACTCCTTCACATGGTTTGTAAGGACGGAAAGAGTCCATGACAGGATGTGGGAAAGGAATCCAGCCGGGATTTCCTGTCTCTCCTGGTGTGAGAGTCATCATGGCTCCTGGGGGAGGAATCCCAGAAGGTCCCCTCTGTGCTCTTGGGACAAAGGAGAGGCCATGAGCCCAGGCGGCTGAAAGATCCAACTGCCCCGCTTTCCAGGAGTCAGAGGCAGAGCTGGGGACCAGTAACCCCTCAACTCCCTCTTTTTAAAAAACATTTTATTGAAGGGACTTCCATGGCTGTCCAGTGGTTAACACTCTGTGCTTCCACTGCAGGGGGTGCAGGTTTGATCCCTGGTCGGGGAGCTCCAATCCTGCATGCCGCATAGTGCTGTGAAAAATGAAAAAAGGAAAAATGAAAGAAAAGAACAAAGACACTGAACATTTTTATTGAAGTGTGCTTGATTGACAATGCTGTGTGCATTCCTGCTGTTCGATGAAGTGGTTCAGTTATACTCTATATACATTGTCTCATATTCTTCTCCATTATGGTTTATCAGAGGATATTGAATACAGGCCCCTGTGCTATACCATAGGGCCTGGACGCTTATGCATCTTATATATAATAGTTTGCATCTGCTGGTCCCAAGCTCCCAATCCATCCCTCCCCCACCCCTCAACCCCTTCTTATCCCCCTCAGTTTGGAGGGTCCTCACATTCCCCTCCAGCCTCTGTCTCTGCAGTGCTCTGAGTCTGAGGCCCGAGCCTGAGCCCTGGGCCATTTATTAGCACTTTTTAAGATGATTTGTTGGGGTACAAATGCTTTGGGACATAAGAAGTGTTCCGTGGGGAGCCCCTCTTGAAACATCATGCAGGACAGTGTAACCCTCAAGTACCTTCCCGAAATCCTGGCCCTTGCTGCCCCCTGGTGGCTGCAGACGGTGCCTAGCAAGCCCCTGGGAGGCAGCTGAGTGGGGGCTGGAAATCCCTCTTGCATCGCCCTCCCCTCCTCCCTCCTTCCCCATCAAGCTCAGCACCAGGCCCCCGATCCCTTCCATCCCCTCTAACCTCATTTCCCTTTGTCCATTAACTCCCTCCACGATGGGATGTGTCACCTGCCGCACCAGGTGGCCTGGACCCTCACCCCAGGACTATATAGCCCACCCACCACAGCCTTGGTATCAGGTTATGCCTGTGAGGCAGCTCTTCATACCAAGTGACAGACATTTCAGGAGCCCAAGAGAGGTGACTCTATGGCCAATGGTGGGGAAAGCTAAAGGCTTGCCTTGGGGATTGAGGGAAAAGGAGAAAGATGTTTGGGCAAAGCAATCATTTTTGACTCATGACTATTGATTAAGTGTGTTTTGAACATGTTTTGCTTTTTTATTTTACACACTGGTTAAAATAATAATGTCTGTTATTAAAGATAAGACTAAGTCCCACAGTCTGCAAGTTGCAGACTCAGGAAAGTTGTTGGTGTGATTCAGACCAAGTCCTAAGACCTGATACCGAAGTTGCTGAGGACGGAGGAAAATGAGATGAGATGTCCCCGCTCAGCAGCGAGACAGGAAAGGGGCAAACTCCTCCTTCCTCTGCTCGTGTTCTATCCAGACCCTCAAAGGACTGGATGCTTCTCAGTTCCTCCTTTGCGCCAAGCCCTGAGGCTTGGCACGCAGGGGAGCGGGCAGATGCCCTGGCCCAGCCAGGAAGGGGCAGGGGGGAGGATATCTTCTTCCCAAGAAGTTGTTCTGAAGCTGGTTCTGAGGGACACGGAGCACCTGGCCTTCTGATGAGTTCCCCTCCCCACACACCTGATCTCCCCCTTCCAACACACACACACCTGGGGAGGGGCTTCCTGCCCTCTGCATCTGCAAGGCCCTTGACTTCAGGAGGCCTGAGTTTGAGTCTGGGATGGAAGGATGCTGCCCTCTACCTGAAGGCTCCTGCCTTTCCCTCTGAGCTCATTCATAGCTACCCCAAAAGGATTTTCTTTCTTTTTTTTTCTTGATGTGGACCATTTTTAAAGTCTTTATTGAATTTGTTACAATATTGCTTCTGTTTTATGTTTTGGTTTTTTGGCCATGAGGCATGTGGGATCTTAGCTCCCCAACCAGGGATCAGACCCACACCCCCTGCATTGGAAGGCAAAGTCTTTACCACTGTACCGCCAGGAGAGTCCCCCAAAAGGATTTTCAAAAGTGGTGGTTCCCCCAAATCAGGACATACGGCATTAGGAATGCAGACCATCCATCCTGGATTCTCTCCAAGACCTTCCTTGTCAGCTTAATCTTGCAGCCGCCTGGCGGACTAGGGGCTGTGTGGGGTGACTGAATTTCTTCATATCTCCAAAATAAATCACTGGTCAAGGAAAACATTTATGATGGAAAAGTTTACTCCCAAATATAGAAAAGTTGGGAATTCCCTGGCGGTCTAGTGGTTAGAACTCCATGCTTCCACTGCAGGGGGCGTGGTTCGATCCCTGGGTGGTGGGGAACTAAGATCCCACGTGCCGTGTGGCAAGGCCAAAAAACAAAACAAAACAAAACCACAAAAAACAAGCAAAAACACCCCCCAAAATATAGAAAATTATTTTACCATGGCCAGCGTTATCATTTTAGTGACCATCTTCTGGACATCTTGACATGCTTAAGTACAATGTTCAGGAAAAAGCATTACATGTATTCCAGGAGGTGGGGGCCGGTCCCTGTAACTTTCACTGCTTCTTCTACTCCAGGCCTAGTCTAGCCCCAGGAACATGGTAAACATTGTGAGCATTGCTTGAAGCAATGAAATGAATCAATGTTACTTTCATGTTTACTTGTACATGAATAGGACTATATCATACAATATAAGCAATGCTGTGACCTTTGCTTTCAAATATGTCCGACGTCATCTTTTCAGTGTGTCAACCTGAAATCAGGCCTTAAATCAGCCATCGAATCATGAAAATAACGTTCGGCAATCTTCAAAGGCATCCCCTTTCCATTTCAAGTCCCACAGATGCATCCTTGCCCTCTCAGAGAATTAGTTACAACCTGCCACTTTAAAACAATGGTCTTCTTGTTTTGGTTTTGTTTTGGCTTTTTTCTGGTTCCATCCTAAAACCTATGAGCACTATCTCCTTGAGTGTTGCATCAGCAGCCTCTCAAGGACAAATGTTTGTTGAATGAGTCTGGACAAGAAGAAGGAGGGGGAGGCTGAGTCTCCAGTTCCAAAGTGAAAAAACTGAGGTTTTACCAGCCCTGTTCCAGGTAACAATCCCAGGTCCAGGGGGATCAACACAATTCCCTCATTCGTATGTACCTATGTATTCATTCATCCATCCATCCAACCATGGGTGTAGCTGCACACCTTAAGCTCTGTTAGCTCACAGGCACGGGGGATGTGTGGGGGAATGGCAGGGTTGAGCCACGAAAGATAGCCATCACTACTGCCCTGCCTGTTATTCTTGGCCACCACTACCTTCTGGTGGCCTGTGGTTAAAGATTTAGGGTCACCTGGATGACAAGGACACAGCCTCACACTTACTGGGCTTGAGTGAGGAAGCTGAATTCAAAGGACCCAAAGGAGGTCCCCCAGGCCAGCGTTAGTGACAGGGCTGGAGTTCCGCTTTGCTCTTAACCCCTCCAGGCAAGAATCCTCACCCACCTGGCTCTCACCATCTCTCCAGAAGCCCGACTTTCTCCCTTAGGGGGGCTGGGAGGAAGGAGGTGCCAAAACCATCCTGGATTCCATGTCTCCAGTGCCCCCTGGTGGCCCGGACGCGACATCCCCAGGGTTGAGGGGCACCGCTTGGAAGGGTCCCGCCCCGCCCCGCCCCGCCCCGCCCCCACTTCCTTTTCCAGGCCCCTTCCTGACTTTGTCCGAAGGGGTCCGTTGGTGGAAAGAGGTGAAACCTGCACTTAGGACCAGCACAAGCTGAGGCCATCAGAGGGGCTGCGGTGGTCAGACGGAGGGGAAGAGACCAGACGCAGCAACTGTTTGGCTTCTGAAAAAAACTAGAAAACCAAATGGGGGGCTGGGGGAGTGGGAAGCACAATCTGGAGGGAGGACGATCTAGTCAAACCCTGGCTGGGGTCTCCGCCGCCCCAGGGGTCACATAAGTGGTAAAGTCGAGAGAGTAGGGGGCACTGGACTGGCCAAGGGCAGGGACATCTTATCTACAAGAGGGAGGTGGGAGTGGAGCGAGGGCCCCGGAGCCGGCCCTGGCACCCCACGCCCCGCAGACAGGAAGGGGTTGCGGAAGAACAGGCCCAGAGGTGGGGGTGGGGGAGGAGTTGGAGGTGGGGGGTTCTAAGCCTCGACCCCTCCCTCCGGATCTCAAGAGCCCCTTCATTCCAGCCCACGCCCACCCCTCCCCACCCCCCCCACCTACCGCCACCCCATCCCCACCTCACCCCGTTCTCCATCCTACCCCATTCCCCCATTCCCTTCCCCCATTCCAGGATTCCTCCTCCCCCACCTCACTTCCATTCCATCCCATCTCCTACCCCCACTTCACCCATCCCCCCATCTCCTCCCCATCCCCCCAACCCTACCTTTCCCCCATCCCACCCCTGACCCACCCCATCCCCACTCTCACCACCCGGCCGTCCAGTGGGCATGGCCACAGACGCCACCCCTCCCCCTCTCCCGACTCCCTCCCCGCCTACTAAACGGAACCCCTTCTAGACTCCCTGGAAGACCCCACTCGCGATCCCAGGATCTCGTGAGATTTGCCCCAGGAGGAAACAGAAACCAGGATTGGTCGGGCCGCGTGGTTTCCGGGCGGGGCGCTGCTGAGTTCGTGGTTGTTTGTCCGCAGAGCGCAAGCGGGGGATCGTGTGGCGTGGCGCTGTGGCCCGAAGGGTAAGTTCCCGTCCTGGTGCCCCCGCGTTCCCGTGGGGTGACCTTGAGCTAGTCCCCGGGGCCCCGTGCGGGCCCCCGCTCCTGTTCTCCAGCGGAAAACGAGCTCTCACGACCTGGGGCTGGAGCGGAGGCCACACGCGGTGGGGGGCCGCCTTGGGCCTACCCCGACCACGTGCCCCGTGAAGAGGCCGCAGCGCCGCGTAGGGGACGTAATAATCCAGGGAACCCGGGTCTGCGGGGATGGCCAGAGGTCATTGGGCGCTGCTTTGCGCTGGAAATGGGGTCCCCTCGGGAGGTGCCAGGGTGTGGGGGCCAGAGAAAGGGGCAGAACTGGGGCTGCAGGACGGCGGTTAGTGCCCTTAGAGGAAGGTCCCTTAGACCCGAGCATCAGGTCTTTCCTTCGATTGTCTGCTGCTTCAGCCGATGAGAAATTTCTCGGGTTTGGAGACGAAGAGATTCTCACTGAAACGGCAGGGTCGGGGCTCCGGTTTTCAGTTCACCCAGCAGAGTTCTCACTGTGGCTTCATAACTACACGTGTGAACACACCGTGTGTTTGTGTTTTGGAGAATTTGGGTTCTTGTTTTTTTGTTGGTTTTTTATTTTGTTTTTTTTTTGCGGTATGTGGGCCTCTCACTGTTGTGGTCTCTCCAGTTGCGGAGCACAGGCTCCGGACGCGCAGGCTCAACGGCCATGGCTCACGGGCCCAGCCTCTCCGCGGCATGTGGGCTTTTCCCGGACCGGGGCACGAACCCTGCCGATGTCCCCTACATCGGCAGGCAGACTCTCACCCACTGCGCCACCAGGGAAACCCGAGAATTTGGGTTCTTATTCTCAAACTTGGGTGGAGACGGGTGACTGAGACGGTAGGAAACCAGGGAGACCAGGTGTCGGAGGACCTGAGGCCAGCGTGAGCTGGACGAGCGCGGTGGAAGACATCTTCAGGTAAACTGGTCTTCTGCACCTCATCATGTCCCAGGATGTCCTGTTGCCCCCTCAGTGCTGTTAATCGTGGAGCTGCAGCAATCTGCATCCTGAAGCCCTCACAGCGGGAGGAGGATGAGCAGCCTTTATTTTTCCAAGTCATTTTCCCAAGAGAGCTTTCATCCTGCTGCCTTCTTAGAAGAAGCAGCTGCAATGTGTGGGGGTCCCATTCCCGAAGCCACGGTTACGTTCAGAACCTGTGCTTGGGGCGAAGGAGCAAGGCTGGCATCAGCCCCCAGAGACTTGACTCCTGTGTGGTGTTGGGCAGGGGCAGGGTGGGTGAGCCCAGGGAGGTTTTGGTCTCCCTAAGCGGTGGGCTGGGACCCCGGGGCCTAGGGGTGGTCCCGGAAAGAAAGCACCCAGAGGGCACAACGAGTCCTGCAGCTGCAGTCCAAGGAGGCCAGGGAAGCGGACCTGGAGCTGGAGGATGGAGAGGGACCCCAGGAGCGAGGACGATCTCGTGCCCTGGGGGTGCTGGGCAGCATATGGGTGCTGTTGATACCAGCACACTGGGCTGTAACCCCCAGTATCACTGCTGCCTCCAGAGCAGGAAATGTGGCCTCTCTGTCCCAGAACCACAGAAACTGAGTGGCTGTTTCAGCACAGACTGGGCTCAGGACCCAGAGAGGAGCAGGATGTGCAAAGGGGAGAGGTCAAGGTCATCACTCCAGAGATGTTCAGGGTGGAGGGAGAAAAGGGGGTCAACCCTGGGCTGCCAGATGGCCCCCTCCTTAGTGCCTCTCAGCTGTGCAGACAGACCATGAGCAGACCCCAGGCCATGGCGGAGACCCCCACAAGCTCTTCTGCAGCCATGGCACCAGGCTGGGCTCCCCACACCTTTCTTAGCCCCTGCCTCACGTGTGGGAGGGACCTCTGTGCACAGCTGCTTCCCAAATCCTTCAGGCGACACCGTATCAGCGAATCTGCTTACTTCCTCCTGCCGAGGGCAAGCAGTGCTGGGAGGTTTCCTGGAGCCTGAGCTCCTGGGGTACGGCTGCTGAGCCGAGGTACCAGTGAGTGCAGGCCTTTCTGATTTCTCCCCGATATATCGCCCCTTCCTCCATCTTCCTGGAAGACCTGACAGGACCCACAGACCTGCTGAGTGCCTAGACTGTGGTGGGTGATGTCCCCTAAATGGAGGCTCCTGTCCTCCGCTCTCGTCCCCGACCTTGTCCACTGTCCACGAACAGAATGGGCTGTGCCCATCCACAGGCGACTTCCCCGGGCACAGTCCCACTGGGCTGGCACGTTGATGGCTTAGCGAGCCCTTGTCCAGGAGCCAGGGGCCTCGTTCCCGTGTCACTCTCTCATGGCTGGCTCTGTGACACAGGTGCAAAGGACTCGCCCTTTTGAGCCTCAGCCACTGCACAGGGAAAGGAAAAAGCAATTTAAGGCCCCTGCCAACATTTCATTTCAGATCTTGAGGGAGAACCCGAGGCTAGGAGAGTGGAACGCTTTGGTGATTTAAGCTCTACCAAACACGAGGAATTGTTGACTGACTCATCATTCTGATTCAGAATCCAGCTTCAGCCTCCTTGTCCCCATCTCCTGGAGAAGCTTCAATGAAGAGCATGGTTGTGACAAAAAAATGAAGATGTCCCAGAGGCAGTGATGCCAGCAAACATGTTCACAGTAAAGGAACTTGGAGATAATGTCAGGCCCTGAAAACACAAAGGGTGAAATGTTGGAAGCAGAGCCAGGCTTAGAAAGCAGAGTGGCACCGCAATGAGAAGCCCACGCACCACAACGAAAAGTAGCCCCCGCTCGATGCAACTAGAGAAAGCCCGCATGCAGCAACGAAAACCCAATGCAGCCAAAAGTAAATAAATAAATTAAAAAAAAAAGGCAGAGTGACAGGTTGCCCGGGCGTAGGAAGGACACTCAGCCCCGACTGAAAGTTATGTGATGAGAAGCACGGAAGCAGTGTTGCGAGGATTCTTGATGAGTTTTTCGCAAAGAAACAAAACACTTTTTCTCAGTGCTTAAAATCACAGTGTACTAAAAAAAATAGCTTTACTGGGCTTCCCTGGTGGCTCAGTGGTTGAGAGTCCGCCTGCCGATGCAGGGGTCACGGGTTCGTGCCCGGGTCCAGGAGGAACCCACATGCCGTGGAGGGGCTGGGCCCGTGAGCCATGGCCGCTGAGCCTGCGCGTCCGGAGCCTGTGCTCTGCAATGGGAGAGGCCACGACAGTGAGAACCCCGCGTACTATAAAAAAAAAAAAAAAAAAATAGCTTTACTATTTTTACTTTTCTAAACGTTAGAGTGGATCGTGTTAAGAGGGTTCTTAACGTTTTCAAAAAATATGTAACGGCTGCAGGAAAAGTCATATTTTGCCTTAGATTATGACGGTTGGCTTTGCAGTTCTAGCATGCATGGTCGCCTTGGTGGGCCTGCCCCACCGTACAGGCCTCGTCCGCCTGTCATTATTTTTTCAACTTGCTTGTTTTTCATTTGTCTGCTCAGTTGAATGCAAGGTCCGTGCCTCAGAGACACCCTGAGTGGAAGACCATGACATTTTATTTCTTCCAGTCTTACTGAGATAGAATTGACGTACAGCCCTGTATAAGTTTAAAGGGTGCAGCATCGTGAGTTGACTTAACATGCATCATCTCATATGGATACAAAATTACACAGAAAACATGTTTTTCCCCTGTGATGAGAACTCTTAGGATTACTCTCTCCATGACTTTCATACGTAACCTACAACAGTGTCAGTTATACTTACCCTGTTGTACATCATCTCCCTAGTATGCACTTCTAACTAGAAGACGACCATGACATTGTCACTGGGCTGTTCCTCCCCAGAACAGCAGTGGATGGTCTGCTCCAGGCACTCTGTAAATGTTTTGAGTAAATCGAGGGTTGCCGATAGAGGGGGAGTCTGGGTATGGGGGCGAGGGGACCAGCTGGGCGGGAGACCTCCCTGTGAGCGCGTCCCCTCTGCCTGGTGCCTCCTGCCAGCCCTCAGCACAGGGTGGGCTGTCCCCTCAAAGGTGGAGCCAGTGCTCCCCGAGTCCTGAGGCTCACCGACCCTCCTCCAGTGGAAAAAGGTCCAGTGCAAAGGGCCGGACAGCCCAACGCACCTGGTGTCACTCTGATCCACAGTAAGCTTACGGCTTCGTGTTGGAGATTTGGGGTCAGCTGATGACAGGGATGCAACACCAGCCCCCTCTTCTCTCCTCCTCTCTCCAAAAGCACAGTTCCCACCATCTCAGGCAATAACGAGGTTGACCGTGCAAAGTCCTGAGAAGCATCCTCTCCGGGGCCAAAGCCAAGACTGGGGCCTCCCCTTCTCTCTGAACCTCTCTCATCTTTGTGCCTAGGGTCAGTGCTCCCTCTCTGTCCCTTGGAGTTGACAAGGGGGACAGCCACTGGCACCTCCCCCAGGCCAAGGCAAACAGAGCCAGATCCTGGGGACATTCCCGGTCCCCAAGTGCCCTTAGTGGTCCCAGACATGGCTTCAGCATATAAAGGACACAGCTCTGAGAGCCAGGAAACCAGGCCCCTGGCTCTGCTGCCATTTCCCTCCTCCCCCCTCGTCCTGGGCCATTCCCCGCCCAACCAGCCTGGAGTGGGCCCTCAGCCTCCCGCACCCCTACTTGCCTCTAGAAGCACTTCCCTCAGGATTAACTGGCTGGACCCAGGGTGACCTGGATGTCAGATGTGTCCTCGCTGGGGAGGAAGACGTGGGGAGACTTGCTTGTTTCGGTCTAGATGTCGTTGGATGTGAAGTGGAACCACATCTTGCCAAGTGCAGGAAGAGGCAGAGAGGGCTGATAGAGACCTTCGATTTTTCAAGAGGCCCAGAGGGCAAAATATTCCAGGGCAAGAAGAGATCTGATTGCAGAGGGCAAGGAGACGTACCAGATCCTGAGTAGGATCTTGTCTGCTCGAGGCTGGGTCAAGAGAGCCGAAGGAGGAGAAGCCAGCATCGGCCTGGCACCCAGGGCCTCTGTCAGCCTCGTGCCTCTGAAGACCAGCAGGGTTGGGGTCTTCCTCTGGAAGCCAGGAAGGGTCATCTTCCAGCATTTCTGGTGCTTCTTTGAATGCAGAAAAGTAGCTGGCCTTTTCTTTACCTTCTTCTACACTTGTTATGTCAGAAGAATCGGGGAGAAATCCGTGATTTCTGTTGATGCCAGTGGAAGGATGTCCGGTCCCCCACCCTCCCCGCATCGTGGCCACACCCCAGGCTCTGGGAGAGGTGGGCTGACTTGCCAGGGATGCAGAAAGAGGGGGCTGCGCCGTCAGCACAGGCCAGGAGCAGGAACCCGGGGACACACATGCATTCTAAAGACTCCAGGAAGGCCCTGGGGGCAGATGCTTTGCGATCCCAGTAGAAATTCTGTGACTGGAGACGGGAAGGGGGACAGGACACCCCCCCACCATGAGCTCAGAGGCTGCTCTGGCCTGTGCAGCATGAGAACAGGTGACCAGGACGTGGTAGAAACGTCCCCCCAATTGGCTCATGCCTGGGCCTTGAGAGTCGTCCTGGGCCAGTCCTGACACTGGGCAGGAAGGACAGGTCTTCCTGCAGCTGTGCCCCTGGTCCTTCTGCCTCCGGACAAACAGGCTCTGCATGTAGGTGCAGGTGGACAGAGGAATGTCCCCTGCTCGCTGGGGAAGAATGTTCGGCTTATACTTCCCATTTTTACATCATTCGAAGGCAGTGGTTGCTCCTGCCTCCTTGGATCTCCTGGATGCTGGGTTCCCATGGAAAGATCCCAGGCTTGGATGTCTGCCATTTCCTGTTTCCCCGAGGTCCACGTGAAGTCAGTCATCTCTTCCTAACGCTCTGTGGGGCAGATCCATCCACACCCCTCCCCCAAGCAGGTCTTCTGGTTACTCCCTGAGCGGAGCATGGCAGTGTCCACCCCTGGCCAAGTCCCCGGCTCACCAGGCTGAAAAGGAAACGAACTGAATTTCAGCTTTTCTCTGAAGGTTATTTGAGGTGCTGGGTGAAAAGTACGAGCACCACTCAGTGGCTGCTCCAGAATCAGGAACATTCTGCTTAACTTACTAATCTCGACTTCCTGCAGGTGATCAGTCAAGGTGATGGTCTGGGAGTTGAGTGTCCATAGAGCACATTCTAGCTTAACCCTGTTTTAGGCAAACTGCTGATAGGGACGGTAGAAATTTGGAGAAAGCAGTCTCTGGGAAATTACTAAACCAGAGAGCATCCTTCAGACAATGCTGCCACCTCGCCCACAGAATAGAATTGTCGGGGCGCCACAATGCAGGGGGTGGAGAGGTTCCCTCAGCCTGTGTTCTGAAACCTCAACAGAACCAACGTGTGAGCCAGCCCAGCAGGGGCATCGCCCCCAGACCCTTCAATACCGAGCAGAGCTTCACGTCCCCTGAGGAGAAGTTCGGTGTTAGAGTAGCTATGCTTAACGCAGAGCAAGAGAAAAGCTGAATTTTGTTTGTGGGCCTAATGGCACTCTCGCATCAGAAACCCTGTAAGTGAAAGCCTTAGGGGAGGGGTCGGGGGGCTTTTTGAAGCCGCTTTGCATTCCTTGTTTCCTAGGATTGAGGAAATGTTAAGTTATCCACAAACACTGGGAAGGGGCCTTTGAAGGTCATGATGAGGGTTGAAGCTGCTGGACAGAGCCTGGGCTGGGATGTGGAAGAGGACGCCTGAGCCTCGGGGCAAGTCCTCTTCTGGTTGCAGCCCTTTGCTGACACCGATATGTGTGCTTGGCCCACGTTTATTTCCCTCCCTGCCTCCAAGAGCCCAAAGAGCCCATGGCCCTGACCCCCTCAGTGGCTTTCAGGCTGAGTAAGGTGTGTCCCAGGTTTGGCCACCAGCACAGTTCCGGCCTCTCCCAGCCCACATGCCTACATTTCATCTTGTCAAGCCAATTTGCATATCCCCGCTTCTGGGAGGAAACACCCTTTGCCTCCAGGGACAGAGGGAGGAAGATTGAGTCTTGGGTTTGCCTTGGCTTTAAGGGATCCACCAGGTCCCCCCGTAGCCACTCCTGCTGGCAATTTCTCAGGCCCATCCTGACAAAAGTCTCTGAATTCCTCCAAACACAACACACTTTCCCTGGTCTTGGGTAATTTCCTTGGTCTCCTTACAAACGCCCAGCCCCTCCCTCTTCCCAGCCAGCTCCTAGTTGTAGTTTTGACCTGACCTCCTTTGGGGAAGCCTTAACCCTCAAAATCTGGAGGACCCGCCATCCCTCAGTGTCACCTCTGTTCCCCCATGAACGGGCACACGTTTTGCAGTTTTAGGTTACGTATAAGTGACTGTGTGATTCTCAGGAATTTTGTTATATTTCTTTTTCCTTTGGGGTGACACCACTAGGTCTGCACAAAGCTGTCTTAACTCAGACATTGGGATGGTTTTGACGTGGCCCATGCTCTTCGAGCAAATATGCTTGCAGGTTGGTTTTCTTCTTTTATCTTTTGCTTTCACGAGTGGACAGAGGATCCTATCAGTTGTGTGTAAGGAGAAAGTCAAATCAGCGTTAGCTGGATGGATTTCCAGTAATAAGATTTCGCTTTCCATTTGAAATGGAAATTTCAGCTGGGATCTGAAAAGTGTGGCCAGGAAGGCCTATCATGGCTTCTCAGGAGCCAGAGGAGGGACTCAGAGGCCTGAGCACATTGCTCCTTGCACCACACCCGCCCTGGCATCGGGGGCCTCGGGCCCTGACCACTGCCCCAGCCAGGGTCTCCACAGGACAGGCCATGCAGGCCAAGGTCCTGTAGAGAATTTTTCTTCGCCTTCTGTACACGTTTGCAGTAGCAGGCTTTGCTTTTGCTTCTATGTGAAGTTTTGCCTTAATCCCAAACGTTTTGATTTCTGCTCTGGTTTATGCCACTCATAGACAGTTACAGTATTTCTTAACCAAATAGATTTTTTTTCTTTTTTTGATGTAAGACATCTAATTAGTTGGAATTTTTGGATGACATTTTACATATTTGGTTTGTGACTAGTAATTATAGTTCATATCATTTATGGTTTTGTGATTTTTACTAGTTTAAAGGGCTTTTTTGGTTTGTTTTCATTTTAGAAATGAAAAGTTTTTTTTTTTAATTCCATGGAATAAAAACAATTCCATAATAGTAATACTCATAGGTACATCTTGGAATCAGTTTTTTTTTTTTCTTAATCTCTAACATCACATGCTATCAAATACTGTCATGCTGCTTTATGGTTTCTGATTTAAAGATTTTTTTCTTTGTTTTTTGCGGTACGCGGGCCTCTCACTGTCATGGCCTCTCCCGCTGCGGAGCACAGGCTCCGGACGCGCAGGCTCAGCAGCCATGGCTCTCGGGCCCAGCCGCTCCGCGGCATGTGGGATCTTCCCGGACCAGGGCACGAACCCGTGTCCCCTGCATCGGCAGGTGGACTCTCAACCACTGCGCCACCAGGGAAGCCCTGATTTAAAGAGTTTTAAATGGGGTAACAGTACCCACTGTGTGGTGCTCCTCCATCATTCCCATCTGGGTTATTTGTTGGAGTTTAGGAAGAGGCCATGTTGGGCTAAACTCCTTATTCCTGTTGTTTTCAGTCCTTGAGAGATAATCAGAAACTTTTCTCCGGAGAGGGTGGGGTCAGCTGTCAGGCTTCTAGGTACCCACCTTTCAGAGGGGCTGGGGTTTAATGCAGCATGGGTGGATATGGGATAGGGCGAGAGGTCACCTTGTCCCCTCATTGGGGCCTGGCGCCAGCAGGGCCAGAGCTGTGGCTTTGTGGCCAGAGGGGTGTCTTTGGCCCTGCGTTGGGTCCCCTAGAGGGTGGAGGGACGGCAGGGTCGCCGGTCCTTGGCCGGAGAAGGACCCACCCCTTGCTCTCTGGTGTCCCTCCAGTACTCACTCTGGAGCAGATTCTTCAGGGTAGGCATCCGGGCCCCGCCGAAACTCCTGGAACTGGCCGTGCAGAGCCTGCTGAGGGATGAGGCCTTGGCCATCGCCGCTCTGGAGGAGCTGCCCGCTGAGCTCTTCCCACCCCTGTTCTCCGCGGCCTTTGCCGGGATGCACAGCCAGGCCGTGAAGGCGATGGTGCAGGCCTGGCCCTTCCCCTGCCTCCCGCTGGGGGCCCTGATGAAGGAGCACAAGCCTCACCTGGAGACCTTCCAAGCTGCAATCGACGGCCTGGACGTCCTGCTTGCCCAGGAGGTCCGCCCCAGGTGAGGGCGACCCAGCAGGCGGGTGGGGCCTGGGGATCTGAGCAAGACGCAGCCGGCATCGGCGGGGGTGGGGGTGCGGGGCCACGGGGAGGCCTTGGGGCCGTGGCTGGGCCACTCTGGGAATAGGCTTTCGGGCGTGCAGGGCTACTTAAGGTGCAGAGGTGACAAAAGGCACGTGGGCTCACCCCCTTCTCGTGGCGCTTAAAGTGGGGACCAGGAGGGGCCCCGGAAGCTCGAGGAGCAGCTGGTGTCTGGGGTGTAGCACCCTTGCCTGGGTTCTGAGCCGTGCGGTCCTGGTCCCCGTGGGTCTCCGCACAGCTCAGTGTGTCTCCCGTTGTCCCGCAGGCGGTGGAAGCTGCAGGTGCTGGATTTGCGCCGGAACGCCCACCAGGACTTCTGTACCGTGTGGTCCGGCACCAGGGCTGGTGTGTGCTCACCGCTGGAGCCTGAGGTGGTCGGGCCCGTGAGGAAGGGGCGCCGGGTGGAAGGTGCAAGGGCGTGGCTGAAGCAGACCTCGGCCCCCATGGAGGTGCTCGTAGACCTGTGCCTCAAGGAGGGCACCCCCGATGCGTCCCTAAGCTACCTCCTGAAGAAGGTCAAGCAGAGGAGGGGCTCACTCCGCCTGTGCTGTCAGAAGCTGAGGGTCTTCTCCATGCCGATGCAGAGGATCAGGAAGATCCTGAAGCTGGTGCAGCTCGACTCTGTCCAGGACCTGGAGGTGAACTGCACCTGGAAGCTGGCCACCCTGGGCAGGTTCGCGCCGCACCTGGGCCAGATGGTCAACCTGCGCCGGCTGCTCCTCTCGCACATCCACATGACACCGCACGCCGCCCCCGGCATGGAGGAGCACTGCGTCAGCCAGCTCACCTCCCAGTTTCCCAGCCTGCAGCACCTGCAGGAGCTCTACCTGGATTCCATCTCCTTCCTTGAGGGCCGCCTGGACCAGGTGCTCAGGTGAGGCGTGGCGCTGTCTCTCTGCAGACCAGGGCAGGCCTCTCTCGTTTCGTTATCCGTGGGGTGTCTGTCTACTGTCTGCCTGCCATGGATGGTGCCAGGGTGCACGGGCCACTCAGAGGTCCACACGATGCCGCCACTCCGTCCCCCGGCATCTTGTCACATAGCCTCCCGGGTTAGGGTCAGAGGTGTGGCTTCAGTTAGATGCCTGTCAAAGGGGGCTCTTTGCTGGGAACCTGCATCGTGGGGGCTTTGGGCCAGGTGAGGGTGGCTTTGGGAATTCTTCCTGAGAGAGTGATGTCTAAGCTGAGATGATGGAAAATAACTAAGCAGGAGGACATTAACCAGGGGAAAGCCCATCCAACGTGAGGTTTCAAATCGGAAGCTCTGTGCTGAGCAGCTGGTCCACGTGAGCCTGTCCCTCCCACCTATCCCACTTTCCTGTCTGTCCCGGGTTGCTTTAGGCTCCAGGTGAGGTGTGATGTGGGAAATGGGTGATTCTGGAAATGACGGGGAGGGAGCAGGAGTGAAGAATTGTGGCGTCCATCAGGACATTAAGCGGTTATTGCTCCTACATAGTCCAGAGAAGAGAAGCAGAAAGTCAGATGAGTATCGTTATTGAAGTGGCTCCAATCTCGAGTCCAAATTACAACTATTATTTGCTTCTAAGGCTTCTGATTATATAGGAATTCTTCAGTAACAAATTATTTCTTCTAGAAATTTGTTCTTCATTCTTAAAATAGAATCATAGCTTTACCTGGAACACAATGATGAAAGATGAGAGAATGCAGCCCGATTTATTTGTGTGAAAGAGTTGGATTGATTTCCTTTCTGGCAACTGCAAACTCAAAGCATTAAGAATAAACGTGTTCATGACACAAGGACAGCAACAAAAAAAAGAGTTGTGGAAAGTGAGGGATGGTTTGTGGCTGATACAGCGACCAGAGTTAGCCCCTGCCGGCTGGACCCCTGTGGACGTTGCCAGACGTTGCCTGGCTTAGCCCTTTAAGCACAGATGCCAGTACTCTCACTGGGAACAGAGAAACAGGTGATGGGGTCCAGGAGGCGGCAGGAAGGAAGCCCGAGTTAAAAGCAGTGTAGGTCATGTCTGCCAATACTGTAGTTTGCTGATCCCCTCTCTCACTTGGGACCTGGGGTCAGGCTCCCCGGTGGGCACCTGCCATTGTTACCTTACCTGTGCTCACAACACCTGGCAGGGGTATGTCGTCCCCCACTTGACGGGTGAGCACAGGGAGCACTTGAGGATTCCTTCCCTTGACCCCGTCACACGGCAGATAAGGGATGGGGAAGGACCCCGCTCAACCTTGGGCTGGCCTGGCACCTCTCCCTTGACCATGCAGCATCCTCCGGAAGACTGGGATCTGGTGAAATGGGCCTCTCTTCCCTTGAGGCCTGGGCCACCCCACATCCCTCCGCCCACCACCTCCATCCTCCCGGGACTGACTGCTCTGTCTCTCTCCAGGTGTCTGAAGAACCCCCTGGAGACCTTGTCGATTACCAACTGCCTGATTTCAGAGGCAGACCTGATGCATCTGTCGCAGTGCCCGAGCGTCAGCCAGCTGAAAGATCTGAGCCTTAGCGGGGTCAACCTGACCAGCATAAGCTCCAAGCCCCTCTGGGTCCTGATCGAGAAGGCCTCGGCCACCCTCCAGGACCTGGACCTGGACGAGTGTGGCATCATGGACTCCCAGTTCAGCGCCCTCCTTCCCGCCCTGAGCCACTGCTCCCAGCTCACCACCTTCAGCTTCTGCGGCAACCCCATCTCGATGGCTGTGCTGGAGAGCCTGCTGCGCCACACCGTGGGGCTGAGCAAGCTGAGCCACGTGCTGTACCCCGCGCCCTTGGAGAGCTACGAGGACGTGCACGGCACCGTCCACCTGGGCCGCCTGGCGCACCTGCACGCCCGGCTCAAGCAGGTGCTGCAGGAGTTGGGGCTTCCCAGTATGGTCTGGTTCAGCGGCAACCCCTGTCCGCACTGTGGCGACAGGACCTTCTACAGCCCCGAGCCCATCCTGTGCCCCTGTTACATGGCCGCCTAGCCCAGCGAACGAGCCGCAGGCTTTGTCGCGGGCACGCGGACACTGCCGCTCAGACGTCAGAGCATCTCGAAGAAACACAAGCTATAGTTTCGGACAGTTGTTCGTTGTTAGCGGGAAAAGGAAAGGTGATTCAGAGCTGGGCGGGGGGGATGGTGACTTGGGGGGTTGATGGGATCTTCGGGGAGATGCATCTTGTAGAGTTAGAAATGTGAATCTAAGTTTCTAGAGGGGGATTCAGGCTTGAGAAGTAGATGGGGGCGTTATCCCTACGTGGATAGTTATAAAGAAATGGTCAGAAATAAAGGGAACCTCAGTGTCATTCACCTGGTGTTCGCTGTGATCTGTGACCGTCATTCTCCCGTTTAAACCTCAGTAATCTCCTGTTAGTGACTAAATAGAAGCCAGCATGTGTGAGGCCCAGGCACCCTAGGCTGGACGAGGTTCGGCCCCAAGAGTTAACAGCACCATTTCTCCCTCCCTTTGGTCTTGTTTCTGGATCATCTGTTAGCTCCTCACTTTCTTCTGTGGCCGTTCAGTCTATCATCGCACACAAGGTGCGTCCTCAGGGCCTGGAATGTACTAAGTGTCCAATAGTGAGCACCACTGGAGGGAACATTCTTCCAAGGGACCCTCGCTGCCAACTCCATCCAGGCCCTGGACTCTAGCACCCTCCCCAGTGGATCCAGCAGATACAGAGCCTCCATCCCTGGCCCTGGGTGGTGCCAGGATAGGGCTTCAATGTGCAAAGTCAGGCCCCGAGTCCTGGGGGCAAAATCCACCCACAGACCATCTGGAGCCTCTGGGACTCACCAGCGCATACCCGCCTTCCCACTGCGTCCAGCCCCTTGAATTCAGTTAGTTGTGTCCTGTAAAAACATCCTAATTCCTGCTAGCAAAATTCTAGTAAGCTCACATAGACAAATAACATTTGTTTACTATTCGTTTCCCACATTGAAAAGAGTTCATCGTTTTGTGCGGAGGTAGGTCACACCAGGGTGAGAATGCCCTTCTTCCGGGAAGACCCCCCTTCTTCCCTGTCAAGGAGGTGATAAGCCAGCTCTGATGCCCTGGATTCTGGGTCCCAAGAGAGAACAAACCCACGCCTGGTCTTGGTAGCACTCAGATAGAGCAGGTAAACGTCAGATTTGGTTTGGGGGTGGGGTGGGGCCACCCGTTGGACCCCCCAAGACAGCCCATCCAAATGAAAGGGACACGAGCTTCCCTGGGGGCGCAATGGTTAAGAATCCACCTACCAATGCAGGGGACACGGGTTCGAGCCCTGGTCCGGGAAGATCCTGCATGCCGCAGAGCAACTAAGCCCGTGCGCCACAACTACTGAGCCTGCACGCTACAGCTACTGATGCCTGCGTGCCTAGAGCCCATGCCCCGAAGCAGAGAAGCCACCGCAGTGGGAAGCCCGTACACCACAATGAAGAGCAGCCCCCGCTCGCCGCAACTAGAGAGTCCGCGCGCAGCAACAAAGATCCAACGCAGCCAAAAATAATAAATTTACAAAAAAAAAAAAAAAAAAAGGGACATGTCATACAGTGGAGTCCGCCCTGTGTCCCTGGGCTGCCTTACCTGGCTTCCCACACACGACCTGGGGAGAAAGCCACACACCAAGGCTGGGGCAGGGCTCGTCTGCATGTCCCTGACCATGAGCCATCCTCCACCGCCTATCTGGTGTGGCCAACTGTCAGCAATCCCTTATCCTGCCGCACAGCCACTGGCCCTTCTCTATCTTCTTCCCCTAGCAGGCACCCTCTTTTCTTCTGCCCCACCCCTTCCAGCCTCCTACCCTATGCCCCCGTAAGAAAGAACAAGAAATGGACCCCTCGGCTTGTGGACATGCTTTGCCATTTCTGAAAGAAGAGAGAATGCAGAAATCTGTATAAGTGATGGTGTGCTGGGAAGAAGGGAGTCAGAAAAAGATCTCTCTTACTTTTCCCCAGTGTGCACCCAGTCTCAGCATCCCCAAGCATCCCTAAGTTACAGAGCATATTTTCCGGAACAAGAACTGGCACCTCTGGGATATGAGGAAAAGTATACAGGACGAGCAGGTTCTCCACGAGGAAGAACAGAGGCAGAGATCGTGTGATCTTAGTGCCAGATTCCTCAGCCGCAAAACAGATAATCACACTGGCCTCATGACATTGCAGTGAGGTCGCTCACAGGGCTAACCTATGGAAGCCACTTGCCCCGGTCATGGATGGCCCCATATAGGACAGTGGTGATTATTAGCTGCCCGATGCAAGTAAAGGAAGAAAAACAAAAGTGAACACTGCCTCTTGCTTCTCAAGCAGGGTGCCCTGCACTTGGGACTTTATTTGGCCCAGAGACCACACTTGAGAAAGAAATCTTACAAGAGTCTTTGTTCAGAATTTAGATTTTGTCATCAACATGTTCAAAGAGGCATATGCTATCAATGCAGTGAGGTTCTCAAAGTCAAGTTTGGCTGGAGAGGAAGCTCATCCGTAAGGATGGGGCATGGGGAGGTAGTGACTGCTGGGGGCCCAGGGGCCCGGGGGCCATGTGGATGGAGGCCCTGGGTGTGTGTGGGCAGGGGGGAGTGGGGTCTGCAGCTGTTGGGAAGCAGGCAGGGAGAGTATGGCACATAGGGTGGGATGATTGGAAGTAACCATTTACCCAGGAGCAGCCCCAGCTGCACGTCGGACAGGCAGGAGGGTTAGGGCAGCTGAGGGGTAGGATGTGAGAGGGGTGAAGCTGAATAGGGAAGAGCCAGAGAGCAATCTAACACAGGGAAATAGCCACGGGCAGAAACAAGACCAAAAGCAGGCCTGACATGGGAGTTCCCTGGCAGTCCAGTGATTAGGACTCGGCACTTTCACTGCCTTGGCCTGGATTCCATCCCTGGTCTGGGAACTAAGATCCTGCAAACTGTTCAGCACGGCCAAAAAAAAAAGGCCACACAAAACGTTCTCTGACATAAGTCTCGTACCAGTGTTTTCTTAGGTCAGTCTCCCAAAGCAATAGAAATAAAAACAAAAACAAATGGGACCTAATCAAAGTTACTGCATAGCAAAACTTTTGCACAGCAAAGGAAACCGTAAACAAAATGAAAAGACAGCCTACGGACTGGGAGAAAATATTTGCAAACGATGCGAACAACAAGGGATTAATTTCCCAAATATACAAACAGCTCCTACAATTCACTAACCAAAAAAAAACCCAATTGAAAAATGGGCAGAAGAGCTAAATAGACATTTCTCCAAAGAAGACATCCAGATGGCAGATAGGTACATGAAAAGATGCCCAACATCACTAATTATTAGAGAAATGCAAATCAAAACTGCACTGGGGTACTAATAAGGGGGCTTATACAACTAGGTTCCGAGAGAAATAGCCTAGACTCTGCAGCTGACACAAAGTTGGAGGGGAGTTGGAGACGCTGAGTCTGTGTCGTGGGATACTTTGAACTGCAGAAATGCGGTGGTGGGTGCCATGTGGACCCAAAAGTGCCAGAGTGGGGTTCGTGTGAGAAGCACAAGTGCCCTGTGGGGCCCGGGGTCCGACCTCTACATACTCCCCACGCTCATGGCCCCGTTGGGCACCTGCATGGCTTTGTTCTTGTCCACAGGATATTCAATATCTTATCTTCCTTTGAGGAGATGAACCCATATTTTCCTCACTTAACTCGTTGGTGAAGATCCAGCTCCACTTGCTTCTTTCTTCCAGCTCAGTTCCCCCAGTGTTTTAGTTGACAGGTAGAGAAGTGCTTCCAGGCAATCCCTTAAATGGACCAAAACGGTTCAGGACAGAGATGAAACCCGACTGCCTCCTAAAACCTTTGGCATTACCTAAGTGATGAGAGTGATCAAGGTGTCTTTTGTTAATGAGGTGACTTCAGGAAAGTGCCTAAGGCTGGGGGGTGGTTGTCAGTGGGGCCAATCCTGTGATTAGAGGGTTGAAACAATCAGTCCCAGCCCGATGACCTCCAGGGAGGAGAGAGGGGCTGGGGGTTGAGTTTACCCCCCATATGGCCAATGATGTGGCTACAAAATAAATGATCCCAAAACGTAGGGGCTTAAAACAATAACTGTTTCCTGTTGCACAGTTACTGTGGCTTAGCCGGGTGTTTCTGGCTCAGAGTCTCTTGTGAGGGTCGACTCAAAATACTGGCTTAATCGGCTTATTCGTCTGAAGACTTGACAGACTTGACTTGTGCTGGAGAATCCTCCCCCAGGATGGCTGTCTCCCTTGGCTTTTGGCTGGAGGCCTCAGTGCCTCCCCACGTGGACTTCCCCAGAGGGCTGCCGGAGTGTTCCCATGACATGGCTGCTGGCTGGCTTCCGCCAGAGCGGGTGATTCAAGAGAGCAAGGCAGAATGTCCATTGTGATCTAATCTTGGAAATCACACGCCAGCACTCCACAGTATCCTGCTGGTGCCCTGCTCCTTGTGAGAGGTCACGATACAAGGGTGTGAAGACCAGGGTGCAGGGATCACCGAGGGCCATCTTGAAGGCTGGGTTTCACAATAGTACAAAATTATTTGCAGGCATTATTTTATTTAATAGTCATAACGATCCAGGGAGGGAGTTACCATTTACTTCTGTGCTCCAGAACCTGGCGTCATGTCTGGCAGACCCCGGACACTTGAGACTTTATTGAAAGAGAGATGCACGTGAGGGATTAAGAGCTCAGGCTCTATAGACCCATTGCCAAGGTCCAGGCCTGGGGTGCGATTTATTTTGGGATAGTGAGCAAGTTTCTTAATATCTCAGATGGCCAAGAGGCACATGAAAAGATGCTCAATATCACTAATTGTTAGAGAAATGCAAATCAAAACTACGATGAGGTATCACCTCACACCAGTCAGAATGGCCATCATCAAAAGATCTGCAAACAATAAATGCTGGAGAGGGTGTGGAGAAAAGGGAACCCTCTTGCACTGTTGGTGGGAATGTAAATTAATACAGCCACTATGGAGAACAGTATGGATGTCCTTACAAATGTAAAAATACAACTACCATAGGACCCAGCAATCCCACTACTGGGCATATACCCTGAGAAAACCATAATTTAAAAAGAGTCATGTACCACAATGTTCATTGCAGCTCTATTTACAATAGCCAGGACATGGAAGCAACCTAAGTGTCCACTGACAGATGAATGGATAAAGAAAATGTGGCACATATATACAATGGAATATTACTCAGCCATAAAAAGAAACGAAACTGAGTTATTTGTAGTGAGGTGGATGGAACTAGAGTCTGTCATACAGAGTGAAGTAAGTCAGAAAGAGTAAAACAAATACCGCATTCTAACGCGTATATATGAAATCTAAAAAAATGGTTCTGATGAACCTAGGGGCAGGACAGGAATAAAGACACAGACATAGAGAATGGACATTAGGACACGGGGAGGGAGAAGGGTAAGCTGGGATGAAGCGAGAAAGCAGCATGGACATATATACACTACCAAATGTAAAATAGCTAGCTAGTGGGAAGCAGCTGTATAGCACTGAGAGATCAGCTCCGTGCTTTGTGACCACCTAGAGGGGTGGGATAGGGAGGGTGGGAGGGAGGCTCAAGAGGGAGGGGATATGGGGATATATGTATACATATAGCTGATTCACTTTGTTATACAGCAGAAACTAACACAACATTGTAAAGCAATTATACTCCAATAAAGATGCTAAAAAAAACCCCCAAAACCTAAACATAGAGCTACCTTACGATCCAGCAATCCCATTCTTGGGCATATATCCAGTGAAAAACGTGGTTCTAAAGGATACATGCACCCTAATGTTTATTGCAGTGCTTTTTACAATAGCCACGACATGGAAACAACTTAAAAGTCCATCAACAGAGAAGTGGATAAAGAAGATGTAGTACATATATACAATGAAATATTACTCGGCCATTAAAAAGAATAAAATAATGCCATTTGCAGCAATATGGATGGACCTGGAGATTATCATACTAAGTGAAATAAGTCAGACAGAGAAAGACAAATATCATATGATATCGCTTATATGCAGAATCTAAAAGAAAAAAGATACAAATGCACTTATTTACAAAACAGAAAGAGACCCACAGACTTGGAGAACGAGCTTATGGTTACCGGGGCGGGGAAAGATTGGGGGGAGGGATAGATTGGGAGTTTGGAATTGACATGTACACACAGCAGTATTTAAAAGAAAATGACTTTCCATGAAAAAAAAAAACTGTACTATAGTATATCATATTATAATAATTAGATATAATAATAATATATACATACCTTCTCATAACTTTGGTTTTTTAATTAATTAATTAATTTTTGGATTCGTTGCATCTTCGTTGCTGCACGCGGGCTTTCTTTAGTTGGAGCTACTCTTCAATGCAGTGCGCAGGCTTCTCATTGTGGAGGCTTCTCTTGTTGTGGAGCACGGGCTCTAGGCGTTCGGGCTTAGTACTTGTGGCTTGTGGGCTCTAGAGCGCAGACTCAGTAGTTGTGGCGCGGCATGTGGGATCTTCCCAGACCAGGGATCAAACCGGTGTCCCCTACATTGGCAGGCAGATTCTTAACCAGTATGCCACCAGGGAAGTCCCATAACTTTGATTAAATGCAATAAAAAACATAGAGATCCAGGAACAGGGGCTGGCTCATCGCCAGTGCTAAATAAACATTAATTGCTGTTATTGGCATTATTATTCCCAACAATATCTCCCGCTTCCGATGAGGTTTTCAGTGACTCAGTCGTTTTCAGGGTAAAGATAAGACCTAGTGGCATTTTAAGCCACCATTGGAAAAGGCTTGGGATCTTTTCTAGTAGAAACATACAACCGGAAAACACAAATATGTCCAAAGAGCACTCTCTGACATTTATCTGTAAGTTGCTTCGACTTTGAATTTGGGACGCCCATGCCTTTGTGTTCACGAAGCATCTCATGCCTCCCTTTGTGGTCCTTCCCTCACATCCTCCACAGAAGATGCATTCTTGTTTGCTTCTGATCATTTGAAAGCAAATGAGGATAATCATCCAACTCCCTGATCGATTTCTCCCCATCCCAGTTAAAATCACTCAGTAAAATTATGTTAATAAAACACAACTTAAATTTGCAGAGCATGCAAATAATATCCACCATTTACATAAAAGCAAGGGAAGAAGGGTGTGTGCTTGTGGATGAGGAAGACATGCAAGGAAGGACACTTGAGAAATTCTCAACAACAGTTTATTTTGGGAACAGAGACAGATACCTGTGGTCTGGGGCAGGAGTGAGACTTGCTGTACAGTGGGTGAATGCTCTTTTGCGTGGTTAGATCTTATTGTTAGCTCTGCATAAGTATGATTTTTAATTGAAAAGTAGTTTCTGATAATTCCCTGGTGTCCCAGTGGTTAGGACTTTGAGCTTGCACTGCAGGGGGCAGGGGTTCAATCCCTGGTTGGGGAACTAAGATCCTTCAAGCCACAGAGCTAGGCCAAAAGAAAAGGAGTTTCTAAGGGACAATACGTTATCCCTGGATCCACTGTCTAACTGTGCTTTTATGCCACTAATAGTCCCGCAGGTTTTATTTTGTTTTGTTTTTAAATGAATAAAAACTTGTACATGATTTTTATTCAAAGGCTGACCAAAATCCATTCTCAATTGTGAAAAAAAAAAAAAAGAGTCACATCTGATTTCAGGATTTCAGCATTAGATGTAACTTGACCTTTTTCTCCTTGGCATGATTCATCTGTAATTTGGAGTTTTTACCTTAATCCATGTGGTAAAGACAGAATTTCCCCCGAATTCTGGTTCTCTGCCAACCTGGCAGAGCTAAGGTTTTAACTAATTCCCCTTGCCCATCAGAGCACTTTTCTGTGACCAAGTCCCCTTCCTTAGGGGTACCCGTTAGAGTTGGGGGCTCCCACTAAACCCTTTTTGTGGCTAGCATGGGCCACCGAAATTTTCCTCTAGGAATGCCCTGGAAATTAACATCACCTTGCTTTGGGTAAGCGGGTGGTATAAGTCATCACTGATTGAATTTTTCAGTGAGTCCTGGTCCCTTGCCTTTTGGTCCCTCTCTGCCACACTCTTACATTTAACTCAGAGCTGAGAGCTGAGCTCAGAAGCAGCAGGAAGCCGAAGGCTCTGCCACTGATTATGAAAGCCCTAATCTCTTGAGATAAAGCTCTCCCAGGGAGAGTGGAAGAGGAAAAAGCTTGGAGAACAATGGTAGAGCCAAGCTCTCCCCTGGAGGTGGAGGAAGGGGTAGAGGCTGGCCATCTGGATTAGCGTCCTCAGGAACAGGTGTGCTTCCTGGGCCACATTGTAAGGTAGAGTCCACTTTTCACACAGCTCTGGTCTGCATGTCAGGAGGACAGCCTGTGGTCCTGAGGGCCTGATCTCCTCCTGGGTACAAGTTCTAAGATGGTGTGAGATGCCCAGCCCTGTTGGTAGATAATCAGGCTGACCACGTATCACTCCACTATCATGACCACAAGTCCCAGGGAGCTGTCTCCACAGCACTGGGCCTGGGCTGGACTTGGCCATGGGGCTGTCCATGGAAGGAGAGGTTAGAACAAGTCATTTCGTTTTTTTTTTTTTCTGCCCCGCCGTGCACATGTGGGATGTTAGTTCCCGGACCAGGGATCGAACCCACGTCCCCTGCTGTGGAAGCGTGGAGTCTTAACCACTGGACCGCCAGGGAATTCCCCTCCCTCTTTTTATGCAGAGACCCATCAGATCGGATTAGGGGCCACCCTAATAACCTCGTTTTAACTTAATCACCTCTTTAAGAGTATTATCTCCAAATACGGTTACGTTCTGAAGTGCTGGGGGTTAGGACTTCAACATATGAATTTTGCAGGACACAATGAAGCCCAAAACAGGGGGTGATGGTAGGGGTGATTCACCTGGTGAGTGCTGCACAGGTGCTGTCATCATCTGGAGCAGGGCATTTGTACTCCACCTGCTCCTTACAAAGACCTGGGCCCTTTCATAATACAGACTCCCTGGCCCCATTTCTGAAGATATGATTCTGTTGGCTTGGAGTAAGATGGGCAGAATCAACCAGGACATAAGTACTTTGCAATAGCTCCCTAGTATTTACTGGTTAATATTTGGTCCTTGGCCAAGTGGCCTGGGCATCACCTGGAGCTTGTGAGAAACTCAGACTCTTAGGCTCTACCCAGAACTGCTGGACCAGAATGTACATTTTCACAAGACCGTGTAGGTGACTCCTTAGATTCACTGAGGGTTAAGAAGCACAATCCAGGTGATTCAAAAGTGCAGCCCGAACTGAATCCTGATCTCTGGGTTCTGCTTACATATCCCAGGTGGGGGTCCTAGAATCTCTGAGGAGGAGGGGGAGGCACCAGCTCAAGCTCCAGCCTCTGACTTGGCTGTGCCGGGTCTTAGTTGTAGCATGCGGGATGTTTCTTATTTTATTTTATTTTTTAGTTTCGGCATGCGGGATCTAGTTGCCTGACCAGGGATCGAACCCGGGCCCCCTGCATTTGGAGTGTGGAGTCTTAACTGCTGGGCCACCACGGAAGTCCCTGATTGCTTTGTTGAGTCACCAATAAAATGCTCATCCCAAGGCAGGTGCTCAGTGTGTCAAATGAAAGAGAAATGAATTCCTGACCCTCAACCCATCCTCAGGCTCCCTTGAAGGAGTGGACTCGTGGGTATTTTAATCATAGGAGAGATCAGTGTTTCCCAAAGTATTGGAGGATTTTACACCTTGGGCCACCCTTCACTTCAGAATCAAATGGGGCAAACATTGAACATTCAGATTCCCAGGCCCCTGCCCTGGTAATTTGAGTTTCCCAGTTATGAGATGCAGCCCTGGAATCCGTATGTTTCACAATGTCCCAGGTGATTCTGAGATTTGAGCAATCTTTATAAACGTATCAAATGGTCAAAGTTTTCCTTCTTTTCCCTTAAGTTTTTGCAAACATTTTAAAGTTGACATCAAAAATGTTTTCATCAAGGCTTCCCTGGTGGTGCAGTGGTTGAGAGTCTGCCTGCCGATGCAGGGGACACAGGTTCGTGCCCCGGTCCGGGAGGATCCCAAACGCCGTGGACCGGCTGGGCCTGTGAGCCATTGCCGCCGAGCCTGCGCATCCAGAGCCTGTGCTCCGCAACGGGAGAGCCCACAGCAGCGAGAGGCCCGCGTACCGCAAAAAAAAACAATGTTTTTTTGCCACACATGTTCGCCACACCTACCATGGGGTTTTGTTGGGAATTATCCCCGTTGTAAAAACAGTAACTAATTTCGCATCAGGAGATTGTATCCCACCTTTACAGCAGACACTCAGAGAGGCCATGGTGGCTCCCGACCCCCTTTGCACAGCTGACCCTTGGTAAAGATCCAGCTGGTGCCCTTACACTCAGGGAGCAAGTCTCCCCACAGGTGCCACAGAGGATCCCGGAACAGTGGCCTCTGTGCCGCCTCTGTCGTCTCCACCAGGACACACACCTGTCGGGCAGCTGCAGCGTCTCACCAGCCTTACACACGAGGGACCCTGACTCAGGACACGGTTCAGTGTCTAGTAACCGAGACCCCTTCCCCCTGTGCTGTGACCCAGTGCTGCTGCGGGTCCCTGTATGACCCTGTTCCAGCCAAGGTGATTGAAGCGTGATGATACTGACCTTTGTGTTTATAAGTAAAGAAAGACGGTAACAGGTAAAAGCTTAGGAAAATAGTGGTGATGACAACATTAGGAGGAGACTGAGCTTCCCGGTGAGAGGACTGTATTAGTCAGGGCTCTCTAGGGAAACAAAACAAAGGGGATATATACATATAGATAGCGAGGAATTTTATGTAAGCAATATATATATACTGAGAGAGAGAGATTAATATTGATTATTGAGCACGGAACTCCCAGGAGCTGATCTCTTCAGCCCGAAAGCTGGGAACGCTGCTGATGTAATTCAGTTTGTGTCCAAAGATTTGGGAACCAGGGGAGCCAGTGATGTCAATTCCAGTCTGAGGGCTGGAGAAGTTGAGGTGAAATGTCCCAGCTCGTACAGTGAGAAGAGAACACAGACGTGAAATCTCCTGCCTTTTCCTTTTGCTCTACACAGACCCTCAACAGATTGGGCGATGCCCACACACACTGGGGAGGGCAATGTATTTACTGAGTCCCCAGATTCAAATGCTCATCTCATCCAGGAACACCTGCCCGGACCCATCCAGAAATGATGCTTCATCTGAGTGCCCTGTGACCAGTCAAAGGGACACATAAATTTAACCATCTCAGTGACCATCCACGCTGATTTGACCCACAATGAGGTCCCAGCCAGGACAGGGCAGTTTCAGTGGTAAACCTGGGAAATTTCTGGCAATCAGGAGACTTGGTCATGGCCCAGTTCTGGTGCTTATGCTTGGGTCCACCCAGATGTTCAAACCAGGAGGTCGATGCTGACGATGCAGTATTATTCGGCCATAAGAAGGAATCAAGTACTCATATGTGCTTCAAGGGGAAAGAACATTGAAAACATTTTAAAGAATGAGAGAAGCCAGACACCAAGGTCCACATAGGGTATCATGGCATTTGTGTGAAAAATCTGGGACAGGCAGGAAGTACATTAATGTTTGGACGGCTGGAGTGACAGGGAAAGGGGATTGCCTGGTGACAGATGACGTGTTCCTTTTCCGGGGATGAAAATATCCTGGAAGACTGAGTGTTAGTGGATGTGCAAACTTGTGAATACATTAAACACCCCTGGATCCATCACCTAAAAATGATGTATGTGATGGATTGTGAAGCCTATGGTAGAAAGAATATGAAGGCTTGGTTACTGATAGATACAAATTACACTCAAATGATTCAGAAAATAAATGTTTTGTGTTCCTGAGTGTGTGCTGTGTGTGCATATGGATGTGTGTGCGTATAGACATACAAAGGCAGAGAGAGAATGAGAGACAACGGGATATGAGAAAGGCGAATCTTGCAAAATATTAAAAACTAGTGAATCTGGGAAAAGGTTCTGCAAGACTTCCTTATAGACCTTTAAATTTTTATTTAAGTTTTTAATTACTACAAAATAATAACAAAAACAAATGAAAGCCTCAGTTTAGGAGTGAAGGGATGAATGAGCTCAGAGGAGGTGTGAGTCCCATTTCTCCATGAACTGGGAGCACTGTGCACAGCGCTACTACTTGTATATGAGCTGCAGGAATAATCAGCCTCGTCCCCAGCCTGGAGCTCAGGGATGGTCAGGGAGGCCGTGTTCGCAGACTTGGAGCCAGAGAAGCGGTCAGGGATCCCTGAGGGCCGTTTATTCACCTCATAAATCATGGTTTTGGAGGCCGTGCCTGGGCGCAGTTGGTACCAGCCACCAGCGTTATATTTCCCGATGTCATTGCTGGTTCCAGCAACAGGAGATGGTGACCGTCTGTCCTGGATTCCCGGACAATGAGGGAGGCTGAGTCAGGCCAGTCTGGGCCCAATACCCTGGAAAGGGGACAAACACACTCTGGTAAATCCCGTTCTGGGGCCCAGGTCACCTTGAGAACAAAGACACAAAGGATCAGCCAGATGTCCCTGGGGTCCCTTCCCTGGAGGCCTCACCTGTGCCCTGAGTGAGGAGGGTGACAAGGATCAGAGCCCAGGCCATGGTGGAGACACCCCAGACGCTGCCCTCTGAGCCCCCAACCCTGAGCCTGCTCCCCCAGACCTCTCTTATCCCCTCTCCCTCACAGAGGAGGGAGGGGCCTCCATGCAGATCAGCTTCCTGCACCTGATGGTCCTCACCCCTCTGCCCTGGCCCTGGACACTAGATGTTCTGCATCCTGGGGGGAGAATATAGCTCAGGGATTTAAACGTTTTGACACATAGATGACATGTATATACAGGAGCATGAATTCTTTGTAGCTGGTTTGCAGGGAGAGAAAAACCAGCTGAAGTCCCTCAGGAAATGAGCTCCTGGACCTTCAGGGTCTCTGCTGGGGCAGGACTGTGTCTCTGGTAACCATAGTGCAGGGGACATTCCGCAGCGCCCTCTGCTGGATGCCTATCTCCAAGGTCTCTCTGTTTGGGAAAGAGACAGGCCCACCAGGGGAAACACCTGCTGTTTGCTGGGTGGCTGTGGGGAGCCCCAGCTGCAGTCTTGTCCCATCCCCGCCCCCACCTCTTTGTTCTGAAGCATCTGCACATCGAATCCACGAGCAGGTCCTTGACCCCCAGCCCCCACCCCAGGTCCCAGCCTGGCCCTGGACCCTAGAGTCTCTGCGTTCCTGTACAGCAGGGCTCTTCTGAGAAGATGAAAACTCTGTGACACGTTGTCCTTAGTCAGGACACTGACCATTACAGGGCCCAGGAAATGGGGCCATCCTGGGATGTCCCTGTCACGCACTATTTGAGTCAAGATGCCGTTGGCCAATAATCCCGATAACCACTCTTTGGGTTTTGTGGGTGGAAGGTGAGGACAGGGGCCCGAGGGGCTGCAGTGACTTAGAGATTCCATCCCGTCTCCTCCTGGCACCACACAGGAGCTGGGGGTGTGCATCCCCCTCCCTCACCTGTACCGTCAGCAGGACGGGGCCCCTGCCCCCTGTCCCCTGCCTCTGCAGGGCTCGGAGGAAGAGCCCTGGGACCCCCCCCACTTGTTCCTCCTCCTCCTCCTCCCAGCTCAGCACCAGCCACCCTGTCCCTCCTCATCCCCTCCATGCCCCTGTCCTTTGTCCTGCAGCCTCATCAGGATGGAATTGTCACCTGCCTCCCCAGGCGACTCAGACCCACCCCTGCAGGGTCTCTAATCTTGTCTCAGCATGACCTTGTCTCAGGGACAGTGACCTTGAGGAGATCTCTGCCCAGGGCAGGGAAACCTACACGATAAATGACCACCCCCATAGCTACACTGATGGGAAATATGGGCCCATGAGGTGAAGCTGAATTCTCAAAAGCGTTCGAAAAAAGGAATAATGTAAGAAGGAGTTAGACCCCGCCAGGATGGAGGGAGCCCTAATGGAAATGAGGGAAGATGCCAGGGTTTAAGGGGCTGGGAGGAGGGGCTGGGTCAGAGTCGGCCTCAGGGCCCAGTCGCAGGGACCTCTCCTCAGGCAGGTCTTTCTGCCACATGGTGCAAGGGAGGATTGTCCTCTGTCCTCAGCGGGAGGTCCTCCCCCCAGAGCTGGTGTCTCGCTGAGGTCAGGCTCCTCTGTCTACAGAGACGCTGGACCCAGTGTGTTTTGTGTGTTTTCTAGACAGAGAATCAGGGTGGACTGACTGGTCTTTCCCAAGATTATCACTGTCTCAGTATCTGAAATGTCCAGTCCCTGATTATGAGGAAAGCTGACAGCTGGTATAATTTCCCTCTGCATCCCAGGGTTTATGCTCCTGCCTCTGGGTACAGGGCCCTGCGGGTGATGCAGATGGAGTACCCGGTCCCCACAGAGCAGACCCCCGCATCCTTCCCGGGTACAATGGGGTGGGGCTACCCAGGAGTGATGGTGCTGGGTGTGTGTGTGTGTGTGTGTGTGTGTGTGTGTGTGTGTGTAACTGAACAAGACCCCTATTCGGCCTTCCAGGGACAGGCCATCCCCAATATCGTCTGCTTTAGCTCTTCTCTGAAGTACCTGGATAACAGTATTTGATGCAAATTCCCTGAGTTGTTTTGCAGATGTGAAATCCCCGCAATGCCCACCAGATGGAAGAACTACTTGGTGACCATGAGCACATAGCCCCAGGCCCCCAGGAGCCTAAGGATGGATAATGTTAAGCCCTGGGACTCCACCGTGCTCCTTCACCATCAGCCAATCAGAGAACTGTGCACAAGCTGATCATGTACCCTGTGACCACCTCTCTCCTGGCCTTTAAAAACGCTTTGCTAAAACCCTCAAGGGTCTGGAATGTCGGCAGATGCCAGACAGGAGATGCCTAGGAAACCAGCCTCTGGTAAGAGCCTTGCTGGTCTGATGAGTCTCGCCGTGATCCAATTCTTCACACACATTGTCACCATTTGACGCTGGGGATGAAGCCCGTCCCTCGGAAAGGCGTCTGGGAAGATTCTCTGGTTTCCTCGGACTTGACCTCATCCACCATAGCCCTTTGCTGATTTTCCTTTGTCTCCTCTCACTGAAGGAAATCACAGCCATGAGGTTGACTCCCTACTGAGTCCCGAGCGTCTTCTCAGTGGGCCCAAAATGGGCGTTTGGGGGGAATTTTTATAATTTGAAAAAATTTTTATAATTTTTTCACTTGACCTAGAATTTTTTTTGACCAAGGAGGAATTTAGCAGGCTTCTACCTTTTTCAGTTCTGGAAATACCACGATTAAGAAGCCAATGACAGAGATCTGCACATATCAGACTCTTCTCATTGCTGCTTTGACTCCACTGGCCATGACTGTAGCCTTGCCCTTGGTAGGGGAGGGCCACCCCTTGACCCCGGCCACCCAGGATCCAGCTCCTCCCGTTGCCTTTAGGATTTGCAGCTGAGTGGCTGCGGTTCCCACTCTAAGTTCTGGCTTGGAGAAGAGTGAGCACAGAGCCATTCAAGGATGCTCCAATCTCATTACCTTTTGAATCCCTTTGTCTCCAGGCAGGTGTGGCTCCTCTAGATCGCTCACTAGAGGCCATCTTGGATTTTGCTTCCGCCAACCAACCCGCAAAGTGCTGAGGCTCTTTCTACCTCCCCGAGCTGCAGGGAACATGAAACGCAGAGTCTCTGTGGAGTGAGTCCAGATCACAAATCCAGCTGACCCAGCTTGATGTTTCTCCCACCACTGCCCCCCACCCTCGAATCCCTTCCCAACGTGTTCTGGGGATTTCTGTCTGTGTGAATTAGGAGAACCAAGCAGTTCTTGGAGTGCAGTGCCCCTCTCGAGGCTCACACTCTACTCTCACCTTAGGAGGCTGCTGGGACCCGAGTCTAATTGTGGGTCCAGAAGCAAAGAGGGGCAATGGGGGCGGGGGGTCCTGAGGAGAATCAGCACAGCCTCACGTGGCAGCTTCCTCAGGGCAGCCGTGACCTTTTCCTTGGGCAATGCAGGGTCAATCGCCCCAGACAGATGTGGAAAGACCTGTACAGCTGGGGGTGGGGAGGCGCCTTCCACAGGCAAAGAAGACACATGAGAATTGAGGGGCTCAATGTCCCCAGGTCCCTCAGGTCCTCCCACGCATCCCCACCCAAGCTGCAGGATCCGGTTCTTTCCCAACCACCTTCTTCACTACAAGGCTGGGACTCAACTCTGCTGGAATGTAGCCAATTGAAGGAGGAGGGTCTGGGTTGGATTTTCAGCTAGTTCAGTCCAGGTGCTGCACGAGATGAGGCTCTCCTCCAGTGCACTCCGGAAAGCTCGCATGTCACTTGTGCGGCCCTTGGGATGGGATCTTGAATCACTAAGCTCATCTTTTTCTCTCCCTACTCTGTCCAGCAACATTCCGAGCAGATACCGACGTCATGATATTCTGTAGGGTTCCCAGAACGTTCCAAAATATTATATACAGGGTCACTCAGCTCCTCGATTCTTACAAGTGGTTGCTTAGAAGAATCCAAGGCAGGGATTTTTCTCATTCCAATGAACAGTTCATGACATACACTAGCTGTGCTCTCTGTACTACTGGAAATAGCCATTAGCACCATTCAGTAGAACCAGATTAGACAGCCAATTCCAGAAACGTCAGAATCAATTGAGAAAAATCATCCTTAAAATTCTATTGTTCTCGAAGCACTCCAGGTACCAGAATCGGGATTAGTCACATGGCTGCAGAGAAACAGGAAAAAATATATATAATTTATTATAGGAATTGATTCACACCATAATGGAAGTTGAAGGTGTCTCGCAATCTAACAGCAAGCTGAGGAACCAGGAAAGCCAGTGATATAATTCAGTCTGAGTCCAGAGGCCTGTGAATCGGGGTGGAGGACGTAAGTCCTGGTCCGAGATTGAAAGCTGAAGCAGCAGCAGTGCCAATGTCCAGGGTCAGGAGAAGGTGATGCCTCTGATGACGAGGAGAGAGCAAACGTCCCCTTCCTCTCCCTTTTTGTTCTATTCAGGCCCTCAACTCAAGGACAGTGCCCACTGCACCACACCAGTGATCTTCTCTACTCAGTCTGTGGACTCAAATGCCAATATCCTCCTGAGACATCCTCACAGACACCAAGAAATAATGTTTTAACCGCAGTATGGGCATCTCTTATCTCAGGCAAATTGACACATAAAATTAACCATCACACTGCTGTGGAAGAGCTGGCAAGACTGGCACATCACACAGGATGAGGAAGTGGTTACCATCCCAAGACAATAACCCCAAGATCATATTTCCCACCACCTCCACTGTAGGCAGAGGGAGGAGCTCAGAGACCACTGACCTCTCACGGCCGAGCAGCATGAGGCTGGCAGCTCAGGGAGGAGAAGCATATTCAGAGCACTAGGGAGACTGTGGCTCAGGGACGTTTTGGTCTCACTTCCCCATGACCTTGGACCACTGTGCAAATTGCCACTACTTGTTTCTGAGCTACAGTAATAATCACCCTCGTCCCCAGCCTGGAGCCCAGAGATGGTCAGGGAGGCCGTGTTGCCAGACTTGGAGCCAGAGAAGCGATCAGGGATCCCTGAAGGCCGTTTATTGACCTGATAAATCAAGGTTTTGGGGGCCGTTCCTGGGAGCAGTTGGTACCAGCCGACAGCGTTATATTTCCCTATGTCACTGCTGGTTCCAGCACAAGAGATGGTGACTGTCTGTCCCAGATTCCCGGACACTGAGGGAGGCTGAGTCAGGCCAGACTGCGCCCAGGACCCTGGAAAGTGGAGAAACACACTCTGGTCAGTTCAGTGCTGGGGCCCAGGTCACTGTGAGTACAAAGACACAAAGGATCAGCCAGATGTCCACGAGGTCCCTTCCATGGAGGCCTCACCTGTGTCCTGAATGAGGAGGGTAACAAGGAGCAGAGCCCAGGCCATGGTGGAGACGCCCCAGACGCTGCCTTCTCAGCCCCCAGCCCTGGTTCTGTTCCCCCAAACCTCTCTTATCCCTGGCCCCCAGAGGAGGGAGGGGCCTCCAAGCAAATGTGCTTCCTGCACCTGCCCCTCCTCCCCCTCTCTGCTCACCCCCTCTGACATGGTTTGTTCCAGATTCTTCTGCATCCCTGGACAGCAGAGATTATTGGAGACTTAACTCCTTCACATGGTGTGTGAGGACAGAACGAGTCCATGACAGGATGTGGGAAAGGAATCCAGCTGGGATTTCCTGTCTCTCCTGGAGTAAGAGTCATGGTGCTTCTTGAGGGAGGAATCCCAGAAGGTCCTCTCTGTGCTCTTTGGACAAATGAGAGGCCCTGAGCCCAGGCGGCTGAGAAATCCAACTGCCCTGCTTTCTGAGAGTTAAAGGCAGAGCTGCGTACCAGTATCCCCTCAACTACATCTGATTTAAAAATATTTATTGAAGGGCTTCCCTGGTGGCGCAGTGGTTGAGTCTCCCTGCTGATGCAGGGGACACGGGTTCGTGCCCCAGTCTGGGAGGATCCCACATGCCGCGGAGCAGCTGGGCCCGTGAGCCATGGCCGCTGAGCCTGCGCGTCCGGACCCTGTGCACCGCAATGAGAGAGGCCACAACAGTGAGAGGCCTGCGTACCGCAAACAAACAAAAAAAACAAACAAAAAAATTTATTGAGGGGACTTCCGTGGCTGTCCAGTGGTTAAGGCTCCACACTTCCACTGCAGGCGGTGTGGGTTTGATCAATGATCGGAGCACTAAGGGGCTGCATGTCGTGTGGTACAACTAAAGAATTTTTAAAAATTAAAAAAAAGAGAAAGAAAAAAATTCTATTGAAGTATAGTTGGATTACAATGTTGTGTGAATGTCTGCTGTACAGCAAAGTGACTCATTCATTTATATATACATTCTCTTTCTTATTCTTTTCCATTAGGGTTTGTCATAGGATATTGAAAACTGTTCCCTGTACTGTACCGTAGAACCTTGTTGTCTATCCATCCTATATATAGTAGTTTGTATCTGCTGGTCCCAAACTCCCAGTCCATCCCTCCCCCACCCCCAACTCCCTCTCTTCCCCCTCAGTTGGGAGGGTCCTCAGATTCCCCTCCAGCCTCTGTCTCCACAGTGCTCTGAGTCTGCGGCCCAAGCCTGAGCCCTGGGCCACTTAGTAGCACTTTTGAAGATAATTTCTTGGGGCACAAATGCTTTGGGACTAAGAGGGGTTACTCAGGAAGCAGCTCTTGAAACTTCATACAGGACAGTATAAGCCACAGGTACCTTCCCCAAATCCTGGCCCTTGGTGCCCCCTGGTGGCCTCAGATGGTGCCAACCAAGGCCCTGGAACCTGAGGGACAGAAAACAACCCGGTCCCCAGACTGGCTGATGTGCAGCTCCTTGTAGGACGTTTCCAAAGAGCAGGTCCAAGTTTGCGTAAATGAACTGACATGGAAATCACAGTTCACAAAAAGCTGGATGGAATTAAGCACCTGGACTCAACCGGGCAGAGAGTCTGATTAAACCAAAATGTCAACATAGGATTTAAAGGCCTATAGTTTCACCACATAATATTGGCCACATCAGGATAGACTGAAATCACTTGGCATATGGAAAACCAGAACATCTCAACTGTATGGAAGGGAAAGTTAACAGAGCGCGTCTCACAGATCTGCTGGAATTATGTCACAAAGATATTCATCCAGTTTGTTAAAAATGATGCAAGAAATAAGGACAGAACCTACTGAAGTCAATAGAGAGATACAGAGTATCAGCCAATATATGGGAGAAAAATCTAAAAAAGAGTGAGGTGTGTATATGTATAACTGATTCAATTTGCTGGACAACAGAAACTAACACAACAGTGTAAATCTACTATATTCCAATAAAACTTTTTTAAAAAAGAAAGTCTCAGCTAAGCAATAGAAGGTGGAAAAAAACCACAGTGAATCTACTACAGAGAAAATTCCAGCAGATGGGATTAACGACAGGCAGAGCACTGGATAATGAAAGATTTCTGACTTGAAGTCATGCAATGGAAACAGTCCCTTGTTCAACATCAGGGGGGAATATGAATTTAAAAGAATGAAGTAGTATCCACAAATTATGGAACTTCAATTGACCTAATACACAAATGATTGGAGTTCCCAAAGGAGAGGAGACAGAGAGACACAGAGAATCCCTCACATCCAGAATCTTGACAAGCCTCAGGGTGTAGAAATGTGAGGGCAACCACACCAAGTTTCATTGTAATGAAATCTTGAGCTGTGGACAATTTTGAGACGCCTCTTCAGGTTGATTGACTATTGGTATGATAGGAAAATGTCAGCTAAAGAACTGGTTCCCGGACTTCCCTGGTGGTCCAGTGTTTAAGACTCAGTGTTTCCAATGCAGGGGGCACGGTTTCCATCCTTTTTCGGGGAGCTAAGATCCCACATGCCGCTTGGTGGGGTCAAAAAAAAAAAGAAACCCCAGGTCCCTGCAGATTCTACCACAATGTTTCCTCCTCTCTCTCCCTCTCCCCAACCTCACAACGCAAACGCGTGTCCCAGAGTTCTTCACTCTGGTCATTGTGGGTGCGTGGAGCAAATGCACAACTATGATTGTTTCTTTTAAACCCAAGGCAAACAATACTGATAGTCAGAGTCATATATCAGAGTTTAGGAAGAGTCCAAAGAACATAAGAGTACAGAAAAGCACAAATATGGAAGCCAAGATGCATGTCGACAAGTGTTTACTGACTTTTTCCTGAGAAAGGCCAGTCCCAGGTCTGCAGTGGTGCTAAGCAGACCTGTCATTCCTTAGGTCGTGATCGGTGGTGAGTATGGTCGTGATGAGCTGAGATAAGAATTATAATGAGTGTGAGTCCTTACAGATGCAGGTAGATCTACAGATTCATTCTCCTTTTAGTCGTGAGGCTGGTAGACCACTGCCCACTAACCCCACTGACAGATTTGCTCTAGGGGGAGGGTGAACAACATGTCCTGGATAAGGGGCCACGGCACAGCTGACTCTGTGGGGGTCAGGAGGAGAAGTCTGTGTGCCTCCAGAGTTTTGTAGCCTCTGCCCACCTCTCTGGAATGGCCATCTCCCATGGAGGCCTTTCTCCTATGGGCAACCAGCAGAAATATTCACCTACAAGGAAGCTGACATCATCCAGGTGCTGACATACCTGACACCATCCTGTAAAGTTGGAGGCGTGTTGCCCGGATTCTGTTTTGTACTGTATGGATGGCTAGGATTGCTTGACATGAACAATTTTCTAGGGTCTTGATCAACCAGGAACAATCTCTCTCGCTTCCTCCCAGTGAAGTGATCTCAGACAACTCCTGGGGTCCACGTCCCGCTGAATAGCAGGAAACGTGGGACAGCTGATACCCTGACAATATTCCCCTTAGAAATCCAGGACCACCCACATCCCACAAGGCCAGATGCCTGACTCTAGGCTTCCTTGTCTTTCCTCTGGGACCCTGTCTGCCGTCTTCAGGATGGGCTCCAGGAAATCCAGGGAAGCCCCGCCCAGGACCAAGCTGAGCCTCTGTTAGGGTCCATGTCTCTTGGGGCCTCACCTGTAGACACACTACCCTTTCCTCACTCCGCGGGTTGGATGCTTGTACCCACTGTTTCAAACTATGTTATTTGGGGGATGCATATCGAGGAAGGCTGGGGCAGGAATGTAAAGAAAAGCCATGGAATGATTAACCCTGGAGTCAGCAAACCAGCTAATCGGGGAGTGGGGTAGACAGATGTGCTTTGGGGGGTAGATTTCGTCTGGGGTTATGTGGTTTCTGTTTATTATTCCTCCTTAAATTGTGAGTGTGCATTTCACACATTCTTCTTCAGGAATGCTGCATTTCATAATCAAAGGAATTGTGCAAAATACACTGAAAGAGACATAACTACTTTTCCTCTCCTTAGCTACATAGACCAGGACTCAGACATGGAGGAAATTTTCACGAAAAACTGCAAGTGTAAGATGCAAACCTGCCCTTGAAGCCTTGCAGATGGTAGAAACAGGCACCTGGAACTTTTGAACAAAGTGGAAAGAAAAAGAGAGTCATTGTCGGGAAAAAGACTGTCTCAGGCTGTTTGATGCAGCTGAGACCGTGCCCCCTCCCTGCCCATCCAGCTCATCCAGGACACATGCAAACAGCACATAGAGTGAAGGGGAGATGCCCCCACCCGGGATCCTTAGGAGGCTCTGAGAAGGAGAGAAGATGAAGCCTTGACTGCCTCCTGAAGACGTCCCTGAGGGGAATGTCGTGTTTTCATTTCATCTTGGGAAGTGAGGTGAACCTAGACTTTTCATTCCCTAGGCCCCGAAAGGATCACTCTGTGATGGGTTGTGACAGGAGAGAGAAAAAATGAATGTGAATCTGTGAATTGATTACTTGATCCATCAGATGAAGTACATCCTTATAATGCAGTATTATTCGGCTGTAAGAAGGGGGAAGTAGTGAATATGCTTCCACAGGAATGAGCCTGGAAACATTAGGCTATGTGGGGGGATCCTGGCACAAAGGTCCGAGGGGGACAGGGAGTGACTGCAGGTGGATGAGGTGTGTCTTGAGGGGCAGGAAGCATCTGGACTCTGGAGTGATCATGGATGGACTAACTTGTCAATACATTAAAAACCCTGATTCTACACCTTAAATGCTGACTGTGATTTCATGTGAACTCTGTCTAAACGAAACGTATTAAGTCTTAGATGCTGATGGATGAAACCTATTCCCAGTGGTTCAGAAAATGAATGTTTTGTTTACATGTGTGGGTGTGTTGAGTATGTATATTTATGGATGTTCATCTATGGATACACATCCAAATACATACATACACACACACACACACACACACACATACATATATATAGGCAGAGAGAGAAAATGAGAGATAAGCTGATATAATGAAAAGCGAAGATGGCAATAGTGAAAAATGATGGATCTGGGAAAAAGGTATGAAGCAGTTCTTTATGAAATCTTCAAATTCATTTAAGTTTGTAATTATTGGCAAATAAAATAATAACAAACAAGCAACAACTGAAAGCCTGTATTTAAGAGTGAAGGGGCTGGAGGGAGCTAAAGGGAGGTTTTGGTCTCACTTCCCCATGACCTTGGACCACGGTGCACAGTGTAACCACCTCCAGCTGAGCTACAGTAATAAACGGCCTCGTCCTCAGCCTGGAGCCCAGAGATGGTCAGGGAGGCCGTGTTGCCAGACTTGGAGCCAGAGAAGCGATCAGGGATTCCTGAGGGCCGTGTATTGACATTATAAATCAGGGTTTTGGGGGCCATGCCTGGGAGCTGTTGGTACCAGCCGACAGCGTTATAACCCCCGATGTCACTGCTGGTTCCAGCACAGGAGATGGTGACCGTCTGTCCCAGATTCCCGGACACTGAGGGAGGCTGAGTCAGGCCAGACTGGGCCCAGGACCCTGGAAAGAGGAGAAACACACTCTAGTCAGTTCTGTCACCTAGTGGACAAAGACGCAAAGGATCAGTCAGATGTCCCTCGGGTCCCTTCCCTGGAGGCCTCACCTGTGTCCTGAGTGAGGAGGGTGACAAGGAGCAGAGCCCAGGCCATGGTGGAGATGCCCCAGACGCTGCCTTCTGAGACCCCAGCCCTGGGCCTGCTCCCCCAAACCTCTCTTATCCCCTCCCCACCGAGGAGGGAGGGGCCTCCATGCAAATCTGCTCCCTGCACTGCCTGTCCTCACCACCTCTGCTCTAGCCCTTGATTCTGGTAACGTCTGCCTCTCTGGACAGCAGAGCTGCCTGAGAAATTAAAACAGGTTATCATGTATTGTCTGATTCAGGACAGACTGAGTAGGTGACAGAGGCCGGGACCCGGAGCCCAGCTGGCTGTGTCCTCTCCTCCTGTGGGGGATCATGGTGGATGCAGAGGGATCCTAAGACTCCCCTCCTTTTGCAAGGAGGAGGGGAGCAGGGCATCTATGCTGGGGAGGAGAGGACATCCCGTGACCCCTCTTCCAGGCACTCAGGGAGAGCCGGAGACCCTCTCCTTGTCCCTCATGCCCTCCCCAGTCCCCTAGGCTCAGGTGCTCAGGCATCACTCTCTCTTCGCTGCTCTGTGGTGGTGTGAGATGGGAGGTGCTCCCTGGCATGTCCACTGCAGGAATTATGGGATATGGTAGGTACTGGACACCCCTCCCTCGTGACGTCCTTAGGCCTGGCTCAGGAGCAGCTGCTGAGATTGTGGACAGGACAGAATGACAACACAGACAACCTCCCCCAAGTCCGGGCCCTGCTGCCCCCCAGTGGCCTCAGTGGTGAGAGCTGAGCCCAGGGAGACAGCCGAGTTGGGCTGGACACCCAGGTCTCCCCCTCCCCAGCTCAGTGCTAGGCCCCCATCCCTGCAGACAAGCCTCACCTTCCCTCGACTTCCTCCAGAATGAAGTACGTCACCTGCAAAATCAGGAGGCCCAGATGCCCCCCTCGGGGTCACCTTGCTCGTCCCAGGAGGGCCTTGTCACAGGGTTGGTGATGGGGGATGGAAGTGGGCTCAGGACAGAGAACCTGAGATATAAGTTAATCCTATCTCGTTAAGGATGCTGAGTAGAGAAACAGGCCCCCGAGAAATGCCTGAATCCTCAAATATAGAAAAAAGGATAATGTGAGACACAGAGAGAGCTCTGTCCAGACAGAGAATGACCCAGGGAATAAAGGGGCAGATTCCGGGGCTGAGGCTCTGGAGGAGGGACCGGGTCAGGAGGGGCCTGGGGGTCCAGCTCTGGGTCCTATCCTTGGGGGTGGGGGTCATGGGGACATAGAATTTCCCTGTCTTCCCCTTTGTGCCTTTGAGACGCCCTCACCTCAGAGCCTGGCACCTTCCTGAGGTCAAGGCTCTTCATGACAGACACACTATCCCAAGGGTGTTTTTCCAGAAAGAGCTGAGTTTGCAGTAAATATTACATTCAGGATGACACGTCCTTTCTGGATGGAAATGGACATGACCCCTCAGGCAATGGACTAGGAGTTTATGAAACACAGATACTTTGATGAAGGTTTTCAGTGCCACTGTTCATATCACACGACCACATTCCATGAGCTAAGGGGGTGAGGCCCTGGCCAAGCTTGGGGTGGGTGAAGGGGAGCCTCTGGGGGCGGGAAAGGAAACGTGTGCGAGGAGGTGTTAGCCCTGGATTTGAGACAATTGTTGGCGTGTGTTTCACAGAGGTATGTGCTGTACTATGTAGACATTCACTTAACGATGTCTTTTTTTGAGATTGTAATGAAGCGGGGACTGGTTCAGGACCTTCTCACAAGTCAATCAGTCAGGTTTCTGACACCAGGTCAGAACCCAGCGGTTTGGATCTTTATATCTGGGGACTGCTGTGGACAGGCCTCCTGTGATCACTCCAGGTGTCCAGTGCTTCCTGCAAGAAGCAAACCCCGCGGTCACGGGAGCTGTCTTGCCTCTGCTGCACGTTTGTTCATACAAGCAGCAACTCAGGGCCCCTCATGATTCGGGCGTCAAGGTTGAATTAAAAATTCCTGAGATGTTTGCGCCCACTCAATAAGACATGACGGAAATATAATAAGATTGACTGCCACTAAAGGAGGGAAATTACTACTAACACATAATAGGAGGAATAGGCAATAAAGTAAAAGCATATACCTATTAAGAATCACTAAAACCAATTACTGGATTCTTACCTTTTTGGAAAAATTAAACATGGGATTCATTAAATACTAACAGTTTAAGAAAAGAAAGATAACATATCCCGAAAAGTTTAATGACACCTGACCCAGAAATTCAATGGACGCATAAAGGTAACAGCCCAGCGACGCTGATCCCTCGTTGCGGTGAATAATAACAACAGTGGCAGATATCCCGACCATAGAGAAAGCTAAGCCATGTCATGTTACCTCCACCCAAAGGGGCTTTTCTCGCATCATTGTAAAATTATATCATATATAGTTAAATTATTCGAAGCATCACAGGAAGCTGCCACTACAGCCTGGGACTCCACACACTGCACACCACGACAGTGGTGGCTCCAGAATCTCCTACTGAAGCATCCTCTGCTCGCCACACCTACCATGGGGTTTTGTTGGGAATTATCCCCGTTGTAAAAACAGTAAGTAATTTCGCATCAGGAGATTGTATCCCACCTTTACAGCAGACACTCAGAGAGGCCATGGTGGCTCCCGACCCCCTTTGCACAGCTGACCCTTGGTAAAGATCCAGCTGGTGCCCTTACACTCAGGGAGCAAGTCTCCCCACAGGTGCCACAGAGGATCCCGGAACAGTGGCCTCTGTGCCGCCTCTGTCGTCTCCACCAGGACACACACCTGTCGGGCAGCTGCAGCGTCTCACCAGCCTTACACACGAGGGACCCTGACTCAGGACACGGTTCAGTGTCTAGTAACCGAGACCCCTTCCCCCTGTGCTGTGACCCAGTGCTGCTGCGGGTCCCTGTATGACCCTGTTCCAGCCAAGGTGATTGAAGCGTGATGATACTGACCTTTGTGTTTATAAGTAAAGAAAGACGGTAACAGGTAAAAGCTTAGGAAAATAGTGGTGATGACAACATTAGGAGGAGACTGAGCTTCCCGGTGAGAGGACTGTATTAGTCAGGGCTCTCTAGGGAAACAAAACAAAGGGGATATATACATATAGATAGCGAGGAATTTTATGTAAGCAATATATATATACTGAGAGAGAGAGATTAATATTGATTATAGAGCACGGAACTCCCAGGAGCTGATCTCTTCAGCCCGAAAGCTGGGAACGCTGCTGATGTAATTCAGTTTGTGTCCAAAGATTTGGGAACCAGGGGAGCCAGTGATGTCAATTCCAGTCTGAGGGCTGGAGAAGTTGAGGTGAAATGTCCCAGCTCGTACAGTGAGAAGAGAACACAGACGTGAAATCTCCTGCCTTTTCCTTTTGCTCTACACAGACCCTCAACAGATTGGGCGATGCCCACACACACTGGGGAGGGCAATGTATTTACTGAGTCCCCAGATTCAAATGCTCATCTCATCCAGGAACACCTGCCCGGACCCATCCAGAAATGATGCTTCATCTGAGTGCCCTGTGACCAGTCAAAGGGACACATAAATTTAACCATCTCAGTGACCATCCACGCTGATTTGACCCACAATGAGGTCCCAGCCAGGACAGGGCAGTTTCAGTGGTAAACCTGGGAAATTTCTGGCAATCAGGAGACTTGGTCATGGCCCAGTTCTGGTGCTTATGCTTGGGTCCACCCAGATGTTCAAACCAGGAGGTCGATGCTGACGATGCAGTATTATTCGGCCATAAGAAGGAATCAAGTACTCATATGTGCTTCAAGGGGAAAGAACATTGAAAACATTTTAAAGAATGAGAGAAGCCAGACACCAAGGTCCACATAGGGTATCATGGCATTTGTGTGAAAAATCTGGGACAGGCAGGAAGTACATTAATGTTTGGACGGCTGGAGTGACAGGGAAAGGGGATTGCCTGGTGACAGATGACGTGTTCCTTTTCCGGGGATGAAAATATCCTGGAAGACTGAGTGTTAGTGGATGTGCAAACTTGTGAATACATTAAACACCCCTGGATCCATCACCTAAAAATGATGTATGTGATGGATTGTGAAGCCTATGGTAGAAAGAATATGAAGGCTTGGTTACTGATAGATACAAATTACACTCAAATGATTCAGAAAATAAATGTTTTGTGTTCCTGAGTGTGTGCTGTGTGTGCATATGGATGTGTGTGCGTATAGACATACAAAGGCAGAGAGAGAATGAGAGACAACGGGATATGAGAAAGGCGAATCTTGCAAAATATTAAAAACTAGTGAATCTGGGAAAAGGTTCTGCAAGACTTCCTTATAGACCTTTAAATTTTTATTTAAGTTTTTAATTACTACAAAATAATAACAAAAACAAATGAAAGCCTCAGTTTAGGAGTGAAGGGATGAATGAGCTCAGAGGAGGTGTGAGTCCCATTTCTCCATGAACTGGGAGCACTGTGCACAGCGCTACTACTTGTATATGAGCTGCAGGAATAATCAGCCTCGTCCCCAGCCTGGAGCTCAGGGATGGTCAGGGAGGCCGTGTTCGCAGACTTGGAGCCAGAGAAGCGGTCAGGGATCCCTGAGGGCCGTTTATTCACCTCATAAATCAGGGTTTTGGAGGCCGTGCCTGGGCGCAGTTGGTACCAGCCACCAGCGTTATATTTCCCGATGTCATTGCTGGTTCCAGCAACAGGAGATGGTGACCGTCTGTCCCGGATTCCCGGACAATGAGGGAGGCTGAGTCAGGCCAGTCTGGGCCCAATACCCTGGAAAGGGGACAAACACACTCTGGTAAATCCCGTTCTGGGGCCCAGGTCACCTTGAGAACAAAGACACAAAGGATCAGCCAGATGTCCCTGGGGTCCCTTCCCTGGAGGCCTCACCTGTGCCCTGAGTGAGGAGGGTGACAAGGATCAGAGCCCAGGCCATGGTGGAGACACCCCAGACGCTGCCCTCTGAGCCCCCAACCCTGAGCCTGCTCCCCCAGACCTCTCTTATCCCCTCTCCCTCACAGAGGAGGGAGGGGCCTCCATGCAGATCAGCTTCCTGCACCTGATGGTCCTCACCCCTCTGCCCTGGCCCTGGACACTAGATGTTCTGCATCCTGGGGGGAGAATATAGCTCAGGGATTTAAACGTTTTGACACATAGATGACATGTATATACAGGAGTATGAATTCTTTGTAGCTGGTTTGCAGGGAGAGAAAAACCAGCTGAAGTCCCTCAGGAAATGAGCTCCTGGACCTTCAGGGTCTCTGCTGGGGCAGGACTGTGTCTCTGGTAACCATAGTGCAGGGGACATTCCGCAGCGCCCTCTGCTGGATGCCTATCTCCAAGGTCTCTCTGTTTGGGAAAGAGACAGGCCCACCAGGGGAAACACCTGCTGTTTGCTGGGTGGCTGTGGGGAGCCCCAGCTGCAGTCTTGTCCCATCCCCGCCCCCACCTCTTTGTTCTGAAGCATCTGCACATCGAATCCACGAGCAGGTCCTTGACCCCCAGCCCCCACCCCAGGTCCCAGCCTGGCCCTGGACCCTAGAGTCTCTGCGTTCCTGTACAGCAGGGCTCTTCTGAGAAGATGAAAACTCTGTGACACGTTGTCCTTAGTCAGGACACTGACCATTACAGGGCCCAGGAAATGGGGCCATCCTGGGATGTCCCTGTCACGCACTATTTGAGTCAAGATGCCGTTGGCCAATAATCCCGATAACCACTCTTTGGGTTTTGTGGGTGGAAGGTGAGGACAGGGGCCCGAGGGGCTGCAGTGACTTAGAGATTCCATCCCGTCTCCTCCTGGCACCACACAGGAGCTGGGGGTGTGCATCCCCCTCCCTCACCTGTACCGTCAGCAGGACGGGGCCCCTGCCCCCCGTCCCCTGCCTCTGCAGGGCTCGGAGGAAGAGCCCTGGGACCCCCCCCACTTGTTCCTCCTCCTCCTCCTCCCAGCTCAGCACCAGCCACCCTGTCCCTCCTCATCCCCTCCATGCCCCTGTCCTTTGTCCTGCAGCCTCATCAGGATGGAATTGTCACCTGCCTCCCCAGGCGACTCAGACCCACCCCTGCAGGGTCTCTAATCTTGTCTCAGCATGACCTTGTCTCAGGGACAGTGACCTTGAGGAGATCTCTGCCCAGGGCAGGGAAACCTACACGATAAATGACCACCCCCATAGCTACACTGATGGGAAATATGGGCCCATGAGGTGAAGCTGAATTCTCAAAAGCGTTCGAAAAAAGGAATAATGTAAGAAGGAGTTAGACCCCGCCAGGATGGAGGGAGCCCTAATGGAAATGAGGGAAGATGCCAGGGTTTAAGGGGCTGGGAGGAGGGGCTGGGTCAGAGTCGGCCTCAGGGCCCAGTCGCAGGGACCTCTCCTCAGGCAGGTCTTTCTGCCACATGGTGCAAGGGAGGATTGTCCTCTGTCCTCAGCGGGAGGTCCTCCCCCCAGAGCTGGTGTCTCGCTGAGGTCAGGCTCCTCTGTCTACAGAGACGCTGGACCCAGTGTGTTTTGTGTGTTTTCTAGACAGAGAATCAGGGTGGACTGACTGGTCTTTCCCAAGATTATCACTGTCTCAGTATCTGAAATGTCCAGTCCCTGATTATGAGGAAAGCTGACAGCTGGTATAATTTCCCTCTGCATCCCAGGGTTTATGCTCCTGCCTCTGGGTACAGGGCCCTGCGGGTGATGCAGATGGAGTACCCGGTCCCCACAGAGCAGACCCCCGCATCCTTCCCGGGTACAATGGGGTGGGGCTACCCAGGAGTGATGGTGCTGGGTGTGTGTGTGTGTGTGTGTGTGTGTAACTGAACAAGACCCTTATTCGGCCTTCCAGGGACAGGCCATCCCCAATATCGTCTGCTTTAGCTCTTCTCTGAAGTACCTGGATAACAGTATTTGATGCAAATTCCCTGAGTTGTTTTGCAGATGTGAAATCCCCGCAATGCCCACCAGATGGAAGAACTACTTGGTGACCATGAGCACATAGCCCCAGGCCCCCAGGAGCCTAAGGATGGATAATGTTAAGCCCTGGGACTCCACCGTGCTCCTTCACCATCAGCCAATCAGAGAACTGTGCACAAGCTGATCATGTACCCTGTGACCACCTCTCTCCTGGCCTTTAAAAACGCTTTGCTAAAACCCTCAAGGGTCTGGAATGTCGGCAGATGCCAGACAGGAGATGCCTAGGAAACCAGCCTCTGGTAAGAGCCTTGCTGGTCTGATGAGTCTCGCCGTGATCCAATTCTTCACACACATTGTCACCATTTGACGCTGGGGATGAAGCCCGTCCCTCGGAAAGGCGTCTGGGAAGATTCTCTGGTTTCCTCGGACTTGACCTCATCCACCATAGCCCTTTGCTGATTTTCCTTTGTCTCCTCTCACTGAAGGAAATCACAGCCATGAGGTTGACTCCCTACTGAGTCCCGAGCGTCTTCTCAGTGGGCCCAAAATGGGCGTTTGGGGGGAATTTTTATAATTTGAAAAAATTTTTATAATTTTTTCACTTGACCTAGAATTTTTTTTGACCAAGGAGGAATTTAGCAGGCTTCTACCTTTTTCAGTTCTGGAAATACCACGATTAAGAAGCCAATGACAGAGATCTGCACATATCAGACTCTTCTCATTGCTGCTTTGACTCCACTGGCCATGACTGTAGCCTTGCCCTTGGTAGGGGAGGGCCACCCCTTGACCCCGGCCACCCAGGATCCAGCTCCTCCCGTTGCCTTTAGGATTTGCAGCTGAGTGGCTGCGGTTCCCACTCTAAGTTCTGGCTTGGAGAAGAGCGAGCACAGAGCCATTCAAGGATGCTCCAATCTCATTACCTTTTGAATCCCTTTGTCTCCAGGCAGGTGTGGCTCCTCTAGATCGCTCACTAGAGGCCATCTTGGATTTTGCTTCCGCCAACCAACCCGCAAAGTGCTGAGGCTCTTTCTACCTCCCCGAGCTGCAGGGAACATGAAACGCAGAGTCTCTGTGGAGTGAGTCCAGATCACAAATCCAGCTGACCCAGCTTGATGTTTCTCCCACCACTGCCCCCCACCCTCGAATCCCTTCCCAACGTGTTCTGGGGATTTCTGTCTGTGTGAATTAGGAGAACCAAGCAGTTCTTGGAGTGCAGTGCCCCTCTCGAGGCTCACACTCTACTCTCACCTTAGGAGGCTGCTGGGACCCGAGTCTAATTGTGGGTCCAGAAGCAAAGAGGGGCAATGGGGGCGGGGGGTCCTGAGGAGAATCAGCACAGCCTCACGTGGCAGCTTCCTCAGGGCAGCCGTGACCTTTTCCTTGGGCAATGCAGGGTCAATCGCCCCAGACAGATGTGGAAAGACCTGTACAGCTGGGGGTGGGGAGGCGCCTTCCACAGGCAAAGAAGACACATGAGAATTGAGGGGCTCAATGTCCCCAGGTCCCTCAGGTCCTCCCACGCATCCCCACCCAAGCTGCAGGATCCGGTTCTTTCCCAACCACCTTCTTCACTACAAGGCTGGGACTCAACTCTGCTGGAATGTAGCCAATTGAAGGAGGAGGGTCTGGGTTGGATTTTCAGCTAGTTCAGTCCAGGTGCTGCACGAGATGAGGCTCTCCTCCAGTGCACTCCGGAAAGCTCGCATGTCACTTGTGCGGCCCTTGGGATGGGATCTTGAATCACTAAGCTCATCTTTTTCTCTCCCTACTCTGTCCAGCAACATTCCGAGCAGATACCGACGTCATGATATTCTGTAGGGTTCCCAGAACGTTCCAAAATATTATATACAGGGTCACTCAGCTCCTCGATTCTTACAAGTGGTTGCTTAGAAGAATCCAAGGCAGGGATTTTTCTCATTCCAATGAACAGTTCATGACATACACTAGCTGTGCTCTCTGTACTACTGGAAATAGCCATTAGCACCATTCAGTAGAACCAGATTAGACAGCCAATTCCAGAAACGTCAGAATCAATTGAGAAAAATCATCCTTAAAATTCTATTGTTCTCGAAGCACTCCAGGTACCAGAATCGGGATTAGTCACATGGCTGCAGAGAAACAGGAAAAAATATATATAATTTATTATAGGAATTGATTCACACCATAATGGAAGTTGAAGGTGTCTCGCAATCTAACAGCAAGCTGAGGAACCAGGAAAGCCAGTGATATAATTCAGTCTGAGTCCAGAGGCCTGTGAATCGGGGTGGAGGACGTAAGTCCTGGTCCGAGATTGAAAGCTGAAGCAGCAGCAGTGCCAATGTCCAGGGTCAGGAGAAGGTGATGCCTCTGATGACGAGGAGAGAGCAAACGTCCCCTTCCTCTCCCTTTTTGTTCTATTCAGGCCCTCAACTCAAGGACAGTGCCCACTGCACCACACCAGTGATCTTCTCTACTCAGTCTGTGGACTCAAATGCCAATATCCTCCTGAGACATCCTCACAGACACCAAGAAATAATGTTTTAACCGCAGTATGGGCATCTCTTATCTCAGGCAAATTGACACATAAAATTAACCATCACACTGCTGTGGAAGAGCTGGCAAGACTGGCACATCACACAGGATGAGGAAGTGGTTACCATCCCAAGACAATAACCCCAAGATCATATTTCCCACCACCTCCACTGTAGGCAGAGGGAGGAGCTCAGAGACCACTGACCTCTCACGGCCGAGCAGCATGAGGCTGGCAGCTCAGGGAGGAGAAGCATATTCAGAGCACTAGGGAGACTGTGGCTCAGGGACGTTTTGGTCTCACTTCCCCATGACCTTGGACCACTGTGCAAATTGCCACTACTTGTTTCTGAGCTACAGTAATAATCACCCTCGTCCCCAGCCTGGAGCCCAGAGATGGTCAGGGAGGCCGTGTTGCCAGACTTGGAGCCAGAGAAGCGATCAGGGATCCCTGAAGGCCGTTTATTGACCTGATAAATCAAGGTTTTGGGGGCCGTTCCTGGGAGCAGTTGGTACCAGCCGACAGCGTTATATTTCCCTATGTCACTGCTGGTTCCAGCACAAGAGATGGTGACTGTCTGTCCCAGATTCCCGGACACTGAGGGAGGCTGAGTCAGGCCAGACTGCGCCCAGGACCCTGGAAAGTGGAGAAACACACTCTGGTCAGTTCAGTGCTGGGGCCCAGGTCACTGTGAGTACAAAGACACAAAGGATCAGCCAGATGTCCACGAGGTCCCTTCCATGGAGGCCTCACCTGTGTCCTGAATGAGGAGGGTAACAAGGAGCAGAGCCCAGGCCATGGTGGAGACGCCCCAGACGCTGCCTTCTCAGCCCCCAGCCCTGGTTCTGTTCCCCCAAACCTCTCTTATCCCTGGCCCCCAGAGGAGGGAGGGGCCTCCAAGCAAATGTGCTTCCTGCACCTGCCCCTCCTCCCCCTCTCTGCTCACCCCCTCTGACATGGTTTGTTCCAGATTCTTCTGCATCCCTGGACAGCAGAGATTATTGGAGACTTAACTCCTTCACATGGTGTGTGAGGACAGAACGAGTCCATGACAGGATGTGGGAAAGGAATCCAGCTGGGATTTCCTGTCTCTCCTGGAGTAAGAGTCATGGTGCTTCTTGAGGGAGGAATCCCAGAAGGTCCTCTCTGTGCTCTTTGGACAAATGAGAGGCCCTGAGCCCAGGCGGCTGAGAAATCCAACTGCCCTGCTTTCTGAGAGTTAAAGGCAGAGCTGCGTACCAGTATCCCCTCAACTACATCTGATTTAAAAATATTTATTGAAGGGCTTCCCTGGTGGCGCAGTGGTTGAGTCTCCCTGCTGATGCAGGGGACACGGGTTCGTGCCCCGGTCTGGGAGGATCCCACATGCCGCGGAGCAGCTGGGCCCGTGAGCCATGGCCGCTGAGCCTGCGCGTCCGGACCCTGTGCACCGCAATGAGAGAGGCCACAACAGTGAGAGGCCTGCGTACCGCAAACAAACAAAAAAAACAAACAAAAAAATTTATTGAGGGGACTTCCGTGGCTGTCCAGTGGTTAAGGCTCCACACTTCCACTGCAGGCGGTGTGGGTTTGATCAATGATCGGAGCACTAAGGGGCTGCATGTCGTGTGGTACAACTAAAGAATTTTTAAAAATTAAAAAAAAGAGAAAGAAAAAAATTCTATTGAAGTATAGTTGGATTACAATGTTGTGTGAATGTCTGCTGTACAGCAAAGTGACTCATTCATTTATATATACATTCTCTTTCTTATTCTTTTCCATTAGGGTTTGTCATAGGATATTGAAAACTGTTCCCTGTACTGTACCGTAGAACCTTGTTGTCTATCCATCCTATATATAGTAGTTTGTATCTGCTGGTCCCAAACTCCCAGTCCATCCCTCCCCCACCCCCAACTCCCTCTCTTCCCCCTCAGTTGGGAGGGTCCTCAGATTCCCCTCCAGCCTCTGTCTCCACAGTGCTCTGAGTCTGCGGCCCAAGCCTGAGCCCTGGGCCACTTAGTAGCACTTTTGAAGATAATTTCTTGGGGCACAAATGCTTTGGGACTAAGAGGGGTTACTCAGGAAGCAGCTCTTGAAACTTCATACAGGACAGTATAAGCCACAGGTACCTTCCCCAAATCCTGGCCCTTGGTGCCCCCTGGTGGCCTCAGATGGTGCCAACCAAGGCCCTGGAACCTGAGGGACAGAAAACAACCCGGTCCCCAGACTGGCTGATGTGCAGCTCCTTGTAGGACGTTTCCAAAGAGCAGGTCCAAGTTTGTGTAAATGAACTGACATGGAAATCACAGTTCACAAAAAGCTGGATGGAATTAAGCACCTGGACTCAACCGGGCAGAGAGTCTGATTAAACCAAAATGTCAACATAGGATTTAAAGGCCTATAGTTTCACCACATAATATTGGCCACATCAGGATAGACTGAAATCACTTGGCATATGGAAAACCAGAACATCTCAACTGTATGGAAGGGAAAGTTAACAGAGCGCGTCTCACAGATCTGCTGGAATTATGTCACAAAGATATTCATCCAGTTTGTTAAAAATGATGCAAGAAATAAGGACAGAACCTACTGAAGTCAATAGAGAGATACAGAGTATCAGCCAATATATGGGAGAAAAATCTAAAAAAGAGTGAGGTGTGTATATGTATAACTGATTCAATTTGCTGGACAACAGAAACTAACACAACAGTGTAAATCTACTATATTCCAATAAAACTTTTTTAAAAAAGAAAGTCTCAGCTAAGCAATAGAAGGTGGAAAAAAACCACAGTGAATCTACTACAGAGAAAATTCCAGCAGATGGGATTAACGACAGGCAGAGCACTGGATAATGAAAGATTTCTGACTTGAAGTCATGCAATGGAAACAGTCCCTTGTTCAACATCAGGGGGGAATATGAATTTAAAAGAATGAAGTAGTATCCACAAATTATGGAACTTCAATTGACCTAATACACAAATGATTGGAGTTCCCAAAGGAGAGGAGACAGAGAGACACAGAGAATCCCTCACATCCAGAATCTTGACAAGCCTCAGGGTGTAGAAATGTGAGGGCAACCACACCAAGTTTCATTGTAATGAAATCTTGAGCTGTGGACAATTTTGAGACGCCTCTTCAGGTTGATTGACTATTGGTATGATAGGAAAATGTCAGCTAAAGAACTGGTTCCCGGACTTCCCTGGTGGTCCAGTGTTTAAGACTCAGTGTTTCCAATGCAGGGGGCACGGTTTCCATCCTTTTTCGGGGAGCTAAGATCCCACATGCCGCTTGGTGGGGTCAAAAAAAAAAAGAAACCCCAGGTCCCTGCAGATTCTACCACAATGTTTCCTCCTCTCTCTCCCTCTCCCCAACCTCACAACGCAAACGCGTGTCCCAGAGTTCTTCACTCTGGTCATTGTGGGTGCGTGGAGCAAATGCACAACTATGATTGTTTCTTTTAAACCCAAGGCAAACAATACTGATAGTCAGAGTCATATATCAGAGTTTAGGAAGAGTCCAAAGAACATAAGAGTACAGAAAAGCACAAATATGGAAGCCAAGATGCATGTCGACAAGTGTTTACTGACTTTTTCCTGAGAAAGGCCAGTCCCAGGTCTGCAGTGGTGCTAAGCAGACCTGTCATTCCTTAGGTCGTGATGGGTGGTGAGTATGGTCGTGATGAGCTGAGGTAAGAATTATAATGAGTGTGAGTCCTTACAGATGCAGGTAGATCTACAGATTCTCTCTCCTTTTAGTCGTGAGGCTGGTAGACCACTGCCCACTAACCCCACTGACAGATTTGCTCTAGGGGGAGGGTGAACAACATGTCCTGGATAAGGGGGCACGGCAGAGCTGACTCTGTGGGGGTCAGGAGGAGAAGTCTGTGTGCCTCCAGAGTTTTGTAGCCTCTGCCCACCTCTCTGGAATGGCCATCTCCCATGGAGGCCTTTCTCCTATGGGCAACCAGCAGAAATATTCACCTACAAGGAAGCTGACATCATCCAGGTGCTGACATACCTGACACCATCCTGTAAAGTTGGAGGCGTGTTGCCCGGATTCTGTTTTGTACTGTATGGATGGCTAGGATTGCTTGACATGAACAATTTTCTAGGGTCTTGATCAACCAGGAACAATCTCTCTCGCTTCCTCCCAGTGAAGTGATCTCAGACAACTCCTGGGGTCCACGTCCCGCTGAATAGCAGGAAACGTGGGACAGCTGATACCCTGACAATATTCCCCTTAGAAATCCAGGACCACCCACATCCCACAAGGCCAGATGCCTGACTCTAGGCTTCCTTGTCTTTCCTCTGGGACCCTGTCTGCCGTCTTCAGGATGGGCTCCAGGAAATCCAGGGAAGCCCCGCCCAGGACCAAGCTGAGCCTCTGTTAGGGTCCATGTCTCTTGGGGCCTCACCTGTAGACACACTACCCTTTCCTCACTCCGCGGGTTGGATGCTTGTACCCACTGTTTCAAACTATGTTATTTGGGGGATGCATATCGAGGAAGGCTGGGGCAGGAATGTAAAGAAAAGCCATGGAATGATTAACCCTGGAGTCAGCAAACCAGCTAATCGGGGAGTGGGGTAGACAGATGTGCTTTGGGGGGTAGATTTCGTCTGGGGTTATGTGGTTTCTGTTTATTATTCCTCCTTAAATTGTGAGTGTGCATTTCACACATTCTTCTTCAGGAATGCTGCATTTCATAATCAAAGGAATTGTGCAAAATACACTGAAAGAGACATAACTACTTTTCCTCTCCTTAGCTACATAGACCAGGACTCAGACATGGAGGAAATTTTCACGAAAAACTGCAAGTGTAAGATGCAAACCTGCCCTTGAAGCCTTGCAGATGGTAGAAACAGGCACCTGGAACTTTTGAACAAAGTGGAAAGAAAAAGAGAGTCATTGTCGGGAAAAAGACTGTCTCAGGCTGTTTGATGCAGCTGAGACCGTGCCCCCTCCCTGCCCATCCAGCTCATCCAGGACACATGCAAACAGCACATAGAGTGAAGGGGAGATGCCCCCACCCGGGATCCTTAGGAGGCTCTGAGAAGGAGAGAAGATGAAGCCTTGACTGCCTCCTGAAGACGTCCCTGAGGGGAATGTCGTGTTTTCATTTCATCTTGGGAAGTGAGGTGAACCTAGACTTTTCATTCCCTAGGCCCCGAAAGGATCACTCTGTGATGGGTTGTGACAGGAGAGAGAAAAAATGAATGTGAATCTGTGAATTGATTACTTGATCCATCAGATGAAGTACATCCTTATAATGCAGTATTATTCGTCTGTAAGAAGGGGGAAGTAGTGAATATGCTTCCACAGGAATGAGCCTGGAAACATTAGGCTATGTGGGGGGATCCTGGCACAAAGGTCCGAGGGGGACAGGGAGTGACTGCAGGTGGATGAGGTGTGTCTTGAGGGGCAGGAAGCATCTGGACTCTGGAGTGATCATGGATGGACTAACTTGTCAATACATTAAAAACCCTGATTCTACACCTTAAATGCTGACTGTGATTTCATGTGAACTCTGTCTAAACGAAACGTATTAAGTCTTAGATGCTGATGGATGAAACCTATTCCCAGTGGTTCAGAAAATGAATGTTTTGTTTACATGTGTGGGTGTGTTGAGTATGTATATTTATGGATGTTCATCTATGGATACACATCCAAATACATACATACACACACACACACACACACACACATACATATATATAGGCAGAGAGAGAAAATGAGAGATAAGCTGATATAATGAAAAGCGAAGATGGCAATAGTGAAAAATGATGGATCTGGGAAAAAGGTATGAAGCAGTTCTTTATGAAATCTTCAAATTCATTTAAGTTTGTAATTATTGGCAAATAAAATAATAACAAACAAGCAACAACTGAAAGCCTGTATTTAAGAGTGAAGGGGCTGGAGGGAGCTAAAGGGAGGTTTTGGTCTCACTTCCCCATGACCTTGGACCACGGTGCACAGTGTAACCACCTCCAGCTGAGCTACAGTAATAAACGGCCTCGTCCTCAGCCTGGAGCCCAGAGATGGTCAGGGAGGCCGTGTTGCCAGACTTGGAGCCAGAGAAGCGATCAGGGATTCCTGAGGGCCGTGTATTGACATTATAAATCAGGGTTTTGGGGGCCATGCCTGGGAGCTGTTGGTACCAGCCGACAGCGTTATAACCCCCGATGTCACTGCTGGTTCCAGCACAGGAGATGGTGACCGTCTGTCCCAGATTCCCGGACACTGAGGGAGGCTGAGTCAGGCCAGACTGGGCCCAGGACCCTGGAAAGAGGAGAAACACACTCTAGTCAGTTCTGTCACCTAGTGGACAAAGACGCAAAGGATCAGTCAGATGTCCCTCGGGTCCCTTCCCTGGAGGCCTCACCTGTGTCCTGAGTGAGGAGGGTGACAAGGAGCAGAGCCCAGGCCATGGTGGAGATGCCCCAGACGCTGCCTTCTGAGACCCCAGCCCTGGGCCTGCTCCCCCAAACCTCTCTTATCCCCTCCCCACCGAGGAGGGAGGGGCCTCCATGCAAATCTGCTCCCTGCACTGCCTGTCCTCACCACCTCTGCTCTAGCCCTTGAGTCTGGTAACGTCTGCCTCTCTGGACAGCAGAGTTGCCTGAGAAATTAAAACAGGTTATCATGTATTGTCTGATTCAGGACAGACTGAGTAGGTGACAGAGGCCGGGACCCGGAGCCCAGCTGGCTGTGTCCTCTCCTCCTGTGGGGGATCATGGTGGATGCAGAGGGATCCTAAGACTCCCCTCCTTTTGCAAGGAGGAGGGGAGCAGGGCATCTATGCTGGGGAGGAGAGGACATCCCGTGACCCCTCTTCCAGGCACTCAGGGAGAGCCGGAGACCCTCTCCTTGTCCCTCATGCCCTCCCCAGTCCCCTAGGCTCAGGTGCTCAGGCATCACTCTCTCTTCGCTGCTCTGTGGTGGTGTGAGATGGGAGGTGCTCCCTGGCATGTCCACTGCAGGAATTATGGGATATGGTAGGTACTGGACACCCCTCCCTCGTGACGTCCTTAGGCCTGGCTCAGGAGCAGCTGCTGAGATTGTGGACAGGACAGAATGACAACACAGACAACCTCCCCCAAGTCCGGGCCCTGCTGCCCCCCAGTGGCCTCAGTGGTGAGAGCTGAGCCCAGGGAGACAGCCGAGTTGGGCTGGACACCCAGGTCTCCCCCTCCCCAGCTCAGTGCTAGGCCCCCATCCCTGCAGACAAGCCTCACCTTCCCTCGACTTCCTCCAGAATGAAGTACGTCACCTGCAAAATCAGGAGGCCCAGATGCCCCCCTCGGGGTCACCTTGCTCGTCCCAGGAGGGCCTTGTCACAGGGTTGGTGATGGGGGATGGAAGTGGGCTCAGGACAGAGAACCTGAGATATAAGTTAATCCTATCTCGTTAAGGATGCTGAGTAGAGAAACAGGCCCCCGAGAAATGCCTGAATCCTCAAATATAGAAAAAAGGATAATGTGAGACACAGAGAGAGCTCTGTCCAGACAGAGAATGACCCAGGGAATAAAGGGGCAGATTCCGGGGCTGAGGCTCTGGAGGAGGGACCGGGTCAGGAGGGGCCTGGGGGTCCAGCTCTGGGTCCTATCCTTGGGGGTGGGGGTCATGGGGACATAGAATTTCCCTGTCTTCCCCTTTGTGCCTTTGAGACGCCCTCACCTCAGAGCCTGGCACCTTCCTGAGGTCAAGGCTCTTCATGACAGACACACTATCCCAAGGGTGTTTTTCCAGAAAGAGCTGAGTTTGCAGTAAATATTACATTCAGGATGACACGTCCTTTCTGGATGGAAATGGACATGACCCCTCAGGCAATGGACTAGGAGTTTATGAAACACAGATACTTTGATGAAGGTTTTCAGTGCCACTGTTCATATCACACGACCACATTCCATGAGCTAAGGGGGTGAGGCCCTGGCCAAGCTTGGGGTGGGTGAAGGGGAGCCTCTGGGGGCGGGAAAGGAAACGTGTGCGAGGAGGTGTTAGCCCTGGATTTGAGACAATTGTTGGCGTGTGTTTCACAGAGGTATGTGCTGTACTATGTAGACATTCACTTAACGATGTCTTTTTTTGAGATTGTAATGAAGCGGGGACTGGTTCAGGACCTTCTCACAAGTCAATCAGTCAGGTTTCTGACACCAGGTCAGAACCCAGCGGTTTGGATCTTTATATCTGGGGACTGCTGTGGACAGGCCTCCTGTGATCACTCCAGGTGTCCAGTGCTTCCTGCAAGAAGCAAACCCCGCGGTCACGGGAGCTGTCTTGCCTCTGCTGCACGTTTGTTCATACAAGCAGCAACTCAGGGCCCCTCATGATTCGGGCGTCAAGGTTGAATTAAAAATTCCTGAGATGTTTGCGCCCACTCAATAAGACATGACGGAAATATAATAAGATTGACTGCCACTAAAGGAGGGAAATTACTACTAACACATAATAGGAGGAATAGGCAATAAAGTAAAAGCATATACCTATTAAGAATCACTAAAACCAATTACTGGATTCTTACCTTTTTGGAAAAATTAAACATGGGATTCATTAAATACTAACAGTTTAAGAAAAGAAAGATAACATATCCCGAAAAGTTTAATGACACCTGACCCAGAAATTCAATGGACGCATAAAGGTAACAGCCCAGCGACGCTGATCCCTCGTTGCGGTGAATAATAACAACAGTGGCAGATATCCCGACCATAGAGAAAGCTAAGCCATGTCATGTTACCTCCACCCAAAGGGGCTTTTCTCGCATCATTGTAAAATTATATCATATATAGTTAAATTATTCGAAGCATCACAGGAAGCTGCCACTACAGCCTGGGACTCCACACACTGCACACCACGACAGTGGTGGCTCCAGAATCTCCTACTGAAGCATCCTCTGCTCGCCACACCTACCATGGGGTTTTGTTGGGAATTATCCCCGTTGTAAAAACAGTAAGTAATTTCGCATCAGGAGATTGTATCCCACCTTTACAGCAGACACTCAGAGAGGCCATGGTGGCTCCCGACCCCCTTTGCACAGCTGACCCTTGGTAAAGATCCAGCTGGTGCCCTTACACTCAGGGAGCAAGTCTCCCCACAGGTGCCACAGAGGATCCCGGAACAGTGGCCTCTGTGCCGCCTCTGTCGTCTCCACCAGGACACACACCTGTCGGGCAGCTGCAGCGTCTCACCAGCCTTACACACGAGGGACCCTGACTCAGGACACGGTTCAGTGTCTAGTAACCGAGACCCCTTCCCCCTGTGCTGTGACCCAGTGCTGCTGCGGGTCCCTGTATGACCCTGTTCCAGCCAAGGTGATTGAAGCGTGATGATACTGACCTTTGTGTTTATAAGTAAAGAAAGACGGTAACAGGTAAAAGCTTAGGAAAATAGTGGTGATGACAACATTAGGAGGAGACTGAGCTTCCCGGTGAGAGGACTGTATTAGTCAGGGCTCTCTAGGGAAACAAAACAAAGGGGATATATACATATAGATAGCGAGGAATTTTATGTAAGCAATATATATATACTGAGAGAGAGAGATTAATATTGATTATAGAGCACGGAACTCCCAGGAGCTGATCTCTTCAGCCCGAAAGCTGGGAACGCTGCTGATGTAATTCAGTTTGTGTCCAAAGATTTGGGAACCAGGGGAGCCAGTGATGTCAATTCCAGTCTGAGGGCTGGAGAAGTTGAGGTGAAATGTCCCAGCTCGTACAGTGAGAAGAGAACACAGACGTGAAATCTCCTGCCTTTTCCTTTTGCTCTACACAGACCCTCAACAGATTGGGCGATGCCCACACACACTGGGGAGGGCAATGTATTTACTGAGTCCCCAGATTCAAATGCTCATCTCATCCAGGAACACCTGCCCGGACCCATCCAGAAATGATGCTTCATCTGAGTGCCCTGTGACCAGTCAAAGGGACACATAAATTTAACCATCTCAGTGACCATCCACGCTGATTTGACCCACAATGAGGTCCCAGCCAGGACAGGGCAGTTTCAGTGGTAAACCTGGGAAATTTCTGGCAATCAGGAGACTTGGTCATGGCCCAGTTCTGGTGCTTATGCTTGGGTCCACCCAGATGTTCAAACCAGGAGGTCGATGCTGACGATGCAGTATTATTCGGCCATAAGAAGGAATCAAGTACTCATATGTGCTTCAAGGGGAAAGAACATTGAAAACATTTTAAAGAATGAGAGAAGCCAGACACCAAGGTCCACATAGGGTATCATGGCATTTGTGTGAAAAATCTGGGACAGGCAGGAAGTACATTAATGTTTGGACGGCTGGAGTGACAGGGAAAGGGGATTGCCTGGTGACAGATGAGATGTTCCTTTTCCGGGGATGAAAATATCCTGGAAGACTGAGTGTTAGTGGATGTGCAAACTTGTGAATACATTAAACACCACTGGATCCATCACCTTAAAATGATGTATGTGATGGATTGTGAAGCCTATGGTAGAAAGAATATGAAGGCTTGGTTACTGATAGATACAAATTACACTCAAATGATTCAGAAAATAAATGTTTTGTGTTCCTGAGTGTGTGCTGTGTGTGCATATGGATGTGTGTGCGTATAGACATACAAAGGCAGAGAGAGAATGAGAGACAACGGGATATGAGAAAGGCGAATCTTGCAAAATATTAAAAACTAGTGAATCTGGGAAAAGGTTCTGCAAGACTTCCTTATAGACCTTTAAATTTTTATTTAAGTTTTTAATTACTACAAAATAATAACAAAAACAAATGAAAGCCTCAGTTTAGGAATGAAGGGATGAATGAGCTCAGAGGACGTGTGAGTCCCATTTCTCCATGAACTGGGAGCACTGTGCACAGCGCTACTACTTGTATATGAGCTGCAGGAATAATCAGCCTCGTCCCCAGCCTGGAGCTCAGGGATGGTCAGGGAGGCCGTGTTCGCAGACTTGGAGCCAGGGAAGCGGTCAGGGATCCCCGAGGGCCGTTTATTCACCTCATAAATCAGGGTTTTGGAGGCCGTGCCTGGGCGCAGTTGGTACCAGCCACCAGCGTTATATTTCCCGATGTCATTGCTGGTTCCAGCAACAGGAGATGGTGACCGTCTGTCCCGGATTCCCGGACAATGAGGGAGGCTGAGTCAGGCCAGTCTGGGCCCAATACCCTGGAAAGGGGACAAACACACTCTGGTAAATCCCGTTCTGGGGCCCAGGTCACCTTGAGAACAAAGACACAAAGGATCAGCCAGATGTCCCTGGGGTCCCTTCCCTGGAGGACTCACCTCTGCCCTAAGTGAGGAGGGTGACAAGGATCAGAGCCCAGGCCATGGTGGAGACACCCCAGACGCTGCCCTCTGAGCCCCCAACCCTGAGCCTGCTCCCCCAGACCTCTCTTATCCCCTCTCCCTCACAGAGGAGGGAGGGGCCTCCATGCAGATCAGCTTCCTGCACCTGATGGTCCTCACCCCTCTGCCCTGGCCCTGGACACTAGATGTTCTGCATCCTGGGGGGAGAATATAGCTCAGGGATTTAAACGTTTTGACACATAGATGACATGTATATACAGGAGCATGAATTCTTTGTAGCTGGTTTGCAGGGAGAGAAAAACCAGCTGCAGTCCCTCAGGAAATGAGCTCCTGGACCTTCAGGGTCTCTGCTGGGGCAGGACTGTGTCTCTGGTAACCATAGTGCAGGGGACATTCCGCAGCGCCCTCTGCTGGATGCCTATCTCCAAGGTCTCTCTGTTTGGGAAAGAGACAGGCCCACCAGGGGAAACACCTGCTGTTTGCTGGGTGGCTGTGGGGAGCCCCAGCTGCAGTCTTGTCCCATCCCCGCCCCCACCTCTTTGTTCTGAAGCATCTGCACATCGAATCCACGAGCAGGTCCTTGACCCCCAGCCCCCACCCCAGGTCCCAGCCTGGCCCTGGACCCTAGAGTCTCTGCGTCCCTGTACAGCAGGGCTCTTCTGAGAAGATGAAAACTCTGTGACACGTTGTCCTTAGTCAGGACACTGACCATTACAGGTCCCAGGAAATGGGGCCATCCTGGGATGTCCCTGTCACGCACTATTTGAGTCAAGATGCCGTTGGCCAATAATCCCGATAACCACTCTTTGGGTTTTGTGGGTGGAAGGTGAGGACAGGGGCCCGAGGGGCTGCAGTGACTTAGAGATTCCATCCTGTCTCCTCCTGGCACCACACAGGAGCTGGGGGTGTGCATCCCCCTCCCTCACCTGTACCGTCAGCAGGACGGGGCCCCTGCCCCCCGTCCCCTGCCTCTGCAGGGCTCGGAGGAAGAGCCCTGGAACCCCCCCCACTTGTTCCTCCTCCTCCTCCTCCCAGCTCAGCACCAGCCACCCTGTCCCTCCTCATCCCCTCCATGCCCCTGTCCTTTGTCCTGCAGCCTCATCAGGATGGAATTGTCACCTGCCTCCCCAGGTGACTCAGACCCACCCCTGCAGGGTCTCTAATCTTGTCTCAGCATGACCTTGTCTCAGGGACAGTGACCTTGAGGAGATCTCTGCCCAGGGCAGGGAAACCTACACGATAAATGACCACCCCCATAGCTACACTGATGGGAAATATGGGCCCATGAGGTGAAGCTGAATTCTCAAAAGCGTTCGAAAAAAGGAATAATGTAAGAAGGAGTTAGAGCCTGCCAGGATGGAGGGAGCCCTAATGGAAATGAGGGAAGATGCCAGGGTTTAAGGGGCTGGGAGGAGGGGCTGTGTCAGAGTCGGCCTCAGGGCCCAGTCGCAGGGACCTCTCCTCAGGCAGGTCTTTCTGCCACATGGTGCAAGGGAGGATTGTCCTCTGTCCTCAGCGGGAGGTCCTCCCCCCAGAGCTGGTGTCTCGCTGAGGTCAGGCTCCTCTGTCTACAGAGACGCTGGACCCAGTGTGTTTTGTGTGTTTTCTAGACAGAGAATCAGGGTGGACTGACTGGTCTTTCCCAAGATTATCACTGTCTCAGTATCTGAAATGTCCAGTCCCTGATTATGAGGAAAGCTGACAGCTGGTATAATTTCCCTCTGCATCCCAGGGTTTATGCTCCTGCCTCTGGGTACAGGGCCCCGCGGGTGATGCAGATGGAGTACCCGGTCCCCACAGAGCAGACCCCCGCATCCTTCCCGGGTACAATGGGGCGGGGGGACCCAGGAGTGATGGTGCTGGGTGTGTGTGTGTGTGTGTGTGTGTGTGTGTAACCGAACAAGACCCCTATGGAGCCTTCCAGGGACAGGCCATCCCCAATATCCTCTGCTTTAGCTCTTCTCTGAAGCACCTGGATAACAGTATTTGATGCAAATTCCCTGAGTTGTTTTGCAGATGTGAAATCCCCGCAATGCCCACCAGATGGAAGAACTACTTGGTGACCATGAGCACATAGCCCCAGGCCCCCAGGAGCCTAAGGATGGATAATGTTAAGCCCTGGGACTCCACCGTGCTCCTTCACCATCAGCCAATCAGAGAACTGTGCACAAGCTGATCATGTACCCTGTGACCACCTCTCTCCTGGCCTTTAAAAACGCTTTGCTAAAACCCTCAAGGGTCTGGAATGTCGGCAGATGCCAGACAGGAGATGCCTAGGAAACCAGCCTCTGGTAAGAGCCTTGCTGGTCTGATGAGTCTCGCCGTGATCCAATTCTTCACACACATTGTCACCATTTGACGCTGGGGATGAAGCCCGTCCCTCGGAAAGGCGTCTGGGAAGATTCTCTGGTTTCCTCGGACTTGACCTCATCCACCATAGCCCTTTGCTGATTTTCCTTTGTCTCCTCTCACTGAAGGAAATCACAGCCATGAGGTTGACTCCCTACTGAGTCCCGAGCGTCTTCTCAGTGGGCCCAAAATGGGCGTTTGGGGGGAATTTTTATAATTTGAAAAAATTTTTATAATTTTTTCACTTGACCTAGAATTTTTTTTGACCAAGGAGGAATTTAGCAGGCTTCTACCTTTTTCAGTTCTGGAAATACCACGATTAAGAAGCCAATGACAGAGATCTGCACATATCAGACTCTTCTCATTGCTGCTTTGACTCCACTGGCCATGACTGTAGCCTTGCCCTTGGTAGGGGAGGGCCACCCCTTGACCCCGGCCACCCAGGATCCAGCTCCTCCCGTTGCCTTTAGGATTTGCAGCTGAGTGGCTGCGGTTCCCACTCTAAGTTCTGGCTTGGAGAAGAGCGAGCACAGAGCCATTCAAGGATGCTCCAATCTCATTACCTTTTGAATCCCTTTGTCTCCAGGCAGGTGTGGCTCCTCTAGATCGCTCACTAGAGGCCATCTTGGATTTTGCTTCCGCCAACCAACCCGCAAAGTGCTGAGGCTCTTTCTACCTCCCCGAGCTGCAGGGAACATGAAACGCAGAGTCTCTGTGGAGTGAGTCCAGATCACAAATCCAGCTGACCCAGCTTGATGTTTCTCCCACCACTGCCCCCCACCCTCGAATCCCTTCCCAACGTGTTCTGGGGATTTCTGTCTGTGTGAATTAGGAGAACCAAGCAGTTCTTGGAGTGCAGTGCCCCTCTCGAGGCTCACACTCTACTCTCACCTTAGGAGGCTGCTGGGACCCGAGTCTAATTGTGGGTCCAGAAGCAAAGAGGGGCAATGGGGGCGGGGGGTCCTGAGGAGAATCAGCACAGCCTCACGTGGCAGCTTCCTCAGGGCAGCCGTGACCTTTTCCTTGGGCAATGCAGGGTCAATCGCCCCAGACAGATGTGGAAAGACCTGTACAGCTGGGGGTGGGGAGGCGCCTTCCACAGGCAAAGAAGACACATGAGAATTGAGGGGCTCAATGTCCCCAGGTCCCTCAGGTCCTCCCACGCATCCCCACCCAAGCTGCAGGATCCGGTTCTTTCCCAACCACCTTCTTCACTACAAGGCTGGGACTCAACTCTGCTGGAATGTAGCCAATTGAAGGAGGAGGGTCTGGGTTGGATTTTCAGCTAGTTCAGTCCAGGTGCTGCACGAGATGAGGCTCTCCTCCAGTGCACTCCGGAAAGCTCGCATGTCACTTGTGCGGCCCTTGGGATGGGATCTTGAATCACTAAGCTCATCTTTTTCTCTCCCTACTCTGTCCAGCAACATTCCGAGCAGATACCGACGTCATGATATTCTGTAGGGTTCCCAGAACGTTCCAAAATATTATATACAGGGTCACTCAGCTCCTCGATTCTTACAAGTGGTTGCTTAGAAGAATCCAAGGCAGGGATTTTTCTCATTCCAATGAACAGTTCATGACATACACTAGCTGTGCTCTCTGTACTACTGGAAATAGCCATTAGCACCATTCAGTAGAACCAGATTAGACAGCCAATTCCAGAAACGTCAGAATCAATTGAGAAAAATCATCCTTAAAATTCTATTGTTCTCGAAGCACTCCAGGTACCAGAATCGGGATTAGTCACATGGCTGCAGAGAAACAGGAAAAAATATATATAATTTATTATAGGAATTGATTCACACCATAATGGAAGTTGAAGGTGTCTCGCAATCTAACAGCAAGCTGAGGAACCAGGAAAGCCAGTGATATAATTCAGTCTGAGTCCAGAGGCCTGTGAATCGGGGTGGAGGACGTAAGTCCTGGTCCGAGATTGAAAGCTGAAGCAGCAGCAGTGCCAATGTCCAGGGTCAGGAGAAGGTGATGCCTCTGATGACGAGGAGAGAGCAAACGTCCCCTTCCTCTCCCTTTTTGTTCTATTCAGGCCCTCAACTCAAGGACAGTGCCCACTGCACCACACCAGTGATCTTCTCTACTCAGTCTGTGGACTCAAATGCCAATATCCTCCTGAGACATCCTCACAGACACCAAAAAATAATGTTTTAACCGCAGTATGGGCATCTCTTATCTCAGGCAAATTGACACATAAAATTAACCATCACACTGCTGTGGAAGAGCTGGCAAGACTGGCACATCACACAGGATGAGGAAGTGGTTACCATCCCAAGACAATAACCCCAAGATCATATTTCCCACCACCTCCACTGTAGGCAGAGGGAGGAGCTCAGAGACCACTGACCTCTCACGGCCGAGCAGCATGAGGCTGGCAGCTCAGGGAGGAGAAGCATATTCAGAGCACTAGGGAGACTGTGGCTCAGGGACGTTTTGGTCTCACTTCCCCATGACCTTGGACCACTGTGCAAATTGCCACTACTTGTTTCTGAGCTACAGTAATAATCACCCTCGTCCCCAGCCTGGAGCCCAGAGATGGTCAGGGAGGCCGTGTTGCCAGACTTGGAGCCAGAGAAGCGATCAGGGATCCCTGAAGGCCGTTTATTGACCTGATAAATCAAGGTTTTGGGGGCCGTTCCTGGGAGCAGTTGGTACCAGCCGACAGCGTTATATTTCCCTATGTCACTGCTGGTTCCAGCACAAGAGATGGTGACTGTCTGTCCCAGATTCCCGGACACTGAGGGAGGCTGAGTCAGGCCAGACTGCGCCCAGGACCCTGGAAAGTGGAGAAACACACTCTGGTCAGTTCAGTGCTGGGGCCCAGGTCACTGTGAGTACAAAGACACAAAGGATCAGCCAGATGTCCACGAGGTCCCTTCCATGGAGGCCTCACCTGTGTCCTGAATGAGGAGGGTAACAAGGAGCAGAGCCCAGGCCATGGTGGAGACGCCCCAGACGCTGCCTTCTCAGCCCCCAGCCCTGGTTCTGTTCCCCCAAACCTCTCTTATCCCTGGCCCCCAGAGGAGGGAGGGGCCTCCAAGCAAATGTGCTTCCTGCACCTGCCCCTCCTCCCCCTCTCTGCTCACCCCCTCTGACATGGTTTGTTCCAGATTCTTCTGCATCCCTGGACAGCAGAGATTATTGGAGACTTAACTCCTTCACATGGTGTGTGAGGACAGAACGAGTCCATGACAGGATGTGGGAAAGGAATCCAGCTGGGATTTCCTGTCTCTCCTGGAGTAAGAGTCATGGTGCTTCTTGAGGGAGGAATCCCAGAAGGTCCTCTCTGTGCTCTTTGGACAAATGAGAGGCCCTGAGCCCAGGCGGCTGAGAAATCCAACTGCCCTGCTTTCTGAGAGTTAAAGGCAGAGCTGCGTACCAGTATCCCCTCAACTACATCTGATTTAAAAATATTTATTGAAGGGCTTCCCTGGTGGCGCAGTGGTTGAGTCTCCCTGCTGATGCAGGGGACACGGGTTCGTGCCCCGGTCTGGGAGGATCCCACATGCCGCGGAGCAGCTGGGCCCGTGAGCCATGGCCGCTGAGCCTGCGCGTCCGGACCCTGTGCACCGCAATGAGAGAGGCCACAACAGTGAGAGGCCTGCGTACCGCAAACAAACAAAAAAAACAAACAAAAAAATTTATTGAGGGGACTTCCGTGGCTGTCCAGTGGTTAAGGCTCCACACTTCCACTGCAGGCGGTGTGGGTTTGATCAATGATCGGAGCACTAAGGGGCTGCATGTCGTGTGGTACAACTAAAGAATTTTTAAAAATTAAAAAAAAGAGAAAGAAAAAAATTCTATTGAAGTATAGTTGGATTACAATGTTGTGTGAATGTCTGCTGTACAGCAAAGTGACTCATTCATTTATATATACATTCTCTTTCTTATTCTTTTCCATTAGGGTTTGTCATAGGATATTGAAAACTGTTCCCTGTACTGTACCGTAGAACCTTGTTGTCTATCCATCCTATATATAGTAGTTTGTATCTGCTGGTCCCAAACTCCCAGTCCATCCCTCCCCCACCCCCAACTCCCTCTCTTCCCCCTCAGTTGGGAGGGTCCTCAGATTCCCCTCCAGCCTCTGTCTCCACAGTGCTCTGAGTCTGCGGCCCAAGCCTGAGCCCTGGGCCACTTAGTAGCACTTTTGAAGATAATTTCTTGGGGCACAAATGCTTTGGGACTAAGAGGGGTTACTCAGGAAGCAGCTCTTGAAACTTCATACAGGACAGTATAAGCCACAGGTACCTTCCCCAAATCCTGGCCCTTGGTGCCCCCTGGTGGCCTCAGATGGTGCCAACCAAGGCCCTGGAACCTGAGGGACAGAAAACAACCCGGTCCCCAGACTGGCTGATGTGCAGCTCCTTGTAGGACGTTTCCAAAGAGCAGGTCCAAGTTTGCGTAAATGAACTGACATGGAAATCACAGTTCACAAAAAGCTGGATGGAATTAAGCACCTGGACTCAACCGGGCAGAGAGTCTGATTAAACCAAAATGTCAACATAGGATTTAAAGGCCTATAGTTTCACCACATAATATTGGCCACATCAGGATAGACTGAAATCACTTGGCATATGGAAAACCAGAACATCTCAACTGTATGGAAGGGAAAGTTAACAGAGCGCGTCTCACAGATCTGCTGGAATTATGTCACAAAGATATTCATCCAGTTTGTTAAAAATGATGCAAGAAATAAGGACAGAACCTACTGAAGTCAATAGAGAGATACAGAGTATCAGCCAATATATGGGAGAAAAATCTAAAAAAGAGTGAGGTGTGTATATGTATAACTGATTCAATTTGCTGGACAACAGAAACTAACACAACAGTGTAAATCTACTATATTCCAATAAAACTTTTTTAAAAAAGAAAGTCTCAGCTAAGCAATAGAAGGTGGAAAAAAACCACAGTGAATCTACTACAGAGAAAATTCCAGCAGATGGGATTAACGACAGGCAGAGCACTGGATAATGAAAGATTTCTGACTTGAAGTCATGCAATGGAAACAGTCCCTTGTTCAACATCAGGGGGGAATATGAATTTAAAAGAATGAAGTAGTATCCACAAATTATGGAACTTCAATTGACCTAATACACAAATGATTGGAGTTCCCAAAGGAGAGGAGACAGAGAGACACAGAGAATCCCTCACATCCAGAATCTTGACAAGCCTCAGGGTGTAGAAATGTGAGGGCAACCACACCAAGTTTCATTGTAATGAAATCTTGAGCTGTGGACAATTTTGAGACGCCTCTTCAGGTTGATTGACTATTGGTATGATAGGAAAATGTCAGCTAAAGAACTGGTTCCCGGACTTCCCTGGTGGTCCAGTGTTTAAGACTCAGTGTTTCCAATGCAGGGGGCACGGTTTCCATCCTTTTTCGGGGAGCTAAGATCCCACATGCCGCTTGGTGGGGTCAAAAAAAAAAAGAAACCCCAGGTCCCTGCAGATTCTACCACAATGTTTCCTCCTCTCTCTCCCTCTCCCCAACCTCACAACGCAAACGCGTGTCCCAGAGTTCTTCACTCTGGTCATTGTGGGTGCGTGGAGCAAATGCACAACTATGATTGTTTCTTTTAAACCCAAGGCAAACAATACTGATAGTCAGAGTCATATATCAGAGTTTAGGAAGAGTCCAAAGAACATAAGAGTACAGAAAAGCACAAATATGGAAGCCAAGATGCATGTCGACAAGTGTTTACTGACTTTTTCCTGAGAAAGGCCAGTCCCAGGTCTGCAGTGGTGCTAAGCAGACCTGTCATTCCTTAGGTCGTGATGGGTGGTGAGTATGGTCGTGATGAGCTGAGGTAAGAATTATAATGAGTGTGAGTCCTTACAGATGCAGGTAGATCTACAGATTCTCTCTCCTTTTAGTCGTGAGGCTGGTAGACCACTGCCCACTAACCCCACTGACAGATTTGCTCTAGGGGGAGGGTGAACAACATGTCCTGGATAAGGGGCCACGGCACAGCTGACTCTGTGGGGGTCAGGAGGAGAAGTCTGTGTGCCTCCAGAGTTTTGTAGCCTCTGCCCACCTCTCTGGAATGGCCATCTCCCATGGAGGCCTTTCTCCTATGGGCAACCAGCAGAAATATTCACCTACAAGGAAGCTGACATCATCCAGGTGCTGACATACCTGACACCATCCTGTAAAGTTGGAGGCGTGTTGCCCGGATTCTGTTTTGTACTGTATGGATGGCTAGGATTGCTTGACATGAACAATTTTCTAGGGTCTTGATCAACCAGGAACAATCTCTCTCGCTTCCTCCCAGTGAAGTGATCTCAGACAACTCCTGGGGTCCACGTCCCGCTGAATAGCAGGAAACGTGGGACAGCTGATACCCTGACAATATTCCCCTTAGAAATCCAGGACCACCCACATCCCACAAGGCCAGATGCCTGACTCTAGGCTTCCTTGTCTTTCCTCTGGGACCCTGTCTGCCGTCTTCAGGATGGGCTCCAGGAAATCCAGGGAAGCCCCGCCCAGGACCAAGCTGAGCCTCTGTTAGGGTCCATGTCTCTTGGGGCCTCACCTGTAGACACACTACCCTTTCCTCACTCCGCGGGTTGGATGCTTGTACCCACTGTTTCAAACTATGTTATTTGGGGGATGCATATCGAGGAAGGCTGGGGCAGGAATGTAAAGAAAAGCCATGGAATGATTAACCCTGGAGTCAGCAAACCAGCTAATCGGGGAGTGGGGTAGACAGATGTGCTTTGGGGGGTAGATTTCGTCTGGGGTTATGTGGTTTCTGTTTATTATTCCTCCTTAAATTGTGAGTGTGCATTTCACACATTCTTCTTCAGGAATGCTGCATTTCATAATCAAAGGAATTGTGCAAAATACACTGAAAGAGACATAACTACTTTTCCTCTCCTTAGCTACATAGACCAGGACTCAGACATGGAGGAAATTTTCACGAAAAACTGCAAGTGTAAGATGCAAACCTGCCCTTGAAGCCTTGCAGATGGTAGAAACAGGCACCTGGAACTTTTGAACAAAGTGGAAAGAAAAAGAGAGTCATTGTCGGGAAAAAGACTGTCTCAGGCTGTTTGATGCAGCTGAGACCGTGCCCCCTCCCTGCCCATCCAGCTCATCCAGGACACATGCAAACAGCACATAGAGTGAAGGGGAGATGCCCCCACCCGGGATCCTTAGGAGGCTCTGAGAAGGAGAGAAGATGAAGCCTTGACTGCCTCCTGAAGACGTCCCTGAGGGGAATGTCGTGTTTTCATTTCATCTTGGGAAGTGAGGTGAACCTAGACTTTTCATTCCCTAGGCCCCGAAAGGATCACTCTGTGATGGGTTGTGACAGGAGAGAGAAAAAATGAATGTGAATCTGTGAATTGATTACTTGATCCATCAGATGAAGTACATCCTTATAATGCAGTATTATTCGTCTGTAAGAAGGGGGAAGTAGTGAATATGCTTCCACAGGAATGAGCCTGGAAACATTAGGCTATGTGGGGGGATCCTGGCACAAAGGTCCGAGGGGGACAGGGAGTGACTGCAGGTGGATGAGGTGTGTCTTGAGGGGCAGGAAGCATCTGGACTCTGGAGTGATCATGGATGGACTAACTTGTCAATACATTAAAAACCCTGATTCTACACCTTAAATGCTGACTGTGATTTCATGTGAACTCTGTCTAAACGAAACGTATTAAGTCTTAGATGCTGATGGATGAAACCTATTCCCAGTGGTTCAGAAAATGAATGTTTTGTTTACATGTGTGGGTGTGTTGAGTATGTATATTTATGGATGTTCATCTATGGATACACATCCAAATACATACATACACACACACACACACACACACACATACATATATATAGGCAGAGAGAGAAAATGAGAGATAAGCTGATATAATGAAAAGCGAAGATGGCAATAGTGAAAAATGATGGATCTGGGAAAAAGGTATGAAGCAGTTCTTTATGAAATCTTCAAATTCATTTAAGTTTGTAATTATTGGCAAATAAAATAATAACAAACAAGCAACAACTGAAAGCCTGTATTTAAGAGTGAAGGGGCTGGAGGGAGCTAAAGGGAGGTTTTGGTCTCACTTCCCCATGACCTTGGACCACGGTGCACAGTGTAACCACCTCCAGCTGAGCTACAGTAATAAACGGCCTCGTCCTCAGCCTGGAGCCCAGAGATGGTCAGGGAGGCCGTGTTGCCAGACTTGGAGCCAGAGAAGCGATCAGGGATTCCTGAGGGCCGTGTATTGACATTATAAATCAGGGTTTTGGGGGCCATGCCTGGGAGCTGTTGGTACCAGCCGACAGCGTTATAACCCCCGATGTCACTGCTGGTTCCAGCACAGGAGATGGTGACCGTCTGTCCCAGATTCCCGGACACTGAGGGAGGCTGAGTCAGGCCAGACTGGGCCCAGGACCCTGGAAAGAGGAGAAACACACTCTAGTCAGTTCTGTCACCTAGTGGACAAAGACGCAAAGGATCAGTCAGATGTCCCTCGGGTCCCTTCCCTGGAGGCCTCACCTGTGTCCTGAGTGAGGAGGGTGACAAGGAGCAGAGCCCAGGCCATGGTGGAGATGCCCCAGACGCTGCCTTCTGAGACCCCAGCCCTGGGCCTGCTCCCCCAAACCTCTCTTATCCCCTCCCCACCGAGGAGGGAGGGGCCTCCATGCAAATCTGCTCCCTGCACTGCCTGTCCTCACCACCTCTGCTCTAGCCCTTGAGTCTGGTAACGTCTGCCTCTCTGGACAGCAGAGTTGCCTGAGAAATTAAAACAGGTTATCATGTATTGTCTGATTCAGGACAGACTGAGTAGGTGACAGAGGCCGGGACCCGGAGCCCAGCTGGCTGTGTCCTCTCCTCCTGTGGGGGATCATGGTGGATGCAGAGGGATCCTAAGACTCCCCTCCTTTTGCAAGGAGGAGGGGAGCAGGGCATCTATGCTGGGGAGGAGAGGACATCCCGTGACCCCTCTTCCAGGCACTCAGGGAGAGCCGGAGACCCTCTCCTTGTCCCTCATGCCCTCCCCAGTCCCCTAGGCTCAGGTGCTCAGGCATCACTCTCTCTTCGCTGCTCTGTGGTGGTGTGAGATGGGAGGTGCTCCCTGGCATGTCCACTGCAGGAATTATGGGATATGGTAGGTACTGGACACCCCTCCCTCGTGACGTCCTTAGGCCTGGCTCAGGAGCAGCTGCTGAGATTGTGGACAGGACAGAATGACAACACAGACAACCTCCCCCAAGTCCGGGCCCTGCTGCCCCCCAGTGGCCTCAGTGGTGAGAGCTGAGCCCAGGGAGACAGCCGAGTTGGGCTGGACACCCAGGTCTCCCCCTCCCCAGCTCAGTGCTAGGCCCCCATCCCTGCAGACAAGCCTCACCTTCCCTCGACTTCCTCCAGAATGAAGTACGTCACCTGCAAAATCAGGAGGCCCAGATGCCCCCCTCGGGGTCACCTTGCTCGTCCCAGGAGGGCCTTGTCACAGGGTTGGTGATGGGGGATGGAAGTGGGCTCAGGACAGAGAACCTGAGATATAAGTTAATCCTATCTCGTTAAGGATGCTGAGTAGAGAAACAGGCCCCCGAGAAATGCCTGAATCCTCAAATATAGAAAAAAGGATAATGTGAGACACAGAGAGAGCTCTGTCCAGACAGAGAATGACCCAGGGAATAAAGGGGCAGATTCCGGGGCTGAGGCTCTGGAGGAGGGACCGGGTCAGAAGGGGCCTGGGGGTCCAGCTCTGGGTCCTATCCTTGGGGGTGGGGGTCATGGGGACATAGAATTTCCCTGTCTTCCCCTTTGTGCCTTTGAGACGCCCTCACCTCAGAGCCTGGCACCTTCCTGAGGTCAAGGCTCTTCATGACAGACACACTATCCCAAGGGTGTTTTTCCAGAAAGAGCTGAGTTTGCAGTAAATATTACATTCAGGATGACACGTCCTTTCTGGATGGAAATGGACATGACCCCTCAGGCAATGGACTAGGAGTTTATGAAACACAGATACTTTGATGAAGGTTTTCAGTGCCACTGTTCATATCACACGACCACATTCCATGAGCTAAGGGGGTGAGGCCCTGGCCAAGCTTGGGGTGGGTGAAGGGGAGCCTCTGGGGGCGGGAAAGGAAACGTGTGCGAGGAGGTGTTAGCCCTGGATTTGAGACAATTGTTGGCGTGTGTTTCACAGAGGTATGTGCTGTACTATGTAGACATTCACTTAACGATGTCTTTTTTTGAGATTGTAATGAAGCGGGGACTGGTTCAGGACCTTCTCACAAGTCAATCAGTCAGGTTTCTGACACCAGGTCAGAACCCAGCGGTTTGGATCTTTATATCTGGGGACTGCTGTGGACAGGCCTCCTGTGATCACTCCAGGTGTCCAGTGCTTCCTGCAAGAAGCAAACCCCGCGGTCACGGGAGCTGTCTTGCCTCTGCTGCACGTTTGTTCATACAAGCAGCAACTCAGGGCCCCTCATGATTCGGGCGTCAAGGTTGAATTAAAAATTCCTGAGATGTTTGCGCCCACTCAATAAGACATGACGGAAATATAATAAGATTGACTGCCACTAAAGGAGGGAAATTACTACTAACACATAATAGGAGGAATAGGCAATAAAGTAAAAGCATATACCTATTAAGAATCACTAAAACCAATTACTGGATTCTTACCTTTTTGGAAAAATTAAATATGGGATTCATTAAATACTAACAGTTTAAGAAAAGAAAGATAACATATCCCGAAAAGTTTAATGACACCTGACCCAGAAATTCAATGGACGCATAAAGGTAACAGCCCAGCGACGCTGATCCCTCGTTGCGGTGAATAATAACAACAGTGGCAGATATCCCGACCATAGAGAAAGCTAAGCCATGTCATGTTACCTCCACCCAAAGGGGCTTTTCTCGCATCATTGTAAAATTATATCATATATAGTTAAATTATTCGAAGCATCACAGGGAGCTGCCACTACAGTCTGGGACTCCACACACTGCACACCACGACAGTGGTGGCTCCAGAATCTCCTACTGAAGCATCCTCTGCTCGCCACACCTACCATGGGGTTTTGTTGGGAATTATCCCCGTTGTAAAAACAGTAAGTAATTTCGCATCAGGAGATTGTATCCCACCTTTACAGCAGACACTCAGAGAGGCCATGGTGGCTCCCGACCCCCTTTGCACAGCTGACCCTTGGTAAAGATCCAGCTGGTGCCCTTACACTCAGGGAGCAAGTCTCCCCACAGGTGCCACAGAGGATCCCGGAACAGTGGCCTCTGTGCCGCCTCTGTCGTCTCCACCAGGACACACACCTGTCGGGCAGCTGCAGCGTCTCACCAGCCTTACACACGAGGGACCCTGACTCAGGACACGGTTCAGTGTCTAGTAACCGAGACCCCTTCCCCCTGTGCTGTGACCCAGTGCTGCTGCGGGTCCCTGTATGACCCTGTTCCAGCCAAGGTGATTGAAGCGTGATGATACTGACCTTTGTGTTTATAAGTAAAGAAAGACGGTAACAGGTAAAAGCTTAGGAAAATAGTGGTGATGACAACATTAGGAGGAGACTGAGCTTCCCGGTGAGAGGACTGTATTAGTCAGGGCTCTCTAGGGAAACAAAACAAAGGGGATATATACATATAGATAGCGAGGAATTTTATGTAAGCAATATATATATACTGAGAGAGAGAGATTAATATTGATTATTGAGCACGGAACTCCCAGGAGCTGATCTCTTCAGCCCGAAAGCTGGGAACGCTGCTGATGTAATTCAGTTTGTGTCCAAAGATTTGGGAACCAGGGGAGCCAGTGATGTCAATTCCAGTCTGAAGGCTGGAGAAGTTGAGGTGAAATGTCCCAGCTCGTACAGTGAGAAGAGAACACAGACGTGAAATCTCCTGCCTTTTCCTTTTGCTCTACACAGACCCTCAACAGATTGGGCGATGCCCACACACACTGGGGAGGGCAATGTATTTACTGAGTCCCCAGATTCAAATGCTCATCTCATCCAGGAACACCTGCCCGGACCCATCCAGAAATGATGCTTCATCTGAGTGCCCTGTGACCAGTCAAAGGGACACATAAATTTAACCGTCTCAGTGACCATCCACGCTGATTTGCCCCACAATGAGGTCCCAGCCAGGACACGGCAGTTTCAGTGGTAAAACTGGGAAATTTCTGGCAATCAGGAGACTTGGTCATGGCCCAGTTCTGGTGCTTATGCTTGGGTCCACCCAGATGTTCAAACCAGGAGGTCGATGCTGACGATGCAGTATTATTCGGCCATAAGAAGGAATCAAGTACTCATATGTGCTTCAAGGGGAAAGAACATTGAAAACATTTTAAAGAATGAGAGAAGCCAGACACCATGGTCCACATAGGGTATCATGGCATTTGTGTGAAAAATCTGGGACAGGCAGGAAGTACATTAATGTTTGGACGGCTGGAGTGACAGGGAAAGGGGATTGCCTGGTGACAGATGAGATGTTCCTTTTCCGGGGATGAAAATATCCTGGAAGACTGAGTGTTAGTGGATGTGCAAACTTGTGAATACATTAAACACCCCTGGATCCATCACCTAAAAATGATGTATGTGATGGATTGTGAAGCCTATGGTAGAAAGAATATGAAGGCTTGGTTACTGATAGATACAAATTACACTCAAATGATTCAGAAAATAAATGTTTTGTGTTCCTGAGTGTGTGCTGTGTGTGCATATGGATGTGTGTGCGTATAGACATACAAAGGCAGAGAGAGAATGAGAGACAACGGGATATGAGAAAGGCGAATCTTGCAAAATATTAAAAACTAGTGAATCTGGGAAAAGGTTCTGCAAGACTTCCTTATAGACCTTTAAATTTTTATTTAAGTTTTTAATTACTACAAAATAATAACAAAAACAAATGAAAGCCTCAGTTTAGGAGTGAAGGGATGAATGAGCTCAGAGGACGTGTGAGTCCCATTTCTCCATGAACTGGGAGCACTGTGCACAGCGCTACTACTTGTATATGAGCTGCAGGAATAATCAGCCTCGTCCCCAGCCTGGAGCTCAGGGATGGTCAGGGAGGCCGTGTTCGCAGACTTGGAGCCAGAGAAGCGGTCAGGGATCCCTGAGGGCCGTTTATTCACCTCATAAATCATGGTTTTGGAGGCCGTGCCTGGGCGCAGTTGGTACCAGCCACCAGCGTTATATTTCCCGATGTCATTGCTGGTTCCAGCAACAGGAGATGGTGACCGTCTGTCCCGGATTCCCGGACAATGAGGGAGGCTGAGTCAGGCCAGACTGGGCCCAATACCCTGGAAAGGGGACAAACACACTCTGGTAAATCCCGTTCTGGGGCCCAGGTCACCTTGAGAACAAAGACACAAAGGATCAGCCAGATGTCCCTGGGGTCGATTCCCTGGAGGCTTCACCTGTGCTCTGAGTGAGGAGGGTGACAAGGAACAGAGCCCAGGCCATGGTGGAAACGCCCCAGACGCTGCCTTCTGAGCCCCAGCCCTGGGCCTGCTACCCCAGACCTCTCTTATACCCTCCCCCACACAGAGGAGGGAGAGTCCTCCATGCAGATCAGCTTCCTGCACCTGATGGTCCTCACCCCTCTGCCCTGGCCCTGGACACTAGATGTTCTGCATCCTGGGGGGAGAATATAGCTCAGAGATTTGAACGTTTTGACACATAGATGACATGTATATACAGGAGCATGAATTCTTTGTAGCTGGTTTGCAGGGAGAGAAAGACCAGCTGAAGCCCCTCAGGAAATGAGCTCCTGGACCTTCAGGGTCTCTGCTGGGGCAGGACTGTGTCTCTGGGAACCACAGTGCAGGGGACATTCCGCAGCGCCCTCTGCTGGATGCCTATCTCCAAGGTCTCTCTGTTTGGGAAAGAGACAGGCCCACCAGGGGAAACACCTGCTGTTTGCTGGGTGGCTGTGGGGAGCCCCAGCTGCAGCCTTGTCCCATCCCCGCCCCCACTCTTTGTTCTGAAGCATCTGCACATCGAATCCACGAGCAGGTCCTTGACCCCCAGCCCCCCACCCCAGGTCCCAGACTGGCCCTGGACCCTAGAGTCTCTGCGTCCCTGTACAGCAGGGCTCTTCTGAGAAGACGAAAACTCTGTGACACGTTGTCCTTAGTCAGGACACTGACCATTACAGGGCCCAGGAAATGGGGCCATCCTGGGATGTCCCTGTCATGCACTATTTGAGTCAAGACGTCGTTGGCCAATAATCCCGATAACCACTCTTTGGGTTTTGCGGGTGGAAGGTGACGACAGGGGCCCGAGGGGCTGGGGTGACTTAGAGATTCCATCCCGTCTCCTCCCGGCACCACAGGGGAACTGGGGGTGTGCATCCCCCTCCCTCACCTGTCCCCTCAGCAGGACGGGGCCCATGCCCCCCGTCCTCTGCCTCTGCAGGGCTCGGAGGAGGAGCCCTGGGACCCCCCCACTTGTTCCTCCTCCTCCTCCTCCCAGCTCAGCACCAGCCACCCTGTCCCTCCTCATCCCCTCCATGCCCCTGTCCTTTGTCCTGCAGCCTCATCAGGATGGAATTGTCACCTGCCTCCCCAGGTGATTCAGACCCACCCCTGCAGGGTCTCTAATCTTGTCTCAGCATGACCTTGTCTCAGGGACAGTGACCTTGAGGAGATCTCAGCCCAGGGCAGGGGAACCTACACGATAAATGACCCCACCCCCATAGCTACACTGATGGGAAATATGGGCCCATGAGATGAAGCTGAATTCTCAAAAGCGTTCGAAAAAAGGAATAATGTAAGAAGGAGTTAGAGCCCCCCAGGATGGAGGGAGGCCTAATGGAAAATGAAGGAAGATGCCAGGGTGTGCAGGGCTGGGAGGGGGGGCTGGCTCAGAGTTCACCTCAGGGCCCAGCCACAGGGACCTCTCCTCAGGCAGGTCTGTCTGCCACGTGGTGCAAGGGAGGATTGTCCTCTGTCCTCAGCGGGAGGTCCTCCTCCCAGAGCTGGCCCCTCCCTGAGGTCAGACACCTGTGTCCAGATGCTAGACCCATTGTGTTTTCTAGACAGAGAAACAGGGCTGACTGGTGTTTCCCAAGATTGTCACTTTCTCAGTATCTGAAATGTCTAGTTCCTGATTACAAGGAAAGTTGACAATTGGTGTAGTTGTTCTTTGCATTCCACGGTTTATGCTCCTGCCTCTGGGCACAGGGCCCCGGGGGTGATGCAGAAGGAGCTCCAGGTCCCCACAGAACAGATTCCTGCTTCTTTCCTGGGTACTGTGGAGGGGACCCAGGTGTGATGGCGCTTGGTGTGTGTGTGTGTGTCTGTCTGTCTGCATTTGTGTGGGGCTGTGTGTGTGTTTCTTCACAGAGACAGAGCACATCCTGCGACAGAACATAACCTGGACCTGATGGTGAGATGTTGGGTCTCCCTTGGATCCAGGGCCTGAACTCAGGTGCAGGAATACACGTAGGATCTGTGCGCATCAGAGTTACCCCACAGCCCGAGACTAATGTCCTTAGAGAGACCTGCCCACAGGACTCGCCCTTGGTTTGTGTCTTGCGATTAGATTTCAGGAAGGTTTAGGCTATTCCCCAAGAAGAATGACCCCCTGAGTCTCCACTCTCCTGCAACCTTATGGTTTATTCTGAAGCCCTGACCTGCTCCCCAGCGGGAATCTGGAATTTCGGTCGATGCCAGGCACAGCGTGCCTAGGAGGCCAGCCTCCAGTAAGAGTCTTGTGGGTCTGAGGAGGCTCCCTGGGGGACAATTCACACACGTTGTCGCCATTTAACTGTGGTGATGAAGCCCGACCTTGGAAAAGGTTTCCTGGAAGTTTATGCTCGTTTCCTCAGATTTCACCTCATCCACCAAGCCCTTTGCTGGTTTTGCTTGGTCTCCCTTCACTGAAGGAAATCACAGCCATTAGGACACCTCTCTACTGAGTCTTGTGTGTCTTCTTAAGGACAAAAGTAGTTGCCTGTGGTCTTGGGGACACTCGACACAGGACGATCTGAGAAAACAAGTAGCAAACCCAGGGTCTAGGGTTTCCCTCCGTCTCCTGCCGTCTGCACCCGGGGGGTAAAATTCATCATGGGAATCAGGGTCTGCACTAAACTCCACCCCTCCGTGGACAGCCCAGGACCACCCAGAGAAGCAGTAAGTCAGGAGCACTGGAAACTCCCCACACCTCCCCACCACCCTTGGAACAAGCTCCAGTGAGAGGATTATCAGGTCCACACTCGGAACTCCTGCTCTCCAGACTTTCAGTGTGAGCTCCTGTCTACACCCCTGTTGGTTTCTCTCTGTGGCTCCTTGATCCGAAGGCAGGGACCCCAGATGCGGCCACACTCCCCCCCCTACACACACACCAGGAAGCTGGTCTGGAGCCTCTGCCTTGTGGATTTTAAGAGCTGCCAGAGCTCCCACTCTGAGGGAGCCTCAGGCTGCCACCCAGCCTCCGTGAGGAGGGAGCCCATATAGCAGGAGGGAATCCTTTACCAGTTAGCACGTGTTTTGTCCTCATTAGGGAGAAAATGCACAAATAGTCCAGATCTTCTTTCTCCACAACACAGGCTAATGTCCACTGCTTCCTTCTTGGTTTATCCTTTAAGTATGCCATACGTTTGCAGTGGGAAAATAACCAAAGCAAACCACCTGCAGGAAAGTTATTGCCTACCCACTTTTGATGGTGAATCCTTATTAGATTTCCCATGAGTCGTATTCTGCCTTGAACATATTACAAGAGCAAAGAGTATGGAGATTTTTTAAAAATTTACTCGAATTTTTAGAGATTCTTCATCTCTGCTCCAGAAAACGTAACCCATCGGACATCCCTTGACCCTTCATTCACTGTGAACTCTTAGGAAATTTCCTCTCTGTCCACCCCGCTCCGAAACCTGAGCAAGGGCTCCTGTTCCCACTTCCGGGATGTGGATAAAAAACAAGACACACCTTCAGTCCAGAGCAGGGTCCCACATGCTGTCTGGAATAATGTTTGGGCATCACATTGGACGGGGCACAAAATGGCAACAGATGCTCTTGACTTGAGTCTGTTGCTTTGTGTCCCGAGATTTTCATTTCATTGAGATTCCGAGAATCAAAATATCATCTATGATAGAAAGTACCTTTTTTCTTAGTCAAACATATGTTTCCAAACCCACCTAAAATATTGGGTCAAAACTTCTCCAGGAGTTTTCTCATCAGACAGAAGGGAATCAATGATCCTCTAGATTCAGTGTGTATCCCATCGTGCTCTTTTGAAAACTCATCCATATCCTGCTCACAGTGACAGAGCTGTTAGTACCTGCAGTGAGGACGGGAGTGGGGAGGGGTCCGTGTGTGGACACAAGGTGACCTTTGCTCTGATTGTGAGGCACGAACACACACATCTGCCTACAAGTACCCACACTGGATTGTTTAAACTGCAAGCTCACGGTTACTATATTCAGGGGAATATTTGATATCACAGCTCAGTCTACTTTGTAGAATGTGACTTCTGAACATGTGGAAAGCCATATTCAGGTCATTCTCATTAAAAGAAAAAGTCTTGCTTTGAAAAATGTAACACTGATTATAAATGCAGCTATATGTTTAACAGAAAAAAAGAAGAAAGAAATAACAGGACAGATGCAAAGGAGCAACGGCTGTTTCCATAATAATGGTGGAGGGTAGAAATCATCACAGAGGCTATTTCAGGAGAGTAAAAACACTGATTCCCGCACTGCACCTTTATTAGCAGCTATAATCCCAATGAAAGTAGAACTTCGAAATGAAGTTGGTCAATATTTTCTACACTCTACTTGAGCTCTGATGATATAGATAGACAGACCAAAGATTCTGGTCATTTGTAAAATGCTGTGATAAAGACAAATGAATACACAGATTGAGACTAACCTAGACTTGGAAAATAAGGGGCCTAATTGGTTGGGTTAAAAGAAATCAGGTTTCTCAGGAAGATGATTTAGACAAGAAAAGCGTGCCCAGGACCGGCATAGAGTGAGCCATATATGACGAGCCTTCCAAAGGTAGAGGACCGATTGACACTTGAAAACAGCCCGATTGACACGTGACTCCAACTTCACGAGAGCCAGGAGCCAGGAGCACAAGAGAGAGCTGCTCTCCAGTCCTGGATGCCTGAAAACACAGTTATCAAATGTTCCTCTTCACTTGTTACTCTGGGGATGAAGTGTCCTGAGGAATCCAACCAACGTACTTTTTCGTCTAAACTATTGAATTTGGGATATCCCTGGCGGTCCAGAGGTTGAGGCTTAGCACTTACATTGCAGGGGGTGAAGTTTCGATCCCTGGTCAGGGAACATAGATCCCACAAGCTGCGTGGCATGGCCTCAGAAAACACAACAAAAACCAAAACAAAACATAAAAAAAAAATTTTTTTTAACTACTGAATTCACATAATTTACATTTTAGTAATGTTTCCATTTGAAAACTGTCTTTCAGGTTCAAGAAAAATTTAATATTGAAGCCACAACACTCACACCTGTTTTTCAATGAATTCTCACAGGTGTTAGATGTGCTGGGATTCCACCTGGAAGCTGCATGGAAACATGTGACCTTGATATCACTGAGGAAGGGAGGACATACCCTCCAACCCACCCTCCATACTGGAGCCATGTTGCAAAGAGCCCATTGTACTTGGAGACTGTCTTCCTGTAGGGCTGTCCCTGGACAAGGTTCACCGATACCAGGGCAGAGACAATTCTGAGACCCAGAGTGTGTCCCCAACCCTCCCTGGTTCAGCCCACTCAGATGCAGGTCAAAGAGCAGGGACAACAAACAGGAAAATCACACATTGTCTTTTGTCCTCATCCCTCTGCAGGGTCCTCAGATCTCCTCTCAGCTGTAAATGCTTCAACCACAGATGCAAATGAGCAACCAGCAGAGTCACAGCAACGGGGAGCCTGTGAGCCAGGGCAGGATTTGGTCTCACTTCCCAATGAACTTGGACCACTGTGCACAGTGTTACCACTTCTAGCTGAGCTACAGTAATAATCGGCCTCGTCCTCAGCCTGGAGCCCAGAGATGGTCAGGGAGGCCGTGTTCCCAGACTTGGAGCCAGAGAAGCGATCAGGGATCCCTGAGGGCCGTTTATTGACATCATAAATCAGGGTTTTGGGGGCCATGCCTGGGAGCTGTTGGTACCACCTGACATAGTTATATTTCCCTATGTCACTGCTGGTTCCAGCACAAGAGATGGTGACCGTCTGTCCCAGATTCCCGGACACTGAGGGAGGCTGAGTCAGGCCAGACTGGGCCCAGGATCCTGGAAAGAGGAGAAACACACTCTAGTCAGTTCTGTCACCCTGAGGACAAAGACACAAAGGATCAGCCAGATGTCCCTGGGGTCCCTTTCCTAGAGGCTTCACCTGTGTCCTGAGTGAGGAGGGTGACAAGGAGCAGAGCCCAGGCCATGGTGGAGACGCCCCAGACGCTGCCTTCTGAGCCCCCAGCCCTCAGCCTGCTCCCCCAAACCTCTCTTATCCCCTCCCCTTCAGAGGAGGGAGGGGCCTCCATGCAAATCTGCTTCCTGCACCTGCCTCTCCTCCCCCCCTCTGCTCACCCCCTCTGACATGGTTTGTTCCAGATTCTTCTGCATCCCTGGACAGCAGAGATTATTGGAGACTCAACTCCTTCACATGGTGTGTGAGGACAGAACGAGTCCATGACAGGATGTGGGAAAGGAATCCAGCCCGGGATTTCCTGTCCCTCCTGGTGTGAGAGTCCTGGTGCTGCCTGGGGGAGGAATCCCAGAAGGTCTTCTCTGTGCTCTTGGGACAAAGGAGAGGCCCTGAGCCCAGGCGGCTGAAAAATCCAACTGCCCCGCTTTCTGAGACTTAAAGGCAGAGCTGCATACCAGTATCCCCTCAACTACTTCTGTTTTAAAAATTTTATTGAAGGGCTTCCCAGGTGGCCCAGTGGTTGAGTCCGCCTGCCAATGAAGGGGACACTGGTTTTTGCCCCGGTCTGGAGGATCCCACATACCGCGGAGCGGCTGGGCACGTGAGCCATGGCCGCTGAGCGTGCGCGTCCGGAGCCTGTGCTCCGCAACGGGAGAGACCACAACAGTGAGAGGCCTGCGTACCGCAAACAAACAAAAAAAACAAACAAAAAACTTTATTGAAGGGACTTCCGTGGCGGTCCAGTGGTTAAGGCTCCACACTTCCACTGCAGGCGGTGTGGGTTTGATCAATGATCGGAGGACTAAGGTGGTGCATGACGCATGGCGCAACTAAAGAACTTTTAAAAATTAAAAAAAAGAGAAAAAAGAACCAAAAAAAATTCTATAGAAGTATAGTTGCATTACAATCTTGTGTGAATGTCTGCTGTACAGCAAAGTGACTCACTTATTCATTTATATATACATTCTCTTTCTTATTCTTTTACATTGGGGTTTATCATAGGATATTGAAAACTGTTCCCTGTACTATACCGTAGGACCTTGTTGTCTATCCATCCTGTACATAGTAGTTTGTATCTGCTGGTCCCAAACTCCCAATCCATCCCTCCCCCACTCCCAACTCCCTCTCATCCCCCTCAGTTGGGAGGGTCCTCAGATTCGCCTCCAGCCTCTGTCTCCAAAGTGCTCTGAGTCTGAGGCCCAAGCCTGAGCCCTGGGCCATTTATGAGCACTTTTGAAGATGATTTCTTGGGGCACAAATGCTTTCGGACTAAGAGGGGTTACGCAGGAAGCAGCTCTTGAAACTTCACACAGGACAGTATAAGCCATAGGTACCTTCCCCAAATCCTGGCCCTTGCTGCCCCCTGGTGACTTCAGATGGTGCCAACCAACACCCTGGAGCCTGAGGGACAGAAAACAACCCAGTCCCCAGACTGGCTGCTGTGCAGCTCCTTGTAGGACGTTTCTGAAGAGCAGGTCCAAGTTTGTGTAAATGAACTGACATGGAAAGCACAGTTCACAAAAAGCTGGATGGAATTAACCACCTGGACTCAACCGGGCTGACAGTCTGATTAAACCAAAATGTCAACATAGGATTTAAAGACCTATAGTTTCATCACATAATATTGGCCACATCAGGATAGACTGAAATCACTTGGCAGATGGAAAACCAGAACATCTCAACTGTATGGAAGGGAAAGTTAACAGAGCGTGTCTCACAGATCTGCTGGAATTATATCACAAAGATATTCATCCAGTTTGTTAAAAATGATGCAAGAAATAAGGACAGAACCTACTGAAGTCAATAGAGAGATACAGAGTGTCAGCCAACATATGGGAGAAAAATCTAAAAAAGAGTGCTGTGTGTATATGTATAACTGATTCAATTTGCTGGACGACAGAAACTAACACAACACTGTAAATCTACTATATTCCAATAAAATTTTTTTAATAAAGAAAATCTCAGGTATGCAATGGAAGGTGGAAAAAAGCACAATGAATCTATTACAGAGAAAATTCCAGCAGATGGGATTAACGACAGGCAGAGCACTGGATAATGAAAGATTTCTGACTTGAAGACATGCAATGGAAACAGTCCCTTGTTCAACATTAGGGGGGAATATGAATTTAAAAGAAAAAAGTAGTATCCACAAATTATGGAACTTCAATTGACCTAATACACAAATAATTGGAGTTCCCAAAGGAGAGGAGACAGAGAGACACAGAGAATCCCTCACATCCAGAATCTTGACAAGCCTCAGGGTGTAGAAACGTGAGGGCAACCACATCGAGTTTCATTGTAATGAAATCTTGAGGTGTGGACACGTTTTGAGACCCCTCTTCAGGTTGGTTGACTATTGGTATGCTAGGAAAATGTCAGCTAAAGAAATAGTTTCCGGACTTCCCTGGTCGTCCAGTGGTTAAGACGCAGTGCTTCCAATGCAGGGGGCACGGTTTCCATCCTTGTTTGGGGAACTAAGATCCTACATGCCACTTGGTGGGGTCAACAAAAAAAGAAACCCCAGGTCCCTGCAGATTCTACCACAATGTTTCCTCCTTTCTCTCCCTCTCCCCAACCTCACAACACAAAGGCCTGTCCCAGAGCTCTTCACTCTGGGTGCGTGGAGCACATGCACAAGTATGATTGTTTCTTTTAAACCCAAGTCAAACAATACTGATAGTCAGAGTCATATATCAGAGTTTAGGAAGAGTCCAAAGAACATAGGAGTACAGAAAAGCACAAATATGGAAGCCAAGATGCATGTCGACAAGTGTTTACTGACTTTTTCCTGAGAAAGGCCAGTCCCAGGTCTGCAGTGGTGCTAAGTAGACCTGTCATTCCTTAGGTCGTGATGGGTGGTGAGTATGGTCGTGATGAGCTGAGGTAACTTGACAATTATAATGAGTGTGAGTCCTTACAGATGCAGGTGGATCTGCAGATTCTCTCTCCTTTTAGTCGTGAGGCTGGTAGACCACTGCCCACTAACCCCGCTGACAGATTTGCTCTAGGGAGAGGGTGAACCACATGTCCTGGATAAGGGGGCACGGCAGAGCTGACTCTGTGGGGGTCAGGAGGAGAAGCCTGTGTGCCTCCAGAGTTTTGTAGCCTCTGCCCACCTCTCTGGAATGGCCATCTCCCATGGAGGCCTTTCTCCAATGGGCAACCGGCAGAAATATTCACCTACAAGGAAGCTGACATCATCCAGGTGCTGACATACCTGACACCATCCTGTAAAGCTGGATGCGTGTCTCCCGGATTCTGATTTGTACTGTATTGCTGGCTAGGATTGTCTTGACATGAACAATTTTCTAGGGTCTTGATCAGCCAGGAACAATCTCTCTCGCTTCCTCCCAGTGAAGTGATCTCAGACAGCTCCTGGGGTCCACGTCCCGCTGAATAGCAGGAAATGTGGGACAGCTGATACCCTGACAATATTCGCCTTAGAAATACAGGACCCACCCACATCCCACAAGGCCAGTTGCCTGACTCTAGGCTTCCTTGTCTTTCCTCTGGGACCCTGTCTGCCGTCTTCAGGATGGGCTCCAGGAAATCCAGGGAAGCCCCGCCCAGGACCAAGCTGAGCCTCTGTTAGGGTCCATGTCTCTTGGGGCCTCACCTGTAGACACAATACCCTTTCCTCACTCCGCGGGTTGGATGCTTGTACCCACTGTTTCAAACTATGTTGTTTGGGGGATGCATGTCTAGGAAGGCTGGGGCAGGAATGTAAAGAAAGGCCATGGAATGATTAACCCTGGAGTCACCAAACCAGCTAATCGGGGAGTGGGGTAGACAGATGTGCTTTGGGGGGTAGATTTCGTCTGGGGTTATGTGGTTTCTGTTAATTATTCCTCCTTAAATTGTGAGTGTGCATTTCACACATTCTTCTTCAGGAATGCTGCATTTCATAATGAAAGGAATTGTGCAAAATACACTGAAAGAGACATGACTACTTTTCCTCTCCTTAGCTACATAGACCAGGACTCAGACATGGAGGAAATTTTCACGAAAAACTGCAAGTGTAAGATGCAAACCTGCCGTTGAAGCCTTGCAGATGGTAGAAACAGGCACCTGGAACGTTTGAACAAAGTGGAAAGGAAAAGAGAGTCATCGTCAGGACAAAGACCGTCTCAGACTGTTTGATGCAGCTGAGACCGTGCCCCCTCCCTGCCCCTCCAGCTCATCCAGGACACATACAAACAGCACATAGACTGAAGGAGAGATGTCCCCATCCAGGATCCTTAGGAGGCTCTGAGAAGGCGAGAAGGTGAAGCCTTGACTGCCTCCTGAAGACGTCCTTGAGGGGAATGTCGTGTTTTCATTTCATCTCGGGAAGTGAGGTGAACCTAGAATTTTCATTCCCTAGGCCCCGAAAGGATCACTCTGTGATGGGTTGTGACAGGAGAGAGAAAAAATGAATGTGAATCTGTGAATTGATTACTTGATCCATCAGATGAAGTACATCCTTATAATGCAGTATTATTCGCCTGTAAGAAGGGGAAAGTATTGAATATGCTTCCACAGGAATGAGCCTGGAAACATTAGGCTATGTGGGGGGATCCTGGCACAAAGGTCCAAGGGGGACAGGGAGTGACTGCAGGTGGTTGAGGTGTGTCTTGAGGGGCAGGAAGCATCTGGACTCTGGAGTGATCATGGATGGACTAACTTGTCAATACATTAAAAACCCTGATTCTACACCTTAAATGCTGACTGTGATTTCATGTGAACTCTCTCTAAACGAAACGTATTAAGTCTTAGATGCTGATGGATGAAACCTATTCCCAGTGGTTCAGAAAATGAATGTTTTGTTTACGTGTGTGGGTGTGTTGAGTATGTATATTTATGGATGTTTATCTATGGATACACATCCAAATACATACATATACACACACACACACACATATATAGGCAGAGAGAGAAAATGAGAGATAAGCTGATATAATGAAAAGCGAAGATGACAATAGTTAAAAATGATGGATCGGGGGAAAAGGTATGAAGCAGTTCTTTATGAAATCTTCAAATTCATTTAAGTTTGTAATTATTGGCAAATAAAATAATAACAAACAAGCAACAACTGAAAGGCTGTATTTAAGAGTGAAGGGGCTGGAGGGAGCTAAAGGGAGGTTTTGGTCTCACTTCCCCATGACCTTGGACCACTGTGCCAAGCGCTACTACCTGTAGCTGAGCTACAGTAATAATCAGCCTCGTCCTCAGCCTGGATCCCAGAGATGGTCAGGGAGGCCGTGTTCCCAGACTTGGAGCCAGAGAAGCGATCAGGGATCCCTGAGGGTCGTTTATTGACCTCATAAATCAAGAGTTTGGGGGCCGTGCCTGGGAGCTGTTGGTACCAGCTGACATAGTTATAACCCCCGATGTCACTACTGGTTCCAGCACAGGAGATGGTGACTGTCTGTCCCAGATTCCCGGACACTGAGGGAGGCTGAGTCAGGCCAGACTGGGCCCAGGACCCTGGAGAGAGGAGAAACACATTCTGGTCAGTTCAGTGCTGGGGCCCAGGTCACCCTGAGGACAAAGACGCAAAGGATCAGCCAGATGTCCCTATGGTCCCTTCCCTGGAGGCCTCACCTGTGTCCTGGGTGAGGAGGGTGACAAGGAGCAGAGCCCAGGCCATGGTGGAGACGCCCCAGATGCTGCCTTCTAAGCCCCCAGCCCTCGGCCTGCTCCCCTAGACCTCTCTTATCCCCTCCCCCCAGAGGAGGGAGGGGCTTCCATGCAAATCTGCTTCCTGCACCTGCCTGTCCTCATCCCTTCTTCTCACCCCCTCTGACATGGTTTGTTCTAGATTCTTCTACATCCCTGGACAGCAGACAATACTGGAGAATTAACTCCTTCACATGGTTTGTAAGGACGGAACGAGTCCATGACAGGATGTGAGAAAGGAATCCAGCCGGGATTTCCTGTCTCTCCTGGTGTGAAAGTCATCATGGCTCCTGGGGGAGGAATCCCAGAAGGTCCCCTCTGTGCTCTTGGGACAAAGGAGAGGCCATGAGCCCAGGCGGCTGAAAGATCCAACTGCCCCGCTTTCCAGGAGTCAGAGGCAGAGCTGGGGACCAGTAACCCCTCAACTCCCTCTTTTTTAAAAACATTTTATTGAAGGGACTTCCATGGCCGTCCAGTGGTTAACACTCTGTGCTTCCACTGCAGGGGGTGCAGGTTTGATCCCTGGTCGGGGAGCTCCAATCCTGCATGCCGCATAGTGCTGTGAAAAATGAAAAAAGGAAAAATGAAAGAAAAGAACAAAGACACTGAACATTTTTATTGAAGTGTGCTTGATTGACAATGCTGTGTGCATTCCTGCTGTTCGATGAAGTGGTTCAGTTATACTCTATATACATTGTCTCATATTCTTCTCCATTATGGTTTATCAGAGGATATTGAATACAGGCCCCTGTGCTATACCATAGGGCCTGGACGCTTATGCATCTTATATATAATAGTTTGCATCTGCTGGTCCCAAGCTCCCAATCCATCCCTCCCCCACCCCTCAACCCCTTCTTATCCCCCTCAGTTTGGAGGGTCCTCACATTCCCCTCCAGCCTCTGTCTCTGCAGTGCTCTGAGTCTGAGGCCCGAGCCTGAGCCCTGGGCCATTTATTAGCACTTTTTAAGATGATTTGTTGGGGTACAAATGCTTTGGGACATAAGAAGTGTTCCGTGGGGAGCCCCTCTTGAAACTTCATGCAGGACAGTGTAACCCTCAAGTACCTTCCCGAAATCCTGGCCCTTGCTGCCCCCTGGTGGCTGCAGACGGTGCCAAGCAAGCCCCTGGGAGGTAGCTGAGTGGGGGCTGGAAATCCCTCTTGCATCGCCCTCCCCTCCTCCCTCCTTCCCCATCAAGCTCAGCACCAGGCCCCCGATCCCTTCCATCCCCTCTAACCTCATTTCCCTTTGTCCATTAACTCCCTCCACGATGGGATGTGTCACCTGCCGCACCAGGTGGCCTGGACCCTCACCCCAGGACTATATAGCCCACCCACCACAGCCTTGGTGCCAGGTTATGCCTGTGAGGCAGCTCTTCATACCAAGTGACAGACATTTCAGGAGCCCAAGAGAGGTGACTCTATGGCCAATGGTGGGGAAAGCTAAAGGCTTGTCTTGGGGATTGAGGGAAAAGGAGAAAGATGTTTGGGCGAAGCAATCAGTTTTGATTCATGACTATTGCTTAAGTGTGTTTTGAACATGTTTGTGCTTTTTTATTTTACACACTGGTTAAAATAATAATGTCTGTTATTAAAGATAAGACTAAGTCCCACAGTCTGCAAGTTGCAGACTCAGGAAAGCTGTTGGTGTGATTCAGACCAAGTCCAAAGACCTGATACCGAAGTTGCTGAGGACGGAGGAAAATGAGATGAGACGTCCCCGCTCAGCAGCGAGACAGGAAAGGGGCAAACTCCTCCTTCCTCTGCTCGTGTTCTATCCAGACCCTCAAAGGACTGGATGCTTCTCAGTTCCTCCTTTGCGCCAAGTCCTGAGGCTTGGCATGCAGGGGAGTGGTTAGATGCCCTGGCCCAGCCAGGAAGGGGCAGGGGGGAGGATGTCTTCTTCCCAAGAAGTTGTTCTGAAGCTGGTTCTGAGGGACACGGAGCACCTGGCCTTCTGATGTGTTCCCCTCCCCCCACACCTGATCTCCCCCTTCCAACACACACACACCTGGGGAGGGGCTTCCTGCCCTCTGCATCTGCAAGGCCCTTGACTTCAGGAGGCCTGAGTTTGAGTCTGGGATGGAAGGATGCTGCCCTCTACCTGAAGGCTCCTGCCTTTCCCTCTGAGCTCATTCATAGCTACCCCAAAAGGATTTTCTTTCTTTTTTTTTCTTGATGTGGACCATTTTTAAAGTCTTTATTGAATTTGTTACAATATTGCTTCTGTTTTATGTTTTGGTTTTTTGGCCATGAGGCATGTGGGATCTTAGCTCCCCAACCAGGGATCAGACCCACACCCCCTGCATTGGAAGGCAAAGTCTTTACCACTGTACCGCCAGGAGAGTCCCCCAAAAGGATTTTCAAAAGTGGTGGTTCCCCCAAATCAGGACATACGGCATTAGGAATGCAGACCATCCATCCTGGATTCTCTCCAAGACCTTCCTTGTCAGCTTAATCTTGCAGCCGCCTGGCGGACTAGGGGCTGTGTGGGGTGACTGAATTTCTTCATATCTCCAAAATAAATCACTGGTCAAGGAAAACATTTATGATGGAAAAGTTTACTCCCAAATATAGAAAAGTTGGGAATTCCCTGGCGGTCTAGTGGTTAGAACTCCATGCTTCCACTGCAGGGGGCGTGGTTCGATCCCTGGGTGGTGGGGAACTAAGATCCCACGTGCCGTGTGGCAAGGCCAAAAAACAAAACAAAACAAAACCACAAAAAACAAGCAAAAACACCCCCCAAAATATAGAAAATTATTTTACCATGGCCAGCGTTATCATTTTAGTGACCATCTTCTGGACATCTTGACATGCTTAAGTACAATGTTCAGGAAAAAGCATTACATGTATTCCAGGAGGTGGGGGCCGGTCCCTGTAACTTTCACTGCTTCTTCTACTCCAGGCCTAGTCTAGCCCCAGGAACATGGTAAACATTGTGAGCATTGCTTGAAGCAATGAAATGAATCAATGTTACTTTCATGTTTACTTGTACATGAATAGGACTATATCATACAATATAAGCAATGCTGTGACCTTTGCTTTCAAATATGTCCGACGTCATCTTTTCAGTGTGTCAACCTGAAATCAGGCCTTAAATCAGCCATCGAATCATGAAAATAACGTTCGGCAATCTTCAAAGGCATCCCCTTTCCATTTCAAGTCCCACAGATGCATCCTTGCCCTCTCAGAGAATTAGTTACAACCTGCCACTTTAAAACAATGGTCTTCTTGTTTTGGTTTTGTTTTGGCTTTTTTCTGGTTCCATCCTAAAACCTATGAGCACTATCTCCTTGAGTGTTGCATCAGCAGCCTCTCAAGGACAAATGTTTGTTGAATGAGTCTGGACAAGAAGAAGGAGGGGGAGGCTGAGTCTCCAGTTCCAAAGTGAAAAAACTGAGGTTTTACCAGCCCTGTTCCAGGTAACAATCCCAGGTCCAGGGGGATCAACACAATTCCCTCATTCGTATGTACCTATGTATTCATTCATCCATCCATCCAACCATGGGTGTAGCTGCACACCTTAAGCTCTGTTAGCTCACAGGCACGGGGGATGTGTGGGGGAATGGCAGGGTTGAGCCACGAAAGATAGCCATCACTACTGCCCTGCCTGTTATTCTTGGCCACCACTACCTTCTGGTGGCCTGTGGTTAAAGATTTAGGGTCACCTGGATGACAAGGACACAGCCTCACACTTACTGGGCTTGAGTGAGGAAGCTGAATTCAAAGGACCCAAAGGAGGTCCCCCAGGCCAGCGTTAGTGACAGGGCTGGAGTTCCGCTTTGCTCTTAACCCCTCCAGGCAAGAATCCTCACCCACCTGGCTCTCACCATCTCTCCAGAAGCCCGACTTTCTCCCTTAGGGGGGCTGGGAGGAAGGAGGTGCCAAAACCATCCTGGATTCCATGTCTCCAGTGCCCCCTGGTGGCCCGGACGCGACATCCCCAGGGTTGAGGGGCACCGCTTGGAAGGGTCCCGCCCCGCCCCGCCCCGCCCCGCCCCCACTTCCTTTTCCAGGCCCCTTCCTGACTTTGTCCGAAGGGGTCCGTTGGTGGAAAGAGGTGAAACCTGCACTTAGGACCAGCACAAGCTGAGGCCATCAGAGGGGCTGCGGTGGTCAGACGGAGGGGAAGAGACCAGACGCAGCAACTGTTTGGCTTCTGAAAAAAACTAGAAAACCAAATGGGGGGCTGGGGGAGTGGGAAGCACAATCTGGAGGGAGGACGATCTAGTCAAACCCTGGCTGGGGTCTCCGCCGCCCCAGGGGTCACATAAGTGGTAAAGTCGAGAGAGTAGGGGGCACTGGACTGGCCAAGGGCAGGGACATCTTATCTACAAGAGGGAGGTGGGAGTGGAGCGAGGGCCCCGGAGCCGGCCCTGGCACCCCACGCCCCGCAGACAGGAAGGGGTTGCGGAAGAACAGGCCCAGAGGTGGGGGTGGGGGAGGAGTTGGAGGTGGGGGGTTCTAAGCCTCGACCCCTCCCTCCGGATCTCAAGAGCCCCTTCATTCCAGCCCACGCCCACCCCTCCCCACCCCCCCCACCTACCGCCACCCCATCCCCACCTCACCCCGTTCTCCATCCTACCCCATTCCCCCATTCCCTTCCCCCATTCCAGGATTCCTCCTCCCCCACCTCACTTCCATTCCATCCCATCTCCTACCCCCACTTCACCCATCCCCCCATCTCCTCCCCATCCCCCCAACCCTACCTTTCCCCCATCCCACCCCTGACCCACCCCATCCCCACTCTCACCACCCGGCCGTCCAGTGGGCATGGCCACAGACGCCACCCCTCCCCCTCTCCCGACTCCCTCCCCGCCTACTAAACGGAACCCCTTCTAGACTCCCTGGAAGACCCCACTCGCGATCCCAGGATCTCGTGAGATTTGCCCCAGGAGGAAACAGAAACCAGGATTGGTCGGGCCGCGTGGTTTCCGGGCGGGGCGCTGCTGAGTTCGCGGTTGTTTGTCCGCAGAGCGCAAGCGGGGGATCGTGTGGCGTGGCGCTGTGGCCCGAAGGGTAAGTTCCCGTCCTGGTGCCCCCGCGTTCCCGTGGGGTGACCTTGAGCTAGTCCCCGGGGCCCCGTGCGGGCCCCCGCTCCTGTTCTCCAGCGGAAAACGAGCTCTCACGACCTGGGGCTGGAGCGGAGGCCACACGCGGTGGGGGGCCGCCTTGGGCCTACCCCGACCACGTGCCCCGTGAAGAGGCCGCAGCGCCGCGTAGGGGACGTAATAATCCAGGGAACCCGGGTCTGCGGGGATGGCCAGAGGTCATTGGGCGCTGCTTTGCGCTGGAAATGGGGTCCCCTCGGGAGGTGCCAGGGTGTGGGGGCCAGAGAAAGGGGCAGAACTGGGGCTGCAGGACGGCGGTTAGTGCCCTTAGAGGAAGGTCCCTTAGACCCGAGCATCAGGTCTTTCCTTCGATTGTCTGCTGCTTCAGCCGATGAGAAATTTCTCGGGTTTGGAGACGAAGAGATTCTCACTGAAACGGCAGGGTCGGGGCTCCGGTTTTCAGTTCACCCAGCAGAGTTCTCACTGTGGCTTCATAACTACACGTGTGAACACACCGTGTCTTTGTTTTTTGGAGAATTTGGGTTCTTGTTTTTTTGTTGTTTTTTTTGTTGTTGTTGTTTTTTGCGGTATGTGGGCCTCTCACTGCTGTGGCCTCTCCTGTTGCGGAGCACAGGCTCCGGACGCGCAGGCTCAGCGGCCATGGCTCACGGGCCCAGCCGCTCTGCGGCATGTGGGCTCTTCCCGGACCGGGGCACGAACCCTGCCGATGTCCCCTACATCGGCAGGCGGACTCTCAACCACTGCGCCACCAGGGAAACCCGAGAATTTGGGTTCTTATTCTCAAACTTGGGTGGAGACGGGTGACTGAGACGGTAGGAAACCAGGGAGACCAGGTGTCGGAGGACCTGAGGCCAGCGTGAGCTGGACGAGCGCGGTGGAAGACATCTTCAGGTAAACTGGTCTTCTGCACCTCATCATGTCCCAGGATGTCCTGTTGCCCCCTTAGTGCTGTTAATCGTGGAGCTGCATGCAATCTGCATCCTGAAGCCCTCACAGCGGGAGGAGGATGAGCAGCCTTTATTTTTCCAAGTCATTTTCCCAAGAGAGCTTTCATCCTGCTGCCTTCTTAGAAGAAGCAGCTGCAATGTGTTGGGGTCCCATTCCCGAAGCCACGGTTACGTTCAGAACCTGTGCTTGGGGTGAAGGAGCAAGGCTGGCATCAGCCCCCAGAGACTTGACTCCTGTGTGGTGTTGGGCAGGGGCAGGGTGGGTGAGCCCAGGGAGGTTTTGGTCTCCCTAAGTGGTGGGCTGGGACCCCTGGGCCTAGGGGCGGTCCCGGAAAGAAAGCACACAGAGGGCACAACGAGTCCTCCAGCTGCAGCCCAAGGAGGCCAGGGAGGCAGACCTGGAGCTGGAGGATGGAGAGGGACCCCAGGAGCGAGGACGATCTCGTGCCCTGGGGGTGCTGGGCAGCATATGGGTGCTGTTGATACCAGCACACCGGGCTGTATCCCCCAGTATCACTGCTGCCTCCAGAGCAGGAAATGTGGCCTCTCTGTCCCAGAACCACAGAAACTGAGTAGCTGTTTCAGGACAGACTGCGCTCAGGACCCAGAGAGGAGCAGCATGTGCAAAGGGGAGAGGTCAAGGTCATCACTCCAGAGATGTTCAGGGTGAAGGGAGAAAAGGGGGTCAGCCCTGGGCTGCCAGACGGTCCCCTCCTTAGTGCCTCTCAGCTGTGCAGACAGACCATGAGCAGACCCCAGGCCATGGCGGAGACCCCCACAAGCTCTTCTGCAGCCATGGCGCCAGGCTGGGCTCCCCACACCTTTCTTAGCCCCTGCCTCACCTGTGGGAGGGACCTCTGTGCACAGCTGCTTCCCAAATTCTTCAGGCGACACCGTATCAGCAAATCTGCTTACTTCCTCCTGCCGAGGGCAAGCAGTGCTGGGAGGTTTCCTGGAGCCTGAGCTCCCGGGGTACGGCTGCTGAGCCGAGGTACCAGTGAGTGCAGGCCTTTCTGGATTTCTCCCCGATATATCGCCCCTCCCCCCATCTTCCTGGAAGACCTGGCAGGACCCACAGACCTGCTGAGTGCCTAGACTGTGGTGGGTGATGTCCCCTGAATGGAGGCTCCTGTCCTCCGCTCTCGTCCGTGACCTTGTCCACTGTCCACGAACAGAGTGGGCTGTGCCCATCCACAGGCGACTTCCCCGGGCACACTCCCACTGGGCTGGCACGTTGATGGCTTAGCGAGCCCTGGGCCAGGAGCCAGGGGCCTCGTTCCCGTGTCACCCTCTCGTGGCTGGCTCTGTGACACAGGTGCAAAGGACTCGCCCTTTTGAGCCTCAGCCACTGCACAGGGAAAGGAAAAAGCAATTTAAGACCCCTGCCGACATTTCAGATCTTGAGGGAGAACCCGAGGCTAGGAGAGTGAAACGCTTTGGTGATTTAAGCTCTACGAAACATGAGGAATGGTTGACTGACTCATCATTCTGATTCAGAATCCAGCTTCAGCCTCCTTGTCCCCATCTCCTGGAGAAGCTTCAATGAAGAACATGGTTGTGACAAAAAAATGAAGATGTCCCAGAGGCAGTGATGCCAGCAAACATCTTCACAGTAAAGGAACCTGGAGTTAATGTCAGGCCCTGAAAACACAAAGGGTGAAATGTTGGAAGCAGATCCAGGCTTAGAAAGCAGAGTGGCACCGCAATGAGAAGCCCACGCACCACAACGAAAAGTAGCCCCCGCTCGATGCAACTAGAGAAAGCCCGCATGCAGCAACGAAAACCCAATGCAGCCAAAAGTAAATAAATAAATTAAAAAAAAAAAAAACAAAAGGCAGAGTGACAGGTTGCCCGGGCGTAGGAAGGACACTCAGCCCCGACTGAAAGTTATGTGATGAGAAGCAGGGAAGCAGTGTTGACAGGATTCTTGATGAGTTTTTCGCAAAGAAACAAAACACTTTTTCTCAGTGCTTAAAATCACAGTGTACTAAAAAAAATAGCTTTACTGGGCTTCCCTGGTGGCGCAGTGGTTGACAGTCCGCCTGCCAATGCAGGGGACACGGGTTCGTGCCCGGGTCCAGGAGGAACCCACATGCCGTGGAGGGGCTGGGCCCGTGAGCCATGGCCGCTGAGCCTGCGCGTCCGGAGCCTGTGCTCTGCAACGGGAGAGGCCACGACAGTGAGAGCCCCGCGTACTGCAAAAAAAAAAAAAAATAGCTTTACTATTTTTACTTTTCTAAACATTACAGTGGATCGTGTTAAGAGGGTTCTTAACGTTTTCAAAAAATATGTAACGGCTGCAGGAAAAGTCATATTTTGCCTTAGATTATGAAGGTTGGCTTTGCAGTTCCAGCATGCATGGTCGCCTTGGTGGCCCTGCCCCACCGTGCAGTCCACGTCCGCCTGTCATCATTTTTTCAACTTGCTTGTTTTTCATTTGTCTGCTTAGTTGAATGCAAGGTCCGTGCCTCAGAGACACCCTGAGTGGAAGACCATGACATTTTATTTCTTCCAGTCTTACTGAGATAGAATTGACATACAGCCCTGTATAAGTTTAAAGGGTGCAGCATCGTGAGTTGACTTAACATGCATCATCTCATATGGATACAAAATTACACAGAAAACACGTTTTTCCCCTGTGATGAGAACTCTTAGGATTACTCTCTCCATGACTTTCATACGTAACCTACAGCAGTGTCAGTTATACTTACCCTGTTGTACATCATCTCCCTAGTATGTACTTCTAACTAGAAGACGACCATGACATTGTCACTGGGCTGTTCCTCCCCAGAACAGCAGTGGATGGTCTGCTCCAGGCACTCTGTAAATGTTTTGAGTAAATCGAGGGTTGCCGATAGAGGGGGAGTCTGGGTATGGGGGCGAGGGGACCAGCTGGGCGGGAGACCTCCCTGTGAGCGCGTCCCCTCTGCCTGGTGCCTCCTGCCAGCCCTCAGCACAGGGTGGGCTGTCCCCTCAAAGGTGGAGCCAGTGCTCCCCGAGTCCTGAGGCTCACCGACCCTCCTCCAGTGGAAAAAGGTCCAGTGCAAAGGGCCGGACAGCCCAACGCACCTGGTATCACTCTGATCCACAGTAAGCTTACGGCTTCATGTTGGAGATTTGGGGTCAGCTGATGACAGGGATGCAACACCAGCCCCCTCTTCTCTCCTCCTCTCTCCAAAAGCACAGTTCCCACCATCTCAGGCAATAACGAGGTTGACCGTGCAAAGTCCTGAGAAGCATCCTCTCCGGGGCCAAAGGCCAAGACTGGGGCCTCCCCTTCTCTCTGAACCTCTCTCATCTTTGTGCCTAGGGTCAGTGCTCCCTCTCTGTCCCTTGGAGTTGACAAGGGGGACAGCCACTGGCACCTCCCCCAGGCCAAGGCAAACAGAGCCAGATCCTGGGGACACTCCCAGTCCCCAAGTGCCCTTAGTGGTCCCAGACATGGCTTCAGCATATAAAGGACACAGCTCTGAGAGCCAGGAAACCAGGCCCCTGGCTCTGCTGCCATTTCCCTCCTCCCCCCTCGTCCTGGGCCATTCCCCGCCCAACCAGCCTGGAGTGGGCCCTCAGCCTCCCGCACCCCTACTTGCCTCTAGAAGCACTTCCCTCAGGATTAACTGGCTGGACCCAGGGTGACCTGGATGTCAGATGTGTCCTCACTGGGGAGGAAGAAGTGGGGAGACTTGCTTGTTTCGGTCTAGATGTCATTGGATGTGAAGTGGAACCACATCTTGCCAAGTGCAGGAAGAGGCAGAGAGGGCTGACAGAGACCTTCGATTTTTCAAGAGGCCCAGAGGGCAAAATATTCCAGGGCAAGAAGAGATCTGACTGCAGAGGGCAAGGAGACGTACCAGATCCTGAGTAGGATCTTGTCTGCTCGAGGCTGGGTCAAGAGAGCCGAAGGAGGAGAAGCCAGCATCGGCCTGGCACCCAGGGCCTCTGTCAGCCTCGTGCCTCTGAAGACCAGCAGGGTTGGGGTCTTCCTCTGGAAGCCAGGAAGGGTCATCTTCCAGCATTTCTGGTGCTTCTTTGAATGCAGAAAAGTAGCTGGCCTTTTCTTTACCTTCTTCTACACTTGTTATGTCAGAAGAATCGGGGAGAAATCCGTGATTTCTGTTGATGCCAGTGGAAGAATGTCCGGTCTCCCACCCTCCCCGCATCGTGGCCACACCCCAGGCTCTGGGAGAGGTGGGCTGACTTGCCAGGGATGCAGAAAGAGGGGGCTGCGCCGTCAGCACAGGCCAGGAGCAGGAACGTGGGGACACACATGCATTCTAAAGACTCCAGGAAGGCCCTGGGGGCAGATGCTTTGCGATCCCAGTAGAAATTCTGTGACTGGAGATGGGAAGGGGGACAGGACAGCCCCCCACCATGAGCTCAGAGGCTGCTCTGGCCTGTGCAGCATGAGAACAGGTGACCAGGACGTGGTAGAAACGTCCCCCCAATTGGCTCATGCCTGGGCCTTGAGAGTCGTCCTGGGCCAGTCCTGACACTGGGCAGGAAGGACAGGTCTTCCTGCAGCTGTGCCCCTGGTCCTTCTGCCTCCGGACAAACAGGCTCTGCATGTAGGTGCAGGTGGACAGGGGAATGTCCCCTGCTCGCTGGGGAAGAATGTTCGGCTTATACTTCCCATTTTTACATCATTCGAAGGCAGTGGTTGCTCCTGCCTCCTTGGATCTCCTGGATGCTGGGTTCCCATGGAAAGATCCCAGGCTTGGATGTCTGCCATTTCCTGTTTCCCCGAGGTCCACGTGAAGTCAATCATCTCTTCCTAACGCTCTGTGGGGCAGATCCATCCACACCCCTCCCCCAAGCAGGTCTTCTGGTTACTCCCTGAGCGGAGCATGGCAGTGTCCACCCCTGGCCAAGTCCCCGGCTCACCAGGCTGAAAAGGAAACGAACTGAATTTCAGCTTTTCTCTGAAGGTTATTTGAGGTGCTGGGTGAAAAGTGCGAGCACCACTCAGTGGCTGCTCCAGAATCAGGAACATTCTGCTTAACTTACTAATCTCGACTTCCTGCAGGTGATCAGTCAAGGTGATGGTCTGGGAGTTGAGTGTCCATAGAGCACATTCTAGCTTAACCCTGTTTTAGGCAAACTGCTGATAGGGACGGTAGAAATTTGGAGAAAGCAGTCTCTGGGAAATTACTAAACCAGAGAGCATCCTTCAGACAATGCTGCCACCTCGCCCACAGAATAGAATTGTCGGGGCGCCACAATGCAGGGGGTGGAGAGGTTCCCTCAGCCTGTGTTCTGAAACCTCAACAGAACCAACGTGTGAGCCAGCCCAGCAGGGGCATCGCCCCCAGACCCTTCAATACCGAGCAGAGCTTCACGTCCCCTGAGGAGAAGTTCGGTGTTAGAGTAGCTATGCTTAACGCAGAGCAAGAGAAAAGCTGAATTTTGTTTGTGGGCCTAATGGCACTCTCGCATCAGAAACCCTGTAAGTGAAAGCCTTAGGGGAGGGGTCGGGGGGCTTTTTGAAGCCGCTTTGCATTCCTTGTTTCCTAGGATTGAGGAAATGTTAAGTTATCCACAAACACTGGGAAGGGGCCTTTGAAGGTCATGATGAGGGTTGAAGCTGCTGGACAGAGCCTGGGCTGGGATGTGGAAGAGGACGCCTGAGCCTCGGGGCAAGTCCTCTTCTGGTTGCAGCCCTTTGCTGACACCGATATGTGTGCTTGGCCCACGTTTATTTCCCTCCCTGCCTCCAAGAGCCCAAAGAGCCCACGGCCCTGACCCCCTCAGTGGCTTTCAGGCTGAGTAAGGTGTGTCCCAGGTTTGGCCACCAGCACAGTTCCGGCCTCTCCCAGCCCACATGCCTACATTTCATCTTGTCAAGCCAATTTGCATATCCCCGCTTCTGGGAGGAAACACCCTTTGCCTCCAGGGACAGAGGGAGGAAGATTGAGTCTTGGGTTTGCCTTGGCTTTAAGGGATCCACCAGGTCCCCCCGTAGCCACTCCTGCTGGCAATTTCTCAGGCCCATCCTGACAAAAGTCTCTGAATTCCTCCAAACACAACACACTTTCCCTGGTCTTGGGTAATTTCCTTGGTCTCCTTACAAACGCCCAGCCCCTCCCTCTTCCCAGCCAGCTCCTAGTTGTAGTTTTGACCTGACCACCTTTGGGGAAGCCTTAACCCTCAAAATCTGGAGGACCCGCCATCCCTCAGTGTCACCTCTGTTCCGCCATGAACGGGCACACGTTTTGCAGTTGTAGGTTACGTATAAGTGACTGTGTGATTCTCAGGAATTTTGTTATATTTCTTTTTCCTTTGGGGTGACACCACTAGGTCTGCACAAAGCTGTCTTAACTCAGACATTGGGATGGTTTTGACGTGGCCCATGCTCTTCGAGCAAATATGCTTGCAGGTTGGTTTTCTTCTTTTATCTTTTGCTTTCACGAGTGGACAGAGGATCCTATCAGTTGTGTGTAAGGAGAAAGTCAAATCAGCGTTAGCTGGATGGATTTCCAGTAATAAGATTTCGCTTTCCATTTGAAATGGAAATTTCAGCTGGGATCTGAAAAGTGTGGCCAGGAAGGCCTATCATGGCTTCTCAGGAGCCAGAGGAGGGACTCAGAGGCCTGAGCACATTGCTCCTTGCACCACACCCGCCCTGGCATCGGGGGCCTCGGGCCCTGACCACTGCCCCAGCCAGGGTCTCCACAGGACAGGCCATGCAGGCCAAGGTCCTGTAGAGAATTTTTCTTCGCCTTCTGTACACGTTTGCAGTAGCAGGCTTTGCTTTTGCTTCTATGTGAAGTTTTGCCTTAATCCCAAACGTTTTGATTTCTGCTCTGGTTTATGCCACTCATAGACAGTTACAGTATTTCTTAACCAAATAGATTTTTTTTCTTTTTTTGATGTAAGACATCTAATTAGTTGGAATTTTTGGATGACATTTTACATATTTGGTTTGTGACTAGTAATTATAGTTCATATCATTTATGGTTTTGTGATTTTTACTAGTTTAAAGGGCTTTTTTGGTTTGTTTTCATTTTAGAAATGAAAAGTTTTTTTTTTTAATTCCATGGAATAAAAACAATTCCATAATAGTAATACTCATAGGTACATCCTGGAATCAGTTTTTTTTTTCTTAATCTCTAACATCACATGCTATTAAATACTGTCATGCTGCTTTATGGTTTCTGATTTAAAGATTTTTTTTTTTTTTTTTTGCGGTACGTGGGCCTCTCACTGTCGTGGCCTCTCCCGCTGCGGAGCACAGGCTCCGGACGCGCAGGCTCAGCAGCCATGGCTCTCGGGCCCAGCCGCTCCGCGGCATGTGGGATCTTCCCGGACCAGGGCACGAACCCGTGTCCCCTGCATCGGCAGGTGGACTCTCAACCACTGCGCCACCAGGGAAGCCCTGATTTAAAGAGTTTTAAATGGGGTAACAGTACCCACTGTGTGGTGCTCCTCCATCATTCCCATCTGGGTTATTTGTTGGAGTTTAGGAAGAGGCCATGTTGGGCTAAACTCCTTATTCCTGTTGTTTTCAGTCCTTGAGTGATAATCAGAAGCTTTTCTCCGGAGAGGGTGGGGTCAGCTGTCAGGCTTCTAGGTACCCACCTTTCAGAGGGGCTGGGGTTTAATGCAGTATGGGTGGATATGGGATAGGGCGAGAGGTCACCTTGTCCCCTCATTGGGGCCTGGCGCCAGCAGGGCCAGAGCTGTGGCTTTGTGGCCAGAGGGGTGTCTTTGGCCCTGCGTTGGGTCCCCTAGAGGGTGGAGGGACGGCAGGGTCGCCGGTCCTTGGCCGGAGAAGGACCCACCCCTTGCTCTCTGGTGTCCCTCCAGTACTCACTCTGGAGCAGATTCTTCAGGGTGGGCATCCGGGCCCCGTCGAAACTCCTGGAACTGGCCGTGCAGAGCCTGCTGAGGGATGAGGCCTTGGCCATCGCCGCTCTGGAGGAGCTGCCCGCTGAGCTCTTCCCACCCCTGTTCTCCGCGGCCTTTGCCGGGATGCACAGCCAGGCCGTGAAGGCGATGGTGCAGGCCTGGCCCTTCCCCTGCCTCCCGCTGGGGGCCCTGATGAAGGAGCACAAGCCTCACCTGGAGACCTTCCAAGCTGCAGTCGACGGCCTGGACGTCCTGCTTGCCCAGGAGGTCCGCCCCAGGTGAGGGCGACCCAGCAGGCGGGTGGGGCCTGGGGATCTGAGCAAGACGCAGCCGGCATCGGCGGGGGTGGGGGTGCGGGGCCACGGGGAGGCCTTGGGGCCGTGGCTGGGCCACTCTGGGAATAGGCTTTCGGGCGTGCAGGGCTACTTAAGGTGCAGAGGTGACAAAAGGCACGTGGGCTCACCCCCTTCTCGTGGCGCTTAAAGTGGGGACCAGGAGGGGCCCCGGAAGCTCGAGGAGCAGCTGGTGTCTGGGGTGTAGCACCCTTGCCTGGGTTCTGAGCCGTGCGGTCCTGGTCCCCGTGGGTCTCCGCACAGCTCAGTGTGTCTCCCGTTGTCCCGCAGGCGGTGGAAGCTGCAGGTGCTGGATTTGCGCCGGAACGCCCACCAGGACTTCTGTACCGTGTGGTCCGGCACCAGGGCTGGTGTGTGCTCACCGCTGGAGCCTGAGGTGGTCGGGCCCGTGAGGAAGAGGCGCCGGGTGGAAGATGCAAGGGCGTGGCTGAAGCAGACCTCGGCCCCCATGGAGGTGCTCATAGACCTGTGCCTCAAGGAGGGCACCCCCGATGCGTCCCTAAGCTACCTCCTGAAGAAGGTCAAGCAGAGGAGGGGCTCACTCCGCCTGTGCTGTCAGAAGCTGAGAGTCTTCTCCATGCCGATGCAGAGGATCAGGAAGATCCTGAAGCTGGTGCAGCTCGACTCTGTCCAGGACCTGGAGGTGAACTGCACCTGGAAGCTGGCCACCCTGGGCAGGTTCGCGCCGCACCTGGGCCAGATGGTCAACCTGCGCCGGCTGCTCCTCTCGCACATCCACATGACACCGCACGCCGCCCCCGGCATGGAGGAGCGTTGCGTCAGCCAGCTCACCTCCCAGTTTCCCAGCCTGCAGCACCTGCAGGAGCTCTACCTGGATTCCATCTCCTTCCTTGAGGGCCGCCTGGACCAGGTGCTCAGGTGAGGCGTGGCGCTGTCTGTCTGCAGACCAGGGCAGGCCTCTCTCGTTTCGTTATCCGTGGGGTGTCTGTCTACTGTCTGCCTGCCATGGATGGTGCCAGGGTGCACGGGCCACTCAGAGGTCCACACGATGCCGCCACTCCGTCCCCCGGCATCTTGTCACATAGCCTCCCGGGTTAGGGTCAGAGGTGTGGCTTCAGTTAGATGCCTGTCAAAGGGGGCTCTTTGCTGGGAACCTGCATCGTGGGGGCTTTGGGCCAGGTGAGGGTGGCTTTGGGAATTCTTCCTGAGAGAGTGATGTCTAAGCTGAGATGATGGAAAATAACTAAGCAGGAGGACATTAACCAGGGGAAAGCCCATCCAACGTGAGGTTTCAAATCGGAAGCTCTGTGCTGAGCAGCTGGTCCACGTGAGCCTGTCCCTCCCACCTATCCCACTTTCCTGTCTGTCCCGGGTTGCTTTAGGCTCCAGGTGAGGTGTGATGTGGGAAATGGGTGATTCTGGAAATGACGGGGAGGGAGCAGGAGTGAAGAATTGTGGCGTCCATCAGGACATTAAGCGGTTATTGCTCCTACATAGTCCAGAGAAGAGAAGCAGAAAGTCAGATGAGTATCGTTATTGAAGTGGCTCCAATCTCGAGTCCAAATTACAACTATTATTTGCTTCTAAGGCTTCTGATTATATAGGAATTCTTCAGTAACAAATTATTTCTTCTAGAAATTTGTTCTTCATTCTTAAAATAGAATCATAGCTTTACCTGGAACACAATGATGAAAGATGAGAGAATGCAGCCCGATTTATTTGTGTGAAAGAGTTGGATTGATTTCCTTTCTGGCAACTGCAAACTCAAAGCATTAAGAATAAACGTGTTCATGACACAAGGACAGCAACAAAAAAAAGAGTTGTGGAAAGTGAGGGATGGTTTGTGGCTGATACAGCGACCAGAGTTAGCCCCTGCCGGCTGGACCCCTGTGGACGTTGCCAGACGTTGCCTGGCTTAGCCCTTTAAGCACAGATGCCAGTACTCTCACTGGGAACAGAGAAACAGGTGATGGGGTCCAGGAGGCGGCAGGAAGGAAGCCCGAGTTAAAAGCAGTGTAGGTCATGTCTGCCAATACTGTAGTTTGCTGATCCCCTCTCTCACTTGGGACCTGGGGTCAGGCTCCCCGGTGGGCACCTGCCATTGTTACCTTACCTGTGCTCACAACACCTGGCAGGGGTATGTCGTCCCCCACTTGACGGGTGAGCACAGGGAGCACTTGAGGATTCCTTCCCTTGACCCCGTCACACGGCAGATAAGGGATGGGGAAGGACCCCGCTCAACCTTGGGCTGGCCTGGCACCTCTCCCTTGACCATGCAGCATCCTCCGGAAGACTGGGATCTGGTGAAATGGGCCTCTCTTCCCTTGAGGCCTGGGCCACCCCACATCCCTCCGCCCACCACCTCCATCCTCCCGGGACTGACTGCTCTGTCTCTCTCCAGGTGTCTGAAGAACCCCCTGGAGACCTTGTCGATTACCAACTGCCTGATTTCAGAGGCAGACCTGATGCATCTGTCGCAGTGCCCGAGCGTCAGCCAGCTGAAGGATCTGAGCCTTAGCGGGGTCAACCTGACCAGCATAAGCTCCAAGCCCCTCTGGGTCCTGATCGAGAAGGCCTCGGCCACCCTCCAGGACCTGGACCTGGACGAGTGTGGCATCATGGACTCCCAGTTCAGCGCCCTCCTGCCCGCCCTGAGCCACTGCTCCCAGCTCACCACCTTCAGCTTCTGCGGCAACCCCATCTCGATGGCTGTGCTGGAGAGCCTGCTGCGCCACACCGTGGGGCTGAGCAAGCTGAGCCACGTGCTGTACCCCGCGCCCTTGGAGAGCTACGAGGACGTGCACGGCACCGTCCACCTGGGCCGCCTGGCGCACCTGCACGCCCGGCTCAAGCAGGTGCTACAGGAGTTGGGGCTTCCCAGTATGGTCTGGTTCAGCGGCAACCCCTGTCCGCACTGTGGCGACAGGACCTTCTACAGCCCCGAGCCCATCCTGTGCCCCTGTTACATGGCCGCCTAGCCCAACGAACGAGCCGCAGGCTTTGTCGCGGGCACGCGGACACTGCCGCTCAGACGTCAGAGCATCTCGAAGAAACACAAGCTATAGTTTCGGACAGTTGTTCATTGTTAGCGGGAAAAGGAAAGGTGATTCAGAGCTGGGCGGGGGGGATGGTGACTTGGGGGGTTGATGGGATCTTCGGGGAGATGCATCTTGTAGAGTTAGAAATGTGAATCTAAATTTCTAGAGGGGGATTCAGGCTTGAGAAGTAGATGGGGGCGTTATCCCTACGTGGATAGTTATAAAGAAATGGTCAGAAATAAAGAGAACCTCAGTGTCATTCACCTGGTGTTCGCTGTGATCTGTGACCGTGATTCTCCCGTTTAAACCTCAGTAATCTCCTGTTAGTGACTAAATAAGAAGCCAGCATGTGTGAGGCGCAGGCACCCTAGGCTGGACAAGGTTCGGCCCCAAGAGTTAACAGCACCATTTCTCCCTCCCTTTGGTCTTGTTTCTGGATCATCTGTTAGCTCCTCACTTTCTTCTGTGGCCGTTCAGTCTATCATCGCACACAAGGTGCGTCCTCAGGGCCTGGAATGTACTAAGTGTCCAATAGTGAGCACCACTGGAGGGAACATTCTTCCAAGGGACCCTCGCTGCCAACTCCATCCAGGCCCTGGACTCTAGCACCCTCCCCAGTGGATCCAGCAGATACAGAGCCTCCATCCCTGGCCCTGGGTGGTGCCAGGATAGGGCTTCAATGTGCAAAGTCAGGCCCCGAGTCCTGGGGGCAAAATCCACCCACAGACCATCTGGAGCCTCTGGGACTCACCAGCGCATACCCGCCTTCCCACTGCGTCCAGCCCCTTGAATTCAGTTAGTTGTGTCCTGTAAAAACATCCTAATTCCTGCTAGCAAAATTCTAGTAAGCTCACATAGACAAATAACATTTGTTTACTATTCGTTTCCCACATTGAAAAGAGTTCATCGTTTTGTGCGGAGGTAGGTCACACCAGGGTGAGAATGCCCTTCTTCCGGGAAGACCCTCCTTCTTCCCTGTCAAGGAGGTGATAAGCCAGCTCTGATGCCCTGGATTCTGGGTCCCAAGAGAGAACAAACCCACGCCTGGTCTTGGTAGCACTCAGATAGAGCAGGTGAACGTCAGATTTGGTTTGGGGGTGGGGTGGGGCCACCCTTTGAACCCCCCAAGACAGCCCATCCAAATGAAAGGGACACGAGCTTCCCTGGGGGCGCAATGGTTAAGAATCCACCTACCAATGCAGGGGACACGGGTTCGAGCCCTGGTCCGGGAAGATCCTGCATGCCGCAGAGCAACTAAGCCCGTGCGCCACAACTACTGAGCCTGCACGCTACAGCTACTGATGCCTGCGTGCCAAGAGCCCATGCCCCGAAGCAGAGAAGCCACCGCAGTGAGAAGCCCGTATACCACAATGAAGAGCAGCCCCCGCTCGCCGCAACTAGAGAGTCCGCGCGCAGCAACAAAGATCCAACGCAGCCAAAAATAAGTAAATAAATAAATTTACAAAAAAAAAAAAAAAAAAAGGGACATGTCATACAGTGGAGTCCGCCCTGTGTCCCTGGGCTGCCTTACCTGGCTTCCCACACACGACCTGGGGAGAAGGCCACACACCAAGGCTGGGGCAGGGCTCGTCTGCATGTCCCTGACCATGAGCCATCCTCCACCGTCTATCTGGTGTGGCCAACTGTCAGCAATCCCTTATCCTGCCGCACAGCCACTGGCCCTTCTCTATCTTCTTCCCCTAGCAGGCACCCTCTTTTCTTCTGCCCCACCCTTTCCAGCCTCCTACCCTATGCCCCTGTAAGAAAGAACAAGAAATGGACCCCTCGGCTTGTGGACATGCTTTGCCATTTCTGAAAGAAGAGAGAATGCAGAAATCTGTATAAGTGATGGTGTGCTGGGAAGAAGGGAGTCAGAAAAAGATCTCTCTTACTTTTCCCCAGTGTGCACCCAGTCTCAGCATCCCCAAGCATCCCTAAGTTACAGAGCATATTTTCCGGAACGGGAACTGGCACCTCTGGGATATGAGGAAAAGTATACAGGACGAGCAGGTTCTCCACGAAGAAGAACAGAGGCAGAGATCGTGTGATCTTAGTGCCAGATTCCTCAGCCGCAAAACAGATAATCACACTGGCCTCATGACATTGCAGTGAGGTCGCTCACAGGGCTAACCTATGGAAGCCACTTGCCCCGGTCATGGATGGCCCCATATAGGACAGTGGTGATTATTAGCTGCCCGATGCAAGTAAAGGAAGAAAAACAAAAGTGAACACTGCCTCTTGCTTCTCAAGCAGGGTGCCCTGCACTTGGGACTTTATTTGGCCCAGAGACCACACTTGAGAAAGAAATCTTACAAGAGTCTTTGTTCAGAATTTAGATTTTGTCATCAACATGTTCAAAGAGGCATATGCTATCAATGCAGTGAGGTTCTCAAAGTCAAGTTTGGCTGGAGAGGAAGCTCATCCGTAAGGATGGGGCATGGGGAGGTAGTGACTGCTGGGGGCCCAGGGGCCCGGGGGCCATGTGGATGGAGGCCCTGGGTGTGTGTGGGCAGGGGGGAGCGGGGTCTCCAGCTGTTGGGAAGCAGGCAGGGAGAGTATGGCACATAGGGTGGGATGATTGGAAGTAACCATTTACCCAGGAGCAGCCCCAGCTGCACGTCGACCAGGCAGGAGGGTTAGGGCAGCTGAGGGGTAGGATGTGAGAGGGGTGAAGCTGAATAGGAAAGAGCCAGAGAGCAATCTAACACAGGGAAATAGCCACGGGCAGAAACAAGACCAAAAGCAGGCCTGACATGGGAGTTCCCTGGCAGTCCAGTGATTAGGACTCGGCACTTTCACTGCCTTGGCCTGGATTCCATCCCTGTCTGGGAACTAAGATCCTGCAAACTGTTCAGCTCGGCCAAAAAAAAAAAGGCCACACAAAACATTCTCTGACATAAGTCTCGTACCAGTGTTTTCTTAGGCCAGTCTCCCAAAGCAATAGAAATAAAAACAAAAACAAATGGGACCTAATCAAAGTTACTGCATAGCAAAACTTTTGCACAGCAAAGGAAACCGTAAACAAAATGAAAAGACAGCCTACGGACTGGGAGAAAATATTTGCAAACGATGCGAACAACAAGGGATTAATTTCCCAAATATACAAACAGCTCCTACAATTCACTAACCAAAAAAAAACCCAATTGAAAAATGGGCAGAAGAGCTAAATAGACATTTCTCCAAAGAAGACATCCAGATGGCAGATAGGTACATGAAAAGATGCCCAACATCACTAATTATTAGAGAAATGCAAATCAAAACTGCACTGGGGTACTAATAAGGGGGCTTATACAGCTAGGTTCCGAGAGAAATAGCCTAGACTCTGCAGCTGACACAAAGTTGGAGGGGAGTTGGAGACGCTGAGTCTGTGTCGTGGGATACTTTGAACTGCAGAAATGCGGTGGTGGGTGCCATGTGGACCCAAAAGTGCCAGAGTGGGGTTTGTGTGAGAAGCACAAGTGCCCTGTGGGGCCCGGGGTCCGACCTCTACATACTCCCCACGCTCATGGCCCCGTTGGGCACCTGCATGGCTTTGTTCTTGTCCACAGGATATTCAATATCTTATCTTCCTTTGAGGAGATGGACCCATATTTTCCTCACTTAACTCGTTGGTGAAGATCCAGCTCCACTTGCTTCTTTCTTCCAGCTCAGTTCCCCCAGTGTTTTAGTTGACAGAGAAGTGCTTCCAGGCAATCCCTTAAATGGACCAAAACGGTTCAGGACAGAGATGAAACCCGACTGCCTCCTAAAACCTTTGGCATTACCTAAGTGATGAGAGTGGTCAAGGTGTCTTTTGTTAATGAGGTGACTTCAGGAAAGTGCCTAAGGCTGGGGGGTGGTTGTCAGTGGGGCCAATCCTGTGATTAGAGGGTTGAAACTATCAGTCCCAGCCCGATGACCTCCAGGGAGGAGAGAGGGGCTGGGGGTTCAGTTTACCCCCCATATGGCCAATGATGTGGCTACAAAATAAATGATCCCAAAACGTAGGGGCTTAAAACAATAACCGTTTCCTGTTGCACAGTTACTGTGGCTTAGCCGGGTGTTTCTGGCTCAGAGTCTCTTGTGAGGGTCGACTCAAAATACTGGCTTAATCGGCTTATTCGTCTGAAGACTTGACAGACATGACTTGTGCTGGAGAATCCTCCCCCAGGATGGCTGTCTCCCTTGGCTTTTGGCTGGAGGCCTCAGTGCCTCCCCACGTGGACTTCCCCAGAGGGCTGCCGGAGTGTTCCCATGACATGGCTGCTGGCTGGCTTCCGCCAGAGCGGGTGATTCAAGAGAGCAAGGCAGAATGTCCATTGTGATCTAATCTTGGAAATCACACACCAGCACTCCACAGTATCCTGCTGGTGCCCTGCTCCTTGTGAGAGGTCACGATACAAGGGTGTGAAGACCAGGGTGCAGGGATCACCGAGGGCCATCTTGAAGGCTGGGTTTCACAATAGTACAAAATTATTTGCAGGCATTATTTTATTTAATAGTCATAACGATCCAGGGAGGGAGTTACCATTTACTTCTGTGCTCCAGAACCTGGCGTCATGTCTGGCAGACCCCGGACACTTGAGACTTTATTGAAAGAGAGATGCACGTGAGGGATTAAGAGCTCAGGCTCTATAGACCCATTGCCAAGGTCCAGGCCTGGGGTGCGATTTATTTTGGGATAGTGAGCAAGTTTCTTAATATCTCAGATGGCCAAGAGGCACATGAAAAGATGCTCAATATCACTAATTGTTAGAGAAATGCAAATCAAAACTACGATGAGGTATCACCTCACACCAGTCAGAATGGCCATCATCAAAAGATCTGCAAAACAATACATGCTGGAGAGGGTGTGGAGAAAAGGGAACCCTCTTGCACTGTTGGTGGGAATGTAAATTAATACAGCCACTATGGAGAACAGTATGGATGTCCTTACAAATCTAAAAATAGAACTACCATAGGACCCAGCAATCCCACTACTGGGCATATACCCTGAGAAAACCATAATTTAAAAAGAGTCATGTACCACAATGTTCATTGCAGCTCTATTTACAATAGCCAGGACATGGAAGCAACCTAAGTGTCCACTGACAGATGAATGGATAAAGAAAATGTGGCACATATATACAATGGAAGATTACTCAGCCATAAAAAGAAACAAAACTGAGTTATTTGTAGTGAGGTGGATGGAACTAGAGTCTGTCATACAGAGTGAAGTAAGTCAGAAAGAGTAAAACAAATACCGCATTCTAACACGTATATATGAAATCTAAAAAAAATGGTTCTGATGAACCTAGGGGCAGGACAGGAATAAAGACACAGACATAGAGAATGGACATTAGGACACGGGGAGGGAGAAGGGTAAGCTGGGATGAAGCGAGAAAGCAGCATGGACATATATACACTACCAAATGTAAAATAGCTAGCTAGTGGGAAGCAGCTGCATAGCACTGAGAGATCAGCTCCGTGCTTTGTGACCACCTAGAGGGGTGGGATAGGGAGGGTGGGAGGGAGGCTCAAGAGGGAGGGGATATGGGGATATATGTATACATATAGCTGATTCACTTTGTTATACAGCAGAAACTAACACAACATTGTAAAGCAATTATACTCCAATAAAGATGCTAAAAAAAACCCCAAAACCTAAAAATAGAGCTACCTTACGATCCAGCAATCCCATTCTTGGGCATATATCCAGTGAAAAACATGGTTCTAAAGGATACATGCACCCTAATGTTTATTGCAGTGCTGTTTACAATAGCCAAGACATGCAAACAACTTAAAAGTCCATCAACAGAGAAGTGGATAAAGAAGATGTAGTACATATATACAATGAAATATTACTCGGCCATTAAAAAGAATAAAATAATGCCATTTGCAGCAATATGGATGGACCTGGAGATTATGATACTAAGTGAAATAAGTCAGACAGAGAAAGACAAATATCATATGATATCGCTTATATGCAGAATCTAAAAAAAAAAAGATACAAATGCACTTATTTACAAAACAGAAAGAGACCCACAGACTTGGAGAACGAGCTTATGGTTACGGGGGGGGGGAAGATTGGGGGGAGGGATAGATTGGGAGTTTGGAATTGACATGTACACACAGCAGTATTTAAAAGAAAATGACTTTCCATGAAAAAAAAATCTGTACTATAGTATATCATATTATAATAATTAGATATAATAATAATATATACATACCTTCTCATAACTTTGGTTTTTTTAATTAATTAATTAATTTTTGGATTCGTTGCATCTTCGTTGCTGCACGCGGGCTTTCTTTAGTTGGAGCTACTCTTCAATGCAGTGCGCAGGCTTCTCATTGTGGAGGCTTCTCTTGTTGTGGAGCACGGGCTCTAGGCGTTCGGGCTTAGTACTTGTGGCTTGTGGGCTCTAGAGCGCAGACTCAGTAGTTGTGGCGCGGCATGTGGGATCTTCCCAGACCAGGGATCGAACCGGTGTCCCCTACATTGGCAGGCAGATTCTTAACCAGTATGCCACCAGGGAAGTCCCATAACTTTGATTAAATGGAATAAAAAACAGAGATCCAGGAACAGGGGCTGGCTCATCGTCAGTGCTAAATAAACATTAATTGCTGTTATTGGTATTATTATTCCCAACAATATCTCCCGCTTCCGATGAGGTTTTCAGTGACTCAGTCGTTTTCAGGGTAAAGATAAGACCTAGTGGCATTTTAAGCCACCATTGGAAAAGGCTTGGGATCTTTTCTAGTAGAAACATACAACCAGAAAACACAGATATGTCCAAAGAGCACTCTGACATTTATCTGTAAGTTGCTTCGACTTTGAATTTGGGACGCCCATGCCTTTGTGTTCACGAAGCATCTCATGCCTCCCTTTGTGGTCCTTCCCTCACATCCTCCACAGAAGATGCATTCTTGTTTGCTTCTGATCATTTGAAAGCAAATGAGAATAATCATCCAACTCCCTGATCGATTTCTCCCCATCCCAGTTAAAATCACTCAGTAAAATTATGTTAATAAAACACAACTTAAATTTGCGGAGTATGCAAATAATATCCACCATTTACATAAAAGCAGGGGAAGAGGGGTGTGTGCTTGTGGATGAGGAAGACATGCAAGGAAGGACACTTGAGAAATTCTCAGCAACAGTTTATTTTGGGAACAGAGACAGATACTGTGGTCTGGGGCAGGAGTGAGACTTGCTGTACACTGGGTGAATGCTCTTTTGCGTGGTTAGGTTTTATTGTTAACTCTGCATAAGTATGATTTTTAATTGAAAAGTAGTTTCTGAGAATTCCCTGGTGTCCCAGTGGTTAGGATTTTGAGCTTCCACTGCAGGGGGCAGGGGTTCAATCCCTGGTTGGGGAACTAAGATCCTTCAAGCCACAGAGCTAGGCCAAAAGAAAAGGAGTTTCTAAGGGACAATACGTTATCCCTGGATCCACTGTCTAACTGTGCTTTTATGCCACTAATATCCCCACAGGTTTTATTTTGTTTTGTTTTTAAATGAATAAAAACTTGTACATGATTGTTATTCAAAGGCTGACCAAAATCCATTCTCAATTGTCAAAAAAAAAAAAAGAGTCACATCTGATTTCAGGATTTCAGCGTTAGATGTAACTTGACCTTTTTCTCCTTGGCATGATTCATCTGTAATTTGGAGTTTTTACCTTAATCCATGTGGTAAAGACAGAATTTCCCCCGAATTCTGGTTCTCTGCCAACCTGGCAGAGCTAAGGTTTTAACTAATTCCCCTTGCCCATCAGAGCACTTTTCTGTGACCAAGTCCCCTTCCTTAGGGGTACCCGTTAGAGTTGGGGGCTCCCACTAAACCCTTTTTGTGGCTAGCATGGGCCACGGAAATTTTCCTCTAGGAATGCCCTGGAAATTAACATCACCTTGCTTTGGGTAAGCAGGTGGTATAAGTCATCACTGATTGAATTTTTCAGTGTGTCCTGGTCCCTTGCCTTTTGGTCCCTCTCTGCCACACGCTTACATTTAACTCAGAGCTGAGAGCTGAGCTCAGAAGCAGCAGGAAGCTGAAGGCTCTGCCACTGATTATGAAAGCCCTAATCTCTTGAGATAAAGCTCTCCCAGGGAGAGTGGAAGAGGAAAAAGCTTGGAGAACAATGGTAGAGCCAAGCTCTCCCCTGGAGGCGGAGGAAGGGGTAGAGGCTGGCCATCTGGATTAGCGTCCTCAGGAACAGGTGTGCTTCCTGGGCCACATTGTAAAGTAGAGTCCACTTTTCACACAGCTCTGGTCTGCATGTCAGGAGGACAGCCTGTGGTCCTGAGGGCCTGATCTCCTCCTGGGTACAAGTTCTAAGATGGTGTGAGATGCCCAGCCCTGTTGGTAGATAATCAGGCTGACCACGTATCACTCCACTATCATGACCACAAGTCCCAGGGAGCTGTCTCCACAGCACTGGGCCTGGGCTGGACTTGGCCATGGGGCTGTCCATGGAAGGAAAGGTTAGAACAGGTCATTTCCTTTTTTTTTTTTTTCTGCCCGGCCACGCAGCATGTGGGATATTAGTTCCTGGACCAGGGATCGAACCCACGTCCCCTGCTGTGGAAGCGTGGAGTCTTAACCACTGGACCGCCAGGGATGTCCCAGAGTATTCTGTTATACAGCTGTGGTTTGTTTTTCTTCCTTTTCTTGGCCAAAACAGATACTTCCCCTCACATTCAGGAAGGTATGAGAATGGGACTCGCTCTGTCCTCAGGGTTCTGTCCATCACAGTCTAGAGTGAGAAGTAAGAGAGTTGGGGCCAGAAAGAGAATTGAGTGGGGCCCCTAGCAGCAGTGGTCTTCAGGAAGTAATCCACAAGAAGAACAGACTGCTTCCTGGAAACTCAGGGTGGTTGGGCATTTGTTGATGGCTGGCAGTCACCTGGGAGCTGAGCTATCACCTGCATACCCCCTACCTATACCTGAGGTGAGCCCTCTCCATGGGCTCCTGATCTAAAGAGTGTGTAAGAGTGCTAGGGCGGCCATAACAAATACCACAGACTGGGGGTGGGGGAGAGCTTAAACAACAGGAAATTATTTTCTCCCAGTTCTGGAGGCTAGAAGTCCAAGATCAAGGTGTTGGCAGTGTGGCTTCTCCTGAGGCCTCTCTCCTTGGCGTGCAGATGGAGAGAGTGTTCTTGTTGTGTCCCTGTGTTCCTCTATGTCCAAGCATCCCTGATGTCTTGTGTGTCCCAATTCCCTTTTTGCCACACTGCGTGGCTTCTGGGATCTTGGTTCCCCAACCAGGGATTGAACCGAGGTCCTCGGCAGTGAAAGCATGGAGCCCTAACCACTGGACCGCCAGGGAATTCCCCTCCCTCTTTTTATGCAGAGACCCATCAGATCGGATTAGGGGCCACCCTAATAACCTCGTTTTAACTTAATCACCTCTTTAAGAGTATTATCTCCAAATACGGTTACATTCTGAAGTGCTGGGGGTTAGGACTTCAACATATGAATTTTGCAGGACACAATGAAGCCCAAAACAGGGGGTGATGGTAGGGGTGATTCACCTGGTGAGTGCTGCACAGGTGCTGTCATCATCTGGAGCAGGGCATTTGTACCCCACCTGCTCCTTACAAAGACCTGGGCCCTTTCATAATACAGACTCCCTGGCCCCATTTCTGAAGATATGATTCTGTTGGCTTGGAGTAAGATGGGCAGAATCAACCAGGACATAAGTACTTTGCAATAGCTCCCTAGTATTTACTGGTTAATATTTCGTCCTTGGCCAAGTGGCCTGGGCATCACCTGGAGCTTGTGAGAAACTCAGACTCTTAGGCTCTACCCAGAACTGCTGGACCAGAATGTACATTTTCACAACACCGTGTAGGTGACTCCTTAGATTCACTGAGGGTTAAGAAGCACAATCCAGGTGATTCAAAAGTGCAGCCCGAACTGAATCCTGATCTCTGGGCTTTGCTTACATATCCCAGGTGGGGGTCCTAGAATCTCTGAGGGGGAGGGGGAGGCACCCAGCTCAAGCTCCAGCCTCTGATTGGTTTATTTTTTATATATTTTTAATATTCATTCATTCATTCATTCATTTACTTGGCTGTGCCGGGTCTTAGTTGCAGCATGCGGCATGTTTCTTATTTTATTTTATTTTTTTGTTTCGGCATGCGGGATCTAGTTGCCTGACCAGGGATCGAACCCGGGCCCCCTGCATTCGGAGTGTGGAGTCTTAACCACTGGGCCACCACGGAAGTCCCTGATTGCTTTGTTGAGTCACCAATAAAATGCTCATCCCAAGGCAGATGCTCAGTGTGTCAAATGAAAGAGAAATGAATTCCTGACCCTCAACCCATCCTCAGGCTCCCTTGAAGGAGTGGACTCGTGGGTATTTTAATCATAGGAGAGATCAGTGTTTCCCAAAGTATTGGAGGATTTTACACCTTGGGCCACCCTTCACTTCAGAATCAAATGGGGCAAACATTGAACATTCAGATTCCCAGGCCCCTGCCCTGGTAATTTGAGTTTCCCAGTTATGAGATGCAGCCCTGGAATCCGTATGTTTCACAATGTCCCAGGTGATTCTGAGATTTGAGCAATCTTTATAAAGTATCAAATGGTCGAAGTTTTCCTTCTTTTCCCTTAAGTTTTTGCAAACATTTTAAAGTTGACATCAAAAATGTTTTCATCAAGGCTTCCCTGGTGGTGCAGTGGTTGAGAGTCTGCCTGCCGATGCAGGGGACACAGGTTCGTGCCCCAGTCCGGGAGGATCCCAAACGCCGTGGACCGGCTGGGCCTGTGAGCCATTGCCACCGAGCCTGTGCATCCAGAGCCTGTGCTCCGCAACGGGAGAGCCCACAGCAGTGAGAGGTCCGCGTACCACAAAACAAAAGAAAAAAAAACATTTTTTTGCCACACCTGCTCGCCACACCTACCATGGGGTTTTGTTGGGAATTATCCCCGTTGTAAAAAACAGTAACTAATTTCGCATCAGGAGATTGTATCCCACCTTTACAGCAGACACTCAGAGAGGCCATGGTGGCTCCCGACCCCCTTTGCACAGCTGACCGTTGGTAAAGATCCAGCTGGTGCCCTTACACTCAGGGAGCAAGTCTCCCCACAGGTGCCACAGAGGATCCCGGAACAGTGGCCTCTGTGCCGCCTCTGTCGTCTCCACCAGGACACACACCTGTCGGGCAGCTGCAGCGTCTCACCAGCCTTACACACGAGGGACCCTGACTCAGGACACGGTTCAGTGTCTAGTAACCGAGACCCCTTCCCCCTGTGCTGTGACCCAGTGCTGCTGCGGGTCCCTGTATGACCCTGTTCCAGCCAAGGTGATTGAAGCGTGATGATACTGACCTTTGTGTTTATAAGTAAAGAAAGACGGTAACAGGTAAAAGCTTAGGAAAATAGTGGTGATGACAACATTAGGAGGAGACTGAGCTTCCCGGTGAGAGGACTGTATTAGTCAGGGCTCTCTAGGGAAACAAAACAAAGGGGATATATACATATAGATAGCGAGGAATTTTATGTAAGCAATATATATATACTGAGAGAGAGAGATTAATATTGATTATTGAGCACGGAACTCCCAGGAGCTGATCTCTTCAGCCCGAAAGCTGGGAACGCTGCTGATGTAATTCAGTTTGTGTCCAAAGATTTGGGAACCAGGGGAGCCAGTGATGTCAATTCCAGTCTGAGGGCTGGAGAAGTTGAGGTGAAATGTCCCAGCTCGTACAGTGAGAAGAGAACACAGACGTGAAATCTCCTGCCTTTTCCTTTTGCTCTACACAGACCCTCAACAGATTGGGCGATGCCCACACACACTGGGGAGGGCAATGTATTTACTGAGTCCCCAGATTCAAATGCTCATCTCATCCAGGAACACCTGCCCGGACCCATCCAGAAATGATGCTTCATCTGAGTGCCCTGTGACCAGTCAAAGGGACACATAAATTTAACCATCTCAGTGACCATCCACGCTGATTTGCCCCACAATGAGGTCCCAGCCAGGACAGGGCAGTTTCAGTGGTAAACCTGGGAAATTTCTGGCAATCAGGAGACTTGGTCATGGCCCAGTTCTGGTGCTTATGCTTGGGTCCACCCAGATGTTCAAACCAGGACGTCGATGTTGACGATGCAGTATTATTCGGCCATAAGAAGGAATCAAGTACTCATATGTGCTTCAAGGGGAAAGAACAGTGAAAACATTTTAAAGAATGAGAGAAGCCAGACACCAAGGTCCACATAGGGTATCATGGCATTTGCGTGACAAATCTGGGACAGGCAGGAAGTACATTAATGTTTGGACGGCTGGAGTGACAGGGAAAGGGGATTGCCTGGTGACAGATGAGGAGTTCCTTTTCCGGGGATGAAAATATCCTGGAAGATTGAGTGTTAGTGGATGTGCAAACTTGTGAATACATTAAACACCACTGGATCCATCACCTTAAAATGATGTATGTGATGGATTGTGAAGCCTATGGTAGAAAGAATATGAAGGCTTGGTTACTGATAGATACAAATTACACTCAAATGATTCAGAAAATAAATGTTTTGTGTTCCTGAGTGTGTGCTATGCGTGCATATGGATGTGTGTGCGTATAGACATACAAAGGAAGAGAGAGAATGAGAGACAACGGGATATGAGAAAGGCGAATCTTGCAAAATATTAAAAACTAGTGAATCTGGGAAAAGGTTCTGCAAGACTTCCTTATAGACCTTTAAATTTTTATTTAAGTTTTTAATTACTACAAAATAATAACAAAAACAAATGAAAGCCTCAGTTTAGGAGTGAAGGGATGAATGAGCTCAGAGGACGTGTCAGTCCCACTTCTCCATGAACTGGGAGCACTGTGCACAGCGCTACTACTTGTAGATGAGCTGCAAGAATAATCAGCCTCGTCCCCAGCCTGGAGCTCAGGGATGGTCAGGGAGGCCGTGTTCGCAGACTTGGAGCCAGAGAAGCGGTCAGGGGTCCCTGAGGGCTGTTTATTCACCTCATAAATCAGGGTTTTGGAGGCCGTGCCTGGGCGCAGTTGGTACCAGCCAACAGCGTTATATATCCCGATGTCATTGCTGGTTCCAGCAACAGGAGATGGTGACCGTCTGTCCCGGATTCCCGGACAATGAGGGAGGCTGAGTCAGGCCAGTCTGGGCCCAATACCCTGGAAAGGGGACAAACACACTCTGGTAAATCCCATTCTGGGGCCAAGGTCACCTTGAGAACAAAGACACAAAGGATCAGCCAGATGTCCCTGGGGTCAATTCCCTGGAGGCTTCACCTGTGCCCTGAGTGAGGAGGGTGACAAGGAACAGAGCCCAGGCCATGGTGGAGACACCCCAGACGCTGCCCTCTGAGCCCCCAGCCCTGAGCCTGCTCCCCCAGACCTCTCTTATCCCCTCTCCCTCACAGAGGAGGGAGGGGCCTCCATGCAGATCAGCTTCCTGCACCTGATGCTCCTCACCCCTCTGCCCTGGCCCTGGACACTAGATTTTCTGCATCCTGGGGGGAGAATACAGCTCAGGGATTTAAACGTTTTAACACATAGATGACATGTATATACAGGAGCATGAATTCTTTGTAGCTGGTTTTCAGGGAGAGAAAGACTAGCTGAAGTCCCTCAGGTAATGAGCCCCTGGAGCTTCAGGGTCTCTGCTGGGACTGGACTGTGTCTCTGGGAACCACAGTGCAGGGGACATTCCGCAGCGCCCTCTGCTGGATGCCTATCTCCAAGGTCTCTGTGTTTGTGAAAGAGACAGGCCCACCAGGGGAAACACCTGCTGTTTGCTGGGTGGCTGTGGGGAGCCCCAGCTGCAGCCTTGTCCCATCCCCGCCCCCACTCTTCGTTCTGAAGCATCTGCACATCGAATCCACGAGCAGGTCCTTGACCCCCAGTCCCCACCCCAGGTCCCAGACTGGCCCTGGACCCTAGAGTCTCTGCGTCCCTGTACAGCAGGGCTCTTCTGAGAAGATGAAAACTCTGTGACACGTTGTCCTTAGTCAGGACACTGACCATTACAGGGCCCAGGAAATGGGGCCATCCTGGGATGTCCCTGTCACTCACTCTTTGAGTCAAGATGCCGTTGGCCAATAATCCCGATAACCACTCTTTGGGTTTTGCGGGTGGAAGGTGACGACAGGGGCCCGAGGGGCTGGGGTGACTTAGAGATTCCATCCCATCTCCTCCCGGCACCACAGGGGAACTGGGGGTGTGCATCCACCTCCCTCACCTGTCCCCTCAGCAGGACGGGGCCCCTGCCCCCTGTCCCCTGCCTCTGCAGGGCTCGGAGGAGGAGCCCTGGGACCCCCCCACTTGTTCCTCCTCCTCCTCCTCCCAGCTCAGCACCAGCCACCCTGTCCCTCCTCATCCCCTCCATGCCCCTGTCCTTTGTCCTGCAGCCTCATCAGGATGGAATTGTCACCTGCCTCCCCAGGTGACTCAGACCCACCCCTGCAGGGTCTCTAATCTTGTCTCAGCATGACCTTGTCTCAGGGACAGTGACCTTGAGGAGATCTCAGCCCAGGGCAGGGGAACCTACACAATAAATGATCCCACCCCCATAGGTACACTGATGGGAAATATGGGCCCATGACATGAAGCTGAATTCTCAAAAGTGTTCAAAAAAAGGAATAATGTAAGAAGGAGTTAGAGCCCGCCAGGATGGAGGGAGCCCTAATGGAAAATGAAGGAAGATGCCAGGGTGTGCAGGGCTGGGAGGGGGGGCTGGGTCAGAGTTCACCTCAGGGCCCAGCCCCAGGGACCTCTCCTCAGGCAGGTCTGTCTGCCACGTGGTGCAAGGGAGGATTGTCCTCTGTCCTCAGCGGGAGGTCCTCCCCCCAGAGCTGGCGCCTCCCTGAGGTCAGACACCTGTGTCCAGATGCTAGACCCATTGTGTTTTCTAGACAGAGAATCAGGGCTGACTGGTGTTTCCCAAGATTGTCACTTTCTCAGTATCTGAAATGTCTAGTTCCTGATTACGAGGAAAGTTGACAATTGGTGTAATTGTCCTTTGCATCCCAGGGTTTATGCTCCTGCCTCCGGGCACAGGGCCCCGGGGGTGATGCAGAAGGAGCTCCAGGTCCCCACAGAACAGATTCCTGCTTCTTTCCTGGGTACTGTGGATGGAACCCAGGAGTGATGGCACTGGGTGTGTGTGTGTGTGTCTGTCTGTCTGCATTTGTGTGGGGCTGTGTGTGTGTTTCTTCACAGAGACAGAGCACATCCTGCGATAGAACATAACCTGGACCTGATGGTGAGATGTTGGGTTTCCCTTGGATCCAGGGCCTGAACTCAGGCGCAGGAATACACGTAGGATCTGTGCGCATCAGAGTTACCCCACAGCCTGAGACTAATGTCCTTAGAGAGACCTGCCCACAGGACTCGCCCTTGGTTTGTGTCTTGTGATTAGATTTCAGGAAGGTTTAGGCTGTTCCCCAAGAAGAATGACCCCCTGAGTCTCCACTCTCCTGCAACCTTATGGTTTATTCTGAAGCCCTGACCTGCTCCCCAGCGGGAATCTGGAATTTCGGTCGATGCCAGGCACAGGGTGCCTAGGAGACCAGCCTCCAGTAAGAGTCTTGTGGGTCTGAGGAGGCTCCCTGGGGGACAATTCACACACGTTGTCGCCATTTGATTCTGCTGATGAAGCCCGTCCCTCATCTGGGAAAGGCCTCCTGGAATCTTCTCCTGGTTTCTTCTTATTTCACCGCATCCACCATGGCCCTTTGCTGGTTTTGCTTGGTCTCCATTCACTGAAGGAAATCACAGCCATTAGGACGACTCTCTACTGAGTCCTAGGGGTCTTCTTTGTGACATGAATAGTTGCCTGTGGCCTTGGGGACACTCGACACAGGACGATCTGAGAAGACAAGCAGCAAACCCAGGGTCTAGGGTTTCCCTCCGTCTCCTACCCTCTGCACCCGGGGCGTAAAGGTCATCATGAGATTCAGGGTTTGTACTAAACTCCACCCCTCCATGGACACCCCAGGACCACCCAGGGAATCACGAGGTCCAGAGCACTGGTACTCACCACAGCTCTCCACCAACCCCGGAACAAGCTCCAGTGAGAGGAAGATCAGGTCCACACTGGAACTCCGGCTCTCCTAATTTTCAGTGTGGGCTCCTGTCTACACCACTCTTGGTTTCTTTCTGTGGCTCCTTGATCCAAAGGCACGGACCCTATATGCAGCCACATTCTCCCCCCAGCCCTGGAAGATGGTCTGGAGCCTCTGCCTCCTGGATCTCAAGGGCTGCCACAGCTCCCACAAGAGCCTCAGGCCACGACCCGGCCTCTATGGTGGGGGCGATCCCCAATAGCAGGAGGGAATCCTTTACCAGTTAGCACGTGTTTTGTCCTCATTAAGGAGAAAATACCCAAATAGTCCAGCCCTTCTTTCTCCATAACACAGGCTAACGTCCACTTAGTCCTTCTTTGTTTATCCTTTCAATATTCCAAATGTTTGCAGTGGGGAAATAAGCAAAGCAAACCACCTGCAGGAAAGTTCTTTGTTTACCCACTTTTGACTGTAATTCTTATTGGATTCCCCAGGAGTATTATTCTGCATTGCACATGTTACAACAGCAAAGATTATGGATGGATTCATGCCTAGAAATTCAGATTTTTAAAAAAATTGTAAATGAATTCTCAGAGATTCTTTTTTTCTTTCTTTTCTTTCTTTTTTTTTTTTTTGTGGTATTCGGGCCTCTCACTGCTGTGGCCTCTCCCGTTGCTGAGCACAGGCTCCGGATGCACAGGCTCAGCGGCCATGGCTCACGGACCCAGCCGCTCCGTGGCATGTGGGATCTTCCTGGACCAGGGCACGAACCCGTGTCCCCTGCATCGGCAGGCGGACTCTCAACCACTGAGCCACCAGGGAAGCCCGGAAGTCTCAGAGATTCTTCATCACTGACCCAGAAAAGGTCATCCATTGGAAATCCCTTGACATCTGTGGTGCAGATCCCTCATTCACTGTGGACTCTGAGGGAAATTCCTCTCTGTCCACCCCACCCCCGACCTGAGCGAGGGCTCCTGTTCCCACTTCTGGGATAAGGAGACAAAACAAGATACACCTTCATTCCAGAGCTGGGTACCGGCATGCTGTCTAGAACACTGTTTGGGCATCACATCGAATGTGGTACAGTATGGCAAGAGATGCTTTTGACTTGAGTCTGTTGCTTTGTGTTCTGAGATTTTCATTACCTTGAGACTGAGAATCAAAATATCATCGATCACAGAAAGCAGCTATTTTCTTGGTCAAACATATCTTTCCAAATCCACCTAAAATATTGGGTCAAAACTTGTCCAGACGTTTTCTCGTCAAGGAGAAGGGCGTAAAACACCCTCTCGATTTCGTGTGTATCACCATCGTGCCCTTGCAAACTCATGCATGTCCTGCTCCGTGACTGAGCATCTGGAGCCTGAAGGGAGAACAGAAGCCGGGAGTGGTCCATGTGTGGACCTAAGGGGACCTTTGGTCAGATTCTCATGCACAAACACACACATCTGCCTACAATTACCTGGCCTGGATTGTTGAAACTGCAAGCTCAAGATTACTATATTCAGAGGAATATTTGATATCGCAGCTCGGGCTAATGCATAGGATGTGACTTCTGAGGAAGTGGAGAGCCAGACTCAGGTCATTCTCATTAAAAAGAGAAAAGCCTTTCTTAGAAAAATGTAAAACTGATTATAAATGCAGCTCTATGTTTAGTAGAGAAAAAGAGAGAGATAACAGGATAAGTGTACAGAAGGAAAGGAAGAATGGCTGTCCCCATAATAATGGGGGAGGGTAGATATTATAACAGAGGCTATTTCAGGAGAGTAAAAACACTCTTATTCCCACACTGCACCTTAGGAGCAGCTGTAATCCCAATGAAAGTAGATCTTAGAAATGAAGTCGGTAAATATTTTCTACACTATACCTGATCTCTGACAATATAGTTAGAAAGACCAATGATTCTGGTCAAATGTAAAATGTTGTGATAAAGACAAAAGATTCTTCAGATTGAGACTAGCATACACTTAGAAAATATGGAGCCTAATTGGCTGGGTTAAAATAAATCAGGTTGGTACTTCCTTAGCGGCACAGTGGTTAACAATCCGCCTGCCAAGGCAGGGGACACGGGTTCGAGCCCTGGTCTGGGAAGATCCCACTTGCCGCAGAGCAGCTAAGCCCGTGTGCCACAACTACTGAGCCTGCGCTCTAGAGCCCACAAGCCACAACTACTGAGCCCACTCGCCTAGAGCCTGTGCTCCACAACAAGAGAAGCCACCGCAGTGAGAACCGCCCCCCGCAACGAAGAGTAGCCCCCGCTTGCCGCAACTAGAGAAAGCCCCCGCGCAGCAACAAACACCCAACACAGCCAAAAATAAATAAATTTTAAAAATAAATAAATGTATAAAACTAAAATAAAATAAATCAGATTTATCAGGAAAATGATTTGGATAAGAAAAGTGTACACAGGACCAGTATGGAGTTAGTCATATAGGAGGGGTCTTCCAAAGTTAGAGGATCTTCATGAAATCAACCCAACTGACACGTGACTCCAACTTCAAGAGAGCCAGGAGCCAGGAGCACAAGAAAGAGCTGCTCTCCAGTCCTAGATGCCTGAACACACAGCTATCAAATGTTCCTCTTCACTTGTTACTGTGGGGATGATGTGTCCTGAGCAATCCAACCCATGTACTTTGTTTTTCATCTAAACTATTGAATTCGGGACATACCTTGCTGTCCAGTGGTTAAGAATTAGACCTCCTATTGCAGGGCGTAGGGGTTCCATCCCTAGTCAGGGAACTAATATCCTACATGCCATGTGGCATGGGCAAAAAAACCCCCAAACAAACAAAAACAAATTAAAAACAAACTATTCAATTCACATAATTTAATTTCAGTAATGGTTGCGTTACAAAACTGTTCAAGAAAAAATAACATCGAACCCACAACACTCGCGCAGTTTTTCAATTAATTCCCACAGGTCTTAGATATGCTGGGATTCCACCTGGAAACTGCACTGGTCCCCATGGAAACACGTGACCTTGACATCACTGAGGAATACGGGACATGCCCTCCAGCCCACCTTCCATTCTGGAGCCACATTTCGAAGAGCCCATCGTACTGGGGAGACCACCATCCTGCAGGGCTGTCCCCGGACAGGGTTCACCAATGCCAGGAGAGGGGACAAAGCTGAGACCCAGACTGTGTCCCCAACGCTCCCAGGCTCAGCCCGCTCAGATGCAGGTCAAACAGGAAGGACAACGAACAGGAAAACCGCTCGTTGTTCTTTCCCCTCATCCCTCTGCAGGGTCCTCAGCTCTCCTCTCAGCCCATGATTCTTCAACCACAGATGTAGATTAGGAACCAGCAGAGTCACAGCAACGGGGAGCCTGTGAGCTCAGGGCAGGATTTTGTTCTACTTCCCCTGAACTTGGACCACGGTGCACAGTGTAACCACTTGTAGCTGAGCTACAGTAATAATCGGCCTCGTCCCCAGCCTGGAGCCCAGAGATGGTCAGGGAGGCCGTGTTGCCAGACTTGGAGCCAGAGAAGCGATCAGGGATCCCTGAAGGCCGTTTATTGTTATCATAAATCAGGGTTTTGGGGGCCATGCCTGGGAGCTGTTGGTACCAGCCGACATAACTGCTGGTTCCAGCACAAGAGATGGTGACCGTCTGTCCCAGATTCCCGGACACTGAGGGAGGCTGAGTCACGCCAGACTGGGCCCAGGACCCTGGAAAGAGGAGAAACACACTCTAGTCAGTTCTGTCACCCTGAGGACAAAGACACAAAGGATCAGTCAGGTGTCCCTGGGGTCCCTTCCCTGGAGGCCTCACCTGTGTCCTGAGTGAGGAGGGTGACAAGGAGCAGAGCCCAGGCCATGGTGGAGATGCCCCAGACGCTGCCTTCTGAGCCCCCAGCCCTCGGCCTGCACCCCCAGACCTCTCTTATCCCCTCCCCGCCAGAGGAGGGAGGGGCCTCCATGCAAATCAGCTTCCTGCACCTGCCCTTGCTCACTCTCTCCTCACCCCTCTGACCTGGCTCTGGAGGCATCCATGGACAGCAAAGCTTATCTGAGAGGATGAAAACTCTGTTGCACGTTGTCTTTAGTCAGGACACTGACCATTACAGGGCCCAGGAAATGGGTCCATCCTGGGATGTCCCTGTCATCCACTATTTGAGTCAAGGTGTTGTTGGCTAATAATCCCGATAACCACTCTTTGGGTTTTGTGGGTGGAAGGTGAGGACAGGGGCCTGAGGGGCTGGGGTGACTTAGAGATTGCATCCTGTCTCCTCCCGGCACCACAGGGGAGCTGGGGGTGTGCATCCCTGTCCCTCACCTGTCCCCTCAGCAGGACGGGCCCCCTGCCCCCCTGTCCCCTGCCTCTGCAGGGCTCGGAGGAGGGGCCCTGGAACCCTTATTGGGCTTCCTAGCAAAGGGCTTATGAAGCAGAACAGATTGAGGACACTGACCCCACACTCTCCTTTATGGGGCTCAGGAGGCAGCACCTGGGGGCTTCATACAGGTCAGGAAACCAGACCAGAACCCCCCCAAACCCAGGCCCTTGCTGCCTCCTGGTGGCCTTAGATGGGGATGACCAAGCCCCAGGGAGGCAGCTGAGTGGGGCTGAGCCCCCAGCTCTGACCTCCCCAACTTGTTCCTCCTCCTCCTCCTCCCAGCCCAGCACCAGTGACCCTGTCCCTCCTCATCCACTGCAAGGGCTCACCCCAGAGCTGGCGCCTCCCTGAGGTCAGACACCTGTGTCCAGATGCTGGACACATTGTGTTTTCTAGACAGAGAATCAGGGCTGACTGGTGTTTCCCAAGATTGTCACTTTCTCAGTATCTGAAATGTCTAGTTCCTGATTACGAGGAAAGTTGACAATTGGTGTAATTGTCCTTTGCATCCCAGGGTTTATGCTCCTGCCTCTGGGCACAGGGCCCCGGGGGTGATGCAGAAGGAGCTCCAGGTCCCCACAGAACAGATTCCTGCTTCTTTCCTGGGTACTGTGGAGGGGACCCAGGTGTGATGGCGCTTGGTGTGTGTGTGTGTGTCTGTCTGTCTGCATTTGTGTGGGGCTGTGTGTGTGTTTCTTCACAGAGACAGAGCACATCCTGCGACAGAACATAACCTGGACCTGATGGTGAGATGTTGGGTTTCTCTTGGATCCAGGGCCTGAACTCAGGCGCAGGAATACATGTAGGATCTGTGCGCATCAGAGTTACCCCACAGCCCGAGACTAATGTCCTTAGAGAGACCTGCCCACAGGACTCGCCCTTGGTTTGTGTCTTGTGATTAGATTTCAGGAAGGTTTAGGCTGTTCCCCAAGAAGAATGACCCCCTGAGTCTCCACTCTCCTGCAACCTTATGGTTTATTCTGAAGCCCTGACCTGCTCCCCAGCGGGAATCTGGAATTTCGGTCGATGCCAGGCACAGGGTGCCTAGGAGACCAGCCTCCAGTAAGAGTCTTGTGGGTCTGAGGAGGCTCCCTGGGGGACAATTCACACACGTTGTCGCCATTTGATTCTGCTGATGAAGCCCGTCCCTCATCTGGGAAAGGCCTCCTGGAATCTTCTCCTGGTTTCTTCTTATTTCACCGCATCCACCATGGCCCTTTGCTGGTTTTGCTTGGTCTCCATTCACTGAAGGAAATCACAGCCATTAGGACGACTCTCTACTGAGTCCTAGGGGTCTTCTTTGTGACATGAATAGTTGCCTGTGGCCTTGGGGACACTCGACACAGGACGATCTGAGAAGACAAGCAGCAAACCCAGGGTCTAGGGTTTCCCTCCGTCTCCTACCCTCTGCACCCGGGGCGTAAAGGTCATCATGAGATTCAGGGTTTGTACTAAACTCCACCCCTCCATGGACACCCCAGGACCACCCAGGGAATCACGAGGTCCAGAGCACTGGTACTCACCACAGCTCTCCACCAACCCCGGAACAAGCTCCAGTGAGAGGAAGATCAGGTCCACACTGGAACTCCGGCTCTCCTAATTTTCAGTGTGGGCTCCTGTCTACACCACTCTTGGTTTCTTTCTGTGGCTCCTTGATCCAAAGGCACGGACCCTATATGCAGCCACATTCTCCCCCCAGCCCTGGAAGATGGTCTGGAGCCTCTGCCTCCTGGATCTCAAGGGCTGCCACAGCTCCCACAAGAGCCTCAGGCCACGACCCGGCCTCTATGGTGGGGGCGATCCCCAATAGCAGGAGGGAATCCTTTACCAGTTAGCACGTGTTTTGTCCTCATTAAGGAGAAAATACCCAAATAGTCCAGCCCTTCTTTCTCCATAACACAGGCTAACGTCCACTTAGTCCTTCTTTGTTTATCCTTTCAATATTCCAAATGTTTGCAGTGGGGAAATAAGCAAAGCAAACCACCTGCAGGAAAGTTCTTTGTTTACCCACTTTTGACTGTAATTCTTATTGGATTCCCCAGGAGTATTATTCTGCATTGCACATGTTACAACAGCAAAGATTATGGATGGATTCATGCCTAGAAATTCAGATTTTTAAAAAAATTGTAAATGAATTCTCAGAGATTCTTTTTTTCTTTTTCTTTCTTTTCTTTCTTTTTTTTTTTTTTTGTGGTATTCGGGCCTATCACTGCTGTGGCCTCTCCCGTTGCTGAGCACAGGCTCCGGATGCACAGGCTCAGCGGCCATGGCTCACGGGCCCAGCCGCTCCGTGGCATGTGGGATCTTCCTGGACCAGGGCACGAACCCGTGTCCCCTGCATCGGCAGGCGGACTCTCAACCACTGAGCCACCAGGGAAGCCCGGAATTCTCAGAGATTCTTCATCACTGACCCAGAAAAGGTCATCCATTGGAAATCCCTTGACATCTGTGGTGCAGATCCCTCATTCACTGTGGACTCTGAGGGAAATTCCTCTCTGTCCACCCCACCCCCGACCTGAGCGAGGGCTCCTGTTCCCACTTCTGGGATAAGGAGACAAAACAAGATACACCTTCATTCCAGAGCTGGGTACCGGCATGCTGTCTAGAACACTGTTTGGGCATCACATCGAATGTGGTACAGTATGGCAAGAGATGCTTTTGACTTGAGTCTGTTGCTTTGTGTTCTGAGATTTTCATTACCTTGAGACTGAGAATCAAAATATCATCGATCACAGAAAGCAGCTATTTTCTTGGTCAAACATATCTTTCCAAATCCACCTAAAATATTGGGTCAAAACTTGTCCAGACGTTTTCTCGTCAAGGAGAAGGGCGTAAAACACCCTCTCGATTTCGTGTGTATCACCATCGTGCCCTTGCAAACTCATGCATGTCCTGCTCCGTGACTGAGCATCTGGAGCCTGAAGGGAGAACAGAAGCCGGGAGTGGTCCATGTGTGGACCTAAGGGGACCTTTGGTCAGATTCTCATGCACAAACACACACATCTGCCTACAATTACCTGGCCTGGATTGTTGAAACTGCAAGCTCAAGATTACTATATTCAGAGGAATATTTGATATCGCAGCTCGGGCTAATGCATAGGATGTGACTTCTGAGGAAGTGGAGAGCCAGACTCAGGTCATTCTCATTAAAAAGAGAAAAGCCTTTCTTAGAAAAATGTAAAACTGATTATAAATGCAGCTCTATGTTTAGTAGAGAAAAAGAGAGAGATAACAGGATAAGTGTACAGAAGGAAAGGAAGAATGGCTGTCCCCATAATAATGGGGGAGGGTAGATATTATAACAGAGGCTATTTCAGGAGAGTAAAAACACTCTTATTCCCACACTGCACCTTAGGAGCAGCTGTAATCCCAATGAAAGTAGATCTTAGAAATGAAGTCGGTAAATATTTTCTACACTATACCTGATCTCTGACAATATAGTTAGAAAGACCAATGATTCTGGTCAAATGTAAAATGTTGTGATAAAGACAAAGGATTCTTCAGATTGAGACTAGCATACACTTAGAAAATATGGAGCCTAATTGGCTGGGTTAAAATAAATCAGGTTGGGACTTCCTTAGCGGCACAGTGGTTAACAATCCGCCTGCCAAGGCAGGGGACACGGGTTCGAGCCCTGGTCTGGGAAGATCCCACTTGCCGCAGAGCAGCTAAGCCCGTGTGCCACAACTACTGAGCCTGCGCTCTAGAGCCCACAAGCCACAACTACTGAGCCCACTCGCCTAGAGCCTGTGCTCCGCAACAAGAGAAGCCACCGCAGTGAGAACCGCCCCCCGCAACGAAGAGTAGCCCCCGCTTGCCGCAACTAGAGAAAGCCCCCGCGCAGCAACAAACACCCAACACAGCCAAAAATAAATAAATTTTAAAAATAAATAAATGTATAAAACTAAAATAAAATAAATCAGATTTATCAGGAAAATGATTTGGATAAGAAAAGTGTACACAGGACCAGTATGGAGTTAGTCATATAGGAGGGGTCTTCCAAAGTTAGAGGATCTTCATGAAATCAACCCAACTGACACGTGACTCCAACTTCAAGAGAGCCAGGAGCCAGGAGCACAAGAAAGAGCTGCTCTCCAGTCCTAGATGCCTGAACACACAGCTATCAAATGTTCCTCTTCACTTGTTACTGTGGGGATGATGTGTCCTGAGCAATCCAACCCATGTACTTTGTTTTTCATCTAAACTATTGAATTCGGGACATACCTTGCTGTCCAGTGGTTAAGAATTAGACCTCCTATTGCAGGGCGTAGGGGTTCCATCCCTAGTCAGGGAACTAATATCCTACATGCCATGTGGCATGGGCAAAAAAACCCCCAAACAAACAAAAACAAATTAAAAACAAACTATTCAATTCACATAATTTAATTTCAGTAATGGTTGCGTTACAAAACTGTTCAAGAAAAAATAACATCGAACCCACAACACTCGCGCAGTTTTTCAATTAATTCCCACAGGTCTTAGATATGCTGGGATTCCACCTGGAAACTGCACTGGTCCCCATGGAAACACGTGACCTTGACATCACTGAGGAATACGGGACATGCCCTCCAGCCCACCTTCCATTCTGGAGCCACATTTCGAAGAGCCCATCGTACTGGGGAGACCACCATCCTGCAGGGCTGTCCCCGGACAGGGTTCACCAATGCCAGGAGAGGGGACAAAGCTGAGACCCAGACTGTGTCCCCAACGCTCCCAGGCTCAGCCCGCTCAGATGCAGGTCAAACAGGAAGGACAACGAACAGGAAAACCGCTCGTTGTTCTTTCCCCGCATCCCTCTGCAGGGTCCTCAGCTCTCCTCTCAGCCCATGATTCTTCAACCACAGATGTAGATTAGGAACCAGCAGAGTCACAGCAACGGGGAGCCTGTGAGCTCAGGGCAGGATTTTGTTCTACTTCCCCTGAACTTGGACCACGGTGCACAGTGTAACCACTTGTAGCTGAGCTACAGTAATAATCGGCCTCGTCCCCAGCCTGGAGCCCAGAGATGGTCAGGGAGGCCGTGTTGCCAGACTTGGAGCCAGAGAAGCGATCAGGGATCCCTGAAGGCCGTTTATTGTTATCATAAATCAGGGTTTTGGGGGCCATGCCTGGGAGCTGTTGGTACCAGCCGACATAACTGCTGGTTCCAGCACAAGAGATGGTGACCGTCTGTCCCAGATTCCCGGACACTGAGGGAGGCTGAGTCACGCCAGACTGGGCCCAGGACCCTGGAAAGAGGAGAAACACACTCTAGTCAGTTCTGTCACCCTGAGGACAAAGACACAAAGGATCAGTCAGGTGTCCCTGGGGTCCCTTCCCTGGAGGCCTCACCTGTGTCCTGAGTGAGGAGGGTGACAAGGAGCAGAGCCCAGGCCATGGTGGAGATGCCCCAGACGCTGCCTTCTGAGCCCCCAGCCCTCGGCCTGCACCCCCAGACCTCTCTTATCCCCTCCCCGCCAGAGGAGGGAGGGGCCTCCATGCAAATCAGCTTCCTGCACCTGCCCTTGCTCACTCTCTCCTCACCCCTCTGACCTGGCTCTGGAGGCATCCATGGACAGCAAAGCTTATCTGAGAGGATGAAAACTCTGTTGCACGTTGTCTTTAGTCAGGACACTGACCATTACAGGGCCCAGGAAATGGGTCCATCCTGGGATGTCCCTGTCATCCACTATTTGAGTCAAGGTGTTGTTGGCTAATAATCCCGATAACCACTCTTTGGGTTTTGTGGGTGGAAGGTGAGGACAGGGGCCTGAGGGGCTGGGGTGACTTAGAGATTGCATCCTGTCTCCTCCCGGCACCACAGGGGAGCTGGGGGTGTGCATCCCTGTCCCTCACCTGTCCCCTCAGCAGGACGGGCCCCCTGCCCCCCTGTCCCCTGCCTCTGCAGGGCTCGGAGGAGGGGCCCTGGAACCCTTATTGGGCTTCCTAGCAAAGGGCTTATGAAGCAGAACAGATTGAGGACACTGACCCCACACTCTCCTTTATGGGGCTCAGGAGGCAGCACCTGGGGGCTTCATACAGGTCAGGAAACCAGACCAGAACCCCCCCAAACCCAGGCCCTTGCTGCCTCCTGGTGGCCTTAGATGGGGATGACCAAGCCCCAGGGAGGCCGCTGAGTGGGGCTGAGCCCCCAGCTCTGACCTCCCCAACTTGTTCCTCCTCCTCCTCCTCCCAGCCCAGCACCAGTGACCCTGTCCCTCCTCATCCACTGCAAGGGCTCACCCCAGAGCTGGCGCCTCCCTGAGGTCAGACACCTGTGTCCAGATGCTGGACACATTGTGTTTTCTGACAGAGAATCAGGGCTGACTGGTGTTTCCCAAGATTGTCACTTTCTCAGTATCTGAAATGTCTAGTTCCTGATTACGAGGAAAGTTGACAATTGGTGTAATTGTCCTTTGCATCCCAGGGTTTATGCTCCTGCCTCTGGGCACAGGGCCCCGGGGGTGATGCAGAAGGAGCTCCAGGTCCCCACAGAACAGATTCCTGCTTCTTTCCTGGGTACTGTGGAGGGGACCCAGGTGTGATGGCGCTTGGTGTGTGTGTGTGTGTCTGTCTGTCTGCATTTGTGTGGGGCTGTGTGTGTGTTTCTTCACAGAGACAGAGCACATCCTGCGACAGAACATAACCTGGACCTGATGGTGAGATGTTGGGTTTCCCTTGGATCCAGGGCCTGAACTCAGGCGCAGGAATACACGTAGGATCTGTGCGCATCAGAGTTACCCCACAGCCTGAGACTAATGTCCTTAGAGAGACCTGCCCACAGGACTCGCCCTTGGTTTGTGTCTTGTGATTAGATTTCAGGAAGGTTTAGGCTGTTCCCCAAGAAGAATGACCCCCTGAGTCTCCACTCTCCTGCAACCTTATGGTTTATTCTGAAGCCCTGACCTGCTCCCCAGCGGGAATCTGGAATTTCGGTCGATGCCAGGCACAGGGTGCCTAGGAGACCAGCCTCCAGTAAGAGTCTTGTGGGTCTGAGGAGGCTCCCTGGGGGACAATTCACACACGTTGTCGCCATTTGATTCTGCTGATGAAGCCCGTCCCTCATCTGGGAAAGGCCTCCTGGAATCTTCTCCTGGTTTCTTCTTATTTCACCGCATCCACCATGGCCCTTTGCTGGTTTTGCTTGGTCTCCATTCACTGAAGGAAATCACAGCCATTAGGACGACTCTCTACTGAGTCCTAGGGGTCTTCTTTGTGACATGAATAGTTGCCTGTGGCCTTGGGGACACTCGACACAGGACGATCTGAGAAGACAAGCAGCAAACCCAGGGTCTAGGGTTTCCCTCCGTCTCCTACCCTCTGCACCCGGGGCGTAAAGGTCATCATGAGATTCAGGGTTTGTACTAAACTCCACCCCTCCATGGACACCCCAGGACCACCCAGGGAATCACGAGGTCCAGAGCACTGGTACTCACCACAGCTCTCCACCAACCCCGGAACAAGCTCCAGTGAGAGGAAGATCAGGTCCACACTGGAACTCCGGCTCTCCTAATTTTCAGTGTGGGCTCCTGTCTACACCACTCTTGGTTTCTTTCTGTGGCTCCTTGATCCAAAGGCACGGACCCTATATGCAGCCACATTCTCCCCCCAGCCCTGGAAGATGGTCTGGAGCCTCTGCCTCCTGGATCTCAAGGGCTGCCACAGCTCCCACAAGAGCCTCAGGCCACGACCCGGCCTCTATGGTGGGGGCGATCCCCAATAGCAGGAGGGAATCCTTTACCAGTTAGCACGTGTTTTGTCCTCATTAAGGAGAAAATACCCAAATAGTCCAGCCCTTCTTTCTCCATAACACAGGCTAACGTCCACTTAGTCCTTCTTTGTTTATCCTTTCAATATTCCAAATGTTTGCAGTGGGGAAATAAGCAAAGCAAACCACCTGCAGGAAAGTTCTTTGTTTACCCACTTTTGACTGTAATTCTTATTGGATTCCCCAGGAGTATTATTCTGCATTGCACATGTTACAACAGCAAAGATTATGGATGGATTCATGCCTAGAAATTCAGATTTTTAAAAAAATTGTAAATGAATTCTCAGAGATTCTTTTTTTCTTTTTCTTTCTTTTCTTTCTTTTTTTTTTTTTTTTGTGGTATTCGGGCCTATCACTGCTGTGGCCTCTCCCGTTGCTGAGCACAGGCTCCGGATGCACAGGCTCAGCGGCCATGGCTCACGGGCCCAGCCGCTCCGTGGCATGTGGGATCTTCCTGGACCAGGGCACGAACCCGTGTCCCCTGCATCGGCAGGCGGACTCTCAACCACTGAGCCACCAGGGAAGCCCGGAATTCTCAGAGATTCTTCATCACTGACCCAGAAAAGGTCATCCATTGGAAATCCCTTGACATCTGTGGTGCAGATCCCTCATTCACTGTGGACTCTGAGGGAAATTCCTCTCTGTCCACCCCACCCCCGACCTGAGCGAGGGCTCCTGTTCCCACTTCTGGGATAAGGAGACAAAACAAGATACACCTTCATTCCAGAGCTGGGTACCGGCATGCTGTCTAGAACACTGTTTGGGCATCACATCGAATGTGGTACAGTATGGCAAGAGATGCTTTTGACTTGAGTCTGTTGCTTTGTGTTCTGAGATTTTCATTACCTTGAGACTGAGAATCAAAATATCATCGATCACAGAAAGCAGCTATTTTCTTGGTCAAACATATCTTTCCAAATCCACCTAAAATATTGGGTCAAAACTTGTCCAGACGTTTTCTCGTCAAGGAGAAGGGCGTAAAACACCCTCTCGATTTCGTGTGTATCACCATCGTGCCCTTGCAAACTCATGCATGTCCTGCTCCGTGACTGAGCATCTGGAGCCTGAAGGGAGAACAGAAGCCGGGAGTGGTCCATGTGTGGACCTAAGGGGACCTTTGGTCAGATTCTCATGCACAAACACACACATCTGCCTACAATTACCTGGCCTGGATTGTTGAAACTGCAAGCTCAAGATTACTATATTCAGAGGAATATTTGATATCGCAGCTCGGGCTAATGCATAGGATGTGACTTCTGAGGAAGTGGAGAGCCAGACTCAGGTCATTCTCATTAAAAAGAGAAAAGCCTTTCTTAGAAAAATGTAAAACTGATTATAAATGCAGCTCTATGTTTAGTAGAGAAAAAGAGAGAGATAACAGGATAAGTGTACAGAAGGAAAGGAAGAATGGCTGTCCCCATAATAATGGGGGAGGGTAGATATTATAACAGAGGCTATTTCAGGAGAGTAAAAACACTCTTATTCCCACACTGCACCTTAGGAGCAGCTGTAATCCCAATGAAAGTAGATCTTAGAAATGAAGTCGGTAAATATTTTCTACACTATACCTGATCTCTGACAATATAGTTAGAAAGACCAATGATTCTGGTCAAATGTAAAATGTTGTGATAAAGACAAAAGATTCTTCAGATTGAGACTAGCATACACTTAGAAAATATGGAGCCTAATTGGCTGGGTTAAAATAAATCAGGTTGGGACTTCCTTAGCGGCACAGTGGTTAACAATCCGCCTGCCAAGGCAGGGGACACGGGTTCGAGCCCTGGTCTGGGAAGATCCCACTTGCCGCAGAGCAGCTAAGCCCGTGTGCCACAACTACTGAGCCTGCGCTCTAGAGCCCACAAGCCACAACTACTGAGCCCACTCGCCTAGAGCCTGTGCTCCGCAACAAGAGAAGCCACCGCAGTGAGAACCGCCCCCCGCAACGAAGAGTAGCCCCCGCTTGCCGCAACTAGAGAAAGCCCCCGCGCAGCAACAAACACCCAACACAGCCAAAAATAAATAAATTTTAAAAATAAATAAATGTATAAAACTAAAATAAAATAAATCAGATTTATCAGGAAAATGATTTGGATAAGAAAAGTGTACACAGGACCAGTATGGAGTTAGTCATATAGGAGGGGTCTTCCAAAGTTAGAGGATCTTCATGAAATCAACCCAACTGACACGTGACTCCAACTTCAAGAGAGCCAGGAGCCAGGAGCACAAGAAAGAGCTGCTCTCCAGTCCTAGATGCCTGAACACACAGCTATCAAATGTTCCTCTTCACTTGTTACTGTGGGGATGATGTGTCCTGAGCAATCCAACCCATGTACTTTGTTTTTCATCTAAACTATTGAATTCGGGACATACCTTGCTGTCCAGTGGTTAAGAATTAGACCTCCTATTGCAGGGCGTAGGGGTTCCATCCCTAGTCAGGGAACTAATATCCTACATGCCATGTGGCATGGGCAAAAAAACCCCCAAACAAACAAAAACAAATTAAAAACAAACTATTCAATTCACATAATTTAATTTCAGTAATGGTTGCGTTACAAAACTGTTCAAGAAAAAATAACATCGAACCCACAACACTCGCGCAGTTTTTCAATTAATTCCCACAGGTCTTAGATATGCTGGGATTCCACCTGGAAACTGCACTGGTCCCCATGGAAACACGTGACCTTGACATCACTGAGGAATACGGGACATGCCCTCCAGCCCACCTTCCATTCTGGAGCCACATTTCGAAGAGCCCATCGTACTGGGGAGACCACCATCCTGCAGGGCTGTCCCCGGACAGGGTTCACCAATGCCAGGAGAGGGGACAAAGCTGAGACCCAGACTGTGTCCCCAACGCTCCCAGGCTCAGCCCACTCAGATGCAGGTCAAACAGGAAGGACAACAAACATGAAAACCGCTCGTTGTTCTTTCTCCTCATCCCTCTGCAGGGTCCTCAGCTCTCCTCTCAGCTCATGATTCTTCAACCACAGATGTAGATTAGGAACCAGCAGAGTCACAGCAACGGGGAGCCTGTGAGCTCAGGGCAGGTTTTTGTTCTACTTCCCCTGAACTTGGACCACGGTGCACAGTGTAACCACCTCCAGCTGAGCTACAGTAATAAACGGCCTCGTCCCCAGCCTGGAGCCCAGAGATGGTCAGGGAGGCCGTGTTGCCAGACTTGGAGCCAGAGAAGCGATCAGGGATTCCTGAAGGCCGTTTATTGTTATTATAAATCAGGGTTTTGGGGGCCATGCCTGGGAGCTGTTGGTACCAGCCGACATAACCGCTGGTTCCAGCACAAGAGATGGTGACCGTCTGTCCCAGATTCCCGGACACTGAGGGAGGCTGAGTCAGGCCAGACTGGGCCCAGGATCCTGGAAAGAGGAGAAACACACTCTGGTCAGTTCTGTCACCCTGAGGACAAAGACACAAAGGATCAGTCAGATGTCCCTGGGGTCCCTTCCCTGGAGGCCTCACCTGTGTCCTGAGTGAGGAGGGTGACAAGGAGCAGAGCCCAGGCCATGGTGGAGACGCCCCAGACGCTGCCTTCTGAGCCCCCAGCCCTCGGCCTGCACCCCCAGACCTCTCTTATCCCCTCCCTGCCAGAGGAGGGAGGGGCCTCCATGCAAATCAGCTTCCTGCACCTGCCCTTGCTCACTCTCTCCTCACCCCTCTGACCTGGCTCTGGAGGCATCCATGGACAGCAAAGCTTATCTGAGAGGATGAAAACTCTGTTACACCTTGTCTTTAGCCAGGACACTGACCATTACAGGGCCCAGGAAATGGGGCCATCCTGAGATGTCACTGTCATGCACTATTTGAGTCAAGGTGTTGTTGGCTAATAATCCCGATAACCACTCTTTGGGTTTTGTGGGTGGAAGGTGAGGACAGGGACCCAAGGGGCTGGGGTGACTTAGAGATTGCATCCCGTCTCCTCCCGGCACCACAGGGGAGCTGGGGGTGTGCATCCCTGTCCCTCACCTGTCCCCTCAGCAGGACGGGCTCCCTGCCCCCCTGTCCCCTGCCTCTGCAGGGCTCGGAGGAGGGGCCCTGGAACCCTTATTGGCCTTCCTAGCAAAGGGCTAATGAAGCAGAACAGATTGAGGACACTGACCCCACACTCTCCTTTAGGGGGCTCAGGAGGCAGCACCTGGGGCTTCATACAGGTCAGGAAACCAGACCAGAACCCCGCCAAACCCAGGCCCTTGCTGCCTCCTGGTGGCCTTAGATGGGGATGACCAAGCCCCAGGGAGGCAGCTGAGTGGGGCTGAGCCCCCAGCTCTGACCCCCCAACTTGTTCCTCCTCCTCCTCGTCCCAGCTCAGCACCAGCGACCCTGTCCCTCCTCATCCCCTCCATGGGCTCATCCTTTGTCCTGCACGCCCATCAGGACAGAATTGTCACCTTCCTCCCCAGGTGACTCAGAAGGGCCCCTGCAGGGTCTCTAATCTTGTCTCAGCATGACCTTGTCTCAGGGACAGTGACCTTGAGGAGATCTCAGCTCAGGGCAGGGGAACCTCACACGATAAATGACTCCACCCCCATAGGTACGCGGATGAGAAATATGGGCACATGAGATGAATCTGAATTCTCAAAACGCTTTGAAAACGAATAATGTAAGAAAGATTTTAGTTCCCTCAGGATGGAGGGAGCCCTAGTGGAAAATGAAGGAAGATGCCAGGGTGTGCAGGGCTGGGAGGGGGGACTGGGTCAGAGTCGGCCTCAGGGCCCAGCCGCAGGGACCTCTCCTCAGGCAGGTCTGTCTGCCACGTGGTGCAAGGGAGGATTCTCTTCTGTCCTCAGCGGGAGGTCCTCACCCCAGAGCTGGCGCCTCCCTGAGGTCAGACACCTGTGTCCAGATGCTGGACCCATTGTGTTTTCTAGACAGAGAATCAGGGCTGACTGGTGTTTCCCAAGATTGTCACTTTCTCAGTATCTGAAATGTCTAGTTCCTGATTACGAGGAAAGTTGACAATTGGTGTAATTGTCCTTTGCATCCCAGGGTTTATGCTCCTGCCTCTGGGCACAGGGCCCCGGGGGTGATGCAGAAGGAGCTCCAGGTCCCCACAGAACAGATTCCTGCTTCTTTCCTGGGTACTGTGGAGGGGACCCAGGTGTGATGGCGCTTGGTGTGTGTGTGTGTGTCTGTCTGTCTGCATTTGTGTGGGGCTGTGTGTGTGTTTCTTCACAGAGACAGAGCACATCATGCGACAGAACATAACCTGGACCTGATGGTGAGATGTTGGGTTTCCCTTGGATCCAGGGCCTGAACTCAGGCGCAGGAATACACGTAGGATCTGTGCGCATCAGAGTTACCCCACAGCCTGAGACTAATGTCCTTAGAGAGACCTGCCCACAGGACTCGCCCTTGGTTTGTGTCTTGTGATTAGATTTCAGGAAGGTTTAGGCTGTTCCCCAAGAAGAATGACCCCCTGAGTCTCCACTCTCCTGCAACCTTATGGTTTATTCTGAAGCCCTGACCTGCTCCCCAGCGGGAATCTGGAATTTCGGTCGATGCCAGGCACAGGGTGCCTAGGAGACCAGCCTCCAGTAAGAGTCTTGTGGGTCTGAGGAGGCTCCCTGGGGGACAATTCACACACGTTGTCGCCATTTAACTGTGGTGATGAAGCCCGACCTTGGAAAAGGTTTCCTGGAAGTTTATCCTCGTTTCCTCAGATTTCACCTCATCCACCAAGCCCTTTGCTGGTTTTGCTTGGTCTCCCTTCACTGAAGGAAATCACAGCCATTAGGACACCTCTCTACTGAGTCTTGTGGGTCTTCTTAAGGACAAAAGTAGTTGCCTGTGGTCTTGGGGACACTCGACACAGGACGATCTGAGAAAACAAGCAGCAAACCCAGGGTCTAGGGTTTCCCTCCGTCTCCTGCCGTCTGCACCCAGGGGGTAAAAGTCATCATGGGAGTCAGGGTCTGCACTAAACTCCACCCCTCCGTGGACAGCCCAGGACCACCCAGAGAAGCAGTGAGTCAGGAGTACTGGAAACTCCCCACACCTCCCCACCACCCTTGGAACAAGCTCCAGTGAGAGGATTATCAGGTCCACACTCGGAACTCCTGCTCTCCAGACTTTCAGTGTGAGCTCCTGTCTACACCCCTGTTGGTTTCTCTCTGTGGCTCCTTGATCCGAAGGCAGGGACCCCAGATGCGGCCACACTCCCCCACACACACACACACCAGGAAGCTGGTCTGGAGCCTCTGCCTTGTGGATTTTAAGAGCTGCCAGAGCTTCCACTCTGAGGGAGCCTCAGGCTGCCACCCAGCCTCCATGAGGAGGGAGCCCATATAGCAGGAGGGAATCCTTTACCAGTTAGCACGTGTTTTGTCCTCATTAGGGAGAAAATGCACAAATAGTCCAGATCTTCTTTCTCCACAACACAGGCTAATGTCCACTGCTTCCTTCTTGGTTTATCCTTTAAGTATGCCATACGTTTGCAGTGGGAAAATAACCAAAGCAAACCACCTGCAGAAAAGTTATTGCCTACCCAGTTTTGATGGTGAATCCTTATTGGATTTCCCATGAGTCGTATTCTGCCTTGAACATATTACAAGAGCAAAGAGTATGGAGATTTTTAAAAAATTTAATCGAATTTTCAGAGATTCTTCATCTCTGCTCCAGAAAACATAACCCATCGGATATCCCTTGACCCTTCATTCACTGTGAACTCTTAGGAAATTTCCTCTCTGTCCACCCCGCCCCCAAACCTGAGCAAGGGCTCCTGTTCCCACTTCCAGGATGTGGATAAAAAACAAGACACACCTTCAGTCCAGAGCAGGGTCCCACATGCTGTCTGGAATAATGTTTGGGCATCACATTGGACGGGGCACAAAATGGCAACAGATGCTCTTGACTTGAGTCTGTTGCTTTGTGTCCCGAGATTTTCATTTCATTGAGATTCCGAGAATCAAAATATCATCTATGATAGAAAGTACCTTTTTTCTTAGTCAAACATATGTTTCCAAACCCACCTAAAATATTGGGTCAAAACTTCTCCAGGAGTTTTCTCATCAGACAGAAGGGAATCAATGATCCTCTAGATTCAGTGTGTATCCCATCGTGCTCTTTTGAAAACTCATCCATATCCTGCTCACAGTGACAGAGCTGTTAGTACCTGCAGTGAGGACGGGAGTGGGGAGGGGTCCGTGTGTGGACACAAGGTGACCTTTGCTCTGATTGTGAGGCACGAACACACACATCTGCCTACAAGTACCCACACTGGATTGTTTAAACTGCAAGCTCACGGTTACTATATTCAGGGGAATATTTGATATCACAGCTCAGTCTACTTTGTAGAATGTGACTTCTGAACATGTGGAAAGCCATATTCAGGTCATTCTCATTAAAAGAAAAAGTCTTGCTTTGAAAAATGTAACACTGATTATAAATGCAGCTATATGTTTAACAGAAAAAAAGAAGAAAGAAATAACAGGACAGATGCAAAGGAGCAACGGCTGTTTCCATAATAATGGTGGAGGGTAGAAATCATCACAGAGGCTATTTCAGGAGAGTAAAAACACTGATTCCCGCACTGCACCTTTATTAGCAGCTATAATCCCAATGAAAGTAGGACTTCGAAATGAAGTTGGTCAATATTTTCTACACTCTACTTGAGCTCTGATGATATAGATAGACAGACCAAAGATTCTGGTCATTTGTAAAATGCTGTGATAAAGACAAATGAATACACAGATTGAGACTAACCTAGACTTGGAAAATAAGGGGCCTAATTGGTTGGGTTAAAAGAAATCAGGTTTCTCAGGAAGATGATTTAGACAAGAAAAGCGTGCCCAGGACCGGCATAGAGTGAGCCATATATGACGAGCCTTCCAAAGGTAGAGGACCGATTGACACTTGAAAACAGCCCGATTGACACGTGACTCCAACTTCACGAGAGCCAGGAGCCAGGAGCACAAGAGAGAGCTGCTCTCCAGTCCTGGATGCCTGAAAACACAGTTATCAAATGTTCCTCTTCACTTGTTACTCTGGGGATGAAGTGTCCTGAGGAATCCAACCAACGTACTTTTTCGTCTAAACTATTGAATTTGGGATATCCCTGGCGGTCCAGAGGTTGAGGCTTAGCACTTACATTGCAGGGGGTGAAGTTTCGATCCCTGGTCAGGGAACATAGATCCCACAAGCTGCGTGGCATGGCCTCAGAAAACACAACAAAAACCAAAACAAAACATAAAAAAAAAATTTTTTTTAACTACTGAATTCACATAATTTACATTTTAGTAATGTTTCCATTTGAAAACTGTCTTTCAGGTTCAAGAAAAATTTAATATTGAAGCCACAACACTCACACCTGTTTTTCAATGAATTCTCACAGGTGTTAGATGTGCTGGGATTCCACCTGGAAGCTGCATGGAAACATGTGACCTTGATATCACTGAGGAAGGGAGGACATACCCTCCAACCCACCCTCCATACTGGAGCCATGTTGCAAAGAGCCCATTGTACTTGGAGACTGTCTTCCTGTAGGGCTGTCCCTGGACAAGGTTCACCGATACCAGGGCAGAGACAATTCTGAGACCCAGAGTGTGTCCCCAACCCTCCCTGGTTCAGCCCACTCAGATGCAGGTCAAAGAGCAGGGACAACAAACAGGAAAATCACACATTGTCTTTTGTCCTCATCCCTCTGCAGGGTCCTCAGATCTCCTCTCAGCTGTAAATGCTTCAACCACAGATGCAAATGAGCAACCAGCAGAGTCACAGCAACGGGGAGCCTGTGAGCCAGGGCAGGATTTGGTCTCACTTCCCAATGAACTTGGACCACTGTGCACAGTGTTACCACTTCTAGCTGAGCTACAGTAATAATCGGCCTCGTCCTCAGCCTGGAGCCCAGAGATGGTCAGGGAGGCCGTGTTCCCAGACTTGGAGCCAGAGAAGCGATCAGGGATCCCTGAGGGCCGTTTATTGACATCATAAATCAGGGTTTTGGGGGCCATGCCTGGGAGCTGTTGGTACCACCTGACATAGTTATATTTCCCTATGTCACTGCTGGTTCCAGCACAAGAGATGGTGACCGTCTGTCCCAGATTCCCGGACACTGAGGGAGGCTGAGTCAGGCCAGACTGGGCCCAGGATCCTGGAAAGAGGAGAAACACACTCTAGTCAGTTCTGTCACCCTGAGGACAAAGACACAAAGGATCAGCCAGATGTCCCTGGGGTCCCTTTCCTAGAGGCTTCACCTGTGTCCTGAGTGAGGAGGGTGACAAGGAGCAGAGCCCAGGCCATGGTGGAGACGCCCCAGACGCTGCCTTCTGAGCCCCCAGCCCTCAGCCTGCTCCCCCAAACCTCTCTTATCCCCTCCCCTTCAGAGGAGGGAGGGGCCTCCATGCAAATCTGCTTCCTGCACCTGCCTCTCCTCCCCCCCTCTGCTCACCCCCTCTGACATGGTTTGTTCCAGATTCTTCTGCATCCCTGGACAGCAGAGATTATTGGAGACTCAACTCCTTCACATGGTGTGTGAGGACAGAACGAGTCCATGACAGGATGTGGGAAAGGAATCCAGCCCGGGATTTCCTGTCCCTCCTGGTGTGAGAGTCCTGGTGCTGCCTGGGGGAGGAATCCCAGAAGGTCTTCTCTGTGCTCTTGGGACAAAGGAGAGGCCCTGAGCCCAGGCGGCTGAAAAATCCAACTGCCCCGCTTTCTGAGACTTAAAGGCAGAGCTGCATACCAGTATCCCCTCAACTACTTCTGTTTTAAAAATTTTATTGAAGGGCTTCCCAGGTGGCCCAGTGGTTGAGTCCGCCTGCCAATGAAGGGGACACTGGTTTTTGCCCCGGTCTGGAGGATCCCACATACCGCGGAGCGGCTGGGCACGTGAGCCATGGCCGCTGAGCGTGCGCGTCCGGAGCCTGTGCTCCGCAACGGGAGAGACCACAACAGTGAGAGGCCTGCGTACCGCAAACAAACAAAAAAAACAAACAAAAAACTTTATTGAAGGGACTTCCGTGGCGGTCCAGTGGTTAAGGCTCCACACTTCCACTGCAGGCGGTGTGGGTTTGATCAATGATCGGAGGACTAAGGTGGTGCATGACGCATGGCGCAACTAAAGAACTTTTAAAAATTAAAAAAAAGAGAAAAAAGAACCAAAAAAAATTCTATAGAAGTATAGTTGCATTACAATCTTGTGTGAATGTCTGCTGTACAGCAAAGTGACTCACTTATTCATTTATATATACATTCTCTTTCTTATTCTTTTACATTGGGGTTTATCATAGGATATTGAAAACTGTTCCCTGTACTATACCGTAGGACCTTGTTGTCTATCCATCCTGTACATAGTAGTTTGTATCTGCTGGTCCCAAACTCCCAATCCATCCCTCCCCCACTCCCAACTCCCTCTCATCCCCCTCAGTTGGGAGGGTCCTCAGATTCGCCTCCAGCCTCTGTCTCCAAAGTGCTCTGAGTCTGAGGCCCAAGCCTGAGCCCTGGGCCATTTATGAGCACTTTTGAAGATGATTTCTTGGGGCACAAATGCTTTCGGACTAAGAGGGGTTACGCAGGAAGCAGCTCTTGAAACTTCACACAGGACAGTATAAGCCATAGGTACCTTCCCCAAATCCTGGCCCTTGCTGCCCCCTGGTGACTTCAGATGGTGCCAACCAACACCCTGGAGCCTGAGGGACAGAAAACAACCCAGTCCCCAGACTGGCTGCTGTGCAGCTCCTTGTAGGACGTTTCTGAAGAGCAGGTCCAAGTTTGTGTAAATGAACTGACATGGAAAGCACAGTTCACAAAAAGCTGGATGGAATTAACCACCTGGACTCAACCGGGCTGACAGTCTGATTAAACCAAAATGTCAACATAGGATTTAAAGACCTATAGTTTCATCACATAATATTGGCCACATCAGGATAGACTGAAATCACTTGGCAGATGGAAAACCAGAACATCTCAACTGTATGGAAGGGAAAGTTAACAGAGCGTGTCTCACAGATCTGCTGGAATTATATCACAAAGATATTCATCCAGTTTGTTAAAAATGATGCAAGAAATAAGGACAGAACCTACTGAAGTCAATAGAGAGATACAGAGTGTCAGCCAACATATGGGAGAAAAATCTAAAAAAGAGTGCTGTGTGTATATGTATAACTGATTCAATTTGCTGGACGACAGAAACTAACACAACACTGTAAATCTACTATATTCCAATAAAATTTTTTTAATAAAGAAAATCTCAGGTATGCAATGGAAGGTGGAAAAAAGCACAATGAATCTATTACAGAGAAAATTCCAGCAGATGGGATTAACGACAGGCAGAGCACTGGATAATGAAAGATTTCTGACTTGAAGACATGCAATGGAAACAGTCCCTTGTTCAACATTAGGGGGGAATATGAATTTAAAAGAAAAAAGTAGTATCCACAAATTATGGAACTTCAATTGACCTAATACACAAATAATTGGAGTTCCCAAAGGAGAGGAGACAGAGAGACACAGAGAATCCCTCACATCCAGAATCTTGACAAGCCTCAGGGTGTAGAAACGTGAGGGCAACCACATCGAGTTTCATTGTAATGAAATCTTGAGGTGTGGACACGTTTTGAGACCCCTCTTCAGGTTGGTTGACTATTGGTATGCTAGGAAAATGTCAGCTAAAGAAATAGTTTCCGGACTTCCCTGGTCGTCCAGTGGTTAAGACGCAGTGCTTCCAATGCAGGGGGCACGGTTTCCATCCTTGTTTGGGGAACTAAGATCCTACATGCCACTTGGTGGGGTCAACAAAAAAAGAAACCCCAGGTCCCTGCAGATTCTACCACAATGTTTCCTCCTTTCTCTCCCTCTCCCCAACCTCACAACACAAAGGCCTGTCCCAGAGCTCTTCACTCTGGGTGCGTGGAGCACATGCACAAGTATGATTGTTTCTTTTAAACCCAAGTCAAACAATACTGATAGTCAGAGTCATATATCAGAGTTTAGGAAGAGTCCAAAGAACATAGGAGTACAGAAAAGCACAAATATGGAAGCCAAGATGCATGTCGACAAGTGTTTACTGACTTTTTCCTGAGAAAGGCCAGTCCCAGGTCTGCAGTGGTGCTAAGTAGACCTGTCATTCCTTAGGTCGTGATGGGTGGTGAGTATGGTCGTGATGAGCTGAGGTAACTTGACAATTATAATGAGTGTGAGTCCTTACAGATGCAGGTGGATCTGCAGATTCTCTCTCCTTTTAGTCGTGAGGCTGGTAGACCACTGCCCACTAACCCCGCTGACAGATTTGCTCTAGGGAGAGGGTGAACCACATGTCCTGGATAAGGGGGCACGGCAGAGCTGACTCTGTGGGGGTCAGGAGGAGAAGCCTGTGTGCCTCCAGAGTTTTGTAGCCTCTGCCCACCTCTCTGGAATGGCCATCTCCCATGGAGGCCTTTCTCCAATGGGCAACCGGCAGAAATATTCACCTACAAGGAAGCTGACATCATCCAGGTGCTGACATACCTGACACCATCCTGTAAAGCTGGATGCGTGTCTCCCGGATTCTGATTTGTACTGTATTGCTGGCTAGGATTGTCTTGACATGAACAATTTTCTAGGGTCTTGATCAGCCAGGAACAATCTCTCTCGCTTCCTCCCAGTGAAGTGATCTCAGACAGCTCCTGGGGTCCACGTCCCGCTGAATAGCAGGAAATGTGGGACAGCTGATACCCTGACAATATTCGCCTTAGAAATACAGGACCCACCCACATCCCACAAGGCCAGTTGCCTGACTCTAGGCTTCCTTGTCTTTCCTCTGGGACCCTGTCTGCCGTCTTCAGGATGGGCTCCAGGAAATCCAGGGAAGCCCCGCCCAGGACCAAGCTGAGCCTCTGTTAGGGTCCATGTCTCTTGGGGCCTCACCTGTAGACACAATACCCTTTCCTCACTCCGCGGGTTGGATGCTTGTACCCACTGTTTCAAACTATGTTGTTTGGGGGATGCATGTCTAGGAAGGCTGGGGCAGGAATGTAAAGAAAGGCCATGGAATGATTAACCCTGGAGTCACCAAACCAGCTAATCGGGGAGTGGGGTAGACAGATGTGCTTTGGGGGGTAGATTTCGTCTGGGGTTATGTGGTTTCTGTTAATTATTCCTCCTTAAATTGTGAGTGTGCATTTCACACATTCTTCTTCAGGAATGCTGCATTTCATAATGAAAGGAATTGTGCAAAATACACTGAAAGAGACATGACTACTTTTCCTCTCCTTAGCTACATAGACCAGGACTCAGACATGGAGGAAATTTTCACGAAAAACTGCAAGTGTAAGATGCAAACCTGCCGTTGAAGCCTTGCAGATGGTAGAAACAGGCACCTGGAACGTTTGAACAAAGTGGAAAGGAAAAGAGAGTCATCGTCAGGACAAAGACCGTCTCAGACTGTTTGATGCAGCTGAGACCGTGCCCCCTCCCTGCCCCTCCAGCTCATCCAGGACACATACAAACAGCACATAGACTGAAGGAGAGATGTCCCCATCCAGGATCCTTAGGAGGCTCTGAGAAGGCGAGAAGGTGAAGCCTTGACTGCCTCCTGAAGACGTCCTTGAGGGGAATGTCGTGTTTTCATTTCATCTCGGGAAGTGAGGTGAACCTAGAATTTTCATTCCCTAGGCCCCGAAAGGATCACTCTGTGATGGGTTGTGACAGGAGAGAGAAAAAATGAATGTGAATCTGTGAATTGATTACTTGATCCATCAGATGAAGTACATCCTTATAATGCAGTATTATTCGCCTGTAAGAAGGGGAAAGTATTGAATATGCTTCCACAGGAATGAGCCTGGAAACATTAGGCTATGTGGGGGGATCCTGGCACAAAGGTCCAAGGGGGACAGGGAGTGACTGCAGGTGGTTGAGGTGTGTCTTGAGGGGCAGGAAGCATCTGGACTCTGGAGTGATCATGGATGGACTAACTTGTCAATACATTAAAAACCCTGATTCTACACCTTAAATGCTGACTGTGATTTCATGTGAACTCTCTCTAAACGAAACGTATTAAGTCTTAGATGCTGATGGATGAAACCTATTCCCAGTGGTTCAGAAAATGAATGTTTTGTTTACGTGTGTGGGTGTGTTGAGTATGTATATTTATGGATGTTTATCTATGGATACACATCCAAATACATACATATACACACACACACACACATATATAGGCAGAGAGAGAAAATGAGAGATAAGCTGATATAATGAAAAGCGAAGATGACAATAGTTAAAAATGATGGATCGGGGGAAAAGGTATGAAGCAGTTCTTTATGAAATCTTCAAATTCATTTAAGTTTGTAATTATTGGCAAATAAAATAATAACAAACAAGCAACAACTGAAAGGCTGTATTTAAGAGTGAAGGGGCTGGAGGGAGCTAAAGGGAGGTTTTGGTCTCACTTCCCCATGACCTTGGACCACTGTGCCAAGCGCTACTACCTGTAGCTGAGCTACAGTAATAATCAGCCTCGTCCTCAGCCTGGATCCCAGAGATGGTCAGGGAGGCCGTGTTCCCAGACTTGGAGCCAGAGAAGCGATCAGGGATCCCTGAGGGTCGTTTATTGACCTCATAAATCAAGAGTTTGGGGGCCGTGCCTGGGAGCTGTTGGTACCAGCTGACATAGTTATAACCCCCGATGTCACTACTGGTTCCAGCACAGGAGATGGTGACTGTCTGTCCCAGATTCCCGGACACTGAGGGAGGCTGAGTCAGGCCAGACTGGGCCCAGGACCCTGGAGAGAGGAGAAACACATTCTGGTCAGTTCAGTGCTGGGGCCCAGGTCACCCTGAGGACAAAGACGCAAAGGATCAGCCAGATGTCCCTATGGTCCCTTCCCTGGAGGCCTCACCTGTGTCCTGGGTGAGGAGGGTGACAAGGAGCAGAGCCCAGGCCATGGTGGAGACGCCCCAGATGCTGCCTTCTAAGCCCCCAGCCCTCGGCCTGCTCCCCTAGACCTCTCTTATCCCCTCCCCCCAGAGGAGGGAGGGGCTTCCATGCAAATCTGCTTCCTGCACCTGCCTGTCCTCATCCCTTCTTCTCACCCCCTCTGACATGGTTTGTTCTAGATTCTTCTACATCCCTGGACAGCAGACAATACTGGAGAATTAACTCCTTCACATGGTTTGTAAGGACGGAACGAGTCCATGACAGGATGTGAGAAAGGAATCCAGCCGGGATTTCCTGTCTCTCCTGGTGTGAAAGTCATCATGGCTCCTGGGGGAGGAATCCCAGAAGGTCCCCTCTGTGCTCTTGGGACAAAGGAGAGGCCATGAGCCCAGGCGGCTGAAAGATCCAACTGCCCCGCTTTCCAGGAGTCAGAGGCAGAGCTGGGGACCAGTAACCCCTCAACTCCCTCTTTTTTAAAAACATTTTATTGAAGGGACTTCCATGGCCGTCCAGTGGTTAACACTCTGTGCTTCCACTGCAGGGGGTGCAGGTTTGATCCCTGGTCGGGGAGCTCCAATCCTGCATGCCGCATAGTGCTGTGAAAAATGAAAAAAGGAAAAATGAAAGAAAAGAACAAAGACACTGAACATTTTTATTGAAGTGTGCTTGATTGACAATGCTGTGTGCATTCCTGCTGTTCGATGAAGTGGTTCAGTTATACTCTATATACATTGTCTCATATTCTTCTCCATTATGGTTTATCAGAGGATATTGAATACAGGCCCCTGTGCTATACCATAGGGCCTGGACGCTTATGCATCTTATATATAATAGTTTGCATCTGCTGGTCCCAAGCTCCCAATCCATCCCTCCCCCACCCCTCAACCCCTTCTTATCCCCCTCAGTTTGGAGGGTCCTCACATTCCCCTCCAGCCTCTGTCTCTGCAGTGCTCTGAGTCTGAGGCCCGAGCCTGAGCCCTGGGCCATTTATTAGCACTTTTTAAGATGATTTGTTGGGGTACAAATGCTTTGGGACATAAGAAGTGTTCCGTGGGGAGCCCCTCTTGAAACTTCATGCAGGACAGTGTAACCCTCAAGTACCTTCCCGAAATCCTGGCCCTTGCTGCCCCCTGGTGGCTGCAGACGGTGCCAAGCAAGCCCCTGGGAGGTAGCTGAGTGGGGGCTGGAAATCCCTCTTGCATCGCCCTCCCCTCCTCCCTCCTTCCCCATCAAGCTCAGCACCAGGCCCCCGATCCCTTCCATCCCCTCTAACCTCATTTCCCTTTGTCCATTAACTCCCTCCACGATGGGATGTGTCACCTGCCGCACCAGGTGGCCTGGACCCTCACCCCAGGACTATATAGCCCACCCACCACAGCCTTGGTGCCAGGTTATGCCTGTGAGGCAGCTCTTCATACCAAGTGACAGACATTTCAGGAGCCCAAGAGAGGTGACTCTATGGCCAATGGTGGGGAAAGCTAAAGGCTTGTCTTGGGGATTGAGGGAAAAGGAGAAAGATGTTTGGGCGAAGCAATCAGTTTTGATTCATGACTATTGCTTAAGTGTGTTTTGAACATGTTTGTGCTTTTTTATTTTACACACTGGTTAAAATAATAATGTCTGTTATTAAAGATAAGACTAAGTCCCACAGTCTGCAAGTTGCAGACTCAGGAAAGCTGTTGGTGTGATTCAGACCAAGTCCAAAGACCTGATACCGAAGTTGCTGAGGACGGAGGAAAATGAGATGAGACGTCCCCGCTCAGCAGCGAGACAGGAAAGGGGCAAACTCCTCCTTCCTCTGCTCGTGTTCTATCCAGACCCTCAAAGGACTGGATGCTTCTCAGTTCCTCCTTTGCGCCAAGTCCTGAGGCTTGGCATGCAGGGGAGTGGTTAGATGCCCTGGCCCAGCCAGGAAGGGGCAGGGGGGAGGATGTCTTCTTCCCAAGAAGTTGTTCTGAAGCTGGTTCTGAGGGACACGGAGCACCTGGCCTTCTGATGTGTTCCCCTCCCCCCACACCTGATCTCCCCCTTCCAACACACACACACCTGGGGAGGGGCTTCCTGCCCTCTGCATCTGCAAGGCCCTTGACTTCAGGAGGCCTGAGTTTGAGTCTGGGATGGAAGGATGCTGCCCTCTACCTGAAGGCTCCTGCCTTTCCCTCTGAGCTCATTCATAGCTACCCCAAAAGGATTTTCTTTCTTTTTTTTTCTTGATGTGGACCATTTTTAAAGTCTTTATTGAATTTGTTACAATATTGCTTCTGTTTTATGTTTTGGTTTTTTGGCCATGAGGCATGTGGGATCTTAGCTCCCCAACCAGGGATCAGACCCACACCCCCTGCATTGGAAGGCAAAGTCTTTACCACTGTACCGCCAGGAGAGTCCCCCAAAAGGATTTTCAAAAGTGGTGGTTCCCCCAAATCAGGACATACGGCATTAGGAATGCAGACCATCCATCCTGGATTCTCTCCAAGACCTTCCTTGTCAGCTTAATCTTGCAGCCGCCTGGCGGACTAGGGGCTGTGTGGGGTGACTGAATTTCTTCATATCTCCAAAATAAATCACTGGTCAAGGAAAACATTTATGATGGAAAAGTTTACTCCCAAATATAGAAAAGTTGGGAATTCCCTGGCGGTCTAGTGGTTAGAACTCCATGCTTCCACTGCAGGGGGCGTGGTTCGATCCCTGGGTGGTGGGGAACTAAGATCCCACGTGCCGTGTGGCAAGGCCAAAAAACAAAACAAAACAAAACCACAAAAAACAAGCAAAAACACCCCCCAAAATATAGAAAATTATTTTACCATGGCCAGCGTTATCATTTTAGTGACCATCTTCTGGACATCTTGACATGCTTAAGTACAATGTTCAGGAAAAAGCATTACATGTATTCCAGGAGGTGGGGGCCGGTCCCTGTAACTTTCACTGCTTCTTCTACTCCAGGCCTAGTCTAGCCCCAGGAACATGGTAAACATTGTGAGCATTGCTTGAAGCAATGAAATGAATCAATGTTACTTTCATGTTTACTTGTACATGAATAGGACTATATCATACAATATAAGCAATGCTGTGACCTTTGCTTTCAAATATGTCCGACGTCATCTTTTCAGTGTGTCAACCTGAAATCAGGCCTTAAATCAGCCATCGAATCATGAAAATAACGTTCGGCAATCTTCAAAGGCATCCCCTTTCCATTTCAAGTCCCACAGATGCATCCTTGCCCTCTCAGAGAATTAGTTACAACCTGCCACTTTAAAACAATGGTCTTCTTGTTTTGGTTTTGTTTTGGCTTTTTTCTGGTTCCATCCTAAAACCTATGAGCACTATCTCCTTGAGTGTTGCATCAGCAGCCTCTCAAGGACAAATGTTTGTTGAATGAGTCTGGACAAGAAGAAGGAGGGGGAGGCTGAGTCTCCAGTTCCAAAGTGAAAAAACTGAGGTTTTACCAGCCCTGTTCCAGGTAACAATCCCAGGTCCAGGGGGATCAACACAATTCCCTCATTCGTATGTACCTATGTATTCATTCATCCATCCATCCAACCATGGGTGTAGCTGCACACCTTAAGCTCTGTTAGCTCACAGGCACGGGGGATGTGTGGGGGAATGGCAGGGTTGAGCCACGAAAGATAGCCATCACTACTGCCCTGCCTGTTATTCTTGGCCACCACTACCTTCTGGTGGCCTGTGGTTAAAGATTTAGGGTCACCTGGATGACAAGGACACAGCCTCACACTTACTGGGCTTGAGTGAGGAAGCTGAATTCAAAGGACCCAAAGGAGGTCCCCCAGGCCAGCGTTAGTGACAGGGCTGGAGTTCCGCTTTGCTCTTAACCCCTCCAGGCAAGAATCCTCACCCACCTGGCTCTCACCATCTCTCCAGAAGCCCGACTTTCTCCCTTAGGGGGGCTGGGAGGAAGGAGGTGCCAAAACCATCCTGGATTCCATGTCTCCAGTGCCCCCTGGTGGCCCGGACGCGACATCCCCAGGGTTGAGGGGCACCGCTTGGAAGGGTCCCGCCCCGCCCCGCCCCGCCCCGCCCCCACTTCCTTTTCCAGGCCCCTTCCTGACTTTGTCCGAAGGGGTCCGTTGGTGGAAAGAGGTGAAACCTGCACTTAGGACCAGCACAAGCTGAGGCCATCAGAGGGGCTGCGGTGGTCAGACGGAGGGGAAGAGACCAGACGCAGCAACTGTTTGGCTTCTGAAAAAAACTAGAAAACCAAATGGGGGGCTGGGGGAGTGGGAAGCACAATCTGGAGGGAGGACGATCTAGTCAAACCCTGGCTGGGGTCTCCGCCGCCCCAGGGGTCACATAAGTGGTAAAGTCGAGAGAGTAGGGGGCACTGGACTGGCCAAGGGCAGGGACATCTTATCTACAAGAGGGAGGTGGGAGTGGAGCGAGGGCCCCGGAGCCGGCCCTGGCACCCCACGCCCCGCAGACAGGAAGGGGTTGCGGAAGAACAGGCCCAGAGGTGGGGGTGGGGGAGGAGTTGGAGGTGGGGGGTTCTAAGCCTCGACCCCTCCCTCCGGATCTCAAGAGCCCCTTCATTCCAGCCCACGCCCACCCCTCCCCACCCCCCCCACCTACCGCCACCCCATCCCCACCTCACCCCGTTCTCCATCCTACCCCATTCCCCCATTCCCTTCCCCCATTCCAGGATTCCTCCTCCCCCACCTCACTTCCATTCCATCCCATCTCCTACCCCCACTTCACCCATCCCCCCATCTCCTCCCCATCCCCCCAACCCTACCTTTCCCCCATCCCACCCCTGACCCACCCCATCCCCACTCTCACCACCCGGCCGTCCAGTGGGCATGGCCACAGACGCCACCCCTCCCCCTCTCCCGACTCCCTCCCCGCCTACTAAACGGAACCCCTTCTAGACTCCCTGGAAGACCCCACTCGCGATCCCAGGATCTCGTGAGATTTGCCCCAGGAGGAAACAGAAACCAGGATTGGTCGGGCCGCGTGGTTTCCGGGCGGGGCGCTGCTGAGTTCGTGGTTGTTTGTCCGCAGAGCGCAAGCGGGGGATCGTGTGGCGTGGCGCTGTGGCCCGAAGGGTAAGTTCCCGTCCTGGTGCCCCCGCGTTCCCGTGGGGTGACCTTGAGCTAGTCCCCGGGGCCCCGTGCGGGCCCCCGCTCCTGTTCTCCAGCGGAAAACGAGCTCTCACGACCTGGGGCTGGAGCGGAGGCCACACGCGGTGGGGGGCCGCCTTGGGCCTACCCCGACCACGTGCCCCGTGAAGAGGCCGCAGCGCCGCGTAGGGGACGTAATAATCCAGGGAACCCGGGTCTGCGGGGATGGCCAGAGGTCATTGGGCGCTGCTTTGCGCTGGAAATGGGGTCCCCTCGGGAGGTGCCAGGGTGTGGGGGCCAGAGAAAGGGGCAGAACTGGGGCTGCAGGACGGCGGTTAGTGCCCTTAGAGGAAGGTCCCTTAGACCCGAGCATCAGGTCTTTCCTTCGATTGTCTGCTGCTTCAGCCGATGAGAAATTTCTCGGGTTTGGAGACGAAGAGATTCTCACTGAAACGGCAGGGTCGGGGCTCCGGTTTTCAGTTCACCCAGCAGAGTTCTCACTGTGGCTTCATAACTACACGTGTGAACACACCGTGTCTTTGTTTTTTGGAGAATTTGGGTTCTTGTTTTTTTGTTGTTTTTTTTGTTGTTGTTGTTTTTTGCGGTATGTGGGCCTCTCACTGCTGTGGCCTCTCCTGTTGCGGAGCACAGGCTCCGGACGCGCAGGCTCAGCGGCCATGGCTCACGGGCCCAGCCGCTCTGCGGCATGTGGGCTCTTCCCGGACCGGGGCACGAACCCTGCCGATGTCCCCTACATCGGCAGGCGGACTCTCAACCACTGCGCCACCAGGGAAACCCGAGAATTTGGGTTCTTATTCTCAAACTTGGGTGGAGACGGGTGACTGAGACGGTAGGAAACCAGGGAGACCAGGTGTCGGAGGACCTGAGGCCAGCGTGAGCTGGACGAGCGCGGTGGAAGACATCTTCAGGTAAACTGGTCTTCTGCACCTCATCATGTCCCAGGATGTCCTGTTGCCCCCTTAGTGCTGTTAATCGTGGAGCTGCATGCAATCTGCATCCTGAAGCCCTCACAGCGGGAGGAGGATGAGCAGCCTTTATTTTTCCAAGTCATTTTCCCAAGAGAGCTTTCATCCTGCTGCCTTCTTAGAAGAAGCAGCTGCAATGTGTTGGGGTCCCATTCCCGAAGCCACGGTTACGTTCAGAACCTGTGCTTGGGGTGAAGGAGCAAGGCTGGCATCAGCCCCCAGAGACTTGACTCCTGTGTGGTGTTGGGCAGGGGCAGGGTGGGTGAGCCCAGGGAGGTTTTGGTCTCCCTAAGTGGTGGGCTGGGACCCCTGGGCCTAGGGGCGGTCCCGGAAAGAAAGCACACAGAGGGCACAACGAGTCCTCCAGCTGCAGCCCAAGGAGGCCAGGGAGGCAGACCTGGAGCTGGAGGATGGAGAGGGACCCCAGGAGCGAGGACGATCTCGTGCCCTGGGGGTGCTGGGCAGCATATGGGTGCTGTTGATACCAGCACACCGGGCTGTATCCCCCAGTATCACTGCTGCCTCCAGAGCAGGAAATGTGGCCTCTCTGTCCCAGAACCACAGAAACTGAGTAGCTGTTTCAGGACAGACTGCGCTCAGGACCCAGAGAGGAGCAGCATGTGCAAAGGGGAGAGGTCAAGGTCATCACTCCAGAGATGTTCAGGGTGAAGGGAGAAAAGGGGGTCAGCCCTGGGCTGCCAGACGGTCCCCTCCTTAGTGCCTCTCAGCTGTGCAGACAGACCATGAGCAGACCCCAGGCCATGGCGGAGACCCCCACAAGCTCTTCTGCAGCCATGGCGCCAGGCTGGGCTCCCCACACCTTTCTTAGCCCCTGCCTCACCTGTGGGAGGGACCTCTGTGCACAGCTGCTTCCCAAATTCTTCAGGCGACACCGTATCAGCAAATCTGCTTACTTCCTCCTGCCGAGGGCAAGCAGTGCTGGGAGGTTTCCTGGAGCCTGAGCTCCCGGGGTACGGCTGCTGAGCCGAGGTACCAGTGAGTGCAGGCCTTTCTGGATTTCTCCCCGATATATCGCCCCTCCCCCCATCTTCCTGGAAGACCTGGCAGGACCCACAGACCTGCTGAGTGCCTAGACTGTGGTGGGTGATGTCCCCTGAATGGAGGCTCCTGTCCTCCGCTCTCGTCCGTGACCTTGTCCACTGTCCACGAACAGAGTGGGCTGTGCCCATCCACAGGCGACTTCCCCGGGCACACTCCCACTGGGCTGGCACGTTGATGGCTTAGCGAGCCCTGGGCCAGGAGCCAGGGGCCTCGTTCCCGTGTCACCCTCTCGTGGCTGGCTCTGTGACACAGGTGCAAAGGACTCGCCCTTTTGAGCCTCAGCCACTGCACAGGGAAAGGAAAAAGCAATTTAAGACCCCTGCCGACATTTCAGATCTTGAGGGAGAACCCGAGGCTAGGAGAGTGAAACGCTTTGGTGATTTAAGCTCTACGAAACATGAGGAATGGTTGACTGACTCATCATTCTGATTCAGAATCCAGCTTCAGCCTCCTTGTCCCCATCTCCTGGAGAAGCTTCAATGAAGAACATGGTTGTGACAAAAAAATGAAGATGTCCCAGAGGCAGTGATGCCAGCAAACATCTTCACAGTAAAGGAACCTGGAGTTAATGTCAGGCCCTGAAAACACAAAGGGTGAAATGTTGGAAGCAGATCCAGGCTTAGAAAGCAGAGTGGCACCGCAATGAGAAGCCCACGCACCACAACGAAAAGTAGCCCCCGCTCGATGCAACTAGAGAAAGCCCGCATGCAGCAACGAAAACCCAATGCAGCCAAAAGTAAATAAATAAATTAAAAAAAAAAAAAACAAAAGGCAGAGTGACAGGTTGCCCGGGCGTAGGAAGGACACTCAGCCCCGACTGAAAGTTATGTGATGAGAAGCAGGGAAGCAGTGTTGACAGGATTCTTGATGAGTTTTTCGCAAAGAAACAAAACACTTTTTCTCAGTGCTTAAAATCACAGTGTACTAAAAAAAATAGCTTTACTGGGCTTCCCTGGTGGCGCAGTGGTTGACAGTCCGCCTGCCAATGCAGGGGACACGGGTTCGTGCCCGGGTCCAGGAGGAACCCACATGCCGTGGAGGGGCTGGGCCCGTGAGCCATGGCCGCTGAGCCTGCGCGTCCGGAGCCTGTGCTCTGCAACGGGAGAGGCCACGACAGTGAGAGCCCCGCGTACTGCAAAAAAAAAAAAAAATAGCTTTACTATTTTTACTTTTCTAAACATTACAGTGGATCGTGTTAAGAGGGTTCTTAACGTTTTCAAAAAATATGTAACGGCTGCAGGAAAAGTCATATTTTGCCTTAGATTATGAAGGTTGGCTTTGCAGTTCCAGCATGCATGGTCGCCTTGGTGGCCCTGCCCCACCGTGCAGTCCACGTCCGCCTGTCATCATTTTTTCAACTTGCTTGTTTTTCATTTGTCTGCTTAGTTGAATGCAAGGTCCGTGCCTCAGAGACACCCTGAGTGGAAGACCATGACATTTTATTTCTTCCAGTCTTACTGAGATAGAATTGACATACAGCCCTGTATAAGTTTAAAGGGTGCAGCATCGTGAGTTGACTTAACATGCATCATCTCATATGGATACAAAATTACACAGAAAGCACGTTTTTCCCCTGTGATGAGAACTCTTAGGATTACTCTCTCCATGACTTTCATACGTAACCTACAGCAGTGTCAGTTATACTTACCCTGTTGTACATCATCTCCCTAGTATGTACTTCTAACTAGAAGACGACCATGACATTGTCACTGGGCTGTTCCTCCCCAGAACAGCAGTGGATGGTCTGCTCCAGGCACTCTGTAAATGTTTTGAGTAAATCGAGGGTTGCCGATAGAGGGGGAGTCTGGGTATGGGGGCGAGGGGACCAGCTGGGCGGGAGACCTCCCTGTGAGCGCGTCCCCTCTGCCTGGTGCCTCCTGCCAGCCCTCAGCACAGGGTGGGCTGTCCCCTCAAAGGTGGAGCCAGTGCTCCCCGAGTCCTGAGGCTCACCGACCCTCCTCCAGTGGAAAAAGGTCCAGTGCAAAGGGCCGGACAGCCCAACGCACCTGGTATCACTCTGATCCACAGTAAGCTTACGGCTTCATGTTGGAGATTTGGGGTCAGCTGATGACAGGGATGCAACACCAGCCCCCTCTTCTCTCCTCCTCTCTCCAAAAGCACAGTTCCCACCATCTCAGGCAATAACGAGGTTGACCGTGCAAAGTCCTGAGAAGCATCCTCTCCGGGGCCAAAGGCCAAGACTGGGGCCTCCCCTTCTCTCTGAACCTCTCTCATCTTTGTGCCTAGGGTCAGTGCTCCCTCTCTGTCCCTTGGAGTTGACAAGGGGGACAGCCACTGGCACCTCCCCCAGGCCAAGGCAAACAGAGCCAGATCCTGGGGACACTCCCAGTCCCCAAGTGCCCTTAGTGGTCCCAGACATGGCTTCAGCATATAAAGGACACAGCTCTGAGAGCCAGGAAACCAGGCCCCTGGCTCTGCTGCCATTTCCCTCCTCCCCCCTCGTCCTGGGCCATTCCCCGCCCAACCAGCCTGGAGTGGGCCCTCAGCCTCCCGCACCCCTACTTGCCTCTAGAAGCACTTCCCTCAGGATTAACTGGCTGGACCCAGGGTGACCTGGATGTCAGATGTGTCCTCACTGGGGAGGAAGAAGTGGGGAGACTTGCTTGTTTCGGTCTAGATGTCATTGGATGTGAAGTGGAACCACATCTTGCCAAGTGCAGGAAGAGGCAGAGAGGGCTGACAGAGACCTTCGATTTTTCAAGAGGCCCAGAGGGCAAAATATTCCAGGGCAAGAAGAGATCTGACTGCAGAGGGCAAGGAGACGTACCAGATCCTGAGTAGGATCTTGTCTGCTCGAGGCTGGGTCAAGAGAGCCGAAGGAGGAGAAGCCAGCATCGGCCTGGCACCCAGGGCCTCTGTCAGCCTCGTGCCTCTGAAGACCAGCAGGGTTGGGGTCTTCCTCTGGAAGCCAGGAAGGGTCATCTTCCAGCATTTCTGGTGCTTCTTTGAATGCAGAAAAGTAGCTGGCCTTTTCTTTACCTTCTTCTACACTTGTTATGTCAGAAGAATCGGGGAGAAATCCGTGATTTCTGTTGATGCCAGTGGAAGAATGTCCGGTCTCCCACCCTCCCCGCATCGTGGCCACACCCCAGGCTCTGGGAGAGGTGGGCTGACTTGCCAGGGATGCAGAAAGAGGGGGCTGCGCCGTCAGCACAGGCCAGGAGCAGGAACGTGGGGACACACATGCATTCTAAAGACTCCAGGAAGGCCCTGGGGGCAGATGCTTTGCGATCCCAGTAGAAATTCTGTGACTGGAGATGGGAAGGGGGACAGGACAGCCCCCCACCATGAGCTCAGAGGCTGCTCTGGCCTGTGCAGCATGAGAACAGGTGACCAGGACGTGGTAGAAACGTCCCCCCAATTGGCTCATGCCTGGGCCTTGAGAGTCGTCCTGGGCCAGTCCTGACACTGGGCAGGAAGGACAGGTCTTCCTGCAGCTGTGCCCCTGGTCCTTCTGCCTCCGGACAAACAGGCTCTGCATGTAGGTGCAGGTGGACAGGGGAATGTCCCCTGCTCGCTGGGGAAGAATGTTCGGCTTATACTTCCCATTTTTACATCATTCGAAGGCAGTGGTTGCTCCTGCCTCCTTGGATCTCCTGGATGCTGGGTTCCCATGGAAAGATCCCAGGCTTGGATGTCTGCCATTTCCTGTTTCCCCGAGGTCCACGTGAAGTCAGTCATCTCTTCCTAACGCTCTGTGGGGCAGATCCATCCACACCCCTCCCCCAAGCAGGTCTTCTGGTTACTCCCTGAGCGGAGCATGGCAGTGTCCACCCCTGGCCAAGTCCCCGGCTCACCAGGCTGAAAAGGAAACGAACTGAATTTCAGCTTTTCTCTGAAGGTTATTTGAGGTGCTGGGTGAAAAGTGCGAGCACCACTCAGTGGCTGCTCCAGAATCAGGAACATTCTGCTTAACTTACTAATCTCGACTTCCTGCAGGTGATCAGTCAAGGTGATGGTCTGGGAGTTGAGTGTCCATAGAGCACATTCTAGCTTAACCCTGTTTTAGGCAAACTGCTGATAGGGACGGTAGAAATTTGGAGAAAGCAGTCTCTGGGAAATTACTAAACCAGAGAGCATCCTTCAGACAATGCTGCCACCTCGCCCACAGAATAGAATTGTCGGGGCGCCACAATGCAGGGGGTGGAGAGGTTCCCTCAGCCTGTGTTCTGAAACCTCAACAGAACCAACGTGTGAGCCAGCCCAGCAGGGGCATCGCCCCCAGACCCTTCAATACCGAGCAGAGCTTCACGTCCCCTGAGGAGAAGTTCGGTGTTAGAGTAGCTATGCTTAACGCAGAGCAAGAGAAAAGCTGAATTTTGTTTGTGGGCCTAATGGCACTCTCGCATCAGAAACCCTGTAAGTGAAAGCCTTAGGGGAGGGGTCGGGGGGCTTTTTGAAGCCGCTTTGCATTCCTTGTTTCCTAGGATTGAGGAAATGTTAAGTTATCCACAAACACTGGGAAGGGGCCTTTGAAGGTCATGATGAGGGTTGAAGCTGCTGGACAGAGCCTGGGCTGGGATGTGGAAGAGGACGCCTGAGCCTCGGGGCAAGTCCTCTTCTGGTTGCAGCCCTTTGCTGACACCGATATGTGTGCTTGGCCCACGTTTATTTCCCTCCCTGCCTCCAAGAGCCCAAAGAGCCCACGGCCCTGACCCCCTCAGTGGCTTTCAGGCTGAGTAAGGTGTGTCCCAGGTTTGGCCACCAGCACAGTTCCGGCCTCTCCCAGCCCACATGCCTACATTTCATCTTGTCAAGCCAATTTGCATATCCCCGCTTCTGGGAGGAAACACCCTTTGCCTCCAGGGACAGAGGGAGGAAGATTGAGTCTTGGGTTTGCCTTGGCTTTAAGGGATCCACCAGGTCCCCCCGTAGCCACTCCTGCTGGCAATTTCTCAGGCCCATCCTGACAAAAGTCTCTGAATTCCTCCAAACACAACACACTTTCCCTGGTCTTGGGTAATTTCCTTGGTCTCCTTACAAACGCCCAGCCCCTCCCTCTTCCCAGCCAGCTCCTAGTTGTAGTTTTGACCTGACCACCTTTGGGGAAGCCTTAACCCTCAAAATCTGGAGGACCCGCCATCCCTCAGTGTCACCTCTGTTCCGCCATGAACGGGCACACGTTTTGCAGTTGTAGGTTACGTATAAGTGACTGTGTGATTCTCAGGAATTTTGTTATATTTCTTTTTCCTTTGGGGTGACACCACTAGGTCTGCACAAAGCTGTCTTAACTCAGACATTGGGATGGTTTTGACGTGGCCCATGCTCTTCGAGCAAATATGCTTGCAGGTTGGTTTTCTTCTTTTATCTTTTGCTTTCACGAGTGGACAGAGGATCCTATCAGTTGTGTGTAAGGAGAAAGTCAAATCAGCGTTAGCTGGATGGATTTCCAGTAATAAGATTTCGCTTTCCATTTGAAATGGAAATTTCAGCTGGGATCTGAAAAGTGTGGCCAGGAAGGCCTATCATGGCTTCTCAGGAGCCAGAGGAGGGACTCAGAGGCCTGAGCACATTGCTCCTTGCACCACACCCGCCCTGGCATCGGGGGCCTCGGGCCCTGACCACTGCCCCAGCCAGGGTCTCCACAGGACAGGCCATGCAGGCCAAGGTCCTGTAGAGAATTTTTCTTCGCCTTCTGTACACGTTTGCAGTAGCAGGCTTTGCTTTTGCTTCTATGTGAAGTTTTGCCTTAATCCCAAACGTTTTGATTTCTGCTCTGGTTTATGCCACTCATAGACAGTTACAGTATTTCTTAACCAAATAGATTTTTTTTCTTTTTTTGATGTAAGACATCTAATTAGTTGGAATTTTTGGATGACATTTTACATATTTGGTTTGTGACTAGTAATTATAGTTCATATCATTTATGGTTTTGTGATTTTTACTAGTTTAAAGGGCTTTTTTGGTTTGTTTTCATTTTAGAAATGAAAAGTTTTTTTTTTTAATTCCATGGAATAAAAACAATTCCATAATAGTAATACTCATAGGTACATCCTGGAATCAGTTTTTTTTTTCTTAATCTCTAACATCACATGCTATTAAATACTGTCATGCTGCTTTATGGTTTCTGATTTAAAGATTTTTTTTTTTTTTTTTTGCGGTACGTGGGCCTCTCACTGTCGTGGCCTCTCCCGCTGCGGAGCACAGGCTCCGGACGCGCAGGCTCAGCAGCCATGGCTCTCGGGCCCAGCCGCTCCGCGGCATGTGGGATCTTCCCGGACCAGGGCACGAACCCGTGTCCCCTGCATCGGCAGGTGGACTCTCAACCACTGCGCCACCAGGGAAGCCCTGATTTAAAGAGTTTTAAATGGGGTAACAGTACCCACTGTGTGGTGCTCCTCCATCATTCCCATCTGGGTTATTTGTTGGAGTTTAGGAAGAGGCCATGTTGGGCTAAACTCCTTATTCCTGTTGTTTTCAGTCCTTGAGTGATAATCAGAAGCTTTTCTCCGGAGAGGGTGGGGTCAGCTGTCAGGCTTCTAGGTACCCACCTTTCAGAGGGGCTGGGGTTTAATGCAGTATGGGTGGATATGGGATAGGGCGAGAGGTCACCTTGTCCCCTCATTGGGGCCTGGCGCCAGCAGGGCCAGAGCTGTGGCTTTGTGGCCAGAGGGGTGTCTTTGGCCCTGCGTTGGGTCCCCTAGAGGGTGGAGGGACGGCAGGGTCGCCGGTCCTTGGCCGGAGAAGGACCCACCCCTTGCTCTCTGGTGTCCCTCCAGTACTCACTCTGGAGCAGATTCTTCAGGGTGGGCATCCGGGCCCCGTCGAAACTCCTGGAACTGGCCGTGCAGAGCCTGCTGAGGGATGAGGCCTTGGCCATCGCCGCTCTGGAGGAGCTGCCCGCTGAGCTCTTCCCACCCCTGTTCTCCGCGGCCTTTGCCGGGATGCACAGCCAGGCCGTGAAGGCGATGGTGCAGGCCTGGCCCTTCCCCTGCCTCCCGCTGGGGGCCCTGATGAAGGAGCACAAGCCTCACCTGGAGACCTTCCAAGCTGCAGTCGACGGCCTGGACGTCCTGCTTGCCCAGGAGGTCCGCCCCAGGTGAGGGCGACCCAGCAGGCGGGTGGGGCCTGGGGATCTGAGCAAGACGCAGCCGGCATCGGCGGGGGTGGGGGTGCGGGGCCACGGGGAGGCCTTGGGGCCGTGGCTGGGCCACTCTGGGAATAGGCTTTCGGGCGTGCAGGGCTACTTAAGGTGCAGAGGTGACAAAAGGCACGTGGGCTCACCCCCTTCTCGTGGCGCTTAAAGTGGGGACCAGGAGGGGCCCCGGAAGCTCGAGGAGCAGCTGGTGTCTGGGGTGTAGCACCCTTGCCTGGGTTCTGAGCCGTGCGGTCCTGGTCCCCGTGGGTCTCCGCACAGCTCAGTGTGTCTCCCGTTGTCCCGCAGGCGGTGGAAGCTGCAGGTGCTGGATTTGCGCCGGAACGCCCACCAGGACTTCTGTACCGTGTGGTCCGGCACCAGGGCTGGTGTGTGCTCACCGCTGGAGCCTGAGGTGGTCGGGCCCGTGAGGAAGAGGCGCCGGGTGGAAGATGCAAGGGCGTGGCTGAAGCAGACCTCGGCCCCCATGGAGGTGCTCATAGACCTGTGCCTCAAGGAGGGCACCCCCGATGCGTCCCTAAGCTACCTCCTGAAGAAGGTCAAGCAGAGGAGGGGCTCACTCCGCCTGTGCTGTCAGAAGCTGAGAGTCTTCTCCATGCCGATGCAGAGGATCAGGAAGATCCTGAAGCTGGTGCAGCTCGACTCTGTCCAGGACCTGGAGGTGAACTGCACCTGGAAGCTGGCCACCCTGGGCAGGTTCGCGCCGCACCTGGGCCAGATGGTCAACCTGCGCCGGCTGCTCCTCTCGCACATCCACATGACACCGCACGCCGCCCCCGGCATGGAGGAGCGTTGCGTCAGCCAGCTCACCTCCCAGTTTCCCAGCCTGCAGCACCTGCAGGAGCTCTACCTGGATTCCATCTCCTTCCTTGAGGGCCGCCTGGACCAGGTGCTCAGGTGAGGCGTGGCGCTGTCTGTCTGCAGACCAGGGCAGGCCTCTCTCGTTTCGTTATCCGTGGGGTGTCTGTCTACTGTCTGCCTGCCATGGATGGTGCCAGGGTGCACGGGCCACTCAGAGGTCCACACGATGCCGCCACTCCGTCCCCCGGCATCTTGTCACATAGCCTCCCGGGTTAGGGTCAGAGGTGTGGCTTCAGTTAGATGCCTGTCAAAGGGGGCTCTTTGCTGGGAACCTGCATCGTGGGGGCTTTGGGCCAGGTGAGGGTGGCTTTGGGAATTCTTCCTGAGAGAGTGATGTCTAAGCTGAGATGATGGAAAATAACTAAGCAGGAGGACATTAACCAGGGGAAAGCCCATCCAACGTGAGGTTTCAAATCGGAAGCTCTGTGCTGAGCAGCTGGTCCACGTGAGCCTGTCCCTCCCACCTATCCCACTTTCCTGTCTGTCCCGGGTTGCTTTAGGCTCCAGGTGAGGTGTGATGTGGGAAATGGGTGATTCTGGAAATGACGGGGAGGGAGCAGGAGTGAAGAATTGTGGCGTCCATCAGGACATTAAGCGGTTATTGCTCCTACATAGTCCAGAGAAGAGAAGCAGAAAGTCAGATGAGTATCGTTATTGAAGTGGCTCCAATCTCGAGTCCAAATTACAACTATTATTTGCTTCTAAGGCTTCTGATTATATAGGAATTCTTCAGTAACAAATTATTTCTTCTAGAAATTTGTTCTTCATTCTTAAAATAGAATCATAGCTTTACCTGGAACACAATGATGAAAGATGAGAGAATGCAGCCCGATTTATTTGTGTGAAAGAGTTGGATTGATTTCCTTTCTGGCAACTGCAAACTCAAAGCATTAAGAATAAACGTGTTCATGACACAAGGACAGCAACAAAAAAAAGAGTTGTGGAAAGTGAGGGATGGTTTGTGGCTGATACAGCGACCAGAGTTAGCCCCTGCCGGCTGGACCCCTGTGGACGTTGCCAGACGTTGCCTGGCTTAGCCCTTTAAGCACAGATGCCAGTACTCTCACTGGGAACAGAGAAACAGGTGATGGGGTCCAGGAGGCGGCAGGAAGGAAGCCCGAGTTAAAAGCAGTGTAGGTCATGTCTGCCAATACTGTAGTTTGCTGATCCCCTCTCTCACTTGGGACCTGGGGTCAGGCTCCCCGGTGGGCACCTGCCATTGTTACCTTACCTGTGCTCACAACACCTGGCAGGGGTATGTCGTCCCCCACTTGACGGGTGAGCACAGGGAGCACTTGAGGATTCCTTCCCTTGACCCCGTCACACGGCAGATAAGGGATGGGGAAGGACCCCGCTCAACCTTGGGCTGGCCTGGCACCTCTCCCTTGACCATGCAGCATCCTCCGGAAGACTGGGATCTGGTGAAATGGGCCTCTCTTCCCTTGAGGCCTGGGCCACCCCACATCCCTCCGCCCACCACCTCCATCCTCCCGGGACTGACTGCTCTGTCTCTCTCCAGGTGTCTGAAGAACCCCCTGGAGACCTTGTCGATTACCAACTGCCTGATTTCAGAGGCAGACCTGATGCATCTGTCGCAGTGCCCGAGCGTCAGCCAGCTGAAGGATCTGAGCCTTAGCGGGGTCAACCTGACCAGCATAAGCTCCAAGCCCCTCTGGGTCCTGATCGAGAAGGCCTCGGCCACCCTCCAGGACCTGGACCTGGACGAGTGTGGCATCATGGACTCCCAGTTCAGCGCCCTCCTGCCCGCCCTGAGCCACTGCTCCCAGCTCACCACCTTCAGCTTCTGCGGCAACCCCATCTCGATGGCTGTGCTGGAGAGCCTGCTGCGCCACACCGTGGGGCTGAGCAAGCTGAGCCACGTGCTGTACCCCGCGCCCTTGGAGAGCTACGAGGACGTGCACGGCACCGTCCACCTGGGCCGCCTGGCGCACCTGCACGCCCGGCTCAAGCAGGTGCTACAGGAGTTGGGGCTTCCCAGTATGGTCTGGTTCAGCGGCAACCCCTGTCCGCACTGTGGCGACAGGACCTTCTACAGCCCCGAGCCCATCCTGTGCCCCTGTTACATGGCCGCCTAGCCCAACGAACGAGCCGCAGGCTTTGTCGCGGGCACGCGGACACTGCCGCTCAGACGTCAGAGCATCTCGAAGAAACACAAGCTATAGTTTCGGACAGTTGTTCATTGTTAGCGGGAAAAGGAAAGGTGATTCAGAGCTGGGCGGGGGGGATGGTGACTTGGGGGGTTGATGGGATCTTCGGGGAGATGCATCTTGTAGAGTTAGAAATGTGAATCTAAATTTCTAGAGGGGGATTCAGGCTTGAGAAGTAGATGGGGGCGTTATCCCTACGTGGATAGTTATAAAGAAATGGTCAGAAATAAAGAGAACCTCAGTGTCATTCACCTGGTGTTCGCTGTGATCTGTGACCGTGATTCTCCCGTTTAAACCTCAGTAATCTCCTGTTAGTGACTAAATAAGAAGCCAGCATGTGTGAGGCGCAGGCACCCTAGGCTGGACAAGGTTCGGCCCCAAGAGTTAACAGCACCATTTCTCCCTCCCTTTGGTCTTGTTTCTGGATCATCTGTTAGCTCCTCACTTTCTTCTGTGGCCGTTCAGTCTATCATCGCACACAAGGTGCGTCCTCAGGGCCTGGAATGTACTAAGTGTCCAATAGTGAGCACCACTGGAGGGAACATTCTTCCAAGGGACCCTCGCTGCCAACTCCATCCAGGCCCTGGACTCTAGCACCCTCCCCAGTGGATCCAGCAGATACAGAGCCTCCATCCCTGGCCCTGGGTGGTGCCAGGATAGGGCTTCAATGTGCAAAGTCAGGCCCCGAGTCCTGGGGGCAAAATCCACCCACAGACCATCTGGAGCCTCTGGGACTCACCAGCGCATACCCGCCTTCCCACTGCGTCCAGCCCCTTGAATTCAGTTAGTTGTGTCCTGTAAAAACATCCTAATTCCTGCTAGCAAAATTCTAGTAAGCTCACATAGACAAATAACATTTGTTTACTATTCGTTTCCCACATTGAAAAGAGTTCATCGTTTTGTGCGGAGGTAGGTCACACCAGGGTGAGAATGCCCTTCTTCCGGGAAGACCCTCCTTCTTCCCTGTCAAGGAGGTGATAAGCCAGCTCTGATGCCCTGGATTCTGGGTCCCAAGAGAGAACAAACCCACGCCTGGTCTTGGTAGCACTCAGATAGAGCAGGTGAACGTCAGATTTGGTTTGGGGGTGGGGTGGGGCCACCCTTTGAACCCCCCAAGACAGCCCATCCAAATGAAAGGGACACGAGCTTCCCTGGGGGCGCAATGGTTAAGAATCCACCTACCAATGCAGGGGACACGGGTTCGAGCCCTGGTCCGGGAAGATCCTGCATGCCGCAGAGCAACTAAGCCCGTGCGCCACAACTACTGAGCCTGCACGCTACAGCTACTGATGCCTGCGTGCCAAGAGCCCATGCCCCGAAGCAGAGAAGCCACCGCAGTGAGAAGCCCGTATACCACAATGAAGAGCAGCCCCCGCTCGCCGCAACTAGAGAGTCCGCGCGCAGCAACAAAGATCCAACGCAGCCAAAAATAAGTAAATAAATAAATTTACAAAAAAAAAAAAAAAAAAGGGACATGTCATACAGTGGAGTCCGCCCTGTGTCCCTGGGCTGCCTTACCTGGCTTCCCACACACGACCTGGGGAGAAGGCCACACACCAAGGCTGGGGCAGGGCTCGTCTGCATGTCCCTGACCATGAGCCATCCTCCACCGTCTATCTGGTGTGGCCAACTGTCAGCAATCCCTTATCCTGCCGCACAGCCACTGGCCCTTCTCTATCTTCTTCCCCTAGCAGGCACCCTCTTTTCTTCTGCCCCACCCTTTCCAGCCTCCTACCCTATGCCCCTGTAAGAAAGAACAAGAAATGGACCCCTCGGCTTGTGGACATGCTTTGCCATTTCTGAAAGAAGAGAGAATGCAGAAATCTGTATAAGTGATGGTGTGCTGGGAAGAAGGGAGTCAGAAAAAGATCTCTCTTACTTTTCCCCAGTGTGCACCCAGTCTCAGCATCCCCAAGCATCCCTAAGTTACAGAGCATATTTTCCGGAACGGGAACTGGCACCTCTGGGATATGAGGAAAAGTATACAGGACGAGCAGGTTCTCCACGAAGAAGAACAGAGGCAGAGATCGTGTGATCTTAGTGCCAGATTCCTCAGCCGCAAAACAGATAATCACACTGGCCTCATGACATTGCAGTGAGGTCGCTCACAGGGCTAACCTATGGAAGCCACTTGCCCCGGTCATGGATGGCCCCATATAGGACAGTGGTGATTATTAGCTGCCCGATGCAAGTAAAGGAAGAAAAACAAAAGTGAACACTGCCTCTTGCTTCTCAAGCAGGGTGCCCTGCACTTGGGACTTTATTTGGCCCAGAGACCACACTTGAGAAAGAAATCTTACAAGAGTCTTTGTTCAGAATTTAGATTTTGTCATCAACATGTTCAAAGAGGCATATGCTATCAATGCAGTGAGGTTCTCAAAGTCAAGTTTGGCTGGAGAGGAAGCTCATCCGTAAGGATGGGGCATGGGGAGGTAGTGACTGCTGGGGGCCCAGGGGCCCGGGGGCCATGTGGATGGAGGCCCTGGGTGTGTGTGGGCAGGGGGGAGCGGGGTCTCCAGCTGTTGGGAAGCAGGCAGGGAGAGTATGGCACATAGGGTGGGATGATTGGAAGTAACCATTTACCCAGGAGCAGCCCCAGCTGCACGTCGACCAGGCAGGAGGGTTAGGGCAGCTGAGGGGTAGGATGTGAGAGGGGTGAAGCTGAATAGGAAAGAGCCAGAGAGCAATCTAACACAGGGAAATAGCCACGGGCAGAAACAAGACCAAAAGCAGGCCTGACATGGGAGTTCCCTGGCAGTCCAGTGATTAGGACTCGGCACTTTCACTGCCTTGGCCTGGATTCCATCCCTGTCTGGGAACTAAGATCCTGCAAACTGTTCAGCTCGGCCAAAAAAAAAAAGGCCACACAAAACATTCTCTGACATAAGTCTCGTACCAGTGTTTTCTTAGGCCAGTCTCCCAAAGCAATAGAAATAAAAACAAAAACAAATGGGACCTAATCAAAGTTACTGCATAGCAAAACTTTTGCACAGCAAAGGAAACCGTAAACAAAATGAAAAGACAGCCTACGGACTGGGAGAAAATATTTGCAAACGATGCGAACAACAAGGGATTAATTTCCCAAATATACAAACAGCTCCTACAATTCACTAACCAAAAAAAAACCCAATTGAAAAATGGGCAGAAGAGCTAAATAGACATTTCTCCAAAGAAGACATCCAGATGGCAGATAGGTACATGAAAAGATGCCCAACATCACTAATTATTAGAGAAATGCAAATCAAAACTGCACTGGGGTACTAATAAGGGGGCTTATACAGCTAGGTTCCGAGAGAAATAGCCTAGACTCTGCAGCTGACACAAAGTTGGAGGGGAGTTGGAGACGCTGAGTCTGTGTCGTGGGATACTTTGAACTGCAGAAATGCGGTGGTGGGTGCCATGTGGACCCAAAAGTGCCAGAGTGGGGTTTGTGTGAGAAGCACAAGTGCCCTGTGGGGCCCGGGGTCCGACCTCTACATACTCCCCACGCTCATGGCCCCGTTGGGCACCTGCATGGCTTTGTTCTTGTCCACAGGATATTCAATATCTTATCTTCCTTTGAGGAGATGGACCCATATTTTCCTCACTTAACTCGTTGGTGAAGATCCAGCTCCACTTGCTTCTTTCTTCCAGCTCAGTTCCCCCAGTGTTTTAGTTGACAGAGAAGTGCTTCCAGGCAATCCCTTAAATGGACCAAAACGGTTCAGGACAGAGATGAAACCCGACTGCCTCCTAAAACCTTTGGCATTACCTAAGTGATGAGAGTGGTCAAGGTGTCTTTTGTTAATGAGGTGACTTCAGGAAAGTGCCTAAGGCTGGGGGGTGGTTGTCAGTGGGGCCAATCCTGTGATTAGAGGGTTGAAACTATCAGTCCCAGCCCGATGACCTCCAGGGAGGAGAGAGGGGCTGGGGGTTCAGTTTACCCCCCATATGGCCAATGATGTGGCTACAAAATAAATGATCCCAAAACGTAGGGGCTTAAAACAATAACCGTTTCCTGTTGCACAGTTACTGTGGCTTAGCCGGGTGTTTCTGGCTCAGAGTCTCTTGTGAGGGTCGACTCAAAATACTGGCTTAATCGGCTTATTCGTCTGAAGACTTGACAGACATGACTTGTGCTGGAGAATCCTCCCCCAGGATGGCTGTCTCCCTTGGCTTTTGGCTGGAGGCCTCAGTGCCTCCCCACGTGGACTTCCCCAGAGGGCTGCCGGAGTGTTCCCATGACATGGCTGCTGGCTGGCTTCCGCCAGAGCGGGTGATTCAAGAGAGCAAGGCAGAATGTCCATTGTGATCTAATCTTGGAAATCACACACCAGCACTCCACAGTATCCTGCTGGTGCCCTGCTCCTTGTGAGAGGTCACGATACAAGGGTGTGAAGACCAGGGTGCAGGGATCACCGAGGGCCATCTTGAAGGCTGGGTTTCACAATAGTACAAAATTATTTGCAGGCATTATTTTATTTAATAGTCATAACGATCCAGGGAGGGAGTTACCATTTACTTCTGTGCTCCAGAACCTGGCGTCATGTCTGGCAGACCCCGGACACTTGAGACTTTATTGAAAGAGAGATGCACGTGAGGGATTAAGAGCTCAGGCTCTATAGACCCATTGCCAAGGTCCAGGCCTGGGGTGCGATTTATTTTGGGATAGTGAGCAAGTTTCTTAATATCTCAGATGGCCAAGAGGCACATGAAAAGATGCTCAATATCACTAATTGTTAGAGAAATGCAAATCAAAACTACGATGAGGTATCACCTCACACCAGTCAGAATGGCCATCATCAAAAGATCTGCAAAACAATACATGCTGGAGAGGGTGTGGAGAAAAGGGAACCCTCTTGCACTGTTGGTGGGAATGTAAATTAATACAGCCACTATGGAGAACAGTATGGATGTCCTTACAAATCTAAAAATAGAACTACCATAGGACCCAGCAATCCCACTACTGGGCATATACCCTGAGAAAACCATAATTTAAAAAGAGTCATGTACCACAATGTTCATTGCAGCTCTATTTACAATAGCCAGGACATGGAAGCAACCTAAGTGTCCACTGACAGATGAATGGATAAAGAAAATGTGGCACATATATACAATGGAAGATTACTCAGCCATAAAAAGAAACAAAACTGAGTTATTTGTAGTGAGGTGGATGGAACTAGAGTCTGTCATACAGAGTGAAGTAAGTCAGAAAGAGTAAAACAAATACCGCATTCTAACACGTATATATGAAATCTAAAAAAAATGGTTCTGATGAACCTAGGGGCAGGACAGGAATAAAGACACAGACATAGAGAATGGACATTAGGACACGGGGAGGGAGAAGGGTAAGCTGGGATGAAGCGAGAAAGCAGCATGGACATATATACACTACCAAATGTAAAATAGCTAGCTAGTGGGAAGCAGCTGCATAGCACTGAGAGATCAGCTCCGTGCTTTGTGACCACCTAGAGGGGTGGGATAGGGAGGGTGGGAGGGAGGCTCAAGAGGGAGGGGATATGGGGATATATGTATACATATAGCTGATTCACTTTGTTATACAGCAGAAACTAACACAACATTGTAAAGCAATTATACTCCAATAAAGATGCTAAAAAAAACCCCAAAACCTAAAAATAGAGCTACCTTACGATCCAGCAATCCCATTCTTGGGCATATATCCAGTGAAAAACATGGTTCTAAAGGATACATGCACCCTAATGTTTATTGCAGTGCTGTTTACAATAGCCAAGACATGCAAACAACTTAAAAGTCCATCAACAGAGAAGTGGATAAAGAAGATGTAGTACATATATACAATGAAATATTACTCGGCCATTAAAAAGAATAAAATAATGCCATTTGCAGCAATATGGATGGACCTGGAGATTATGATACTAAGTGAAATAAGTCAGACAGAGAAAGACAAATATCATATGATATCGCTTATATGCAGAATCTAAAAAAAAAAAGATACAAATGCACTTATTTACAAAACAGAAAGAGACCCACAGACTTGGAGAACGAGCTTATGGTTACGGGGGGGGGGAAGATTGGGGGGAGGGATAGATTGGGAGTTTGGAATTGACATGTACACACAGCAGTATTTAAAAGAAAATGACTTTCCATGAAAAAAAAATCTGTACTATAGTATATCATATTATAATAATTAGATATAATAATAATATATACATACCTTCTCATAACTTTGGTTTTTTTAATTAATTAATTAATTTTTGGATTCGTTGCATCTTCGTTGCTGCACGCGGGCTTTCTTTAGTTGGAGCTACTCTTCAATGCAGTGCGCAGGCTTCTCATTGTGGAGGCTTCTCTTGTTGTGGAGCACGGGCTCTAGGCGTTCGGGCTTAGTACTTGTGGCTTGTGGGCTCTAGAGCGCAGACTCAGTAGTTGTGGCGCGGCATGTGGGATCTTCCCAGACCAGGGATCGAACCGGTGTCCCCTACATTGGCAGGCAGATTCTTAACCAGTATGCCACCAGGGAAGTCCCATAACTTTGATTAAATGGAATAAAAAACAGAGATCCAGGAACAGGGGCTGGCTCATCGTCAGTGCTAAATAAACATTAATTGCTGTTATTGGTATTATTATTCCCAACAATATCTCCCGCTTCCGATGAGGTTTTCAGTGACTCAGTCGTTTTCAGGGTAAAGATAAGACCTAGTGGCATTTTAAGCCACCATTGGAAAAGGCTTGGGATCTTTTCTAGTAGAAACATACAACCAGAAAACACAGATATGTCCAAAGAGCACTCTGACATTTATCTGTAAGTTGCTTCGACTTTGAATTTGGGACGCCCATGCCTTTGTGTTCACGAAGCATCTCATGCCTCCCTTTGTGGTCCTTCCCTCACATCCTCCACAGAAGATGCATTCTTGTTTGCTTCTGATCATTTGAAAGCAAATGAGAATAATCATCCAACTCCCTGATCGATTTCTCCCCATCCCAGTTAAAATCACTCAGTAAAATTATGTTAATAAAACACAACTTAAATTTGCGGAGTATGCAAATAATATCCACCATTTACATAAAAGCAGGGGAAGAGGGGTGTGTGCTTGTGGATGAGGAAGACATGCAAGGAAGGACACTTGAGAAATTCTCAGCAACAGTTTATTTTGGGAACAGAGACAGATACTGTGGTCTGGGGCAGGAGTGAGACTTGCTGTACACTGGGTGAATGCTCTTTTGCGTGGTTAGGTTTTATTGTTAACTCTGCATAAGTATGATTTTTAATTGAAAAGTAGTTTCTGAGAATTCCCTGGTGTCCCAGTGGTTAGGATTTTGAGCTTCCACTGCAGGGGGCAGGGGTTCAATCCCTGGTTGGGGAACTAAGATCCTTCAAGCCACAGAGCTAGGCCAAAAGAAAAGGAGTTTCTAAGGGACAATACGTTATCCCTGGATCCACTGTCTAACTGTGCTTTTATGCCACTAATATCCCCACAGGTTTTATTTTGTTTTGTTTTTAAATGAATAAAAACTTGTACATGATTGTTATTCAAAGGCTGACCAAAATCCATTCTCAATTGTCAAAAAAAAAAAAAGAGTCACATCTGATTTCAGGATTTCAGCGTTAGATGTAACTTGACCTTTTTCTCCTTGGCATGATTCATCTGTAATTTGGAGTTTTTACCTTAATCCATGTGGTAAAGACAGAATTTCCCCCGAATTCTGGTTCTCTGCCAACCTGGCAGAGCTAAGGTTTTAACTAATTCCCCTTGCCCATCAGAGCACTTTTCTGTGACCAAGTCCCCTTCCTTAGGGGTACCCGTTAGAGTTGGGGGCTCCCACTAAACCCTTTTTGTGGCTAGCATGGGCCACGGAAATTTTCCTCTAGGAATGCCCTGGAAATTAACATCACCTTGCTTTGGGTAAGCAGGTGGTATAAGTCATCACTGATTGAATTTTTCAGTGTGTCCTGGTCCCTTGCCTTTTGGTCCCTCTCTGCCACACGCTTACATTTAACTCAGAGCTGAGAGCTGAGCTCAGAAGCAGCAGGAAGCTGAAGGCTCTGCCACTGATTATGAAAGCCCTAATCTCTTGAGATAAAGCTCTCCCAGGGAGAGTGGAAGAGGAAAAAGCTTGGAGAACAATGGTAGAGCCAAGCTCTCCCCTGGAGGCGGAGGAAGGGGTAGAGGCTGGCCATCTGGATTAGCGTCCTCAGGAACAGGTGTGCTTCCTGGGCCACATTGTAAAGTAGAGTCCACTTTTCACACAGCTCTGGTCTGCATGTCAGGAGGACAGCCTGTGGTCCTGAGGGCCTGATCTCCTCCTGGGTACAAGTTCTAAGATGGTGTGAGATGCCCAGCCCTGTTGGTAGATAATCAGGCTGACCACGTATCACTCCACTATCATGACCACAAGTCCCAGGGAGCTGTCTCCACAGCACTGGGCCTGGGCTGGACTTGGCCATGGGGCTGTCCATGGAAGGAAAGGTTAGAACAGGTCATTTCCTTTTTTTTTTTTTTTCTGCCCGGCCACGCAGCATGTGGGATATTAGTTCCTGGACCAGGGATCGAACCCACGTCCCCTGCTGTGGAAGCGTGGAGTCTTAACCACTGGACCGCCAGGGATGTCCCAGAGTATTCTGTTATACAGCTGTGGTTTGTTTTTCTTCCTTTTCTTGGCCAAAACAGATACTTCCCCTCACATTCAGGAAGGTATGAGAATGGGACTCGCTCTGTCCTCAGGGTTCTGTCCATCACAGTCTAGAGTGAGAAGTAAGAGAGTTGGGGCCAGAAAGAGAATTGAGTGGGGCCCCTAGCAGCAGTGGTCTTCAGGAAGTAATCCACAAGAAGAACAGACTGCTTCCTGGAAACTCAGGGTGGTTGGGCATTTGTTGATGGCTGGCAGTCACCTGGGAGCTGAGCTATCACCTGCATACCCCCTACCTATACCTGAGGTGAGCCCTCTCCATGGGCTCCTGATCTAAAGAGTGTGTAAGAGTGCTAGGGCGGCCATAACAAATACCACAGACTGGGGGTGGGGGAGAGCTTAAACAACAGGAAATTATTTTCTCCCAGTTCTGGAGGCTAGAAGTCCAAGATCAAGGTGTTGGCAGTGTGGCTTCTCCTGAGGCCTCTCTCCTTGGCGTGCAGATGGAGAGAGTGTTCTTGTTGTGTCCCTGTGTTCCTCTATGTCCAAGCATCCCTGATGTCTTGTGTGTCCCAATTCCCTTTTTGCCACACTGCGTGGCTTCTGGGATCTTGGTTCCCCAACCAGGGATTGAACCGAGGTCCTCGGCAGTGAAAGCATGGAGCCCTAACCACTGGACCGCCAGGGAATTCCCCTCCCTCTTTTTATGCAGAGACCCATCAGATCGGATTAGGGGCCACCCTAATAACCTCGTTTTAACTTAATCACCTCTTTAAGAGTATTATCTCCAAATACGGTTACATTCTGAAGTGCTGGGGGTTAGGACTTCAACATATGAATTTTGCAGGACACAATGAAGCCCAAAACAGGGGGTGATGGTAGGGGTGATTCACCTGGTGAGTGCTGCACAGGTGCTGTCATCATCTGGAGCAGGGCATTTGTACCCCACCTGCTCCTTACAAAGACCTGGGCCCTTTCATAATACAGACTCCCTGGCCCCATTTCTGAAGATATGATTCTGTTGGCTTGGAGTAAGATGGGCAGAATCAACCAGGACATAAGTACTTTGCAATAGCTCCCTAGTATTTACTGGTTAATATTTCGTCCTTGGCCAAGTGGCCTGGGCATCACCTGGAGCTTGTGAGAAACTCAGACTCTTAGGCTCTACCCAGAACTGCTGGACCAGAATGTACATTTTCACAACACCGTGTAGGTGACTCCTTAGATTCACTGAGGGTTAAGAAGCACAATCCAGGTGATTCAAAAGTGCAGCCCGAACTGAATCCTGATCTCTGGACTTTGCTTACATATCCCAGGTGGGGGTCCTAGAATCTCTGAGGGGGAGGGGGAGGCACCCAGCTCAAGCTCCAGCCTCTGATTGGTTTATTTTTTATATATTTTTAATATTCATTCATTCATTTACTTGGCTGTGCCGGGTCTTATTTGCAGCATGCGGGATGTTTCTTATTTTATTTTATTTTTTTGTTTCGGCATGCGGGATCTAGTTGCCTGACCAGGGATCGAACCCGGGCCCCCTGCATTCGGAGTGTGGAGTCTTAACTGCTGGGCCACCACGGAAGTCCCTGATTGGTTTGTTGAGTCACCAATAAAATGCTCATCCCAAGGCAGGTGCTCAGTGTGTCAAATGAAAGAGAAATGAATTCCTGACCCTCAACCCATCCTCAGGCTCCCTTGAAGGAGTGGACTCGTGGGCATTTTAATCATAGGAGAGACCAGTGTTTCCCAAAGTATTGGAGGGTTTTACACCTTGGGCCACCCTTCACTTCAGAATCAAATGGGGCAAATATTGAACATTCAGATTCCCAGGCCCCTGCCCTGGTAATTTGAGTTTCCCAGGTGTGAGATGCAGCCCTGGAATCTGTATGTTTCACAATGTCCCAGGTGATTCTGAGGTTTGAGCAATCTTTATAAACGTATCAAATAGTCAAAGTTTTCCTTCTTTTCCCTTAAGTTTTTGCAAACATTTTAAAGTTGACATCAAAAATGTTTTCATCAAGGCTTCCCTGGTGGTGCAGTTGTTGAGAGTCCGCCTGCCGGTGCAGGGGACACGGGTTCGTGCCCCGGTCCCGGAGGATCCCACATGCCGTGGAGCGGCTGGGCCCGTGAGCCATGGCCGCTGAGCCTGCGCGTCCGGATCCTGTGCTCCGCAACGGGAGAGGCCACAGCAGTGAGAGGCCCGCGTACTGGGAAAAAAAAAAAAACAATGTTTTCATCATAAGTGTAAACACTGCAAAGGATGTAGCTTCTGGCGTATAATAAAAATAGGCCCTTTAAGTAAATAAAACTGGTGGCGATTTCACTGCCAAGGGCCGGGGTTCAATCCCTGGTCAGGGAAATAAGATCCTACGGGAAGCCGCGCAGCGTGGCCAAAAAAAAAAGGAAATAAAACTGTTACTATCATGCTTTTAAACGTATCCAAAAGAATGTAAATAGCATAGGGTTTTGATACTCACCACCATCCGTTTTAAAAAGTATAAAATGAGCTCTTTCTAATGGTCAGATCATTTATACTTATTTTTCCAGCTTCAGAGAGATATAATTGACATATATGGTGTGAATTTAAGGTGAACAGCATGTTGATTTGATAAGAAAGGTTTTGTTTTGTTTTGTTTTGTTTTGTGTGTGGTTTTTGTTTGTTTGTTTTGCTGCTCTGCATGACATGTGGGATCTTAGTTCCCCAACCAGGGATCAAACACGCACCCCCTGAAGTGGAAGCACGAGGTCTTAACCACTGGACTGCCAGAAGTCCCAGAAAGGTATTTTTGATGTTATATCAGGTTATGGCACTTTAGTATGCTTTCATTAGTGAACATTTTTGTTCTAATTCAGTGACTCTGTTGCATTACGAGTGGAAATACAAATAATTCTTGCCAGTGAGGAGTTGTTAGAAGCCCTCCCTATCTCCAAGAATCTGTATGCAGAGGGCTGTAAGGGCAGTGGGAGGGAAATTTTCATATATAATCTAGGTGGTGAGGAGGGAAGGGAGAGTGAAGGAGGAGGAGGGAGGGAGGAGGGGAGAGAGAGGGAGACCAGGGTATGAGCTGTCACCCCTGGAACTGGTTTAAGAATGAGCCCTTGCTTAGAAAAAGCTCCTGGGCTTCAGCCTGAAGACCTACAATGAGGACCCCGGGAGTCCCATGGGTGCTGAGTCTTCAAGTGCAGACCACTTGGGAGTGAGCCCTGCCCCCTGGATCCCCCAGGGACAGGAGGAGAGCAGGGTTTTGCTCTCTGCAGATGGAGAATTTTCTGGCGTTGGAAAAGGACCTCTGTCCTTTCAGGTTCCTGACCTCAGCCTGCGTTCTGTTGGAATATCTGTGTGGACCACATTCCCTTGCCCCTGCTGACCCCCAATAGCTTAAAATGCAGGTAAATTAGAGATGAGGTGGTGACCCTGTGGACGCCAGAGAGAGGAGTGGGGACTCCTGCCATGGGGATCAGGAAGGCAGCTTCTGGGCCTGGCCCTGAAGCCCCACCCACATTCTTTCCTTTCACTGGCAATTTGGATGAAAGGTTTCTAGCTGAATATCCAATCAGGATAAACTGGTTCAGGAACATGATTGGAGCCCTGTTTGGATGCTAGGGATTGGATTATAATGGGCTTTAAAAGGCATGGAATCTTCTGATTCAGCGTCACTGAAGAGAGCCAGGTAGGAGTTCCACGGACAGAGGACTCAGGAAGTAGCGCTGCTGAACTTGAGAGAAATCTCTCCTGGATATGGAGACCAGGACGTTCCAGCTTCACCCTTCGCTGGGGCTCAGAGTTCACTGAATCATCTAGACTTCAGGAGCTGGTGAGCTACGGAGTTTGGTATGCTCCATTTTGTTCTCTGAAGCCATGAGTCTGCAAACTTTCTCTGTAAAGGGCTAGATAGTAACTAGGCATTAAGGGCCATGTGGTCTCTTGCAGTGGCTTGACTCTGCCCTAGTAGTGCAAAACAGCCTCCAGCAACAGCAAGTGATCGTGGCTGTGTTCCAGTAAACTTTATTTGTGGACACTGAAATTTGAATATCATGTAATTTTCACATGTCACAAAATATTCCTTTGTTTTTTTCCCCCAAATTAAAAAAAAAATTAAATATAGTCTTAAAAGTTAAAAAAAAAACCTTAAAAAATATAAAGAACATTCTTAGCTTGGTGGCTGGGCAATAAAAAAACAAAAACAAAAACAGGGGGCAAGCCAATTTGCCAATCCCTGTTTAAACCATTTGCCTATAGAATGCAGCTAGCATCCCATTAGTGACTTGTGAAGTCAATTTAGTAGGCTGGATTCAGCTTATGAAAAGAAATAGAATTTTTCATTGAATCTAAGATGCCATCAACTGTAAGATACATTATTTCTGATACCACTATAAAATATATATATATATATATGTGTATATATATACAGCCAAACAAACTTATGAAGTGCTACTGATGAAATGCAAGATAACAGAAATGGTCAAATGTCAACATTAGAATGTCCCTTAGTGTCAATGAACGTGTTAATGGCATGGAAGCTATCAGCAAATCTATTGTAGGGAGAGAACTACGTTACAAAACTTTTATTTCAATAGTCACCCCTCCCCACACCCAACTACATACAGGCTGATTTCCTCCCTTGTATGATGCTGTTAAATCATTAGGATTTGGATTTAATTAAATGCTTGGAAAATCACTTCTCAGCCTTTTGGCTAAGATCAAGTGTAAGTGCTTGGGGAGCATGGAATTAGTGGGTTTGGGCGTGTTGTACAGGTAAATGATCATATTACTAACAGTTACTTTATATTTATGTAGCAAACATGTAGCATTGACAGCATGCCAGATGTTGCTCTAGAAACAAAGAATACAGCAGTGAACAAAACACAACTCCCTGCCCTCGTGTATGTAGCTCATAGTCTAGTGGGTGGAGACAGAAAAGAAGCAAGATGTATTTTATACTTTTGTGTTAGGCAGGTGATAAACGCTGTTGGAAAATAGCTTCGGAGTTGAATATAGCATGTGAGTTGGGGGAGTTTGTGATTTTTGAAAGTGTGGTCAGGGAAGTCTTGCAGAGAAGCTATGGACCTGAAGCAGGTCAGGAGCTGGGATGTGGGTACCTGAGAAAGAGCGTCCAAAGCAGGGGGAGCAACAGAAGTCCTGAGAAAGTACCATCCTTCCTCGGTATCCGTGGGAGATTGGATCCAGGACTCCCCACCCCGAAGATACCAAAAGCCATGGATGCCCGAGTCCCTTATATAAAATGGTGTAGTATTTGCATATAAACTGAGTAGATCCTCCCATATGCTTTAAATCTTCTCTGGATTCATTATAATACCTAATACAATGTTGATGCTGTGTAAATAGTTCTAAGTACAGTGTAATGCTATATATATAGTTGCCAGCACAAGGCAACTTCAAGTTTTGCTTTTAAGATCTTCCTGGAATTTAAAAAAAAAATTTGATCCGGGGCCTTCTCTGACGGTCCAATGGTTAAGACTTCCACTGCAGGAGACGAGGGTTCCATCCCTGGTCGGTGAACTAAGATCCGGCATGCCACGCAGTGCAACCAAAATAAAAATTTTTTTTTGATCGGTGTACAGGATCTGGTGCCTTCCAGACTCACAGAGTGGAGGGAGGGAGGGGCATCCCGGGCGATAGCCTAGGGCTCTCTTGGACCTTTCACGTTGGTTGGCATTTCTGAGTGAGGTTGGAGATCTATAAGCAAAAGGGTGCATGCCAGCTCTCCTGCAGAGTTTAATGGGAGCATTGGGGCCGCCCTGGGGAGATAAGGCAAAAGTGGGGGGTGGGGGCCAGAGAGGTAAGTTTAAAATTATCATGTTACTTAACTGGGTTTGAGCCTGTTTCCTCACGTATAAAATAAGGGTGTTAATAGTTATCTCAATGTTTCAGCTGATGATTAAATAAGGCACCAATTTTGTCTTTTGAAATAAATACAATAGTCCCCCCTTATCCACGATGGGGAGGGGGGGATGCGTTCCAAGACCCTCAGTGGATGTCTGCTACCATGGATAGTATCAAACCCTACATACACAATGTTTTTTCCTATGCAAACGTACCTACGATGCAGTTTAATTTATAAAAGCACAGTAAGAGGGCTTCCCTGGTGGCGCGGTGGTTGGGAGTCCGCCTGCCGATGCAGGGGACACGGGTTCGTGCCCCGGTCCGGGAGGATCCCACGTGCCGCCGAGCGGCTGGGCCCGTGAGCCATGGCCGCTGAGCCTGCGCGTCCGGAGCCTGTGCTCCACGGCGGGAGAGGCCACAGCAGTGAGAGGGCCGCGTACTGCAAAAAAAATAAATGAATAAAGCACAGTAAGAGATTGACAACAGTAACTAAGAATAAAATAGAACAATTATAACAATACACTGTTATAAAAGTTTTGTGAATGTGGTCTCTGTGTCAAAAATATTATTGTACTAGTTTGATGTTTCTTCCATCTCAGCTAAGCACTTACCATGCACTGAGGCCATAACTTTTGCAGTTTGAAATGTGACAGCAATACGAGCATAGATTCGTTTCCTTCTTCACAATTTCACAGATAGAAGATTCATTCTTACCATAGACCTTAGCAACATCAGCGTACAATTTTTTCTTCTTTTTTTTTAATCAAACTGAGAACTTTTGCCTTTTTACCTAAAGGTAGCATTTTATGGATTCTCTCTGTCATATTTGAATTGCCAGCATCACTCTGCTTGTGCTTTGGGGCCATTATTAAGTAAGATAAGCATGACTTGGACACGAGCACTGTGATACCTTGACAATCAATCTGATAACCGAGTGTCCCAGGTGGGAGGAAGCAGGACGGTGCGAGACTCCCATCACACTCCTCAGAATGGTGTGCAATTTAAAACTTATGAGTTATTTATTTCTGGAATTTTCCATTTAATATTTTCAGTTAACAACCGAGAGTTCACTGAAACCCCAGAGAGCGAAAACTCGGATCTGGGGGGGACAACTGTACTGACCGTGTCATGTGGTTGCCTTTAGGTGGGAGTTTGCCAAAAGAAAGCAGTAGAAGAAGGGACCACTTCAAGCAAAAAGCGGTTGTAAAATGGCACACGCCTTTCTGTGTGAGGAAGCACAAGCACCCGAACGACCAGAGAAGAAGATGGGAGGGTCCAGACCCAGAGACGAGGACGATGACAGTGCTGAGGTGATCTTTGTTGGAGTGGAGCATGTCAATGAAGATGCTGAAACCCTCTTTGTCAGAGTGATTTCAAATTCAAAGCCGGTCATTTCTAACATTTTGAACAGAGTGACCAGGGACTCATCCTCAACAAGAAAGAAGGGTCACGTGAGTCAAGATACGACTTACACATTGCAGCCTGCAAATTGCAGGACCCTGATGTCAAAGGCAGCAGCCATTTCACCGGCTTTTCAATCTGAATGGGGAGACACAGATAGTCCTATTATTTTTGAGCCTTCGTCTAAACCTGATTATAAAATGAGCTCTCTGCAAGTCGTGCTTCACAATTCCTCAGAGTTGCTCTCTCCATGGCCTCATTGTCTCCCCGGAGCTGCATTCTCGGTAGGAGGCAAGGATAAAAGTCCTCGTGATTCAAAGCGACGTCCCACTTCAGATATGGATATATACAGTGGGAATCCCAAAAGACCTAAAGTCAGCCATGGAATCCCAGGGGGACAGGCCTTAGCTGTGGCCTCTCCAGGTATCCTTCCTACAAAGAACATGAGTATGACCCCGGAAGGCGTCCCGACCTCGTCAAGCCATGTTCACAATGGGGCATCATTTCCATGGGCTCATGCATATAACCAGGCACGTTACCATGTTATGGATCCAGATGGAGCATGTAGCTTGGAAAGGCTGGCAAAAACAGACTATTCGAGTCTAGCAACTCAAAACAAGACTGTTGATCCCAAGAAAGGAAATCTGATCATGTTGCTTGATGATTTTTACTACGGACGGCATCCAGGAGACAGGCAGCCAGAATGGAAGACCCACACAGCCTTCAAATGCCTCAGCTGCTTGAAAGTCCTAAAAAATATCAAGTTTATGACCCACGTGAAGAACCATTTGGAATTTGAGAAGCAGAGGGATGACGGCTGGGAAATCCACACCACCTGCCGGCACTGCCACCGCCAGTTTCCCACCCCCTTCCAGCTGCAGTGTCACATTGAAAGTGTCCACACTTCCCAGGAGCCCTCTGTGGTCTGTAAAATCTGTGAATTGTCCTTCGAAACAGATCAGGTTCTCTTACAGCACATGAAGGTCAATCATAAACCTGGCGAAATGCCCTACGTGTGCCAGGTTTGCAATTACAGATCGTCAGCCTTTGCTGATGTGGAAGCACATTTCAGAACATGGCATGAAAACACGAACAGTTTGCTTTGTCTGTTTTGCCTCAAAATTTTCAAAGTGGCGACATCCTACATAAATCATGCTTGGAGGCACTGGAACAAGAGGGTCTTTCAATGTTCCAAGTGCCGGCTACAGTTTTTGACTTTGAAGGAGAAAATGGAGCACCAAACCAAGAATCATCAACCATTTAAAAAACCAGAGCAACTGGAAGGGCTGCCTCCTGAAACAGAGGTCAAGATCCAAACTTCAGTTCAACCAGGACCAAGAGAGGCAGCATCCATGATTGTGACCAGCACTGAATCCCGAGTGTCACCTGAAAAAACTACCAAGAGGATGGCTATGAACACGAGATATTCCAGACATATTGCATCAGGGGTTCTGGCTAAAAATTATGTTCTACCCACCTCCAGAAATCCCAAAAAGCTGAATTGAGGCTAGGCCAGCTGTACGTAGTGGCTCGTAGATGCCAGCAAGCAGTGTCAGCGCCTGTCTGGCTTTACAGTGACTGAGGTTGTACCTGCTTCATCTCTCCACTGTCAAGTAACTCGAAGTCTCCATGCTCCTTCCCAGCCACCCTCTCCTTCCCAAAGTAACCACTTTTCTGACTTCAACCACCAGGGATTAGTTTTTCCTGTTTCTAAACTTTAAGTAAATAGAATCACACAATAGATTCTTTTTGGTCTGGTCTTTGTTTTCTTTTAAATAAGTGAGATACATTCTTGTTGTGTGTTGCTGTGGCACATTGTTTTTCATTGCCGAGTAGAATTCCCTTGAATGAATATGGCACAGTTTATGTATCCATTTTATTGTTCCTGAACTTTGAGGCTCATAATTTTGCTATTTTGCATAAAGCTGCTATGAGCGTGTGTCTGTCTTTCATAGTAATTTCTTTAGGATATCTATATCTATACATCTAAATATAGATATGAGAAGTTTTGAAGCTGCATAGATTTAGCTTTCTGGCCAAACACTTTTTCAAAGTGATTGAAACAATGTGTATTTCCACCAACAATACTGTGAATTCCATTTCTACAGCTCCAACACTTGGTACTGTCAGTCCTTTTCAGTATATAACTGAGCAGGACCCTGCAGGGCCTTCCCAGGGACAGACCCCCCCCACCCCCATGTCCCTGCCTCTTATTTGTAGAAAAGCTTTAGGTCCTAGGCCTTCCCCATGTTCCAAAAAGCGAATTTAACTAGAGAAGTGAGAAAATGCAGAAACAAAAGAAAACAATCAAGCAAGACAAAACAATAGTTTAGCCATAAAACAAAGTCAAGGATCTTTAATTTCTCCTCAGGGGCTACAGATAATATCCTGAGCCATATCCTTGAGTTGTTTTGCAGAAACTAAAACCCCCAGAAGACAGAAGAAGTTAACTGTATGCTGCCCACCAGCATGTAGACCCCAGACCAGCTGGAACCAGAAGGTTGATGATGTTGACTCCTGAAATACAACCTTGGTCACCTCACCACCAACCAATGGTCATAATAATTGTGCATGAGCCGATCACACACCCTGCCACCCTCTCCCTCACGTTGTATTTAAAAACCCTTCCCTGAAAGCCATCCCAGAGTATGGGTCTTTTGAGCATGAGCTGCCTGTTCTTGCTGGGTCCCATTTTGGATGGCTTGCAATAAACACAGTACTTTCCTTCATCACAACATGGTGTTAGTAGATTTGCTTTACTGTGCTCGGGCTAGCAGACTCAAGTTTTGTTCAGTAACAATTAGTGCTCTTCTCTTGACGTTGTAGTGGTATCGCATTGTAGTTTCATCTGCATTTCCCTGATGAGTAATGATTTTGAGAATTTTTTTCACATGCTTATTGGCCACTCGAATATTACTCTCTTTTTTTAAGTGCCTATTCAAGTCTTGCTCCTCCTCTTAAAAAACAAAACAAAACTATAGACTGTCAACTGGGAAGGGCATTAGGGAACTTCTGGGACCATGAAAACGTCCCTTATTTTGGCCTCGATGGTGATTTCATGGGTGTACATATGTACAAAGAGTGGTGCTTCATGGAATGTTCTGTTTAAGAAATTGTCTGCCAAGGACATATTCCTCTCATGTTTTCTTCTGGAAATTTTACGGTATAGCTTTTCACAGTTAGGTCTGATCTAGCTCAAATGTATTTTTTTTTTATTTATGGTGTGATAAATCAAGGTATCAACGTTAGTTTTTTCATATGTGTATTCAAATCAACCACCATTTACTAAAAAGACCATGCCACTGTATTGCAGTGGAAGCTCTGTGTAAATCAGGGAGATGGCTGTATATGTATTTCTGGACTCCATTCCATTTGTCCAGTGCTCTGGTCTTGTGCTAATGCCACAATTATTATAGCTCTTAATTACTGAGGTTCTGCCTAAGTTTGTGTGATGGTTAATTTTTTTTATCGACTTGATTGGGCTAAGGGATGCTCAGATAGCTAGTGAAACATTATTTCTGGGTATATCTGTGAGGTGTTTTCAGAAGAGATTAGCATTTGAATCAGTAGAATGAGTAAAAATATAAATCCTCAGCAATGTGGGTTGGCATCATCCAGGAGAATGTGGATGATCCCTAAGATGGGATGTGGGTTCATTGCTAAGAGAACAAAGGGGAAGGAAGGGACATCCATCTCTCCTTTGGACATCAAGGCTCCTGGTTCTTGGGCTTTCAGATTGGGACTGAGTTATATCACTGGCTTTCCTGGTTCTCCAGTTTGCAGGTAGCATATGGTGGGACTTAACATAAGCCAATTCCCATAACATACCTCCTCATGTATATATCCTATTGGTTGCGTTTCTCTGGAGAACCCTAACACAGATATCTGGGAGTTTAAGTTCTCCAGCTTTGGTGTTGAAATTATCTTGGCTATTCCAGGTGTTTTGTTGTACTGCAGTGGTTATAGTGAACATTCTTATCTTGTTCTCAAGACACTGTAGTTCATCGTGTACTGTAGTTCATCAATTGTGACATGAGTTATAGGGCTTTTTGTAACTACCCACTGACTGCAGGAAGATTGAGCTGCAAATCAATAACAGAAAGATATGGGAATTCCTGGCAGTCCAGTGGTTAGGACTTGGCTCTTTCACTGCTGAGGGCTAGGGTTCAATCCCTGGTCAGGGAACTAAGATCCCACAAGTCTTGAGGCATGGCCAAAACCAAAACAAAACAACAAACAAAAAAACCAACCAGAAAGATAATTAAGGAAAAAAATCCCAAAATTTTGAAATGAAGCAATATAATGAAGCAAACAGGGCTGGGGCCAGAGTAAGTGTTGCTAGGAGCCCAAAGCGCAAACGTGCCATGCCTGTGTTTCACAAGCCTCTTTAATGTTGTGGTCTGAGGCTCACCCTAGTCCTGGTTCTGATTCTAAATAACTTGTAGCTCCTATGAGAAATCACTATGGAAAAAATGAAAATATTTGAATTGAATGATATTGAAAACAGCAAAATTTATGGGACAGAGCTAAAGCAGTTCTTAGAAGAAATTCATATGTTTAAGTGCATTATGTTTTAAAAGAAGAATGATCTAAGTCAGTGCTGTCCACAGAAGTTTCTGCGGAATTTTTCTGATGGAAAATTCTGATGGAATTTTTTTTAATGTTATTGTTACATTTATTTCCTAAAATGTAATGTAACATTTATTTCCTAATAAGGATGATCAGCTTTTCACATGTATAAATGTGTATTTTTCTCTTCTGTGAGGTGACCTGTTCATATCATTTGCCCATTTTTTGGTTGGAGTATTCATCTTGTAGAATTTTCTTTTTGGCCATGCTGCGAGGCTTGTGGGATCTTAGCTCCCTGACCAGGGATCAAATCTGTACTAACTGCAGTGGAAGTGTGGAGTCCTAACCACTGGAAATTTCAGATGGAAATGTTCTGTATCTGCTCTGTCCAATATGCCACATGTGACTACGGAGCTGGTGAAATGTAGCTAGTGTGACTGAGATATTAAATTTTTAATTTTATTTAATTTGATTAATTTAAAATTAAAAGGTAAAGCTAGAAGAAACAGATCTTCCTTAAAAATGAGTTCCAATTAATTTGTGTACTTGATGGTTTGTGTTTCTCATAGATGTTTCCCCTCAATGAGATTCCTTGCCCCTCCCTAGGTGTAGTTTGGATTTAGTGACTTGTTTCTAATGAATAGAATATGGCTGGGGGAGAAAAGTAACTTTACAGTGGAGAAACTAGTGGTAAGTCATATTGATAGTATGTATTCCTGATGGGAAGTGATGAGAAGGATACCTCACCTCTGCGGTATAGTTCTAAAAACGTATAAACCCGTGTAACCGGGAGAAACACATCAAACTCAAACCGAGAGTCATTTGGCAAAATACCCGACACTTAAGGATTCCTGAAAATTGTCAAAAGTCATGAAAAGCAAGGAAAGTTTAAGAAACTGCCATAGACCAGAGTAAGCTAAGGAGGTGCTACAATTAAATGTGATTCGGTATCCTATATGGCAATCTGGAACAGAAAAAGGACATTTGTGGGAAAACTAGTGAAATTTGAATAAAGCCTGGAGCTTAGTTGATGGTAGCTTACTGAAAGGTATTGGAGTAATTGTGAGGCCTAAAGGAGGTCATTTCACATATACACATTTTAGACATTGCAAATATTTTCTCTACATTACATCCTCTTCATTTTGACTATGGTATACTTCACTGAATGGAAATCTTCAAAGGATCAATAATATTTAGACTGTGTGATCTGACCATACTGCAACAAAATGAGAAATTCATAAAGAAACAGCTTTTAAAATCCCATAGATTTGGAAAATAAATATATTAGTATATAATACATAACCCTTGTTTTAAGAAGAGAATATTAGGATATTAGGATATACATGGAAATTAGGATACACTTGGAAGTGAATGATAATGAACACATTATTAAGCAAAAATTGTGGGACACAGTTAAATCTGTACTTTAGTAAATTAAGGTAAATTTATAGCATTACATACAAGAGAAATCAGAGTTACAAATAAATGAGTTAGGCATTTATCTCAAAAAGTTGTAAAGGAGAGCAACAGAACAAACCTATAGTAATAAGAAGGAAGGAAATAATAAAGAATGGAAAATGAATATAATAGAGAAGAAAATAGCATTATAGATTAAACCAAAAACTTTTTTTTTTTTCAAACGATTACTAGGAGATTCAAGCAGAACAGGGCACTTAAAAAAGATTCTGTAGGGGCTTCCCTGGTGGCACAGTTGAGAATCTGCTCTGCCAATGCAGTGGACACGGGTTCGAGCCCTGGTCTGGGAAGATCCCATATGCCGCGGAGCAACTGGGCCCGTGAGCCACAATTACTGAGCCTGCGCGTCTGGAGCCTGTGCTCCGCAACAAGAGAGGCCGCGATAGTGAGAGGCCCGCGCACCGCGATGAAGACTGGCCCCCGCTTGCCACAACTAGAGAAAGCCCTCGCACAGAAACGAAGACCCAATACAGCCATAGATAAATTAATTTAAAAAAAAAAAGATTCTGTAAAGGACCGAATAATACTTTAGGCTTGCGAATATGATCTCTGGCAATTAATCTACTTTGCAGCCATAGATGATAACTAAAGGAACAAGCAAGTCCCTGTTCCAACTTTAAGGACTCTGATAATTGAATTTCATATAATTTTCACTTGTCACAAAATAATATTCTCTTTGTGGTTTTCCCCAGCCATTAAAAAATGTAAAGCTCTAAAATAAAAAGAACTTTTTTTTATTGTAAAGCTCTTTTTTTAGCTCGCTGCAGGCTGTACAAAAACAGGTGGCAGGCTGCACTGGATTGGCCCCAAATGCAAGTCCAAGAGGACGGGCTTCAACACCCAGTTGCAAAGTTCCTTAAGCAAGGGGCCGGCAGATAGTGCTTTTATGGGAGAGGGATCGCACCTGAGGATTGCAAGAGCTGGACTCCCCTGAGGGACTGGGAGCCCGCTCTTTACCCTGAGCCCTGGCGAACTCTGGCGTCTTGCCAGCCCAAGACCTTTGAGACACAGGTTCACCCTGACCCCGCTCCCAACGGTTGCAACTGCTGGGGCGCTAGAGAGCGCGCATGCGCCCACCCGGACTCGCTGCCAATCAGACCACAGCGCCCGACCTCGCGCCGGCACCTGGCAGCCAATCACAGGTGACAGCGGGCGCGCGAGCTGGGGCGTGGGCGTTGGCGGCGTCTGCGGCGCCCGGGGCCTGAGGCGGCGTAGTCGCCTCAGGCTTCGCCAGGGGAGCGCCTCGGGGCCGGTGAGCCGCCGGACGTTCTGGCCCCGCCATCGACGGGGACCGTGGCGCGGCCGGAGCGGTCCCTGAGGGCCGAGGGGAGGGTTTCTCGGGTCCCCACGAGCGCCGGGCCTGGCACGGCCCTGGCGGCCTGTGTGGGGCCGCGGGCCCTCAGGAGGGAGGGTGAGGCCCAGGCCCTGGCATCCCTTTCACGCTCTCCCTTCCCCAATCTGGGCGGGCTCCGCTCTCCGTCAGCCTCCCTCCCCCAGGGGTGGGCCGAGCTGGCCTCGGGGGAAGGGCGTATCAGGCCCCCGGCCCCCGCCGAGGTCTCCTAATACATTACAACACAATGTCAGGGCAGTTCTGTGACGCAGGCCCGGCGGGGTTCTGGAGAGCCGTGGGCCCAGGCGCTGTCAGGAGGGCGCAGCTAAAAAAAAAAAAACCCGAAAAACAAATCGATCTAGTGGCTTCTCCCCTGCCGCTGCGCCTGGGCTATTTTCTTGTTGACTGGGCCTCGGCCCGCCCCCGCCCCCTGTGGGAGCCCCCCTGGGCGCCCGAGGTCCAGGCTTTTGGTTTGGGCAGGTGGCAGATGAGGTGGTTTTTACTGAGAGAGGGGATGTTGGAGGAAGAGGCTTGTTCGAGATTCTGTTCTCTGGTTCAGTGTGAGACGCCTGGTAAACATGCTCAGGGCAGGACCAGCTAGGGCCTGGGGGATAGGATGTTCCCGTAACACGTGACTCACGGACCCTTTTCTCTGCTGGTCTCTAGGATGCGACCTGCTCCTGCCTGGAAAATCTCAAGCCCCCAGGTTTTCAGTGCGCGCCTGAGGTAAGGTGACAGACGTCTTTCTAATGAGAACCTGAGTGCTATCTATCTATCTATCTATCTATTTATGGCTGTGTTGGGTCTTTGTTGCTGCACATGGGCTTTCTCTTGTTGTGGCGAGCGGGGGCTACTCTTCGTTGTGGTGCGCGGGCTTCTCATTGCGGTGGCCTCTCGTTGTGGAGCACGGGCTCTAGGGTGCACGGGCTTCAGTAGTTGCAGCGCTCGGGCTCAGTAGCTGTGGCTCTCGGGCTCTAGAGCACAGATTCAGTAGCTGTGGCGCACGGGCATAGTTGCTCCGTGGCATGTGGGATCTTCCTGGATCAGGGCTCGAACCCGTGTCTCCTGCATTGGCAAGCGGATTCTTAACCACTGCACCACCAGAGAGGCCCCCAGAGTGGTATCTTTTTTACCCTTAGCGTTTTTCTTGTTCTCTCCCGGGAAAACACGTTGCTGCCCAGAGAGCGTTCTCCTGCGTGGGTGGGCGCCGACCCAGAATATGTGTGACGACTTCAGGGCACTCATTGGTTCAGCTCATTCTGGAGCCCTCTAAGTTGCGGCCTTAAAAAGGGGCAGGGGGCTGGGGGCCGGCTTTCACCTGCTGTTTTGAAAGGGAAAAAAGTAAGAGCACCATGGATTTTTAAGCTGTGTAAGGCTGACTTCTACCACGCAGTGAGGCTAATGTGGGCTGATGCACGTGGCCTAAGGTTTCAGCTAATGTATTAAAATAATAAAGTGATGGGAGCCCCCTGGTGGCCTCCGGGTTAGGATTCTGGACGTTCACTGCAGTAGCCCGGGTTCAGTCCCTGTTGGAGGAACTGGGATCCCACAAGCCACGTGGCACGGCCAAATAAATAAATAAATAAAGTGGTTCATTCGGAGTAAATGTGTTGTGATTTAACATGATTCCATGGGATTAGTTTGTTCATTTCTGTACCCTTTTCCTTAAGGGTTTTATTTCATGAAGCAATTGAATGTGACTGGATGGGCGGGGTATCTGCGTTCACTTCATGGCAGTAAACAAGTTTTTATGCCCAGCAACTTGTGCATACAGCTCTGTTGTACAGTTACTTATCTGTCGCTGGTACAACTTTGAGTCCTTGGCTTGACTATACAAGTTTGATTTGACTATACAAGCTTCATGGCATGTCAATTTTGCCATGTTTTGTTTTGTTTTGGCTGCGCCGCGTGGCTTATGGGATTTTAGTTCCCCAACCAGGGATTGAACCTGGGGCGCCAACAGTCAGAGTGCTAAGTCCTAACCACTGGACTGCCAGGGAATTCCCGTTTTGTTTTTTTTGTTTGCTTGTTTTTTAAATTTTGCTGTACTTATAGGAGAGCTATTCTGTGTATGACAGTTCAGAGTTGCAAGTACGACATGTGAGTGATATGGTAACTTGAAATATCTGTGTTGTACACATTATCTCACAACTTAATAGCTTGAAAAAACATATTATCTCATGGTCTAGAATCCAGGAGTGGCTTAGCTGGGTGGTTTTGCCTCAGGGTCTCTCCATGACTTTTGTTGAATCTAACTTCACTCACTTGGCTGTTAGCAAGGGGCCTCAGTTCCTCCCTCTCTGAGTCTCTCCATGGGGCTGCTCATGTCATGGCTGCTGGCTTCCCCCAGAGCGAGTGATTCAGGAGAGAATTTGCACCCAAGATGAAGTGCAGTCTTTTTCAGAAGTTACACACCTTCACTTCTGTCTTTGCTTAGTCTCACAGTCAACCCTGTGATAGTGCGAGGGAGAGCTACACAGGATTGGGAATACCAGGAGGTGGGATTCATTTGGGGCCATCTTGGAGGCTGGCTACCATACTCATTAATCCACCATGCCAGCCTTTCTTCATATGGTCTCAGGTCTGTTACTATGAGTGAATTATTTGGCTTGTGTACACTTCTTGTATACTAGATCCAGTCAATTCCTGTTTGTTCAAGGATATTCTAGCAAGTCTCTTCTTCGGATTAAGTTTTCTGTTTACCTGGATGGTTCCCATCAGCAAACAGGCTGATTATAATGTCATCTCTCATTTAAAAATCCATCTTTTGATGGCACATGCCCCTTCTGCTTGTTTTATTTCATATTTGCTAGTTATAGGAAAACTTCTACAGAGTTGGCCATACTTGTTATCTCCAAGTCTCTTGTTTTCTTTTAAATCCACTCTTGTCAAGGTCACTAATGAATTCCGCAATGTTTAACTCAATGGTCAATTTTTAGTTTTTATTTTATTTGATTTATTGGCAGCATTTATCAAAGTAGTTCATTTCCTCCTCCCTGAAAAAAATTTTCATTTAGATTACAGGATGCTTCTCTTTCTTGATTCTCCTCTACATACAATTCTCTCACATACAATATGTGACCTTTGGTGTCTGGCTTTATTCAATTAGCATGTTTTCAGGTTCATCCGTGTCATAGATACACAGCAGTGCTTTGTTTTTATGGCTGAATAGTATTCCATTGTAAGCATATACCACAGTTTTGTTTATCCATTCATCAGTTAGTGGACATTTGGATTGTGTGCTCTTTGTGGCTATTGTGAGGAATGCTGCTGTTAACATTGTTTTTGCGTGGACTTAATGTTTTCAATTTTTATGGATATATATCTAAGAGTGAAGTTGCTGGATCATATGGTAACTCTATATTTAATTTTTGAGGTATTGCCAAACTGTTTTCCAAAGTGGTTGTAACACTTTGTAGCAATTGCACCAGCAATATATGAGGATTCCAATTTCTCCACATCCTCTGCAGCACTGGTTATTGTTTCTCTTTTTGATTATAGCCAATCTAGTGGATGTGAAGGAGTATCTCATTGTGATTGATTTACATTTTCCTAATCATGTTAAGCAGTATTTCCTGTGCTTATTGGCCATTTGTATAGCGTCTTCTTTGGTGAAATGTCTCTTCGAATCCTTTGCCTGTTTAAAAAAGGTTTTTTTTATTGTTGTAAAAAACATATAACATAAATTTTACCATCTTAACCATTTTTTTAAAATTGATTTATTTTATTTTTGGCTGCGTTGGGTCTTTGTTGCTGGGCACATGCTTTCTCTAGTTGCAGCTAATGGGGCTACTCTTTGTTGTGGTGTGTGGGCTTCTCATTGCAGTGGCTTCTCTTGCTGCGGAGCACGGGCTCTAGGCACGTGGACTTCAGTAGTTGTGGCTCACGGGCTTTAGAGCGCAGGCTCAGTAGCTGTGGCACACGGGCTTAGTTGCTCTGCGGCATGTGGGATCTTCCCGGATCAGGGCTCGAACTGTGTTTTCTGTATTGGCAAGCAGATTCTTAGCCACTGCACCACCAGGGAAGCCCCATCTTAACCATTTTTAAGTGTTAAGTATATTCACATTGTTTTTTTCTTTTTTGTTTTTTTGTTTTTGCCACGCTGCACGGCTTGCAGGATAGTTCCCGACCAGGGATCGAACCCAGGCTCCCTGCAGTAAAAGCGCCTAACAACTGGACCGCCAGAGAATTCCCCATTTACATTGTTTTGAAACAGATCTCTAGACTTTTTCATCTTGCAAAATTGAAACTACCCATCCCATTAAACAACAAACTTTTCCCTCTCCTGCTAGACCATAGTATCCACCGTCCTCCTTTCTGTTTCTTTTCTATTGCTTTGACTACTTTGGATACTTCACATAAGTGGAAGCATGCAGTATTTGTATGTAAGCAAGCTCTGTGATGTCTCTTCTTGGCACTAATCCAGTCATGAGGGACCTCATGACCTTATCTTTATGACTGGCTATTTCATTTAGCATGATGTATGATGTCTTCAAGGATCATGCATGTTGTAGCATGTGGCAGAATTTCTTTTTTATGGCTGAATAATGTTCCATTGTATGTGTATATCACATTTTAAAAGTTCATTCATCAGTTGATGGACATTTAGGTTGCTTCCACCTCTTAATTATTGTGAATAGTGCTGCTGTGAGCATGGATGTGCAAATATCTCTTAGAGACCCCACTTTCATTTCTTTTGGATCTATATCCAAAAGTGGAATTGCTGGATCATATGGTAGTTCTATTTTTAACTTTTTGAGGAGCATTTATACTGTTTTCCACAGCATTTGCACTATTTACAATCCATCCATAGCACACAAGGATACAGTTTGTGTACATGCTTGCCAACAGTTTCCCTCCCCTCCCCTCCCCTTCCTTTCTCCTGCCTTCCTTCCCTCCCTCCCTCCCTTTCTTCCTTCCTTCCTTCCTTCCTTATAGTAGCCATCCTGATGGGTGTTAGGTGATCTTTCACTGTGGTTTACATTCACATTTCTCTGATGATTAGTATGTTGAGCATCTTTTCATATACTTGCTAGCCATTTTATATCATCTTTGGAGAATTATCTATTCAGGTCCTCTGCTGATTTTTTAATTGAGTTGTTTTTTTATTTTTCTGTTATAAAAGATCTTTATATATTCTTTTATCACATATGTTAGTATCTATATGTGTCCCTTATAAGATATCAATGTATATGTATCACATATATATGTGTTCCTAGTCACATATATGATTTACAGATATTTTTCTCCCATTCTGTGGGTTATCTTTTTACTTTCATGACGGTGTCCTTTGAAGTCCAAAAGTTGTCAATTTGATGAAGTCCTGTTATTTTTTCCTTTGTCATTTATTCTTTTGGTGTCTTCTCTAAGAAACCATTTACTCCAATTTTCTTTAAAGAGTTTTTTTAGTTTTAGCTCTACTTTTAGTTTCACAATCCATTTTGAGTTATTTTTTATATATATGGTGTGAGCAGGGGCCCAACTTCATTCATTCTTTCACATATGGATGTCCAGTTGTTCCATCAACATTTGTTGAAAAGATTTATCTGTTCCCCACTGATTATTTTGGTAATCTTGCTGAAAATCAGTTCACCATTAATGCATGGGTTTTTTTCTGGACTCTTGAATTCTATTCCATTGATCTGTTTCTATCCTTATGCCAGTGCCACATTTCTTGATTACTATAGCTTTGTAGTAAGTTTTGAAATCAGAAAGTCTGAATCTTTCAGTTTTTTCTTTTTCAAGATTGTTTTGGTTATTCTGAGTTCCTTGAATTTTCATATGAGTTTCAATTCTGTGAGAAGGCTAGCCAAGATTTTGATAGATCAGTTGTGGGAGTCTTGCCATTTTAACAATATTAAATCTTCTGATCCATGAATGTGGGATGTCTTTACATTTATTTAGGTCTTTAATTGCTTCAGCAATGTATTTAGTATAATTCAGTGTTTTCAGAATAAAAAAGCGCTGCATTTCTATTAAATTTATTCCTAAGTATTCTTTTTTTCAAAAATTTATTTTATTGAAGTATAGTTGATCTACAGTGTTGTGTTAATTTCCTCTGTACAGCAGAGTGATTCAGTTGTACATATACATTCTTTTTCATATTCTTTTCCATTATGGTTTATCACAAGATATTGAATATAGTTCCCTGTGCTATACAGTAGGATCTTGTTGTTTATCCGTTCTATATGTAATAGTTTGCATCTGCTAATCCCAAACTCCCAATCCATCCCTCCCCACAATCCTTGGCAACCACAAGTCTGTTTTCTGTGTCTGTGAGTCTGTTTCTGTTTCATAGATAAGTTCAATTGTGTCTTATTTTAGATTCCACATATAAGTGATATCATAATGATATTTGTCTTTCTCTTTCTGATAAGTATTCTTTGTAACGGTGTAAATGGAAGTGTTTATTTACATTCATTTTCAGAACATTTATTGCTACTATATAGAAACATAATTGATTCTTTTATATTGATCTTGTATTCTGCAACCTTTTAATTCTAATACTTGTTATGTGGATTCCTCAGGATTTTGTATATACAAAATCATGTCATCTCCTTTTCCATTCTGAATGCTGCTACTTCTTTTTTTTTTTTTTAACTCCTTTTTCTTGCCTGATTGTCCTGGTTATAGAACTTGAGGTATAATATTGATTCAAAGTGCAGTAGTAGACATCCTTGTCTTGTTCCCAATCTTAGAGGAAAAGCTTTCAGTCTTTCACGACTAAGTATGATGCTAGCTGTGGGTGTTTTACAGGTACCCTTTGCTTGAGAAAGTTCTCTTCTGTTCCTAATTGTTGAGGGTTTTTTGTTTGTTTGTTTGTTTTTCATCATGAAAAGGTGCTAGATTTAGTCAAATGCTTTTTCTGCAGGCAGGTGTCTTTTTTTTTTTTTTTTTTCGGTACGCGGGCCTCTCACTGCCGTGGCCTCTCCCGTTGTGGAGCACAGGCTCCGGACGTGCAGGCTCAGCGGCCATGGCTCATGGGCCTAGCCGCTCCGCGGCATGTGGGATCTTCCTGGACTGGGGCACGAACCCGTGTCCCCTGCATCGGCAGGCGGACTGTCAACCACTGCGCCACCAGGGAAGCCCCATTTTTTTTTTAAGGTGTCTTTTTTGTGGTCCTCCACAGCCCCTCTCTTTAAATCATTCTCCACTCACCTGATACTTCCAAACCCTTTCCAAATTCTTAGTCTTAGTGAAAGGAATTGCCTCAGAACTAACAGGCCACTTTTAGGTTGAACTCCTACCCTGCTCATATCTCCTTTGTGGATTCTTCTAAGATGCTGCTCTTGGGAGGAAAGGAAGGAAAAGGGAAAGTGGCTGAATTTCTCTCCTGCCTGCCTGGGTGAAATGTAGTACTCTAACCATACTGTTCTAAGAAAAGCCTTCCCCAAACTGTTGGTCCCCATGATGAGATCTGGCCATAGTCATCCTCCTGAATCCCAGGATTGCAGGGCTCTCACATTTGGTGTAACAGTGCACCTCAGTGGCTCCCAGACTTGAAGAAAATTGGTTATATCCCAAGTTTGAACATTTCCTACCTTTTCCCTCACCCTACCTTCTTTTGTTGAATTATTTTTATCCCCTTCTAGATAATTATTTTCTTTTAATGAATATTTGAGTGCTTATTGTATGCCAGGACTGCTTTTGGCCCTTGGGAGAAATCAGTGAACAAACCAGACAAAAACAAACTAAAAAACAAAACAGAATTTCTCCCGTGGAAGGAACTAACAGTTCAGTGGAAGAAGAAAGATAGTATTATAAATATGTACATTCTCTTGTGAAATAAAAGGTGATGTTATGAAATTAGGAAAAATATAATAGAGTAGGGTCATAGGATTTAATGTTGGGTAGGTAGGAGTGTTGTGATTTTAGATAAGGTGGTCAGAGTAAGTCTCTTGGAATAGGTAGGTTTGGACATGGACTTGAAGGAGGTAGAAGTGTTAGCCATGGGGATGTCTGGAAGACAAGAATTTCAGGTGGAGACTTTGAAGAGAGCAGCAAGGAAGCCACTGTAGCTGGATTGGAGTGAATGAATGTTAGAGTAGAGAGAGGAGAGGTCAGAGAGGTAGCAAGAGTGGAAATGGTGGGACTTTCCTGGTGGCACAATGGTTAAGTAATCCACCTGCCGATGCAGGGGACATGGGTTCGAACCCTGGTTCAGGAAGATCCCACATGCCACGGAGCAACTAAGCCTGTGCGCCACAACTACTGAACCTGTGCTGTAGAGCCCGCGAGCCACGGCTACTGAGCCCGCATGCCACAACTACTGAAGCCCGTGCTCCTAGAGCCCATGCTCCGCAACAAGAGAAGCCACCGCAATGAAGAGCACGTGCACCGCAACGAAGAGTAGCCCCCGCTCACGGCAACTAGAGAAAGCCTGTGTGCAGCAATGAAGACCCAACACAGCCATAAATAAATAAAATTTTTGAAAGAGAGACGCCCTCAGGCGAAGGAAGGGGTTTATGTCAGGGCGACCTCAAAAATAAAGTAAAAAAAGAAGAGTGGAAGTGGTGGTGAGGGTCTGTAAATCCTTACTTTTTCTCTCAGTCCATTCTATAGAAATAGTCTTATTTTTTTGACCATGAACAACCTTGGCTTAATAGTTGTTCTCCTCCTAGACTCCCAGGCTAGATTAGACTCTATTTTTGCGTTCCTTTATCATCCTGAGCTTATTTGTGAAAAAATATTTGTTAAAAAATATTTATGAAAAAATTACTTTTGTTTTGCTCAGTTGCCCTAAGATAGAATCCAAATGTTTATGGCAGTTTTAAGGATCCTGTGAAACCCCCATTTCCCCCAAGGGTCTGTGTTTAATGGATGTTAAATTCTAAGGCAGCAACTGTGTGGGGTTAATGGAGTAGCAGGAAGAAGGAGTGGTGGAGAAGGGACTTGAGTGCTGTGGTGGAGAGTGACAGGGTTGGGACAAGAATCTGGAGGAGCAGTAATGGGTGAAAAGAGTCACGGGCAAGGGAAGATGGTGAGGGTAGGTACCAGAGGAGTCCTAGTGGTGTAATCTCAGGAAGTTACTTAAGAGGGACTGATGCCTGAAAAAATCTGTTGTGTGGCTATAACAAAACCCATTTAAAGGGCCGTTGTTGAAATGCACAGGAATAACCTGGGAGGTGGGTCATCACCCACTGTTCTCTCAGCTATTTTTGGAGTGAAACCTCTCATTGGCTCCTTGCACAGCCCTTGGCAACTTTGTTGATGGGGGAAATGAAGTGATTTTTGAGGACTCATCCCTTAGATCTAGCAGGTCTTGGCATGTCCAACCTCTCTACCCCGAATTCTCAAGTTTCTGGTAATTGTAGAAAATAAGGAGAAGTGATAAGAAAATTCCCATGGTCTGTTGTTACTCTTGTTCTAAATGAACGAATTCATTAACTTATTTGTTTTATGTATCATTCTTTCTCCACTCTTAATTAACTTTTCATCTCGGATGATTAGTTGGATGAAAAGTTAATCAGTATGGTCAACAGCTAAAAATTCTGCGAAGATCAGTTAGGTGAAAGTTCAGCAATGTTATTGGAACCCAGTTTATTTTTATTTTTTAAAAACAACAAATTTATTCCCACAGTTTTGAAGGCTGGAAAGTCCAAGATCAAGGTGCTGGCTGATTTGGTTCCCCACTGAGGGCTCTCTTTCACCTTCCTGTGTCTTCACATTTGGGGGGGTGTTGGGGGAAATAGAGAGGAAGCAAGCTCTGTGATGTCTCTTCTTGGCACTAATCCAGTCATGAGGGCCCTCATAACCTTATCTAAACCTAATTATCCCTCAAAGACCCCATCTTCAAATACCATCACATTGGGGGTTAGGGCTTCAACATGTGAATTTCTGATTCAGACAAGGTTCTCAGAGTAAATTGATAGAAAACATGGAATTAATGGAGCACACTCTGCTCTACAAATAAAGGTTCATATTGATGAGAGTTACTATTTATTAATTCATTTAACAAATTCTGTATTTGTTGAGCTCCCATACTATGCTAGGCAATGTTCTTTGTGCTGGTGATCCAGCAGTCAACAAAAGACAATTCCTGCCCTTTGGAGTTTACATTTTACTGGATAGACAATAGAAAATAATCAAGATAAATAATGTTTATAATATATTAGGTGGTGATAAATGCTTATAGGTGGAAGAGAAGGGAAGAGAAATTGGGAATGTGAATTAGAGGTTGGTTGGAGTATTTGAGAACCTCTCTGAGAAGAAGGCTTGGAACAGAGCCCTGAAGGTGGTGAGGGGCCAGCCATGTAGGTATCTGAATGATGAGCATTCATATTAGAGGGACAACAAATATAAAGACTCTAAGTAAGGTAAAGTGTTTAGTTTGTTCAAGAAATAGCAAGGAGGTTAGTGTGGTTAAAGTGAAGTGGATGGGGGAGAGGAGTATGAGATAATTGCAGGGGACAGTATGTAGGGTTGGAAGTGTGGTCTTATAGGCATTGGAAGGACTTGGCCTTGTACTGAGTGAACCAGAAAGGCATTGGAAGGTTTTGAGCTGAGCAGTGATGCAGTCTAATTTGTTTGAACAGCATTACTTTGCCTGCTATGTGAAGAGACAGGTGGAGTGAGGCACAAAGCACTGTTGGATTTAAGTTTAGTAGGGAAGTCAGGATTAGAGGGAGAAATTTAGGAGACATCAGTGTTGAGTTGGGGTGAGATTATCAAGAGAGTTCATTCCCAATTTGCTAGGCCTGTGCTAAGCGCTTGACATTGAATTATGCTATTTGTTGACCATATGTAGATACTCTTATTCTATTCTTTGAAGTTGACACTTCTTTTCTATATTAACATATATGAAATCAGTATGTGTGAATCAATTTATGTATGTGCATTTAATATAAATTTTCTTCCAATTCTAGTACAAAACAAGATGCCATTGAATATTTGATGCTTTTTCTTTTTTAAAAATTTATTTATTTATTTATTTTTTGGCTACGTTGGGTCTTTGTTGTTGCGCGGCTTTCTCTAGTTGCATCAAGGGGGGCTACTCTTTGTTGCGGTGTGCAGGCTTCTCAATGCGGTAACTTCTCTTGTTGCAGAGCATGGGCTCTAGGCACATGGGCTTCAGTAGTTGTGACACGTGGGCTCAGTAGTTGTGGCTCGCGGGCTCTAGAGCACAGGCTCAGTAGTTGTGGCGCACGGGCTTAGTTGCTCCGCGGCACGTGGGATCTTCCCGGACCAGGGCTTGAACCCTTGTCCCCTGCGTTGGCAGGCAGATTCTTAACCACTGCGCCACCAGGGAAGTCCCGATGCTTTTTAAAAAGAGCTGTTACTTTAAGTCTGAGAAATAAGGATTTTTGCCTTTAAGATACAGAAACACATTTAAAAGTTATAAATTTTCCAAAAAAGATGTAGCTGGGCTTCCCTGGTGGCACAGTGGTTGAGTGTCCGCCTGCCGATGCAGGGGACACGGGTTCGTGCCCCGGTCCGGGAAGATCCTACGTGCCACGGAGCTGCTGGGCCCGTGAGCCATGGCCGCTGAGCCTGCGCGTCCAGAGCCTGTGCTCCGCAACGGGAGAGGCCACAACAGTGAGAGGCCCGTATACCACAAAAAAAAAAAAAAAAAAAAAAAAGATGTAGCTGGTTAGAATTCCAGCTTAATCTTCTTTGACTCCGGACCCCATGTTTCTAAACACTGCACAATGGTGCTTTTGTAAAAATACTCATACTTTACATGTGATTTCACCTAGTGATCAGTTGTTGGAGTTTTGGGTTTTCTTTTTTTAATAGGAGAGAATCAGAATCAGCATAGGGCAAAGCTATGATTCTAGAGTCGTACAGACTTGTAATCATAGGTTTTTAAGCTGTCATTTATCCTCTTTAACTCTCAGTGTCCTTATCTGTAAAATAAGGATGTTTATAAATACCCTAGAGTTTTGGAGAGAAATAAATAACGTATTTTTCTGTACTTAACTGATGTGTAGTATGTTTATACTTAGGTGGCAGTTTATATAAAGGAAGCACTGGGACCTGTGGCCACACCCTTCAAGAATAAAAAAATTTAGAAAATGGAACCACCATGTATGTTATGTGAAGAACAAGAGTCAGAACCACAGAAAAGCACAGAAGAAACCAAACAAGTAGACGATGAAGATGCTGAACTGATCTTCGTTGGGGTGGAACATGTAAATGAAGATGCTGAGCTGATCTTTGTTGGGATGACCTCAAATTCAAAACCAGTCGTTTCAAACATATTGAACAGAGTTACCCCAGGTTCGTGTTCAAGGAGAAGACAGTCTGGTCACGTCAGAAAAGATAATGCTCACAAATTGCGGCCTGTAAGTCATGTGATGCCTACATCAGAAGCAATGACTGTCTTACCAGTTTCTGACTCTGAGTCAAGATCAACAGATAGTCCTATTATTATTGAGCCTTTGTCTAAACCTGATTATAAAAATAATTTACTACAAGTCGTGCCTATTAGCTCTTCAGAGTTATGTTCTCCTCCTTTGATTACCTTCACAAGTTCATTGCAGCATCCAGTAGGAGCAGCACTTTCTATAGGAGGTATGAATAAAAGTCCTCGTGTAACAAAACGACTTTCCACTTCTGAAACAAATAGCACAAATCCCCAAAGGCCTAAACTCAGTAATGGAATCTTAGGGGGACACTCTTTAGCTCTGGCCCCTTCAGGTATCTTTCATACAATGACAGCTCAGCAAAGCACACCCTCAGACAGTGTTCATACCTCATTAAGCCATGTTCAGAATGGAGAACCTTGTCCAACAGCTTTTCCAAAGGACAGTGTTCATTGCAAGCCTGTAAGTCCTTTTGGGGAAAACGGACTGGCAAAAACAGACTTTTCGAGTCTAACAAGTCAAAACAAGACTGTTGATCCCACGAAAGGAAATCTGATCGTGTTACTTCGTGACTTTTACTATGGACAGCATACAGGAGATGGGCAGCCAGAACAGAAGACTCACACAGCCTTTAAATGCCTCAGCTGCTTGAAAGTTCTAAAAAATGTCAAGTTTATGAATCACATGAAGCACCATTTGGAACTTGAAAAGCAGAGGAGTGACAGCTGGAAAAACCATACTACCTGCCAGCACTGCCACCGCCAATTTCCCACTCCCTTCCAGCTGCAGTGTCACATTGAAAGTGTCCATACTTTCCAGGAGCCCTCTGCAGTCTGTAAAATCTGTGAGTTGTCTTTTGAAACAGATCAGGTTCTCTTACAGCACATGAAGGACAATCATAAGCCTGGTGAAATGCCCTACGTGTGCCAGGTCTGCAATTACAGATCGTCAGCCTTTGCTGATGTAGAAACACATTTCAGAACATACCACGAAAACACTAAGAATTTGCTTTGCCCATTTTGTCTTAAAATTTTCAAAACTGCAACACCATACATGTGTCATTATAGAGGACACTGGGAAAAGAATGTTCACCAGTGTTCCAAATGCCGGCTACAGTTTTTAACTTTCAAGGAGAAAATGGAGCACAAGACCCAGTGTCATCAAATGTTTAAGAAGCCTAAGCAACTGGAAGGATTGCCTCCTGAAACGAAAGTTGTTATCCAAGTGTCACTGGGACCTCTTAAACCAGGATCAGTGGAATTAGCATCCATTACTGTGAACACATCTGATTCTGAACCTTCACCCCCCAGGTCTAAAAGTAGAATTTCAAAAAAACCCCATTAATTCTACTTTCAGTAAATCTGAAGCAAATACTTCAAAGTTAAAAACCCCACTAAAAACAAAAAATCCAAATCATAACATTATTCAATAACATCAAATATAGTGAGACCAATGGATCATTTATGAGGTTTTTCTAAAAACTCATGAAGTACAATATTGTTTGATCTGAATTTTGAGATATTATTAAAAAATATATTACCTGATTTTCATATAACTATCTGGCTTAACACATAAAAGGTGTGTGTGTGTGTGTGTGTGTGTGTGTGTGTGTGTGTGTGTGTGTGTGAATGGGGGGGAAGAGAGAAAGAGAAAAGTGAAAACCTCTATTATTGTATTTCGTGTTATTTGTAAGTTTGAAAGCTCTGCTATACATATAATCTGTAGAATTTTTTAACAACTTAATTTTATTTTCAACTTTTTCCATGCCTTGAATATTTCAATATTAACTATAGCCAGACTGAAATGGCTTTGTTATGGCATGGTCCCGTTTGCTGCTGAACTCTCAGAAGTGCCTCTGTCGTGCTGATCTAAAATAACCTGGCTCTGAAAGCCTTGGTGTGGAGAAGTTGACGGAGACCCTGTGGTGTGAATGGGGACCAGAAACAGGGAATTCAGTCAGTGGAGAGCAGTGGCTCCTTGTCCCAGTTGAGGAAGGGGCACACATTCACTCCAGGCTTGGAGCCAAGGCAGAAGGAACACTGTCTTGGACTGTCTTTACCTAGCCCAAGGACATCCAACGAAGCCAAACCATTAAAATAAAATGCCTATGTTTAGTGAGGGGCCCCTGCAGGCATCAAGCAGGTACTGTGTATCATTGGCTTCAGATGGGGAAGTAGAGATAATTAATAGAATGGGACCTGGTGCCAGGGGACCTCCTTTTGACTGATCAAAAGGGGAATTTGTTCTCTCACCTCTCCCATCTGGCTGGCCTTTAGTCGGAATGAACTAGCCATACCTCTCTCAGTCACAGCAGTAAAGCAAGTTAAGGTTCCCAAGGAAAAATATCCCTGACATCCATAGTTTGATCTGTACTGGACCCATAGTTTTAACTGAAAAGGGCCAAACACATGGAATCTGTCCAGTTTATGAATTGAGCTAAGTTTAGTTCTCTTACCCTTAAGCTGGAATGGGGTTGTCCAAGAAAAGTAGGAATAGTGGATAAAAATAGTTAAGAGTGACTAAACCCATTATAGGACTTTTCCTAACATTTCCAATTACATATGTCTTACCCTAATTGAACATGTGAAGTTTGCAATTTTGTATCTTGCCTTGGACATGAATGTATTACAGTTAACAGTTAATTCTTTGTATAATTTCCCATTTTTTCAAACTAATACTGAGTTTGGGTCTTACTTGACACACTCCAATGTGCCAGAAATGTCTCATTTATTTCAGTAATTATCAGGTCATAGGGTTATTATCCTTCATTTGATCTATCAGCTGTCTAATCTGTGATTATACTTGCCGGAACCTTTTTCCTTGCCATCTCCAAGGGCTCTTTCACAGAACTGGGGTACCCTCTAAGTATTGGTTCCTGAACATCAGCAGCCTTGGTTACCTCTGTGGGCTCCTGGAGTTGAGTCTCTCTAGGCATGTTTTAGTGCCATCCCTTCTCGCTCCACCTCCAGCCCAGGTACCTAGCAGCCTCTGTGCACCACTCAAGGAATCTGGGATCCTGGCTGTAGACCTGTTCCAGGAGAAATCTCTCCCTTTTTCTGTTGCTTTCTCCTCTTTAAAGGTACTTTCTCTCTCCCCACTCCTTTTGCCCCCTCCTCAATCTAGTTAAATTTTCTAAGCCTTCACAAAATGCTGGAAAGGTATAATCATCAAGGGGTTAGCATCCCTCTTAGAATTGAGGAGGAAGGACTACAGATAACAAAGTTGTTGTGAGTATATCATCCATATTTTAATTTCCTGAGTGTAGATTCTGTTGTATTTATTTGCTCAATGCTTGATTGATTGATTTGCACTTTGAATATTTTACTAGGCCTTTCCAGTTAGTTTGCTTGGGCCAAAGCACTTTGGTAAAATTTCAGCTTGAACCCCTTTCTTTAGGTGTAGAAAGAGTGTGTGTGTGTGTGTGTGTGTGTGTGTGTGTGTGTGTTCTGGTCTCAGGTGGAAACTTCTATATATAAATAGATGTGCAGACTTTTGCATACTTATCTCCCTTATTCTGTTTCTGTGGTAAAAATATGAAATGTTTTAGTTCTTTGTGTTTGTGGTTGCTCAGTGTTATCAACCCTGTTACTGTTGTTTGCTCTAAAGTATGCTCCTAAGGAGTACAAGTTGTTATTTATTGCCAACTAAGGTTCTGGTGATATGGCCCCTGACTACCTCCTCTCTTCCATTCTCTGTCGTGCTACTCTGCCATTTTCCCCACTGGTGCACTATTTTTGACACACTGGCCTTGCTTTTCCTCAAGCAAATTCCATTTCTTCTCGATCCAAAGACTTGTAACTGCCGTTCTCCTTCTTGGAATGCTCTTCCCCTAGGCCTGCATGGCTTGCTACCTCGCTTAATTGTTTGACACTTCCTTTGGTATATTGAGCTTCACCAGTGTTGTTACAATCACACAGTGAAGTCTCCAACCCACCCCCCTTTTTTTCCTCCTCTTAAACGCACTTTAAGTCTCCACACTCTTCTTCCCTATCAGTCTAAATTTCCTAGGTTTTCACAAAAAGCTGGGAAGAGATAATTATCAAGGGCTTTGCTTCTCTCTTAGAATTGAGTTTGCTTGAGTCAGTTTCTGTGCCTGCAAATAGAAGACAATAGTGAGTTGAGTTCTTTCAAGAGCTTTCTCTGTTTTTCTATTGATACCTCTATATTTTTTTAAGGAATGTCACTTTGTTTTGTTTACAAATATATTGAATATCTGTCAAGATTACTATTTTGTTATTGTCCTTTGTGAATTTCCTTGTCTATTTTGCTTGTTCTTTCAGATAAAATTTATTATTTTATTAATGTTGCCAAAAATTGTAAGTAAAATTAGCAATTATAGAAATAAAATGTTTTTTTGAAAAAGTGTTTTCACTATGTTGTCTTTTCACCAGTAATATGGCATATTTTTAGTTTTATTTGTAATCTTATTGCATTGGCCAGGACTTCTAAACAATGATGTGTAAATGGGCTTTCTTCTTCTTGGTTTAATTAGAAATGCTTTACCATCAGAGGTAATGAGTATATGGCTTAATGAATTTCTATTTCTATCTTTAAAATTTAAAGAGAATTGTTTTATTGGATAGTTTACAACATCCGTTGAGACAGTCATTTTCCTTCCTTCCTTCCCTCCCCTCCCCTCCCCTTCCCTTCCCTTCCCTTCTTTTCCTTCCCTTCCCTTCCTTTCTTTCCTTCCCTTTCTTTCTTTCACTAACCCAAGGTTTTGCTTGGCTGGATTCACGACTTTTCTATTAGAAACTTCCTTTCGAGAAACAAAAATAATTCCACTTGGGGTTGAATATTATCCTCTCAGAATCTCATTCCATTTCTCATTTCTAGTATTGGAATTAATTTCCTCTTCCCCTTACTAGATTTGCCACAGTTTTATCAATGTTTCTGATTTACTTTTTCCAAGAAGCAACCCTTGCTTTATTATCCCAACAAGTTTTATCTGTAATCTATTTTTGTCTCAATTCATTATATACCTTCTACTTTCTTTATGATTGTTCTTTTTTATAACCTTGCATTTTAAAAGCTTTCTTTTTTCTTTTTAAAAATTTTTATGAAAATTGATTTACAATGTTGTGTTAGTTCCAGGTGTACATCAAAGTGATTCAGTTATGCGTATATATCCTTTTTTAGTTTTCCATTATAGGTTATTACAAGATATTGAGTATTTTTTTATTTAATAAAGGATTAGGACTTTACCTACCTTTATTTAAATAACAGTTTTGTCTGAATCCCAAATATTTTGATGCATATATTTTTTTTAATTAAAATTTTCATTCTCTGTATGTTTTTTTGTAAGTTAATTCCAAAGATTTCAGAATTTGCAGGCTGAATGTTTTAGTCTTAATTTATAGTTTACTGAGAATTAACTTTTCCTTGGAGCTCTGAGAGTTTGTGTGTATGTACACTGACATGTCTATATACACATCCTTTTCAGATTACTACATGGGTTATTTTTTAAAAAGATATTTTCTGTTTGGTAAAAACGTGAAATGTTTTAATTCTAGAAATCTATTCCCCCTAAATGAATATAGTATAAAAGGTAAAGGCATGAAAATATTCATTTGAGAGTAATTCCTAGTAACAAAACTTGGAAATGTTAAAAATTATTCATAACCCCTATTAAAGGTGGTAAGAAAACCTTTATTCAAGGGAAGACTACTACAATGGGGTTTTGTAATAGGGGAGAGAGATTGAGCTTAACTCTGACTCCAGCAAGGACAAAGTTGGGATTTATAGCCAAGGATCAGAGTGGGTGTCAGTGCATGGAAACTTGCTGAGAGGAAGCATCAGGGGTAAGGGTGGATTCTAGCTAAACCCACTGATGGGATCATTGCTGAGGCCAGGCCAGGGTGATGAGATATTTAGGTGAGGGGAGAGGAATTTGATCTGATATCAAGGGTGGTCAGATCAAGGGTGGGGGATTTTTCCTGGACTAACTCAGCAGGATTCTTGCTAAAATTGGACTAAATGGGCAGAGCCCCTGGATAAAGACATAGCCCAAAGTTGGCAGTGTATTAATTAACTATTGGTGCATAAGAGATTACTACAAAACTAACAGCTTAAAAAATATTATCTCACACTGGTTCTGAGAGTTGTGAATCCAGGAGCAATTCAGCCGGGTGGTTCTGGCTCAGGGTTTCATGAGGTTGCAGTCATCTGAAGGCTTGACAGGGGCTGGTGGATTTCCCTCCAAGATGGCTTACTTACATAGATGTTGAAACTCCAGTTTCCTTGCTGGCTGTTGGGAGAAAGCCTCCATAATTTCATGTGGGCCTCTCTACTGGGCTACTGTAGAGTAAGCTGACTTCTAGAGAGAGTGAGCAAGGAGGCTGCAATGCCTTTTATGACCTAGTCTCAGACATTTCACTGTCATTTCTACAATATTCTATTCATTAGAAGTGAGCCACTAAATCCAGCCCACCCTTGAAGGAAAGAATTTGTGGACATAATTTAAAACCACCAGGGTACACACTTGGCCACAAATTGTTTACATACCTCCTATGTGCAAAATCCATTTTCCCCCCAAAGACTCCAACTTGAAGTCCAAAATCTTATCTAAATCAGGTCCAGATATGGATCAGGGTCCAGTTGTGCAGCATCTCAAGTATAGTTCCTTTAGATCTGAAGACCTGTGAACAAAAGAGATGAGTTAATCTGTCCACTTCCACAGCCAACATACAGTGGTGGGTTGGCATAGATAACCTTCATAGATGCTCCTGTTCCAAAAGGGGAGAGGAGATGGGAGTCAATAGTCAGTAGCAATTCTGAAATCCCACCAGGTACATGTTGGCAGTTCATTGACTAGGATTCAAGACCTGGAAACTTTCTGGGCTTCAATCTCTGGATTCTTGATTCTGCCCTCTGACATGCTTCCATTTTATGAAAGGTAGGTAATACATGGTTACAGTGAAATAGTCTTTGCCTAGCCTGGTTCCTGCTTGTAGAAGGCAGAAGTCCAAAGCTCTCTATTTTGTACTATTTCTGGTCCTTTCAGTACAAGCTAGAGGCATTTCTTAAATATATTCTCTTAAAAACTTGGTGTTTCTCCTGTTAATCTTATTGGTGTTCATGCCAAAGAACTCCACTCCAAAGCCACAACCACACATCTCTTCAAGATAAGGCCTACTCTATCTTAGTTTTCTGCTGAGATAGCTGAGGGATAACACCCTTAAGCTTTGTAGAAGTCGTATTGTGTGATTGAGATGACTGCTGAGTCACACCCCTAACTCTTTGGAGGGCCTTGGCCTGACTAAATGATGCTGTGAAGCATCACCTTCAATCTTTCTGAGGCTTAACAAAGAATTTTAGAATCCACCTTCTCCCTTGAACCTCTGTTCCAGCCATCTGCTTCTCCTTCCATTCCTCCAAGAAGGCCAGGCTCCCTTTCCTCTGGTTAAAAGCTATTTTTGGGCTTCCCTGGTGGTGCAGTGGTTAAGAAACCTCCTGCCAATGCAGGGGACACGGGTTCAATCCCTGGTCCTGGAAGATCTCACATGCTGCTGAGCAACTAAGCCCATGCGCCACAACTACTGAGCCTGCGCTCTAGAGCCCATGCGCCACAACTACTGAAGCCCATGTGCCGCAACTACTGAAGCCTGTGCATCTAGAGCCCATGCTCTGCAACAAGAGAAGCCACCGCAATGAGAAGCCTGTGCACCACAACGAAGAGTAGCCCCCACTCTCCACAACTAGAGAAAGCCCGCGTGCAGCAACGAAGACCTAAAACAACCCAAATGTGAGCAGTGGGAAGTGAAGCCAGTGGGAGCCTGGATACCCAGGTTCCAAGTCTGCCTCTAGCTCAGGGCAGGTCAGTCCCTTCTCTGAGCATCAGTTTCTCCATCTGCCAAGTAGGAGCCAAAATAAATAAAATAAATTTAAAAAAAATTTACAGTCACACTCATCTTTAGGCCACCTTTTTTTTTAAATTTAAAAAATTTGAAGTATAGTTGATGTACAATATTATATTTAGACCACCTTTCTTCAGGGCCCTGGATATGATCTTTGCTTGGTAGCCATTAATTTTAGCATCTTTTGCCATCTTAAAAGACTGGAACATTTCAAAATCAGCAAGTTCTGTCTCCTTTTCTGTTTAATAGTCTTTCCCTTAGCTTTTTTATTTCCCTTCATATTATACTATAGTTAGCAAGAACCAGGCAGCACTTTCAGCCGTTTGGCTGGAAATCTCCTTAGCTAGATGACTCACTTAATTAGGTACAATTTCTCCTTTCAGCTCAGTAGGTACATTTTCTACTTGGCATAGAACTGTATGTGTAGTGTTACTAAACTTTCTGCTGCTATATACCCCCTTTCTCAGTTTTCTAATAACATGTCCCTCACTTCCTTTTAACCCATGCCTTCTCAAAGTCCAGGGTTTTTTGTTCGGTTTTTGTTTTTTTACTAAGGCTTGCGCTAACACTCTCCTCAAAGTCCTTCCAGCTTTTGTCCGCTGCCCAGTTTGAAAGCCACTCTCATATTTTAGGTATTTGTTACAGCAGTGCTCCCCTTCCAAGTGTAAGTAACCTATTGCTGTATAAAATTTTACCCCAAACTTATCAGTTTAAAACAACAAACATTTATTATCTTATGGTTTCCAAGAGTCAGGAATTTGGAATTAGCTTAGTTGAGTGGTTCTGGCTCAGCTTCTTTCATAAGGTCACAGTTAAGATGTTAAAATGGAGCTCCAGTCATCTGAAGGCTTGACTGGGGCTGAGGATCAGTGCTGTGGTCTAAGTGTTTTGTCCCCCCAGATTCATGTTGAAATCCTATCTCCCAGAAGTGATAGTATTGAGTAGGTGGGGGCTTTGAAAGGTGATTAGGTTGTGAGGGGGCAGCCCTCATGAGAGGGATTAATGCTCTTATAAAAGAGTTCCTACAGAGTTCCCTAGCTCCTTCCACCATGTAAGGATACAACAAGAAGTCTGTGACCTGGGAGAAGGCCCTCACCTGACCATGCTGGCACCCTGATCTTGGACTTCCAACCTCCAGAGCAATAAAATTCTGTTGTTTACAAGCTACCAAGTCTGTGGTGTTTTGTTATAATAGCTTGAACAGAATAAGACAATCAACTTCTAAATTTACATGGCTGTTGGCAGGACGCCTCAGTTCCTTGTCGCATGCTCCTCGTGACATGTCAGCTGGCTGTGGCAGAGTGACTAATCCAAGAGAGAGCATGGGAGAAGCTGTAATCTCACCTTAGAAGTGAAATACCACCACTTCTGTTGTTTACTGTCGGTGACACAGACCAAACTTGATATAATATGGAAGTTGACCATATATGGGCAGGAATGCCAGAGGGTGGGGAATCCTTGCAGGCCATCTTGAGGCTACCACAGGGAGAATGGAACATAGAAATATATATGACACGGAATCTACAAGGAATGCAGATAAAAATGAGTTAATGGTCATGCTGTTACTTTCCCACTCTCCAGTTTGCCATTGTGGCTGACACTGGTCAATCTGAGATGAGACTTTTTTTTAGAAGTAAGTACATTATTTTTAAAACTTGGAATACATAATATATTCACATTGTTCAAACATCAAAAACTATAACTACAACTCTCAGGTTCTTTTTTAGCCTTCTATATAATTTCTAGTGTTTTTCTCTCTCTTTTTAATATAACTGATTTATATTACAAGTTTTCTGCACCTTCATTCTGTCCCATCTCCATACCCTTCAGTGTTCCTGCTGGGGTGGCTGACTAAGTCAGTGATAACCAATTTTATCAAATGTTTGCTCGGCCACACCGTTAGTGTTCTCTGGAGTATGCTTTCTCATTTTTTGCAACATACATAGACTGAGAATTATCCAAATCTTTAAGTTCTGTTTCCTTTTTGCTTAACAATTCTTTGTTCAATTATTTCTCTTTTCATGGCTTCCCTGGTGGTCCAGTGGTTAAGACACTGCAGGGTGTGCGGGTTTCATCCCTGGTCACGGAACTAAGATCCCGCATGCCGCATGGTGTGGCCAAAAGAAAAGAAATTATTTCTCTTTTCTCTCATTTTACCTTAAGTAGTCAGGAGGAGCCAAGCCACTTCTTCAATACTCTGCTTGGAAATCTCCTCAGCTAAATATCCAATTTCATCACTTGCAAGTTTTATCTTCCACAAAATACTGGAACACAAACACAATTCAACCAAGTTTTTTGGCACTTGATAACAAGGATTATCTTTCCTCCATTGTCCACTAACATGTTCCTCATTTTCCCCTGAGACCTCATCAGAATGACCTTTACTGTCATATTTCTACCAACATTCTGTATATGGCTATTTATGTATTTTCTAAGAAGATGGAAGCCTCCTCTATAGCTGCTCTATTTTTTTTTTGAGCCCTCACTAAAGGGGCTTCATGTCCCTTCATGTCAATATTTGTTTCATCTAGGATGCATTTAAAAACTCTTCCAGCCTCTACTCATAACCTAGTTCCAAAGCTACTTACACATTTTTAGGTCTTTGTTAGAGCAGCACCCACTTCTTGGTACCAATTTCTGTCTTAACTTGGGCTGCTTATAACAGATTACCATAGAATGAGTGATTTAAACAACAGACATTTATTTCTCACAGTTCTGGTGGTTAGGAATTCCAAGATCAAGGTGCCAGCAGATTTGGTTCTTGGTGAGGGCACTCTTCCTTGCTTATAGATGGCTGCCTGCCTCACATGGCTGGATCCTCTCACAGGATCCAGCAGAGGGAGCGAGAGAGAGCACTTGCTCTAGTGACTTTCTCTTCTTATAAGAACACTAATCCCATCATAGGGATTCTACCCTCATCTAAGCCTAATTATTTACTGAAGGCCCCTTCTCCAAACACCACCACATTAGGGGTTAGGGTTCAACATAGGAATTTTTGGAGAGATACATTCTATAGCCATCACATAGTCCCTCTGCTGGACTCTTTTTTGATTTGTCCAGAAAAAGGGTAGTTGATTTATCAGTTGAGTTTCAAAGATCCTAGCTAATTCTCTGTAATAGTAATTAGCATATGAGTTTATAATTTATTTCTAATATCTTTGAGGGTAATCTTCTTGACAGAAGGAAACCTGTCTTATTTGTCTTTGTATTTACACCCTCCCAGACCAACCTAATACATTGTTTAGCCCTTATAAGGATTAGCCCTTAATAAATGGTTGAGTAAATGAATTGATGCATGGGCAGATGGATAGATGGATGAAAGTTTGAGCCCAAGACATATATTTGTAAAATGAGGGTATTAGATTAAACAATTATTAATTTTCCCCTAATACTTTGTGGTTAAAATATTTAAAGATAGGGGCTTCATGTGATAATGAGATCTAGAACTCAAAAGCAAAAGGAAATGAGATAAGAAAGCAAATAAATAGGAGGCATCTTTAAAATTTGGCAAAATAAGAATAGAGAAAACATATGCAACGTTTGTGAATTATTCATTTCTTTCTTTTGCTCTTAAAGTTTTCCTTTTTATAAGAGTTCAACTCTCACCTATAATTTTCTTCAATCTTCTTTGCCTGATAGAACTTTGGAGAATAATATACATTTTTAATCTTTAAAATTTAAATTGTATTCAATATTTTAGTTACACTATACATATGGTATTTCCATACCTGTCTATTGGAAGAGTTTATACTGATACCTCCTGTTTAATTCCAGCACTCCTAGATTCAGTCTAGGCTACTTTTCCATATTATATCTCCCTTCTGTTTTAGTGAGAACACTAGCTCCTATTAACTACAATATATTTTCTTATTTGCTCAGTTCTAGAAAGCACATTACATAGATTCAGAATTGTTAACTCATACTACTTATAATAAAAAACCTACTAACTAGTACGGCCATCAGTAGTACTCAACCTCATCCATAGGCTGGGCCCCCGAGAGGGTGAGGGCAGCTTTGCCCCCGCGGAGGGAGACTGAGAACCGGGTGGGAATCTATGTTTGTTGTTTGTGTCCTAAATCAGCGTTCTGGGAACTTGGCCAGGTTTCTGCTGGAACCAGAATGGATAGTGACCACCGGGGACCATTCCAGTGCTGGAGGCACAGGTGAGAGTGACTGTCCAGAGTGAGGGCTCCTGAGTCACCAGAGGCTGAGAGCTAGCCCCTGAAACCAAAAACAGACCCATTTTAGGAATGAGGAACAAAAGCAGAGGAATCACTCCAAAGACCAGTCTCTGAAATCTCCACGAACCTGGGTAGCGAGTGAGCAGTGGGAGGAGAGGGGTCCAGGCCATGGTGCAGATGCTCCAAGGATCTGCTGGCTCCACAGCTGATGCTGAGCTCTCTGTTGGCTCTTTAGTTCCTGTGTGTGGTGCATTGTGCAAATCTGCTCCCTTTACTCTCCTCCCAACCGTGTCCTCAGCTCCCAAAGCAGGTCCCTTGCCAGGAGACAAGTTTGTCTGGTGAAGCAAGTGGGTCCAGAGCCCCTTAAATTTGAAGTGTTGAGTTTGTTTCGGGCTGTGCTCACCTCTGAGGGAATGCATAGTGCCTCGTGGGGGCTTCTTCAAGAGAATGTGAATGGTAATGGGAGATTAGTGAGAATGAGTGATCATCCATTCATTCAACTAACAAATATTGTTTTAATTCCTTTGATTTTTTCCTACAACTTGTAGCTTGCCTTTCACATTCTTACTGGTATCTTTTGATGAGTAGAAGCTTTTACATTTTATGAAGTCCAATTTATCAATTTTTTCCTTGTATTCTTGGTATCTTTGTGCCTTTTCTATGCAAATATTATCAAAATATTCTATTATTAATTTTTATTCTCTTATTGCTATTTTTTTCTAGAAGCTTTATTGTTTTGGTTTCACTGATTCTATAACCATCTTTTTTTAAATTTTAATTAATTAATTAATTTATGGCTGTGTTGGGTCTTCGTTTCTGTGCGAGGGCTTTCTCTAGTTGTGGCAAGCGGGGGCCAGTCTTCATCGCGGTGCGCGGGCCTCTCATTATCACTGCCTCTCTTGTTGCGGAGCACAGGCTCCAGACGTGCAGGCTCAGTAATTGTGGCTCACGGGCCCAGTTGCTCCGCGGCAAGTGGGATCTTCCCGGACTGGGGCACGAACCTGTGTCCCCTGCATTGGCAGGCAGATTCTCAACCACTGCGCCACCAGGGAAGCCCAAATAGAGCTTTTTTTTTTTTTTTTGCAGTACGCGGGCCTCTCACCGCCGCCGTCCCTCCCATTGTGGAGCACAGGCTCCGGATGCGCAGCCCCAGCGGCCATGGCCCACGGGCCCAGCCGCTCCGAGGCACATGAGATCCTCCCGGACTGGGGCACGAACCCGTGTCCCCTGCATTAGCAGGCGGACTCTCAACCACTGCACCACCAGGGAAGCCCTATAACCATCTTGAATTAATTTTGTGTGTGGTGTGAGGTAGGGAGTCAGAGCTCCCCCCCAATATAAATATTAAGTTGTCCTAGTACCATTTATCAAAAGCACTTTTTCCTCTTTTGATTTTCATTGGTACCTTTGCTGAAAATCAAATGACTATAAATGTGTTTGGTTTTTTTTCCAGCTTTAGTGAGGTATAATTGACAAAGTTGTATATATTTAAAACATACAAAAACAAAAAAAACAAAAAAATAAAGAAAATAAATTGTACAGCATTCATGATGACTTGCTGTATGTATACACTGTGAAATGATTATCGGAATTAAGTTCATTAACATATCCATCATCTCACATAGTGTCCTTTGTGTGTGTGTGTGTGTGTGTGTGTGTGATGAAAATACTTATCTACTCTCTTAGAAAATTTAAAATATACAGTATAAAATGTTGGTTTATTTTTGAACTGTTTATTATATTCCACTGATTTATTTTTCTATCCTTACACCAGTACCACATGGTCTTAATTACTGTGGCTTTGTAGAAAGTTTCAAGATTACTAGGGCTATTCTAGGTGCATTACATTTCTAAGTAACTTTAAATCATTTAGTAATTTCTGCCAACCCACTGGAATTTTGATTGGGATTGGTTTGAATGTCTATACCAATTTGGAGGTATTTAATATCTTAAAAGCATTGAGACAGTTTTTATTTCTTCCTTTCCAATTTTTTATACTCCCTCCCCCTATTTTTTGGAACCAAAATTAAATCTCTGATTTAATTCAGGATTTAACTTGAGGAATATTAGGTGAAATTAGTCCCTTACATAAAAATATTTCATAGATTTTCCTTGGTAACATGTTAATGGTTTTTCAAGATGGAAGTTTCTAGTAACATAAATTTTACTTTTTATGTAGCAATAAGTCATTAAACTGTGACAACAGAAGCTGGCACTTTCTGGGAGAGCATATATAAATACATTTCTGTGTGAATAGTAGGTATATGTTAGGGCATAAGTCTTAGACATGTACAAGCTCTGAAAATGAAAACTATTCTTTGTTTCAGTAAAATCTTCATGAATTTTTTATGTTCAGGGAAACAGAAAGGATCCTGAAAGTATGCTTATCATGTTGTTCCTTGACATAGAGCTTATTCCAGTTGGAATGAACATGAGTTGAACACATTTCAGTGGTACCTCCAAGTACCATGAAAGCATAATTCCTATATTATTGAAAACTAATTACCATATAAATAGTGGCACATGCCAAATTTAAGTATCCCATTAAACCAGGTTCCCAAGAAACCAGGTTGGCAAAGCTGATTCAATAAGGATGTAAAGAAGTAGGATTTATGTAGTCAGCTATCTTATGTTGAAATAAGATAGGTAAAGTAGATTGCTAAATTAAGTACAAAGCTGGTTAAAAATTCTAAAATTATAATCCTTGGGCCTATCTTTTCTACTTACTTCTAATCTGTTTTCTACATGTTAACCTAAATTCACCCATTATAAAGTATCTGGACCGGAATCAATTCTTAGACAAAGTCACAAATTCTGATGAGGTCAGATGGGACTATTTAAAAAAATCTCTAGTGTGATGTTCCAGGATCATCCAATTATATTTTGTTGTATTTCCAAATTTTGGATTATATTTTCCTGAAAAATACTTATTTAAAAATTGTTTTAAAACAATCAGACTCACAGGAAGTTGCAAAAATAGTACATACAGTCCTGTGTACCCTTCATCCAGCTTTCCACAATGGTGACCTCTTATATCTATAGAACAATATCAAAATTGATACAGTATTGTTAACTAGACTACAGACCTTATCCAGTTTTCACTCTATTTCACATGCATTCATTTGTGTGTGTGTGTATGCATGTGTATAGTTCTATGCAATTTTATCCCATGTCTACATTTGTGTAACCATCCCCACTGTCAAGATACTGTTCCAGCATAACAAGGGAATCACCTCATGCTACCCCTTTATATTTGCCCACCTCTCCCATCCTTGTCCCCTGGCAACCCTAATGTGCTCTCCATCTCTGTTTTGACAAAAAGTTTTGTCAAAAAATTTTTATCATCGTGAAAGAAATTGCTGACACTGTTATTGCTGACAGTGACAGAAATACAGAAAGATTAAAGGAATGAAATAAACACTTGGAACTACTCATGGGCCCTGACTACTGTCATGTCTGATAAGGCCTTTTTAAGACTTGGCTGGTGTAAGATGTTTTGAGTGTGGCACAAAACGAATATTCTTCCCTAGGCCCAGAATTCACACACCTAGTCCTGGACTCTTTCTTCACCCTCGTGGGCAGAACTGCCCACTGAAATGGAACAATTGATGGGTATACCCTGAGGGCGGAACCAGCAGGTCAAGCGGATGTTCATGTCTGAGGCCACTCACTCCATGAAAACTCCTCAGCTGTGTTGGAGGCATCCTTCCAGGTGCCAGGGAGGATGCATCAGACCAGAATGGCAGCAGAGCCTTCCATGACGGGGTTCACTGTCTAGCAGCACAACCGCCCGCCTCTGCATATCTCTGAGACGAGAGGTTATGATTGTGTGGATTTTCCTGGGGTACCTCAGGGTGATTCCAGGTATGGAGATGCCGATTTGATAGAGCCTTTGGAAACTAAAGGATTTAAATATTCATTCATCTATACATTCAACTTTATAAAATTATTTTTACTTATCAAACACAAGATGAATTGAAAACATTCTACCCTCTTAGAATTTACAGTCTATTTGAAAAAAGAGACTTGAAAAAATATATATAGGTCAGAAAATATGTTAATGTAACACATGAATGAGCGGGGGTATGTGTGTAAATCTGCCTGGAGAGGTCAAGGAAAGCTTTCCAGGGGACAGAATATCTGAAATTTGACCTTTGAGAAAGACCAGAATGGAGATAGACATAGTGGGGATGCTGGGAGGGAAGTTGGTCAGATGGTGCTTTCTGGACGAGAGATCATCCTACATAAAAGATTAGAGACAAGAAAGAAAAGTGTTGTCTGATACCTAAAAGTAACTTGACTTGACTGGGCCACAGGGTGGGGCTGAGAATTTGGGTCACCGAGACTGAAAGGGCTGAGAATGTGTCAGTTAGGAGTTTGGACTTGATGTTTTAGATGGTATGTGTGACTTCTGAAGGGGAAAGGGTCAGGAGCATACTTGTAGTTTAGGAAAACACTCTAGATGACATAGGATTGGAGGGGCCTGGAAAGAAGGAAAGGCAAAGGAAAGTGGAGCCGATAGTTCAGGGAGAAACGGGGGAGAGGCCTCTCATGGGACTTAATGAAAAGATAATTTCAAGAAGGAAGATGTCAGTACTTTGAACTAATGGGGAGGGGAAAGTTATTTGAAAAGTACTGTGCACCTATGAAGTTGTCAATTGGAAGATCCTTCCTGACATTAAGCAGAGCACCTCAGGAGGTGATGGAAAGGGAAGTCCTCCTGCAGAGCTGGAGGGGCTAATGGGAGAGCCCGGGTTAGGGCAGCAAACCACCCCCCCAGCTCATCCGTGGAAGATCCTCCGAGGAGAGAGGCAAGCAACTGATCTGTGCAAATTATGTTTAAAATAAAGGGAATGGGGGGGCTTTCCTGGTGGCGCAGTGGTTGAGAGTCCGCCTGCCGATGCAGGGTACACGGTTTCGTGCCCCGGTCCGGGAAGATCCCACATGCCGCGGAGCAGCTGGGCCCGTGAGCCATGGCTGCTGAGCCTGCGCGCCCGGGAGCCTGTGCTCCGCAGCGGGAGAGGCCACAACAGTGAGAGGCCCGCATACCTCAAAAAAAAGGGAAGCGGGGCCAGGTGGGGAAGCAGCACAGAAGAGACCTTGTTTATGTGTGGAAAGCAGCATCCTGGGGCGGAGGGCTAGAGTCTTCTTTGTGAGGCCAGAGTTGGCAAAAGAGCTTTTGAGTTTGGCTCTTTCCTCTCTCCCTTGCTGCCCTGGCTGTATTGCTGCCTGTGCTATCACCACTGAGAGACTGAAAAACAAAACAAAACAAACCTAGCTCACGCCAAACTGAATTTTGCAGTCTAACAATAGGGCAGCAGGGATCAACAGCACAGCAGGCCACTGCGGGAGTGTTTCTTCACTCCTCAACCCCCTCTAGGCCCTAAATTTACAGGACAAAAAAGATAAAATCAATCTTAGGAGGAGATAAAGTGGTGGGGCTGTAGTCACCTAGCAGGGGGAAAGCAACAGAAGAGCAGGGACTCAACCACATTTATAAAGCCTGGGCAGATCACCCCTCTCCATTTAAATTCAGTGGGAGTAACACAGGTTAAGCCTCAGAGTTTAATGCCCTCTCCTTGGTGCTTTCTAGCCTGAATAGCTGATACACCAGTGGGATGGTAACAAAGTGAACAGGTACCCATAGAGAAGCACACTGTAAGAAGGCATCAACTCAACGTTATAGCAACAGGAATTAGAATCAACGAGACAGAACATGAATATTTAAATAAGTGTAATGTTATCAAAGATATAAAGAAGAATAATGGTTTTGGGTTGGCCAAAAAGTGCCTTTGTTTTTTAAGTAAAAATAAAAGACACATTTTTCATTTTCACCAAGAACTTTATTGAACAACGTATTCACTGTTTTGTTCCACTACCTTCTGCCATTTTGCAGGCAACTTCATAATTCCATCTTCCCAAAACGTTTTATCTTTTTGAGCAAAGAACTGTTCCAGGTGCCTTTTACAGTCTTCCAGGGAATTGAAATTTTTTCCATTAAGAGAATTTAGTAAAGACCGAAATAAATGGAAATCCGAAGGTGCAATGTCTGGTGAATACAGCGGATGAATCAGAACTTGCCAGCCAAGCTGTAACGCTTTTTGCCTGGTCATCAAAGAAACATGCGGTCTGGCGTTATCCTGGTGGAAGATTATGCATTTCCTGTTGACTAATTCTGGACTCTTTTCGTCAAGTGCCACTTTCAGTTGGTCTAATTGGGAGCAGTACGTGTTGGAATTAATCATTTGGTTTCCCAGAAGGAGCTCATAATAGAGGACTCCCTTCCAATCCCACCATATACACATCACATTCTTTGGATGAAGACCAGCCTTTGGTGTGGTTGATGGTGGTTCATTTCGCTTGCCCCACGATCTCTTCTGTTCCATATTATTGTACAGTATCCACTTTTCATTGCCCGTCACAATTTGTTTTAAAAACGGAACGTTTTCATTACATTTCAGTAGAGAATCGCATGTGGAAATATGGTCAAGAAGGTTTTTTTCGCTTAACTTATGTGGAACCCAAACATCAAAGTGATTCATGTAACCAAGCTGGTGCAAATGATTTTCAACGCTTGATTTGGATATTTTGAGTATGTCAGCTATCTCCCACGTGGTATAACGTTGATTGTTCTCAATTAATGTCTCAGTTTGATCACTATCAACTTCAACTGGTCTACCTGAACGTGGAGCATCGTCCAGCGAGAAATCTCCAGCACGAAACTTCGCAAACCACTTTTGACACATTTGATCAGTCACAGCGCCTCCTCCATACACTGCACAAATCTTTTTGTGCATTTCAGTTGAGTTTTTACCTTTCTTGAAATAATAAAGCATAATATGCCAAAAATGTTGCTTTTTCCCTTCCATCTTCAGTATTAAAATGGCTACACAAAAATTCACCGATTTTGATGTCTTTTTTTAAATGCACGCTGGTATGACAGCTGTCACATACAATCTAACAAAATTGTTTCAAGTGAAGTTAAAGACAACGAAGTGCTACTAAAGCCATCGTACGAAAAAAACCGAACGAACCTTTTGGCCAACCCAGTAGTAAACTATTAAGAGAATTTTTTGCACCAAACGAGTTACCGTCGTCCTCAGTGCCCTGCATAGCTTGCTCCCTCACCTCCTCAAATATTTGCACAAATAACATCTTCATGTGGCCAACAGACTAGATAATTTAAAATTGTATCCCCATGCCAATCCTTATTCCTACTCTCTGCTTTATTTTTATCCACAGCACTTATCACCGAACACACCACACAATTTATCTTTCTAGTCTGTTTCTCCCACTTACAGTGAGTTCTCTGTGAGGTCATTTGTCTGTATCCTCAGCACCTAGAATGAGGCCTAACTCTTAGTGGGTACTGAATCAATCAATACTTGTTGAACTAGATCAATAAATGAAGAAGTACAAGAGATACGGGAATTACGGATAAGGAATTAACCTATAGATTTATTATCTAAAGAAGCAAGGACAAACAGTAAAAAGGAAGGAAGGAGGAGAGAGAGGAAAGGAAGAAGGAAAGGAGGGAAGAAAGGAAGAATAAAATAACATATTCGTATCAACTTGGACTTAAAATAATAAATGATATTGATGGAGAGAGGATGCTGGGGAGTGGGCACTGGGAGTGGGACCAAAAAGGATTGAGAGCTTGCTACAGTGCTTAGTGTTTAGTTGCAGGTGAGCTGTCTGTAAGGGGCTACATACACCTGAAGGCTTGGTTGGAGCAGCCTTGGTTTCTCACCACGTGGGCCTCTCCGTGGGGTTGTATTAGGCTCCCCCAGGGTCAGCGATCCAAGAGAAAGCAAGAGAGGGCAACCAAGACAGACCCCTGTCTTTTTGTAACCTAGCATCAGAGCTGACGTCCATCATTTCTGTGTTCTACTTGCTAGAATCCAGTTGTTATACATAGTGGTTAAAGATGGCCTCTGTATATTGGTCCCTGCGTTGTTTACTTCTTCACGGAAGCCTGTAGCCATGAGCTTAAGCCTGCCTGCACCAAAATAAAATTTTCACCTGCCCATTTCCTTTAAATATAGACCCAATAAGCATATGTATAGCCATTTAGAGCCTGCCCGCTTTGCATACCCCATGAAATTGCACTTAATATTTGCTTGTCATAACTGAGAGAAGTCCTTGGGCTATAAAGGATCACAAACTGCTCTGCCCTTTGTAGCTGTCTGACCAGGAGATTCCTGGCTGTGCTGCTGAATGATTCATCCTAGATTTGTAAGTCCCTCTCTGATTCCTTTCCTACCTGGGAGTTCTTTGCCCTCTTCTAGTTTTGGCCCTGCACCACTGTTTCTGGACGGTTTACTGTTTCTGAAAGGTCCACCTCTCTGTGTCGCCCAAACAGAGCTCTCTATGTGTTACTGCCATCTTGTAACCATACTTTTTGTCTTTTTCCTTGATCAGCCTGAAATCCTCAAACTCACTGCCCAGTACTTGGTACGCCCCCACTTGAGGGAGGGGATCACACAGGGCAGGAATACCAGGAAGTGGGGGTCACTGCAGCCATCTCAGTGGATGCCCCCCACAGTCTGCCCTCTGGCCGCCAAAGATTCACGTCCCTCTCACACACCAGACACATTTCCCGTGTTCAGCTTTGCACACAGCAGAGGGTGAGGCTGAGCCCGGGGGTTTGTGTCTCCCTTCCCCACCTGCATCTGTCACTGTGGAAATGGTTGCTGAACCACAGAACACAGTAATACTCAGCCTTATCCTTGGACTGGGCCTCTGAGATGGTGAGGGCGGCCTTGTCTCCAAGCAGGGAGCCGGAGAATTGGGCAGGGACCCCCGGAACCCGGGTGCTGCTACCACCTATTAGACCCTAGAGGGCCTGACACGGCTTCTGTTGGACCCAGCTGGCATAGTTACTGGTGGTGATGGCCCCAGAACTGGAACCACAAATGAGTGTGACTGTCCCTCCAGGAGTTGTGGACAGTGAAGTTTCCCGAGTCACCACCTGGGAAGTGGCCCCTGAAAAGAGGTGAGAGACCAAAAGTCAGGAGAGGGGACAGGGGCATGGAGGTGAACCCCCAGCCCTGTAAGGTCCGTTGGCCCGGGTGAAAGGAGGCCCGGGGGGTAAGAGAAAACATCGACCAGTATGAGGTAGGAGAGGCATTGGGACATAACGACCTCACCTGTTCTGGGAATCAACAAGAGACTCTAACTTCCTGCCCAGAAAACAATGGGGCTGACGGGAAGGGAAAATGGGCTTACGCCCCACAACAGACCAACCAACACCTGGCCCTGCTGTATCCTCACCCAATAAGGAATTACCCTGTAGAGCAAACCACCCCCTCCCCTTGCAAGCCGCCTTCTTCTTTTACCCCAATAAAAATCCCCCTCATCCAGTACTGGGCGCGACTTCTCTGGCCCCTTTCTCTCGGACCAGTGAACCTCGCCCGGGAGCGCTCCCTAATAAAGCTCACTTGAAGCTTTCCTTTGTTTCGCGGTGCCGTTTGTTAAGATCCGACTTTACAACCCCCTCCTCCAAGCCCAATGTCCCCCTGACCTGTGCAGTGAGCCAGAAGTGTGAACAGGAGAGCAGCCCGGGCCATGGCGTAAATGCCCCGGGCTGTGCTTCTCCAGAGCCCTCAGCAGAGTCAGCCTCCACAGCTTTTGTTTTAACTCCCACCAGCCTGTGGGGCGGGGCCTTCGTGCAGATGCACTTTCTTCCTGGGAACAGTCCGCAATGCGGCTAGCTCACAGCTGCTGATCTGCTCCCCACCTGTGACCATGAGTTAGTGGGAGCCTGGAGCACCGGTTCACAGCCGTCGGCTTTCCCAGGCTCTGGATCACAGCCCCCTCTAGTGGCCATATTGAAAATATCACTGACGGATGCGCTCCTCTCCGCAACCCCTCTTCCCTCAGGTCTGGAGTTTTTAGGTCTCTTTGAGGTCAGTGCCTGGGATGGCCCAGGCAGGAACTGGATGGAGGAATTTCAGGAAGAGGAGGCCTGAATGAATCACCACCTCTGTTTCTTCTTTACTCCAATTCACACACATTAGACTTGTTTGTGGAGTACAGGAGCCGAGGTCCTGGATTCTCCTGCTGTCTCAGCTCCTCAGGGACCCACTCAGGAACGTGGGTACATAGGCAGCTGACTGTCCCGTGGTCAGATGCTTGGTTTCTACCAGGGCCTGGTAGCATTTCAGAACTGATTTCTTTCTTTCTTCTTTCTTTCTTTCTCTTACCAGAATTTTCAATTTCTTTTTAAAATTATTTTTTAATTTAAAAACATTAAAATTTTAAAAATTGAGGTAGAGTTGACAGGATTGATTTCTGAATGGTGTTTAGTTCTCTGCTGCTTCAGAAAACTGGATGGCTACATTATGATTTTTCTTTTAGGCTTGCCAAATACTTTGTGTGTTTGGGGGCGAGGGGCTGGATCACAGGACTCGAATGGCAGGGCTGTGTGCCTCATAGCTTCAGAGCACTTGTCTGCTCTGGGCCACCTTAAACCTAGTAGCCTCTGTATAACCCGGTAAGCTGATGGAGCAGTATTCCCAACAGTGGAATATAGACTTCCAGAAGCTGAAGTGGCCAACTAAGTGTGTACTTCTCTTTTAAGGGTGGCAACTGTGAGATGCAGTAATTGGTCTTACTCTGGAGGGCATGTCCTGTCATGTCACAGACTAATGTTCCCCTAGGAAGCTCATCGATAATGATGGACCTCTAAAATTTACAGGGTTTGTCTAGAGCAGTTATTATACCAAGGTTTTTACTGTATTTGCCATATCTTATACCATGTCTTCAACAGAATAGATTGGCCTGATGGTCTGTGGAATGTCCAGATGGCCCAGGTCCCTTGGGATACTTAAAGTAGAAGAATTAGTGTAGCTCTGGGACAAAACATCAATGTTATGCTGTTAGTCCATCCTATGACTATGGATTGCTTTCAATTTTTTTTCTTGATAGAAATGGAAAAGTATGCATTCACCAGATCAATGGCAATGTAAAATGTAACTCTTCTATGGTGGCTTCCTCAGGGAAATATCTGTGAGCTGAAGATTTTCCTGCAGGGTTTTATTGTAAATGACCTATAAAGGAGTGAGGGAAGGGGATGGCACAGCAGAAGAAACTGATCTGCACTGGAGTAGCAGTAGAGGCCTCAACTGGTGCCGTGCGGATTTGTGTAGGTGGGAGGGTCCTTCAGACTTATTGCAAATTGTGGCAGGCGACTGGGCCTCTGTGCTCCTGCAACAAGCAGTCATTTGATGTGAGTGCCCCTGGGTGAGGGGTGTAATCTCATGCAGGTCAGCTCATTTAATGCCAGGGAATTACCAGAGAGAGACGTAGCTGTTAGCTATCAGCAGCAAATACTCCTGGAAGTTGGAGGGAAGAGAGTCTTGGTTCTGAAGGAGGGCACTGGGTGACACATTTTCAAGCCCATACATCAGGTTCCTGGAGGAAAAGCACAAGGCAGAGCTTTTTTCCTTCCAAGTACAAGGGCACTTGGGGACAGGCAGGATCCATAAAAGAATGAGTATCAGAAAATGGGAGCTCCTTGCAAATTTTGTATGTGTAGATGGACCCCGCTCCTCTCCACGAGGAAGGCTGTGGTAGATCTCTTGGTCCCCATGGCATGGGAGGAAGCACCAGAGGTGGGGCTGAGCCTGTCACCCCTCTGAAGCTCTTTGAGCTTCTGCATGTGCAGCAGAGGAGTCCAGGTGGTCCAGAGGCTTCTGCCTGGGCTCAGCAGGGCACTGCCTGACAGCTCATTCACTGCTGACCCCCAGGGTCAGGAATCCTGGACCTCCCACCATGCTCAAAATGACCATTGCTCAAGGAGCCCCAGGTCTGGAAAGTGAGTCACTAGTAGACAGAACAGTAGCTCCACATCTCAGGTGCTCCTGCAGCCAGAGGCGGAAGGACCAACAGGGTATCTGGAGGAGATGGGGCAGAGCGTCAGAGCTGCTGGAGGACAGATTGTAACTAGGTAAAAGCAAGAAGGGGCTATAGGGAAATTCTACAATGCACGGAGGTCCTTTTATAATTAAGGAACATTATTTCATTTGATGTAATTATAATAGCTTCTTGGGAGCTGCCTGCCGCATGCCCGGCTCAGATATGAGCCAGGGAGTTAGGCAGAAATTATACAAAAACTTCAGGCTTCCCCTCCGTGGCTCTTCTGTTTTTAGGATTTCCTCCTTCTTTCCCAGTGGCTGTGGTTTCTCTGGACTCTGTGGATTATGTCTTCAAGAAAGACAGACTGTGGGTTTTCTTTAGGGGCTTAGCCATGGCAATTCCTGCTGACTCTAGTCTAAAAGCCATAAAAATCAGGAAACTGTTTCACCATACCCTTCTTCAAAGTATCAGTTTCCAACCAGAATCTTCCTGCTTTTCTTCACTGTCCAGGTCGTTCAGATAGTTGCTTTTCAATACTTTGTCCAGAATGTGTAGTTGATATCTGCATAGGGTTCTGTTCACTAGGAGCTTATACAGATATACCCAAAGCAGAGCTATCCTGTCTTTTCAAAGAAGACTTTCCTGCAACAGAGTTTAGATTATATGTTATTTACTAGGGCTTTGTTGCATGCCCACCAAGAGCTCGGGAGAAGGAAAGGCAGCCACAGGTCTATGTGTCAAAGCTTTACTGAGCTTTCCTTGCTAAGGAAGGAGGGAGAAATAATGTTGGAAGAGAATAGTGCTTGCAACCCAGAGAGAGAAAGGAAGTGGGACACCGTTCTCCCTGTTCAGCAGTTATAGCCTTGAAGCTCAAACACTAAGTGTGACCCACTTCTTTTGAGGCATGATCATTGACCATCCTGAGGCCCCAAACCAAGAACCAGCCTCTGAACTAAGAAGAAAGAAGGGGCTCGGGGCAGGGCGCTGAGCTGAGCCAGGAGGTTCGAGTGTCGCTTTTCTGTTGAGCTGTCACAGTGGTGGTAATCCGTGAACCAGGCTGCACAGTGGTGAAATGCTTCATCTTCAGGCTGGACTCTTGTGATGGTAAGCGCAGACTTGCCTCCAAGGAAGGCACCGGAGAACAGCTTGAGGACACTTGGGTCTCTGTGAGTGTGGTCACCAATCAGACGACCCTGGTGAGGCTTCCGTTGGACCCAGTCTGCATAGTTACTGGTGGTGACAACCCCAGCACTGGAGCCACAGATGACTGTGACCTTCTCACCAGCGATTGTGGTCAGCGAGGTTTCCTGAATCACCTCAGCCTGGAAAGTGAGTCCTACAAGCAGTGACAGAGATGGAAATGTCAGGGAGCAGTCATGGGCCACGATGGGACAGGAACTACCTCCATGGTCCTCTGCTAGCAAAGCTCAGAGGGTCTCCCTCTGACCTGTGAGTGAGCGACGGGTGTGAAGAGGAGCAAAGTTGTCTGGACCATGGGGTATACACCCCAAGAGGTGTGTCTTCTGGAGCCCTGACCCCTCTCTGGCTGGCCAGGAATTGCCAGTCCCTAAACCCTACAGGAGAAATTATGCAAATAATCTCCCCAGACCAGTACATTTAGTTACTTGAAAAGGAAATGGCTACTGGGATGTCAGACAGGTGACCATAGGCCTGGGGCATATCTGCTCTGCGCCTATGGGCCTGGGCAGGAGCTGGAGGGGAGTGCAGGTGAGAAGAGGTCTTTTCATGTGTGTTTGCTTGGCATTTTTCCATAATCCTCATAACTCATCAGTTCTTGATGTCAGAGACCTCTCTTAGGTTCTCATCTGCCAACAATTCTTTTTCTTTTAGTTTTTATTTATTTATTTATTTTTAAATTTTTTGGCTGTGTTGGGTCTTCGTTGCTATGCGCAGGCTTTCTCTAGCTTCAGTGAGCGGGGGCTACTCTTTGTTGCAGTGCGTGGGCTTCTCATTGCAGTGGCTTCTCTTGTTGCGGAACTCGGGCTCTAGGCACGCAAGCTTCAGTAGTTGCAGCACGCAGGATCAGTAGTCGCGGCACGCGGGCCCTAGAGCACGTGGGCTCAGTTGTTGTGTTGAGTGGGCTCTAGAGCACAGGCTCAGTAGCTGTGGCACACAGGCTTAGTTGCTCCATGGCATGTGGGATCTTCCCAGATCAGGGATAGAAGCCGTGTCCCCTGCATTGGCAGGCGGATTCTTAACCACTGCGCCACCAAGGAAGTCCCCTGCCAACAATTCTTGTTTTAATTTTATACTGTACTTACGGATTTGCTATTACTAAAACATACATGTGGATTTTGTGTGGCAAGGAGCATTTAGAAATATAGAATATCTGCCCTCATTCCAGACTCACTGAATCAGAATCCACATTTTACGAGATGCTCAGATGATTCGTGTGCACGTTAAAGTTTGAGAGAAACTGGTCTAACGCATGCTCGAAAGCACTGGTGTGATTTTGGATGTGAATTGTCCCAAATGCCTCAATCTGTTCTGCCTCCAACTAATGTGTGCTGAAGTTAGCTCCCTGTTTCCTGTTCTATTCACTGTGAAGTTAAGAATACTGTACTTGAGACCTTACCACAAGGGCTGGGGCAGGTTAATGTCTTGGTTCCTCCTTTGGGTCTGTCACTGTGGCGAGCACCACTGTATACCAGCCAACAGTAGTGTTCAGCCTCGTCCTCGGATTGAGCCCCCGAAAGGGTGAGGGCAGTTTTGCCCCCAAGGAGGGAACCTGAGAACCGGGCTGGGGTCCAAGAGAGTTACTGCTTGTATCCTAAATCAGTGTCCTGGGGGCTTGGCCAGGTTTCTGCTGGAACCGGCATGGATAGTGACTGTTGGTCACTGCTCCAGTGCTGGAGCCACAGGTGAGGGTGACTGCCCCTCCTGAGGACACGATCACTGAGGGCTCCTAAGTCGCCACAGCCTGGGACCCTGAAACCAAAAGCAGACACATGTTAGGAATGAGGAACAAAGGCAGAGGGATCCCTCCAAAGGCTGGTCTCTGCATCTGTGTGGACCTGGGCAGTGAGTGAGGAGAAGGAGGAAGAAAGGAATCCAGGCCATGGTGCAGACATTGGAAGGATCCCTGCCCCAGAGCGGGCGCTGGACTCTGATGGTTCCTTACCCCCTACTGAGCTTCCTGCATGAAGCGGGTGTGTTTGAGTGGTGCATTATGCAAATCTGAGCCCTCGACCAGCCTCTCCACTACCCAGGTCCTCAGCCCTGAGAGCAGCTGCACTGTCAGGGGTAGCCTGGGGTGGCTGTGTGCTGTGGATTTACCCTGTGGGAGGAAACAGCTGCTCTAAGATATTCCCCGGGCCAGTGAACAATTGGTTCAGGGTCCCATTAAATCTGAACCACTGGGGGATTTCCCTGGTGGCGCAGTGGTTAAGAATCCTCCTGCCAATGCAGGGTACACAGGCTCGAGCCCTGGTCCGGGAAGATCCCACATGCCGCGGAGCAACTAAGTCTATGCGCCACAACTACTGAGGCTGCGCTCTAGAGCCCACAAGCCATAACTACTGAGCCCGTGTGCCACAACTACTGAAGCCCGCACGCTTAGAGCCTGTGCTCTGCAACAAGAGAAGCCACTGCAATGAGAAGCCCGCGCACCGCAACAAAGAGTAGCCCCTGCCTGCCGGAACTAGAGAAAGCCCACGCGCAGCAACGAGGACCCGACGCAGCCAAAAATAGATAAACAAAATAAATAAATAAATTTTTAAAAATGTTTTAAAAAAAAATCTGAATCACTGGGGTTTTCTCAAGTCCTCTGAGAAGACTCACAGCGCCTCCCAGTGGCCTCCCCATGCTGAGGGCATGTGGTCTCCTTTAACAAGTACTAGTAACTTGATTTATATTTTTGACATTGCAACTGTATTTCCCAGGCCAATCCATATTCATTGCTTGTCTCTTCTTTGCTCGGTCCTGTTTGTAAATACTTCCTTTTTCTAGCTGTTGTTGAAATCCCACCCCAGTGTCTGTAATTTAATTTTAGCGTTACACGATCTTAATTTCTTATCTAAGTGTTTTGAATGACTAAACGAATTGTTTCATGAACAACTCACTCTATTGGAGTTATTAATTTAGAATCTCAAGTTGAATAAACAGCTGGCTTAAATCAGAATTATTTTAATAATTTACTTTAGAGAATTTTTAAAAATGACCAAAACCTGAGGGTTATAGGTTTTTCTGCCAGTTCAGTGGAGACTAAAGTCAACAAAGTATACTTGACCAACCCCCCAAAAACCTCTGGACACCAGGCTTGGGTGAGCTTTCCTGGTCTGCAGTCCTCCCTGCACAGGACCACACACTGGTGCTGGGAGAAGCCAGCACTGTCTCTGACTCCCTTGGGAGAAGATAACTGGAAGCTTGAACTTGGAATTTTCTTGGACCCTGCCCAAGTGCCTCTTCCTTTGATGGATTTTAATCTGTACCCTTTTGATGTAATAAACCATATTTATGAATACAAATATGAGTTTGAGTGAGTTATGCTAGGGAATTATCAAAACTGAACTTGCAATTGGTGTCAGAATTGAGGGTGTTCTTAGGTACCCTCAGACTCTGCAGGATCCCAGCTCACATCAGTTTATCACATTGACGGCATCATTCTGAGTCACCTGTAATGAGGCAACTCCAAGTCTCTTGGCCTGTTAAGGTGCCACAGGGCCAGCATAAAAGGAAGGATATCCTGGATACTTATGCACACCTTCCCAGTCCTGTATTCTTCCACTGCTCTTGGAAACTGCACACAATAGAAACCTTCCTCATTTTTTATTGTGGTAAAATATTCATAACATAAAATTTACCATTTTAATCATTTCTAAGTGCACAGTTCAGTGGCATTGAGTAAATTCACATTATTGAACAACCATTACTACCATCCATCTCCAGAACCTTCTTTTTTTCCAAACTGCAACTCCATACCCACTAAACAGTAACTGCCCATTGTCCCCTCACCCAGCACCTGGAAAACATCATTCTACTTTGTGTGTCTATGAATTTGACTGCTTTAGGTACCTCTTTTAGGGGAATCATACAAGATTTTTCTTTTTGGGACCATTTTATTTCACGTAGAAGAATGTCTTCAAGGTTCATCCACATTGTAGGATGTGTCAGAACTTCCTACCTTTTTAAGGCTGAATAATATTCCATTGTTTGTATATACGACGTTTTGTTTTTACATCCATCCGTTGATGGATACTTGGTTGCTTCCACCCTTTAGTTATTGTAAATAATGCTGCTATTAACATAGGTATACAAATATTTCTTGATGACCTTGCTTTTAATTCTTTCGGGCACTTACCCAGAAGTGAAATTTGGATCATATAGTAATTTTAGGTTTAATTTTTTGAGAAACCACCATACTGTCTTCTACAGTGGCTACACCATTTTATATTCCCACTAGCAATGCACAAGAGTTCCAGCTTCTGCACATCCTTTCTAAAACTTGTTATTTTCTATGCTTTTGGTAATACCATTCTAAATATAAAGTGGGGGGCTTCCCTGGTGGCGCAGTGGTTGAGAGTCCGCCTGCCGATGCAGGGTACACGGGTTCGTGCCCCGGTCCGGGAAGATCCCACATGCCACGGAGCAGCTGGGCCCGTGAGCTATGGCCGCTGAGCCTGCACATCCGGAGCCTGTGCTCTGCAAAAAAAAATAAATACATAAATAAAAAATAAAAAGTAAATATAAAGTGGTATCTCACTGTGGTTTTGATTTGCATTCCCTGAATGATTTGTGGTGTTCAGCATCTTATCACATGCTTATTGCCCATTTGTGTGGAGAAATGTCTCTTCAAGTCTTTGCCCATATTTTATTTTGTTGGTGGTGCTGAGTTCTTTATGTAGCCTGGATATTAATCCCTTATCAGATATAAGCTTTATACACACACACACTCACACACACATATGTATTTTTCCATTGTGAGTTGCCTTTTCACTCTGTTGGTAATGTCCTTTAGTGAACATACATTTTTTTTGGGGGGGGTGGAACTCAGTGCTTTGTATTTACAAAAGGAAAATTATAAAGGAAAAGTCTGAAGCTAATCAGCTGGAGACACGGGGCAAAGGTGGGAATCTGGGGGAAAGGGTAGGGTCCTCTGCAGAGAGGGAAGGAGAGGGGCTCTGGCACTAAGGAAGCCTGAGGGTCCCAGCCTCTAGGGGCTTCCCCAGGGCCAGCCCTACCCTCCCGCAGAGGCTCAGATCAAGGGGCCAGGAGCTGAGTCTCCCGCAGCCCCCTCTGGTTTTTCCAGGAGCCTGAGTTCCCAGTGCCAGGGCTCTGGGATGGCAGGGGAAACTGAGGCCAGAGAGAACCCATGGGTCCTGCCACCACTTCTCACTGTGGCGTGATCTTGGCAGCCTCAGCCCGAATAAGGGCAGTGAGGTCCTGGTTGATGAGGAAGATGAATCACAGGCTGGCAGTCTCCACCACAGAGTTGTTTCTAAGGCGCCATTTAGAGCCACACAGCACAGGCCGTCCATCAACGTAGATGGGTCGCCGGCCCTCACTGACAATGAAGAAATTACCGTTGTTCTTCAGCTTGATGACACCTTGTTTCTGGGAGACCTTCCAGGCTGGACCCTCCAGAGACAGGTCCATGTCAACCTGGTTATCCTTGGTTGCTCTGCATACGGTGATCTCTCTCGAGCACAACAGGTACTGCAGCGTGCGGCCCCGCAGCACTGCCAGGGTCTGGTTTTCAAAGTCCGGAGAGCTCATGCCTGTGATGCTCTCTACTAGCACCTGCCACTTACGCAGTTCCTGTTCCAGCTGCCGAATCTCTCGTTTCTGGCACCGGTCAGCCACTGTCAGCTCATGTTCTAGGACTTCATCTCACATGTCCTCGAGCTTACTGTCATCAATCAAGTCCTCTGCATCGGAGAAGTTCAGCACTTGGTCCCCCTTGGGCAGCGGCTGCACTGTCTGGTCCTCCAACAGGTAATACTGCTTCACGAGCTGCCAGTGGGCCTGCAGAGCCTTGGCAGTATGGGCCAGGTAGAAGGCATCAGGGTGTCTGTGCAGCAGGTCCTGGAAGGTCTCCAAGGTGGGCTGGCTGGCCGATCCCACTTTGCTCAGCAGCTGCCCTTCAGCCTTGCTAAACAGGGCCTTGCTCTGGGTGGCAGCAATGGCCTCTGGGTGCAGCTGTCTCATGGCCTGGCAGGCCAGCTTGGAGATGACAGGATCGGAGAGCAGGGCGTACCAGCACTCCTGGACTTCCCGCAGGATGAAGGGGCAGCTGAACTTCACGCCCAGGTGGACAGATGTCAGGTCATTGGTCTGCAACACGGCACTGATGAGCAGGAGGTCGTCCGCAGGCTTCCAGTGGCCCAGATCCTTGGTCACCTGGAGTGGCTGTTTGCTCTCCTTCACACGCTTCATGAGTCCAGGGGCTGGGGCTGGGCTGGGTGGCACAGGGGTTCTGGGGGCCTTGGACACCTTCTTCTCACTGGAGGAGGGTTCACTCCCCGAACAGTGCCCTGGTTCCATCCCACTGGCCCCCTTCGCCCGGGTAGAGGACTTAGTCAGGCTGCTCTCCACCAGCTCATCGTCAAACTTCTTTCTCTTGATGAACCTGGAGGAGCTTCTCCATTTAGGGATGGTGCCCAAAGCCTGTGAGGAGGCCCGCTTCTGCCCTGCCAGTGACTCCTCATCCTCTGAGCAGCTGGCAGTGCCTGATCCCATCAGGGATGAATCTAGCAGCCCCTGAAAGTCTTTGTCCATCCTCTTACAGTCCCAAAGCCACTGGTTCCAAACCACAGGGCTAGAGGGAAGGATCCCACAGGCTCATCCAAGGATTCTGACCAGGTGAGCTTAGAGGCTGAGAAGAGATTCATTCCTAGGCTGCCAGCTCCAACAGTTTCTCCGTGGCGACGGCAGCAGCCGCAGGGCCTAACATATATTTTTAATTTTAATGAAGTTCAATTTATCTATTTTTTTAAAAATAAATTTATTTATTTATTTGGCTGTGTTGGGTCTTTGTTGCTGGGTGCAGGGTAAGCAGCGAGCGGGCGCTACTCTTCATTGTGGTGCCTGGGCGTCTCATTGGGTGGCTTCTCTTGTTGCAGAGCACGGTCTCTTGGCACGCGGGCTTCAGTAGTTGTGGCACTCAGGCTCAGTAGTTGTGGCTTGAGGGCTCTAGAGCACAGGCTCAGTAGTTGTGACGCAGGGGCTTAGTAGTTGTGGCACAGGGGCTTAGTTGCTCCGCGGCATGTGGGATCTTCCCGGACCAGGGCTCGAACCCATGTCTCCTGCATTGGCAGGCGGATTCTTAACCACTGTGCCATCAGGGAAGCCCAATTTATCTATTTTTAATTTTTAAATTTTGCCTGTGCTTTTGGTGCCATACCCAAGAAGCCATTGCCAAATCCAATATCGTGACAACTTTTCCTATTTCTTTTCCTAAGATTTTTATTGTTTTAGCTCTTAGATCTTAGGTCTTTGATCTTCTTTTGAGTTTTTTGTATCTGGTGTAAGGTAAGGGTCTAACTTCATTCTCTTGCATGTAGATATCCAGTTTTCCCAATACAATTTGTTGAAAAGACTGTCCTATTCTGATTGAATGGCCTCAGCACCCTTGTTGAAACTCATTTGGCCATGTACGTAAGGGTTTATTTCCAGGCTCTTTATTTGATTCTATTTATCTATAGGCCTACTACTATAGATTTTTTTTTTTTTTTTTGCCTATGCTGTGCTGCATGTGGGATCTTAGTTCCCAGACCAGGAACTAAGTGCCCCCTGCAGTGGAAGCATGGAGTCTTAACCACTGGACTGCCAAGGAAGTCCCCTGACTACTGTAGCTTTGTAGTACATTTTGAAATCAGAAAATGCGAGAACTCCAATTTTGTTCTTCTTTTACCAGATTGTTTTGGCTATTTGAGGGGTCCCTTGAGATCGTATATGAATTTTATGACACATATTTCTATCATTTCAAAATGCATTGTTGGGATTTTGATAGGGATTGCAAGTAATCTGTATATTACTTTGAGTAATATTGACATCTTAACAATATTAAGTCTTCCAGTCCATGAACATGGGATGTCTTTCCATTTATTTGTGTGTTCTTTAATTTCTTTCAGCAGTGTGGTGTAGTTTTCCATGAAAAAGTCTTTCACCAACTTGGTTAAATTTATTCCTAAGTATTTTATTCTTTTGATGCTGTTGTAAATTGAATTACTTTCTTCATTTCCTTTTCTGGTTACACTTGTTGTTTGTGTACAGAAAGGCAACAGATTTTTGTCTGTCAGTTTTGTACATTGCAACTTTGCTGAATTATATTTTAACTTTTTTTGGTGGGAATTATTAAGGTTTTCTCCATATAAGATTGTATTGTCCGCAGACAGATAATTTTACTTCTTCATTTCTAAGTTGGCATCCTTGTCTTATTCCTGAGAGTACAGGAAAAGCTTTTTGTCTTTCGCCATTGAATATAAGGTTAGCTATAGGTTTTTCATATGTAGCCTTTGTTATGTTAAGGTAAGCTTATTCTATTAATAGTTTGTTGAGTGTTTATATCATGCAAGGGTATTGAATTTTGTTAGTGATTTTTTGCATCAATTGAGATGATTATGGGGTTTTTTCTTCCTGTATTGTGTTAATATGGTGTATTGCATTGATTGATTTTTGTGTGTTGAACCATCCTTGTATTCCAGGACTAAATTTCACTTGGTCGTGGGGTAGAATCCTTTAAATATGCTACTGAATTCAGTTTGCTGGTATTTTGTTGAGAATTTGCACATCAGTTTTCATAAGGTATATTGGTCTGTAGTTTTCTTTTCTTGCAGGGTCTTTGGTATCAGGATAACACTGGTCTCATAGATTAAGCTAGGTAGTTTTGGACTTTTCTTCAACTTTTTGGAAGAGTTTTTGAAGGATTTTTGTTAATTCTTTTTTTATGAGACTGATGCAGTGCTTACTGCACTAAGAAGGAACTTGTTAATTCTTTTTTAAATCTTTGGTATAATTCACCAGTGAAGCCATCTTGTTCTGGTTTCTTTTTTCCTAGGAAGTTTTTGATTACTGATTTAACGTCTCTACCTGTTTGAGGCCTATTCACATTTTCTATTTCTTCATAACTTAGTCTTGGTAGATTGTACATTTATAGGAATTTTGTCCATTTCATCTACAGAATCTAATTTGTTGGTGTATAGTTGTTCATAGAACTCTCATGTAACCCTTTTTATTTCTGTTTAATTGGCAGTAATGCTTACTCTTTATGATTTTAGTTATATGAGCCATCTATATTTTTTCTTAGTCAATTTGACTAAAGGTTTGTCTAATTTTTTAAAAAATCTTTTCAGGGAACCTACTCAGTTTTGTTTTGATTTTCTATTGTTTTTGTATTCTCTATTTGGTTTTTCTCTGCTCTAAAATTTATTATTTCCTTCCTTCTGTTAGCTTTGGGTTTAGTTTGTTCTTTTTTTTTCTAATCCATAACTCTCCTGTCTCTAAGGGCTGAGCTCTCTGAGCATATGAGGATTTTTTTTCACACTTCCCCATGGATATAAATCACTACATGAACATACTACCCACATATAGAGCACAATAATACTTGTTCTCGTCCTTGGGCTGGGGCCCCGTGATGGTGAGGGCAGCTTTATTCCCAATGATGGATCCAGAGGAGTGACCAGGGACCCCAGAGGAGTGGCTGTTTGTGCTGTAGATAACAGTTTGGGGAGCCTGGCCTGGGGTCTGCTGGTACCAGCTGGGGTGGTAACTGGTAGAGACTGACCCAGAGCTATGGCCACAGGTGAGGGTGACTGTCCCTCCTGGAGACACTGAAAGTGATGGCTCCTGGACCACAGTCTGAGAATCCACCCCTAAAACTGACAGGAGAGAGACAGGGCTTGTTATGGAGACAAGGTCCCCTGAGCCCCTACTTGTAGGTGCCCCCAAGGATGCATAGCCCTGGCCCCTGACCTGAGCTGTAAGTGAGGAGCCCGAGCAGAAACATCCAGACCATAGTGGGGACACTCCCAGGACACCAGCTCTTCAGCCTCCTGGGCTGGAGTGTGGGGTCCTCGGGCCTTTATATGCCTCCGCGACCCATTAGGAGGAGAAGGGGCCTCATGCAAATAAGCTTCCTGCCTCTCTGTGCCCAGTGTCCCCTGATGTCCCCTGGGGGAGGTCTCGAAGGAGGCAGATGCTGGGGCTTCACAGAGACCGGGGACAGCGTGGGGATGAGACAGAGTGATGGGGGCGACGTCTTTCACCAAATGTTCTCCCCAAGACCCTGGTGACCTTGGTCCTCCATGTCTTCCCTGGAGAGTCTGAGAGCTAAAGGAGGAGATGTGGTGTCCTCACGTCCTGCCCAGAATCTAGTCCATCCCAAATCTCACCCCATTCCTGGGTCATTTCTTCCTTCCTCAGTGAAACCCCTGCTTGTCTTCTTTGGAGGAGCTTAGCAGTCACTCCTCCTCCAGTAGTGAGCCCACTGTGACATCACAGAGCCCATGTCTGGGGTGTGAGGGGACAGGGGACTCCCTTGACTCAGCCCTGGACCCTGTCCTAGCAGCAGCGGTGTGGGGACCAGGGCTGGGAGGGCCAACACGTAGAGCTGCACGGCCAGGTTTGGGATGACAGCCTCCTTTTTTGAAGAAGCATATATTATATGACATCCCTTCAATTTAACTGCCAATTTTAGGAGAAAAATTCACAATGTCACATAGAAATTAAGATAACTCACAACATCATAGAAAACAGAGTTGAAATACATGTCACATAGCCAGAAATAAAAATAACGCTGTGTGTGAATAAGTATGTGTGAGCATCATGGGATGTTTTAAAACTCCCTTCCCTTTACATTCTGCTGTGGAGCCAAAGGACCAGGAAGGGTGGAGAAGCGATTTGGGATGTAAAGAGGATGAACAGGGAGTTCAAATTTCTTAAGTATTTGGGGAAGAGAATGTAAAAATCATGTTTAACTCACTGTTAATAAAATTATTATTTGGTATTCATGTTAGGTTTGCTGGTAAATTAGCTGTTTAATAAAATTCACATGATTCGTTTTCACATGCGTTTGAGAACCTCAACTCACAGAGGAGAAAAATATTCATACTAAATTATCTTGCTATTATACCAATGTATTGATGATAGTGTAGGGAAAATAGGCAATTCATATCTATCATGTTTTTTAAAAGAGACGGAGTATTAACACAAAAGAAAACCAAAGAATTAGGAACAAAAACACAAATAGTTTCAGTTTCCAAAATTCACTTAAGATGTTGAAAATAACAAATAACACAACAGTGAAAAAATGAAAAATAACATAAATAGTGACAAAGGGCCCCTGCGTTCATCACACTTTTGCCGTGAACACCCTGGGGGTCATGTTGTCACGGAGACAGTTCCCCCCCGAGGGGTCTCTTAGCCTCTGTCCAGGTATCACTGGAGGTCAAGTTTATTGAAGCAAGTTTATTTTGTTGTGTGACTGTCCGTCTGTCTTTGCCTGAACGGCAGGTATGGGCACTGACCGCATGACGGAGGAGGAGGAAATAAGAGGCCAGCGTGTTACACAGAGCTGAGAGCCCTTATGTCCCCTTGGGGCCCAGGTGCAGGAAGGTCACCCTCCAGTGAGGACACTGCTGCCCACATGGGCAAGAGCCAGTGGAGGGTGTTCCCAGCCTGCCTGGCCCAGGACCCTGAGCTCTCAGGACCAGGCCCGCAGTGCCCGCTGCTGGACTCAGACCCACATCCTCCCCCAGTTCACACATGCAGCCTCCTGGAAGGGCTTTCTGACACTGGCAGCTGGATCTTTCTGATGTCACCATTCAGGGCAGTAGAATGCGTCCCCTCTGTGTAGTTTGGGGCTGAGATATTAATTTCTCCAGGTCACTAATGACCTCCATACCCCTAAATGGAATGCTGACGTGCCAGGAATTTCAGGATTCCCTGATGTCTGAGTTTGATCTGACCTGCTCCCAGATTCATTACCAGAACATAACCACCTTGAACCAAGTGCCAGGCTTAAAATTCCCAGAGTACCCGTGGGTCATACCTGGTCATGATTCTGTCTGAGTCACCTTCCCAGGTTGATATGTGGTTGCTGTTGTGTTTGTAAGGTCTCCAGGTAGCGTCCCAGCGCTGATTGCACGTCTCTGTTCTTATTTCTGCCTTTGCTGTGAGAATATGATGTTCTCGCGGAAAACGTCTTTTTCTTGATTACTTCCATGGGTCTCGTTAACTGCTGAATGATACTGACAGTATTTATTTGCGACTCTGATGTATTTAAGATATTTTTAGTCTACTTTCATAATCTTTCTCAGTAAAATGTTTGATATAAAGATTGTGACTATAGGGCTTCCCTGGTGGCGCAGTTGTTGAGTCCGCCTGCCAATGCAGGGGACATGGGTTCATGCCCCGCTCCGGGAAGATCTCACATGCCATGGAGTGGCTGGGCCCGTGAGCCATAGCCGCTGAGCCTGCGCGTCCGGAGCCTGTGCTCCGCAACGGGAGAGGCCACAGCAGTGAGAGGCCCGCGTACCGCAAAAAAAACAAAAAAAGATTGTGACTATAAATGGCACTCTCATCCTTTCCAGGGCTTCCCCCTGCATTGCTGGACTTAGAAACCCTTATGTCCTGTTACCTGAACTTATTGGATCCGGGTCAAGTTCATTTGTTAAACTCCATAGATTTAATAGGGGTGGGTATATAAGGTCTGTGTCCAAAATAGTGATATTTATCCAATATCACCCCAAACAAAGGACCAGAGGGGGAAAGGTATGACAGGTCATGAAGCAAAATAGGAGAAAGTAAGCAAGTGACGGGTCTGAAAGCCGTGTCCTTAATGGGGAGGGTCTCCCAGGACCTGGAGACGAGGAGCTCCTCAGAGTGAAAGCTCCAGGAAAGGGGGGAACCCAGCTTGCTTAGGTGTCAGGGTTCAGGGCAGGAGCACAGAGCCTGGACCAGGAGAGGGACATGCAGGGGGTTGGCAGAGGCCCCCTGGGTCTCCCAGGGCACAGATGCTGGACCTCTGCTTCCTCGTCATCCTGCCCCGTACCTGTGATGGATCATTAGTATCTGGGCCCACAGTCATTGTGTTTGTACTAAGAGACCAGTAAGGAATAGAGACATTTTCACTGACGCCATAAAGATGGACCAGGATGAAAACATGAGAGTCTCAGGATTCAACAGCACAAGTGAAAGCAGAGGCCAAAGCTGAGCTGGTGTCGGTCACAGTCAGGGTCAGACAGGGGTGTGGAGGGCAGATTTTTATCTCACTTCCCCAGAGCACAGGAGTCCCTTGTGGCAGTGGCAGTGATTAGATATGTGACAGTGATACTCAGCCTCCTCACCAGGACGGCCCAGAGGTGACCAAGGAGGCCGTGTGGACAAACCAAGAGCCAGAGAGCAGCACTGAGCCCCCAGTGTCACTCACCTGTGTCCTGGGCCACAAAGGTAGGGCCTCTGTCTGCGATCTCTTGTCACTGTTGCCATGATAACCCCCATGTCCCTGCTGCTCCCTGTGCAGGAGAAGGTGCTCTCGGATCTGGGCTCATCAGGAGCGTCACAGGGGGAGGGGCACAGGCATGTACTGGGGAGTCCCTGCTCCTGACGGTCCCCAGCCCTACCCCCACCCCACAGTGTTGGAACTCCTCCAATGGGGTAGAGAGAAGAGGAGGACACAGCCAGCACCTGCGGGCTCAAGAGAACCCACTCCCGGGAGTCCCCTGGGTCCTGACAGCTGTACCCCTGACACCTCAAGTTCTCTGCTCTGACCCTCAAGGAGCAGAGTCCACGCTGTAGTGGACGGTCCACCTGCTGGGCTGGTCCCCGGGCTCTGCTGAAGATAAAACGAAGAATGACTCATTTCTTTATAGTAAGAAGAAAGGCCAGATCTACCTCTCTGGTTGCTTACACATGGATAAGCAGGCAGTATTTCAGTGCCATCATGAATTATTTTGTTTTATTTTTGTTCTAAGTTTTTAGGAGACTAAGAAGGGTTGAATTAAAAATTGGGAGTAGATCCATTACAAACCAGAATGTACTTCCAAGTACACTTTGTATATATACAATTTAATGTGAAATTTAAAAGTTGTCATGAAAAAGGTTCTGACAGGCTAAGGTTCTTGTTCCACTTTCCCATCTGCCTGTGTCTCTGTGAGGAGCACTGTTGTACCAGATTGCACAGTAATGGTCAGCCTCGTCCTTGGGCTGCAGCCGAGAAGAGTAGAAGCCCTGCATTGGCCAAGGCCTCTTTGGATCCAGAGAAGCGGCTGGGGACCCCGGAGCCCTGGTGCTTAATGGAGTCTGAGTTGTAGGACAGGAGGTACCAGGGAGGCCTCCCTGGCTTCTGCTGGTACCAGGTTATAACATAGCTGGCAACACTGTACCCACTGCTCAGGGTGCAGGTGAGTCTGGCTGATGCTCCCAGAGATGCAGAGAGGGAGGGAGGCTGAGTCAGCACAGGCTGGGAGACGGAACCTGCAGACACAGACACAGGGGGGAGATGGGGCAGGAGCTGGAGGAAAGATTCCAGGAGTCTGAGCCACACGGGCTGATGCAGGCTGGGGACTGAGACCTGGTCCCCACGGCCTGGCCCTCCCTGTGCAGTGAGAGAGGAACACGAGCAGGAGAGGAGTCCAGGCCATGGTGCTCACAGCCCCCTGGTCCCCACAGTGGGGCTGGGCTGCCCCAGGCCTCCTTTTCTCCCCCAGCCTCTGCCAGAGGAGGGGCTCCCGTGCAAATGGGTGTCCACCCAGGGCCCACCCAGCCCCTCCCTGAGCCCTGGTGCTGGAGCTCAGCTCACAGCCCAGACTCAAGAGGATGGAGGGCAGCTTCCCCCTTGGGACCCCCTGGGAGGAAGCACCTGCTGAGACCACGCAGGTCCCTGCTCAGGGGCCTCTGCCAGCCAGAGAGGACACACTGCCGAGTCCCCACCAGGGAGCACAGGCCGCGCCCCCAGGCCCAGCTCCTGGAGTGAAAGATCCTCCCTGAGCAGCTGTGCAGGGATCCAGGGCAGTCCCACAGCGCACCCTGCTGGTTTTATGTGGGAAAAAGAATCCCAGAAAATGTATAGTAAAAAAACCTATAAAATGCATCATTGCCTAGTAAGGTACAACATTGTCTACATCAGATATAACATGAGTAACAGACCAATTTCCTTATAAAATAGAAAATTTCATGGAACTGCTCCAAAGAATGACATAAGACACAGATAGTTTCACAGGAAACATTGAACAGAACTTCAGAGATCAGATGGTTCTGACTTATTTGCTTCATATTTTTTCACAAAGTTTGAAAAAATATACAATTTCCTAGTTCTTATAGAAAACATATAACAGCGATGAAAGCACCTGACTCCTTACACAAAACTATTACAGAATAGTAACATTAAATATTGATGAAAATGTTCTAAATAAAATGTGAACAGAGATTTCTTACTAGATTAATAAATTGATACTTTTACTCCCATATACAAGTTGGGTTCCCTATTATGAAATACTTTAATATAATACCAATAATAATACAATATATTATTGTCTTAAATGATCACGAAAGAAACTTTGACCCAACCTAACAGCAATTCCTAAAAAAATCCACATAAAAATACAAACAGACAGATACCTTTATAATATGATAATACATACTACCTCACACACACACAGATAACATAGTCCTTAAGCCAGGATTTTAGGGTGGTTAAAGATCAGGAACAGGCAAAGGTGACCTTTAGCTCCATTATTATTCAACATTATTCTGCAAGTAGTAGAAAGTCAGTGAATGAAATGATGTCAATGGTGAGGACATAGCATTGATGGGAAGGACCAGCAGTTCTTCCTAAAGATCCAAAAGGACATTTCAGCCTCAGACAGGCCGGTGCTGGTGCAGAAGTGATGGCAGAGGTCTCCCCACTGAGGGACTAGCTGCAGACTGTGGCTAGTACAGGTAACAGCTGGTGACCAAGTAGAGATAGTGGAGCCGGGGGGCAGAGGGGAGTCTGGGCCACCTGCCCAGGGTGAAGAGAGCCTTGGAAGGTGAGAAGCATAGTCTGCCTCCCACTCAGGCTGCATCCTGAGTCACGTCAATCCTCACTTTATGGGGGGTCCTCAAGGGGGAAGAGAATGAGAACTGCAGACGCAGAAAAGCGAGGACCCCAGAAGAGGCACCTGGTGTGATGGGCCCAGGGGGGCTATGGACGGGGGCGCTGGGGAGAGGCTGGGGACTCACTCTGCCCCGTGCAGGACTCTGGACCCTGGAGACAAGGTCTGTGACACACAGCAGACGACTTGTCTTAAGCCAATGTCTTGCTGCTGAAACTCGGCCTCTGTTCACCAGTGACAAATAGAAACGCGGAGACAGAGTTTTGGGTGAAGTAAAAGAGTCGCTTTTATTGCTTTGCCAGGCAAGGAGGCCACAGCGGGCTAATGCCCTCAAGACTGTGTGACCCACCCTGGAGGGGGTAGTGGGGAGTTTCATAGTGTTCAAGGATCAGGGCATAATCAGCTCGTGGACAATTCTCGGATTGGTTGGCATCAAGGTGACGTTTCAAGCATCATCAACCTTCTGGTTCCAACCAGTCTGGGGTCTGTGAGCTTGTGGCCAGCAGTTTTCATCTGGTGGGGGTCTGCTTCCTGTACAAACAACTTAGGAATGTGTGTCAGGCCTTTATCTACCTTCATCTTTCAGGGAACTGGGATTTCGGTGATTCTGCAGGGACTGGGAGTTTGGCGATTCTGCGATGTGGCAGAATTATAGTCTAAATTGATACCAGTTCCCCAGCCCAACAGCTATTCTTTGTCTCTCCATCTTCACGTTTCCCAATCATTCACTCCTGAGTCAGCATTCTACTTCAAAAGACGTGGACACAGGGGCTTGTACACGGTTTCAGTCTCAGGACTAACCTGGAATCAGATCAGCCAACAAGAGCACCTGAGGGCCTGAAGGATGCCTGTGATGGAGAAATAGACAGTGAAAGAGGGGTCCGTCTCAGACCTGGTGTATGAGACTGGTCCCCACCTCTGTCTATGAGCAGAGGGAGAGGGGAAAGGAAGTCAGCCTCTCAAGATTGGATAGTTCAGCCAACCAAATATGCAGGTGGAAAATCAGCACAGGAAAGGAGGCTCAGCATCGTTTGTCATTAGGGAATGTGTATTACAACAACCATGAAATGCCCCTGCGTATCTATTGGCGTGGCTAAAATGAAATTCTAGTAAGTGAAAAAAATACCCGACAGGTAGTTTCCCATGGTGATGTTGGTATGAAAATAAACAAATACTGAATCCTTTTCCCTCCATGGGTCGTACATCTACACTGGTGAATTGTTTGAAACAAAATAGGAGTCAGAACGTGAAACTGCAGTAACACAGATTCAAAGATGCGCGTTCAGTGAGCATCTTTTTGACAGTTGGCTAGAGCCATGCTGTGGGTCACTGCATCATGACGTTTATATACTGATTATTGAAGGAAAATCACTTCAAAAAGGGTGAAACGGCCACGCAAACTCTCTCACCTTTAAATTCAACACAAGGGAAGATTCTGGAATTGCTAAGCTGGAAAACTTTTAAAAGGAGTGTAACATTTCAAGCACATTTTATGGTACCAAGAAATTTTATAAAACTTTATTCTTCTCCCGTTCTAAGGTTTTTGGCACAGTTGATTTTGAAATTAACATCATGATTCAGAAAGCTCTCATAAGGGACAAGGAGACTTATTTGGGGATCCATAGTGCTGCAATGTCCAAAAAAATCCTCTTAAAAATCCTTCTAATATTTCTTTACAAGAAATACATACATTTCCAACTGGGGTGAACCATCAGAATTCTGTTACCAACATGGATACTTTGCTGGACTCTGAAAAAATGAAGGAATACAACACTTTAAAAATGTCTGAGTGCCGGTCTACAGAGGTCCCAGGGCTACATCCGTGTTTGACCCATTGATGCCATTTTATTTTCAAAGCAACGCAGTCTCTACACTCAGGTTCATTGCTGGTTCCTGCAGCGCTGACCCTGATCTCTGGTGAAATCTCACTCTTGCAGTAGAGACATGTCAAACGCCTTATGTTTGCAGTTGGCCTTCTCATTTGGAGGCTGAAAGCACAGCCTGGGGGCCAGGATGAGCACGGGGTTACTCTCTGTCTCTGTCTCTGTCTCTGTCTCTCTCTCCACACACACACACACACACACACACATCTTTCCTAGGAAATGTGTGGTACCATGGATTGCCCTCTGGATGGGTTTCACCTTCTGTTCCATTGCTCTTTACTATTGGAAACATGTCCTGAATTCTGCATGTAAGTGACTGTCATTTTTCAATTATCAGTTTTGGTATAAATTTTAGTATGTTCGTTTAAACTTTCTAGAGTTGTCACGGACATTTTCCATAGACAGTAGAGAGTTCTAGTGTGGCACCAGTCTACATCAGAAATGTTCTGTTGATCTTATCAGTAAAGCTATTAACTACCTCAATAAACGTGTCAAAGCTTGGAAACGAGGGGCCCAGGGTTTTTGTCCCATTCGTCATCTGTCTCTGTCACTGTGCTCGGCACCACTTGTATACACTTGACAGTAAGAGTCAGCCTCGTCCTCAGGCTGCAGCCCAGAGATGAGCAGGAGCCCTGCGTTGGCCGAGGCATCCTTGGACCCAGAGAAGCATCTGGGGACCCTGGTGCTTATCAGAGTCTAACTTGAACCTCAGGAGGTACCTCAGGGGAGGGCTCCCTGGCTTCTGCTGCTACCAGTATATGCCTTTACCACCTACACTGATGTCACTCTCAGGGTGCAGGTGAGTCTGGCTGATGCTCCAGGATATGCAGAGAGGGAGGGCAGCTGAGTCAGCACAGGCTGGGAGAGGCACCCTGCAGACACAGACACATCAGATGAGGAGAAGGGACAGGAGGCAGCTACTCGGGGACCTGAGCCAGAAGGAATTCCTCAGGCTGGGATGGGTCCTGGTCTCTGAGGCCTGTCTTACCTGTGCAGAGAGAGGGGAGCATGAGGAGGGCAGGGGTCCAGGCCATGGTGCTCACAGCCGCTGCTCACGACACAGAGCTGGGGCTGGGCTGCCCCACTCCTCTCTTATGCCTCCCCGCTGGCGCCACAGAGGAGGGGCTGTCACGCAAATGTGTCCCCACCCACTGCCGCTCCCCCATGACACCTGACAGGGTCTGGGGCCCTTGGACCCAGGGAACCTGCCTGATGCACTAGTTTCCCCCATGAGTCGGGGCGGGGAGGAGGCAGCTTCCAGGACCACACACGGGCCACGTGCAGGGGACTCGGCCAGGCCCAGAGAGGACACAGCTGCCCCCTCCCCAAAGGAAGCAGAGGGCCCTGCCCTGGGCCTCCGGCAGAGGAGGGCTGCCCAGCTGGGCGCCCCTGTCCTGCCCGATCCACCAGAGGCGGCCGCACAGCGCCCCCTGCTGGTCCCAGGGCCAACCTCTCCTCCTCTCGCTCTGGTCCACAATCTCACGGTCACCTGTATCCCTGACCCCTGCGTTTCCCACACGTGACTCCTCCCTACGGGGCACGAGGCAGGTGTGGTCCTGGTGTAGCCTCACTGATTCGGGTCCCTGCTCCGCGGGCGGCGGTCTAGCGGGAGGTACACGCGACATCCTGATCCAGGAGGGCGTGGGAACCGCTGCGGAGCTGAGGACCGGACTCAGGGAACAGGGAGCACAGCATATCTTCCCACGCGGGGGCTCAGAGGAGGCGGGCTGGCCCTGGTGCTGTGAGCAGGAGCTCCCGGGGACAAGGACGCTCACAGAGGAGGACACAGAAGGAGGGGACGCTGGTCCTTCCACAGCAAGTCAGGGAGGAGACTGCACACACCCTGGGGCGCAGGGCTGGGGATGGAGCAGGGCCTGGGTGCCCAGCAGGCACCCCCTGGGGCCGTCCTGCCACCTCCCCGTGTGCTGGGAGATCTTTAATCCCGGCGGTGCTGGTCCTCAGTGGGGCCAGATAGAGACCGAGCTCTGAGTAAAACTCTGGGACAGAACTTGGGACAGAGACCCAGCCAGGGGACATTCGGGGAGACTGGACGAACAGGACACAGAGGAAACAGGAAGGGGTGACATGGCACGTGGCCTGAGGAGAGACACAGGGCGGTGACCAGCTGACCCCAGGCCGTGGGACAGGAACGGGTGGTCCAGATGTCAGGTGGATGCCCGACTGACACAGGTGAGGGCAGCTGCAAGGGCAGGGGTTGCGACTGGGGGGGTGGGTGTGTGTACATTTGTCACATAGAGACCCATGGTAGGAAAGCCTGGAAACATGTTATTAAAACTCAGGACAAGGGACTCATGTCCTCCGCTAGAGGAAGGACACAGGGGCTGTAAGTCACCACCCGATGGGGGACTTAGCTGCATCATTCATTCATCCAGCCAGCCAGCCATTCATTCTCTAGAGGATATTTAAGGACTGTCTCCCGTGTACCAGACACAGGGGGAGGATGGGGATCGAGGACAGGGGCCGGGTCCCTGGAGCGGGGGAGCCAGGCCAGCAGGGGTGAAGGTGATCCTAGAGGACACGCTAGGGTCTGAACCCCGGGTCCCCACAAAGACCCTGAGATGTCAGAGTGTCAAAGAAGCACAGGTCGGAGACTCCAAGATCTCCCAACGTTCATGACGCCTAGAGTACATCACCCCACAGGACAGGCCACATCCCCGAGTGTCCGGGGACATATGATGGGGTTGCTTTGAACGCGCAGATCGACTGGGCAGGGTTGATCGACACCTTCACAGTAAGAAGCCATCCAGTCCATGAACACGGGTCTCCTCTCCCTTATCTTCATCTGCTTTAATTTCTCTGCAAAAAGAAAAATTGCAAAAGGGCCCCAGACCCTGTCAGGGGTCATGGGGAGCGGCAGTGGGTGGGGACACATTTGCGTGACAGCCCCTCCTCTGCGGCGCCAGCGGGGAGGCATAAGAGAGGAGTGGGGCAGCCCAGCCCCAGCTCTGTGTCGTGAGCAGCGGCTGTGAGCACCATGGCCTGGACCCCTGCCCTCCTCATGCTCCTCTCTCTCTGCACAGGTAAGACAGGCCTCAGAGACCAGGGCCCATCCCAGCCTGAGGAATTCCTTCTGGCTCAATCTGTAAGCCTCTCACCTACTCGGCTAATCCTAGTCCTAAGTACTTTATTCTTTTTGATGCCCTCATGAATGGAATTTTAAAAAATATCCTTTTGCTGCTTCATTTTTAGTAACTAGAAAACCAAGAAATTTTTGTAGGTAATTACTCCTCGTAACACTGTGGAAGATCCTAGTTAGAGCCCGGTATGGGGTTGTGATAAGAGTGGTTTCTCCTGTTTGTAAAGCAGGTAACAAGCGATGGAGCAGGTGGGAATATTGAGGTGGGGTCTGCCGTCCGTGGACAGTAAGATGAGCCACACAAAAGGGCGGCCCTGGACGTGTGACCATCTAAGGAACTGAAATGGCCCAGCGCTGCCTCCACTAATTATGGGGGAAAGGAAAAGCATAAAACATTTTTTCTTTTCAGTTTGAGAAAAATGTCATTAATGTATCAAGAACTTATGTAGTGATTTGTGAAGCAAATATGGTGAAAGCGCCCACTATTCTCCGATTGGGGCCTGATGATGCTAATTTGTGGAAACGCCACAAATCAGGAGCAGCCAATGTGACTTTTAGCTCCATTATTATTCAGCACCATTCAGCAAGTACTAGACACCGCAATTAAACAGGAAGAATCAATGGTTGGATCATTGAGGGGCATGGAGAGGTAGTTGTTCCAAAAGACCCAAATGTATGATGCACCTTAGATGCTCTGGTGTCAGTGCAAAAGTGTCCGAAGAAATCTCCCCTGTGAGCAAAGCACAGGCGTTCATCCTGAGGGCTGATGAGAGGGGCGTCATAGCCCTAGAAACTCCTGGGAATTGACAGATGACCCCAATGATGGAGGCTCAGGGTTCCCGAGTCAGAGTTCAGGTCTGAGATGACCTCCACCGACCCCCACCTCAGCCCCTGAGCTTCAGGGCAAAGAATGCTGCATCCCCAGCGATGGGCACATGGCCTTTCTGTTTCCTTTGAGACCCCTCCTAGGAATGGGCTGCTGAAGGGACTTTGAGGACAGAGGGGAAAGAGGAGCCTCCACACCCTGGCAGGCCCCAGGGATGAACGTGGACCCAGGGCGGCAGCAGAAGCAGCAACAGAAACTCCAACCAGACCCTAAGCAGGAAGCTGCTGGGTGGCCCCACCTCCTGCAGATGAGAAAAGAGTCCTGGTCTCGGTTACTGCTCGCCTGGAGCTCTGGGTGAGCCTGAGAGGCTGTCACAGGAAAGGCAGGAGAAGCAGCCTGGTATCAGCTCAGCCCAGTGATGGCTAAGGAGGCCAAATGCCAGACTTGGGACCAGGGAACTGATCAGGGACCGCTGTCTGTCCCCCACTAGCATCAGAGTTGAGGAGCTTGGGGCCCTATCCTGGGAGCTGCTGGTCCCAGGACACGTACTGGACAGTCTGATGTGTCATGATTCGGACACAGCTGGACTCTGGCCCCTGGTTCTGACCTAACCCATCATGGACTCTGTCCCCAGGGCACCTTACCCTGGCATCCAGGGATTCTGCTCAATTTGAGAAAAATTGGACAGTTTTGCTGCCTAGGAAAAGCCTGGGCGGCGGAGGGGGCGGGGTACAGAATTAAGATGTAAACAGATTTTCTGGACCAAGTTCCCTGGTGTGGGTCTCAGACCCCAGTTTTAGGCCAAACAAACAACGGAAGCAGCTGACTTGGTAGAGGATGGTTCTGCCCCGGGAGCCCCAGTGCTGGGGGGACAGCAGGTTTTTGTCTCACTTCCCCCCTGGCTTGCACACTGTGTGACCATCCAGGCTGTCATCATAAGACTGGCAGTAATAATCAGCCTCGTCCCCAGCCTGGAGCCCAGTGATGGTCAGGGAGCCCGAGTTGCCAGACTTGGAGCCAGAGAAGCGATCCAGGACCCCCGAGGGTCGCTTGCTATTGTCATAGATCAGGAGTCTGGGGGCCGCTCCTGGGACCTGTTGGTACCAGCTCACATAATTACTCCCGATGCTGCTGCTGCTTCCAGCGCAAGAGATGGTGACCCTCTGGCCCAGGGCCCCAGACATGGAGCGCGGCTGAGTCAGCACAGCCTGGGCCCAGGATCCTGCAAGTGGAAGAGACAGAGATGGTGATTCTGGGGTCCAGACACAAGAGCAGGAAGCAGGGCCCGTGGTCTTCCCGGGGTCCCTTCCCCTGTCCCCGCATCCAGTCACCTGTGCAGTGAGCGACCAGGGTGAGGAGCAGAGGGGACCAGGCCATGGTGGACATGGTCACGAGGTCCTGCCTTCTGTGTCCCCACAGCTGAAGCAGAGTGTCCCCAAGTCTCTCCTTCCCCTCTTCATACTCTGAGAGAGGGAGGGTCCATTCATGCAAATGACACCCCCCCCCCACCAGCTCTCTGGTCCCTCCCTGGGCCCTGGGTCAGGTCCCCGTGCTGAGCGTGGCAAGGGGGTGGGCAGGGGCGGGGCTGGGTGGGGCCCAGGGGTGGGAGGTCACAGCAGGCAGCCCTGAGCTGAGACCACCAGGCAGTGCTGGGGAGCTGGTCCCCGCTCTCATCCCCCAAGACCCTCAGGAATGGCCCCCGAGCGCCCCCTGGTGTCCAAGCCCTGAAACACACGCCGTGTGCCCTGGTGACCAGAGCCCCTCAGGGTCAGCTCCTGCCCCCTGCTCTGTGCACTGTCCCCTCCTTAGGGCCATTCCAGGTGCCCCTTCAGTGTCCCCCGTGACCTCAGAGCCATCTGTGGGCTCCCCTCAGACCCCTCAGGGTGAGTCTGTCCACAGCACCCTTGGCTGCTCAGGGGTCAGGACTGAGGGGGCGTCTGCGACCCAAATTCCTCTTAGATCAGGATCAAGTGAGAGCAGTGCTGGCCCCGTGGAGGCCCGTCCCCTTCTGTGCAGGACAGCGGGTCCCCTCCTCTGTGTGATTTGTCCCTGGTGGCCAGAGCCCCCCTTCCTCTGTGTGTCCCCTCAGCCCTGAGGAGGAGGGAGCGCCTCTCTGTGGAGGGGGTGAGGGTGTGGGGAGAAGCCTGGGGGTGACCCTGAATTCCTAAACGCCTCATTCTTTATTGTGTGTGAAGCTCTCCACACAAGAGACCCACCGTCCCCCGTGTCGTGTCTTACGAAGTGACTCCCTCCTGGGAATCTCTTTTGCAGGCACACGTCACAGGCTGCAGTGAACAGGGCCTAGTGATGTTCTTGGCAGTTTTTATTGAGACTCTGAAGGGCTTTGAGCAGCATCTGTTCCCAGGGAGCCTGATACGTGGGGCTGTTAGGATCAACAGAGCCCCAATAGTGGGTTTGAAAAGACATAGTTAGGGGAGTGTTTGGTTGGAAAAGAACAGCCTGACTGAAGTTTGCCCAGCACTGCGTGTGTGTGTTACACAGATGGTGTGTGACTATGAGATTTTCAATTCACCAAAATGCGTTTAATGGATTAGTGAAAATGTAAGGTCATTACTTAAAATTAGTGCCGGATTTTTTTTTTTTTTTTTTTTGCGATAACGCATGCCTCTCACTGCTGTGGTCTCTCCCGCCGTGGAGCACAGGCTCCGGACGCGCAGGCTCAGCGGCCATGGCTCACGGGCCCAGCCGCTCCGCGGCATGTGGGATCTTCCCGGACCGGGGCACGAACCCGTGTCCCCTGCATTGGCAGGCGGACTCTCAACCACTGCGCCACCAGGGAAGCCCTATTCATATTTTTCTAAATTGTTTGAATGGTTTTAGTTCGTTTGACTTCCCATGTAAATTTTACAGTCAGCTTGTCTATATCTATTTAAAAAATTCAGCCACTGGAATTTTTATTGTAATAACATTGAAGTTGTAGATCAGTTTGGGGAGAATTGGCATCTTTACTATTTTAACTATTCCAAACCATGCGCGTAGCCTGTCTCTCTATGTATTTAGATCTTCTCTGATTTATTTCATCAGAATTTTGTAGTTTTCAGCATAGAGTTCCTGTTCATATTTTGTTAGATTTATAGCAAGTATTTCATGTGTTTTGGAGCTATTGTAAATGGTAGTGGGGTTTTTTGTTTGGTTTTTTTTGCGGTACGCGGGCCTCTCACTGTTGTGGCCTCTCCCGTTGCGGAGCACAGGCTCCGGACGCGCAGGCTCAGCGGCCATGGCTCACGGGCCTAGCCGCTCTGCGGCATGTGGGATCTTCCCGGACTGGGGCACGAACCCGTGTCCCCTCAATCGGCAGGCGGACTCAACCACTGCACCACCAGGGAAGCCCTAGTGCATGAATTTAACTGAAGGAAAACCTATGTTCTATTTTCATTTTGCATTGATAAGTGTAACATTTCTGAAATACTATATTTATCTTTGTAAATACTGTATTTTTATCAAGGACATTTTAATAAAATGACACAACAGGTATCCTATGAAATTTTATTTATTATCAAGTGAAAAAGGAGTCTGAGTGAGGCAGGGCCAGAACCAACCTCTCTCTGCCACTCATAACATCTCCACTGGAAGATTTTTTTTTGGCTGCATTGGGTCTTCGTTGTTGGGTCTTCGTTGCTGCGCGTGGGCTTTCTCTAGTTGTGGCGAGCGGGGGCTACTCTTCATTGCGGTGCACAGGCTTCTCATTGCGGTGGCTTCTCTTGTTGTGGAGCATGGGCTCTAGGCACGTGGGCCTCAGTAGTTGTGGCCCGTGGGCTCAGTAGTTGTGGCTCACAGGCTCTAAAGCACAGGCTCAATACTTGTGGCGCACGGGCTTAGTTGCTCCATGGCATGTGGGATCTACCAAGAACAGGGCTCAAACCCGTGTCCCCTGCATTGGCAGGCAGATTCTCAACCACTGCACCACCAGGGAAGTCCCCACTTGGAGATTTTTATCTCTGAGCATGGAAGTTTTGTCTGTGAAAGCATGAGCCGGCTGAGGTATCAGAGCAATGGGTCAGTCTCAGATTTGAGGGGAGGAAAAGCATATGACAGGGTCAGATTTGTCATTCTCAGGAAATTCAGAAGTGACAACAGAAGGTCACCCTGAGTTAGACGTGGTCCAGGCAGAGCAGCAGTGACTGTCTCAGGGGGAGGGCACAGGGGAGCTTTTAGTCTCACTTCCCTGTGGGTCTGGAGCACAGTGTAAGTACCAGTGTTGCTGTGAACTGTAGCACAGTAATAGTCAGCCTCGTCCTCGGGCTGCAGCGCAGAGATGAGCAGGAGCCCTGAGTTGGCCGAAGCATCTTTGGATCCAGAGAAGCGGCTGGGGACCCCAGAGCCCTGGTACTTATCAGAGTCTGACTTGAACCTCAGGAGGTACCGGGGAGAGCTCCCTGGCTTCTGCTGGTACCAGAATATGTGGTAGCCGCCAACAATGTACCCACTGCTCAGGGTGCAGGTGAGTCTGGCTGATGCTCCAGGAGATGCAGAGAGGGAGGGAGGCTGAGTCAGCACAGGCTGGGAGAGGCACCCTGCAGACACAGACACATCAGATGAGGAGAAGGGACAGGAGGCAGCTACTCGGGGACCTGAGCCAGAAGGAATTCCTCAGGCTGGGATGGGCCCTGGTCTCTGAGGCCTGTCTTACCTGTGCAGAGAGAGAGGAACACGAGCAGGAGAGGAGTCCAGGCCATGGTGCTCACAGCCCCCTGGTCCCCACAGTGGGGCTGGGCTGCCCCAGGCCTCCTTTTCTCCCCCAGCCTCTGCCAGAGGAGGGGCTCCCATGCAAATGGGTGTCTACCCAGGGCCCACCCAGCCCCTCCCTGAGCCCTGGTGCTGGAGCTCAGCTCACAGCCCAGACTCAAGGGGATGGAGGGCAGCTTCCCCCTTGGGACCCCCTGGGAGGAAGCACCTGCTGAGACCACGCAGGCCCTGCTCAGGGGCCTCTGCCAGCCAGAGAGGACACACTGCCGAGTCCCCACCAGGGAGCACAGGCCCCGCCCCCAGGCCCAGCTCCTGAAGCGAAAGGTCCTCCCTGAGCAGCCGTGCAGGGACCCCAGGGCAGTCCCACAGTGCCGCCAGCTGGTAACATGTGGAAAATGGAAAAAATAACACATAACTGGTAGGAAAGAAGAGATTAAAATGCATGCTTTTCAATGAAGATACAACATTGGCTCTATTTGAGGAAATACGTAAATGCACTCCTTTCCAAAGTAAAAAAATTTATTATTGAATTTCTGCTGAAAGATATGATATATACATTTTATTGGGAATAGCTAAGAAATCTTCAGCAATCATATGGTTCCAATAGATTTGCTTTGTGTATTTATTACAAAACATTGAAAAAGATGTAAAATTTCTTAGTTCTTTTGAGACAGCAGTTAAAACAGTTACACATGCACCACATAAATTGAACACCAAAGAGGAACACTGACAAACCACTATCAATGAATATTGATCCAAATGTTCCAAAAAAAATGTCAATGAAGAAATATTTATACTGGTTTAATAAATCGATACTGAATCTAAATGTCATTTTTTCAAATATACAACTTGTGTTTTATATTAAGACATTAAAAAATAAATTTAACACCAATAATAGCAAATCCACATAAAATAGAATCAAACAACACATTTGTAATATGCTAATACACACTCTTCACACATGCTTAAGTGCACACAGGTTACCCTATGGGGCCTCTGCCCCCCAAGCTTGTCTCACCCTCGGCACAGACGCTCCCAGGAGCCCCGCTCCTCCTTGGAGACACCTTCTGACTCCTCACCTTCTAACAGCCCCTCCTTGACCCAGACGTGGCAAAGACCCCACAGAGGACTCGGAGGAGGTGACCCGAATCTGAACCCTGTGGTCAGGGAGGCCACCAGGAGCTCCTGGGTGACCGGGCCTCACAGGAAGGAGGGTCCCACATCAGGGAGGACAGTTTGCCCAGCGCTCTGGAGCCCTGAGTGGTTTCCCCGCTGTCTGGCCCAGCCCCCTCTCTGGGACTCTGCACTGCGCCCCCTGCTGGCCACAGGCACCTCCTCCAGCCACTGGGATGTCCCAGCCCCCTTGCAGAGTGTCCCATTGTACAGCAGGCTTTGCTGATGTTACTCCCAGGAGAGTCAGGTGACGGGGCCTTTCCAGGTCCACCCTGGAGACAGGAATACCCTCACCCTGGGACTCTCGTCTCCATGGAAACTGACCATATTTCCAAAATGTGCATCTCTGTGAACTGTAGCCCCACAGCCCAGCCCTGCCTGCTGTGCAAACACAGCACGTGTGTATGAAAGGACAGTGACAGGGAGCAGCAGGCCACACACATGGTGACGTGTCCTGTGTGCAGGTTGGGGTGTGCTCAGGGGTGGGGACAAAGGAGCCTGAACAAAGCTGTAATGGGTCAGCAGGAATGTGAGGGAGGAGTCAGGTGATCCCCCTGCAGAGACAGGCAGAGCCCTCGGGCCAGAGGTCAGGGCATGTGCCAAGGTCAGAAGAAGGGAGAGGGTGGCTCCTGGTGAGGCTGGTGAGCGCTCACTCGAGGTCAGGGAAGTGGACCCTCTGAGCTTGTGACTCCAGCTCCTTCAAATGGAACAGAAAGAAAAGTCAGGGAAAAGATTATCCCCTTAATTAAACCCTGAAATCCTGTTTTTACTAAGTCTTAGTGCATGTGAATATGCATATGTTTATACAGCCTCAGCTCCATTCACTGACATTATTACTTTTAATAACCGGCATCGCACCCATCAGTGTCAGTGGGAACCCAGCCCGGTCTTGTCCTGGGACAGCAACTGGTGCTCTGTGAGCCCCACGTGCCCGGTGAAGCCGGGAGCTCAGGGCTCGGGGCTCACCACCCCCCTGGCATGAAGCACCGGGTGAGGAGCCAGCCTGCCGTCCCAGGCTGAGCAGGAATAATCAACCTCGGCCTCGGCCTGGAGCCCAGAGATGCTCAGGGAGGCCCTGCCGCCTGACCTGGAGCCCAAGAACCTCTCTGAGACCCTGGGCGCCGGTTGTGACTCCTGTGGGTCAGGAGTTTGGGGACCCAGCCAGGTTGTTGCTGCACAAGCTGCCCCCTCGCTGCCAACGTTGTTGCTGTTTCCAGGGCAGGAGAGTGTGGCCATCTGTCCCGGGGATGCAGTCGCTGTGAGGGGACAGAGAGGAGGCTGAGAGCAGGACCCTGCTCCCTGTGCAGGAGAGAGGGCTGAGGAGCAGAGCTGGGGGTCCCCGGCCCACCCCCAGGTGAGGTCGTCCCCCCATGTGGGGAGAGAGGAGGTGAGCAGGAGGGGCGCCCAGGTCACGGTGAAGCCTCAGACACGGAGCCCTCAGCGCTGGTGTAGGGACCGTGCTCCCCGAAGTCCCTTTCTATCCCCCAGATCCACATGCGGCAGAGTCACATCTGCACATAGACCTGCTGTCTGTGCTCCTGGCCTCCCTGCCCTGGGTGCCCACAGGGAGAAGGAGGGACCCAGGGGGAGGTGCCTGGCTCCTGGTGACCCCTGGGTCCTGGCAGGTCAGCGTGGCCCAGTGAGCACACGGATGGCTGGACCCCCTGGAGTCCTGAGCAGTTTTCCAGTGGGAAGGGGCCATGTCAGGATTGTCCCACACTGTCCCTCATGGCCTCAGAGCCCCTTTTTCAGTCCTGTTGTGTTGTGGTCGTTGCTTTTCTAAAGTACCGACAGGATCTCTTTTGACTCCCTTCCTTTGATGGGTGAGTTTAGGGAATTGGGATGAGATGGGTGAGTTTAGGAAATTGGGGTGAGATGGGTGAGTTTAGGGAATTGGGGTGAGATGGGTGAGTTTAGGAAATTGGGGTGAGATGGGTGAGACTCAGAGTTTGACCCCTGGGAGGAAGCAAGAGGAAGCAGTGACCGGAACCCACAGTGACCTGTGAGCAGGAACCCTGCCCAGTGCAGAGAGGACACACTGCTGAGTCCCCATCACACACACAGGCCCCAACGCCCCAGACCTGGGAGTTTGGGGGGTCACACAGCAGGGGGCGCCCATTTTGCAGACCCAGGGGAGACCAACAGCGCCCCCTGCTGCTCCTGGTCAAAGTCCAGCTCTGGGTGGAAGTGATGCTGGGGCCCTGGGCTGATGGCTGGTCACTGTCAGTCCATGAACATCCACGACCACGCCCTGTACTGTGAGCACAGTTAGTGATAGACACTAATTGTTCAATTTCTCAGAAAGCAACACTTTCCAAAATGAAACATACACATATTTAAAAATCTACCAATGTAGTCATCAGTAAAATGTAAAAGAATTTTAATATTACATTACAAAATATAGAACTATATATAAAATTACATATAAAACTATGTCAGCTTTAATTAAGTGATGCTCAAAATCAGAAAAGCTAAAAAGTGTGGGGAAAAGCTATAAAAGAGCAGGAACTGTCTCTAGGACACCATCGAACATGGAATTTTTTAAATGCTTATTTTCCATCATTAGCTTCACGATGCAATGACTATAAGCATGTGGTATATAAACAGACCAGCAAATGTGCTATGGATCTAGCTGTTGCACATATATGAAAAAATCATAAATATTAATTTATTCTGCATCATCAAGTTAATGAAGTTGGGTATGTCTGTTAATTCTCGTTGGACAAGAATAGTCGTGCTGGTCATACTGGGGTCTCTCAGTGTCATTGTTGGTTGATATGATTGGGAGCTGGGCCCCCTCCCCATCTATAGTCAGAGAGGGGTCCCCTTGGAGAGATGGACACACCTGGGAGAGACTGGAGGAGGCACGTGGCCATGAACCACTGGACAGGAGACGGGGCCCCGGAGCCTCACTCCCCACGGGGTGCTGACCATTTCCACCCTCTCTCTGCCTCTCCTGCCTCTAAGGGCTGAGCCCTCTGAGCACATGAGTCAGTTTTGGTAGCACTTCCCCATGGGTTTATATCGCTGTGCAATAGTAACTACCACTACTCACGTAGAGACCACAGTAATAGTCAGCCTCGTCCTCAGGCTGGGCCCCCGTGATGGTGAGGGTGCCTTTGTTCCCAATGATGGATCCAGAGAAGCGATCAGGGACCCCAGAGGGGCGGCTGTTTGTGTTGTAGATAACAGTTTTGGGAGCCTGGCCTGGGGTCTGCTGGTACCAGCTGGGATAGTAACCAGTAGTGACTGACCCGGAGCTAAGGCCACAGGTGAGAGTGATCGTCCCTCCTGAAGACACTGACACCGACGGCTCCTGGACCACAGTCTGAGAATCCACCCCTAAAACTGACAGGAGAGAGACAGGGCTTGTTATGGAGACAGTATCCCCTGAGGCCCTGCTTGTAGGTGCCCCCAAGGATGCAGAGTCCCAGCGCCTGACCTAAGCCATAAGTGAGGAGCCCGAGCAGAAGCGCTGAACAGGCCATGGTGGGGACACTCCAAGGACACAGCCTCCTCAGCCTCCTGGGCTGGAGTGTGGGGTCCTCGGGCCTTTTCACGCCTCCCAGACCTGTTAGGAGGAGGAGGGGCCTCATGCAAATCAGCTTCCTGCCTCTCTGTGCCCAGCATCACCTGATGTCCCCTGGGGGAGGTCTTGAAGGAGGCAGATGGTGGGGCTTCACAGAGACCGGGGACAGCACAGGGATGAGACGCTGAGTGATGAGCTTGACATCCTTCCCCTAATCGGCTCCCCCACATCCTACGTTTCTCAAACCTGAATTCTTCTTTGCAGAGCCTGAAGGCTGAGTTATAAATGGATGTGCTCTCCACCTCCTGGCCCCAGGGATCTAGTTCATCCCAAACATCACATTCATCCCGTGACTGTGACCCTCGCTCCCTCCCCAGTGGAATCACTTCTTGCTCCTTGTGGAGGATCAGTGAGCACTGCTTCCTCCAGCAGGAAACCCAGTGCAGACCCGCAGAGTCCTGTGTGGTCTGTGGAGGGACCGGGGTCTCCGCTGACACAGTCTTTGACACCATTGCTGGTCACAACAGTCCAGTGCGTCCAGGCTGGGCATGCTGACACCCAGACCAGCACCAGATGTGGGGGACAGCTCCCCTTTTCTCTGAGAAGCCATCAAGAAACTAGGGTGGCTTCAATGTACCTGCAGTTTTTTAGAAGAAAAGTAATAATACAACCATTAAAGTTTGAGATTCTTCCAAAACATCAGATAAAAATAGGAAAACATGTGACTTATAATCAGAAATTAAAATTATACTGTATCTGAACACGTTGGTGTGAACATCATGGAGCATTTTTTATCTGAATTTCCCTAAACGGTCTGATATGGAGCAGAAGGGCTGGTAAGAGCAAGCGAGGGGGGTTGGGATGAAAGAGGAGCGTGGGAAGAGAAAAATTCTCCAGTTAAGTTTTGACGTACGGCCACAAAATGCTTGTTCTCACAGTGTGATATGAAATGTGATTTCATATTCATTTCAGAGTTGCTGCTACAGTGTCTGTTTCACACAATGTGCGTGGTAATTGTGCTCCTTTCTCATTATCTGTGTCTGAGGCCTCAAATCCTGTCAGACAGAGATCCACACTAGACGCTTTGATGCCTGTTAAATAAAGTTCCTCTGCTACAGTGGGAAAGATATGTAATTTTGTGTGCATCAGATTTGAAGATAAGGAGGATTTAACACGTAAGAGAAAAAGGGAGAATTAGAAGGAATAATTGCACAGTGATTGTCCTCAGATATTTCAGGATCACCTGACAGGTGAGTTTGCCCCTACCAGGGGTCTGGGGTCATTACGGGTCCACCTTCACCTTAAGACATGTAAAAGGTGTAAGGTTGTGAGTATCAAAGTGGCTCAGACCTCATCCTAATTCTCCGTGGTTCTCTTACAGTTTGACGTTGTCACTGTGGTGGTTGTTGTAGATTCTCCTGCTGGGTCCCCTCAGCCCACCTGGCACAGGCCTTTTTTTTTTTTAAATGGCTAACACGTGCCAAGTTTTGGAATGCAGCCTACAATATTACCCATCCCTAGCACTCAATAAGTATTAGCTTTTAATGTTATGAGAATAATGAAGTGTTTGTTATTAATAAATACTAGCTGTTAATATTATGTGAATGCTGAAGTGTTTTACTGCAGCCAGATCCCAGAGATTGTGAGAGGCTAGGCTGTGTTGCTGGGGGGAATATACCAGTTTGTCTTCTGGGTCTGGGGGCTTTCTGTTCCTAGTGAATGTAGTCAGTCACCTGGGACACTTACTTCTCCAAGGGGATGGGTGGGGTCTGGAGATGTGGCTGGGTGAGCATGGTAACTCTTTCTCTCACCAAGTGTGTGCAGAGGTGGAGGGCTACCAGCTACTCCAATTTGACATGACTGCTCTTCACCCTACTGGGAGTGTGTCTGCCTATGGATCTCTATATTTCTGTCACTTGTAGGGAGGCACAGGCCTTTTGATGCCTGTCTTTGCCATGGAGTAGAATTCCAGGGGTTGGGTATCTAATATCTAGGTCCAAAAGAACAAATATTTTTCCACCTTCCTCCCAAAGAACCAGAGCGGGGTGATCTGTGGACCTTTGGGGATTAAACTGGGAGAGGTGAGCACATGATGGGGTTGCTTTGAACGCGCAGATCAATTGGGCGATTGATCAACACCTTCACAGGATGAAGTCCTCCAATCCATGAACAGGTCTCCTTTCACTTATTTACACCTGCTTTAATTGTTCTCAGCAATGTTTTGTAGTTTTCAGTTTATAAGCCTCTCACCTACTCGGCTAATCCTAGTCCTAAGTACTTTATTCTTTTTGATGCCCTCATGAATGGAATTTTTTTAAATATCCTTTGTGCTTCTTCATTTTTAGTAACTAGAAAACCAACAGCTTTTTATAGGGCATTACTCCTCTTAATCCTGTGAGAGACCCTAGATAGAGTCCGGTTAGGGTTTGTGATAAGTGTTTCTTCTCCCTTTTGTAGGGCAGGTAACAAACAATGGAGAGGAGGGAATATTGAGGTGGGGTCTGCCGCCCGTGGACAGTAAGATGAGCCACACAAAGGGGCGGCCCTGGACGTGTGACCATCTAAGGGACTGAAATGGCCCAGCGCTGCCTCCACTAATTATGGGGGAAAGGAAAGGCAAAACACTTTTTCTTTTCAGTTTGAGAAAAATGTCATTAATGTATCAAGAACTTATGTAGTGATTTGTGAAGCAAATATGGTGAAAGCGCCCACTATTCTCCGATTGGGGCCTGATGATGCTAATTTGTGGAAACGCCACAAATCAGGAGCAGCCAATGTGACTTTTAGCTCCATTATTATTCAGCACCATTCAGCAAGTACTAGACACCGCAATTAAACAGGAAGAATCAATGGTTGGATCATTGAGGGGCATGGAGAGGTAGTTGTTCCAAAAGACCCAAATGTATGATGCACCTTAGATGCTCTGGTGTCAGTGCAAAAGTGTCCGAAGAAATCTCCCCTGTGAGCAAAGCACAGGCGTTCATCCTGAGGGCTGATGAGAGGGGCGTCATAGCCCTAGAAACTCCTGGGAATTGACAGATGACCCCAATGATGGAGGCTCAGGGTTCCCGAGTCAGAGTTCAGGTCTGAGATGACCTCCACCGACCCCCACCTCAGCCCCTGAGCTTCAGGGCAAAGAACGCTGCATCCCCAGCGACGGGCACGTGGCTTTTCTGTTTCCTCTGAGACCCTCCCCTAGGAATGGGCTGCTGAAGGGACTTTGAGGACAGAGGGGAAAGAGGAGCCTCCACACCCCGGCAGGCCCCCAGGGATGAACGTGGACCCAGGGCGGCAGCAGAAGCAGCAACAGAAGCTCCAGCCAGAGCCTGAGCAGGAAGCTGCTGGTGGCCCCACCTCCCGCAGATGAGAAAGGAGTCCTGGTCTCAGTTCCCGCAGGCCTGGAGCTACCTGGTAGGAAATCTACGTGGGTCACAATTGCATGTTTGTTTATTTGTTGTTGTTATACAGTTCCCTGTTTTGGTCACCCAGTCCCCACTGTACATTCTTTGACTTTTATTTATGTCTTTGCCCAGAGAATATCAAAATGTTAGGGGAACAATGTCTATTGTTCTTTATTACATCTGTGGGTTCTCCTTGGCCTGTGAATGTTATTCTGGCAGTACTTAATTTCTTTTGACTCTCTAATGTACTAAATGTATACATTTCCAATTTATAGACATTTATTTACAATTTCTGTCAATAAGAGGTTGACATAAAAAGAATATTATTGTAAATGCAACTCTCACCCTTTTTAAGAAGTTCTTCCTGCATTTCTGACCTAAGGAACCCTCAGGACCTGCTCCCTGATCTGCGTCATCCTCTGATCAATGATTTTTTTTAATGTTTATTCATTTATTTATATTAGTTTTGGCTGCATCAGGTCTTAGTTGTAGCGCACGGCCCTCTGGTTGTGGCCCACCTGCTCAGTAGTTGCGGTGCGCGGGCTTGGTTGCCCCGCGGCATGTGGGATCTTAGTTCCCCACCTAGAGATCGAACTTGTGTCCCTGGCATTGGAAGGTGTATTCTTAACCACTGAACCACCAGAGAAGTCCCTGATCAATGATTTTTGTTAAGAGCTTCATGGATTTAATGGTGGTTTGGATTTATAAGGTCCAAGGCCAGGACAACTGGTATTTATCCAATATCATCCCCAACAGAGTGGGAATGGCATTTGAAGTCGTGGGGTTAAACTGGAGAAAGTAGCAAGCGAAGGATCTGAAGGCCACGTCCTTACTGAGGGGGGTCTCCCGGGCCTGGAGATGAGGAGCTTCTCAAGAGCTCAAGAGAAACAGAGCAGCTCAGCTCACTTAAGCCTTCAGGATCAGGGACAGATCAGAGACTCTGGACCAGGGGCAGGAGGCCTGCAGGGAGCGGTTGGAGGACCAGCGGGGGACCAGTCACAGGTGCTGGATGTCCACTTCCCTGTCGTCCCACCAACCAGGCAAGGGATAGTTCGTAGCTTGGCACTTGGTGATTCTGTTTGCACTGGTGCCCAGTCAAACTCATACTGCTCACCCCAGGACAGGCCAATGAATGGAGAGACGAGGTCTTGGGACCAGGAATAATGACTTTGCTTGGAAAGCCAGCAGACAGAGGAGATGGCGGTCTAGTGCCCCAAAGACATTTACCCGAGTTAAAATCCAGGCTTCTTTTAAACTGAAAGGGGAGAGGGTGTGGCTGCTTGTTGCAAACTTCTTGGCGGAGACCAGACCCCGGAGGCGATGCGATGACCCTTTGTGCAGCTGTCCACGCAGGTCCGGTCAGGATGTTCCTGGAAACCTCCAACAAGACAAAGGTTATTCTTGGTGCTGCACCTTTCTGTACCTATATGAATGAAGAGTGTTAGACCTTGACCTCGCATGTCAAGCCTGGGAGGCAGAGCCCTGACAAAGGGCTATTCTGCATATTTTAGGCTGCAGGTGGCATTCCTTTTCAAGATGCAGAGCCAGCCTGACTATGCTCAGGCCACAGAGCACAGACCTTGGAGCGAAAGGACCAGATCCAGCATGGAACTGTGTTTGTTCTTATCTGTGACACCTGCTCCCTGTGTCCAGCTCTGTCAGGAGGGAGACAGAACTCCCTCCTCCAAACACCCGATCACTAGAGGAAGGGATTTCTATTTCCCACTCTCACTGGACCCAGGAATTTCTGTCAGATGTCCCAGGTCTGAGTCGTGGGGAGTGGAGACAATGTGGACAATGTCCCTGAGGTGACAGGCCCTGTGACTCTGGGCTGGGACAGGAGCCTTGTGAGCAGAGGTTCCGCCTGGGTGGGAGTGTCAGGGGTGGTGACTGAGTGAGTGTCCGGGCTGGACAGCACAGGGTGCGAGGGTTGTGCCTCGTGTCCCCTCGGGCCTGAAGCACAGCTCTGAGGCCGCCGTCCCAGAGTCCCGATCAGCCTCAGGCACCATCTGGACCCCAGAGACTGTCCAGGGGGTGAGTGGCCGACAGGGCGCAGAGACTCGCCCTGGGATCCTGAGGGTCAGACTCATCCCAGCAGAGAAGGGGGTCGGGCATCCTGGCCATCCCTGACCCAGGACCCAGTTCTGTCACTGTCACTGTCACTGGTGTTCTCTGTGGAGGGACATCCTGACTCCTGGGGAGCCTGACTCTAAGGAAGGCTGGCTGAGCACAGACTGACCCCTGATTCCTGGAGGGACAGAGAAGCCTGGAACCTGCAGAATCCAGGACAGTGTGTGTGTGTGTGTGTGTGTGTGTGTGAGAGAGAGAGAGAGAGAGAGAGGCTGTGCCCGTGTGTCCTCAGGAAGCCATTCCCTCAAAGTCCACCCTGAGCCCCAGTGGCCCCTGTCCCTCTTGTGGCTTCTCCACCCCTGAGGTTGCATCTCCAAGCAAACCCATCCCTGGGGTGGCTTCTCTGTATGAGCCTCCAGGCTCCAGGGCTGGGGCTGAGGAAGGAAGCCACATGGGCAGGAAGCCACGTCCCTGGAGCAGGATCTCCTTCAGATGGAAGGAGGAATCAGGGTGACACTTCTGTTAGCAACTCCACAGAACAGAAGCCCGGGTCACGTGGAGTGTAGACGCCTGTCCCCTGTCCTCCCTGCAGGACTGGGAAGGATGGAGCCCTGACACCACAGCTGCAGGTCTGCAGGCCCAGGAAGCACAGGGCAGGGGGGCCACAGCCCCATCTTCCTGCGCCCTCACCAGAGCCCAGGCTCGTGGGCCCTGCTGGGTCCAGGTGTCTGCAGCTGGGGGAACAGGGGAGATTATCTAGTTTGATTTCGGAAAAGAGAGGAGGATTCGGACTTCAGGGACCTGAGGAAAATGTTTCTGCAGTTGAGGTGCTTTCGGAGAATTCATGGAAACATCACCTGGGGCAGAAGAAAACACAGCCCGTCTTGAGAGATGGAGCCAGGGCTTCCTCTGCTAAATCCTCAGGACTCACCTCGTGTGGGGTCTCAGTTAATTCTGAAGGAAGAAATAATCCATAGCTTCCCCGCGCAATTACTCAGAGGCTGGATGACCCCTGAGTTTTAGGAAAATGCAGCCCTGTTTACAGCACAGTAAAGAGGTTGAGGGGAGAGGAGGGAGCAGAAAGCAGAGCTCATGTCAGTATTTGAGCTGTGGGGACTTCCATACAGCCCGGGACTCACAATTTGTGGGATGAGGTGAAGGAAATGAGGAGTGACGTGGCTGTGCTGGGAGCATTTCTGGGTCCAGACACAGCACCTACTCTGGTGAATTTACTCCAGACGCTGAGGGAGGGGCAGGTGGGCTCTGTCCTCACCTGTGCGGGTTCCTGGGACACCTGCGCTGTCTCGGGTCACAGGCACGACCCTGTGTTTCTCCTCTCTCCATTCACAGAGATCTCAGTGCAGAGAAGCCTCCCTTGCAGATCCCTCCACAGAAGCTTCTCACTGAAAAGAGGCTCAGAGCCAAGGTCTGTGGGCCCAGGGGTTTTTGTCTCACTTCCTCAATGAGCAGAAGCCCTGCATTGGCCGAGGCCTCTTTGGATCCAGAGAAGTGGCTGGGGACCCCGGAGCCCTGGTGCTTATCAGAGTCTGACTTGAACCTCAGGAGGTACTGGGGAGAGCTCCCTGGCTTCTGCTGGTACCAGAATATGTGGTAGCCGCCAGCAATGTATCCACTGCTCAGGGTGCAGGTGAGTCTGGCTGATGCTCCAGGAGATGCAGAGAGGGAGGGCAGCTGAGTCAGCACAGGCTGGGAGAGGCACCCTGCAGACACAGACACATCAGATGAGGAGAAGGGACAGGAGGCAGCTACTCGGGGACCTGAGCCAGAAGGAATTCCTCAGGCTGGGATGGGCCCTGGTCTCTGAGGCCTGTCTTACCTGTGCAGAGAGAGAGGAACACGAGCAGGAGAGGAGTCCAGGCCATGGTGCTCACAGCCCCCTGGTCCCCACAGTGGGGCTGGGCTGCCCCAGGCCTCCTTTTCTCCCCCAGCCTCTGCCAGAGGAGGGGCTCCCATGCAAATGGGTGTCTACCCAGGGCCCACCCAGCCCCTCCCTGAGCCCTGGTGCTGGAGCTCAGCTCACAGCCCAGACTCAAGGGGATGGAGGGCAGCTTCCCCCTTGGGACCCCCTGGGAGGAAGCACCTGCTGAGACCACGCAGGTCCCTGCTCAGGGGCCTCTGCCAGCCAGAGAGGACACACTGCCGAGTCCCCACCAGGGAGCACAGGCCCCGCCCCCAGGCCCAGCTCCTGAAGCGAAAGGTCCTCCCTGAGCAGCCGTGCAGGGACCCCAGGGCCGTCCCATGGCGCCCCCTGCGGGTCACAGAGCACAACTTCGCGGTGACCTGAGGACCTGAGGGCTCAGCAGGTTCTGCAGCTCACCTGGTCCCTGTCTCCTTTCACACATCCAGGGTGGTTCCCAGTTCCTGGGATTCCCACACAGTGTACATTGATTTTTGTTTGTCTGTTTGTTGTGTGTGGTTTCTATAGTAGCCTCACAATCTTTAAATTATTTTTGCTGTAAATATGTGTCACTATCTAGTCAATCTCTCTTCATTTTTGTTCATTTGTAAAATGTCCTAGACTATTCCTGGATTTAAATTTTTTCACACAAATGTTAGAAAAAAGGTCTCATTTCTCCAAAATTCTGACAGGTATTTTTAAAAATAAATAGAAACTATTGATAAGCTAAATAAGCATAATTTTCAGATTTTTTCATTGCAATCCATCCTGAGCATCAATGGATCTGTTTCTACATGTATGCAAGTCTTGTTTTATCCGCTGTATAGAATGTTCATCTTTCCTGGGATGTCTGTACGTTTTCTTTGTCAGGAGGTTGTCGGAGTCCGTGTGGACTGAGTGGTTCCTGACAACGGTCTTGCGTGGGGGAGGTGAGGGGCATCCAAGCTGCGTCCAAGTCCTGGTTCCCAGGGGAGGGGCCTCTGCTGAGGCATCAGGGAGTCGCCTGCTGCGCTGCTGTTTTCCTGAAGTGGTGACAGGGAGAGTCGTGCTCAGAGGGGAGGCTCCAGAACAGCCCTGTGGAAGGCGTGAGCCTGAAGTTGCAGTGCCCCCCAGGCAGATCCCAGAACACTCCTGCCTAGTGGTCCTCACATGGGAGGGGGCCTCATGCCGCCCATTCCCTGGTCTCTGAGAGCGATTCTATCCCTGAACAAGGGCTTTCTGCTGAGTCCAGGGGAACAAGCTGAGTGTGTGATTTCAGAACTGACTCATTTTAAAGGTTCTTAAGGTCAGTGATCCATGGGGAGGGCCTCAGAGCCTCCTACAGAGCATGAAAAGGGACTCAGCATCAGGGGTCATTAGGGGAATGCAAACTACAATAACATATTGCTTCACCCAGACTAGAAGGGCTATAAAATAAAGTGAGAGATAATAACAGTTGCTGGTGAGGACAGGGAGAAATTGGAACCCACATACATTGCTGGTAGAGATGCGAACCAGGGCAGCCGTGTTGGAAAACATCTGACAGTTTCTCAAATCTCAAAATGTACTGTTGGCATAGTTACCATAGGACTCAGCTATGCCACTCCTAGGCATCTACCCAAGAGAAGTGAAAACATACTTCCACCAAAAACAAAACACCTAACTACTTGTACACAAATATTTCTGGCAGCATTTTGCATAATAGCCAAGAGAAGAAAAAAACAACTCAAATGTCCCTGAAGGGTAAACAAACGGTGGTCAGCTCATACAATGGAGTATTATTTGGCAATAAAAAATGGATATGGACCCACACGGATGGAACGTCAAAATGTTACGCAAAAGAATTAATGAACTAAGACAGTCACAAAGGACACCTATTTTCTGGTTCCATCTATATGAAACGTCCAGAACAGGCAAATCTGTAAAGACAGAAAGTGGAGCAGTGGTTCCCTAGGACTGAGCAGAGGGGCGATGAGGTGTGATCACGAATGGGTGGGGACGTTCTCTGAGGAATGTGGGCAGGTTCTAAAATTAGAATACGGTGATCCGGAACTTCCTTGGTGGTCCAGTGGTTAGGACTCTGAGCTTCCACTGCAGGGGGTACGGGTTCAGTCCCTGCTTTGGGAACTGAGATCCTGCATGCCGCGCTGCAAGGCCAAAAAAAAGAATATAGAATATAGTGATAGTTACACAACTCTGTGAATACGCTAAACACCCCCGTACTGCGCACGTTAAACCAGCGAACCTGTTGGCGTGCGCAGTATATCTCAATGAAACTACGATGAAAGCAGTATGAGGTGGAGCCTGTGTCACTGACCCCTTAAAGTGGGTGGGTGCTGGACAGTCAGACCCTCATGCTGTAAGGTGGGCCACGGTCACCCCCCTTATTTGTCACAGGCAGTCACGGGGGTGATCACGGGGAGAGGGGGTGGGTTTTTGTCTCAGTTCCGGGTGGGTCAGATGCGCTGTTACCACTGATGCTGTCATCCCACGTTGAACAGTCATAATCAGCCTTGTCCTCAGGCTGGAGCCCGGAGATGGTCAGAGAGGCCGTGTTGACAGACGTGGAGCCAGAGCACAGGTCTGGGATCCCTGAGGGTAGAGAACCTGCGAGCATCGCCGTTTTGGGGGCCCCGTGAAAAATCTGTTGGTACCAGTTCACGATATTAGCTCCAACATTGTTGCCATTTCCGGTGCAGGAGTGGGTGACCGTCTGTCCCACAGAACCTGACATGGAGCCTTCCTGCGTCAGCCTGGACTGCGCCCAGGACCCTGGAACAGAGGAGGGGACACACAGAGAAGTGAGTCTGGGCCATTGTCCACAGCATGTTCTCCACAAGAAGGAATAAAGCGGCCCAGGTGTCCCCGAATCCCTTCTCCCGGCTTCCACCGCCTCTCACCTGTGCAGTGAGCGAGGAGGCCAAGGAGGAGAAGGGTCCAGGCCATGGTGGAGACACCCCAGCTCTGCTTCTGAGCCCACAGGGGACCTGCACAGAATCTCTCTTACCTTGTCCCTCATGGGAGAGCAGAGGACCCCTCCATGCAAATGACCCCTCCCCTGGGGACACTGGGCCGAAATTGGGTGAGACCTGAGCATGGAGTGGGGCTGGGGAGCCTCCCCAGGGCCCCGCGTGGTCACAGCGGCTAGACCAGTGAGCACAGAGCAGAGGGCACAAGGCAGGGCTCCAGGGCCTGGATTCCCAGCTGAGAGTCCCCCCACAGACCCTCAGGGACAGGCACACAGCGTCCCCTGAGGTCCACACCCAGGCTCCCTTAGGACTGGGATGGACATTCCCGAGCTGAGCTCAGCGGGTGAGACCACCTTTAGCCCTGCCTCACACACCCCAGTTTCCACCCAAACTAACCTGGACCTGGCCACCACCTTCTCCTCCCAGGATGAGACCCACAAACCCACCTCCCTGACTTGTGCGTTTTATCCCCATTGCAGCTGGAAAGTTAGTGTAGAAAGGCCAACGGGAGCGTGTCACCCCCACCTTACAGTCCAACAATGACCCTACGTCCCCTGAGGTCACTACAATGGTCTGGTCTCTACCTGCCTCCCTGCTCTCCGGCCACTTTCCAAGGAGCTCCTCCTAGGAGCCTTCCCTACCCCAACAACCCACAGCACAGGCTAAAAGCAACTGTTCTCAGTTACTTGAATGGCCAATATCTCCTTTGAATTCTTACCTCTTACACTCCCTCCCCCCTACTCCTACCATCTCATTGGTCTCAGTCCTTTGGGATTTTGAAAATCCCAAATGAGATGCAGCTCCTATTGATTAGGCTCTTTGGACCAACTCCCCGCCCCTCCCCCGCCTCACTCTTTAGTTTTTCACCTCTTCCGGGGCTGGAAACCACAAGCAGGGTTAGAGCTGTAAATACACAGTTGACATAATTTTGGTCTGGGTTTTAATTACAAGGAGATGTGTAATTCCTTCAGATAAAAATCCAGTTCTATAGAGCATTCCCACATATTCCTCCTACTCCCTCCACATTTCCACCATTTTAACATCTTGCATTGGTTTTGGGCAACTGGTAAAACTGCATAAACCAATACTGATACATTATTATCAACTAAACTCCATTGGAGTTCCCTCTTGGTGTCACACAGTTTTATGGGTTTTACCAAGTGCGTGATGTCACCTAACCACCATCCCATTAACATACAGAATATTTTCACTGCCCTAAACATCCCTTTTGCTCCGCCTGTTCAGCCCTCTTTCCCTATCCCTGAACTCCTGGCAACTGTAGATCATTTTACTGTCTCTAGACAGTAAATGTGCCTTTTCCATAGTATCATATTGTTGGAATCACACAGTAACTGTATTTTACTTTTTACAGATTTGGCTTCTTTCACTTAGTAATATGCATTTACTTTTTGTATCGCCCTTTCTTTTTGTGACCCAATAGCTCATTTATTTTTAATCACTGAATAATGTCCCATTGGGTGGATGTACCACAGTTTGTTTATCCATTCAGCTATTGGAGGCCATTTTGCTTGATTCCAGATTGTAACAACTATGAATAAAGCTGCTGTAAACATTTGTATGCAGCTTCTTGCGTGGACACACCTTTTCAACTCATGTAGATAAACACCTAATTCAACTGCTGGATCGTACGGTGAGAGTATGCTTAGCTTTCTAAAAATCTTGTCTGTCTTCCATAGTTGGCCAACACCATTTTCCATGACTACCAGAAATGAATGAGAGTTATTAAATGACTAGTTTAGCTCTATTACTAGTTTAGTCCATGTGCTATACAGGGTCTCTCCACTCTGCCAGGTTAAAACTCAGGCATCCTACACATTTTTAAATAAAATTCCTAAGGTCTATTCTAGTTACTCACTTGGCTTCCATAATCCATCTAATCCACCACCTCTCTGCTCTTTTCTCAGACCTGGACAGTGGCTCTCTGATGGTGCAACGTTTTCATTCAGGAAATTCTCATCGTGCATAAGCACCTGCAATGATGAGCATAATAGCTCTCCCCACAGAGCACTAGCCCAATTCAGTTTTCATTATATTGGCATCTTTCTCATGTCCTATAAAGATGATCATGTAATTTGAATTATAACTTACTAATTGTAACTTGTAATATGTCACCTACCTTATCATTCTCAGCAGATAAATTATTCCACCATCCAGAAGTGAAATTTCTGGAAAAGCATTTTGAAGACCTATTACACATGTTCAATTATAATATGGTAAGTAACTCATCCCTGTTTACCCTGGATGTTCCTGGTTTCACCACTGGAAGTCCCATGTTCCAATACACCCTTCGGTCCTGAGTAATGAGGGTGGATCTTCCCTCTAAGTTAAACTTACAGTTTTTGAATTTGATAAACAGTTATTATGTTTGAAAAGATTTTCCGTATACAAGATGATAATCAATAATTATTCATACAAAATATAAATTTTAAAATACAATAAAATTTTATTAGGACTTACATTCCAGAAGGTACAGTAACCCCTGTGTGGTGTCAGTTACTGACATTGATCACTTACCCATCCTTCCTTCTGACATCGGAGGGCTCTGCACTGTCACCTCTGCTTACACCCACCCACGCACCTTCTCAAGGGACAACATGTATAAATAAGCAATAATATAAATAATAAAAGTGCTTGTATAACTTGTCTACTCACTTCTGACATTTTTACTCAGTGTTTTCCTGTAAGAAAATATTTTACCCTTTGTTCAAATTTTCCTTTATGTTCCTTGCTAATTTTTTATTTGTTTTCCTGCATATATGGTCAAAGTTTCTACTTTTTTTTTTAATACTGGGACCGGAACAACATACACTTTGAAGTACTTTTAAATTTATATAATTTTAAAATTTTATAGTATTTTTATTAATTGAGAATTTGAAAATGTTTATATTCATTCCAATGAATTTTCGGTACAATCTCTAGGCTTCTATGTAAATTGATTCTTTGTTTTAAAATATGTTCATATTTTTTTACTTCTATTGATTTGATGCAAATCCCAGTTTAAAATCTTTCACAGGAGCGGCCAGCAGCCATCATGTGTGATCAGATTAAAATGGAAGCAATTCTAGCATTTCGCCTGGAGGAACAATGCTCTTCTCCAGTTTAAAGATACATAATCATTAAGCCATTAAGGAAGTTTCCTGTATTTCTTCATTTCTATATTTATTTTTATAAAGGCAGAAATGGTGATAGAATTTAAGTGGCAGGTTCTAAAGCATTTATTGAAAATGGAAAGTGTGTTTTTCTATTCAAATCTTATGCATTGAGAAAGGAGCCCAAAAATGGTGGTTTTTGAAACAAATTCATTCATTTTGCCCTCATGACTGATCCTCCCTTTTATTTCTCTTTGATTTATTATAAAGCTTAACATTTACTGATTCTCACGTTTGATTCCCAACTCCTGCTATACAGCCTTCATCTTCCATTTCTAGAATCTTCCCGGGAACTGAAAGCCCTGAGGCCAGTGCCTTGGTTGAATGATAAGAAAATGAGGACTGTTGTCTCCTTTTTGCCCTCATGAACCGTAGCATAGTTCTCCTGATCTAGTTAAAGAACCACACATCTGCAATCCTGGCAGCCCAGAGATCAGGGACACACGGTACTAAGGACATGGATCCGCAGCCATCACAGTTCCCTCCAGCCGACTCTCAGGGTAGCCTCACCCCTGGTTTCCTGTGTCTGCAGGAGGGCCAGTCTTCACAAGGAAGCCTGGCATCTAAAGGCAGGGAGCTTACAAGGAACATGTTAACCCAGAGGTGAGAGGGTCAGGCCCAGGAGACCGGAATAGTTGGTGAAGGCTTGTGGCCTCAGGAGGACAGGAAGAGGGCCACCAGGAAGGGTTTGAGTACAGACAAGAAAAAGTAGTTATAGCTTTGGGTTCTTAACAGATGAAGACCAGGTACTGGATGAATGGATGACCTATGGTCTATTCCAGTAGTTTTTAACTCCTGTGCTGGGCACGGCCGGTGTCAGCCTCCCTCTGGCCCTTCTATCAATTGCCCTGAAGGATTCTGTGTCCTGAAGATAAAGTTTCTGCCTGTGGAGCAGTGATGAGGGTGAGAAATGGTCCAGCCACCCTCAAAGCCACAAGTCCTTGAAAAGTCTTCAGGTCCTCAGGTGGTGGTGGCATAGTTAGGAGCAAGGTCACCCTTGATGTAATGTTACACACAGGCAGCCAACGTTTATAGCCTGACGGTGGGAGGACAGGGGATGGCTGAGTCTCCAGTCCTCCAGGGTCTGGAACTCTGTGTCAAGATCATCCCATGTCTGGTCCTAATGACCAGCTTTTTTGTAGGACAGGGTCTAAGGGACCCTCAGGAACCATCCATTGGCCAACCTGAAGCCAGAGTTTCCGTCTCAGATGGCACTGAGTCAAGATCTCCCCAGTCCACATGTTCAGGACTCTTGCCTTAATGCTTTTCTTGCCAGGCCATAGCAAGCTTTTCTTGTTCATTTATATGTTGCTGATTTTCTGCTATAAGTGAACTTGTTTTTGAGATCTCACTCCAACATCATGGATGGATGTGTCCGCAGAGCCTAGAAAGAAACAGAAACCTAAAAGATATAAAAAATAGGGAGAGGTGAGATTTGGGGTCCCTGCTCACTTTGTCCACAACCCAACCCACTTGAGGATGGATGGATAGATAGATAGATAGAGTTGCATCCCATTGGTTCTGTCTCTCAAGAGAACCGTAAATCATACACAGCGCTTTACCCAAATCTCTGTCCTACTCTGCTTTTTCTGGCCCTTTGCAGGGTTCTAATCTGTGATAAATGGTGGCCCAAGGGAAGCCTGTACTCTGTTCCCACAAAGACCTTGAGAGGTCACAGTCACAAGGAAGTGAAGGTCAGGGAACAAGATTTCCCCCTGTGCATAATTGCCCACTCCACATAACCCCACAAGACCAGGCTATCAGCACTCCGTTTGTTGCAGGGCATCTTCACACTCTTTCTGGGACAAGTCAGTGCAGCTGTTGAGAAAATCTATAATTTGGAGGGGGGTGGTTCTTTGGATTTTCTAATCAGGATTCACCATTGTAGGTTCCATTTCTAAGCCTTGGAAATATTGCCGGGAACCCTGAAATCACACTGGTGCCCTCTTCTCTTTAGAACCTCTGGGTCATAATTCTCATCAACAGGTTGCAGTTCCCACGGTCGTTCTTGGGGGTGAGAAACCCGTCACGCCAGGTGCACACTGCAGGTGAAGCACAGGGAACACCCAGCAGCACCCACCCCAACCTGCTGCACCCACACTCTCCCGTCCTCTCCCACCTGGTCTGGGACTCTTTTCTTGAGTCCAAAGTGTCTGTATGATTGGGAGGTGTCTCTTCCAGGCTCTCTGGATAGTGGAGCCAGGGCTGGCTCAAGTTAAGAGCACTGTTCAGTGGACATTTGAGGTCATGAAGGGAAGACAGCACTGACCATTCTTGTCACTACTCTGTGTGCCTCATCCCATGCACTCTACCCACCAGGTTGATCAGGTGGGTACTTTGTGTCCACGCTACAGACAATGACACTGACACACTGGGAAATTCAGAAGCAGGTCCATGATGCGTGTCTAGTATTTGAAAGATCCAGGTTTTCAATCTAGATTTTTCCAAGTGAAAAACAAGTTCTCTTTAAATTCCCTCTCTTGATGGGTGAGTCTTGAGAATGGGGAGCAGGGGAGGAGCAGGAGTCTGGGAATAGGAAGAGAACATTCTGGGAGCATCTGGTCCTAGACTAGGCTGAATTAGTGGTGACGGTGATCACAGCAGCTGGTCTGGGCCGCACACTGCAATGAGTTCATATCTGTGACTTCATTTAATCCTCTCCCAACCCTATGAAGCAGACAATGTCCTGATCTCCCCTTCACAGGTGAGGACTCAAAGATTAAGGCCTTTTTGGAGCTAGGAAGTGAACCGGGGGAATCAAGGGGATAGGACCTGTGGGCCAAGGTCTCTTCTGACACTGATGTGGCCACAACCTGAGGGTCTCTGGCCCAGGACTGAGGGATGTCTGAGAGGTTCTGTCTGTGCAGTTCTGAGGGCCCACGCGATGCTGGGGGAGGTGGAAGAAACTTCCAGGCTTCCTTTGTGAGCAGAGCAGAGCAGTGGGGAGATTTTTGTCTCACTTCCCCATGGGTCTGGAGCTCTGTGAAAGCCTTTGAGTTGCCGTGATATGTAGCACAGTAATAGTCGGCCTCGTCCTCAGGCTGGAGTCCAGAGATGAGCAAAATCCCAGCATTAGTTGATGCATCACTGGATCCAGAGAATCTGCTGGGGACTCCGGAGCCCTGGTGCTTGTCTGAATCTGAGTGGAAAGTAAGAAGATACCTGGGAGGGTTCCCTGGCTTCTGCTGGTACCAACGTATCCAGAAATTACCAACATTGAAGCCACTGTTCAGGGTGCAGGTGAGTCTGGCTGATGCTCCCAGATATGAGGAGAGGGAGGATGGCTGAGTCAGCACAGGCTGGGAGAGGGCACCTGCAAACATAGACACATGTGGGTGCTGGGGCAGGGACCAGAGTTGAGTTGCCTGAGATTCTGAGCCAGAGAGGCTAACATAGACTGTGGGGCTGCTCTGTGTCTCTGAGGAATGTCCCCACCTGTGCAGTGAGACAGGAGCATCAGGAAGAGAGGAGTCCAGGCCATGGTGAATGCAGCCCTCCTGAGACACCTGAACTGGAGCTGGGCTGCCCAGATATCTCTTATCTCTTTCAGTGGCCTCAGGGAGGAGGGGCTATTCATGTAAATTTGTTTCCCATACTGGAGAGCTCTGTTCCACGCTGAGGACCAGCTGAGGTCTGCACTTGGTTCTTTAGACAGAGGGGCTGATGGGTGAGACTCGGAGCCTGCCCCATGGGAGTGACTAGAGAGGAAGCAGCTGCTGGGACCTGACACAGACCATTGAGCAGGAGACCCTGCCCAGCCCAGAGAGGACACAGCCCCTGAGTCTCCACCAGCAAACACAGCCCCAGCCCTGGAGAGTGCAAGTCATTACACAGCAGAGGGCGCCCACTGTGCAGACCTGGGGATATCCCACAGCGCCCCCTACTGCGCAATGAATTCGAACTTCAGTTTCTCTGTGGACATTACGTTAACGGCATTGGTCTGAAAGCCTGGTCACTGTCTTTCCAGAAATATCTGTGGACCACACCCTGTAGTGTCCATTGATAACTGATATTAAGAAACATCCTTCTCAACCGAGTTCTTTCTAGATTTTAAGGTGAAAGAAATATGACCACCATACCACGTGACGAAGGCTGCAGCGAGGTGGGAAAGCAGATGGCTTTGGGAACAAAGACTTGAGCAGCCCACTCAAGAGGGCAACAGGAAGGAGGTGACTGGTCATCTGGGTCGGAATGGACTGGAGAGTAGTGGTCTTGTTTGTGGAGCAACAAAGCAAGCAACACTTCCAGAGAAGGGCAGGGTTCTCAGAAGGTGTAGCAGAGTGTTCAAATATTCAGAGACACCAAATAGTGTAGGGTATTGGGAAATGGCAAAACGTCTCATATTTCTGGGTCTGGCATTTTTTGGATGCTTTTGTTGTCAGGCCACAGCATGTTTCAGAAAGTTCTTCCTAACATTCCTACACCATGGATGGGTGAGTCAGCACAGTCTGGACAAAGGACCCTAAAAGATCAGCATAATGGCTACTTCTCACTTAGAAAAACGCTTCCATCCATTCCAGAAATACTTATGAAAAGAGTGGAACAAGCCAGTAGTGTGCCAGATGTGAGGGAGATGAAAGAAGGCCGCTGTGGCTGAGACAAGAGACAGAGAGAACAGAGAGGTGAAGATGTTCCCAGGGGCAACACCAGCCTTTGTCAACAGAAGATACGAATGTTCTTCATCAGTTCACTTCGTGAGGCCCCCGGATATTCACGAGGTGAAACTCACCATTGTCTTTGTGGTAAGATTGCCAACACCAGAGGCTCTCTCTTCCTTCCTCTTCCTTTGCTCTCCTGGCTTGAAGAGGGTCTTCAATGCCATATTGGCTGATGAACTCTAAAGTGTTGTTTTTTCCTCCTATTATGGGCATATTCCATCAAAATCCAGGACTTGACTCTCTCCTGATTAGTTAGACAAAAAGATGAGAGTCTCTTCTAAAATCTAGTTTGGGAAGTTCACTTCACTCCCTAGCTCTACTGAATTCGGACCTGCTATATATATTTTTTTTTTCATCTTTACCATTGGATGACCCCTCTTGTTAAAGCAACATCTCTATCTTTTAGTTAAGGGGCAGAAATGTACACAGATGCTTCTTATTATTCAAAGGAATACATAAGGTGACTGTCTACATAAATCTTTACGTCTGATAAAGGTGGGGGAGTGAAAAATAAAGATAATAAAGAGGGTCAGGTCCTTGTTTTAAGGAATTCAATACTGAAATATCAAAGTGTGGAAGAGGCCCGTGTCCTTCGATTATCTTATAGTCAAAGATTTACCCAAAGGGGCTTCCCTGGCGGCGCAGTGGTTGAGAGTCCACCTGCCGATGCAGGGGACACGGGTTCGTGCCCCGGTCCGGGAAGATCCCACATGCCGCGGAGCTGCTGGGCCCGTGAGCCATGGCCGCTGAGCCTGCGCATCCGGAGCCTGTGCTCCGCAACGGGAGAGGCCGCAACAGTGAGAGGCCCACGTACAGCAAAAAAAAAAAAAAAAAGATTTACTCAAAGAAGCTTGACAAGGCATAATGGTTGTGCATAATTCATATGGCACATTTATAATGAAGCCATGGGTTATAAGGAAAAGCCATTAGGCGATCCATTGACATCATATGCAGCGAGGGAGTCCAGTGTGGCCTCATCACATTTCACTAACAGTAGACATTAAGGCTTAACCCCACCAATGCCTACACCCTCTCCACATTGCCATGTCCATCTCTTAATGTATTCATTATCTATTTCCTCACATCAAATTTCTCCAAAATTAGAGGCTAAGGACAACAACGTGTATGATTCCACAGTTTCTGTGAATCAGGGAGTTGGCAACAGCCTGGAAGGGTGTTTCTGGCTCAAGTTTGTTCGTTAGGTTACAGTCAAGATTTTGACCAGGTGATGGTCATAGAAAGGCTTGACTGGGGCTGGTGGACCAGCTTCCAGTTTGGCTGGGTCACAAGGCTGGTTGCACAAGGTCTCAGTCCCTTGACACGTGAACCTCCCCATAGGGCTCCTTGAGAGTCTTCACATCATGGCAACTGCCTTCCCCGGAGCGAGTGATCTAAGACAGCACAATGGAAGTCCTTTATGATGTAACATCGAAAGTCATACACGGTCATTTCCTCAATATTCCATTAGTTTCACAGGTCATCTCTAATCAGTATGTACGAGGGCAAGAATACCAGGAGTCAGTGACCATTAAGAGCATCTTGGAGATCGGCTACCAACACCAGATCAGTGCACACGAGACACAAATCTGGGATCTTAAAGGCCCCACATTGACACAGAGTGGAGCAAACCCTAAAGGCCAGCAGGAGCATTAGAAATCCCACCTGTCCCCCATAGGATACTTGCCAGGATGGTCGGGAGCCTTTTCAGGCTGCATATCCAGATCTCTCTTTTACTCTTTTTATTATCATCACTCCCTGGTTAAAATTCATGCACATGAAAAATGATACCCGGGCTTCCCTGGTGGCGCAGTGGTTGAGAGTCCGCCTGCCGATGCAGGGGACACGGGTTCGTGCCCCGGTCCGGGAAGATCCCACGTGCCGCGGAGCTGCTGGGCCCGTGAGCCATGGCCGCTGAGCCTGTGCATCCGGAGCCTGTGCTCCGCAACGGGAGAGGCCACAACAGTGAGAGGCCCGCATACTGCAAAAAAAAAAAAAAAAAAAAGATACCCTAGAGTTGTATCCAAAAGAACCATGCCTCACAGCACACAGAAGAGTTTTCACAAGAATACTTTTTACTAAATGGGCTGCCTTTATCCCTGAGTGAGAAGTGAATTGTTCAAGTCAGCACTGTCCAGTAGAACTTCCTGCCATGGTAGAAATGTTCTATACCTGCACTCTCAAAAATGGTAGCCATGAGGCACATGCAGCCATTGAGCAGTTGAAGTGCAGCAAGTGTGATTGAGAAATAGAATTTAAAATTTTACTTAATTTTAATTAACGTAAATTGAAATATAAATACCCACATTCTGCTAGTGGAGACTATATGTACTGAACAGTGGAAGTCCAAGGACGAAAATTTGAAGAGAACCGAATAGAACCAGAGCAAAATTTGAACCTAAACACTCTGGTAAAAGAAAGGACATTTTTTTTTTTCTTTTGCGGTACACGGGCCTCTCACTGCTGTGGCCTCTCCCGTTGCGGAGCACAGGCTCCGGACGCACAGGCTCAGCAGCCATGGCTCATGGGCCCAGCAGCTCCAGCGGGCCCAGCCACTCCGCGGTATGTGGGATCCTCCCGGACCAGGGTACGAACCCGCGTCCCCTGCATCGGCAGGTGGACTCTCAACCACTGCGCCACCAGGGAAGCCCAAAGAAAGGACATTTTAATACACCCATCTTTGCTGCTGTCCTGGTCTGTTTTCTCATACCCATCTTAAAACGTAAACTGTTAGAGTACCGGACCTTTTCATGTCTTCATCTTTGTATCCCATGCTTGAAAAATGCTCCCTGTGGGGATAAAGGAAGAGAGATTTTCATGTGCTTTGTATAAAGTTTTAAAATATTAATCACACACCTAATCTGGCCAAAAATCACACTCCAGCTGGAAGGAGATTCCATATGATTGGGTCATAGGTTCTCTGATCTCATGATGCTTAGAATGTTATTCATCCATCAAAACAATCATTTGAATTATGTGTTATTGTTTTGCCTAAGTTGGGAAAACAGAAGCATAGGGCGATGATACATCCGTACACCCAGCTGATGGTATAAACAGGATTCAAAGCCAAAGCCTTCCTAACAGCTGAGATCATGCTCTTTTAAAACCTGTAGTTCTCAACCTGGGGTGATTTTGCCCTCCTATGGGACATTTGAAAATGGCTGGAGGTTTTCTGTGTGTCACAATATGGAGAGTAGGTTGTTACTTGCATCTGATGTGTGGGGCCCAAGGATGCTTCTAAATGTCCTCGATACACAGAACAGCCCCTCCACAAGGAATACTGAGGTTCAGAAACCCTGATTTGAACTAAAGCTCCTCCATGCAGTGATTGCAAAGGATTATGAGATCATCTATCAAGACATGAGAGGAAAAAATTATATTTTGGAAAGAAAAGAGAGGAACTCATGAAAATTCCAGCTTGAGCCTTCAAGAAGAGCACAGGAAAAAACTCAGCCCTCCCTGGTGGGGATGGGTCAAGGGCAGACCCAGGACAGGGAGGCTCTAGGGAATTTTGATCTCACTTCTCCATGGGTCTGGAGCGCTGTGTCCTTGTTGCTGTCATGACCGGACTGACAGTAGTAGTTGGCCTTGTCCTCAGGCTGCAGCCCAGATCTGGTCAGGTAGGCAGCACTGGAGGAAGTGTCAATGGAGCCAGAGAAACGATTGGTAACTCCGGAGGGTCTCTGGTCATCCTTGTAGATTACAGTGGTGGGGGCACTGCCCCGGCGCTGCTGGTACCAGTACACAGAGTAACTCCCAATGTTACCGCTGCTGTGGGTGCAAGAGATAGTGACCTTCTGCTCCAGAGACCCCGACACAGGGCAGGGCTGAGTCAACACAACCTCTGCCCAAGACCCAGTGAGGACAGGACAGATCCCATTCCCAGGGAGGGTGTAGAGGTCATCCTCCCAGGTGACAAACAGGAGGCCTCCCAGAATTCCCTGCAGGCATCCACCTGTGCAGTGAGCGAAGAGAGTGAGGGGGGAGAGGAGCCCAGGCCATGGTGAAGACACCCCCAGGCTCTGCTTTCTGAGCCTCACAGCCAGGCCTGAGCCCACCAACCCTTCTTATATGTCACCCTGATCCTGAGGGTAGGAGGTCTCCATGCAAATATTCCCCTTTCTGGAGGCTGTTCAAATCCCTCCTTCAACCTTAGCCTTGGCTCCACCTGATAAGAAGAGAGACTGTAGGAGGGAGGTGTTATTCACCCCAGTGAGGTCACAGGAACACCTGCAAGAGGGGAGGGAATCAGCTGAGAAACTGGAGAGCATCAAGCAGGTGCATAGGACACAGCGCCCTCTGGTGGATGCAGGACACATGCCGACCCTGGGCAGGTGCTGTTGCTCAGGACTCCTGCCTTCCCCAATCTGCACCCCTCACAATTCCAGCGGTGAGTCCAGGGTGTGTCTGTGCAGCGTGCTATGAGCAAAATACATTTAAACCTTCACATCTCTCTAGAGGCACCAAGGGCCACTACTCTGGTCCAGACATTTAGAGTCACTTTGTGTTAAAGGAGGTGATAAATATCACCAGAATGAGCTCTGTTTGGAAGGAAATGGAAGCAAGGACACTCCCCTCTCCAGGATGGACCATGTGGGGTGAGATTCTGAGCCATTCACTGAAAGGAGCCCAGCTATTCAGGCAAGAAGAGCTAGGAATCCTGGAATTGGGACCAGACTTCACCATCAGAAGATGCCAGATGCCCGGAAAGGAGAAGGAATCTGAGGATGCAGTGAGGGGAGGGGCCAGATGTCAATCAGGGGTCAATTCAATCATAGCCCATAATCAATAAGTGCAATGAAGGTTTGAAATAAGACATTAGAATGGAAAGTCAACAGGACCTGATGAATTTGAAAGAGCTTTGGAGAGAGAATCTACAAAGTTAGTGATCAGTTGGATACCTGGGTAAGGTAGAAAGAAGAGTCCATATACATTTTAGTTTCTCATTTTGTGGACCAGTTGGGTATTACTACTTTTATTTTTATGCTGAAGAGTTTAAGCCCAATTTGGGCCTTTCTATTAAGGAAATTATATTATTAGAGTTGGTGATTCTGAAGTAGGTTGAGGTTAAATGGTATTTGGAGATTCTATGGCCACTACGTTGTCTTATGAAAACACCTATGACTTCCTTTGGTGGCATGGTCATAGCCAGTGTCACCACAGCTGTGGCTTGTTGCCAATACCCTGAGGGGATGGACATGCTATTCTGCCACACAAGGTGAGTGAAAATGTAGATGGTATTACCTCCTGTCAGTGTTCACACACCCTGACTTCCATTACATACTCCATGCCTATGCTTCTGCAGCACCCTTCATGTCTGGCCCAGCTTCTTTCTAAAAGAATTTTGCTAAAAAACATATAATATAAAACTCACTGTCTTAACCATTTTTAAGCGTGCAGTTCAATAGTGTTGGGTATATTGACATTGTTATATGACAGATCTCCAGAAATTTTCATCTTAAAAAACTGACACTCTATATTCATTAAACAATAATTCTCCATCTCTCTATCCCCCCAACTCCCCCAACTGCAATTCTACTTTCTGTTTCTATGAATCTGACTACTTTAAATATTTCATATAAGTAGATTCACACAGTTTTGTCTTTTTATAACTGGCCTAAATCACTAATCATAATATCCTCTACTCATCCACGTTGTAGCATGTGACAGGATTTCCTTTCTTTTCTTTAATTTTTTTTAGGATTTCCTTTCTTTTTAAGGCTGAATAATATTCTGATGTATGTATATATACCATAATTAGTTTATCATTCATCTGTCAATGGACATTTGGGTTGATTCCATCTCCTCCTTAAAAGGAAGGCTGGAGAGCTCTGTGGGAACCATCTTGTGAAGGAAAAAACAAGCAAGGGGAAGAAATTTAGAGTTCTACCAGGTACAAGAAAATTAAAAAGACAAGTGAGAAACAGCCCATCTCCCCATCACAAGAAAAGTAACAGGTTATGTGGTAGAGGATAAAAAATAGTAAATCTAACTGGCACATCAAAATCTTTTTTTAAATGACAGAATAGGAAAACCACTTACTAACTTTTTCAATGAAAATGTATAAAGTCAAATATGTGGAAAATATTGAAAAATTAAAATGAAAAAAATCCTAAAGAGATAACTTCCATTGAAAAAAAAACTAGATGAAATGTATACATCCTTGGAAAATGCAAAGTTGGTCCCATTAAAGATAAAACATCTAAACAGACTACTTTCCTTAGGAAAAAAATAGAGAATGTTGTTATGGAACTACTCCACAGAAAGACATGAGGCCCACATAGCTTAATAGAAAACTTCTAACAAATCTTCAAAGATCAGATGATTTCAATTTGTTTGCTTCATAATTTTTTCCAAAGCACTGGAAAAGAGGGGAAATTTCCTAGTTCTCATAGAAAGCTTTATAACACTGCTACTTAAACCTGACAAAGAAATACAAAAAGAGGACAGTTACAGATCAATATCATTAAATATGGATATAAAATTTCTAAGTAAAATATTAACAAATGGAATGTAATACCAGATTAATAAATTGAAATGCCATTACCAACTAGAATTTATTCTAGAAATGCAAGTTTGGATCAATATTAAGAAATCTTTTAATATAATATGCCATAATAATAGATCAAAAGGTAAGATCAGATTGTCTCAATAGATACTGAAAGAGCCTTTCACCAAATTTAACAACTTTTCCTAAGAAAAACCAGTTAAGAAAATAAAAACAGACAGATACGTTTATAATATGGTAATACGCTCTCTCTTGCACACATATATAATTTAGTCTTAAAGTCAGCATCTCACTTAACCCTTCCACTAAGATCAGGAAAAGGTAAAGTTGCCCATTACCTCCATTATTATTCAACATTGTTCTGTAACCATGGACAATGCAATTTAAAAAGAGTAATCAGGAATTCCCTGGTGGTCCAGTGGTTAGAACTCGGCATTTTTCACTGCCGTGGCCCGGGTTCAATCTCTGGTCAGGGTAACTAAGATCCTGCAAGGCGCACGGCATGGCCAAAAAAAAAAGATTAGGTCTAAGCTTTGATGGGACCACACAAGTAGACATTTCTAAAGACCCAAATACTTTAGTTCTTCAGGTGCTGGTGGCAGAAGTGACAGCAGAAATATCCCCAGTGAGCTAGTGTTGGTCACATGTTGTGATAGGGAAGTAAATGACTGAGCAAAGGGTGCAGAGGGGATGCCTTGGCCCACTTTCCCAAGGCCAAGATCGTAGTGCAAGGCTATTATTCCAGGTCTGCAGTAGTAATCAGTCTTTCCCCTCAGGCCATAGTCCAGGGAACAACAAACATCAACCACATTTACAGTGCTTCAGAATAACAGCTGTTGATGCAAGACTGCATCAAAATTGCTTACATTTCTAAGGCTTCCATTGCAGAAGGTGGTGACCTTCTAACCAAGTGACCAATACACTGAGACAGAGGGGTGTGAGTCTAGTATCAGAGGACTGCTTCTTATAGACCAGAGGATAAAGGTAGAACCTGTCTGACCCCGGGAGCCCCTTCACCTAAACCCCTGGAAAATGCCCCATTTATAAAAGGCTGAGGGGAAAATGCTCTGGGGCACGTTGGAGACGCCTCAGAGCTCTGTCTCCAGAAGCTCCATGGTGGGGATTATGCCCACAAGCTGTGTTTGCTTCTCTAGCCAGACTCTCCTAGGAACAGACTTACTCTATCTACATTCTGGATCCTCACTGTCTATCAGTCCTTCCTGGACCAGATTTGGGCAAAGACTCTAGAAGAAAAGGATCTGACTCAGATCTGAAGCAATGGGAGAGCCAGACCTAGGATCTCGTAGGTGATAAGGAGGCATCACAGGTGAAGAAAAGTCACACATTAGTGAGAACACAGTTTACCCAAATACTCTTGAGCAAGCTGAGTGGTTTATCAGCTGTCTAGCACACCTGCGCTCTCTGGACATCACAAGCGCCCCCTGCTGGCCACAGGGGCTACATCCTCTGGTCACTGTGATAACACTTAGCACATGTCCTCAGATATTACCTCAGATAACAGAGTGAGTAGATGTCTCAGAAGAGCCACCACTGGAACAGTGATGCTTTCACATCTGGATTTTTATTTCGATAGAAAAATATCAATTTTTTTAAATGTCAGTCTCTGTCAACTGTACCCCTACAGCTCCAACTTTGCCTGCTGTTTCCAGACACTGCACACATATGTGAAAGGGCAGTTAAAGGGTGCAACAGGAACACACACATGGGAAATTACCCTTTATGCATGTTGAGGAGCAGAGGGAAGTTGGGCCAAAGAAGCCTCAAAAAAGTCTGATGCATAAGTTTGGATCTGTAGGATGTCAAGCGGTCTCCATGGCAGAAAGGAAGAAAGATCCCTAGAGTCAGATATCAGGGCATGTGACAAGGGCAGAAGAAGAAGGCAGGCTGGTGGCTGATGACCCGAGCATGTGAATCTAGCATCTCCAATTGGAATAGAAAAGAAAAATCTGGAAATAAATATGTTCCCTTAGTTAAACCTTGTATTCCTTTTTACCAATTTTTACTGTGTGTGAATGTATATATCTTTAAGTTGCCACAAATATATTCACAATGATAAATATACATTTACCGATTGTGTAGGTCCAGTCATTTTAACTCATATTTTTTCTCTCTCATATTATTTTTAATGCTCCTGAATAGCACACGCTATTGTCAGTTGGAACCCAGCCCTTGTCTTTTCATGGGCCAGTTAAACAGTGCTCTGTGAGTTCCCCCAGGTGCTGGGTGAGGTTGGGGGAGCTCAGGGTTTGTGTCTGAAGCACTGTGTGAGCTCTGAGGCTGCTGTACCACACTGAGCAGTAATAATCGGCCTCCTCCTCAGGTTGGAGCCCAGAGATGGTCAGGAAGGCCACCTGCCTGATATGGAGCCCAAGAACCACTCTGAGACCCCTGTCATATTATACTTTACTATAATATAGATTACATATTATAAATTGTATATTATATATAATATGATATGGTATAATATAAATTATATATTGTATCATATATATAATATTATATAAAAATGATGCCTTTGGGGATCCAAAGAAATAAAATTCTGAACCACAGAAGACCACAGACCAAGCTAACTATTTTAGAACCAGTAAATCTCAAGAAAAATTGAGTAGGGCTCCCAGACTTCTGCTGAATAATTCATAGATCATCACCTATGACTCCACTGATGCCCCTCCCAGGGGGACACAGCTGCAAAGTCCCCGATGGTGAGCAAAAGTCTCCTGCCCTCAAGCTTGGGGTTCATCCTCCTGGGAGCAGCTGAGAGCAGACTACCCACGATTAGTCCCACAGCACCCCCTGCTGGTTCAAGTTGAACTCCCTCTCTTCCAAAGACCTGATTAATCCTGGGGCTTTTCTTGTTCTAACTGGGTTACAAGAGTTTGCAATGCACATCGTTTTCATGACACCTACCTGTCACACGCTATCCTAGCCTTAATGTTACAACAATTAACACAGCCCCTTACCATATGGCTCTTTATATCTGGGTCTCCTGGAGAAGGTAGAACTTCTTCTAGTTCTAAAGGGATAGCAGAAAGGACATCGTAAGGAGAAGAAATAGAAGGCATAAAACCTCTGCATCATTTAAGGTCAAGGGACATCCAGGAGGTGGCAGAAGTCTGATGTGTGTGCCAACTGCCGAAGGTGGTGAGGTGGGGAAAGCCTAGGCAGATGAGGAAAGGAACAAGAGAGGCTTGTGGTGGGGGAGGGAGGGTGCTTTATATGACAGGTAGCAGACAGAAGGCATTGTGACTTCAGCAGGGAGATGAGGACACAGGAGGTGGATGGAACCATTCCCATGGACTAACCCAGACTCATATATATGCAAAAACAGTTTTCAAACCAACTCTTCTCTATAGATCTCCCAGAGAAGGCAGTAGAGCTTGTTCCTCTTCTGGAGTAATAAACTAATAAAGTTACTTTACCAATTTTTTCCAGACTGGTCAATGTTCAGGAATTGTATACCCACAGGTCTCTGAGGTGTCCTCGTACCCAGATTCCCTCCTCCTCCTTCTCCCTGTCCCTGGGCATGAGATGAGAGTATGTGAGTGCAGCTGCTGGAACTAGAGAAGCTGAAGACACATAGCCTAGCAGAGCAAGGGCTTCAGAAGGAAGGGATGCAGCACCTTGAGCCTCCATCCTGCCCACAGGATGAGGTAGGAGCTCAGAGGGTCAAAACTCCAGGACTATAGGTGGAAGACAATGTGATGCCCAACAGAAACTTCTCACTCAGAAAGAAAAATGATCCAAAGGAGACCTGCTGCTTGATGGGTTTATTTATTTGGTAAAGGCAAGTTATAAATATGTGTCCTTTGGTGGGAGCTAACCAAGTCCTTTCTCTCGTGCAGATTTCCTCATGCTTTATGAGGGTCTTGGACTCAGGTTCACAGAGCTCTCTAAAAAGTGACTTTTTCTTGCCTTATTCTAAGGTTGATCTTTAAATTTTTTTCCTAGTGAGATACAGCTGTGCCGCAAACTTCTTTTATGTTAAATTAAGGTTTAGTTAACTTAGCTCTACTCCTACTTTCCTGTATTGGGACCCATTCGATTTTCCTCTCGGCTCCTATTGAGGCTCTTATTTCATCAATTTTACTTCTTGTCCTGCATTTAAATGGTCAGAAATGCACACAGATGTTGCTTGCAGAGCAGAGGAAAGGACAGATGTACACGAATGCCTTACGCAGGATAGGATCTCTGGGAGAGTGTGGGAGGGAGCAGTAATGACCTGATGAGATGTCTCAGTCTACAGAACTCCATTATAACCATGAGATGACCAGGAAAATGGTGGACTAGGACATTTCAAGATTTCATTCCCCAACAGAAACATCAAAAAAACAACCAGAACATTGTGGGAACAATGGAAAACAGTCAAAGGTTGACAACAATCAAGCAAATGTTCAACAAAGAAAAAGACATCTTCAAAATGGTATGGGAGTTCATGAGGTGACATCAGCAAGATGGTGGAATAGGAGGTCCCTGGCTAGTATTCCTCCTCAGAAATAATAATTTGGTATCCTTCCACGGGCAAAAGTGCCTTTGGGAATTGTGTGAATCCCTGATGGAGTCCAAGACCAAGGAGGGAAATTTTTAGAAGGTGAGCCCATGCCCAGGTGGCTGACTCACTGATTGGAGTCCCATCTACAGACGTGAAAACAGATCAGAAAAAGCAGTTAACAAAATTCAACACCTTTTAATGATTAAAACTCAACAACTCTCAACTCTCATACTTCTCAGGTATGGAAGAAACTTACCTCAATGCAATAAAGGCCATATCTGACAAGCCCACAGCTAACATCATACTCAATGGTGAAAACCTGAAAGCTTTTCTTCTAAGATCAGGAATCAAACAAGGGTGCCCACTCTCACCACTCCTATTTAACATAGTACTGATAGTCCTAGCCAGAACAATTAGGCAAGAAATCCTAAAATTTAGAAAATCCTAAAGACTCCACACACACACAAAAAAAACTGTTCAAACTAATAAATTCAGTAAAGTTGAGGATACAAAATCAACACACAAAAATCAGTTGCATTTCTATACACTAAATGAACTATCTGAAAAAGAAATAAATGAAACAGTCTCATTTACAATAGCATCAAAAAGAATAAAATACTTAGGAATAAATTTAAATTTAACCCAGGAAGTGAAAAATCTGTATACTGAAAACTATAAAACCTTGATGAAAGAAACTGAAGAAGATATAAATAAACGGGACGATATCCCATGTTCATGGACTGGAAGAATTAATATTGTCAAAATATCCACACTGCCCAAACCAATCTGTAGATTCAATGAAATCCCCATTAAAACACCAATGATATTTTTTCACAGATATAGGGGAAAAATCCTGCCACAAAAGTTTCCAAATAGACAGGGGCTTCCCTGGTGGTGCACTGGTTAAGGATCTGCCTGCCAATGCAGGGGACATGGGTTCGAGCCCTGGTCCAGGAAGATCCCACATGGCATGGAGCAACTAAGCCTGTGTGCCGCAACTACTGAGGCTGCTCTCTAGAGCCCATGAGCCACAACTACTGAGTCCATGAGCCACAATTACTGAAGCCCATGCACCTAGAGCCCGTGCTCTGCAACAGGAGAAGCCACCACAATGAGCAACCCAGGCGCCGCAACAAAAAGTAACCCCTGGTCGCCACAACTAGAGAAAAGCCCGCATGCAGCAACAAAGACACAATACAGCCAAAAATAAAATAAATGAATCTTTAAAAAAAAGTTTCCAAATAGACAGAGAAATCTTGAGAAAAAAGAACAAAACCGGAGGCATCACACTTTAGGATTTCAAACTAAATTACAAAGTATAGTAATCAAAATAGTATAATTCTGGGATAAAAAGAGACACATCGACCAATGGAAAAGAATCAAGAGCCCAGAAATAAACCGGAGAAAATGGTCAGTTAATCTTTGACAAAGATGCCAAGAACACACAATGAAAAAGGATAGTCTCTTCAATAAATGGTGCTGGGAAAAGTGTATACCATATGCAAAAGAATTAAATTGAATCCCTATCTTACAACATGCAAAAAATTAACTTGAAATGGATTAAAGACTTAAATGTAGGACCTGAAACTGTAAATTCCTAGAAGAAAATATAGGGGAAAATCTCCTCGACCTTGGTCTTGGCAGTGATTTTTTTGGACATGACATCAAAAATCCAGGCAAGAAAAGAAAAACTAGATTGAGACTACATCAAACTAAAAATTTTCTGCACAGCAAAGAGAACAATCAACAAAATGAAAAGGCAACCTACAGAAAAGGAGAAAGTATTTGCAAACCATATATCTGGTAAGGGGTTAATATCTAAAATATACAGAGAACTCTTCAACTCAAAAGCAAAAACAAACAACCTGATTTTAACATGGGCAAAGATGGGACTTCCCTGATGGTCCAGTGGTAAAGAATCCATCTTACAATGCAGGGATTGTGGGTTCAATCCCTGGTCGGAGAATTAAGATCCCACATGCTGCGGAGCAACTAAGCCCGGGTGCCACAACTACTGAGCTCATGCACCTCAACTAGAGCCCGCGTGCTGCAAACTACAGAGCCCACGTGCTCTGGAGCCCGTGCGTCACAACTACAGAGCCAACGCACCTTGGAGCCTGCACACCACAACTAGAGAGAGAAAACCCCCATGCCACAACTAGAGGGAAGCCTGTGCACCACAGGAAATATCCCACGTGCCTCAACGAAGATCCTGTGTGCCGCAACTAAGACCTGACACAGTCAAAAATAAAAATTAAATAAATAATAAATCTTTTAAAAAATAAAATGGGCAAAGGACCTAAATAGAAATTTTTCCAAAGAAGATGTATGAATTGCCAACAGGTTTATGAAAAGATGCTCAACATCACTAAACATTAGGGAAATGCAAATCAGAACTAAAATGAGATATCAGCTTATACTTGTTAGGATGACTGTTATCAAAAAGACAAGCACTAGGGCTTCCCTGGTGGCGCAGTGTCTTGAGAGTCCGCCTGCTGATGCAGGGGACACGGGTTCGTGCCCTGGTCCGGGAAGATCCCACATGCCACGGAGCGGCTGGGCCCGTGAGCCATGGCTGCTGAGCCTGCGCGTCCGGAGCCTGTGCTCTGCAACAGGAGAGGCCACAACAGTGAGAGGCCCGCGTACCGCAAAAAAAAAAAAAAAAAAGACAAGCACTTAACAAGTGTTGGCGAGAATCTGGAGAAAAGGAAACCCCTATGCACCACTGGTGAGAATGTAAATTGATGTAGTCATTATGGCAAACAGTATGGACGTTCCTCAAAAAATTAAAAATAGAACTACCATATGATCAAGCAAGCCCACATCTGGGTATATATCTGAGTCCTGAGAATCGCTATCACATGCTTTTAGGTTGATTCACCCATTGTCAAAACCTCTGACCCGGGTTTCCCTGGGGGCGCAGTGGTTAAGAGTCCGCCTGCCGATGCAGGGGACACGGGTTTGTGCCCTGGTCCGGGAAGATCCCAAATGCCGCGGAGCGGCTAGGCCCGTGAGCCATGGCCGCTGAGCCTGCACATCCGGAGCCTGTGCTCCGCAACGGGAGAGGCCACAACAGTGAGAGGCCCACGTACAGAAAAAAAAAAAAAAAAAAAAAAAAAACCTCTGACCCAACCCACTCCACAGCCCTGCCCCAACCCTTCAGTATGCAGTGCTCATAGAATCACTTCCCCTTTCCTGCATGGGCCACCACTGTCCTGATGTGTAATATAAAGCTTGATTTATATTACCTGTTCCAAAGAAACATAGAGCTTGGGAACCTAGGAAATGCAAAATTACTTCACCTCCAAGGGATGTAACTCCTTGGTCAGGAATCTTATCTGCTCTGTAAGGGACCCTTACCCCCTGTCCTCCTGACTTTTCAGGACCCTTCACATCTTTCCTTCCCCCCTTTCTGCCCCTTTATCTCTCCCTAATCCTCACTCAGCCTGGTCAAATCTTCTTAAAGACCCTGTCTTTCCACTCAGTAACACCCCACTACCCACCTCCAATTTCACCCCATTTCTCATCTCTCACCCCTCCTTCCCACACTCCACCTGGTCCAACATGACTGCTGGAGGGCCAGGGTCTCAGAGCTTCAGAGAAGAGGTTTAAAGGTCCTCCTGGCCAGGAGATGGCTCTGATAATGCTCCCCACCTGCTCAAGCCTGATCATTAACCCAGAGCTCATATGAGAAAACAGCCATCCCTGGGATGGGGAAAGCAGTTCCTGCAGCCATGGCCAGCATGTTAAGCCCCAGCACTGTGACTGAGACGCTGGACCCTCCTGAGATATCAGAGTGCAACCAAAATGCTGCCGACATCTCCGCCATTGTTGTCTATTTCGTGGTGGTAATGGCTGTTGGGCTGTGGGTATGTAGGAGCTCAGTGGGGTGTTCAGGGTGGGCACACGTCTTGGGGGGAAAAATGTCTGAGAGAGGGAAAAGTGTGATGTGACGAAGCTGAGAGGACATTACCAGCTGTCACAGGTTTCATTGTCCTTCTCTCACAGTCATTTTCCCATGTGTGACATCACTAATGCTTGCACTGAGCTAATTTATTCTTCTAACAACCCCATCGTGTGAACGGGGCCAGCAGTGAGACTTCAGACTTATTCTGTTCAGCATCTCCAGCACCTGGCATAATGAATAAAGATGTTGTTTTATTACCTCATTTATTTTATGTTCCTTTGCTCACTTTCTAACTTAGTTGAGTTAGATGCTTAATTCATTTACGTTCATTCTTTCTTTTTTTTGTTGTTGTTGTTGTTGTACACGGGCCTCTCACTGTTGTGGCCTCTCCTGTCGTGGAGCACAGGCTCCCGATGCGCAGGCTCAGCAGCCATGGCTCACGGGCCCAGCCGCTCCGCGACATGTGGGATCTTCCCAGACCAGGGCACGAACCCGTGTCCCCTGCATAGGCAGGCGGACTGTCAACCACTGTGCCACCAGGGAAGCCCCATTCTTTCTTTTAAGTCATGACCTGGAGGCTGCAAATTTTCTTCCAAGCACAGTTTTAGCGATACCTCACACTGTTTTCATCAACGAAAATAAACAAAACAATTAGGACAGAAGTTGAGGAATATGATTTCTTAAAGTTCCTTGGTTTCTTTGAAGATGTGATTTTGAAGTCCTTTAAAAATTCGTGCTATATCACAGTTTCCAGGATAATGTTTCTCTTTAGGAGTGCTGGAAAAGGTCACTTCCATCAGCACCCTGGCCAGAGCATCTGGGGCATCTCGGGGCACCTGCTGACATTTGACCCTTACATGTCTTCCCTTCTGCTCAGGCAATGTTGAGGACTAACCGGGGCACTGCTGGTGGCTTCGTCCTGGCTGGTTGAGATGCGACTTGGTGGCCAGTGCGTGGGTCAGAACTTCCTGGAGATAAATTTCCAGTGTGTGTGTTTAAGGGCAAATCAGCATGGGGAATACTGATCACTTGTGAGGTGCACTGGTTGCCTACTTGCTGGTGTCTCTTTTTCTAAACCCCTGACCTCAGAGCTCTGCCCTGTCGTTCCAGTAAATAATAGTACATCAACAATTATGAGAACAGATGTAGTGTGGCATTTGGGAAGAGTCAGTCTGGCTCTGCTTCATATTCTTTAATCCTGGTCCTCATCAAAAATCTTCTGCCTTGGCTCCTTGTGATCCCCAGCACACTCCTTCCTTGGTCCCAGCCCTGAGCTAATGCTGCTGCCCTCTTGTTTGGATGCATGTCCCTCTCTGCTTCCCTCCTTCAACACCCAGCTCAAGCCTTGCTTTCTCTGAGAAGCTTCCCCTGTACAACCACCGGCATGTCTAGTCCTTTGTTCTACGCAGTTATGATGTCAGATATATGATGGCGGATATGTGTTCTATGCAGTAATGATGGTGGTCGAATGGTGATGCCTCTTTGATTATTGCCCAGTTGGTGTCTTCCTTGCTGGGTCTTGATGTCTGGCTTCCTTAGCAAGAGTGCCATTGCAGCAAAGGGTGCATTTTCTCCTCTGAACCCATACAGTGTCATCAGTGGGTTGGGTACATGGGTATACAGTGGGTGCTCAGCACATGCTTCCTTCACAGATCTGCTGACTAGGTAGTATGAAGGTAAGTGGAGATTAGGAAATGACCTGGCCAGGTGGTTGAAGCAGACCGACTGCAAGCTCAAAATGGGTATTCATCATGGTGTCCAATCAGACAGTGCCTTCTTAGGACTGTTTATATGAAACATTCAAGGCTCAACCAATCCCATAGCTACAGACAAGCTCAATCCCATCCCCTGTCCCCAAATACCTGAAGAGAAAAGGTGATCTTACAGAGGGCTAAGAGGTGAAAACAGGAGAAAGAGTACAGCAAGGGTCCCACACTTCAATTCAGTTCTGGCAGGACTAGTGCTCACCCGTGCTCACTCAAGAGATCTCTCTTGATTGTTGAGACTTAAGAACAGTAGACAACATGACAGAAAGGGAGGTGGATGAGAAGAGGGTCATTAGGGTCAGGAGGATGGAGAGGAATTCCCTCCTACCCAGCTTTGGAGTCCTTGAGGCTGACTGAAGGGTCCGATGGGAGGTCTGGCAGTTCTTGGCCAAGGACAGGCTCAACTCAGAGCATCCAAGTAGATAGATTAATGTTCCTCTAAGGAGGGGGTCAGAAAGCTTTTCCAGGGACTTCCCTGGTGGCGTAGGGCTTGAGAATCCACCTGCCAACGCAGGGGACACGGGTTTGAGCCCTGGTCCGGGAAGATCCCACATGCCGTGGAGCAACTAAGCCCTGTGCCACAACTACCGAGCCTGCACTCTAGAGCCCGCGAGCCACAACTACTGAGCCCACGTGCCACAACTACTGAAGCCCACGTGCCTAGAGCCCAAGCTCTGCAACAAGAGAAGCCGCCACGATGAGAAGCCCGCTCACTGCAACGAAGAGTAGCCCCCGCTCGCCGCAATTAGAGAAAGCCTGCACACAGCAACAAAGACCCAACAACGAAGACCCAATGCAGCCAAAAATAAATAAATTTATTTTTAAAAAATAAAGAAAGCTTTTCCATAAAGTGCTAGACTGTAAGTATTTTAGAGCTTATGGGCCATTCAGTGTGCTGCAACAACACAACTACTGTTGTAGCACAGAAGCAGCCTTAGTCAATATGTAAAACAAATGAGTGTGGCTGTATCCCAATAAAACTATCTGTGGACACTGAGATTTGAATTTCATATAATTTCACATTTCACAAAATATCATTCTTCTTAAGATTTTTAAAAACTATTCAAAAGTATGAAAACATTCTTATCTACCAACCATGCAAAAACTGGTGACTGGCTAAATTTAGGCCATGAGCTCTAGCTCGCTGACTCCTGCCCTAAGGAGAAGTGATGGAAACATCTCAACATTCACCTGCTTTCAAGAAGTCTGATTTGGGACTTTTAACTCTGATCCTAGTCTGTTTTCTTGGATTCCAGCTAAACGCCTCTCTCTTTGCCAGTAATATCGCCAGTGTGCCACTTCATGGGGCTGACAGGGATGGGAGCGGATTCGGGAATCGCCATTGCAGCATTTGAATGGAATGTAAGTGGCATCATAAGCTTTTTTCTTTAAATCAGAACTCTAGGTATGTTTGTCTGGGAGTCTGTATAGGACAAGCTCCTCTTTGGTTTGATTTCTGTTTCTCCTTTTCTTAACCCATCCCTTGATAAACCTCAGGGCCTTCCCTGTGTGGCCCATTCTGCCTGGGTCATTCCAGTCACATCATTCCCCACCTCTGAGATTTCACTAAAGCAGTTATTCCCACCAGGAATGTCATTTCTATATCATTTAATCTCCACTATCACTTGACCTCCTTGATCATTTTAGCTGTCACTTCTATCTCTCCTCCCTGAGCTATTACACTATATATCCAGTTCTGAATTAGATGCAGGAAATTTAAAAATTAAAAGTAATGATCCCTTCTTTTGAGAAGCTTACATCCCAGTGAGAGAGACAGATAAACATTCACTACAGTGTAGAAACTACAAAGAAAGAAGTATGCATGCAGTCTTGAGAGACCTCGCACAGAAGGAGCATCCATCCTAGATGGTGGCTGGGACTTGGCACATGTCCAGGGAGCTTCCTGGGCCTGATGCCAGATGGATGAGTAGAAATTGACCAAGAAAGTGATAGCATAGTAAGGAGTGAATGATTTAGAGCTAGTAGATGAAACTTCAAGACTTGGTGATTAAGTTCCTAATTGTTCTACTGCCATCTCAGCAGTAGAAGCTGTGTCTTCTTAATTAGATCCTAAGTTCCTTAAGTACTAGGGATGATTTCCTCTCATGTCACTCACACTACCCCATCATCCAGCATTTGACTGAGCACATGCTATAAATATTTCTTGAGTTGACTGAGTTTTTTCAGGTCTAGTCTCTTATCCTTTCTAGTGTTTGCACATGCATATATATGCCCATCAGTCAGAGGGAGATGCTTATGTGGAAGAAAGTTGGATCATAGCAAATGTATAAACAGACCATCCCTGGATAGACTCAGAGAGTGACCTTATGTCATCACAAATAACTGTGCCCCTCCCTTGTTGAAGATTTTGCCCCTAGTTTTACTTTAGTAGTATCAGAGACTCCAGAATGGACCCAGCCTCCACACATGCCCTATGGTCTGAGTTTTGTTTTGATAGTGCCATGCACTCCAGGAAGGGGCCAGCCTCCAGAAGTGTGGACAAAATACCCTATGGCCCCAGTGGGTGTGATTAACAGGTTGCTGAGAGCCTGGCTCTTTTAGCCTGTGACCTTGGGCTTCCTTAATCTCTGCGAGGCTTGGGTTACCCCTCCATAAAACAGGAATAACTGTGCTTATCACATCTGCCTGGTGTTGTAAGAACAGCATGAGTGATATAAGTGAAGGCTCTTTGCAAACATTAATATTCATGTAAGACTATACCATTATCATTATTATATATGGCAAGACTTGGGGGCAGTCACTGGGAATATTCTTCTATCTCTAAATTTCTTTCTCATTGGTTTGAGAAAGAAATTCCTGACATTCAAGAATAATTCCTTTTGGCAAAGATTGTATGACCTTCTAGTGGTCCAGCTGAGCTCATATCTCTTACTCTTTGTCTACTTTTCACCATACATCTTTTGTCACATCCTAAGCCCCAGGAAATGGTGACCTCTGAATCATGGAAACAGAGGTAAGGGACCCACAGCTGTCTTGGGATCATAATTGGTTGAGTGGGACAGGATCCAAGTAAGCATTTTATTTTCAGACTCAGAGGTCATGAAGTGAAAAAGCCCACAAGCCAAACCTCTCTAATTTCCACTCTGTTCTTGGTTTCTTGTAGGCCTTGTTGCTGTTGCTGGTCCTAGGGTGGTTCTTTGTCCCCATATACATCAAGACAGGGGTGAGCATCCGCAGGTGTTCTCTGGTGCATTTGTCAAGCATTCATTTATTCACTCATTCTTTCTGCAAAGTCATGAAACCTGGGTAATATCATTAGTCCCAGGATTTCTGGGCTTACATTTACATAAGACTGCTAAGTGCTGCTGGATCGCTCTTGAAAACGGCTGCGATCCACTGTCCTCTTGCTGATCACTGTTGTGGGGGTTCCCATTTTCCCACATTCTCACCAACACATGGTATTTTCCTTTATTCTGATTTTTGCCATTCTGATGTTTGTAAGGTAGTTTGTTGTTTTTTTTAATGAGGGGTTGGAAATACCATGCTCTGGTGGCTCCCCTTCAACTTCGGTGTTGTCAACCAACTAGGGCACTGCTCTGCCTCTCTGAGCCTAGCTCCCATGCTTATTCCTTCTGCAGCTGGTGCGCAGGCTGAGGGGTGTTATATCCTGGGATAATTCCGGGGATGACGGTGTCCAGGGGTCAAGCCTTCTGTCTAGTACCTCTGCAGGTCACCATATAGTCCCTCTTTGCTCATCCTGAATCCCTTCTAGTTCCAGGCTTGAACAAGCTCTGCTCTCCTTGGTGTAAGAATACACACCGCAGAACTCATGCATGTGTTCTTGGACATAGCTTACCATCTTTGAGGGGGTTCTGCACAGTTTCTGAGCCCCAAGAATTCCCCTTCTTACTTTTGATAATATTATATAAATGTTTAGTTAACATTCTTTTATACTGGGGGAGATGAAATCATGAGCTCAAACTACTATGAAGGAACCAGAAGAATGCACCTTTTAAACTGATCACATAGCTGATCTCGTATTTCAGTAATGATAACCTCAGATTTTTCTCTACATAAGAGTTAATATAACTCTCTTTTTTTCAATAAAGATAATCACATAAATATACACCTGAATATATACCTGCAATTTGTTGAATTATCAATTTATTATGTAATCCTAATTATGGTTCATTATTTATAGTGTTTTTGCTAGACTGCAACATTATTGGTGAAAATAATAAAAAATATTTGTTGAGTGTCTACCATGCATTTGGTATTGTGGTAGGTATTTTACATCTACCTTCATATTAAAGCCCCACCTTACAGATGAGAAAACAGAGGTTCAGAGAGATTGTCATTTGCCAAAGGTCACATTTCCAGTAAATGTTGGATCTGGGAACAGATCCCAAGATTGCCTGATTCCAATGCCTGTGTGCATTCCAGCCTTGCTGCTTTCCCAAGGGACTGTGCCTTTCCCACTTGTGTCTTCCCAAGGTGCCACACACAGTCACCTGTCCACAGGTGCTTAATAAATGTTGAATGATCTGAATGTGCGGGACCCTGAAGGTGAATCCCTGCTGATGTCTGTCTCTGAAGGTGATGACCATGCCAGAATATGTGAGGAAGCGGTTTGGTGGGAAGCGACTCCATATCTACCTCTCCATTCTCTCCCTGTTCATCTGTGTGGCTTTGAGAATCTCAGTGAGTTCAACGCCCTCCTGGCATTTTAGCTTCATGAGGGATGAGAGTGCTAAGATCAGAGAGCCTTTAAAGGTCAAGCCATATAGATGTTTTAAAACTACATGGGGTCTCTCTACCAAGATTTTATGCAAAAAAAAAAAAAAAGGAACTTCAGAGACCCTGCATTTGTGGAGTAAAAGAATTACATGTAGGGCTTCCCTGGTGGCGCAGTGGTTGAGAGTCCGCCTGCCGATGCAAGGGACGCGGGCTCATGTCCCGGTCTGGGAGGATCCCACATGCCGCGGAGTGGCTGGGCCCATGAGCCATGGCCGCTGAGCCTGCGCGTCCGGAGCCTGTGCTCCGCAACGGGAGAGGCCACGGCAGTGAGAGACCCACGTACCGCAAAAAAAAAAAAAAAAAAAGAATTACATGTCACGAGAGGCTCCAGAGTGCAAACCCACCCTTTCATTAAGGTTGTGAAAAAAAAAATGGATGTACAGAAAGATAGGAATGTCTCATTCAAGTAGCACAGCTATTTAGTAGTAGAAACGAGGATTCTCTGGCACCCTGGCTCCCCCCTGCACAATAACCTCTTTATTCTCTTTGTCAAAGCCAGTTTAGGTTTACTTTTTCCTTTTCAGCTTGATTATCTGACATGTAGACCAGAAGGAAAGTGTTTTGTATTATTATACTGACTTTGCTTAAATGTACCCTATTTTATCTGAGATCGCCCCTACAAAACAAATGTCACAAATAAGTGTTAAAAGAATTCTGGAGGGCTCCCCTGGTGGCGCAGTGGTTGAGAGTCCGCCTGCCGATGCAGGGGACACGGGTTCGTGCCCCGGTCCGGGAAGATCCCACATGCCGCGGAGCGGCTGGGCCCGTGAGCCAAGGCCACTGAGCCTGCGCGTCCGGAGCCTGTGCTCTCAATGGGAGAGGACACAACAGTGAGAGGCCCGTGTACCGCAAAAAAAAAAAAAAAGAAAAAACAAAGAATTCTGGAGAGGGTGTGGAGAAAAGGAACTCTCTTGCAGTGTTGGTGGGAATGTACATTGATACAGCCACTATGGAGAACAGTATGGAGGTTCCTTAAAAAACTAGAAATAGAACTACCATACAACCCAGCAATCCCACTACTGGGCATATACCCTGAGAAAACCATAATTCAAAAAGAGTCATGTGCCACAATGTTCATTGCAGCTCTATTTACAATAGCCAGGACATGGAAGCAACCTAAGTGTCCATCAAGAGATGAATGGAATTCTAAAGCTTTTTAACAGTTAAATCCCTTGGAGATAATCATTGAGGAAAGAAGAAAGGAAATTGAAGATTCAGCAGTACGTGTAGAAAACAAAGAAAAAGCTCCTCATGTATCGGTGACTAAGGAAATAATCTCCTGCAAGTTTATAGTCTAGGCAGTTCATGAGAGCAGAAGCTCACCATCCTTATTGCTCCTCTGTTGAGTTGAATCATGACTGGAAGTAAACCAGTTGCTTAGATTAAATGGCATGAGCCTTTCTAATGCAACGTGAGTATTTCCCAGCACTTATTATAAATTGTTGAACTCCATGTCAGGGGGAACAAGATTCCTATTCACTAGGAGTTCACCACGTGGTTAAGGGTGTAAGAATTTTACACATGAAATAGCATTTTGTGACAATATATGCAAATATACTAAACTAAGAGCTGGACTAGGGTGTGTGGACAAGTACAGGAAATGTGCTGCGGACCAGGAAAGAGGGTGGTAGTCCATGCTGGGTGGAATTGGAATTGGAGGTCATCCTCATTGATGGGGGTTGGGGGCACTTAAGCCCCAGGACAGAAAGGTGAGGAGAGCCCAAGGGAGGCAGAGGAGCCTGCAGGTGTCCGGGGCTTTATGCTCACATGCTCCTCAGGTGGGTGGGAGTTAGTGATCTCCATTCTCCCTGGCTCTGACATCTAGAGCTTTATGATCCTAAAGAGCATGAACAAGGTGCTGGAGCAGAATGACGTGGCCAAAGGGGCCCCCAAGGGATGCAGACTCTTGGAGTGGATGGTTCCTGCTTGTGGGGAGGGGATGGAATATTGGGGAGCTGAATGAAACAGCAGGGAAGGCCAAGAGCATGAATGTGACTGTGCAGGGTCTGCTGTGGTCACCTGGAAAGATTCAGTGGCAGGAGTCCATTCTTACCTACAAGGTTATGGTGGTTTGGGGGGGGGTGTTTTTTTTAATTAATTAATTTTTTTTTTTGGCTGTGCTGGGTCTTCGTTGCTGCGAGTGGGGGCTACTCTTTGTGCAGTATGTGGGCTTCTCATTGTGGTGGCTTCTCTTGTTGCAGAGCATGGACTCTAGGCACAAGGGCTTCAGTAGTTGTGGCACACGGGCTCAGTAGTTGTGGCTTACAGGCTCTAGAGTGCAGGCTCAGTAGTTGCGGCACACAGGCTTAGTTGCTCCACAGCATGTGGGATCTTCCTGGACCAGGGCTCAAACCCATGTCCCCTGCATTGACAGGTGGATTCTTAACCACTGCACCACCAGGGAAGTCCCTACAAGGTTATGTTTTAAGTGGTACTAATAATCTTAGATACTACATTTTGTGTACTATTACACTCTGATAACAGATTCTGTCCTGGTTATTAAACAGATCAAACTTTCACAGTCCTCCCCTGCCCCAAATTTTAAAAAGATCATCTTGTTCACTGGTTCTCAACCTCCAATAATACATATACTGAGAATCATTATATGTATTCTATCAGACATCATGCACCTTTACCCCTAAATATTTCAACCTGTATGCCTTAAAGATATTGATATTCTTTTAGAAAAACACACTGCAAATTTTTAAACCAGGAAATTAACTTTGATACAAACTAAGGTTACTAATATGTAACCTACAGACCTTATTCAGATATGACAATTGTCCTACTAACGTCCTTTAAAAGCAAAAGAAAATCCTGAATCATGAAATGCTTCCTTTTTATGAGAAATATTTTATAATTATTGTGAATGTAATTAAGTCCACTGAATTATACACATTAAAATGGCTAAAATGGCAAATTTTATGTCATATATACATATATTTACCACAATAAAAAGTCATTAGTGGGACTTCCCTGGTTGTCCAGTGGTTAAGACTCTGTGCTCCCAATGCACAGGGGCCGGGTTCGATCCCTGGTCAGGGAGCTAGATCCCTGCCGCATGCCGCAACTAAAGATCCCTCACACTGCAACTAAGACCCTGTGAAGCCTAAATAAATAAATAAATATTTAAAAAATAAAAAGTCATTAGTAATATAAGCTGCTTATTTATAATTTCAAGACTATCAATTTAATGCCTTACTTGTACTATATAAGAGAAACCAAAGTCAAGGAATTCATAATACAGTAATGTGTGTTTTCATATGTAAATAATTATGCATGAGTACACAAGTCGTAATACTGTGCTTAAATAATTGTACATACAATGTACATTGGTATGAATGTGACAGCCATAAATGCAGACAGATGCAGGTATGTTTCATGGCAACTCAAATACAATGAGTAACTACTCAGTAGGTGATATCTTTTCTGAAATGATAAATAGACTTTTTGTAAATATCCAATTATGTTAAAAATCCAATCTTCCCTCAATTTACACAGTAATTGCATTCCTTGAAAACCCAGTAATAACAACATTGCAGAAAGTACTTTGGGTTGGTAACACAGAGTTAGGCTCTAGGCTCAGATCATCAAGAACAGGCTTTTCACCAAGACGAATGTCTGGTGAGATGATAAAATACCAAGTTTTATATCAAATTTCATGGGGGAAAAAAAAGCAACCATCTCCTATTATACACCTTCCAAACCCAAGTTCTACAAAGAAACCTACCTCTAATTTTTCTGATTCTGAATCCTGCCGCCTTATCCTTTGCCCTGACCTCACTCATGCTTTCCTTTCCCTTAGATTCCACGATCCATCTTTATAATCACTCTTTAAGCACATAGCCTCAGTTTCTTTGCCTATCTCCACTTTCATTGAACTCCCCTGGCAAAAAGTCCAACCCTGGTTGAATCCAGCTTCCCTCTGACTCTGTGCCTGTACCCAGAGATTTTATTTCTGTGTTTCTAACATGCTTACATCCTATTTCTCAGGTTTTTGTTTTGGTTTGGGTTTGGTTTTTGATATGAAACCTGGGAGGATCAGAGTTGAAGAAACACCTGTTGTGTTGAAGAAAGATCAGAGAAGCTGGGAAGCACAATTTGGGGCTATAGGGGTGCCAGCAGAGCTGGGTGGACATGACCTTGCATCTCAGGATCCCTCTGCAGGACTCCCTGCTGGCTTCTAAACCTCAACCAATAGTCCTTTTATCTGTGTTTCTTTATGATTTTCTCCCTGGTCCTCACAATGACTATTCTAAACCATCCACAATGTTTTTACCTCCTGGACCTCTGCCTCTTATCAGAAAACCTCATCTCTCACTTTATCTAGAAAATTTAGGCATGAACCAACCACTCATCCCTCCTCCACCCAAATAACCTTGTTCTTACCTTCTTCCCACTACTCTGAGGATGAGGAGTCTTCCTTTTTGTCAAAGGCCAACCCCTTGACCTCTGCCTACTCTTGATCCCATCTCTTCTCAATGCCTCTGGCTATTTGCTTCATAATTACCCTCCTCCCATCATATTTTACCTATTACTTTCTGTTACTCCAAGCATGCTCAAGTATCTTCCTTCCTGGCCATAACCATTCCTCTATTCTGTATCTCCTCTATCTACTAGTCTAGTCTTTAATGTTGTTTCTCTGCTGACCATCATTAAGAGTAGTCTACACAAGCTATAGTGCAAACATTTCTCACGTCCTGTTCAATCACTCATTATTAGCCTCGATGGTCAGTCCAGTAATTGATCCTCTGAGGATGAGATCTGGCTTCTAAGGAGTTCATAATTGGATTGTAGAGGTGACATGTATACTATAGTAAATATTAGTGACATGTATACTATAGTAAATATTAGTCATCAGTGAAGAGCTAAGTGACGCAGTGCATGTTTCTTTTCCATCCTGACTGTTCCCTCTTTAGTCAGACATATTTTCTGGAGCCATATTCATCACACTGGCCTTGGGATTGGACCTTTATCTGGAGATCTTCATCCTCTTGGCTATCACTGCCATTTGCACAACCACTGGTGAGTCCATTGCATGTTTGGCTCAGTCACGCTACTTCTGCTGATCTCACCCCAACCTGCCATTAGCATCCTTAGTGTTAGCCTTGTCACTGCCATGTAAGGATATCCTTTTATTTCCATTGTAGATTCAAGCACAGACCCAGAAACACAGCTAGAGCAAAGAAAACAGAATCCTCAGTATTTGGTGTGAGCACCTAATGATGTAGTGAATGGGATGGGGTAATGGTGACTGGCCCAGCTATGTGTTTGGTACGCAGAGTGGCATTTGGAACCCAGTGTATCATACACATGGGAGGTCAGGATAAAATAGTGGCTTAGACCTGAGACTGGCAAATCTAAGGCAGGGCCCAAATGAATACACGATGCCAGGGCACAGAATCAGGAAAGGAAAATTGGGGCAGTGGGTTGGTTGTAGGAGGAGATGTGTGGTAATAGTTCAAGCAGGCTTTCATGAACCAGATACTTTGGTGTAGCACCTCATGCATACTAACTTATGAAAATTAAACTATACCAGCTCAGTTGGAAAAATAAAGAAAAAGTATAGCTGGAACAATAAAGATAGTCCCGAAGCCATTTTAATACTTTGAGCACATGTTTCAGGGTAAATGAAAGTTAAGTGCATAAATCTCCTATTTTCAGTATCCATCTTGTTTCCCCATGACACTCTCATGAAGGAAATATCTTGTTGACTGAGACTCTGTGAGCCTAGAGTTGAAAGAGAAGTTTTTGTTGTTTGAACAACACTGCAGCAAAACACAAGTCAACGACTATATCTAGCTCTTAACTAATGAAACAATGAAATATTCTGACACTAGAGCAAAAACGGTTCTGCCCAGTTTTGTTTTGTTTTGTTTTGTGTGTGGTACGCGGGCCTCTCACTGTTGTGGCCTCTCCCATTGCGGAGCACAGGCTCCAGACGCGCAGGTTCAGTGGCCATGGCTCACGGGCCCAGCCGCTCCGCGGCATGTGGGATCTTCCCGGACCGGGGCATGAACCCGTGTCCCCTAGCATCGGCAGGCAGACTCTCAACCACTGCGCCACCAGGGAAGCCCTCAGCTACTGTTTTGATAGAGATTTCCTTGAGTGACAGAAGCTCTCCCAGTCTTTTAAAGTTGACTGTGCTGGGGACCTCCTTCAACTCCTAGCCAGGCTTGCACTGAATCTGACCAAGGTGAAAGCTTAGGGTCTTCTCAGGTCTTTTCTAAGCATGTGTCTTACCCTGGTCATAAATATGGCTTTCTAAATTCCCCATTATATATGGTTGTTTTTGGATGTCTTAATTTCCCAGAGACACTTTCCCCAGATTTTGCCTTAGGCAGTCTGTTGTGTTTTGACAACACAAGAGTCTTTGCAAGTTTGGCTTGCAGTGTTTTCAAGATTTTCCAGTCTGAGTTCAGAGTTAGGTAAAACAGAGCTGCACCTAGTGTCAGCCCTTCAGGTAGCCTCCCAGACAGGTTAGAAGAGGCATACACAGTAATTTGTGAATGTGGTCTGCTCTGCTCCCTCTGGAACTAGGGAAATGGTTCCACACTGGGGACATGAGCTACCCCTACTTTAAAACTGGTGCCAATTTATGACTGGTGCTGCTTTAAAACTGCCACCACACAGCGAGAGGGTAAGGGAAGGGCAGTAAGATTGCCACAAAATCTTCCTACCATTTTGTAGTGACTTTTTCTTGATTCCATGCTTGTTTGGTCGCTATAAACTTTTATAAATCATTTTCCATAATTCTCACAAAATTGGTTCTGACAGTTTCTGCTCATTTTTCTTTCTTTTTTTTTAAACATCTTTACTGGAATATAATTGCTTCACAATGGTGTGTTAGTTACTGCTTTATAACAAAGTGAATCAGTTATACATATACATATGTCCCCATTCTGCTCATTTTTCAATGTTTCTATTGGAGGATGAGAGTTTGGAGTGGCCTACTCCACCGTATTGCAGACATCATCGTTTTTATGATCTCTTCCTGATTTCTTTTTCTTTGAAGACTTTTTAAATTCTTTGTCCTTTTCTCCCTAATAGTTTCCTGCTATCTTTTCCTCGTTGATTCGCAGGAATTCTTTGAATAGTCTACCTACCAACTGCTTGCTATTTTTTTTATTACTTCCTCACTTCATGTTCTGCCTACTCTCTTTCTGGAACGTCAAAGAGATGAATGTTGGCCTTCCTGGGTCCATGTCTTCTGAATTTTATTTCACAGTTTCTATCACTTTACCTCTTTTTAGTACGTTTTAGGATAATTCATGGGCTTCATATTTCCATCCACTAAGGTCAGTTCTGTCCATTCTGCTATTTAGCCCATCTTCCAAGTATTCTGTTTCAACAAGTTAAATTTCCCTTTTCAATATCTTTGGGTAGATAGTATAGTACAATATTAACAAACTGGAACTCAGAAGTCAGGACCCTGGCCCTGGAGCAGTCAGAGTTGTGGTGTGAGAATGAGAGACAAGGAATGTAAGCCTGTAAAAACAGCTTGTGCTAACTAACATCGTGGACATGGTGTGAAAACTTGTTCTCTAAAATCATAGACTGAGAAGCTTGGCTATTTGAAATGATATCAGTGAGAATGAAATAGCTCACTCTTGCCTGATGGCTCTGAGTCACACAGGTCACTAACAGAGAAACAGCCTCGCTTTCCAACCCAGGCACAGAGCTTCAGATAGGGGTCTTCAGACATAATATTCCACATTTAACTTTGAATTTCCAAGATAACAGGAACCCTGGGTCTGTTTCTTAGACCAGCCTGTATATTAACCCCTTTACACACTCTCTCTGTTTTACTTTGAGCCAAACACAGTCTCACCTAAATTTTCCCTAAACTCCACACTTCCTCCAAATCCCATGGTAACTCTATCTCTTCCTCTATTTGGTGAGAAGCTGCACTTCTGCTTGATTGTCTCCCTTGCTGAAGCAAGTTGAATCAACCTAGCTTTGTGGGGCCATAGGTGTGTTCCTGGCTTCAAGAGGGGTCAGAAAGTGATGAAAAGTGGTGTTGGGTTCACTGAGTAGAAAAAAATGGAGTCTGCAAGATGGCTGGACCAGGTGAACGACTATTGAGGAGACACGAATGGAGACAGAGAGAGAAGAAGAGAGGGTGAAGAATAAGAGAAGGTAAGAAGAAGGAAGGTTGAGAAGAAGACAGATAGTCTTGTAAGGAAATGGAAATGCAATTCCTGATCAAGAGTCTGTCTGATGGTGCCCTATAGACCTTTGAGACAGCTAGGAGAAGTGGATCTGTTCTAATAATGTAGGTGTGGGGTATGGTATGGTGAAGTCGGTGCAGCCACAAGAGAAGAGAACCAGGCTTGAAAGGCAGAAGTTTATTATAGTCACAGATCCCAAAGAGGAGGGCACTGCATGCCATGCAGGGCCACAGGGGGAAGCACCACTGTCAGTCAGAACGCAGAAAGGAGCAAGAGGAAGGCCTAGGCCACAGACTTTATTGGGGTTTCTGCAGGAAAGGCAAGGCAGGGCAGGTAAACAACTTAGGATTGGCCGGTTTGAGTAATTCTGGTGCGCTTTGGGCTATTGAGGTGGTCTTTAATTGCCAAGTACCTGGCCCTGGGATGATTTAGGACAGAGGAAATATTGCCTTGGTGTGTGAGAGTTAGATAAGGAGGTGACTGGTGTATAGACATGATTGGTTGGTCAGTTTATGACAGATGTGATCCTGAACAAGCACTTTGCCATCTCTCCCCAGTCTGCAAGGCCTCCAAATGCCAGAGAATCAAAGTACAGAAAATAGGAAAATATAGTTAATATACTTGACCCTGTGATAAATGCCTATCAAACTGACAAATACAGAATCTAAGAAAATGCAGAACAGGATCTAATCCCCTTACAGATTATATTAGTTTGCTAGGGCTGCCATAACGAAGTACCACAGACTGGGTGGCTTAAACAGCAAAAATTTATTTTCTCACAGTTCTGCAGGCTGGAAGTCCAAGGCCAAGGTGTCAGCAGGGCTGGTTTCTTCTGAGGCCTCTCCTTGGCTTATACATGGGCAGTCTTCTCCCTGTGTCTTCCCATGGTCTTCCCTCTGTGTGTACCTGCATCCTGATCTCCTCTTATAAAAACATCAGTCATATTGGATTAGGTCCCACCCTAGTAATCTCATTTTAACTTAATTACCATTTTAGGGAGCCTATATCCAAATACAGTCACATTCTGAGGTGCTGGGGGGGTTAGACTTTAACAAATGAATGCGTGGGAGAAGAGAACACAATTAAGCTTATAGCACAGATAAAGTTAGTTATGCATCTTATGGATTTCCAAGTCATGGGTTCCTGTGGAAAAAATAATCTAAAGTGGATGTCATGCAGCAAAAGGAAATAGAATTACAAACTGAATATATAGGGCCTGAGGGTGAGGGAAGGCAGGTGGGGCAGCGCCTTTGGGTGGCTGGATCACAGAGGTTTTCAACAAAGAGCTAATGAGAAAGCATCTGCTGCTCCCAGGACTCAGGCACCTTGACTCCTGGACTATCAGAAAATAAAGTGAAGCACCAGCATTCTAATTTGAATTTTCTCCAATCTGAAATATGTAGTGTTTAGTTTGACAATTTGGCCTTTGAGTGTGATCTAGGAATGCAGGTCCACTCAAGGACCAACTTCTCTCAAGCTGGGGGTGCCCTAGAATCAGAAAGCATCATTATCCATGTCCTGGGAGTCTTGGAAGAGCCCTCATAGAAGAGCAGAAGCTCCTCTGACAGAAAAAGCTGGCTGGGTCAGGGATGCAATGTGGAACTCGGGGACTGAACAACACTCACCTGAATCCTCCAGAGCTAGTCAAATAATGCTGCCCCATTAACCTCACCCACATCTCCCTAATTCCATCCCCACCAACCCATCAATGCAATGGCATCTCATTCAAACAACTTGGTTCACCGAAATCCAACTTGGAGTTTAGAAGAAGTACTCTTCGGGCTGAGTTTGGGGTAATGTTAAAAAAACCTCTCTCCTGCAACTAAGTACACACATGTTTTTCTCCCAAGGTTTGCCTTCGTGAAGCAGAACAAGCTGTAGCATATCTTTTAGGAAATGGTGATTTCAGTACTAGGAAAAAGTGGATTCTAGTGAGTTTCAGAGGTAGAAATTTTTTCACGTATACACCAATGCCTGACTCAGTTATATGGAAGTAAGAAATGCTCCCAGGTATGTCAAAGGCCCCAGGACCAACGTCACTCTGCAAAGAAGGAGCTTTATCTTCTCATTTTGAGAGATTCCTTTTAAAATGGTCATCCATACTTAAAGAAGCTTTATTCCTGACAGTGCATGGTTTTTCAGTTCTAAAAACTAGCATTAATGAGCAATCACTCTGCACCATAACACACACCTTCCATCTGAGGAAACAAATAGCTCTTTCCTGCATCCCTGAAATTATTCTAGTATAGTTTATCACTTACTGGGCCCTGGTTACCCAAGTGGTTCAGTCTGTTCTAATGGGACATTGTGCATTGAAGGTAGTTACTCACCTCATGTTTACTAGTGGTTTTCAAGTGGAAATCATCTCCAAACTTTGCTACTTGTTGTTAAACTGTTCAAGTTGTTAGATTCTATTCTCAACTGTCCTGGCTCCTGCTTCCTAATCCATATCTTGTACCAACAAATGCTCACCACAGACAAGGTCAGTATTTGTCTAGAATCTCTAGAAAACAGGAAATCAGGATGTTATGGTTTTTTAATGTTTTTATTTTTTACCAAAGTAATAAATTTTAATGTACAGGACTAAATGCAGCTTAATATTACATCTGCTAGGCATCTTTCATGTATGTATCGCTCATCCTCTTTTCAAAGTAACCTCGTCACACCCAGAGGAGGTAGGTAGATGCTATGAGCACCAAGGTCCCCATTTTTCAAAGAGAAAAATACAGAGTTGAGACAAAATAATTTACCACCATATATATAGCGAATCATTGACAAGGTCAGAAACAGAATCTAGGACAATCTAGATACTTTATGATGCTCCATCCACTAGCTTTCAATTCTCTCCCTTTATCCTCTCAAAGCTCAAAAATATCACAAACTCCCCACAAAACTGAGTACTCTGAGTAATACTAGCCATGTGAAATTCTCCACTTTTCCTTGTTTTCTGCCTAGCTTAAGGGGAATATGAGGGCACATCAAATATTTTCTTTTCCTTTCACAAGAAGTAGCCATTCTTTACCTGTTGAACCATTTTTATACCCAAGGAACCACTCTCAGCTCTTTTCTAAGCTAGCCTGAAATCAGTCAATACTAACATCATGACTTCCACAGGATTATATTACAATATGATTAAGATTCCACAGGTGGAACTAAAAGAAATAAATTAATTAAATTTAATTTTAATTTAAAACATTTCTCCCTAGGAAACAGGTAAAACAAGAAATAAAAGTGTTGAGTGCTACCACCTGGAACAGAGACCACCCACCCCAAACTTGGTCAATGGATGACCACCAATCAAGACACCTAAGAAAAGAAGAGCTGTGGTCACATGAACTCACAGGGAGGAGGATCTCTGGCTAAAAGTTTCAGTGTTTCAGGAGAGTGTGGCTGCTTTGAGATGACAGATGCCCCCAAGAGGCATATGTGCTCTATTTTGTGACACTGAGTCAGTTACTAAGCCTGTATGTCAATATCAGCACCATGAGGAAGAGGAGCCTCTGAAAAATGCACCCCAATTCATTATAGTCACCAGAGTGTGTACTCTGTGCAGCCATAAGGTTAACCAAAAATAAAGCAAGCATTTATTAACAAATACCCACATCATTCATTCAGTCCACAAACATTACTGAGTGGCTAAGACAGTCCAGGCACAGGAAATGCTAAAATGAATGAAATCTCAACACAAAGAACTGACAATGGACACTTTTAAGAAAACCAGAAAATCCCCTTGACTCGGAATTATCTGCTTTCCCCGCTGGCCTGAGGCTGGAGCCTAGGTCCCTCCCTTTGGCGTTAGTACTGCCATGTCCAGGCCCCTCCTTCAAAGAGCAAACACCCAGGACAGGGACCCCATCAAGTTCACATCCTCAGCTTCAACGTGTTCATCAGTTTATCAGATTGATCTTTCCTGTGCCAGGAAAACCTTGACAGGGATATCATGAGGAGGTGGGGAGATTTTTCTTTTAAAAAAAAAAATGAAGGGGGAAGTTAGATAGGGAAAGTGGTAGGAACCAGGGAGACCACAACTCTTAAAATAATATTCAAGGGTCACAAACAATGTTGACGTGCTGAATCTACCTGAGACAAACTTGCATCAGACATCACCTTAGTCTGCCTTTTCCTAGACATCAGACTGCCTTTTCCTAGACATCAGACTGAGTGGAATTTCCTTCTGCAGCTCCGATATGTACAGATGATTGTATCACACTGGCCTCAAATACATAAGTTAACAGCAAAACAGCAATTTTTCTCTAGCTAGCCTGTAATTACAAATGTACACATTTATCAACTGGGCAAACTTTAAAACTAGCTCGTGTCCCTTCAACACTGCAGAACGGGATTAAAAGGAGACAGAATAAAGATCCCAGCCTTCACAAGCACAGCCTGCAGCAGAAGGCAGGACTCAGGCAAAATACCCATGACAGAAAACGGCCACGGTCAGGAGGATAATGCCATTGATGTTCACTATCGTCCTCCACAAAGGCTTCTCCGAGGTGTCTGTCATCTTCAGCTTCATGGCTGCCTCCTCTTCCTTTGTCATTTTGGGGCCCTTCTGCTGGTCCAGACCACAAAACAGGTCATAGGCCCGCCTGAAGCATCCTTTTTTCTCCTCAGGAACTTCTGTGTCAAGGGAAAAGCATAAAAGGATTGTTGGATACAGAAGCAGGAGGCACCAGAAAAGGTTTCCAGGGGAGATGCCATTCCATGAAACATCTGCCATTTTGCAGACATTTCCCAGTTTTCTTGTTTGCAGGAATGAAAATGGTACAAATTTATGTTTGTATAAACATAATTATAAGATGATGTTAATAGATGGATTCTACATCCTTATGATCAGCTTGCCTACGTTTTATCTCTGTTGGGCCCAATGTAAATACATTTTGATTTAGAACAGTCAGAATCAAACAGGAAATAATAGTTTATGAGAGAGAAATGTTAACAATTGGCTGGGGACTGTGACGTATGAAGAACATGGAAAACCCACCTCCCAAACACAGAAACTCACGTCTGTTTGCTACATCACTGAAAAGCAATGAGATTGGCATGACTCAGGAGTGCACTGGCTACACCTGGAAACTCCAGGGCTTCACAACAGATCCAGCCATGTGGTAAGGATTGGTCTGAATAGTCCCTGCTACAAGGCAGCAGTGATCAACACTTCCAGGGCTTAAGATCTGATACTGCTGAGTTGAACCATTCAACTGACCTTGCCATTCAAAGTGGATGCCCACCAAGGGAACTAATTCTGTCTGCTGAGCCCAGGTGTGGCATTAGAAGTAGGCAGACCTGGGTTAGAACCTCAGGTTTGTGACTCACTAGATACAAAATCAAGCCCACTGTGTTTTCAGCACCATGGTCAGGGACCACTGCTCTCCACTCTCCCAGTTCCAAGAATCACAGACTTACTGAATTGGAAAGAGCCTCAGTGGTCAAGCACATACATGTGTCAGAACTGGAACCAAAACCCAGCTTTATGGCCTTCTTTTTTTTTTGCTTTTTTGAATTTTATTTTATTTATTTTTTTATACAGCAGGTTCTTATTAGTTATCCATTTTATACATATTAGTGTATATATGTCAATCCACTTTATGGCCTTCTTAATTCACCTCTCATATTCAAGTATACGTAAAGTTGGATAAATAACACCTTCTTCATTAATAAGATTTCCTGAGAGAGTGCCCAGTGTGTAGTAGGGGTTAGGAAGTGTTAGTCCCCTTCCATTCCCTCTCTTTTCTCTCACACACATAAAAAAGATAGACAAACCTCCTTGTACTCCTCCATTTCAGTAAACTCTACCAAAATAGGAGAATGGGGAGGGATTAGCAAGGAGTCGGGCTCACTAACCAGCCCAAGTGAGAAATGCCTGGTTATCTGGGTCAATAAAAAGTTGGGTGGCCTTGAGAAAGTCTTTATGTCTCATTTTCCTCATCTGTAAAATTGGAAGACTTATACTTGCATTATATGCCTTATAAGTATGATGCAGTGCTAAAATGTATTACTAGACTAAAGTATTCATAATTAAAATATGTTATGATCATATCAATATCAGTCATGATGACAGTGGTGCTGGTGGGGATGATGGGGATGATGATGATGCAGCTGCAAGTTTCCTCATGCTGCCATTTCTCAGAGAATGTTGAGGGTCACACCTATTGCCTGCAAAAGCCCTCAAGAGATCTTCATTTTTTGAACTTTAATAGGGCAGAGTGTTCAGTCTGATTTCACCATGAGTTCAAGAAACAACAGAATTCAAGTGCTGCCAGGAACCTCAGAAGTCACTAAGCCAGTTCTCTAGTCAGTGTAGGAGTCTCCTCTATGGCATCCCTGTTAGATGCATACTTGCTGCCCACCCCTTTCCAGACAAACACAGTTAGAAAACTCTTCCTTAAGTATCAGTAATGACGGTGATAACTATAGCCAATTCTTATAGTGGAGGATTATCTTATTCAATGTTTCCAACAGTGCTATGAAGTGTAGCCTATCATTTAGAATACTTTTGTGAGGAACTTGACCTTTAGAAAAATGGAATCTCTTGCCCAGGGTAGTAAGTAGAGAATTCAGGATTCAACCTCAGTTCTCCCCAAATCCAAATACCACACAGTTTCTGCACTATCCTGCCTCCATACTTCAAGTTAAATTGGAAGAGTTCTTTCCACCCATCTGTCTTAAGCCTTCCCTGTGGTGCAGAGCTAATCTCTTCTTCCACATTAAAACATGCAAAATATGCCTCATCCATGTTCCTTTCAAATCTGATATTCTCACTCAATGTGGAGACATTTTAAGGGGTGGGAGAAGTAGGGGGCATGTTCACACCTGCCTGTCCCAAGGAAGCAGGAAGGGGCAGCCTTTTTCAATACCATGGCCAGCTGCCTATGGCTCTAGGTTCCTTCCAGCACTTGCAGAGTTACATTTCAGAACTGAGAGGTCTTTAGAGATCTCAGAGCAGACTACATCAGAGCTGGGACCATAGGCAAAGCCTCTCCCTTCCTGGGCCTCAATTTCCATGTCTGTAAAATGAGGTGATAAGACCAAACAATCTCTAGGGCCCTTTCCAGAGCTAGTTCTATGAGTTTCCTGATGGCCAGATTCAGACCTTGTTGTGCAGCATCCATGCTCCCCTTCAGATGGAGTGATGAGACCTCCAGCCCAGTACCAGGTAAAACACATATGACCTTGTGCTACCACACCTCTGCACACCGCACATCACCACAACCATCCTCCACGTGTGCACCCCTCCCATCTAGGGAGGAAAAGCTGCAACACAGAAGTTGAGGAAAGCATTGCTCCATGATCAGGATAAGTCTCTTGGCATTGCCTAAGCATTATCTTACTGGACTTCCAGGGAAATTTGATTTTTTAAATATGATGTGGTAAGCTGGTAAGACACAGGACCCTACGAGCCTCTATCCCATCCCCCGGATATCACTAGAACTGACCATAGCTTTGGTTCCAACTTCTTTCAGCTCACAGGCTATGTCGGAAGAGCCCTGAGCCTTCCCTTGTCCCTAGCCAAGCCCCAAACCAAGTCAGGGTGGCATGTATCTCACCCACGCTTACTCACTGAGCACTAAAAACCAGGGACTGAAGAGCTGGGACGATTTGGTATCCCCTTCCTCCCCTTGACCAGACCTTGAGTAAACTGCTCAAAACCCACTTATCCATCTCACCCCACACCCCACTCCTCACTCCCCTCTAGTAGAAAGATCTGAACTTTGATGAGGCACTTAGTGAAAGCTTCAGTAAGGTGGTCTTGCTGTTGGAGGAGTAACTCTTTAGGGCTTGGGAATAGGCTCTGAGCCACAAATCACCTATTTCAATGGTCTCCTCTGAGGTTTCTTGAATGTCCTCCTCTTCTGCATCCAGGTCAATACGCTCCTCTTTGCTGTTACGCAGGCTCCAGCACAGGCGGTAGAGCTGTGGAGAAAGCAGAACAGGTTAGCAGAAAGATCCAAACAGTGTCTTGGGCCAAGAAGTTGAGAGAACAAAGAGATGTACATCAAGAAAGGAAAAGGAATGTGGCTCTCAATACCATCAAGAACACAGATAACAGTTCCCATCCACAGCACTATCTCTAAATATGTTGGGAATGTGGATATAAATCTTACACACGTGCACACCAGCCCCTATGCATGTGCATATTCAGAGGCTATGAGACTGCCTTGAACATAGAAATGTTTTGAATGAATGATCTCTTGTTACATATGATAAGTGAATTTGTTCCATTTAGCACTTGTGCTGGGAAACAAGGCTAGACACCCATTTATCTAGACCAGCAGTGTAAGATCAGGTTTTCTGTACTATATTATGGGGGGAGAATTGTAGACTCATAAGCCATTTAGAACAGGGAACAGCTGGAGGTGCAGTTTCTATTGACATAAAACCAGAAACTACTTTACTTCAAGAGGAAGCATGGAATTAAATGTGTTTGGGGCTACAATACTTTCAAAAACTGAGACATCAAGAAGCAATTAGTACAACGTAAAGTGAGCCTGTGACAGATTTGGCCACTAACCATGATGGCGGTTCTGCTGCTATAAAAGCAATATTTGTTTGATATTAAGGTTGGTCACAGTTTTGAAAATTTGGCAGTGAGACTGAAGGTCTCTCAGGGATTCCGTAAGCCCCTGTATTTGTCCACACACCAGAAAGGGATAAACAAAACCCTTTCTCTTTCTCTACAGACAAATGCGATCTTGGGTTAACTCTCTAGCTCTGCTCCTTGGAAAACTGAAAAGGATAGAATGTCACCTGTGCTGGGTTATCAGACTATATTGCTTATGGTAAAAATGACCCATAATTGGTAATCTTCATCTGCATTGGGAGGGCTGCGAACATACCCTAAACCAAGGGTGACATCTAGAGTTAAAGAAGAGTACTTGCAATTTTTAAAGTCTTGAATCAATTAGACTTTGATACTATTTGAAATTTCTTAAATTCTATGGGCAACTGTTTGGAGGCTTAATTGGGAAAAAATAAAGGGTAAATCATACTTCAGATTTCCCTCAACGTGGTGATTTTTATAACCAGGTATGTCCCTTGCTGGGACCCCTGGAAGCTATGACCAGGAGACTGTTACAAGAAATATGTGTTGCTATCTGGGACATAAGCATCCAAGCCAGGGTGACCCCTGTGCCTGCCCATGTGATCTCATTCCCTTGTACCGAGCTGTCACTTGGGGAGCAGGATCCAGAGAATAGCCTCTGGAGTGAAATGAGGCCTGCTGTGAGGACTCCTGCTGAAGACACACTCTTAACACTGCTCTACTGGGAAACCGTGTTTTCTGTCCTGTATCCTTCTACATGACACCAAAAGCAAGGATGGCCTATTTTAGTCATGTGAGTTGGTGACGTCTGATTGAGCCAAAGGCAACCAAGATGGGTGTTGCAGCATGAACATGAAACCAGGGCAGGACAGGTCTCCCAGATGGATACTCACATGCACATCTGGAATGGGCTTGGTGAAGAGGGAGACAGCCAGGATGATGATGAGAGAAATGACAAAGAGGATGATGGCAAAGTACAAGTAGTGTACACCACAGATAACTGTGGGACAGTTGCTGGGCTCCATGCAGCTCCCAGTTCCATAGGCAAACTCAGCAATCATACGGGACACCCCAATCACAAATCCAATGATCAGTCCCCAAAAGGCTCCCTGTGAAAGAAAAACCTGGGTTAAGAAACACTGTATACAGAAAACAGCTGCACATTCACTGTGGGGACAGAGGCAAAAGAATAACAGTGAGAGAAATGAGAGCTCCAGGCTGTCTAAAACGGAAACAGTGGAGTTCAGAATACGGTTAGGAATGTTACATCAGGCCTTCAGTCGTTGCGTTTACCACGTTTCAGTAATGTGATTTTATGTAAGTCATAAAACAAGGATTCACAAGATAATGGAGTAAAGTGTCTAATAACTGGTTAGAATAGCAACCTAAGGCCTTAATTCCAAAGGCCTTAATTCCCTTTAACTTTAAAAATAATTTGAATTTCTCTACCTGCAGCTACTTTTACCATCAGCCTCCAGATTTAGGCACATTCAGATGTACAGCAATTACTTGTGAAGTAATTTGTATTCCTTGAAGACATGGAAAAAGAAATTGGGTCTTTTGGGGACAGAGGAGAAAGGAATTTTCCATCACCCCCTTTTATAGATCCAAAGTCACTGTTTTTAATTTGAGAACATAAAATTATACTGTGTGTCTTTACATTAAATTTTGGGTTTACATATTAGAATTATGGAAAGCCCTTAAGAGACTAGTAACATTGGGGGACAATTTTTCAGGTTTTTAAAAAAAACCTTTCTTTCCTCCCTCCCTCCCTCTCTTCCTTCCTCCCTCCTTTCCTTCCTTTCTTCCTTCCTTCTTTCCTTCCTTTCAGTCAGTTCTCACCTAGAGGACAAGGTCTGAGTCTACAGGTCATATTTTAAGAGGACCAATGACAAAGCAGAGTGAGCACATAGAAGGGTGGCCAAAAGGAGCCTTCGTGATTTTGTCAAGTGTTGGTCTGAACAGCTCCTTTGCTAGCCATCTGTACCCCGACACTGTATATTACAGGTGTGCTAAATTACCAGCTATTCTTTAAACGTGTCGTGTATGTTCATGTCCTGTCTCTTTGCACAGGTCATTCTCTCTACCTAGGAGGGCACAGGTTCATCCCTTCCTGGGAATCTTGCCCTAGCTGGAAGGTCTCCTCTCCTTCTGCCTAGACAGAACTGGGTGGGTGCATCCTCCTTGCTGTGGCTGCAGCACTGTGGACCCACCTCCATACCAGCACCGACCACACTGCCGTGTAATCATGCATTCGCTCCTGTCTCCCCATCTGAACTGGGAGCTTGCCCAGAGAAGGAACCAGGATTCATTCCCTGTGTGTTGCTAATGCCTAGCCCTATGCTGGCATCTGGAAGTGTCTGCTGGATGAATAAATGAATAAGGAAGAAGAAAAAGATGTTCCGTTTGTCCCTCATACACTTTTTCAGTAAAAAATTTATTTCTTAACTTTAGTTTGTGTGAATAGTATTGATAAAACTCGCTTAGGTTTTCCTTTTCTTTTGGCAATTAGTCTGCTCTTATTCCTTTAGTCTCTATTCTCAAAAGGCTCTTGAAAAATCTGGGGGACTTCCTTGGCGGTCCAGTGGGTAGGAATCCATGCTCCCAATGCAGGGGGCCTGGGTTCGATCCCTAGTGGGGGAACTAGATCCCACATGCATGCCGCAATTACAAGTTTGCGTGCCGCAACGAAGATCCCACGTGCTGCAACTAAAATGCAGCAACAGCCTAAATAAATTAATTAATTAAAAGTAAAAAAAAAAAAGTTAGTGTAGCTTAAAATTTATTTAAAAAAAAAAAAGAAAGAAAAATCTGGGATCCTTTGAAATTTTCCTCAAGACTTGGTCACCCCTCAGCAAACAGAGTGTGAGACGAGTCCTGAGAATCACTTTGCAGTCTCTGTGTGCTACTCTCCAGAGACTCTGGGCCAGGGCTTCTCACCCTCAGCACTGTGACATTTGGGCTGGATAATTTTTTGTTGGGGGAAGCGGGGTAGGAGGGTATCTTGTGCATTGTAGAATGTTGGTCTCTACCCACTAGGTACCAGTAACATTCTCCAAATCATAACAATCACAAGTGTTCCCAAATGGGAATTCCCTGGCCATGCAGTGGTTAGGATTCCATGCTCTCACTGCAGAGGGCCCTAGTTTGATCCCTGATCAGGGAACTTTAAAAATCCCACAAGCAGCACGGCGTGGCCAAGAAAAAAAATGTTCCAAAATAATGAAATAAGGGCTTCCCTGGTAGTCCAGTGGTTAAGAATCTGCCTGTCAATGCAGGGGACACGTGTTCAAGCCCTGGTCCGGGAAGATCCCACATGCCGCGGAGCAACTAAACCCGTGCGCCACAACTACTGAGCCTGCACTCTAAAGCCTGTGAGCCACAACTACTGAGCCTGCGAGCCACAACTACTGAAGCCCGCGTGCCTAGAGCCCATGCTCTGCAACAAGAGAAGCCACCACAATGAGAAACCTGTGCACCACAACAAAGAGTAGTCCCCACTCGCTGCAACTAGAGAAAACCCACGTGCAGCAATGAAGACCCAACACAGCCAAAAATAAATTAAATAAATAAATTTTTTAAAAAAATAATGAAATAAGAGAATGTTGCATTTATGATGTGAAAATTAGTCATCTCATTTCCTAATTAAAGAGATGAATTTAGTGCACCTTTAAAAGAAATGTTCCCAATACAGTAGTTATTGGGTGTTTACATACCCAGAAAGCACTCCCTTTAATAACTTGGAATACTTCTGAAGTTAGTTGAAGAGTGGTTGTAAATAACTGCCAAATGAAGGAGAACAATGCTAACAAAATGTGTTTATTCCTTTCAGAGTGTCATAGACATGGACATAAAGATATATAGCTATATCTCCTACCAAGGAAATCAAAATAGTAGGATAAACTGAACCTTTCCTTAAGGAATTTTGAAATGTAGGTAATAATCTGGATTTGGGGTATCAAAGCAATTTCTGTTTGACCAAAATTTTAAAATATGAAATGTAATTTTTAAATTTTCACAGATACAAAAAAAAATGTTCCAAGACATCACCAAATATCCCCTGGGAAAGGGAAAAATTACTCCCAGTTGAGAACCATGACAATCTATTCCAATTCTTAGCCTTACTTTTTTTAAAAATATTTATTTATTTATTTATTTGGCTGTGCTGGGTCTTAGTTGCGGCACGCGGGATCTAGTTCACTGACCAGGGGTCGAACCTGCGCCCCCTGCATTGGGAGCTTGGAGTCTTAACTGCTGGACCACCAGGGAAGTCCCTAGCCTTACTTTTTGAAAGCTCTGGTCCATTGCTGAACTGAGTCTGCTTGTGGCCCACTGCAATACCCAGCTGGGCTTCTAGCCACACTTTCCTTACCTGAATTTTAGAAATCTCCCAGTGAACCAGTTTCTGTCAATCCCTATTGAAACGTATTCCAAGATGTGTGCCAATTTCCCTAACTTGCCAAGATCACTTGCAGGTTTAATTCTGATCTCTCAAGGCCACTTATCCATGCACCCAGTTTTGTGTTCCCAGCAAATCTGGACTATGTTCCTAATGACAAGTGACAAAGGAAGAGAGACACGTGTTGTGATTCACACACCTCAACTCTGGGTCACTGCAGTGAAGTGTTTCCCTGATATATATCTGTCTCTGTCCTATTGAGAGAAAGGGGTTGTCTAACCAAAAATACATCACTGTTTATATTGTTTCAGACAGTCAGCTACATAGTCAACACCCATACCCCTTCCCAATCCTTCCCAGGCATAGAGATGGTTGGATACAGAGACACTGAGCAACATCCCAGTCAGAAGTCTAATCCAAAGGCATCCTTTTCGTGGTGCTTCAAAATCTGCAACGTTGCCCCACTGATGGCCCAAATTCTTCAGCCTGGCTTTCAAAAGGACCATGCCTAGTCTAACCTTAACCTGCCTTTCCAGCTGAGTCTTCCATTATCCACACACACAAACTCTCTCAACAGGTGAGATTCCTGACAGTCCCTCATCCCTATCCTGCTTGAGTATCACTACTTGGTCCTTCACTGGGCCCTGAAAAGTGCTGGCTGGAAAATCTAGCTCACTGCCGAACCAAGGAGGTAGCCTGTGCTAGAACTTCCTCTGGAGCTGCTCACCCAGGGGCTACAAACTTCCCAGGGAGTGCCATGCAGTTGGGTCAAAATCACCAAGAGTGGATGGAAAACATACATCATTAGTTGGGAATTAATTTGGAACCTGCAGCAAAGAGAAGAGGGAAGTCCGAGAGAATGTGAACCCAGGAGAGTCCCATGGTCCCTGGAGGCTTTTCCATATAAACCCTCAGCAGCACATTCATTCCTGCTTAAGATCTCTGGGAAATAGAATCCCTCCCAGAGAATATACAAATCCAGATGGGAATTTCTGTTCCAGAATGATTTTTCTAGACATGTATGATACCTACCTGCTCATTGACTCTCTTGCAGAAAATAGCAAGCAGGAAGACAGCTGCAATGGGTGGTCCCAAGTAACTGGTGATGGACTGGATGTAATCAAAGAGCTGCCCACTTTGTGCTGACTGCACAATGGGGACCCAGGCAATGCTGATGCCAATCAGCACCAGCATGAACAACCTGAAATCAAAGCCCCCACAATAGGGTGTCAATAAATGCCTCCACATGAATAAATATATATCACTGTATATATATATATGTGTGTGTGTGTGTGTGTGTGTGTGTCTGTATAACTAGCAAATATAGATGTACACATAAAAATAGATAGATAGATATAAAGTTTTATATGACCACAGCAAGGAAAAATAATTAGCAAATTCACTGAGACTCTTTTCTTCTGTATTCTGCTTCTTCAGGAAAATCTTCTTCACCTGTAAGTAAAATGCACTTGATTTTCAACAGTAAAGTAGACCCAGTAACCACCAGGAGAGAATCCCACTTTGAGAGGCAGTGGAGTATAGGAACAGAGGTATGGACCTTGGAGCCAGCTCTCCTTTTTTTTCCTTTGGCCACGCCACGTGGCTTGCAGATCTTAGTTCCCCAACCAGGGATTGAACCTGCGCCCTTGGCAGCGAGAGCACAGAGTCCTAACCACTGGACCAACGGGGAATTCTCTAGCTTTCCTCCTTTTGAGTTTCACTTCAAGTCCTGAACAGACTGGAGGGTTCCTTATAACGTCTGGATTTAAATAGAAGGAAGGCTGCGATTCTCTTATCTCTCCTACCTGAATTTAAGGCAAGAGTCTTAAGCTAACCTTTGCGGGGCAGTGTTTTCACTCACATATTTCTCCCTCTAAAATGCCCTTCCCACTGCCTCCCATTTACCCAACTCTTATCCACTATTTTGGATGCAGCTCCCCCAGGAGCTTTCCTCAGCTACTGCATGGTGCACTCATCTCTCCCTTCTCTGAGCCCTTGATTGCTCTTACAGGTGCCACAGCAAAGTCTGGAATTGTTTCATGTAACTGTAAGTTCATCTAGGACAGGGACAAACCCCTGGGCAGCAGTCATTGGATGCACAAAAAAAATATGAGCCCCAACATAATCTCAGGGCCAAGAGGTCCAGCCCTGAGCAAAGCAACAAAATGGTTTTCTTCCCATGTTGCATCTTGAGCCTTATAAATAGCAGAAAAACACCAGTAAACTTCTTTCTAAGGAAAACCCTGTCAGGGTAACCGTGCTGCTTCCAGTGAAGCAGAGTGGTGGACTCTGGCCCAGTGGTCAGACCTCCCCTGAGTGCCAGGTGTCTCATCTCCTGAAAGTGGCCTGCCATTTTCCTTTCCTTCCTTTGCCCTAATCTTGCTCATGAGATTTATGAGGTGGCAGCATTCCCTGGGAACCTTTCCCTTGACAGACATCCCAGGGACTTTTTCCACCTCCCCTGAGGAGGTTGGCCTGCCTTAGCCCCATGGAGAGACACAGCAGAGCTTCTGCTAATCCTCTATCCAGAGCATCTGCTCCATGATAATCGGGATAATGGGCACACCTCACCCACGGATTAATGCTTACTGCATTCAGTATCCTGTTGTGCCCATTACAAGCGCGCACATAGCCTGGTATTTTAGACTTTACAAAGCATGTTCACAAGCATAATATCACCAAATCCTCACAATGGTCCTGAAAAATGTTACAGCAAAGGGTCAAGGTACTGGAGGCACCTGGGCCTAAAAGAAGCCCAGTGAGGAGAGCTGCAGTGTGGAGGGCTGAGAAAGAAAGTGTGGGACAGCATAAAGGGCCTTGGACAAGGACTCAGTTGGCCACGGGTTCCAGTCCTGCCTCTGCTTCCTGATTTGGGCAGGACAAGCCTCATCTTGTTTATTGATAAACTGAGGTTAGATTAAATGATCTCTGATGTCATTTCCTGCTTCAGAAGGACATTGTTTGATGATCTCTAATTTAAAGTTAAATGCCACTGAAAGCAAATATAACTTGCCACAGAGGTTACTCCCATTCTACCCAGCATGTACCAATCTTCCCCAGCTTGAGGGAAACTCTCTGATCATTCAAGCTTTCTATGGTGCATGACAGGGGGAGCTGAACTTACCTTCCTGCAATCATGAGCTCTTTCTCAGATGCTCTCTTCCGGATCTTGGTGTAGATGTCCATAGTGAAGAGGGTGCTGGCGCTGTTGAAGATGGAGGTCAGGGAGCTCATGAGAGAGGCCAACATGACTGACAGCATCAGGCCTCGAAGTCCTGAAAGAAAGGGAGGTTCTGAGTGGTACATGGAGAACCTCAGCTCTTTTGTGCTTGGAAAGTGTGAAGACTTAGAAAGTTTTTTGGCTTCTTACACCACACCATATTCTCTGATTTATCTCTCCAGAAAAATTAGAACTTTAAGGAATGGACTGTAGCTTAAAAATACATTGTAAGCCCACAGCAGTCAACAAAGAGCTAGGGACAAAATACACATGAGGTAAATGCTTTGCAGTTGGGTGATTGATGGTGGTGGCGGTGATGGTGGTGGTGGTGATGGTGGTGTGTGTGTGTGTGTGTGTGTGTGTGTGTGTACGTGTTTCCATCTGAGCAGACTTTTACAAGGTCTCTCACTCAAAAGATTAATGATAATGAAGAAATAGTTAAACTAGGATTCAAAAGACAAGGTTTCAAGAAAGTGAAAAGACAGCCCATAGAATGGGAGAAAATATTTGCATATATCTAATAAGGGTCTATTATACAGAATATATAAAAAATTCCTACAACTGTATAATAAAAAGACAAATAACCTAATTTAAAATGGGCAAAGGACCTACATAGACACTTTTCCAAAGAAGATAAAGTGGCTAATAATCACATGAAAAGTTGTTAAGCATCAGGGAAATTCAAATCAAAATCACAATAAAATACTTCTTTGCACCCCCTGGAGGGGCTATAATTTTTAAAAAGACAGATAATAACAAGCATGGGTAATGAAGTGGAGAAATAGGAACCTCATACATTGCTGGCAGTAATGTAAAATGGTACCACCACTGTGGTAAATATTTACTCAAATAGTTAAACATAGAGTTAACATATGACCCAACAATTCCACTCTTAGGCATCTACCCAAGAGAAATAAAAACATAGGTTTGTACAAAAACCTGTACATGGGTGTTCATAACAGTATTATTTATAATAGCCAAAAAGCAGAAACAACACAGGGTCCATCAACTGATAAATGGATAAACAAAATGTGGTATATCCATCCAGTGGAATATCATTTTTAAAAAAGGAATGAAATACTAGTACATGCCTACAACATGGATGAACCTTGAAAACATTATGCTAAGTGAAAGAAGCCAGACACAAAAGGACAAATATTGTATGATTCCATTTATATGAAATGTCCAGACTAAGCAAATCCATAGAGACAAAAAGTGGATTCGTGGTTGCCTAGGGCTGTGGGGTGGCTAGGATGAAACATAGAGTGATTGCTAACGGGTACAAGATTTCTTTGGGGCGTGACGAAAATTGTCTAAAATTGACTGTGGTGATAGTTTCACATCTCTGTGAAATACTAACCAAGGAGAGCACGAGGTTGTCCCTACTGAGGCTAGGAGGCCAGGCCATGCTGAGGGCCCACTATTGAGCGTACAATCCCAGAAGTAAAGGTAACCTTAGAGGTCACCTAGGCCTACCACCCATCTGATACACAAATCCTTTCCACAACTTTTCTTCTGCCTAAACCCTGCAGCAACAGGAGTCTGCTCCCTCTTGGACAGTCCTAACTAGGCAGATATCTGCCTGTTGATAGCCTCAGCCACCCATCAGAAGCGGTATTACTCTTCATCCACTTTTCCATCTTTCACATATTCAAAGACAACTCATATTCTCTTGAACTCTCTCTTCTCCAAGCTAAACATCTTCAGTTTCTTGTACTATCCCTGTATAATAGAACTTGACATATATCTCTACTAAACTTCAGCTGGTTAGCTTTGAGTCAACATTCCTGCTTCTTGAGATCTTTTTGGAACATTGTTCTGTCACCTTCTAGGTATTGTATCTGTAAATAAATAGCTGTGTTTTCAACTACAGCCTCACAAGAAGAAAAATAAAGGTTGCCTATTCTGATTATTTTGCCATTTGTTGGGACATTTTTTTTAATGGTCCCACTTGAGTGTCTATCATGTAGACTACAGACTATTGGAGCTATAGTAGGAGTTATAAAGACCATCTCATCCAACTGTCTCATTTTTCAATTAATAAAACAAAGATCCATTTCAAGGAGTTAGTAGGTATGGCTTCAAGTCTTAGTTCTGCCATTTGCTCGGAGTTACTTTACCAGTTAATTGCTCAGCTGGGATAGAGTTTTCTTCCCTCTGTATGATACTATTCTCAGACTCACGTTCATTTATTCACACAACAAATATTTGTTTAACATAATTTTAGAGCAGTCCAGGCAACAAGTAACGGTATACCAGAGTAGAGTGATGGAGATAACAAGACAAGGAGGTAGATGAATATAAGAGATACTTAGGAGGTAAAATGGACAGAATTTGGTGATGGATTGGTGGGGGAATATTTACTAGCTGAGTGAAGGAGGCTGAATCTGTAAATGAGACAAAAAGGAACAGCTGGAAAGGATGGGGGCGGGGGGCGGGGGGGGAAGACAAACAGAAGAGGATAGTGTTATGGAATCCAAGAGAAGGGAATAACTCAAAAAAGATGAGTGATCAATAATGCTGAATGCTACTGAGGGACCAATGGAAAATATCTGTTTGATCTAGCATGGAGAGGTCATTGGGGAATCTGGTGTTTACAGAAGCCAGATTCCAGCCAAAAGTGAGGAACAACAATGGTACATGCAAAAGCAGCATTTTGGTGTCCTATGTGCCACACAGCTTTCTGTCATGCACAATCCACTCTAGCACAGTATTCAGAGCTACAGTCCTCACCCAGGATCTGCCAGTCTAAGGAAATAGCATAAACACGCCATAGAGGCCAGAATCCCAGCCAGAACTCTAAAAGAGCCATGATTCTTGTTAATTGCAACCTTAATTAATAAGCAACCCAGCTCAGTGGAATAGTTAACTATTACTCCCATTTTTACAGAAGTTGAATGCAAAGCGTTTGCCCAAGGTCATCTATCCAGTCTGTGGTTTAAAAAAAAAAATCCAAATTCCTAAATTCTAGTCTTCAGCTGAGTTAACCATGCCAGACGCTGAGTTACTGTGTGGCCTTGGAAAAGTCACTTTCTCTCTGTAGGCCTCAATTTCCCCAACTGTAAAATGAACAGGTTTGACTAGATGATCTCCATGTTTCCTTTCAGTAATAAAATTTTATGTTTATTCTAAATTTTCCTGATCAATACCTTTGAATTTTTTGTCTCCTGGGACCCCTAACCTAATGAGATTTCCATCCCTTAAGCCAGAATTAGATTTTTCTTCAACATGAAGATGAACAGTAACCATACAGGTCTATCCCAAAACTAACTATTCTGGACTCTAAGTATTCACTTTCTTAGGACACCACATTCTGTATAATGAGAAACCCCCTTGTATCCAATCTACCTACTGCCTTGAACTTCCTCATTCTAGAGCTAAAATTGCTCTTTGCCTTTCTCTCCATGTTTTTCTTTGGAACAGCTTGGAAGTCAATTCATTCTCCAGGTAAAACTCCATTTAGTTCAAGCCTCATGTTAATGTCTGTTGGAGAGCATCGAAAGACTTTCTAGGTGAGCATGAAAAAGTCGTGTTTTTCCCTAACATGTTTTCAGATTATCTCCTTTCCATGCCTGACTGATGGACAAGTGCCAGGACTCATGGAGCCCAACCAAGCCAGATGTCTCCTCCCTACTAAGGCAAGACCTGCTCAAAAACTGAGGATGCCCGGAATGAGGCTTTCCCTACTAGCACCCCAGGCTCAGAAACGGCTTTGCCCCAGAAGGCCCACAGACCACTACGTAGATAGAGCCCAAGCCCAATCAGCCTCCCAAGAAAGACCCTGCCAGCAGGGACAACTCTCACCATTGGGCATGAGCTCCACCACCAAGGTCGGGTAGGCCATGTTGGTACAGCCAACCTTGGTGCCGCAATATTTCTCACACTCCGAGGGGACAGTGCAGGCAATTTTTTCTGAGGAGAGATGAAAAGTCATGTCAGCAAGCAGACATCCGGGAACTATTTCCAAGATTCACCTTCTTAAGACAGGGCTTCAAATAGGACGTTCCTGCCCATGGCCCTGAAATGGTTCCACAAAGAGCACAGCTCCCACTAAGCCCTTCCATGCCATCCCCCTGCCCTGCTGGCCCTGACCATTCCCAAGCTCTGCCTGGGGAGGAAAGACAGTTCCTAGGCAGATGAGGGAGAAGCAAAGAAATGCTTACGTAGGAAAGGAGAGGGCATGGTCCTCAGACTTTAGCTAGCTACTCTGCTCAGCATTGACTGTGTTCTTGTTTCTCCTGAAGATCACAGTGACTTGCAGTTCCTAATTTTGAGGTTTGTTTTCAACAGCTCTTGCAAGTAGGGTTGAACATCTAGACAACTAAGGGAATTCCCCAGTGGGAGGAATGTGGGGTAGAACTTCCCAGATGTGGAAAATCTGGGCTAGAAATAGAGAGGCAGTAACCTGGGAGGGGAAGGGGACATGATCTAGAGACATGGAGGAAGTTCTAAAAACTTCTATAGAATTCAGATCTACATGCATTTATTAGGTACCTACTACAGGTAGGTCATTTAGTGCTGCCCCATATAGTACCGAATCATCACAGCACCACCTCAAATATTTGTCTGTGTGTTATATCCATTATACTTTAAAATCTTCAGTTAGATATATTTTTCTCATGACAGGTGAGCCAGTATAGGAGGGTGAAAGCACTATTAGGAGCATGTAGCCAACGGCAACAAGTGCCCCCAGACTGTCTTGTCTTCATTTTGGAAGGTGCTTATCAAACTTTCACTCTGTGGTGCTCTCTTTTTGCCATTATTTTATATTCCAGGAAACAGTTTGGACCTATGATGGCTGACCGAAAAACACAAGCAAACGGAAGTGTAGGAGAGGCCACAAACAGGCCAGGGAAGAATCTAACACCCTGGATAGCAAAGTGCAGGGCTCGGGGCCCCTTCACAGAAATGGTCCAGGAAACAGGGCAGCAGGCAGTTAGAGACTGGCTGCGGTCCTTTGACATTAAGGGCATCATACACACTACTATAGCCTGGGGGTTGGGGAGAAGACAGAGCAAAAAATAAGTAAATATTAGCTAGAAGAAGCTATAGTTGGAGGCATGTCATGACTTTAGAGAATTTGCAAAAGGGGAAAAATAATTGCCAATGTAAAGAACCAGGGAACACAACTCCACACATTCTGTGGCCTCAAGTTGCTCGCTGTCTGGGGCAGGGGGATACAATAATGCTTCGTAATCTTGGCAAGAAAAGAAGAGGGCAGAAAAAAAGAAACAGGGATCTACAGGACTTTAGAAGTGACTTGGAGCCAGGAAAATGGAAGAGAGAGGCCAGCAAGTCCAGCAGAAGGCATCACCTGTGTATAGGATGCGGCTGATCATCCCTGGCATCACCATGAGGAACATGGGCAGCAGCTTCAGGTACCCACACATGATGCAGCCAGCCTTCACGTGTGACATGTTTTTGGCCGAGAGGCACCGCTGCACAATGACCTGCCAGGGAAAGCCCAGTGAGGGAGGGGTGTAGGCAAGAGACCCCGCAACAGGCTCTAACCACCCCAGCTTCCCCCACCATCCCGGGTCTTTGGCCTGGCACTCCGATGTCACCGAGGCTCAGCACCCCTCAGACCACATGAGCCCTGCCCTACCTTTCCCAGCCCCACAAGCCACAGGCAGACAGGAGTCTCTGTAGCACCCTAGGGAAGACCCTCTCCTCCCCACACATCCAGCATGGGTACCTGATCTGTGCACCAGTACCACAGGGCGAGGATGGACAACCCAAAGATGAGCCCAGGCCATGGCAGGTCTCCCTTGAGAGGATCTCGGAAGATGTGGAAGGAGTCAGCCCTTGGGGTGTAGCATTCTTTCCTGATGGTGGTGTTTCCATCAGAAACCACAGTTGGAATGGCATTCATGTATTTCGTCATGAAGGCATCATACCCTCCCACTTCGTGAAAAGCTGGAAAACAGTGGTAACATAAGTCAACATTATGAAACTCTCAACTCTTCATAGCAGTTTCTTCCTGTGGATGCCTGAGAAACCCACAGCCAGAGCCCTCACTGTGGGGTCTTGGGCAAGTCATTGTCCCATTCTGGGCTTCAGCTTTCTCATCCATAGAATGGGATTATTAACCCTGCCCAGCCCCCTCAGGGGGCTACTGTGAGGGTCCAAAGCAACAACCTGTGAAAGTACTCCAACCATAAACTTCTTTACAAAGGGAAAGTATTTGAATTATTAAAAGAAAGACCTTGCTTTTGAACCAGATTCAAAGACTCTGTTTTTCCCCTCACCCCCTGCTATCAGCAGTGGCCTTTGGGATTCTGGACACAGACACAGGCTAGGCCCCCAGTCCCAGCAGTGTGGTGGGATGGGAGAGAATGGGTGAGGAAGTCTGGAGCCCTGCCACCTCTTGGCTGTGGGAATAAGGCATTCCAGACCCTGTGCTGCAGAATAAGGCATTCCTTTCCTCTGCTCCAGACCCCTGAGGACCACCGGGGAAAATCAAATGGAAGGTCATGGAAAACATAGCATAGAGAGAGGATAAGAAGCTTCAGAGGACACACAGAGAGCATAGGCCCCCTTAAAAATAAAATGGCATTTTATGTCCTCCCATAACAAGTACCTCTATTTGTAGGGTTTCCAGTCTTGTCCTTAGGATTTCATAAACAAATAAAATTTCAAAACCGAGAGGACGGGGATTACAGAGTGGCTGATTTTTTTTTTTAACATCTTTTTTGGAGTATAATTGCTTTACAATGTTTTGTTAGTTTCTGCATATAACAAAGTGAATCAGCTATATGTATACATATATCCCCATATCCCCTCCCTCTTGAGCCTCCCTCCCACCCTCTCCATCTCACCCCTCTAGGTGGTCACAAAGCACCCAGCTGATCTCCCTGTGCTATGCAGCTGCTTCCCACTAGCTATCTATTTTACATTTGGTAGTGTATATATGTCCATGCCACTCTCTCACTTCGTACCAGCTTCCCCTACCCCCACCCCCACAGTCTTCTCAAGTTCATTCTCTAAATCGGTGTCTTTATTCCTGTCCTGCCCCTAGGTTCATCAGAGCCATTTTTTTTTATTCCATATATATGTGTTAGCATACAGTATTTGTTTTTCTCTTTCTGACTTACTTTGTGGCTGATCTTTTAAATTTTACCAAATCAGGAAATAAATAAGAAAATGGTCAATTCATAAAAGACATTTAACATCAAAATGTAGATGACATAATCTGAGATTTAAGATGCAACATTTAAATATATTTAGCCTAATAGATATTTAGCCTTATCCTTTTTTAGTCCAGTTTCTCTGTGGAGAGAAGACCTCTCGTGACACCAGCGGCCCACACTGGGGCCCACTGGCCCAGACTGTCTAGAGAGGGCAGCAAGGAATCCAGGTATTGTCTGGGCCGGGCCCAGCCTGAAACCTCCAGGGCTAGGGAAGGTGTCCCTTGCACACCCACAGTGACTGCCAATCTAGGCCAGTCTACTCCCCTGGGGAGAGCAGAGCATACCAAGCTCACTGTCTAGGACAGCAGCAGACAGGGAGGCTGGACTCGTTTTTTCTCCCTGGGCCTCTAACTCTGCCCCCCCACCTCCTCAGCCTGCCCCAGCCCCACTTACCAAACCCAGTCAGGATAAAAGACCCCACCAGCATGATCACCGTCTGCAAGGTGTCCGTGTAAATCACAGCCGCCAGGCCCCCTGAGCAAGCAAAGGAGACAAGGCATCTAACCTCAGGTAGGAGGGCAACCTGTCAGCCCACCTCTTTTCCCCACCCTCACCCCCACCTGCACTCCTCTCCCTCTGCACACCTTCTGCACCCCTCAGTCTGCCTTCCTTTCCTTCCCTCCCTTTTCCTGTTACAGAGGTCTGCCACCCAGCATGTTCCAGTATCTCCACTTTTCACAGAAATGCTGGAAAGGCCTTGGAGAGAGGATGTTTCTCCCTATTTGAGGACGGAGAGCTTGATGTGACCACTTTAAGCCAGGAAATGGCTATGGTGAGAAGCATCTGCGCAAACAAAGGCAGGGAAGAGCAAAGAGCTGACATCTCGACAAGATGTCTGGGGACATAACCAAATCAGTCCACTCTCTCTTCTCTCAGGCCATCTGAGTAACTTCTTATCCCCAGCGCCATGGGGCTCCAGCTGGGCAGCAAGCTCCATCGCTGGCCCTGGCTCCCCTAACTGGGCAGAGCAACCTCTGCAAAGGTGCCCCATGGTGACTAGTGCCGCCGGCTTCTCCAGTCACCTCTGGAGCCTTCCTCTAAGGTCTCTGTGTGTCACTCCCTCCCTTCCTCCCTACAGTGCCTCCCAGTCCCTGTCACATCAAATCCAAGGCCTCTGTCTGGCTTCCAAGGCCCCCGCACTATGACCCCACTTGAACTATCAGGTCTTAGCATCCTCTACACCCCCCACGCTCAGCTACCTCCCATTGATGCCCCTCCTCCAGCTGAACTCATCTGCTTGCTCACCCTGCCCCGGCACTGCCACTCCCATTCCTGACTCCATTCCCTTGCTCCCACCTCTCCCCGAGCCTGGCACTCCCTCCCTGCTTCTCCCGACTCAGCCAAGTTCTCTCCACAACCTGCAAAGCCAAACCCTGTCCCACCTCCTGTAAGAAGCTGTCCTGACTGTTCCCACCAGCACTGGATTTTTCTGGGGCCACCTACAACTGTTTCCTTGAACTGTTTCCTGGGTGGATCTCTTCCTTGAGAGGAGAAGCCACGTCTTCACAAGTGCCTAACCCCAAGCTGGGCTTGGGCTGAGTCATTCGAGGGGACTTACCTGTGATTGTGTAAAGGGCAGTGATTACCAGTAAGATAAAGATGGCCAGGTACAGATTCAGGCCCAAGGCCAGGTTGATGAATATGGCCCCAGAGAAGATGTCTGCCTGGAAGGAGAGAAGAGGTGGGGTTGGGGAGAGAGGGGCCACTGGCTGCAGGGTGCACAGGGCCTGGCTGAGGCACGTCAGCGGCAGGGACAAGGGAGGAGAACTTGGAGGGGTTAGCAGAAGCCGACTCCCAAGTAGTGCCGATGCCTGTGATTTCCGAGGCCCCACGTTGGCCCACACCCCTTTGCCCTTTGGCTGAACTCCCACAATTAGAGGTTCATATTTTTATCCCCAGTTGAGAATATGAAAGACAAGTAGTGTACAGTTCCATGTATACAAGGTTTCTAAAATAGTCAAACTCATAAAATCTGAGACTGGAATGGCTGTTACCAGGGGCTGGAGGAAGGGGGAGTTATTAATCAACAGGTATAATGCTTCAGTTAAGTAAGATGAATAAGCTCTAAAGATCTGCCATACAACATCGTACCTAGTCAACAATATGTATTATACACTCAAAACCTGTCAAGTGGCTAGAGGGCAAGCTAAGTGTTCTTACCTCAATAAAATAAAAATAAAAACAAAAGGAGGACTTTCCTGGTGGCACAGTGGTTAAGAATCTGCCTGCCAATGCATGGGACACAAGTTCGAGCCCTGGTCCAGGAAGATCCCACATGCTGCAGAGCAACTAAGCCCGTGCACTACAACTACTGAGCCTGCGCTCTAGAGCCCATGTGCCACAAATACTGAAGCCCGCGCACCTAGAGCCCGCGCTCCGCAACAAGAGAAGCCACTGCTATGAGAAGCCTGCGCACCACAACGAAGAGTGGCCCCCTCAAACCGCAACTAGAGAAAGCCCGTGCGCAGCAACAAAGACCCAACACAGCCAAGAATAAATTAATTAATTAATTTTTAAAAAAATGATATGAACACCTAAGAGTCATGCTCTATTCCTAAATTTCCCAACAAGATTTATTCAAGATGATAATAGATATTACATGATAAAAAAAAAAGAATTCCATAGTCAAAGAGGTCTGTGAAATACTGGATTAAATAAAGTTAAAGCAGTTTCTTTACCACACAACTTCTCTGAGCCTCTAATATACTGTGAATCCCCAGGAGGAAAACATAGTAAATGACCCTTCACAAACTTATATAACTATGGAACTCTGTTTGCCAAGGAACAACTATTAACACCTTGAGGTTCCTCCCAACCCACTTTGTAGACTGCTGCTCTAAGCTATTATCCTTCATTTACACCTCAGTTTAAAAGGTTTATCTGATCTATTCCCAAAAGCAAGTTTGAGTGCTGGAGTCCATGAGAGGGAAACCCCGCCTCACCCTGGAGTGGAAAGAGATGTTAGCAACATCATAATTTTATCTCCTCTGCACAGATGGGATCCATCTTGACTCAGACACAACCACAGCATCACCACGAACCTCTTGTGTGGCAGGCTTGTTGATAGGTGGTTTTATCTAGATTATCTCATGTAAATTTAGGGAGAATTGCTCCCTCTTCACCCCCCAATTCACCAGTTCTTGATGCAGTTCTTTTTCTCCCTGCCTCATTTAGCTCCATAAAGAACCTTCTACTTGGCTGGATGGATATATGGCTATACACACATTATGTAGTAAAAATATTAAAAAATAGACCAGAAGAATACATACCAGGTTCAAGATAGTGTTTACCTTTTAAGAAGGAAGGAAATAGGGTCAAAAGGGTATAGATAAGCCTTATCTGTTATGTTTTATTTCTTTTTTTAAAAAGTGATAAGCTGTTTAGATCTACAGAATCCTGGTGGTGGTATTAGTATAGTACTTTACTGTATGTTTGAAGCATTTCATTACTTTTTTATTTATAAAAATCAGGGACTGGATAGGGAATATACCACCAGCTTTGATATAAAAGAACTCTCCTCTAATCCTATGAGATCATTTATTTCACAGCTCATCTCAGATTGCTCCTTCTCTAAACTACTCTTACCTCTTAATAAAGAAGAAAAAAAGGAAAGAAGGAAGGAAAGAAGGGAGGGAGGGAGGGAATAAGGGAACAAACAAATTTCCCCAGTGCTGCTAAGCAAAACTAACTTGAAGTGAACTAAACAATTATGGTCCTCTAGACCAGGGGTCAGCAAACTTTTTCTGTAAAGGCTCACTTCATACATGCTTTAGGCTTTGCAGGCCATACAGTTTCTTTCCAACCTGCTCAAGACTGCCTGCCGTTGAAGCTTGAAAGCAGCCGTAGATGATACATCAATTAATGGGCATGACTGTGTTCCAATAAAACTTTATTTACAGAAACAGGAAGTTGGATTTAGCCCACCACTTTGAAAGTCTGGCTGAACAAGCTCCATGGAACTCACAGGGGACAATAAATACAGCTCCAGTCGGAAAACCTCTTAGAGTAACAGTCTCTGACCATAAGCCTTGGGTAGTTTGTTTAGTCTCAGCTCTGATGTTTGAAATCCCAGGATTTTACACGTGTTCATTTGCTGCCCATTCTAGTCCTAGTTGTATCTGAGCACCCAGTAGATCTTGCCTGGCAACGAGGTTTGAGATGGAGAGCCCCATTACTCAAATTTCTCTTTCCATTTGTGAGTGAATGAACCAGGTGATAAGCATTCAAAACTTAAGCAAGCTCCAAAGCTCTTATTTTCACCCAAGGATCCAAAACAGATAGCATAGTTGCTATAAAAGTTTATTACAGTTGTGATCTGTGATAATAGCCCCAGGAAATATAAATAGGGACATTTTGGTCATCACATGTAATTCATAAAATCTGAGGCTTTACCTCAAGTGATTGTGCACATTTGAATAAGACAGATAATGCCAGGAAATTTTACAGAACAGAATGCTTCTCTGAACTTGGTAAGGCAGGGTGCTGGGGTGGAGTGGGTGGGCGGGAAGGAGCCTATAAAATTCAGGATTACATGGAGGAATAATCAAGTCTGGGTGGAATAATCAAGTCTGGGTCTCAGAAACCAAAAGGACATAGCCACAAGATGGCAACCATAGTCAAGACTCCACACCACCCCTGTTCAATGGCCTGGGCCACATCTGGGACTCTCCACCTGAAATGCATTTCACTTTTTCTCTCCTATCAATTACATGCCCACTGGATCCCTGCATCCTCCCAAAGCCTTCCTGGTAGGTCCCTGATTGTTCCCTGTCTGGACATGGATATCACAAGGCCACTCCTCTCTTCTTACCCATGCCTACACACACACACAACAATAGTGATTAATCTCTATTTGTGTGCAATGTAAATACTTGATTACCTTACTTTGTTAACTAACAATTCTTTCCCTTTGTTCATAAGCCCTGAACTCGTGTATCTTAATGTGAGCTCCTAGCAAGTACAGTCAATATCAGTGTAATCCTTTTAAAGATTTCATGCTCTGTGACCCATGGTGAACCTGAAGTCAGCCAAATTTACAAAGTCTTGCCTGTCTGACCCTTCCCTGTCCTTCCCCACTGCCTAGATGCCCCACCTGCAGATCCCTTATACACCCGGTGTGCAGCTGATGTTCTCCCTTTACAGTCCTCTCAAATCCTACTCTCAGAAACTCATTTAAATTGGAAGGTCACTTAACTGGCTATTTAAATTTTCCCCAAGGTCTTGAATTTTGACTTGTTTGTACTGGACTTAGAAGGCCGGGGGACATAATGTCAAAAGCTTTCGATTCAGTATCAGGGACTCTGCTTCTCAATCTAGTTCTGCTACTGTTTGACCCCACAAAGCCCCTTCTCTTCTCTGTAAAATGAGAGCATAGATCATAGAACTAGATGATCTATCCTGTTATCCTATGCCTTCATCCCATCCAAGCACAGAGCAGAATTGTGAGAACACAGACACTGGGACTAGAGAGACCCAGACTCCAGTCCTGGCTTTGCAATACACTAGCTATGTGATTTGGGACAAATTACTTAACTTCTCTGAGACTCAGTTTTCTCCTCCATCAAGTGGAAAATTAAATAAAAATCCCCACCTGCACAGAACTCTTATGAGGACTGGAGATGGAATAAGTTAAGCCCCTACTGGAGACTAAGTAAAGCTATTGGCACCAAATAAAAGGCAGCTATCATCCTTCGTGTGCATTATTCAAGGGATTGCTGGCTCTGGGCAGCAGGTGGAGCTGGTAGGACATTGGGCAAGGCCTCCAGTAAGGAACCGCAGAAATCACACAGAAAGGGGGCAGACCATACTAAGTACTGTTCAAAAGTAAAATTCAGAAAAAGCCATCTGCTGGGGGATGGACTCCATCAGGGTCTGAGCTGAGGGAGGCTGCCCCTCAGGTACCTGGGGGTTCCCAAGTCCAGGGAGGTTTAATCAGTAACCTGAACAATAGGTGAGGTAATTGGGAAGGCAGGCAAAGACATTGAGCAGTAAGATTATTTTTATGACTACTGCTACATCAGCTCCAAGGGCAAAGCTCAGCCAACAGACTTTCACTGACCTGAACTGTGGACTTGGAGAAGGCGTGCTTCCAAGAAAGGGAATCCCAGTGCCCTCCTCTACATGCTTAGTAGACAGGTGCTATCTCACAAGCTGAACCAAGGAGCAAGGAGCAGTTTCCTCACCAACCTCCACTAGTGCCAGGGTCACCTCCCCACCCTCCCACTTACATTCCTTTTCTCCTCTTGCACCTGACCTTCCCTCCCTCAGGAAGCCCAATTTCTCTACCCCTCCCAGCAACTCCCAGTCCAGGCTATGCACACCAGTCTCCAAGGAAATAAGACTGAAATGCCCAGGGTTTTCATCTTGTAATTAAAAACTACCCTGAAGGAAAGGAGGAGAAAGTGAAGGAGGTGGAATCACCAAATAGGCAGGGAAAGCGCACAGGCACCAGTCAAGGGCAGTAGCACCTTATGTCAGGAAGCTGGGCAGGGAGGGAGCAGTAAGGCTGGGTGTCAGTCCCAACTCCAAGACAAAGCCCAATCCCGGAGCACATGTTCCCACTGAGACCATTCAGTGGGGACATGAAAGTCTCTTCAACAAATGGTTCTGGGAGAACTGGACTTTACTTCACATCATATACAAAAATCACTCAAAATGGATCAAATATCTGAATGTAAGAGCTAAGACTATAAAACTCTTAGGAACAAACCTAGCATTCAATCTTCATGATCTTGGATTTGGCAATGGATTCTTAGGAATGACACCAAAAGCATGAGCAACAAAAGAAAAAACAGATAAATCAGACTTCATCAAGATTTAAAACTTTTGTGCATCAAAGGACACAAAAGAAAGCGAAAAGACAACCTACAGAATGGGAGAATATTTGCAAATCATGTATCAGATAAGGGTCTAGTATTCAGAATATATAAAGAACACTTTCAACTCAACATCAAAAAAGACAACCCAGTCAAAAAAAAAAGTGTATGCATGTAGAAATTAATAACATAAAAGTGAAAAATTATTGTGGTAGGCTGAAGATATATATATACATTTCCTCTAAAGAAGCAATAGTCAAATGCAATGTGTAGATTTCATTTGAATCCTGATTCAAACAAATCAACTGTAAGAAGACATTTTTCAGATAATCAGGAAAATCTGGATATGGACCAGGTATTAAACTACTTAAATTAAGAAATTACTATAAATTTTGTTAAGCATGATAATAGCACAATGGTTAAGTTCTTTAAAAGTTAAAGGTGCATTCAGAAGAATTTACAGTGAAATGACATGATGTCTGGGATTTGACTTAAAATACTGTTGGAGAAAAAAGGTGGAAGGGGAGAGATGAACCAAGAATGGCAAAATATTGTTCATTGTGAAAGCCAAGTGATGAGAATTTGGTCCATTAGTACTCATTATACTATTCTATCTCTGCTTGTGTACGTTTGAAATTTTCCAAAATTAAAAAAATTGAAAATGTTATCTAATATTGTTGTTTTCTCACTTTTAAATAATCAGGGCAATAAAAGCACGAGCTGCTATTTTTTCATTACCCTACCTAACTAGAAGAGAAGGCTCAGTTCAGATCCAACTGACTCAGATTTCAGCCAGGGCAGATATTTTACAAGTGCTGAGATTGGTCCAATCTCACCTTTAGTGCTAGATGAGGAAGAACAAGAAAAAAGAGGAAAATTGATGATAGTCAATGAGATAACCCCTCTGATAGAGCAGTGAGTACTTTGTAACTGCTGGCTAAGGGGGAAAGCTGGAACCACTTCCTATGTGAGCACAGAAAATGCCATTTCTCTCTCTGCCCTTGGATTTGGCAATGGATTCTTAGAAATGACACCAAAAGCATGAACAACAAAAGGAAAAAACAGATAAACTAGACTCTATCAAGATTTAAAACTTTTATTCATCAAAGGGCACTACCAAGAAAGTGAAAAGACAACCTAAAGAATGGAGAAAATATTTGCAAATCATATATCTGATAAGGGCCTAGTATCCAGAATATATAGCCTTCTTCTCTAGCTAGGTTAGGGTGCTGAAGCAATCCAGGGAGCTTCTTACGGGGAGCGTCGATGGTTCTCATGTTCATCATCATCATAACCTACATCCCCAAAACGCTTCATGTTTTCAAGAAAATCCATTTGATCCTCAATACCACCCAGGGAGGTAAGCAAGGCAGAATTTTTATCCCCATCCTACTCACAAAGAAGCTAAGCTCCAGAGAAGTAAAGCAATATGCTACTGGCCCCAGGTCACTGCTGGCGAGCAGTAGAGCAGAAGCCCAGCTCCTCCACAACCCCATGCTTCCTCCAATTATTCTCCTAGATAGTTTTCTTACCAAGGTCCTATTTTCTTTCTGTTATTCTTTATTCACATTTTCCTTCTTTAAAAATTTTTTTTCCCACTGTTGCTTTAACCTTTATCAGACTGACAATCTCCTTAGGGGTTAAAAAAAAATTCCAGGCAAGACCTATAAGCGGACTTTTTTCTTCCTGCCATCTTTTGGACTGTCAGGGGGAATGTATCTCAGAACTTCGATGATTTCCTGGGTCTTTCGCTTTGTTTTGTTTTACCATCAAAAGGAGTTGACTTGAACATTTTCAAGAAAGGAAAAGAGAAGTAAAGAAGGAATTCAAGCCTTGCTCCAGTGGGTCAGCCAAGAGCTCTGCACAGCTTTCAAACACACTGCAATGGCCAGCCAATCCCTGAGAAATCTCAGCTCTGCATATTGGGGCCTGCAGCTCCAGGTTGGCAGGGAGGCAGGCTAAATGGAAGGGGGTCCACCCCAGTGGCTGGGTTCAGAGAGAGCAAAAATCCCCTGGAGGGTTAGCAACTAAAGGCCCAGGGAACTGATTCTGAATGAATATAAGAAGGCTTGTGCAGTGAAAAGGACAGTGAGCTGGAGCCAGCAGTCTGGGTTCTACTCCTGAGCAAGAATCTCCATCCCCAGAGTTTCTGTTTCCCTGTTCACGAAGGAAGAGGGGGAATCTCTGAGTTCCCTTCCAGAGTTGCCACTGACTGCCCATGTTTAAGCGCATCAGAAATGTCACTTGGAGCCAGATTCTGACCCTGACAGGGCATAAAGGCTTACAGCTATCTCTAAGGTCGGGGCCAGCCCTCAGGCATCCCTAACTCCCTTTTAATCTTCTGTTAGAACAGAAGAACAGTTTTCACTGAACCTTCTTGAACCGTTTATGTCTTCAACCTTCCCCACAGTAGAGGATAAGGAGTTCCATGTGTTCACTCCTTGATGTGTGAAATAGGACTTTACCCTCAGAAGCAAAAAGGCCTAAGGGACCGAGTTAATGGAAACATATAGCACTGCCCTTTGGTGGGCCAGCATGTGGTGAGGAGCGAGGGTAGGCAGGTTCTGAGACAGCCAGTGCTCAGCCCCTAGGGCGGAGGACTCACCGAGATCTTGGTGAAAACGTACAGCAACAGGGACAGAACAGAGAGGTAGACCTGGATCCGCTTGCCTCCAAATCGCTTCCGCAGGTACTCTGGCATCGTCACCACCTGTATGGGATGGAAGGGTGGTCACTGCCAGTCTGAGTGATCAGAAGGCCCAGAGCAAGCAGAGCAGAGGCATCCACCCCGGTGTCAGAGGTATGATTAAGGGTTAACCTTCATTGGTCAGAGAAGTCTGCGAGGTGGCCAGATGTCCCCATCCTCCATCCATTTGCTCATCTCAATCCCACATGCCCTACCACTGCAGAGGCAGCTGGGACACATCCCAGGACATTGGCCCCAGAAGGGCCCAATAAACAATTTTTTTAATGAACACATGCCTGCACATAACCAAGAAGGCAGATCCTTGCCCTGAAGGAGGAGGGGATAGATAAATAGATAGATAGTCCTATACAGAGCACCTTCTGTGAACAAGACATCATAACCACGGTGGTACCTTTTCAGTGCACCAAAAAAGGTGTCCAGGCTGGGTGTGTGCTTCACCCTGCTCTGCACATAAGCCTTGCCAAGGACTGTGGCTGCAGGCCAGCTCAACTGCTCTCCCAGTTCCTTTCTGCAAATTCCAACCACACTCTGTCTCATGTTCTCAACCCTGAGCCTGCTGTCTCCTGGAATCAGACATGTATCACCAGCAGACATGAGCCTCCAGAAGATGCAGAGTCTGCCAGTGTCTTTTTCTTATTGATTTCAGCTCCTAATGTATAGACGTACACATGGTAGATGCTCATTATATCTCAATGGACAGATGTTGCTAAAGCTCTCTTATGTAAAATGTCAGAGGTTTAGTCAAGAGACCGAGCATGCATTTGGTAGTTGAGTACCAGATGCATGCTCAGCAAACAAAGGCTGCTGATGTTTTTAAATAAAGGGAAAATATGGTTCTTTTTCTCATGTTGCTTCTGTTCCAGGGGCCGAGGCAGACAGTTACGTATCATGTGCAAATGCACGACAGTGCCTTGCAAGTATTCACCCAGACTGAGGGGATGTGATGCTTTCAACGCTGAATAGAGTGAGGCTGCTTAGGAGGGCTTCCTAGAGGGACAAGTCGTGGCCAAGTAGATCTGTTGAATGCCCCTGAGAGCAGTCAGGAACTTTATAACCCAGGAAAGAGAGACAAGTCATAGGCTCTTATCCCAGAAAGTCTCCTCTGCCCTCCAGGAGGACCAAGTTCACACAGATATTTGCCAGCAGGAAATATATATTACACAATAACAGAGCAAATACTTACCCCTGCCTTAATGTAAATGGGGACAAACACCCAGCCCAGCAGAACCACCAAAAAAAGGGCCTGAAACCAAAAAAGAGGTGGAGTCAAACCAGGAGGAACCTTAGCCCATCCTGCTGCCTGCAGGGCTTGCAGCTGCTGCAGACCATCCACCCAGCATTTTCTCTTTGGGCTCTGGGCACAACTCCCTAAGTGGCCATCAGTGCTTGGAGAAGGCCTTTGATGCCTGATTGGTCCACAGGAACAACAGTTGGGCAACAGTGGAGAGGAACCCGGGGGGCTGCCCACTGACATCACAGCTCCTTTTGCCTCTTCCCTGGTTTACAGGAGTAAAATACCATTTAGAGAGCTTTTAAAAATAAAAAAAATAATAATAGTGGAAATCTGGTGGTATTTCCAAACCTCTGATATGGCTGAAAGGGTACAGGAGGGGTTAGCTTTTTAAAAGAAGAAAGAAACACTATCGCCATCAAATCAGTGATTTCTCATGGTGGAAGGGGAGCAGGACCCTGGGGTTCCTGAAGCTGTGCCCCTCATCCATCTGTACTCCAAGGTGGCCCTGGGAGGTTCTCTAACATCTAGAACATCTCTGAGTGTAGACTGAGCTGGCTGACATCTAGAGATCCTTCCAGCTCCAGGACACAGTGTCTCTGATGTTACTCACGTTCCACTCAAAGCCCCCAGTGGCGATGCCTGCAGCTGCTCCCGTTCCTGCCAGTCCCACAAAGTGGCCACTTCCGATGTTACTGGCGAACAGAGAGGCTCCGATCTGGAAACACAAAGAGAAGGTCGGGTGAGGACTCCATGCTTCACCAGGACTCTCAGGGGTGGATCAAAGATAGAAGAGACATGTCATCCAAGAGAAGGACAAGAAAGAGCAGAGGCCAGCCAGAAACTTGACTATGCTGGAGTCTGCCGGGATCACTGGTTCAGAAGGCAGATGTGAGGACTTGGGTAATAGCAAAGATAAAAAGGAGAGGACTGCGGAAGGAGTCGTGGGATGTATCCCCAAATCAGATCTCTGTGAGTCCTTTGTGAGCCCAATGCACAACAGTCAAGAAGGCATGGGAAGCTCCACAGCCCGACCGGCCTCCTCTGGAAGTCTCCCCAGCAGCGGAGGGCTCAGGAGCAGGACCTGTGCCATTCATCTCTGTGTCCCCCAACACTCCTGACTTGGGACCTTGACCAATACAGGATCTCAGGAAATGTGGACAGTTTTTTTGAAAGAAATCATTTAAAAGGAAGCTTCTGGACGTCAGTTACTTGTCACTTGTCAAAGAAGACAGGGGGTAGAGCCAATAATTTCCAAGTGACTCTTAGCTGTTAAATTCTGTAATCCCATGAGCTCCCAAGTAACAAGAGATGCTAATAATAACTCTCTAAGTCAATATAGTAGTTTTTTTGGCCGCACCACGTGGCTTGTGGGATCTTAGTTCCCCAACCAGGGATCAAATGCAGGCCCCGGGCAGTGGAAGCATGGAGTCCTAACCACTGGAACGCCATGGAATTCCCTCGATATAGTATTTTTATTTTTTTACAAAGGTCCTATGGATACATGCACAAAACACTGCATTTTTCAAAGATATACATATGTCTAAAAACATAGGTTAGAAGACAAATTGGAAGGACATATACTAAATACCCAAGAGTTGACGCCTGGGAGAGGAAAGGAGAATGGGATTTTTGAATAGGAGATGAAGGAGAAAGTATCAGGTGAAACAAGAGAGGGATTTTGAACTGACCAATCATGGTACTGTACCATCAACTCAACCGCGTCTGAGGTCCAAGAGAACTCCAAAAAGTTCTAGAGCTTTTCTGTACCCAGGAGGAGAAGGCATAGCAACATTTGATGATCACCAAACTAGTATAATTACCCCCAGTCTTGCTGAGCAATTGGGGGAGGCTGGTAGTTATTTGTCTAATATCCCCAATATGGTTCAAATTTGGAACAAAACACATATTTCCCAAAAGGCAGATTACTCCAAGAAACTGTCCTAACCGTTCCTCGATATAAAACAGTGGGTGCTTAGTGCCATATGCTAAGTCAGAGGAGAGGGAGATCTCTGAAGGCCAGGCCAGGAGGTCTCCAGAATGATAAGGAGACAGTGGTGTAAGTGCCTTCATTCATTCACTCAACAAATATTAACTTAGCACCTACTCAATGTGTTAAGTGCCAATCTAGACACTGGGGATTCCTGTATGAAAAGTACCACCACCACCAACAAAAAAGATCAGAGAGTGGTTAAGTGCTGTGAAGAGAATAGAGAAGGTGTGATAGATAGAGTGACTGCTTTAGTCTGGGAAAGGTCCCTCTGTGGGGTGACCTCTAAGCTGAGATCAAGATGATAAAAGAAGTCAACCATGCTGAGATCAGAGGGAAAGCTTTCCAGCAAAGCAAAGACCACCCCCCCACCGCCCTCCCAAGTGAGAAGGTCATCATGGTTGGGAAGCAGAAAGAAGGCCAGAGTGGCTGGAGTGCGGTGGGTGGTGTGAGATGAGGCTGGAAAGTTGGGAGGGGATACATCACGTAGGTCCTAGCAAGCCAGGATAGGAGAGTGGATTTTACTCTGTCTGATGGGAAGCCACTGGAGGGTTTCAAGCAGGGGAGGAAAAGGATCTAACTTGTTTTTAAGTATTGCTCTCAAGCATGTGGAGAGTGTATTGTTGGGGGCAAGAGAGAAAACAAAAAAACACGTGGGAGGCAGTTGCTGCCTGTAGGTAACAGGGGATAGCGGCTTGGTCTCAGGTGGTGGCAGTTGAGACAAAGACAAGCATAGAGATTGGGGTACATTTTAGAAACAAAGTTGATGAGCCCTGTTGATGTATCAGACATGGGAAATGCGGGAAAGGGTAATCAACGGTAACCCCTAGATTCAGGACTTTAGTAACTGGGTGGACGTCATTCATTAAGAAGGGAAACTGTGTACTTTGATTATTGCTGCTTAAGAGTTTAATCTTTTGTTATCTGTACTTTAAAGTGTGTTGTACAACATATGCATGCTTGCCTTTGTTAAAAGAATAGGACCCAGTAAGCTTTGCATAAAGAAGTAAATAACCATTGGCTCTGACCATAAGTGGAATTCTCATTGTGTAAAAATTCTATTGATCTAGACTGCATTTCGTCCTCATTATAGCACAAACAGTAAAATGCTTTGTGATGCAGAAGAAGAAGAAGGAGGGGGAGGAGGAGGAGAAAGAGAAGAAGGAGGAGGAGAAGAAGGAGAAACTGAGAGGAAAGCAGGCTGTTTAAACACATCCACCTCCTTCCTCTCCTCAGAGCTTGGTGGGGATAAGAGTTCACTTTTAATCAGGATTCCCTTCTGCATGTAGCCTGCCTGTCATTACACATCTTTTTTTTTTTCATTTATCATCTCTCACTTGATAAATTATTAAGCCTAATGTTATACTATTAAGAGCATAATTACCAGTAATAATTAACTGCATTAGATTAACCTTAAGTTCAAGAATTTCTCTCCAAGATCCCCCCAAAGGGGGACAGTGGGCTCTAAGCAGTTGTAGGCTTTCCTGAGGCAGCCCTTCACCATCTGATGGAATGGGGGCCACGGGAGCTTTGCGGGTATTAGTCCAGGTTCAGTTCATTTCTATCATGGTCACTACTGTTTTCCAGTCGCTCACCTTGGCCTCATCCGACCTCCCCCGCTTTGCCCCGTGACCTGCACTCAGTCATTTACAAAACCCTGACTCTGCCTTCACAATGGCATAGGCAGCTAGCACTTTTTACATCGCCCTTGTACAGGCTGTCATTGCTTCTTAACAGGCTTCGAGGTGCTCTCCAGTCTCCCCCCACCCACATGACCTCTCCAAAGCACAACTCTGATCAAGTCACTTCCCTATTCAGAGACCCTTCCGGACCCCCAAATGAGCCTGCCAAGCAGTCTTTCCTGGCAGTTCCGGGTTTAAAGATGCAGTCCCAGGAATTCAGCAAGATTTCACACTAAAGTTCCCTCCAGTGAGAAGGCAGCATGAGCTTAAAAATTAAAGTTTGAATGCTCTCTTGCCCTCTTCCAATCTGGGTGATCGTAACATCTGCAAGCCTCAATCTTCTCCCATGACAGGGTTGTGCAGGAGTCAAAGGAGATTATGAATCAGTAATGACACACTCAGCGGACCCTCAATCAGTGTCCTTTCTTTCCTCCAAGAGGACAGTCACTTCACCCTCAAAGACAGTTCACAAGAGCTACAATGGACACTGTTATGGACTGAACTGTGTTCCTCCAAAATTTATATGTTGAAGTCCTAACCCTCAATGTGACTATATTTGGAGATTGGGTCTTTAGGGAGGAAGTTAAGATTAAATTAGGTCATAAGGGTAAGGCCTAATCTAATACGACTGGTCCTTATAAGAAGAGGAAGAGACACCAGTTCTCTCTATGTCTCCGTCTCTCTCTCTCTCACTGAATGTGCACAGAGAGAAGGCAGCCGTCCACAAGCCAGGAAGAGAGGTCTCACCAGGATCAACCCTGACAGCACCTTGATCTTGGATTTCTAACCTCTGGAACTGTGATAAAATAAATTTCTGTTGTGCAAGCCACTCAATCTGTTGTGTTTTGCCATGGCAGCCCAAGCGGGCTAATACATACATCATTGCTTTATCACCTACACTCCTCTGACAGGTTTTCACACCACCCTTCCTCTCACTGGAGCTTGTTAACAATGCTTTCATCACTCTGACTTCCCAAAAGCCCTCTCTGTCCACACCTCACCCATGTTCATGTCCACTTGGGAATCATGCCCCACCTAGGGAGTGACCTATGAAGCATCTTGTCCTTCTCTGTAATTTCCTCCCACATTCCTTCTCAGTTCAGGATTTCAGACTTCCTCTGAAATGTTCCCAGCTTGACCTTGCTTCTGACTAACTTCTTTCCAGGACTTCCTCATTCTCTGATGGGGCTTAAGAAGCCATTCCAAGTATTTAGATGGTTTGCTGTCACAGTGCAAAATGTGCTGGGTCTGACCAAACCCAACAGGTTTCGCAGCATGGTAATTGGGGAAATAATGTAATGTCATTACATTACAAAGAGAAAAAGACTATGTTTTCCTCTGACTTTAGGGAATTCGCAATCATAGTTTACTGCCTAAATTTCCTATCCTAGATGGTTGGCAGGAGGGAAAAACCTAGGGAGAAATTAGAGAATCACAGAATCTTCCAGAACTGGATGGGCCCATAGATGTCACAGCTTGAATCCCCTCGGAAACACTCCCTCCCCCCCTCCCCCCGCACCAAGTGAAGGTCAGCTTCTGGATGCGTGCCTCTAGTGACAGAGAACGCCCCACCTCACGAGGCAGCTGAATCCATAGTGGAACAACTCTAATGGTTGCAATGTCCTTCTTTACCTTGAGCTTAAATCTCCCCATTTAGTCCTACTTGTGCCCTCTACAGTGCAACAGAACAAGTCAAATCTCTCTTCCACAAGCTAGTCTTTCCAGTATTTGAGGACAGGGGTTGTACCCACCCTCAAATCTTCTCCAGGCTAAGCTTCCTCTTCTCATGTGTCTGCTCCTCACTGGCGGCCCCTGTTGCTCCCTCTGTTGCCCTCAGCCCCACCTGTGTCCCCAAATAGGTCTCAGACCCTGGGCCTCTAGACCAGTCCAGACATGGGTTGTCCGGAGCTAAGCAGGCTGCCCTTCTTGACTTACCATCTGTTTTTAACATCATGTGGCTTCAAATACTTTTAAACCTGCCTCTCAGCCATGGGTCTTGGCAGTGCTGAGGACGAAGCCAGTCCCTCTTATTCCCATCACTGTCAGAGAATCTGCCTCTAAATTATCTGGACCATTTAATAAGAATAGATTTCCTCTCATTGCAATTTAGATTCCTGATAATGTGGTTTGCCTTAACAATACAGTGGCTCTATCACTTAAATTTTTTTCACTTCAATCCCTCCAGGGTTTGGCACAAATCTGATGTTTTCCCATGAGCCTTCTCTAAAGGGACAACCACTTAAACCACAAGGAAAACATCTGGCCAAATTCATTTCCCCATACCAACTATTAATGACTGGAGTTGGAAGCTAGCAGGGACTGCATCTACCTCTCAAACCAAAGGCAGACATCAGTCCATCTAGTGATCGCTCCTTCAGTGCTTAACTCAGCCCTAGAAATGGGCTCCCTAAACCATGCTACTCACAGAGTGCTCTGCGGGCCAGAAGCACTGGCTTCACCCGGGAGCTTAGGAGAGCTATGAGTGCTCAGTCCCCACCCCACACCTACTGAATCAGAGAAGTAAGGGTAGTTCTTACACACAGTGAAGTTTGAGAAACCTGCCCTAGACTGCACTGAAAGTCACTGTTCCTCCTTAAACTTGTTTTGACCTCTCTTTGGGAGCAGAAGCCAGCGACTAACTACAAACTTGGGATGCTAAGATGAGGAGAACAAAAAGTTTGGGGTGAAAGAGGCTCTCTCTCCAAAATCCCCTACTGAACTTCCGGAGTTTACCATGGCATTTGGGCCACCCAGTGGGAGACACTGTCACTTCTCTACATGCCAACATATAGCACATGGACTGAAACAAGCTTTGAGCGGTCTCACTGGTGAACCCCAGACCCGGCAGGCTCAGTTAAATAAAGACATCCCAAGTATCCTCATGCCATAGCAAAGTTACTGAGACATTTCATATGGAAGTCTACAGAAGCCACTTAAAGGCTTTGTGGGAAATCCTTCCACAATTTGTCTCCTCAAGAGAGGGGGTTATAAGAGTTCCCAGAGGATGACCTCAACCACCAGAGTCAATAAATATTGCCGACTGGAGGGCTCCTCTGCCCTGCCATGGCATGAAAATGGGAAGAGGAATTACAGGCTCTCAAGGGTCTCTGCAATCTAGCCTCATCCTCCTTCTCCAATCCCAGCAGCCCCTCCACACTCTTCCAAGTCCTATATGCTCTAGCTAAATCACACAGACCCAGCCTCCTGGATATGCCCTGGGCTTTCTTGCCTCCTGCTTTTGTTTACATCATTTCCTTCTGCTTGGAACTCCCTCTCCGTCAAGCTCTACCTGCAAAAACACTGTCCCAGTGACCAAAGGGAAGCCCAGTCCCATCTCTCTGCTGACACCTTCCAGAACCAATCTCTTCCTCCTCTGACCTCTTACCCCACCTGTCATCTGTTGCACTCTCCTGGTGCCTGTCAGGCCCTATTTTGGTAACTGCTTCCATACAAGTGTTGTCCCCCAAATATCCTCTAGCTCTTGAAGAGCATTTCTGCTTCCACTTAGCATAGGACCTTTCTTGCACATGGCAAGCACTCAGTAAAAGTCTGCTGAGTGAGTGAGTGAGTGGGTGGGTGAGTGACAGCAAATCCTTGGAGTCTCCTCTTGGGGAAATGACAGGAACCATGGTGACCAAATGCCTTTGAGTTGCATTTATTCCCACTGGCTGCATGGAGTCAGGACTCTTAATGGGGACATGCCAAGGACGGCTCTCTCCTGAGGAAGAGCAATAAACCTGTCCTGCCAGGCCCACACGGGGCCCGTTAAAGACAGTGGGGCTGACTAGAGACTCTAAACTGCTCTGAGATGTCAAAAGGATGACCTGTAAGCTCAGTGTTAGTGAGACCAAGACCTCAAGGGGGATTCGACCTTGAGGGTTAGTCCATCAAATAGGCAAAAAATTTTAAATGATAATATTTGGTATTGGCAAGTAAATAGTCTCTCCCACATAGTTCTGATAGAAATGTAATTCTGGAAAGCAGTTTGTTGGCACAAATCCAAAGATCATCTCCTTCCACCATACAATCCTACTTTTAGTATTCTATCTTCAGAAATTATCAGAGATGCAGAGAAAGACTTATACGTAAGGATTTTCTTAGTATGTTCAATGCTACCTTATTTACAATACAGGAAAGTTGGAAACAACATCAATGACCAACAATAGGAAAACCACTGGATAAATTAAGGTACATACTTAGGATGAAATATTACATTGCCTTTAAAATTATAGCTTTGAAGAATTTGTTATGAGGAGATGATTGTGACAAAAATGTCAAATAAAAAAAAACATACAAAGTTATATACCATATGATCCCCAAATTTTTAAAGATAGATAGATAGATATAGAGATAGAGATATCCAAATTAAACAGTGATTATCTCTGGAAAAGAAAACACTAAATGTGTTTTTGTATTTTTCTAAATTTCCCACAATGAGTTTGTGTAATTTTATAATCAGAACACAATTCTTTAATACCTTTAACAATAAAGGGCAACAATTCCAGGGTGGTCTCAGATTAACTTGTAGAGCCTGAAGTCTTAGAACAAAGCATGCAGGGAAGTTATGTATTTGTTTTTGGGGTTGTAGAAAAAGACATGAAAATATCATTGAATGCTAATTGAAAATTATGTTTTATATGACATAAAATAGAAAATAGGAAATATATGGGAAAGCCTATTACTTGCCAACACTCAGTCATCTGATGTTAGAGCAGGATTACCTTGGAAATAATTAAGGTCAACCCTATTCTTTCAAGTGAAAACAAAATTAAAGCCCAGAGGAAGAAAGTGATTCAAGTTTACACATTCATTTTTTCTTTACTTCCGCACCCTTAGCAAAGTAAGATAGTATGTGAACACTCAGGACCACGAGCTGAAGAGTCAAGAATTGCCTAAAGCAACAGACACTGGCTCTGTGTGTGTTCCTAGCTTTACCATCAGAGGTAGCCACTGGATTGAAAAAAGAGTGCCCTGTATATGCCTTGAAAGCATAGTTAAACGGTGTGCCTGCCCCCCACCCCACCTTCTTCCCCTCCTATTAAGCACACTGAGAGGCTTCCCACCCAGTTCTAATCTTGGTCCAGTGGTTAGGACTCTGTGCTCTCACTGCCGAGGGCCCAGGTTCAATCCCTGGTAGGGGAACTAAGATCCCACAAGCCATGCAGTGTGGCCAAAGAAAAAAAATTCTTGGCTCTGCCAGGACAAATTATGTGACCTTGAACAGGTCATATTACTACCCTGAGCCTCAGTTTTCTCCACTATAAACTGAGGATAAGAATCCTTCTTAGCCTATTTCACAAGGGTGTTCTCTGGCTTAAATGAAGTGACACATGAGAAATCTTTAGGAAAGTTTTACCCCACAAAGCCATACTCTTCAGAAGAAATATTAATGATGCTTTTACATAGCCCGTGTTTTGATGGAGTTCCCTGAATTTCCTTAGACAGAGTGGTCATTTTCTCTTGGAGGGAGCAAGATCTTCATAGCTCAAATGGAAAATGCACTCAGCTAATTTCGGGGAACCACTTTCTTTGTTAATGGATCATATAACACCCAGAATGTCCAGAGCTCTGGAGATGGCTTCCTGTTCTCAGCTTCTGTCTTTCCTTTAAGGAATGCTACCAGGATATCTCAGGGCCTCCTCTCCACTACTCTGGGCTGTGCTGGATGCCTCCCTTGAGATATCCTCAGACAGTGGTTCTCAAACTTTGGCATGCACCACAATCTAGACTCAAAATACAGGATGTCCATTAAATCTGAATTTCAGATAAAAGAATACATTTTTTAGTAAAAGTATGTGCCAATATTGCGTGATACATACTTATACTAAAAAATCATTCACTGTCTGAAATTCAGAGTTAATTGGCCAGCCAGTATTTTTATTTGCTAAATCTGGCAACCCTAGTCAGAATCACCTGGAAGATTTGCCAAACCACAGATGGCTGAGCCCCATTCCCTCAAGTTTCTGATACACTGGTCGAGGTTGGGGTTGGAAATTTTGCATTTCTAACAAGAACCCAAGTTTGTTTTGTTTTTTTTTTTTTTTGCTGCTGCTGCTGCAGATACCACACTTTGAGAGCTCCGTCCTAGGAGAATAAGAAAGGGAGAGAGGATGACTAACTTACAGTGCCTCCTTGGAGGCCAAGTGTTGGGCCAGGCACTTCATTCACCTTATCTGATCATGCTCACAACAGTCTGTGAAGTGCATATTGTTCTCATCTTCATTTTACAGGTAAGAAGTCTGAGGACAAGAGCAGTGACGTGATTTGCCCAAGGTCCCACAGCCCAATGTGACTTCTGTCCAAGGGACAGAAGAAGAGGCCAGAGCACCACACTGTCTTTCCCCCTTCCTCCCCAGACATTCCCTTCTGAACTTCCCTGAAGGGGCACAATGCAGTCAGACCCCCCAGCCCACCTCATTGACTCATTGTAAGTTCAGGAACAGCATGTGTGTGTCTGCATCACACTTGTATTTCGATACTTCCCTCATCCTCTGGGGAACTGGTCTTTAATCTAAATTAACATCTTGGGGCAGGTGGTGGTGGTGGGATGAATTGGGAGATTGGGATTGACATATATAGACCAGTATGTATAAAATAGATAACTAATAAGAACATGCTGTATAAAAAAATAAAATAGAATAAAATTCAAAAAAATAAAATAAAATAAAATAATTTTAAAGACTCCAAAGAGTTTATGAGGATTATAGCTATCTATATTTATATTGGAGATATAAAATGAGAAATTGAAAGAATATGTATTTGTGAAATCATTTAAAATAACAATAATAGACTTATTATATGTTAACAAAAAATAACATGTATTAATAAAAAGTGACTATTTTCCAAACTAAAAATAAATAAATTGATTAATTAATTAATTAATTAACATCTTGGTTCCCTTAGTAAGGAATCTTTTCACAGGGGAAGTTTGAAAAGGTTTAATCTTTGACCCTTGCCATCTTATAGGGATGACATTTCCTGGATTGGGACAGAAGAGAAGGTGGGGCTTACATATTCAGGCTATTTAATTTTGGAGACTTGTAAATATTTAGACACAAGCGTTCTCCAGAGTCATCATAATCTCTGTTTACCCTATGTCAGCTCAAAATGGACAATGGTGGCCTTTCACTTATTTTCTTCATGAACTCTCTCTTTGCCCCAACAACCAAAGGGGCGTGAAATCAGGAAACCACTGCCAAAGCTGGCATCTTCCCACAGGCTGTTGGCACAAAAGGGGGGTGAGTTCTTCTGTTGGCATTTATAGGTCAAGGAGGCTGAAGACCAACCCTCTCACCAGCTCAGACGGGCTCATCCTTGGGGTCATCAACAACTCAGGGTCGCTCACCTGAAGGGCCTGATCAATATGCATGGTCTCTACCCTATGCTGGCCCTCTTTCAGTTCCCAAGTATCCCAAGCTCCTCCTCACCTCAGGCCTTTGACAATTCTGTTCCTTCTGCTTGGATCGCTCTTCCCCCAGTCTTCACATGCTGCCTCCTTCTCATCTTTCAGAGCTCAACCTAAATGCTCAATCCTCAGAAAGGCCTTCCCTGATCCTCTTATGTACATAAAGATTCAAACACATTTCCTTCTTAACCCTCACCACTATTTGTAATTTCAGATACATTTTGTAAGAATGTGTGTCACACACACATACACACACACACACACACAAATATATGCCAGCACCTAACACAGAATGTGGCACATAGAAGGTAATCAATATGTAAATGTAGAATGAAATAATAGCAATGCATATATGGATAAATGATTGAATTCACACTTTAAGAAGGAGCATCTGGGGACTTCCCTGGTGGTCCAGTGGCTAAGGCTCCACGCCTCCAATGCAGGAGGACTGGGTTAGATCCCTCGTCAGGAAACTAGATCCCACATGCTGCAACTAAGAGTTCGCATGCTGCAACTAAAGATCCCGCATGCCTCAATGAAGATCCCGCCTGCAGCAGTGAAGATCCCGCGTGCCGCAACTAAGACCTGGAGCAGCTAAATAAATAAATAAATAAAAAGAAGGAGGATCTGGAGATGAGATACAATAATAAGGACAATGATGATGATGATGATAAGAATGTCCAACTCGGGTAGTACTAACTGTATACTATTCTAAGAGATTTACATGTATTAACTACTTTAATCCTCAAAACAACCCTGTGAGGTAGGTGCTATGACCTCTATTTTGAAGTTGAGGAAACTGAGTCGGGAGAGGGTAAGTAACTCAGCCAAGGCCACAGAGATAGGAATGGATGGAACTGGGGTTAAGACCAAGGCAGCCTGGATCCAGAGCCTATGCTCTTAACCCCAACTCCAAATCACCTCCCTTGCATACAGTTCATCCAAAACAAACATATAGCTGTAGCCAACTCAAAATGTGCCATCCACTAGTAGACAGGGAAAGCCCAGACACATTTCTAACATGAACAATCCAAAGACTTCATCATGGCTGATAGTTTCAGCACTCTTCTGACCTCAACCAACTAGAGATACTGATTATAACTTACTTTTCCCTTTCTCTGTTGGCAGAAGTGCTAGTGTGTTAGAGAATACTGGGAAGACAGCCAGAGGGAAAGGAGAAGCCAGGAGCTTAGGTACAAACTAGATGACAGGAACTTGGCTACACACAGTCAACTGAGGCCGCGGAACACAAAGGATACATGGGATGGTGAGTGCCTGTGCATGAATCAGAGAAACTCCTCAAAGGAAACCAAGCCTTGAAGAATTGGAGGGAAATGGGTCCACCAAAGAGAGAGAGGGAAGGATGAGGGGGAGAGAGCAAGAGGAGGAGGAAAGCAGAGGGGAGGAAGAGGAGGAGAAGGAAGAGAAGAAAGAGGAGGAGGAAGAGAAAGAACTGGTCCTTCGAGAGAAAGGCAGTCACTGGCATGCTAAGCAAAAATCTCTCACCACAAAGGAGACACAGATATATGGGAACTGACAAGGTTTGCAAAATCTTGACTTAAACTGAGAGAAACCAAATGTTTGAGATAGTGAGGAAGCATGGCCACACCAGACTTTACCAAGGAGTCCAATCTGGGCTGAAATCAGGCACCCTGATTAGGGCCAGGCTTGGTTTTCCAGTTTTACTACCATGAGCCAAGAAAAAAAAAAAAACCTAAAGGAAAAAAATGTTCTGTGTACATAGGAACAGAAACGTGGAGCACTGCTGGAAGCAGCCTTTCACTTGGACTCAGCACCCTCCTAACCTCCTGAATTCTTTCCACCACCTACACAGTGTAGTCACTGCACCAGAGAGCAGAATGCAGGCTGAAGGCTCAGGTGACATCAACAAAGGGATCCAGTATGAGGGTCTGGGGACATATCCCTCTTATCTCTCTCATTCCTTTAATTCAGCACATACTAGATGCAAGGCCCTGGACTAGGTGGTGGAAGAGATTTAAAAAAAAAAAAAAAGATTAAGAAAAACACAGGCTCAACCCTGGGACAAATGAAAGCACACACAGCTACATGCAATCAGAGCAGGAAGACAGGGCCACCTGGACTTTGCAGTCACTTCCACCCGGGCTTATGAAGGTCAAGTACTTGTCTGTCTCCCACCTCACATCTTCCCAACCCTTGCTCCCTTGGTGAGCTCTCTGCCTCTCCTATGTCTATTCGCCTTGCTCCTGCTCTTCCTCTCTCATTCATGAGTTCTCACCTAGGTCTTAGGCCTGCCAGGCTGTTCCAGGCCTCCCGGTGGCCACTCCAGTAGCATCCTAAGTGACTGAACTTTGATCTGATCATTAGGTTTTAGAGACTTAATCAGATACATTTTACTCAAAAGAGTCTAAGAAGTATGAGAAGCTGTCCTCTTTCCTCAGAGAAAATTTCCATCAGGGTCTCTGGTCAAACCTAAATGAAAGATTGTCTTGGTTTTCAGAGAAACCTGTAGACTGTACCTATAGATCTCATAAATTTCCATCTCAAAGGATAAAGAAAAAGAGACCTGAGTAACCAGAAGAACAGGAAGAACCCTAGCTCTACTGTTATCTTGTGTGAACTTGGTCAACCCATGGGGTTAATCGTCATTCTTGCTGGATCACTGAGGATTCAATCAGATAGATGATTGAAAAAAGAACAGGAGCTAAACCTGAGAGTTTGTGTGCCAGGTTCTGTTCTGAGACTGAGTGTGCATCCTCAAAACAACCTCAAGTAAGTACTGTTATCCCTGTTATAAGAAAACAAATGTAAGGCACACAGATGTTTAGTAACTCAAACAGGGTCACACAGCTAGTAAGGGGCAGAGGCTGCATTTGAACACAAGCAGCCTGGCCCAGACCTGAACAAGAAGTCAACAAACTAGAGTCTACGGGCCCAATCTGGCCATCCTCCTATTTTTATAAATAGAGTTTTACTGGAACACAGCCATGCGCATCTATCTATGTATTGTCCATGGCTGCTTTCATGCTACAGCAGCAGAGTTTAGTAGTTGTGACAGAGATATTTACTTTGTGCGCCTCTGCAAAGAAAGTTTGTCAACCCGTGACCTAAACCACTGTGATATACTCCTCTCTGATGATTCTTTAATAGTAAAGGAAGGAAAGAAACTGTGGCTATTGAGAGACACACAGCCATCACATTTCCACTGGCAATGGACTGGCTCGCATGTACACACCCATTTCCCCCATGCTTGTTCCTTCCTCTGTGGTGTGAAATCTCAGCATTTTAGTCCTGGAAGAGGCTTTGAGATCTCAGTCTTACTGTTTCCTACACTGAGAAGACTCTCTGAGACTCAGAGAGGCTGATGATTTGCCTGACGCCACAAATCTAGGACAAAGCAAGTCCTCTGGCTCCTTGTGAGGTCCCCACTCCCTTTAGAATATTTACTTCTGAAGTGTTTGAAAATGCCTTGGGGGTTGTTGAAGGGTTGGCTCAGCCCTGTTGTACTCGCTGCTCCCGTGGACCTGGCTCTGCCAGTGGTCCTGGCTGGTGTGACCAAACTCTCTTCCAAAACAAAAGTTCTCCGTGGGGCTGTGTACCTGGGGCTCTATCTCTCTAAGTAATTTCTGCTGCCACTAGCCAAGGCATGGAGAATTTCCCCTTCAAAGCTCACTTTCCTGCTTTCACGTCTCCCACATCCTCAAAGAATCATTACAGCACAGCACCCAGGCAGTTGTTCATCAAAGGCACCAAACCATGGTGTCAGCCCACAGTTACATAAGGTTTCATTTCACTCACAAGGTTTCATGTTTCTCAGTTGGCTTGGCTTGCCTCAATGTGACTCAGGTTTCTGGGGCCCTCCCTGCCTGGCCCTCTTTGTGAGTTGACCTTCCTTTACCCAGCCCTGGAGTCCTTGCTCCTCCTCCCAATGGTCCCTCACTTTTATCCCTAGGCCAAGCACAAACTATTTCTCCCTCTTGGCCTCATTAACTTTTTAGGAACGGGGTCCTTTTCCAAGCTGCCTGGATCTCCACCTGTTACAGGTCACAACTGCTGCATTCAAAGTCACTGAAGCCCCCAGGAATGCCCCCCAACTGGCGTGTCCTTTATCCAATCTTCTTTCAGATTTTATGAGCTCTGATTTCCACCTGCTTTTCTCATGGGTGACTATCCAAGCCCTCGGGGCCTCAGGTGTATCAATCCAAGGTCAATACAAGTCCTTTCCTCCTAAAAATCCCCTGGGACTATCTTTCCGAAGTTTCTCTGGTTGCTCACGCATCCTACAGCACAAAGCAACAGGGCTAAAGGCAGATGAAGGAGGCAAAGTGTCCCCTTGGAGGCTGAGAGAAATGTCAGCTCCAAGAGCCTGTGGCCCCTGTGATGTCCTCCTTGGGCCAGTACATTTGAGAACAGATATTCTGGTTATAAACTTGTAGACCGATGACAGGCTTAAACTGACTTTGTATTTTAATCCAAAGGGAAATTTAGAAGCATAGTTTTGTGAATTCCCTGGCAGTCCAGTGGTTACGACTCTGCGCTTCCACTGCAGGGGACACGGGTTCTATCCCTGGTCAGGGAACTACGATCCTGCATGTCCCGCGGCCAAAAAAAGAAAGAAAGAAAGAAAATACAGAATGTCTTGGCAGGCCCCAATTATCTGCACTACCTATTCAGGTATTTTTCTCTGAATGCCCACCCAGAAGGATCCCCTCCAGCCTGGCCAGCATCAGCACAATGGCCTGAGCGAGGACAAGGACGGCTGGGAGAGGCACGCATCCACCCAAGAGAGGTCCCCAAACCTCTCCTCCCCACCAGGGTGTGGGTCCCTCAAATGTCCCTAAAACCTTGTGGGGGTGCCCCATACTTTCCACACACGTGCCTCTCCTTTGCACCCAGAAGCGCAACTGAACTGGTCAAACCACACGTTCCAATTTGGGGACTGCAGAAGGCAGCCGTATCCATTTAAAAAAAAAAAGAAAGAAATATATTCTTTCTGAAATATAGTTTTGATGCAGTTTAAACTATTTTTCAATTTTGGAGAGAAAGTAGTTTGAGTTGCATTTTCTTGCATGCCTTGTTGTTCTTTCAAGTGTGTACTACAATAGTTTTAAAATCATTTTAAATTTTAGAATGGAAATCATCATGCTTATTTTTCTTCTAAATTAGCAGTTTTTAAATTTTGTAAGTCAGCAGAACCTTGCCCTCAAACAAAATCTTAGCAGATTCCCCTCATATAAAATAAATAAAAGACGGGTTGCTGGGAAGGAGAGTGAGGGCAGCCCCTGAGGCATTTCTACAGTGCCTAAGAGTTGTAGTGAACATATTTTTAAAGAATGCTACCGGGGAGGGGGACGGGTAAGCTGGGACGAAGTGAGAAATAGCACTGACATATATACACTACCAAATGTAAAAATAGATGGCTAGTGGGAAGCAGCTGCATAGCACAGGGAGATCAGTTCAGTGCTTTGTGACCACCTAGAGGGGTGGGATAGGGAGGGTGGGAGGGAGATGCAAGAGGGAGGGGATATGAGGATATATGTATACATATAGCTGATTCACTTTGTTATACAGCAGAAACGAACACAACATTGTAAAGCAATTATACTCCAATAAAGATGTAAAAAAAATAAAAGATAAAAACTACTACCTTAGAATATAACCATACTTTACTGAATCAAAAACACCAACTATTGTAAGACATACCACGGAGCACGAAGAAGAAAAAACATTGCCACTTAAAGTATGGCATGCCACTAACTGTCAGACACAGGCAATCTCAGAACTGTAAAAATGCGGTCAATGTGTAGCTGGAATTGATGACTTACAGTAGTATAAATAAATTACATACAAATCGTGTTCATATACTCACACAATGTGAAAGTTAAATTTAAGTGATGTGGTAGCAATATCTTCACATAAATGCTAGCTTCCATTTACTGGGCACCAGACAAGTGCCAGCTGGGGCGTTGCCTTGACACTTCTTTTTTTTTTAACATCTTTATTGGAGTATAATTGCTTTGCAGTGGTGTGTTAGTTTCTGCTTTATAACAAAGTGAATCAGTTATACATATACATATGTTCCCACATCTCTTCCCTCTTGCGTCTCCCTCCCTCCCACCCTCCCCATCCCACCCCTCTAGGTGGTCACAAACCACCGAGCTGATCTCCCTGTGCTATGCGGCTGCTTCCCACTAGCTATCTATTTTACGTTTGGTAGTGTATATATGTCCATGCCACTCTCGCATTTTGTCACAGCTTACCCTTCCCCCTCCCCATATCCTCAAGTCCATTCTCTAGTAGGTCTGTGAACATTAACAAGTGGAAGTAAGGTTAAGAGCGTCAGGGCATCTTAGGGGTAAGATGCCCTGACGCTCTTAACCTTCCTTCCACTTGTTAATGTTCCCATTTACTGAGCACCTGCCAAGCACAGTGTTGAGTGCTGCACATGCATAATCTCATTTAATCCTGACAAGAACCCTCCAAAGTACATATTCTTCTCCTATTTTATAGAGGGAGAAACTGAAGCTCAGGGAAGTTCAGTGACTTCCCCAAGGTCATACAACTAGTAAATGAGGTAGGTCAGATGAGCTGACTTCAAAGCCCATACTCATTCTACTCTAGAATTTTCTAGAATTAGAACATTTTCAGAGTTGGGAGGGACTTAGAGGTCATTGTATCCCCATTCAAGAATCCCCCTCGCCAGGATCCCTAATAAATGTTGATATTCTCGGTAAATCTGACCAGATAAGGAAGAATCTACCCAAACCAGTGATTATCAAGCCTGCCTGATCATCAAAAGCACCTGGGAAGCTTTTTTTAAATGCAGATTCTTGGGGCCCTCTTCCAAGGTTTTTTCATCTAGTAGGTCTGGAGTGAGGCTCAGGAATCTGTATTTTTAGAAAGCACATCCAGGTGACTCAGATACATGGGCAGGTTTATGAATCATTAACGTAATCTCGTGAAACCTTAGATGGAAACTGTTGTTGGAGGAAGAAAAGTCAAATTTCAACCTCATCAAGGAAGCAGGGACTTCTGCACAAAAGCGGAACGCTGCCATGTTTCTCTGCTGGTTAGAATAATCCGAGACATGAGTAAGGAAAACAACACCCACTGGAAACCCCACATGAACCATTGAACCTTATCTGTTTTGGGTGGGGCTAATCCTCTCATCACCCAACTCTCAGCCCAGATCCAAACCCAGGTGCCATCAGGAAGAAAGACATCATCACTGGTTAAGATGTGATGTGTTCCCAGGCCTAGCCCAAAATGTATATCTCCTACAGGTGGTTCTGCCCCATGCCTCTGCCTTCTTGTTGGCTTCTCCAAGACCCAGAGATTGGAAGCTAAGGCCTTATCCCCAATAAATCAGCCCTAGAACGTTTACATGAAGAGATATGAGTTTCCTGTTAAAGAGGGAGGAAGGAAGAGAAAAGAGGTCAGGATGCAAACCAAGGCTGGATAAACAGCCTGGATGGCAGGCTTACTCTTGGGGGCATTGAAGCATTAGATGGGGTGGGTGTACACTGGTTTCCAAACAACTAAAGTAAACTTCAAGGTCCTATTCAGTTTTCTAATTCAGAAAATCTCAAGTCCACTGAGATTTCATGCCAGCCTTGGCTGTGAAATCTGTACAGCAGCACTGTCCAATAGAACTTTCTAAAATGATGGAAATGTTCTAGATCTGCAGTGTCCAATATGGTGGCTACCATCTACATGTAGCTATTAAGCACTTGAAATATGGCTAGTGTGACTGAGGAAACTAATTATTTATCTTATTTTAATTTCAATTTAAAAAGCCAGTGTGATTAGTGGCTACCATATTGGACAGTGCAGTTCTAGAGGAACTACTCCAACCTTGCCTTGAACTTTGTGATCAGAGCTGCCTATCCAACACCAGCTTTTAGGAAAGCACCAAAGTCCAAAGCATGAGAAGATAAAATGTGTCAGGAGAGACCATCATGAGGGACCCAACACAGAGGTCAGCATCTGCCCAGTATTCTTGGCCAAGGGTAAAGCAGAAATGACTTCAGGGATAACATTAGCAACTGTGAAGATGCCAAATATTAAAATCCATCCCCAAATAGCTGATCAAAGGCCAAGTGCAGGAAGTGGCATGATTTCCTCCTACCTTCCCTCTGTTTCTGTGTATACGACAGTGACAGTCTCCACTTTCTTGCTTCTCTTCCTCCATAGCTGTCGCTCTCTTCTCATTGTATGTACACTTCATTACCCCTGCCCCTTTCACCAGTCAGTCCTGCTTGTATCTTACGCCCAAAGAATTTCACAATTTGGCCAATCTGGTCAACCAGTAGTTTTGATGAGAACTCTGGATTGAAATAATCATTGGGCTGACTGATAACCCAGCAGAGCCCTGTGCTGTTAGGATGGAAGGGCCCTTACAGTTTCTCTTCCACCCATGCACACGTCCTTTGATTGGGATACTTCTGCCTATGTGCAAGTGTCAGGGAAAACACCTCACGTTTATACAAAATACAAAATCCACCAAGAGATGAGGAAAACTGTAACTGGGGACAGTAGGGGGCTCCTTCTCTAGCCACTCTACAAATGTTTATTGAGGGCCTCCTGTGTATCAGGCACTGTGTTAGGCTCCTGAGGTAGGAGAGATAAAGTCTCTCCTCTGTGGGTCTTAAAGTAGCAAAAAGGTAGCAAAAGAGCTACTATTTATTGAGTTTCCACCCCACAAGCAGTCTCCGCTTCTCATCATACTCCTGGAAGGCAAATATTACCAACTCCCATTTTATAGAAAGAGAAGTGGAATCTCAGACTTGCCCAAGATCACCTCGGACTGTGTGCTCTTTTTGCTTCTCCATGCTGTCCTCCTTGTGAAGTCTTTCCTCTGTTTATCCCTTGAAAAACTTCCCAGTGTTATTTATTTAAAGGCTATTCCCTTACTGCAAGAGATTAAGGGTGCCCAGAGACCTGGAAAGCAGATGACCCATTATCAGGGATCTAAGGCAAGAAGAAAGAATAACCATCACCCAAAGCCAACAAGAAAATGGCCTCCTATGGGGAATATCGTGGTTCAGCAAATAGTATTTCAGAGAAAACTTACCGGCCACCACACCATACTTCGTCCTGCCAGGAAGAAGCCTCCAACAGTCCCACGATTAGTGGAAAACATGGCCTGGGGAGGAAGTGTCAAAAATTTAATAGAAAACTAGAACGGAGTAACCTTGCCAGCCAAGAGGATCACCCCCATCCCCCATATACTTGCACTTTCTTCAACCCACTTCACTTTCTGAAACACTTCCACATTCCTTACTTCCTTGAAGCTCAGAAGACGGAGGCAGGAACCTATATTTGACAGACAATTAACACAGATTTGTTGAGCCCCCTGTGCCCTAGGCAGTGCCAAGGAGAGCATGGCTCAGATCTTTCTGGACTCCTGGCAGGGAGCCTTCCATAGGTCATAGTCTTTGGGCCTCTGTAGTGGTTTTTCTGGGAATAGCAAGGGGACCAACAGCCCCAAGGAGCAGGGGAGGTAGCTAGGGCTGAAACAAAAAAAAGTTACAAGGAATCAGGCTCTGAAAGTTGGTCAGGGAAAGACCATTCTGAAGGTCATTCTGAAGACTCCTAGAGTCCATAAGGAGCTTTCAGATACATCTCTGCAGATCCTCACAGCCACGTGGGGTGTCATAAGAACAGGTAAGATTGTACCCGTTGCACATTTGAATAAACTGAGACTGAGTGGGGTTACCAACATCTCAAGGCTGGCATGTGTCACAGCCAGTGCTAAACCTGAGAACCCTGGCTCCTGGCTGGAATTTCCACCATGTCTGGGAAGCTGAGAGTACTGAGCAAGAATCAGCCACACAGATTCCTTGTGACACTTTAGGCTTTCAGTCACATCTGGTTTCTACAATTATTTTTTTCTTTTTAAAAATCAACACTTCCTTTTATCTCTAAAAAAAACCTCTTGGCCATGAAGGGGTTAATGCCCACCCTCCTCTCCTCTAAGTCAAATGACTTCAACCACCTGCTAGCACCTCAGCCTCCTGGCCTGCGGTCCCCCATGAAAGCCTTTGAGAGTGACTGGAATATGTTCACACTTAAAAATACCTCTCTTCCAGTTGCTAGGTGTGCCGGCGTCTGTCACAAGTGAAATTTCCAAGTTCAAGACTGCTAAGAACAAGTTTCTCTGGTTTGGTGTGTCCCCATAGTCCCAAAAGGGAGCCACACACATTTCCCTCTCCCCAGCACCAGGCCACCCTCCAGTCTTCCTCCTCCTCCTCCTCTTCCTGGGCCCAGCTTTTCAGCTCTCACTCACTCCAGCCCCTAGATCCCAGGGCACAAGACCTCTCCCAGGTGGGGGACGCAGGGCAGCCCCTCTGCCTTGGGCTGCCCCAAAGCACCTGCAGCTGGCAGAGGCTGGTGTCCTTCCGGATCTACCCTGCTTCTTTCCCCCTCTGAAACTGGATGACTAAGAGGCAGGACAGTAGTCACCTTCCTGGGGCTCATTTCCCAAGCCCTGGGATCCTTCCTGCAGCTACCAGCTGGTCCTCTCCTGCCCCTCACACCCCCAGCCCCCAGCCTCTCCAATCTCTCACTCTCCTTCTCTGCTCACAGAGTCGGGGTGGGGGAGCCTTCTCAGGCACTGGCCAGCACCCCCACTTCTGCTCACCCTTCCTTGGCCCCTCACCTCACACGGTGCCCCCTGAACTCCTCTCAAACATTTCCAAGTCATTTCCACTCGGCTCCACACACCCTTCAGCCCACCTTCCCCTCCTTGCAGTTCACCAAGGCGGCGGCTCCTCCTTGTGCCCCCTCCTCCCTCCCCTTGGCCCTTGCCCCCTCAGCCCGCGTTTCAGGACCCCTACATACCCACAGCCCGACAGCCATCACCACCACGAAGTAGACAACGATGACAGAGATGTCGGCCGCATTGCGGATGCGCTCGTAGGCCTTGAGGGGCTCGGCAGTGGCAGTGGTCGCGGGGCTCCAGGTGCTACTGTCCATGACGGCGGCCGCAATGCGTCCCTCCAGACCAGGCCGCTCGCTCCTTATATGGTCTCCGGGTTAATGATCAGTCCCGGGGAGGGGACCCGTGAAGTCTGGCAGCAGTGCTGTCTTGCAGGAGCCCCAGCGCTGCGCCGTCGGGGAGCAGCTCTGAGTGCACAACGAGGAGGAGCTGGCAGAGCTTTGGCGGGGAGGTGGGCGGGTAGATAAGCACTCTCCCTCAAGGGGGGTGGGGCCGGCCAGGGGGTGGTGCCCTCCTAGCACAAAGGCCCACTGTGCTTCCGCACCGGCACCGGGCACGGGGCAGCCTCGCCTGGGCTGCTGTGTGGCAACACCCAGGCCAGGGCTCCAGCGGCTCCATTGATGAGCCAGGCTTCCTGGTGCTGGGGGCCTAGAAGCTTCAGATCACCTGCCACCTGCTGTTGGACCAGTCTTGTGTTCTCTGTGGACCTGGCTTCTCCATGTGTAAAATGAGTGCGGGACTGTTCCAGGAATCAGCCAAGTTCTTGGTCTCCATGGAGAACATTCTGGTGAGAACCAGAAGTTGCTGGATGTTGCTGGAAGAAAATTCAGCATGATGGCAGTATCTTGGCCACTCATGGGTGAGTGGGATGACCACTCACCCATCCATCTTTCTGCCTCTCCCTCTACAGCCTGCAGCACCCAGGGGCACTGTTACCCCAGCTGTAAGGAAGAAGGAACTGAGACTGGGGAAAAGGATCCCCCTGGGAGCTATTTCCTTGCCCTGTGCCTCACCCAGTAATGTTATTTGGGGCCCTTCCAAGGCAGGTGGGAGGGAGGAAAGATACTACAGAATCCCTTCCAAGGAACTCATCAAACCCTAGCCCTTTCTGGGGGCTCAGCCTACCCATCTGGAAACACATGTCTAATTTGGAAGTCAAGGCTCAGAACAGAGATGACTGTGAGAAGAGGCACAACTCACCAAAGGTCACATAGTGAGCCAGTGACAGAGGTGACCATGCAGCCCAGACCAAGGCAGGCCTAGTTCAGAGGAGGGTTGGGATGCTCTCAGGGGCTGGCGCTGGAGGCCCCTGAGCAGCCACTTTGGAGAGGGGACCCTTGCTAGGTGATGAGGTGAGGGAGGGGGAAGGACCATCCAAACCCGCCAGGATGCTATTCTGCCTCAGGCCCTCCCGCACCACCAGACATCCATCCACTACTTAAAGTCAAGCAGCCCATTCCTTTGCACCTTGCTGCCTCTGAGGGCCACTGCCCTCCTGCCTCTTCAGTGCTTGTTTGTCCCCACTTCCCCCATCCATCCCCCAGGACTGTAAACTGTATAAGGGCCCATCATAACACCTTCCCACAGGAAGAAGAAATTCCCCATTTGAGGATCTTGGAAGCAGGGGCTCTTCACCATGGATGCCTCCCATGACCTAGAGCTCAGCAGTCAGCCACAGCTTGGAGCAGCTTGCCTTCCATCTGTGTCCATTGGTTCCCACATTCAGCAAAGCTTTTTCACCTGACTCTGTGCCAAGCAGAGTCCCTGCCCTCAGGGAACTTCCAGTCTGGTCTGGGAGTGAGCCCACCCACAGCTTTAACCACCAGCTGCAGGCTGCCAGCCCATGCCCGGTTCTAAAAGTGAAGTCTGTGGAAATGAGCAAATCCAAAGCGTGAGTGGGAGGAAGGCTTGGAAGTGCTAAAGGACCTCAAAGGAGGGACAAAGCTGTTCTTTGATCTTTCTAGGACAGCAGAACATAGGTGGCCAGAGAAGGAAAGGGATGGGTGGCAGCCAAGGAGAGACCATAAAAGGCATTCATTCATTCATTCACTCTTACAACAAAAGAGCGCCTTCTATGTGCCAGGTCATGTGCGATGACTCTAGGGATACAGCTGTGAACAAGACTCACAGGGCTCTTACCTTCCTCACAGGGCTTCCAGCCCAGTAGGGGAAACAGACCATCATCAAAGATGAGACAAACCATGTACCACAATGTTCATTGCAGCTCTATTTACAATAACCAGGACATGGAAGCAATCTAAGTGTCCATCGACAGATGAATGGATAAAGAAGATGTGGCACATATATACAGTGGAATATTACTCATCCATTAAAAAAACGAAATTGAGTTATTTGTAGTGAGGTGGATGGACCTAGAGTCTGTCCTAGAGAGTAAAGTAAGTCAGAAAGAGAAAAACAAATACTATATGCTAACACAGATATATAGAATATAAAAAAAAAAAGGTTAGGAAGAACCTAGGGGCAGGAGAGGAATAAAGACGCAGACATAGAGAATGGACTTGAGGATATAGGGAGGGGGAAGGGTAAGCTGGGACCAAGTGAGAGAGTGGCATGGACTTATATACACTACCAAATGTAAAATAGATAGCTAGTGGGAAGCAGCCGCATAGCACAGGGAGATCAGCTCGGTGCTTTGTGACTACTTAGAGGGCTGGGATAGTGAGAATGCGAGGGAGACGCAAGAGGGAGGAGATATGAGGATATACATATATGTATAGCCGATTCACTTTGTTATAAAGCGGAAGAAGAAACTAACACACCACTGTAAAGCAATTATACTCCAATAAAGATGTTTTAAAAAGAATATCCTTCCTTTTAAAGGCTGAATCATTCCATTATGTAAATAGACCACATTTTGTTTATCCATTCATTCACTAATGGACATTTGGGTTGCTTTCACCTTTCAGCCATTGTGACAAATGCTGCTATGGACATGGGTGTGGAGGTATTTTTTGATCCTCTTTCAAATAAGAGCAATCACAGGATGGGTGGGTGGATGGATGGATGGACAGATGGATGGATGGATGAACAGTGGATGGATGGGTGGATTGATGGGTGATAGATGGATTGATAGATAAGTGAAAGAGCTCCAAACTGAACTAGATCTGTTTCCTGTCCTGTATGTCACACTTCCTACCTGCATGACACACCGGACATCAGAGATACTGTGACATAACAGTGACCCCATTGTAACAATGGCAGTAGGATTGAGTTAAAGGGAATTTCAAAATACTTATAAAGATGAGTAACTGTGCTATTTCATGATCACAGTTGGCATGTTATCAGTAAAAGGATTATATATTTACAAGACCTTAAGGTATTGCTGACTAAGAAGAATGGGATTTCCCAGAGTGGTAATCCTAGGAAGGAAGGGAGTATTCAAGTTGGGTGAAACTCACACTCAGTATCAAATGTGGAACAACCATAACATCAGTCAAAACAGCAGAAACAGAGTCACTGAAAATTCAGGACCTTGAGCCACAGATGATGCTGGCAGTGAATGGATCCAAGATGCAAAGAACTGGGCAAAAATGAAGAGTATAGAGAGGATATTTTTGAGAATACTGAGCTCCGCTCTAAACTGGCCCATAGGATTTGTTTATCCTTAGTCTCACCATCCACAGCAATGTAAGAACCAATCCTAACAGAAAAATGAACAAAAAATACAAACAGTTCATATAAAAGAAAATACAGGATTTCCCTGGTGGCGCAGGGGTTAAAAATCTGCCTGCCAATGCAGGGGACACAGGTTCGAGCCCTGGTGCGGAAAGATCCCACATGCCACGCAGCAGCAAAGCCCATGAGCCACAACTACTGAGCCTGCGCACCACAACTACTGAAGCCTGCGTGCCTAGAGCCCATGCTCTGCAACAAGAAAAGCCACCACAATGAGAAGCCCACGCACCACAATGAAGAGTAGCCCCTGCTCACTGCAACTAGAGAAAGCCTGCATACAACAACGAAGACCCAACGCAACCAAAAATAATTTTTTTTTAAAAAAAGAAAATACAAATGGCACATAAACATACTAAAAGATACCCAGTCTCTAATCAAGTACATGGAAATTAAAACTACAGTAAGATACTATTTTTTACCTATCAGACTGGAAAAAAATCACAAATAAATTGATAATACATTGAGTCATAGAGGAAACATTTACTCTCACACATTACAGGTGAAAGTATAAATTGGTACCAACTTTAACAGAGTAATTTGAGAACATCTATCAAAATTATATCAAGAGAATGAGGACACAAGTCACAGACTGGGAGACGATATTTGTAAAAGACACATCTGATAAAGAACTGTTAACCAAACCTATACAAAGAACTTTTAAAACTTAACAATAAGAAAATGAACAACTCGATTTGAAAATGGGCAAAAGGTCTCAACAGACACCTGTTCAAATATACAGATATATCTTCTGACATACAAATAAGCATATGAAAAGATGCTCAACATCATATGTCATTGGAGAATTGCAAATTAAAACAATGAGATACCACGACACACCTAACGATATGACCAAAATCCGAAACACTGACAACACCAAATGCTGACAAGAATGTGGAACAACAGAAACTCTCATTCATTGCTGGTGAGAATGTAAATTGGTGCACCCACTTTGGATGATAGTTTGGCAGTTTCTTACAAAACCAAACATAGTCCTACCATACAATCCAGCAACTGTGCTCCTAGGTATTTACCCAAAGGAGGTGAAAACATGTTTGCACACAAACCTGCACACGGATATTTATAGCATGATTGCTAAAACTTGGAAACAACCAAAATGTCCTTTAGTAAGTGGTACATCCAAACAATGCAATATTATTCAGTGATAAAAACAAATATTCTATCAAGCCAAGAAAAGACATGGAGGAATGTTAAATGTATATTAATGAGTAAAAGAAGTCAATCTGAAAAGGCTATGTACTGTGTAATTCCAACTATATGACATTCTGGAAAAGGCAAAACTATGGAAACAGTAAAAAAAGATCAGTGATTGCCAGGGTTTAGACAGCAAAGGGAGATGAATAGAAGAATACAGATAATTTTTAAGGCAGTGAAATTATTCTGTATGATACTCTAGTTGTAGATACATGTCATTATCTATTTATCAAAACTCATAGAATGTGCAATGCCAAGAGTGAGCCCTAATGTGAACTATGGACTTTGGATGATAATGAGGTATCAATGTAGATTAATTGATTCTAACAAATGTACCATTCTGGTGCAGAATGTTGACAGTGACAGAGGCTGTGCATGGAGGGGATATGGTAACTCAGTACTTCCAGCTCAATTTTGCTGTGAACCTAAAAGTGCTCTAAAAAAATAAAATCTATTTAAAAATTATATATTCACATACCCTTTGACCTAACATTTTTTTCCTAAGAATTTATGCTACAGATAGGCTTACATAAGGGCAAATGACCTATGTTCTAAGTTATTTATTGCAGCAGTATTTGTAACGGGCAAAGATTAGAAGCAACCTAAATCCATCCATAAAGGATTGGTTAAATATATTACAGTTTATCCACTTAGTGGAATAATAATATGCAGCCATTAAAAATAAAAAAGAGGGACTTCCCTGGTGGCACAGTGGTTAAGAATCTGCCTGCCAATGCAGGCGACACAGGTTCATTCCCTGGTCCAGTAAGATCCCACATGCCGTGAGGCAACTAAGCCCGTGCACCACAACTACTGAGCCTGCGCTCTAGAGCCCGCGAGCCACAACTACTGAGCCCACACACCACAACTACTGAAGCCTGCGTGCCTAGAACCCATGCTCGACAAGAGAAGCCACCGCAATGAGAAGCCTGTGCACTGCAACAAAGAGTAGCCCCCGCTTACTGCAACTAGAGAAAGCCTGCACGCAGCGACGAAGACCCAACACAGCCAAAAATAAATTAATTAATTAATTTATTAAATTAATTAATTAATTAAAAAGCTCTTGTATATTGATATGTAGTAGTGATCTCAAAGATATTTTGTTAGGTTAAAAAAGCAAAGTGTACAAAACAACATATAGTATGCAAAAATTAGTATAAAATATCAGGGGGTAAGGGAAGAATATAGGTATATATTTGCTTACATGTACAATTTTTAAATCTCTTGGATACACAAGAAGCTGGCAAAATTTATTGCCTTCAGGGAAAATATCTGGATGACTGGGAAACTTTCTCCATATATGCTTACATATGAACCATGTGAATGTATTATTTATTAGATCAATGGATAGTAAGAAGGAGGGAGGCTGGGAGGGAAAGAGAGAGAGAAGAAGGAAGAACACTACACTAGGATCACTGAATATTCAAGTATTTGGGGTCCTCAGGGATCGTCAAACTTGACTCCATAATATATTCACTGGATCAACAAATATATACTGAGTGTCCTATATATGCCTGCCACTGTTTCAGGTGCTGTAGACAGCAAGATGCAAAGATGTAGGAGTACACAATCTAATGGGGAAAGACCTCATTTTTATAAAATGAGAAACCGAGTCCCAGAGAATGAACAGACCTTGTCAGGATCACCCAGATTGTTGGTGGAAGAGCTAGGGCTGAAACCCAGGTCTGCAGGCTCCTGCTTGGTTTTATTATCTACCCTGGGATTAAAGTACAGTGAGGGAAATGGACTTGATTACCCAGGCAATGCTTACGAGTGTAAAGATAAGTGAACCACAAAACTGGCTTCCCAGAAAGAGCTTTCTTCTTCTACACATGCTTTCTAATGGTCATAGTCACCCCCAACCCATGAAAGATCTCCCAATACTATCTTCATCCTTCATTCACACAAACAATTATTTGAGTCATTATAAATAAATACTGTTAATACACACACACATACACTTTTCCAAAAGATGATTCATTTGTCCTTTTGGTTGAGACACCAAAAATGCTAAGACAAAGTAATTAAGGCACAGACTCCCCTAAAGAATGATCTTCTGTCTGAGCAAGAGGAAAAACCTAATCCTAGTCAAGTATCCCTGATCCCTGGGATTTTCTAAGGATTTTAGGCAAACCCTTCAATAGGGTTTTTCCAAGTTTGGGAAATCCTACCAGGAAGCAAGAAAAGAAGAGCGTCATTCTCATTACATTGAATGACAAAGGTGCAACAGTCAATGACCTGTGGCTTAGCCTAATGTTTTAGACTGACTTTGATTAAAGTATTATAGAACAGGTATAAAAATGAAACCATATATACACAAACACATATAAACATCACCACAAACATATACCCACATAGATGTACACACAAATATCAACCCCAAAGCACAAAATAAAAGCCTGAGATGAAGAACCTTCTATTCTAAATTGGCTACACTTAAAGAAAGAACCAATGTGATGTTTCAAAATGCAAAATCCTGAAATCTCTGTTTGTCTTCCAAGTGATTCTGTGATTGGAGGAGGACCTGCTGGTCGACCCTCCAGCTTTAATTTGGTTCTGACAGGTGGGTAGAACAAGGAATTGATCCTTGGTGAGACTGAAATTGCTGATAGGTGAGAGGAAATGGTTCAGGGCTGTGTTTGAAAAAAGTGGAGAAGGAAACTGAGATTTTTTTTATATGGGCTTAGGCCATGGATCCAACCATAAGGCCTCATTTTTAATGGTGGGCCACCACAAAGTCCATTTGCTCTGCTCTCCAGCCAGGAATCATCACAGTTCCCAGTTTAATCTCTTGTTTTGACTCATCCTGAGTCACTCCCCACTTGTTTCCCACTTCCACTCCTTGTGAGAGCTTCCTTAGGTATTCTCCAAAGTCAAGCCAAAGTCAAGCCAAAGTCACTGCGCCACCAGTGAAGCTCTTAACCCCTTTCAGCCTGAAGAGTCTATTATCTTACAGGTTGTGGAAATTGAAAACCCAACATACGCCTGATTCAGACATTAAAAGAACTAGCCCTCAAGGCCACTCACATCAGCAGCTCCCTGTGCCCAAGTAGGCACAAGCAGTCCTCCCATATCAGGGCGATGTGGGTGTAATCACAATGTTAAGTCGATAAATTTTTATTTAAGGAATTTCAGGACTTCCCTTGTGGTGCTGTGGTTTAACAAACCACCTGCCAATGCAGGAGACACGGGTTTGATCCCTGGTCCAGGAAGATCCCACATGCCATGGAGCAACTAAGTCCATGCGCCACAACTACTGAAGCCTGCATGGTCTAGGGTCTGCGTGCCACAACTACTGAGGCCGTGTGCCACAACTACTGAAGCCCGCGTGCCACAACTACTGAAGCCCGCATGCCTAGAGTCCGTGCTCCGCAACAAGAGAAGCCACCACGATGAGAAGCCCGCGCATTGCAAAGAAGAATAGCCCCCATTTGCCGCAACTGGGGAAAGCCCGCACACAGCAACGGAGATCCAACGCAGCCATAAATAAATAAATTAATTAATTAATTAAAGACTTGAACTTTAAAAAAAAATTTAATTGTAGTAAATTGAACTGACCCAAACTGAAATACGGACAGTGCCAGATTGGCAAATTTTAAAATAATTCTAATAATTATACAAAAAGATGCTAATATCACTAATCATTAGGGAAATGTGAATTATAACCATAATAATATACCTCTTCACACCCATTAGAATGACTATTATAAAAAAAATTGGTGAGGATGTAGAGAAATTAGAACCCTTGTGCACTTCTGGTAGTATTGTAAAATAGTGCAGCCAATATGGAAAATAGTATGGTGGTTCCTCAAAAAATTAAAAATAGAATTACAATATGATCCAGGAATTCCACTTCTGGGATACCCAAAAGAAATTAAAGCAGGAACGTCATACTCAACAGTGAAAAGCTGAAAGCATTTCCTCTAAGATCAGGAACAAGACAAGGAAGCCCACTCTCACCACCTTTATTCAACATATTATTGGAAGTCTTAGCCACAGCAATCACACAAGAAAAAGAAATAAAAGGAATCCAAATTGGAAAGGAAGAAGTAAAACTGTCACTCTTTGCAGATGACATGCTACAATACATAGAAGATCCTAAAGACGCCACCAGAAAACTACTAGAACTCATCAATGAATTGGTAAAGTTGCAGGATACACAATTAATATACATAAATCTGTTACATTTCTATGCACTAACAACAAACTATCAGAAAGAGAAATTAAGGAAACAGTCCCATTTACCATCTCATCAAAAAGAATAAAATACCTAGGAATAAACCTACCTAAGAAAGTAAAACACCTGTACTTGGAAAACCATAAGACACTGATGAAAGAAATTGAAGACGACACAAACAAATGGAAAGATATACCATGTTCTTGGATTGAAAGAAATAATATTGTTAAAAATGATTATACTACCCAAGGCAATCTACAAATTCAATGCAGTCCTATCAATGCCATTTTTCACAGAACTAGAGTAAATAATTTAAAAATTTGTATGGAAACACAAGAGACACTAAATAGCCAAAACAATCTTGAGAAAGAAGAACAGAGCTGGAGGAATCACCCTCCCTGACTTCAGACTATATTACAAAGCTACAGTAATCAAAACAGTATGGTACTGGCACAAAAACACACACATATATCAATGGAACAGAATAGAGAGCCCAGAAATAAATCCATGCACTTATGGTCAATTAATCTATGACAAAGGAAGCAAGAACATACAATGGAGAAAAGACAGTCTCTTCAATAAGTGGTGCTAGGAAAACTGGACAGCTACATGTAAAAGAATGAAATTAGAACATTCTCTAACACCATATACAAAAATAAACTCAAAATGGATTAAAGACCTAAATGTAAGACTGGAAACCACAGAACTCTTAGACAAACACTCTGACATAAATCGTAGCAATATTTTTTTTTGGATCTGTCTCCTAAGCAAAGAAAATAAAAGCAAAATTAAACAAATGGGACCTGATTAAACTTAAAAGCTTTTGCACTGCAAAGGAAACCTACTGAATGGGAGAAAATATTTTCAAACAATATGACCAATAAGGGGTTAATATCCAAAATATATAAACAGCTCATACAACTCAACATCAATAAAAACAAACAACCTGATTTAAAAATGGGCAGAAGACCTGAATAGACATTTTCCTTCAGTCCACGGGCTCTCTTCATCCTCTCTGGCATCTTGCTACTGACCCCCTCTTCCCATATTTCCAAATGAGCCAGACTTAGCTTCTAACTGGGACCCAAAGTCTAGATGGCCTGTGGGTGGAGGGACAGACGGGAGATTCCCAGGAGTTCTGCTCAGCTCAGGACACTTGGCTCTTTCTCTACGACTTTTAGCAGGGCCCATACATTGAACCTTATCACATAATGAGTTTGGTGCTTTCGTAGGCCAATAAATCACATACTCCCCTCTCAGAAGGTACACAATTTAGGTGATAACCTCAGTCATGCCAACATACCCCCACTGCAAAAATGTTTAAGGGAGCAGAGTTTCTAATTCTGTTATCACAGCTCCCTGATTACACACGTGTCACAAAGCCATCACAGCTACCTCACCTAGGAGCCCAGAGCTGAAGTCTTGCCAAAGCTGGCTTACCACCTCCAGGAAGATAACTGGTCTGCATTTCCAAATCTGCTCACCTAGGTTGCAACTCTCTCAGCTTTTTTCAAAGATCTGGAAATTCCAAAATCTGGCTTGACTGTGAGCTCTGGAAAGTCCACTAGAGATGGCATGACTCATCCTCCACCTTTCACAAATGGGACACTGAGGCCCAGTGAGGCCATGTGGCTCAGCTAGAACCAAAACTTGGGCCTTCTGCCCCCATGCTGCCTCCTTGATGCTTGCCGCATTTCACCCCTCAGCTAGTTTCTGGACCCATGGAGTCAGCCTTTGAAATGCCTCTTCTAGTGTTTTCCTCACCCCTTCCCCCACAATCTCCCAGACCATCATCTCTCCCTAGATTGCTGCTACAGGCTCTTGTGGTCTCCCTCCTCCAATTCTCCCCTTCCTTCAGTCCATCCTGGGTGTTGTGCCAGGTCACTCTAACCCGAAAATTGTCAGGGGCTCCCCCTTCCTGCCAAAGAAAACCCAAAAGCCTTGACCTGGTGTTCAAGGTCCATCACCATCTGATGCCAACTTGCTAAGAGCTTCCCATCCCCCTCGATCTCCCCTCCCCACAGACCCTAAATCTAGCCCAAATCAACTGGTTGCTGTTCCCAGTATCTCCCTTTTGCTTCTGCATTTGGTCATGCTATTTCCTCCACTGAGTTTGCAGGACCGTCCTGCCCACTGCCCACCTGTCACCTCCACCTATCCAAACTACATTCCTACAAGGCTTGGCTCAAATGCGCTCTCACCCCAAGAAGCCTCCCCACACTCCATTCCCAATGGAAATAATTGCTCCCACCTCAAGACCCTGCGATGGATGGACCTTAAACCTTAGGTATTTATGTACCTGTTTTCTCTCCTAACAGGATACAAACCTTCTCAAAAACAATACATATTGATTTGTCTGTATGTTTCCCACAGGCCCAGTATGGTGCTTTTTATTCATTGATTAATGTTTTTATTAATAATTTACTGAACAGAGTTTTGGAGTCCAAGAGACCTGAGCATGAGTCCAAGCTCTATCACTTGCTAGTAGTATGATCTTGAGCAAGGTACTTAACCATTCTGAGCCTCAGGTTTTCTCCTCTGCAAAATGAGGATAATAAGACCTAGATCACAATGTTATTGTAATGACTAATGAGGTGACATATGGTCATAGCACAATGACATAGCACAATGCCTGGCACATAGTAAGTATTCAATTAATAAGGCAATACTACTACTAACAAAAATAAACATAGCTCCTGCTATGTGCCTGGAATTGTGGAGAACGCTGGGGATACAGACATAAAGAAAACTAGGCCCATTCCTTTGAAAACTCAGAGACTAGTGGGGAAGCAGACAACAAGGAAACATCTGACCTCCATATCATACAGGGTGAGAAGTGCTATGACAAAGACACCCATAGGGTGCTCTAGAGCTTCCAGAAAGGGCATTGAATTGGGGCTGTGCCCTGGGAGGCAGGGGCTCAGGGAAAGCTCCCCGGAAGAGTGGTGTGAGCAGTATTTGGAAAGACCAATGATAATGATCCAGGGGAAAGGGGCAAAATGGGCAAGTGGGGCAGAAGGCAGAGCACGAGATAGGAGCACAGAGCAAGTCGGAGCACCACAGCACCCTGCACACAGCTGGTGCTTGATAAGTATTTGCCAAATAAGAGGCAGCCTGGGGTGAAGGGCACAGCCATGGGATTCTCTGCCAACAGTCATGGCATGTGACCTTGGGTAAGTCTCATCCCTGCCCCAAGCTCACTATCCTCAGGTGATCCATTCCCTGATATCAAGGTTTGGGAAGGAACACTGAGCTTTGGTTGGTGCTCCCTTGTTCCTCCAGCTGCGTCATGTAGGGGCATGTTTTCACCTGCTCAATTCAGGAGGAGTTTGGCCTAAGAGGCTGGCACCACCCTCTTTAGGTCACATCTGTCTCTGAAGCAAGAAACACTAATCACTTTAGGAGCATTGTCACACCCTCTTCCTGGGAAATTTTCCTTTTCACAGCTGGGGTGGGGAGCCCAAAATTCCAGCGAGCTACCTGGCCTCAGATTCTATCCACAGGACACCTGGGGTGGAGTGGGGGCAATCACAGAATTCAAGGCAAAAATAGGCAGCTTCAGTGAGTATAATTTTTGTTAGTCTGGTAAGAAACAAACTACATTTTAAAACAATTCTTTTGAATAGAAAAGTACTGATTTATGTAAAACTGGTCAACTTTTTCAATGCAGTATTTTCTTCCAATTTTATTGAGATACAATTGGTATAACATTGTGTAAATTTAAGGTGTACAATGTGATGATGTGATACATGTATATATTGCAAAATGATAACCACATAAGGTTAGTTAACAATTCCATCACCTCACACAGTGACCTTTTTTTGGTGAGAACATTTAAGATCTACTCTCTTAGTAACTTTCAAACATATAACAGAGTATTTTTAACTATAGTTCAATTCAATATTAAATTAGTTACTTCATCAAAAAAGTCGTTTGATGAAAAAAATCCATCTGAATTATTTGCCTCATGTAACCCCAAAGATCTGGTCATTCTTTGCATTTTTAATTGGCTCAGTATTGTGTATGGTCCTAGAGAAGAGGTGGTAGACCAGATCTCCACCACAGCGCACATTAACGATTGACAAACTCAAGAGCAGCAACCTGAACATCCAGCTGCTCCAAGAAGGGAGGGGAGGGAAGATGGGGAGAGGGCAGGTGTACGAGTTGCCTATGGCTTCTCTAACAAATTATCATAAACTTAGTGGCTTACAACAACACACAAATTTGATTCAAGTGATAGAAATCTAGTCTAAGCTTAAGTAAGGGAAAACACAACAAGCAAAAATCAAAGTGTGAGTAACGTATTTGTATATTCAACAAAATTGTGAGGACAATGGGGAGCTGGGTTTATGCATGACTGCATCCAGAAACCCAAATGATGTCAAGACTTCCTCATTCTAACTTTGTGCCTCGTCTCTGCTTCTTCTATGTTGACTGTCAAACTGTAGCTGAGCATTCCCATCTAGCTATTGATCACTATTGAAAAGTATTTTTAAGTCATCCAGGATCCAAAAATAAGCACTGCTAACAGTTTTCCTTCCAGGTTTTACGTATGTTATTGTACACACATATGACACGTCCTAATGAGTGTGCTCACGTGCACGCTCACGCACACATACACAAGCATACGTAATTATTTAGGGAGCATTTATTGTGTACATACGGCTTTGTAGGCTACTTTTGTTACTTAGCACTTTTTTATGAAGATTTTCCTTGTTATTAAATTTTATTTGAAAGTGGAGAAAAACACACATCTATTCTTACTTTTTTTTTTTTTTTTCGGCACGCGGGCCTCTCACTGCTGTGGCCTCTCCCGGCTCCGGGTGCGCAGGCTCAGCGGCCATGGCTCACGGGCCCAGCCGCTCCGCGGCATGTGGGATCTTCCCGGACCAGGACACGAACCCGTGTCCCCTGTATCGGCAGGCGGACTCTCAACCACTGCGCCACCAGGGAGGCCCTGTTTTTACAATTTTAACTCCAAGGTCAGAAGTCTGAAATCAGTTTCGCTGGGCTGAAATTAAGTAGGGCTGTCCTGCCTCCATAGGCTCTAGGAGAGAATCTGTTTGCTTGCTTTTTCCAGCTTCTAGGACTACATGCCCATGGCCCCTTTTTCCACCTTCAAAGCCTTCTTTGTCAAGTCTTCCTCAGTCTCTCTCTTACGAGAACACCTGTGATGACATTGGGCCCACACAGACAATCCAGGATAATCTCCCCATCTCAAAATTCTTTTAACACATCGGCAAAGTCCCATATAAGGAAACATCCACAGGTTCTAGGGATTCAGACATAAATGTTTTGGGGGACCATTATTCAGCCTCCCGCCACAGGGAAACCACCGGCAGCTGACAGGAGGAGACACGTCTCACACTCAGGCCCAGTGAGGAGGAGGCAGCCAAGCCAGTTGCTGGACTAGGGTCACATCCCACATTCTTCTGGAAAGACATGAGTTGAAACTCTTGGCCACCATCCAATATCATGGGTTTGTGGTTTAAATAAACTCTCCCATGGACCCCCACCATACATTTAAAGCAGAAACTCGTGGAGGGGAGTCTCAGAGCCTGGTAAACTTTGCTGCCCCCTCACTCCTGCAAAGGGCCCCCTCCTCCTCCTAGGGTTCCTCACAACACCAACTGAAAACCACCCATGAAGCCCACCGCCCTTGGTTTTAGACACTACCCATCTGACAGAGCTCTCTTTCCCTGCCCACTTCATAGGTGACTCTCACCAGCCTGCCCTGAACAACATTCTACACATAGCTCAACACTGGGGAGTCCAAAGATAATCAGATACGGTCCTCATCTCACTGGAGAGATGTCACTCACATAACTCACTGTTCCTTCCTCAACAATTTTACTTCAGCCTGGAATGCCCTGCCCTTTAATAATAATATGAATGATAATACTGACACTGCCATGCTAATATCATGACAGCTACTCACCATGTGCTAGGCACTGGGCTAGGCATTTTTTAATATATTGGCTAGTTTAATTTTCACAAGAATCCTATATAAGGTGAGATCTATTACCACGTTCCACAGATGAAGAAACTGAGATTCACAAAAGTGAGGTAAATGGCCCAAAATCAGAAGTCGTAAGAGGCAAAGCTGGAATCTGCATTTAAATCTGAGTCTGTGCCTTTGGCATAACCATGATTCAAGTCTTACCTAACTTACCTCACCCAGCAAGGATTCTACCCTTATTCTGGAGTCCCAAAGCCAGATAATAATAATAATAATAATAATAAACAAACCTGATTTTAAATTTTGGCAAAGGACCTAAATAGACATTTCTTCTAAAGAAGACATACAGATTACAACCAGGTATATAATGATGCTCAGCATCACTAATCATCAGGGAAAAGAAAATCAAAACCACAATGAGATATCAACTTAAACCTGTTGGGCTGGCTGAGTCTACGTTTGTATGCAGGCAAAAGACACAGAATAGCCAACACAGTGTTAAAAGTGAAAAACAAAGTTGGAGGACTGACACTATCCAACTTCAAGATTTATTATAAAGCTAATTATAAAGTAATTATAAAGTAATTTGATTATAAAGTAATCAAAACAGCATGATATTGGCAAAAGAATAGACAAATAGATCAATGGAATGGAATAGAGCGCCCAGAAATAGACCCACATAAACATAGTCAACTGGGGACTTCCCTGGTGGTCCAGTGGGTAAGACTCTGCACTCCCAATGCAGGGGGCCCTGAGTTCAATCCCTGGTTGGGGAACTAGATCCTGCATGCTGCAATGCAACTAAAATCCCGCATTCCACAACTAAGACCCGGAGCAGCCAAAATAAATAAATAATTTTTTTTTTTTTAAAAACATAGTCAACTGATCTTTGACAAAGGAGCAAAGGCAATACTATAGAGAAAGACAGTCTTTTCAACAAATGGTGCTGGAAAACTGGACACACATACAAAAAAAATTAATCTAGACACAAAACTTACACCCTTCACAAAAATTAACTCAAAATGGATAATAGAACTAAATAAATGTAAAATGCAGAACAATAAAACTCCTAGAAGGCAACACAGGAAAGAACCTAGGTAACCTTCAGTATTGTGATGACTTTTTAGATACAATACAGGTACAATCCATGGAAGAAATAATTGATAAGCTGGACTTCATTAAAATTAAAAACTTTTTCTCTGAGAAAGACACTGTCAAGAGAATGAGGAGACAAGCCACAGACTAGGAGAAAATATCTGCAAAAGACACATCTGATGAAGGGCTGCTATCTGAAATATGCAAAGAACTCATAAAACTCAACAGTAAGAAAATGAACAACTCAATTTAAAATAAGCCAAAGACATAAACAGACACCTCACCAAAGAAAATGTACAGATGGAAAATAGCATATGAAAAGATGTCTAACATTATATGTCATAAGGGAATTGCACATTTTTTTAAATGGTGCTGAAAAAAAAAGAATGCAGGGTGTCAGCCCCACCCCAGACCCGTTGGATCAGAAGCCCACGCACCACAAAGAAATATCCTGCATGCCTCAACAAAGATCCTACATGCCGCAACTAAGACTGGACCCAGCCAAAAATAATAATAATAAATAAATAAATAAGAAGCTGCATTAACGAATCCCTGGTGACATGGTCAGCTGAAGGTCTGGGAAGCACTGAGTTAGAGGAAGGCACAGTTGGGACACTGGCGCTGCTCCCTGCTCATTAGACTAATAAAAGTTACTTCTACTTGACAAAAAAAATTAAATTTAATTAAAATTTAAAGTAATGAAACAAATGGTGCTGGGAAAATTAGACATCCTTACACACACACAAAAATGAAGTTCAATCTGAACCTCACATCTTATATAAAAATTAACTATCATAGATGTAATTGTAAAATGTAAAACTACAAAACTTTAAAACATAGGAGGAAGTCTTCAAGATCTAGAGCTAGGCAAAGAGTTCTTATACTTGACACCTAAAGCACAATACCAAGTGTTGGAGAGGATATAGAACAATTGGAACTCTCATATATTGCTTGTGGGAATGTAAAATGGTACAGCCACGCTGGAAAACAATTTGTCATTTTCTTATAAAGTTAAACATATAATTAACATGTGCCCCAGCAAACCCATTCATAGCTATTTACTCAAATAAAATGCAAACCTACGTTCACACAAAAAGCGGTACATGCCAAAAATTGGAAACGATGTCCCTCAACTGGGGAACGGATAAACAAATAATACTATAACCATAAAATGGATTATTATTCATCAGTAAAAAGTAACAATTTGCTGATTCATGCAACAACGCTGATGAATCTCAAATGTATTCTGCTAAATGGAAGAAGTCAGAGTCAAAAGGCTGCATACTGTATTATTTCATTTATATACATTCTGGAAAACACAAAACTTTAGCAATGGAGAACTGATTGCCAGGGGTTAAGGGTGGCAGGGGTTACCACAAACTGGCAACATGAGGGAATTTGTGGGAATGATGGAAATTTTCTGTATCTTGATTGTGCGGCAGTTACATGACTCTGCATTTGTCAAAATTCATAGAACTAAACACCAGTGAAAGATCTATGATTTCCAATAAAGTGTGAATTAATAAACTACCATTTCTTTACAGTGTAATAAAGGAAAAATCCCCCAGGTGGTTCCAATATGCAATCAAGGTTAAGAACCATAGCCCAAGGCAGTGATTTTCCCACACATGTGTGTACATAGATACCCTAGGGCTACCTTTTCTTCCCAGGCTTCTCAAGAAAAGTCCAGGCGCCCCTCCCACCCCAGTGGGTCATTAACAAAGACTCACTGAGTCATAAAAAGTGACCCATGAATGCCTCAGAATGAAAGTGGAGGTTGACTGAACTAGGAATATTTCATCTGGAGAAAAGGAGACTCAAAACACAAGGTTATTGTCTTCAGATATTTGAAGGGTGATCAGGTGGAAAAAACAGAAGTTTTTGTGTTTCTAGTGGGAAGACAGGAAACAATGTGTGGAAAGGGCACAGAGCCCAATATAAGGAAGAGATTTCCAACAACCAGTTAATCTGCAAATAGAATGGGATGCTTCGTGGAAGGAGTGAACTTCTCAGCCTCAAGGACTAAACAACAGAAGTGGATTGACCACTTATCTAAGATTTCATACAGGGGATTCCAGCACTGGGTAAAAGATTAGAATCAATGGCCTCTTAGTTCTAGATCAATTCTAAAATTCATGAATTCCCAAGCACTGCACAGTGGAAGCTGAATTCCCCTGAACTCTTTAGCTGAGTAAAATTTGAGAGATACTATAAGGTCCTACCTGCCCCAAATCTCTCCTCTGCCTGAAATTCCCTTTTACTTCCACAAACACTAAATAGTGTTCAAGTAGAAGGTACTGTGTGGAAAAAGTGTTCCTGGGGAGATAAAAAGAGGAAGAAGATATGGCCCAGTTCCCCAAATGGCTACCTCATCCCCCAGGATCTCAGATTAAATGTCACTTCTGGGAAGCCTCCCATTCCTCCTAAAATCTGGCTTATAACCTCTCCATGTGTCTTTAGCCCTGGGTACTTCTCACAGCGCCCATCATACTTCATTGCCTGTTCTCATTTGACTGTGAAGTCTGTGAGGACAGGGAATAAACATACACATAAAAATAAACACCCAGAATATCTAAAGATTTCTTACGTTCATACTCTTTTTCTGGAAAACTCTCCACAGGCTTTAAGAGCAACCTGAAGACTAAGCCCTGCCTTTTCATGGCCCCACTGCATATATGCTAGTATCTTATATAGGCCAAATAGCTAATAAAAAGATAGAATGAAAGCAATGTCATCTAAGGGGCAAGAGGGGCCTAGGGCTCCTAGAGTTTTGCAGGAAGAAGGAAAGACCAGATTATTTCCTCCAAGTTGCCTCTTTTTCAGAGACCTTATAAGAAGGAACCTAGCAGAAATTTCTGGAAAGTCCATATGTATAAGGTGAGGGTTAGGGTTTAGAGCCCCTATACTTTCTAATATATACATTCTGGAAAACACAAAACTGCCATCATCTTAAAAGCACAGCAAAGAAACAATATTATTTGTAACTATCTGAAACGTAATAGAACTTGAAATAGGATAGTCAATTAAATTATCTATTTAAATTGTGAAGCCACACCTTGGTCACAGTTCTATTTGTTGAATGACAGTGTGCAAATTTAGACATTTTCCACCAAGATAAAAGCTAAAAGCAAAGAGGGCTACAGCTCCACCTTGTAGTGAGACCCAGCATTGTGCTGAGATGGTTCCTCTCAAGACTATTCAGTGGCTGTACCTTGTCTGGGTGTGGAATCACTGGAGAGGGATGGGGGTCCTCGGAAGCTAAGAACTAGAGTAAACAACAGACATGACCAGGAATCAGGAGACCCTGTTCTGGGGTTGAAGTCCTGCAGGCCTCCCTTCTTCCTAACATACTTCAGGCAAGATCAGGACCACCTAGATCAGAAAGCCTGAAGGTGAATGAAATGGGGGAAGACAGGAGGAATAGTATAATACCACTGATGTTCCCAGGTGGTGATGTGAGCTGGTATTGATTATCTATGAGCCTCAGGCCTTCTTGAAAAATAAGTTAACCTTTCGGGACTTCCCTGGTGGTGCAGTGTTAAAACTCCTCACTTCCACTGTGGGGGGTGTGGATGCAATCCCTGGTTGGTTGCCCGCATGCTGTGCGGTGCAACAAAAAAAAAAAAAGGAAGAAAAATAAATTAACCTTTTTCTCTATAAAACTGCCTGATCGCAGAAGCAAGGATCACCAGCCACAGATGGCCAATTGTCTTCATCTCAAGTGTCAACTTCAGTTAACTGGTAGTAGCTAGTTAGAATATTGTGTTAAGTAGGATTCTGAGGTAGAGTTTGAGTTCAGTGGAAAGAACGTCATTAATAATTAACATCTGTCTCAGATACAGGAGGGAGGAGTAACAATACACCTCTCCTAGGGAAGGTTCTGTTACTGTAGATCTCTATGTAGCTCTAACTTCTGAGTCTGTTTTTCTCGTTATAAAATGAGGATAATTATGCCTCCTAGGCTTACTTCACAAAAAGAAGACCATGGGTTTGAAAGGTCTTGAAAGATCTAAGAATATATGTATGAGATGATACAAGTATTTCAGTTGACTTTCCTGGATGAGCAAGAGAATTGATGACGCCAGAGTTGCTAGTTGCCTTTCTCAACCTGAACACGACTGAAGGAGCTGAAGCACATTGTCTGAAAAATGTTAGGGGCTCAACTAGATCATAACACTAAGCCAAACAAATTGGTTAAGGTGGGGTCTAAAGAGTTTAAATCATTAGCTGTGAAACTGGTGCTGCAATTTTTTCAGGGCCAGAGAATGGAATAAAATAATATCAAACAGGGCTTCCCTGGTGGTGCAGTGGTTGAGAATCTGCCTGCCAATGCAGAGGACATGGGTTTGAGCCCTGGTCTGGGAAGATCCCACATGCCATGGAGCAACTAGGCCCATGAGCCACAACTACTGAGCCTGCGCGTCTGGAGCCTGTGCCCCGCAACAAGAGAGGCCGCTACAGTGAAAGGCCCGCGCACCACGATGAAGAGTGGTCCCCGCTTGCCGCAACCAGAGAAAGCTCTCGCACAGAAACGAAGACCCAACACAGCCAAAAAAAGAATAAATAAATAAATAAATTTAAATTAAAAAAAAATGATATCAAACAGAATCATTGAAAGACCCTTAGATTAATTCACACAATTACTTATTAAGAATCCACTCATTTGCTGATTTTACATATATTTATTGAGTACCTACTATGTGCCAGTTCTGTGTTAAGCCTAGGGATAGAGCCGAGGATAAAACAGTTAGGTACCTGTCCAGCTGGAGGTACAACCTAGTGGGAAAGGCTGTAATAAATAAATTACCATTAAAATGATAAGTGTTGTGAAAATAGCTGCTCCTTCTAAGCTGAGGATGATGGCTATAGATGATTGTCCTATGCTGCTATTCAGTAAAAATTAAATCTATGTTTCTTCTCTCTGTCGCCATCAGGGACATATAGACAGGTAAGATCTTAGTAGTTAAGAACAAAGATTTGTATTCAGGACACAACTGAGTTCAATGTTTGCTTCTGTGATTTACTAGTTGTGTAACCTCCAGCAAGCTATACCACAAGGTGTCTAGACTTTGATATGCATACAAACCTTTGGGGCATCCAGACTTCACCACAGCCTCAGTCTCCCAGTGGGAAACAAGGGAATGGTGAGAGGGCTGCCATGAAGATTAGGTGAAACAATATAATGTAAGATGCTTATAACGATCTCCAGCACTCAGTGAGCACTCAATGAATGGAAAATAATATTCCTATTATTCCTTTATTTAGTCTCTGTCCTACGAAACTTGAGTCATCTGAAGGCTAATGTGTGTGTGTATGTGGTTGCTTTGTTTTGATTTTTGCTACGTGTGCACAATTGGATAGAAAAGAGCCCTTGCACGTAGGGCAAGTTCCTCACAAGATGGTTTCTATTTCCAGGAGTATGTGGACCAGTGTAGACACACACCTTGGGAGGCACGTGTTCACATGTTTGCAGCTGAGCAGTGTGTGCATGTGTATCTGTGTATATATAAAACACGATTTCCTTGGAAGACTTTGTTGTCAATGAACTAATTCAAAAGTCATTTCCTCTTAATCAGACTCCCTGACTTCAGACTATACTACAAAGCTACAGTAATCAAGACAATATGGTACTGGCACAAAAACAGAAATATAGATCAATGGAACAGGATAGAAAGCCCAGAGATAAGCCCACACACCTATGGTCAACTAATCTATGACAAAGGAGGCAAGGATATACAATGGAGAAAAGACAGTCTCTTCAATAAGTGGTGCTGGGAAAAGTGGACAGCTACATGTAAAACAATGAAATTAGAACACTCCCTAACAGCATACACAAAAATAAACTCAAAATGGATTAAAGACCTAAATGTAAGACTGGACACTATAAAACTCTTAGAGGAAAACATAGGAAGAACACTCTTTGACATAAATCACAGCAAGATCTTTTTTGACCCACCTTCTAGAGTAATGGAAATAAAAACAAAAATAAACAAATGGGACCTAATGAAACTTAAAAGTTTCTGCACAGCAAAGGAAACTACAAACAAGACAAAAAGAAAACTCTCAGAATGGGAGAAAATATTTGCTAATGAATCAACGGACAAAGGATTAATCTCCAAAATATATAAACAGCTCATGCAGCTCAATATTAAAAAAACAAACAACCCAATCCAAAAATGGGCAGAAGACCTAAATAGACATTTCTCCAAAGAAGACATATAGATGGCCAAAAGGCACATGAAAATCTCTAAAAATCACTAATTATTAGAGAAATGCAAGTCAAAACTACAATGAGGTATCACCTCACACTGATTAGAATGGGCATCATCAGAAAATCTACAAACAACAAATGCTGGAGAGGGTGTGGAGAAAAGGGAACCCTCTTGCACTGTTGGTGGGAATGTAAATTGATACAGCCACTATGGAGAACAGTATGGAGGTTCCTTAAAAAACTAAAAATATAATTACCATATGACCCAGCAATCCCACTACTGGGCATATACCCAGAGAAAACCATAATTCAAAAAGACACATGCACCCCAATATTCATTGCAGCACTATTTACAATAGCCAGGACATGGAAACAACCTAAATGTCCATCAACAGACGAATGGATAAAGAAGATGTGGTACATATATACAATGGAATATTACTCAGTCATAAAAAGGAATGAAATTGGGTCATTCGTAGAGACGTGGATGGATCTAGAGACTGTCATACAGAGTGAAGTAAGTCAGAAAGAGAAAAACAAATATCGTATATTAACACATATAAGTGGAATCTAGAAAAATGGTACAGATGAACCAGTTTGCAAGGAAGAAATAGAGACAGAGATGTAGAAAGCAAATGTATGGACACCAAGGGGGGAAAACGGGGTGGGTGTGGGATGAATTGGGAGATCAGGATTGACATATATACACTAATATGTATAAAATAGATAACTAATAAGAACCTGCTGTATAAAAATAAATAAATAAAATTCAAAAAATTTTTTAAAAAGTCATTTCCTCTTACTTATCATGATATCAGCCAATGTTAGTGAGTGGCAAGATAATTAAAGATTGATTGCTGAAAGGGGCAGCTCTTGTTCTGATTGAAACCTCTTATTCTACCCAAATATCTCCTAGATATTGGAGATAAATGTGATGACTGGTTATAAACATTCTGGTCTATAGGTTGGTGTGGGTCACCAGACTATAAATGTCACAAGGTCTCCCAGGTCCCCTGCCCAGCCTTCCCAGTCAGAGGTAAGAAGACTGATCTTCAGGTATCCCTTGTCTTGGGATACCCTTTCTGCTGCCCTTCCACAGGGGCCCACTCAAGCTCAGGAAGGCTAAAGTCTAGAAGGCAGGACCCCTGAGTTCTGATCAGCCTCTGTAAACAACTCCCTTGACCATGCCGGGACTCCAAGGTCACTCCTGCAGAGGGGTCACAGTATGATGCAATCGTTTGGTGCACCAGCGTTAAAGCCAGACAAACTTGGGTTTAACTCTCAATGCCTCCATCTCCCAGGTGGTAACTCAGTGATTTCCTCTTTCTGAGCCTCCATTTCCTAAACAATGAAACATAGATTTAAAAAAAAATAAAACCCACCAGGTTATTGGGGAAATTATTTAAGAACATGAAGGGAAAATCCTTAGCAAAGTGCCTGACATAAGGTGATGTTCATTTAATAATTATAGCTAATATTTATTGAACATTTGCTCTGGGCCTGTCTACACAGGCATCACCTCATTTAACCTTCACAACAACCCAGAGTGGTAGATAACATTATTAATATCCCCATTTTACAGATGAGGAAACTGAGGCACTGGACCAAGGTCACACAAGTAATAAGAGGGAAACCTGAGCCCAAGTACTCTAACTCTTACACTGTCATTTTCAATATTATCATTATCAGCAAAAATAATAACACCGAAAGGATTCTAGTGCCAAATGTGGAGGGAATTGCCCTTCCCTCAGATTCCCCGCAGATCCCTTTTATGTTAATGTTAATGTTCATCCTTTCTCCCTGCTTCATTTCCAGATTTTAGCTACCACTCATTTATTCACTCAGCAGACATTCACTGAGCAGCTACTATGGGCCAGGCACTGTGCTTGGCCCTGAGGATACAGCACTGAACAAAACAGTCAAGGTCCCTGCCCTTAGGGAGCTGGGAACTGAAGAATGAGAGGAGCCAGTCATGCAGAAAACCAGAGGCCCTAAAGTGGGAATGAGCATGACTGGGATGAGCTAAGAAGAATCAGAAGGGCAGAGGGGCTGGAGGAGTGAGCGGGAGGAGATGGCTCCTGCCCCTCCCTGGACTCCAGTTCACAAGCTGATGGCACACACCTCCCTGGTGGTTCCCAGAGCCCCTGAATACAATATGTCCAAAACAGAAGTCATTACTTTTTCCAGCCAAATCCCCCTCCTCTTCCCTGAGCAGCCACTGCACAACTAAACATCCAGTGGCCCAAACTAAAGACCTGTTAAACATCTCTTGAATTTGTCCTTTCTCAGTCGCCATGATCCTGCCTTGGTCCAGCCCTCATCATCACTCACCTAAGCTGTGAGACTGGCCCTTAACTGCCTCTTCACTTCCAACAGCTCCCTCAGGCTGCTGCCAGAGATCTTCCAAAAACAAACGTGAACATATAACTCCCCCAGTGTAAAAACCCTCATGGTTCCTTTGTAGTCTCAGGATGAAGTCTAAGCTCCTTGGCCTGGCAGATAACACCCTTCATAATGAGGTCTGAAGCCACATTTCCATCTTTATCTCCCACTAGTCAGCCATATGTCTCAGAGCACCAGCCATATCTAATTACTTTTTCATACCACCAGGAACAGCACACTCTGTTCCCTCTGCTTAGAATTCCTCTTCTGTTCCTCTCTTCCTGAAGAACTACTATTCAACCTTTAAGATACAGCTCATCTCCTTGTTACAACCTTCCCTGATTGCCTCCAGGCAGAACTATCCACCTCACTCTCCCAGGACCCATAGCACATGATATTTATAAGACAGCTATAGCATTCATCAAACATGTTCCTGATTATCTGGTTATATATCTATCTCCCCACCAGACTGAACTCAGAAGGGCTGGGATACTGCCCTGTTGAGCGCAATGCCTAGTACACAACAGATGCTCAGTGAGTATTTGGTGAAAGAGTGAATTAAAAAATGATAGAGCACAGAAAAAAAAAATCAATGAGTCCCTTAAGAACCAAATTTCCAAACTTGGTCTCATTAGCTCAAATCAAAAGTCTACAAGAAAGCCTGAAGCCTGAGAAGTAGCCAAAGCTAAATTTGTCTTGCCACCTGGGAATCACAGATTGTCAGGACTAACCAAAAAGACCAGGGAGATACTAAGGCCTCAAGACTAATGATTTATCCAAGTTCCCCCAGTCAGGTGTCAAGAGAGCAGAACTAGAAGCCAAGACTCCTGCCTCCCAGTGTTGGAAGGGCCCATCCAAGCCAATCTCCATCCACAATTCAAAGACAAGGGCAGGGACTTCCCTGGTGGTCCAGTGGTTAAGAATTCACCTTCCAGTGCAGGGGACAAGAGTTTGATCCCTGATTGGGGAACTAAGATCCCACATGCACGGGGCAACTAAGCCTGTGCACCTCAACTACTGAGCACATGCAATCTGGAGCCCACACGCCACAACGAAAGATCCCGCATACCTCAAGGAAGATTCCGCGTGCCACAACTAAGCCAACGCAGCCAAAAATAAATAAATAAATAAACATTTTTTAAAAAACAACACAAAGACAAGGGAAGCAATGTCATCGTGTGCACAGGGTCTCCAAGAATGTATCCCTAGCTCCAGGTGCCAAATGTACAGTCAAGCTCTGCTGTTGCGTGAACTGTGTCCCACCAAAATTCATATGTGGAAGTCCTAACCTCCAGTAGCTCAGAATGTGACCTTATTTGGAGATAGGGTCTTTACAGAGGTAATCAAGTTAAAATGAAAAAATGAGGTCATTAGGGTGGGTCCTAATCCAATATGACTGGTGCCCTTATAAAAAGGGGATGTGTGGACACAGACACATATACAGGGAGAACGCTGTGAAAACATGAAGACGGCCATTTTATATACAAGACTTGAGCACCACGGGATTTTGGTATCCGTGGTGGGGGCAGGGGCGGCCCTGTAACCAGTCCCCCATGGATATGAAGGGACAACTATACTTTGTTATGGCAGCAGTAACAAATTGACAGAAGCCCTCTAGAGCAGTGGTTCTCAAAGTGCAGTCTCCCAGTGGGAAACAAGGGAAAAGTAGAATCAGCATCACCTGGCATTTGTTAGACAGGCAAGAACTACCAACCAGAAACTCTGAGATGGGGACCTAGCAAACTATGTTTCAATAAGCCCTCCAGGTGACTTCTGATGCACACCAAACTTGAGAACCATGCTTAAGAGCTACTCTATCTATGCTGGGATGACTAATGTCCCCCCAAAATTCATGTCCACCAAGACCCTCAGAATGTCACCTTATTTGGAACTAGGGTCTTTGCAGATGCAATTAGTTAAGATGTGGTCATACTGGATTAGTGTGGGCCCTAAACCCAATGACTAACAGAGAAAACAGAGACACAGACACAGAGGGAGAACACCATGTGACAACAGAGGCAAGATTGGAATGATGTGTCTACAAGCCAAGGAATGCCAAGAATTACCAGGAGTCACCAGAAGCTAGGAGAGAAGCAAGGAAGGATTCCTCCCTAGAGCCTTCCATCCCTGCTAACACCTTGATCTCAGACTTCAACTCTCCAGAACTGTAAGAGAATAAGTTTCTGTTGTCTTAAGCCATCCAGTTTGTGGTAATTTGTTATAACAGCCCTCAGAAAATAATTTCATATTCAATACAAGAGTAACAAGCCACATGCAGCTATTTAAATTTAAGTTAGTTAAAATGAAATAAAATCAAAAACTCAGTTCCTCAGCTGCACTGGCCACATTTCAAGTGCTCAATAGCCACATGTGACTTGTGGCTACTGTATGTGACAGCACAAATATAGAACATTTCCATCAGAACTGAAAGTTCTATTGGATGCCACTGCCTTAGTGGCCCATGGGCTAAATCCAGCGCACCACTTGTTTTGCTATGGCCCACAAGCTTAGAATGGTTTTTACATTTTTAAATGGTTGGAAAATTAAAAGAATAATAATATTTGGTGACATGTAAAAATTGTATGAAGTTCAAATTTCAGTGTCTATATGTAAAATGTTATTGGAATACAGCCACACCCATTCATTTACATACTATGACTGTTTTTGTGCTACAACAGCTGAGTTGAGTAGTTGTGACAGAGATCATATGGCCCATAAAACAAAATATCTACTATCTGGTCTTTTTCAGAAAACATTTGCCCTACTTTTTTCTAGAGCAAGTTTATGCTGCTCTAGAGGATAATGAAGAGTGTCAGGAGAGGATATTGGAACAAATTGGCATGATGTTGAGCACTGAGAGACTCGCTTTGAGATGTCCATCGGTATATACTTCCCAGACCAGAGTAAAATCAAGGAGATTACATATTATCTTTTATTTATATGCATATAGTATACATATAAATAATAGCCACATATATACACTCACACATGTACATTATACACAGTCACATACACACAGAATATGCTTAGAGAAGGGACTGGAGGAACATATATTGTGTGGGCCAAAAAAGTGCCTTCAGTTTTTTAAGTAAAAATAAAAGATACATTTTTCATTTTCACCAAGAACTTTATTGAACAACATATTTACCCTTTGGTTCCACTACCTTCTGCCATTTTTCAGGCAACTTCATAATTCCATCTTCCCAAAACTTTTTATCTTTTTGAGCAAAGAACTGTTCCAGGTGCCTTTTACAGTCTTCCAGGGAATTGAAATTTTTTCCATTAAGAGAATTTTGTAAAGACCAAAATAAATGGAAATCCGAAGGTGCAATATCTGGTGAATATGGCAGATGAATCAGAACTTCCCAGCCAAGCTGTAACAGTTTTTGCCTGGTCATCAAAGAAACATGCGGTCTTGCATTATCCTGATCGAAGATTATGCACTTTCTGTTGACTAATTCTGGACGCTTTTCATCGAGTGCCACTTTCAGTTGGTCTAACTGGGAGCAGTACTTGTTGGAATTAATCGTTTGATTTTCCAGAAGGAGCTCATAATAGAGGACTCCCTTCCAATCCTACCATAAACACAACAATATCACCTTTTTTGGATGAAAACCAGCCTTTAGTGTGGTTGATGGTGGTTCATTTCCCTTGCCCCATGATATTTTCTGTTTCACATTGTTGTACAGTATCCACTTTTCATTGCCCGTCACAATTTGTTTTAAAAACGGAACGTTTTCGTTACGTTTCAGTAGAGAATCGCATGAGGAAATATGGTCAAGAAGGTTTCTTTCGTTTAACTTACGTGGAATCCAAACATCAAAGGGATTCACATGACCAAGGTGGTGCAAATGATTTTCAGCACTTATCTGGATATTTTGAGTATGTCGACTATCTCCCGTGTGGTATAACGTTGATTGTTCTCAATTATTGTTTCGATTTGATCGCTATCAACTTCAACTGGTCTACCCAACCGTGGAGCATCGTCCAGCGAGAAATCTCCTGCACGAAACCTCACCGAGGACTTTTGACAGGTTCAATCAGTCACGTGCACCTTCTCCATACACTGCACAAATCTTTTTGTGCATTTCAGTTGCGTTTTTACCTTTCTTGAAATAATAAAGCATAATATGCCGAAAATGTTGCTTTTTTCTTCCATTTTCAATATTAAAATGGCAACACAAAAATTCACCAATTTTGATGTCTTTTTTTAAATGCACACTGACATGACAGCTGTCACATACAATCTAACAAAATTGTTTCGAATGAAGTTAAAGACAACTAAGTGCTACTAGAGCCATCTTATGGAAAAAAAACAAACGAACCTTTTGGCCCACCTAGGTATTAATGATAGCCCTCTAATGGGGGAGGGGAGAATGGGACGGTGGAGTTTATTTCTTCTGATACTATTGCCCTCAGTATTTTCTGATTCTTCTGTAATAAGGAGATACTGCTTTTTCCATAAGAAAAAAAAATGTGCCTGATTCTAAAGCCAAGCTCCTAACCTCTATACCAGATTGTAAAGGCTGGGCCTCCTGGTCTGCCCTTATCTTTTTGTAGCTCTGAATACCTTCATGCTTTCTTTCCCCATCAGTACTGACTCTCAGGAAAGGCTCTGCTTGCCCCATTTACACTGAGCTATTGTCAACTGACTCACAGGTGACTACGTATATTCTTCATCTCAGGGCAGAACAGTGTTGCCTAGAGCTGCGGGCATGAAGCTCTACCAGTGGAATGGTAACTATCAGTAGCCAGGTAGGAACACGGAGGGCCTTCTGGTCACCCTGAAATCCCTGGACACAGGGAACTGCCCACCTTGGTTATATGCAGGAGCCTAGCCAGGGTGCAAACTTAGCCTCTGCTTCCAGAACAATCAACAAATACATACAGCTACACTTACAAGGCAGGATCCAACCTTGAGGCTTATGCAACACTAGACAGAAAGCCTCTGAAATCCAGCCCACTTTTAAGACCCAGTTGATGATGACCTAGACTCAGGAGACCTGAGTTCAAGTTCCTGCTCTGCCACTAACTCCCTGGGAAACAGCAGTCCCTCTATTTTTCCTCTCCTGGCCTCAGTTTTGCCTCTGGTAAAGGGCCAGGCTTGGACGGGGTGACTTCCAAGTTTTCCCTCAGCTCCGCTCTGGGCTACTCTGGATCCTCCAGTTGTGTGTGTAGGCCTGGGACAGGGTCCAAAGAATTCCTCAAGGGTCAAACGATTAACCATTGGGCTGGGTCACTTCCAGAAAGGACTCAAAAATTAACCTGGTTACTCCTGTTTTCCCCTTTAATCTTTACCATCCACACTCTGGTGAGGCATCGTTCCTTTCCTGCCTGCATGGTCCGGGTGCCATCCTGCAACCACCTACCCAGGGTGCGCCAGTCCCTGCCCCCTCAATTCCCCCTCCCCCTAACTAAATTATGCCAATCCTCTCTCCCCCCAAATCTTTTCTGACTTCCCAAGACCCTGTGACCACAGCCCTCTGTTCAACTCTATATACTGTGCTATATCCCAGGGGAAGGTGCTTAGCACAGACTACCTGGGGTTGTAGTGACCTCTCCTATAGCCACTTCTTCCTACTTGGCTACTCCCCTTGGGGGTAGAAACTGTGCTGTGTTCAATCTTTTATCCTATGCACGGGTTCATTGTTGAGGATGCTGGAACACTTGAAATGCCTTTCACTGAGCTGAGAAACAAGGTCTGACAACAAGGAAATGTTCTTAACTCTTCAGAGTACTTGTAAGCTCTCTTAGCTCCTTGGATCCTCATGGGAACCCTGTGAAACCAGCCAACCACTTAACTGGAGTGTGAAGCACTTAACATGGAGGTGAAGCAATCTCCTTAAGGCCACGTGGCAAGTTGGTGGTAGAGCACAAGCATATGCCAGAGTTCTTGCCTACGAGTTCTGGGCTTTGGGGCGTGTGGCACGCAGCAAAACCATAGCCTCACCCTCTTTTTAAGAAACTGCAGCCAGTTGCAGCCTCCATACCAACATGTGGACACGCACACACTTTATAAATACCTTCACACTGGCTCCAGGCTGCTCAGGGCTTCACCTCTTTAGAATCTCGGGCTGTTTCTCTCCCCACTTTCATCATCACTATTTAACAGTCCAGCACAGTTCCCAGCCAGATCAATGTACTTTTCAAAGAGATTACAAAGGGCCAGGAGACACTGAACTTGGTCCCACTTGCTCTGGCATGGTCTCCTCAGCCCCTCCCTGTGCACCAATTGCTTAGCAGGGAGAAGAGAGGCATAAAAGCTTTAGAGTGTGGGCAAGCATCCAAGCACACAACTGGGAGCTGGGCTTCCCAGTCAAAATATCTTTGCCCTGTCCAGTGTCCATGGAAAAATACTTTCTCCTCACAGCCACCACCTTTGCAGTTTAGCAGGGTCACTTAGGAATCTGTAAATAGATGTACATATTCATATGCATAGGACTCTTAGGTGCCAGTGTTTATAGACAGGTGCATTTATGCTAGTGTGGGGGGGGGTGAGGGGGGTGCGTTGTGTAGGTATAATGTGGACATCCATGGATGACATCTGCAGGTACCCTCCTGAAAATGCATACACATGTAGATGAGTATGTGGGTGGGCAGAAATCACCATTCACCCATCAGTTCAACACAGATGTATTGGTGTTTCTGGCACTGTGTGAGGCTCTGGGATGAATAAGACACAGTAGATGGATAGGTACACACCAGAGTACATGAGTGGTAGGTGTGTTTTTCAGTACTATGTAGATGTCTATGAAATCACTGCACATATGTATGTGTACATCAGGGCCTACAGCAAGCTAGGATTGCATAAGTGAGGGTGCTTCTTCTGTCAATGCTGCAAGATGCTGCTATGCTCTCTCCCCGAGCCCCAGGGATCAGATCTAAACAGCCCTCACCTGAGCCTTGGGCAAGAGAGGCATCCTCTGCCCACTGCTCTACCAGGGAAGAAGTCTGAAGTGTTGGGTCCCCCTCAACATTCCAGCCATGCCACCCTCCCCACCCATAGGAAGGTGAGGCAACATTTCTTGATAACAGGGCACCGAGAGTCCAGGCTGCTGGAAACCACCTGAGCTTCACGTGGTTTTATGGTTTCATAGTTATGTTTGGCCCTGGGTTATTTCTACTCTAGGAGGTAAGCTGGAAAAGGCAGGGGAGAGATGGAGGCAGGGGAGATAAGGTGCCAGGTCACCTGCAAGAGGCACCCACCCCAGCAGTCACCTCTGGCACCACAATACCTGCAGTGTTCCAGGCCCTACCAAAGGAGGGAGCCACCCAAACAGGAGAGAGCAAGGGCTTCTGGGGACAGGGGTGGAAAAGAGAGCCCTTACAAAGTGCACCTCAGGAGCCCAGTGTCCCCTCTGCAGCCTTCAAATGGATGCAGGAAGTCCCTCTATCAACATGTCAGCCGGCCTCTGCGTGGTCACCTCTCAAGACACAGAAGCTCACGACCTCCAAGATGCTCTCTTGAAAATTTCTCTTTTATACTGGGACAAAAATCTACCTCCTAGCAACTTTCATTCATTGGTCCTACTTTCCCTTTCAAAAAAATAGTCTTCCTAGGAGTAACTGTCCTTTGATTAATGTCTCCAGAAGGTTTCAAATGCTAATACATAACCTGGGAAAAATACAGTATTATTTTATAGTTTATTTGAGTATTTTGCTTTCCCATTTGAAGTCTTTAAACTCCTTAAGAGTATGTATATATATGGATGTATTTTTATGTATATACAGGTACACGCTGTGTACATATTTTACATTTACTGTGGATGTATATATAATATACTTTCTATGTATATACTATATATATGTGTTTGTGTATGTTTACATATATAATGTATCTACCACCATTTAATTAATGTTTACCATACCAAGGACCATGCTCAGAGTTCATACTATCTTATTTCATCTCCACAGCACTATAGAGCACTATTATTCCTATCATATCAAAGAGAAAACAGATTACCTCAATACCTCAAGTGAGGTCTCTCAGCTATGAGTAGAATTCAAACCCAGGTCATTTTGATTTTAGGCATGTCCTATTAAGCACACTATAATCTTTCATATGTCTTGTATACGTAAACCAAAATAAATGCTAAATAAGTGAATTATTCATTTAATTAATTAACTAACCCATCCATTCCCAGTAACACTTAGAATAGGTGAGTTTATCACATTAATTGGCTGCATCTGGAATGGGTGAGATGTAGGACAAATGAAGAGAGAGAACAAGGAGACAGTCTGGGGTCTGGGCCACTTCACCAGAAGACAGGAACTCTTGACTTCTAGGTTTCCCCAGCATAGCTGGGGAGGGAGAGACAAGAAAGGAAATGCGGTGAGCTTCTGACCTTTGCCCAATCCCTGAGTACGTAGAATGCCCTTCTCTCCCATGTCAGCCTCTCCTCCTTCAAGATCCAACTCAAACGTCACCTTTTGCCTGAAGTTCATCTACCCATTCTTTCTCTCGAGGCAGAATTATTCCTCCTTCAGCTGTGTTCCCACTGAACTTGACACACACCTCGATTATAACACACATCACATCATGTTGTATTTGTTTGTCTGTCTCTCTAGACTGCAGTCCTCAAATGCTGGGCTTTATAGTCTCAGGGCCTAGCACAACGCCTTGCAGAGATGGCACTCAATGCACATATGTTGGGAGTGAGTCAGTGAGTGAGAGATCAGAGAAAGTGAGGGCCATCTTGTGGAAATAAGGGAACCCCTGAGCCCAAACCGGACCAGGAGTTGGTACCCCACAAATGACGTGTAGGTTGTCATCACTGTCATGGGCTCCTACTATGAGGATTGGGATGGCAACCTCCTTATTCTCCACAGCCAGGGTCCTCCAGAAACCTCCCTACCGTTTCTGGTGAAAGCTGAAGTATGAATCACCTGCCACTCTAATACCCTTCACGTTGGGGAGATCGGCCAGCCAGTCTCCCACCCTTCCTCTAGCTGTGCGAACAGGAGGGGCCCCCCAGTTGGAAAGTTTACCAACCCAATATACCCAGGACTAAGAGGGAGAGTCTAGGAAACCTTGGAGGCCAAGAAATCTAGATAACTGGGAATGAGTAGACTGTGGACAGAAGAATTCAGAGAGGCCAAAACGGACAGAGGCTACAGCGGGTAAGCTCCAGATAAATAAACAATAAGGAACCTGTCAGGGCAGAGGATAAGAGCTCCCAGAGACACAACTGTTACCCCTTGGGAATGGCACAGCCAGCAGAAAAAGCCAAAAGCCTGAGGCAAGGACTGGGATGCGGCCAGGTAGAGAAGGGGTCACCAGGATGTGTGAGGCAAAAAAGGCTCTTAGACTGCATGTTTAACATCTAAGTCTAGCTGTTTCCCAGAGCCCTTTAGGGAACTCCCACAGTTTTTCCCAGAGCCCTTTAGGGAACTTCCAAGGTTTTTCTTATGGAACCTGGGGGCGAATTCACCAGGCTTAGATCAAAAGAATTTCAGACTGTGCCACAGGCATGTCTAAGAAACTCCTCTGGATGATACAGTTCTATCCATCAGGGCTTGATTCTATCCAAACAGGGCTTGATTCAGCTCAAAAAAAGATGACAACAAGCACATGAAAAGAAGCTCAGCATGACTCATCATCAGGGAAATGCAAATCAAAACCACAATGAGACACCACTGCACACCCACTAGGCTATAATCCAAATAAATAACAAAAGATAACAAGCATTGGAGAGTATCAGAACCCACATACATTGCTTGTGGGAATGTAAAGGTGCAGCTGGTGTGAAAACCAGGGTGGTTGTTCCTCAAAAAGTTAAATGTAGAGTTAGTATGTGATCCAGCAATTCCACTGCTAGGTATATACCCCAAAGAGTTGAAAACATATGTCCACACAAAAATCTGTACATGAATGTGTATAGCAGCACTATTCATAATAGCCAAAATGTGAAAACAAGCCAAATATCCATCGATTGATGAAAGGATAAACTAAATGTGGCATATGTTATTCAGCATAAAAAGGAATATTGATGCATGCTACAACATGGATGTACCTTGGAAACATTATCTTGAATGAAAGAAGCCAGGCACAAAAGGTCACATATTTCCATGTATATGAAATATCCAAAATAGGTAAATCCATAGAGAAGAAAGTAGATTAATGGTTGCCAGGGACTGAGGGAAAGCAGAAATAGGGTGTGACTGTATATGTTTCGCTTTGGGGTGATAAAAAATGCTTTGGAACTAGATAGAGGTGATAACTGCACAACATTGTAAATGTACTAAATGCCACTGAATTATACACCTTAAAATAGTTAATTTTATGTTGTGTGAATTTCACCTCAATTAAAAAAAAAAGACCTGGGCTACCAAGGTCATTTAAATCACTGCGTAGGCACTGCCTTCTCACCAAAGTGGACACCGTGCCTCTGCTTAACAAAGTCAGGGAGTCACAGCTAGGAACCTTCTCTACCCAGCCAGGCAGTGAGGCAGGGCTCCCCTTCCTCACTCTGTCTCCACCTCAGCAATTCTCTCTCTCTGCCTAATGAGGCCACGGGTGCCCCCAGAGCCCTCAGAGGTATCAAAGCAGAAAATCAGGGCAGAAGGGAGCTCCTGAGCACTGACCTTCCTCTGAGCTCACTGTGTGGCTCCTTCACAGTTCCCACAGCCAATAATTCACCAGCTGCCCAAAGCACTGGTCCTGTTAAAGGGGCCCAGGCTGGTGAGGGAGACTTTCTCTGCTTCCCAACAGATAATGACCATTTACTGATGGCCTACTATGGGCCAGCACAGCACATGTTATTTGACTTGATTATCATAATAAACCTCACAATAAGCCTATAAAGTAGATATTATCAGGGCCACAGTAGGACTTTCATGGATCCTAGGCACTGTTGCCCTCAGGGATCCCTTCCTGAACAAAAAAATGTTAAAAATTGTATTTAATGACTGCATTGGTATAAATATATTAACATTGTCTTAATGTTGTATATTAAGACATTTTCTTTTACCTAAAAGTTTATCTTTTTCTAATTTGAAAAGAAACTAAAACATTTCCATGAGCCCCTAAAAATATCATGGGTCCTAGATGTTGTACTTTCTGTGCCTGATGGATAAATTCAGTCCTGGATATTACTGCCACCATTTCACAGATGAGAAAACTGAGGCTTAAATTACAGAGCTAAAAAGTGGTAGGAATAGGTGTATGGTCGGTTAATTTTTGACAAAGGTGCCAAAACAGTTCAATGGGGAAAGAATAGCATCTTCGACAAATGATGCTTGGGACAACTGGATGTCCACATACGAAGGAATGAAGTCGGACCTCTACCTCACACAATATACAAACATTAACTCAAAATGGATCAAAAACCTAACTGTAAAAGCTAAAACTTAAAACTCTTAGAAGAAAACATAGATATAAATCTTCATAATATTATGGTTTCTTAGATATGACACCTAAAACACAAGCAACCAAAGAAAAAATAGACAAATTGGACTTCATCAAAAATTTTTAAAACATTTGTGCTTCAAAGGACACTATCAATAAAGTAAAAAGATAATCCACAGAATGGGAGGAAATATTTGCAAATCACTTATCTATTAAGAACTCCTTTTTTTTTTTTTTTGGCTGCTTCGGGTCTTAGTTGCAGCGCGCGGGCTCTTCTTTGTGGCACACGGGCTTCTCTCTAGTTGTGGTGCGCGGGCTCCAGAGTGCATGGGCTCTGTAGTTGCCTCACGTGGGCTGAGTTGCCCCACAGCATGTGGGATCCTAGTTCCCCGAACAGGTATCGAACCTGTGTCCCCTGCATTGGAAGGCAATTCTTAACCACTGGACCACCAGGGAAGTCCCTGATAAGAACATTTTAAAAACTTTCACAACAATTAAAAACCCCAATTTAAAAATGGACGAAGGAAATAGAAATTTCTCCAGAGATATGGGAATGGCCAACAAACATGTGAACTGATGTTCAGTGTCATTAGCCACTAGGGAAATGCAGATTAAAACCATGAGATACAATTTCACACTCACTAGGATGGCTTTTTTTTTAAAGGAAGTAACAAGTGTTGGTGAGGATATGGAGAAGTCAGAGCCCTCATATGTTACTGGTGGGAATGTAAAATGGTGCAACCTCTTTGGAAAAATAGTTTGGCAGTTCCTCAAAAAGTTAAACATAGAGTATGATCCAGAAATTCTACTCTTAAATATATCCCAAAAGCAATTAAAATATATATTCACACACTTGAACACAAATGTTCAGAGCAGCATTATTCATAATAGCCAAAGAGTGGAAACAACCCAAATGTCCATCAAGTGATGAATGGATAAACAAAATATATTCTATCTACTCAATGGAATGTTATTCAACCATAAAAAGGAATGAATTATTGATACATACTACAACATGGATGCAACTTGGAAACATTATGCAGAATGAGAGAAGCCAGATACAAAAGGCCACATATTGTATGATTCCATGTTATATGAGATGTCCAGAATAGGCAAATCCATAGAGACAGAAAGCAGATTAGTGGTGTCTGGGACTGAGGGGAGAGGAGAATGGGGAGTGACTGCTAACAGTTTCTTTTTGGAGTGATGGAAGTGTTCTGGAATTAGATAGTGGTTATGTTTGCCCAACTTTGTGAATATACTAAAAAACAATGAAATGTGTATTTCAAAATGGCCAAATTTATGGCAGGTATATGAATTAATCTCAATTTTTTTAAAAGAAAAAAGTGATTGTGGTTATGGTTGTATAACTGTGAATATGCTACACACTATCAAAATGTACACTTTAAATGAATGAATTGTGTGGTATGTGAATTATATCTCAATAAAGCTATTACCAAAAAAATTACTGTCCCTGGCAGTCCAGTGGTTAGGACTCCATGTTTCCACTACCAGGGGCCGGGGTTCAATCCCTGGTCAGGGAACTAAGATCCCCTCAAGCCATGCAACACAGCCAAAAAAAAAAAAAATTACAAGACTACAGTTCAAGTCCAGGTCTTCCCATTCCCAAATAAATACTTTTAAACATGACATGACCCAGCTTTATTTGCAGGCTGACTAGTCCCTGAAGAGCTCTTTATCTCCCTCCTTTCCCCATACAAGCTCCTTTTTCACTCCCTACCTTGTCCTGCCCTCTGAACACCAAAAGCTCCAGGCAAGCGGTTTCTTCTTTCTAAGTGGTTTCTTCTTTCTAAGCAGTCCCTCTTCAATTTTTCCCAATTGCCTACAATCTAAAGCCAAATCTCCTCACCCTGGAAATCAAGGCCTCTCAAGATCTAGCACCAGCTTTCTTTTTCTAGTACTCTGCTCCACACCCCCAACATTCTAGCCAAACAATTCTTTCTGCCCTTCCCTGAATCATGTCCTTTCCTGATGTCCCATGTGCCTAGAAAACCCTCTCTCCACCCCTCTACAGTACAGCCAAATCCTGTCCCTCTGCTCTGACACCACCTGGTAGCTTCTTTGAGTTCAAAAGTTTACACACACACACACACACACACACACATACTGGCATTAATTCTTCCTCTAGTTCTCACGGGTCTCTATTTACACTTCTATGCATTTGTCCCTGTGTTAAGGTATTTGGACATATGTTCCTTGAAAACAGCACAATAAACAACCCAGAGCACCCAGCCCAGTGTCTGGCACACAGTGGTACTCACAAAAGTCATGCTCAACTAACTGAAGTGAATTCAGTCTCACTCCCAATCACCTCACTTCCCTTTTTCCCCTAATGGCAGTTTTCCTGCCAATTAGAAATGCTACAGGCAATTTGAAGAAGGTATTTAGAATACTAATGGATGAAAATGGCTTTCAGCCATGTCTATTTCATATAAATTAATCGCTGTGAGTTTTATGGCCTTGGTTGCCTTGACTAAACAACTGTTGGTGGCATGCCCTGCTCAACTCAAGGAGTGGAAGTATTCCCCTGCCAGGTGATGTCAGCCAGGGGTGATACAAAGGGGATGAGAAATCAACATCTGAGGTATCAGTATCTTCCTGAGCTCGCTGGGATCCCTCCTGCCTCTTCCTCAGCTCCAACTGAGACAGCCAAGGAGTTGGGAAACCCAAAGGGTGTGCGGCAATTCTGCTCTGACAAGGTCCCAGGAAGGGAGAGCCAAGCCAACAACCCCCACTTTGGGTGTAATGTAGGGCTGCCCTCAGCGGAGGTGCCCTGCAATTTCCTAACCACCACTGCCCCCTTGTGCCCTGACTGGCCACATCCAACAATGTCCCACCCGCCCAAACCTCTAATGCAGCACTGCCCAACAGAAATACAATGCAAGCCACAATGTAATGTTTAATTTTCTAATAGCCACATTTTAAAAGGTAAGAAGAAACAGGTGAAATTAAGTTTAATAATATATTTTATATAACCCAGTATATCGAGAATATTAGCACTTCAACATGTAATCAATATAAAAAATTAGTAATGAGATAGTCTACATTCTTTTTTCCACTTTAAATCTTCAGAATCTGCTGTGGGCTTCCCTGGTGGAACAGTGGTTGGGAATCCGCCTGCCAATGCAGAGGACACAGGTTTGAGCCCTGGTCTGGGAAGATCCCACATGCCACGGAGCAACTAAGCCCGTGAGCCACAACTACTGAGCCTGCGCTCTAGAGCCCACGAGCCACAACTACTGAAGCCCGTGCACCTAGAGCCTGTGCTCTGCAACAAGAGAAGCCACCGCAATGAGAAGCCCGCGCACTGCAACGAAGAGTAGCCCCTGCTCACTGCAAGTAGAGAAAGCCCACGCACAGCAATGAAGACCCAAAGCAGCCAAAAATAAATAAATAAATAAATATATTTATTTAAAAAAACAATCTGATGTGTATTTTACACTTGCAGGACACCTCAATTCAGACAAGCCTTTTTCTTTTTTTCTTCTTTTTTTTTTTTTTTTTTTTGTTGTACGCAGGCCTCTCACTGTTGTGGCCTCTCCCATTGCGGAGCACAGGCTCTGGACGCACAGGCTTAGCGGCCATGGCTCACAGGCCCAGCCACTCCGCGGCATGTGGGATCTTCCCAGACCGGGGCATGAACCCGTGTCCCCTAGCATCGGCAGGTGGACTCTCAACCACTGCGCCACCAGGGAAGCCCCAGACAAGCCTTTTTCTTTTCCTTTTCTTTTTTTGATGTGGACCATTTTAAAGTCTTTATTGAATTTGTTACAATATTGCTTCTGTCTTGTGTTTTTTGGGTTTTTGGCCCCGAGGCATGTGGGATCTTAGCTCCCCGACCAGGGATCGAACCCTCACACCCTGCATTGGAAGGCGAAGTCTTAACCACCGTACCGTCAGGGAAGTCCCCAGACAAACCATTTATGTTAAGTGCCCAACAGCCACACATAGCTAGGGCTACTGTGCTGGACAGCTCAGCTCTAGTGCCTTGACCAGCACTGTCCCTGCTGGCCTAACCAACACTGTCTCGTGTCCCAAGCCACTGGTAACTCTAGACCAATCCTCTCCCCTAAGCTCCAGGCTCAGAGAGCTAGCTGCCCTCTCAGCCCCTCCACTTGCCTAACAAATCTCTGTAAGTTCTCCAAAACTGCATTCTCATTTTCCACCTCCAAACCTATCTCCACAGCCCACTCAACTCAATGACATCACCATCCATTTGTTGCTGAAATTAAAATCCAAAGAGTTATTCTTTTTCTTCACCCCCACCCCACATCCAAGCAGTCATCAAGTCTTATCGGTTCAGCCCATAAATACATCCGATTACTTGCCTCCATCTCCACTACGACCACCCTCGTCCAGGCCAACATCATCTTGCCTGGACTATTGCACTCACCTCTAAACTGTATCCATTCCTACCCTTCCACCCCCTCACTCCACACCCACAAGGCGCATAAAGGGATCAGACCTCTCACATCCCTCAGACTGCTCACATCTCTCCATCAGCTTCCCAGTGCCTTCTAATAAAATCTAAACTCTCCTTGCTTTGCCACACCCTTCATTAACTGGTCCCTGCACCTCGCTGCCCATCACTCTCCCACCAGACTTACACTGCAAACATGCCAAACTCATTCCCACTTCCCTCTGTCTGGAATGTTCTTCCTCCAGACCTTTGCATGGCTGGCTCCTGCTCATCATTCGGGTCTCTGAGCGGCCTTCCCTCACCATCCTATCTGCCAAAGTGTCCTCATCCTTAGTCGTTTTCTATCCCATAACCTTATTTTTATTTTCTTTATAGCATTCATCACTCCCTGAAGTTGCCTTCTGTCTCTCCACTAGCACATAAGCTCCACGAGAGAAAGAATTTCCCTTCTGTTGTCCACTTCTGTTCTGGCAACTAGAACAGTAGCTGGCACATAGTAACCTAGGAATGAGAGTGTGAGTGAGTGAATGTTATTCCCTCCATCTGGAACACTCTCTCCACCGCATGGTTGGTTCCTTCTCCTTCAGGTCTTAGGTTAAGTGTCACCTGCCCAGGGAGCCTTCCCAAACTGCCCTGCTTTATTTTCTATCTCAGCAACCCCTTTGCTACACTCATAGCACGATTTTGACCACAGTCAACTTGTTTACTTCCTTTTTTGTCTTCTCTGACCGCTCTTACGACCACTCTATACTCTGCACCCCAGAAAGAGGGCAGCATCAGTACCGTTCGCTCCCGTCTCTCACCGCCTAGCTCAAAGGTGCACTTGTGGACGGCCCACAAATGCTTGTTGGACAGACAGCCTCCTGGCACCTCCCAGCCCCCACCCGGGGGTGTCCTGCCGGCCCCGCCCTCCTCCAGCTCCAGGAGCTGCGGCTCCCACCTCGTGGACCACAGGCCCCGCGCCTGACGGGAGCAGGGCCCCCAGCTTGGAAGAAAGGGGACGGGCCGGGGCAGATGGAGCAGACACCAGTCTCCGGAGCGGGGCCGAGGCTGAGACCCCCTCGCCCCCCTTCCTCCCCGCGCCGGCAGAGCCTCCTCCCTGAGAAGATCTCGGAAGGCCCGCGGGCCGCGCTGCGGGCGCCTTCCGCCCTGAAGTCCCCGCCCCGCCTGGCCGAACCTCCGCCACCGGGTCAAAGCTGCAGGCCCGTCCCCGGCCCCGCGCCGTGGCTGCTCGGAGCGACCCCGCGTCCCGGGGCGATTCTCCTTCCCCTCAGTCTCGGGCCGCGGGCTTCGCGGTCCGGCTGCCCCGTCACCGAAGCCCGGGCAGGGGCAGGGACGCGGCCCCGGTCACGCCGTCGGCCCCGGGCGACCTTCAAAGGCGACGGTATCCCCTGCAGCCCAAGTCAGGCCGCCTCCGCCCCCTCCTCCTCCTCCGCGTCCCTCCGTCGCCCCAGGGAGGCCACCGAAGCCAGGTGGTGACCCGCTCGCCCCCGGGCCTCCGCGCCCGCTCCCACCCACGGCGCGGAGCTCCCGCCACCAGCCCCCGGAGGCCCCGCCGCCCCGTCAGGGTGCCGCCGCCCGGCTCCTCCCGCCCCCCCGGCCTCGACACAGCGACAGAGCCCCGAGGTGGCCCGAGAGGCCCAGTGGCTGACGAGAAACTTCGGGGCCCACTAGCCGTGTGACTTGACCAACTGACCTACTGACGGGCTGACTGACTGGCTGACTGGACCGACAGATTGACAAACTGACTGACAGGATTTCTGATGGGATTGACAGGCTGACTGGATTGACTGACAGGCTGACTGACGAGACTGACAGGTTAGCTGACAGGCTGACTGACAGGCTGATGGACGGGACTGACAGGTTGACTGACAGGCTGGCCGACAGGATTGACAGGCCGAGTGACTGGACGGCTGACTAGATTGACTGGCAGGTTGGCAGCTGCGGGTGTTGCCGTGGCCTCTCAGCCTCGGCCTCCGCCTCCCGCTCACTTCACGCCAACTCACCCACCACCAGCGGGTTCCTGAACCAAAAGGCGCCGAGGTGGGCGGCCCCGACGTCTTTCAGAGGCCGAGGCGGAGCCCTTAGGCAGCCCGCGGCATCACCTGGTGGCCGCGCCCGGAATGGAGGGGAGGGGTCGGGGGGTGGCGGTAAAGGGTTGTGATGGGCGGGGCGATGGGGCGGGGTAAGGGCTGTGGTGGGCGGGGATAACGGCAGGGCGTGATTATGGTGAGCAGTGTAGGTGGGCGGGGATAGAGGCGGGGCTACGGCTGGAGAGTGGAGGGGCGGGACCTTCGCTCTGCCCCTGGGTCTTCTTGTCCTCCCCGACAGAGCGCGCGGGTCCCCTCTGGAGCCTGAGCCGCGCGGCAGGTCTGTCAGGCGACCTGATGGGGGAGCGAAGTTCCCGGCTTCCTTAGACCCGCTCCAGCCAGCAGCCTGGGCCTCCCGGCTGCGGCAGGGGACGGCGGGACCCTTCGGCGGCCGGGCCGACGCAGAGCTCCGCAGGGGTGAAACCTCTACACACGCGGGGCCCCAGAAGACTCTTGAGGGGCCTGGGGGACCTGAGTGAGCAGGTGGGGACAAGAACCTGTTGAATTTGCCTTGTTTCTGTTACTGGGCCCAGTCCTCACCCCGAGTTGCTCCCTACCACCATCCCGCTGCCTCTCAGCAGCTCACCTGCCCCCTCACCTGCCTTTCAAGGGCCTGTCTGGAGCGTGGCGAACACCGGCAAGCCCCCTAGGTGGCAGCAAAGGCCCGAGAAAGTGCTCCCAGAACGGACCCTCCCTTCCGCCCTAAACCCAGAAAGGCAGGGTAGAATGGAGCCACCTCGCAGAGGAGAACTGAAGTCCAGAGCGGCAGGACCGTGCTCACAGCACGCAGCGATTTGAACTGTGACTTGTGTCCCAGGAGAAGAGACACAGGAGAAGAGGACAACAAGGAGGGGCCAGAGACCTGCCATCCCAACCATGTGACCCAAGGTGTGTCCTCACCTGTCTGAGGCTCAGTTTCCTTACCTGTAGAATTAGGGACAAGAAGGGCACCTGCTTCACAGGATGTTTTGAAGATTAAGTGATATGCTGCAGAGAAATCACTTGGCACAGTGCCTGACACATGGTAAGTGCTCAGCAAATAGTCACATTAATAAACGTAAAGCAGCTTCCCATAGGCCTCCAAGACCATACCTAGCTGCTACCTGAGTGTGATGGTTTTGCTTAATGTGTCAGCTTGGCCAGGTTACAGTCCCCAATTATGCAATCGAACACTAATCTTGGTATTGTGATGAAGGTAGTCAATTTAATCAATTGACTTTAACGGAGATTATCCTGGATAATCTGGATGGGCCTGATACAGTCCCATCTGGAAGGCTTTAAGAACAAATCTGAGGGGACTTCCCTGTGGTCCAGCGGTTAAGACTCCGCACTCCCAGTGCAGGGGGTGCAGGTTCGATCCCTGGTCAAGGAACTGGATCCCACGTGCTGCAAAAAAGATCCGGTGCAGCCAAATAAATAAATAAATATTTAGAGCCGAGGCTTCCCTGAGGAAGAAGAAATTCTGCCTGTGGACAGCAGCTTCCACCCTTGGCAAGAGTTCCAGCCTGGCTTTACGACCACCTAGAGGGGTAGGATAGGGAGGGTGGGAGGGAGACACAAGAGGGAGGAGGTATGGGGATATATGTATAGCTGATTCACTTTGTTATAAAGCAGAAACTAACACACCATTGTAAAGCAATTATATTCCAATAAAGATGTTTAAATAAATAAATAATGGATTGTGGGATTGGAAAAAAAGAGAAAGAGTTCCAGCCTGAGCCTCACAATTTCAAACTTGCCTCACCAGCCCCATACTAACATAAGTCAACTCTTTGCAATAAATCTCTTAATTTGCACCTCCTATTGGTACCATTTCTCTGGTTGAACCCTGACTAATACACAGAGGAAGCAAAGGGGTGTGTGTGTGTGTGTGTGTGTGTGTGTGTGTGTGTGTGTGTGCTGGAATCACAGGGCCCAATCCTCATGTTTATTCACTCCTTTTTAAGGTCAAGGTAGCCTGTGCTTTAGGGGTACTACAGTTGGAGGCTAAAGCAAAACCATGGCTGTTTAAAGGCAGGGCTGGGGGGCGGGCCAGGAGGTGGATGGAGCAGAGGGCCCAGGTACAGGCCTCTAACTCCCTTGCATCACCCCTGCCCCCAGGCTTTGGCCTCAAGGGTGCGACCTGCTTGTTTCCAGGCTTTTTCTAAGATCCTCTTTTCCCAAGGGAGGCCAGGCTCATCCTCCTCCCCCTGTAGCCGGCGTAGGATTGGAAGGAAAGGTATAAACCGTGCTGTCTCCCCGGGAGCCAGCTGGTGAGGAGGCTTCTCCCTCTGTCACCAGCCAGTCCTCGTGTCCCCGACCCTGTCTCTCCCACCTCTGTAGCACAGGCCGTGTGTCACACGCACACCCACATTCCCACCCTCCTGCCCTAATTCCAACAGCTGCTGACATCCATCCATCCAGTCTACACTGGAGCACCATGCTGAGAGCTTTGCTCACCTCATTCAGCCTCAGCACAAACTGATGGGGTGGGAACTCCTACTGTCATTATCCCCATTTTAAGAGGGGGAAGCTGAGGCACAGAGGTGGCTCCTCCTGGGGAGACCAGCCCCCAGGAAGGGCCCTGAAGATCCACTGAGAACACCTGTGGTAGAGAGAAAGGGGCTCCGATCATGAAGCTCTGCAGAGCTGAGGGGTCTTGTCCCTTCTCAGGCCCTCTGTTCGTGCCTCAGCACAGATGAAGATGAAGAAGGTGGCAGGCCTGAAGGTGCTTGGCTTCCCTTCCTTCCTTCTTCCACCAGGAAACTGGGGAGGCTGTGGAACATGGTCTGGGGGCCAGGGGGTGGACTCCGGGGTCAGCAGGCCTGAGTCTGAGGCCTGGTGCAGCCACCTGCAAACATGAGTCCTTCAGTAAGTTCTGAAAACTGTCTGAGCCTCAGTTTCCCTATCTGTGAGATGGACCAGTGAGGAGCTCCTGCCCTGGGTTCCTGTGGGGACTGTGAAGCAGCTGGCACTCATCGGCACTCAGGCTTCAGACCTCCAGGCTGTTCTCCCCACTTTTATTAGGGGACTGGTGGAAGTGAAGGCCCTTGTCATAAACACAAGAGGTGGTCATTATTACTGCTCCAGAGACTTGGTCCCGCACCCCCTAAAACCAAACCAAAGCCTGCTCCTCCGAGGTCACGGCATTAAGGAGGCACTCCTTTTAGAGGCCGCCCCTACCCTTGCCCCTCATGCCTCCTTAAATGTCACACCCTGGACTCTTCTCTTGCCCACCTTAGCAGAGTCACTCTCCACCCCAAGGCCCTCATGCCTTCCAGGTGTCACCCCTACCTGACCCTCACTCCCTATCCAGTGCCCCATCAAATCCTGTCAGCTCAACCTCCCAAATATATGCACTTCATCCCTCCATCTCACTGTCGCCACTCAGCTCCCCACCCCCCAATTTCCCTCCTGGGCAAACTGCTCTCCACTCTGCCCCACACAGATTTTGAAGATGCAAACAGGATTGTTTCTCCTCCTGCTCAAAACATGTCCATGGGGCTGCCCAGGGCTCTGGCCTCCAACGCCCTGTGAGGCCTGGTCCCTACCACCTCTCCACCCTCGTTTTACACCTGCCCGCTCCCTCCTGCCCTGCAATCGGCCACCAGCCTCCTTTCGGTTCCTGCTGCTCTGCACACTCCCTCTGCAGATGCTGTTCCCTCTGCCAAACAGACTTCTCCCCACGCCATTCCAACCCCCTTACTAACTCCCCTCCCGCCCTGGCTGCTTTGGGCACTTGTGTTGAACACGCCCCTGGTGCTCTCTGCCTTCCCTTCTGAGCGCTAAACTCGGGCTGCACAGCAACACTCACTGGGTGACTGCGTCGTTACCTTGGCCCCACCACACACACACACACACACACACACACACAAGACTGTGAGCTTGCTTAGGCCGGTTTGATCACTGTGGTATCCCTGGTGCCCGCACACAGAAGAGCAGAATCCACGCTTATAGGATGAGCCATAGGTGAGGGAGTGAGGCAAGGCACCTGCCTGACCTGGGCAGGGGACACATGCCCTGGTTTGCTGGGGGAGGCCCAGTTTTCATCTGTCATCCAGTATAATAATTATGGTGCCCTTATTCACTCTCAAGTGTCCCAATCAGGTGACATATTAAATGGTCAGCCTAGTTATTAGAAAGGAGAAGGGCTTCACCCCAGAGCTTCTGCTCCTTCCCAGCCCCCACCCTGGCTTCCCATTTTTTCCCTACAAGCCCAAAGCTTTTACTTCTTGTTCTTGAGATCTTTTTCTTCTGTTAATAATCTCCCTACATTGTCCCCAAGCCCCCAGAAATAAATAAGAATTCTATTTGTCCATTTTACTGCAGAACTGTCCTCCTGGAGGGTTGCCATGGTGACCGAATGATGTCACTGCCCTGGAAACAGTTGCCTAGGAGATGAGTGATGTCACTTCCAGGAGATGACTGCCATGGAAACCCTCTTGGAACTAGGGGGTGGCCAGGAAAGTGAAGGAGGGGTGGAGGGCGGATGCAAAAGGGACAGATGTGAAAGGAGGAAGGAAAAGGGAGGGGGGAGAGCAGGAAAAAGGCCAGGAAGAGGATGGGGACCATCCCAGAGCAGTTGAAAATAACAGAGAATCACAGAATCTCCAAAATGCAAAAGTGCCCAGAGACCACCCCAAGCACCTGCCTCGTTTTTAGAGGCCGCTGAGAGGTGAGGACACACTCAAGGTCACACCACCAGTTTATAGGTTATGTTAGAACCAAGCTCAAGGGCTCATGGCCCTCGGTTTCTTACATGGCTCATTGGTAGATTTGGGCGCAAAAATGAAGGATTCCTTTTGGTCATTTCTTTTGTCAAAATTCCGGCCTCAGATCAGTCATTTACTAATGAAGTCAACAAATTCTTATTGTGAGCTGTGTGCTAGATGCTGAGAAGAACCTGAGTGGCATTTTCATAGTTACTGTATTATTTTATATTTTTATTGTATCCCCCACTAGTGTTAGCCCCACAAGGACAGGTAATTCACCAAGGTATCCACCCCCAGCATCCTGCCCAATGCCTACCACATAGGAGCTCAACATGTTTGTTAACAAGACAGGTGATGAATGCCATCATGTGGTGCATACCCACAGTACAGGAGCCCAGAGAGGGGCTCACAGTAGCTGGCAGGGAGGTGGGATTTCCTAGGTAGAGTTTGAAGAGGCCAAGATCAGAAAGCCATTCAGGACGGCAGAGTAAAGACCTGAGCCAAAGTGAGAGCAGGCTGAACAGGTGGGTCCAGCTGGGCATGCTGTGGTCCACCTCTTCAGTCATCCTGTAGCTGTAGCCCCTACGGGTACCTCCCTTCTGGTAGAAGGAGCCCCGAGGATCGGAGGAAGACAAGCATCAAGGTCCATGTCCCTGGATATGCCTGGGGGTGGGGGTGGGGCAGCAAAAAAAAAAAAAAAAGGCTGATCCGGCTGAAGAGGCAAATGTAAAGAAAGTAACAGAGAAGTGGGCTGGAGGGAGGAAGAGGTCCCATCAATGGAGACCTGGACTGTCAGGCTTCCAGGCTCTGCCTGAAGGTGACACATTCAAGACAAGAGCAAGGGCCTTGGAGCCCCACACAGATGCTCTGCCCCTTCCCAACTGCGTGACCGCATGAAAGTCACTTTTCCTCTCGGAGCCTCCTGACTGGAGCTACAGCCCAGTTCACAAGAATGTTAGCTCTGAATTGAAATGCATGTAAGGCCCCACTTTGCAGGTGATCGCTGAGTCACCCGCAGAAGGCAGTCAGCAAATGTCCTTTCCCTCTCCCTCCTGGTACAGCCTCTGCCCTTCAGACCAACATGGGAGCTGTACTTTGGGAAGATGAACTTGACAGTGGATTCCTTCGTCTTTAGCTCCCCAGCCTTTTGGAGCCCTTCCTTTGCTTGGCAACACAGGGGCCCACGGTCCAGGGGAGGTGGAGGGGAGAGGTGCCCGGCAGGGAGGGCTCAACCAAATCAGAGGTTTCATAAGAGACGCCATTTCATTAGGCCCTGAAGGAAGGATTTGATTTGGGTAGGATGTCACAGAGGCTGGAGAAGAAAAGACAGAGACTAGAGAGGCAGAGGGGTTAGCTATTGTTATGACTTTTCTAGAACTCCTTTTCTCCAGGTGGGGATCAAAAAACCCATGGTGTGGTGGGAAAAGCCTTGAGGTAGGACTGACCCGGTTTTATCTCAGTGTTACCTCTTACCAGCTACGTATACCACCTGATACCTCATCTCCTCATCTGTTAAAAATAGTATCATTCTGGGACTTCCCTGGCAGTCCAGTAGTTACGACTCTGTGCTTCCATTGCAGGGGGCATGGGTTTGATCCCTGATCGGGGAACTAAGATCCTGAAAGCCGCGAGGCCCTTGTGTCATTCCTACTGTCCAGGGTTGCTGTAAAGACTCAGAGACCATGCACTTAAGGTGCCCAGAACACACAAGGTGTTTGAAATGGTTGTTTCCATCAGCCCAACGGCTGTTCTTTGTAACAGAAGATGATCTGTTCAGTCCCACTCAGCTGTGACTCATTGCCTGTGCCTGCCCCATAGTTTGGAGGTCTCCTGAGAACTGAGGACCCCCTCAGCCTCTGAACGGCAGGTCCTGACTGCTGAACATAGCCTATTTTACAGAACCAAGAGGCATCCTGAGCTTCCCAATCCCAAGTGACTTAAGATGGCCAAGTATTTACCCGACAATAGCTCCATTATCAAGAATCCTACCCTTTCCTCCAACTCAAACAAATGGACCTTTGAGCAGGGTTTGAGGAGTAATTGAAAATCTGAGCATTAGTTAGCATCAATATATTTAAATGTTCCTTTCCAAGTATAATTCATTCAACTCTAAGTGAAAATATTAAAAGCACTGAAAGTGTCCCCATAATAGGATGTGTGTCACATCCATTTTTTCTTCTCAACCCCAAGACTGTGGCCTGGTGAAAAGAACCATAAACAAGGATTTAGGGGACCTGAGTGCTAGTTTAGGTTCTGTCACTAACTTTGCAGTGAGACTCTGGGAAAGCCATTCATTTCTCTGGTCTTGTTTCCCTTGCAGTAACACTGAGATGACCCCATCTCATTTCATAAATTTATCTTGACAAGCTTTTTTTGTCTTTTTACTTTGATACTGACAAGTTTTAAAACATCAGTGTGCAGAACTGGAAGGAAGCCTTTGAGATCACACAATAGGGAAGGCTTCAGCTTTACGCCACGTGTAATTTCAAGTCCTCTCAAAGAACCCCATTTACCACTTGTAGGGCTGATTGGAATTGTGTGCCCATACTTCCCCACACCCCATTCCAAGGCCCAACAGGATGCCTTGCACATGGTACTTTGGGTTGAATTAAATCTTATATTCCAAATCCTACTCTTAAAAAACGAGGGGCCTGAGCCTCAAAGGTTGTCGGCTGCCTGGAGCCTACCAGAGGGCAGTTAGGACTCTGAATTTAAAGGTCGTGGGCAGAGGCCGTCCTGTGGCACCAGCTGATTCCAGAGGTCCACCACCTCTGCAACTCAGTTTCCTCCTCTGTAAGGTGGGGACAAAACTTTTCACAAGATGGTTGTGAAATGAAAACGTTAAGTGCTTTTTCTAAAGCCCTTTCTGTGAAGTGCACTCCAAATGTACGAAGTTTCAACGTCTACGAATTTTTATCAAAGGCAAGTGCCTTAGACACATAAAGCTCATGGCTTTAAAATACCTGACCTGCTAATTGAAGCAAAACCCATAACGATTTTTGCTGGCAATTAGGTCAACTTGAAATAGGCTTCCTAAGAACTACTTATTAGCATGTGGGTCATCCCTCTACTTCAGGATGAGAAAATAGGTTAAATGTCCATGCTCCACCACAGTGTAGGTTCAAGGACAGAGACTGGGCGTGGCCACCTCCACCAGTCTAGTGTCAAGCTTCAGTCAAGAATAAGGTGTTTAGGGCCTCTGTGTACCTGAACCAATCCACTCGACAAGCATGTCCGGTCCCAGGCACCACACTGGAGGTGACAAAAATCGTGAGTGGCTGGAGTCCACATCACCCGGGGAAGGAAGAGTCCACTTGGTGATGCAGGGCCTCAGGAGCGGCCTGAGGTGCAGGCAGATGGGGAAAGTGCACTAGAGGCCAGGCCATTCTCTTTCTTAAACTCAGAGGGAGGTCTGCTGTCTTATTTTTTAAAGAATACTCAAAGCTTTCTTAATAATGATCACTAAAGTTTATTTCAGGGATCCCTAATTAACATTTTATTCCATCTAGTGCAAAAGAATATTAAGAAAAACTGAGAACATGTACCCACTTTGAGTGATACATAGCAACCAATGTTCCAGTAGGCTGAGTGGAGCTACACCCTCAAAGTCAGATCCAGAGGGGCTGTGCCATGGAACACGGCATTGGGGTCTGCTCGGCTCCTCCCATACAGGCACCAGCAACAGGAAGAGGGGATCAGAGAGGCTGTTAGCTGGGTTCACACAAAACTATTTAAAATTCATGAGTCTTTTGTGTACACTGCAAAACGTGTGATGGAATCAGGGGGCACCAAGACTCGCTATTCCAGAAATGCTTCAGGGTTTGAGAGATCAAACCAGGATTCAAAGCGGTGAGCCGTGATAGGGCTCCTTGAGAGCAGGAAAAACAAAGACCATACACACATAGATAATATCCCCAAAGCAGCATTTATTTACCCACTGAATTCCAAAACATTTAATTTAGAAGTCTGGCATTTCATAATTACCCATCTTGATCGACATGGGCTGACACACATGGCGCTGTCAGGATACACAAGGACAATAGCCAAATAGTTACAAAAAAATAAATCCATGATTCTTAAACAGTCGCAACCAAAAAAAAAAAAAAGGTACAGGTATCAAAACTTTAGATGCATTGCATTGAAAAGAAGGTTTGTGCACATCATAATTTAAAGAGGCAAACAAGGCGCTACTGAAACCTCACGTTAAAGTTTATTATTAAGCTGATGGAAAGGAGCAAGTGGTCTCTCATATCAGCTTCCCTTAACAGTTTTCCATTAGCTAAGAAAGAGGTGGGGGGGTGAATTCACTTTTGCATGCACAGATGTACTGCTTTAACAAAACACTAGCAGCTGGTTTTAAGTGGACCATTTAAATACCAACTGTAGCCTGTGTGGTTAATTCTCCTAACTTCCCCGAGGCTTTCGCCTGCACTTCACCTAGATCAGCAGGCATAGGAAAATGCCTCCTTCAGAATGCACCTGTCTGCACAATTCAGAAAGGGAGCCCCTGTGGGCTCAAAGCAACCATCAGTCCAGCAATGCCCATAAATTTATCTGGAACTGCTTCCCGGGGGCAGAGAGCAGATCTGAGTAGCTGTGCTGCCATACAGATAGGTTTAGCACTAGATACTTAGTGACTGTGGTGAGGAAGGACCGGTGGTGATGGGGTCGGGGCGGGGGTGGGCCGAGGCGCTCAGTTGCCTTCTCCGGCTTCCTCGTCCTGCTGGTCGCTCGTCCAGAGGGTGAGGTTGTCTCGCAGCAGCTGCATGATGAGCGTGGAGTCCTTATAGGAATCCTCGTTTAGTGTGTCCAGCTCAGCTATGGCGTCATCGAAGGCTTGTTTGGCTAAGAGGCAGGCCTGCTCGGGCGCATTCTGGATCTCGTAGTAGAACACGGAGAAGTTGAGGGCCAGGCCCAGCCGGATGGGGTGTGTTGGCTGCATGTGCTCCTTGCTGATTTCGAAGGCTTCCTTGTAGGCTGCCTCTGAAGCTTCGACCACACTGTTTTTCTTCTCGCCAGAAGCCACCTCTGCCAGGTAGCGGTAGTAGTCGCCCTTCATCTTCAGGTAGAAGACCTTGCTCTCATACTGGAAGTCATTGCAGTTCTTGATGAGGAACTTGTCCAGCAGGGCCAGCACGTCATTGCACACTGTTTCCAGCTCCTTCTCAATCTTCTCCCGGTAAGCCTTAACCTTCTCCAGCTTCTTCTCATTCCCGTCAGCCGTGGTTTTCTGCTCGATGCTGCTGATGACCCTCCAGGAAGACCGCCGGGCACCGACCACATTCTTGTAGGCCACGGAGAGGAGGTTTCGGTCTTCATTGGAGAGAGGTTCGTTGAGCTCGGTCACCTGCAACATCCCCAAAAGATAAACACTGAGACCCGAGTCTGAAAACCCTGGAGAGAGATCTTCCCTTCAACCCAGTCAACAACCCTCCTCAAAAACAGGATTACGGACAAGCCACTCAAGAAAAACCAACTGGACAAGGATCCTATCTGAAGGGAGACTGCAGTCTAACAGAAGAGATAGATAATAACTCAAAATATTAGTGATAAGGACTCTGAAAAAGTCATAATAATTTAGGCCTTCTAAGATGCCGCCTTCACCTTGGCGGAGGTGTGGGGATAAAGATGTTGATGGAAGGTTGTGAGGTGCTGGTGCACAAGGAGGTGGTGGGGAAAAGCCCTGAGGCTCAGCTATTCTGCGTAAGATATTCTCACAGTAAAATCATACAATTCCTTTGTCAAATGTCCAAAGGTTATCACAGACTGGAAGTCTACTTCCAGCTTTCTATTCTAGAAAGAACCAATCACACCTCCCTCAAACACTTATTAACAAAGAAGAGTTTCCCAGATGAGCTCAAACACCACACAGATCTAGTGGCCAGAGTTTCACCCTGGTTACACGTGGAACCCACTGGTAAACCCAGCCCTCCCCCAACCCAAAACAGATGCATTAGTGACAATAAGGTGTCCCCAGCCTCTGCTGAAAGGAGGCATAACTACTCAGCAGCAAGCTTTACTCTGACCTACCTGACAGGAAACCCTGACTGCCCATCAAGGATGGAAGCACCAATTATTTTAAGTGGAAACGTTAAATTTCAAATTCTTCATGACGCCAACGGCAAGCGAGCCAGCTGTGTCATCAGTAGAAGGAACACTGGACTTTGCTGTGCTGAGCTGTGCCACCAAAAAGTCATGTTGAAGTCATAACCCCTGGTACCCATCAACGTGACCTTATCTGGAAACAGGATCATTGCAGGTGTCATCAAGTCAAGATGAGGTCATACTGCATAAGGTGGATCCTAAATCCAATGACTGGTGTCCTTATAAGAAAAAGGGAGATCTGAAGACGAAAGCCATTGCCATGTGATGATGGAGGCAGAGACTGGAGTGATGTGTCTACAAAGGCCAAGGATTACAAGGATTACCAGGAGCTACCAGAAACGAGGAGGGGCAAGGGAGGATTTTCCCCTAGAGCCTTCAGAGGGAGCACAGCCCTGCCAACACCTCAATCTCAGACTCTAGCCTTCCAAACTGTGATAAAATACATTTCTCTTGTTGTAAGCCATCCAGTTTGTAGTGGCTTTGTTTGGTGGTCCTAGGAAATTAATACAGACTTAGAATCAGAAAACTCTGGGCCGCAGCAAAGCCACTAACACACTAAATTGGCCTGTATCTTCTATAAAGTGGGGGGATTCCTCAACTATGTTACCTACTGGGAAAGGTCTTTAATTTTAAAAACAGAAAAAGAAAAAAGAAGAGCACTTAGAAAACCACAAAACTCAACAAAAAGGCATTACTTAAATCAAACTATAAGGACAGAACTTGCTCCAATGGAAGGGAAAAGCCAAGTGTGATGGAGAAACTTATTAACAACATAATAAAACAGACATGCTTACCATGGATTAAGAAGACTGAGCAGTAGAGAATCAGAAGTTTAAAAAAAATGAATTAAAAAGGATGATAGGTCTATTTGAAAAATTAGTAGTTCAAGAACATAAGCAACAAATGTAATCATTAAACGTGTAAAATTAGAAAACTTGTGCCAAGTTCTTAAAAGTGAAACACGCAACTGTCTACCACCACCTCCCTCCTCAACAAATCCCAGACAAAATAAAAATACCAGCTCCCTCTTCTAACTTCCCCATTTCCCTGTCCCCAGAACCCCTACTCTTCTGCTGCAAATCGTTAGCCAGGGATGGCCTCTCCCTCTTTGCCTAGTCAATCAACCCAACCCACTTCCTCCTTCAGTGTGGTCTTCAGCTACAAGCCGCCCCTGACATTCCCCAGGAGGGCTGCCTGCAAGCCCGGCTCCTCATTCCTCCCCACAAAGACAGGAATGGTCTCCACGCTGGTCTGGGGCAATCCCCTCCTCTCTACTAATCCACAATCCATGCTCCCCTCAAGACCTGTAACCCCACTAGTTTTCTCCTTCAGGGAGTGCCTTTAAACACACTTGCTTACTAAAAGTATAAAGAGACATTGTAGATATTTTTCTGATAATTTGGCCTTTTAAGGAAGCAACCCTTATAAATCAAAATTCCATCTCGAATACTAAGACAAATCTCAGAATGCTTGAATCCTTTAGCATGACACTTTTCTAGGCCAATATTCAGTAAGACAAAACATGAGGCAAGAAAAGAATTTGAAAAGCTCCTCAGATCTTCCAATAAGTAAATCCAACTAAGGCCACTTGATGTTAAAATGCAAATGACATCCATAAGGAGCCACTATATACTTCATCCTGCGACCAGTAAAGCTGCTTTTGTTGGACTACTGCAAAGACACCTCAAAGTATGTCCCCAGAGCACATCATTAAAATTGAGTGCATATCTGAAATATTTATATACCACACAGTGTTTGCACAAGGGGTGGTATCATTACTCAAAAAAAATCTTAAGGGCTTCCCTGGTGGCACAGTGGTTGAGAGTCCGCCTGCCGATGCAGGGGACACGGGTTCGTGCCCCGGTCCGGGAAGATCCCACATGCCGCGGAGCGGCTGGGCCCGTGAGCCATGGCCGCTGAGCCTGCGCGTCCGTCCGGAGCCTGTGCTCCGCAACGGGAGAAGCCACAACAGTGAGAGGCCCGCATACCGCAAAAAAAAAAAAAAAAAAAAATCTTAAGACATCTAGAGTTTAGCCTGAGCTAGCTGTGTGACATTCAACAGAACACAGCTTTTCTGGGCATCAAAAGTCAAATAAGGGGGACTAGCCCAAACAGTCTCCAAGGACTTCTTCAGCTCTGAAATCCTAGGATTCCATTTTTCCTGAGCAACTATAACAGGTGTGGTAAGGCCTGAGGTCAATACTATTGAATAGCAACATAAATGTGGGTGTATCTGTGGGTTCCAGGAATCTGAGGATCCCTGCTCCATCAGGAATAAAATGCCAAAAAAGGCTCCTGGACAATATGTATGACACCTTCACAAGACAAATCAGTGACTAGGAGTGTCAGTGTTTATGCAACGATCACCTGGTGGCCTGCCAGTCTGAATGAATCACTATCGGCATCAGCTGAGTGTGACTAACGGCTACACAGGCATTGTTCTCAGAACCCCAGCCAGGGCCTAACTAGGAAATAACTGGATACGTTTAAATATAATACTCCTGGATTACAGCTCGGTTAACAAAAGGAAACTTATGGGAGGAAGACAGTTTTATTACTTGATCGGATAACTAAAGAAAATTGGGAGTTTTCCCCAGATTGGAAAATTACGGACTGAAGTAAAATCAGATGGCCTATTAAAACAAGATTTACAGCCAGTCTTGGCTGGTGATACTTACTGCAAATAACCTTCGCTAATGTTAGTTAGCACGAGTTCCCAACACTTCAAATTCCAAAATACGGGAGCCAGGAGACTTCAAGAGAAGTCTCGTCACCCACTGAGAGGCGCAGACACTGGGAAGCAAACGGTGTAGGGAAAGGAAAGCAGGAACGGGTCCCAACCACCCTAAGACTAAACCAGCGGGATGGCCATCTGCAGAGTCTACGGAGATGATTTACTGCATCTCAACAATCACAAGTTTCTAAATGGTTTCTAATAAGGAACAAAGACTAGACACGGATTTCTCGAGATAGAAGAGACCCAGACAAAGGTTCTCAACCTTCTTCCTGCTCCAACTCCAGTTTCAACACTCTCGTTTCCGTCGCACACCAGGTGCGCCCAGTGCGGCCACCCCAGACATTATATCTTCACGTGGCTATACCAGCTGCAAGGGGTTCCACCACCTCTGCTTGCAGCCACCCTGCTGTCTTGTTCTCCTGTCCACCTCCCCACCCCAGGTAATCCTACTTACAGGCTTCCTGAAAACCTTAAATTGATGGACCCTTCCCATTCAGGAAGGCTCTCCTCTCATCTCCTTTGGGGACTGGACTCCCTGCCAGCCATTCTGCTCATGTACGTCCTCACCACGCAGCCTTTGGCTGCACCAACTCCTTTCACCCATTTTCTCTGCTCTGGACTACACAGCATTTCTGAAAGTCACGAACAACCTGGTCAGCTACGAATTCATTTATCTTCCTATGACACCACTGGCTTACTCAAAAATCCCTAAGGGCCTCCTCCCACTAACTCACAAGGCAATAAACTATGTGTTTGTGAGTAAAAATAGACCCGCTGCCAAAAACAGCCCACGGACTATTTGGGAAAACTTAAAGTTCTCAATCTGGGAAACATCCAACCTCAGAAGGAACACTGAGCAAACAAAAAAACATCACCCCTGAGCTGCCAAGCCACACTGCTCAAGTTGGGGTTGATGCGACTCCTCCTGAACAGCACTCTCATCCTTCACAGCTACACACACACAGCACAGCCACCACCCCGAACTTTATAGCTACCCACACCCACATGCTACCAGCAAGCTTGCTTTTGATATAAGAGCTTATAACAGAAAAAAACAATCCTCATGATTATGTAAACATAACCACATCATAAAATCTTTAAGCTTCTTTGGCAGAACCCTGTATATATTAAAAAAAAAGAAAAGAAAAGAAAAGTGAGCTTGAGGGATGAAAGCTTTTTTGGCTGATTGTTTCCCAAGTTAATGCCCCGAAAGTGAGGATTCTGCCTGTACCTCAGCTGGCAAAGCACCTGCCATTGGTCACCACTTGCCCAAGCCTGGAAAGACTGCCCTCTGTCTAAACCAGGGCGAGGCTGCAGTTCTGCAAGGCTGGGAGAGGGGCCAGCTTCAAGCTCAGAGCAGGTGAGTTCAGGTTATGAATATTCACTGTAAGCTTAACATTAGTCAAAATAGCTCGCTTTGCACTGTTAAGAGACCACCTTTGTCTTGCTCTGAACATAAGTAAACATTTTCACAGGTCTTGGCAGGCATTATACATAGCCCCATCTGAACAGCGTCACTCTACCCTACTGCCCCTGAGGCACCAGGACCGAAGGCTTCAGAAGCTGTGCCAGTTCTGATCACAGGGAAGTGCCAACACCCACCACCAAGGAGGGGATGCCACTGCGGCGAGGAGTGGGAGGGGCAGCCTCAACCTGGACACTTGGGAGCATCTCACCAACAACCTAGACACTGAAATTTGGGGGCCTCTAGGCTTACAAAATATACTAAAAGCAATATGGAAAAACAATTTCCTAAAACACCACAACTATAATGTAACATAGTCTTGCACTTCTCAATTCATAGCAGGAACTCAAATTCAATTAATACTTTGCTTCTTAAGCAAAAAAACTGGTCTTCAAGAGAACAGCACAATCCAGATGAGTCTGCCTTTCATGCTCCCCTGCTGCAGCTAAGAACCGTAAGTGGTAGATTCTGTTTTTAATCAAACTTGGCAAAAATGACTTACATCTAATAGAGGGAATTATTTGTTCAGTAAGCCCACTTATGTTAACGGCTTGGAACTTAGTCACCAATGATGACAATGGCTAATAGACCAGAAAGTATACTAGAAAGAAATATGATTCCTTAGCCTCATGGGGCATTGTCACAGTGGTTAAAGTGATAGCTCTAAATTTGAGAGTTCAAATCTTCCCTTTACAGCTCAACCTTGAGAAAATTAATCTCTTCAAATCTCATTTGTAAAATGGAGTTAATAACAGGATCCATCCAGAGTTGTTCACAAGATTAAATGAAAATGTACACATGGAATAAAAGCTACCATTTACTAACTGCCTAATAGGTAAGATGATAAATTTCATAAACTTGATGAATTGTAACATGGAAAACACATCTGGGGTATCCCCTCCCAAACCGTTTTTCTGGAAAAGTGTGACACTGCAGTCTACCACTAATATTAAATTCCAGACAGTGATGAGAAAATACATTTTTGGTTTCCTTAAGGAAGTAGTGAGGTCCTTGACTGTGGGAGCTCTTCCGGGGATAATGCAGCAACCCCAAATTCAGATGGGGACAACTCCCACGTCAGTGCAGCAAAGCTATGTGAACTGTTCACCAACTGAAGTGTCTTTCAACTGAGGATATTGCAAGAATAATGCAGAGACTTCTTCCTTCCTCAGTCAATACGTGACAAAGCGATACTTACATGGGAAACACGACTTGCTATTTTACATAGATTTCAAACGGTCCTACCAATGTGGCTTTAAGATGTCACACTAACCACAATTCTGGTACACCTCAAAATCATCCCTAGTTTCAATAACTGCAACACGGGTTAGGTCTCACCCTGGGCCACTCAGCTGTGCTCTCCTTTTACATACCACCTGCTCACTTCTCCACTTCCCAGGATCTCACAGCTGTTGGAATAACAGCCTCTGGCCACTGGTTGGACCTCTTCCCCTCCGACCCATTTCCTTAAGCTGCAGCTTTGTTGCCTGCACTTAAGATTGCTACAGATATTCTTCAAGTCCTTCAGACATATTTCTCCCCGTCCTTTGTCAACTTTGTAATCAATGTTAAAACACACCATGCCATCCCAAACAATTTTGACATTTTAAAACTTCATGATTGCCCCTATGTTTTAATATAAAAGATGACCAAGGGCAATAAGTGACATGACTAAATTATGTCTGTCCATGAATATTCACTAGAAATCTATCTGGTTAGTTACCCTCTTTCCTTAGAATCACTTAGTATTATGCACAAGTATTTTATGGGTTTATCTCGTAGTTCTCATAAGATGGTACTGTACTCATTTTATAGAGGTTATGAATTGTATAAGGGCATTCCAAGCCTGGTCTAGAAAGGACTTGGGTTCGAGAATCTTTCACAGTGTTTCTTTCTAGTTAAGGGACAAGGTACGAGATGGGGGAGAGCTGGAAGAAACGTCTTTACTTCACTTCAAAAACATTTCTTGCCTCTTCAAATTAGGACGAAAGGCAGGGAACTGCAGTTCTCAACTGATGTGAGCCAACACCTTTGTTTCCAACATGCGTGATTTCTTAAAGCCTTACTGACAGCATCCTCCAGGTGACGCTGGTAGCATACGGGACATCAATCATTACAGGCAGGCAATATTATTAGCTACCACTTAAATTATAAAGGAAACAGAAAACAAGTTAGAAGAATGAAAGCTGAAAGCCCACTTGATAGTAGCACCAATATTACACCTTACACACTTCAGAGGACCAGAAGACAAGAGATGTGAGCTTCAAGGTCACAGAGTGGTGGCATCAGAACATCCCCTCACTCAGGTGCGGTAGAGAAGCCTACTTACCTGCCCTGAAGAAAACCCACACAAGCCCAGAGGGTTATCAGAATTCCAGCTCTTTCCAAAAGCTATATTTTAGGTCTATGATATTAATGAAATGAGACTGAGTCTTCTCAATAACATTAAGAATTTAACATACAAACATCAACTTAACAGGTAAAACATGAGAAACAGTTTTCCACTGACCCTTGCCAAGTCCTTTCCAATAAATATATTCCATTAATTTAGATGACCAAAAAAAAAATTATTTAATAGAAGAAACAGGCATACTGACCAAAAAAGTTCTTATTTTTTAATAGGAGTTGCCTTGAGGGAATGTTTATCACAATTCTGAAATGACATAATTAGAGTATGCACTGAATTTTCAATGGCCTATCCAACCCATCAATCATCTCAGATACAGATATTACATATTCCCAATACATGAAAGGGTCCATTAGTTTGCAAAATCCTACCTTAATGTCTCAGAGAAAATCTGTGTACACAAGTAGGTAGCTGCAGGAAAGCATCTTTCAAGCCTGCTTTCGAAGACCAGAAAACCAATTATTTTCTCTCCACAAACTGTATTCCATTCGGCTACATCTCTGCATTCTTTCCTTACTTCCAATTTCAAGTTGCCTCGGGTTTCCTATAGCTCCAGAACTACATTCTAGTCATTTTCCCTTAGCCTCAATTCACTTTGCTTCCAGCGCCATCCCTTCTTTATTCCCCAAAAGGCTCCTAAAACTGCGGCCTTCAAAGTGCCACTTGCAGGATAGGCGAGGGCCTCGCTAAAATGTCCAGAAAGCGGCCTCAACCGCACAATCCCAGTTCCACTCGGTGACTGGGGAGAAGAGGCGCACTTAAGTGTCACTTGCTGTGTGGACAGAAGTGGCTTTATCCCAAAGAAGATTAAGCTCAGGACCCCTTCCAAGGAAATGCACTCAGTCAGTCCTGTTTCTGTGAAATTTGCTAAACTCATATACCCTACTTTTTTTTTCTTATAAGACCCCCAGAATTACACAGACTTCAGGTCCCAAACCTAAATCGTCCCTGGTCTGGATGAAAAGCTCCTACCTGGCCCACAACACCATGATCAACTCCGCATCACCAATGAATCAACAAATGGGTGGTGGTGGTTTCCAAACACCTGGTGCAACGTGTGACGTGAACGACATGGAAAAGATAACACTTCTTACCTGGATAATCCTAAACACGGACCTCAACAACATGTTTCATATATTAATATCAAAAGCTTTAAAAGGAATTTTTCACATGACTCTGAAATTTTACGGAGCCTCGATATTTGTAGTTTTTTCTTTAGGAAATCCCCTCCCAAGGCCCTAAGAAGGGCAAATGAGCTATATAACCCAGGGCAGTAATTCTTCAACTTAAACCCAATAGCACTTGCCATGAGGGCTGGTTCAAGTGCAGATCTGAGTCCCACCCCTGCGAGTTTCTGAGTCTGTAGGTCTAGGGTGGGGCCCCGGCGGATCCTCCCACGTCTCAGGAGGTTGTGCACTGGGTGAACATGGCACGTTGGCGGCCACAGCTGTGGCTCTACCCCTCTGTGACCTTGACGCAGAGATAAGTAATGTTTGTTAAGAGAAAACGTGAACTACTGTGAGGAGACAGGGACAGTGGGAGGGTCACCAGAACTCTAGGTCTCAGACACGCAGGTGGTATCTAATCCACCGCATTGGCCAGGGTGTGGCCGGCCGCGACTCCTTCCCCGGAAATGGAGCTGCAGACGAGTCTCCAGGGGTCTCGGGAAGGCAAAGGCACAAGGGCTCGCCTCCCCCAGGCGTCAGGACCCGTTTTAGTCTCCGGGCAGATGGGCGCAACATCCAACCTGGGAGGGGCCCCCAGGCCCGCCGCGCTCCCGCCCGCGTCCTCGTCGGACTTCAGGATGGGGGGGTCTCCGCACACAAAGCGGACCCCGGGCGCGGGAGAATGGAACCAGAACGATGCCGGCGATCAGAGCAAAAGCGGATCGACATTACACCGAGTTCAGGTCGTGGCAGAGGAAACCAGGAGAGACAGGGCGCCACTCACTAGGTGATTCTTTATTACAAGTTGGGGTGTGTGGAGGAAGGCGAGAAGGGGTGACCCAGCCTGGCAGAACGGTCCAGGAGGAGAAATGCGGCTCCCTCACCCTCCCTCGAGCACCCTCCCCCACCCGCGGCTCCGAGCTGGGATGCCGCGACCCCCGCCCACCCGCGGGGTCCCCGCCGCGCCCCCTCCCTGGACACCCCCCAGGCCCGGCCGCAGGAAATGGCGGGGCGCGCGGCGGGCGCGGGAAGAGCAGGCTGAGAGCGGGCGGCCGCGCCCAGTGGGGCGGCGGGGTTGCCCCTGGCCCAGAGGGGGCCGCCGCCCGGCTGCCCACCCCTCCCCTGCGCCGGGCCCCCGGCCGGCCGCCCGGGCTCCCGACGCGCTCACCGCCTTCATGGCGGAGGCCATGTCGTCGTAGCGCTCCGCCTGCTCGGCCAGCCGCGCCCGCTGAAGGAGCTGCTCGCGGTCCCCCATGTCGCTGAGCCCTGCCTCGCCTCGCGCCCCGCTCCGCTAGCTCGCCCGCTCGTCTTCTCCGGTTGCAGGGGAGGCCGCCGCCGCGCACGCGCACTGGCTCGCCGGCCGGCCGAGGCTGCAGGCAGCAGGTAGCGCCGCTCGCCCTCTCGCTGGCTCGCCCAGCGCGCTGTGGCTCGCGCTGCGGACGCCGCCTAGGGAGGACAGGCGGCCGCGCGGGGGGATGGGAGGACGAGAGGACGCCTGCGCAGTGGGAGCTGCCGGGCCGGGCGGCGCGGTGCTGCGCGAGTGGGGGGGGGGAAGGGCGGGCCAGCCCTAACGGTCTATTTCAAGGTGACGTCACCTTCTATAAATAGCTGAGGCCACCGCCCCGCCCCAGAGCCGCGCAGGCGCCTAGCGAGTGCTGCATTTTACCGTCGCAGAGGTGGAGGTGGGAGAGGGGAGGGCTGGGGTTGGGACGGCGGAGCGGAGGTGGGGGTGGGGGCCTCGGTGATGGCAGCCGTGCAGTCTGCGCACTGTCACGACCCCACCCGGAAAGGCGTCTCTGAGTCCAGGTTAGAGGTCTGGCTTGAGAAGGGCCCCCAAAGCAAATAAACCTAGTGCTTGGGGAAGCCAGGAGGCCGCGTGCCGGAGGGACGGACGTGCCCCGGACCCGCCCCCGCCCAGCCTGGCCGATGGGTTTCTGGGGGCCACCCCCTGAACTTCGGTCAACACTGGCCGGGCAGGATCAGGTCCGGCCTTTGGGGACAGCCCCATGTACATTCACTCACTGCGTCCCCGTCCTGGGAAGTGGCCTTGTGCAGACTGTGCCCTCCACGGGAGGAGAGACTGAGTGGCCCCGCTGGGACGGGTAAGAGTCACCACACACTTGCTAGGAGATGGGCCGGTGCTAGGCCTTTCCAGGTATGATCCTATTTGATGCTCACAACCCTCCACCCCTGGTGGGCCCTGCTGACTTCCCCATCTGTCAAAACCAGACTAGTGACTTGCTCAAGGTTACACAGCCTGTAAGTGGTGGCAGGTTCCTCCTGTAGCAAAGAGGAGAGTGGACCAGCTGGTCACTGAGCCCAGTCCTGGCGTTCCATGCTGAGGACCCCTGGTGCCAGGCGCTGGTCTGGGTCCCGGACAAGGGAGGAAAATCCCAATCACTAAAGCATGGCCAGACTTAGTACAACATGCCAAGGAGAGTGCAGGTGAAGGGGCCTCATGTTCTCTGAGCATTTTATTGAGCACCTACTGCATGGTCAGCACTGGGGGAAGGAGTAGCCACAGAATAAGTAAGATACAGCCCCTGCCTCTGAGAAGTGGAGGTCTAAAAACCGAAGAGCAGGTAAGCTGGACCTTGAAGGAGGTGAGAGTCAGCGAAAAGGTATTAGGGAGGGGGGTCCAGCAAGGGTGAGGGCTTGGTAGTGAGGATAGAAACAAAATGGGGAGGAGAGAGACCTGGCAGTGGGACATGAGGTGGGGTAGAACAAGATCATGGAATGTTTTCAGTGCCAGGCTGAAGATTTAAGGCTTTATCCTTAAGTAATCAGGAGCCAGAGGCATGGAAGCCATATTTCAGGCCCAGAATCTTGCTCCACAGAGTTAGATGCATTAGAAGGGAGAGGGAGGGACTGGAGAGTGGGCCTTTTCTGGACCTCAGTTTCACCATCTGGAGAACTGGACTTGAAGGACTGTTTAAATCACTGTAGAATAGGAGAAATCCTGGAATGTCAGAGCTGGCAGGACCCTTCGACTCACCACTGTCCAACCCCTTATCCTACATAAGGGGAGAGTGAGGTATCAGGGGGAGGAGAGGCTGACCCCAGTTTGCACAGCCAGCAGAGCTGGAACCTCCATACTAGGTCACCTGCCTCCTGGGCCACCTTCTACCTGCTGTGATGCTACAGTGAGGACCTCAGTACCCATGACACAGCGTTTGGGAGGAAACCCCCACCCCAGGCTTCTCCATGCTTTGAGGATTCACCTTTGCTAACTACAAATGGAATCGAGGTTAACAAACCGGGCTGATCTTTCCCCTAGTGAATATCGTTAAAGAGTGTGGTAGATAATAACTTATCATCCACCGTGGGCCTGATGAGGACAGATTCCCGTGAGAGGTGGAGGAGGGCCAGCACTGGGGGGACCTCCACAGTTCCTTCCAGCCCTTAGAGGGATTAGAGCCCTTCTAACTTCTGATCATGTTGGACTGAGATTGATTTCAAAACAGTAAAAATCAGATAGACTGGAGCATTCTAAATAACTGATTTTGACATTCATAAATGTCAAATGGGGGACAACTTTGGTTCGCCCATAAAGCTTTGCTTTCTTTCTCACCAAACTTCACTGTCTCCACCTCCTCACCACCCACCCACCACCCCCACCTCAGCCCAGTGTACTCTGGCTCTACCCCCACTCCATCTAGGTGGCCCTTGCTGTGGCCACCAATCCAAGGTCACTGCACAGTCCTCACTTTCCTGGCCCTCTTGGCTGCACTTGGCACAACTGCTCGCCCCTCCTTGACAGGCTCTCCTCTTAGCTTTCATGACCTTGCACTCGCCTGGCTCCCCTCTGCTGCTCCAGCCACTCCTCTTCTGTCTCCTGTGTGAGCTTGTCTTCTCAGCCTACCTGGAAATTCGGGGGTTCCTCAGAGCTCTGCCCAGGCCCTCTGCCTTATCCTGGGCGACCTTATCCACGCCCACTCTTGAACGGAAGGGGACATCTACCACGTTGCCAGCACTGGGCCAGGTGCTTTGCAGAGATGGGCGTATTTTTTCCTTCAAGATACCCCTGTAAGGTAGGTAGGATTTCCATTCCCATCTTACAGATGAGGAAACTGGCTTGAAGATGTTCCATGTCTTGAGTAAAATCACACAGCTGGTAATCAGCAGAGCCAGGATTCAAGCTCAGTTCTGTCAGACTCCTAGGCCTGATGGCCCCACGATGTCGTGAGGTGTGAGCTGACAAGGGGTCAAGGTGTGACTCCCCTTTGGGGATCATTCAGATTGTAAAAAGCACACACAAGTCTCCCTCTTGTAGCTTATACACTTATCAGCATCCATCTCCTTCACCCTTGGGAGAGAGCTGCCCACTCCCCAAAGTCTTGTAAATAAAGCCAGGATGACCACCTTGGTTAGGTCACCTACTCCCAGGGCTCTATCACCTACTCCCAGGGCTCTAAGTCCTATCAAGCAATGTAGCTTTTGAACAATTTCCAAGAGGGCCTCTGAACCAGGGGAAGGGGGCTGATGATCAAGGTCAGACACACTGTGTGGCCCCCAGAGCTCCGAGCAGGTACCCAGAGCAGGGGCCAAGTCCGCTGCATCTTTACCTGGCAGGGTCTCACTCAGGGAACAGAGCAACACTCTCCCCCCAGCTATCCAAGGACATGTGTGTGATGTGATGGGGAAGAGGATCTGAACTCAGGTCTAAATCCTGCTCTGCCAGTTACCAGCTGAGTACCCTTGGGGAAAAGCCCCTTTTATTTTTGAATTTAATTTATTTTTTTATACAGCAGGTTCTTTTTTTTTTTTTAATTTTATTTATTTATTTTTGGCTGTGTTGGGTCTTTTTTGTGGTGCGCAGGCTGCTCATTGTGGTGGCTTCTCTTGTTGTGGAGCAGAGGCTCTAGGCACGCGGGCTCAGTAGTTGTGGTGCACAGGCCTAGTTGCTCCACAGCATGTGGGATCTTCCCTGACCAGGTCTCGAACCCGTGTGCCCTGCATTGGCAGGTGGATTCTTAACCACTGTGCCATCAGGGAAGTCCTTAGCAGGTTCTTATTAGTCATCAATTTTATACACATCAGTGTATACATGTCAGTCCCAATCGCCCAATTCATCGCACCCCACCCCCAGGAAGCCCCTTTTAAATGGGACTGACCATCCTGTTTCTTAGGGTTGGGGTTCGGCAAGAGCACATTCACACCCTGCCTGCACCACCCATCACAACTGTAGAAAATTCCTTGCTGCACCCCACCCTGAGCCAGTGGTAATGACTGCTTCTCACGCAGGACTGGATTTCCAAAGCGTTGCCAGAGCCCTCTGCCAGAGCCCCGTGAATAGGTGACCCAGAAAAGGCACGTCCTGCTTTTTTCCTCGGGTGTCCTGGGACACTCTGAGCTCCCTGCGAAGTCTGGACGCCAAGGGACGTGTTACAAAGAAGCCCTGGTATTGTTCTGGAGAGATGGCATTCACACTGTCAGCATGGTTACCAGCTTGAGGCCGGAGGGCCACCCACCCACAGGTTCGTGTCACCAGATAGAATTTTCTTTCCCTCCCCGCCCCAATGCAGGCCTCCTGCTGCCCTGGTGAGCCGGCTGATCCCAAGCCGGTGACGATAGCACCACCACCAGGAGCAGCAGCTCTTGCTGTTAATTGCTGGCTGTCTGACTGGCTTGGGGGTAAACACTTGACCCGCCTGTACCAGCTCCCCAAATCCTCACAACTCTGGGAAAGAGGCTGTTAACCCCATCATATCGAAAGGGAGACCTAGAACAGTCAGGTGCTTACTCAGTGGTCAAGGCGGTCACCCGCAGCCTCCCACTCATGGCCACTCTCTGCCAACTGCCTGGGCCCCAGTGTCCTTTCACTGATACCAACTTCCACCCCCTGTGTCTAAGATCAGCCTGAGTGCACAGATTTTAGGATCAGCCAGAGCCTCCCGCCACTCTTTGAAAGCCCGCTTTGGGAGCAGATTGGCTTCCATGGCAGCTTTTGGCATTAAGAAGTGTGAAAATGTCCTGGTAGCTGCAATCTGTGAGCTGGCAGAGCTCAGAGCCCCGTTCTCAGCACCACCCCCCCACCACACACACACACAAGTTTGTTCAAAGGAGCTCAGCTCTGGGGGAGAAAGTGAAGCTGTTGCCTATGGAATCGCAGTTAAAATGAGGGTGAAAAAGGCTTTTGCTTCAGTTCGGCAGATGGTCAAGGAACTTGTGTTTCTTAGCCAGAATTTTCCAGATCATTTGGCTGGAACCATCTGGATAATTGCCTCAAGCTTCTGTGTGGTTCTCACTAGCTCGGCCCAAGTGGGAGGGGCTGTGGTGGTCCAGGGAAAGCTGGAGGTCAGAGCCTGGAGTGCGGTGACTTCCAGTCTCTGAGCCTTGGATTTCCTGTCTGTGAAATGGGAGGCTACACTGGCTTGGATGGCAGAGTTCTGTCTTTTTTCCAGCTCTGAAGGTCTAGGGTATGTCACCACTGGAAGTTCAGCAAATGACATGGCAGCTCAAGAGGGTGAAGCAGGGATGCCTCACAGGCCCAGTGTCTGGACCACATCCATACAAGGAGTGGAGGAAAGTAGCAGGACCTACTCCACAGCAGGCCACGGGCAGCGGGTGGCCAGCACACTCCCACTTGGTCAAGGAAATGTCGGTATTATCGTTCCGACTTTACAGATGTGGAAGCTGAGGCCCAGGGAGGTTAAGTATCTTGCCCAACTGCAGTGCAGAGAGCAGGGAGCAGGAACCCGGATCCAGACCCACTCCACCATCACCATTCTTTCCGTGCCCGCCCCTGACCTTCTGAGCACCTGAAAACGTTCTTTCAGTCTTTGAGCTGCACACATCAACTGCTGTCACCAACTGCTGCTTAAATCATAACCTTGGAAGTGAGGGTGAGGTTTGCTGAGTTTCCACCAAGGTTCCCTGCCAGGCAACTGTGCTACAAAACAGCTTTTCCTCCCCAGTATGTTAGTAGGAGGCAAGCAGGTTTCTACAGCCTTCTGTCTTCTTCCAGACAACAGTGGCGGGCTAGCCCTGACTCAGGAGACAAAGGGATCAGCACCAAAGCCAGAGGAGAAGGCTGACTCCAGGGGGCTGGTCTCTGCAGATAGCCCTGAGCTGCCGCTGGGGTCATAGGTAGGAAGGACACCCTTTTCCCCTTAAAAGATACAAGCTCCTCCACCTGGCCCTTCATGACCTGGCCCTGGCCCACCTTTCCGAGGTAAGCACCTACTTCTTGAACATCCTAGGACCACCGAGCTCACAGAGCCTGCCCACAAGTTTCTACCAACTTTCCCATTCTTCTACCTCTTCCTCTAAGTCTTTAATACCCAGCTGAAATCTTACCTCCTCTAAGGAGCTTTCCCAGGTCTCCACCAAGAAGCACTGTCTCCTTCTGCTCACTCCCACTGTGACTCTGGAATCCACCACCTGCATGGACTTCTTTTGGTAGGATTGGTGTTTCCTGGCCAGCTACTAGGCATCAAGCCCTGTGCTATGCAATTTCATCTAATCCATGATCTCATTTAATCCTCATGACAATTGTGAGGTGGGGAATTCCTCTTGTACCCATTTAAGCAGATGGCGAAAAGGAAGCTCTCTTACCCAAGGTCTTGGAGCTAATAGGGGCAGATTCACTCTTTGTCACTTATACCACCTGCTTCCCACTTCATAAGGAAGTTGGCATTTCCCTCGTAAAATGTAAACACTGGAGGACAGGGCCTGTGTTTCATTCATCATTTGAGGCCCTGGGGTGCCCCTCTTCATGAGTGCTGAATCGAATCTGATCACACCTTGTGCCTATTGCAGAAATGCCACCACAAGAGCCCTCTTTGTGAGTGGCCAAGGCCTTCCAGGAGGGAAACGCTTTAAATTGGCTGATAGCTAACTGACTGGCAGCCTCGTGGAAGATAAGACCGGGGAGAGAGCCAGGGGGAGGGAGGCAAGATTGCAGGGGCTAGGAGGGGGCTGAGAGGAGGAGGAGGAGGAAGTCTCCCGGATGAATTTGGCCACCTTGCAGTTACTTGGAGTATAAGATCTGGAGTTGCCAGACGCGGCCTCAAATCCCAGCTCTTCTGCAGTAGCTGGGATAGCCTGGGCAAGTCGCTGCACCTCTCTGAGCTTCAGTTTCCTCATCCGTAAAGTGGGCCTGTCGCTCATGTTGAACCTCCCACCCCCGGGGCTGATGCCAGGAGGAACGAGGTTGTGGATGAGGGAGAGAGTGGGTGCTGCCTGCCAGAAGCCTGTGACAGTGCTGTTACCGCCTTTATTTAATTAATTATTTATTCATTCATTCATTCATTTTTGGCTGCGTTGGGTCTTCGTTGCTGCGCACGGGCTTTCTCTAGCTGCAGCGAGCGGGGGCTACTCTTCGTTGCGGTGTGCGGGCTTCTTATTGCAGTGGCTTGTCTTTGTTGTGGAGCACGAGCTCTAGGCGCGCAGGCTTCAGTAGTTGTGGCACGTGGGTTCAGTAGTTGTGGCTTGAGAGCACAGGCTCAGTAGTTCTGGCGCACGGGCTTAGTTGCTCTGTGGCATGTGGGATCTTCCGGGACCAGGGCTCAAACCCATGTGCCCTGCATTGGCAGGCGGATTCTTAACCACTGTGCCACCAGGGAAGTCCCCTGTTACCTCCTTTATATGGGACAGTTGGAGAATCAACCCAAGCTGAAATGCCCTCCCTGTGAAACCACTGGGCCCTGAAGGCCTGGGGGCAGCATGGAACTCACAGAATCACAGACTCATACTAAGGATCTTGGAGACAGCTCAGGCTGGCTTTCTTTCTCTGAGAGACAGCACTGCATGATGGGCCGTTAGTCAGCTCTGCCAGTAGATGGGCCTGGCTTCAAATCCAGCCCCCACTTGTATGTGGCCTGGTTCCTCATCTTCAATATGGAATTAAAAATAATTCCTCTGCCACAGCTCTTTGGGAGGATCAGAGACCCAGGCAATGAGAGCTGGTTTTAGTGTTAACTATGGGGAACTGAGGCTCAGAGAAGGAAGAAAATTCACTCACAGTCACACAGTAGATTAGCGGCAGAACAAGGTCTATGCCCAGGCTCCACCGCAAAGCCAAGGCCTGGGCTTGTCCTTGGACAGCTGCAGCCTTACCTCAAAGAAGGCTGAGATGGGGAATGTTGAAGGCTGAGGAATTCACACTGAGATCTCTTGTGATATTCTATGTCTCGCTGAGCTGAGGCCACTGCTTGGGTTGCCTATGGCCAGAGAATGTCAAAAAGCCCGCGTCAGAGCCTGGGATCGTGTGTCCAGCCTGGGGTCTGATCCACAACATTACCCAGGGCTTTGTGATGTCACCCCTCTGAGCCTCAGTTTCTCATCTCGCCAAATCAAAGTAAGCCTCCATGGCATGGTGAGGAATTCTGTGAAGGCACAGAGCTATTTTCATAACAGCTACCGCTGAGCTCTTGTCCTGAATCAAGCCCTGTGCCATCACTCGCCATGGCTTTGTTTGGTCCTCATAACACCCCTGTACAGCGGAAACCCAGCTTGTAGATAAATGGCTGGGAAGGGGTAGAACCAGGGTCTGAGCTCCAATCCTGTTCCCTCTTCCTGAAACACTCACCCCTCCTCTTTCCAGACCTAACTCAGGCTCCTTCTTTGGGTTCAGCATAGTCGTAGCTTCCTCTGGAAGGATCCCTCGGCCACAAGCTGGGTCGGGCACCTGCTCTGGCGCACAGTGCTGGGTCTGCCCCTCTGCGTTGAGACTGTTTCTCCCTCTCCTCCACCAGACGGGGAATCCCATGATGCAGGGACCTTATCACGCTCATGACTGTATCCCCAGAGCCTAGAACTGTGCTTGGCATACAGCAGGTGCTCAATAAATATTTGCCGAATGACTAAAGGCATCGTGCCAGCATCGGGATGCCAGCCAGGCCCCGAGGGAGCAGGGGAGATGGAAGGAAAACTCCTGGACTCCTGCCACGCCTTACATTAGCCGCATCTTCTCTGAGTCCGACAGCCAGCCCCCTGGGACGCCATTTGAGCCAGCTGAATTCCAGGCACTGCTTCACTTTGGAAAGGCAGCCACAGCCCTCATCAAGCAGGCCGGTAATTGACGTCACAGCGGTGCCAGGAGCTGCCCTGTTAATATTTAATGCAGACTCCACTGCGGCAGAGCGGCAGGCTAGAAGGGCTGAGGGGCCTGCAGAGTCCCCAAAGGGTCGTGAGGAGGGCACAGAGGGGAAAGGGCTTCCTAAACCGGAAAGCCCCCAGCAGATGAGCATTACGCCAATGCGTTTCAGCCCCTGGCTTAACTCAGAAAGAGCCAGGGCAGCACGTGCCTGCCATGGAACAAGGAGACTGCTGACTGAGCCCTGGTGATAACTATGTGGGGGATTAGGGACTCCCGGGGACGTTTCCTGGAGACAGTGGAGGACAGAGCCCTGGCGCCAGCCAGACCTGGACTCCACCCCAGGTTTGCACTACGCAGCTCTGTGACCTGGGCAGCAGCTGCACCACTGAGCTCTCAGTTCTCTGATCTGTACAATGGGCATAATGATACCCTCCCTGAGACGCTTTTGTGAGAATTAACATGAATGAATGATGTAAAGGACCCAGCTCATCACACAGTGGGACCTCAGCAGATTCTGGAGTGCCTTCTCCCAAACCAGGTGTGTGGGTGTTTCTTGCATTCATCGGCTGAAGTGATGTTGGAAGGGAAGAAGGAGCAAGGTTTGGACTTGTCACCATGGTGGGGCACCACCCCAGAGAGGCATCAGACAGAGGATGGACAGAGAGCCCAAGATGGCAGGAACAGAAGGGCCCTTTTGGACCATCTCTTCTGATTGAACCCCTCATTTGACAGAGGAGGATGCTGAGGGCCCCAGAGGGAGCAGACCAGCCCAGAGGCTCATGCTGCAGAGCCGGGATCTGACCTGGTCTGCAGTCACCGGCCTGAGACTGCATCCACTGAGGGATTTACCCAAGGCCACCCTCTCAGTGGAGGAGGCAGGTGACATGATGAGATGCTCTGTTCCCTGGCCTCTGCTTCTTTGGCCTGGACAAGGCAGGAGCCTCATCCTCCCCACCTGCGTCCTGGTCTCCCTCCAGCGTGTTTCCCCACAAATCCCGGGAGCTTCACAAAATGTAAATCCGACCACGTCATTCCCTGCTTAAAACGCTTCTGTGGGCCCAAACTCAGGGTTGCCAGGGAAAATACAGGAGGCCCCATTAAAACTGAATTTCAGATAAACAATGGTTTTTTAGTATAAGAATGTTCCAAATACTGCATGCACATAATTATACTTAAAAATTATTTGTTGTGGGCTTCCCTGGTGGCGCAGTGGTTGAGAATCTGCCTGCCAATGCAGGGGACACGGGTTCGAGCCCTGGTCTGGGAAGATCCCACGTGCCGCAGAGCAACTAGGCCCATGAGCCACAACTACTGAGCCTGCGCGTCTGGAGCCTGTGCTCTGCAACAAGAGAGGCCGCGACAGTGAGAGGCCCGCGCACTGCGATGAAGAGTGGCCCCCGCTTGCTGCAACTAGAGAAAGCCCTCGCACAGAAACGAAGACCCAAACGAAGCCAAAAATAAATAAATAAAATACTGAATACATAACTACTTTAAAAAAAATACTTGTTGTTTATCTGAAATTCAGAGTTAACAGGACAACCTGTATTTTTATTTGCTAAACCTGGCAATCCTACGCAAACTGCATTCAGGAAAATGTTGGAGTGTTTAACTGGCCTCCGAGGCCCATTTGGGCCCCAAGCTCATCCTTTCCCTCCGGCTCTTTGCCCTTATTTGAGAATCCTGAGCTCTCCCTCTCCTCTGGCCTTTGCAGATGCTTTCTTCCACTGGAACCATCTCAGTGCCTCCACGCCTCCTGCTGCCCCACCGTGCTTGACCTGACATCCTTCAGGCCTCCGAAGGGTTGCTGCTTCCTCCTGGAAGCCTTCCTGGCTCTCCAGGCCTGGGTAGTACCTCTTCTGGGTTGCCACCGTGCCTTGGGCAGGTCCTCTGTCTGTTCTGGTCCCTTGATGCAGAGTAGGGATTCAGCAGACATTTGTTGCATTTGCTAAATTCCACAGCCCCTCGCGCTTCCCCTAGCAAAAGTTTCCCCTCTTTCATCCAAGTCCTATGTGCTCAGATGTCACCTCTCCTCAGAGAGGCCTTTCCTGACCATCCTGGCTGAAACAGGACACACACACCTGCTGTCCCGCCCCACCCTGCCCCGACCCCACCAGTCACTCCCTGTCCCGTTACCCTGTCTCATCCTGTCCACGGCTTTTACTGCTCTCAGGAATCACGATTTATTCACTTATGGACCCACCGTCCCTCTCCTCCACTGGGCAGCAGCTTCCACAAGGGCAGGGGCCATAATGGCTCGTTCCTTGCCGTCTCCCTAGCATCTGTGGGGTGTCTAGCCCAGGGAAGACCATGCAGACCATGGCTCGTGGTGAACTCGTGGGCCTGTTCCTTGCTGATGTGGGCCTTAGGGGAGCAGAGTGGCGGGCATGAGCTCCCACCTTCCGTGTCCTCCAAAATCAGTACCCTTGGGAGGGCAGGAGGGCAGGCCAGGTGGCTGGCCTCTGTTTCAGGGGCAAGAGCTTCTGGGAGCACAAGCTGAGCAGGAAGGAAAGAAATCTGCCAAAACATTCATTTTCGGCGGGGGCTCAGATTCAGAGCAAGGAAGTCATTGGGTTTTCTCTCCTCTGTGTTGATTGCCAAGTACCAGCTGCCCAGCCACGTCCTCCTGAAGGGTCGCAAACCTGGGACACTAGGCAATGGGAGACAGTGTTGGGGGTACCAAGTCACTCCTTGGCAGCCAAGGATTTCTAAATCCCTAACACAAAGCAGATCCTCTGAGCTTGTCTTTTCCAGCAACAAAAAATAGGTCCAGCCACTGCCTCCACTGAGGGAAAAATGCACACCCAAGAGCAAAAGACTCTGCTCTGCAATGCCTCTTGGAGCTACTGTTCTGCATCAGAGAGCCCATCACACTGTTCAAGCCAGCCTGCTTTCGAGTCAGGGGGCCTCCTGTCTGAATTGTGGCCGCACTGTTGACTGTGTGACCTTGGCACGCAGCCTGACCTTCCTCAGCACCAACCTCTGCATCTGTAAACAGTGGACAGTGAAGACCCAAGGCTGCAATGAAGAGTCAGGCAGGCCCTCAGCACAGCTTCAAGCACAGAGCAATGTTAAACTGATTGTAGTTAACTTACTAGTGTTTCTTCTCCTGTCCATGTAGGGGGATGGACAGCGAGGTTTGCAATGAAACAAGGACCCTTCCTGGGGACTAGAGCCAAATTTAGGAGTTGCCTTGCAGGGACTGGGGTTATGATGTGAAACCCTTGGTCCATGTTGGAGACATTGGAATGCTTGATTCTATTCAGCCGCTGTTCTCTAAACAGATGAGAGGACCCCTCAGAGCATCCCTCCAACCCTCCTGGAGGCCCCCTGGTATGGATAAGTCAATGGTTTGTGGGTAGAGCCCTGACAAGGATTCAGGAGGCCTGGGCTGGAGTCCCAGCTCTGGCACAAATATGCTGTGTGACATGCAACAAATCACTTGCCCTCTCTGGGCTCTGGTGTCCTCATCTATAAAATGGGTCATTCCTCCCTTACTTACCAAACTCACAGAATTGTTGAGAGGATCAGATAGGAGAGTGTTTTAGAAAGCATTAGCTGTTTGATGAATTAAAGGAAGATTGTTACTAAAACTGAAAGGACTACAGGAAATCTCTGTACCTTCAGCTCTGTGCCTTTGCTATGAACCTAAAAGTGCTCTAAAAAACAAAGTCCATTTAAAAAAAAAAAGGAACCCTAGATTTTCCACCAAAAACCCTCTAAAGCCTTTAAGTCAGGCAATATAATGCGGGTTCAGGTTCTAGCTTGTAACTTGCGTGACTTTGGGCAAATGAGTTAACCGCTGGCACTGCCAGAGGTTTGGTTTTCCTTCTGCAGAGACAGTAGCCCTGGAGCAAGAGAAGGACTGGGAAGATGCTGCAAGATACAGGATAGATGAGATGAGGCAGAGAAGCCCAGCAGCCTCCCAACACCCTGGACAACCAGGGAGAAGGGTTCCCCACCTGAATTTGAGCTGAGGTGGGGGCTACCTGTTCCAGTTTGCATCCCCTGCAAGCAGCCCTCTGGATCTCAGCTCCACCCCAGGTAGATAGTGACTCAAGTTGTTCTGCAGAGACTGGTCCCTCTGCCCCTGTTGCTATGGCGCTGCAGCACAGCCTGGCCAATCAGGAAGGAGATGTGTATCTGAGCCTCTGTTGCTAAAGCCGGAGCAGGACGCCCAGCCAATGGGAAGGGCAGCAGAGTGGAGCCACCGTGGAAATCTCAGCCGCGAGATTCCAACCGGGTTTTTGTCTCCATGCCTTATCTGCAGGGGGTGGGCTGGGTTTTCTACATTCCTTTTTTGCAAAGAGCATCTTGCAGCCCTTGGAGGACACCCAGGAGTCACAGCAGGGGTGCATGACCAGAGGCATCTTCAATAAGTCAGAAAGGACCCCAGCTCAGCAGGACACATCTTCAGATGTCCCTTCATCACCCTTCTCCCAGATGCTCAGCATCACCTGTGTCTATGATCTTAGCCCATCCCCACAGCTCTGCCTAGCCCCATCTGTCCTAAGACATGGAGGTAGGCTGCAGAAAAATCCCCACCCCCAAAGTAAGCAGAGGACCATGGGGCTCACCCCAAAGGGTGCTCTTATTCCCTGTAGCTTTGTGGCTCTACACAAACTGTTCCTCCTCTTCTGCTACGTGCAGGGTCGGGCAGGAAGAGAGAGAGGAGGATCAGACACAGGTGCTGCACCTCTGTAAAATCAGAGGATGGGGCAAGCGGGCTCTGTGAGTCCTTTCAGAGCTCACATTCTAGACTCAACGCTATTTTAACCTTCAGGCTCTGGATAAAGGGGATCTACAAGGAATAACTTTCCAAGGGGGAGCCCTGTAAATAATGCCAGTGGACACGAATAAGACTCAGATTGCTTTATGCCCTTAAAATGCCTGACCAGCAGGGCTGTCAGTTGTAGAGCTGAAGCCCACAGGGGTGAAGCTGCCCCCTCAAGGTCACACAGCTACCTGGATGCAGAGCCAAGACTGGAAGGCTAGCTCCCCGGCCCAGCTCTTCAGCCTGCAACGTGCAGCCTCCTTAAACCAGCCTTCTCACCCCTGAGCAGGCGTTCAGGGAGCGGTGCACACCCACACTCCTGACACCGTTATTTTGCAAACACAGACTTAACAACAGCAAGGGAAAGTGTGTCCCACCCCTTCCCTGCGCTCTCCTGGCTTTCACTCTGTTGCCTGGCAACAGTTCCATCCAGAAACCTGGGTATCATCCTAGGCAACTCCCTCACCCTCATTCTTCCCACCACACACATCTCCCCATCATGTCCATTTATCTCTTAAATGGCCTCACGCACTCCTCCCCTCCCCAACCCCTTCCCAGTCCGAGGTTCCATCATGGATTTCCTGGACAACTACATTGGCTTCTCACAGGTCTCCTGTTTTACACCTGCCCGTCCCATCCCCCCACTTCCATTTTCTATAACCATAGCCAGACGGTCTTTAAAAAATACAAATCTGATCATGTCACCTGATGCTTGCTTAGAACCTCTAAGAATAAAAATCGAAATCCTGAACATGCCCAGGAGGTCCTGCATCATCGGGCTGACGCCCCCCAACTTCATCTTGCCATGGCATGTGCTCTGCCCTCTCTGCCTGAAACATTCCCCACCCCCAATACACTTCCAATTCTAGTTACTGCAACTTGCCCGTGAGTTCTCAGTTCAGTGGTCACTTCCTTGGGGAGACTTTCCTGACCTCCCTGTATAGGTTGAATTGCTCTGTTTTGGACTCTCCTGGCACCATGAACTCCTTTGACCTGTAGCACTTACCACAGTTGCAGTTTTACACTTATTCATGTCATTATTTGATTCATATCTGTAAGCCCTGCCCCCCTTGATGTAAGCTTCAAGTGGCTTTGTCTTGTTCTCTGCCTGAAACATATGGATGGATGGATAGATGGGTGGATGGATGGATGTGTATGTATGTATGTGCGTGCTATTGGATGATGGACAGGTGTATGGCTATATGGAAGGATGCTCTTATTTTCCCCAGGTCACTTAGAATCTAATCACATCTCCCTCTATTCTGTGGCAGCCAGTCCTGCTCATACAACATGCACCAAGCATCTCTCATGAGCCAGGAATGTGCCCACAGGGCCATGGGAACCCAAGGAAAGAGATTGCCATGCCCTTGAAATTTAGGTAATAATAATAGCTACTGAACTTCCCTGGAGGTGCAGTGGTTAAGAATCCGCCTGCCAATGCAGGGGACACAGCTTCAAGCCCTGGTCCGGGAAGATCCCACATACCGCGGAGGAACTAAGCCCGTGAGCCACAACTACTGAAGGCCACGTGCCTAGAGTCCGTGCTCCGCAGCAAGAGAAGCCACCGCAGTGAGAAGCCCGTGCACCACAACGAAGAGTAGCCCCTGCTCGCCGCAGCTAGAGAAAGCCCACGCGCAGCAGCGAAGACCCGACGCAGCCAAAATTAAAAATAAACAAATTTATATTTTAAAAAACTAGCTACTTACTAGACCCGTACTTATTAGACCACTACATGCTCTCCTCCCTGGAAGCCCCCACTCCTTCCTCTCTGCTTATCCAGACCCAGGCAGCGTCTCAAGGCTCAGTTTAAGTGTTACCTACTTCCCTGATCGCCCATACTCAGGCCCCAGCACAGACGTCTGGGCCACTCTTGCCGGTCCTTGCTCGTAAGTTGCTTCACATTATCCTTTCTCTGTGAGTCTGCTGCTCTCTACCAGACTCTAAGTAAGCTCCCTGGGGGCAGGATTCACATCTCCTAAAGGCCTCACTCCCTTTTTTAATCCTCACGGGACCCTGAGGGTGGCAATACTTACCCCCATTTTAAATAAGAGGAAACAGAATTGCCCAGGGTCACACGGATAGTAAGTGGTGAAACCGGTGCTGAAAGCAGGTTGAATCTAAGACCAAGACCCTTAATTGGTAACCCCCAGGCCTGAATATTTTCTCCACCAGGCCCCAATGGAGCTGCCCCACCTGTGCCTGAACACTGCCGGGTGGGGCAGCCTTGTCTGTTGTTGAATACTTGCCTGTCAGGAACTATTCTAAGCCATGAACGTGCCCACCTGAAACTGCTCCCCAGAGACCCCAGGGGTGCAGGCAGAACAAGCGTGTCCCCTCTTCCACATGGCAGCCCTTTGGTAATTTGCAGCCAGCTCTCATGTCTCTCCTGCATCTTATCTTCTCCAGGGAGGGGCTGCAGAGTGGAGAGGCAGTTAAACTGGAACCAGCAACCCAGGTTCTCATCCCTGCTCAGCCGCTGTCCACGGACCAGGAAATTTCAAAAGAAATTAAGTAGGTGATTTGACAAGCCAGGACATTAAAAAGGAAGAAAGAGAGAGAGAGAGAAAGAAAGGAAGGAAGGGAGGGAGGGAGGGAGGAAGAAGGAAGGAAGGAAGGAAGGAAGGGAGGAAGGAAGGGAGAAAGAAAAAAGAAAAGAAAGGAAAGAAAGAAAGAAAGAAAAAGAAAGAAAGAAAGAAAAAAGAAAAGCAGGAAGGGAGGAAGGAAAACATATCACTGGGACTTCCCTGGCGGTCCAGTGGTTAGGACTCCATGCTTCCACTGCAGGGGGCACAGGTTCGATCCCTGGTCCAGGAACTAAGATCCCACATGCCGTGCAGGAAAAAAAAAAAGAGAGAGAGAGAGAATCTTATCACTACCTCCATCAACCTTATTTCATAAACGAAAGGGCATCCTGACACACAAAAAAGGAGGACAATCTGAGAATTAATTTGGCCTTATGAGAACACCCTATAGTGTCCCTATTTTTCTCATTTTGCCATGTCCTGTCTCAGACTCGAGGCAGGGGGACTGGCCCAGGACTGAAGCCTGCGAGGACCTCTGTTCCAAGCAATCAAAGGAAATACCGTCAGCCAGAAAAACCAGAGCAGAGCACTCGGCCTTCAGGACCCCAGAGTTACCCTGTTTTGAGAGGGAAGGAAGAGCTGGATGTCTGGCCGTGAGCCAGCAGAGCTCAGGAAGCCAGACAGACTTCCCCATTGCGTCGCTGCTTCACATCCAGTTTCTATCTTGGCTTCACCGAGCAAAGGCTCTCCCAACTTCTGTAACTCTGTGGGCACTGTGTGAAAGAAAGCAGCACGCAAGCAGCGGCTGCCCCAGGCCACGTTGAAAGCAAGTGGACCCTACTGGAAGTCAGGAGGGCTGTTCCAGCTCTGTGGCCAGAGGCCAGTGAGAAAGGCTGGTTGGTTCTGCAAAGGCAGCAGATTTTCTCTTGGGGCGTTGTGTGCCCAGCCCAAAGGCTTTCTCCCCACTCCTTCACTTAATATTTACTGAACACTTACCATGTGCAAACACCGTGAGTACAAAGGTGGGCAAAGGATGACTGGGTCTTTGCTCTCGTGGAGCTTAGGGTCTCGTAGGAAAGGCACGGATCGATCCAGGGAAGGAATGAGTGCCCGCTCACAGCTATGAAAAGGGCTGCAGCGCAAGTTCACAGTGCCTGGGGGCGTGCAGGGAGGCTGAGAGGCCATGGCCACACTGAGGAGGCATCAACCAGGGGCAGGAGGAGGGAAAGGTCATTCCAGGCAGAGTGCCTGGCATGGGACGAGCATAAATCACGCGAAGAACTGACATGAGGTCCATGTGACTGCAGGGAATGGAGCAAGGGGGAAAGTCATGCAAGATGAGGCTGGAGAGGGAGGTGGGGCTGCCAGGCTACTTCCAGGGGCTTGGTCTCTTCCCAAGTGGATTAGGAAGCCACTGAAGGGTGCTGAGCAGGCAAAGTGGCCAGGTAAGTGTTATTACTTGAAGGCAGAGAGGAAACACAAGTCAAACTGGTGATGACGGTGGTGATCACAGCAGTAGAGCTAATGGTACTGAACGCTGGGTCCCATGCACTGCAATTAAGCCTCTTCTTGCATTAATGTAATGCTCACATTCGCCCTATGAGGCGGGCATTTTTACTATCCCCACTTTACAGCCGACAAAACCGAGGCACAGAGAGAATAAGTAATTTGCCCAAGGTCACATAGTTTGTAGGTGGTAGAGCAGGCAGGTAAATGAGCAACCCCTGAGCACTTAAAGAAATTACTGTCTTCAAGAAGTCAAAGGACAGGGAACTGCTGTCCTACAAGAGAGTCCGGGGACAGCAACCCGGGATGAACCTGATTTGTAGCTTAGGCCCTTGTGGTTGGTTCTGTGAACAATCACTCATTGAGCGCCTACTGCATGACAGGCACACTGTAGTAAGTACTGAGGACGTGGAGGGGATGAAAAACAGTCCTGGAACCTGCATTCCAGTGACGAGAGAAGACAGTGCACAAGTGTGCCAGTGATGCAGGTGGTTTTGGGTGATGACAAGGGCTGTGCGGGGGAGATAACAAGGCAGTGTGATGGGCAGTGGCGGGCAGAGGGGTGGTGCTTCTCTAAACATGGGAGTCAGGCAGGGCGACAAGCAACACCAACAATGAGGAAGCAACGGAGCCATGATTTTGGGAGGAGGATTCCAAGAAGAGGGGAGAGTCATGCAAAGCCCCCGAGGCAGGGGCAACCTTGGGACGTCCACAGAACAGAAAGAGGAGACACTGCATGGTTCAGAATGAACAAGAGGAGGTGAAAACAGAGGTGGAGGCTTCCAGAAGCCCAGGCCCCATAGGGCAAGGAGTTGGGGTTTCATCCCAAATTGTTGGGAAGTCACTGGAGAATTTTCAAGCAGGGGAGGGATGCAACCTGTTATGTGTTTGAAAGACAGTATGTTGGTTGCTGTGAGGAGAATAAATTCTTCAAGGCAAAGGAGGATGCAGGAAGACCAGTTTGGTGGCTGCTGCACCAGATAAAGGTGGAGATGGGAAGAAGGGTCAGATTACAATATATTTTTGCTGATGGATTAGATCTGGGGGTTGAGAGAAGGAAATACAGAATAACTCCAAGGCTTTCAGCCTGAAAAACTGGGTAGATGATAGTACAGTGACTAAAACTGGGAAGACTATAGGTAGAGCAGGTTTGGCTGGGAGCTGGGAGGACGCAGCTAAATCAAGAGCTGTGTATGTTTTTTTTTGTTGTTGTTCTTGCTTTTTTTTTTTGGCCCTGTGGCACGGCTTGTGGGATCTTAGTTCCCTGATCAGGAATTGAACCCCGGGCCCTCGGCAGTGAAAGCATGGAGTCCTAACCACTAGACTGCCAGGGAATTCCCAAGAGCTGTGTTTTAGACACAACCAGTTTGTTATGCTCTCAGGTCTCTAGAGACCGGCCAAGAAGGCAGCTGGACAAATGGGTTGGAGTTCAGAGTTCAAGGCTAGAGGTCTCACATGGAGACCCACAGGCATGTAGATGATAATTAGAATTACAGGACCAGGTTGCCCGGGGAATGAGATGCAGAAAGGAGGTCCAGGGGCTCCGGGCTGGGATCCTCCAACGTGCGGAGACTGGACAGAGGCCCAGAGGCCAGCAAGGGAGGTCATGAAGGAGGCACAAGGAAAGCCCACCGGCTCTGCGCCAACCAACCCTGTAACCTCAGGCAAGCTGCTCTCCACCTCCAGACCTCAGCTTCCTCTCTGTAAACCAGAAGAGGGGCCCCACCCATCACTGAGGTGCCTCTAGCTTGTGTGACATTCCCGCAGCCCCTTGCCGAATGAAGAAACCAAAGCTCAGCCTTGCCCACCTTGTTTCCAGGCCTCCTACAATACCCTCACACCGGATGAAATACAAAAATACAGCAAAACCCAGCCCAAAGGGCCACTACCAAGGGGCAGGGGGCAGGGCAAGGTCACGGCGACCTGGAGTAGAATCCAGACTCTGCCACTTGTCAGCTGGGTGACCCCAATCCTCAGTTCCTTATCTGTAAAAGTGGCCAGTAATACCCAGCATGAGGGGTTGTTGCTAGAACAAAGCCAGGTAGCAAGCAGAGCACCTGCATGGCTCCAGGCACGTGTGCCCCGGGTCAGGTCCTTTCCCCTCTAGGGAGATTCCTTCCCTGAATGAGAAGAGAGGGATTCCAGGGTGGCTCTACTGTTGCAGAATAATGCAGTCCTGCTGCCGGTCAACCCCGGGGCTGCCAGCTCTGCGTCACCCCCGCCCCTCGCCTGCAGGCACGTGGCTGCCATCACAGAGACTAGCTGATCAGTCATCTGCCGGAACCTGGGGCGCCGCGGGGGCTGGGAGGTGGGAGAGGACATCGGCTCCTGGGCTGGCCATGGCTGTGGACCAGAGCCTCTTCCCAGGCTGCATTAGCGTGGCTGGCAAAGGGCAGTGAAATGACAGCAGGGAAATGCTTTATCAGAGAACCAGTTGGAACTCAGGCCAATGTGTTCAGCCCCGATGACGGCTCCTGGCTCCGTGTCTCTTAGAAGCAGCCCTGGGCGGGGGGTGGGGGGGTGGGGGGGGGTAGGGGTGGGGAGGCAGGAACTGCAGGCACAGCCATTGGAGGGGGAGTCGGGCTGGAGCCTGGATTCCTGGCCTGCCTCAGTCACAATTAGACTAATGGCTGCACTTACAGGGCACCTCCACTGTGCCAGACGCTGCACCAGTGCTTTCCATAAAGGCTCATCAACACCCCTGCAAAGACTGCAAACATGTTCCTACTGAAAAGATGAGGAAACCGAGGCAGAGGGAGGAGGAGAAAGGCTTGCCCAAGGTCCCCCAGCCTTCAACACTCCTCTTGAGGATGCGTCCAACAGGCGGAACCCTTACATAGCTTGCAAGATCTTCCGTGATCCGGTCTCTGCAGTGACACCAGTCCCCCTGTCCCTCTCCCTCCTGCCCCCCAAGCTTCTTTCCATCACAGGGTCTCAGCCTCTTCCAGCCAGGTCTTCCCCCTCTCTGTCGTCTCTGCCCTTTGCAAGCCCTGGCATCCAACAGGTCTCCACAGAAATGCCCCAGAGCCTCCCCTGAGCCCCATATGTGGTCGGGGGCCCGTCAGACCTCCCACAGTGGCCTCTCCGTGGTCTTTGGAGCACTTTTCACAACTACTCTTATTCCACAGCCATAACCATAGTTATTTGTGTGGTTTTTGTTCATGCCCTTCTCCCTCCTGTATCCACACAATGCCTGGCACACAGATGGTTCTTAATATATTGGTTGATGGGAGAGTGGAGGTTGAGTGTGTGAACAATGAATGAGCAAACAAACCACAAATGAACCTCCCTCGTGCAGCGATGGGCTGGCTGTGGCTCTGCCGGGAGACCGTCTCCCTTAGAGCCTAAATCATAAAAACTGGAAACAGTATGTTGCAATCACAGGGATGCTGCCCAAGGAGGCGTGCACAGTGGGAAGTAGACCCCAGCTCCCTGTGTGGTTCCCCAGACCAGGCCGGCTTCTCTTTGTCATCCCCCAGTCTCAGATCCCAGCGGTGGCAGCCAGGCTCCTGCAGGAGGTGGTGGTGAGGGGGTGGTCGGACTTGCCTCCTGTCTTGCAAGGGGAAGTGTGCCCCATTTCACTTCTGCTTTGAGGTGAGACACATCCCGTGTGTCAGACCACCCTGGAGTGCTCCCATCCTCCAAGCACCAACAACCAACGGTGGCTAGTGCAGTGGTCAGGCCCTGGGGAGGCCAGACACGGCCCTCATCACTGTGCAGGGAGTCTAGACCACAAGCCCTGTCCTCCCTACTTCCAGGACGTGGCTGCCCCACCCTGAAAGCCACTGTCGGTGGGCTGCTTTCTCCCACATCCCCCCCTTCTCTCTCTAAGGGAAGAGCTGTGAGATGGAGAATCCCTGAGCCCAATCCTTCCTCTGCATGTGTGTGCTCAGTAACCCAGGGTAAGTCCCTCCACTTCCCTGAGAAGCGGGGGAACTGTCCTCAGGCTCCAGCACTAGGACAATGGATGCACACTAGCTTGGGGTCCAATGTTACTTTTCTTCTGTTTTCTTTCCCTCCCTTCTCAAGCTTCCAACCGGCTGGTGGTGTACCAGGCTCTCAGTGGACCTCCAGACACATTCAAATCAGAACGTTTGGACGGCCTCAATGCCCCTTTCTCTAGTCTCCCCCAGCCCCCCTGTGCAGAATTAAGCCCCCTCCTCTATTTCTGTAGTGCTTTACATGTCTGCTGCCCTCCACCAAGAAAGCAGGGCCACCTTGGTTCGGCTTTGCATAAATGTTGGGCTGAAAAAATGAATTCAACCGATTCTAAATGAGCACCTTTGTGGGATGGAGACCCGCAGTGGAGGATACAAGATGAGCAAGATGTGCTCTCTGCTCTTGGGGAGCTTAGATACAGCTGGAGAGGCAAGCCACGTGTACAAGGGAAGGGAAACACAAGAGCTGCATCGTAGCACGTGGGCGCTAAATACGACCAGGATTCTGACCCTGGTTCTGTCAATAACCTGCTATGTGCCTCTAAGCAGGTCTCTTAGCCACTCTGGTCTTGGAACCCAGCAAGAGAAATTGCTACAGGACATTGGGGATGGGGATGCCATCAAGAAAGGATTCAGATCTCCACCATCAGGGGCAAGTGGCGGGCCCTCTTCCTCCAAGGAGGGAGGGGCCCCCCATCTGGACCGCTTTCCCCGTCAGAATCTAGTTCAGGGCTTCTCAACATCAACACTACTGACATTTGGGACTGAATAATTCTTTGTGGCAGGAGCTGTCCCGTGCACCATACGGTGTCCAGAAGCAGCCACTGGATGCAGGTAGCACCTCCCGCAGTGTGACAACCAACTGTCCCCACATGTCCCTTGGGGGTCAAAATTGCCCCCAGCTGAGAGGCCGTGGCCTCTCCTGATTCTCCTCCAGCGCTGTAGCCAGGGGCTGGACAAATGTTTCTCGGGCTTGCCTCTGGCAGAGCCCTGCCCGCCCCCTTGAGCTTGTGTCAGCTCAGGTTCTGAGGACACAGGGCTTGAGGAAAGGCAGGACGTGACCTTGAAAAGGGGCCCCTTCCCCAAGACAGCAGCTGATCACGCCTCCCAGAGCTCTCATCCTGGGTAGGAGGAGGACCCAGGATGTGAACCACTAGGGTTGGATGAACATCAAAGGCACTAGGGAAACGTTTCTCTCCTGGGATGCCACAGGCTTAAAAATAAGATTTTCTGCTGCTTAAGAGACATTTGAGGATGAACAGGGATGGGGGGCAGGGGGACGGGAATGGAACCTGGATAAGCAACCTGGTACGTGAGACTCCATTCCAGTCACGGCCGCCACAAGCTGCCGAAGGATCGACAGGGACGCCAGCCCTCTGGGAACTCAGCTTCCCGTCAGTTGAGAAGGGGAAGTCTGGAATCTTGTGGGCTCCCAGGTTTCACCCAGACTCACTGCCAAGGGAGACAGCACTCAGAGAGCAAGGGGCCTCCCCTCACCCTCATGGGGGAAGAGGGCACCTTCTTGGAAGGACAGTGTCGTGATTCCCTGAGAAACAGATGGATCTTGCTGCAGCCAGAGAAGTGGGTGGAGGTCAAATTTAAAGGCTGGTGTGACTGAGTTCATGGTACCCACACATTCCAGGCCAGGCTTGGGGCCAGTGTGAAGGCCAGGAGCTGCCTGAAGCACTTGCAGGCTGAAGTCAGGGGCCAGAGGGGAGGAGCCTGGGGGGAGAGGAAAGACCCCGCCCCCTTCCTACCAGAGCCTTGAGGCCATGCCCACACCTGCACCCCAGCAGGGCCACACCACACACGGAGCATAGTCAGCCAAAAGGGAGAGAGGGCCCCCCAGGACGGAGCAGAGGGCGACACCTCACTGTCCCAGCTGCAGCCGGAGGGGAGGAGGACAGCACAGTGGGCAGAGCTGGGTTCTGGGGCCCCACAGACCTGATTCCAGCCGCTGTCGGCTCTGTGGCCTGAGGCTCCGCCACCTGGGGCTCCTACCCCACATCTGGTGTGACTCCGCCAAAGATTACAAGATGGAAAGGCATGTAAAGTATGCTACACTGCCCAGAACGCAGGGAACGCTCGAGAAATGGGGCAACCATTTTTATTTCATGCATCTGAAACTATTCAGTCTTCTCTCCCACTCTTTCCACTTTAGCAAAACCTTGTGGTGTCTCAAGTGTGTATTGTGTACTTGTTCCTCGTAATACCTGAAGTTTCTATTTTGTTTTGATGGGTCTCTTCCTACAAATGGGAGACGGGCTTCCGTGCCTCTCCAACATAGAATTTGGCAGTGTTGGCCCATCGTTTGGGGGTCCCGTGCCTGTAGGGGTCCCGTGCCCTGGGAGGTTCTCTTTCCACCCCTGCTGCCATCGTGCTGTCACTTGTCGTTTCACCCTGCTCTTGAGTTCTCTGCCTTCCGGTGTGTGGCGACCTCTGCTCCGCTTTGGTCTGAGAACCAGATTTCCAGGCTGGTTAGGCCTGCGTGTAAAGTAAGAGGGAAGAATCCCAGAGAAGGGGTCTGCAGCAGGGTTTCTCAAATGGACCACCAAGACCGGAGTCACTCGAGCATCTGTTTACAGCGCGGAGTCCAGACCCCTTGAATCAGAATCTCTGGGGTAGGCTGTGGCATCTGTGATTTAAGCAGCTCTTAGGCACAGGAGGCTTGAGGAATCATGGGCGGGACTAACGCAGCTCCTTCTGCTTTGAAGCCCCTTTGGCTGATTTCTCGTTCCTTCGGTAAAGGGATGTGTTTCTTTCCCCATCATGTTTTCTGCATCCCACACATGTGTGGTTCCTCACCCCAGACTCATTTCTACGTCCAGGAGGCTGACTGGCGCCGCCCCAGGTGTACAGGGGCCCGTGTGCATCCACCTGCCCCCAGCACAACCACAGAACTGAGAAATGTCTCCAGAGCTGCCAGCCTCGGGCCACAACCCTGTTCCCAGTGGGCAGGAGCCAGGAGGCCCTTCTTCCTGCTCTTAGCAACGTGGCACCTCTGCCAACAGAGGAAACTTCCCAGCAGAAGTTCCTGGGACCCAGATAAGGCAGAACAGCCACAGCTGTTAGAGGAGTGCAGCCTCTTGACCACACCGACTCCTACACATCCTACAAGGCCCAAGGCTCCTTCCTCTTTAAAGACTGCCTCGTCCATTCCTGTCCTCTGTGGTCATTCCCATCTCTAATCCCCTGGGGTTCACAGAGTCCCAGCCAGTCATCACCATCGGCATAACAGCTCATGTTTAGGAAGGGCTCACAACCTTCCAGGCACCGTCTTAGCTCTTTATGCGAATTCTCTCAGGCAATTTTCACAACCCCACGAGGGTATTATTGTCTCATTTTTCAGATGAGAAAACCAGGGCTCTGAGAGGCGCAGTAACTCACTCAGGGTCACATGCTGGCAAGTGGCTCTGCTGGAATCTGGATCCGGTGCCTAGAAAGGTACTAGGCCGGGAGCCGGAGGTCCTGGGTCCTCCTGCTGGTCCCACCCTGAGCCTGGGGCAGGTCACTGTCTTATCTGGGAGAAAATGAAGAGGTTGGACCAGATGTCCAAGAACCTCCTGCTCTGGGGCTCTTGCCTTATGGGACCAGCCTCATCTCCACCCGCAGTGGGGTGACCCAAGGCATGTCATGAATGTGTTGGGGACTCAATGGCGTCAATTCTCAACACGAATGAGTGCCTTCCAGGAGTCAATTTAGGAAGCCAGACCGGGGATCCCTTCAAGGTGTTTCTCACAGTTCTTGTGTCCCTCCTACATGCTGGACCCTGTGAGGGGCCCTGCAGTGTGCACCAGCTCCCTTGATCTCACCAACTCATTCTTCTCTCATTAGCTGAAGAATGTGCCAGAAGAAAGTCCCAGCGAGTGAGCTGAAACGGGTCAGCAAATAATGACAGTGTCGCAAGCACAGAAAAAGAGAAACACTCAGAGGCGTGCTCACAGGTTTGTGTGTCCGGGTGGGGGCTGGGGAGGAAGCTGAGGCCACACCATCCCTAAGGGGAGGAAACAGCCTCAAGAGACAGAACCATCCCTGGTTCTCACAGCTAAGAGATGGCAGGGCTGGAATTTAAAGCCAGGTCCTCTTGGGCCCAAGCCCACTGCTCTTCTCTTTCCACCAACTAATGGCTATCACATCCTTACACCCGGTGGTGGCCTTGCGATCCGCACCTGTCCTCCGAGTCTAATCAAACCGTGCCCTCCCCAAAGGCCGGGCTCCGCACCTGGGCAGCAGGAAGGGAGGGAGGTGGTGGGCGGGCCTGAGGGACAGGTGGGAGTCTGATGGAGGAGGACTGAGTTTGACTCCCAGGTTCGGTCTTGGACAAGTGGGTGGAAGGAGGTGTGGAGCAGCGGGAGGAGGGATGCGGGGGGAGCAGTTCGAGGGCACATGTTTCACGCCCAGCTCCCAAGTATGGGTGACTCGGGATTCTAACTTGTCAGCTGCCCCTTCTCCCACCAAATCATTCTCTGAGCCTTCTCCCGGGTCACCTTTGGAAGAGGGAAGAGGGCAGAAAGCAGGGGCGATTGCTGGCCTTACACGCAGGACACCAAGGATCACAGGTATGGTGGTGGGTGACCTGATCTGAATGGGCCAGCGGCTGCCGTGTCCACACAATGACTCAGGAAGCTGGCTCGGAAGCACATGAAGACTCCCGGCCTGGGGACATGAGGGTGGGCAGCCTGCATTTGTGTACTGCCTGCTGGTAAGTCAGCTCTTTCATATACATCTGTCTTTAGATCCTCCAACCACCCTGGGAGACAGCCTTCCATTTTATAAGTGAAGGACACTGATGCTTAGAAAGGAGCAAAGATTCAGCAGAGGGAAGGGAAGGCGAAAAAGGAAAAGAAAATGGGTTTTTATGGAGGACCTGCTACATGCCAGGAATCAGCAAGTGCGGTCTCACATATGTTAACAGACCTATTCTTTCAAAATCTCTACAGGCAGCATCAACACCTGCATTTGCAGAGGAGAAAACAGGCTCCATTAAATAAGCTGGAAGCCCAGGGAGTGAGGGAGAGATTCAGACAGGACACCCAGTGCCTGGCCCTCGAGCCCAGAGCTCATTCATTCACCCCATGTGCTGGGCCAACAACCACTTCTCCAGCATCTTCCATTAGGCCAAACATATAGGAAAAAAGGATGAACAAAATAGTCAAGCCCCCTGCCACATGCCGCGTGTGGTGGGAGGAGGGCAAGGTGCCGTGGGAAGACATGACGGGGTCCCACGGAGCTTCTCTGGAGAAGGGACCTTTGAGCTGAGGGCAGATGGATGACGGCCAGGATGAGTGAGGAGTGTTCCAGGCAGATGGAACAGCGTGTGCAAAGGGTCTGAGCCCATAAAGAGTTTCTGACGTTCCTGGTGGCTGGAGAGGAAGCCTGGGACCAGATTGTGCAGCTATGTCTAAGAGTTTTGAAGTTCAAGTCACCAAAGAGGTCTAAATAGGTGGGGGGAACAATCAGAGTGGTGACTGCCAGTGGAGAAGGGCCTGGAGGGAAAGCAGAGACCAGGTAGGAGGTGCTTCTAGCCATGCAGGAGGAGGAAGAGGTGAGGGCCAGGCTGAGAGCGGCTGCAGGGCTCCTGGGAGAGGGGTACGGACTTGCAGGCCATTGAGGTGGTAGATCAATAGGGCTTGTGATTAACTCGGGGCGGAGGGGAAGTGGCGGGAGGGGAAGTGGTGGGAGCTGTCAGGTCCCCCCACCCTCTACCCCCTGGCCAGTGAGGGCGGGGCTGAGGTTGAGGACCATGCTGAGTCTTATCCCATGGAGCAGTGGGTCCTAACCTCAGCCAGAGTCAACAGAGGCTTCCTTGGATTTTTTTCGGAATGCCACGACATTTGTGCGTCATGCCAGGCTCACCTACTTAGCAAGACTCGCCTCCCACAACCAGGCCCACGGGATCCCAGCACCTCGTCCTGTCTGCTCATGAGGCCTGCCCGGAACTCTCCTCCCCTGCCCGAGGGCCCGTGAAGAGAAACCTTTCAGTAAACTCACAGCCAGACCCCCAAGTGAATTCTGGAGTCCTCCCCAGCATCTGTGGCCACCTCATCGGCCTCCCGGGCCCCGGCGACAGGGCACGACTGCCCAGCCGAAGACAGGATTGCTGCTGCCCAGTACCAGGCTGGGGACAGAGATGCCACATGGGCCAGTTTATTCCTGTTACTGCTCTGTACAGGTATATACAGTTGGTGTGAGCCTATGGTACATTATTTCACAAAGTTATCTTACATCCTTTGCACACTCCTCCTGGGCGGGAAGTACCTGCGGGCGGTGGAGGAAAGGACGTTCACGGGAGCCACTCTGTTGCTGAGGACGTGCACAGGGGCGCCCTCCCACCTGCTCCCGGGTGCCGGAGGCTTCCGCAGTCTTCCTCCTGGAGCGGATAGAGGCTGGCGGGGGCCAAGCAGCACCCACAGCCCCCACCACCCCAGCCTGCCTGACCCCACCGAGTACCATCAGCAGCAGGACAGTATCCCCCGGCCCCTCGCCCCCCGCCCATCACGGGGCGCTGGCGTGCATCTTCTCCAGGCAGCTCGTCCAGAAGGTCACCAGCCGGTTGTCACGGTTGACGCAGAAGTCCGTGAAGTCCTTCAGCAGCCGGTCAGCAAACCTCTCGTCGCCGGTGGCGCTGGAGCGCCAGGTCTTGGTCAGCATGGTGTTGTAGGCCCAGCTGTAGCCCACCCTCTCCTCGCAGAACAGGCTCTGGCTGGCGGAGCTGGTGGAGTTGCGGCGCCGCCGTGGCTGCCCTGAGAACTTGCGCTTGGAGTAGGGCAGCTGCAGGAACACCGTGCCTGTGGGGACAGGGGCCAGGTCACAGCTCCGGGAAGGAGGGAGGGAGGGTGCCCGGGCCAGCCCCCGCTCCCCCCTCCGGGGCTCCCGGTCCTACCTCGGCCGCCCCAGACCCCACCCCGTCCACACTGCGCCTGGAGTGCCTCACCTGTGACGTGGATGTACTGAGGCTTGGTCTCAGCAGGGAAGTTGAAAGCAGAGGCAGAATATTTATCTTGAACAAACCCAAACCTAAGGGAAGGACAGGGAGACAGGCCGATGAGGGCCCCCTGGGCTACAGGGACACGGGGGGGGGGGCGGGAGGCGTGCTTGCGGGAGCGAGGCTAACACGACTGTCCGACAGCCAAGGGATCTGGAAAGTCTCTTTCAGGTGGAACATTCAGGCTGCTCCTCACCACTTCCCACCAGCCCGGCCCCCTTTCCTCTCTGGGTGCTGAGACCTTCATCTCCACCCAGCCACCCCCACTCCATCGCATCAGCCCTCCCCCCTGCGCCCACCCCCAAGACTGTCAGCTCCCCCGGGGAAGGCCCTTATCTTAAGTCTGCTGAGGCGGGCCCCTCTCCCCTTCCTCTCAGTTCTCCCACACTAAGCACACAGTAGTTCTCAATAAAGGCTTTGCATTGAGAAATATCATAACTGGAGTCCTTTCCTTAAGGCGAGGAAAGCTGGGGCCCTGCCTCGCTGTGTTCTGGAAACAGGCAGGAGGGACCATTTTTCAACCATGGCTTGTTCTATTCCTGGTTTTTTAATTTCCACAAAGTGCATTTATTACACTTTACCTGCTAAGTGCTGTAAAGGATGCATTGGCAGATATGGCCCCTGCCCTGAGTCTGAGGGGTTTATGTAATGAAGCCTGTGATGAGGCAGAACTATAGCAGGGAAAACCCTGTCTCCCTTCCTGGACTGAGCTCCAGGGAGGTGCTGTGTTGCATTCTCTACAGAAGCTGCTGGCTTTACACGGGCACTTGATAATTATTTACTGAAGAACATGTGAAGTCAGATGCATAAACAGATCAGCTGATGGGCACTGCCAGCTCATCACTGTCAGCTGGTTCTAGCACATGCAGGAACGGCTCTGGAGTCTGCCCTTCTTCCTCTCTACTTTCCGATCAAGGCTCTCTATTTACTCAGCGTGGATCAGCAGGACCTGCTGACAAACTCGTCTTCCTCATAATAACTACCATCTCCTGGGGCCCTACTAGGTGTTGGGAACGTCAGGGAACCCTCCCAACAAACCCTGTGAAGGGGGAGAACTCGAAGGCAAAGCACCTCACGGTTCCTCAGCCAGATGCCGGTGGAGGCCGAGGTGAACCAGGCCTGTCCGCTTCCCACATCAAAGTCCTTTCCCACCGACCTCTTCATTGACCGCCCCGAATTGCACCCCCTCCTCCTGGACAGAGGAAGTCAGGTCCCCTGGCATTCATTTCACAGCCTTTACCAAGCATCGAAGAAAAGGGCTGAGTAAGGTCTAAGGCAGGCCTGGGCCGGCTTGGGTGGGGGAGGCTGGAGTCCAGACTTTATCCTGCGGTTGGTGGGGGGCTGTGCACGGAGGGGGTGTGCCAGGTGGGGCGGGGACAGCTGAAGGCGCCTGAACAAGATGATATGACACTGAAGCAGGCACAGGAGGCTCTGATTTTCTATGAATAACACAAGGCAGCAACCGGACACTGAGTTAGTGATGTTCTAGAGACACAGCTGGACCGGCCTGGGGGATACAGCTAAGCCTAGGAAAGGCTCTCCCTGGTATACATATTAGGTACCAGTAAATATCTACTGAATGTATCTATTGCTTTTTAACCATTCATTGTCTTCTCAATATGTGTCAAGAGGCTCCTGACAGATTCTACAGTTTTTCATGTCCTGGAGAGTTTGGCTCCAGGTCTTGTAGGAGGCTGAGGAGAGAGCTCTCTGCTCTCCTACAAACTGGAAGAAGAGGGAAGCAAGTCTGAAAAACTACAGCTCCAGGAGCTGGACAGGTGGTGCTCATCTCTGAAACCAAGGCAGAGGGACTAGTCAGAGATAAGCAGTGAATCTGTCACTGGTGGACTGGGTCCATCTCCCCGGAAAGGGAATGAACTGGGCTTCGCTGTGGTAACTGCTATTTGAGACAAACACTGATGCCTCCCCATGCTTCCCTCTTGCTAAGGGACAAACCTGTGTGCAATGGCTTCCTGGAAAAGGTGCATTCGGTCCCAGTATGTTTCTGGTTCAAAGCCTAAAAGGAAAAAAGAGTAAATGCCGAGTTGTGATTCCAAGATTTGCAAATCTCCCTGGGTCCAGCCTTGGGTTATCCTTCACTACTCTTGGCAATGCTCCCCGCCTTGAGCCTGAGCTCTGCTTTTTCACACCACCTGCTTTCAGAAAGACCAGCCTCCACCCCAAGGAGGGATATCCTAAAGATAGTGACAGCCCTCAAGCTTCATCAGGGTCTAGAAAGGAGAGGAATATGAGTCCTCAGCGACCAGTGCGAGCTATTAGAACTTGGTATAAGACTCATTCTAATGACCGTCTGTGCCAAAAGCGGAAAGGAGCAGGATATTAAAATACAACCAAAAGATAAGCTTGAAATGAATGTCATTTACTTCTAAGAAGAAAAAAAAAAATCCCAATCTTCCATTTTAGGGGTGGGGAAATTGAAGCAAATCAATATAAAATGACTTTTGGAAACGTGATCAGCTGGGGAAGGGAGGGGAGGGGAGGGGGCAGAGCAGGTGAGTGCCCGCCCCCACCGCCCACTTCGTGCTCCAGCCTGGCTGGTGTGAGGACAGGAGCAGGGTGAGCAGGTGGCAGGGCTGAGGCAGCTGTCACACAGCAGAGGCAACAGGCCGGGGCTGCTCTTGGGATCAAGGTGTGGAGGGCTGGGGCAGCAACCACACGAGACCTCGTCCCAGAGGCCAGGGGTGCCTGCAGGGGCTTTGTTGCTCTTTCCGTATTTGGAATTTTATATCTAGGTTAGATTTGAGGATTCTGGGTAACCAAAGAGCAGAAAAGAGAAAAGACTTTGGCTTTAACAGATAAAAACAGACAGCGTATTCTTGTCAGATTTTTAAGATCTTGAATTCCCTGTTATCAGAATGGGAGATAACAGGAAGAGAGGTGGCACAGAAGCAAGAAAATTGATTTTTAGATTCAAGTCCTTATTCCTTTCAACTAGGACTCTTTTCGTTCAGCTGTAACCATGGCAACCAACAGAGGATGCTGTTCTTGAAGACTGGGTTACGACTGGCAGGGAAAACCATCGGTTCACACAGAAATGTCCTCCAGTGCCAGCCCTGCGAGCACCCCTGTGCTGTTACAGCGAAGGTGGAAAACCCCAGAAGAGTCTTTGGGTGGTATGGGGGGAGATCTAACCTTCCCCTCAACATATTAAAAACAGCAGTAGGAGGCGGTGCCTGGCTTAAAGTCATCGGATGCAGACATAATCACCTGCCATTTCAGGACGGCAAAAAACAGTCCCCCCTCGGCCACACCGTGAGGGTAAATGAGAACGTGTGTGTGGGGGGGGTTGGGGGGTGCTTTGTAAACCCTAAAGATCCCAGGATCTTCAGCCTCCAGGGGCCGTGGGGCTCACCTGGAACCCCAACTATCACTTAAAACACTGTGTCTATACACAAATGTCTTCCAAGATGTAAAGAATGTACAGGTGGGCCTTTGGAACAAAAGCTCTTTGCACCCCGGGGGTGGGGGGGGCCGTTTCTCTGCCACCAAACACAGCACAGACTCATAAGAACTCAGGAAAAAGCATCTCCTTCGCCTCAAAAGTTTTTTTCTCCACACTGATAATTTCTACGCCTGAGAGTCTACAGGGCTCTGACACACCAGCAGTGACTCTAGCTTTTTGTTATAAAAAGATCATCCATGAGCTCATGGGGTGCTTTGTAGGAGCTAATTACATGCTCATTGAAATGAGTGCTTGGTGATGAAAAGTCCGTGCTGTGTGAAGTCAGCTCATCCCTCCATCTGTCTACACCTGCCCTCAGAGTCTGGTGGACGAGGGTGGAGCAGCGGGTGGGGTCGGCCCCATGGTCTCCATCCTGGGGAAGCACTCTGAGGGGGTCCCGCGTCCTCCAGGTGCTGACGCATCTCAGCTTTGCACAACAGCACGCTGTGTCCTGTTTTTGCTTTCAATGCCTCCCATTTCTGGCCTTTATTCGTGGAGCAGCAGATCCAAGCCTCCAGTGAGGATCAGATTCCTGCCGCCCAAACCAGTAAGGCTGGAGCAGAGAGAGGAGGGTGTAGGGAAGAGCCTGGTGCTGCTCGAGATTTACAGAGCACAGCGCCCTCTCCCACCCACCGTCCCCTCCAGGCCTTATGAGGGTCTTCTTGAGCTAGTGAGGCAGCTCTGGTCGCCCCCATTTCAGGAATAAGGCATTTGAGGCTCAGAGACATTAAGTGACTTGCCCAGGGTTGCTCAGCCACTAAGTAAAGAATCAGGATTAAAACTCTGGCCCCAGCACTTCCCTGGTGGAGCAGTGGTTGGGAATCCGCCTTCCAGTGCATGGAACACGGGTTCAAGCCCTGGTCCAGGAGGATCCCACATGCCACGGAGAAACTAGGCCTGTGTGCCACGAATACTAAGCCCGCACTCTGGAGCCCACGAGCAACAACTACTGAGTCTGAGTGACACAACTACTGCAGCCTGCGTGCCTAGAGCCTGTGCTCCGCAACAAGGAGGGGCCACCGCAATGAGAAGCCCGCACACTGCAACGAAGAGTAGCCCCCGCTCGCCACAACTGGAGAAAGCCCGCGCGCAGCAACGAAGACCCCACGCGGCCAATAAATAAATAAATTTATAAAAAACAAACAAAACCTCTAGCTCCCTGTCTACAAGCCTCCTTCTTTTCACTGGCCCGTGAAAAGCTGGCCTCCATTTTACCAAATTGAAAAAAAAAAAAAAAAAAAAAAGCTGGCCTCCAGGCGCCTAGAGAGGCGACCCTGGCGGAAGGGCCTACGCGGGTAACAGGCCCTCCGGAGAGGGGTGTCTCTTACTGTCAAACAGGTGCTCGCTGCCCTCCTTGAGCAGGCAGCTGATGTTGAGCGGGATGAAGAGCTGGGCCCGGAGCGGGTCGCCGTACAGGTAACTGGGCAGCGCAAAGGGACCCTCCAAAACCGGCACCAACAAAAAGCCACAGGAGGTGGCCTTGCGATGCCAACCTTGGACCTGGTGGGAAGCACAGAAACACACAGCGTCACCTCCAAGTTCATTCTGACAAGAGAAGTAACTTCCTGAGAAGCGAAGCCACCCGAGTGATGGCCTGCGTATTGATCCACAGGTTCACTGATGAATGTCCACCGGCTCCAGACCCGCCCTGGGAGGAAGAAACACAGTTGAACCTCCTGTGAATCCTTGGAAGACCGGGAGGTAAGCGCATGGCTCCTCACAGCCTGAGCTTCTGCAACTTCAGGGGCTCTTTCGGGAGGAACAGGCTAGAGAGAGCTATGTCCTGCCTCTTCTTGCTCCATAGGATGTTGGAGGAAAGTCACAACATATAGGTTAAGTCCTTCTAATTTTGTCCTTTATCAAAAATTTACTAAGTCCAAAGAATCAAATAGGAAAACAATCCACTCAGGCTGGCTGAGAGGGACAAGACGCGGGCTGCAAGATGATCATGGTGGCCTCTGGCCAAAAGTGACAAGTGCTGACCTCGCAGAATGAGAGCTGCTCTCTGCAAGCTCCCAAACGCCATCTGTCTGAAGATTGACAGAGAATAAAAGTTACTGGGGCTTAACGACAAACCTCCCCACTCTTAGCTTTTCTCCCAGGAACACTCCTAACCATGACCAAAACACCAAGGTCTCTGCTTGACCAAGTAATTTCTAAGGCTTATGTAATATTTATCTAAATAAAATGTGGTTTATAACAAATGTGCACATGGCCTTAAAATAATAATTAACCTACACTCGAGATTCTTAAAAACTTAATAAAATCATGATAAAAATGAGCAGCTTTCAGTGGGTTTTACATGAATTGATGTGAAAAGTGTACTTTTTAAAAGATAGATGCTAAACTCCTCTGAGGAAATAAATACTCTTCTTCCCACCAAATTATAACTGTATCTGTGTGTGTGTGTGTGTGTGTGTGTGTGTGTGCGCGCGTGTGTGAGTGAGAGAGAACACTGTGGCTGTGTGGTTCTGAGACAGTGTCACCTGGTGGGGCTTCTGAGGAGGACGCTATCGCACTGGGCCAGAGGGTTAGTTCTGGCTGGAGGGAGTGGTCATCCCAGCGCTGACCCGTTGGGGAAGAGCTGGTGTCCCCTGCAAGCTGAGCGGAATGGGCAGCTGGGCGTCTTTTTTGATTTGGACCTTAACAATGTTCCCTGGATGGGAATGTCTCCATGGGAGGGGTCCTCAAAGACAGTAATGCCATTTGGAGGCAGACAGGGGTTGGGCAGACAGAGACGTGGACCAATCTCTTCCACGTCTTATGGGGATGAAACTAGGCTTTTGAGCCCCGGACAAAAAAACCTGTACGTTGCCGGCCGACGCTGTGCTCCTTTCCCTTTGGTCATCTCCTAGGCTCTTCACAAACTGTTTTTGAACTTTCCAGCTGCTTTCAGCTGTGCAATGAGATGTTTGGACCAATGTTGGAGGGGCGTGGGATTCAGTTGAAGCCACAGAGAAATACTCTTTGGGGCTGAAGGAGAGAGCATATAAAAAAGAGTAGGAGACCGTAAAGATGGCTCACGAAGGCTCCTGGAAGACACTGACAGCTCGGCTAAGGAGCATTTATTTTAGACACACAGCCTGGGACGGGGGGTGGCCAGGAGCAATGAGTGACCTGATGAGGCAGCTGGACCAGGGTGGACGAGAAGCAGAAACAGTCAGGAGACCAACCAAAACAGGGCTTCTCAGCTTTGGCACTCGAGACACTGGGGCTGGGGGATTCTTTGCCGTAGAGGCTGTGTTGTGCTCTGTGCTATAGGATGATGGGCTACATCCCTGGTCTCCCCACCACCCGCTAGACCCCAGGGGCACCCCCACCATTTGGGGCAAGTAAATATGTCTCCAGATATGCCAAATGCTCCTAACAGGTCACAACCACACACCTCCCGCACCCCTGTAGAGAACCAGTTAATAGCAGTGATATTCACGAACAGAGGATTGTGTAGATAAACTATGATACAAACAAGCAATAGAGTATTCTTAAAATACTCTTAAAAATAATGAGGCAATGTCTTCCAAATTGAGCTGATGTAGTATGTTCTTGGTTACCAAAATACTCAGGTAGCTTTGGAACTTTGAAATGGTAAATATTCATGGTGTATAAAAAAAACATGATACAGGGACTTCCCTGGTGGTCCAGTGGTTAAGAGTCTGTGCTTCCACTGCAGGGGGCGCTGGTTCGATCCCTGGTTGGAGAAGTAAGATCTCGCATGCCACACAGTGCAGCCCAACAAAAACAAAACACATGATACATAACTGTAGAATCTTAATTACATAAAAATGGATGCTTAGTTGCATAGATACACAAACGGGACCTAGAAGGACATGTCAGACTCTAAAATACTTGTGATTACGGATGACTTTGATTTTTACTTCTTGTGTTTTTTAGTTTCCTATTACACACATGTTAACTTTTAAGAAACAAATGTTATTTTAAAAACTTTCCCCCCCAAATGAGGCAAAACAAATTGAAAAACAACAACAGCGAAGCCGACTTATTTCTATTGATACATAAGATATATAGGTGATAGGAAAAGCACAACATGAATAGTAAATATTCTGAGCTACTATGTCTGTTAAAAAAAAAAAAAAAAGTAAAAGTAACAGGGCCTCTATATGCACAGAATCTCTTTGCAAGTACCAGCAAAGTGGCAGGGCAGTAGATGGAAGTCCCAAGGAACAGGGTGAGGGTGAGAGAGAGGGTTACATTCTGCTCTACACCAGTGATTCTCAGCTGGGGGCAATGCCTCCCCTCCCTGGGGACATCAGCAATATCTGGAGACATTTTTGGTTGTCACAGGAGGGTACGCTACTGGTATTTGGTGGGCAGAGGCCAGGGATGTTGTTCAACATCCTACAATGCACAGGCCGGGCCCCCCCCATGACAGAACCATCGGCCCTACGTGTCAGTAGCACACCAAGGGTCAGAAACCCTGATCTACATACCCTTTTCGACTGTTTGAATTTTTCACTATGCTTAATTTTTTGAAAGAGGCTAATCCAACGGTCCACATGAAGGTAATAGGAGCCTGAAGTGAAAACAATTTTTTGAGTGACGTGAATCTCTACCGAGCACCCGCGCGCCCATCTGCCAGGTGAGCCCAGGCCTGACCGCACATAAGGGAGTCTCACCATCTCAAAGAGCACAGCGGCGGTCACCGCCATCCAGTGCAGCTTGATCTCGAAGGCCGCGTTCAGTGAGAAGTTGCCGTGGTAGTAACAGCTGCACCACTCCAGTCGGTCTGTGCGGTTGTTCACATCCACGTCCAGGGTCACAGTCCTCTGCTCTGGGACAGTGGCAGCTACATGGCAGGGGGGGAGGTTGGTGGCCGGGGGGAGGGAAAGGAAGGCAGGGGGTGAGGAGGAAGAGAAAACAACTGAGCATCCAGATGTGAAACTGCAGATTCCAGATGCTTCCTGGAAATCAGCTAGTCCAGGGCTCGGCAAATGCTTTCCATAAAGGTCCACGTAGTAAATATTTTAGGTTTTGCAGGCTACAAGGTCTCTGTTTCAACTATTTAATGCTGCCATTATAGTGCAAAAGCAGCCTCAGGTATTACCTAAACGAGTGGGCGCAGCTGTGTTCCAGTAAAACTTTACAAAAACAAATGGATTTTTAGGGCAGTCAGGCTACTCTGTGTGATACAATAATGGTGAATACATGTCATTATACATTTGTCAAAACCCATAAAATGCACAGCACCAAGAGTGAACCCTAAGGGAAACCATGGGCTTTGGGTGATAATGATGTGTCAGTGTAGGGTCGTCGATTGTAACAAATGTCCCACTCCAGTGGTGACGCTGATAGCAGGGGAGGCTGTGCATGTGTGCAGGTTGCGGGGTGGGCAGGGAGTATATGGAAACTGTACTTTCTGCTCAGTTTTGCTGTGAACCTGAAAGTGCTCTAAAAATAAAGTTTATTATAAAACAAACAAATGAACAAACAGGTGACAGGCCAGATGTGGCTGGTTAAACCATAGTTCGCTTCCCCTAATCTAATCCAATTCCTGATTTACAGATGAGGAAACAGCAACCCATGGAGGAAAAACGTCTTGGCCAAGATCAGAGTCAGAACCTCAGCCAGGCTGAGCCCCAGATCTTCCAATTCCAGTGACCACGAAGGGACATGATGGGACACACAGCCCGGAGCACAGCAAGGAGAAGGTCTTGCTTTTCTGGTTTCAACCCAGGAAGGCAATAGTTCTATCATCGTTTCTCAAGAAATGAAACCTCTTAATGAAGGCTAACGCTCTGTCCCAACAACCGTGTGCTGCCCAAGGATGTTAGGTCAGCGCCAAAGTGGCTCATCCAATCTGGGCTCCTGCTCAGAAATCCTTCTCAACCAAGACAGGGGTGTTTTAGAGACGGGTCAGACTGTCAAGTTCCTGACCAGACTAAAGGCCCGAAGCTGGCTCAGAAGTAAGAAGATCAGGGCTCTGCCCCGCCTGGCTGGGCACTGCCACACGTGGGGCTTCCGCAAACTACGATCGGACCCTCTTTCTCCCCTGCCCCCTTGAATCCAGTGACATTTCTTTGCGGCAGTCAGCTTAGTTCTGGGTTCTGCAGGTAGAAGCCCCGAGTGGCTTTTATCACACACAAGTAATGGCTCTTGAGTCAGCAATTTGAATGAACTTGTGCTGGGGGGGCAGTGGAGCTGCCGCTCGGACGCTGAACGGGACCTGGGCAGACCAACACTCAGCTGTGAGGTACACAGCTTGTCATTCTCTCAAAACCAGAACGTGCAAAGTGGGAGACACTGTCGACTTGGACTGGGAAGACCTAAGCCCTGCCGTCCAAGCCCTGCGCCCCTGAGAACACTGCTCCACCCCCCTGGTTTGGCTCCTCATCTGCAAACTGAGAGGGCGCCCGTCCAGCTGCTCTGCAGAGAAGAGGGGAGGGTCAAGTGAGCCGTGGATGAGGAGGGCCCTCGGACCCCCTCCTGCCTCTCCTCCGGCCACCCTCCCTTGTGACTCTCCTCCTTTCCTCCTGCTCCTGTTATTCCTTCCTCCCAGTTTAAGCCACGGGCTTATCACCACTGCTCCATCAGAGGTCTGCCTAAGACTCCCATGGACGCTGCTTAAGCCTAAAGAACTAGGTGGCTCTGGTGCTAAAAGTCTCATCAAAACGAGTTTCTGTCTCTGCCTCGTGTTCCTGACTCCTGACACCGCCAGAGGAACCCTTTACTGAACAGCCCAAACTCAAGGAAGGAAGTTTGCTCTCTGGGCTTGCACAGTGTGTTCTCTGTAGGTGAAAAGCCCCGGTCACAAAAGAAAGGGCACTCAGAAAACAACAGCAGGGACCTTGCACATGTCTCCTCTCCCATGTGGCATGTCAAGTTCAGAACAGGCTGGTCTGAGGAAGCCAGAGGAAGCGCACTGTTCAGCCTAGTGGTTACGGGCTCAAGATACCACTGGCTTCACTCCTCAGTAGGGGAGGTGACAGTGCAGACGCTGCGGGCTGAGGATGCTGACAATGGTGTGAGCCCAGCTGAGGTGCAGCCCCTGGCCAGTTCTCTGCATCTCTTCTCGACTTCCACGAGGACCAGCTTGTTCCCCTTGGGATCGGGAGATATAGCGAGGCCAGTGAATAAGGACAAACCCAGGCTGAGCATCCTTCACCCGTGTCACAGAGATGGGTTGTCAAAGACCTGAGGAGAGGATCGGTGTCACAAGAGGAGAAAGAACAGCATCTCAGGGAGGGGAGTGAAGGTAAAGGTAACAACCAGCTCTGCCCATCAACAGAACGAGCGATCTCAGGAGTGAGTGCCACGTGGGTGGGAGTTTTCAAAGAGCGGCTGGCTCCCCACTCCTCAGGGCTGCTATGGAAGACATTCAAACATCAGGGTTTGGACCGAGGTGCCCTACAGCCCCTTCTGAGCCTCAGATCCGGTGGGCTGCAAGAGAAGGCTGAGAAGTAAAAGGCGTGGGACTGGCTCAAGGGATGCAGCGCTGCCTCTTCCGGGGTCTCGGATCCCCTGAGCTTCACGGCTCAGCGACACAAGATGACAGGGGTGGGGAAGTGGAGCCACCACAGACCAAGCCAGACAGGACCATGTGCCACCGTCAGGCATTTCAAAACAGTTTTCTGCTGCTAACTTCCAACTGAGAATTAGGAATGTCTAAAAAGGAACACATCAAAATGAATGAACGAAAAAGGGAGCAGGTCATAAATGATACAAAGGCCTTCTTCCCCTTCTATGTCATTTCGATTTTTTTCTGAGAAAAAGACTCAACACTACAGATAGACCAATTTCACTTAAGTAAACAATACAGTAAAAGTCTATATTCTAACCTGAAAAAATGCTGGGAAGAAGGATCTCATGTCCTAACACAGAGGTGGGAGGGGTGTTACTGGAGAGAAGTAGCTGTAATAATGCCGTGTTGGGTTTAAAAGGAAAAGAAACCCACTTCCTGTGGGAGGGGTGGTGGGAAAGGAAGCTGATGGAGTAAAATTCCACTATAACAATCATGGGAGCCATTGAAAGCCTAGTAAGTGGATGTTTTCCCAGAAAACATGCACATATGAAAGATTCTGCCTAGTTTCAGAACCACTGACCCTCCTGACACCCCTGCACAGGGTGAAGAATACCCCAGGTTGATAAACTACCCGCTGTAGACATAAGTCTCTTTGGCCCTACTCTTCCTCTTTTTTGGACATATTTTCCCATATGCTTTTCCTTTTTGACCACACTTTTTGAAGTAACTAAGAACCAAAGCTAAACCAAGTGACACAAATCTCATCCTGGGCTTCAGATGATGGCAGTCACGAGAGGGTTGTACCAGCGGCTGCGGGAGAAGACTCTGGAAATGAGGATGTCCCTATAGAGACTGTCAAGATAGCCTCCAGAAGCAGTAACCCTAACCAAGGGGTAAGTGCAGCACACGGGCTGGGACCCTGCACACACCCCCGTGGAGACCTTGGTGAGAAGGGGTGGTCTGTCCCCTGCCTCTCACACAAAGCACTGGCCACACTGGCCCTGAGCAACTCTGAGAATCTGGAAACTGTGACGACTTGTAACGTTTCCATTCCACCAGCTAGGCAAGAATTCCAATTAGCCGGGCACTTCTGGGCTAACCAAGTAGAATGGGGGATTTCCCTGGAGTTCGGCCTATGTTACGTTTGCTTCCCTCCATCCAGAGGGTTTTGAGGGTCTCTCCAACCTGCCTTTGAGGGAAATCTCACGACGCCCTGCCTAGAGCACGCATTTTCTAAAGACGCTCACATCTCGACCCATCAGTCCGGTCCTTGAGAGCAGAGGTCACCACTGTTCAATAAGCAGGTGCTCACCCCATCTTAGGGCTGAAGGAACCAAGGAGGGGAAAGAAGAATCCCGGTGTGCATCCCTTGATGGGGTAAGCACATTTGGGGAGGGAGGGCAGAGAGGAGGGTCACGCACAGGGTGAGTGCCTGGAGTGGACCACCTCTGAGGTCCCTTCTTCTTCTGAGGTCCTAGGATGTTGCAGTCATGGGACAGCCTCTGGCAAGAGCTAAACCAGCAGTGAGCACCAGCTCACGTCCCCTGTGTCCTGAGCCTCTTGGGAAAAGTGGCCACACCGTCTGTCCCCTCCTATCCATGGAAGATTAGTGTCCTGCCCTGATCTGACAACTGCTGAGCCCTGTTGGTTGGTTGGAACAATGATGAGCTCAACCCACTAGGCTGGTGAAAGCCGCACAGGAGCCGCGGTGCTAACAGTCACAGTGTGACAGCCACGGGGGCCCTAACCCTGGTTCCCGTGGCACCGCCCCTTTGGCTGCCCCTCTGCTCAGCCACCCACCAGTGTGTCCCCGGGCTCCGTCTGCTTGGGCACCTACCTAAAAGCGCAGCCGCCTGGCTCCGGCCCCCGAAGCTGCGGCTGAAGGAGCTGTGCCTGCTGGCGTAGGAGGCTGGCCGGCTGGGCAGCCAGGGCAACAGGAAGGCAGGGATCTCTGAGTGCAAGAGCTCCTCGGCCACGAAGGCCACCTCAAACCACTTGCGCTGGAAGCTGGCGAAGTCGTCCACCGCCGTTGTGTGCCAGGCAGTGGGCTGCTGCACGGCCACTGGGAAGGGCAGAGGGGAGCGGGGAGCCCTCAGTACAAGCTCTCGTGTTCTCACCGGTTCACGCCCAACACGGGTGAACCTGAAAACACAACGCTAACGAGCCAGACACAAAAGACCACAGAGTGTGTGAGCCCACTTGGGTGATATGTCCAGAACAGGCCAGTCTTTAGAGACAGAAAGCTGATTGGTGGTGGCCAGGGCCTGGGGGAAGAGGAGTTTTGGAGGGAGCCCTAATGAGGACGGGGTTTCCTTTCAGGGCGATGGAAGAGGTCTGGAACTAGATAGAGGTGGTGGTTGCATGACACTTAGAATACTCCATGCCACTGCCTTTTAAAATGGTTAGTTTTTGGAACTCCTTGGTGGTCCAGTGGTTAGGACTCAGTGCTTTCACTGCAGTGGCCCAGCCAGATTCAACCAAGATCCCGCAAGCCGTGCCCCACGGCCAAAAAAAAAAAAAAGCCAAATAAATAAATAACTAAAATGGTTAGTTTTATGTTATGCAACCTCTCGTTCAATTAAAAAAATATTTTATCCCCAGTTTCAGACCTCTAATTTCAGAGCATGTGACAGTAACTGGGGGTTTTTCACCTTGAAGGTAAAGTGGGTGTCTACTGGTCAAACTCAGAATTTAAGGGAAGAGGAGTGATGGACACACTTGGTGTCTACAAGGAAAAAACCTAGACGGATCCACTTCCAATACATGCTTGGATAAGAGCACCAGTGAGTGGCACCAGCCGCTTCATCTGATGGAGTATTCCCGAAGCCCAGAGGTAGAGAAGCCGTCTGTCTGTAGGGTAGGAGTCACTCCCCTCCAAGGTCCCTGTGTGCTCAGGAGGGACTGGAGATGCTGGTCGGAAACCTGGGTGCCTGCAGCTCTGACCAGGCTGGAAATTGCTCCCCTTCTGGGAATTCCTTTTATTCATTAAAAAACAAAATACTTGAAATTTATCTTGGAAAGCTTGCTAGTCATCCTGGGGGAAGAGATGGAGTCTGAAGTCCCAGCAAGTAAAAAGTGCTCTCAGTTAGATGAGAGCTGTCATGTTATACTCAGACCCACCTGCACTGGGTGGGGGTCGGGGGCGCTGTGAGTAAAGACAGAGACCAGCAAATGAGCCACGGGCATTTCCTTATCATTTCCCTCAGCCTCTTTTAGGCTTATCTTCCATCCACACTGTGCTCACCAAGAATGTACTGTGGCTTTAAGAAACCCTTTGTCACTCTGGTGATGCTCAAAGTAAGTACAGATGCTCAAGGAGGCTGACGGATCCGTCAACTTAGGGGACAGCATCACACGAGGAGCCCGAGAAGCACCGTCATTTAATGGAGCATGTCACCAGGAAACACCTGCCCCACGGGCAACAGTTCGCCTCACCTCGCTCAGGCTCTCTGTCCATCACTATCTTGTAGAAATAGAAGCCATATATGAAGGTCCGCCAGACTTCACCAGAGGCGTGTGTGATGAGCTGCTCTTCCAGCATTTTCTAGAAGGAGAGACAACGAAGCTCTGAAATTCCTGCAGGGGAACATCTCAGAGGTGCAGCCCTCAAACCCCACTCTCCACCCCCATTAGCGGTGACGACTGCGCTGTGTTAAATGCTGTGCCTGGTGTAAATTATATTATAAAATGCAAATGCATAATACAGTATCATCAGATATTTCAAACATACAGAAAAGTATAAAGAAAATCCAGGTCATGCCATCAGCTAAATTCAACTAATTTAACTTTTTGCTATACAGACTTCAGAGATTTTTGTTTAAAAAAAAAAAATCTCGGGAATTCCCTGGCAGTCCAGTGGTCAGGACTTTCACCACCGAGGGTGTGGGTTCAATCCCTGGTCGGGGAACTAAGATCCCACAAGCTGTGCAGTGCGGCCAAATAAAATAAAATAAAAATTAAAAAATCTCTATGGAGTCTCCCATGTCTCACTCCCCTTCCTCTCTCTCCAGAAATAAATGGTTAGCGAAATGTAATTCTCATGCATGTTTTTAATAATTTTATTATAGAGACAAGTATTGATCAAACAGCACTGATTCCCCATGGGGGCCTCTGTGTGGACAGTACGGTGTGAACCGACCTCTCCCTTTCCCCTTCTCTCGAGTTTTAAATTCCAGTTCAGAACAGTGTCATTAAATTCAGCGAGTGCTTGCTCAGTGCCTACCAGGTGCCAAGCAACACGGCGGGCACTGGTGATGTGGAAACGCACAGTAAGGGATGGCCTGCGCTCGGGGGGCCTGGTCAGGGCGGAGGACGAATGAGGTGTGGACCCCACTCTGCTGTGCCCAGTGCTCGACAGAGGACGTGCAGGGTGCCAGGAAGATGCTGAGGCAGAGGGAGGGCGCTGCCTGGGGATCCTTCACAGAGACCCCTCCAAGGTTCAAAAGCACAGATTCTGCCCAAAACATTTCAGTTCCGGTGGCAGATTATGCCCGATGTTTAAGTCAAGGTAAAGTAGCGCCTTTCGAACAAAGACCTGCTCTATGACTCATTGATCCCAGACAGGCCTCACACTGACTAAAAACAGACTCTTACTCCACCTGGCGACCTCGTTACTGGTGAGGGCCCCCGCTCTGTGGTCTCACCTGCATGATGTCGATGGCCATGGCCTGCGTCTGCACCCCATCCACGTTGCTCACCAGCCAGTGCACCACCTCCGCACTGATGAAGCAGCACGGTGAGAGGCCCTTCTGCTCCGGGAGCAGCTGGACTCCTGTCCTGAGTTCCAAGGCGGCAACAAGCAGAAAGAGAAGGTAAAAAAGAAGGGACCCCCACTAAAGCATTTGATATCTGAAGTGAGGATCCCCACAGCTCAATTTCTCCACATTAATCCTAGACTCAGAAAAGTCCCTGAGACAGGACAAAAGAAGGTGTTACAGGGGAAAAGGAGAAGGGGGAGGAGAGAACCTGGCCTTCAGAGAACACCTATGCTTGTCGGGCGTTACACTGGGTAATTTACATGATTATTTCATTCAATCCTCACATCGATCCTGTGAATCAACCATTATAATCCCACTTTACAAACAAGGTAACAGAGGCTCAGAGAGGTCAAGTAACTCACCCAAGGTCTCACAGCTGCTGAGCAGTAGTCAGGTATAAACCCACCAAACCACGCTGCCTGAGCACCACCCCAGCTTGGGCCACGGGATCCTCCCACCCCTGCACTCATTCATGAGAGAAGCCACTTACGAGGGGTGCTTCATGGCCTCCAGGATCTCCACCAGGGTGGAGGAGGACGTCAAGGAGCTGGCCGCCAACTGCTGAGAGCTGTAACACAGAGAAGCAGAGTGAAATTCCCGAGTCTTGACCCTCTTGCTTTGCTTCTTACAGAGCTGGAAACCAGGCTGATATGGACACTGAAGGCATTCAAGCAAATTCTGGACAGTTACATCCTGGAGATATATCACAGGGGGGTTCCTGCTTCCAACGTGTATACATTTTTTAAACAAAAGGATTCAAAGTGGTTTTGTGTCCAAACTTGCTTCCTTTAATAAGCATCTCCCCTCTGAATAATACGTCAGGCTGGACCCCTTCCAAGAAATCTCTCTAGAAGAATGCTCTGGGCCTTTCACACATCACATCATTTAATCTCACCAAAGAACGCTAGGTAACATGGTCAGAGCACAGGGGGCAGAATCCCAGGATCATCACCATCAGCTGGAGGGCCTCTGGCTTTTCTTGGCCTAAGTTTCCCCATCTGAAAACTGGGGATGATACTGTTCCTGTCTTCCAGGGTTGCTGTGAGGTTAGTGTGTGTAAAATACTGTACATGGGACTGACACCCACAAAGTCCAAAATTGTAGACCATACTAAACACAGTAACAGTAACATCCACCCTTTGGAACTTGGAGATGTAAAAGGAGCTGGTGAAGGTCAGAGCTGGGAAGCGTCAGGGTCAACATTTGAATCCCGTCTGTCTGCTCCAGCGCCCAGATCTTTCCGTCACCTGCTGCCCGAGTTCTTCCTCGATGGTACTATGGTCCCTTAAACATGCTTAATACTCAGCGACTGAGCCCAGATTACTGGGCATGGGACACACAGGGCCACCCATCACACCAAACCTGGGGCTTATCCGGAAGCTCCTTAAACCCCTCCCATTCCTCAGTCCCAGCCTCCTCTTCCTACGAGGCAGGTCCAGGACCCACTGGAGCATTTCAGAATCTCAGGGTTAAAGAAGACTTTAAAGACCCTGGAAGTGAACTAATGCCTGAGTCCTTGCGACAAGAGTCTGGACAGAGGCCGCTCCATTGTGTGAACATCTTCAGTGGCAGAACCAGCTGCTTGGGAGCTCTTTATCGTGAGATGGAGTGTGTTCTCTGTAATTCAGTCATTGGTCCTGATTCGTGTTGTTTTTGGCCTTCTCATCTCCAGCCTAAACATTCCCAGTTCCTCTTCCAAAAGCAGAAGAGAACCTGCCACGTGAGCAACGAGGAAGCAGAGAAGTGCACGCCTTTCCTGTGCCCTGGGCTGCCGGAGCCGAAGCGTCTGCTAGACTTGGCAGGGACGTGGGCCTGGGGAGACGACAGAGGCCAGACAAGGCCAGGCCTGAGGCCGCCTCCAAACTGACCACCTCTACCAGCCAGTATAGACGAGATGCAGGTAAATCCAGCTCAGGATGTGTGACATGCAAAGGAAACTGCGTGGCCGCTGATGGGGACCAGCCAGGTGAGCTGCCTCAGATGACCTTCTGCGCTCAGGTGAAAGGTCCAAAGTCATGTCTCTTAGACCATTTAGCTGAGGACCACTCAGTCAGTGCAGTGAGGGAACAAGAGCAGACTGGACAGAATTACGATAAACCAAACGCAGCTGGGAAGGATATAAAAAAGAAGTTTCTCAGATTTGACAACAGCATTAAAAGCTGGGCACTTCCTCCAGCAAATGAGCTCCAAGCAGCTTCTTTTCCCCCTGGTTATTCAGGAACAAGAAAAGAGCCATGGAGGGACTTCCCTGGCAGTCGAGTGGTTAGGACTCTGCGCTTCCACTGCAGGGGGCACGGTTTCCATACCTGGTTAGGGAACTAAAATCCCACATCCCACACAGCGCGGCCAAAATAAAAAAAAAAAGAAAGAAAAGAAAAGAGCCACATTGGGGCACGATAATCAACCCATTCACTGTTCATCCATTTCCTCGGGTGGCGTGGACTGACTGCACCTGACATAGGCAAGGCATCGGGCCACGGGCGCCCCGTGCAGCAGGACGGGTTCGCTCTGGGCCCCCTTCCCAAAGCCCACTCCTGCACAGTGCCTGATGCTTCTCTGTGTCTCTGCGGCAACCTCTTAGCTGTCCTGTGAGGAAGGCAGGGCACTGACCACTAGCCCTGTCGAAAGGTGCTGGTGAGGGCTGACTGTCTGGGCTCCCAGATATAACTTATGGCCGAGTCAGACCTTGGGCCTGGGATCCAGACCCTCGGCCTCTGCAGCCTTTGAGGTCAGACCAGCCTCACTGCCCAGGAGCATGAGTTTGGCCTTTCTGAGTCTCACCTGCTGTCACTGGAGTTTGCAGAGGGGAAGCCCTGTTCCCCTGAGCTCTGCGAGTTCCCAAAGGTCTGGCTGTTGCCTCTGTCCACGGACTGGCCTGTGCTCACCCCCAGACTGGTGCTGTCCGACATCGGGGTGGCCGTCTGGTCCACAGACACCTGTAGGAGATTTAAAAGTTAACACCAAAGGGAAAAAAAAATCTTTCAGGCTATTCACACGCACGGTCCTACCCATTCCTCTCATTCCCAGTCCCCACTAGTCCCTGGTTGAGGAGCTAAAGGAGTCCAGGGACCACCCTGCTGGCGTGTGCCCCCTTCTATCGGAGCCAGTGTTGGGGGGGTATTCCTGTGCCCCAAACTGAGGCCACGGGAGGCCAAGGTGCACAGTGAACCCCTGGGACCAGGACCTGACTCAAACCACAAGATTTACACTAAAGAAAACCCCCACCAAGGGAGTAAAGAAGTCAACATCATTCCTCAGGGCTGGGAGAAGGGAGAGAGCACGGTTAGAGACAAGCAGCTCTCCTGGCCCCCAGTCTTCCTCACTCGCGCCTGTCGCAGGTGCAATCAGTCTTCCCATTTGCCCAGGTTCACAGCTCGGGTGCATCTGAAGCTCCCTTCTCCAGCTTCACCTCTAGAGGCCTCGTCCTGTGGCCTCCCCTCTGCCGACTCCCAGGACCCCTCAGGCGTGCCTGCCCCACTGCCTGGCTCCCACTGACCCCCCACCTCACACACACCCTACCTGTGAGCACTCCAGCTTCATCTTCCTAAAGGATAGCTCCAATTCCATCACTCCGTTACTCTGAAATCTTTCAAGCCTCCCCACGAGCTACCGAACTGAGAACCGACTCGCGGCACCGGAGCTCTGGCTCAAACTGCCCCATCCACGCTCACCCACGGCTCTGTTTCCAGCCGAGTCAACCCTGTGTGTTTAAAACTGTCTGTGTGCCCCACCAACCTGGGACGCCCTTCCCCACCACCACAGGCTACAAACGCTGTGTTTCAAATGCTGCTCCCTTAGTAAAACATTCCCTGACTCACTCTGCCCCCATCCCCAAACAGAAACTGTCTCTCTACTTTGGGTCTCTGACCCCTGCCTGGGAGCTGCCAGGTTTTGCTTCACGTCATGGTTTTCTATCTGTCTCATTCCCTTTAAATGGCCTGGAGGGCAGGACTATGACCTGCCCACCTAGAGAGGCTGCACCCCACAGCAAAAATCTGGAGAGAACAGCAAGCCTTCCAGAGCACTTCTGGAAAAATCTAAGACTCCTAGTCCCTCTTACATGGGGTTCTCGAGTACTTCCAGAATGGAGCCTTATATTATCAGATACTCTATTGGATGATGGAAAAATCACTCCTTCTAAAACAGGGTATCTCGGGACTTCCCTGGTGGCACAGTGGTTAAGACTCCACACTCCCAATGCAGGGGCCCCGGGTTTGATCCCTAGCCAGGGAACTAGATCCCACATGCATGCTGCAACTAAGAGTTCACATGCCACAACTAAGGACCTGGAGAACCACAAGTAAGGAACCCACCTGCTGCAACTAAGACACAGCTCAACCAAATAAATAAACAGTAAAAAATAATAATAATAAAATAAATAAAACAGGGCATCTCAACCACGGCATTATCGCCGTTAGGGGCCAGATAAGCCTTTGTTGTGGGGACTGTCCTGTGCATCCTCGGGTGCTGAGCAGCTCCCTGGCTCCTACTCACCAGATGCTAGTAATGACCCCCTTATCATCGCCCTCTGCTCCAGCTGTGACAAATAAAAATGTTTCCAGGTATTACCAATCGTCCCCTAGGAGACAAAATCACCCCTGTTTCTAAAAGAACCAATTTGCTCTCCTACATCAGGTTCAATGAACTGCCAAAAAAAAAAGGACCAGTAAGTCTTTGCCAGCACCCTAAATACTGAGAAATGCAGCAAGAAGCAGCTTGCAATTACCAGCCACCACCTGCCCCCAACCAGTAAGACTTAGGGATAGATGCTACACCGAAAAATTAAGTTAGAAGCTAACGGAGGGGACTAGACTCAGTTCTCAGGCACAGAAGCCTCTAGGTGCTGCCTCTCTGGTGGGGTCATCTCTCGTCTACTGCCCCTGAGAATTGCCCCACCAGCCTGAGCCAGGAAGTGGTTAAGAATTATCCTCTAAATCAGAAATTGGCAAATATTTTCTGTCAAGGACCAGATGGTATTATTTTAGGCTTTGTGGGCTATAAAGCCTGTTGAAACTTATACAGTTTCTGTATAAGTGAAAAAGCACAAAAGCAGCCATCAATGATGTAAATGAAGGGGGTATGGCTTTGTCCTGATAAAACTTTATTGACAAAAGCAGATGGTGGGCCAGATTTGCCCCTCCCCTGCTCCATATCACACAACGTCCATCTTTCAAGAGGCTGCTCAGATGGAACTCCTCTGGTGGTCCAGTGGGTAAGACTCTGCACTCCCAATGCAGGGGGCCCAGGTTCAATCCCTGGTCGGGGAACTAGATCCCACATGCATGCCACAACTAAGAGCCTGCATGCTGCAACTAAACATGCCTCAATGAAGATCCTGTGTGCCACAACTAAGACCCAGTGCAGCCTATATAAACAAATATTTAAAAAATAAAAAAGAGGCCACAGAGAAAGGCATTTTGCTCAGATCTTAATACCAGGAAAAGTTATGCTTCTCCCCAACAACTGGTTTGTCTTTATCTCATGACCACTCTGAATCCTGGAACAGATGTTTCCCACTTTTCTTTGGCTACCAGGAAGTGCAGAGCTGAATTTAGCAGGAAACTCTAAGTACGTTATAAGACCTCGTAGGATGTCCTGTCTTATTTTTTCTTTTCCTGAATTTCCCCATCTAGTCACATTTTTATTCTGGAGGTTGCATTTATTTCCATAATCCACCCGAAGAAACTTTTTGGAATAAGACCAGTGGGAAAAAGACAAAGAGATGGACAGAACCGCCGTTGTCTCACACGGAGAGCTGAAAAGGGCCAATCAGAGGGAGGTGCTTGGTCTGGGATGGGTTTTGTCTTAGGAACCTCATTCAAAACCTTCCTTACAGAAGGACCCTATTAAACCTGTGCAGATGGGACCTTCCGGAGGTGAGTTTAATCTCCTGTCTCCTCTTTGGAGTGGGCTAGATTTAGTGACCTGCTTCCAGAGTATAGAAAGGGGAAACAGCAGCTTCACAGTGGAGACAGCTGGCAAGTACCACGTCACCAAGCGATGACGGTTCACGTCACCAATGATGTTGTGTGGACCTTGTGGACCTCCATGGGATGTGATGAGATGGGTACTTCACCTCTGAGGATTCTTTTCAAAAACCTATAACTCCCGTCTCGCCATGAGAAAAACATCAAACCAACCCAGATTTGGAGACTTTCTACAGGATATCTGGCCAGGACTCCTCCAGACCATCAAGGTCGTTAAAAAAAAAAAAAATGTCACAGACCAGAGGAGACTGGGGAGACATGGCAGCTAAATGCAACATGGTGCCCCAGATTGGACCCTGGAACAGAGAGGACGTTCACAGAAAAACCAGTGAAATCCAAATAAAGTTTGGCATTTAGTTAATTAAACAAACAAACCAACAACCGTCAGCAGCAACACCAACCCCTTCTCCTCCCACCTTCCCACACGCCCAAAGCTGTGGGAGAAGCTGAGGGAGGGGGCTTTCCCAAGGACGCCTCTGAGGTGAGCATCAACCACAACACGTGCCCGCATGGCCCCCAACCCCATGCCTGTCAGAGCCCTGCTTGCTCCTGCTGGAGGACAACCAGCCACCAGGACACAGCAGGACCCGCCAGCCCAGCCCTCAACTGTGCATTGAGGCCAGTGTCCCACCTGGAGACGAGGTGGGTTGAGCAGGGCTCCTGGCCTCCAGCCACCCAGCACCATCCGGGCACAGAGAGGCCTCGTAAAAGCACTCATGACGGAATCCCATATACCTTGCAGAGCTGGAGAATAACCCCAGTCCCACAGCCAGGATGTTTTCCAAGGTTTATATCATCAGAGAAGGAAGGAATATCACCCCTCATCAAAACCCTCCCCTGAAGTTTGCGACTGACATGTACACACTGTTATATTTAAAATAGATAACCAACAAGGACCTATTGAATAGCACAGGGAACTCTGCTCAATATTATGTAACAACCTAAATGGGAAAAGAATTTGAAAAAGAAACAAACAAAAAAAACCCCCAAAAAACAAACTTCCCCTGCCCTCACGGTGCTCACCCTCTGGGGGTGAGGAGGGGGGAACAGACATCAAACAAGCAACATCCACAGGGTGTCGTGTTCATCCCTGTATCTCCCACGGCACTCAGCACAGCTCAATTTAATTTCATGTCAGTACAGAGCGCTCCCTTACTACATCTTACATGGGATCATTTTTTTTTTAATGGTGGGTAACATAAACTTCTCATCTCTGTTTGCTGTTTCCAATTCCAGGAACTTATCCACTTCTGTTCTTCCAGTGAATTCCACCACGTGAACCTGTGTGGAGTATTATAGGATGTATAAAACAATTCTCTCCCGCTCTGTTGATTTTTCTTAGGTTAAGTTCTAATCTAAGTCTGAAGCTTTTCACAAGAGGGTCTATTGTTAGAAAGTAAAAGGTTAAAAACTCCAACCGGAGTCTGTTTTAATCCACAAGGACAGGTTGCCTCCTACGGATGGTGATTGCTGGATTAGGACTCAGAGGCCCCAATGGGGACCTGCCCAGAATCGCGCTTTCACTGGGAAGAGCCCAGCACAGACCCAAGATGCCCTCTGGCCTCCCAAGAAAGGGAAGACACCAGTGTGAACTACAGAACAGTGGAGGGGCTCTGCCACTTGCTAGTTCCGGGCCCTTTGACCAGGCAACATACTTAAGCCTCAGTTTCTTCATCTGGAAAATGGGGTGATAGTACATGTACCTCATGGACTCACAGGCTGTTTGCAAAGCCCTTTGCACAGTAGCTGGCGGAGCAGGTCCTCAATCCATGTTGGTTTTCTCACTTCCACCAAATAAGGGTTCCTAAACCTTTGCCCCGAACCTCCCACATCTGTCCTCCTGAGCCTGCCCTGCTCTGCATAAACCCTCTCCTCCCTTTCAAATCTCTGTGACCAGGTCAATCACATATACTCAGGGGCCTCAATAAAGGGCAGGGAGCCCAGGTTCTCTTCACCAAGATCTGTCAGCACAGCAATGACCGATGCTAATTATGGGGTGGGGGTAATGAATCAAGCATCTTGGTCTTGATTTAAATCCCAGCTCAACCCTGTACTGTGTGAAGCACAAGTTCTTTGGGCCTCAATTTCTCCATCTGTAGAACTGGGATAAAACTTCTGCTTAACTCATAGGCTACGCTGTGAGGATGAGATGAAATAATACCATGAGCCTGGCACATAGTAAGTGAAGAGTTTTAAGGCTTGGAAGCCCCTTGAGATGGGTCCAAACCCTTTATGTGACACGCGAGTTCAGGACAGTCCAGAGGCAAGCTGCCCAGGGACGCACACCCTCAGTCTATGACAAAGCACATGCCTGGTAGTAATTGCTTGCTCTGTTTTTCACCACTTCCTGCCGCACTGCTATAAATTTATCTGCTTGTACTAGGAAGAAAAAAATAAGAGTTCTGTCCTTAAGTCAGCATGTATCATGTTGCTTATGTCATATGGCCAAAAACACCTAAACAGGAAGATGCTGCCCCGTGGCCAAGAGTCAGTGGCAACACATGACAAAGACGGGAACACATTAAGCCACACGTGCCAGCATGTTTTCTGACGTTAATCTCCTCATCCCCCTGTGTCACCACAAACACCAAGAAAGGAAATGCACCTCTGAGACTGAATTCAGTTTCAACTGCCCCTCAAACTCGGCTTCGGCCCAATTCCACGCGTTCAGAGCCGAGCTGAAGGCCAGGTCGCGGCTTCTGCGACGGACAGGCATGCACGGGCCTCGGGGCCCTGGGGTTGGACTGACCTGCGGGTAGAAGGTGGACGATGCTGTGCGTGGGCTGCGGACAAACTCCATAAAGAAGGCCCCGTCCTGAGGTCAGAGCGGCAGGAAGCGGCAGCAGGTGCGAGGGGGCGGAGGGACGGAACGTGGCCCAGCAGCAAACCATCGGGGAAGGAGGGGGGGACGAGAGCAAAAAACAAGGAGGGAAGGAGAGAAAGAAGGGCACATGAGGGGAAAGAGAAAAAAAAAAGAGGGAGGGAGAGAGAGAGAGAAAGAGAGAGAGATCTACCCAGGAGGAAAATATCCAAATGCAAAGCATTAGCAGAAACTCACACCTTCCTGGGCAGAATATCCCAGTGGGGTGGGAGCCAGCACCTGGGGGAGAAGGTGTGTCCAAGCGCCTCAGATCTCATCAGAGCCTGGCTTGGCTGCTTGCGTCCTCCCACATAGCTCTGAACATCCTCAGACCTATGTCGAAGGGAGGAGAAGGCCGCAGGGCAGCTTGCAGAGGGGCGCATGGGGCAGGATTGGGAGCAGCGTCCTGGCCTCCCGCCTGGCTGGGTGACCAGCAGGCCTCTGGGAGACGCACGGAAGCCTGACGTTTGCGTTTCCGCCTGTAACATGGCAGCCAGATGGGAGAAGAGGATTCACTGCAGGAGAAGTTTTTTGTTTTTTTTTTTAAATTTTCTATATAGATCATATATTGAAAGTGATGATATTTTGGATACATTATGCAGGAAAAGTTCTTGTTTAATTTTCTGAGCAACCTGGGGACACAGGAGCAGCAATACCTTCTCCCCCACTGGTTGTGTAACAAAATCATATGCAGTCCCCGGGAGGGGCTCCTGAAGCAGCCTTCCCCTCCCCACCCTATTCTTGTGGGGTTCAAGCTGCCGTGTACTTGAAACATAAATGACAGAGAGAACTTTTCCAAAGACCCACTCCCTCCCTCTTTCTTAAGGTCAAGAAGTGTCCTCTTGTCCCTTCAAAATCTTTTTACTTTTTATGCTTTATTATCACTGAAATTCGGAAATGCCACTTGATACACCTGAAGGTCCCTGCTTTCCTAAAACTTTTTAAATTCTAAAAGTAGAATCACTGAAGTATTTCGGTGTCCATTTTACCAGGACTGCTGCCACGCCCATCAGCCACTACGAGCTCAAGTAACGAGCTGAGGAAACGCATGTCTGCGGAGATGCACACTCGGGTACCCTCTACGCATCCTGACACAGCTGCTGCCTGGAGAGTGCTGGGCCATCTCCTAACACCTCTGCTTCTCCTGGACCACTTGGGAATCTACACCCAGCAGACTGATGGCTATCCACATGGATTTCAGTGTCCAGCTGGAAGATGAAGGGAGTGTTCTAGACCACGATCTCCTATTTGGCTGTTGGTGTATTTTAACCATAATGCTTGTGGTTCTGTAATTTCTGTACTTCTCAGTACTGTCCCCCACACTGTTTCTAATCCTCAAAGACAGCAGTGGGTGGACGTAACAGCTAGTGAACAGCACACAGGCACTTGTGTGTTCTCACGTTCTATTTGCGTCCCTTCTCTGCCAGAACATACAGAAGCAGAGGTGCTAACGCTGCTGAGATGATGTACCCGTGAGTGAGGACAGGTGAAAAGACTTTCTTCACCAACAGGTCATTCTTGACGCACAGACTATCCTTGGGACTGTACCTAGAGTCACTGCCTTAGAGCTGGGTTTGCGGAAACGACAGCCTACAGCCTAATCCAGTCACCTGGTTATTCCAGCCTGTGAGCTGAGAACCATTAAGATTTTAAATGGTTACAGAAGAGCCCACACAATAGCCTTGATCTCCCCTCTCAGCCCACAAAGCCTAAAATATTTATTGAGGTTTGCTGTCTCTGGCCTATGGATGCTACACACTGCCTGCAGCCTCAGTTGCTACTTTTTCTCAGATTTTAATCCCTCCATCCTAGAAGTCTAATTCTAGGAACTTACCCTGTAGAAACAATCAGAGATGTGATCAAATAATTATGTGCAAGGATGTTTGCAGTATTACTTGTAATTTTGATACACTGCAGAATAATTATACAAACTTATGGAATGATTGCCAAAAACTATTTTTAAAAATCTGAAACCACCTTTTTTAACAAAAAAATGAAGTCATAAACAAAGGTCTAATCATATGATGAAATATAGTTATTTTTTAAAATCAAACTTTGGAGAAATAATGACATGGGGAAATTTTCACGATGTGAAAGTAAAATAAATAAATATGCAGATGGATATACAAGTTGACCACAATGCTGAAAAATAAAATACATCTATTGAATCTCCTTCATTTCCGAGTGAGAGAGACCAGGTAAGAGAATGTGTGGCCAGCTCACCCTGCCACATCAGAACGATATCAGATTCTGAATTTCCAAGGAGAAGGAGTTGGCAGAGACACATCTATTGGTCTTAAAAGCTACAACAAGCCTGACCTGTGGAGCTTTCAGCTCCTCTACTGTACTTGCTATTCCGTATAGAGGCCAAAGCCTCAGGTTTTGGTTTCCGTCTCCCAGGATGCTCCCGTCTGACTACTTCTTAGGAGTCTAAGCAAACTGATGGGAATTTCATTCACCAAACAGTGAGCTCTCCCAGAAGCTGCTTCAGTCATTTTCTACCTCCCTCCCGCCACCAGGAGGGCTGAAGATGGGGCTGAAAGAAAACCAGAGGCCAGTGTCACAGCTTGAGCCAGATCTCGAATAGACAGAGTTTAGCTTGACTGATTTACATCTGCTTTCATCTAGCAGTTAGCGTCCTTACAACCGTGAGCAGGCAAGTCCCTGCATCAAAATAGCAGTGCTGCAAAGGGTTCCTCCAAATCCTCAGCACACTTAGTCCTGGACTCATGGGTTGCGTTACCCTCCATACCGGGTCCCTGAGCACACACGCCAGCCCCCCGCCGGAGGGGCTCCTTTACCTTTCGTGGGCTGTCCACGTAGGTGGGAGTCATGGCTACGCCGCTGCTCTCGGCTGGGGGTGCGGAGCTCTTGCCCCCATGCACCGCCGCCTGCTGTTCTCCCAGGCACCTGAAAGGGGGGAAAACACAGGGCGGTCCTTGCTCAGAGCCGCCTGGGGAAGGACCCATGTTAACCACAACGAAGCGAAGGCAGCTCTGTTGCCAGCACCTTCAAAACACGCTCTTCCGCTTTGTTAATCCTCAGGCCCTACGTGGTGCCCTTAATTTTATTCATTGTCCTGAACAATCACCAGCTGCCACGGAAAATCAGAAAACAGCTCAATTTTAAAAGCCTCTTGGCAGCACCTGGGCTTATGTATTACTTTGAAAAGGCAAGTGACATGGTTTGAGTGACTCTGTCCATGAACACCATTTTTTTTAACTCTCTGGGAGAAACTTTTTCTCAGTTTTTATTAAATATACCAGCAGAAGCACATTCTGAACGTTAGGGCTGCGTTACCATTCCGCATTAACTAAACAGGGTGAAATGTGTCGACTCTTTATACATTTTGAAGATCCGTTAATCTTGCAAATGCACACACTTGAGCCCTCCCCACCCCCCAAAAAATGCCACACACTAATCTAACAGGCATTTATCTCAGACACAAGACAACTATGGTTTTCTTATGACATCTCCTCCCATCTCAGTTCTGGTATCCATAAATGCCTACTTTCACATATATTTTCCTAATTTTTTTTTCCGTACTAAGATAAGCCATGAACTATGGTAACTTAAATGCTACCCCCAAATTAGACTGTTTTAATATACCACTGAATTTTTATTTGGTAAGTTCCAGGAGGCTCACGTTACAGTCTAAAGTGCTTCATTGTTACCATAACACACACTTCTCATGGTGGGAACTTCGAGGCGCCACCCAGACCCTCTGCCGTGGCCCTGCTGACACGGGAGCTGGGCATGTTGTCCCCCTCCAGAGACGGCCCAACTGCAGAGCCCGAGCCCCTCCCTGGGCTGCCTGTGGACAGTGAACCATCACCAAGGGGTGTAAAGGCCTGGCCCTGTTGGTCCAACCCGGCTCATCTCCAAACGTGGTTCTAGCTCCAGGGCTTGAGGGAGTTGCTCGAGGCCATCACTGGGCTTTCCTGCATCTCAGCTTCTCCCTCTGTCCCCTCCACCTTCCGCCCCCTCCCTCCCACAGGGGCTGAGCCCACGACTAAATTCTGTCTCCATCCGTTTCCCCGGGAAGCCAATTTGTGACATTTCCCTCATCTTAAATCCTGACACATCTCTTACTGATGGTGAAGTAACCTCATATCGGAGATTAAAAATCAGTTTCCATAGTAACCTGTTACACTCTCTCTTTTTGGTTTTTGTCATGGAAAATTTTCAAACCCATATGAAAATAAGGAGGATAATGTAATCGAACTCTTATCTACCTGGACCCCAGAATTATTTATTGATACAGTCAATCTTGTTTCATCTATCCCTATCCACCCGATTATTTGGAAGCAAAACTCACACATGCTATTACTTCATCCATAAACACTTCAGTATATATTGTATCTTTAAAAGATTTTAGGACTTCCCTGGGGGCGCAGTGGTTAAGAATCCACCTGCCAATGCAGGGGACACGGGTTCAATCCCTGGTCCAGGAAGATCCCACATGCCAGAGAGCAACTAAGCCCGTGTGCCACAACTACAGAGCCTGCATTCTAGAGCCCGTGAGCCACAACTACTGAAGCCGGTGCACCTAGATCCCGTGCTCTGCAACAAGAGAAGCCACCGCAATGAGAAGCCCACGCACTGCAACTAGAGAAAGCCCGCATGCAGCAACGAAGACCCAAATATAATAAATTTTTTTAAAAACAGATTTTACTGTGTGTTTGTTCAAAACAGGATTCAGTTAAAATCCCTACAATGCAGTCAGTTATGTCTCTCAAGTATTCTTTAAGCTAAAACCTCCACTCATCCCTCCATCTCCCTGCAATTTATTTGTGGAAGAAAGTAGCTCACTCGTCCTGTAAATTTACAGTCTGGATATGCTGATCATATCCCTTTATTGTTTATCGTGTTCCTCTGCGCCCCATACTTCCTGAGCACTAGAAATTATATTTAGAGGTTTGAGCACATTTAGGTTTGATGGGGCAGTAATTCTTCCTCAGTGTGTTGTGTGCTTCTACATGGAGGCCCACAGCATCTGGCGATGTGAGCGGTCACTGGTGATCTCTGCTAGGTCCGTGAGCGCATCAGAGCCCACATGTGGTAATGTTCCAGTGCTCCTTCTGGACCCATTAGCTGGAATATCAGAGAGAGACACCTCCTGCACCAATCACTTGGGTACTCTGAGGTGTAATTCATATAAGAAAAGCAGACTAAAAGCCTGACTCTGCCTGGTCCACGTACAGTGCACTGTCTCTGCACCACATCGTGGTGTGTTCCTCTGGGCCTCATCCGCAAACACACACTGGGACGCTCTCCTGCGCCTCCTGGGGGCTGTGGCCTAGCCCGTGGCTGGGATGGTGGTGGCAGGAAGCCTCGGTTGCCCCCCAGGGTCTCCTCGTCTGATGCACACGACAACCCCCATGTACTGAGCTGCCATCTATGTGCTGACCCGTGGACTAGGAGTCGGGGATTCAGAGACAAGTAGGACCCGTCCTTGCCCTCGGAGGTTCCTTGTCTCACGGCTCAGGAGAGGGGATGTCACAAAAGGACTAGCTATACTGTGCAAGCCCACACGTGAGAACAAGCATGGGGCACGCTACCTTCTTCCCAGAGGCCACGACAATTGCCACATGGGCTCTCTCCCCGCTCTGACTCCCTGACATCAGTTTATCCCCATCTAACAGGAGCCGCAGAGCTGCGGACTGGCACCTGCAGCCCAGACTGCCCACAACCACGTTCCTGGGACCTCTGCCTCCCACGAGAGCCTGACAACAGGTGCACGCCTCCAGGTAAAGACCCAGGGGAAATGGAGGAAACAGACACGCGTGGTAAGATGACAGGACTACGGGTGAAACTTCTGAAACTCTTCTTCGTATGGCTATAACAGTTTTCCATAATAAAATTGGATCTGCTTGGTGTAGCAAAACAATAAAGAAAAACACAAAGTAAAAAATGCTGTGTGAGCAAACGTCATGTAAAGGTCTCGCTCCCTCTGCTCGGCCTCCAGCTCTGAGAAATCACACCACATCACCCAGGAGCAGTCATCTGTCCTGCCTCCTGCTGTGGGGTCAGCTGAGCTCCCCACACACACCCAGGGACACTGCCACCCCAAAGTACCCGTCCTCTTCAAGTCTGAGCAGAAAGAGGCTCCTTGGGGTGCACTGAACGATGACTCACTGACACATTAAAATAAGATTCCCCTGCCCCCAACTTCACACCCCTCCCAGCAACATATGTTCCTTGTTCTTTTTTCCAGCAGGAAAGGTCTGTGATTAGCTACAGGGACAACCTGCCAGGTGGAGTTCTGGGGTCTTTCCTTGGTCAGATAAAGGTATTTTCTGGAGGCCCCAGCGCCCTCAGTAATGAGCCCGACCTACCCCAGCTCTCCTCCTCTCATCTGCTCCCCTGTCACCATGGCCACGCTGTTCCCTTCTCTCTTCCCGCATCCCTTCCTCTCCATCCCATCCTCACCCTCTAGCCTCTTCTGCCTCTCGCCTGGACTAGTGAGGCCTCTGCCTCCTGGGCCCACCCACCAGGCCTTCCTGTACACAGGACCCATTTCTGCAAACACCACTTCTGCCAAAGATGCTGAATGAATATTACATGATATTAAGGAACTGCTGTGACTTTTTAGGTAAATTATGGTATTACAGTTTTGTTTTAGGAGTACTTATCTTTCAGAGATGCACACTGAAATATTATAGACAAAGGGGTGTGATGTCTGGGATTTCATAAGAAATAAAAAGGAAGATGTGAGCAAGCAGGATATAAATGAAACAAGATTGGCCGTGAGTTGATAATCATTGAAGCTGGGTGATGGGTAAACAGGGATTTATTACACGAGTCTACTTTTTTTTAATCTGTTTGAAATTTTCCATTAAAATAAACTTTCAAAGAGTCGCTCTTGCTATGAGAATGTGTAAGAACAGCCTGGAATCCGATTTCCCATGCTGTCTTTGCAACTGCATCTCCCACTGGGCCTCGGGCTCACTCATGTTACCTTCTGAAAGCTTAACATATTTGGGCTCCTGTGGGCATGGCACGGACTCCCTCACCAGACAGACACCAGGAAGTACAGCAGGGATCTGATCTGGCTGGAAGGCTGGAGGGGGCAGGGAAGGCCTCCCAGAGTAGGTCCCACCTGCTCGTGGCAATGTTTTCCCCTTTTCCCCAAGTCCTCCCCCTACCCCCCATATAAATGCATCCCTTTCTACAAGGACACCTTAAATCCTACCTCCTGTGACACTGTCCCTGCCCTCCCAAAGCAAGATGTGGTCCCACGGGGGTCCTAAGAGCTGCAGCACCTACTGTTTACAAAGGGACCACACGCTCAAATGCCTAGAGAAGCTGGTCAGGTGGCCCTTGTCTGAGGGGCCAAGACAAGTTCAAGAGCAGACGGCGTGCTGGTTCTACAGTAAACCAGGGGCACTAGTCCACCTAAAGTGCCAGCCCGTCGTGGCTGGGCTTGAACGTGGACCCAGTGGTAACTGAGCCTCCACCACTTCGAGCAAAGTTGGATTTTACATATTACCCATAATATAATTTCGTATTACATTATCTATATTTTTTTATACAATATAACCATGTTATATATTTTTTCATGTAAGAATTCATTAAGAAATCAAGATTTTTATATGAAATCTTCAAACGAAAAAAATTTGGCTCAAATATATAAAAAGTATTTTGTGTTTTTAGGGCAATGTTAACTACTCTATAACGGTGGCTACATGTCATTATAAGTTTGTCTAAACCCATAGAATGTGCAACACCAAGAGTGAACCCTGATGTAAATAAACTGTGCTCTTTGGGTGACTACGATGTGTTAATGCAGGTCCATCGATTGTAACAAATGTACCGTTCAGTGAGGGATGTGGATAATGTGCAGGGACAGGGTGTAGATGGGAACTCTCTGTAGCTTCCATTCAATTTTGCCTTGAACCTAAAACTGCCCTAAAAAAGAAAGTCTATTAAAAATACAAAACAAACAAAAGACCAACCAACCAAAAAAAAAAACACCTTGTGGACCAAACCAACTGTATCTGTAGTTCAAATCAAGTCCCAGACTGCAAGTTTTTAACTTCTGACCTACTTCATGACATTCGACACTTACCAGGTATTAACCTAGCTTTCTTTTCACATATGTGTCTTTTTGTCAGTTACTGGCTCCTTGGTAGACAGAAGTCACATTTCACAGCACTGGGGCCTGGGGGATGGGAACGAGTCTCTGTCCACCAGGTACTTACTTCTGAGTGGCTTCCATTTCCAGCAGGGCAGACAGAGCTGAGGTTCCCTTCTTCCCAACCGGGGGGCCGGTCGACTCGAGGGAGTGGGTAGGGATGGGCCCAGCCATCTGCAAGCCTTTCATGGCGGCCCCTTTCTAAAGCATAGAGGAGGAGACAGGCCATCAGATGCTGCTGCGTCTGCTGTGCCTCAGGCTCTGGGGGCCCATCAGTGCAGTTGGGGAAGACGGGGTCTCAGGATCAGGAAATGCCAGGAAATGGCTTTTTGCTTGAACTGAAGGTCCCAAATAGCTGTGGACTCAAAACACACTGCCTCCTTGAGGTGGTTTACGTATAGCATCTCATTTTATTCTCAATCAACGGCTCAAGGATTTCCTTGTAAATAACATCACATCTAATTTATGGAAAAAGAAGCTAAGTCTCAGAGAAGTGAAGTAACTTATCCCAAATCGCACTGCAGCTGGAATTCAAACTCCAGTTAACTGACTTCAAAACCAAGGTTCTGGGCTTCCTTGGTGGCGCAGGGGTTGAGAGTCCACCTGCCGATGCAGGGGACACAGGTTCGTGCCCCGGTCCAGGAAGATCCCACATGCCACAGAGCGGCTGGGCCCGTGAGCCATGGCCACTGAGCCTGCACGTCCGGAGCCTGTGCTCCGCAACGGGAGAGGCCACAACAGTGAGAGGCCCGCATACCGCAAGAACTAAGGTTCTTTCCACTACATAAGCTCTCCCAGAAATGATGCTGTGTACGAGAGGCAGCTGGCCTGGGTTAAAGAACACTGAACTTGAGGTTAAAAACAAAAAATAAAAACACGGCTGATGATGGAACACTACTCAGCAATGGAAGGGAATGAACCGTGGATTTCAGCGACAAGTTGGATGAACCCCAAAGGCATTATGCTGAGTGAAAGAAAGCAGCCTCGAAAGGTTACGTATCGTATGATTTCACTTATAGGACATTTGGAAAAGACAACAGTATAGTGATGGAGGACAGACCAGTGGCTGCCAGGGGTTAGAGATGGGGGGACAGTGTGACTCTAAAGGGTAGTGTGAGAGTTTTTTTGCACTGATGGAACTATTCCATGTCCTGATTGTGGTGGGGGGGGTGGTTATGTGAATCTATACATTTGTAAAATTCACAGAGCTGTTATTTGTACACACACGTGTACACACACACATACACACACACACACACACACACACACACACTCTGAATCATCCCAGATCAGCCCTTTATTAGCTCGGTGTCCTCAGACACATCCCATCACCCCCACGAGCCTCAGCGTCCTCACTGGGGAGTGAGTGGTTGAATGAAGGCCCAAGGGTGCAGGAAACACTACAAGTGACATTGCTGCTGTCACCCTCTTGAGCGAGTTTCTATCCAGCAATCCAGCACCAGCAATCCAGTCACATAAGCAGCTGTGCCTGACGCTGGGTCCCCAGTGGGGAGCTCACAAAGGACTGTATCCTCGGGTCAGATGCGTGGCCCCAGCCCGGTGGCTGGCTGTGTACCCTGCTTCACCCTGCTCTGGAGGAGAACCCACTTCTTTGGACTGAAGATAAATGCTGGGCAGCTGTGGAGTAAAGAAACTGGCCGGCGAGAGGCCTCAGACACAGGAGGAGACGGTCCCTGCATCCCAGACCGGGCCCAGCCCCCAAGGGGTCTGTGGTGCCTCACCCGCATCATGCGATCGGAGCGGTGCCGCCGGCGGATCCGGTTTAGGCCCTCCACGAATCGGATGAAGCCATCCAGGAGCTGCCACTCCTCCTCGTCTGCCCGAGGCCTGTCCCCGTAGATGTCACAGTGGGCCTCCCCCTCCGTGATGCGCTTGGTGGCGGTGACACAGGCTGGCAGCAGCAGGAAGCGGGTCCTCCAGAACTTCAGAGACTCAATTAAGCTACAGAGGGCCAGAGGGGAAAAGGGGTGGTGGTGAGAAAAAGTAGATGATAAAAGCACCCCAGTAAGCATCCCATCTCAACACCCACGCCCCCGGGAGTGAGTGTGCAAGCGTCCATCTGCCCAGGAGCACGTGCTCATCTGATGCTGCATTTCACGCAGGCTGAGAGGGAAGAACTCCAAGGCTGCTTTTACTTTCTATCCCAGAGACGTCAGAATGCTTCTGTGCACCCAGGCCCAGTGCCGCTGTGGCCTTTTATCATCACAACCATAAATCATGCATAAAAATGAAAAATTGAAAACAAGATGTCACAGGGAATTCCCTGGTGGTCCACTGGTTAGGACTCGGCACTTCCACTGCTGTGCGCCCAGGTTCAATCCCTGGTCAGGGAACTAAGATCCTGCATGCCTCGTAGCATGGCCAAAAAAATAAAATAAAATAAAACAAAAACAAGACGTCACAAAGCTTTTATATATAGAATGGATAAACAACAAGGTCCTACTGTATAGCACAGAGAACTATATTCAATATCCTATGATAATAAAAAAACAGTGAAATAATGCTATTTGCAGGGATATGGATGGCTCTAGAGATAGTCATACTGAATGAAGTAAGTCAGAGAAAGACAAATATCATATGATATCACTTATATGTGGAATCTAAAAAAAAAATGGTACAAATAGACCTATTTATAAAATAGAAATTGAGTCACAGATGTAGAAAACAAACTTATGGTTACCAAGGGGGAAAGGGGCGGGGAGGGACAAATTGGGAGACTGGGATTGACATATACACACTACTATATATAAAACAGATAACTAATAAGAACCTACTATATAGCACAGGGAACTCTATTCAGTACTCTGTAATGACCTACATGGGAATAGAATCTAAAAAAGAGTGGGTATATGTATATGTATAACTGATTCACTTTGCTGTACAGCAGAAGCTAACACAACATTGTAAATCAACTATGCTCCAATAAAAAGAAAGAAAAAATCTATATTTATATGAAACCATCACATTGTACACCTTAAATATGTACAATTTTTGTCAGTTATACCTCAATAAAGCTGAAAAACGATTTTTTAAAAATCCTATGATAAACCATAATGGAAAAGAATACAAAAAAAAAAGAATGTATATATGCGTATAACGGAACCACTTTGCTCGACAGCAGAAATTAACACAACATTGTAAATCAACTAGACTTCAATTAAAAAAAAAAAAGATGTCACAAGCAGTCAGGAAAATGTGAAGAGCACTGACATTCCACCAAAGAGCACATTTTGGGACTTCCCTTGTGGCACAGTGGTTAAAACTCCGCACTCCCATTGCAGGGGCCCAGGTTCGATCCCTGGTCAGGGAACTAGATCCCACATGCATGCCGCAACTAAGAGTTCACATGCCACAACTAAGGAGACTGTGTGTGGCAACTATGGACCCAGAGAGCCACAACTAAGGAGCTCATGTGCTGCAACTAAAGAAGCCTGTCTGCTGCAACTAAGGAGCCCATGAACCACAACTAAGGAGCCCACCTGCTGCAACTAAGAGCCGGTGCAACCAAATAAATAAATAAATATTTTTTAAAGAAAGAGCACATCTTCACCAGGTTTTTTGCTGTTGTTTGTTGTTTCATGCGGTAAAATATACATAACAAATTTACCACTTTAATGATCTCTAAGTGCACAATTCAGCAGCATTCAGTACATTCACACTGTTGCACAACCATCCACGTCCATCTCATCACTGAGTTTTTAACCCAATGCAGATGTGCTATTTCCCCTCCATTTTCTTTTTCTTTTTTTTCTTCTAAAACAGGCATCATTTTGCAATCAGGAGAAAGGACAGAGACATTAAAATACAGACACACGCAAGGCAGCGAGGATGGAAAGTGAAATCGGAGTCTCTGACCTGAAGTCCTCGGAGCCGGCAGAGCAGATGTACTGGTCTAAGTAATTCCACTTGTACTCCTCCAGCCGCTCGTGCGAGAATTCCACCCAACAGGAGACAAACTCCGAGTCTGAGTGGGAGGGGCAGAGGCTGTAGGTGTAGTGGATCTGGGCAGATTCGTAAGGGTACCTGAAAAACAAAGGGTGTGGCCTGAGGTCCAAACAAGGTTCCCCCCTCCCCCCAAGTCTCCTGTACCTTTTCTGTCTCAAGACACTTAGCAGTATCCTTGGCACTCGACCCTCGACCACAGTAACCAAAACTCATCCCAGGGAACTGGTAATGGAGATTTCTCAGTTCTTCTTAAACTTTCTCATTCTTCTAGCCTCATACTCTTTATTTTTAATTGGCATGTTAAGACTCATGCTAAACATTATAAGCTGGATCAAATCCCTTTTGGAAGTAGGTGAGCTACAACCATAAAATACAACCCTAGAGAGTAAAACAGTAACTGAAAGAAAAACCAATTACTCAACCTCCTTGGTTTGAATTACGTGTTATACACATAATTCAGTATGTGGACAGTATGTGTTAGAAACATAACTTAGTAGTTTGACATAATTGAGGACAGAGCTGAAAACTTTAAATACCCAAGGGACTCACTTGGGAAGGTATCGTGTCACTGTGATCATCTTATCCTTCAGTGTGACTTTGTGGAAAGTTCTGCCCATGCTCAGCCAGTACTGGTCTTCCTCCTCAGGGCGGTTTCGGGACACAAGGCCTAATAGGGAAAAAAATAAATAACTTCCTCCATCTGGTTGAGGGTCATTCCTTTAACAGGCAATTGCTCTCTTCCATATAGATTTAGAAAAGGAGAAACAAAAGAGGCAACACTTTCTTTCCAGGGGCAGTTTCATGGAAAAGAAATATTCTTGGTTTAAAAAAAAAAAAAAAGTCCTGAAGTGGGCAGATTTTTCTGTTACTGACCAGCAAGCAGGAGGTTAGAGCCTGGGGGTGCCTACAACAGCTGGCCGAACAGCCCAATGCCTCATCCTCTGTGAAGGAAAGTTCCGGAGTAGATGTTAATTGGCTAAAATGGAACTCCACTCCCCTCAGGCACAAGCTGCCACCCGGCATCTGAGGCCCTCAACCGCGGGGGTGGCCAACCTAGCTTTCGGCCCTCAGCCCCCATGACGCCCACACTGCTGCACCATGTTTCAGACTTATTTGCTCGAATTTCCTTCTCCAAACATTTGCTCCTGTTGCTTCTTCTGCCTTCTCTTCCTGGGCGACTGTCGAAATCCTAGGGATCATTTAAGGTCACCATCAAATGCCACTTCCTCCAGAAAGCTATCAGACCCTATCAGTGGTGAATTCTACCCTGGATGTAGCTCCTTGTGTGCCTCTGTCTCACACCCTGACAAACCAAAAGTTCCAGGAGGCCAGGACCCAAATCTTGTTCGTCTTTGTATTTTCAGTAGCACCTGATAAAGTGCTATTTCACAGAAAAGGAAGTAGGCAACCTGGATGGAGCCACTGACATGAAAAGCAGATTCATCCCACTGCTCTTGGGATAAGAACAAAATCCTTCACGTGGGCCTGTGCAGCCTGGGTCTCCTGACATCTCCGGCCACATTGCTGGCTTATTCCCAGTGCTCTCCACGCCAGTCTTCTTTCGGGTGCCTAGAAAGTCTCACGAGGTCTTCCAGCCAACAGGGCCTTTGCACATACTAACCCTGCTGCCTGGCATGCTTGGCCCACCTGTTCCTGCCCTCCACTCCTCTCTCACTAAAAACTCCTGCATGTGTTTCAGGTACAGCAGCAGCTCAAACATCAACTCCTCAAAGAAGCCGCCCCTGACTCTCCAGACCAGATCAGGTCCTGTATTAAATATTCTCGCAGCCCTCTGATTTTTCCCTCACAGTCTTTATTGCAACGTGGAATTGTATACATAGTTTGACTAATGTTATTTTCCCCCACAGAGCAGGAGCTTCAAAAATATTAATGAGGGGCTTCCCTGGTGGCGCAGTGGTTGAGAGTCCACCTGCCGATGCAGGGGACACGGGTTCGTGCCCCGGTCCGGGAAGATCCCACATGCCACGGAGTAGCTGGGCCCGTGAGCCATGGCCGCTGAGCCTGCGCGTCCGGAGCCTATGCTCCGCAACAGGAGAGGCCACAACAGTGAGAGGCCCGCGTACTGCAAAAAAAAAAAAAAAAAAAAATACTAATGAGGACTTCCCTGGTGGCGCAGTGGTTAAGAATCTGCCTGCCAGTGCAGGGGACACGGGTTCGATCCCTGGACCAGGAAGATCCCACATGTGGTGGAGCAACTAAGCCCGTGCGCCACAACTACTGAGCCTGCGCTCTAGAGCTCACGTGCCACAACTACTGAAGCCCACGCACTCTAGGGCCCGTGCTCCACAAAAAGAGAAGCCACCGCAATGAGAAGCCCGTGCACCGCAACAAAGAGTAGCCCCTGCTTGCCACAACTAGAGAAAGCCCGCGCGCAGCAATGAAGACCCAACAGAGCCAAAAGAAAAAATACTAATGAACGAATGAATGAACACAGTCATATATTCATCAAGGCACACTGTCGTACACCGGGCACAGTGGTTTCTGTGGTGGAGGACAAGATGCAGCTGAAATCATCCTGGCACTCAGAAAGGTTACTATTCAGTACAGTCTATAATGTGCGAAAAAGGCGTCACGTGATACATATCACAAGGGGCTTTTAGAGAAAATCCAGAGGGAATCCAAAGCTTTGTCGTGAACAACAGGGCCTGGACTGGAGGACTGCTAAGCTCCCATTAACAGGTCCACGCTTCTTTGATCCTCTAACCAGAGGAGATTTTTTTTAAATTTTTGGTTGCTTTGGGTCTTCATTGCTGCGCACGGGCTTTTCTCTAGTTGCAGTGTGCGGGCTTCTCATTGCAGTGGCTTCTCTTGTTGCGGAGCACAGGCTCTAGGCAAGTGGGCTTCAGTAGTTGCATCACACAGGCTCAGTAGTTGCGGCTCCGGGCTCTAGAGTGCAGGCTCAGTAGCTGTGGCACATGGGCCTAGCTGCTCCGTGGCATGTGGGATATTCCCGGACCAGGCTCGAACACGTGTCCCCTGCATTGGCAGGCAGATTCCTAACTACTGCGCCACCAGGGAAGTCCCCAGAGGAGCTTTAATGAAGCCAAAGATGGCCTGAGGTTTGGTGCTGGCTGGTTAGGGAGGAGGGGAGCTCATTAGCTACAAGGAGGAAGCAGGGGACTATCAGATGCTCAGTGATGGTTCCAGGAAGTGACCGCCGCCGTGTGGTTCCAGGCCCCTGCATGTAATTCTCGCTGCCTGACTTGTTTCAGAGGAGCCCTCCAGAGCCCAGCTCTGACTCAGCCGGTGCCACTGAGTCTCCGCCGCTCACTAGCCTCTGCCACTCAGGGACAAACCATCCCGGCTTCAAGTCACTGAGCTGCAGCGACAAACAAGAGAACATGAATCCAGAATGGGGAAAAAACCCAAAAAACAACAAGTATAAACTTGAGATTCAGGTAACATGAGAAGACCTACTGTGTCAGGCACTGTGGGAGACATAAACCCAGGCTCCTGGGTCTGGAATATTCACCCTGTAGTTTGACAGTTCAGCCCCTGCTTGGCTGCCTGGGACCCCGAGGTACTGCTCAAGCCAGGCTGGAACTTCCTGAACTTGGTCATACCCTCTACCTTAAAAGGAGAGTTTTAAGATAACTCTGAACCCAGTGGAGAGTTTAATTCTCATGTAAAGTTAGATTTAGAGGGAAAAAAAATGTGTGTTGAAAAACAATGACTCCTAAATGTATGTATTCCCTACTATCTTGAGAACCTGCTTGCACAAACTTAGTAGAGAAGAGAAACTACAGTCCAAAGAGGACAGCTCACCACGGCCATAGAGCGGGCTGCTGCTGAGCGGGGGCGGGCCAGCGGGGCTGGGCTGCTGTGCCCTGGGCTGCACGATGATCTGGTAGCCCTGCATGAGCCGCTGGCAGACAAACTCCTCAAACACCTGCTGAGCCGTCATCTGCACACCTTCCTCGTCCCTCCTGAAAAGACAGACGGCTGTTCACAGGACATGCCTGGCCCAGGGCCATGTGACACTCATAGAGTCCCCCGGTCCTTGGCTTCATCCCCACGAGCCAGCCCTGATGACCCTTCCGTGGTGGTAAGTGAAACTAACGATTTGTAAACCAGTCTTGGGAGAAACAAAAGCTGCGCGCCTTTCCTCTGCCACCGACCTGTCGATGTCGGCCTCTGGGAGGAGATCGTAGCAGCCCTCTGTGTAGTCATTCTGCAGGCCCTGGCGGTCGGGGAAGTAGTCCGTGGTGAGGGGGAGGCACGCCGGAGTAGTGAGAGACTTCCAGTCCACGCCAACTGTGCAACAGAAGCCTGGCACTACAGGGGGAGCAGACAGCGTCAGAACTGCCTCGTGTGAACAGGGAGGAAGGTACGTGTAGTCACCAGGCAGGTGTAGGATGGCGGGAGGGGGTGGGGGTGGCGGGGGGGGGAGGGACGAAAGGAGGGGGAAGGAGAAAGTAGGTGGTGACAGGTGATAAAATTGCCAGGAAAGGGGTGGGGGGGGGAGAAAGAGAGAGAAACAGAGGCTGTTAGACAACGCAGTGCTTATCCAATCCCATCATGCAAATGGGATGCACAGCCGATACTTTTCATTTTCTGCTGATCATGAGCTACAGCCGCGATGCCAGTGAGGTTACCGCAGGGCAGGCCAGGCCAGGCAGTTACACATCGAAGCAAATCAACATTCCGAAACTGGAAGAGAGGCTCGAGCTGGAAGCCTCCCCTGGGCTGATGGAGAGGCTGGGTGGGGAGAGGAGGAGAGCGCAGCCGGATTTTGGAGCTGGATTTTGGAGCGAATAGCACACGGGAGCAGAATTCAGGAACACTTTCAGGATTGCAAAAATAAGTTACAGATCCAAAAGGGTAGGAAGAGGAATCAAGGAAGGATGCCTGGGAGTTACAAGGCCGGAACTTTAGGAGACAGAGTTTAACAATCTAGAAATGAAAGCTGCCATCAGCAGAGTGGGCCCGACCACATGGGTCTGTCCAAAACCTCCTGCTCTTTGGGTAAAGCAGGGTTTCTCCACCTCGGGGCATGAAGGCTATTCTAGACCAGATAACTCTTTGTTGTGGGGGCTGTCCTGGGCATTGTAGGATGTGAGCAGCATCCCTGGTCCCTACTCACTAGATGCCAGTGACATCTTCTGGTTGTGAAAACCAAAAATGTCTGTAGACATGACCAAAAGTGCCCTGAAGTGCAAAATATTCCCCGGTTGAGAATCAGAGTTAAAGTAATGGGGTGGTAATCTCTCTAAGTCATTTAAGTGAAAATTATTTGTCAAATCTCCATGCGAGGGAGCAATGAGCAACAGAAACACTCCGCGCCTCTGCCTCTGCATTCCCAGTGAGACCCTCACGCACCTCACTTCTCGTGGTGCCCTGTGACTTACCGTGTGCTGTACCCCCTCACATCACCTCCTCCGAGCAGGTGTGGAGGCATCATCGGCCCCTTTAAACACCTGGCCGAGCCGAACCCACCAGAGGTCACAGGGCCAGAAGCCACTCTGCTCAGGGATCTTTCCTCCATACAGTGACCGACACACCACCCAGGGCAACAGAGCCTCCCTGAGCCCAGAGTTAGGGACAAGAAGGGGATTGCACCCTGAGTCCCAGCAGGAAACATGCCCTGTGTGGCAGCCCTGCTTTGGGGAAGATGACTTGACCTGCAACAGGCCTAACTCCACGGTCTCCACTCCAGGTCCTGGGCTGACTTTTGGTTGGTTGGTTTGAATTTTATTTTATTGTGGTAAGAACACTTAGCGTGAGATCTACTATCTTAGCAAATTTTTAAGTGTAGTGGAGGGTAGGGTGAGGTGGGGTGGGATGAATTGGGAGAATGGGATTGACATATATACACTAATATGTATAAAACAGATAACTAATAAGAACCTGCTGTGTAATAAATAAATAAAAATAAATAAAATTTAAAAAAACAAACAACAACAACAAAATTTGTAAGTGTCCAATTCAGTATTGTTAACTGAGGACGGTGCCGAGCAGCAGGTCTCCAGAACTTACTCATCTCCCAGGACTGAAGCTTTACGCCCACCAATCAGCAACACCCCCCCCACTGTCCACCTCCCCACAGGCCCCAGGCAATCACCACTCCACTCTCTGAGTCTATGCGGTTGACTCTATACAGGTCTTGTTAACTCCTTAATACTTCAAGGACTCAAAACACAGCCAAGGGGGAATGGGGGAGGGAGAGGGATGGACTGGGAGTTTGGGGTTGGTAGATGCAAACTATTACATTTAGGATGGATAAACGACAAGGTCCTAATGTATAGCACAGGGAACTATACTCAGTCTCCTGTGATAAACCATAATGCAAAAGAATATGGAAAAAAAAAGTCTATATGTGTATAACCGAGTCACTTTGCTGTACAGCAGAGATTGGCACAATGTTGTAAATCAACTAGACTTCAATTAAAAAAATAATAATTTTTTTTAAAAAACGACACAGCCCACGATAACCTAGTTAACACCCCAATTCCCCATAGGGCAGACGAGGGATGAATTTGTTCACATTTCTCGGTTAGAACCAGCAGCAGAAGGTGGGCACACAATACAGTCCCCGTGGGGAGGCCAGAAACAGAAGACACTCTATTACTGTCCCTTCTTACATCGTTCTGGCCGTCACCAGCTTTCTGACCCTCAAGATTATAAAAACCTTTTAGAAATGGTGTCTGCGGGCACACACTGAGATACGGAGAATTCAAACCCCGTGGTGAGAAAAGCTCCCAATTCTTAGCTTGATGATGTTCTTTTCATGGGTAAAAGGTCTGTGTGGCCTGTTTTCTACCTCCAGTATCTTCAGGCCCTGCAGAGGCCTCTGAGGAGGTCCCACCTCAGAATCATTCAGTTAACAGTAATAAACACAGATGACAAAATCCAGTGCTGGGGTTGTAGAGAAGAAACAGGCTCATCTATTCAGGGCTGGCAGCTTTCTAGAAAACAATCAATCTGCCAACTATTCTTTGGAATATATTCCGAGGATCTGAACCAAGAGAAAAAAACACACCCACTGCACCATGCATTATATGCTAAAAAACTAGAAATCACCCAAATGGCCATCATTAAGACATGATTATCCAAAGCACGATTTAATAATGTGTTTGATATTGCCATGAAAAATGACCAGTATGCCGGACCTGGAGAAGTAGTGAAATGATTGTTAAGTTCCTTAACAGTGGGGATAAAAAGACTTGGTGATGTACATATATCCACTGGTCACAATGAAGTAAAGCAAAATCGACCAAGCAGCAGAATTTTTTTTTTCTGGTATTTTGCTATTGTTGATATTTAGATGTTCAGCTATTTCAATAGACAAGGATGATCAAAGCAAATGCAACCCAGACAAACACTTCCAACTACAGGGATGTAAACAGTTTCAGGTCTTATTCCTTCCGACTTCTCCCCAGAGCCATAATTAAGCATTTGAGAGCCAAGGCCAGCTCTGGGAATTCCGCTACCCTTCCTGTGTGGCCCCGAATCACATTCCAGAACAGGTCATTTGGCCTCCCTGCCACTCATGTTCCATCGGAGAGGCTGCAGAGTCTCCCCTCTCCCCTCACCACCCAGAGACATGTGAACTTCCAGACCATTCTCTTCCCAAAGGGCTCCCTCTTGCTCCCCCAGTGCCTTGACCATCCACCCCCACGCCTCCACCTCCCTGCCACCTTCCCCCGTCAGCAGGTCCCTCTTACTTGGGTCTGGAGAGGTAGAAACACTGTCGTCTAAAGAATCCTTATTCTGGGTCCTAGGATTCATACCTATGGAAAGATGAAAAGAATCTGTGTCAGTGAGACTCATTCTGCAATAAAAGTTCTGACCAGTTATGGTTTTAAAAAAAAGCCCCAAACTGTAGCTAAAAATAAAAAACCAAGTACAAATTCTGTGTTGAGTATCTCCAACAGCACAAAAGAATCCATCAAAGAAAAATGAGCAATCTAAAGTTCGGGAAGGAGCCAGAACTTTACTCTGAGGTTATCAATACTGTTCGCCTAACGGGACCTTTAGGGTACATGCACAAAAGCAAACAGCAACCCACCACTTAGAATAAGAAATGGGACGGGGCTTCCCTGGTGGCGCAGTGGTTGAGAGTCTGCCTGCCAACACAGGGGACACGGGTTCGTGCCCCAGTCCGGGAAGATCCCACATGCCGCAGAGCGGCTGGGCCTACGAGCCATGGCCGCTGAGCCTGCGCGTCTGGAGCCTGTGCTCCTCAACGGGAGAGGCCACAACAGTGAGAGGCCCGTGTACCGCAAAAAAAAAAAACAGAAACGGGACGAATTTCAAAGTAATTTCAACTAATTAGAGCAAACTTTAGCAAACACAAGATGACCTATTTAAATTTAGTCCACTTAACAGTCATCCTCTGAAATTTTCTTTCCTGAATCATGGCTTCCTGGAATATGACACAGGACATCAAAACTCACTACTGCAAGAGAAAAGCAATGATTTTGCCTGTAACTGGGCTGAAAGGAAAAACAGAGAGTCTTTGAAATGCAACTTATTGACTGAAAAGTAATAGAACTAATTTCAAAACACACATTTCAATATTTAAATGTCCCTTTCAGGGCTTCCCTGGTAGCGCAGCGGTTAAGAATCCGCCTGCCAGTGCAGGGGACACAGGTTCGAGCCCTGGTCCAGGAAGGTCCCACATGCCACGGAGCAACTAAGCCCGTGCGCCACAACTACTGAGCCTGCGCTCTGGAGCCTGTGCTCCGCAACAAGAGAAGCCACCGCAATGAAGAGTAGCTCCCTCTCGCTGCAACTAGAGAAAGCCCGCCTGCAGCAACAAAGACCCAACGCAGCCAAAAATAAATAAAAATTAAAAAATTAAATGTTCCTTTCAAAACACATTTACTAAGGAATTCCCTGTCAGTCCAGTGGTGAGGACACCGCGTTTTCACTGCCAAGGGCAGGGGTTCAATCCCTGGTTGGGGAACTAAGATCCCGAAAGCCACGCGTTTACATTTACTAGAAAATTAGGATAGGACTGGAAAGATCCTCACAAAACTGTCAACAGTGGCTATCTCCTAGAAGAAAGCTGGAGGAAGTGGTGGGAGGGAAAGGAGATCTTTGGCTTTTTACTGTAAATACTTTCGTGTCAGCTGAATCTTTTCTAACAAGAACAAATACTTACAAATCCCTTGTGAAATTTTTGAAAGGACAAGCTACGACCTGTGAGAAAGTATTTGCAAATCGCACCTCTGGCAGAGGACATGTATCCAGAACACATAAAGAACTCTAAAAACTCCAGAGCAGGAGAACAACCTGATGAGGAAATGCGCAAAAGATATGGACACACATACAGAAGGCACGTGAAAAGATGCTCAATGTCATTAGTCATTAGAGAAATGGCAAATCAGAAGTTCGGTGGGATACCTCTGCACCCGGGTCTCTTGGGATGGCTAGAAGGACTGCTCAAGCCAAGTGCTGACCAGGATGTGCAGCAACAGAAACCCTTATCCACTGATTGCAGGAATACAAAATGGCACACCACTTTGGAAAACAGTATTGCAGTTTCTTTAAAGGTTAAACATATATTGACCATTTGACCCAGCAATCCCACTCCTAGGAATTCACCTAAGAGAAATGAAGATTGATGCTTACACAAAAACCTGTTATGTAAGTTATGTAAGTGTGGCTTTATTCACAACCCAAATGTCTTCCACCTGGTGAAGGGATAAACTAATACATCTATACAATGGAATACGATACGGCAATAAAAAGTACTGAACACGACTGGGGATGCCGGCAACAACTTGGATGAATCTCGAATTATGCTCAGTGAAAGAAGCCAGGCTCAGAAGGCTTCAAGTTGTATGATTCCATGTGCAAGACTTGCTGGGAGAGACTAAAGGGACAGAGAACAGATCGGTGGTGGCCAGGGGAGGAGGGAGGGATTGAGTACAAAGAAGCAGCACAAAGAATCTGAGGGGTAATGGAAATGTTCTGTATCTTGATGTCTTTGTTGGTGCTTATGACTCTATGCATTTGTCAAAACTCATAGAACTGTACACTAAACAGAGTGAATTCTACTGTATGTAAATTTTAAAGTAAATAATTTTTTTTTTAATTCAGAAAGATGATGTCACTCGGCCAAAACAATTTTAGAACTTCTTTTTTGGAGCTGTCTTCAGTAGATTTTTAAAAATTACTAGCCATCATAATAAGAAGATACAATCTATTAAGTCAGAAAAATAACAGTGCTTCATTTTATTCAAACCCACACTGAGGCAAATGTGAGGTAGGTGTTATCCCTTTTCCACAGATAAAGAAACTGAGGCACAGAGAAGTTAAGTAATTAACTGAAGATCACACGGTAAGGAAGTGACACCTGCATTTAGACTCTTTCTGCGCAACTCTATAGATGCTTTATTTCCTGACTATCCAAATGGGGCACCAGTTTTCATCTATTGAAAATGTTATCTGTTCTCTGCCAACAGCCAAAAGCCATTTGTAGCTAAATTTTCTGAAAAAGCTAGCCTGACTGACAGCATCCATTTTCACACAAACACAAAGCATAACAAAGAAGAAGCAATGGGGTGGTTTTCCTTGTCTGGCCTGAGAACTGGTATGAAGGCAATTATAAAACCGGCATTCTCCAAGCGATGCGAGCAATAGGAGAATTACTAATACATCGCCTCATGGGTTTGGATTCTAAATTTCATCATCAGAGCACCTTTTTTTTTTTTTAACCCAATCCAGACTTCGTCTACGAGAACTGAAATTCTTACCCTCATAAAGAAACAGTTCAACTTAAGAATTGTGTGAGCAATTGTTTGAGTTCAAAGAGGCAACCCATCAAAGGGTTCTCGGAGCACCTCTGGCTTTTGGGCCCAGAGCAGACCTGCCCATCTCTAAGGGATAAAGCATGTTCAGCCTTTTGTGCCTCCCCTGTCTTCCATCCCCAAACACATTTTATTTGAAAGAAATGAAAAGAATTTAATGAAAAGAATTTGAAGAAATAAATATTTTAAAGGCTTCTTCGAAGCTACTTTCACAGTTTCCTTGCATCTCAAGCCCAGCACACAGCCTCTCCCTGCAGCTCTGCCTCTGAGGCTCAGCTTCAGGCCCACAGACTCACCACTGGCATGTGAAGAACCCAACGACCTGGGAGGGCGGCGGGGGAGGGGAGACCTCCTGGGCGGGCGGCTCTGCTACAACCCAACATTTGGGAATGAACCTCACTCTCAAAGTTGAAAGCCAGACGCACCGCTCGGGGAGCCAATGCTCAGAAGAGTCAACTCAGCTCTGTCTCTCTTGACAGCTGTTCGGAGTCAAGCAGTGTGAATGTGTTCGCTGGTTGCTAACGTTTGGCCAAAAAAGGTAATCCGTGTGGGGCCTTTGGGGCTGCTTCCAGGGGCCACCTGTGCCTGGGGCGAGTCACTTCTTCTCTCTGGGCTACAGAGATGGTACTTCCCCACAAACACCCAGCCTGGCCTGGGTGAGTAACTCTGTGTGCTCTGATTTACTTTGCCTGGTAGCTCTCGGTCCAAATCTGCTGCACGTATCTAAAACTCAACACAAACACCAAGTTGCAGATTCTGAGTCCCGACAGTAAAGAGAAAGAAAACTTGGCATCCACTGATTTTCTTTATCAAAATTCTCTAGCACAGTTACCCCCATCAGGGGGATGACACTAACAAGTCTTATAAACGGGTGCCCAGTTAAAGAAACAGAGGGATAAACGCTGCCTGCCCAGACCAACCAACCACCTGGTTCCTGCTGGGCAGCACAGGGCCAGGAGAGAAACCCGCAGAGATGCCAGCCCTGTGAATCACAACTCACCTATGAGTCAGGTCCAAATGCAGGCAAAATCAGAGTCACGCCTGCATGCCTGCACATGGTGCAAACCGCCAAGGCCAGGAGGCAGAGGTGGGTCACAGATGAGGTTTTCCCGTTTCTCTTCCATTTTTTTTTTTTCTTCCATTTTTTAATGAGGGAAATGTTCACTAGTTTTGTTTCAGCCCCCACTTTGTCCCCAGACAAGGACCCAATGTGATAATTTTGCCCTTAAGGAACCCGATCTACTTCTGGTCCTTCAACAACTCTGTGAGGCAGGCAGGCAGGTGAAGATCTTTATGTGCATTTCATGATCTAACTTCTATTTTCCAAGGGTCACTCTGAACCACTGTGCTGAAAATAAACTCTACGGAAGGGCAAAGGGAGGAGGCTGAGAGACCAGTCAGCAGGCCACTGCAACAATCCAGGTGAAAGATGAAGGCCTCTTGGGTTGGGCTGGCTGGTGGAAGTGATGAGACATGCTAAGATTCTGGATATACCTGAAGGTAGATCTGACAGTAACTGGTCATTGCACACGGTAATACAAATTAGAATGATTTTCCCTAATTTCTCTCTGTGGTTAGCTGACATAATTGATCAAGAAGCACAAGAGCGGGCTTCCCTGGTGGCGCAGTGGTTGAGAATCCACCTGCCAATGCAGGGGACACGGGTTCGAGCCCCGGTCTGGGAAGATCCCACATGCCACGGAGCAACTAAGCCCGTGCGCCACAACTACTGAGCCTGTGCTCTAGAGCCCATGCTCCTCAGCAAGAGAATCCACCGCAATGAGAAGCCTGCACACCACAACAAAGAGTAGCCCCCACTCGCCACAACTGGAGAAAGCCCGCGTGCAGCAACGAAGACCCAGCGCAGCCAAAGAAAAATAAACAAACGTAGAAACAAACAGTGGGCCCAGGATATGCCAAGTGTACAACTGCGTCTGGAGTTACGTGGAAATGTGCCTCACACCTCCTGGGAAGGCGCGGGGGGAAGCAAAACCACCAGGGAGGGCTCCAAGGAGGAGGTGTTGTTGGAGCTGATCCATAAAGACCAAGTGGATGTTTACAAGGCAGAATCAGGGGTTGAAGATAAAGGAAAAAGCATATTCTGTAGACGGACTAGTCTATGCACAGAAACATGAGGACAAAGATCTTCTGAGAAGGCACGACAACAGCTGGAATATAAACTGTGTTCATCTAATAAGAGTAATGACAACAACAGCTCTCGTTTGCTGAGTGCTCACCATGCGTGCCAGGCACTGTCCTTAGCGCTTTGCGTGGATTATTATCACACTTAATACTCAACCCTCCTCACAGATGAAGAAACCGAGGTACAGAGCAGTTAAGTACCTGGCCCAAGGGCCTCGCCGCTCTTTAGAGGTGGAGTCAGGACTCATGTCCTAAGATTCCAGAGCCTGTGTTCTTCCCACATGCAGGGCTACGTGGGAGTAGAGGCAGGTGAAGGTGTAAAGGCAGGTGGGGCCCAGGTGACGACAGGCATTACAAGCTGTGAAGAACCAATAAACGGTTCATATGTGGGACAGAGAGGGTGATCAGACCAGACCTGCATTTGGAAATGGCTCATTGGTGACAGTACAGGAGATGGATCGGAGGGGACACGAACAGAGCAGGAGGATGATTTGAAGGCTACGGTGACAATCGTGGCCAGAAATGACACGGGTCTGAAACAAAGCAACGGTGGTGAGAATGGAGAATGTGGCCCAGAGTCAGAAAAGGAGGGGCAGGTGGGCAGGCGGTGGGACAGCAAGACGCGAGCTCAGCTGCCGGTAATTAAGGATGAGGTAGCCGGGGGTCATCCAGGTGGGGAGGCCCATCAGGTAGATGGATCTACGACTCAGGAGCCCAACAGCGAGAAGGTGAGCCCGAGGTGCAGGGGGCAGCAACCGCTTTCCCAATGCATGTGCACCAGGGAACTCTTAGCTCAGAGGCCTCTAGGATGGTGTCATTTGAGGATCTTCCACACCAATCGCTGAATAAGGATTCTTTGCAACTTCCTGCTTTTCCCCAGACTAGATTGTAAAGTTCCAAGACTCGTCTTCTGAGGAATCATCTGGTCTACGTGAGCTACCCACCCCAGGCCCGGAAGCACTCCACGACCACTGTGGGCAAATCCTGGTGCTGTTACCACCTGAGCCCATGGTTCCCCAGCTTCAGGTCACCAGGAAGCTCGCTCAAAGTATGGTCCCATGAGCCCCAGAGCAGCCCTGCTTGGTACAACCTGACCCCAAACAGCCAGGAAGGTCAAACTCTGGGTTCCTATAAAATGGCTCCTTCTTTTAGCAAAACAATAGAAATGTTCCCTTTAGCGTATTCTGAAGGTACTTTAAAAGAGTCTGGTAGACAAGTAACATTTTTAGCCCCCTGAGTACAGGGATGAAAAGTATCTTACTCATCCCCAAATTTTTATTCAATTTGTTTTCTCATTCAAAATAATGACAGAAAAGATGCACTAGAAATAGGAAGGAAATAAGTATAATCCTTTAGTAATTCTCTCACTGCCAGTCCAGTTTCCGAGCCTTAGCTATAGGCCTCTAGAAACGTCGCTGGCTGAATTCACCCGTGAATGGAGGAAAACTTCATTCACCAACTTAATACAACTTCACTTTCATTACGCCTTCCTTAAGCCAAGTTCCACAAATGCAAGTTAACTGATAGAAAACTAAGACACAAAGTAGCAGCACCATTTTTTCTTTCAGTTTTAATGTTTTTCATATTCATTTTGTACAATTATCTGTCCTTTGAGGCTTTCCAAAATCTGCCCCCCACCCATCCAAATTCATGTTCCCCTACCCCTGTAAGGGCTCTCTGAATACTGCTGCTGAAATCAGAAAGAGCAGGACACCTGGCTACTGGCCTGAGAGATTAGTGTAACATCTCCACATCTCTGGGTGTTATGTTGCCGTATATGTAAAATATACTCAATAACCTACTCCCTACTGGGATGATCGCATAAGATAACAGATATACAAGTGCTTCCAAAAAGCATAAACCCTGTATTAATACAAGTTCCTACTCTCCCTCCACTTAGAATCCCTCACCTTCTCACTCTCCTCCTGACCAAATTCTACCCCTTCGCGTCTGAGATGCGTGCCCACTTCTGTAAGCAACAACGTCACCCTTCTCTTCTCTGAACTCGTAGCTGGAACCACACTGCTCCCTCTGGGTCTCTCCTGATTGTTTTGATGGGGGTGGGTTTGCCCACACACACACACATAATTTAAAGCTCTCAGGCCTGGTGTTGCCCACTACAGTGATCTCATAAGCAGCCCTCAATCATGACTCACTGACAGTCCAATGATAAATGTGTTCTTGACCAACACGTTCTCTGCTAAAAACGTAAAGTGCAGCCCATTTATAATTCCATGCATTATACAGCACTGCTTCTAAATAGGTCACCCAAAATTGTGGCTGAAATGATCCGGAAATAGACGTGGCCCTGCTTTTCTGGTTCCCACCTCGCTTCTAGGTGTAGGCCTGCTCTGAGCATCCCCACTCTGTTACCTCTTGGGTTGCTTACCTGCACCACTGCTGCTGAGCAGGCTGACAGAAAGCTCTTCTGTTCCAGTGAAGTTCAAGAAGGATGTGCCATCGCCAGGCTGGTGGGAAGTGCTGTGCCTGCAGAGAACAAAGCCCAGCCGCCTGGCTTAATGAGGATCATCACCTCTTTTATCCTGCTCACCCTGTCTCCAGGGGCTTTTCATCAAAACCAGGCCTGAACATTTGGCCACACAGGCTGGCAAACACTAAGACCCATACCATGGCCGCCAGGCTGCGGGGCTTGGAGTGTGTGCCAGCTCTGGCCTCCTGCCCTGGCACCCCAGCTGCTTCCCCACTGCCACGTCAGATGCCTGCCCCCTCTGTCCTAAGCCTCCCCTTGCTGATACCCACAGGACAATGTGAGGTGCTTGAATAGAGGTACCAAGTTAACCTGGGAAAGAGGTTATGCCCTGCCTGTATCCCTCATCCATCCCATGGGATGTTGGGATGACGGAAAAGGGATCAAAGATTGCTCTTTGCAAAGGTAACAGATCGCAGCAACAGCGGGTAGTGTAGCATGGACTCGAGCATGTCAAGGCTTAAATGACTTTCTTCCTAGGCTGACTCTCCTCGGATGCCTTGTAACACATTCAGGAGCCTGGTTTGAAAAGACTTGTTTCTATAAACACAGGCCTTGGTTTCCATTGCTTTTAGCATCAACTTCTTCTAAACCCAACAGTGGAATTCCTCAATGACCAAAATGACAAAAGTCATAGACTGACTGCCCGAAACACACAGCGGGAACCACCTGCCTTGGAACTCGTTTTCTCCCATGACTGAGGATTAGGAGAAACTCATGTTTGAGGTTGACAAAGCGTGTTTTGACTTAAAGCAGAAGCTAAAGCAGGGCCTGGGGAACATCTCTGGCAAAAGCATCTCAGGCTATTTGCTGTGCACTGGCCCGGTGGCAGGGACGACGCTGACAAAGGAAAGGCCCGCACGCGTGCACACGGTGTCTCCGAGCCTCACGAACGTGACGTTTCACGGGCAGTCTATTCTGCTGTTGCCCTGGGTGCCCGAGTGCGTTCTCGCAGTACCTCCCACCCAGTACCCCGTGCCCGGCCTCACCTTCCAGTGGCTTCATGGTATGCCAACTCCAGCAGCTCTGCAGAGGAGTGGGTCGGGTCCCTCTGCCCGCTGCCCTGCAGCTCTGCCATGTTCTGTCGGGTCTGGTGATGGATCTGGATGGCCTCTCCAGATGGTCCTGCCCAGACAAAGATCCACTGAGCATCATTCCCCCGACAGCCAGTGCTGTGTACCTCACCTCAACCTTCCTTCCTTCCCGCTGCTGGGACGCGGGTGATTGAAAGGCAACCACACCACAGAGGCATGTCCTGTCTGTGACCCTCTGGCTCCCAGATGGGACATCGCCTCTTCCAAGCAAGGCTCATCCTCCTGTGAGGCCTCAGTCTAAAAATATTTTGGGGTCCTCTGTCTCGCACATGTCAACTGAGACACAGTAAAGAAAGATAACAGTATGGGAGACAAGGGTCCCTCCCAGGATGGTCAACATGGGCGAAACGAGAAGGGACACACGAGAGAAACACCGATGACTCTGTTAGTACCTGAGATGATAACAGCTCCTACTTCAAGAGCAGAGGACGCACAAGGGCAAAACGGACATCGAGTAGGAGATAAGTGAGAATTAGTCGCATCTACGGAAACATGCTTCCTGGAGAATGATAGGTTTCAGAGCTGAGTGTCCAACCAGGTTAGCGGGGATTGAAGGAGAGGGTATTGGGCAAACCCCAAACGTGGAAGAGGCAAAACACAAGCTGGAGGCCACAAACTCGCTTGGGAAAGAGAAAAACCTCTGAGGATGGGGGTGAGGAGGCGGGAGGTTGGGGAGCCTGGCAGAGGAGGGCCTCGGCTCTTAGAGGGCCAGGTGGGCAGAGTATTTAGTAAATACATTTAGCTTTAGAAAAGCGTGTGTGATGGGGGTGGGGGGAAGCACAGAAGCAGGAGAGCTGACGGTCATGGAAGAAACATCAATAGTTCTCGTAAGAGAACTTGAAGGGAGCCAGTGGGGATGATGATGGGGAGGAAGGGACACCAGAAAGAAACAGGTAAGGTGACAGATTCGGATAGAGATAAGAGGGGCAAAAAGGGGGCTGGGAATGACCCCCAATTACAGCCAAAAGAACCAGATTCATTGCTCACTTATTTAACTTGTAACTCCGAAAGCAAGTACCAAAGAAAATAACTAGACACTTGCAAGCATTCAGCAGGATGGCTTCATGAAAACACCCAGGCGGTTAATGTACCTGTTCCTCCCCAGCCCAGTAACAGCCCATCAAGCTGAAGTTTAATTTTAGCCACAGCTTTATAAAACCTTACTGTCATCTTCTTTAGGACAGAACACAGATCAAAAAGGATGAGCTAGGAAAAACAGTGAATTTGAAATAAAAAAATTTATTTTTTAGTTTTGATTGGTTTTGAACCTTATTTAAATGGTATCATACAGAAAGTACACTTTTATGGCAGGCTTCTTTCATTACGTTTGTAAATTTAAACATGGTTTGGAATATGGCTGTAGTTTGTTTTTATTTCAGCTTCCCATTATAAAAAATAGAACTCGTTTATTTTAAGCTTTTTTCCCCCAATTTATTTAAACTAAAAAAAAGAAAAAGAAAAAAAAGAAATTGTTCACCCATTTCTCAAAAAAAAAAAATTTTTTTTTTTCTGCTGTCAGAGACCCTGAGAGGAAACAAAGTAACATAACTCCGTGTAACCAAGACTGTAACACTGACATCCAGAGAGCAAGGAAAGGAAGGAGTGAACAAGAAGAGGGACATTCGTCTCAGGAAAGAAAGCAGGTGGCAAAGCACAGTCCCTGTCAAACAGAAAAAGGAGCCCTTGGGTCTACACAGCTGGCTAGCTACAAAGTCCTCAAGGATCCTCACAAGAGCCCCGGGACAGACAAAGTGGGCGTGGCCACCCCATCTTCCAGGTGGGGCACCACAGGTGCAGAGAAAATGACACCTTTGACCAAGGCCACTCAGGGGACGCCAGGACTAGGAGTTCCCAGTCAGGGCTCTTTCCCGAGCGCCCAACTTACCCACAGGAAAAGTGTGCATCCAGCGCCTCCTGTTGGACGTAAGCTTCATGGGCATCCGCGAGGGTGCAAAGGGGTTGATCAGTGCCCGCTGGGGCATGTATCCCCCAGGTCGAAAGTGCAGCATGGACTCTGCGCTGCCCACGTGGAACCTCCCCGGCGCACTGGAGTCCCGCTGTGGTGGCTCCATCATGTTCTCCAGGACATCTGCCGGTTACCGTGGGGTGGGGGAGGCACAGAGAGAAAGCACAGGGTCACGGTGAAAGCAGAACTAGGAGGACGATCTGCAGAGGCTGACAAGGACCTTGGAGAGCGTACATGTTAGGGAAGGAGGGAAATGAGTGAAATCGCCAAACTATAAAGGAATGAAATATTGGGTTTACTTTTTAAATACCTGGGAGAAGGGGGTTCTGGTTCCTAAATTACTGGCCCAGTGAAGCCACACCCAAACCTGATGGGGAGGACCACACACTGCCTGGAGACCTTAGATGTTGAGCTGGATGCAATGACTCAATAGTGGGTCTTGAGTTGTCTCCCTTTGGGGATGGGGCGGGTGCATTCTGCGTGTGGGAGGAACAATACATGTAGATATTTGGTGACCAGAAGGGCAGACCCTAGCAGAGATAGCCAATGTGTTCACTAGACCTGTCTGATTTTCCTCTGAGATACACAAGGAGACTGTAGTTTCCAGTCCCTTTGCGCTGGGGCCAAATAACTGAGTTCCAGCCAAGAGAACACAGGCAGAAGTGACATGCTCCACCCGAAGGCCTGGACCACAAACCTCTCCACGCATGATCTCCATTCTCCTCTGCCCTGCTGTGGAAACTTTGGAGACCAGTGTTGATGACCATGGCATCCCGGGATGGAAGGACCATGGGGCCCTGAGTGACTGGGTGGATCAGAAACCCCTCCCATTAATGCAGTGGCCTGGAACATGAGTAAGCAATCAAACATTACTGTGTTAAAAAAACTAAATTCTTGGGAGAAAAGAATGAAGAAACGGATGCATCCAGCCTTGGCCAGGTAAGGAGATGGCACGATATTTAGACTCAACCTGTCCCATTCAATGGCAGACAGGTCCCTAACCTGAGTAGATCAAAGAGCTGAAACCTACAACCAACTCTGTTGGTGAGCATCCCATGTTTACTAAGCAAACACCCAGGTTAGAAAGTGGGTTCAGCAGATACAAATTCCATGGCATCAAGGAATGTCCACCATTATCTACCCAATTCCTACCAAAGAACATGGTACATAGTAATATTTAATTCCTCAAGCCATTGTGCATGCAAGAAGAGAACATTCAGTTCTCCATGAAAACTGTATTTTTCACTGTAAATTAATGAAATTGATGGTCCAATTTATCAAATAAGAAAGAATACAGTCTAGTTAGTTATCATGGAAATAAAAGGAGAGAACTCAACTTTAAAAAAGGTGAGTACACACTTTGAAAAGGATAAGAAATAGGACTAAGAGCTAAAATGGGTCAAAAATATGGGTAGAGGAAAGGGGAAATGTTTCCTATGCTACACTGGGTAGGTGGATGGGTGAGAAGCCCTAAATATAACAGAGAAACTGGAAACAAAGGCCATGTGGATGGCATTGCCTGACACTGTTCCAGTGAATTGCTTTCTGGCTTTTCCAATAAACTCTCACATATCATTAAGGATGTTGAAATCAATTCTACCATTCAGATAATTTTTAAGAACACGTTTTCAGGGGCTTCCCTGGTGGCGCAGTGGTTGAGAGTCCGCCTGCCGATGCAGGGGACACGGGTTCGTGCCCCGGTCTGGGAAGATCCCACATACCGCGGAGCGGCTGGGCCAGTAAGCCATGGCCGCTGAGCCTGTGCATCCGGAGCCTGTGCTCCGCAGCGGGAGAGGCCACAGCAGTGAGGGGCCCTTGTACCGCAAAAAAAGAAATACTTGTTTTCAAAGCTACTTGGATTAGGACTTCCCTGGTGGCGCAGTGGTTAAGAATCCGCCTGCCAATGCAGGGGACACGGGTTTGAACCCTGGTCCGGGAAGATCCCACATGCCGCCGAGCAACTAAGCCTGTGCGCCACAACTACTGAGCCTGCGCTCTACAGCCCATGAGCCACAACTACTGAAGCCCACGTGCCACAACTACTGAAGCTCGCACACCTAGAGACCGTGCTCCACAACAAGAGAAGCCAACGCAATAAGAAGCCCGCACACCACAACGAAGAGTAGCCCCCGCTCACCGCAACTAGAGAAAGCACACGTGCAGCAACGAAGACCCAATGCAGCCATAAATAAATATATATATAATTTTAAAAAATAAAAAGCTACTTGGATTAAGAGCAAATTTATCTCCTCAGAGAAGAACTGGCTTTTAGAATAACAAAGGTTTTTAAAGGATTAATGTGTAGTTTAACTTTTACTACAGACCCTTCTAAGAATACGTTTAACAGAATGGGAATATAACTGTCATGCAAACTCAGAAATTTCCAGAAGGTGGGAAAAAGCTAACCTAGAATTTTTTTTTTTTTTGGCCGCAGAGTTTGCGGGATCTTAGTTCACCAACCAGGGTTTGAACCCGAGCCCTTAGCAGTGAAAGTGTGGAGTCGGGGAATTCCTAGAAATCTTCAAATGTATTAAAATTCTTTTGAATACTAACCCTAATTAATGTAGGTGACATAGGTTATATTCTATAGTTGTGTAATTAAATATCTCCTTTCTCTTTCAGAATTTCCTTTTTATACTTTGAACCAGTTTAAAAAAAAAAAAAACTTTTTTCAGCAGTCAAAAGATTTCTGGCTGTTGGCTCAGTGTCTATGGTGCCTAATGAATGAAAGATGAAAGCGCCCTGCTCCTCGGTCCTCAGGCCCCAGGAGCCACCAGCTTCCCCTTCAAAGTGCTGGGAAACACCCTTCACCCTTTGGGAATCCTTCCAGGGCAACAGGAGGCAGCTGTGTGCATACAACAGTCCTTAATCAGTGATTAAAAGTCAGGAGGGCTACTCCTCCATTTAGAAAACATTCTTGAAATATCAAAATTATGGAGGAGAATGATTAGTGGGAGGGTATGGCTCTAGAGGGGTAGCAGAAGAGAGGCCGTGAGGATGGAATATCTTAATTGTGGTGTGGTTACATATGTCTACACATGTGCTAAAACTTCACAGACACACACACACCCACACACACCCACAAATGCATGTACAACCAGTGAGCTCCGAATAAGCTCTGTGGATTGTACAAAGGTCATGTTCCTGGTTTTAATACTGTACTAGTTATGCGAGATGTTATCACTGGGGAAAATGAGTGAAAGCTACACAAGACCTCCCTGGATTTTTTTTTTTGGCATTTCCTATAAATCCATAATTATTTCACAACAGAAAGTTTTCCAAACAGGCAGGAGCGGGCTGTATACTTGAGTTGCAGATGCCACTGGATGGGTAAGATAAGATATAGGAAAAGCAGCACCTGTGCTCCCTGGGCCATGCCAAGTTAACAGGTCACTTGAAGTGGAATAGAGGAAAGAGGCTGTTTTAAGTGTGGCTCGAATGGAAATGCTAAGGAAATAAGTAAACACTTTAACCTTAGGCCTAAGAAAAGCTCTACCTTAACATATGGAAAGGTAGACAGTTATAGGGAAGAGAGAAGAAAGGGTAAAGACGAAAATAGTATAACACACACACACACACAAACAGCTAAGGCCATTCGTACTCACTGCACCTGCATGGAAATAATTAACACATGGGACTTACAGCCCACACCTATCCATAGTCCCGCCCATCCCCGCTACAGGAAGGCAGCTATCCCCACCCTGCCCAGCCCTGCCCTCTGACCTCGAGTGCTGGTGTAGCCCAAGGAGCTGCTGACTTCATACTGGTGCAGGTGGGGGTGAGGGATCATCAGGATGTTGGCGCTCCTGCCCAGGGAACTGTCGTCAGAAGCCTGGCTCCTCACCTCCTCTGTGGGCAGCGGCTGGCCAGGCAGGGAAGGGCTGGATGAGACATCACAGGAGCTGGCGCTCTTCCGACTGTGACTCTCCCGCTCTCGCACGGACCTGGTGGGTAGAGACCAAGTCACACCAAGCGGGGGATGCTGTCCCACCTAGAGTTACAACTCCCAAACGGATCCCCAGCCTGGGCTACATGGGAGGCCAATAACGAAAACCCCCAATGGGATCTCCGAGGAGGTAATGTAGGAGGGACTCTGCCCTGAGCAGCTGGAGACGTCGTGGAAGAAACGGGGGAGATGACTGACAGTCATCCAATGGCCGGAGTCCCAGGATCAGAGTTGTAAAGAAGCAATCGCTCAGCCTGACCCCACCTCATCCCACCATCAAGCTCGTGTCACTGAGAATGGGGTTGTGAACCGATGTCACCCGAGAGGAAACACACAGCACAGCCTGAGAAGTCTTCCGGCATCAAAAATTGAACCTAAATCTAACCAAGCCTCTAGAGATAATTGCCAGTTTACAGCAGATTCAGAGACAACAGGAAAAGTTAAATGTCATATGGAAATAAACAAAGGAAGAAAGCAAGACACTCTGCGGTCACAGAAAATGACATAAGAGAAAATGCAACATGTGCATCTTCTTCAGATCCCAACTCAAACTAAGTAACTGTAAAAATCACAGTTTTGAGACCACTGGGAAATCTACAGAGGGACTGGCTATCAGGGATATTAAGGAATTAGTGTGAATTTTGTTACCAGTGACAAGGGTACTGTGATCACATTTTTTTTGTTTGTTTTATTTCTTATTTGTTAGAGAGACACATGCTGAAATACTTACAGGTTTAAAAAAAAAGAAAAGGGGGCTTCCCTGGTGGCGCAGTGGTTGAGAGTCCGCCTGCCGATGCAAGAGACACGGGTTCGTGCCCCGGTCCGGGAAAATCCCACATGCTGCGGAGCGGCTGAGCCCGTGAGCCATGGCCGCTGAGCCCGCGCGTCCGGAGCCTGTGCTCCGCAACGGGAGAGGCCACAACAGTGAGAGGCCCACGTACCGCAAAAAAAAAGAAAAGGATACCTGATATCTGTTTTAGAATACTCAAGCGAAATTTCAAATGTGGGAGAAGTGATAAAACAAGATTGACAACACACTGATAACTGTTCATTTCACTGGTCTGTTTGAATGTTTCCTTAATAAAAATTTTTTAAAACGTATGCCCTTATTAAAACATGAAACTCCCTGAGGGGAAAACCTCTGGAAACAGCAGGAAGAAGGATCAGCAGGAGAGGAGCCCAATGGGGTACAAAAATTCAGAATGGAAGAGTCAGCAACCGCCAATAGGGCCACCCCTCTGGCATCAAAGCTGTTCTCTTTCCACCTGGAAGGATTTTAAGGGAGAGCTTAAATGGAACCTGAAAATAGATCCCAAGGGCTGACTACACTTTTCATTATTTCAACAGTAAATATTTGAGTGCCAGCATATGCTCAGCCCAGCGTGGGGATACAGCACAGATTAGGGCACAGTCTGTGCCCTCAAGGAACACAGCCTGAATCTCTGAGACACCAGGTCTTGCCGTCTTTGATCAGAAGAAAGAAAACCAAGGATCTTGGACCATGAAAGGGTTCTTAGACACTCAGAAGAAAAGCACCGCCGAGGCCCTAGGCAGCATCTACGAGCAGGGGAGCTGCTGTTAACAGCACTCACTGTGAGCTCTAAGCATTCTCGGGACCAGGCATCAGGATGGGATGAGGGGAAAGGACAGAAGAAGAGCACGTGGCCACTCTAAGCCCATTTGTCACAATGTGAAGAGACGGAATATTCCTCCAATCGGTGATTCTTCCAATCAAAGCACACTTTCCATGTCTAAGAAATGTGGAAAATGGACTCGCGGTACTTGGTCAACTAGGGAAAAAAATAAGCTAGAGCTCTGTTTCACATTTCATTAAAAAAAAAAAAACTCTCTGTAAAGAACTAAGTATAAAAACCAAGACCAAAAAAGTATTGGAAGAAAATACAAAAGACATGTTTCTAACCTTGGAGTGGGGATGGCTTTCTTACGCAAGATCCAGAAATGAGTATGTTGGTAAATCTGACTATATCACAATGAAAAACTACTACATGACCAAAATACCATGGAGCAAATTTTAAAAACAGGAATAAAGAAAGAAAAGTCTCTCGCCCTCTGGGAATAATAAACCAAAAAGAAACTCTGGGCCCTGGGATCGATCGGTTGATCAATCTATCTATTTACCTATCTATCTATCTATTATCTATTAGTGGCTGCCTATCTATCTATCTATCTATCATTAGTGGCCTCCCAGTGAAATGAAAATTCCAGAATTCACGAATTGCTTCTCTTGGCTAGAAAAAGCAGAATGCTCTCCTTATGGGGGGACAATACTTCATAGCAAACATAGCTAACAAAATGGCTGGGCCAGAGAACCAGAAAACAGACTCCCTAATGATCCACATACTACGGCTTCCACTTGGCTAATTTTAATTTAAGATGTTTTCAAGGTTGCTCTCATGCAGGTCCCTACTGGGTCTCAGGTTTTCCTGATCAGCTTTTACATCCACCCCAAAGTGCATCTGGCAGAAAACCTGCAGGTGGCGAGGCGCTGAGCCCGGGATGGGCCTGGCAGCCTGAAGACTTGCGCGTCATAAGCATCGTAATCCACTTGGATGGGAAGGGTGTTCTCAGATTCTTTGGGAGTCCCCAGAGCTGAAACACACAAATAATACAAACTGTCCTCAAAACACATTTCAACAAGAGGACTTCGGATGGTCTTCATGAAAATCTGCAAGATATAGGTCATCATCACCATCTCCCCCTGAAAAAAATGGGATAATAACCCATTCGTCAGGTTACTAAGATTAAATGATTTATATGTCAAAGCGATATAGATATTACTATTACTATTTACTAGCATTAAGTAAAGGCAAGATGATGGCAGCATTTCCTTCTGTGATCCCACTTTAAAAATATCATCTTGGGCTTCCCTGGTGGCGCAGTGGTTAAGAATCCACCTGCCAATGCAGGGGACACGGGTTTGAGCCCTGGTCCGGGAAGATCCCACATGCCACGGAGCAACGAAGCCCGTGCGCCACAACTACTGAGCCTGCGCTCTACAGCCTGTGAGCCACAACTGCTGAAGCCTGCACACCTAGAGCCCGTGCTCCACAACAAGAGAAAGCACTGCGTTAAGAAGCTCGCGCACCACAACAGAGTAGCCCCCGCTCACTGCAACTAGAGAAAGCCCGCGAACAGCAACAAAGACCCAACGCAGCCAAAAATAAATTAATTAATTAAAAAAAAATAAAAATATCATCTTAATGTGTATATTTAGTCCTTTAAAACTTTCCACCCGATCCCTACAATTGACCTATGGAAAAGAAAAATAAGGTTTTGTTATCACCCATTTTGCAGCTGACAGGACAAAAATATACAGGATCACTAAGGGACCTTCCAAAGATCACACAAGGGGAACTCTGGTCTCCCAAACTTGGCTGTGAATTTTTTACGCAACCTCACAAAATCTTGTTGCCATGGGTTAGGTGACTCTTTCTAAAAGTGATTAAAGGAGAAAAAAATACTCACACGTATCACGGCCATTTTTTGCTTTCTCAGAGGCAGGCTGCAAAATTAAATAGAGTTAATCACTCCTGGGATTTGCTTTGTTGTTTATTTATTTAATGCAGAAAACTATAAAGTACTAAGACAAATTTCTCAAATGCTATTCATGACCACTGGGGGATAGGAGGTTTCTTAGGCCCAAAATAACAACATCAGTGACAGTCCCTAAAGGCTCTGCTGGTGGGTGAAACCTACCTTCTTTCCGGCCAGTTTTATTCGTGGGGTGAAACTATTACAAAAGAGCTGGCTTTTGGATGTGTAGAAACTGCAAAAGAAACAGACAGGGTCATTCATCTAAACCCCTTTCTTTCTTTCTTTTTTTAATTAATTTTTTTTTTTGGTCATGCCACACGGCATGCGGGATCTTAGTTCCCCGACCAGGGATCGAACCTGTGTCCCCTGCAGTGGAAGCGTGCAGTCTTAACCACTGGACCGCTGAGGAAGTCCCTAAACCCCTTTCATTTTAAACCTCAAGACACAGCTGGAATCCCAGCCATGGATCAGCCCTCCCAGGAACACCTTTGTCTCAGGCCTCACTGATCTTCCCAATTCTTTCTTTTGTAATTACTACAAAACATTAATTATGTTTTAAAATATTGTTCTATTCCTTTTTTTCCTATAAATTGTCTCATGTGCGCTAGTCCTGATTCCTAACTGGATTAGAACCTCCTCCTTGAGCTGAAATTAGCAGGAACACTGAGGCCTGGTCTCATGCGAAGAGGAGGCATGGGGATTTTTCTACAAATGGAGAGGCCCAGGCCCTGTGCTGGTCCACTATGGTCTGTGTGAGTTGGGAACAGGGGGAATTGGGAATAGTTGTGGAAGTAAGTCCTTCAAACTTGTTTTTATGTTTTTCACCATAGACTGTTCTTATGTCACAGCCATGGCTTTGCATATAGAGATGCTTTAAACAAATGTTAGAACTTTGGTTTCCACATTCTCGTCACAAAAGATTTTGTAGTAAGAACTTAACAGGTTTGAAGAAAAAAATGGCAAGGAAGCTAATGGAATCCCTGATCCTCTACGGCGAATCCAGATCTCACCCACCTGTGGTTTATCCAGTGAGGGATATTGTAGTCGTCACCCAGGCGAGAGTCGCGAGGGCCGCTCCGATTGTGCAGCTGAAAGGGAACAAGGCAGGGCTCAGGTCAGCTGGAAAGCAGGTAGGGCCCGGAACTGCTCCAGCTTCTCTGATTCTAACTATTCTCAAGATCACCCTGCACTGGAACCTGGCCTTTAGTGAGCACTGCAAAATCAATCACCTTGAACAACGGGACAGCATGCAGTGGCTGCTCCCCCATGCACACCAAGTCCACACCGATTCCTAAAAAAGGAAAAACAGAAAGAGTTGGTGGGGGGGGGCAGTGTAGAGATACGTATCCCAATCTATTAGCCGTGTGATTTAAGTGGGTCAGGGTACAAGGCACAGCTGACTTATTCTCCTCACCAGCTCTGCCCACGCGGTTAAGAAGTAAATAGGTGCATTTTGTCTGTGTCCTCTTTACCAAGTCCCACCGCATCTGCCACTAATCAGTGCTTGACAGCTTTTGACGGCCTTGCAGATCGTGATTTGTCAAACAGACCGCCAGGCCTCCATGACTACAGTTTCAAGGCCCGAAAGGAAAGGGAACCTTGTCATCTCAGTAAAAAGCAAAATAATCCACATCATTCAACAGTTTCTTTACTGGCCACAGGGATTTACGTTCCCAACTCCATCTTGTTGTTAGAACACAAATCAAATAGGGGGAGGGGGTGCAAGTCGGAGACGCACGGCACATCACAGAGGGAGGACTGGATGATCCCATGGCGCTTCCCAGGATGGGCTGATGGACGCTGGATCCTGGAAACAATCCCCCAAAGGGGTTATCCAGCGTCAAGTATGTTTGGGAAACTCAGAGTGCCAGTTATGTCCTCTAGAGATAAACACGATACACTAACATATTCAAACTGGCAATTAGGAACTGTGCCAAACTGTGCATGACCCAGCATGTCCCAAGCCGACTGACCATGGAACTCTTTTTTGTCACCTGACATTACTCATGTCCCCAGATCCCGATGGGTAAGGGTAAATCAGGCTATAAACACAGCAGCGCCCCGGAAGCATTACCGTTATCTATCATCCGCTGTTTGGTCAGGATCATGAGTAGCCGGTCCACTTCGAACACACCCACCCCGGGCGTGATCACCACAGACATCTGCCCAGTTCGGTCAAAGTTGCGGTTGATGTAGTGCTTGTCAAACACTTGAAACAAAGTAAAAAGTCCTCCTGTGAAGATGCTACAGCTTATCAGAAACCAGCCAGTGGCAAGCGTCTCCATGCTCTCGGACCATTTCGTCCATGTTTCTGTTAGAGCGGTTGTCACCTCCCGGCCTGAATTCACTTCTGTCCTTCCCCTTCTACAGTAAGAACTGCTTGAATACAGGTCTATGTCCCTGTTGCCTTTGTTAATACCCCTCTTCAAGGCTGAATACTTGCCTTGTGCAGCCTTAAATATCCAAATTTCATGTCGCTAATTTAAACCATCCATAAATGGATCTGTATTGAAACTTAGAAGAATCAAATATTGATTTAAGACAATATTTGAGAGAGCTGACCAGAATCTTGTGATGACTTTTTAAATTTGGCAAGTTAATTCTTATTTCGTTTTTTTTTTTTTTGGCCGTGCCATGCCACGCAGTTTGCAGAATCTCAGTTCCCTGACCAGGATTGAACTTGTGCCCTCAGCAATGAAAGCAGAGAGTCCTAACCACTGGACAGCCAGGGAATTCCCTAATTCTTATTCCTGAGCTGTGCGATTTTTACTATGGAAATTTAGTGCCATTCAAATGTCACAAAAAGGCTTACTAATAAAAGACCCCATGCTCTAGGATCCCTAGCACCTGAGTACAGTCACAGGGGCAGGCGATACACACAGTGAAGTGACCACACACCATCTCTTCTGTCAGTTGCCAGTGATGGACAGACACCTAACCAGAGCTGGGAATGTGGAATTCTAACCAGAGAGCAGAGACAGGGTCACTGGGAGCTGAACTCGTGTCTAGGAATTCCTGCTGCTGCGGTTCCCAGAGCCACCCTCATTCCCACCTTCCTCAACAAGGTGTTCAAGCCTTTTCTGGCTGCCCCAAGAGCCCCTGTATCCTCAGAGTAAACTTCCTTTTTTGTTTGAATTCAGTAGGTTTCTGTTATCTGCAAACAAAGTATCTCAGCTAACACATAAATGCAGGGAGAAATGTTTGGAAGAAATCACATCACACTGTTAACAATGGTCCCTCTTGGAAGGGTCTGACAGTGGAGGGAAGGGGGAGATTTTCATTGTACTTGATATACTTCTCTATTATTTGAACTCTAGGAACAATGGGCTCCTTCTGTAATTTAAAAAAAAAAAAAAGTAAATTAAAAAAATTACCTGGAAGCAACTGAAGGATGGAGTGGAAAATAATAAGAACGCAGTTTTTAGGAAAACAAAGGGCCCAAGGAGGACTTTCTCCAGCTCTTTACTCTTGGATCACCATGAGAAGCAGATGAGAAGAGGAAGTTGATTCCCAACAGAAAACCCAAGAGCTACATGGTGGCCATTAAAACCATCCAAACAGAAGTTACTGCTTTCAGTTAATCTGGGGGGTAGTTAGGTGGGGGCATCACCAGCTAGGTCTGGGTCTCTGCACATTAGTAAAAAGAAGGTCACAGCCATGTGGTCAGCAAGACATCCGCTCACTGTGGCTGGCGCCCTTACTCACCATTGAATGACAGATTGATGGCCTCTAGGTAGTTTCCTTGCGCTGAGGTAGAATTGTCTCCTTGAGGAAAGCCCTCTGAAGCAAAAGACACAAGAGAAGGAACAACATCTCATGAAAGATGGACTCGTAAGAAGCAAGTGGGGGGATTTCTCTGGTGGCGCAGTGGTTAAGAATCTGCCTGCCAGTGCAGGGGACACAGGTTCGATCCCTGGACCAGGAAGATCCCACATGCCGCAGATCAACTAAGCCCATGCGCCACACTACTGAGCCTGCACTCTAGAGCCCACGAGTCACAACTATTGAGCCCATGCGCCACAACTTCTGAAGCTCACGCACCTAGAGCCCGTGCTCCACAACAAGAGAAGCCTCCGCCATGAGAAGCCCGCACACCACAACGAAGAGTAGCCCCTGCTCGCCTCAACTAGAGAAAGCCCGAGCACAGCAACAAAGACCCAACGCAGCCAAAAATAAAATAAATAAATTTATATATATAAAAAAAAGAAACAAGTGGAAGGTGCCTTGATCCACAGGCCCCTCCCCCTGCAGAAGGGATGTGACTGAACTTACTGCACATGCAATGACGAGCGGGACCCAACCTGACATAGAAACCCGGCCAGAAGCAGAAGCCATACTCAACACTGGAAGGGAAGCAAGCAGGAACCTCTTGGTCCCCCAGCCTCCATCTGACACCTCCTCCCCTGCCGCACCTTCCAGCACATAAATGCAGTACCTGCCTGTTCCAGTCGCACCAGCACTGGATACTGGATGAAGAGCTTTTTAATGGTCACGAGGAGGGAGGTCCACTCTTCTCTCCTCTCATTCTGCACCACCACCCTGAAAGGAGCACGATCACAAAATAGGTATCGAGCAGTGATGACACACAGGACATAGGGTCCCTTACTGGGTTCAAGGAAAGGAGAAGAGGGGACGCCTGGAGCTGGGGTCATTTATCATATAGCAATATGTAGTAAAGTCGAATGCCTTTAACAAAGGTTAACAAAGAAATGTAATCACATCAAGAGAGTGAAAATTAAAAATTGAAAACAAAAAATATAAAAACATTTCAAAGTTGCCTAGAGATTATATAAATGCCCAGTGCTGTGCAGGGAAATGAACACTCTTACAGACTGAATTACAATTAGGTAGCATATACGAAAAGCCTTAAATGAAAACATCCATATATATGTTTTTACACAGACAGCCAATAAACATATCTAGGTCAGGGAACTAGATCAGTGGAAAAGGATGGGTGGGAATCTGCTTACTGTATACCTCTGAACCTTTAAAATTTTGAACCATGTGAATGTATTCCAAAAAATAAGTAAAATTTAAATTTAAGAAGGTACATTTCCATTTAATGTTAGGAATTTATCCTAAAGAAACACACAGGATCCAGAATAGCCAACACAGTACTGAGGAAGAACAAAGTTGGAGGACGGACACTATCCAACTTCAAGACTTATATGAAGTTACAGTAATCAAGACAATGTGATATTGTGAATGAACAAATAGATCAATGGAACAGAATGGAGCCAGAAATAGACCCACACAAATATAGTCAACTGATCTTTGCCAAATGAGAAAGACAATACAATGGAGCAAAGATAGTCTTTTCAACTGGTGCTGGAACAACTGGCCATCCACATTAAAAAAAAAAAAAAAAAAGGAAGGAAGGAAGGAACAAGGAAGGCAGGAAGGAAGAAAGAAAAAAATCTACTTGCAGTCTACCAATCAACAGCATTGGGATCATCAAACTCTCAGGATCCATCCCAGAACTTACTGAATCAGAACCTACATTTTAACAAATTCCCAGTGATTCATTTGTACACAGCGGTTTTAGAAGCACTAGTACAGTGGACCACAAACACTAAAAAGGTGCTTTTTTAAAATAACTCTACTGAGCTGATATTTAACATACTCTCTACAAAAAAAAAAAATCTAGACACAGACCTTACAGCCCGCATAAAAATTAACTCAAAATGGATCACAGACCTAAACACAAAACATAAAACTATAAGACTCTGGAAGATAACACAGGAGAAAACCTAGATGACCCTGGGTATGGTGATGACTTTTTAGATTCAATACCAAAGGCACAGTCCATGAAAGAAAAATTGATAAGCTGGACTTCATTAAAATTAAGAAATTTCTGCTCTGCAAAAGACAGTGTCAAGAGAATGAGAAGACAAGCCGCAGACTGGGAGAAAAGACTTGCAAAAGACACATCTGAATAAATGACTATCATCCAAAATATACAATGGACCCTTAAAACTTTACAATAAGAAAACAATACAATTTAAAAGTGGGCAACAGGGCTTCCCTGGTGGCGCAGTGGTTGAGAGTCCGCCTGCCGATGCAGGGGACACGGGTTCGTGCCCCGGTCCGGGAAGATCCCACATGCCGCGGAGCGGCTGGGCCCGTGAGCCATGGCTGCTGAGCCTGCGCGTCCGGAGCCTGTGCTCCGCAACAGGAGAGGCCACAACAGTGAGAGGCCCGCGTACCGCAAAAAAAAAAAAAAAAAAGTGGGCAACAGACCTGAACAGACACCTCTCCAAAGAAGATAGACAGATGGCAAATAAGCAGATGAAATGATGCTCCACCTCATACGCCATCAGGGAAATACAAATTAAAACAACAATGAGACAACACTATATACCTATTAGAAAGGCCAAAATCCAGAACACTGACAACACCAAATGCTGACAAGGATGTGGAGCAACAGGAACTTTCATCCATTGCTGGTGGGAATGCAAACTGGTGCAGCCATTTTGGAAGACAGTTTGGTGGTTTCTTACAGAATTCTTATCATATAATCCAGCAATTGTGCTCCTTGTTATTTATGCAAATGAGGTGAAAACTTATGTCTACACAAAAACGTGCACATGGATGTTTACAGAAGCTTTATTTATAACTGCCAAAATTTGGAAGCAACCAAGACTCCTTCAAGGGGTGGATGGTACAGCCAGACAAAGGTCCATTATTGAACTCTAAAGAGAAATGAGCTATCGAGCCATGAAAAGACATGAAGGAAACTTAAATGCATACTACTAAGTGAAAGAAGCCAATAGGAAAAAATTACATATTATATGATTCCAACCATATGACACTCTGGAAAAGGCAAAATTATGGAGACTCTAAAAAGATCAATAGTTCCAGGGGTTGGGGGTGGAGGAAGGAATGAGTAAGTGGAGAACAGAGGATTTTTAGGGCAGTGGAAATACTCTGTAAGATACTATAACGATGGAGACCTGTCATTATTCATTTGTCCAAACACAGTGAATATACACCACCAAGAAGCCCATTTTTTCATCTTGTTTGTTTTGGGTCTTACCCCTGGTCTGACTTGGCAATCCAAAGGGAAGTACTTTTAACACGATGATATGTGTTTCTCCAGACCCTTTTCAGTTTAGCCTGTTTTAAAATTGGACGTTCCTCTTTTTAAATTTGTTTTTGTTTTTAATAAAATCAAATATACTTTGGTAGAGAAAATAGCACTGTGAGCCTCCATGTACCTACCACTCATATCCAACAATTATCAAAGAGGATTACATCATTTTTAATGGGATGGCTGTATAATATTTTGTCAGTCTGAAATTCTACCATAATTTAATTCTTTATTGTTTGATATTTAATTTTTTTCTAATTTTTAAAATTATATGTCACTGTGAGAGACAGATACACAGTTATGCATCCCTGAGTGTTTCCTGCTTTTTTTTTTATTCAGACTTTTTTTAGAGCAGTTTTAATTTCACAGCAAAATTGAGAGGAAGGTACAGAGATTTCCCATATACTCCCTCCCTTAACACATGTTTCATGCCCCCCTCACCCAATTATCAACATTCCTCACCAGAGTGGTACATTTGTTGAAATTAATAAACCTACAGTGACACACCATAATCACTGAAAGTCCATGGTTGCCCTCATTCTTTAGGAACAAAATGTTTTAATATCTATAGTTTGCTCTTAAGTAAAATGTAGCCAAAAAACAAATGAAGCGGGGCTTCCCTGGTGGCGCAGTGGTTAAGAATCCGCCTGCCAATGCAGGGGACACGGGCTCGAGCCCTGGTCCAGGAAGATCCCACATGCCACAGAGCATCTAAGCCTGTGTGCCACGACTACTGAGCCTGCGCTCTAGAGCCTGCGAGCCACAACTACTGAGCCTGCGTGCTGCAACTACTGAAGCCAGCGCTCCTAGAGCCTGTGCTCCACAACAAGAGAAGCCACCGCAATGAGAAGCCCGCGCACTGCAACGAAGAGTAGCCTCCGCTCTCTGCAACTAGAGAGAGCCCGCGCACAGCAACGAAGACCCAATGTAGCCAAAAATAAATAAATAATTTTTTTTAAAAAATGAAACAAATATGGCATGATAATAACTGTTTAATCCAGGAATTGGGTATATGGGTTCATTATATTAATTCATTATTCTTTTCTGTGAGTTTGAAACTTTTCACAATAAAAAGTTTGGAAAGTCTAATTGCAATGTGGTATCCTGCATTGGATCCTGGAACAAAAAAGGTACATAAGCGGAAAAACTGATGAATCTGAGAAAAGTCTGATATTTAGTTCATAGCAATGTATCAGTCCTCATCTCGTAGTTTTGATAGATGTACCTTGGTTAGGAAATATTCACAGAGGAAACTGGGTGAAGGGTATATGGGAACTCTCTGTACTATCTTTGCTACTTCTCTGTAAACCTAAAATTATTCCAAAGTAAAAAGGTTAATTTTTTTTTTCTAAGTTAGGGAAGAAACAACCAAGGGAAAACAAAAGGCAAAAGCAACCCAAAAATACTTATAGAAGTCTTCATAGAATCGCCCCTTGTGATCCTGCCTAATTGAGGCTCGGTTTATTTCAGGAAATTCATCTGAAATAGAGAAAACATATACAGGTCAGATTAAAAAGAGAAATTCAGTTTCTCCGCTTCCCCCTTCTGGGTTGAAGAGTTGCATCACATACACACACACACACACACACACACACACACACACACAGATAATTATGTATCTGTTAAGTTGGTTTTAAGATGAATCACACAGCCCACAGACTCCTTGAATCTGCTAATGGACTGTGTCATTTTCCACTCTACCCTACCCTCTAACAGAAAAGATGGGACAGATGGAGCAGTGCCAAAGGAAAGAAAATGATAAGGAATGAATTGGGATGGGCGTGTGGAAAGCTTAACAAAAAAGTAACTGTAGGAGACTTACGCACCAAGAGATTTTGCATCATAGAAAGTCCTAGAAAATAGGACCACTGTCACTTCATGACTACAGTTCTTCTCCTAGGGGTGAGTAGAGAAAAAGAAGACTCAAGTTTATTCCATTTACTTCAATTCTGGGAGGCTTGGGGGCTCAGGCATTGGGTAGCATCATGTAATTGTAGGCTGCGTAATGCAGTAGACACAGCTCTGCCAGAGTCAGAAGGCTGGGACTGACTCCTGCCTCTGAAACTACCACTACATGACCTTGGGCAAGTTATCTAAAGTCCTAGGAATGTGGAAGGTGTTTTGAAAACTGCAAATCACGGGACTTCCCTGGCGGTCCAGTGGTTAAGACTCCATGCTTCCACTGCTGGGGGCGTGGGTTCCATCCCTGGTCAGGGAACTAAGATCCTGAAGGTCGCACAGCACGGCCATTAAAACAAACAAACAAACAAAACCCTGCAAATCACCAATAAGTTGGGGGGTGCTGTCTCCCAGCTCTTGATTTGGCATAAAATAGATCAGCCCATTGTCAGAGGATCATGGTATTTGTACCTGCTTCATGGTGTTTTTTAATTTCTTCAGGACTGTGGTTTAGGGAAGAATGGAACCCATGGTGGTGGATGTAAGCACCAGACACTCCCACCTACTGCCAGGGCCATAGGATGAGGACTGGGTGCTGCTCAAGATGCACGGGTTGAAACCGAGATAATTACCTTTGGACTGCGATGGGGACGAGTGAGAATACACATTTCCATGCAGTCTGGAGTTCAACATTCTACAAGTAGGGTGTCTACAGACGGCATGAAATTTGGCTTGCACCAGTGAGCCAGAAAGCTCAGTTTCAGTTCCTCCTGGGTCTTTGAAGACAACAGCCCATACTGACCAACCCCATCTCGAACTGAACTTACTAACCACACAATTCAGCATTCACCGTATAAGACAACATAATGAACATAACATGTCACCTTATATTCTTCCACTGATATCTCTCAAGTAGACAGAAATTCCTAAATACAAGCCACAGTACCAAGAGCAGACCTTCACTAGCCACCAACTAATTTATTGGACGCCTAGTGCTCCAAACACAGCTCCAAACTCATCTGATTTTGGTGTAAGTTTTACACAGGAAAAGTGCCTGACAGTGGGCTGGTGTGGGCATGAGAGCCTCTCAGCTCATGTGCGATGGAGGAGGTAACATACAACAGTGGTGACGTGACTCAGGATTACAGAAACAAACAGGACGGCCCAGGAGTTACGACCTCAGGTGAGCACTGGATGAATGGATGGAACTGGATTAGAATCCTCGCTCTGCTTTTTCGGGCTATCAATCACAGGCAAGTTACCTAACCTCTTTCAGCTGTACTTTCCCTACCTGTGTAAGAGTGACAAGAGGATGAAGTGAGATAAGGAGGGTAAAACACTTCCCACAATACCTGGTATGTGCTCTTATATTTAGGTCTCTGATTCACTTTGAGTTAATTTTTGTATCTCATGTGAGGTAAGACTCAAAATTCATTCTTTGGCATATGGATATTCAATTGTCTTGAATCCATTTGTGGAAGAAGCTATTATTTCCCTCATTGAGTGGACTGCACATTCTCATCTAAAATCAACTGACCATAGATGTATGGGTTGATTTCTGTACTCTCAATTCTATTCCATTGATTTACATAGCTACCTTTATGCCAGTACCACACTGTTTTGACTACTTTGGCATTGTAATAAGCTTTGAAATTAGAAAGTGAGAGTCCTCCAACTTTCTTCTTCTTTTTCAAGATTGTTTTGGCTCTTCAGGATCCCTTGCAATTCCACATAAATTTTAGAATATTTTAACAATATTAAGTCTTCTAATCTATGAACACGAGTTGTTTTTCCATTTATTTAGGTCTTCATTCATTTCTTTCAGCAATGTTTTATAGATTTTAGTGCATAAACCTTGCCCTTCCTTGGGTAAATTATTCCAAAGTATTTTATTCTCTCTGATGTTCTTGTAAATGGAATTGTTTTTTAATTTAATTCCCTTTAAAAATTTTTATTCCTTGTTTTAATTTCCTGATCAGATTGTTCACTGCTGATGAAACACAAATGATCTTATGTGTTGATTTTGTATCCTGCAACTCTGCTGAATTTATTAGCTCTAATAGTTTTTGTTTTTTTATGGATATTTGGGGGTTTTCTACATACAGGATGTCATCTGTGAAGAAAGATAGTTCTGCTTTTGCTCTTCCAATCAATATGGATGCTATTTCTTTTCTCTTTTCTTTCTTCCTTTCCTCCTTTCCTTCTTTCCTTTTCCCTCCTTCCTCCCTCCCTCCCTCCCTTCCTTCCTTTGTTTCTTTCTTTTTTCTTTCCTACTTGCTTTGGCTAGAATTTTCAGTAAAAGAATGAATACCAGTGGTGAAAGCAAACATCCTTATCTTGTTCCTGATATTCTTAAGGTGGAACATTTTCAGTCTTTCACCATTGAGTATGATGTTAGCTGTGTGTTCTTCATAAATATACTTGACCATGTTGAGGTGATGAAGGTAACTTAAATCTAGAGTCTTATCAATTTAGACTTTAGCTAAGGTACCTCAATTAAATTCAGCTTAATAGAAAGAGTAAGTTTTTAAAATCTGAATTGAATAATGTTTACGCAATGAGATTTAGTGCATGAGAAGAAACGTACCTTCCATTTGGTAAAGAGATCAGCAAGGAAACCATTCACAGCTTTCTCAAAATACAGATCCCCTGAAAAGAAACAATAGAAAGAAGGTGGGAATTATCTTTATTTCTTGCTTACATTTTCTTCTCTCAGTAAATTAACAGGAATAGGACTAGTCAAAGAGAAGGTAGGTACTGCTACATCCTAAAAGCATTTTCAACCTAGACTTTCTATGGAGCCAAATTTAATATTTACCTCACTCAGTAAGAGGTCATAGCTTCAAGGTAAAATACAAGATTGAAAAGCTTTGATGATTGAAAAAGACAGTGTATCTTCAAAATGAGAGAACCGTCTAACTTTTAAATATAATTATTCTCACAGTGATGCTTCCAGTTTGTTTGAAGGTGATCTGGTAGCCCCTGGGCCTTCACTAAATTACCATTTGCAGTTTCTGCTGTTCTTGAGCATCCATGATGCCCTACATCAAAAATTAATTTGTAATTTTGCTAAACACAAATTAGAACTGCATGCACCATGAGGCTGGTGTGTCGGGCACAGTGTCCACACCTCATAGCAGCTTTATTGTACTCCACTTATTGTGTAGTAATTCTAATAAAATGAGACAAACTTGGTGATGTCTGTGAGTGATAGGACATAAGATGAAAGATATCAAAGAAGGTGCTGGTTCCTGGCCATACAGTCACTCCCTCTATGACTTTTGATCTATGCTTATAGAATAACTGAAGATCTGAGAATTCAGAATTTTCATTAATGTTTTACTACATTTCATGCAATTCACTGGATATATAAAATATTTATCTATTTTAGCATTTGAGGATTTGTTAAGATCTCAGGATATATCTTCAGAGAATGCTAAGAGATTACTGTAAATGATACCAACTTGGGGGAAACCAGGAACTTCTCCCCATTAGCAGTTATGACCCGCACTTAGGAACAGTACCATAAATATCAAAATCCCACATTTCACAGCTCATCTGAATAAATATGTAAACCATAGCTGACGTAGAACGGAATACCACCTGAAAGAAACAAAGACATAATTGCATTAAAAAGCAATGATGGATAGAATTTCAGTTCTGCAAAATGAAAAAGTTCTGCAGATCTGTTTCACAATGATGTAAATATACTTAAAACTGCTGAACTGTATATTTAAAAATGGTTAAGATGCTAAATTTTAGGACTTCCCTGGCAGTCCAGTGGTTAGGACAAGGTGCTTTCACTGCTGGGGCCCGGGTTCAATCCCTGGTCAGAAAACTAAGATGCTGTAAGCTGCGTAGCGCAGCCCAGGAAAAAAAAAAAAAAAGCTAAATTGTATATGTTTTTTACAAAAAAAAAAAAAAGCAATGCTGGAAGATTTCTGTTAATTGTGAGACATGGAACTTCTAAAAGCAAGCTCCATCCCTGGCATCACAGGCCATGAGGGGAAGATTCTGTCCCTACCCTCTAGGAGCTCATGGCAGAGGATAAAGACATGCAAAACATTGCAACTATATACAAACATTCCTTGAAGCTTCCCACAAGAAACGTTGGAGAAGGGGCAGTGAATCTACTGGGAAAGTCGATGAGACCTCATTACAGAAGGAGAACTTGGGCTAAGATGCACCAGTTGATGAGTTGTTGATCTAATAACTAATCCACATCGTACCCCTCTCCACACCCAGAATGCCTCCAGGAAAAGCCCTAGTGGTTTCCCTGGCCTGTGTGCTTTACCACAAAGCCCTTTCTTTACCCAGCCCTTCCCTCCTCCAGCAGACTTTAAAGAGCTTTGGTGGGAAAGCAAAATGTATAAAATGTGTAAGTTGCAGGCATCAATACTCCCTTTCCTTTTACATTTGCTCCTTCGAATCTTTTGTGTGCCAGGTAATTGAACTGATTATAAAGATTATCTCAAGTAAAAGAGCCTTGGGACATTAAGTGCCAGGAGGTATGCCAGACAACTTTGGGATATAAAGGTAAAAGGCACAGTCCTTGCCCTCAAAGCGCTTGCAGTCTGGTGGCAAGGCAGGTAAGAAACACATTCACCGGAGTGTGACAAGTGCTGATATAGATATATGTCCCAGGTGCCACGGGGGCACTTCCAGCCTGGTGCATCCAGGGAGGCTTTCCAGGAGCAGGGAAGCCTGAGACTAGTGCTGAGGGATGGATGAGAGGCTTGGGAAAGGGGGAAGGCGAGGAGCAAGCACCGCAGGCAGGAGAGAGCAGCACGCAAAAAGACCCAGAGGCAAGAGAGCACGCTGCCATGTTGGAGGGATGGTGAGCGGTTCCCGTGGCTGGATGGGGTGGGGGGCTACATGGGAGAAGTGACAGATTAGCTCCAGACTCAACTGCCTCCCCTGATTTTTCCACTCGGCTGTCCAGACATCTCACAAACTGAAGTTCCCCTGAACGACTCCTCCCTGGCCTTCTCCATATGATAAATGGCACCGCCATCTCTCCACCAGCTGCTCAATTATTCCTTTCTTCACTCTTCACACCCAACACATTAGCAAGTTCTGTGGACTCGACCCCAGAATGTTTCACCAATCTGCCCATCTCTCCCCTGCTCCAGTGCCCAGCCTAGCCCACGCCACCACCTTCTAACTTCCTAACTCATCTCTCTGCTTCCACTCTTGCCCCGACAATCAACTCTCTGCTCCAGAGCCAGAGGGGCTGCAGCGGGTACTGTGGACGCATACCCAACATCCTTCCTTTCTAAGTCAGAGGAAGCTGATTCTATTCTGGGAGGCAAGGGACCCGCCAAGAGACCAGACCTCCAGGCATGCTGAGCAGTTCCACATGACTCAACCCTGGTCAGTAAGGTATAAATGGAAGTGTGTCCTGAAAGGAAGCTGACTCGGCTGGAGCAAGCCCCGTTGTTGTCTTTCTTCCCTTCTTCCCTCCTCTGCCTGGCATATGGATGTGGTCACAGCAGCTCCAGCCAGACCACGGAAGCCCAATCCTGAGACAGGCAGAAAAGGAAGGCAGAAGGGGCCTTAGACCACCAGTAACTGTGACGCTGTCACACCAGCCATAATTTGCCTACCCATGGACTTCTTTTATATGAGAGAATAAAGCTGACCTTTAAGTATCAATTTGCCACTGTAACTCTGGGAGTTTATTGTTTTTATATACAGTATTATTTTTTTAAATAAATTTATTTATTTTTGGCTGCATTGGGTCTTCGTTGCTGCATGCGGGCTTCCTCTAGTTGTGGCGAGTGAGGGCTACTCTTTGTTGCGGTGCTCGGGCTTCTCATTGCGGTGGCTTTTCTTGTTGCAGAGCGCGGGCTTAGTAGTTGTGGCTTGCGGGCTCCAGAGTGCAGGCTCAGTACTTGTGGCACACGGGCTTAGGTGCTTCGCAGCATGTGGGATCTTCCCAGACCAGGGCTCAAACCCGTGTCCCCTGCATTGGCAGGAGGATTCTTTAACCACTGCGCCACCAGGGAAGCCCACTTTGGGAGTTTTGCTCAACAAAATCCAACTGAATTAATAAGTGATCTCTTAAAAGCATAATTCAGGTATCACTCCCCCACTTAAAATCCTTCAATGGGGAATTCCCTGGCGGTCCAGTGGCTAGGACTTGGCGCTCTCACTGCCATGGCCCCGGGGTTCAATCCCTGGTCAGGGGACTAAGATCCCGCAAGCCACTCAGTGGGTAAGCATGTGCCAAATTATCATGGTCTTTATAAGCCATACTTAAGAGTCAATTCCCAGAAAACTGGGGGAAAGATCACTGTAAAATACCAATGTATGCCCGGTAGAGTGGCAAAAACTTTCAAAATCTAAGACCTGGTGTTGGAAAAAGTGAAAAACAAGATTTTATATGTGGCTACGAGGAGTTTAAAATGGTCCAAAGAGTTTGAAAAATAATTTGGCATTACCTTACAGAGTAGAACCTATGACCCAACAAATACACTCCTAATCAATGATGAAAAATATAGTGAGTACAAATGAGATAGCTAAAGTGCGGGGGGGGGGGAAAAGAACACATTTTAATCCACTTTAATAAAACTTAAACGTGAGCAAAACAAATAATATACTGTGTAGGGTAAAATACATATGTATTATCACTATGTAAACAAGGGAATTACAAAAATAAAATTCAGATAGTGGTTACCTCTAAAAATGGCCCCAAGTTCTCAACTATTTTGCTTGCCCAGGGGACATCTGGTAATGTCTGGCGACATTTCTGGTGGTTATGACTTGCAGGGGGTGGGGATGGGTGCTACTAGCACTTAGTGAGTAGAAGCCAGGGATGCTGAACACCCCACAACGCACAGGACAGTTCCCCACAATGTTACTGCCCTTGGGGCCCAGGTGACCCTTTGTTCTGGAGGGCTGTCCTTTACACTGTAGTGCGTTCAGCAGCATCCTCCACATAACCCCAGTTGTGACGACCAAAGATGTCTCCGGACTTTGTCAAAAGACCCCTGGGGAGGCAGGATCACCCCTGGGTTGAGAACCACTGCTCTCAAGGGAGGCTGGGGGATAGGAACACGGAAGAGCAGACAGGTGCTTTCACCAGCGTGGGTAACGTTCACAGCTGTCCAGTTTGGATTTTTCCAACTGGAACAGAGTCACAGGAGGAGATTCCTTGGCAAAGGTCTTTCTTCCTGTTTACCAACACAATCTTTTACTGAATTTAACTTTCGCTATGTATTAGTGAGCACAGAAACCTGCGAGCTAGATGTTCCATCTCTACATCTGATATTAAACAGAAGAAAATGAAGATCAACCCCAAACTGGAGAGATCCAACTGTAAAACACTAGAATTTCAGGAGTCCCCAAGTATATTACAATATTATCCGGCTGAGCAGGTAGTAGCTGGTCACCAGCTTGATCATGAGATCAAGTTTTTGCCGGTTTCTGTTTTGTTTTTTGATTTCACAAATTATAGACATAATATACCATGGGGAAACAAACCGAAAAAAGCACTTTATCACCCTTACCCTGGTATCTTCGCTTATATAACCACACATGACCTTCTCATTCTTGACCCACAGCTCCCCAGCCTGCGCCCTGAAAGGAGAGGCACACACGTTATTACGAGTCCTAAATAAACCGAGAAGAAACAGGGGTGCCTTTGGGGTGTCCCTCTCTACTCTATCATTTACACCCAAATGACCTGGCCAGTTACAGATTTCCAGAGGGCCATGAACAGATTACACAACATAAAGAATTCTCAGAGTACGCTGAATCTGTACAACAGGAGCTCTTAATTTGGGGGTCTGCAGACAACATGTGGGTCTAAGGAAGGGCTTCGGGGAACCCACGAACCTTCTGAAATGATGCAAACTTTCCTGAGCACAGAATTGTACCTTCTAGCAAACCTCAAAAGGGCACACGTCACAAAAACAGTTAAGAGGCACTGATGAACGAATTTGCTAACCCCAGCTTTGAGTCAATGAGTTTCAACAGAAACAAGATCCACTGCAGTATCAAATTAGAAGATAAGAAAGAAGTCAGGGGGCACAAAGGGACAGGGTCCCTATTCAATGAAGGCCATTTTGCTGAAAAATTTTTATGTCAATATTCAGTAATGTAATATTATGTCTTTTCCCCCTGCTTCTTTATTCTGTTTTTCATATTGTCTACAATGAGCAAGGACTGTATGTAAAAATACTTAGCATAGGCCTGATACATAGCATGTGCTGAACAAGTGGTACTTGACAGTATTAATTCTATAATCAGGGCAGGTGTGTTGAGACTTGCCACCATAGAATCAGAGCTCAAGTCAGAGAAGATCCCAGAAGATCCTCTGCAGTGGGGCAGATCTAGCAGGAAAACACCCAAACTGGATGTTCCAATGGGCTTTAAGTATGACTCTCAAACAGATCTGTCTGCCCCAGGACAGCTGGGAAGTCAGGGCCAGAAATTATTCAGTGTTGCTCCCTCTGGAGTGTGAGTTAGAAAAAAACAACAAAAAAAATTTTTTTTAAGTTAAAAAAAGTAGGCAGCTAGTCAGTAATCCCCAAAATTATATCTGGGAAAATGGTATCTCTTCACAATAAGATCAAATAGGCTAGGTTTCTAAGTTCAATTTTTAAAAGATATTTATTTTTTTACTGAAGTATAGTTGCTGTACAATACTATATGTTACAGGTATATAGTATACTGATTCACAATTTTTAAAGGTTATACTCCATTTATAGTTATTATAAAATATTGGCTATATTTCCCCCGTTGTATGATATATCCTTGTAGCTTATTTTATACCTAATAGTTTGTACCTCCCACTCCCCCCCAGCCTATAATGCCCTTCCCCACTTCCCTCTCCTCACTGGTAACCACTAGTTTGTTCTCTATACCTGTGAGTCTGCTTCCTTTTTGTTATATTCACTAGTTTGTTGTATTTTTTAGATTCCACATATAAGTGATATCACACAGTATTTGTCTTTCTCTGTCTGACTTATTTCATCTAAGTTCAATATTTTAAAAAAGCAGAGTGCTGTTAGGAGATAGATTTTAGTGCAATATTTTTCTTTAAAATTTTTCTTCAATTTTTTAAAATACTGATTTTGAAGTTTTTTTGTTTTTTTTTTAAAGAATACATTGTGAATTTACTGAGAGAAAAACAAAATGTTTACCTTTAAGGAAAAATAACATTTCAAAGGTAGGGTCTCAAGGTAATAAAACTATGTCCTTAACTGTTGACTAAATTACCAGATTAAAAGGCTAAATTACAGAGAAATTCTCTAATAATTTATTATGATTTGATTTTATTTTCTCATATGAGGCCCAGAACACTTTTTTTTTTGGAAAAGAAAGTGACTTCTGATTCAATATAGAAAGACTATAAATTTTTTGGAAAAATGACAGAAGATTTTGTGGTTTACATTTAACCATGAATGAGCAAAATATTAGGACAGATCTTGAAAAGTCTAAAACTGACATTATGTCAGGGTGTATGAAGGCACTTACATGGAGAAACAAGGAATTTAATTATGAAAGGGATTCTGAGAGGGTTTCTAAACCAGGACTCATCAAACTGTAGCCTGCAGGCCAAATCCAGCCTATCTCCTGTTTTCGTATGGCCCACAGCTAAGAGTAGATTTTACATTTTTAAATGTTAAAAAAAAAAAAAAAATCGCAACAGAGACCTGAGACTCACGTGGCCCAAAGTCTAAAATATTTACTATCTGGTCCTTTACAGAAAAAGATCCTAAACCTACCACTTCATTTTGCAGAGGAACAGATGCAGAGGCTCCCTGAGCTGCACAGCATCACCCTGCTAACCACTGGTGCTGCAGGAATGGAATACAGGTTTCCTGACTCCTGGCCCACCACCTGGGAGAGACCAGCTTGTATTTGATGGCATAAATAGGTTGCATTTCTTGTTCTGCTTGAGACTTTATCACTTCTTGAACTGTGCTTTAGTTGCTAAAATTTTTTCAAAGAATTTTTGACCTTATAACAACTTCTAAAACATCCCTTTTTGGAAAGAAAAAAATGAATCTTTTATCCTTTCTTTCTTTCAGGATCAGTAGTTCAGACTAACCAAATAGCCCTCATTGCTGGTGAAAGGTCTTTACAAAAGGATTCTGGACAATAAAGGTAGGAGGAATGGCTGAATTAGAAAATCACCATCTTGCAATAATCATCAACAGGTGAAACCATTCTGTGAAAATCTGATGAGGAATTTCATAACAGGGGACCAGGTTGCATCACCAGAATCCAGTGGTCAATCTCACATTAAAAGTGAGTCAACCAGGTGTAAATATGCTTGAGTATATACAGTAAATTTCAAGAAAGACACAGTTTCCTCTAGGGAAAAGGACATATTTCTAACACACTTTTTTGGTGCTGTTAAGCCTTCACTATGTGGATATTTTGATTTTTGAATTTAGAGGCTGTTTCAAAAAGTCCCCTTTTCTCTCTTCTTCACAAACTGAAATACACAAATCATTTTAATAAATCAAGAGCAGTGTGATATCTCTAAAAAGGCAGCAACTCAGGAACTATTGTGCTAGTCATTTTATGTCTCCAAACCTGTTTCTTAAACTGTAAAACAAGAAAGTTTGATGAAATATGTTCATCTAAGGCTTTTTCCAGTTCTAAAATTGTGAGTCTATCCCTCCTTTGTTCAGAATACCAGGCGGCTTCAACAACATCCACCCATCTTAAAACTACTATAGTGCATTTCGGGGTCTTTTGGATTGTTTTAGCTACCACAATCTAACGTTTTAAGCTATTGTGTATTTTATTATAAGGATGTCCACATGCCTCAAAGGTTGTATGTAGCAGTTACTGCACTACATGCTATTCCCAGTTACAAGCTAATAAATCAAGAGTGACATAGTATCTACCTGATGCCAGCAAATTCCACCTTCTGAGTGATATAGGCACATGTGCTGACCTAAGGGAAAAGAGAGAGAGAGAGATTCAACAATACATCAAGGCCAGGAAAGGTCACAAAGAACATCTCCTGGCTTTCGAATCTCTTCTATTAACCCAAAGTTCAATTAACATGGGAGTAATAGATTTATCCCATAGGAAAACGTGTTGGGGCAGGTATAACAGTAGGTTCTTACGGGTTTGGCAAGTATAGACAATAGTAAAGACCAAGTGGATAATAAGTGGCTAGCTTCAGTAATATACTTATGTTCACACACACTTGCATACATATGTACATTTACATATGGAACATTTATTTCTCATTTTAGAAAATGGAACCTTCTCCCACCAAATAAAACATGAGCAAAGATATCTCTTTCTGAAAATATACACTGTATGGACATTCTACCTATGATTTGTTGTTTCATAATAGCCAAAAAGTCCGAAAGGAGAATTTTCAGCAGCAGCTCACAATTCTGATGAACTGATCATGTTCAGCGGAAAATGTCCATTAAAAATAAATAAACAAGGGCTTCCCTGGTGGCGCAGTGGTTGAGAGTCCGCCTGCCGATGCAGGGGACACGGGTTCGTGCCCCGGTCCGGGAAGATCCCACATGCGCGGAGCGGCTAGGCCCGTGAGCCATGGCCGCTGAGCCTGCGCATCCGAAGCCTGTGCTCCGCAACGGGAAAGGCCACAACAGTGAGAGGCCCGCGTACCGCAAATAAATAAATAAATAAATAAACAAGGAAAATGGAAGGAGGGTAAAGCAAAAAAGCAGCCTAACCTGGAAGGAACAAGATCTGGGTTCCAGGGACTTCCCTGGTGGCGCAGTGGTTAAGAATCCACCTGCCAATGCAGGGGACACGGGTTCGAGCCCTGGTACGGGAAAAGCCTGTGCACCACAACTACTGAGCCTGCGCTCTAGAGCCCGCAAGCCACAACTACTGAGCCTGTGTGCCACAACTAATGAAGCCCACACGCTTCGAGCCCATGCTCCACAACAAAAGAAGCCACCGCAATGAGAAGCCCGTGCACCGCAATGAAGAGTAGCCCCCGCTTGCCGCAACTAGAGAAAGCCCGCGCGCAGCAACAAAGACCCAATGCAGCCAAAGATAAATAAACAAAATTAATTAATTAATTTTTTAAAATGTTAAAAAAAATAAAAAAAGATCTGGGTTCCAGCCCAGAGTCAATTGCTTACTAGCTTTCTCATCTTAACTCCTCAATCTCCGTTTTCACATCTATAAATTCATGATAATAAATGCCTGTCCACAAGAGGAGATGTGAGGAGCAAAAGAGATCAAGTGAAAACCTAAAAACTAAAGTTCAAATGTAAAATAATATTACACTCTCCCCATTCAAACCAAAAATGCAGAGTTAAACTCTCTGATAACAAACAAGCAAAACAAAGCTTATAAAAACCATGAAAAGAGAATGGGAGGAGACATACAACATGTTTACAGTAATTGTCTGTGATGCTGGAATCAGAAAGGATTTTATACTCTTCTCCATACTAGATCTACATTTCCCTGGTGACACGGATTATTAACATAATGGAAAAAGTAACAGACTTTTTAAAAAATAATATCTTACCAAACTTTTCTTCAGTCGCCACATATCCCCACGGCCAATATATTGATCCTTAAAGGTTAATTCCACTAGGTCAAGGGTCACATCCTAAAAGGGATAATCAAATATATGTCTCTCCTTTACTCTGCCATACTTTATAGTCTAAGATAACACTCACTCACCATGGAGAAACCTTTTGACAAAAGAACAACTACTGGAAGACCATTCAGTAGTAGAACCCTGACAAACAGAATTTTACCCTGCCCAAGAAGGCTTTGGAGGACAGGTAAGTCTCCAACAGATACTATAGCTGCTGTATCATGTGTGGTTAAGTGCAAAGGGCACCAGAGTAGTGATTCTGTGTTTTAGTCTTGATTCTGGCACACAAACACGACATTGAACTGTGGGCTTTATTTCCCTAGATAATGTCAACAATTGGACAACGATTTTTACCTCTTAATTTTATAGCATCATTTCTCAAAGAAAAAAAAGAACACATAAAGAAATGTTAGTATTTTTATAGAAAATTTTACATTTAGCTTCACAAACACACATATACATACAGAATCTTTTTAGGACAAGATTTTTAAAAAGGGGTGAGGATTTTAAATGCAACCTACATTCTACCTATAATCTAAATGACCTATGTATGACCACATATTTAATAGCCTAACACTATACTTAAGCAACTCATTATTTCCTTAGAGACCTAATCTTGAGGAAGGGTGTTAATCATTCCTCAAAAGATATTCAAATCCAGAACAAAGACACACCTTAGGGTCTACGACATTCACATACACATCTTGATAAGGTCTTAGCCGAAACACTTGAGTCACCGTCTGGTCCACACTGATAGTTTCTGAAACGGAGAAGGAATCTGGATCAGGTAAATATATTCGAATCCATAACTACTCAGACATTCAACAAACAACATCCTTTGCCAAGGGCAAGACATGTTGTCAGCCTTCAACAGCTTAAAACTTAGAGAGTTCTCTGCTTTTCAGGTGAAATAAGACCTGAACCCAAGCAACTAAAAAATGAGAGACAAACAAATAATACAGAGAGACAGAGATAGAGACAGACAGAGAGAGAGAAAGGAAAGAAATTAAGAAGCAACATAAGAAAGTTCGAAGGGTTGTGAAAATTCAGAAGAGGAAATCATTCTTTTGGAATGAAAGTAGCAGGGGTAGTTAAGGAAGAAATAAACTTTTCGATGAGCCCTTAAGTCTGGTAAGTAAGAAACTTAACAGGTGGCAGGAGATGAGGTAAGAGTAAGAAGGACACTCAGGATCTAGATTTTACTGACTGTTTTCCCAACAAGTTAAAAAATACAAAAGAAGTGGTTGACACCAAAATCCTTTAGAGCAAATTAAAAGTTTTTCCTTTTCTTTTAAGTGCCAGTTAAGGAAATACTTAATAGCTATCAATAAACATTTTAGTTCCTTGATCAGTACGGTATAGTCATTAGAGGAAAAAAGAAAGGATTTGGATCCAGAATGAATAAGTAGAATCACTGCTCTGGCTCCTTCACTTACTGACTCCAGGCAAGCCCACTCATACCGGTAAGACAAAGCTTCCTCACTCTATCAAGAGTTGGTGGGAAAATCAAGAAAGATAAATGACAAACAGGGTTTCCCTTGTGGCGCAGTGGTTGAGAATCTGCCTGCTAATGCAGGGGACACGGGTTCGAGCCCTGGTCTGGGAGGATCCCACATGCCGCGGAGCAACTAGGCCCGTGAGCCACAACTACTGAGCTTGCGCGTCTGGAGCCTGTGCTCCGCAACAAGAGAGGCCGTGATAGTGAGAGGCCCGCGCACCGCGATGAGGAGTGGCCCCCGCTTGCCACAACTAGAGAAAGCCCTTGCACAGAAACGAGGACGCAACACAGCAAAAAAAACAATTTTTTTAAAAAAAATGACAAACAGCTCCCAGTACAGTGCCTTGCACAAGTGGCAGGTAATCAACAATATATGTTCCTTCCCTGCCCCAACCCAAAGTAGGTACTTAAATATTTTGTGAAGAAAATATAATATTGAGAAAAGCATGCTTTGCCAACAATCTTTAAGTGTAAATCTTCACCTATTCAGATTAACCGTCCTCTTGACTCTAAATATAGTTTTTTCAGTGCCCTCAAGATGCTAACAAATGAGATTCCTTGGCAATTTTGATATCTGACAATTTTTTTTTTTAGCAGGAACACAATTTGATAAGGAGAGAAGTACTGTGCCCTCATTCTCAGAGATTGTGAAGAGGGGTTTCTTACAGTTTCTCAAACAGTAAAGTGTAAAAATCTTAGAGAAGCGAGATGGAATTTTTACCTTTCTGCAAATCCTCCTTAAGTGACTTGACCTGCAAAAGCAGAGGGCTGGGGAAAAAAAGAAAAGCAACAGAGAGAAGGGATGTTGTCAGCAGTAACTAACCAGCTTTCTTCACCACCCACAAAACACAAACAGATCACTCTGGACATATTCTAACTGGCAGCACAACAATGGGAGAAAGTTCCCTTAGAAAACAAACCCTGCACTTGTATTAAAGGAAATGGATAAATGCTACAGAATTGTTCAGAGTTGTCATCTCAGCTTTAAAAACAAAAAGAATGGACCACTTTTTAAAAGATGATTGGTTTATCAAATCCTGGAGGGCAGGAGCATTTTTATCCAAAGGCAAAGAGCCATCTTCCCCTTCAATCCCCTTAGACAAAATATCACCTGGAAAGAGAGGGCTGCCCAGTTAGTTCCCTGCTCCTGTCGGAAGCTCACCTGTACTCATCGTTGGGGTGAGCAATCTCCACAATGTCTCCAAGCTTGATGTAAGGAAACACTTTGGGGTTCACGACTAGCTCATCATCTGAAAGACAATTCAGCCATCTCAGGCAGCAAAGAACTCGGGCAGCAGGTTGCTCTGTATGTTTTCACGCGGGGTCCTTACAACCCCATCATTTGGTATTATGACCCCATCTCGCAAGATGAAGTTCCATTTAAAATTGAGATTTAGCTCAACTGAAGGATTTGCACAGGAATCCAGAGCTAGTGAGTAGTTGAGGGGGACGGTGTTCGGGGACCTTTGTCTCCAGAGCTTTTCCTACTAGCCCACTGCTCCCAAGGAGAGGGTAACTCTTCTTCTCTGGGAATTAGGCCTCTGCGGCAATCCTTGACTCCCTCAAATAGCATGTATCTGGCATATGCCAGGAACAAAACAGCCGGGGTCCCACATACAGCAAAATCCTTTCTATTTACAGTGTTCGCAGAACTTCTAAAAATACTGTCTGAATGTGACCCTCACAATAAATCTTTGGATCTAACAGAAGCAAGGAAATGACCTAGGAGATAAAGCAACTTGCCAAAGGGTAGATAGCTAGTAACAGTGCACCAGGACTGGTTACTAGTCCAGGGTTCCTAAACAAACCACCTCTTACACATGAAAATCAAGCCAGATAAAACACCCTGGACTTTGGAGGGCAGCACCTGATCAGGGGAAAACTTCATATATCCGTTCACATTAGAGTCCAATAAGACCTTTAAAATATAAGGAGAATGTGATTTCATATGTTTATCTACCCCTGCCCCCCACTGGGGGTGGGGGAGAATTCTTTCAAATATAACAAACTCAGGATCATAAAAATAGGGTGATTTTTTTTTTTTTTTCTGTTTTAGCTTTTAGGGAAAGACATGGCCTTCAGTTATGCTAAAACCATGACAAATAAGCATGTCCATATTTCAAATATAATCAGACCCAACAAAAATTCAGCCTAGGAAAGCGAAGTACTGGGTTAATCCCACAGTTGCTTTTTTTTTTGTGTGTGTGTGTATTGTTTCCATTGATAGATGTATACCAAATTCTCGATGAAGTTTTCCTCTAACTTCCACAGTCTGAATTAAGCTCCCTGAACACATATTCCTTCCTGCTCCATTTTATCATTTCCTTTTTGCATGTCTGTCTCATCAAGCTGAAAGCTCTGTAGGGAGAAGTGACCTTGTCATATTCAAAATCTTTATGTTTGGTACAGGTATGTACTTAATAAATACTTGTTGGATGTACTTTTTAAATTTGATTTTTACTTTACTCATAGAAATAGAGTTGATTTACAATATTGTGTTAGTTTTCAGTTGTTCAGCATAGTGATTCAGTATTTTTGCAGAACATATTCCATTATAGGTTATTACAAGATAACAAGTGTATTCCCTGTGCTATGTAGTATATCCTTGTTGCTTATCTATATATAGTAGTTTGTATCTGTTAATCCCATACGCCTAATTGTCCCTCCCCCCTTCAGTAACCACAGGTTTGTTTTCTATGTCTGTGAGTCTGTTTCTGTTTTTTAAATAAATTTATTTATTCATTTATTTATTTATTTATTTATGGCTGCATTGGGTCTTTGTTGCTGCGTGCAAGCTTTCTCTAGTTATGGTGAGCAGGGGCTACTCTCCCTTGCAGGCGTGGGCTTCTCATCGCGTTGGCTTCTCTTGTTGCAGAGCACAGGCTCTAGGTGTGCAGGCTTCAGTAGTTGTGGCATGCGGGCTCAGTAGTTGTGGCTCTTGGGGTCTAGAGCACAGGCTCAGTAGTTGTAGCGCATGGGCTTAGTTGCACCGCAGCATGTGGGATCTTCCCGGACCAGGGTTCAAAGCCCTGTTCCCTGCATTGGCAGGTGGATTCTTAACCACTGCGCCACCAGGGAAGCCCTCTGTTCCTGTTTTACATGTACATTCATTTGTATTATTTTTTAGATTCCACACATAAGTGATATAATATAGTATTTGTCTTTGTCTAACTTATTTCACTAAGCATAATATTCTCTACTTCCATCCATGTTGCTACAAATGGCAGTGTTTCATTCTTTTTTATGACTGAGTAATATTGCTGGATGTATTTTATTTATTTATTCTTCTTTATAGTCCTGCAGCAGACTGGGTACAGCACAGAGCTACCTTTGTCTTGTACATGTGAAAAAGAAGACTCGCATACATTGTATATACACTGTATATACTGTAGCCTTGTATCTTTCCCTCCTCTGTCAAAAGTTATTTCTGTTGTGCGTTCAATTCTGCTCCACAAACGTTTAGGCAGCTTCAGCTCCATACAAAGTACAGTGTTAACAACAGACTGTGGTTTTAGCAGAAATAGTGTTTTAAATATAGCAATGCTTAGTATATCCTTGTCCTGGTAATTACAATGGCTACATTTATTAAGCAGGTCAAAGGAGCCTGGTACTCTACTAAATACTATACATACATCATTTTACTTTATTCCCGTAATACCTTATGATATAGAAACTATTATTTTCCCTTTTTGGCAGTCCTGGCCTTTGGGTGTCTTATACATATATAACACAGGAGCAAATACATAATAAAATACAATTTTAAAAACACTCACTGTGTTGTTAATTCTAATTTCTGAAGTAAATAAGGTTGTTAGTATAGAGGGAAATTTATTCCTTTACGAAAGAAAAAAAATCATATGAGTAGGTGCTTTCCTATTCTACAGGTTTATAGACTCAAGGTGCTAAGAGAAATGGAGAAATTATTCTAAAGAGCTGGAATTTGTAGTTAAGGTAAACTAGGGGCTTGCCTGAGGTCACAGGGAAAGTTAGAGGCAGAGCTGATACCGGATTCATGTTTAACACAGGACAAGATGCTGTGTCCTGCCCCATCTCACCATGCTTCAGAGCCAGGCAAAGGTTCATGCTTTGATCATACCTGTCTTATGCACATCCACTACTTCTTTCATTAAACATAAGTTTCTCTTATCTGCCAAACCAGTGCATACTGGAATTTTGCAGAACATACACAGTAAATAAGTAATAAAAAGATACAAACAAATCAACAAGGACCTAGCACAGAGAACTATATTCAACATCTTGTAATAACCTGTAATGGAAAAGAATATCTAAAAAAAAAATCTATATATAGGTATATATATCTATATATCTGAATCACTTTGCTATACATCTGAAACACAACACTGTAAATTAACTATACATTAATAAAAAAATTTAAAAAACTAAAACAAATGAAGAGTAGTAAGCTGGCAATATTCACAAAGTTTGTTAAAATGCAGGATGCAAATGCTTCTAGAAGGGGCCTGCTACTCTCCCCACTACAGTATCACTTGCTGCTTCACTCAGTTAAGCTACCTGCTTAGCCTCGATTGTCACGAGTCAGTTTGAAAATTTCAAGGCACCGGACACATCAGAACCTCGGCCAACTTACGCAACCCCCCTAAGACCAATCAATACTGACCACTGCCCCCAAAGCCCTTCTTGTGGATGACAAGTTTGTAGACCTTTGTTGTTCTCATCTTGTACTGTTGTTTCCTTCAGCTGTTCCAAGCTTGGGGGAGAGAAATCATCTTGCCTCCCTGCCAGTGAAACACAAACAAAAAGGCTGGAATGTCAGACTTTTCTTTGCAACTGCTCTTTGATTTCAGGGCAGTGAAAATACTGCCCTTGCTCAGCTGAGAGGTGGCACCAACCCTCGGATGAAATCACTCCTCCAATTACCAGGAGGGACGTTGAACAAACAGAACCAGTGAATCTGGAAACGAAAGGGAATTCGGGCCAGGGTCTAGTCCAACCTCCAAGAAGATATTTTATCACACCCTAAAGGGAAAACTTGGAGTGAATGAGGCATTCATTACCTTGCCTCTATATAAACCAATAACACCCAAATATTAAAGAGATCTTAAAAGAGCTTAGGCACACAATCTGTAGATGAGGAAAGTGAGAGCCAGCGCAAGGGACTTGCCCAAGGTCTCTGAGACAGAGAGGCATTCCCACTGCTCACGTTTCGCCATCGATGTCCTGGGCAAGAAGAGTGTAAACAGAGGAAGGCTCATCCCCCAAACCTCCATCTGCACAAACTCTCAGTGGTTCCTCCCCGCACCCCCCATCCCCATTTCATAGCTGAAGCCACGGAGGCTCAGAGACGGAAGAGACTTGCCTAAGGTCACACAGGGGGTTGGGGGTGGGGCCAGGTTTCGAACCTGGGCCCCGGCCCCCTTCCTCCTGCTCCCCAAACCCGGGCCCCGGGCGGGCAGCTCCACTCACCCGCAGCTCCGGAGCCCCTTCCCGCTTGAGGCCGGGGTTCCGGGGTCCGGACCCTGGCCAGGGCCCCCAGGCCTCCTCGGGACGCCCCGCCTACGCCCGCAGAGCCTGTGCAGATCCCGAGCCAGAGCTGCAGGCGCCAGCCGCCCCGCCCCGGCCACCAAGCGCTCACCTGAGAAGCCGCGCGGCTCCGGTGGCTCCGCCCCGGGGCACCGCCCCCTTCCCGCCCACCCGCCCTGGGCCGCTCTGGCCGGGCCTCCGCCTCGTCTCGGTGTCCGCGCCACTTCCCCATCCGGGGCTCGTGCCGGGGGCGGGGCCTCGCGTGAGGCCTGTAGGTCGGGCTGCGCACCTGCGTTTCCCGCTCCCGAGCCTGAGGGCCGTCGTCCCAGGAAAGGAAATCGTTTTCCTCCAGACGTTCCGAAATAGATCCGAGCACAAGCGGTTCTCTTCCGACCTAGTGATTTCCTCAACAGGGCAAACTCGGGCGAATGTCCCCGGATCTGTAAACGATGTTATGGACCCTCACCAGGCCTCTCAGGGCTACTGAGAGGCAAAAAATAGAGTTTCTGGGAGAACTTTTGTAAAATGCAAAGGGCTAAGCACGTGCGATGGCCCCTGCTGGGAAGTATCCACTTGAGGGGCTTTTCAAATCCTTCCAAACCCCAAGTGGTGTTCCGTGCTTCTCTGGTTGTTAACAATAGCTACCAGAGCTGTCACAGACATTCTTATGTAATCGTCACATCTCTTTTAGGTGGCATATACTATCTCATTTCACAGACAGGGGAACAGGCTGAGGACACCAAACTCCTTCAAGGACAGATCTTGACCCAGTGGAGTCCAACTTGGCTCCGAAGGCTGAGCGTTTAACCAGCATCCTCGTGTCTCACCCAAGGGTTCAGCCTAAGCCCTTATCTGTTGGGACATCTTTCTCTTCTCGAGTTAAAAATCAGAGCTGTGTGGGCAGTGCCTGAAGCTGGCCAAGGGCTGCTGGCAAGTTGCCAGCTCCATCTAATTGACCAACCGTTTTCAGAAATTTTCTGAATGTTGAAGTAAAAAAAGCATCACATACCACAGAAGGACTAGGGAGTGAGTGAAGGATTCGATTCGGAAGTTAACTCTTAAATAATTGTAATTTTTTTATTTTTTTTATTTATTTATTTTTGCGGTACGCGGGCCTCTCACTGTTGTGGCTTCTCCCATTGTGGAGCACAGGCTCCGGACGCGCAGGCTCAGCGGCCATGGCTCACCACGGGCCCAGCCGCTCCGCGGCATGTGGAATCTTCCCGGACCGGACACGAACCCATGTCCCCTGCATCGGCAGGCGGACTCTCAACCACTGCGCCACCAGGGAAGACCTAATTGTAATTTTTTAATAGTAAAGAAAAACATGTAATCAAGCAGACTGCAACAGTTGCAAAACCTGTCAAGGATAAAATGTTAAATATAAAATACATGTTTATGTTGCCAATTCGGGGGGCACACCCAGATCCCCCAGGCTGTTTTTCAGTAGCTGAAGTCCTTCCATCCCAGAGTTTAGGGGACTCTCTGTCCCTGGCCCTCAGGGGAATTTGATTCCGTCTCCTGAGAGATGTCCATAATTGGTGTGTTGTATCTTGGAAATACAAATATTTCACTTTTTAATTTGCAAAAATTTGTAAAAAACCTTGACGAGTTTTGAGATTTTAAAAAATTGCCTAGGGAATTCCCTGGTGGTCCAGTGGTTAGGACTCCATGATCTCACTGCCGAGGGCACGGGTTCAGTCCCTGGTGGGGGAACTAAGATCCCACAAGCCATGTGGCCAAAAAAGTCTAAAGCTGGTCAAAGTTAGGGGTTAGGGAAGGCTGGAGGGGGTAGCTCCCAGACTGGAGGGCCAATGGCCTTCGTTCTACAATGTACAATCACTGTGCTACAACCACATGGAGGATTGCCTGTTTTTAGCTGTGTGGCTTTGCACAGGATACTTCTCTTTCCTCAAATTTCTCCCCTGACAGATGGGAATAAAAAGTACGTGTTCCTCCTCCTTCACAAGGTGTTTGAGGGCCAAGTAAGGTGAGGGACATGTTAAGTCTTTGAAATTAGAAGAACTTAAAGTGCCAAGTAAATGTCACCAAAAGCATGGAATTTGTCAGGAAATTGGCTCTTCTCGACTTTTAGGGGATTGAATTATATATATGATGCTTCTTTGGGGTCTCTTTGTGCTTAACACAGAGCTAGGAGCAAGACTGGGACTAGGGTGTGGTGGGTGGGGCTAATGAGACACTTGCCTTATTTAGAGCACAAAATGCTAAGGGGGTGCCAAAAAACTCAGCAATGTAAATAATGTGATTTTTGTTTTTAAAAAAAGAATACAAAAAATCCACGTTGAACAAAATAACACATTTTTAAAGACGAGATCAATAATGGTGCCGTGCAGTAATATTAGATCCTGAGGGAAAAGACAAACCAGTAACACTGAGCTTCTCAGATCCTCCTCTATAGGCACGTAGTTGCCTGAGAAAGAACTTGAGGACTTGGCTACTATAAGTGTAGAAATGTTCTAAAGTGAATTTCTAGTTAATTCATCCCAGTAGCATCTGTGGTAGCCTATATGTGAACTGTGTATGTATATAGACGATGGATGGACTTACAGGCTGTAAACAATAGGGTTGGCATTTAGGTGTGTATATCTCCAGCCCTAACTAAAGCTGGGAAAACCACTGTCTTAGATAAAATGGTCCACATGTTGACTGGTTCAAGGATACGTTAATTAGAGAGGAGAAAGTTAAAATCTCCCCACAAACCACCAAACCTCTAGCTCTCTACTTAGCCAAGTTGATAAGCTCCAAGAGACAACAGATTTCTGTTTAACACAGGGCTGTGTGATTTGGGGATTGATTGCATTCTCTGGATCGTCTCAATTCCCTCTTGAATAAACGTTCTTTTCCTTCCTTCAAATATCTGTTGAGTGCCTGCTTGTGCAGGACACTGCTCTAGGTACTGAGCAAAGAATGATGAACAAAACAGACAAGGGCGCGAGGGACAGATGATAAACAAGTCGATAAACACGAAATAGCAATTTTGGCTACTGTTAAAGCTATGAAGAAATTAAAACAAGATGCCAGAAAGGAGATGGATCAGGGGAGTGACATGATCTAAAATACTGATTCCAGGTATAAAAAGATATCTTGGGCTGCCAGGGTAGAAGCCGGGAGGCCTGGAGAGTTGCAGCCGTTCGGGCCAGAAAAGAGACTGGACCAGAGTGGTCTCAGTGGAGTCAGACACTGGACCTGAAACTCAGCAGGAGCGGAGTCAAAAGATGTGTTCCCCTTTAAGAGTCCTGGCCGCAGGGGCGGGGCAGAGGCCGCTGGAGCTAGCCGAGGGCGGGAGGCTCCACGCGGGAAGAGCCGCCCCAGGAGAGCGCGCGCGCAGTGCGGGGGCGGGACCTGGGCGAGTCCGCATGGCTAGCTCGGGTCCCGGATGAGGAAGTGCGGGGCGACCATAGAGACGAAGAGGCGGCGGCGGCCGGAGCGCCCCCGGGCTCTCGGCTCCGCAGGCTCAGGTAGACTTGGAGGCTACGGGGCAGTGGCTGCAGAGGCTGGGCTGGCGGGGCGAGCGCGGGCCGCGGAGCCGACCTGAGGGTAAGAGGCTGGGGGCGGGAAGGCTTCGGGCGTAGCCGCCCCGCCCCACTCCAGTCTGAGTGGACCCTTCGCCGGGCGGTGCAGGCTGAAGGGGAGCCCGGGCCCCCCGCCCTCTCGGGGCGCCGAAGGGAACGCAGGCTGCGCTGCGGGCGCGGAGCGACCCGGGGAGAGGGAGGAGACCAGGCCCCGCGTCGCGAAGGGAAAACGGCTTCTCCGAGTCATGGCTCCGGCGGGGGAGAACGATTCCTCTTCGACCTCGATACGGCGGGGGACCCCCAACTTCTCTCCTCGGGGCGGGCGACGCCCCTTGTCGTGGGCGAACGCGCTTCTCCGGCTGCGGCGCGCTTGTCAGCAGAGGGAGACCCGCTCCCGGGGTGCGAGAGGGCGATTCTGAACTTATTTTCAGGAGGGATAAGATCTCTCTCGATTTGGTCAGCGCCCCCCAGGTGGAGAGGAAGACTCAAGTTGCCTAAAAGTGACAGGGGGCTTTTTCTTCCCTGTAAAAGATAGACTTATCTTCCCTTCTTTATTTTTTATTTTTACCCTGATACAGAGGGAGGAAGACCCTGAATTTACTTTATGGTGTTAGTCAGCCTTTCTCCCCTCCCCCAGTCGTGTCCACAGAGGGAGCCTCGCTTCTCCGCCCCCGAGCTTCTTGGTGTGCCTGGAGCTCTTTTCCCTCGCACAGTGAAGAGCGTGGCGTTTGAAGTGTGATGGATGCAAGCCCGCGTGTGTCCCACTTCCCACCTTTGTGACCTTGACTCATTTCTTAACCTTTTGTCAGTCCTCCCATCTCTAATTTGGGTACTCTCGTCAAAGAATTGTCCTAAGGGCTAAAGGAAATTTTGTGTAAGTGCTTAGTACATAGTAACCTTTTGGAAAACTGTTGCTATTACTGTTACTTAATTTTTTTTTTTTTAAAGGAAACTAGTATCTTCCACAGAGAAACACAGATTTTTCCATGCATGTCTCCTCCTCCCATCCCTCCCCACCCCCTATCACTTTCTGAGGAGGCATTTCCCCGGGGCAGAGAGACACTTGTACTGTCTTAGATCCGACCACACTTCCCAAATTAACAAAGAGGGTCTCAGAATAATCTGCAAAAAAGACTGCTTTTGGAAACAGGTCTGTACTCCAAGAGGGAGACCTGATAGGAGAAGCCAACCTTTCCTTTGTCCACAGAAGCTATCACTCCTTCCCGACTGGTTAGAGATGCCCTCTCCCACTCCCCCTACTTGCTCTAGTGACGAAAAAGCTTCCTTCTATCTGATGTGCACACCCCCCTACACCCAAGATGGAGATTCCAACTTCTTTCTCTTGCTCTCCCAAGAAAAATAAGACTCTAGACCTATGAGAGGAGGACGCTTTCCTGCTGTATATTTGGAGTGGCACAGATGGTTTCTTTTCTCCCCTTCCTTTGAAAAAGGGATGAAAATCTTTTATGCAGACTCTTTGTCAGTAGAAATCAGGAGCATTTTCACTGTTTCACTCCCCATGTGGAGACAGAGGGATCCTTTTTCTGCATGCTGATAAAGGGAGGAACGGGGGAAGCCGTGCTTGATGCTATTGAGATTTCTTGTGCACTCCGTAGGGAAGAGCCAGGCCCTGTTCAGTATATGGACTTCCCTGCCCCACTTTCAGTTTGTCTAGAGATCTTCTTCAAAGATTCTTCTTTATCTGTTACTCAAGGAGAGGCCCCCTTCTCCGAATTCCCTCAGGGAGGGATTGGCTACAGTGTCCGAATCTTTGGAAAAGAAAGCCCCTTTCTCAAGGTGAAAGGAGTGTGGTGAACTTCTGAGGGCCTGATCGTTATTGTGAGTATTGTCCCTTGTCACAAGTGTGGTAGTGCCTAGTGTTATTAACTGCTTCGTTTGGTTAAGAGCAGCCCCTTTGCTTTTGGAATTAAAGGGAAGGGAGACCATCAGATGGGATTATTGGGGCACATGGCTTTCTGTTCTGTTTTCTTTGTTTGATTTTTTTTTCTTTTGCTTACTGCTGTAAACTTTGTACCCCCAGAACTTTTGTTTTGGGGCATGTTTGAATGACGAAAGTTGCCACTTTGTCAGGTTTTTAGTATTATAAAACGTATTCTAATGAGGTTGAGAGCTGCAATGTTAATCTTTCATTCGTAGTTTCCCCATCCTCCCCTTGGCTTTTGTTATTTGGTGGGATGGGAATTAACACTTCCAAATTGCCTGAAGACACACTGAAGAACAGCTTTCTATCTTTTTCGTATGTAAAGTGTTCTTAAATTACCTCGTTTGCCCTTGAGTACTTGCAGTGGGGATTAGTCTGAGCTCTGAACCACTTTTGTTGGTGTCTGTAGGTCTGCTGTGCTGAAACAAACTGGAGTAGAAAAGTTATTTAGAGTCTTGGGATTTTTACGGGTAACACAATGCTTTGCGATTATTTTGTTTAATTTGTCCATTTTACATGTGAAAAACAAGCCCAGGAAAGTTCAGTGACACACTCAAGGCCGTGCAGCTAGTAAGCGAGAGGCAGGATAGGGACCCTGGTCTCCCAGCTTGGAGACCAACAACTAGACTGCTTCCCAGCACTGATTCTGCATTTGAAGCAGAAAGACTGGGAGATGATAATTCTCAATTCAAAGGGCTTTCTTCTTTTATTGGAATAATTGTACTGCATACTCCTTATAAACGTTAGTCTTCACCCCCATCCCCACCCCTGGGATAAATCCATCCCCTAAACAATGTAATTCTTATTTGTGTTAATGGTAAAGATGACAAGCCAGTAGCAGCAGGAGAGAGTTGTTTGTGAATTTATGGGTTATTTTCTGCTTATACCTCAAACTAGGTAATTATCTGTGTCTTCACCCAGTAGGTTGGTTATAAATCATTAGTAAGGATTAAGCCATAAATCCCTGTCTACATTTTATAAGCATGTGTTACTCTTTCCGCTTACTTCAAGTTTATTTAACACTTTAGTGTAAAAACTTTTATGATTGAGGGAGAGAGCTGACATTTGGAAAGATACTGATAAAGGGATAATATACTTACCGGTTATTCTTTATTGCTTCATATTTGGATCTTGAGATATAACGTTTTAAAAAAATTTTAACACGTGTGATAGACGCTCATTGTTAAAAAAAAAAAAAGTACAACATGCAGATAAGTCATTCATGATCCCATCACCCAGGGTAACACTGTTAATATTTGGCTTATAGTATTTAAAACAATTTTCCTATATGGATATATATTTTTCCAAAATAAAAGAACCCTAATATTTATCTAGCTTGATAAGACATCTCAGGCAGCTTTCTATAGAGAGGTGTATTTCTGTACCATCATTTTTAATTGCTCCATTGCATTCAGAAATTTAAAGAACTTGAATGGTAGGATTCTGTTGTTTCTGCAGTCTTGTGGCATTACCAATATCTTGATAGAGGGAGAAAGTTGAGAGGACAGTTTAGTGATGCGAGCTAGTGAGTTGAGAATAATTGTAAACTGCTGCTCTAGGCTTGCATCTAAATATGACTTCACCTCTGAGGGTTCCAGCTGAGGCACTTATCTGTTCTTGGTGACTCCACTTCACATACTGTTGAGAAACTTGAGGACCAGAATCAGGCTGCAAAAAGGAGGGAGTGTCTGTTTTGCTTCGACAGCCGATGTGCCTAGTTGTTTTACAGGTTGAAAAGTCTTATAATTATGTCTCTACCAAACACACGTATCAAGAGATGGTAGTTTTGTGGCGTTTGGCTTTTGTATATTGGAAGTTATCTTTTGGTGACCAAGCTTTACAATTCTGTTTTGGGCCACACCAGTTTACAACATAGATGGAGGTGTAGGAAAGGTAATGGCACTGTTTTTCCTGAGGAATATTTTGAGCCATTTTATGTGATTATCAATATTGCCTCTTTGTGATAAGCACCTGCTTAGGAAGCATGTATTTGTGCGTGATTTTGTGTTCAGAACAAAATCTTGAGTTAGGACCGTGGGGTTGGAAAGGAGTGAGATTTGTTAGAGACACAGCTGGAGTTGGGACCGTTGGTACAAGCGCTAATTGAACGGCATGTGGATGGTCAGATATGGTTACGTCTGGGGATTGAAGTCTGAGCTCTGGGGTAACGGGTGCCATTACTAGGAGAGGCAGTGGGATCAAAAATAAGCATATAACGCTGCTGAGAGCCTCTTACTCATCCTGTTTCTCATAGCTGCTTGCATGTAGCAATACTCGATTATTCACTGCGTTGAATGGGTTCTATTTTAGGCATGTTACGTTTTGGGGGGGTGCCATCCTCGTGAGTGAAACGTAGGTCACAGCTTGAGAAAAAGTTGGGGCTAGGGACAGATTTCTTTCTTTAAAAAAAAATCAGCTTTATTAAGATATAATTCATATAACTTGTAATTCATCAACTTAAATTGTACAATTCAGTGGTGTTTGGCATAGTCTGAGTTGTGCAACCATCACCACAATCAATTTTAGAACACTTTTATTGCGCCCAAAGGGAAAACTGTCCATCAGCCACTCCCTGTTTCTCCAACTCTTCCAGCAGTAAGTGGTTACTAATCCACTTTCTGCCTCCAGATTTTCCTGCTCTGGACATTTCATGTAAGTGAGATCTTATGTGGTCTTTTGTGCCTGGCTTCTTTTACTTACATAAGATTTTCAAGGTTCATCCATGTTGTGTCATGAATCAGCACATCATTTCTTTTCATAGTTAAGTAATACTCCATTGTGTGGATAGACCACATTTTGTTGATCCGTTCATCAGTTGATGGACATTTTGATCTGTTTCCACTTTTTGGCTCTTGTGAACAGTTCTGTGGTGAACATCCGTGTACAAGTTTTTGTGTGGGCGTGTGGTTTTTGCACATGTTCCTCAGAGTGGAGTCGCTGGATCATGTGGTTACTCTGTGCTTAAAGAGACAGTTTTGAGTCATCCTGTTAGCAGAGAAGCTGCACGAAAGGGTGAGGTCATCAAAAAAGTGAATCCTGGGAAGGGAGGTATATCGAGGGTTGAACTTGAGAACACCCACACCCTGGCAGGCAGGGAGACCCACGGAGCCCGTCTCCACCTTCTCTTCTACAGTAGTCTTTCCTGCAGTTACTCTTTTGGTGCATATGTGGTGTGACAACCAAAAGCTGGATTGTTATCTGTCGATGGGAAAGGGAAACTGAACCAAATTAAAATGGAGCACTTCCAACCTTTTGGGAGCGGGGGCATCAAATAGCAATTTCACTTTATCCCTTAACCCCCACGTATACACACACACACACACACAAGATGGCATAAAATCTAAAGTACCCCTAGAAATCCAGGAGCTAGAGGAGAAAGGGGAAGACTAGCTCCAGAAAGGATGCCTTTGTCAGCACGGTTTATGAAAGTCCCCTGTGAGTCTCACCTCACTCCTTTGCACGCCAGTGCATCTCTCCTTGCTTCTCCTTTGGATTCAAGTTTCTTCACCAGCCCTCCTGTGTTACCTCAACCTTATGGACCAGCAGTCTGCTTTCCTGTAATTTCTAGTATTCGTATTTAAGTTAGTGGTATCGCGTTATGTCCTTTCACCTTTGAGTAGGGTTCCTTGAAAACACTAAGGCGCTCGCTCAGCAGATGAGAGCATAGGGACGTGAGTAAACCAGCCACCACAGGTTGGAAAACCAGGAGGAGGGCAGAATGGTCTGGAATGAGAGGACCTGTCATCTGCCCTTGTCAGCCCCAGCTCCAGTCCAGACAGCACAAGCCAGTGTAGGGGACCTTCTGTCAAGGAGGAACAGTCGTCAACCCAGGAGTGCTCAAGGAGCGGGCTGCTCATTGACGGGGAGGCAGAGCGTGTGCCTTTGTGTAAGCGGCATCGGTGGACTTTCCCCTATAATCAGGGTATAAACAGACAGGGCCCAGGGCCGCTGGGTCGTAAGGAGGGAGTTACGTGGTGTCTCGCAGAGTCCCTCATGCTCAAAAATCTGATCGTGGTCGGTGGAGAGACGGTAAGACAGCCTAACAGTCAAAACAGTTCAGTAGCAAGCTCTGGGTATTACTTGTATGTAACATGTTTATTTTGGAGAAAGATGGACATTAGGAAGTGGTGAGAGTACATCTGAAACATCCTTTCCTATGTACATTTTGGCCAAAGGAATCTGCTGTCGGTACTTCAGATAAATTCTTGTTATGAACTCGGAGATTCCAAAGATTTCTCATCTTCTCTCTCCTCCTGTTTAGGGTTAAGGAAAACATCAAGAACGAAAGTGTGCAGTATCTCATTTGGTTATCATTTCTGCCTTGGTCAGGTCAAGTGGATTTTGTGGTGGAAACCACACGCGTTTGGTAGACTAAAATGGAAAAGTTACCGGCCAGGAGACCCTGGTTTTGGGTGTACCATTCCCTATCTGTGTGTGCGTTTGTTTTGATTACTTTAATAATACAGTATCATGAACTACTTAAATATGTACATTTTAGCAAATAACCCATGTTCCCATTACCCAATGTGAGAAGTGAAACATGACCAACACAGTGGAAGCCCTGGGTGTCCCCCCTCCTTCCCTCAGTTAACCATGTAATATTTTAGGCAGGTCACCTTTACCCTCTTCAGGTGTGGTGTTAGAACATGTAAGAGGAAGACAACAGCCGCCCTGCTTAGCTCACTGGGTTGTTATGAGAATCAAATGAGTGGTGTTTGTGAAGGCACTTGGAAAATCTCGAGGTGCTGAGTTGAAGTCAGGAGGGATTTGCCCAAGAGCTGATTTAGTCATGTTGGGTGCCAACCTGTGTAGACACAGCTCAGGTGTTTAGTGAGCACTTTTCTCTATATCTTCTTCCAAAGAGAATTCTTAATGAAGAAAAGTCAGTGAATCGAATTCTTCAGAGTCCCTCAGTATGTGTTAATTCAGCAAATATTTTCTGAGTACCTGCTATGTGTGAAACAACTATTCCAGGCAACAGGAATATAGCAGCGAACAAAACGCGCAAGGTTCACAACCTGAAAACAATTCAAAAACAATCTTTATTTTCTTATTTACATTGGGTCTCTCCTTGGATGCTTAGACATGTCTTATTTTCATCTACATTTGATGACATCTCACTTAAATCCAGATTTATACTAAGAATTGTTCACAAGGCAGTATTTGCATTGAAATTAGACATGTCTATTAAAGGTTTAAGGTATTTATTTTCCTCAAACTCAGTCTCTTACAGAGAATTTTTTGGTGCCAGATAATGTTGGCATTTGAGTTAGAATTTTTTGCCTTTGTTTTAGCCAGTTTAAGCTGAGACAGCTTTCTACTACCGTGCAAGGTTTTAAACTTTTATCCCTTCCTTTGATTTGTGTCAGGGTGAGCCGTTTGGTGTAAAAGACTTGACTCCATATCTGCATCTGCCCCCATGCTGTCATCCGGCCTAGAGACCCAGCCCGTTCCACTCGATTCCTCCATGTCTGCCGAGGTGCAGGAATTATACTCTGAACTCCCAGTGAGTGTCTCCAAAGAGCTTCATGCTGACCCTGAGCCAAGTGCGATTCCAGATGTAAAACCTGGAGCCTCAAGCTCTCGTATAAGTCAGAGTAGGGCAGTGCCCTTGGAGCTGCAGAGGACTCCTGTGGAAAGTTGTCGTGAAGAAACCCCTGAGACCTTGGACCATGGGGGTGAGCCTGGGCGGTGTGGGCTGGTGGACCCCACAGCAGAAGGTTCTGTGGCTTCTGGGATCTTGGATAGGGAAGTGAAAGCCAACAGCATGGAGCAAAAGGTCTTCAGAGATGGAGGGGACCAGGCGGAGAGTGTAAGAGACCCCTGTGAGGGAGCAAAGGAAGACACACGTCAATATTCCACAGCTGCTGAAGAGAAGCTCTGCCCCAGCCAGGTAAGAAATGAGATCTTGATGCAGATCAGTTGAGTGGGGATGGCATCTTTCCAACTGGACTAACACTTCTCAGAATAAAGTACAGAGTCTGACAGGTAGCTTATGATTTATTCTTGAAGCATTTCCAAAATGTTGATTTTGATGTTAACTTTCTTTTGATGATTTTTAAAAACATTCGTGTTGCATCAGACACTTGAGCAGAGGAAGTGCTTATCTCATGAAAACGTGTCAGTCCTCTGACACAGCTACTGTATATGGAATGTTGAGTCTCTTTGTGATGGTCGTGTGGGATTTCTGTGCCTGATGTTAAGGAATGATGTGTACTCGTTCCTTGAGTTTTGGTAGTGTCATGGTTAGGATAGAGTGAGGTGTCACAGGGGTATCTTTGAGGGAGGCTGTTGACCCAGCTAGGGCTTCATAGGATGTATACCCTCGCGGGGTCTCCATATTTCAGAAGTAAGTCCTAAGCTTTGCAGGTCTAGAAACTTGACTTATATCTTTTGTGCGTCAGAGGTGATGATCTCCAAAGGACTGATCCAAGCTACCCCCCTTCATGAGAGGCTGAAGCTTAAATCAGAAAGCCAGTTCTTTAACTAATACACAGTGAAAAGTAGAATCACTGCTTGGTGTGGCATGGAAAATCCCATCTCTGTGAATTTGATATTGGAATAAGAGGGATTAGTTAGGTGAGACTAATGGTTAGTGAGCTAAGGTAGCCTGATGGACCCCAATTCCTAAAGGAAGTTTTACCTGCCAAGTGGACTAGAAAGCTTACTCTTTGCCCTGGATGGTGCCTTAGATCAAGAGTTAGTAAACTTTCTGTGTAAAGGGTCGTAAAGTAAATATTTTAGGCTTTGCAGGCCATATGGCCTCTGTTGAAACTACTCAACTCTGCCATTGTTGCTTGAAAGCAGGCATAGGTGATTCTTACAAAAATTAGTGTGGCTGTATTCCAGTAAAGTGTTGTCTATAAGCACAGGCTGTAGTTTGTCAACCCCTGCTCTATGTACTAATAAGTTCGTATTCTCTGGGCTTCCTGGGCTAGGAAGCCCATTCCCCACCTGATAAAAATACATCATTTCTTTACACAGGTTGCAGGGCAATTGACTGTCATTAGTAGGCTGCGTATATTAACCATAATTAAGAATAGATAAAGCGTGAAGTAACAGTTGAAAAAAATATCAGATTTTATGCTGTGATGACCTGTCCTTAAAAATATAGTTAAATGAGCAAGGTAACAGACCCAAAGTTCCTTACTCCTTGCTATGGTGGGCTGCGTCTAACAAGATGGAAAGTTTTCTTCGTGTAAAATTTGATATAAAATGAAATTATGCGTATATAAATGAACACAACATACTTATATCAGTACGTGTATATACATACATATATACATACCACCCAACTCAAGAATAGAAGATTACTGTCTCCCTATTCCTTTTCTAAACCATTCCCTTTCTCCCTTTTAACTCCACCAGAGGTAAATTCTGTTTTGAATTGTGTAAAGCAAAATGAAATTTAATAGATATAAATGCAAGATTTTGTACTTGGTTTTCATAAAGGGAACTACACACAAGTGGAAAACAGAAGTGAAAAACAGAAGCCCTACACGTTTTAACTGGTTAATTAGAATTGACTCTGTAGCTGCCAAGAAAAGCCAGTTTGCTCTTAATATACATTAACAAAATGTGTTGCCTGGACAGAGGTGGTGGTGGTGTGCTTGTGTGCTGGTTCGCCTGTACCTAGAGTATCATCCTCATGGTTCTCTCTCCCCTACCCCCCCAGCACTCAGATGAGCTCAAGATACAGGGAGGATGGGGTGGGGAGCAGAGGGGAAGCAAGGAATGAGTCAGTGTTGGGGTTCCTGGCCAAAGTAGAGCCTGTCCCTTCCTTTTCACATTGAGCCTGGGGTCATGTGGGAAGAATGTATTCATGGATAAGAATTCACACTAAGGACACAACGTGAAAATACCCCATTGGAAGCCGAGTTGCTGGGTCTTCCTGAAAAATCAGGAGGAATGAGAGAAGCCTTTGCGACTTTGGAGGGTTGAGCAGAGCAGTTCTGTTGGGCACAGTTAAGCTCAGGGGAAGACGGGTGGGACGGTGGCAGCTCCTGACATTCTTAGCTCACAGCACTATTGGAAATCTGGATGAATGCTGCAGGCCTCTCAGAAAAGCAGACATGCCATCCCGGAAGTTCTGCAGACTCCAGACATCTTTGGACCCCAGGTTAACTCTTGCTAGATGGCAAAAACAGCACAAACATAGTCAAAAGACAACTGACACATTGGTAGGACATATTTGCAACGTATATCATATCAACGTACATTATATCTCTAATGTATAAAGACCTCTTAAATTGGGGAATGAAAAAACCCAATAGAAAAATGGAGGAGACACTTGAGTAGATAAGTCACTGCGTGCATGTGTGTTTGTGTGTGTGTATTGTGTTTAAACACATGAAGATGGCCAGCCTCACTCATAATTAGAGATGCAAATTTAAACAACCCATGATACTACTTTTATGAAACCTATCAGATTGGTGAACATGAAGAATTATGACAACACACCTGGTCGGCAAGGCTTTGAGGAAAAGGGCTGTTCTCACACATGGCTGGTGGGAACACATACTGATACAGCCTTGTAGAAGAGGAATTGGGCTACACTTAACAAAACTATGCCCTGACCTGTTGACCCAGAACTCTCATTTCTAGAGAGTATCTACCCTGAAGATACACCTCCCACAGCATAAAAATATGTATACACAAGGTTATTGTTTGAAGCGTAGTTTATTATTGCAAAATGTTGGAAGCAACCTAAATGCCCACATATAGGAGACAGGTTGAATAAACTATGGTATATAAACATCCTTCCCTGGAGCCCTGTGCAACTGTAATAAAGAATGAAGATCTCCATGTACAGGTACAGGTGTCCCCTAGACCACTTCTGTGTTTGGTGATTCTCTGGAATTCACAGGACACTGCACATGGTCATATTCACAGCTAAGATTAATTACAGTGTAAGGACATAAAACAATCAGCAAAGGGAAGAGGGGCATGGGGGCAATGTCTAGAGGAAATCATGCACAGGCTCCCAGGAGTCCTCTCCGAGTGTAGTCACACACACTTCACTTCCTCTGGGAACAAATTCTGCTCATACACGTGAAATGTCTACCATGGAAGCTTGTTAGAGTTCAGGCTGGTCACATGGGCATCCTCTGGCTGGCACATACCAAAATCCCAGACGTCACAGGAGGAAAGCAGGGGTTCCCCATGAATCACATTGTTGTATAGGTGTCATGAGCCACTCTGATCATTTAGGAAATAGTGGAGACTCTCCTGCAATCTAAGTTCCCAGATGCTAGCCAAGGCTACCCTTGTAAGCATGCCTTTCTTAGAATAACAGTCAGGCCTGCTGCTGTTAACTCTTCTGCAAAGGAGGATACACTAAGTGAAAAGAGCAAACTGTGAAGGACTTTCTACAGTATCCTCCCTTTCATGCATGAAAGAAGGGGAAATAAGCAAGTGTACAAGTGTATGCTCATTTGTATAAAACACACACATGTGAACACACAGGAGGGATGAGGCAGAGAAGAACCATGTCACTTCTGTGGGGTTCCTGCCCCCCAGATGCACAACCAGGATCTAATCATGAGGAAACATCTGACAAACCCAAACCAAGGGACTTTCTTTCCAAAAGTTATGAAAGATGAATACGTACGGAACCCTCTCAGTTGAAAGGAGACTGAGGAGGCATGATGACTAAATGCATTCTGGGAGCCTGGATTGGATCCTGGTCCCGAAAAAGGGTGTTATGGAGCCATTAACAAGGTTTGAATAACGTCTTAAGACTAGTTAGTATTTTATTAGTGTTAATAACTATACTGTGGTTATGTAAGATGTTAACATTAGGGAAAGCTGGATGAAGACTATACAAGAAATTTTTTTGATCAATATTTGCAATTTTTTGGTGTATGTAAAAGATATTTCTAAATCAGATGTTTAAAAACTTTAAAAATATTATAACAATTAAAAAACAAAAACCTCTTCTTGATAGAGGGAGACAGAATTTAACTCAGTATGAGAGGTGCTTTTTAACAGCTAGACCAGCTAGAAATGGCTTAGGTTACTCAGGGAAGTCCTATTTATGAAGAGGCTCAGTGACTGTTTGTCAGGAATATAGCAAAGGGGATTCTAACTCAGACAAGCAACCTCAGAGGTGTTCTTTTCCATGCTGACATTCTGTGATTTTGTTCTAATAGTTGATTTGCCTTTAGCAGCATTCCACAAAGTTTTTTCCTTCAGCTGTTGTTCATCTCAAACCAACAAAGAGGCCCACAATCGTGCACTGGCTCCAGTTTGGGGAAAAGTACTCAGAGGTTATCACTTAACCCACTCTTCTCTGTTCCCTCTGAACCAAAATCAGTCAAGGCGGAAGGGTACTGACTTCAACAGAGCCCGGCTCCAGGAATAAGAACTTGCTGTGGTTGTGAAGGACGGCCACCTACACTTTCCGGCGTGGATTGCATGAATTAAATGAATTTAATGAAGTTAAGTCTGCTTGGTGAATTTCCCAGTTCATGGAGAAGAACAGCACCAATATTTAGAATTAGAAGTTTACGCTTTTTTGTACCTTGGGCCCTGATGAAGCCTAAACTGTTTTTGTTAAATATTCATTTCATTCACTCATTTAACCTCTCAAGGTCATTATTAGTTGTGTTTTTGTTTTTATGTTTTTTTTTTTGGTTGTTGTTGTAAAAGAAAAACAAAGTACATGTTATTTTATGAAGCAACTTATTTTTAAATGTTGGTCTTAACTTTTTTTTTGGCTTTTTTTACTGTGGTAAAATACATATAACATTTACCATTTTTATTATTTGTAACGCTTCAGTGACATTAAGTACATTCACATTGTTGTGTAACCATCACCACCATCCATCTCCAGAACTCTTTTTATATTCCCAAATTGGAACTCTGTCCCCATTAAACAATAACTCCCCATATGCTCTCCCCCAGCCCCTGGTAACCCCCATTCGCCACCTTTCTGTCTATGAATTTGTCTGCTCTAGGGACCTCATATAAGTGCAATCATACAGTCTTTGTCCTTTTGTGACTGTACTTGACATTTTCTTTAAAGATCCACGTGGGGCTTCTCTGACTATCCAGTGGTTAAGACTCTGCGCTTCCACTGCAGGGGGCAAGGGTTCAATCCCTGGTTGGGGAACTAAGATCCTGCATGCTGTGTGGTGCAGCCAAAATATTTTTTAAAAAATTTAATAAAAAATTAAAAAATAAAGATCCACTTAAAAAGTTAAAATAAATATTCCAGTCATGAAATATTTCAATCATGAAAAGTTAAACCAGCAGAAAAATCATTCTTTCCTGCCTTATGATTGTGTCAAAAAGTTATAAGTACCTGGGGCTTCCCTGGTGGTGCAGTGGTTGGGAGTCCGCCTGCCAGTGCAGGGGACGCGGGCTCGTGCCCCGGTCCGGGAGGATCCCGCGTGCCGCGGAGTGGCTGGGCCCGTGAGCCATGGCTGCTGAGCCTGCGCGTCCGGAGCCTGTGCTCCGCGACGGGAGAGGCCGCAACGGTGAGAGGCCCGCGTACAGAAAAAAAAAAAAAAAAGTTATAAGTACCTGTAACTGGTACTTTTGTCCTTTGATCTGGGATATTCTGTTATCAGGAGGGGAGAAGAAAGGCAAAAACAAGGAGGGGAAAGAGTCTGGCAACAGATAAGTGGAAGGGACAGCTGTAGGAGCCACGCTGAGTGGTGAAAGAACCGTTCAGCTGTGACCTCTGCACTCACAGGAGGAAGGTCAAGAACTACGGTGCACACAGAGGTTACGGACCAGGATATGGAAAAGACTGGTCTTATTTAAGAATAAAGTGGAAAGACGGGTATGCGACATCCCACACAGGTGATTTGACATTGAAAACTTTTTTTTTCCTGATTTGAACAACGAACTTTATTTTCTTTTTTTTAACTGAAGTATAGTTGGTTTACAACGTTATATTAGTTTCTGGTGTACAACATAGTGATTTTGTTTTTGTTTTCTTGGCTGCGCAGTTTGTGGAATCTCAGTTCCCTGACCAGGGATTGAACCCAGGCCATGGCAGCAAAAGCCTGGAATCTAACCACTAGGTCATCAGGGAATTGCCCAATGTAGTGATTTTTGACATTTTTATAGGTTATACTTCATTTAAGGTTATTACAAAATATTGGTTACATTCCCTGTGCTGAACATTACATCCTTGTATCTGTGAAAACTCTTTATACCATGGTTTGTTTGTTTTTCTTGGTACTTAGATGTAAGCTGTACACAGGGGTAGATCTGCTGGGGTGAACGTGTTGTAAAAGCTTTGGCTTCAAGATACATCATTCATGCTCAACACAGACACAGAAAAAGTTCTGAATTGTCTGTTAGCGGAAACATATGAAGACTCAGTATGCATCTTTTGACAGATATTTGAAAGCATATGGACAGGAGACATCAAGTCAGGAAGCACAATGGCTTTTGATCACCCGAGGCATGTTATGCTATTGGAGAAACTTGTTATTTAATGGCATGTTCAGAAAAAACCCAATCTTGTGCAATTTATGTGACTTTACTTAAGGGAAAGGCTGTTATGCTAAATGCCCATTAAGCTTCCTTCCTCATCACCCTAAGCGTCTCTGATCCTAAGGGAAATTTGCAATAGTGTGAAGCAGCTTGCTGTTTGCTTAAAAGGAAATCTTGTTGGAAATAACTCATTTTCAGTGATTTAAAGGTGAAAAAATCTGAACTTCACACTCTCAGTAGTACAGTTGGTGGCCATAAGGTGTTCTCCCGGTCTGCCAGGGTACCATGGTCCCCACAGTGATGGTTTGCCGTGGTTCTCAGCTCATATTGTTAAAAGTGTGTGACAAAGAAGTGCCCAAAGCACCATTCACATATTGCTGGGACTTAAGGTGGAACTTTCTCCTCATTAGTTTAGCAGTTCTCTTAGATAAATCCTTGTGGCGGACTGTTACTAAATGCCTTACCCAGCTAACGTGATTGGTGCCTCATTTAAAGTTTCTCTGAATTGAGATACATGGAGGAAAATTCCTTTTTAGGCTCAGTAAAGATTTAAAGTTACTGTTCTACAGCTCTTCCTTCCTAGATGTGCAAGCGTAGGAAACTGAAAGGTCCATCTAGAGATCCAACATCTTGTTTATTTTCAGTGTTCTTCACTGTGAACATGATCACTGCTGTTCCCACAAGTGCCAGGAAATGGGAGGTATCTCATTTGCTCTGTGTTGGGGCCCTATTGTGTGTTCAGTGTGTCGGCAGTCCCACCTGAAGCTGGGACCACCACTGCTCCAGCTTAGGAAGCTCAGTCTTGGAGGGGGTCAGCGAGATCTGCTTACAACCAGGGCTCATGGCTCAGGTGTACCTTAGGCCCTGAGGAGCTTATAACTACCCTGCTTATAAAAGCTGAAGGGCCTGGTGTATGTTCATTTCCCTCCTAAAGATATTTGTGGGTTTTTTTTTTTTCTGGCTCAATACTAGCCTCATACGAATGAATCAGTTTTGCGTCTTTTCCAGGATAAACAGCCAGCTTTTTTATTATTATTATTTTATTTTATTTATTTATTTTTGGCTGTATTGGGTCTTCGTTTCTGTGCGAGGGCTTTCTCTAGTTGCGGCGAGCGGGGGCCACTCTTCATCGCGGTGTGCGGGCCTCTCACTGTCGCGGCCTCTCTTGTTGCGGAGCACAAGCTCCAGATGCACAGGCTCAGTAGTTGTGGCTCACGGGCCTAGTTGCTCCACGGCATGTGGGATCTTCCCAGACCAGGGCTCAAACCCGTGTCCCCTGCATTGGCAGGCAGATTCTCAACCACTGCGCCACCAGGGAAGCCCCACAGCCAGCTTTTAATGGGAAATAAGATTACAGATGAACAGTAAGAATGGTTTTCAAGACCCTCCTAAAATCTGCCTAAACTTTGGAGAAGTATTTTAAGTTGGTTTTGATTCCAAGCAGTGGGCAAGAGGATGACATGTTGGCTGTGCCAGGCTGAGGCAGAGAGTTTGCTGTCAGTTTGACAAATTGCACTATTACGTGGCATTTCGTATTTTATATAGTTTATATAATGCTACAAACTACTGCAATTATCTCATTTGATTTTGCAAGAGGGATCCACATGAATTTTTATCTTGGAAACAGATTTTGCAAGGAATGTTAGGATATTAACGATCAGATGTCAAGATTTAGTAAAATCTAGATGGTAGAGAGAAATGTTTAGGACTTTACCTCTAGGAATCCTGAAACTTAGAACACTTAGCTGATAAAATATTGTAGGAAAAGGACATTGTGTCTGATAAATTTCTGCAAGTGTTTATTACATGATCGGTTGGCTCGAGGGGATGGAGGGAGTTGCACACAGGATGCTTACGCTACACGGCATTGCTCGCAAGTGGTCTGTTCTGTTCCTTCATCTGCGTTTGGGACCCAAGGCTGGTTGAGCTCCCACCTGATCTGAAGATCACCCACTGCCGTGGTGCTGGTGGTTGGGGGTCCCTCACATCTGAACTCAGCCTCACACTGTTTTTCAACCCTGTCAATTCCTGATCATATCTAGACTTAAAACTTTGTAGGGTCCACAGCCCTCTGTGAGGGGAAACTTGTTTTTCATAACTCAGAACCTTTCAGGAGAAGTCAGCAAGGCAGGGGGAGAGAGGAGTCTGTCACTCCTGGCTTCTGCTGCTCCCTTTCACTGTTAGGAGTCGTGGCTAAGCAGGGAGCCGGGGGTGGGGGGGGGGATGGCTTGAAGCAGTCAGGTTGGCACTGCACCAGGGTGTGTGCAGGCTCCAGCTAAGACATCTCCTTAGAGCAGCAGGTGGGGTCAGACTAAAATCCCAGCAGTCCCTCCAGGAGCCGGAGCCCTTAGGGTTCATCATATGAGCTCACCAGAGTCCATGGGAATCTGAGGGGACCTGTATGCTGCTGGCAGGTCAGCTCTCACTGCAGTCTCTTTTAGGCCCAGAAGAGCTTAGGGCGGTCACTCCAGATGACACTGGGCTCTGTTGGTGACAGTCCTATTGGCTTTTCTCACAGGAAAGTGAGGTCTAAGGTCTAAGGTCTACTGGATGGTGAAAGCTTCTGCTCATGGAGCACCCATCCTGACGGGGCATCTTGCAAGGTGTCTGTAGTCCCCATTTATAAAACCACCTGTAAGCATGCACTCTGTGCAGCAAAGCTAGCAGGTGGGAGTCCTGCAGCTGGAACGGAGCTGCATCTGACTCCTCACCCCTTGGCTTTTGCTCCAGCACCTGGCCTTTCCCATAAAGTATTAACCTGAAGAAATACTCTAAATAGCATCTAATCTAACACTTCAGACATTCAGTCTGAGAACTGGAAGTGTGGAGGGTAGTATCATTTTGGAGAAAGGATCAAGGGTAACTACAAATAATGATGTTTTCTTAACCTCTTATTTTGAAATAATTTGAGACTTACAGAAAAGTTGCAAAAGCAGTGTGAAGAATTCCCATTACCCTTCATGTGTATTCCTCACATGTTAACATTTTACCACATTTGCTTTTTTTCCCTTCTGAATAATTTGAGCATATAGTTGCAGACGTGATGCCTAAATACTTGACTGTGTATTTCCTAGCAAACAACGGGCATTCTGTCAGGTGACCACAGTACCCTAATCAAAATCAAGAAATTAACACTGATCAGAGTACATTTGGCCAATCGTCCCACTGAAGTCTTTTGTAGCAAAAGAAAAGAAAATGCTTTCTTGGTCTAGGAAAAGTCCAAGATCATTTGTGGCATTCAGTTGTCATGTTTGTTTAGTCTCATTTAATCTGTAACATTTTCTCAGCTCATGACCTTGGCACGTGAAAGAGTACAGGCCATTTATTTTGTAGAATTTTCCTCAGTTTGGGTTTGTCTGATGTTTCCTCATGATTAGATCCTGGTTGTGCATTTGGGGCCAGGAACCCCACAGAAGTGATGTGGTTCTTCCTGTGCATCCTCTCAGCAAGCGCCTGGCATTGAGGTGCCTCATTCCTGGGCATGGGAACTGCCATCACCTGGTTCAGGTGGGGTCTGCCAGGCTTCTCCACTGTGAAGGTACTATTTTCCCCTTCATAATTATTAAGTATCTTGTGGGGAGATATTTTGAAACTATGTAAATATTTCTGTTTCTCATTCAAACTTTTAGCAACTAGTTTTAACATCCATTGATGATTCTTGAGATAATTATCACTGTGATGGTTGCCAAATGGTGATTTTCTAATTCCATCATTCCTTCTACGGTAAGTAAGAGCTTTTCTTCTCCCCATTTACAAATAAATTTGGCATCACGCTAAAATTTATACTCTTTTGGCCAAACATGGTAACACGTAAGTTCTGTGGGAGATGGTTGTTTTAAGTTCATGCTGTGCAAAAGCATTCCACGCTGAAGTTGCAATAGAAAGTGAAGGAACAGTCCAGCTTTGTACATGACACTCCACGCCGGGCCTCTTCTCTCACTTCCAGTGATGATGCTTTATTTCCTCCTGTGTCCACCTGTATTTGCCATCACTTTGATCTTCTGTTTCCACCACAGAACTTTGCTTAGAAATGAAATGGTTTTGCTTGTTTGTTGTTGTTGTTGTTTTTTGTTTGTTTTTTTTTGGTACGCGGGCCTCTCACTGCCGTGGCCTCTCCCGTTGCGGAGCACAGGCTCCGGACGCGCAGGCTCAGCAGCCATGGCTCACAGACCCAGCTGCTCCGTGGCATGTAGGATCTTCCTGGACCGGGGCATGAACCCGTGTCCCCTGCATCGGCAGGTGGACTCTCAACCACTGCGCCACCAGGGAAGCCTTGTTGTTGTTTTTGTTTTGGGGTTTTTGTGGGGGGGGATTTTTTTTGGTGGAGAATGTGGGCAGTGATTTTTTTTTTAAGTGCTGTAAAAGTTATCAAGCATCGTAGCAGTGATTTTACCATCTGTCAATTTAAGTGAGTGCTGTGTCAGAATCTTTTACTTACCAGTTAATCCATGTGAAAAAAAAAATCTTTGGACAGAGAAAAAGGTGACCCAGAAGGAAACTTTGATGTGAGAAGCCATCATTGGTCTGTCAGTGTCTCCAGCTGGTCAGCCTGGTCGGACCCTTTCCTCACGGGGCCCCATGCCACACATGCGCTGCTGCTGCTGCCCCTTCCCATTTTCCTGAAGTCCCTCTGTAGGTTGTCATTGATGGTGTTCCTCCTTATACCCTCCTCCAGTGAACAGGGATGAAAAGGAAAAATAGCCCTTCCAGGAAGTTTGAGAAAAAAATGAGTATGTGATGCTGAGAATGGTTAGGAACTGAGTTACATTCAACTTCCTGATAGTTTCCATTCAGATTTTCACTTAATTAAGATCACATTGCATCAATGTGTTTCTTGATTCAGAGGATACTTACAGGGTTTTGTTTGGATCTGCAGCCCAGCATTCTAAACCTCTGTTGTTGTCCAGACCTTGGGAAACTTGGCTTTTCGAGCTCAAATTCGAGAGAAGTGGAAGTTTTATTGATTATATTAATTTGAATTTGAGGTTTGCTTCAGTTCCCAGTCCTTGTGACTGCTAGCAAATTTCCAGGAGTTGGAAAGAAGACTCTCAGAGAATCATTGGCATTGGTGAGCTCGGGTGTCTCTGGATCCTCCCTGACGGCTGGATTTTCTTACCGCAGGAGGACCTCCTGATGCAGGCAAGCAAAGAACATCTATGCACGGACCTCCCTGAAGATGGTCTGAGGAACAAAGGTATTTATTTCTCTCACATCTTTTCCTTCTTCCATTATTAAACACACAATTTTAGTTCACACTGGGAACGTGAGGATTTTAGGTCCCTGCCTTGCCAGATGGACTTCACTGTAGCAGCTCTTGATATCATTGCCCATGGACGTACTTGGAGGCCCCTGGTATGATCGAGCGATGCCTCATTTGTGACAAAAGTTTGCTTCCCACTTTTTCTATAATGAGTCCGCATTGACTGTGAGTTGAACCTTAATGCTGGTGTGAAATCTTTCATTTGACTTTATAAAGCTGCACCGCTGTGTGGAAGGGTTCACGTGGACGGGGAGGAACCACCGCTGGCTGTGCAGGGCATCCTGCTCTGTTCTTGTGGACGGCGTGTCCACTCCCGGTCACCATGAGAGTTTGCAGAACAGTTTCTCACTTCCGTTACCTCGTTTACTCCTCAAAACCATTGTTGAATATGGGCATCTGAGATACTGCCTTTAATTTGATTGATTGATTTGATTGATTTGATTGAGGAAGAAGCTGAGGCCCAGAAGAGTGCTGAGCCAAGATTCTTCTCCCACTGCCCCAGGCTGAAAATAATCTTAGGCAACTTTAGCGAGGACTCTGTGTATCTATTTTATAATTAAGGTTAACAATGTAGAATAATCAAAACTGCAAAAAAAAAAATACAGCACATATGTTTGTGTGAACATTTTGTTACTGTGATACAACGTCAGATTTGACTCTGCTTCTTGGCAGCCTGGACAGAAAAGGAAGCACAGACCATCCCTATGAGAAAGGACGCTTGTCCCAGTTTATCACCCTGCTTCCTGCTGCTGGAGATTCTCTCTGTGGCTCAAAGCCTTGGCTGTCCAGTAGAGAGTAAAGTTCTGAAGATGAGAAATGTCGCTTTGTGCATGTCTCACCCAGTCTCAGGGCTTTACTAGGGATGCAGTTTAGTGCCATCACCTGTCCCCACCTTGATCTTTTTTTTTTTTTTTTTTTTTTTTGGCGGTACACGGGCCTCTCACTGTTGTGGCCTCTCCCGTTGCGGAGCACAGGCTCCGGACACCCAGGCTCAGCGGCCATGGCTCACGGGCCCAGCCGCTCCGCGGCATGTGGGATCTTCCCGGACCGGGGCACGAACCCGTGTCCCCTGCATCGGCAGGCGGACTCTCAACCATTGCGCCACCAGGGAAGCCCCCACCTGGATCTTTTTAGTGGGGCTCCAGTACTGGTATACTGAGTCGTAGGTGTGTTGGTGTATTTTCACCCACATCTTACCACAAAATTCACTGTGTATGTTATGAACTACATTTAACTACTGAATGGACCTTTTAAACAAGAGAACCAGAGTTATTTTCTATGACGAAATCTGCATTCTCAGACTTACCTGGATACTCTCCACCTAAAAAGCTGGTCCCCACTGGACCTGGGTAAGTTGAGCTCTTCTGAAAAGTGTTCTCAGATGAACTGCTCTGTGGCACTTTTCTTCCTGTCCTAATGCCATTCTTCTTTAGTGACTTAAATTAGTAAAATGAAATTGTTTTCCTCCCAAGCCATAGGGAAGGTTCTCAGGTTCATGTGGGGGAGCCTGGAAATGGCAGCTCTGCCTGACTTTTAGCAGCGATGGCCTAGTGCCCGACTGTGAGACGTTCTTCCATGCCGCCCCCGAGAACCTTACAAGCTGGCCCTGTGTTACACTTGCGGGAACCAGCTCGGCTGTCCAGTGTCCCAGGCAGGCATGGCCAGGCAGAAAGGAGGGTTCTAAGCAGGCAGGTCTCCGCAGGAATTGAGCCCTGGGGGTGCAAGCAGGCCGTGCAGCTGCCACCACGGATTTGAGTTAAACAGATGCAAATGCTCTACTGTCGTGTGACCAGCATTTCAGCTTGCTTTGCCAAGGTCAAGGTCAAACATTTACTAACTTACCATTTACTACAGAATTGAGAAGTAAATGATGTTTCTTGGAAATCTGGTTGTACTGTCTCTCCAGGGGCCGCAGCGGCCAAAATTTTCACTCTGCCCCGGATTGTATCTCCTAGTTCTAGACATATTAGATATTTTAAGTTTTCCTGATGGAAATCTAATGGATCCTTGCTACCTTTGTTGTGAGTGTTTGTACCGTTGAGCACTGTGCAAATTGCTGTACATAGTTTTGTTTATACTAAGTTTTGCTTATTCTGAAATGGGGGTACCTCTGAGGTCACTGTTCTGTAATAATTTATAAATTTGCTGAGGGGTGAATTTGTGTCCCCCGTACTGAGCTATCTAGTAAGTGACCCTGGTGCAGCTACCTTCTCTGTGTTGTTTTTCCTTCTCTCTATAAATGTCCTGTTCACAGCACACTCCCAGGTTCACATGGGATTCCAGGCTTTTGAGGCTCTTTACAGTCGTTCTGTCTGCTGTGGTTCAGTGAAGTAAAATGAGAACACGATTGACTCCTTAATAAAAAGGACTTTTGTGTTAACCAAAAGGAGTCTTTAATTTGTAGAATGCTATTTTGCATATCATTCCCTATTTCTTGATTGCCGTAAGGCAGATCCGAGAGAAGCGGGCATGGGGACCAGTGCTGGGTGTTAGTCAAGAGGCCATTTCACAAGGGAAGAATGTCCCATCAGGCCCTCTGACTGTGCCTCTCCCTTCCTGCTGTTCTGAGTGTTAACCTGGCTGTTTCACCATAATTTTCTGTTCAATATTTTATAAAACTAATGTTATCAATTTTTTTTCCTTGTAACTGGGCTTGATTGGGAAGGTTGAGTAAGAAAGATGGAATGGGCTCCAGGAAAAATACAAATATTATTTCCCACTAATTACTGTGAGACTTAGTTCCCATAGTAACAGTCTCCGTTAAGGCTTATGTGGGAATCCTCTGAAATAGTAGGGTCACCAGAGATTGGAAGAGCGTTAAGGAAATAAACTTCGATGCAGAGGTGAAAGCATCAAGGAGGGAAAAGCTACCTTATATAATTTTTGGAACTAGATAGTTTAAATTATTTAGAATAACTAAAGTTGAAACAATCTTTTCATAGCCTCTATTTCTATTATGTGAATAAATTAAGCATTTTAAGGAGATGGAATGAACCTATCAATAAAGCCCTTAGGTGGTATATGCATCCAGATTCTTGGAGTTTACTGATCTGTTTGTATAGTTTGGAATTACTATCTCATGTTTTGTATTCCCTGTTTATGTCATTATCCTCCTATAATTTACATTTTGGGGAGTGGAAAGTTGAAAAATCAGCCAGTACCACACCCATTTAATAGGCTACAACGAGGAGGTGTAGTAGACATTTGGGGAACTAGTTTTTCATTTTTAAAAAAATTAAGGTATAACTTACATATATTGAAATTCACCCTTGTTTTAGGTGTGTATATGGTTCTATGAGTTTTGACAAATACATACAATTGTGTAATCACAACTGTACCAGCACAATCAAGAAAAAGAACATTTCCATCACGCAGCAATCTCTTGCAGGCCCCTTTTATAGTCGGTCCTTGCCACCTCCAGCCCTTGGCAACCACTTATCCATGTTATTTCCCTATCGTTTTGACTTTTCTAGAATGCCGTATACACGTAATCATGTGGGGGAAGTCTATGAGCCTGACTTTGTTCATTTAGTGTAGTGCATTTACAGTTAATCCACAGTGCTGTGTGTATCGTAGCTCATTGCTTCTTACATCTGAAAGGTATCCTGTTGTCTAGTTGTATCACGATTTATCTGCTTCTCATTCGAGGGAAATTTGAGTTGTTTCCAGTTTTGGTAATTATGCATAATGCTGCGGTAAACACTTTCATACAGTTTTTTTTTTTTTTAATTTACCTTCGTTTATTTATTTATTTATAGTTTATTTTGGCTGCGCTGGGTCTTAGTTGTGACATGCAGACTTCTTAGTTGCAGCATGCATGCGGGATCTAGTTCCCTGGCCGGGCCCCCTGCATTGGGAGCATGGAGTCTTACCCACTGGACCACCAGGGAAGTCCCTTGTACAAGTTTTTGTGTGAACTTGAATTGTCATTTCACCTGGGCAAATACCTAGGCTTGGGACTGCTTGGGACTGCTTGGGACTGCTGGGACATTTGGGAAGTATGTGTTTAATTTTACAAGAAATTACCAAACTGTTTTCCAGGATGCTTGTATCCTTTTTTATTCCCACCAGCAATATATAAGAGTTACAGGTGAGGAGTTGAATGCTAACTCATTGTTTGTTGACTTATCTGGAATTCAGAAAGCCAGGTGTCCAGTGGTCAGTACAAGCATAGGAGGTGACAGAACTAGTAGGGCTGTCTGCCGCAATCCTACCACCAGTAGACAGCCTTTGTGAACCTCCACCAGAGAGCTTCCTTTTATAAGGCATTTCAACATTGCTAACCCATTACACATCTTTCCAAGGACAAGATGCAGGATAAACCAAAACTTACGTCATATTTAGTTTCCGTGTCTAGCCACTTAAATTTTGATCCAGGAAAATGTTGTCATGGAAATGCTATTGAATCTTTGTCAGCCTCCAGCATGTCTGTCCTGAATTAGGGTCATTTGGAGATAACACCAAAGAGGTGTCTGAGTTTTCTGATGTAACTTTTATTATAATTGGAGTATGAGCACTTTTTGAAAAAACAATTTCATGGAGATATAATTTATAGACAATAATTTTCACCCATTTAAAGTGTATACTTCAATAATTTAATTTCTATCACTTCCCAAAGAAACCTTGTACCTGTTAGCAGTCATTCCCCATCCCCACATACCCCCAGCCTCCTCCTGTCACTAATCTACTTGTGTCTCTGTAGATTTGCCTGTTCTGGACACTATAAATGAGACCTTGCAACATATGGTCTTTTTGTTTTTGTTTTGTTTTGGCTGCATCCTGGAACTTGCAGGATCTTAGTTCCCTGACTAGGGATCGAACCCGGGCCCCAGCAGTGAAAGTGCCGAGTCCTAACCACTGGACCACCAGGGAATTCCCAAAATGTTCCAATTTCTCCACATCCTTTATCAGTTATATTTTATTTATTTTTGGCTGCATCGGGTCTTCGTTACTGCACGCGGGCTTTCTCTAGTTGTGGTGAGCGGGGGCTACTATTCTGTGTGATGTGCAGGCTTCTCATCGCAGTGGCTTCTCTTGTTGCGGAGCACAGGCTCCAGGCGCACGGGCTTCAGTAGTTGTGGCATACGGGCTCAGTAGTTGTGGTGCATGGGCTTAGCTGCTCTGTGGCATGTGGGATCTTTCCAGACCAGGGCTTGAACCTGTGTCCCCTGCATTGGCAGGTGGATTCTTTAACCACTGTGCCACCAGGGAAGCCCCCAAGAGTTATCTTTTGTTTTCTTTTGAATAATAGCCATTTTAATGGGTGTGAATTGACATCTCATTGTGGTTTTGATCTTCATTGCTCTTATGACTAATGATGTTGAGCATCTTCTTATGTGCCTATTACCATTCGTATGTCTTTGGGAAAATGCTTATTCAAGTCCTTTTCCCTTTTGTTTTTCTTTTTTAAAAAATGAATAATTTTATTTGTAAAGCAGTGTAGGATTTACAGAGAAATTGAGCAGATGACACAGAGGGTTTCCATCCCAACCTTCACTCCCCTCCACACCCCACACCCCCCCACGCCCCCCCCCCATTTCCCCTATTGTTAACGTATCAGTATTGTATATTTGTTACAGCTCATGAACCAGTGTTGTTATACAGTTCATAGTTTATTCCAATTCCCTTAGTTTTTCCCTAATGTTCTCTTTCTGTTCTAGGGTCCCATCTAGGATCCCACCTCACATTTAGTCCTCTTAACCCCTTAGGCTCCTCTTGGCTATGATGGTTTCTCACACTTTCTTATTTTTGGTGATGGTGAGAGTTTTGAAGAATGCTGGTCGAGTGTATTGTAGAATGCCTCTCCATTGGGGTTTGTCGGATGTTTTTCTCATTAAGACTAGGGTTATTTATGGGCTTGGGAGAGGAAACTCCCACAGGTAAAGTGCCACTTTCATCACATATCAAGGGTACTTACTATAAACGTGAAGTGGTGTTTGTAAGGTTACTCCCCCCCCCCTTTCCATACTGTCAGCTCTTTGGAAGGAAGTCACTATGTACAGACAACACTTGAGAAATGGGGAGCTCTGCTCCCTCTGCCTGTTTTTAAATTAGACTTTGTCTTTTTATTGTTTAGTTGTAAGACTTCTTTATATATATTAAGTACAAATCCCTTATCAGATGGTTGATTTGCAAATATTTTCTCCCCACCAGTGGTTTGTCTTTTTGCTTCTTGATGTTATTCTTAGAAGCACAAAAGTTTTGGGACTTCCCTGGCGATCCAGTGGTTAAGATTGCAGTTCCACTGCAGGGGGTGTGGGTTCATCCTTGGTCGGGGAATTAAGATCCCACATGCCACATGGCACAGCCAAAAATTTTTTTTTAATTAAAAAAAAATGTTTAAAACACAAAAGTTTTTAATTTTTTTTAATTGATTAATTTAACTTTTTTAAAAAAATTGAGGTCTAGTTGATTTACAATATTATTTTAGTTTCAAGTATAAAAAGTTTTTAGTTTTGATGGAGTCCAGCTTATCAGTCTTCCTTTTTTTAATCACTTGTGCTTTTGGTTTCTTAGCTAAGAAATCATTATCTGGCACTTCCCTGGTGGCGCAGTGGTTGAGCATCTGCCTACCAATGCAGGGGACACGGGTTCGAGCCCTGGTCTGGGAAGATCCCACATGCCGTGGAGCAACTAAGCCCATGCGCCACAACTACTGAGCCTGTGCTCTAGAGCCCTTGAGCCACAACTACTGAGCCCGAGTGCCACAACTGCTGAAGCCTGCGCGCCTAGAGCCCGTGCTCTGCAACAAGAGAAGCCACCCAATGAGAAGCCCGCGAATCGCCACGACTAGAGAAAAGCCCGCATGCAGCAACAAAGACCCAAGGCAGCCAAAAATATAAATAAATAAATAAATTTTAAAGAAAGAAAGAAAGAAATCATTATCTAACACAAGGTCATGAAGATTTACTCTTGTGTTTTGCTTGTAAGAGTTTTATAGTTTCAGCTCTTACATTTAAGTTTATGATCAACTTTGAGTTGATTATTTTGTGTGATGTGAGCTAGGGTTCAAATTTATTCTTTTGCATGTGGATATCCACTTTTTCCAGGATCGTTTTTTGGAAAGGTATTCTTTTTGGTCCCTTTGTCAGAAATCAGTTGACTGACTATAAATGTTAGAGTTTGTTTCTGGACTCGGGGTTCTGCTGCATTGATCTTTATGTCTCCCCAGCGCCAGGGCCACACGGACTTGATTATTGTAGCTTTGTAGTAAGTTGGTTTTTTTTTTTTTTGCGATACGTGGGCCTCTCACTGTTGTGGCCTCTCCCGCTGTGGAGCACAGGCTCCGGACGCGCAGACTCAGCAGCCATGGCTCACGGGCCCAGCTGCTCCACGGCATGTGGGATCTTCCCAGACCAGGGCACGAACCCGTGTCCCCTGCATCGGCAGGCAGACTCTCAACCACTGTGCCAGGGAAGCCCCGTAGTAAGTTTTGAAAGCAGGAAGTATGAGTCTACCAGCTTTGTTCTTCTTCAAGATTGTTTTGGCTGTTACGTGTCCGTTGCATTTTCATACCAGTTTTAGGATGTTTGTCAATTTCTGAGAACACAAGCACCATTAAGCAGTTATCATAGAACTACAAATCCAGGATCTTCAGCTGAGGTCATGAAACACCTGTGCTTCTTAAGTGGGTACATACCTCACAGAATACACATTTCACCCTCCAGTGTACCTAATACTTCTAACACCTTCCCTCATTTAATTCTTCATTCTGCTAACATCTGTATGTACCTGCCAGTCTCCAGGGTCACGGTCCAGTACTGAGTACACAGCGATCATTAAGATCCAGTTTCTGCCCTCACATACCTCCAGTCTCATGGAGCTGATAAATGAGACACATAATTGAGAAGCAGCCTTACAGAGGCTTTGATACAGATGTTGTGCAAGGGAGTGAAGTTCCAGGGGAGTGGTTCGCACTCACTAAGCGTGGACTCCGTCTGGCACTTCTGACAGTTTTACCTGTCAGAAGTAACGGACAGGTCACCGACTCATCTAATCTTTACAAGTCCTGTGTTGTGGATACTCTTTTTCTCCCACATTACAGATGAGTACCCAGGTCAGTGTTCCATGGCCTTTTGAAAGCTTACTAATAAATAGAAAACTTTCTTAAAGGCTCCTTTAAAGTTCTTTGTGATTTCACAATAAATGTGATTAAAAACAAGCCAAAAGAGTGGGCAGAGTATCATTTTGCTTTCGTGCTGTCCACAACCCCTCTTCCCCACCCGCCCCTCTGCTCACCACCTGGGAAGTGGCTGCTCCCCGGCCTCCCCACTAAGACTGGACGTGTGGAAAACAGGTGGTCTTCCAGCAGGTGGGGGCTCTAAGCGCGAATCTTGCCTTAAGTGCCTTACACAGTAAATGGTTTGGGGTTGGATGAAGAGTTTTAGTGTTTTCCTGAGTAGATATAGTGAGGGATAGGACTAGTGTGGTGCTGGAACAGAGAGGGGAGTGGGGGAGGGGCCAGAATATACATGACCGGTTTCATGAATGCTGCTGCGTCCAGCAGAGAGACATAGTAAAACCATTTGGAGTATTTTGCTTAGAAATTCACGAATAGGTTAGAATTGTCTGCTATGATATGGAAAATGGGCCAGTTTCAAAGATGAATACTCTGTGGACCATTAGGATTTCAAGGCTGCCTTTTGTCAGTGATTGGTAGCTTTGCACACTTATGGAATGCAGCACACATTTATGTATCTAGTATTTGGTGACTCTTGAGTATTTCTAAATGCTGTGTCCTAGCCTAGTTTTTAAGTTTATCATTTAAGCTATTCTCAGATTCAGTAAAATAAGAATCAGAGAGAGCAGAACAAAGGAAAAACACTTTTCATTTATATGGCAGGCACTGTACCAGGTGGTTTTTTTGTTTGTTTGTTTTGCGGGACACGGGCCTCTCACTGTTGTGGCCTCTCCCATTGCGGAGCACAGGCTCCGGACGCGCAGGCTCAGCGGCCATGGCTCATGGGCCCAGCCGCTCTGCAGCGTGTGGGATCTTCCCGGACCGGGGCACGAACCCGTGTCTCCTGCATCGGCAGGCGGACTCTCAACCACTGCGCCACCAGGGAAGCCCCCAGGTGGTATTTTATATGTATCATTTAATTTAATCCTCAGAGTAACACTGAGGTAAGTATACTTACCCTCTTTTTACAAAGGAGACTCAGAGAGGTGGGTGACATCACAGAGCCCAGCTGGCTTGCCTTCAGAGTCACTGCTCTTTCTCTCAAAATTGCTGCTCTCAGAACTAGTTAAGAAATGGCCAGGGAAGCCCTAGGAAGACATTATTAATAGCATTTGCTGATGTCACCCAACTGTAGTCATTTATTAACTCCACAAATATTTATTGAGTGCTATTACATACCAGGTATTATGCTAGACAGTAGGGAGGTGGAGAGACTAAAACAAATGTGATCCTTCCCCTCGTGGAGCTTATGTTCTAGTGGGAATTAGATTTGTAGATGGATTTGCATTTTGCTTTATCTGCTTAATGCAGGTGTCCTGTTACGTACATGCATGCATACGTACATGCATATACACATTTACATTTACGTTAATGTGAATAGCTTCGGGTTTGTTTTCTGTAAAGAGAGAAGGATGAAAAATCTTTTGTAGATTAGCACGTTTGGGGAACTTCTTTATATTACATCGTGTGCCTAGAATTTCAGAGAAACTCTGTGCAGTAAACTCCTTTATGAATTGTGTTTATATTCTGCTTAGAAAGGTTTTTTGTTTGTTTTTTAACATTTTGTAACGGAAAATTTCACATTTATTCAGCAGTGGAAAGGAGAATGTATTAAACCGCTGTGTACCTATCACTCACCTTCAATAATTACCAACTAATGACCAGTCCTGTAGGGAGGCAAGCATTGCAGGTAATTGGGTTCAAGACTAATATTCAACTTAAAGAGTAATCTCTTTTACATAGGTTTTATGTATAACTGTTCTTTGTCAAAGAGATAATTTTATCTATTGTTTATTCAAGTATTAAGAAGATGGTCATTTCGTAATATAAGCTATTTTATTGTGAGTCTATTTTATTAATGCTTTAGGATGGAAGCTTCCTAAGATCTGAATTAGGCATATGTCTCCCCATTATATTCATTTGTCCAGCTAGGTAAGTGCATTTAAGTAAGCAACATTTAAAGAAAGGCATTTGTTCAAAATAACCTGTTTCTTCCAGGTACTCTTTTGGCCCTCTGTCATATTTTGCAGAGAAGAACAAGGCCAATGGTATTGTAACACTAACTTTGCAATTCTCTTTGTGAGTTGGGTCTTTTTTGTTGCTGCCGTTTGGTGCATGATTAAATTTATGATGATATAGCAAATGGTTTGTTTGTTTTAATGATTACATATTGATTTGGATTTCTTTCTGTTGTGCAGAAGGAAATGTACAAATTACAGCTGAAACTCTGCTAAAATCTACTGAGGAAGTACAAGGTATGAAGGTCAGTGGGACTAAGACGGATAATAATGAAGGACACGAGAATGGCCATGTAAGTAAAGGTCTCTCAGCTGGGTGCAGCGGATACCCAGAAATAGACAAAATCACGACCAGTGGTGAGGTTTCAGAGACTAGCACGTTAGTTTCCCTAGAGCCTTTAAACTCTGTGGACCCTGGATTAATAGAAGCAACTAAAGAAAAAGAATGTGAAGAACTAAAAACCTGTCCTCCTTGGTTGTCATTATTACCAGGGAAGAGTGCCATTTCCAAAGTGGACAATGGAAAGGAAGAGTTGTGTATATTAAAACTTGTCTGTGAAGCAGATGACAATCGCCAACAGGTTCCTGGCCACCATAGTGAGAGACACAGTTCTGCACGTGGTAGTCCCAAAGCCATGAGAAAGGTGGTTATTGTAGAACCCTTAGAAGAAAATTCTGAAGTTTCACATTTCACATCATGTTTGTCTGGTCCAGAATCCAGAACAACATCCTCAGAAAAGTGTGGTTTTGATGGTGATAGCTTGCCAAAGGGATCTGCTAAAAAGACAGACAGTTCCTGTTTTGATGGGGATGATCAAAGCAAGAACTTGGCTTCTGGAGAAGAAAATGAACAGCCTTTGAACCCCAGGAGTGAAAGAGAGGAACTGTTTCTTGCTAATGCCAGGCAAGCAGAAGAGGATGCTAGTGGTCACTATTCTGGAAAAAAGGAGGCTGTTGACTTCCCCAAAGAAAATATCCACGATCACTACTGCCCTCAAGGCAGTATCCATACAGACTGCTCTAGTTCTTTAATGCCCAATTCCTTTACTGAAGCCACGGAAATAATGTTTAAAAAAAATGATTTAAAAATCACTTTGGACATTCAAGATAACTTGACAAATCATGAGGACCATAGAGGAACTTTTGCTAATATAAGCTATCCAGGCACACACTCTGAAGAGAACCATTTTTCCTTCTCAATGCAGATTGAAGAGCCAGAACAGACAACCACTGTAGAGCCAGGTATGTTAAGGGAAAAGATTTACAGTAAAGACTCTGACTCCTTAGTCAGCACCCAGAGAAATCTGGAAGGCAGCACCCAGTTAAATGAAGCATCACATGATGGATTTCTGATTGAAAGAAAATCCCCTGTGAGTTTAATGCCAGAGGACCAGATAAGTTCTATAAATGAGGTGTTGAAACCCAAGAAAGACATTGCTCCGTTACTGCCAGCCCTAGAATTTGATGACAGACCTGAGTCAGAAATAGCTGTACAGAACTCCCAGGACGATGGTCCCCATTTAGATAAACAGAGTGCTACATGGGAGGTGAATGAACTTCCTTATGCCAACGAGCTAGCTGTAAACAAAATAGGAAGTGAATGTGTTTTAAATCAAGTGTCCCTTAATTCTCAAAACCATGCGAAGTTGCCAACTGACAAAGAGATGCCTGTAGCAGCGAGCGAGGGCTCCCGACAGAGCCAGCACCCTCCGTCAGAGGATGGAGCAGATGTCACTGCTGGTACCCAGACTGTTCCTGTAAAGACAAAAATGAAAGACGTCTCTCCACCGGGTGACAGAACCTGTGGTGCCTCTTCAAACAATCCCACCTTAAACAGCAAATCAGAAAGCCTAGAAAGAAAAACTGAAACAGGTGATTCAGGAGCAGAAGGTCTGCATTCCAGACTTCTCTCAAATCAGAAAGAAGCAGCAGGCTTACCTCAAGAGGTCTCTGCCATGGAATGTCAAAGCATTCAATCTCGGGATCTCTCTAGCTGCCCTTGTGTAAGAAAAAACGTCCCAGAGGAGAGTGCGTGTTCTGCCCATGCTGCCCTGGAGCCCAGCGAAATCATCCTGGGAGTTGAGAACTGTCTGATAACCAAGTATGAAAATGCATTTCAGCACAGCGATCACCGCCCCCAAGGGAGAGAAGCCTCCGTGGAAAGTTGCATCCATAAAGTGAGTTGTACATCGGCGGAAAGTGAGCCAGATGGGGGAGAAACTGAAGGCAGGCTTCCAGGAGGTAAGATCAGAAACGAAATGACGGCAGGCATGTTAAATAGTGAAGCTCCAAACAGGACCATCCACTCCACCTGTCACATCCATCCCAGCGAGGAAGGGCTAGAAGAAAAAGAACAGGACACACCCAAAGAGACTGTGTTTTGTAAACATAACATCTGTGATTGTGCCGCACAGGGATTAAACCAACCTGCAAACATTCCAAGTCCTGAAAAATTGTTGGACCAGTTTCCTACTGTTATGTTCCCCGGTGTTAAAAACATGAACCAAGCAGTTGAAACTCCTGAGCAGAAGGCAGATGAAGCCCTCGGCTGCCAGAGTAACCCAAACAGATCCAATGAATGCAGAAGTGAAGATAACCCAGCTAAGGAGACACTAGGCAGCGACCAGAGAGAGGTGGTCGCAATACCTAATGGAGAGGTGAGCCACAGCCTGAAGGATCTGCCAGTTGGTTCAGGCAATAACAGCTCATCGTCTGGTGGAAGCCTGAAGAAAGGAGACTTTGAAAGGATTTCTGGCTGTGAGGAACCCATAGACGGTATGGCAGACACGGTCTCCACAGGCTGTAGTGATAAGGGCACAGAAGGCGTTCTGGACATAAGGGCGTCTAGTACTCTTGATGGGGGTGCAAGGCAGGATGGGCCAGTGTTACAGGAAACCTCAAGGAGTGTGCTGTCACAAAGAGGAGAGCCTATTGCTGCATTTATGGGAAGGGTGGACCAGGATTCAGTTTCCCAAGATGCTACTTCCTCGACAGCAGACTCTCTCGAAATTAAAAAATCACGTGAAGAGAAAGTATGCAGATTGTTAAAAGACTGTGAAATGGAAGTGTGTCCAGACTCTTGTGCCCCTGAGACAGGGTCTGTGGCAGATCATAAACCAAATGTAAGAGTATTGGATAGAATAAATGTGTCTTTAAATTATATTCATCTTGAACAGCAAGCTAAAGAAGCATCTCTGAGAGAAACACAAGGAATGATTAAAGGATCAAGACTAGAAATAAATTCTGAGCACGACAAGGGAAATGCCATTGGAATTTCCTCAGAAGAACTGACATCTTCTGGACACCAAGATGAGAACTCTGTTCCCCCAGGAAGCCTGAAATCCACTGAGATAATTCCTTTGTATCCGTTGTCTCAAGAAAAATCAGAAACAATTATGAATAGTGAGGAAACTGACCTGAAAAACCTTTTTAAACCAAAAGATGGTGAACTTCCCTGTGAGAATGTAAAGGACTGCATGGTCCTGCCTGAGATGAAAGGAAGAGCACCAAGGGATAAGAGTAATCCTAGCAAAGAAAGCGGCACAGCCCTCATTGCGGAAAGTTCGCCTTTGACGATGGAAACAGAAACCGAAGTGAAAAGAGAAGAAACTACAGAACACCAGAGGGGACCACGGGGTCAGTTTCCTGCTGTGGAGGAGTCCGAAGAGATGACTGTCAGAGAAGGTGTTCATGGTGATAACATGAGCCAGGTGTCTCAGACCCATCTTAAACCCCCGAGGATGCTGCGTGATGCTGAGGACCAACAGAGCCAGGTTTCGGACTACAAGGAAGAGGAACAGATGCATCAAAAAGAAGCACATGCAGCTTTGGAACGATGCACATCATCTAATACGTTGTCAGATGAGGCGCAAAGTAAGAGCCAACCTAAGGATCGCAAAGCTGAGCCCACTGTGGTGAAAAAAATCACCCTAGCAAAGCCAGCCACAGGCGACACTGCTGCAGGGTTTCAGAAGCTGAAAGACCCAAAGGAGGAAAGCTTGTGTTGCCCATCAAAAAAGGACATTGAGTCCTGCGCAGGCCCTTGCCTCCATGATGTCCCCCGGAAAGCACAAGACCCCAACTCCACTGGGCGTGATGAACTACACGGTGCCTTTGGGAACACTTCACATCAGAAAGGAGTGCTTCCCTTAAAGAAGCAGCCCCACCGAACGTGTAAGAAAGTTTCCTGCCAGGAGCTAGTCAACATGGGGAGGAAAATAAGTAAAATCAGAAATTCTACATTTTTAAAGAGCTCCTCTGAAACCATCCCCACAAACGCACACAGATTTCTCAGTTCACATGCTGTGTCTGCACCCACGCAACTGGAACCTGAAACAGCCCCTGCCAGGAGCCTTGTTAGCCACGTACCAAAGCAGAAGGCCACTCCAGGCCAGCCCTCGCGTAGCCTGAATGTTCGGAAGCCTACCAAAGAATCAGCCTTATTCAGCAAGCTGTCCATCCTTGCCTCCAGACTGGCCCCAGCCACAAAGACCCAGAAGCTACGGTATCGGCGGTGTTCCTCTGACCTTCTTCCGGTGGCTAAAAGCTACAAGCGGCTCAGATACAAAAGGCTCCTGGATGGGTTTTCCTACAGCACAACACAGCTGAATCCATGGTTGGCACGTAGTGATTGGGACAGGAGGCCTAACAGTAAACCCTTGACGCTTTATTCGCTCGAAGCCATCAAAATGAGCTTCATAGATTTGAGCGACAAGATGCCATCCCTGTTGTTTGGTTCCGAAATCTTCCCAGTATCCTTTCACGTGAAGTCGGGCTCCGAGTGCGGGACCGAGTCCCCAAGGACTTTTCCCGAGCACTGTGCACCCGCGAGGCTCGCCTTAGGAGAGGCCCGCCGGTGCCCGTCTTCACCTCCCAAGTGGACCTTCTCTTTCTTCTTGGCCCATGACTGCCCTGGGGTGGCCATGTTCAGGGAAGACCCTGGCCTCTACTGTCAAGCAGGCGCCCAGCCTCCACTGCAGCCTCCAGTTCCTCTCCAAGACCATGGAGCCACCACCATAGTCCAGACCAGAGCGGGCTGCTCCGTCCTTGGCCTTCACACACTCCTAGCACTTTGTTCCCCGGGATGTTACCGAATCTGGACAAAAAAACGGAGCTGCTCCAGCCACATGCCCACCATGCAGAGGCTCTTCCTGACCCAGTTTACCCAGGGTCTGAAAGGGTTACGGTCTCCCACCTCCATAGCAGACAAGGTCTTCTGTTCTCTGCCCTACTCGGTGGGCCGAGTACTGTCCATTTGGAGCCAGCATGGGCCTTCTGCCTGCCCCTTCGAAATCTCTGCTCTTGATTCCTCTCACAGCAAGCGGCAGCCACCTCTGGGCACCATGAGCAGGTAAAATCCATCCCCCGTTCTTTGCTGAAGTCCCATGTTTGCATCCTACCATTGTGGGGAGGAAAGGGTGCTCCTGAAAATTCAGGGCACAGAGTCTGTGTCTGCCATTTCCTGTTTATTGCCTAGTCTCTGCTAGGAACATGCAGCAGTAATTCTGAAGTGTAGCCCCCTCTAATTTTCCTGAAGGGTCTAGATTTCTTGCAGAACCCTTTATTTTGTACCTTCCTTTGTTCTGTCCATTTAATTCTGTGAACTATTAAATCTTGAATCTCTCCTTTTCTCCTCTTGCTCTCACCTTGCAAAGAACATATCCCATTACTATAAGTAGTGACTTGTGACTTGTAACTATTACTTGTTCACAAGGTATTATAACAGCCTGCACCTAACTCAGTGGTTGGTGTGTAAAGGATACAGAAGAAATACTTTTTAAATAAACTAATTAATTACATGGGCATCACCAAATCTAGTTTAGGAATCTATGTGTTTCTTTCTGGAGCAGGGAAGCTTCAGAGATTGGCGTTTACATATTATAGCTATAGAATTTATAGAATTTTAAGTGAACTGGAAAAGAGTTCTTGTGGTTTGACCACTGAGAATAGTTGAAAATAATTTCACCAGTATCATTTTACCTTCTAATAGGAAATGAGAGAAGAAAAAGAATTTGGGAGTTACATCCCTGAAGATCTGCTTTAGGCATAATAGATAAATCCTCCTATTTGTAATCCTCTAGATAAACAGAAACTTTAAACATCATTTGGTTTGCCCTTATCATTGCTGTAGTTTAAAACTTCAACACCAAAAAAGCCTTAAAATTCCAAACGGCCTGGGAGAGGCCTTGTTGTTTGTGTGTCTGGGCAGAGTCTCTCATGCAGAATCATTCTGTCATTGAAAAGCTTCTGGGGCATACTGTGAAGTTACCCAGCATCTTAGCAGAAAACTAACTAAATAAAAGAGCTTCAGAAAGGCACCCCAGAACCTGAATGTGGCTGATCGTGAGTTCTTGTCCTGTAGGAAAACAGGAAAATGTTCACTTCTTATCAGGCAGCCATAAAAATACAACAGGATGAATCAAATTGTTTTAAATGATGGTGCACTGCTTCTGTTGCATAGTTTGTTTGCCTCTACAACAAACTCTGCTCTGTGTCTGTAACACTCAGTTTTAAATCATGTTATCTTCTTTAAACTATGTCCAGTCCTAAGGTAGCATGGAGGGTAGTTATTCATTTCACCCTGTGAAGGTGAATGACCCTATGACCCTTTTCCCTCTTCCAGAACTCTTTCCCACCTAACTTTTCTGTTTTCTGGTGGGGAATATTTTCTCTCTCCCTTAGATCCTGTATCTGACATTTCATTTATTTTATTTTTTAGTTTACTTTTAATTTAATTATATATATGTGTGTATGTGTGTATATATATGTATTTTATTTATTTTTTATTATTTTTTAAAATTTATTTATTTACTTATTTTTGGCTGCATTGGGTCTTTGTTGCTGCACGCGGGCTTTCTTTAGTTGCGGCGAGTGGGGGCTATTCTTCGTTGTGGTGCGCGGGCTTCTCATTGCAGTGGCTTCTCTTGTTGCAGAACACGGGCTCTAGGCGTGTGGGCTTCAGTAGTTGTGGCACGTGGGCTCAGTAGTTGTGGCTCACGGGCTCTAGAGCACAGGCTCAGTAGTTGTGGCGCACAGGTTTTGTTGCTCCGTGGCATGTGGATTCTTCCCGGACCAGGGATCGAACCCATGTCTCCTGCATTGGCAGGCGGATTCTTAACCACTGCGCCACCAGGGAAGTCCCTGTATTTTAAAGATTTAATTTTTTTTTAAAATTTATTTATTTTTGGCTGCGTTGGGTCCTTGTTGCTGCGCGCAGGCTTTTTCTATTTGCGGCGAGTGGGGGCCACTCCTTGTTGCGGTGCGCGGCCCTCTCATTGTGGTGGCCTCTCTTGTGGAGCACGGGCTCTAGGTGCACGGGCTTCAGTAGTTGTGGCACATGGGCTCAGTAGTTGTGGCTTGCAGGCTTTAGAGTGCAGGCTCAGTAGTTGTGGTGCACAGGCCCACTTGCTATGCGGCATGTCGGACCCTCCTGGACCAGGGATCAAACCCGTGTCCCCTGCATTGTTGACAGGCAGATTCTTAACCACTGCGCCACCAGGGAAGTCCCTATTTTTTTAATTGAAGTGGTAGGGGTGGTGTTTGTGGGAATTTTTTTCTCATTGGCTCTAAAAGTGCCTTAACATCATATATATCCTTGGCTTAGAGCTTAGAAGTTTGCTGTGTTTGTAGACACACTTAGAAATGTTAAGCGTGATAAATTGGGGTGCCGCAGAAAGCAAGACTTAACCAAGATTAAATTAATTTATGTTTCCACAGCGTTTTCTCATTTGAACCTCATCCTCCAGCACTCCATAATATGGGTCAAACAGACATCTTTTTTGCCTTTTTTTTTATAGATGATGAGACTGAGGCACATGGTTTTTTCTAACTTGGGTCACTCAGCTGGTTGCTGTGTCAGCTGAGCTAGACCCAGATGAGGCCTCTGATTTGGTCAGCCCCTTTCGCAGTATTCCAGATTGGTGCTAAGCTCTCTAACAATCTGATTTATCTGTGTTTCAGCCATTGAACAAATTTCTCTAACTTCCCAGAGGAGATGGATTATATGGTCATTATATAAACATCTGATTAATTAAACCTGTACTGTGTCTAAATTCAGTAGAAATGGATACAAGCTTTACTTTGAGGGGTACCAAAAGCTCTCCAACAATGCATATTAATGTATCTATAAGTGATTAATACCATTTTTCATCTATAAAAATCAAAGCTTAATTATAAAGGAACTAGCCCTGTGAACAGTTTTCATCTACATGGCCATGTTTTACGTGGAACTCGGCTTTAAAGATAATAAGGTTTCTTCACATTTTTTTGTAAGTTTATAGAAATTGGCAGATTTTATTTTAATACGGTTAATACAGAACTGAGGAGTGTATTTTTATCTTTAAATTACTTTTTAAAAACTTTAACATACACGTTCAACAACTTGATTAAAAGGTATAAGGTTAAGGGTATTCTTGTCCTCCTCCTTTCTCTTACTGTCCTCTGTATATCTCTCTCTGCTTTCTTTCCATTTAAGTTAGAATATAATCCTCCTGTCAGCCTGCCTCCATTCCAGTGATGGGCACGTACATGTAATTCTCATGCCTGGGAGGGAGGTTTTCGTCTTCCTGGGTGACTGACACTTCTCGTCTTCCTTGGGCTCTGATTGAGCATCATTCCAAACCCACGGTACAACAGAGCCTCTCCTGCCATCCCGCTGCCCTAACCTGCCTCTCGTGTACTTTTGCTCCACTTCAGCCACACTGCGTTACCGTCCGTGCCTCTTCCGGACCTGGAAGCTGCTTACAGCACCAGCGGCAGTCACGTGAGGTGAGGCTCCAGTGGCGCCTGGCACGTGAGGGCTTGTGGTTTGCAGTGTGTGTGTGTGTGCGTGTGTGTGTGTGTGTGTGTGTGTGTGTGAGAGGGAGAGAGAGAGAGAGGGAGAGAGAGAGAGAGAGGGAGAGAGAGAAGTGGGGGACGAGTGCACTGGTGGCTGGTGTGGGTCGGGCATGGTATAATTCTGACCTCTTGTTCTCCTTCTAAGCCTGATCTACATCTCTCAGATGAACAATCTGAGGTTCAACCTGTGTAACTAAAGTTGTGTGATCAATCCTATTTATGAAAAAAACGTCAAAATCCCTAGCCAGCTCATTGTACCACAAGTCCCTTAAGATACTGCTTGGTCATTTAGCCGATTTCAGTGCCCGGATGGGATTGATGTCGTCTGAGCACAGTCCATTTGTTCAGTTCACTAAATGTCTTCTTCCCACAAAAAACCTGTTCCTTTTTACATTTTTCCTTATTCACTGCATCTTCCTCGTTCGTTATTCCATCACAGTGAAGTGGATTGACCACATTCTCGTCGTTTTTTACGTGTATAGACACAAGTGTGTCCAGAAGTGTCAGGAGGACAGGTTTACTGGGAACGTCATTCAGCTCTTGTCTGGATGTTAAGACGAATGTGCCAACATAGAAGGTGAACCCGTCCCATGTCGTTCTTCTCTGTCTCTCTCTCCGTGGTGCTAGGCTAGAGCCTCCATTCCCTGCCTTGGTACCAAAGTCTCGCTTGGTAACAGACTCAGCTGTCAGCAAGCTCCTGCTTTCAGCCTCCGAGTTCCAGGTTCCTGGATTTGATGAGCTGGATGGTGTGACAGCCCCGTGCCCCCGACCACAGAGCAGCCCCCCAGAACAGAAAGAGGTAAATTTAAAGTGCCTGTGGGGTCAGGTGGCAGTAGCACCACAGATGATGTGACAGGTACAGATGGGCCCCTGAGTCTCTTTGCTACCACCTTACCTTCAGCTGAGTATGGGAGGTTAGCAAGACACTAAAGGATACCTTGAATTTCTTCTTCCTCGTCGCCTTCCAGACCCTTTTCTCTTGATGACACATTTAACAGTGTTTAGAGAACCGAACCACAGAGCGAGAAGCTTCATGCATTCAGAGACGAGTGAACAATGGTGTGCTTCAGTTTTGCAGTATCTGCTGTCTCCAACAGTTGCAAATTTCCATATTGATAATCTCAGTATCTGAAGTGCATGTACAGTAACGTAAAGGGGGCGGTTGCTGAAAACGCTGTTGGCAGGAGTGGGGGCAGCGGGGGGTGCGAGCTTTGTCATAAACTACTTCCTGAAGTCATCTGTACACTGAGGAAGCAATGCAATGGGTGTCAGGAAAGGGGACTTCGTATATTTAGAATGTCTTACAACCTGACCATCTTTCTTCTTAAAAATAGACTGAGCTGGAGAAGAGGCCAAAGAAGGTCTCACAGATTCGCATCCGGAAAACCATTCCTAAGCCAGACCCTAACCTTACCCCCATGGGCCTTCCTCGACCCAAAAGGTGAGCGCCTTCTCTAACATGCATGTGTGCACTTTTTTGGAAGTTGGCAGAATATAATGACCTTTTGAATGATCATATACTCTGAGCTTTTGTTATACTTCTAGGAATTTATCCAAAAGAATTCATCGGTACTGTGGCCAGAGATTTGTGTGCAGGGATATTTGAACACGTTCTCGATCACTTTTCCTGAGCTCTCTATGCCGGGTGCTGTCGCTCTGTGTACACAGTCCCAGTTCATCCTCCAAGGGTGCTGGAAGGTAGGCACAGCCGTCGTCCCCAGGTTTAGGTGACGGTGCCAAGGCTCAGTAGCTGAGAAATCTGTGTTAGGCCTGAGCGTCCCTCATGACAGAACAGGTGGTTCCTGTCTCTCACAGGTCTTACTCGACCCCACAGCCCAGGCTCACAACATTCTGTGCACAAAACTGGGAAGGGACCTACACATCATGAAGGAAAGATGTCTTTTTTTTTTTTTTTTTTCAAGAAAATGCTAGATCCATGTTATGGTCCATAGTATAGCCTTTAAAAATTTGGATTCTAAAGATTTTTATGACAGAGCTGATTACTAATTCCTATAAAGTGAAGTGGAAAGAAAAAGATTACTAAATTATGTATTGGTTGGGCGTGATTCCAAATTGTGTATTTGACATGATTCCAGTTTGGGGATGATGTATATTACACAGACACTATGAAGATATAAACATTTTTAAAAGATCTCCAGAGTTATGTTTTCTTGTGATGGATTTCACTCCTTAATTTCTCATCAGCAAATGGAAGCCTGTGTCCCTTGATTAACCCAAGGTAAGTTATTTCACCTTCCTGAGCTTCAAGGACTTACCTGTAGAATGTGAGTAAGAATTCCCAACACTTAAGATTGCTATACAGTCCAGTTGAGAAAAAAATGTGCACTGTATCTATTTTATTGCTTCACACAACACAAATGTGATAGTTAACTGTTACTATGATTTACGTTCCACTTTTCCCACGTGGTTCTTATCTTAACGTGTTGTGTTTTTATCCTACAGTTCTTTTATTGATCATCCTACCATGTCTTTTCAAGAGAAATTTTTAAAGTATTTCAGATATCCTGGGTTGAATAGTACTTTTTACTAGAATGAAATAGGGTTCAGAATCATGGTATTCTCTCTTGAATTTTTGTGTAGATAGAAGTTCTGGAAAACCTTATTAATAAAGATAGGTAGTTGGGAGTGCAGAGAGTTTTAATAGAACAATGACATTCAATCCTTTCAACTTCTGTCAAGTAATATCAAAAAATCACAGAGTGATCTATCATCAAATCATATTTAATGATTTATCACCTAATCTTTTTTGAAAGCAAAGAATCAAACAGTGCTGACTCACTTGGGTTCTGTCACCCAGCCTTTGGAGGCCAGCAGTGGCTCAGTTTATGGGACGTGCACCGAGAGGATCTGACCAGTTTCAGATACCTAAGAATTCTATGTTACTTTCTCACTTAAGGGCACTTTATTTAATCCTATATAATGAAAGGGTTGAAAAATATAAGATCTTCAATAAATCTTTACCTAAGACATCTTGGTAAAATGCTTTTATTACTTCAAATACACTTTTGTATAGACACTTTGAAGATGCCGATTTAGGGCATTAAATTTATGGAAAATTTTTGAAATGCAACTTACTTGGTGAAGGCAGTTTTTATTATTCAAGCCCATTGGCCAAATCATTCTTACTTCCTAACTTTTCTGCCTTCCAATTATAATATAGTCATCCCTCAGTATCCTCGGGGAATTGGTTCCAGGAGACCCCCCGATACCAAAATCCACAGATGCTCAAGTCTCTTACCTAAAATGACCTGGTACAAGAATACAGCTTCCCCTCCATGTCTGTGGGTATGAAACAGTAAATATGTTAATATTTACCTTCAAGAAAATCATGCAGACCATTGAAAAATAAATTATGGTACACTTCTTGTAACGTAGATTTCTAAAAGCCATAAGTCAAAATTAAAGTTATGTATAAGAATTTCCCATTTTTTGAATTTGTAATAAAGCAATGTAATTTATAGCTAAAATAATAAATTATGAAGTGAGGAGTATGTTAGAAAGCATGTTATTGCTTCAGTAAATGTGTATACATGCACGAATACTCATTATTAGACTTTTAGGAACAATTAAGAATCATGTAAAAAATCAGAAATAAATCCATCAATTTATATAAATCTCATGATTGCTTCAATATTTAATGTAGGAGAAAAGTGTATCACTGCAAACCAATTGGCATGGCAGCTCATATAATTTTTGTTGTTAACAGGAAGTAGAAGTTATAATATTTTGTAAGATGAAGATTGAATGATTGACTTAAATATTTCCTTATATGATGTGATTAATGTTCTTCTAAGTGATAACAGACTGTGCATGAGAGTTGAGAATAGTTTGAAAAGACATTGTGTACGGTTAAATACATGACCAAGCTATTTTTGGTGTTTGAAGCTCTCTTTTTTTTTTTGTGGTACACGGGCCTCTCACTGCTGTAGCCTCTCTCCCGCTGCCGGAGCGTAGGCTCAGCGGCCATGGCTCACAGGTCCAGCCACTCTGTGGCATGTGGGATCCTCCTGGACCGGGGCACGAACCCGCGTCCCCTGCATCGGCAGGCGGACTCTCAACCACTGCGCCACCAGGGAAGCCTGAAGCTCTCTTTCTTAAGTAGGCATTGTTTGATGATAGTCAGGAGGTGAGTGAGGCCAAGTCCCTCTGACAGCCCCATTCCACACCATATCTGAAATTAGGCTGAGTCCCCTCTTGCTAAAGCCGCTCTTCTCTTAGCGGAACCGTGTGTAAGGTGGGGAAAGACACGTCCAAGACACGTTTACGGTGATTTCATTAATATCTGAGGAGGGCCTAGTGAGATCAGTGATTTTATTCTGATACCAAAGTAGAATTCAGGGTGGATAGGGGCTGTTCTAAAAGAATTTGTGAGGGGACTTCCCTGGCGGTCCAGTGGTTAAGACTCTGCGCTTCCACTGCAGAGGGCATGAGTTTGATCCCTGATTGGGGAACTAAGATCCTGCATGCCGTGTGGCGTGGCCAAAAAAAAAAAAAAAAGAATTTGTGGGAATGGAGACGTTTACATGAGTGTAAGGACACTTCTCAGGTGTGTCACGTGCAGGAGATTAAAGATCAGGAGATTGATTACCCTAGAGCTGGGTTTCAGTGTGTCTGTGGAAAGTCTTCTAGTACACTGGTGTGAGGACCCCTGGTCTAGCAAAACCTTAGGGCTTTTACCTTAGTATCATGTTATGAGTCTAGGTCCAGTCAGGAGACGGAAACCACACAGTATTTTAAACAGGGGAAGTTTAAAGTGTTAAAGTATAACAGGAGAGTAACTGTTAAGGTATACTGGGAATTCTGAAGGGCATCCTAGGGCCAAGGGAGAAGGGGGCCCTCTCCCCCAGATTGGAGTCTGACTTTGTTGGAGAAGGTGTGGTTGCAGCCCATCGGATAGCTAGGTTGCTAACGCCAGAGCTGGGCGAGCAGGAAACAACAACAGCAGCCTTCCAGGGCTTGAGCTGAGGCTGGAGGGCAGGCACCCAGGGTGTCACAGTGCTGCTGCAGGTGCGTGGTCTGGGGCATGTGGCGTTTGCTCCAGGAGAGTCACAGGAAACAACCCTCAGGATGTTGGGGTCCCACTATGGGCTTCAGTCCCCGAATGCCCCATCTGTGGTGTGGTGGTCACCAGGTTAGTGCTGCAGGGGCATTGGGGAGGGCTCCACGCTCTGGCTATACAGCTGGGGCAGCTGTCCCCATCCAGCCCCGCCCCAGACATCCCAGTACACGTGCACCCATGATGGGCCATGTGGCAGGAGCAAGAAGAAAAGCTCCTTTGCTCCTCCAGTGTCCTCCAGTGCCTCCTTCTGCCGAAGCTCAGCACCAACTCACTGTGAAGAAGAAATGCATTAGGAGTCCAAGATGCCATTGTCACAGAGCAGGTACTGAGGGTGCATTCTGAGCTGAGAAGCAGTAATTAGATAACTGGTACATTCCAGTAAACGATAAAAATTTAAACACATTTACTTGACCAAGAACTGTTCTTTTAGGAAGAGATATGAATAAATGGAAAGGAATGTATTTAACACAGTTATAGAAATAAAGAAGCAAGAATAGCCTGGAAAATTCAGAAAAGGAGTGAAATAAGAGTACTAGTCTTAAGAGATCTTAAAATATATTGTCGTCTCAATAATTAAGACAGTATGATGCCAGAGCATAAATATACAAATTGGTAAAGCAAAGTCCATAATTAGATACAAATACATAGAGAAACTTAGTATGTGACAAAGGTGTCCCCTCAAATCAGTGGTGAAAAGATGGACTATTCAGTAAAATGCTACTGGGACAGCTGGGTGGCCATTCTAGGAGTAATAAAGCTGGGGGACTTCCCTGGTGGTCCAGTGGGTAAGACTGTGCGCTTCCGCTGCAGGGGACACAGGTTTGATCCCTGGTCCAGGAACTAGATCCTGCATGCCGCAACTAAGAGTCCATATGCCCCAACTAAGACCTGGCGCAACCAAAATTAATAAATAAATAAATATTAAAAAGAAGAAGAAAGCTGGATCTCTACCTTAGACCTTTCATCAGAATATCTTCCAAATAAAATCAGACTTAAATGTAAACAAATGAAGCCGTAAGAATAATTGAAGAAACTATAGGAAATGGTTAAGTATAACACAAAATTCAGAGCCATAAAGTAAAAAATCTGAAAAATATATGTCATAAAAATCTATCACTTCTGCTGGGAAAAAAAGAAACCAACTATAAACAAAGTCAAAACACAAACTCTTAATTAACTAGATTGGAAGAATCCTCTCACAGTGTATACATATATCAGGTCATCACAATGTACACTTGAAATGTCTTACAATTCTATGTGTCAGTTATACCTCAGTAAAGCAGCATCTAAATGAAAAATTTTAAACAGCTTTATTGAGAAATAGTTCACATACTGTGTAATTCCGTGTGTTTTAGTATACTGGCACAAAGAGATACTAATCCCAAGCAGGATCAATAAAAAGAATTTCATACCTAACTTCAGAAAGAAGTTAAGTATGAAAACTTCAGACTTCCAAAGACAAAGAGATAATCTTAAAAGAAGCCAGGGAACCTTATAAATGTATACATCAAAATCTTCAAAATAATAGCAAATGGAATCCAGCAACGTATTAAAAAATGATTATACACGTGACCAAGTGGGATTTATGCCAGGAATGCAAGGTTAGTTGAACACAGGAAATTAATCAGTGGAGTATACCACATTAATAGAATAAAGGGGGGAAAGCACATGATTATCTCATTAGATGCAGAAAAAGCATTGGACAAAATCCAACACACTTTCATGATAAAAACACTCCATGAACTTCAGAATAAATAAGAGGGACTTCCCTGGTGGTCCAGTGGCTAAGACTCCGAGCTCCAAATGCAGGGGGCCTGGGTTCGAACCTTGGTCAGGGAACTAGATCCCACATGCTGGAACTAAGAGTTCGCATGCCCCAGCGAGGATCCCACACATAGCCGCGAAGATCCCACGTGCCGCAGCTAAGACCTGGTGCAGCCAAATTAATATTTTTTAAAAAGGGAGAGAGAGAGAAATAAGAACTTCCTCAAATGAATAAAGGGCATCGACCGGAAAACCCGAAGCAGAAATCCTACTTAATTGTAAAAGACTGAAAGATGTCCCCTAAGATCAGAAACAAGACAAGGATATTCAGTCTAGCCATTTCTATTTAACATTCTGCTAGAGGTTCTAGACAGGGCAATTAAGCAAGAAAATGAGATAGCACTCAGAAAGGAAGTAAAACTATCTTTTCAGTATCTTGTATATAGAAAACCCTAAAGAATCCACTATTAGAGCTAGTGAATGAATTCAGCAAGTTTGCAGGATATAAGATCAAGATACAAGAAAAAGAAAAATAATTGTATTTCTGTACATTAGCAATGAGCAATCTGAAAATGAAATTAAGAAAACAGTTCCATTTACTGTAGCATCAAAAAAAAAAAACCTAGGGATGAATTTAACAAACGAAGTGTAAGGCTTGTTCAGTAAACACTACAAACTACCAACTACTGTTGAAAGAAATTAAAGACCTGAATAAATGGAAAGAAATCCATTCATAGATTGGGCTACTTAATGCTGTCAAGAAGTTAGTACTACCCAAGGCAACCTACAGCTTACTGCAATCCTATTATAAAATGTCGACTACATTTTTTTGCAGAAATTGACAAGCTGATCCTAAAAATCCTGAAAATACAAGTGGCCCAGAATAGGCAAAACAACCTTGAAAAAGAGGAACAAAGTGGAAGACTCACACTAACGCATTTCAAAACTTACTACATGCACAGTTAAAAATAATTGAGGGCTTCCCTGGTGGCGCAGTGGCTGAGAGTCCGCCTGCCAATTCAGGGGACACGAGTTCATGCCTCAGTCCGGGAAGATCCCACATGCCACGGAGCGGCTAGGCCCGTGAGCCATGGCTGCTGAGCCTGTGCATCCGGAGCCTGTGCTCCGCAGCGGGAGAGGCCACAACAGTGAGAGGCCTGTGTACCGCAAAAACTAAAAAATAAATAATAATAATAATTGAAATGGTAAATTGTTTTGTACATTTTACCACAGCAAAAAAAAAAAACAACACAAACTTAGTACAAAGCTTCAGTAATCAAAACAGTGTGGTGATGTGTAAGGATTGACATAAAACCAACAGAGGGGACTTCCCTGGTGGCGCAGTGGTTAAGAATCTGCCTACCAATGCAGGGGACACAGGTTCGAGCCCTGGTCCAGGAAGATCCCCCGTGCTGCTGAGCAACTAAGCCCATGCACCACAACTACTAAGCCTTCACTCTAGAGCCTGAGAGCCACAACTGCTGAGCCCACGTGCCACAACTACTGAAGCCCGCACGCCTAGAGCCCATGCTCCACAACAAGAGAAGCCCACGCACTGCAACGAAGCCTGCGTGCAGCAATGAATACCCAACGCAGCCAAAAATAAACTAAATAAAATAAATTTATTTTAAAAAAATGGAATAGGAAATTCCCTGACGCTCCAGTGGTTAGGGTCTCCATGCTTTCACTGCTGAGGGCCCGGGTTCAATCCCTGTTTGGGAAACTAAGATCCCATAAGCCAAGCCATGTGGTGTAGCCAAAAAAATAAAAAGTAAACCAATGGAATGGAAGCGTTTGGTGGTTTCTTATAAAACTAATCATACTCGTACCGTACGATCCAGCAATCATTCTCCTTGGTATTAACCGAATGAGTTGAAAACTTATATTCATATAAAAACCTGCACAGAAATATTTACAGCAGGTTAATTCATAATTGCTAGAATTTTCAAGCAACCAAGATGTCCTTCAGTAGGTGAATGGATACTAAATCATGGTACATCCAGACAATGGAATATTATTCAATGCTAAAAAGAAATGAGCTCTTAAGCCATGAAGAGGACATGGAGAAACCTTACTGAAATACTACTAAGTGAAAAGCCAGTCTGAACAAGCTACATACTGTATGATTCCAGCTATGTGACATTCTGGAAAAAGGCAAAACTGTGGATACTGTCAATGAATCAATAGTTGCCATGGAATAGGGAGGAGGGAAGGAGGAATAGGCGAGTACAGTAATTTTTAGGGCAGTGAAAATGATTCTGAATGATACTGTAATAGTAGATACATGTCATTATACATTTCTCCAAACCCACAGAATGTGCAGCACTAAGAGTGAACCCTACTGTAAACCATCGACAGTGGGTGATTATGATGTGTCATTGCAGGTTCATCAGTTGTGACAAATGTTCCACTCTGGTGCAGGCTGTTGATAATAGGGGTTGCTGTGCTTAGTAGGGGAGTTGCAGGGGCTTCCAGGCAGGGTGTATATGAGAACTCTGTCCACTCGATTTTGCTATGAACAAAAGCTGCTCTAAATAAGTCTTTTTTGTTTTGTTTTGTTTTTTTAAGATAACAGATAACCCACAGAATCAGAAAAAGTGTTTGCAAGTCATATATCTGATAGGGCTCTAGTATGCACAATATATAAAGAATTCTTACGACTCAACAACAAAGTGACAGCAACGCAATTTTTTAAAGTAGGCAAAGATTCTGAACAGGCATTTCTCCAAAGAAGATGCAGACGAATGGCCAAAAAATTTTGCTCAGCATCATTAGTCATTAGGGAACTGCAAATCAAAACCACAAGATGGCTCTCACCACTAGGATGGCAGTAATTTTTTTACAAATAAAAACAACAAAATAAGTGTTTGCATTGAGGATGGGTGGAAATTGGAACCTTCATACATTGCTTGTGGGAATCTAAAATAGTGTAGCCACTGTGGGAAATAGTTTGGCAGTTCCTCAGAATGTTAGAGTTACTATATCACTACTTCTAGGTATATGTCCAAGGGGAATTGAAAATATGTTCACACAGAATCTTGTACATGAATGTTCATAGCAATATTCTTCATAACAGCCAAAAAGTAGAAACAATCCAAATGTCCATCAGTTGATGAATAGATTAAGAAAAGATGGTCTATCCATAGAATGTTAAAATGAAGTACTGAGACGTGCTACACCATGAATGAACCGTGGAAACAGTGTGCTAAGTGAGAGAAGACCGACTCCAAAGAGCACATACTGTATGATTCCATTTGTATGAAGTGTCCAGAATAGGCAGAACCATAGGGGCAGAAAGTAGATACGTGGTTGCCAGGTGCTGGGGTAGGAGAGGGTGGGTGTGACTGCTCGTTGGTCCAGGGTTTCTTCTGTGGGTTGTGAAAATGTTCTGGAATTAGTGGTGACGAATAACATTGTGCCTCTACAAAAACCCACTGAACCGTACACTTTAAAGGGTGAATTTTAGGGCCACCATCACCTGGCTGTGAGGAGAGCCTGTAGGTGCTCCAGCACAGGATTGGGGGTGCTGCACCCACTGACCACCAGGCCCCGCCACATCTTTCCAGGAGCCAGATCTGCCACGGCATGAGCACAGCAATGTGCTTTGGGGGTCACAGTGGCATGGTCCTCACAGGAGACCCCTGGGACCAGGGCTTGACCCCCGAGCGAGCCCCTCAGAGCCTCAGTTTTGTCAACACTAGAATAGCACAGCCTTGCTTCAGAATTGTGTCAAGATTCTTCTTTACCAGAGGGAAATCAAGTCGTAAAAACAGATCAAGAAGTGGAGGGAGCAAGGAACCACCAGACAGAAGATGCTCGAGCATAGACTCTTGCCAGAGCCACTCTGGGCAAAGTGGCATCTGCACAGGAAGTGTCTACTTTTGAGGACATCTACACATCCCACCACCTCCAGTGAGTGAAGCCCCTCTGAGGAAGGCAAAGCTTGTTGAGAGCCTAGGAATCCCAGAATCTGAACTTGGCGCTTCAGCAGTCACCTCAGCTCAGAAACTGGACATGGGTGCACACTACCCTGATTTGCTCGTCAGAATGACTGTCAGAAGCCTAATCTTTCACTTTCCAACTACCCATCCGACATCCTTAATCTAACGTAGCTATTGCTGTTGTTAAGAAGCAAAGTAACAGTTGTTTGTTGGAAATCCCTGTGAAAAATCTTATCCATGCTATTATTTATGTATTTTTTCCACAAGCATGTTCTTTGCTGAATTGGAATTGAACCAAACGGAACCTCAGTTAAGATTTTCAAAAAGCCGGGAAGAAACTAAAGCACGATGCTGAAAAGTTTATTGCTGTACTGTTCAGTCACTCCTTAACTTATCTGAGAAAGGTTTAAAGCACAGAAACTTTATAATAATTTGCTCTTTTGTAATAAAGGTACTGTGCTGTCTGAAAATAAGTTTCTACTAAGAGTGGTGGCCTGAAGGTTGAAGCTATTATCTTCTACATAGTACCAAAAACTAAGAGTGAACAAACAGATTGAGCACACTCATAAAAATAAATAATAGGGTGGCTTCCCTGGTGGCGCAGTGGTTGAGAGTCCGCCTGCCGATGCAGGGGACACGGGTTCGTGCCCCGGTCCGGGAAGATCCCACATGCCGCGGAGCAGCTAGGCTCGTGAGCCATGGCCGCTGAGCCTGCACGGCCGGAGCCTGTGCTCCGTAACGGGAGAGGCCACAACAGTGAGAGGCCCGTGCACGGCAAAATAAATAAATGAATGAATGAATAAATTGGTGAATTTTATGATATGTGAACCAGGGCTCCTTGAAGACTGGCTACAGGTCTAGGGCAGGAAATGCATGAGTATAGACTGTCTTGTGCCAGAAAGTGATGAGCTCTCAGGAGGCGACTGGGGTCATGTTGGAGAGACACAGGAACCAGTTTGAAGAGACTCTCAACTGCCACAGATGATGAGACTGTCTGAGCATCAAAAGGAATAATAACTGCAGTAGATTGAAGCACATGAGATATGTTTCAGTCCAATAGTTCATAATGAATGAGTTCACAACTCTGGCTGTATCTGGATGATAATAGGGAAACAATTCATTGTTTTGTAAAGTGGTAAATAAAGGGAAAGAACCAAGCATACAATCCACTTTTCCTGTGCAAACGGTACGTCAGGATTACCAAAGCATGGATGAGCATGAAGTTTTCTTTAGATGGAAGAATTCTCCCAGAAGAATGATAGACTGTCACCATGTACAATCCTAAAGAACTAATAAATATATTCAATGTTTATCAGTGGCTGGCTGCTAATACACAAAAAGGGTGACAGCTGGGTATCATGTCCCTCGTGATGGACACCTAAAAGTCTATCAAAAAACCCGGAACACCTAAATCTGATCATACCTCTCTATTTAATTACCAGTCCATAGGAAATACCTGTAGTATTTTCCATATGTTTGGGTCAGAGGCACATGTTAAATGACATCAGTGGGATGTAATCAAGAAAATCTAGACTGGGGAAGCCACAGACTAAATGACCTGATTCTTACACAAAAATTTACGAAATAAAAAGGCAAAATAGGACACTACTAACATAAATTGGGACAGTATTGATCAGACTTAGAGGTTCCAGGGACTTTGTGTTGTATGAGAGAAAGGTTTATAAGTTAAATATGCTCATTAAAATTCTTGCCAACCACTAAAAGAACAGAATATGTGTAAGTTTCAAGCCAGGAGAGGAGAATTAAAAAAAGAGCAGTCAATTAAGCAGAAGAAACATTGAAAAAGTAGGACAAGAAGAAGCTGTAAACTAAGATAATAGGTACAAATCCAGTTATATCCCTCCAAGTAAGTATAACTGGACCAAATCTCACAAAGTTGAAGATTGATGCCCTGGAAAAGAAGATCCCATACTCATTGTTCTCATGAGACACACCTAGGACTCGTCTTTTACTCTTGGAAAGTAAAAGAATGGAAAACATAGAGTTGGGAAACCAATCTTGTCTCTCTTACGAGACTGAAGAATTTATTTTTTTCTCTTTTCAGGTTAAAGAAAAAGGAGTTTAGTTTAGAAGAAATATATACCAACAAGAATTATAAATCTCCTCCTGCAAACAGGTAAGTACATATGAGCAGTAAATAATAGATTGGGGGGGCTTCCGAAATGATCGATGTAAATCTCCAATCCTTGTGCTTTGGAAGGGGTTTTATGTTCAGTTCTTCCAATACCAAGGTCTTGAAAATAACTAGAATTGGTATTTTTAGTTTCCAGCCCTTGAATTGGGGTCGGTGGTAGGATGGGAAAGAGATGTGTGTCAGGTTAGGTAGTCTCCTTTTCGTTTGTACTTGGTTTTTAGCAAATATGCCGGCTGTCTTCAGGACTAATAAGCACTGATCTTCAGATATGACTCCAAACCCAAGTACAGAAGGCATTTCACTTGGCTACCTTTGCGTCTAAATTCAGTTCAAGTCGTTAAACATTTATTAAATTCCTGTAGCGTCCAGGATGTAGCAGGAGAGTTTTATCCTAGAAGATAAAACTCTGAGGCATTGATATAAGACTATTCATTACAGCATTGCTAAATAATAGGAAAGGATTGGAAACAACTTAAAATATCCATTAATAGGGTTCTCATTAAATTATAGTCCATCCTTGTAATGGGATACACTGCATAGCCATTTAAAAGAATGAATCAGATACCTGTGTACCCAGCTGGGGCAATCTTAAACGTTATTGATAGGTCAGAGTGGCACAATGCATAGGCCAGTGCATGTAGTTTGCTGCCATTTGAGTAAAGAAGAAACAAAAGTGTTGGATAGATGCTGTGGGTCAGCAAACTACAGGCCAGGTCCAACCAGCAACCCGTTTTCTTTCTTTCTTTTTTTCCAGCCCTGTGAGCTAAGAATGGTTTTTATTCTTTTAAAGGGTTGTTTAAAAAACAGAAAAGAATATATAGCAGAGACTTGTGTGCCTCGTTAATTTTAAGATGTTTACTACCTGGCCCTTTACACAAAAGGGCTGACCTCTGATGATACATGCTTACCTATGCCCATCTGTATGTTGAGTGACTTTGGGAGGATACACAAAACACTGTTGCTGCTGTTGCCGGGGTGGGGAGTGGGGGGGTTCATCTTACTTTTATTTTTTACCCTCCTGTCCAGTTTAAATTTCTTCACTATGTTGCTTGCACTACATATTCATAGATATACGTGTTTTGTCATCAAAAAATAGCTGCAGACCAGAGGAAAGAGCTGTCAGGAGTAGTTAGCCTTTAGCGCCCATTGACTGGGAGGGTTGGTGGCCCCCAGGGTGAGCATGTTGGTGATTCTGTTTTGTGCTCCACCCTTAGGTGTTTAGAGACCATCTTTGAGGAACCTAAGGAACGGAATGGTACGCTCATCTCAATCAGCCAACAGAAGAGGAAGCGAGTTCTGGAGTTTCAGGATTTCACAGTCCCACGAAAGAGGAGGGCTCGCGGTAAGGTCAAGGTGGCAGGCAGCTTTACCCGGGCCCAGAAGGCGGCGCTGCAGAGTCAAGAGCTGGATGCTCTGTTGATACAGAAACTGATGGAACTGGAGACCTTCTTTGCCAAGGAAGAGGAGGAGCAGGAGCGGTCATCCGGTTGTTGAGAAGCGATTCAGGTGGGGGGGTCTCAACTTTAGACTTTCCCGGCCTCCTTGGAAGAGGTTGCCTAATTTTGCCCTACTGCCCAAACCACTCAAAATGCAGACTATGGATTTTTACCTATTTCAAGGTGCAGCCTTTTTAGGAACTGGTGAAAGAGGGTCCTCTAACTTGTACTGCTGAGTATAGAACCTCAGGAACTCTCCCTTTCTCCTGGAAATGGTCCTGAATGATGTCGGCCTCCTCCCCACACTCTGCCATCCACGGAGGAGGACACCACATACCTTCAGTAACACTAGGTTTCCAAGGACTCACAGCATTTGCACGTCCATGTGAAAGTTCCGCGTTGTTTACGGTGGTGCTAGACCAAGGTTATATTTAGACATGTGGCCTAGGGAGGGGGACCTGGCCTCCTGTCCCATGTGGTCTCACCGGCTCACTTCAGTAGTTGAGGAAAGATGAGCTGCTGTGTTTTCTAATCCTTTGAGCCCATCTGTCCAGAACCAAGTTGTGTGTGTGTGTGTGTGAGTGAGTGAGTGTGTGTGTGTGTGGCTTTTCCTCATCATTTTCTCCCCTCTGTGACTGTGGGTCACTAGTGCCAGAGGAGCCCGTCCAGGCCCCATTCGAAGTAAGTTGCACTTTTTAATGTGGTAGTGTTGATTATTTTCATTTGTTTTATTTCCCTTTTTTTGTTTTAATTATTGCTGCATGTTTGGAGCCTTTAAATGTGATTTTAAAGCAGTTTTTTAAGACATCAAGGAGAAAGACAGTACACGTCTTTAGAACACACGACAGGCATTTGACCTGGTTTGTCGGTGCGTGGTGTGGGGCGGCCGAGAGCCGTTTTCCCGTTGACGTGTTCAGGCAGCCCCTTCCCCGCCTCCAGCTCCTAGTGCGACTCATTTCTCATCTGGGTTCTCATTCTTGCTTAAGTAGTTGTATTTATTTTAATGACGGAAGTAAGAGCAGGTCTCTCCCCCAGTCATTTAAAAAGTTGGAAGCTTGGGTGTGGTCTTAGTGGGTTTCATCTGAAGTGGTGGTCCATGACAGAGGCATCCATGATGGCTCAGGTGGTGATGAAGCCAACCCAGAGCGTTTGCAGCTGCCAGAGCAGCCCGCTCCATAGTGGGGAGGAGGACAGTCTGGGGTCACGAAGTTCCATGGCCAACCCTCTTGGAGGGCAGCTCACTGTACTCTGGGCTCCTGCGTCAGACCTACTGTAAGTTTGGTAGAATGCCAGACAAAGGTCTCTGGGTTTCTCCGTTTCTGCCTGCAGCAGTCTGTGGGCAGAGGACCAGAAGCGTGCTGTGTGAGGCCACAAGCCCAGAGGTTTCATTCCTTTCCCACTTAAGGCCTGTGTGCCCTTGCCTTGCTTCCCCTCCTCCCCTTCCCTTGTGTTTTATCTTCTCTCTCTCTCTCTCTCTCTCTCTCTCTCTCTCAAAAGAAGAGTGCAGAGAATTAACATTCCTTGGCTGGTGAGTGGGATGCTAAGCCCAGCCTCAGGACACTGGTCACCTCTCCCATCCTCCCAGGAGCCACTGCCGTGGAGCAGTGCCAATGGGAACTGTCAAAGCTCCAGAGACATTTTCGAGTCAGTCTGTGAGAGGAGTGAGTGGTGCCATCCTGGATCATGTCTCCTGGGTCCCTTTGGTTTCCCTGTCTGTCAGGGGATGGGAGGATGGGGTGGGGGTGGGGGTTTCTATGTGCCTTTCCTTTGCAGGTTGACAGTCTGTGCCACACTGCAGCAGAAAAACTGACAGTGCGAGAAAAACGAAGTGCCACGTCTGTCTTGTAGGTCCAATGCCTCAGACAGAGCATTTAGTAAGTGAAATACACACCTGGTGATCCATGGAGGCTTCTAAGGCCACAGCCACGTAGCATTAGAGGGGAGCCTGGCTTCCGCACCAGCTCTGAACAGTGCAAACCAGATGCTGCCATTGTGCATTCGCTTTGCCCAGACTGTGTAGACACGACCTGTGTTTCCCCTCAGCACCTCTCCCTTCCTGGGACAGGGTCCTTAGACACAAATGCTTCTCTCTGTCTTTTTGCTTAAGGGAGTGAGATGAGTTTGTGCCCTTGTACAAACGTTTTTAGCAATCTCCTGCTGCACAGCTTGCAAACTCCCAGCAAATCTACAGAGCCCTGTTTGCCAGCTCCATTGCCAGTGTAGATGGGTCTGCAACGTGGCAAGCGTGGCAGACTGAAGTTGACGTGGGTGCAGCTGTGGCATCACCAACATTACGGAGATACAATTTCAAGTTTGCCCGTTGCAGGAGTGGCACTTGTCAGGGCCAGGAGCAATGATTTGGAGCATTGGCATTTGGAATGGGGGCTTGGAGGAAGTGGAGACCTGGTTTCCTTCCTTGTCCTGGGAACATAGGAAAAAGCTCCGCTGAGGCCAACCCTCTCCTTGTAATTTTTGGCGTGCATTTGGCCAAGGCCCTTCCTCATTCCAAAGTTAAGAAGGGGCCCCCACTGCAAGCTTGAAATTGCTTACCTGGGCCACATCGGGTTCTCGCCGTGCTCAGCCATATCTGTCTTAACATCCATTTTTACCATTGGCCTAGCCAGCTGCAGTGCTGTCTATGGTCCTCAGAGCCAGCCACCTGCCCATAGCTACAGGAGGTCTGGTTCTGGGGTGGGACTTGGTACAGTTTCTGAGTATGGGGACTTACCACCCAAAGACACTTAGTGTTTTTAATATGGGAAAGAGAGGAGAAATCTCAGGTCCAATCAGGGTTCTGCACGTCAGCTTTTCACTGAAACTTTCAACTATAGTGTTTTCCATCTGTCAGTTTATAGCTATATTTGCCCCCCCCACCTTCCCCCTCCTCTTTTCTTTTGGTTTCATTTCTCTATTAATTTAAATGTACCTCATCACCTGTTCAAGCAGATTATGTCCACTTTTTTTTACTGACCTTATTCTAAGAGCTACAGCTGAGGGAGGTACAGTGGAGAGACATACAGCGTTTGCCTTACTCGGAGCCTGAAGAGCTCAGAAACTCATGCTGTGAATCCTGAAACAGCGCTCCTCCAAGAGCTGTGAAAAACATGACGCTTTGTCACAATTTTGCCTGAAAGGGTCTTTTGCGCGAGTGCCAGAGCCAACCTGAGGTAGATTCCAGATCCCACCCTCTGGGCATGATCCTACCCCTGTGGCTGGTTCCCTGTCTGCCAGGCTAAGGGCTGCACAGAGTGCAGGACTGGGGCTGCCGGTCCAAGGCTTGGTGCGGCCTGATGGAATGCAGAGCCAGTGCTCCGTCTCCAGGCTGGGATTTCATCTCATAATCAATGTACATCAAGATCCGCGAAAGACGAACTTTTAGACGGTGATACTTTTCTCCCATTCCCTGGGGGCAGAGTATGCAGTTGGTGCTTTCTTTAATTCCCTTGTTTTTTGTTTCTGTAAGCTTCCCCCACCCCGGTATCATGGAAAGGACCTCTGAAACACCACATCGTGGGTGGCTGTATCCAAAGTCTTTAAGTAGTTGGCCAGAGGTGCGGAGTATCCTTTCCTGGATTCATGCGAGGGAAGGGCTCCTTGCCACGACGGAACTTCCTGTATAAAAAGCTGGCCGGGAAGAAGGCTTAATTAACTGAAATCAAAGTTTAGTACTATTATCTAGCCACAAATTGATCAGCAAAGGCTATTTATTTTTATTGTGAAGTGAGGGCCCCTACATAGCCTGCCATCTAGCACAGCACTCTCTCAGATTGGATGCTTGTTCATTGTGTGTCTCCACGAGCCCCTCTCTGGTGCTGAATCGGATTTTAATTCTTGGCAAGAGGCCTCAGCATCATCTCCTTGGGCTGGTCTAGGCCAGTAAATAGCTGCCTGAAGTGTTTGTATATTATCATGGTCAATAGTTCAGTGAAATTTGTACATTTTTGGTAACATTGGCATACATGATGCCCCTGCAGTTCCTCTTCTGTTTGGTAGTTTGTGACTCTAAAATTCCCACTGTTATGTGTGTTAATTTATGAAAATAAAAAGGAATTTTTTTTTGGAAAACCTTTCAGATAACTCTCAAGGCTGTTATTTTATTCTTATGGCTTCATAATAAGTTAAAATTCTACCTGTAATATCATGAGGTTGCTGTTGTTGGTTTTTAATAAAACATTCCAAAGTTATATATATCCCACAAGCATTTTCTCTTCCAAAGTGGTCACCATTTTCTGAGGACGGCGCTGTGCTCAGAACATGTGTAGAGCTCCACCTCTGGGTGGCCTTCCAAGACTGTCCTGGAGCTTTTAAAATTTACTCAGGTGGCAGATCATCTCTTGTGAGGGACTTGGGTATTTGGAAATGCCAAGACTCACTCAAATGAGTCACACCCAATTAAGTTGGGTAGGGATGCCGAGCCAGTATTCTAGGTGTGATTTTTGAATAGTGTTTATTTTCTCACATGGCTGAGAAATGAAAAAGCAATAATAAATTCAGGTCAATGGGGGCTTCCCTGGTGGCGCAGTGGTTAAGAATCCGCCTGCCAATGCAGGGGACACGGGTTCGAGCCCTGGTCCGGGGAGATCCCACATGCCGTGGAGCAACTGGGCCCGTGTGCCACAACTACTGAACCTGCGCTCTAGAGCCCGTGAGCCACAGCTACTGAAGCCCACACTCCTAGAGCCTGTGCTCCACAACAAGAGAAGCCACCGCAGTGAGAAGCCTGCGCACTGAAACAGAGTAGCCCCTGCTCACCGCAACTAGAGAAAGCCTGTGTTCAGCAACTAGACCCAACGCAGCCAAAAATAAATAAGAAAAATTCAGGTCAAAATGTCAAATATTAGCAACATATCTGGAATAAGAGCTTAGCTTGCTAAGGAGGCTACTTGGGAGAGTATAAATATGATGGAGTACATTTTTTTTTTTTTTTTTTTTGTGGTACGCGGGCCTCTCACTGTTGTGGCCTCTTCCGTTGCGGAGCACAGGCTCCGGACGCACAGGCTCAGCGGCCATGGCTCACGGGCCCAGCCACTCCGCGGCACGTGGGATCTTCCCGGACCAGGGCACGAACACGTGTCCCCTGCATCGGCAGGCGGACTCTCAACCACTGCGCCACCAGGGAAGCCCCATTCATTTACTTTTTAAAGGGTCTTAAAAAAAATAAAAAGGTCTTGGCTTTTAGCTTATATCCTTCCCAGCTATACATGAGGTTAGGTTGTGAGTCCTCTGATTCTCAACTCTTTGTTTAACCAGTGGAAACTGGTGAAAGAATGACTGAAAATAAGGCTGTTTAACACCACGCCTACGTGTTCCAGAAAGAAGCGAGATTCCTGAGGATGTGCTTCCTCTGTCCAGAGGGAAAGCAGTGCCCAATGTGCCTTCCTGGCCTTCTTCCAATTCTTGGATTTCTACAGTCAAGACCTTTCTCTGTCCTCCTGCCTGGCAGCTGTGTTTCTGCTGCTTAGGTTTCACAATTACCTGGAGAAGAACCCTCTCTGCAATTTTTCTTGCTATAGAAGGAAGAGGCCAGTGATCACCTACGGCCCTGTCATTCCTTTAGCACCCCCATCACAGAATCTTAGCCTTGGTAGGGCCTCCTGAGAGTAAGAGGTCCAAACCGATGGGAGAATCCTCCACCGTGTCCTGCCCTCTTCACATGATGGAGACCTCATTTCTTCAGTTCCTTCTGTGACTTCTCTTGAGAAGTGTTCTAGAAAACTCCCAATACTTCAAGCAACTTTCAGGGTCACCGGTGAGTCTTTCTAACATCCTTCTCAAACTTACAGCGTCTTCTCCCTCCTTGCTGTCAGCTGGTGCTTCTGCTTCCGCGTTTTCCTGAGGTGGAAGCCGTTTGTATAGGACTTCCATGCGGACCCTTTTTGCAGTTCCTTGGCCAGCGCCGGCATGGTCCTCCCTATGATATGTTCACCCAGCGCTCTCTGTGCCCGGAGGGCTCTTCTCCCACACGGCCACATGGTTCCCGCAGGCACTGTTCAGATCTCTGCCTTCCCAGATCACTCTTCCTAAAAGTGTATCTCCCCCCACCCCACATCCTCCTTCTGATGCTTTCTTTTTCTTTTTCCTTTTTTTTCAGGCCGCCCCTGCAGCCTGCGGGATCTTAGTTCCCCGACCAGGGGTCAAACCCGTGCGCCCTGCATTGGGAGCATGGAGTCTTAACCAATGGACCACCAGGGAACTCCCCGACGCTTTATTTTTGAGGCTCCTCTCTGGTCCCTCCTGTGACCCCTCAGGCACTTAAAAAAGTGCCTGGTATAAATCGTAGGGGCTCAGTAAACACTTGATGGGTGAATGAATGGCCGCCTTCATTAACAGACCCTGTTGCTTGACAGAACGGCCGAGGTCCTCTTCCTCCTGCCGATTCTGAGTATTTGAAGACCTCGTAATTCCCCTCCCTTCAATTATTCTTCAAAGGACCAGTCGCAGGTGAACCGGGAGCTTTTCTGGTGCAGCCACACCCACTGCTGACCTCGCGCCGTCTGATTGGCTGTAGCTCACAGGCGGGGTGGGGCCAGTAGAGGAGTTACCACCTCCTGTGAGATCTACCTGGAAGGTAGGTTCACGCGGCCCAACCTGGAGCCTGCATCCCTGCCTCTGGGCATGGGCATGCTGGGATGCTGAGGGTGGAGGCTCATGTGGATAAGAATCGGCTTGAGAATCTTTCTCCCTTTTGCATTTTCATTTCAGATTTTGGGAGAGGGTAAAATGGTCTGGAAGAATACAAACGCGGCGGCAAATAGCCCAGGTGCTGCAGCAGCCGATGAGTTTTTCCCCTACTGCTGCCAGCCTAAGTGGTCTTTGTAAAATACAACTTCGCACTTGTCAGAACCACTCCCCTAAAATCCTTCTGCGGGTTCCCCCCGTCCCCACATAAGGATAGTAACACGTTTGTTGAGCTCTGACCAAGTGCCAAGCATTCTGTGTTTATTACCTTCTTGAATCCTCACAACAACTTGATGAGGTAGATGTTTTAAATCCCCACTTTGTAGATGAGGAAACTGAGGCTTAAAGACATTAGGCCGCGCCTTTGTGGTGAGTGTTAGAGCCCAGGTCTATTCCTGCCCCCAGGATCTGCTCTAGGAAACCAGACACCTCCCCCGACACCTGCCTCTCCAGCTCGGCTTCCCACAGGCGCTCCACACTCTGAATTTCCTCTAGTTCCTCAAATCCTCCATGCTGTCTCTTGCCTCGAAGCTTTTGCACAAAAGCTGTACCATCAGCTGCAAATATTCTTTCTCCCACCCCTTCACTTGACTGCCTCCATGTCTTCAGGTCTCTGGAGGTTTCCCCCACCTGTTCCTTCTCCCGCTCCCTTCCCTGTCAGACAGGCTTCTTAGCTGCTCCCTCAGCCCACACCCCCCCCCACCCTCTGAACTGCCTGCTCTAACTTCCGCACCCCACACCACCCTGTGAGCTTCCGGAGAAGCCCCACCGGCTACATTTATCTGCGTACAGGTCATGCATCACAGTTAGGTCTGCAACACAGCTTTGGAACAACTTTCACAATGTTCTCTAAGAGGCCGGGCGCTGGAGGTGAGCCCCCCCCCTCCCCCGTGAACCCGCCGCCTTCCTTACAGTCTCCTTTTCCTATCTGCAGCTCCTTATGGGTGTGTTTGTTTCCATCGCTGCTTCTTCCTTTTCTCCCAACTTCTCTCCCTCTCTCTCTCTTTGTCCAATACCTCTCCCTTCTCATTAGACACAATCAAGAACTGATTTATTATTTTAAAAATTTATAGAACAGAATCCCAAATCAGGCACATATTGCCCTAAAATCATAGAACTTTATAGCTGGAAAGAGGCCTTAAAGCTTTGATATATAAATAATTTACATACAGACACATATATGTATATATTCTTAAAATTTAAGAGGGTTGGAACACGTCCATGTGTATACTTATATATGCATATATATATACACACGTCCACGCTTATATATATACTTAAAATGTAAGGGGTTGTATCTTGATGTCTTTTAATTTGTTTTGTTGTTGTTCACTGTTGAAAAGTGTTGATGACCTTCCCCTGCAGAATTGTGCTAGGGATTTCTATAGGAAGTTTCTGTGCCCACAACCTATGTGGAGCCTCAGATATGAGATGAGGTGCTGAAAGCCATGACCTCCACTCCTCTGGACTGGCTGGGTACTTGCTTGTCCCTTTACCACCTCTGAACTCGTCAGCAAGCCTTCCCTGGCCTTTTCCACAAAGATTTCCAGTTCTCCAAAGCCCTTTGTGTCTTTCTCCACCAGGACAGTTAACCTAATCCAGGTTCCTCTGATTCAAATCTGAATTCTTGGTAGTAACTGAAGGTCAAAGAGCATAAATCATCCTATGGAGATACTTTTCCCTTTTGGTAAACTATATCCAAACCCTGTCCTTTATGTTTTTTTGTGAGGCTGTGGCCGGCCCCTATCTCTGATGCCAGGACAGAGGCCCCCCAGGGAGGGTGCTCTAGACCACAGTTGAGCCAGCTTTCTCTATGAAGGGTCAGGTAGTAAATATTTCAGGCTTTGCAAGCCATATGGTCTTTCTTGCAGCTACTCATCTCTGTGGTTGTAGCAGGAAATCAGTTGTAGGTGATATATGAACAAATGATTGTGGCTGTGTTCCAATAAAACTTTATTTACAAAACAGGCAGTGACACCTGGTTTGCCAACCTTCACTCTGGAGGATAAGCATCTCTACTTGTACTCAGGAAACTCCTCCCCCTAGGATTTTACCAGGGGACTCACCAATCTAATGCGTTTCTAAATGAGATGACTTAAAGGAAAAATGAGATGAAACAAAATCTGTCAGCACATGAAATTCATATACTTACCCTGACCAAAGAAGACCATTGTCAACACAGAAGTAGCTGGAAGCCTCTAGTCCAGTGCATGTCAAAGGGCTGCTGGGAGGTAGCCAGGGGAGTCTGGAGCAGAGGGTTCCATCTGACCATAGCAAATTCCCTGGAATCTATCTCAAGTAGCTGCACTGTTTCCTCCTCCTTTTAATACAACTAGGACCTGGTGTGACAGTAGGTGGGCTGGAAAGAAAAGGGTCATGTCCCTCACTGGACATCGAGCCTGGGCTTTAAAAGGATCATTCCAGAAATGGTCTCTGGAAAACAAAAGTAGAAAACTGTTTTTTCAAAACTTGCTTGGCTGCAGTACAAGTCAGAGAGAAAATGGAAAAGTTTTCATGGAACAAACTAATAAAAAAAAAAAGGAAAAAAAAAGTAAATCAGTAGGTTTTGGTTTTCCCAGATATTTTCTTTTTCTTGATGTATAATTTACCCACTGGAGAATGCACAGAACTAACATTTATTATTTGATGAGGTCTGACAAATGTATACCCATGTAACCACCACCCAGATATTTCCATTGCCCCAGAAAGTTCCCTCAGGCACCTTCCAGTTAATCACTCCTGCCTTGAGGAAGGCAACTATTCAGAATTCTATCCCTCTAATATTATAGTTTTGCCCGCTCTTAAATTTCATAGCACTGCAACCAGACAATGTTACTCTATGGACGTCTGACTTATTTTGCTCAATGTAATGTTTTTGAGATTCATTCTCCTTGTTGCAAGTCCTGTGAGTTTGTTCATTTTGTTGCACAGTCACATTCCATTGTATGAACACACCATGATTTGTTCATCCATAGTCTCACCCGCTGATGGACATTTGTGTTGTTTCCAGTTTGGGCATCTTATGAATACAGCTGCTATGTACATCCTCATGAAAACAAAATCTAATAGAATGAAGTATAACAATGTCGTCACAAAAGGCTGGAAGAGAATAAATGGAATTTAAATGTTCTAAGGTGCTTGCATTGACCAGGAATGAATAAAAGTATAGGCAAACCTCAGAGATATTGGGCATTGGGTTCCAGACCACCGCAATAAAGCTAATATTGCAATAAAGTGAGTTGCACATGTTTTTTTGTTTCCCAGTGCATATAAGGTTATGTTTATGCTATACGTTAGTCTATTAAGTGTGCAATATCGTTACATCTAAAAATATACACACCTTAATTAAAATTTTATTGCTAAAAAGTGCTAACCATCATCTGAGTCCTCAGCGAGTCATAATCTTTTTGCAATAGTAACGTCGCAGGACACTGATCACAGATCACCATAACAAATATAATAGTAATGAAAAAGTTAGAAACAGTGTGAGAATTACCAAAATATGACACAGAGGCACAAAGTGAGCAAATGCTTTTGGGAAAAATGGTGCCAGTAGATTTGCTAGACAGAGGGTTGCCACAAACCTTCAATTTGTGAAAAACCACAATATTTGTGAAGCACAATAAAGCAAAGTGCAATAAAATGAGTATGCCAGTACTAATTTACATACCATATTTTTGGTTGTAAACAGTCAGAGATGGAGAGATTTATCAGGCCCATGGATTGGGAGGCTCAATATTGTTAAAATGTCAGTTCTCCTCAAATTGATCTCTCGTTTCAACACAGTCCCAATCAAAATCCCACCAGGCATTTTGCTAAAATTGACCAACTGATTCTAAATTTTTTATGGAAATGCAAAGGACTTATAAAAGCCAAAATAATCTTGAAAGAGAAGAACAAAGTTGAAGAATCCATGCTACCTGATTTCAAGACTTACAAGTAAAGCAACCATAATTAAGATAGATCAGTGGAACAAATGGAAATCTTTGGAACCCAGAAATAGACTCATGCATGGATGTTCAGTTGATTTTGACAAAGACACCATGCAATTCAATGGGGAAAGGAAAGTCTTTTCAGCAACAGTAGTGGAATAACTGGATAAGTGTATGGTGAAATGAACCTAACTTCATACACCTGAATCAGTTTGAGATGAAAGTAACAGTCCAATTCTCTCTCATAAAGTAGATACAGAAATCCTAAACAGAATATTAGCAAATTCAATCCAGTGATAGATAAAAAGGATAATACACAATAACCAGCAATGTCAGGTTGATTTAACAAACGAAAATCAGTCAATGGACAACTGGATAGCCACAGGCAAAGGATGAAGTTGGATCTTTACCTCACACCATATACAAAACTTTTTTAAACTTTAAAACTCTTAGATGAAAACGTGGTATAATCTTCATGACCTTGGATTTGGCAAAGGATTCTTAGATATGACACCAAAAGCACAATCAACAAAGGAAAAAATAAATGAGATTTCATCAAAATTAAAAACTTTTTTTGCTTCAAAGGACACCATCAAGAAATGAAAAAAGACAACCTAAAGGATGGGAGAAAATACTTGCAAATCATATATATGATAAGGGAATTGTATCTAGAATATATAAAGAACACAACTCAATAATAAAAAGATAAATAACCCAATTTAAAAACAGGCAATGAATCTGAATAGATATTTCTACAAGGAAGATATGCAAATGACCAATAAGCACATGAAAAATTTCTCAACAGCATTAGTTATCGGAGAAATACAAATCAAAACCACAATGAAACACCACTTCATACCCATTAGATTGGATATAATGATAGTAATTTTGAAAAGAGAGAAAATAACAAGTGTTGGTGAGGATGTGGAGAAATTGGAACCTTCATACACTACTGGTGGGAATGTAAAATGGGGCAGCCACTTTGGAAGACCATCTGTCAGTTCCTCAAACAATTAAACTATACAACCCAGCAATTCCACTCCTAGGTATACACAGAAGAGAAATGAAATTATGTGTCTATACAATAAACTGTATATGAATGTTTATAGCAGCATTTTTCATAATTGCTAAAAGGCAGAAATGACTCAAATGTCCATAGCTATGACTGGATAAAGGAATGTGGTCTATCCATATAATGGAATACTATTCAATCATGAAAAGGAATGAAGTACTGATACATGTTACAACATGGACAAACCCTGAAAATATTATGCTAAGGGAAAGAAGCCAGTTACAAAAGTCCACATATTATATGATTCCATTCATATGAAAATGCAGAATAGGGAAATCTATAGGGACAGAAAGATTATTCTGATTTCTCCACATCCTCATCAACACTTGTTATTAACTGCTTTGTGTGTGTGTGTGTTGAAATATAATAAAATTTACCATTTTAACCTTTTAATTCATTTTTAACTTAATGTATAATTCAGTGTCATTCAGTACATTCACATGTTAAACAACCATCACACTATCCATTTCCAGAACTTAATCATCATCTCAAACAGAGACTCTGAACCCATCCCCCTTCCTGTCCTCTCAGCCTCTGGTAACCTTTATTCTAATTTTTGTGTTTATCAATATGCCTATTCTAAGCACTACATATAAGTGGAATTAGCAATATGTGTCCTTTTGTGTCTGGCTAATTTTACTTACCATAATGTTTTCAAAGTTTATTCCTGTTGTAGCATGTAACAGTACTTCATACATGCTTTTATAGCTGAATAATATTCTGTTATATGGATATATCACATTTTATTTATTCATCTATTGAACCACTTTCTGGCTATTGTGAATAATGTTGCTATGAACATTGATGTATAAGTCTCTATTTGAGTCCCCGCTTTCATTCTTTTAGATTATACCTAGGTGCTGGATCATATGATAATTCTATGTTTAACTTTTTGAGGAACGACCGAATTGTTTTGCACAGCCATTTTACACTGTTACCAGCAATGCAAAAGTGTTCCAATTTTTCCACATCTTTGCCAACACTTGTCACGTGTTATTTTCCTTTTTCTTTTTTGATTATAGCCATCCTAATGGGTGTGAAGTTGATATCTTATTGTGCTTTTGATGTGCATTTCCCTAATGATTAGTGATGTTGAGCATCTTTTATTGGTCATTTGTATATTATTTTTTGAGAAATGTCTGTTCAAGTCCTTTGCCTATTTTTGAATTCGGTTATTTTTTTTTGTTGAATTTTAAGAATTATTTATATATTCTGGATACTAGACCCTTATCAGATATATTGTTTGTGACTATTTTCTGCCATTCTCAGGGTTGTCTTTTCACTTTGTTGACAGTGTCCTTTGATGCACAAAACTTTTTAACTTTGATGAAATACAATTTATCTTATTTTGTTGTTGCCTGTGCTTTTGGCGTAATATCCAAGAAATCATTGCTGAATTCAATGTCATGAAAATTTCCCTTATGTTTTAAGAGTTTTATAGTTGTAGTTCTTAGCTTTAGGTCTTTGATCCATTTTGAGTTAATTTTTGTATATGGTGTAAAGTAAGGGTCCACTTCATTCTTTTGCATGTGAATATCCAGTTTCCCCAAATGCATTTCATTTTGAAATAATCTCCCCCTCCCATTTTTTTCTTCCCCCTGGTTTTGAGTAACTACTCTCAATTGAATAGTAAAACCAATTCTATACTTTTTTTTTTCCCTCCTCTTCAGACTTTTGAAAACCATAGAGGGAAGTGTCTCCTCTCCAATAGGAAATCTGCTCCCTGTTAGGCTCCCTGTAGGGCCCGGTTATGCCCTAGTTGAGCTTAAATAACCATGTAGAAATAATTGCAGGTACCAGGCAACATACCCCTCCTCCTGTGTCAAACGCCTGGTGAAGACAAGTGCTATTAGCAGCTTAGGGGAGAAAAAAGAGGAGCTGTATTCCTTCAGTTTGGGGACCCATACTCAGCCAGATTCTAGGCAAAGGGCTTAAAAGGAAGGATGTTAGATCATGGGTTTTAGAATCAGAGATGTATGTTCAAATTCTAGCTTTTCTCCTTTATAGCTGTGTGCCCTTGAGCATTCTAATGGTTAACTTTCCTGAGCTCTGTTTTCTCTATCTTTAAAATGAGAATAATTCTCAGGGCTGGCTGGTGGTCTCTAGTCTCTGCCCACTAAAAAAAAAAAAAAAAAAGCTTATACTACTGAAAAGTCTATTTTCCCTTAAATCTGAAGATCAGGAATCTTTGCAGGAGCACGCGCTATCACACCTGGCACCTCGTTCGACGACTAATTGCACTTCTAGGTGATCCAAGACCTCTGGTCTCTGGACTCCCAGATAGTACAGGGATGGGAGGTAAGAATGAGACACCATGCATGCTAAGTCATCAGCACAGAGCCTGGCACTTAGGAAGCGCTAAGTCAATGGTAGCTGAGTTGTGGACGCTCTCAGTTTCCCCATCCGTAAAATGAACGATTTAGCTCAGTTGATCCATTCTCGGACCTTGAGTAAATCAGATTTTCCAGGCAGATGCGGAAACGCACGTCAGAAGGAAATAGCAGAACTGGCAACGCTGTGCCCAGGTCCAGGTTTAGCACTGTAAGCACCGCCACCGGCTGCACCTATCCGACCTAGCCCATTAGCTGCCGGAAGTGTCAGGCGGAGGGTACCCGGAGCAGCCGGGGGAAGAGCTTAGACAGCCCCGCCCTCACACGCTCCGCGTTCTTCATTGGCGCTGTGAGTTCGAGGCTCGTGACGTCACGCGCGTGCGACTAGCGTGTAAAAGGGGGCGTGTCCCGCCGAGAAGCTGGGGACAAGATGGCGGCGTCCGTGGGGCCGGGTTGTTTGAGGTTGCTGCGCGGGGCCGCGCCGTGGCGGAGCAGGTACAGCTGCTTGGGGACCTGCCGGGGGGTGGCCCGGGCCAAACTGGGGTCTGGAGAGAGGAATCGTTTCTCTGTCGCGGGCTCGCCCTGAGCAGAGCTCGAGTGGAGACGTAGGCACTCACCTTAACCTGGAGCTCTCGAGCAGGTGCGACTGCCGCCGGGTAGGGCGTTTCGCGTCTGTCCTAAGCGCTCTCTCCTTGCCCTTTTCACAAGGGACAAAAAACAAAGATATAAACAAAAAGACCCAACCAGTGAAATAGGCTGTGTGCTCGCCACTTACAGCCGAGGCAGGGCTGGACGCCTCTTTCTCAGGGATTCGTGTTGCTGGGAGGGGTGGCGTGATGTGGGAAGAGCACTGGACTGGGAGTCGGGCGGCTTTCACTTCGGATTTTTGGTCTTTGAAGCGAGAGGGTTGGACTCAGTTATCTCAAAATCGTCCATGATGGAAATGGGGTCTTAGTTACCCTGGTGACTCCCAACTCTTAGGTTGTTAGAGGGGTCATCTAAATCAGGCTCTTTTTGGAGTTAGCAAAATTGAGGCCATGAGAGAGGAAGGGACTTGCTCAGTTTCACCCGGCCAGTTAGTAGCAGAGCCGGGACCCCTACCCGGATACCTCTCTCTCTTTCAGGCAAGGACCTTTCCCTCAGGCTGCCCACCGTGAGGACATTCATTATTCGAAATAGCTTATGTAAGAACCAGCTTGGGAACATTTGGACTCTCAGAAAATGGATTAAAATGTTGGTAGCTATGACTCAGAGTCTGCTGTTCCGTGTCATTTCAAAGAGCTAAGGTTTGAGAGACACACGGTACTTTTGTGTTTCAGGCAACCTTCATTTTGTCAGCGTTGACCAAAGCTTGCGCTGTAATTTTGGGAAGTAAGGACACTGGTTTCGGACTGAAAGGGAACAGAAACTGTCATTGCCCTGAACAGGAAGCTTCACTCTATTATTAACTACTCAGAAATGGTGTAACTTTCTCAGGAGGGGGCTCTGCAATGTGATGGTAACTGTTAGGACTTGGACAGGAGAGTCTCTGTGGTTTTAGTATTGTTACCAGGTGTGCTGTTTATGAGTCAGTAGTGAAATCATCTAAAATGTGTCATAAGTTGGAAAGGCTAAAAAATGACCCTCCTAAAATGTTTTCTTTTTTTTTTTTTTTTGTTTAACGATGGTGAGGAGGATGTACTTCACTCATCATTTAAAAAGGGAAAGGGAAAAAGAGTCATAACTTTAGTACCAGTGTAGGTAGGATAAGACTGGATTTAGGTGCAATTTAAGGAGGGTGAGGATTTGGGTACAATAAGAACTCAGTTTTCAAAGGTATTACATATCCAGATGGGAACTATATTTAGATGCAAAAAAACCCCAAAAGAGAACATTTCCATGAGTTTTAAGTAAAGCAGTGTCTGTGAGACATATGTTTGAAAACCTCATATTGCAGGGAAGTTTTTCAGTACCTGGGTGATAGGTGACAGGTGAGAGAACCAAAAGAAGGCAATTATGGGTGATAATTTAGGGCCATGTTTCCCAAATTTGTTTGATGAAAAAATGGGGTGGGTGTTTATCAGAAAAAGAGAGTCCCAGGTATATCCCCCAATACTGCCAAATTCAGGTTCAGTAGATATAGGTTGGGGCTCCGGCAGCTGTGTTCTTTACACGTGTCCTGGATGATTCTTAGGTTCGGGCAAGTATGGACATAGTGCCCAAGGAGTGGTTGCTTGTGCAAGACTTTCCTTCAGGAATACTTATGACATTCCTACCACTGCCAACTGCAGTGCCAGGGATCGGGAGGGGGAGGGAGAGCAGGGGAAGAGAGAGGAATTAAAAGATATAGGCCTCATGTTTAAAGAACTTTACAGTTTAGTAGCAGAGCAAGAAAACATTACTAAATAATATGAGATAGAACGTGGAATGAGGCCTTCAAGAGGCCTGCCAGTTCATTTTCAGAACTTTCACAGCTCTAAAAAGCAGGAGAGACACAAGGACTATAGTTAGTGTTACCACCAGGGGTGATGTTAAAAATAATTTAAAACTATGACAGTGTGGACACAAACCATTCAGAGTGGTCACAGACAGTTAATATGGCCATCCCAGTGTGTGCCAGCTGAATATCAACTCTGTTACTTTCAATAATAGTAATATGTAACTAGGTGCCAGGGCCTGGGCTTAAGGTTTTATGTGATTGTCTCATTTATTCCTAATGAGGTAGGTCCTGTTTTTACAGGTGGAGAAACTGAGGCTTAAGATTAGTTAAGAAATGCCTTAAGGTCACACAGCTAATTAGTAAGTGGCAGGATGGAGATTTGAGCCCCACAATCAGATTTGAGTGCTTAATCCTGGGCTTTAATTGCCCTCTTGCAGGAGGCCCACGTGAGTTCACCATGTAGAAGGTACATGTGATTGAACCTAGCCAGCCGTTCATTTCTCTGAAGCTTAATCTCACTGCTGAGATTGAGGTCCAGGGGGAAGACAGACAAACCCCTGCATTTGAGGGGTACAGACAGTAAACAAATGAGTGAATATATATAAAATCTGTTCATTTCGGGTAGTGAGAAGTGTTACGCAGAAAAATAAAGGCAGGTAATTAAGGGGTTAGAGAACGCTCCAGAGGGACAACTTTTGGGCTTGTGGTGAGGAGAAACCAACCAGGAGGAAGCATTTGAGCAGAGAACTGAATGAGGAGGGACTGAGCCAGCTGGAGGGGTATGCCCAGCAGAGCAAACAGCAAATGCAGAGGCATGAGTGTGCAAGGAATGGGGGCAGGTGAGTGAGGAGAAGGGAAGCAGCAGGAGGTCTGAGGGTTCAGCGAGGACCACTTACATAGGGTCTCGTCTTATTTTCTCTTTTGAAAAGGTCACTCTGGCTGTTCTGTGGTGAATGGGACACAGAAGCCAAGCAGGGAGAACAGGCTAGTGCAGTCCTTCAGTGACAGATCTGGTGGCTCAGGCCAGAGTGAGAGTGGTGGCAGAGAAGTAGGCAGATATGGGCATATTTTGAAGGTAGAGACTTCATGCCTTGTCACTGGATTGAATGTGGATAGTGAGAAAGAAAGGACTTACAAAAGGAGTCCCTAGGGTTTCGACTTGTGAAGTTGGGTGAATGGTGATGCCTTTTTTCTGAGATGGTATATTAATTATAGCAGTGTTGCTGTGGTAACAGGTAAACTCCAGCATTTCAGTGATTTAACACAGTAAAAGTGTTGGTCTCAATCATGTAAAGTCCCAGTGGGTGCTCCTGATCTGCAGGACAGCAGTGATTTGAGGACCCATCTCCTGACATCTTTAACACATGGCTTCCAAAGGTCTGCATGTTTGCATCAAACAGGCTGAAACGGGACAGCTTGGGAAGCCTGAATGGTTCTTACAGTGGTTAGAACTCAGTTATGTGGCCACACCCTATTGCAAGGGAGGCTGGGAAATGTAGTCTGTTGGGTAGAGGAAGTGGATTTAATAACCTGGCTAGTCTCTGCCACAGATGGACAACTCTGGGGGTGGAGCAGGTTGAACTGGAGTGAGGGAGTGTCAGGAATTCTGTTCTGGACAAACTCAGTTTGAGGTGATTCAGAGTGGGGATGTTGGGTAGCCAGGTGGAAATATGGTCCAGAGGTCTTTGAAGGAGCAGTGAGGGAGTCCTCAGTATCTGGCTATTTAAAGCTGCGGGACTGGGTGAACATGTCTCAGGGAGAGCACAGACAGAGAAGAGGTGTGAACCCTGGGCACGGCAGCTGTTTGAAGTTAGGGAGAGGCTGGAGAGGTAGGAAGATCAGGGTCCCAAAGGCTAAATGTGTTTCAAGAAGGAGAAAGTGAATGAAGTCAAAAGATACAACTTATAAAATACCTAAGTCCTGGGGATGTAATGTGCAGCATGGTGACTACCGTTAACAATACTGTATTGTATATTTAAAAGTTGCTAAGAGAGTAGATCTTTTTCATCACAAGAAAAACGTTTTTGTAAATATGTATGGTGAGGGATGTTAATTAGACTTATTGTGGTGATCCTTTCACAATATATACAAATAGGGAATAATGTTGTACATCTGAAACTAATATAATGTTACATGTCAATGATACCTCAGTGGGGGAAAAAAAAAGGAGGAAGGGCTCACCAGTGGCAGATGCTGCTGAGAAGTCACATAACACGAGGTCCAAGAAATATGTGTTGGGGTTGACAATGTGGAAGTTGGTGACCTTGACAAGATGACGTGGTGGGAACAAAAGCCTGGTTGAGTGGGATGAAGGGGGGGGAGGGGAGGAAGTGATGACAGGGAACATTGCTCTTTTAAAGAGCCTGCAGTGGGGTAGACAGTGTTTCTGTAAGATTGGAGAAAGTACAACATTTATATGAGGATAGGAATGATCCAGGAATGAAAGACAAGCTGATGCAACTGGGGCGTTTGCCAGGCACTTGTTCCAGGAGCTGGGGCTACAGCAGTGGACAAGAGACCAAGACTCTGTTCTCAGGAAGATCCGTATGCAAACCAGCCACCTGAGTGCCGTGCATTGGGTTACGGTGGATAAATGATTATCTCCCACTTGTACCTCCCCCAGCCCACACCCCCTTCCCCACAAAAAAAGCCTTTTTCAACAATCTGCAAACGTTCTTTCAGTTAGGGGGTTCAGCAGCAATTCTGGAACACACAATATAGCAGTGTGCACAACACAACAATACAGCCTTTAGTCAGATTTTACACTTCTTGTTCTTATTCCATTTGTAAAGCAGGGTTTTAGGCGCTTAGCTTTTGCAATGGGAGTGCCCAGTCAAAGAGATGAGCATTGTTCACTGCTGAAAGAACATTCAGGTACTGCAACACACCCTCCTTTGTGTTAATAACTGTCCATCCACCTGGCCTCTGAGGGGGTGGTGATTGTCATGGTCCCAGGCTTGTTCTCCGTACAGACCTTGCTTGCCTGTAGGAGAATCAGAGTCGTCATGTTACCACCATGCTGTGAGTGTTGTTAAGTCAAGGAAATTTCATGTGAAAAAACGAAGGTGTTTAAATCTGATAAAATCTACAGGATGTCTGTGTGAGACATAACTACTGAGTATCCATGAATGTCAATATCATTGTATGAAAGTCATAAATGCAGTTCTGTTCTCCACAAAAATAGCAGTTTAGACATTTATAGAGTAAATTTCTGCTTCTCTCATAAAGGGCTTCAAGGGAAAAAAAAAACACTGACAAGGACATAGTTTCTTTACTTTAGATTTCAGGCCAATATGTGGGGGAACTTAAGTGCTATCTGAATTGAAGGTGGGGTGTTTGCTTTTTGATTAAGGAGAGAGCCAGTTCACTAAAAATTCATTCATGCTTTCCTTGCTGGCCAAGTCACTTATTGCCACTGGGTATATGTCCAGTTTCCCTGGGTGAAGAGGAAACAAAGAAGAGAAACAAAGAATCGGAAATAATATTTTCTTAGAGCTTGAAGCCATGAAAGTAGTCATTTTTTTCTCAGAATGCCTGAAAACCCTATTCACTCTTTGAAAGTAGCTTTTGTGGCAAAGTAGCCACAAATATTAATTAAAAAATTCCAAACCAGTTGAGCCTTCCAAACTCAAAGTAGATTAGAATAGTTCAGCCTGGTTTGTGTCATTTCTTTTCTAGGGCAAACATTTAAAGTTTAAAATTTTAGGGAATTCACTGGTGGTCCAGTGGTTAGTAGGACTCCACACTTCCCGCTGCAGGTGCCATGGGTTCGATCCTGCAAGCTGCAGCGCAGCCAAAAAAAAAAAAACAGTTTAAAATTTCAACCACTTTATTAGGTTCTTTAATGAGTAGGGGTTAGAGGCTACAAGGCTGTGTATAGCTCTTTGTTTGTGGTGAAGAAACGTATGGCTTTGTGTAAGTGCCAGGTTTACTTCTTATTATGCTCTTATACTTAATTAAGAAAAGAGCAGCTTTGTGTGTGAAAAAATTTTAGACTTACAGAGAAGTTATAAAAATAGTACAGAGTATTCCCAAATACATTGTCCTCTGATTCCCCAAATATCAACTATATTTGCTTTATCATTCTCTCTCCCTTCCTCTCCCTTTTTTTCTCTTTGTGAGTGTGTGTTTGTATATATTTTTTTCTGAAACACTTGATGCCCCTTTACCTTTAAATATTTGAGCCCTTTTTGTATAAGGACGTTTTCTTACGAAAACCACAGTACAATGGTCAAAGCCAGGAAATTAACACAGACACAATACTATTATTGAATCTATAGACTATATTCAAATTTTAGAAGTTGATCCACTAATTTCTTTTTAATTAAAAAAATATTTAATGCTTCATTTTTGCTTGATTGTAGGCGCCGTCACTGTGAAGACATTGCCCTAAGCCATTTCCTTCAGTCCTTAAGGAAGCTGCCTCTCAGAACCTTTTCCACAAGTAAGTAGCAGTTAGAGCCAATGCTGGCCTCTCTGCTTCAGTTTGTCAGTAAATTGGGATAAACACAGCATGTATTTCATAGGGTTGTTGTTAGAATCAGATGGAATTGTGCCTGCAAAGTGCTTAGAGTACCTGGCATGTAGGTACCACTGAAGCATTAGCTGCTGTTATCTGATTGTTTTTACTGGCTGTGTAGTATTCCGTCGCATGACTGTACTGTTTGGTGTTGGACATTTAAGTTGCTCCTAGTCTTTTCCTATTACAGACAGTTCTGTACTAACATATTTTTGTGCATCCTCAGGATAGATTTGTAGACTTAGAATTACTGGATCAAAAGGTTTATGTATTTTATAATTTGGTATTTAAGCCAAATTACTCTTCAGAGAAGGTTGTCCCAGTTTACACTCCTCTGAGCAGGATGTTCCCCACACCCTCATCAGCACTGGATTATGAACTTTTTGGATCTTGTAAGCAGCTCTTTGAACCTGTACAAAAATGTATATTGTCTTTATTAACTAAAAATCCTTTTTATTCTATCATACTGGAGGCTATTTTTGACTGTCCAGTAATCATACCTTGGGAATAAAATGAGATGATTAATGAGAATAAAAACAAAAGGCTTATTAAGGTAGTTAATAGGGGCACATCTGGGTGTTACTTATTTAATTAGGACTTGCAGGCTGGAACACATAGGAATCACTTGAAGGGTTCAGGGGGAGCCTCAGAAATCAAGCCAGAATCTTGGATCTGCAGAAAAGCTGTGCTTTTTTAAAGTGACAAATGCAGCAGAGAGGCGGTCAGGAGTGGAGGGCACCCTCTGCTTACTACTTCCTGTTGGAGGAGTAAAGTAAGCCTGTGGAAGGTAAGAGAAAGACCTATAGTTGAAGAAAGGTCCAGAGTAGCAGAAGCATGCAGGAGAGTGTGACCAGTCAGCCTAGGGTGCTGGTTCAGTGCAGGTAGGGAGTGTACAACAGTTCTCTCATCACCAAATATTTCAGAAAGAGGAAAAAAAAATGTTTCTTGCTTTTTGACAAGATTTTCTGGTCAGAGGTAGAATATTTAGTTGTTAAGTAGTAAGGGTTCATTAGGAGTAATCAGAAAATGGAGGAGATTAATGACATCTATACTTGTTCATTTAAAAAAAAGAAACAGGGCTTCCCTGGTGGCGCAGTGGTTGAGAGTCCGCCTGCCAATGCAGGGGACACGGGTTCGTGCCCTGGTCTGGGAAGATCCCAAATGCCGCGGGGTGGCTGGGCCCGCTGGAGTTGCTGGGCCCGTGAGCCATGGCTGCTGAGCCTGCGCGTCCGGAGCCTGTGCTCCGCAACGGGAGAGGCCACAACAGTGAGAGGCCCGTGTACCGCAAAAAAAAATAAAAAAATAAAAAAAAACAAAAAAAGAAACAGGAAATTCCCTGACGGTCCAGTGGTTAGGACTCCACAGTCTCACTGCTGAGGACCCAGGTTCAATCCCTGGTTGGGAAACTAAAATCCCACAAGCCTCTCGGCACGGCCAAAAAAAAGAAAGAAAAAGAAACAGCAACAACCAAAAGGTGGTGGAGGGACAGGGACAAATGGGCAGGATGATTTCCTTCCATTGGAAGCCAAGGACAGGATGAAGGTTTTGTGCAGGCTACTGAGAAGTCAGCTCTTGAGATTTTGTTTTAACAATAACTTTATTGAGATACAGTTTTCATACCATAAAGTTCACCCTTTTAAGTACGCAATTCAGTGGGGTTTTTTTATACTTACAGAGTTGTACAACCATTAGCACTACCTAATTTTAGAATATTTTCATTCCCTCCTCGCCCCCCCACAATAGTAGCACTTGATCCATTAAACTGTCACTCCCCATTTCTCCCTACCCCTAGTTCCTGGCACCCACTAACCTACTTTATGTCTCTCTAGTATGTTTCCTATACCAGACACTTCATATAAGTGGAATCATACAATATGCAGCCTTTTGTGGCTGACTTCTTTTACATAATGTATTCAAGGTTCATGTGTAGCATGTGTCAATACTTCATTCCTTTTTTATTATCAATATTCCATTGTATTGGTATACCACTTTTTTATTCATTTGTCAGTTGATGGACATTTGGGTTATTTTCACTTTTTGGCTATTATGAATAATGCTGCTGTGGAGCATGCATGACAAATTTCTGTGTAGATGTATGTTTCACTTCCCTAAGAGCTGAATTGCTAGGTCATGTGGTAATTTTATGTTTAACATTTTGAAGAACTGAAGCCCCATTTTACAATCCCATCAGCAGTGTATGCGTGTTCCAGTTTCTCCACATCCTTACCAACAATTATCTGTCTTTTTGATAAAACCATCCTAGTGGGTGTGAAGTTGTATCTCATCGTGGTTTTGATTTGCATTTCCCTGATTACTAATGATGTATTGGTTTGCTAGGGCTACTGGAACAGAGTACCACAAACTGAGTGGCTTAAACGGTAGAAATTTATTCTCCCATAGTTCTGGAGACTAGAGGTCCAAGATCAAGGTGTCATAGGGCTGCTTCCTTCTGAGGGGTGTGAGGGAGAGCCTCTTGTCTAGCTTCTGAAGGATTGCTGGCAATATTTGGCTTTTTTGGCTTGTATTATAGAAGCATCACCCCGATCCCTGCCTTCGTCTTCAGATAGCATTCTCCCTGTGTGCGTGTCTGTCTCCAAATTTTCTCTTTTTATTTTTTAATTTATTTTTTAAAAATTTATTTACTTGTTTTCTGGCTGCGTCGGGTCTTAGTTGCAGCATGCAGGCTCCTTCATTGCGGCGCATGGGCTCTTCGCTTTGTTGCTGTGCGTGCACAGGCTCCTCTCTAGTTGTGGCGCATGGGCTCAGTAGTTGTGGTGCGTGGGCTTAGTTGCCCTGTGGCATGTGGGATCTTAGTTCCCCAACCAGGGATCCAACTGGTGTCCCCTGCATTGTAAGACAGATTCTTATCCACTGGACTACCAGGGAAGTCCCCAAATTTTCTCTTTTTATAAGCACACTAGTCATATTGGATTAGGGCCCACTGTGCTGACCTTATTTTAACTTGATTACCTCTGTAGAGACCTTTTATCCAAGTAAGGTCACATTCTGAGGTGCTAAGGGTTAGGACTTAAGCATATGAATTTTAGGGGGACATAATTCAACCATAACAGATGTTGAGCATCCTTACATGTGCTTACTGGCCACTCATATATCTTCTTTGGAGAAATATCTATTCAAATTCTTAGTACGTTTTAAAATTGGACTATTTATCTTTTATCATTGAATTGTAAGAGCTTACGAGATTTTGCATTTGGGAGAATACTACTGTCCAGTCAGAACTGGGCCTGGATCGTAAAAGTAAAATCAGAGAGCCTGCGTGAGAAATGGTACCTGTCCCAGTCCTGGCCCTGTTGGTATCCAGCGGGGCAACCTGGATTCATTTCTTGACCTCTTTGCAATTCAATGTTTTCATCTTAAATTCTGTAATTATGGTGGCATTTGGGGTGCACTGTAGTGTCACAGGAAAGAAGCTTGTACCTTACTAGATAGAATTTGGAGGCAGCAGGGTCTTTGCAGTGACTCAGGGCTGCACCTCCCTGTCAGATCCCTTCCGGGTCCAGTCAGCTTTGCTGAGGGCTTTTCCCAGCCCTCCTGTTGGTGCTGTGTTTGCGTGACTCATACCCGTCCCTTTTCCCAGGCTCAAAATTTTCCTGCTTTTTGTTACAGATGCCAGAAAAGTCCACACTGCCCCTGCCCGAACCTTGTCCCTGCTGCGCCCCCTGCTCTTTTTGGTCGCGACGGGTGGCGGGTATGCAGGTTACCGGCAGTATGAGAAGTACCAGGAGCGAGAATGGGAGAAGCTGGGCTTGGAGATCCCGCGCAAACTTGCTGGTCACTGGGAGGTAGGAACAGGATGGAACCACCTTGGGTTCTCATGGAGCACAACTGCCTGTCACTTTGTAAACTGCTCCAAAGTTAAACTGTTTGAAAAAGTGAAATGTGCTTTCTTGGAGCTCACATCTCCAGTGGTTTTGGGGCTATTACAGAAGTTATACCTTGGACATCATGTCCGGCTTCCCTCTGTCTCCAGATCCACCCCTGGTCTCCCCAAGGCCTCCGAGTGGAAATTTCCTGCTGTTGAAATATTCAGAGCTCGTGCCTTGTACTCAGGCTGGCGTCCTGACAGTTCACGCCTTCACAAGTCTGAGGATGAGCTGGAAGGGTTGGACTTTTGTGATGTGGATAAGTTCTCACCAGAGACCAGACTGAAATCATCAAATTCCTTTATCATTACTGCTCAAAATGCTCTCCCCGCAATTGGGCCATACAGTTGGGGCGGCCTTTGGTGTCGTTGTACCTTGTGTGATACGTAATGAACTGTCTTACTCATCTGTGCTTCCCGAGGCCCAGGATATCTGACTCAGAGCAGACATTCAGTAAATACTGAAATTGAATATAAAGGTGTAAGTTTAAAAATTGCTTTCTTTTTACCCATAATTTAACAAGTGAAATATCTGAAATATCAATAGACCCTGATAGCTTGGGCAACAGAGGGGGTGAAAGCAGAGACGATGGTATTTGGGATGATGCATTTGGATTTCCCCACGAGCTGTGCCATATCAGCAATCCAGCTCAGCTGCACCCAGCAGCCAGGGTCCCAGTCCTGAAGGCAGGTTCTAACCATGCTCCTAGTAGCTGTGTGGACTTGGACATGTCATTTTCCAAGTTTTCTGTTTTTTGGTTGTATATTACAGAGTCCTTTTTTACAGAATTGTATAGTATGTGAGTCATACTTTTTAAGTATGCTGAACACTGTTTCCCATAACATTGGTTGTTTCCTCTGTAAACATATCCTTCTCCTTCAAACTAGTAAAGTACTTGTTAAGACTGTGATTCATGACCCCACTCCAGTGTTAAACCCAAGCTGGCTTCGCTCTGACCCCAGGCATCTGTCAGGCTGACCCACCTGGTGACATGCCCACCTGCTTTCAGGAAATTCCCACTCATTTCAAAGGTATCCCAAGAGAATCTACATTTGGAAGAAATTTGCTACTTCCTCATTCATAAAAGACTAATGTCAGTAGTTTTTCATAGCATCCACTGTTTGTATAATTGGGATTACTGCCATATATGAGTCAATACCTGAAAAACGATTATTTGTAAAGAGGACAGAGTTGATTAGCTTCTAAGTTCTAGGCTCTGGACAGTGACAGGACACAGGAGCAGAGTGGCCTAGTACAGTGAGAGGTCTGAAGCCCCTGTTGGTAAAGAACTGGGCTTACGTTAGGTCCTGTTCTTTCGGTGGAATAAGATGGCTCCTGGGTTTGCAAGTTGGGCAGCATTTCATTTATGAAGGGGAAATGGTCTGGGCTCAGAGTAGACGCTGTAAGATTTCAGGAGAGGCAGCAGGTTTGGGGGGGGGGCGGGGGGCAGTTCTTGAATGGGCAGATGGGGGCTGGATCTTAGTCCCACCCCCGGCTCTACCTAATCACTGACACCTCATATGAAAAATGACAAGAGTACCCCAGTCTGGCTGATCCTCAGAATTGTTTGGGGAGCTTTAATGATATGGACTCTTTGGTCTCAGCTCGCTCTAGAGATTTAGAAACTTTGGGCAAGGCTCAAGATCTTTGTTCTTACAAGGCCCTGCGGGTGATTCTCATGACAAGTCAGATTTAGGAATCATGGGCAGATGAGCTGTAAGGGTCCCTTCAGGGCTCCATTAGTATGTGGCAGGTGAAAATTTCTGGTAGTGATTTTGCTGGAATATAATCCCTTCCTATCCCTGAAGTCAAGTCTGGCATCTCCAGAGCTAAGAAAGTAGACAGGTTGGAAGTTACTGCTGAGATGGCCTCTGGGGTCAGTGGCACAGTTGAGGTGACTGGGTGATTTTTTCTTACCAAATAGTGTTTTCTGGGTTTCCAGGAGACAGACATGGGCTGTATAGCCATCCCCACACATGAAGCCTTCCTATTAGCCCCTCTTGGTCAGAGTGCCAGCAGGAAGCCTTTGTCCTTTCCTAGCTTGTGAATTTCTCTTGTTGCAGAGAACCCTCTGGTCTTCCCTCTGTATCAAAACTCTCAAGAGCATGGTTGTAGTACCTTATGTTGAACAGCACCTCGCAGTTTTTCTGAACCCTTTTAGTTACAACATCTCACTGAGGTAGGAAGGGCAGGTGTTAGAGCCATTTTACAAATGGAAAGACTAGTTGGTGGCAGAATAGGTTCCAGAACAGAGGTCTGTCGATGCCAAATGCCGTACTCTTGGAACAATAAATACTGTGTTGCTCATAGAAGGTGCTCTTAGTATAGGAGCTCGACGGTGGCAGTGAGAGATGGAGGGAGGGCTTGCTGTGTATTTGAGGTACCTCCATTCTCTGGGGCTGACTGTTTAAAATGGGAGGTGAATTTGAGTGGCCTGACTTGAACAGTTGTTGTCTGTGATAATGTGACGAGCATTCACATTATCCACCGCCCCCCCCGCCCAGCCCCCAGCCCAGCACTCCTGAAGAATTCATGCTCACATCTTTCCTTCATGTAAATAGAATTTCCTCTTTTTGGTAACAGTTTAGAGGAAACCATAACTCCAAAATCTATGCTGCCTCACTCCCTGCAGGCTGTCCTCTGGGCTGGGGTGGGTGCAGCGCTCACGTAGGAGCAGTAAGGAGGGAGGGACAGGGTGTCAAGAGACTTGAGATCTGGGCACCAGCAGCTGCGAGGCCTTGGGTGAGTGTGTCACCTTGGGGCTTCTGTTTTTACACATTTAAGAAAATGTTTCTAAGATTTTTGCCTGATCTAAGATTCTTGTTGTTTTTATGGTAGAAAAGAAGAAAAAAAAAGTTCATGCAGGGACTTCCCTGGTGGCAAAGTGGTTAAGAATCCGCCTGCCAATGCAGGGGACACGGGTTTGAGCCCTGGTCCGGGAAAATCCCACATGCCGCGGAGCAACTAAGCCCGTGCGCCACAGCTACTGAGCCTGCACTCTAGAGCCCGCAAGCCACAACTACTGAGCCCGCGTGCCACAACTACTGAAGCCTGTGTGCCTAGAGCCTGTGCTCTACAACAAGAGAAGCCACTGCAATGAGAAGCCCGCGCTCCGCAGCAAGAGAAGCCACCACAATGAGAAGCCTGCGCACCGCGACGAAGAGTAGCCCCTGCTCGCCACAACTAGAGAAAGCTTGCGCGCAGCAAAGAAGACCCAATGCAGCAATCAATCAATCAATAAATTTATAAAATTAAAAAAAAAAAGTTCATGCAATCTGCTGAGTAGAAATGAAACCTATGTGTTTGCTGCTGTGGGATTAAAGGGAATTCTGTAACTAGCAACAAAGTAACCTGTTAAGGAGAGTGGAGTCTCTGGAAGCTTTCAGGAGCATCCAGGTTCCAGTAGCTCCACTCTTTCTCTCTCTATATATATGGCATCACTTTCCCCAATGTGGAAATAGCTTTGTCCTTTATCTACTTATAAAGATGTGTTCATCTACAAAAAATAAGGAAGTGTTGCAAAATATGAAGATGAAAAGAGTTGATGACCTGTAATCCTACAACCCACAGGAAACCAGTTAACATTTTGGTGAACATCACCCTTCTAAGCTTTTGGCTCTGTTTAGGAGTATGTATTGTTAAATTAATTTTTATTTTTAATAAGATAGTTTAAAAATTTTAAATAAAATATGATCATGTGAAAATTCAAATAGTAAAGAAGGGATTACATAAAAATGAGCCTTCCACTCTCCACCCCGTCTGCTAATCCCATTCCCGCTCTCCAGAAGCAAGCAAGAGTTTTTCATGTTTTTTTTTAAATTTATTTGTTTATTTTATTTTTGGCTGCGTTGTGTTTTCATTGCTGTGGGCGGTCTTTCTCTAGTTGCAGCAAGCGGGGGCTACTCTTCGTTGTGGTGTGCAGACTTCTCATTGCGGTGGCTTCTCATTGCAGAGCATGGGCTCTAGGCATGTGGGCTTCAGTAGTTGCAGCACACAGGCTCGGTAGTTGTGGTTCACGGGCTCTAGAGCGCAGGCTCAGTAGTTGGGGCACATGGGCTTAGTTGCTCCGCTGCATGTGGGATCTTCCCAGACCAGGGCTCGAACGCGTGTCCCCTGCATCGGCAGGCGGATTCTTAACCACTGCGCCACCAGGGAAGCCCCAAGCAAGAATTTTTAACATTTCTTGTGTATCTTCCAGAAAGTCTCTCCGTACTTACATATTTATTGAAAGTTGATTTAATTTTTTTCCAATTTCATTGAGAAACAATTGATATATATCACTGTATATATGTTTAAGGTGTACAGCATGATAGCTTGATACATTGTGAAATGATTACCACAGTAGGTTCAGCTAATATCCATCATCTCATATAGATACAATAAAAAGAAAATAAAGAAGAAAAGAAAAAAGGAAAAAAAAAGTTTCTCCTTGTGATGAGAACTCTTAGGATTAACTCTCTTAATTTTCCTGTATGTTAATACAGCAGTGGTAACTATAGTCATCATATTGTACATTACATCCGTAGTACTTATTTCTCTTATATCTGGAAGTTTGTACCTTTTGTCCACCTTCCTCTAATTCCCCGCTCCCCCTCCTCCTCAGTCTGATCTGTTTTTCTGAGTTTGGTGGGATTTTTTGGTTTTTTTTTTTTTTTTTTTGTAAGATTCCACATATAAGTGAGATCATATGGTATTTGTCTTTTTCTGTCTGAGTCATTCCACTTAGCATAATGCCTTTAAGGTCCATCCATGTTGTCGCAAATGGTAGAATTTCCTTATTTTTTATGGCTGAATAATACTCCATTGTAAATATATACACCATAACTTCTTTATTCATTCATCACTTGATGGACACTTAAGTTGTTTCCATGTCTTGGCTACTGTAAATAATGCTACTGTGGTGATTTAATTTCTTTTTTAAAAAAATATTTATTTATTTATTTTTTGCTGCATTGGGTCTTCGTTGCTGAGCGTGGGCTTTCTCTAGTTGCAGAGAGCAGGGACTACTCTTTGTTCTGGTGTGCCGGCTTCTCATTGTGGTGACTTCTCTTGTTGCAGAACACAGGCTTTAGGCACGGGCTTCAATAGTTGTGGCTCGCGGGGTCTAGAGCACAGACTCAGTAGCTGTGGCGCACAGGATTAGTTGCTCTGCGGCATGTGGGATCTTCCCTGACCAGGGCTCAAACCCATGTCCCCTGCATTGGCAGGTGGATTCTTAACCGTTGTGCCACCAGGGAAGCCCTGATTCAATTTCTAAGTCGACTTTACTGAGGTATTGTTTACATGCAATAAAACCCTTTTTAAGCATATAATTCATTGGTTTTAATAAATATATAGACTTGTGTAGAGATATAAAATATGTATCCCTTTGCAGTCAGTATCGAACCATGGTTCCAGGCAATCACTGATCTGCTTCCTATCACTATAGATGAGATTTTTCTTTTAAGAAATTTTATTTAAATGGAATGTACTCTGTTCTGTGTGGTTTATTTCGCTGACGGTAATGTTGAAATTCATTCCTCTTTATTGCTGAATAGTATTTTATTGGGTGGATATGCCACAGTTTTTTTTTTTAATTTTACTTATTTTTGGTTGTGTTGGGTCTTCGTTGATGTGCACGGGCTTCCTCTAGTTGCGTGAGCGGGGGCTTCTCATTGCAGTGTTTTCTCTTCTTGTGGAGCACGGGCTCTAGGCACGTGGGCTTCAGTAGTTATGGCATGAGGGCTCAGTAGTTGTGGCTCTCGGGCTCTAGAGTGCAGGCTCAGTAGTTGTGGTGCACGGGCTTAGTTGTTCTGCAGCATGTGGGATCTTCCCGGACCAGGGCTCGAACCCGTGTCCCCTGGGTTGGCAGGAGGATTTTTAACCACTGTGCCACCAAGGAAGCCCCACATATTATTTTTAACCCTTCATCTGTTGGTGGACATTTGGGTTGTTTGCATCTTTTGACTATTATGTATAAAGTCTATATGAATATTTGTGTTTAAGTCTTTGTGTAGACATTTGTTTTCATTTCTTTTGTGTAAATACCTAAAAGTACAATTACTATTCATAGGTAACTGTGTATTTATAAGAAACCACCAAACTGTTTTGAAAGTATTAATAGTTGTTTTACCATTTTGTATTCCCATTAGCAATATATGAAAATTTCTGTAATCTTACTAAATTCACTTATTCTAGTAGCTTTTTGTAGAAATTTTCATTGAAGACATTCTGGTTTTCATTTTGAAAGTTTCAAGTTGTTCTTTTTTATGTCTTCCATTTCTCTCATTATGATCATATTTTCCCATAAATCTTTGAGCATATTGTGCTTGTTTATTTAGCTGTCTCAAAGTCCTTTTCTCCTTTTCATCATCTTCTGTCATTTTGGGGTCTATTTCTTTTTCTTTTTTTCAAAAAATAAATTTATTTATTTATTTTTGGCTGCACTGGGTCTTCGTTGCTGTGCGCGGGCTTTCTCTAGTTGCGGTGAGTGGGGGCTACTCTTCGTTGCAATGTGTGGGCTTCTCATTGCGGTGGCTTCTTTTGTTGCGGAGCACAGGCTCTAGGTGCGCAGGCTTCAGTAGTTGTGGCGCACGGGCTCAGTAGTTGTGCACGGGCCAGTAGTTGTGGCTCGTATGCTCTAGAGCTCAGGCTCAGTAGTTGTGGCGTACGGGCTTAGTTGCTCCACGGCATGTGGGATCTTCCCGGACCAGTGATGGAACCCATGTTCCCTGCATTGTATTTTTGGCTGCGTTGGGTCTTCATTGCTGCACGTGGGCTTTCTCTAGTTGCAGCAGCAGGGGTACTCTTTTGTTGTGGTGCGCAGGCTTCTTGTTGAGGTGGCTTCTCTTGTTGCAGAGCACGGGCTCTAGGTGCACGGGCTTCAGTAGTTGTGGCACATGGGCTCAGCAGTTGTGGCTCATGAGCTCTAGAACACAGGCTCAGTAGTTGTGGCATACGGTCTTAGTTGCTCTGCGGCATGTGGGATCTTCCCGGACCAGGGCTCGAACCCGTGTCGCCTGCATTGGCAGGCAGATTCTTAACCACTGCGCCACCAGTGAAGCCCCATCATACTGTTTTGCAACCATTACCACTATCCGTTCCTAGAACTTTTTCATCATCTCAGACAGAAGCTTTGTACCTTTTAAATAATATTCCCTAGTCTACCTCCCACCCAACCCCCTTAAGCACTGTCCTACTCTGTCTCTGTGAAGACTGTTCTAGGTACTTCATATTAGTGGAATTATACATTTGTCTTTTGGTGTCTGGCTTATTATTTCACTTACCAGATTTTCAAGATTCATCCATGTTTATAGCATGTTTCAGAGTTTCTTTCCTTTTTAAGGCCGAATAGTATTCCATTTTATGGATGGACCATGTTTTGTTTATCATCTATTGATAGATAGTGGGTTGTTTCCACTTTGGCTGTTGGAATAGTGCTTCTGTGAGCATTGGTGTACAAGTATCTGCTTGAGTCTTTGCTTTCAGTTCTTTTGGGTGTATAACTAGGAGTGGAGTTTCTGGATCATATGGTCAATCTATGTTTAACTTTTTGAGGAACTGCCAAACTTTTCCACAGTGGCTGTACCATTTTATATTCCAATTTGCATTGTATGAGGATTCCACTTTCTCCACATCCTCACCAACACCTTTTTTAAAAAAATTTTTTGTATTTTATTTATTTTTTTATACAGCAGGTTCTTATTAGTCATCATTTTTATACACATCAGTGTATACATGTCAATCCCAATCGCCCAATTCATCACACCACCATCCCCACCCCCGCCGCCGCTTTCCCCCCTTGGTGTCCATATGTTTGTTCTCTACGTCTGTGTCTCAACTTTTGCTCTGCAAACCGGTTCATCTGTACCATTTTTCTAGGTTCCACATAAATGCATTAATATACGATATTTGTTTTTCTCTTTCTGACTTACTTCACTCTGTACGACAGTCTCTAGATCCATCCACGTCTCAACAAATGACCCAATTTCATTCCTTTTTATGGCTGAGTAATATTCCATTGTATGTATGTACCACTTCTTTATCCATTCGTCTGTCAATGGGCATTTAGGTTGCTTTCATGACCTAGCTGTTGTAAATAGTGCTGCAGTGAACATTGGGGTGCATGTGTCTTTTTGAATTATGGTTTTCTCTGGGCATATGCCCAAGAGTGGGATTGCTGGGTCATATGGTAATTCTATTTTTAGTTTTTTAAGGAACCTCCATACTGTTCTCCATAGTGGCTGTATCAATTTACATTCCCACCAACAGTGCAAGAGGGTTCCCTTTTCTCCACACCCTCTCCAGCATTTGTTGTTTGTAGGTTTTCTGATGATGCCCATTCTAACTTGTGTGAAGTGATACCTCATTGTAATTTTTTTTTTTTTTTGCGGTATGCGGGCCTCTCACTGTTGTGGCCTCTCCCGTTGCGGAGCACAGGCTCCGGACGCACAGGCTCAGCGGCCATGGCTCACAGGCCCAGCCGCTCCACGGCATGTGGGATCCTCCTGGACCAGGGCACGAACCCGTGTCCCCTGCACTAACAGGCGGACTCCCAACCACTACGCCACCAGGGAAGCCCCTCATTGTAATTTTTGATTTTCATTTCTCTGATAATTAGTGATGAGCAGGTTTTCATATGCTTCTTGGCCATCTGTATGTCTTCTTTGGAGAAATGTCTATTTAGGTCTTCTGCCCATTTTTGGATTGGGTTGTTTGTTTTTTTAATATTGAGCTGCATGAGCTGTTTATATATTTTGGAGATTAATCCTTTGTCCGTTGATTCGTTTGCAAATATTTTCTCCCATTCTGAGGGTTGTCTTTTCGTCTTGTTTATAGTTTCCTTTGCTGTGCAAAAGCTTTTAAGTTTCATTAGGTCCCATTTGTTTATTTTTGTTTTTATTTCCATTACTCTAGGAGGTGGACCAAAAAAGATCTTGCTGTGATTTATGTCAAAGAGTGTTCTTCCTATGTTTTCCTCTAAGAGTTTTATAGTGTGGTCTTACATTTAGGTCTCTAATCCACCTTTTAATTTTTTTATAATAGCCATCCTAATGGGTGTGAAATTGTATCTCATTGAGGTTTGGATTTTCATTTCCTAATGACTAGTGATGTTGAGCATCCTTTCACATGCTTATTGGCTATTTATATATCTTTGGAGAAACGTCTATTCAAGCCCTTTGTCCATTTTTTATAAAATATATTTATTTATTTATTTATGGCTGCGTTGGGTCTTCGTTACTGCACGCGGGCTTTCTCTAGTTGTGGCGAGCGGGGGCTACTCTTTGTTGTGGTGCGCGAGCTTCTCGTTACGGTGGCTTCTCTTGCTGCAGAGCACGGGCTCAAGAGCGCAGGTTCAGTAGTTGTGGTGCATGGGCTTTGTTGCTCTGTGGTACGTGAGATCTTCCTAGACCAGGGCTTGAACCCATGTCCCCTGTATTGGCAGGTGGATTCTTAACCACTGCACCACCAGGGAAGTCCCCCTTTATCCATTTTTGAATTGTGTGGTTTTTCGTTGCTGAGTTGCAGGAGTTCTTTATTTTTCTGGATACTAGACCCTTATCTGGTATATGTATTTGCAAATATTTTTCTCCTATTCTATGGCTTATCTTTTTACTCTCTTGATCATATCTTTTGATGAAGTCCAATTTATCTATTTATACTTTTATTTCCTGTGTTTCTGGTGTCATATCTAAGAAATCATTTCTGAATCCAGCGTCATGAAGATTTTCTCCTGTTTTCCTCTAAGAATTTTATAGTTTTAAGTCTTATGTTTAGGTCTTTGATCCATTTTGAGTTGTTTTTTTATATCGTGTAAGGTTAAGTATCTGACTTCATTCATGGGGATGTGCAGTTTTCCCAGCACATTCCCATTGAATGGTCTTGGCCCCCTCCTGGAAGTCAGTCTCATTCTCTTGTAAATGACAGAGGTGATGTAACGCTCTGACAGAATGTTGGAGAACTGGGAGGACAGTCATGATTCCCATCCCTTCTCACCTGACGACTTGTTGCATAATCACGGGCTTTATTTTTCACTTGATGTCTGTCTGTTTTTTTAAATGGATATACAGTTGACCCTTGAACAATGCGGGTGTTAGCGGCACTGACTCCCCTCCCCCCAGCGACTGAAAATATGCATATAACTTTACAGGCCACTCTCGGTATGCGTGGCTTCACATCCTCCAATTACGTAGTACTGTAGTACGTATTTATTGAAAAAAGTGTGCTTATAAGTGGACCTGCGCATTCAAACCTGTGTTGTTCAGGGATCAACTACTCCTGTTTTGTATCTTGCCTTTTTTACCTTATACATATTGCTACATATGATGATTTTGCAAGACTTCATGTAACTACATACGTTAAGTGGCTCTGCTACCATAGTGGATTCTGGTGCCCTGGTGGTTTTTACCATCGTGATTAACGTTGTAGAGCACATCTTTGCACGTAGGCCTTTTCCTCAGGCTGAATGCCTCAGTGTAGAATTGCTGTCTGAAGGGGTCTGGGCACCTGCACGATTTTTGCTACATGTTTGCTGTCTAAAACTATTGTACCCATTTGTAATAGGCATTGTTGGGTATATGAACCACACTGGGTGTTACTGAAACAGTTGTCATAGATGAACACCATTCCTCTCTTCTTGAATTTGCTGCTTCATTCAACAGATCTTTGAGCTCCTTCCATATGCCAGGCCCTGTTGAGATGCTGGGGATCCACTGGTAGAGCTAGAGCTCCCGTCCTCAGAGAGCTTCCCTTATTAGGGGCTGAGAGAGCTGAGAAACAGATGGACACATGGACATGTCTAGTGGTTGAAAGGCCGTGGAGAGAACATAGGTAAAGGGCACAGTGTCTCAGGCTGGGGCAGAGCTGGGCTGGGACCAAGGCAGTCAGGGAAGGAAGGAAGGCCCCGCTTAGTGCCGTGTGGGCTGAGGGGGCATCTGAGGGGCCGGGAGAGTGGTCCAGGTAGAGGCTTGAGATGGATAGAGAACACTTGTCTCTGTTTAGGGAGAACAAAGAGCCCCTGTGGCTGGAGGCACAGAAGGCAGGAAGGTAGGAGGGCAGGAGGACCCGTGGCGCCAGCTCAGCCTGTCCTCTGAGTGAGTGTTGAGTGATCTGGGTTCTGATCCAGTCGTCCTGGCTGCTATGGAGACAGATTAGGGGACCTGTTGGGAGGCTCTGACAGGACCCCAGCAAGAGAAGGTGGTGGCCTGGATCAGAGTGGGGGGCAGTGGAGTTGGGGTAGGGGGGAGGCACTCGATTCTGGTATTTATTTTATTGATGTATAGTTGATGTACAGTATAAGTTACAGGTGTGCAATATAGTGATTCATAATTTTTAAAGGTTAAACTCCTTTTAAGGTTATTATAAACTATTGGCTATATTCCCTATGTTGTACAGTATATTCTTACAACTTATTTAATTCATTAATTTATTTATTTTTGGCTGCGTTCGGTCTTCGTTGCTGTGTGCGGGCTTTCTCTAGTTGCGGCTAGCGGGGACTACTCTTCATTGCACTGCGCGGGCTTCTCATTCTTCTCATTGTGGTGGCTTCTCTTGTGGCGGAGCGTGGTCTCTAGGCATGTGGGCTTCAGTAGTTGTGGCACGCGGGCTCAGTAGTTGTGGCTATCAGGCTCTAGAGTGCAGGTTCAGTAGTTGTGGCACACAGGCTTAGTTGCTCCGTGGCATGTGGGATCTTCCCGGACCGGGGCTGGAACCCGTGTCTCCTGCATTGGGCAGGCAGATTCATAACCATTGCGCCACCAGGGAAGTCCTTGTAACTTATTTTATACCTAATAGTTTGTACCTCTTACTCTCCTATCCCAATATTCCTCCCCACCCCCACCCCCCTGCCACTGGTAACCACTAGTTCTCTATATCTGTGAGTTTGCTGCTTTTTTGTTATATTCACTAGTTTTCTGTATTTTTTAGATTCCACATTCGATTCTGGGTATGTTTTGAGGGGAGAGTGGACAGGATGCACTGATGGATTGCATGCAGGGGGAGAGAGAAATTGAAAATGACTCGTGAGTTTTGACTTGAGTAGATGGAGGGGTAGAGTAGCTCTTTACTGAGAGCAGTGGAGGAAATAGGGAACATCAAGAATCATACCTTAATACAGTTTGTAATTTGCTTTTCTTTAAATGTGAGTCCACTTCAACATTTTCATGTGTTTATTCTCTGTCTCTACTGGCTCAGAGTATTTGTAAGTTTAACGTTTAGTCTGAATAGCACGGAACAAGGAATCCACCACATTCCTCTGGCTCTGGTCAGACCAGGAGAACGCCCTGCCCTTAGAACTGGAGCCTCGAGCAGGCCGAGTGCCACGCATGAAGGAGGGGATGCTTCCACGAGTTTCTTTTCAGGAACTCATGGTGTCCTTCCTGAAAAAGGTCAGGGTTTGGGGTCAAAGAGCCCGGCTACCTTATTTGGGCTACCTGGGCCTGGCGTTTGGCCTCAGTGGGGAGGGTGGTTGCCACCAGGCCTCTCTGGAGAACTGGCTTCAAGGGAGCAACACTGACCGGAGCTGGAAGGCCACTGCCTGTGCCCGAGCATCGCAGTCTGCGTTTGTGTGGCAGCTATGATTTCAGATATGCTGTCCTTTTTGTCCCTATAAGTCAAAGGGGGGAACAGACCTTCATAAGTGCTTCTTACCAAGAGGGGTGGAAGGTGTGTAGCGTCTGTAAGCCCAGGTCACCAGGTGACCTGGATGGCAGGTGTGTATGGGGGGAGTGCCCAGGTGTGCCGCCCCCCTCCCGCCGGGGTTTCCTGTTCCATGAAGGGTGGCATCTGGTGGCAGATTTCTCTTGGTCTCTGGTGCTTCTGAGGAGTCCTTTTTGCCTTCACGGGTCTTGAGGACAGAGGTGCAGGCGGTGGGGAAGCTGGCCTGGTAGAAGGGGGGGCCCTTTGGGGAAGAAGCCGTCCATGTGTCCCTCCTCCTGCAAACCAAGGAGCTGACTCTGCAGAGATGGGGCCCTAGGCTGCAGAGTGGGCTGTGGTCATCGGAGGGCTGTTGCCTGGACAGGAGGGAGGGGTTCAGCTCGGAACTGCCCCACCCGCCTCATGAAGCAGGAGTGGTGGGCATGATGCTGCCTCAGGGCCAGAGAGGCGCTGTGTGCTGAGTGTGGTCTTGAGTTTTTCTCCCTAGTAGTAGAATTTAGAGGTTTTTCTGTGGCTTAAAGCAAAGTCTTCCAGTATTTTATTGTGAACACTTTTGAACAGAGTAGAAAAGTTGAGAGAATTGTTACCCACACACACTGCTTGAGTGACCAGTTATTAATGTTTCCTCGTATCTGCTTTGTCTCTGTGCATATGTACAGACTCTCCTCTGAGCCACTGAAAGTACATAGCAGACATTATGAAACTTCACCCCTAAACACTTCAGTCCACATCTGAGCACATCTGGTTTGTTGTCATCTCATCTGGCCATGGGGTGCGTTAGCACTGCTTCCTTGTTTCTGCCCTCAGTTTAGTATTTTTAAAATGTGAGGTGTGACGTTCCAGTTCTGAAAAGGAATAAAGCCAGATCAGCCTGTCAGGTCTCCCACGTCGTTCACCGCTACCCTGTCGATCTGCACTTGGCATTTCCTTTGCTCCACGAGTCCATGACCCTGGACAGTGTAGAACATGTTTTGCATGTTTTTAAACTTCCTGTAATTGTTATAGCTTTATTGTTCCCCTCTGTGAACAGGCTGCTGTTAAATGAGAATGACGTAGGTGTAAATAAATACCTGGTCCTATGCTGGCAGGGGGTGGAGATTCAGTAAGTACTATTTTATTTCTTACCTAATAGGTGTTGAGAAGACAGTTCTGGATGTTAAAATGGGCAGACAGTCAAGTTGGTGGGAAGTAGACCCTGCTGCCTGCCCAGCTCTGACCTCAGAGAATCCTGGCCTCATTCCAGGGCAGGAGGACATCTCAAGGCCTCAGGGACCTCCTTCGTGGTATGTGCCAGGAGCTGTGGCAGCCACTCCAGCCTTTCCTCTCCCTTGCCTCCCCCAGCCCAAGGGGGTGCTCTGTGCCTGCACCACTAAGGGGAAAGGGGATGGACAGGGCTGGGCTCCTGCCTGGAGGGAGCTTTCTGCTGGGCTTCCTTACCCTGCTGCACCCTCCTCGCTGCCTGGGTGGCAGAGAAGTCATCTGGGCTGGTGGGATTGCTAGGAAACATTCGAGAACATGAAGGGAGAATTTGGCAGGGCTGTGAGAAGCCTTCAGATGAAGGAATCACCTGAGGGTAGTCCGTGCTTGTCTGGGCTCCTGCCCAGGCTTCTGTGAGGCTGATAACCTGCCCCTGGCTCCTCGTGCCAGCCTTGGGACACCGACCATCACCTCTCTTCTTCGAGGGGCCTCCATCGGCCCCCAGGGAATGAGAATTAACAGAGAGCACCTGCCACCCCTGCCCCGCCACTCCCTTCTGTCCCCTGGCACAGCAGGGCACGGAGTTCACTCTGCAAGGAGCGGGGGAGTGGCAGTGGGTTGCCTGAGGAGGTTGGCCTGTCCACGGGTGCTGCGGCCAAGTGGCCTGGGGCCTGCAGAGCCTCGCAGTGGCACTAGGTGGCACTCCCGCCCAGGGGAGTCCAAAGAAGGTGGGAGGACTAGAAATTAAGGACCAAGTGTGGGTGGCCGGAAGGGACCTCATTTGGGCTGGGAGAGTAAACCTTCCAAGGGGTTTTTTCTTACTCCCAGAAATCATGTTGAGTATTGTCTGGAATATTGTCCAGAAGGCATTTCCCTCCTGAGATATACGTGGTGGAGGGCAGGTTAGAAGGCTGGGTGGGCTAATCTCAGGGCAGACCTGTGGGCTGGTTTATGAGTTTCCTAGACACCAGTCAGCCTGAGAGGCTTTGAATGATTACAGAGGAGTTCTGGTCCATGTGGAGCGGCCTAGTTGGTCATTTTACAGTGGAGAGCATCAGCGCTCCACAGGCCGCTCAGCGAATAAGAATCTGGGCTTTTGATCCAGACTTGTTTTTCCCCCTTAGGTCTAACTTCGGTCCTGCTGGATGCACTGCAGGCTTTGGGGAAGTCAGGACGGTCTTCCTGGATTTCTGGTTCTGGAATTTAGTGTTGCTAAGATTGTGTGTCTGCATCTTCCTGTGCTTTAACTCCTTTTTATTCCATCTCAAGTGGTGGTTGGTTGGTTGGAGCTCTGAGGTGAGCAGGGGTCTAAAGTCTCGCTGGGGCTCCGAGAATGCTGTGAGCCCAGGCTAGGAGGCTGAGGTGGGCTGTGCACCTCCCTGCCTCCCAGTTCCTACTGGCGTCCCAAGGATCCCTCCAGCTTGTTATGGAGCACTTGGTTGGGCTGGATCCAGATGAGGGGGCAGGTGTGTGGGGCTGTGTCTGCATGTTGCTGTGTCCTCTTCCAGGCTGCCTTGGCTGAGCTGCCCATCTCTTCACAAGCCCTGTCAGCTCTCTTCCTGGTCTAAATGTTGCTTTAGAAACTAAATTCCCAGTGGTCAAAAGAAGCTGGGGTTGTTCAGCTAATCAGGCTCCTGAATTCCACATGCTTTTTGTGGTTGAGTAGTGGTGGTGTTCCCCGCTGGACCCTCCCCCTCCCCTAAAAAGTGTTAAGCTGGTTCATTCCATCCCACGTTGACTGCTTTCAGTGGGCATGGGGGTAGGGTGCTGACCCTGCAGTGGGGTACCATCTAGTGGGGTAGAAAGATAAGGTGAGAATCACCCCACAGGTCTTGATCCCCGCTAGGAAGCCTACGTGCTGGGCGGGGGTGGACCTTGCCCACTGGGTCTTGTTTGCTGGTCTGCACCAGGGGATTTTGTGTGTCAGGGTGTGTCTGCCTGGAGGAGAGGGGGTGGGGTGAGGAGCAGCCTTTGTCTTCAGGGTCGGGTGTATGAAGGAGCGAGGGCTTTGAGGGCTAGAAAAGGTGTCTGGAGGTGGCTTTGTGTTCAGTCTAGAGAAGCCGGCCCTCGGGTGAGGTCCGCAGCACGTGGAGGCCCTGGCTGCCCGGAGGGGTGTGTGGGAGGCGCTCACGGCCCAGGGAGCCCAGCCCCGCCCTCAGGAGGCACCCGCGAAGTCCTGTGGCCGTCGGCCGGTCGGCCGGTCGCCTGTTCCCGCCGCTCCCCTGGCCCCGCCCCTTCCCTTAAAGGAACCCCAGGCTGGGGGGCGGGGCGCGGCTGACTAGCGAGCCTGGTGTCCGGTCTCCTGCCGCTGCCCCTGACTGGGTGGAGCCGAGCCCCTGCACGCAGTCAGGCTTCCGAGGAGCGAGGAGCGGCGCCTCCCTGCAAGTTCAGCCGGTGCGCGGCGCCGCGGAAGCCAGCGGAGCGGACCACCTGCTGGTGAGTGAGCGGCCGCGGCCGAGCCGCCCCGCGCAAGCGGAAGGCCTGCTCGCGTAGCCGGGAGGCCGGTCGCCCCTCACCGCTTGGGGCCTGAGGAGCCCACCCCCCAACCCCGATCGAGTGTGGCTTCCCTGGCCCCGCACGGTGGGTCACGGGGCCGGGCAGGATGAGCTCACTTCCTTCGCGTCGTGTAGCATCTCCTTGCCTCCCGGCCCGGAAAAGGGAAATGTGGGCGTTGCGGGCGGCTCCATGTCCTCCTGCGCCCATTTCCTCAGTTCTGCCCGAAGGGTCTGGGACGGGCGCCAGAGGGGGAGGGAAGCAGCAGTGTTCCTCGGTGGGACCCGGACATGCTGCAGTTGTCACCATGTACCAGCCAAGGGGCAGGAGGAGGTGACACCCCGCCCTTCCCAGGACCCCGTTCCCCGCTAGTGCCAAGGATTGCCCCAGAGAAGGTTCCTTTCCTTCAGGGGATTTAAGAAAGAGTCCTGCCGAGTCCTGTCCCCATCTCTACCGCCCTTGAAAGAGGTGCCTCTGGACCCTTCTCTCTGCTTCCTCTTCTCTCGCCCAAGGCTTCCCCAAGATGGCTCACCCGTTTCACCTGGGAGAATCCATTTTCCTGGTTCCCTACTTCTGACATTTTGTCAGCTTCTAGCCTTGGAACTCAGGGGAGGAATGGTTGGTGGCCCCACCTGGACACAGCTACCCAGCAGCCCTGCCCTCCAGAGCTGGGAGTGTGCACAGCAAGTCAGGCTGGGGACACATGTTTTGGGGGGCACTGGGGGTTTCTGCTGAGGCTTCAGGCCAGGTAACTGGCACCCGGTGAGCTTTCCACTCAGGGAGCAGGAGCACGTCCTTGGGCTCTCGGGCTGGACACGTGCAGGGTTGCAAGGCCTTCATCTAGGGCAGTGAGGGGTGGGTGGGGATGTTGCAGCACCTCTGGGGTGTGAACCCCCAGAACAGCATGCCCTGACAAAGGTGAGCTCCCCCCAGCATGGTCCTGTTGAGCCATCCCTTCCTACTCACATCATCGCTGCCCCTGTGGTTTGGGCTCCTCTGTCAGAACTGCCTCCTCTGCCCTGTTCCTTCCATCTTCCCAGTGGTAGCAAACTTCTGTCCTCCCAGAGCGTGGGTTTGGAAAGGGAGGGGAGGCATTGGGAGCCAGGTCTGGGGGGTGAGGCTGCACTAAGCTCTTGGATGGAAGAGAGGCATGGGGTTTCTAAGCAGAGTTGTTATTGGCCTTGGTCACAGCTTTGATCTGAGACTCAGGACGGGTGAGCAGGAGGAAGGACCCTTCCCATTTCCAGATGAGGAAACTGAGACTCAGAGAGCACATGTGACTTGCAAGGCCTTTCCCAGCTCTCAGGGCGAGGGTGGGGGGAAGGCATCCAGGATCACAGTAACCAGATTGTCCTTGCCCGCCACCAAAGCCTCTGTGTTCTCATGTTCCATATGGCCATGTAATGACTTTAAAGTCCTACTGGTCATAGCCCCAAACTCACCTCCACAGAGTGTCCTTGAGACTCTCAGGAGAGAGGGAAGGGGTCTGTACTTCTCTGCTTCAGGGCGCTCTCCTTGCAGGCTCCTCCTTCAGGCCTGAACTCCCCAAGTTGCTCTCAGGGAACCAGAAAGGGAGAAAGCTCTAGCTTGGCCTCCAAAGGCCACTGTAGGCGCAGAGGGCAAGTGGGGCTCTGAGATGGGGATGCTGGGAGCACCGTTGGTTGAGGAAGTGGCTCTGCTCCTGGGAAGTGAGAAGGGGTGGCCACTAGGGACCCCCTTCCCTCCGTCCTGCGGCTCTGAGCTAGTCAGAGGGTGTTGGCCTGTTTCCTGGTGGACAGCTGAATTCATGTCAGCTTGCTGGGGGCCTTTTGGGGAACACTGGTGATTTAAAAGAAACCTGACCCTGGTCTCAGTGTCCCATTTTAGAAGAGGAAGTAGAGTAGTGACGGAGACAGGACTGAGGCGTGAAGACCTCCTGCCCAACTTCTCAGGGCAGTTCCTGGAGTCTCTCCAGGATAGCAGCTCCTTGGGCTGGTCCCCCAGAGTCCCCTCCACTGCCCTGGTGGGCTGTGTGGCCCGGTCAGGCCCCTGGACTGGAGGCCTTGGGGGAGAATGCAATGCAAAGGCACACACGGGGGATCTGCTTTGAGGTCCTGAGGTCTTGGGCCAAGCTGGGTTTGTCTGTGGCTTCCTGAATGTGCCTTTCTGACAACATCCTGCAGCGGTCAAGGTCCCACTGTGGAAAACTGGCAGGAGGAGGCCTGGCTCCCATCCCCGCCCACAAGGCGTCGCCAGCCCCCACTGTGAATCCCGGGCGTGCGAGCAGCCCAAGCTTTCTAGAGTTTCTAGAGTCGGGGAGAGAGCCTTGTTCTGGAGCCTAGCTTCAGGCGCAAACCTGACTGCCCATCACCCCGCTGGGCCTGTTTCCTGGGGAGCCACCGGGAGGCGAGTTTGGGGCCCGAGGCTGGGAGGGTGGGGCAGGGCTGTGCTTGGCAGGTGGGTGGGGCTGTGCTTGGCAGGTGGGCTGTAGGAAGGGAGTTAGTGGGACCTCAGCTCGAGCCTGGCCAGGCAAAAGCCAGAGTGTCCATGGGGCCTTGGGCAGGAGGAGGCCTGTGCGGGCACCCTCCTGCCATTCAACGGCCATTCAGCGAGGTGGGTAGCCTGGGGAGATGAGCTTGCCGAGGGGTCCTGGTCTGAGGTGGGGTGGGCCTTGGCAGGGGTGGAAATCCATGCTAACGTCCAAACCTTAGTCAGCCTCATCCAGCCCCACGGCCACTCACACTTAGAGATCTGGCAGGTGTCAGGCTGGCGGTTTTCACCTCCTTGGCTGAGGTGGGTTTGCCCAGGACCTCAGAAGTTCAGCCCGTGAGGGTCGAGCTATGTCCGAGTTGGGGCCTCCTGTTCGGTCTTCGCGCGGGGGCCTGGGCCGGGTCAGTTCTCTGCCTTTGGAGCAGCCCTGGGACCCCGCATGTCTTCATCTAAAGACGACGTGGGGCGCGTGGTTTGGGGGCTGCGCTGGGCGGGGCTGTGACTCCCAGGCTGCAGAATGTTTGCTCTCCCCCTGCCTGTGATCTGCAGAGGCTGGGCATCCTCTCAGGGAGCTGGGCGGCCGCGGACCAAAGTGCTGTTCCTCCCGAGAGAGATGGGAAGGCGGGGTGGCCGGTTTCCCTGAGGTTGCCCTGGTGCCCCTCTTCAGAGGAGGCAGGTATGGGGGACCCTGAGGCAGGGGCTGGGGACGACGACGAGGACAGAGCCGGAGCAGGCCAGATGCTGGGGTCTCACCGCCGCGCCTCTCCCGCCTTCCTGCGCCCTCATCCCTCAGATGCTACTTTGTCATCTGAAAGGAAAATGGGTCAGGTCCCAGCGAGGGAGGGGCCGCCGGGGCCGCAGACAGGCCGACGCTGGGCGCCCGCCTGGAGCGCGGGGCTCAGATTCCCGCTTGTGCTCCTGGGTTCAGAGGCGCCGGGTCCCCTCCCTGCTGGGAGCAGGCAGGCAGCCAGGCCAGGGACAGAACGGGCCGAGGGCGGGGCCGGTGCGCAGGCCGAGCAGGTGTGTGATCGGTGCCTGTCTCTGCAACAGCCCTGATCCGTTGGACTGGACCTAGCCAGGGAGCGGTCCCCCAGCCGCAGCCGCCGGGGCAAGGAGCGGTGACAGCGCAGGAGCTCCGGGGGGGAAGGGAGGAAGGAGGAGAGACAAAGGGAGCGAGCCTGGCACTGCCTCCCTGCGCCGCCCACCATGTGTCAGTCAGAGGCGCGGCGAGGACCGGAGCTCCGCGCGGCAAAATGGTGAGATGCTGCGGGTCACGGCTGCGTCCTAACCTGGCCTCACCCCGCCTTGACCTCCGAAAGGTCAGAGTTCACGTCCAGCGGCCCCGTGGTGGAGGTGGTGGCGGCGGCAGGGGGCCGGGGTACCAGCCCCCGCGGCTGGAGGGGCCCGGCCCGGGGGACCTGAGTCGGAGAGCCCGTTTCAGGTACTGGGGGGCCAGCAGGCTGGTGGGCCAGTGTCTGCACTGCGCCCCCACCCCGCTGCAGCGCAGCTCCTCCGAGATTGGTCCCTGTACTTCTGCAGAGAGCAAGGTGGATGGGGGGAGCCCAGGGCAGAGCAGTGATGTGTCAGGCTTTGCTTGGCCCCTACCCACTTGCCAGACCTTTTTAAAGCTGGAGGGGATGGGATGGGAGAGACAGTGTACACAGGGGGTCTGGTGAGCAGTGGAGAAGCAGCGCCTCCCAGGGCCACCATTGAGCTGCAGGGCCTGGCCTTCGGCTCAGTTCTCCATTTTTTTCTGCTTTTCATATCAGCTGAGGTGCCTCTTTGTTCCTTGGTTTGTTGAGCAATTGGGGGCAGAGGACAGAGCTGCTCTGAGAGCACACAGGCACAGATGGAGCCTTATTCTCCAGTTGAACGCAGTGTTTCTGTAGATGAGGAAACCAAAGCCCCGGGACATTCTCAGAGTGGGTAGCAGTGTGGTCTTGTGATGGCCACACTGGGGCCTCAGGAGCACTTTCTAGGTCCTAGGCATGTGGCAAGGTGACTTGGGCCTCAGTGTCATGCCTCAGGAGGGCCAGGGTTCCGGTGGAAAGGCTCATCCCAGAGTCTGGCTCCCTCGAAGCTGAGCCTGGCTTAATGCGCTGAATTTGAGCTGGTGGGGTCTGGGGAAGGCCCACCTACCTTTATCGGAAGGAGGGGCCTGGGTCAGGTGTATGTGGCCCCAGCAGACCTGGAAGGTGGCCTGAGGGTTGGCGGGGAGCTTATCCCCACCAACCTCTGGATCGTTTTGGAGAACCTGACCTGATGCAGAAAGAGCACGGGGATGGATGGAGCAGTAGCGTGTGTGTGTGTGTCTCTCTGTGTGTGTGTATACGCGCACTAGTGCTTGTGCATGTTTGTGTGTTCCTTCGTGATCTTGTCAGGCCCCTCAAATGAGGAAATAAGATGCTTGGAGCCATGAAGAGATTTTCCCAGACCCTGCGCTGCCAGGGGCTAAGGGGGATCAGACTAGCTCTCCTTGGAGCCTGTGTGGGCAGAGCTGGCCCCAGGCCAGTAGGGGGCCGCAAGGCAGGTTCTGCACTATCTTCCTGGTGCACTCAGCCCCAAGGTCCTCTCCGGGGTCCCTGCCAGGTTCAGAAGCTACTCCATCTGAGAGGCGCCTCACCCTGTGTGTCTCAGCTGACAGGCAGGTGGGGAGACTGGGAAGTGAGTCTGCCGACCAGAGGCAGCCAAGCCCCCACCTCAGAGTGGGGTTGGGATGAAGGAGTTTGGCCGGTGCTGCCCGACTCCATCGAGAGGCGAACCTGCTGAGGGTGAGGTGGGGCCCCCAGTCCTCCACTGACCCTGGCTGTGTGCGGACATGTGCCCTGCAGGTTGTACTTCCCCCAGCTGGCCCTGAGGCGAAGGCTGGGACAGCTGAGCTGCATGTCCAAACCCGCCCTGAAACTGCGCTCCTGGCCCCTGACGGTCCTCTACTACCTCCTGCCCCTTGGCGCCCTCAGGCCACTCAGCCGGGTGGGATGGAGACCCGTGAGCAGGGTAAGTGTGCAGGGGCTGCTGGCCTGGCCTCCCCCCAGGCAGGCCTGAGGTTGGGGCCCAGGAGACCAAGGAGGAGAAGACATTTGTCAGAACAGAGGTGGTGCTGTGGGGCCTGAGCGCTCCAGCAGGGTCACATTGGAAGGCGAGCCTGTGGAGAGGGTGGGCTGCAGACAGGTGACTGTAACGGCCCACCGTCCACTGCCTGCTGTCTCTGCCTGCATTTCTGCCATGTGGGGACTCTGCTTCTGGAAAGAACCCACATTGGGCATTCAGAAAATGGTGCCTGAAAAGAGCTTAGGGGTGATTTTGAGAAGAATCCAAATTAATTTCTGGACGCCAGAGGGTGGTTCAGGGAGGCTGGAGCCTGTGTGGGCCCCTTTGGGTGAGGATGCCTTTGAGGACCCAGGAGCCCCAGGCAGGGCTGCGTGAGGGAACGGCCTGGCTGCACCTGGCTCTCAGGCAAGCTGGCCCCAAGGAAGAAACCCTGCTCCCAGGCCCTTGGACAGCGCAGGTGGGCGTTGCCAGGGCTTGAAAGCTCAGGGGCACCTCTGGGCATTAGGCCTGGGGTCATAGGGCAGCCCTGGGCTTCCCCCGCAGATGGGCGTCAGCTGGGAGTGCTGGGAGCCGCTAACTTACTGCCTCTTTAAAGGTGTTTAAAGTTGGAGTGGAATTGCTTTTATGCTTTGGGGACTTGGTGTCTTGGTTGTGTTCAGCAAGCAGCAGCCACCAATTAGAAGCACGTCCCACTATGGCAGAGGCACTTGAGGTTTAAGAGGCTGCCCCTTCTGGGTCATCTGGCCCTGAGTTTGGCAGGAGGGTCTGACTGAGAGGCCGAGTCCCCTGTGCCTCCTGGAGGAGCACCAGGTGGGGACAGCTGTGTGGACAGGTGGGCTTGGCGGGCATGTCCAGGCCCTCGGAGCGCAGGTGTCAGTGGTCAACCCGTCTGCATGAGAGTCCCCAACCTCGGGGTGGGGGGCGATGAGCACATGTGCTTTGGGCTGTGGACTTGCCCACGCACCAGAGGCCTGTCCTTTCTGTGCTGGTCTGGGACTCGGGCAGTAGTGCCCGCGCCACAGCCTGTGTGACTGTGTCAGATCTGTTTGCCCCTCCCCACCTCAAGAAGTGAGGCTGTGTTGGCCAGTCTCCCCGGGGACTGGGGAGGGAGTGGGGTAGCTGCTGTGGGAAGTCTGCAGGAAATGGCTGACAGCTGAGCTGTAAGTCACTGTGTCACAGGCCTGGCCAGTACTGTGTGTGAGAGATGAGAGATTTGGAAGCTCAGTCTGGTTCCTGGTGAGAGACAACCATGTCACAAAACCCTCGTGGGGACAAGCTGCTCAGGCCTCGGGAGGTGGCCCCCATGGGGAGGGGAGAGGGTACCGGCTGATGGGGAGGAGGGGGGTTGGGGGGTGAGCACACGGTGTGGCTGACTCACCCACCTGCCCGCGGCCTGCAGGTGGCCCTGTACAAGTCGGTGCCGACGCGCTTGCTATCGCGGGCTTGGGGCCGCCTCAACCAAGTGGAGCTGCCGCACTGGTTGCGCAGGCCCGTCTACAGCCTGTACATCTGGACTTTCGGGGTTAACATGAAGGAGGCCGCCGTGGAGGACCTGCACCACTACCGCAACCTCAGCGAGTTCTTCCGGCGCAAGCTGAAGCCACAGGCCCGGCCAGTGTGCGGCCTGCACAGCGTGGTGAGGCCCCAACCCCACCTTCTACTCCTGCCTCCGTACAGGCAGCTCTTGGCTGTACCTTTAGGAAGAGGTGGGCTGGTGGGCACTCCTCCCAGGCCAAACCCCAAGAAGGAGGTGGCCCTGCCCTCTGCCCCCTCCCCTCCCCCACAGCGAGCCTCTCCTGGCCCTTCCAGATCAGTCCATCGGATGGGAAGATTCTCAACTTCGGGCAGGTGAAGAACTGCGAGGTGGAGCAGGTGAAGGGGGTCACCTACTCACTGGAGTCGTTCCTGGGCCCTCGCATCCCCGCAGAGGACCTGCCCTTCCCACCAGGTGGGTCCTGTCCTGGTGGCGGCCAGGCAGCTGTGCTGTGGCTGCGCTGGATGTCAGAGGGTAGAGGGTGGGGATGGGAGTGGGTCCGGGAGGGAGGCCTGTGGACCAGTAGTTACTCTGCCCGCAGCTTCAGGCCTCCCTGGAGCCAGTGTCCAGGCTGCACGCAGGCTCCGTGTTGGGTAGCATCAAGTGCTTGTCTGAGCGCCTGGTTCGTGTCTGCCCCACAGCCACCTCCTGTGGCTCCTTCAGGAGCCAGCTGGTCACCCGAGAAGGGAACGAGCTCTACCACTGCGTCATCTACCTGGCCCCCGGGGACTACCACTGCTTCCATTCCCCCACTGACTGGACTGTCTCCCACCGGCGCCACTTCCCAGGTAGGCCTGGGCCAGCACATGGGTGGGACCTGCCCCTGGGGGACTCAGAGAGGTCCTCAGCTTCTTGGTATCAGGAGACGCAGGCTCCAAAGCTGTGAGGTGACTGCTGGGCATGGGTGGCAGGGGCAGGCTGGGAGCCAGCCTGCTCTGCATTTGGAATGACATGGGGGTACAGTGGGTCTTGGGCCCTCCCAGAGTAGACACACTGGGCTCTAGGAGGCTTGTCCTCCCGATGGGCAGGGAGTGGCAGTGTCTGTCCCCACAGGCTCCCTGATGTCCGTGAACCCCGGCATGGCCCGCTGGATCAAAGAGCTCTTCTGCCACAATGAGCGGGTAGTCCTGACTGGGGACTGGAAACACGGCTTCTTCTCACTGACGGCTGTTGGGGCCACCAACGTGGGCTCCATCCGCATCTACTTTGACCGGGTAAGCAGAGCCCAGACCCTGCCGAAGCCCAAGGGCTAGGCCACTTGCACCGTCTCCTGTGTAGCCAGATCCATCTGGACTGTAAGTTCTAGGAGGGCACATCCCCCACCAGGCCTGGCTGTGCAGAGCAGCTGCCCTGAGGAGGGGCAGCTGCTCTGCTTATCCCCCACCCACCCCCGTCTCGAGGTGGCTGGTGAGGGAGGGAATTAACTTCCCTTCCTGGCACTTTGCTTCTGCAGAAACCCAAGGGGAACTTGGGTGGGGCATGCTGATGGAGGCCAAGTGTGTGAGGGGTGCCGTAGTACCCATGCCTGCGGGGCTTCCCCTCTTGGTGTCAGTTTGCCCCTCAGCCCCCCGGGTGCTGGTGTTGTGGCACCGTTCGTACTAGTGAACAGTTGGGGGTCTGAATCCTCCATTTCCCTCCAGTTCAGAGCTGGTCAGGGGCTATCAGGTTAGGCCTAGTCCATGGCCTGAGCTGCTGTCCGGACCTCCCTTTCTGAGCAGGGTGGGGGACAGGTTCGGGACGGCAGCAGAGGTGTGTTCAAGGTCCACGTGCTCTGCCTCCACCTCCCACAGGACCTGCACACAAACAGCCCACGGTACAGCAAGGGCTCCTACAATGACTTCAGCTTCGTGACGCACATGAACAAGGAGGGCATCACCATGCGCAAGGGTGAGCACCTGGGCGAGTTCAACCTGGGCTCCACCATTGTGCTCATCTTCGAGGCCCCCAAGGACTTCAACTTCAAGCTGAAAGCGGGACAGAAAATCCGATTCGGGGAGGCTCTGGGCTCTCTCTAGAGCCTCTTTCATGGCTACAGCTGCTGAGGGGTCTTTTCCACAGAAATGTGAGGTTTCAAGGGGGACCTCTGAGGCTATCTAGGGAGGGGACCATCGGGTCTGACCAGGCAGGACCTGGGTGACTTCTGTCCCTGCTGTCCAGGGTGCAGACAAGGTTGTCAGAGCCCCTCTCATGTCCTAGACCTACATCTTCCCCCTCCCGACCTGAAGAGAAAGTGCAGGCCAGGACGATTGATTCCCTCTTGGAGATTTTCTAACGTGTTGTATAAACTGGAGATTCTACATCTCCTGGCTGAGCATTCAGTTGTTCTGATTTCCGTTTTAAGATAAGTGGTAGTTAAAGTACCTTCTTGCTGCTCCTCCTATCACTGCTTTTTGGCCTCCCTTGCATGGGGCGAGGTCCCTCCTGGCACTGACTGTGGGTCCCAGACCAGGGCCTTTAATGCAACTGCTCCCAACCTGCTTGTTGGGAAAAGCTGTCTTCTCTCTTTGCACTTATGGCTGAATGCATCACCTCCGACTCTGCCATCAGCTTCCGAGGGTGCTCACTAATGGTTCGGGGCGTTGCAGGCCCCGATGAGTGACCTTCTGGAGCTGGCAGGTCCTCTTTCCAGTAGGCAGGACCCATCACCAAACCCCCTCAGTGGTGTCCAAAGCAAAAGGGGCAGGCAGCTAGCTGGTGGTGGCCCAGCTGGGGCCAGGGGAGAGCCTGGGTCCCGTCCCTGTATCCAGACCTACAGAAAAGTTGCTGCTATTGATCAGGGGCTTATGTTGGAGGCAAAGGAACCTTGGTGGTGTATTTGATGTGTGGGGGAGGGGAGAATGTCAGTGCCTAGAAAACACGTCCCCAGGCAACAGGTATGCAGTCCTTGGGGAGCCACTGATTGTGGGGACAGGGCCAGATTTCATGTTTCCTGGGGATGCTGTGAATTTCTCCTGCAGGAGAAGCCATTTGAACTTTTTCAACTGTATCAGTAGCACAGTATTTTTGTATGAAAAGTGGGAGACTTCTGAACAGTAATTCATTTAATTGCAACATTTTGAAATAAAAAAACTCGCTGCAGTTTTGCATTCTGTTCCTGGACGTGGGGTGGTGACTAGCACAGAGCCTGCCGCAGGGCATGGATGCGGGCGATACAGGTGCGGATGGGCTGGCGCTGGGCCTGCAACTTGGAGGCCAGCTGCTGGATCTGCGCTTCCACCTGGGGAGGTTGAGGGGGCAGGCTGAGAGGAAGCCCCGTCTGGGAGCCGTCCCGGGGCTGCCCAGGGTCTCACCTCCTGCAGTTCTTCCTGAACCTGCTGCTCTGCTTCCTGGTCCTCGGGCCTGGGCTCCTCCTGGCTCAGCTCCAGCCACTGCCGCAGGCTGCTTGCTTGCCGTTGGCAGGACCTGAGGGAGTAACACACCTGCTGCCTGGCTTGGCCCCAGGCAGAGGCCCAGCACACTTCTGGTGTGGGTGGAGGGAGAAGGGCTCCTGTTCCACCATCAGGCAGAAACGCCCTCTGTCCTCTTCCCTGTGCAGAGCTGGCCGTGTGGGACCTGCCCGCTTCCCCCTCTGATTAAGGTTGCTGCTCACACTGAGGGTCCCAGGCCTGGCCGTGGGGTACGTGGGCTGTGGACCCAGACAAAGCAGGGCGGTTCACTGCATCATCCCGTGTCAGTCACACTCGCCCGGTAGACCACCGGCTTCCACAAGACACAGGTGTAAAGTTTTGCTCAGCTTTTCCTGAAGGTAAGGCCAACCTGGGCCTTCCTGAGCAGGATGGAAGGGGAGAGGTGCCGCCTGCATGCAGGGGCCATTACTGGGCAGACAACTCCCCCTGTTCCCCATGGATGGGTGCCACGCGGGTTTCTGGGTCTCACCTGAGGTTCTGCTTCGTGGTCTGGTAGTCCTGCAGTTGCTGCTGAATGCCCTCAAGCTCGGCCTCCAGGTCCATGTGGCCAGTGGCAATAGGAGAATAAGCTTGATCTTGACCATCCTCCCGTCTGGGCCCAGGCTGAACCCAGGGATTCCAGGTGCCGGGAGTGACCTGAGCACTTGAGGCACTGACAGGCCCCAGGTACACACCTGCAGTGTCAGAGCCAGGCCCAGGCCTGGTGCCTGTGAAGTCCCCAGGAAGGAGCAGATGGGGGTTGGGGACACTGGCCAGGGATGAAGGGGCCTGGGACTTAAGCCCAGGTATCGTCGGCTGGGCTGATGCCTGTAAAGGAAGGATGAACACTGAGCAGGGAAGGAGAAAGGTGGGGAGCTGGGGCTCCCCACACCTGCTGCGGCCAGCTCACCTGGTCCTGCCCCTTCATTCAGCACCTGACACCAATAGAGAGTCCCACGACCACCCAAGCAGCTGTTTCCAGCCTTACTGACCTTTCACACCCACTCCTGCAAGGACCGTGCATTTCAGTGGCAACTGTTTGTGTTCAACCACAGCGACAACCCTCCTCCCTTCCCTCTTGGTGACAATGTCCTCTGGTGGGAATGGACACTCTCCCATCCCCCACCCTCTCCCCACCCCTACTTAGGTCGCAGCTCTTCAGGCACCAGTGCCTTGGGGGGCCCAAGCCCAATGCACACTCGTGCTTCCTCACCTCCTTGCCCGAACTCCTTGACTCCTACGTCACAGGCCCCAGAGTCTCGGCCCCACTCCTCCCCATGACCCCATCAGTTCTTTACCTTCAACCTGTGCTGCGAATTGTTAACTTTGATCTCCAGCCCTGACCTTGTTCCTGAAGGCCAGGCTGAATCTGTTGCGTTACCTCAAATCTGACAGGTTCAAGACACACTTGTGATGCTTCAGCTGCTGGGTTCCCACCCTCCGTCTTCCCTCTCACAGTAAAGAATGCATCACTCCCTGAGCTTTTCAGGCCGGAAACCCAGGAGCCATCCGCAATTCCTTCTTTCCCTCTTATCAGACTCATCAGAGCAAGCCCTACCTAGTCTGCCTCCCATGACATCCACAGCCATCCCCCCAGTCCCAGCCACCAGCACCCTTTGCTGGACCCGAGCACAGCCGCCAACCATCCTCCACAACTTCCTGTTCTTAAAGTCCAGACTTATCACCAGGGCCTGTATGACCCTCCATGATCCACAGTCTCTTCATTCGTCTGCATGCTGGGGTTTCTTTTGTCTCCACCACCATGTAAGTGTCACGAGCAGGGATGGGCCTTGGGGGCTGTTCCCTGCTGTGCCCCTAGGACGCTGGCCCCTGCACAGGCCTCCCTGCATCTTCCTGAAGCAATGAGTACTGCTGTGGCTACAGCACCAAGCGCACAAAGGAGAGCACTGGCACGAAGACCAGACCAAAGAACAGGACCCCAGGTAACCAGGGGGACTTACCCAGGTGTGTGCTTCCACCCCACGCAGCATGAAGGAAGAAGGGGGCAACAGCTCCAGGCCTGTACTCGCTGTGGGCGGTGGCTTCAGGCCAGGGGCGCTTGGCAGGGGGCTGCTTGGGTCCAGTGCTGTCTGGGCCTTTGCCAGGAAGGGTGTTGTCAGCGCAAGGCCTATTGGCTGGACCTCGCCTAGGCCATGCTCCCACAGTGCCTCAGGCCTGAGCAGAGGGAAGACAGGAGCTAGTCAGGCATGCTACCCTCCCGAGGAGGACAGAAGGGGGGCCACCGGCCCTAAAGTCCCCAGAATCACACCACCTACCCCTGCGCCCCGAGGGTGCCACACCCCAGGGGCGTCTGGCTCTCAATGGGCTCCAGCAGGAAGCTTGGGCGTCGCGGTTGCTTTCTTGCCCAGCGGGCAGCATTCCTGGGAAGAAACACAGGCTGTTCCTCCAGGCTGCCCAGGGGCTGCTTGGAGCCTGAGACCTCTGTGGGGCGGGGTAATCCAGTCCGACCCCTTCCATCTTACAGGGAGACTGAAGAGAGAAGGAAAGGCTCCGCCCCAGGCACCCTACTGAACTTCTAGTAATTCCAGTGAGCCTGCTGGCGACGTGCTCCACCCATGCTGTCTCACTTGACCCAGGCAACCAGGCTGGAGCAGGCTCAGAGATGGGGCCCTTGTCAGCTACAGCAGCACAGCATGTGGGGATGGGGCGGGGCCAGGTCACAAAAAAGTGGGGTTTCCAAGAGGGTACCTGTTTCCTGGCTGTCACGGGAGACGTGGGGAGACTACCAGGTCTTGCGGGGGAGGGGGGCTGCCCAACGGCCCATTCCTTTGCTAAGGAACCGTACATTCTCTCCCATGCTCGGGAGGAACAGAGGCTGTGGTCCCTTTGGTTAGGGCCGAAGAATGGGGGCGCAGGATCCTGTACAGAGGGTTCCGAGTGGCTCGGCCATGACCCTCGGGGCCCAGTGTCATTCCTGTACCATCCAAGCTTTGCCGCAGGTGGAAGCAAGGAGGAAGAGGTGAGGGAAGGGCTACTCACAGCTCCAGGAGTTGGGTGTCCCCAGCGGCCGACGGCAGGCTGTCCAGAGCTCCCCGAAGCCCACAAGGAGCTGTTGTCCTCTTGGTCTCCAGGGAGGCATTGCCAGCCCCAGCAGCAAGGTGGCTGGGAAGGGGACCCTCAAACGTCACTCTCCTGCTGCACACAGTGGACGTAGGGGGCTGAGGCTCCCTGCCCAGGCCCAGCGCCTTCTGCTTCCAGAGCGTGGCACAGCGACGGACCACACGGTGGAGACTGTGGGCCGCCTGCAACCAGCCTCTGGTCAGGTCGTGCTGTGCCTACCCGCTCCCCACAGAAGGGTGGGGGACCCCGGCCCACCTGCACCTGCTGCTGGGCGTGCAGCTGCTGCCGGAAGGCCTTCATGCCCGCTGCAAAGCACAGGAGGCGCGTGACGCCCTCCCGGAGGAGCTGCTGGTGGTAGGCCTGCACTGCCTGCTCCTGCCGCGCCTTCTTTCTCCTCATCTCCAGCACGAAGCCCAGCCATGCAGCCCACACCTCCAGGGAGAGGAGGAGGTGAGGCCCAGCCCTCCTGCTCAGGCTCCCTCCACCGGGGCACGGTCCGCTCCTAGGACAGGGAGACCATTACCTTCGCCTGTAGTGAGAAGGCCCAGAACCACAGGGCCCGCGCCGTGTCCTGCTGCTCCCGCCTCCTGTCCGCCAGCTACGGGCCAGAAAGGAAATGTCTCCTTAGGGAGGCCACCCTGACCCCATGGCCCCCGTCACTCTCCGACCCTCTCTAGTCAGGCCTGCCCTGAGGTGGGGGGGGGGGGGGAGCGGTGGTGGAAGCTCTTTTGGGAAGGACAAAGGCCAGGAGCTCTGGGGTCGGGAGCAGTGAGGCAGTGCGCCGGGCTCCAGTGAGAAAAGCTAGGACTGCTTGCACTGCGGGCCCGAGGGTGAGAGGGACCTGGCCCATGAAGGGCCACTAAGCAGGACGCAGCCCCACTGGGTATTTTATCAAGGCCTTGGCAAAGACCTAAAATGCATTTCCTATTCACTTCTGGATATTACCCTGACAAATTTTCAACATGACACTGTAGAAACATGGCCCTGAAGTGACTTGGCTTTAAACAGATTCCAAGTGAAGGAAGCTGGTGGTGCCAGGAGGTGGCTGGGGGTGGGGGAACCCTGGGAAGAGGGTGGTATGAGAAATGATGAGCTAGAGGCGGGCTCAGGAGGCAGCAGGAGGAGGGGGAGTGAGAAGGGGCTTCTCCACGGCTCCCACCTGCTGTCTCCACTGGTGGAAGCAGGTCCGGCTGAGTGTCTGGGCCAGGAGTCGGGCAGCCTGTCTCTGCAGAAGCTGGGGACAAAGTGCGCACAGGGGGCTGTGTGCCCGGTGCAGCCAGGTGCCCACACCCGGAGCCCCTGTGGGCGGTGCAGGCTCCAGGCCCAAGTGAACCATCCTCCCACCACCAGGAGTCATTCTGGTTGAAGCCAAGGGCCTCCTGCCCCAGACAGGGGTGCCCAGATGCCTCAGTAGGTCACCCAGCTCTGACAGGCATGGTTCACACTGAACCAAGTTCTTTGCTGAGCCATCTTCCACCCAGAAGGCCGGCTTCCCCAGCCTTCACTGAACACCCAGAAGGGCAGCCTTGCGCCCGCAGGACTCCAACCACCCAGCATCCACAACAGAAGCAGTAAGTGCTTCTGGAAAGACCTTTCCTCCTCGCGATGCGGTCTCCTGGCCCAGACAGCCCCGCCGCATAGGGGAACTCGGGGGGGTGCCGTCTGCCTCACCCTCTTCCTGATGCAGCTCAGATGGTGCACCTTCCACCGGGCCATGGCCTGCAGCAGCAGCTGCCGGCGGTAATGCTGCGCGACCCTCTCCATCTGGACCCTCTGCTGGGCTGCGCTCCAGCTGCGGTCCCTCCAGCGCCGAAACCAGATCCTGAGACAGCCTAAGGCGGGTCGGAGTCAGTTTGCTCTTTTGGAGGAAGTATCAATATATGGACGACTATGCAATGGTGAAAGTTTAGAGGGTGGAGAAGGCTGTGTGGGGACAGAACTAGGGTGTCAGCCCACACTCGGTGAGACACCACATGTGGACGGTAGCCACCCTGGGAGGAGAGTTCCGGCCACCCACCTTCAGTGACTATGCACTCCCTGACTGGAAGCAGATATGCTGCTTACCACTGGGCCCTCCAAGGACCCCCTGCCCCCAGCCATAATCCTGTGCACAGCGACCACAGGTGTGCCAGGGCCCCAGCGGAACTGCCCACAAGATGCTGCTAGGCACATGAACGAGAAGACCCTGGGTCTGAGGGAGTGGGAGGCAGTGGCCCCATTTTCCAGAGAGGAAAACGAGGCTCAGAGGCCCAGGCAGCCTGAGACAGGCTGGGGAGAAGCAAGGTGTCTGCTGGCCGTGTCCTGCCCGGGCTCCACAGGCAGGCAGGGGCCACACCCTGCATTGCGTCTGTGTCACCAGATTCTCTCTTGAGGGAGCAAGCACACTCTTCTGATTTTTTCCTCTTCTTCAGCCCCAAGAGAAGTTTCTTTTAGAGAAAACAGAAGAGAGCTGACCCCAAGGCACAGAGGCCAAGATGGGGTTGTCCTCCAGGACCTGCCGGAGGTGGGCAGGGAAAGCCACGTTCACAAGCTTGGAGGCATTAGCACTAAGTGCTGAAATTTCCCAGGTCCTGCTTTATGCGGGGATATCTTAGCCTCACTGGACCCTCATGATCAACTCCAGAGGCAGGTACTATCATCCCCATCCACAGACGGAGACACCAAGGCTGAGAGGAGGCCGTGCCCGAGGTCGTATAGCCAGCAGGCGGCCCTGCCTGCACCTCTCAAGCACCGATAAGCGTTGAGTGTCCACAACTTTGTCCTCCTGCACCACCTAGCCCAGCCCTGGACCGCTAAGGTGTGCCTGAGACTCAGAGGCCTTAATTAAGCCAAGACATGGTCCCACAGGTACTGACTGCACATCTGCTGTGTGCTGACAACACAGTGTCTTCTCACATGGTCTCCCCGGTCCTCTGTACCAGCCCTAATGGACACAGCGAGCCCAGGGCCAGCCACGTGCTGCCACCCCGTCTAAGGAAAGCTGCCGCCTGCAGGCCAGCGGAGGGAATAAGCTTTAGCTGTGTCCTTTGCCTGTCACCTCCCCACCGTGGCCGCCTGACCCAAACTGGAAGGCCCATGCAGCGCCGGTGCCAAAACTCTGGTCCAAGCAGAGGCCAGGGACAGGCTGAGCCCCTCGGCATCTTTCCTGGGAATGACTAGAAACACAGCCCTGGTTTCTGGGGCAAGGGGCAGCCTGAGGACACAGAGAAGCATGCTGAGGGCGGACCAGGTGCGGGATTCTGGACCCCAGGATTCCATTCAGGGGGAAGCAGGATCTGTGTTCATCAACACAAGAAAATAGTCAGAACCAAACCTAAGTGGATTGTCCTGGAACAAATGCTATTAAGCCAATTTAACAACTTGGTCCGTTTTCTCTCTGGTCTGATTTAAACCATTTCCATTTGTTTTCTCATTTATTCTAATAGGAACTGCCTCTTTAGAGCATCAGACTCCCCGCAGCAGAGCCAAGGGCCTCTGTTTCCACGCGTCTCTTGAACAGAGGCTCCATCTGGACCGTCTCCCAGGCTGTTTGTACGGCAGGTCACGGGACTACCTGGTGCCAACCAGGCAAGTCCCTGCTCCCTAAACAGGCAAGGAAGCGGACTCTGACACGACGGGGCTGACTTGACAAGCAGCCACCGCCTTCCCATGAAAGCGCCCCACCCCGGCAACCCCCAGGTCCCCCGTTCCAGCTCCGTGTCTGCATTTCTCTGTAGGTCTCAAGCCTTGGCCTTTCATTTTAATATAAACTGGTTGGCAATCAGTTGGGAAGAGAAAGTGAAGATGTACTGGACTGAAGAGTTACTCCCTACCAAGTTCACATCCATCCTGGAACCTCAGAGCTGATGTTATTTGGGCAGAGGGTCGGTGCAGTGCAGTAACTGACAGCTAAAGTGGGCTGGGGCTGGGCCCTTAATCCCGCATGACTGGTGTCCTTCTAAGGAGAGACACAGATACACAGGGAAGACAGCCATGTGACAACAGGGCCGAGGCTGGAGTGACCTGTCTACAACCTGAGGAACAGCAAGGACTGCCGGGAGCCACCAGAAGTTGGACAAGGCAGGAAAAGGGGCCTCCCCTAGAGCCTTCGGAGGGAGCACAACCCTGCCGACACCCGAGTTTGGACTCAAGAGAACAACTGTCTGTTGTTTTAAAGTCTGTGGTCCTTGGTTACCTCAGCAACAGGAAGCTAATACACATGAGAAAGAGACAGGAGACTGAGGGGAAGCACCTTGGGAGAATAAAGAAAGCTGTGTCCTTCACAGGCCTCTCCTCAGCTTCCGGGCCCACTTACCCCTATTCAGCGCCACCTGGGCGTCCCTGACAGCCTGGCCCTCCTGCTGTCGGTAGTATATCTGCACTGACACTGCCTCCCGCCACACGATCAGGACCTATGGGCAGAAGAAGAATAGAGGGGTGATCACGGCATGTCCCGACTCCCCGGGGTCACCCCAGCTCTGCAGGCAGCTCCTCGTGGAATGAGGCCAGGTGTACGGCACTCACACATGTTCCAGAAAGCGCCCGCCGTCCACGCAGATGGCAGGCAACCATGCCCAGCACCCTCGCTGGAGGCCCTGTATCTCAGGCGACGGGACCAGAGGAGCTAAACTTCATACCATGTCATGAAGAAGTCAAGTCCTCAGGTGGGCTTTCATTCTACTATTTGTTAAATGGAAGCCTTACGTTTCACGCACTTTCACGTATGAGGTACATACGAAATCACAGTAGCAGAACCAGAACACAAATCACACGCCTGCTCCCCAAACAGTCACGAACTCCATCCCCCCACAAAGGCCTCCTCCCTTCTGAGCCCTGAAGCCAAGCAGAGTCCTGACCGTCCTTCCAGAGGGAGGGGACACACATGCTGGCCTCGGAGCATTCCTGAGAGCAGACTGCACCCTGACCATGTGTAATTAACACTCATCTGTGGAGGCTCCAAAGCTGTCAGCACCAGTCCCGGCCTCCCAGTGCGGGGCTCCCAGCGAAGTGCTTTCTTCTAAAACACCCCAGAGTCCAGGGACCACCTCTGTCATGTCATTTGAGTCTCCTGTCTAGTGACACGTCTTCTTCTCATAGCCATGTCCCTCCCCCAGCACGTGGGCCCAGGCCACACCAAGTGGCATTTTGGGGGCCAGTTCCCAGCAACAATGACCAATGACCTCACATTCCTGGATGCTCTACAGAAAGCCCGCACAGTCACGCATCCCGCGAGGCCGATGAGCAGAATGGGGGAAAGGGGGCAGCCAAGCATCCTATGCCGACACAAGGGACAGAGGTGTGGCGACTTACACGATCTGTCCCCGCGGAAAACTCCACGTGTGTGGGAAATACTGGTTCTGGTAAGAGCTGGTTCATACTCACTACATGCCATGCTTTTGTTTTAACGGATATTGGTCCATACTTCAGTACAATAAACAAGTGAAGAAACCCACCTGCGGGCACAGCTGTGTGTGCTGGAGAAGGGAGCCATCTCGTTTTCTAGGCTCCTCATTCAGCTCAAACCTCCACAGCCACCCCCCACGCCACCCCCTCACAGGAACACGGCCCCCACCCCCCGGCGACCAGCTGGCTTGCCAGGGCTCACCTTGGAGCACAGGGTCCTTTTGTAGTGAGCTGCTGCTCGAGAGGCTTTCTTTGCTTCGTCCGCTTGGGCCACGGCATTCTCTCTCCAGCGACGTAATGCACCCCTGCGGGTACGTGGGGGGACAGGGTGATATGGATGTGAACAGTGCGAGGCTCTTCAGCCTGGTCCTGAATTGAGGTCTCCCTGTGCCCAAGTGTATCTGTCGCGCTGACAGCCGCGTTTACGTTGACTCCACACCCTGCACACGGCTGAGCTGCTCTGTGCAGGTGCCATGGGAGCACCACAGGCACTGCAGCCTCGTGCATTCACGCACGACGGGGAACACTAAGCCGTTTCCAGGTGACGATGACACAGGTGATGCATCCATGATAAGAGAGGTGGAGATGGGGAAAATGGAGGAAGGGCACGGGCAGCCTGGAACAGCATGTGCTGAACAAACACAGAGGCAGGAAAAGAGCGAGCGGAAATGAGGGAGGGAGTAGTTTAGAGATTGGCTCAGCAGGAGCTGCGGGACAGGCTTCGGAGGCAGTGGAGCCGAGGGGTATAAGTGAGTCCACGGGTGTGAGAGACACAGATGGTCCCAGAGGCTGGGAGAAAGCCCTGGAGAGCCGGGGGTGGGGGGACTGACTGGGAGCTGAGAGGGGGTGAAAAGGCGAATCCTGCAGGTCTGAACTGGGCAGGGAGAGGCGCTCAGACGAGCAAGACACGCAGGAGATGGCGCAGCTGCTTCCCAGAGGCCCTGCTCTGCACACAGTGTGGGTGCAAGACATGAGGGGCCCAGGAAACGGTGCTTGCTGTGGAAAAGCCAAAGCCACGCTCTGAGCAGCATGAGGCAGCCAGGCCCCATCGCCTGGCCCTAGTCAGGGCCCCCAACCCACGCGGGTCTGCAGTCTGTTCCCTGTTCCTCAGGCTGGGCTGGGGCCATGGGGACTCACCGCAGCAGCCGCCTCTCGTGCCGGCTCTCCCTGGCTGCCACCTCCTGAAGGACGCTCTGCACCCGGCTCTGGTAAACCTGCAGACGACCAGGAGGACTGGAGGCTACCCCAGGCCCACACCACTCCCCACTCTCCGGCAGCCGCAGAGGTACAGGGGCTGTGATGCCCAGAGCACTCACCACAGAGGGCAGGGAGCGGGCAGGAGCCCACCCAACAACAGGGAGAGGACTTGCTAAGCTCTCACCTGGTGAGTCCAACCACTGGACCCCTGACAAGGAGTCCCCCTGGTGGTAAGGCTGGTACCCCGGGCAAGGATGGGAGAACTTAGCTCTGCAGTGTAAGACCCACTGGCCAGGGCACTTGCCCTGAGCCTTGTGGAATTACTACTCTGTTTTGGGAGGGGCAGGAAGAACAAGGAAGGGAAACAAAGCCTCCAGAATCCCCCTCCCTACCAGGCAAGGAGATTTGGAGGAAAGCAGCATCTCCTACCCCCCAGGTCTGCAGCGCCCTGTACAGCAAGGTGTGCTGGCGATGCAGGTCGGCTCGCATCAGCTTCTGCTGCTCGGCACTGTGCAGGGCCAGGCGCTGTGGACACAGGAGACAGCTGGCTGCTGTGGGCCCAGGGCCAAGGAGGGCTCGGACACGCCTCCGTTTCACACTTCATTTGGGGGAGCTTGGGTAAGGTGCTTATTAACCTCCGAGCCCCAGCATCTGCCTCTATAAACGTGCTCCTCTTAGGGGTTTGTGAGGCTCACAGGGAGCAAGTGCCTGGCTGCGGGTAAACACTGACCAATTTCAGCTTTAACATTTTTCATCCTGAAGAGGATGCCTGTGACCAGTTAGATCAGGAACTTTAAATTCAGAGTGTTACGGAAGAACAGCCTGGCAGCTAACAGAACACGGAACTGAGCGCCAATCATCTCATGAAACCAGGTTAGCACTGCACCTGCACCCTGGCCTCCTCCCCACACTCAGAAGCAGGTGGTTTCCGAGGGACCGTGGAGGAGACCATATGTTCGCCCTGAGCCTGACACATGGCTCCACCTGCCCATAACCCCACGCGGGCCGCACTTGTGCCAAAGCCTCACCTCCCTCCACCTGCTCCAGGCCCAACACAGGAGCTGTGCCGCGTGGAACCGTGCAGCCCGTGCCCTGCCCGTCCTCCTGTGGGGAGACAGTGAGTGCTCAACCCAGGTCCTCCAAGGGCCCTCTCGAGGGGCACCCCTTCTCAGCCCCTGGCCCCTGCTCAGTGGTTCTTCAACATGGACGGGAACCAAGACCCTTTCAGAAGAGCTGCCAAAGGATTTAGGTTCTCCACCCAGAAAAGCACACATAAAACCAAATTTTTGTGGACAACTTCACAGAGCTCTGTATTCGTGTGGTAATAGGTAACTGAAGAGGAGGTTAAATGTGGCCAGAGTTTGAGAGGTGAGAGACCCTCAGAGCATGAAGTAGATCTAGAGAGGAACCAAGGCAGGATGACGCCTGCAGGGAACACAGGGGCACCTGCCCTGGTCCCTAACCACATGGCAAGGTAAAAACTGCCATGACCTGCCCCTGGGCACGGTTGCTTCGAATGGGCCCCAATCAGTGAGCAGGATGTAGCTGATGGACAGGACCAAAGATCCACAGGCACATCTGACCAGCCGAGTTCCTGAGTCCAGAGATCCATGTGGTGCCCCAGGAGCCTCTCCCTACAGGCCTGGTCTTGCTTAGACTGTTTCAAGTTGAATTTCCAGAACTTAAGACCAGAGTCTACGCTAACACGACCCCTCAGACTGATGCTCAGTGCTGCTACTACAGTCAAAGCTGCCCTGACCTGGGAAGGGCTTCAAAGGCAGAAGCGGCCACTCACTCTGTTCTGAGCCCTCGGGCACTCTCTCTCCAGACACAGAAAGCCTTCCTGAGCCACCTGAGGCGGTGGTGGGCACAGGCCACTGCTTGTCGCTGCCACTCCAGGCGATGTGCTACTGCCTGCTGGCACCACGTGGACCAGGACCTCCGCAGAAACTGCCGCTCTGCGTGGAGTATGGCCTGCGGCAGGGAGAGATCAGAATGGGTCAAGTAGGAGGCGATACAGAAGCCAGGGAGTCTGCAGGCCACAAAGGATGGCCAAGGCAGAAGAACTGGATGTGCAGGAGCTGCTCTGGCCCAGAAGCCATCTGTAAACTCCACTGACAAAGGAAACAGATGCCCAGACCCTGCCCCTGCCTCATGAGTCCTGGTCACAGGCAGGTCGCCCTTCAGGGTGGGTCTGGGTCTGGATAGTGTCCTAGGAGGGGAGGCAGTGAGTGCAAAGGCTTGAAGCAGGTCCTCCCGGTCCCAGTACCTCCTAGGGGAGAACCACTTACCATTCTCTCTGCCAAGCGGTGTTCTCGATGCTGAGATACCTTCTGACACCAAAGTGCAAACAACTGCTTCTCTAACATCACCCTAAAAGAACCCAAATGAATAAGAGTAAACAACTCCAAAAGAATGAGAAGTTCCAAATAATTGGATTTTTTCTTTTATAAGCTTCCATTAAGAGCAAAATAAGCCTAGGTGGGGAAGAAGGAAAGCATACAATAGACAAAAACCCCACAAATGACCCAACACATTCCACGTTATTTCTGGCCTCACCCAGACGGTACGAAAAAGACTCAGACTTTGAGACCCTATTTCTTCATCCACCCCACGTTGAATTACCAATGGTGCTCAACGCTCACAGTGAAAGTCTTTCCAGTCCATGCTGAGCAGCCAGGCTGCTGCTATACAAATTCTTGGGGGAAGTAGTTAAAAAAACAGATGCCAGGGCTTTCCTGGTGGCGCAGTGGTTGAGAGTCCGTCTGCCGATGCAGGGGACACAGGTTCGTGCCCTGGTCCGGGAGGATCCCACATGCCGTGGAGCGGCTGGGCCATGAGCCATGGCCACTGGGCCTGCGTGTCCGGAGCCTGTGCTCCGCAACGGGAGAGGCCACAACGGTGAGAGGCCCGCGTACCGCAAAAAAAACAAAACAAAACAAAACAAAACAAACAGATGCCAGACCCCCAAAGCTGAGCTGGGCCCTAGGAAATGGAATTTTAAACAAGTATTCCAGGTGAGGTGAAGAGAGAGACAGGTTTGTCACCTTTGCCTACTTGCACACCATAATGACATCAAAACCTGCAAAAGCAGCACTGGGATGACTGGTCAACAGACTGCAGGGAACGTGTCTCGGCAAAGCCATCAGGACTGACACTGTGGGACAGAAGAAGACGGCTCCCCTGGCATTTAACCCATCAGACACACCACTCAAAACACTTCCAACCACGACACAGCAACTGGTCCTAGGCCTGCCCTCCAGCCATGTGTATTACAAAATGGGACAAGCTATATGAAGCACCTGCTTCCAGGCACTGGGCAATAGGCAATGCAGACGTGATACTTAAGAGATGGGAAACATGCAAGGTTAGCCCCTTGGCTGCCCAGGCCCTCTCCTGGGGGCAGTTTCTGGGCACTGGGGGCAGGGGAGGGAGTCCAAGGAGAGCACGACAGTCTCACTGAGCTGAGGCAGAGACTGGAGTTCGAGACCAGAGAGGAGGAACTGGGTGGACATGTGTGGCCTTCCCAGGCCTGGGCGGTAGTGACCCTACCCCACCCCCAGTCATGCTCATGGACACCTTGTGCCCTCCACAGATGAGGCTGCACAAGCAGACTCCACGAGCCCTAGCAGAGCAGCTGCTGCAGAGCTAAGAGATGAATGGAGATACCAGAGGTTGGACAGGGCTGGGAGAGGGAGTTCTGGCCTAGTCAGAGTGAAGAGACCTCGCTGGGAACCTCAGACTCAGAAAGGCTAGGCCCTAAGAATAAAAGTCATGCCCTAACCCTGAATACAAAATCAAAAAAGACCCACACAAAGAAAGAATAAAACCACACTGGACAGGATCAACAGGAACCACCAGAATAAACATGAACCATCACCTGCCAGAACAAAATGCAACACATTGAAAAGAAGCTGAAAATAATGACCCAAATGTTGGAATCGGCAAACACTTAAAAAGAGCTATTATATGTAAGTTTTGTATTTTAATGAAAAGATGAACAAAATTAGTTACCAGACAGGGACTCTCATAAGAGAAACAAACTACAAAAAAAGAACTAAATGGTTTGGTGGTTCCTCAAAAAGTTAAACACAGAATTACCATATTGATCCAGTAATTCCACTCCTAGGTATATAGCCAAAGGATTAAAAGCAGGGACTCAAACAGGTGCTCACAGCAGCATTATTCACAATAGCCAAAAGGTGGAAACAACCTATCTATCAACCTGACCTATCTATCAACACATGGATGGAAAAACAAGTTGTGGTATGTCCATACAATGGAATATTATTAAGCCATAAAAAGGAATGAAATTCTTACATGTGCTACAATACGGATAAACCTTGAAAACGTCATGCTAAGTGGACTAAGTCAGGCACAAAATGACGAATATTTTATGGTTCCACTTACATGAGGTACATAGAATAGGCATTGCAGAGACAGAAAGTAGGTTAGAGGCTACCTGGGCTGGGAGTAGATGAGAGTGAAAAGCTACTGTTTAATGGGTACAGAGTTTCTGTTTAGGATGATGAAAAAGTTCTAAAAGTGGATAGTGGTGATGACTGTATAATACTGTGAATGTAATGCCACTGAATTGTGTACTTGAAAATGGTTAAAATGGTAAGTTTAAAAAAAAAATTATCTTAATGATTCAGTTTATTTCAGTGGAATATTAGAACTGAAAATAGATGCATATGTATATATACATGTTTTAATTTAAAAGTAAATGGAAAATAAAGCCAAACAAATTGAAGAGGAAAGATTTGAGGAGACTAATCAACTAAGCATCTTGAAAACATAACTTCTCTTTGAAATAAGAAATATTATATCCTTTTGGCAAGTCTTTCCTTTCAGTATAATAATAGCTACTAAGACATATAACTTTTTAATTTTAGGTCCAAGAGGCATTCACGGATTAAGATTAAAAGATAAATTCTTTCCCATTCCTCTCTTCTCCACATTTTCCTTCCATTTTCTCAGCTTTTATTTTACTGTCTGCTGTGATGCTATGTGGATAACTCATTTTTTAAAAAATAATTTATTTATTTTTGGCTGCATTGGGTCTCTGTTGTGCACACAGGCTTTCTCTAGTTGCGGCGAACGGGGGCTACTCTTTGTTGCGGTGCACGGGCTTCAGTAGTTGTGGCTTGCGGGCTCTAGAGCGCAGGCTCAGTAGTTGTGGTGCACGGGCTTAGTTGCTCTGTGGCATGTGTGATCTTCCCAGACCAGGGCTCGAACCCGTGTCCCCTGCATTGGCAGGCAGATTCTTAACCACTGCGCCAACAAGGAAGTCCCCCACAACTCATTTTTGACTGAAATACTTCCAACTATCAAACGATACAGTAGACAGAAACACCAACTGACAAGACAATTAATTACCTTTACAGAAATCTTGCCACTTTATACTGAAGTATTTAAAATCATGTTCTTCACACCAAAATGAAACTAATTTTATATTTTTAAAAAATTAATAATTACAATTCCTCTTTGGTTGTTTCTTTTGTGATTGTAATAAATACATAAAATACTGAGCAAACTTCATCTTTTAAAATATAAAATGGTAAGTTTTATGTTACATGTTTTACCACAATTTTAAAAATAAAAGGAAGCAAATGAAAATCCTAGAACTGATAAGTACCGTATCTGAAGTAGAAAAGTCACTGGATGGGCTACAAATTAGAAACTGCATAAGAAAGACCACTGAACTTGAAGACAGATCAAGAGAAAAGTATCCAATCCAAACACCAGAGAGAAAAAGGGAAGAAAAATATTGAACAGAGCCTCGGTGACCTGTGGGACAATATTAAGTGATCTAACATAGTATAATTTGAGTCTCAGAAGGAGAGAAGAGCAGATATAGGGTAGATAAATTACTTGAAGAAATAAAAGACTTCCCAAATTTGGTTGGAGTGGGGGTGGGGTGACACCTCTGATCCAAGCAGCTCAGTGAACCCCAAGCAGGACAAACATAAGAAGACTACACCTAAATACATCACACCCTAAATGCTGAAAACCAAAGATTGGTAAGAACATCTTGAAAGGAAGAGAGACAGGTTACATTCAGGGATACAATACAAATGACACGTGACTTTTCATCAGAAATAATGGATGTGAGAAGACAACAGAACACTGTCTTAAAAACACTTGGACTGATTCACTTTGTTATAAAGCAGAAACTAACACACCATTGTAAAGCAATTATACTCCAATAAAGATGTTAAAAAAAAAAACAAAAAACACTTGGAAGTGAGGGGATGGAGGAAACAACTCATTGTTCTGTAGCCAGGGAAAAGTCCTTTAAATATGAGACAGTGAAATGAGCATAAAACAAAAGCTGAGATGGTTCATCTCCAGCTAACCTGTACTCTATAAAAATGCCAAAGGAGGGCTTCCCTGGTGGCGCAGTGGTTCAGAGTCTGCCTGCCAATGCAGGGGACACGGGTTCATGCCCCGGTCCGGGAAGATCCCACGTGCTGCGGAGCGGCTGGGCCCGTGAGCCATGGCCGCTGAGCCTGTGCTCCGCAACAGGAGAGGCCACAACAGTGAGAGGCCCGTGTACCGCAAAAAAAAAAAAAAAAAGCCAAAGGATCTTCTTCAGGATGAAAGGAAATGATACAGATAAAACCCACAAATCTACAGAAAGAAACAAAGTACAACAGATATGTAAAATATGTGGGTAAATATAAAAGACTATATTTTTTCTTCTCCTTATTTAAAAAAAATAATTCTGATTGTTTAAAGCAAAAATAATAACATTGTATTGGGTAAAAAGTATTGTAGACACAAAATATATGACAACAAATACCATCAAGATAAAGAGGAAAGGAATTTTACTATTTTTATGTTCTTACATTTAACATGAAGTAGTACAGTAGTGTTCTAAATAGGGCTTCCTTGGTGGCACAGTGGTTAAGAATCCGCCTGCAATGCAGGGGACACGTGTTCGAGCCCTGGTCCAGGAAGATCCCATATGCCGCGGAGCAACTAAGCCCATGCGCCACAACTACTGAGCCTGTGCTCTAGAGCCTGCGAGCCACAACTACGGAGTCCACATGCCACAACTACTGAAGCCCGCACACCTAGAGAAGCCACCCCAATGAGAACGCAACAAAGAGTAGCCCCCGCTCGCCACAACTAGAGAAAGCCCACATGCAGCAACGAAGACCCAACACAGCTAAAAAAAAAAAGTATTCTAAATAGAGCTGTAATAAGTTAATGATGCATACTGTAATTCCTAGAACTACTTAAAAAAATACAAAAGGTAGACCCCGAAAAGCCAAAGCAATCCTGAGAAAAAAAGAACAAAGCTAGAGGTATCATACTCCCTGACTTCAAATTATACTACAAAGCTATATTAATCAAAACAACATGGCACTAGCAGGAAAAAAAAAAAAAAGACACACAGATTAATGGAACAGAATTGAGAGCCCAGAAATAAATCCACACATACATGGACAACTGATTTATGATAAAGAAGAAAAGAACATACAATGCAGAAAGGATAGTCTCTTCAAAAAATAGTGTTGAGGGCTTCCCTGGTGGCGCAGTGGTTAAGAGTTCGCCTGCCGATGCAGGGGACATGGGTTCGTGCCCGGGTCCGGGAAGATCCCACATGCTGCGGAGTGGCTGGGCCCGTGAACCATAGCCACTGAGCCTGTGCGTCCGGAGCCTGTGCTCCTCAACGGGAGAAGCCACAACAGTGAAAGGCCCGCATACCGCAAAAAAACAAAACAAAACAAAATAGTGTTGAGAAAACTGGACAACCACATGTAAAAGAATAAAACTAGACCACTATTTTACAGCACACACAAAAATTAACTCAAAATGTATTAAACACTTGAATATATGACCTGAAACCATAAAAATCCTAGAAGAAAATACAGGCAGTACAACCTCTGACATTGGTCTTAGCAATATCTTTCTGGATACACCTCATTCAGGCAAAAGAAACAAAAGCAAAAATAAACAAATGGACTATGTCAAACTAAAAATCTAGGTAGAAAGAACAAAATAAAGAGCTTACATCAATTAAAGAAAAATAAACAAGAAAATTAGCAAAAGTTGGCTTTTTAAAAGAACAAATTCTTAGCAAGACTGATCAAGAAAAAAAGAGAAAACACACAAATTAGCAAAATCAGGAATGAAAGTGGTGGTATCATTCCAGATTCTATAGACAATAAAGGGCACCTTTTTAAATTAAAAAAAAAAAAGAAAAGAAAAAACAGAAACTCTAGGCCCAGATAATTTCACTAGGAAATTCCATCAAAAATTTAAAGAAATAATACCAACTTTAAAAAGCCTTTCAGAAAATAAAGGCAAAACATTACAAGAGAACTATAGACCAATATCCCTTGTGAAAGTATATGTAAAAAATTTTAACAAAACATTAACAGACCAAAATCAATATGTAAAACGGATAATACATCACGACCAAGTTGGGTTTGTCTCAGGAATACAAGGTTGATTTAACATTTGAAAACCAGGAAAACTATATGATCATCTCAGTAAATGTGGAAAGAGCATTTGGCAAAATTTATCCACCATTCATAATAAAAACAGTCAGAAAACTAAGAATAGAAGGGAACATTCTCAGTCTAATAAAGGGCATCTATAAAAAGCTAATGCCTCAACAGTGAAATACTAACTGCTTTTGTTTTCCCCCTAAGATTGGGAAAAAGACAAGTATGTACCCTCTTATCACTTCTATTCAATACCTTATTGGAGATCTTAGACAGTGCAATAAGAGGAAAAAAAAAGCATACAGACTGAGAAGTATAATTAAGTTGCCTTTGTTTACACATGACATGATTATTTATGCAGAAACCCTATGCAATTTTAAAAGGAAGGAAGGATGAACTAAAACTAGTAAGTGAATTTAGAAATTTAGAATGGTCATGGAACTCAAGGTATCGACTGTACTTCTATATATTAGGACAAACAATTAGAAAATGAATTTTAAAAGTAATTCCATTTACAACAGCATCAAAAAAATTAGATATTTAGGAATAAATTTAACAAAATGTATACATAACTTGAATGCAAAGTTACAAAACACTGCTGAGAAAAATTAAAGAAAACCTATATAAATGGAGGACGTACCAAGTTCTTTTTATGGGAAGTCTCAATATGGTTAAGATATCGAATCTCCCCTAAATTAATCTATACAGATTCAGTGTTATTCCAAACAAAATCCCAGGAAGAATAAACTGATTTCAAAACCTGCTATAAAGATACAGTAATCAAGATAGTATCTTAATGGCATAAGAATAAACACAATAAATACATAGATAAATGAAACAGAAAAGAAAGTCCAGAAATAGATACAAACATATATGGCCGGGCTTCCCTGGCGGCGCAGTGGTTGAGAGTCTGCCTGCCGATGCAGAGGACACGGGTTCGTGCCCCGGTCCGGGAAGATCCCACGTGCCGTGGAGCGGCTGGGCCCGTGAGCCATGGCCGTTGAGCCTGCGTGTCCGGAGCCTGTGCTCCGCAACGGGAGAGGCCACAACAGTGAGAGGCCCACACACCACAAAAAAAAAAAAAAAAAAACCATATATGGCCAATTGATTTTCAACAAAGGTGCCAAGGCAATTTAATGGGGGAATGCAAATCTTCTCAAGAAATGGTGCTGGACTGCATGTTGCAACTAAGAGCCCACAAGCTGCAACTAAGAAGTCCTCATGCTGCAACTAAGAAGTCCACATGCTGCAACTAAGAAGTACGCATGCCACAACAAAGATCCTGTGTGCCACAGCTAAGACCTGGCGCAGCATGCATACATGAATGAATAAATAAATAAATATTAAAAAAAAAAAGAAATGGTGCTGGAAAAAACTGAAGAACAGAAAAAAAAAAAATCCTTGACTCCTACCTCATACCATATACAGAAAAAATTTCAAGATGATCACAGACCTAAATGTAAATGCTAAAACTAGAAAGCTTCTGGAGAAAATGTAGGAAGATATCTTTTGAGATCTTGGAGTAGGCAAATTATTTTAGAGAGAACCCCCAAATCACTAATTATAAAAGAAAAAAACTGAGGAAATGGACTGTATTAAAATTTTTTTTAAACCACCACAATATAATTTTTCTACTTTTAATTTTTATTATTATTATTTTTAATTTCTTATTTTTGGCCGCACTGTGCAGCATGTGGGATCTTAGTTCCCTGACCAGGGATTGAACCCGGGCCCCCTGCACTGGAAGCACAGAGTCTTAACCACTGGACCACCAGGAAAGTTCCCCTGGACTGTATCGAAATTAAACACTTCCACTCATCAAAAAAATATATATATATATTAATTCATTTCAGTACATTGAAACCACCTACTTTGCTCTCAAGTAAAAAAAAATACTGTTAAAAAATGGAAAAGCAAGCCACACACTAGAAGAAAATATTTTTAATACCTAGTCCAATAAAAGAAATAATACGAACCAGAATATATTTTTAAAAAACTTCTACAAATAAGAATTTTAAAAAGACATATGACCCAATTTTTTAAAAAGCGAGGAAAAAGACTTGAACAGACACTTCACAAAAGATATAAAATGTTCAATAAGCACATGATAAAGGCTGAAAGAGTCAAAACCTGTCTGGTATTCAAGGAATGAAAATCAGCTCAGATTGAAAAGAAAGAACAGCTCTACCATTCATCAGTCACACAGAAAGCCAACTGCAAAGAAACACTGTTTCTCTCAACGTCATGCAAGATGCCACAAGGACCCCTCTTTGGATGGTTATTGCTTCCTCACCAGTGATGCCCCAGACAAGCTTTGTTATGTCCATTCACTCCTGAGGATACTCATGACAGCTCTCCCTAGTGAGTCCCTCCTCAACTTGCCTCAGAAACAGCAATCAATCCAAAACAGATCCCTGTTTCTCTTAGAGTCTCCTCAGTTCCTTCAGTGGGAGCCCAAATATTACAAATTCCCTTCCCTCAGGTACAGCAGCAATCCAGAGTTCCTCTGGAATTCCCTCCTTCCTGGCAATCAATCTGACTTGGTCAAATTACAGAGGCTTCTGTTCCTGGCTCATTAGGCTTTAAAGAAATGCTGGACAATCATTAGTCGTCAGGAAAATGAGACAGCACTCCACACCCACCATAACGGCTAAGTTAAAAAGACTGTCAAAAACAAAGTTGGTGAGGATGTGGAGCAACCAGAATTCTCAGATTTGCTGGTGGGAGCATAAAATGATGCAACCACCTGTAAGATTAAGCATAAGCCCACCCCTGATCCAGAAGTCTACTTCTTGGTATCTACCCAAGAGAAATGAAAACATATTCCACTAAAACAAATGTTCATGGCAGCCTTACGCATAATGGCCTCAAACTGGAAACAACTCCTCTGTTAAAATGGATCAAAATACTGTCTTAGATTCATACAATAGAATACTACTCGGCAAATAAAAAACAGCTACAGATACATGCTACAACCTGGCACAATCTCAAAAACATTACGCTGAACTTTAAAAGACTTGCAGGCACAATAGAGTACGTACTGCATGATCCCACTGTACAAAGTTCAAAAACATGCAAAATTAACCTAGAATGCCAGAAATCAGAACAGTGGTTATTTATGCAGGATAGGAACTGGCTGGAAAAGGGCTTGAAGGAACTTTCTGGGGTGATGGAAATGTTCCGTATCTTGACTGGGGTGTTGATTATCCAGAGATGTAATTTGTAAAAACTCATCAATCTCTTTACTTAACATCTGTACCTTTCACTGTATGTAAATTTTAGCTCAATTAAAAAAAAAAAAGGCAAACCAGTCTTGTCTCATTCTCAGTATAATATTTCACTGGCAGGTTAATAAACTACCATTTTTATTCATAATTCGAGATTCCACCATAAATTCCATCCGTATTCCTAAAATATTTTTTTAACTACCCTAAGAATTATGGAAAGATAGAACATACACATTTATTTAGAACTTTGATTTGCTAAACTCCAAACCAAACCTATGGATATTAACTTACCCTAAGAGTCACAAATCAATTCTAGGGGTCAGGGGACAGTTAATATTTTATGCTGGGCACTCTGCTTGTATTTTACATGGATTATCCCACTTAGTTTTCATGACAACCCTGTGAGATAAGGACTATTATCAAATCATCTCCATTTTAAACTTGAGGAAACTGGGGCTCAGAGAGACTGAGTGACTTGTCCAGGGTCACAGAGCTGGCAAGCATGGAGCAAGGGTCGGAATTCGGGCAGGCCTGTCGGCTTCTAGGCCAGGTTCTCAATCACTCTGCCTTCCTGTGAACCAGGACGGGGGGAACCTGAAAAACTAACTTTTCTAAAAAGATCTCACTAAACCCGAAAAAAATAACGCCTAGATCCTCTTCGCCATCCTTCAAGCCTCTGTGCTACTTCCTGCCTCTGATTCACCTTCCACCCTTTTGTCTCAAGTGATGGTTCTAAACTCACCCATGCCTGCCCCCCAGCAAAAGCCCTTTTAGGAGCTCCTCTTGGCTGCTTTGAAGGTACCCTCAATTTCTGGTCCCCACAACATGCCAAGATACAAAAAAGCAATAGAACCAAACACGACTCATTTGTAAAGAAAACAAAGGGGTGTGTATGTGTGTGTTTTCGTAGTGAAGCCATTTTTTGAATGAATCTTACACTAGACCTCAACAAAGGAACTAAGGAAAGGCGCAGCTGCTCTCTGCAGGGGAGGGGGCAGAGGTAAGTGCTAGCCCACGTCAGCCACTTTTCCTTGTGGCCACCCCCTTGAAACATCTTGAACTTCGTGTAAGGAGCCCGGGGTTCTGGCTGATCCTCTCAAACCAGCATTCAGAGTCCTCCAAAGCCAAGTTCACTGCAACTTCTCCCAATGCATGTCCCTCCCCCTTGTTTCACTGTCCTAAGTTGATGCACACTGTCCTCAGGGCAAACTCCCAAACTGTCAACGTACTAGTTCCACGCACCTGCTCAAACACCTGTCCATCATCTACCTGTAGGAGCAGGCAGCCCCTCAGTCTGGCCCTCCTCATCCCGCCAGCCATCCTCACCCCCAGCTCACAGAGAGCCTCCCCAGGGCACTTCCCTCAGCACCAGCTCTGAGCTCTAGAAGAACTTGTGCTGACACCATTGAGGACTCATGGGTCTATTCTCTTGGATTGTTCTTCAATTGTCCCTTGTATATCAGTCTCTCCTCCTCACCAAGATTTAAAGTTCCTACCCAGTCATCAGAAAGATATTCCTCTTGATACAGTAGCAAGTACTTGGACTTTGGAATCAGGGAGACTGAATGTAAACCCTAGCTCTGCCACTTAATGGTTGTTACATGGGTGAGTCATTTATCACTTTGAACCTGTTCTCTCAGGACTGCTGTGAGAAGGAAATTATTAGTTAAGACGATGATGTCACAGGCAAATGAGCTTCTATATTTTCCTTTTTCCCATCACACCGCACCCACCACAGTGGCCAACAGTTAGTCATTAATAATCTCTTCATGACATTCCACCAAGAGGTAGCACGGACCTGGCTCTGGGCAAGTTTGCCCCTGTGAGAGCTAAAAGGATGGAGCTCTGCTCCTTGCCTGTTCTAATTTTGTTGACAACGATAATTTCAAGACTTCAAAAAGCCAGGTCTAGCCGAACAGGAACCAAGCGTTTCAGGGAAATCACGCTCAAGAAAGCCTGCCAAGGCGATGCGAGGTCCAACCACACTCTGATCCAGAAAGCTAATGGGCAGCTTTAATGCGGCTCACTGCAGCTTGTAACGAGGGAATGGGCATAAAACCAGGGCTGTTCTGAAAGCACTTGCTACACAGATAGACACAAGTTTTCCCAGGAGAAACACTGACTGTCTTTTTCTGCTAGATGAGCTCAAAGAGCCCACATTATTGAAAATCAAGGAAGAACCAGGGTGTAGGGGACTGGCAGGCTAAGAAACAAAGCAAATGGCTATGTGGGTGGCAGAACTGGACCTGAGACACCTGGCCCAGGGCAGACAGGAGCCGCATGGTGTACCTGTGAAAGCGTGCTGCTCTGGCATAGAGGACTCTCTCCTGCTGGTGCCACTGCCAGAGCCTTCTCCATGCCTGGAAGGCCCCAGGGAGGGCTCGCCGCTGAAAGTGACTGTCTGCTCTGGCCTGCAACAGCTAAAGTAAAACAATGAATGACCTTTATTTGTACTTTACATTAAAAAGAAAAAGACGTTTCAGGGTCACACTCTCGAGGAAGGGATGCTTCCTACACAAACATTTTTTAAAATGAAAATCATTATTTCTAATCTTTGCCAACACGACAGGTGAAAAATGAAATATGATAGGTGAAAATGCTTCCCTTTAAAAGTGAGTTAAGCATCTCTTTATACATTTGTCTATGTATGTGTGTGTATAGATATATATTTATCTAAACTTTTTTCCTATGGCCTAAGTGTTCATTCTCATTGCCCATTTTACTGATTGTCAGCATTTTAACTCTGATATATATGGGCTTTTTCAACCTTAAATTTATTAGTCCTTTGTCTCATGTGTTATCAATTTTGTTCCTACCCTGTAAAATATCTTTTGATTTTATGTTTATTTGTAGTACAGATTCTTTAAATTTGTATGTAATTATAAATTTCACTGATACATTAGTAAGAAGACAGACAACTGACATAAGACTATATATGCCTCCATGATCCAAAATTTGGGAGGAATAGCATATACACGTGTGGCGGCTTTTAAAACAGGACTGCAAATTCTTTCATCCTCCTTCCCTTGAATCTGGGTGGACAGTGACTATTTTGACCAGTAGAGTATAGCGAAAGTGACACTAAATGACTTCCTAGGCTAGGTCTTAAACGGCCACACAGCTTTTGTCTTGTTCACTGGAACACTCACTTTTGTTGCCCTGAGCTGCGACACAGGAAGTCTGGCTACCCAGGGGCCACCATGCTGTAAGGAAGCCCAAGCCTCTTGGAGAAGTCATATGCAGGCACTCTGGTCAATAGTCTCAGTAGAGCCCCATCTTCAAGTCATTCCAGCCCAGGAACCAGACTTGTAAGTGAAGAAACTTCTGGACGACTCTAACCCCCTGCCGCTAGATCTTCCCAGTGGAGGTCCCAGTAATCACAGAGCAGAGACCAGCCATCCTTGCTATGTCCTGTCTCAATTTTTGACCCACAAAATCCTTAAGCATAATAAAATGGTAGTTGTTTTAAGCCACTGAGCTTGGGGTGAGTTTTTACAGAGCAACAGAAAACTAAACAGCATTCCTATGTGTGTGTTTGTGAATACATGGGTACACACATTCCTACCCACACAGAGGAAAAAAATACCAGGTTTACTCATCAAATGTCATCTTAAGAGGCAAGATTATGGGTGTTTTAATTTTTTCTTCTTTATGTCTTCTTATACTTCCCAAATTTTCTGTGATGTCTACATACTGCTTATGGGCATTTTCAAATGTAAACAAGAGTAGAAGCAATAGTATAATGAATCCCCTCAAACTTATTGCCCAGTTTCAACAATTAACAAACATTCTTGCCATTCTTTATATATTACTTTTTAAATAGAAAGAAACCCATAATAAATAATATTTTTATCTTTTCCTAAAATAGAAGGAACTGATGAGCTCCTTGGATATCTAAACCAAGAGATAACATTCAGATTGTTAGCTAAAGATTTTTTAAAAAACAACAGCTGAAACAAAACAAAACAACAGCTGAGCAGGGCTCTTACTATTTTTCAGACCTTCCACTGTGCAGGCCGTGCTGGAGCCCTGTAAGAGATAAGGACTCTGACCCTCGACCTTCTACCAGTGCTGGGCGCGAGGGTCGAGGAGATCCCTTTTTTCAGGGAGAAACTAAATGAGACCCTTTGCTTCTTTTCCACCTTGAATAAACATAACCTTTCAACTCTGGGGCTCATGTTCTTTTTCTAAAAGGGCTCTTTCTTCACATTCTGTTGTGCTTGCATTCAATGAGCTTAAGAGACCCAGTGGCAATGTCCTTTCCGAAACAGCCACATAATCCAAAGGGACGTGAAAGAATGTACCAATTCTAAACATCTTCTAGGTGGGGAAGGAAAAGGTGACACAAAAACAAGCCATACCCTGGGTTAGCCCCATCCAAACACCAAGAACTGAGGTGATCCTTGGGGAAAACTCTGAAGCAATCACCGGCAGCTCATCTGTTTGTTCACTCGTGTGTTCATTCACTCATCCAAATACTAGTCAGCAGCTGCCCTTTGTCAACAGTTCAGGAGAAGAATGAGGCAGGACAGGCTGTACCCTCAAGGAGCCCCCAGCCTGGCAGGGAGGGAGGCCAGCCAACAACATGCTATGAGAAAGCTGCATGAGGGGTGGAGCAGGGGGAAGACGTGACACCTGAGCTGAAAGGGCAGCAGGCAGATTGGGAAGCAGGAGCTAGCAGAGAATATTCAGGGAAGGACCGGCAGCTTGACTGAGTGCAGCTGTGAAGGGGCAGAGCGGTAACAGGAATAGGGAGAGAAGTAGATAGAACCAGCTCCCAAAGGAGTCTGTATGCCTCCCAAAACTGAGGAACCAGCCAAACTCTTTAGATTCACTGTTAGACTCGAGCAGCAGATAGAGGAGGGGGTGGAGAGGACAGCACAAAAATAACCAGGAGGAGCATCGTTTGTGTCCTCCCGTTTCACCGCAGGGATGGCCAAACAGAGGCCTGCCTGCGTAGTCTACCTCCCACTGCAAGGCCTGTGCAGACATCATCAGTTGAACACACACTCCCCTGAGCCTGAACGTGGCCTGGAAAATCCTTCTCGGTTCAGCGCTCCAGACGGCTACCTACTATCATTAGAGCCACCCTGGGGCTAAACTACAAGCCCCCCGAGAGCAGGAACTTTGTCTGCTTTGCATCACAGCTGTATCCTCAGTTCTTGGCCTGGCATCTAAGGCACAGCAGCCGCTCAGTAAGTCTTTCTTAAATGGAACTGAATCCGTCTTTTTCTACCTGCCTTCATTAATCACTCAGCCTGACCCCCACCTCCTCCCACCACTGTGGGCACCTGTGTCTCACATCGTTTAGCTCTGGGATATGGCACTCAGGCTCTGCACCTTCCCCAACATCTCCTGAAGGTCTCAGGAGGGGCTGGCTGAGTAATATAATCAACAATTTGGGTCAAGATGTGAATGGAATGGCTGATAACGCTCACCACCTTCAGAGAGCAGCTGCATTTTCAAAGCAGATGAAGGGACAGGAGTTATGCAGACTTTCTGACATCCCTGGGGGGTCTGGGGCAGATACCTTTGAGCTTTTCACAGTACCCTCTCTTCCAAATCAGAACACCAGACCTCTTGGTACAGGCCTTTCCCGAGAATCTTTCCAAAGCAAACGCATTCAAGAATGTAAGCCAACAGAGCTCCCTGCTCTGAGGAACTCCATACCTGCTGGGATCGCCTCTTCTGAGTATACTGTAACCACAATTTGAAACACTTGCGTAGCAATGTTATTCTGAAATGAAACACATAACACCAAGGTAACTGCCCTCCCACTTTCAGGTTTCAGGTTTTCAGAATTTTGTTTTGATTTTAAGGAAGGTAAATCTGGGCATAGGTACATCTTGAGCGGTAAAGGCACCCCAGGGGTTTCATTCTAAGGGAAATAAGAACCTGTTTTCTGTCATGAAATCTGCCAAACCCCCACCCCGACTTTGGACTGTGGCTTGCCCCCAAAATTTGACAACTTTCTTGTAAAGGTAATTAGACCACCAAGCACAGTGTCTCTGGAACTCAGGTAATATGTATGAAATCCCCCAAATATCCTGAATTTTCTGATTTTACGGCCAAACTCTGGGGCCTGTTTAGGACCACCTGGGTCTGTGACATGCTTTCACACAGTGATACTGAGAGTGAGAACCACATTCAGCTTTGTAAACCAGGATTTAGAATAATGATACATCCTGACAACTCCAAATTGACTCAGTTAAATATTGTGATTCTCACTGACTCATTAAAAAGTGCCCCAAAATCATACCTATAACTATGCAAAATAAGTTAATTATACTCTTGGGAGAGGGTTTATCGAACATTTCTTTTCTTTCTTTCTTTCTTTTTTTAATTTTATTTTTGGCTGCATTGTGTCCCCGTTGCTATGTGCGGGCTTTCTCTAGTTACTGCGAGCAGGGCCCTCTCTTCATTGTGGTGCTCTGGCTTCTCATTGCGGTGGCTTCTCTTGTTGCGGAGCTCAGGCTCTAGGCGCATGGGCTTCAGTAGCTGTGGCCCGCGGGATCAGTAGCTGTGGCTCGCGGGCTCTAGACCGCAGGCTCAGCAGTTGTGGCTTACGGGCCCATGCTCTGAGGCATGTGGGATCTTCCCGGACCAGGGCCTGAACCCGTGACCCCTGCATTGGCAGGCAGATTCCCAACCACTGCGCCACCAGGGAAGCACTATCGAACATTTCTTGCAGCAAGAAAGTGAATAGTGGTTCCCTCTGAATAGTAAGACGAATGGGTCGAAGGAAGGGGTCCAGGCATACTTTATTTTTAACTTTCTACTTCTTTCCTATACATTCTGAGTTTTTCTTGTGGACATGTGGTGCTTTTATTTATTTTAACTGAATGATTAACTCTAAAAAATTGAGGACACACTCTACACCCTCCAAGACCAAGCCACAAACACCCACTTGCCTGGGCCGTCTCTGTAACACTATCAGTGCCTACATTCCAAGATGGAACGTCACTAACATCTGAAAACTGAGGCAGTGGTAGCCGAGCACCAGCACAAACATCCTCATTCTACCTCCCATCCCATCAACCAAAAGGAAAAGGCAAGCTCAGGAACACTGGCTTACAGCAGGGCCTTTCTCAATCTGCCGCAGTAACACTGAGGGTGATGATGACTCCTGGAGACCAGCCAGTCAGTCACAACGGGCCCCTGGGGAGCCTGAAGGCCACAGTCCCTACCTGTAGTGGTCCCAGGCAGCACACAGGAAGGGGAGCTGCTCACTTTCCTCCCTCTGTTCAATCTGAGACTGCCAGAGGTTCCAGAACCTGTGCAGTAGCTGCAGCAAAACAGGAAGGAAACAGAAGTTGATTAAGGCAAAAGGTAAAATGATCTCTCTTGACCCATTAGTTAGCAAATCTGTAACTCCAGAAGACTGTAAGCTCCCCCAAAGCAGTAATTACCTCAATTTGGAGCACCCAACATATAAAAGATTTGCAAAATAATTATGGCCAAGCAATATGGAATTATTCTGGGCCAACATAAAAGGCAAAAAGCTGGATCTACCAAATCTATGTAAATCAGAATGAAGAAGGTATTCCTAATCTGGGCCTCATGGAAGACAAAGCCATTTTAGAAGTTAAAACTGATCTTATCACCTACCACTGCCTATAAAGTAGTCTTGCCAAAAAGTGTTTAACTTCAATCTAATCAAGCCCTTAGATCTAACTTCTGGTTTATAAGAGCTACACAGGAAAAAGGAAAATCAAATGACGTCAGAATGAAACAGAAAATTGGAGAATATGGAAGACTGTACAAAATAACTGGCATTCCTTTTCAAAAGGTTGTTATTAAGAAAGATAGTGTACATTATGCTAAGCGAAATAAGCCAATCACAAAAGGGCAAATACTGTAAATATGAGGTACCTAGAACAGTCAAATTCAAAGAGACAGAAAGGAGAATGGTGGTTGCCAGGGGCTGGGGGAGGAGAAGGAGAATGGGAGTTATTGTTTAATTCACAGAGTTTCAGTTTTGCAAGATGAAAGAGGTTCTGGACATGGATAATGGTGATGGTTGCACAATAATGTGAATGTACTTAACGCCACTGAACTGTACACTTAAAAACGGTTAAGATGATAAATTCTGTGTATTTTACAATTAAAAAATAAACATGTTAAACAAAAGAAGTGGGGGTGGGGGGACTGTTATTGATTAAGAGTCTTAAGAGACATAACCAAATGTAGAGTGAGCCATCAATCCTTAATTGAATTCTGGTTTTAATAAAACAGCTATAAAGACATTTTGGGGGCAACTGGGGAAATTTGAATATGGGTTGGGTATTGGTTAATATTAGAGCATTACTGTTCATTTTGTTAGGGATGATAATGATACTGTGGTTATGCAGGAAAATGTTCTTACTTTTGGGCAATACATACTGAAATGTTTAGGTGTAAAAGTGTCATAATGTCTGTAATTTACTTTGAAATGATTTGGGGAAAAAAAGCAAATATTAACAATTGTTGAATTTAGATGGTAAAATAGAGGTTTATTACACTATTCTTTATATTTTTCTGTATGCTTGAACATTTTTACAATTAGAATGCCCCTTTCTCCTACACTCAGAAACACAATCTACAGGTGGAGATAGAATGTTTGTTGCCCTCAGGTAAATTTAACCACTAAAGACAACAGACTCACAGTGCAAACATAACCAAAGCCTCCTGGAATGCAAGACTTAAAGTGTATTCCCTAGGTCAAGGTTGGAATCCACAGTCCCTGACCTCTGATTCAACTATCAATTTTTTTAGCAAACAGATAAAAAAATGGGATTAAACAAGAGAAGAATAAGAGTTTCTCTAGCCTCTGGCATAGATTACTAAAGAAAATGGACACTAAGGATTTGGCGTCTAAAGGTCTGAACAAACCTCTAAGCACAAAGGTTAAAAGAAAAAGAGAATGGCCATCAGAAGAGGTGCCTTGATACAGAAGAGGACTCTCACCGTGACATCATGTTGCTGGTGAGCAAGATTCTTTCTTATTCGTTGGAGATGGGCATGGGCCACATTGTCTTTTAGGGCTCTAAAGCAAAAATGCTGTGAAAAGAAGAATGGACACAAATCAGTGGTGTGTCTGTAACAATAAGAGCAATGCCCAAGAGGGTGGCAAGAAGCTCAGTAGTAGCTGTTCACAGCTGCTCCCATGTCCCAGAGAGTGTTTCTCTGTTTTGAGATTCAATTGAGAGCCTGATACAAGCCAGCCTGCACAGTAGACACTTAATAAATAGCTGTGGGACCACTCCCTGCAGTCCACAGATACTGCACAGGAACAAACACACCCGCACCTCTGACCAGGAGAGGTCCCTGTGACCCAGATGGAAACACCAGACAAAGGTCAAAACATCAACTCTGCCTCTCAGAAAAGAGACAGACTTCCAGCCTATGGTGGGTTTTTTTTTTTTTTTTTTTGCCATGTGGGGTCAATGTGTATGCTTACACAATTATAAATGCAGTTTTGTAAGAGTAAAATAGAAGGGAGAGAAGGAATTTTGAGAGAAGGTGACTGGTGGTGGGGGTGGGGGTGGGGTAGAGGCAGGACATGCTGGCCTGGCTCCAGCTCTGTCAAAAATGCCTCATGTGTGACTAAGCAAAGCACATTCCCCCACAGCCTGGCTTCAGTTTTCTGAGACAGAAGTGAAGCAACTAGGGCTTTTCATATCGTGCTCTGCGGACCCCCAGAGGCTCCTGAAAGTGTTCGGATGCCACCTCATGTGGTGAGGGTGGGGAAGAGCAGCCGGTAGAACAGACACTACTCCCCAGACCTAGCTTTGTCCCACAGCATCTCTACTTTGATTGATTTCGAAGACTAGGTTTCCACCACTTAAAAAGGGGGTCTGCCATGTAGAACACCCCAGGACTAGATCACTTCTAAGGCTCCTTTGCAGCCCCAAAACCCTCTGATCCCACACCATCACCATCTCTGATCCAAAATGAAAATAGGGACATGACAATGAAGGGAGGCTTCATGATGGAAGCCATCCACACAACCAGATGCACTTAAGGAGCATGACGTGGGCCAGGTCCCCCAGGAATGGCTGCCTGAGCGAGGCTGTAGCGCCCTTACCAGCAAGCCTCGCCTGTGGTGCTCTTCTGCCACCTTCCGCCGCACAGCTGTCTCTGCGCACAGCAGCACGTCTACCAGAGTTAAGGCTTCTTGTCTCAACAAGGTCCCACCCCAGCCCAGAGTGATACTAGTGACCCATCTGAAGGGTCCCGGCTGCAGGAGATGATGGGCATGCCAGGTGGGCTGGTGTCCGCCTCTGTCTCCCCCTGACAACCCAGGGAAGAAAGAACTAAGGGGAACCATGTGAGTTACTTATCTGCCTTTCACCCCTCTCATGCCCATTTCATGAGAGGCAAAAATAGTTGAGATAAACTGCCACCAGTTTGAGTAAACATTTCAAAATCTAAGCAGAACCTGCTCCAAGTTCTCCTGCATTCTGTTTTGGCATCACAATCCAGTCAGAAGTTTGTGCTAAAAACCTTGGAGTTATTTTCAAACCTTTTCTCCTCCCACCCCTTCCATCTTCTCAACTGCCAAGTCCATCTGCTGCCCCCCTAGGTCTCCCCAGTTCTGTCCCCATCCCCAGCACCATGCAGTACACTTGACTTGGTCCCCCTGTGCCAGCTTTGTTGCTACCATCGAGCTTTAGCCTTTCTAAAGTACAGATCTGCTGCATCACTTCTCTTCTCAAAAACCTGCAGAGGATCCCCAGCGCCACTGGGATTAAGCCCAAATTCCTGACCACCGCACACAAGGGCCCTACAATCCGGTCCCCAGCCTGCACCTACCTGCCCTCCATACCCCCACAACTCACTGCAGACCCCAGTCATCACCCCTGGCTGCTCTTCCTCACCTACACCTGCGTAAATGCCACTCCTTACACCTGAACCACCCTTCCCAACCTCCCTGTTGGGAGAACGTGTCATCCCCCAAGGCTTAAATTCAGCTCAAACATCACCTCCTCGGCTAGATCTCCACAGTAGCCCTAGCAGGACTTGATACAAACTTTTATGATAGCACTTATCACGCCACATTACAAAGACTGGTTTTCATGTCTACTTTCCCCACTAGACAATGAGCTACTGTTAGTCTCTAAGTTTCCCTGTATTCCAGAATTTAGGCAGGAGTTTAAAACAAAGCAAGAGTTCAGTGAACAAATAAAAGTGTGGGTGAACACCCAAGGCGGTCCAAATCCCACACCTGGGCACGTATTGCAGCAGGGGCAGTGATTAAGAAGGTGCACTGGAGTCAAAAGCATGGCTCTGCCAATGAGTTTGAAAATCACTTAGCACCCCCCAACCTGTTTCCTCATCTGTAAAATGGAGATGGTGAGACCTACTCCACAGGGTTGCTATGAGGATTAATGAGATAATGCAAAATGTCTGCACACAGTAAACAGCTCAATGAATGGAAGCTAGGATCATAATGACAGGGCCACCAAGGACAGATGGCTTTCTGAAAAAGCAATGAAATGAAACAAATCTGAAACAGAAATGAAATGAAGCAGAAATGGCTGTGGCTATTTCTACCATCTAATGGGTAGAAAAAAGCAATGAAATGATAACAAAATCAGGGCAGTGGCAATGCCTCTGAGGGGGAGGAAAGGGAATGTAGTCAGGGAGGAGCAGACTGGGGTATGAGCAATGTTCTAATTTTTTGAGTTGTACTCATTTTACCATTATTCTTTAGACTATAAATGTTTGTTATATGCACTTTTTTGTATGAATATTCCCAAAATGAAACAAAATATTTTAAAAAGAAGTCAACAGAGATCCAAACTGTCTTAAACTGCTGGGTAACTACTTCCTATGTATCTCCTGACTTGTCTTATAGGCTGGTGAGCTCTTGCTGTTCTTGCTGTACAGACAGGGCTGGGTGGTGCAAAGGATACAGAGTTTCCAGTGAATAAAGGCCCTCCGCAGCACCATCCTCCTGGCCAGCCCCTCTACCCGCTCGTGGTGGATGTACAAGCTCTCCCTCCGCTTCCAGGCCCACCGCCAATCACAGAAGTGTGTCTGGAGCACAATGACGCAGTGGAATCCCTCAGCCATCTCTGCAACAGAGAAAATAGCTTAAGTGCTGCCCCCTCAAGGTTGGGCGATGAGCTGGAAGCACCTTTAAGACAGGATGAAACCCACTACTGGCAGGCATCAGGGCTTCAAGGCTGCTTGAAGAACGTTAGAATAAAAGGTGTTTTCTTGTTTTTTTTTTTTTTGGCCGTGCCATGCAGCATGTGGGATCTTAGTTCCCCCACCAGGGATCAAACCCATGCCCCCTGCACTGGAAGCGTGAGTCTTAACCACTGGACTGCCAGGGAAGTCCCAGAATAAAAGGTTTTTAAACACGGGAGGAATCCCTTAGCTATCAGTATATCTCTTCTCTCCCAGGAAAGAGAAAAGGGTTCTATCAAAGGGCTGAGGCGCCTAGTTAGCTACTGAGGAGCAGTAATGGCGACTGCTGCTTTCAAAGAAGACTCCATTTCACTTTTGCCTCTTTATCAGTGTTTCCCGGATGGGATTTCAGGGTCTGAGTCAATGACACACAACTTGGTCAACATGCTGTCAAAGGCTTTTGTGAGCTTTCAGCCAGGCTACTACAGGCTGCCAGCTCCATCTCCTTTTAAGACTAATTAGCAACTGGCCTGATGAGCATAAGTCCAGCAAGTGGAAGGGAACTGGTCCTGGAATGAGAATGCCGTAACCGGAGGCATGGTAGTCGGCAGCTCATCATTAAATAGCTTCATGCCTTCAACTTCCAGGCTTGGGCAACCAGACAGGTGGCCCCCCGTCACTATTTTCACACGGACACATTCCCTCTCCCAAGAGACAGTGTAGGCAGCCTAGGAGGTCCCACAGGGAGGCCTAGGGTAAGCAGGAGAGCCTAACCCTGCGGCCAGCACAGTGTTCAACTCACTTCTCTGTGGGCTCAAGAAACTGAAGTACAAAAAGTACCTACGATCATGACCTATTTATCATTACTTCTGACCTCTCTCGAGGAAACAAAGCCATCAGAATAGTGTTCAGAAGCTCAACATCATAAATCCCATGCATCTGCATAACTGAGGATAAACAACCCAAATATCTATTAATACAAGAATGGCTAGGGACTTCCCTGGCGATCCAGTGGTTAGGATTCTGCGCTTCCACTGCATGGGGCATGGGTTCGATCCCTGGTCGGGGAACTAAGATCCTGCAAGATGCACAGCGAGGCCAAAAAAAAATTGCTAAGTAGATTAAGATAAGCCCCTCTCCTGTAAAATACAATCATTTAAAAACTAACATTTATTAAGAACACTTAAAGACACAGGAAAGTATTGATTAGTTGTGTGAAAAAAAAAAGCAAGATACAGCCTAGATGGGAGAGGAGTCTAGGGGAGAATGGATACATACATGTTTATGTATGGCTGAGTCTCTTTGCTGTGCACCTGAAACTATCACAACATTATTAATCGGATATACTCCAATATAAAATAAAAAGTTAAAAAAAAAGATACAAAATTGTATGTATCATACTAATCATAATAATCACAGTATTTATAGCATAATTAAAATCCTATTGAATTAAATATTGATTAAAAAACAGAAGGAAATATATTAACTGTGAATTGAGGATGATTTATCTTCCTCCTCAATCTCCTTTTTGAAAATCTGTGGTGTAACACGGTTACATCTCCCCTTAATAAGTTACCACCCTATTGGCGGTAACAGGTAACACTCTGACCAACCCTCTGTCCCTGGAGCCCAGGACTTCCTGCTTACCTTTCCGCTGCCTCTTCTCTCTGCGCACCTGTAGGTATTCCAGCCAGGCCCTCAGGGCTCTCCACTGTTGCCAGTGCTGATGGTGTTTCACTGCGGAGACCATCTTCTGCCTCTCCCTCCAGACATGCAGAAGCTGTTCCTGCCACTGTGACCAAGCCTGAAAACCAGAGAAAAGACAACAGTCAATGGAGGCAGGAAAACAGAGGTGAAGTACTGGTGAGGGAAAAGAGAAACACACACACTGGAAAGGCTAAAATTAGATACACACACAGGAAAGGCTAAAAAGGAGGGGAAATTCCCAAGGAGATCGTAAGTGATGGGAGTCTGGGGTGAAAAGATCTTTAAGAAGGGCATTCTCTGCTTCCAAAAAGTAATTTTGTTTTTGGATTAAGAAGGGGGAAAAAAAAGGACTAATAAAATCAATGCATATACAAGAAGCAGGGACAATCCAAGGGGTGATATATTTAATTCAGATTGGGGATAGGAGAGGAGGGTCTGCCTTTTCTTTCAAAGTGGGAGGAAGCCTACGGTCAAGAGGCCCTTTCTCAGGGACATTAGTCTCCAAGACGTGGACCTACAGAAACTGAGGGTCTACAGAAGGATTCCCTTAAGATTATCCATAAATGCACACCCTTGGGAAAGCCTTCGTGCACACTCAACAAAACGCATGCCCTACTTTGAAGGTGACTGTCATAGATGACTTGATACCTTCTCTTATACCTTTTTTTGGGGTTTTTTTTTTTTTTTTTGCGGTACGCGGGCCTCTCACTGTTGTGGCCTCTCCCGTTGCGGAGCACAGGCTCCGGGGCCATGGCTCACGGGTCCAGCCGCTCCGTGGCATGTGGGATCTTCCCAGACCGGGGCATGAACCCGTGTCCCCTGCATTGGCAGGCGGACTCTCAACCACTGCGCCACCAGGGAAGCCCCCCCCCCCCCGCCCCGCCATACCTTTTTAAACCTATAACACCTCTTCCCCTTTCCTTCCTCTCAGCTGAATACCATTTTTCCTATTTCACCAAGAAAATAAAAGCAATCAAAAGACAATTTTCTCAAGCTCCCACATGTCCCCCACCTGCCAACAGGCTCTGCCTTCTCTCCTGTTGCTCTGGATAAATTGTCCACTCTCCCATCACAGGTTACCCCTGCCATGTATACAGCCCATCTTCTCAAGTTTATCCCTCTGGCAATTCCCCCCACTCCCTTCTGCATCATCAGTTTCCACTCTCTACTAGATTTTTAAAATCAGCATTCGAGTGTGTTGTTATTTCTCCCTTAGGGGATGTGACAACCAAAAGCAATGGGTGACCTTTGATTGTACCCTGCACCTGACACTAAAAGAGCAACAATATACAGCTGCAATACGAACTGTATTCTAGATATTACTATATCAACATTACATTTCTTAGATATGACAGTGATATTGTGGTTATACAGAAGAACATCCTTATTTTTAGGAGATAAGAGCTTAAGTATTTAGGGTAAACTTTATGTCTGCAACTTTAAAGCAACTCAGAAAATGTAAAAAATATACTGATACACTTGAGAGAGAGCAAATGTGGAAAGATGTTAAGGATGGGTTAAACTAGTGAAGAGAACCCAGAATCCACCTTTTCTGTGATTTGGTATTTGTCAAAATTAAAAAGTTGGGGATGAAAGATTATTGTCACACAAATACTTCCTGAAGGGAATAAATCAGTGATCCTCAAACCAACCACCGAACACCCCTCTCTAGACCACTATGCCACCCAGCTAACACCCAAGTGCTTTCCTTTCCAAACTCTTCAAAAGGGCTCTCTACCTTTCTCATTTCTCGTCTAAGCTGGTTTTCTTGAATCCTCTCTCCATCGGGTTCACTGAAGCCACTCTTATCAAGGGCATCAATGACCTCCACGTGGCTCAATCCGAAGGCCAAATCTCAGTCCTCACCTGCCCTGGCCTGCCAGAAGCATGTGACACAGCTCATCACACCCGTCTCCACCTGGCTTCCAGTATACCTTGGCCTCTCCTCTGTTCCTGCCGCTGATTCCCATCACTTCACCGGACAGGCTCAGTTCCACTGGCTATACCCATTCCCTTTGTGCTTTTACCTAGTCTCATGGCTCTAAATGTCATCTGCATGCTGAGGACTCCCAACTTTACATCTCAGGTCTGGACTCATCCTCAAGACTCCACACATATATCCAGCTGCCTCCCTGACACCCCCTCGTGGACATTTGGAAGGCCCATCAGGCTGAAGATACCGAGTTCAGAATGGAGCTCCTCCTAATCTTTCCCTACAAATCTGCCTCTCCCTCCAACACCCCCATTTCAGTAAATAGCAACTCCATTGTTCCAATTACTTAGGCCAAAAACCTGGGAGTCCTCTTAGACTTTTTCTCTAACACTTCACATCTTAACTATCCACTAGCAAATCCTGTCGGCAATACCTTCAAAACATACGCAGAATCCAAAACCATCTTCCTATCATCCTTGTCCAGAATCTCTCCTGGAACTTTGTAATCGCTTCCTAACTGTCCTCCCTGCTTTTATCCTTGATTTTCTGAGGTCTGTTCTTAACACAACAGCCAGAATTGTACTTTCTCATTTGTTGTGGTTATGTCACTTAAATCTCTCCATCTTATATGACAATTTCCCTCCCTGCCTTTTTTCTCTTCACGCTACCAATTTGTTAGAGAAACCAGGTCATGTACGCTATAAACTGTCCCACGTTTTAGATTTGTCCGATTGTCTCCTCCAGATGTCTCTGACTTGTCCCTCTGATCCCTGTATTTCCCATGAACTGATAGTCAGATTCATGTTTGGCTTGGTGGGAGTCATGTTCAAATTTTAGGCAAGAACATGTCTCAAGTGCTGCTGGGTACTTCCTGTTACATCACATTGTGGTTGGCTGCCATAGTTTTAGCAATGCCAAGACTGTTCCAGTGGCTTCAGATGGCATTAATCTGATTCCTCCCTTATATTTCCCTGTTGTCTTTCCTCTGGGTGATTGCTGCCTAGATCCATTTTCTCACTGGGGTGGCAATTTTATAATTCTAATACTCCTGCGTTTATTAACTGAAATTCTATAAAGAAGCCTTACTCTCTCATTAACCCTCTCGTTTTTCAAAGATTAGTTTGTATAGGAAAGGCAGGATAAATGCTTGACTTTGGCCTTCATTAATTTCCAAAGAGTTGAATTAATGCTCTAACAACGCAAAATTGTGACCAATGAGTTTTTTCTCATTATGAATGCATGAATTTTTACATATTTGATATGTTTTCAATCCACGGCAGTCATTATTCTTTTTGATGCTCAAATTGTTCTATCTTAAGCCTATGGGAGTCCTTCTGACACAACCCCATTAACCTCTGTTAATTTCCTCATACTCCTGCACACTATCTCCTAGGCTTATGATGTCTATTTCCTGCTCTATACCTGGAATCAGCCATTTCTCCAAAAAGCCTCAGTTCCCTTTAGTGGGAAATAGAAGAGACCACAACTTGGGCACTGGGGATGCTAGAAGCAGTGCCAGTAACAAAGCATTTAAGTCTTTTCAGTAAATAGAGTTAGAAATTCACTATTTTAGGGGAAAAAAACCATGTGTCCATACTGATACTGACATTTCCAATTTCAGATAACAGGGCTTTTAATTTCTGATTTTGTACCTGTAATCTTTCCTTTTACACTGAAAATCATGCTTCCTAATGACACAGCCATAGTTATTTGCTTTATCTTACAACGTAGCTGTAACAGATTCAACCCAACAATCCAAACCTGTTACTTACAATAAGACCACTGAATGCAATTTTAGATCTCTTAGTAGTTCTCTGTGTCCTTAGAACACATCCCACTCGGGATGAACAGCCAAAATATTGTATTTTAAAGTAATTCTTTTCTCTTTGTAGTCATTGCTACAAACTTGGTATGTTTGTTTCAGCGTGTTCTAAAATCCTAGGGATTGGTTCTTTTCCTTTTTGATTAATTTTTTGTTTTTAATCATATCAAATACTTACATGGTTCCAAAGTTAAACCTATGTAACAAGGTAAATTCACAGAAGTACTTTGTTCCCTCCCTTCCCCCATAGGTAACCACTTTTCCTTAGTTTTTGGTTTATTTTTCCAGTTTCTTCTTGAAAACAGAAAACACACACACACACACACACACACACACACACTCTCCCTTTCTCTCATATCTCTCTCTCTCTCTCCCTTCCTTCCTCAAAAGGCAGCACACGATGAACCAGAGGGAGCCTGTTAAGAGGTGGGGTGTGATCACATCACTCCTCCTCTCAAAGCCAGCAGCTTCCCCCTCCCCTGGAAAAAGAGCCAAAGCCTTTATGGGCACAGCCTGCAGAGCCTTACTATTACATCTGCCTCCTTGTCACCTCATGGCCTAATCTTTCCTACTCTCCCTCTCACGCCCATCAATACATCACAAGCTACATCAAGCTCAAGGGTGGGGTGACTCAATATCACAAACATGACAATTTTCTCCAATCTAATGTAAAAAGTCAGTGTACTATAATAAAAAATCCTAGTAGGCTTTGTTGTGGAACTTGACGAGTTGATCCTAAAATTAATAAGAGTAAAGAACAACTGCCAAGACAATTTTTAAAAAGAACAAGAATAAAGAAGATCTCTTTCCACATATGAAAACTTAAGAGCTATACAGTAAGATCAGGAGTAGTAATGAACAGTTAGCATTTACTGAGGATTTACATACTCAAAGCATTGCTCTAAGCATATTACATGTATCACTACACTTAATCCTCAACAATCCTATGAGGTAGGTACCATTATTATTTACTTACAGATAAGAAATATAAGGTGGGGTGGTGGTGGGATGAATTGGGAGACTGGGATTGACATATATATACTAATATGTATAACCTGCTGTATAAAAAAAATAAAATTAAAAATAAAATGCAATAAAAACCAAAATGCAATATTAAAAAAAAAAGAAGTCTAAGGTACAGGGAGATTAGGTAACTCATTAAAAAAGGCACAAAGCTAATAGGTAATGGCAGCAGAATTTCCACCTGGGCAGTCTGACTAGAGAACCTTTGTTCTTTCCTACCTGCTTCATTAAATCATAATCAAAACAGTGTGTACTGGCTCAGAGATAGACAAATAGACCAATGGGATACAGAGCCCAGAATAGACCCATGAACAAATGGGACCTTGCTCTATAATGGAGGTGGACTAACAGTCAGTATAAAAAAGATAAAGGATGAACTAACCAGTAAACAGTGCTGCAGAAATTATCCATAAGGAAAATGACAAACTAAGACCCTGTTACACACAATTTATAAAATTAAACCCAAGATGGATTAAAGACCAAACCATAAGATACAAGAATTAGGTACACTGAAAATAAAAACACTTGTATGAAAAAAACCCCACCATAAACAAAGCAAAAAAACAACCTATGGACTAGAAGAAAATACTTGCAATGTACCTAATAGTCAAAAGGTTAGTAAGCAGAATGTATGACAATGTCCACAGAGCAGAAAAAGCCAAATAACCCAACAGAAAAAAAGGAGTGAGGGATAGTAACAAGCTGAAAAACAGAAACTCAAATGGCAAACAAGCGTCTGAAAAGATGCTGGGCTTCATTAGGAATCAGCGAAATGTAAATTAAAGCAACAAGGAATTACCACTTCAGACCTATCAAACTGGTGAAAATGACCAAGTCTGACAATGCAAAGTGCTGATGAGGCCAAAAGAAATGGGAACCGAAATTTTAGCACATAAACTGGCACAGCACTGGAGCAAATAGGTGATGCTTGATAAGGATGACGAGATGATACCCAAAGAAGTTTCACTTCCAGGAACAAGAGAAACTCAGACTCTTACACAGGGATCTGTGTTTAAGAGTGCTGTCTGCCACGTTGTTTGTAATTGTAAAAAACATAATCAGAAGGAATCAACAGTTCAGCAGCACTGAGCAGGTAAACTGAGCCTTATTCAGTACAAAGGCATATTATAGGTAGTTAACAGGTCTCTATGTATCAACATGGATAAACCTCAAAAATACACTGTTGCATTAAAAAAAAGCAAGCTGCAAAGTAAATGTACAGTATGACACCATTCATAAGTTTCCTAACAACACAAAGTCAGAACACTTATTCCTTTTTTTAAAAAATCATTTATTTATTTATGGCTGTGTTGGGTCTTCGTTTCTGTGCGAGGGCTTTCTCCAGTTGTGGCAAGCGGGGGCCCCTCTTCATCGCGGTGCGTGGGCCTCTCACCATCGCGGCCTCTCCTGCTGCGGAGCACAGGCTCCAGACGCGCAGGCTCAGTAGTTGTGGCTCACGGGCCTAGCTGCTCCGCGGCATGTGGGATCCTCCCAGACCAGGGCTCAAACCTGTGTCCCCTGCATTGGCAGGCAGACTCCCAACCACACCACCAGGGAAGCCCAGAACACTTATTCTTTATGTATATGTATGCACACATTTTTACAAGTGCAAAAGAACACAAGAAAATGGGGACTTCAGTATCAGGGTACAGGTTATCGCTAAGGAGGAAAGGTGGCAGAAGGAAGGAAGTGGGGGGCTTGAACTGTGAATTTAATTACATTAAATTCTGGGGCAAGTATGGAAAACGCTAACAACTTTTAAACCTGTATGTTGGGTACTTGGATATCTTTTAATATTTTTAATAAATGTTTTATATTTAATGTTTTTATTTTTGAAGTACATAATTTAATTTTTTAAAATTTCACATATCTCATGACGTCTGCCCTGCTTAGTTCAGAGGTGCTGTGAGGATTAAGAGGATGACTTAAATTTAAGTTCTTGGTAAATCATATGGTACTTATCAGACACAAGGATTTTATTTATAATCTGCACTATAAAATTTGCCTTAGAGTCTCATATAGTGTGGTCCATATCAGTGTTATCTTGATTGCTCACATTTTTCATTGGATTTGATTCTGAATGACTCTCGGCTGTCTTCTAAGTTAAATCCAACCTCAAACGACGAAAACCTGCTATCGCTAAAAATATTCATTCAAATATGTTGTTGCAAGGTTTGAAGGCAACAGTAAAAAAGGAATTCTAAAAGTGTTCTGAGCAATAGCAGCACCAGGAGAACGAGTTTATAGGCTCTCAAAGTGACTATCTGAAAGGGACGATAGCTGAAGTCCATCAGCGACAGAAAACCATCCTCAATATGTTCCTATGCTTCTGGCATTTTCACATTCATAGTTCCCTCTCCCTCCTGAGAGCACAAGTCTACTGAGGACAAGGCAGCATGATGGTTAAAAGAACAGCTCTGCACTTTTCAGGCTGCCTCAGTTCAAATACTGGCTCTGACCTTTGCTAGGTGCATGACCCTCATTTGAGTTATTTAACCTATAATAATACGGGATTTAAAAAGTAATTTTGAAAATTGAGATAACACATATAAAGCACTTAGTCCAGCACCTAGGACAGTAAGACCACAATAAATACTATTACTGCTCCTGCTGTTCTTGTTACCGTTACTATCACTGGCAAGAACTATGTCTATTTCCTTGCTACTGCTTCAGAAGACCTTAGGAGTTCAGAGGTCAGCAAATATTTTTCTTAAAGGGTCAAATAATACTTTTTTTAGGCTTTGCAGGCCACATGGTCTCTGTTGCAACTACTCAACTTTACCGTTGTAGCCTGAAAGCAGCTTAGACAATACATAAATGAACAGGTGTAACTGCGTCCCAATAAAACTTTATTTACAACAACAATCAGCTGGCCAAATCTGATCCATGGGCAAGTTTGCTGACCCCAATCTATGCTGTCTGCATATGATCTCCGTATACTGCATATTCTTCCATGGATGATACAAAATGTTGTCAGATTAAAAAGCTATTACTCCTACAGGGACTTCCCTGGTGGTGCAGTGGTTAAGAATCCGCCTGCCAATGCAGGGGACACAGGTTCAAGCCCTGGTCCGGGAAGATCCCACATGCCATGGAGCAACTAAGCACATGTGCCACGGCTACCGAGCCTGAGCTCTAGAGCCCACGAGCCACAACTACTGAGCCCATGTGCCACAACTACTGAAGCCTGCGTGCCTACAGCCTGTGCTCTGCAACAAGAGAAGCCACCACAATGAGAAGCCCGCTCACTGCAACGAAGAGTAGCCCCTGCTCGCTGCAACTAGAGAAAGCCTGTGCGCAAAAACAAAGACCCAACGCAGCCAAAAATAAATCAATAAATAAATGGAAAAAAGAAGTTATTACTCCTACAATATAGTAACACGCACTTCTTTTTCTCCTCCTCCCTGTTCTATTCTCTATGACTGACTTGGCAGCCCTATAAGTACCCAGGAGACACTAAAAAGTGACTGAAGTTCAGAAAGCTTATCAAAGGCCATAAAAAAGCTTCACCACAGCATACGTTTGGTACAGATGTTAAGCCTTTATAACTGACCAAAAGCTAGTGGCTTTCCCAAAAGGAGCTCTAAGAAATAAGCAAAATTATATGAAAAAGCCAGGTTTTCTTTTCAGTCTTAGTTTCTTTTCTGCCCTCGTTTTCTAATTTGCTGTAGGAAAAGAGTAATGAGGAAATAAAGAATATACTGCTGTTTCTTTAAACATATTTATAATTAATTCATAAATCCCGTTCCGGCTCCACAATTAACAGGAGCTCTCTAAAGATCACTGGAAATCACATCTAGCATATTCCTTCCAGCGGCCTCTGTCTGTTGAAGGGTCCAGCCTTCCAAGTTGCCTCGCACCCCACTTCCATCCCTTGAGCTGCAGGGAGGGCCCAGCAGAGAGGCAGCAGCATGATGGTCAGCTTTCTGTTTGGGAGTCTGACCCCACCTGCCCAAGCTCCCATTGTGGGTATGGTGCCTGACGACGTGGACAGAGGACACCAAAGCCCGAGTCTGCTGGACTCACCTGCAGCTGGAGGCTCCGGGCCCTGTGCTTCACAGCTGAGGCATGGAGGGCACGGCCCAGGTGAACCTGTCCCAGTTGCCGTCTCCACGTGCTCCACCACACCCTGTCAGAGAGCAAATCAAAGATGGGACCAGTCAGAGCGAGGCCAGCCAGAAAAGAGAAGGGCAGTGAGGGCTGGGCCTCAGACCCTGAGCTCAAGTCCCTCTCCCTAAACAGCCAAGAAACAGTCCTAGAGCTGCCAGTTAAGGGTTGGAAACGGATGGTTCCTAAGGTCAGATCCAGCCTTAGACACTACAGACACGCTGGAACTGAGCTTTTAAGACACTGCCATTTGGGACACCAGAGGACCACTGGGAACAATGCACAGTGGAATCAGTCCCATTATAAAGCAGCTCATTGCTACACACACCTGGCTTTCAGAGTGGACTAACTCACCCTCCGATGTGTGGACAATGCTGCTGAGATGCAGCGCAAGGCAGCAGTTAAGAGCATGAGCTTTGGCATCAGAGAGGTGGGTGGGTGAGCCCTAGTTCTGCTAATTACAACTTATACAGTAAGTCTCAGAAAGGCTGAGTAACTTGCCTGAGCTCATATATCTTAATCTGTGCAATAACAGTATTTCATAGTTTATGGTAAGGATTAAATGAGACACTTTACATTAAAAAATTAACACACACAGAAACTTAACACAGGGTTTTCTAGTAAGTACTCAATTAGTGTTACTTATGATTTGGTGAAAACCTGATCTCAATGTTGAACAAGTTATCAATAAATATTTATTAGGTATCAATTATGTTCAAAACATTGTTTTTGGGTTTTTTAAAAAATACTTATTTATTTGGCTGATTGAGTCTTAGTTGCGGCGCGCGAGCTTCTGTCTAGTTGTGGTGCGCAGGCTCCAGAGCGTGTGGTTTTAGTTGCCCCGCGGAATGTGGGATCTTAGTTCCCCAAGCAGGGATCAAACCCACGTCCCCTGCATTGGAAGGCAGATTCTTAACCACTGGACTACCAGGGAAATCCCCAAAACATTGTTTTAAGGTGGGTTTTTATGCTGGTTTTCCAGTAGCATAAAGCAAAGCTGAGGTAAAGTGAATGCTGCTGATCTGTAGGGCAATGGAGCACACTCACCACAAAGTACTCCGCTGTCTAAACTCCAGGGCAGTGGTCTGCATCCGAAGTTTGGTCCTACGAAAGACCACGTAGATCAACCAGGACTTCCAGGCCTGTCGCATCTTTTGTTTTGCATCTAGATGGCACCAAAGAGATTTTCAAAATGGGGCTGGGGGAGATGGATCACTCTGGGTTAAGACAAAAGTTCAAAAGCTCTGACATCCCTCCTTTGAATATCTAAATTGCTCCAGTCTTCTAGTGCCCTCTGCTGGAAAACTTGTGAAGCTCTACAAAATTAATAAGGATGCAGGATGTGAAGAATGGTTATATAAGTGATAACATTTACAAAACTTTTAAAGGAAAATCAGTGTACTGCACTGTTCAGAAATCTTTTATTTTAAAAGTCCTTTTTTTTAAAGTTATATTCTGCAATATGTACACATGAAATAACAGAGGAAGCAGAGAAGTGAATGTGGATATGGATATATGTGAGTCGATAATTATTGGAAGCTGGATGATGGGTACACGGAAGTTCATTATTCTACCTTTCCATTTTATAGATATTTTTAAATTTCCATAATATAAAGTTAAAGAAGTCATGTTATAAAATTTGCCGTTTGAAACAATAATTGTAAAGTAGAATAAGCAAGACAAAAGGAAAGGATACTATCTGTATCTGTTTGAGAAACAGAATAAGAAGGCCAGTAATGATCCTGGAGGAAAGAGAATTTACTAAATATGGGAGGCACAAAAGTCCATAGGTCTCCCTTTGTGGTAAATTCCATTTTCATTATGAAAGTCATCACTGACGACATAAGTTTCTTTTATTTTTAGAACACAAAGGAGAAAATAAAATTATGTAAAACATTTTGAGGACATTCTCCAAAATGTGGTCAGGATGACTAGAGCTATACTTTATATTTCATAGTTGTTGACAAGTCAAGTCAAAATATGAAAAAGAATTTAACATGCAGCTTCTCTGGGCCCACCTCAGACCCCATGAATCAGCACATCTCGGGCAACAAGGACTAGTATGGTGCTGTAGCTTAGAGTTTAGGCTCCTGAGTAAGATAAGCTGGGCCTGAGTACTGACCTTGTCACTGAGCTAAGTAACCTCACACCAGTCCCTCAGCTGCAAAATGGTGCTTCCCTTCAAGGTATGTTTGCAAAGAGTAAACGAGATTATCTATAAAAAGAAGAAAATAAATCCAAGGAGATAAAAGAAGAGGTACTTATAATATTCTGGGGAAAGAGATGAGGCTTAATCTCAGGCATTGGCAAAGAAAAGATGAGTGCAAGGGACACCTCAGGGAGGCATGTTTTAAGAGAAGATAACTAAATGCTGTTACGACGAAGCCATTCGTAAGGTTTCTTGCTTAGCTAGGAAAAGTAGGAAGAGCAGGTCTAAACGGGGAGCAGTGGACAAGCTTTACTGGGGACTTGCTGAGTTTGAGGTGCCTATAGGGCATTCATGTGAAATGGCTATGAGAAACAGCAGGCTGCATTATCATTTTGAAAGTTAGTGCCTTTTTTCCCTTAGGCTCCCCACATGGGTTTCTGGGTTCAACTCAAGGAATCAGACACTGACCAGAGCTAAACTGTCCACAAGATCACTAAGGGACAACCTGGACAAAGAAGATCAGAAGTAAGCACTGCAATGTGACACATGGCAGCAAGACAGACAACAGTCCCAAGTGCTGCGAGAGAAACACAGCCAGAACACTGCACCAGCAGGGCAGGAACAGCCAGTTCACACAAATCATGCTTAAGTGAGTGGTAGGTGCCAAAACCATGCCATATAGAGAAAACCATAGGGATATGATCACACAGGAGTTCCTGCTCAGAGACCACACATCCTAGAAAACAGGAAAGGGAATCGAACAAGTCTTCCCTTTGACTTGGAGTTATTCTCTCTCAGAGACAATGTACTCATCCTTCACAACAGCTTCTGAGCTTAATGGTGAGAAACTCAAAAGCTTTTCCACTAATCAAGTATAAGGCAAGGATGACCCCTCTCACTCCCTTTCAACATCATATTAGAAGTTCTAGCTAATGCAACTAGACAAAAGCAATAAAAGGTATACAGGTTGGGAAGGAAGAAATAAAACTGTCTTTGTTTGCAAATGACATGACTGTCTATGTAAAGAAGCCAAAAAGAATTGACAAAAAACTCCTGGAACTAATAAGCAATTCATAGCAAGGCTGCAGGATGCAAGGTTACTATACAAAAGTCAACTGACTTCCTATATACCAGCAATGAACAAGTGGATTTTGAAATTAAAAATACACCACCATTCACAGTAGCACTCAAAAAAATGAAATATTTAGGTATAAATCTAACAAAACATATATGAAATCTGTGTGAGGAAACTACAAAACTGTGATGAAAGACATAAAAGAAGAACTAAATAAACGGGGAGAGAGTCCATGTTCAGGATAGGAAGACTCAATATTGTCAAGATGTCAGTTCTTCCCAACCTGATTTACAGAGTCAATGCAACCCCAACCAAAATCCCAGCAAGTTATCCTGTGGATATCACAAAATGATTATAACATTTATATGGAGGCAAAAGACCTGGAATACCCAACACAATATTAAAGAAGGAGGCTGGAGGACTGATACGACCTGAGTTGAAGAATTACTATAAAGCTACAGTAACCAAAACAGCGTGATATTGACAAAAGAAGTGACAGATCAGTGGAACACAGCAGAGAGCCTGGCAACAGACACACATAAATATAGTCAACTTATCTTTGACGAAGGAGCAAAGGAATACAATGGAGCAAAGATAGTCTTTTTAACAAATGGTATAGGAACAACTGGACATCCACATGCAAAAAAGACACAGACCTTACACCCTTCATAAAAATTAACTCAAAATGGATCACAGACCTAAATGTAAAACACAAAACTATAAAACTTCTAGATGATAAAGTAAGAGAAAACCTAGATGACCCTGGGTATGGTGATGACTTTTTAGATACAACACCAAAGGCACCATCCATGAAAGAAAAGATTGATAAGCTGGACTTCATTAAAATTAAAAACTTCTGCTCTGCAGAAGACAATGTCAAGAGAATGAGAAGACAAGCCACAGAGTGGAAGAAAATATTTGCAAAAGACACATCTGACAAAGGATTATTACCCAAAATATACAAAGAACTCTTAAAACTCAACAAGAAAACAAACGATCCAATTAAAAATAGGCAAAAGAACTTAATCGACACCTCACCAAAGAAAATACACCCTAATGTAAACTATGGACTTTGAGTGATTATGATGTGTCAGTATAAGTTCACCAGCTGTAACAAATGTACCACACTGATGCGGGATGCTGATAATGGGAGAGGCTATGTATGTGTTGGGGAGTGGGTGTATGGGCAATTACTACCTTCCCCTCAACTTTGCTGTGAACCTAAAACTGCTCTTAAAAAATAAAATCTTAATAAAGGAAAAACAAGACAAATAAACGGAGGGATTTTCTTTAGACGTGTACTTCCTTTTCTCACCATGATCCTCGGCTCTCAGGTACCTGTTCCTCATCTCCCGCTGCTGATGCACGTAGGTCTTCCAGGTTTGGAACATCAGGTTATACAAGTAATATCTGAGGAGCCAAAAAAGCAAATAGCGTTTCTTTAAAACAAAATAACTCCTAATCCGACATACCCAGTCCGTTCTGTACTTAGGAGAAATTAACAGGAACACTTCTGACACAAAAAAGCCAATCTATATCCTAAGCTAAAATTGAAGCGTCGTTCTCCACACCTTATATTATTACCAAGGAAAAAAGATGTGAATTATCCTAGAATAACTTCACCTTCAGCACCCACAAAGCTGTGGCATTTGGAATGACAGTCATATCTCAATCATCCACACCATGTAAAACATAACCTCTCCTTTGCACTAAAACACAGTCAATGTTCTCCTTGTCTTTTCTGTCTCAATACATACATTATACACATTAAGTCTGTCAGTCCCAGGGCTTCCCTGGTGGCGCAGTGGTTAAGAATCCACCTGCCAATGCAGGGAACACAAGTTCAAGCCCTGGTCCAGGAAGATCCCACATGCCGCAGAGCAACTAAGCCTGTGCGCCACAACTACTGAGCCTGTGCTCCAGAGCCCGCAAGCCACAACTACTGAAGCCCACGCTCTGCAACAAGAGAATCCACTGCAATGAGAAGCCTGCACCGCAAGGAAGAGTAGCCCCTCCTCGCTGCAACTAGAGAAAGCCGCGCACAGCAAAGAACCAAAAGGCACCCAAAAAAAAAAAAAAAAAAAAGACTGTCAGTCCCTCCATATCTTCACTATCCCATTTCCTAAAACTTGATTTCATACTCTGTCAGCTTCTTAGAACGATTCAGCGATGTCTGTATTTATGGATATCTGAAATATCCATAAATCAGAAACCCTGCTCCGAAGAGCTTAAAGACATGATTATAATGAGTGAATACCATTTGAAAAAGACACAATGTATAAGACATACTAAGTTTTTACTTTAAAAAAGGTATAGGGCTTCCCTGGTGGCGCAGTGGTTGAGAGTCCGCCTGCTGATGCAGGGGACACGGTTTCATGCCCCAGTCCGGGAAGATCCCACATGCCGCGGAGCAGCTAGGCGCATGAGCCATGGCTGCTGAGCCTGCGCGTCCGGAGCCTGTGCTCCACAACGGGAGAGGTCACAACAGTGAGAGGCCCGTGTACCGCAAAATAAGATGTATAAAAATATGTATGTGATGTAATTCCCAATTTTTACTTTTTCTTCCACTTATCTTTGGGAATACAAATGTCAAAGATTAAGAGTTTCTTCTCTCTACTGCTAAAAAAATAAATTTTAAAAGTTCTTTCTATTTGTATTTTCTTAATGTTCTATATTGGGCATATATTTTCTCCCAATCAATACAAATTAAAACAACTTTATTATTTTAAAACACAGAATTAGAAATTATACAGAAGTGAGAGTCAGTGAGAAAAACATATTCAAATCATTAGCATGATCATTACATAATGATTACTTGAATTAGAGGGGTATCTCTGTGTATATGTGCTCACATGCACACAGTATTGTGTGCTTGGGCTTAATTTAGGACTTTGATCTTGCTTACTCTAAAAAGAATTTGAAAAAATACAGAAAATAATCCAAAACTCTTCTCGTTGCAAGGATGGTCCAACCTCCACAGACTCAATCAATGTGATACCTCACATAACAGAATGAAAGAAAAGAATCATATGATCATCAGTATCTCAATATAATAAAGGCCACATATGATAAGCCCACAGGTAACATCATGCTCAATGGAGAAAGGCTGAAAGCTTTTCCTCTAAAATCAGGAACAGGACAAAGGTGCCCACTCTCACCACTCCTACTTAACATAGTACTGGGAGTCCTAGCCAGAGCAATTGGGCAAAAAAAAAAAAAAGAAAGAAAAGGCATTGGAATTGGAAAGGAAGAAGTAAAACTGTCTTTATTTGCAGATGCCATGGTTTTACATACAGAAACTCCTAGAGACTCAACCAAAAAACTGTTAGATCTAATCAATGAACTCAGTAAAATCATAGGATATAAAATTAATGTAAAAAGCTAAGTAGCAATTCTATACAGTAACAACAAATTATCTGAAAAAGAGATAAATCAATCTCATTTACAATAGCATCAAAAATAACAAAATGCTTAGGAATAAATTTAACCAAGGAGGTGAAAGGTCTCTACTCTGAGAACTACAAGACATTAATGAAAGAAATCAAAGAAGACAAATAAATGGAAAGGTATTCCATGTTCATGAACTGGAAAAATATTGTTAAAATGTTAGTACTACCAAAAGCCAACTATAGACTCAATGTAATCCCTATCAAGATTCCAATGACATGTTTACAAAAGTAGAAAAAGCAATCCTAAAATTTATGTGGAACCACAAAAGACCCCAAACAGTCAAAGCAATCCAGAGAAAGAACAAAGCAGGAGGCATCACACTTCCTGTTTTCAAGCTATAGTATATTATGGCATGGGAATAAAAACAAAGAGACTAATGGAATAGAGTTGAGAGCCCCAAAATTAACCCAAGTATATACCGTCACCTAATATTTGACAAGGGAGCCAAGAATATTCAATGGAAAAAAGACAGTCTCTTCAATAAATGGTGCTGGGAAAACTGGATATTCACATGTAAAACAATGAAACTAGATTCATATCTAACACCACTCATTAACTAGAAATGGATTAAAGACTTAAATGCAAGACCTGAAACCATGAAATTCCTAGAAGAAAATATAGGAAAAAAGCTCCTTCACATAAGTCTTAGCAATGATTTTTTTGGATATGACACCTAAAGCACAAGCAACAAAATAAAAAATAAACAAGTGGGACTACAGCAAACCAAAAGACTTATGCACAGCAAAAGACGCAGCCAACAAAGTGACAATGACAACCTACAAAATGGGAAAAAAATATTTGCAACCCATATAACTGATAAGGAATTAATATCCAAAATATATGAAGAACTCATATAACCCAATAGCAAAAAACACCCAAATAATCCAATTTAAAAGTGGGCAAAGGACCTAAACAGACATTTTTCCAAAGGAGATATACAAATGGCCAACAGGTACATGAAAAGATGCTCAATACTACTAGTCATTAGGAAAATATAAATCAAAATCACAATGAGATCAAAATCACCGCACACCTGTTAAAATGGCCATTGTCAAAAAGACAAAATAGAATTATAATGTGCACCTAAATTTATATAATGTTATAAACCAATTTTACCTCAATTAAAAAAAGGAAAAGTAGGAAATTAGGTCTCCAAAAAATAAGACATAAAAAAGAAAAAAAAAAGACAAGAGAGAACAAACGCTGGTGAGGATATGGAGAAAAGGGAACCTTGTGGACTGTTGGTAGGATTGTAAATTGGTATAGCCACCAAGGAAAACAGTATGCAGGATCTTTAAAAAATTAAAAATAGAACTACCAGACAATCCAGCAATCCCACTTCTGGGAATATATCCAAAGGAAACAAAAACACTAACTTGAAAAGATATCTGCACCACCATGTTCACAGCAACATTATTTACAATAGCCACGACAGGGAAACAACCTAAGTGTCCAAAGGTGGATGAATGGGTAAAGTTGTGGTATCTATATACAATGGAATTTACTCAGTCATTAAAAAATGAGGAAACCCCATAAAAACATATACATTAAAAAAAAAGAGGGGGCTTCCCTGGTGGCACAGTGGTTGAGAGTCCGCCTGCCGATGCAGGGGACACGGGTTCGTGCCCAGGTTCGGGAGGATCCCACATGCCGCGGAGTGGCTGGGCCCGTGAGCCATGGCCGCTGAGCCTGTGCGTCCAAAGCCTGTGCTCCGGAACGGGAGAGGCCACAACAGTGAGAGGCCCACGTACCGCAAAAAAAAAAAAGAGGAAACCCTGCCATTTGCGACAACATGGATGGGCCTTGAGAGCATTAGGCTAAGTGAAATATATCAGACAGAGAAAGACAAATACTATATGATCTTACTTATATGTGGAATCTTAAAAAAAAACAAAACAAAAAACTCAGAAAAAGATCAGATTTGTGGTTACCAGAGGCCGGGTGGGTTGGGGGAGGCAGTCAAAAGGTACAAACTTCCAGTTATGAGACAAAGAGGTTCTAGGGATGTAATGTACAACATGATGACTATAGTTACCACTGCTGTATGATATATATGAAAGTTGTTAAGACAGTAAATCCTAGAAGTTCTCATTACAAGGAGAAAATTTTTTTCTTTTTTTTCCCCCTTTTCTTTTTTTTTTTGCAGTACGCGGGCCCCTCACCGTTGCGGCCTCTCCCGCTGCGGAGCACAGGCTCCGGATGCGCAGGCTCAGCAGCCATGGCTCACGGGCCCAGCCACTCCGTGGCACGTGGGATCCTCCCGGACCGGGGCACGAACCCGTGTCCCCTGCATCGGCAGGCGGACTCCCAACCACTGTGCCACCAGGGAAGCCCTCCCCTTTTCTTTTTATTGTATCTATATGAGATGATAAACATTAGCTAAACTTATTGTGGTAATCATTTCATAATATGTAAGTCAAACCTTTATTCTGTACACCTGAAACTCATACAGTAATTAATATATGTCAATTATATCTCAATAAAACCAGAAAAAAATTTCTATCCTTCTGACCAGAAACATGCCAACAAGTAATTATTTGATAACGTGTATCAGTAAAATTAAAGTAATGTAACATGAAATCCTACCTATAGTGACAGTCAGCTCGAACACGGAGTTTCCACTCTCGATGGGAAACCCACCACTCTTCTTTCCATTCTTCAAAGACCTTCTGCAGAATTCTTTGCTCATAGTAAAACCTAGGGCAATGAAAAAAAAAAACCAGAGAGACATAACTGACAATGTTGGAGCTGATATCTATTCCCAAATCACCGTTTCATATGGCCATTGCTTTCTCATAGAAAAGTGTGGTTCATTATTTGATAACACCAAAATAGATTAAAAATAGACATATTCAACTTTTTCAGATCAAAACGTTAGAACTACTTAAACTAGAAATGAGGCTAAAAAATTTTATACTCTAGATCTTACCAATTAAAGAGGTGAAAGTAAAAAAATCTGACTTTTCAAATACCATAAGTGAGTTGAGAATTAACATTCTCAATTTTTTTCATTCACCAGACTAAAAAATATATTTGATTAGTAAAAGATAGTAGCTACACTTCTCATTTACATACCCAGGAGATTAAAAGTTATAAAATAAGCAAATGCCTAATGGTATTCCTAGGACTTAACAGAATATATTAGTTTAACTGAAATCTGACTAGGGGAGTTATAACAAGAGCAAAAGAGAAGAGAGAATAAGAAGGGAAAAAGTTATTAAGAAAGAAAGCAGCAGGGCAGTGAGACTGTGCTGATGCTAACAGGCATGGTCAAGAAGACTGGTAACTCAGGAACTCTGGCCTATCAGTCACTCCAAATTTCTTTTCATGGTTCTGTAGGTTACTAACATGTCCTTCATCCTCACCCACTCACAGGTTTTAAAAAACTGGCTGGCAAAAATATACATAGAGAAATTCACCTCCCAATGTTTATTGCAGCACTATTTACAACAGCCAAGACATGGGACTTCCTGGTGGTCCAGTGGGTAGGGCTCCATGCTCCCAATGCAGGGGGCCTAGGTTTGATCCCTGGTTGGGGAATTAGATTCCACATGCTGCAACTAAAAGCCTGCATGCCGCAACAAAGATCCAGCATGCCGCAACTAAGACCCTTCGCAGCCTCAATAAATATTTTAAAAAACAAAAAAAGCAATAGCCAAGACATGGAAGTAACCTAAATGTCCAATGACAGATGAATGGATTAAGAAGGTGTGGTACATAAATATACAATGGAATATAACTCAGCCATAAAAAAGAATGAAATAATGCCATTTGTAGCAACATGGATGGACCTGGAGATTACCATACTAAGTGAAGTAAGTCAGACAGAGAAAGACAAATAGCATATGATATCACTCATACGCAGAATCTACAAAAAAAAAAAAAAAAAAGATACAAATGAACTTATCTATAAACAGAAACAGGCTCACAGACTCAGAGAATGAACTTATGGTTACCAGGGGGGAAGGCTGGGGGAGAAGAACAAACTGGGAATTTGGGATTGACTGCTATATTTAAAATAGATAACCAGGGCTCCCCTGGTGGCGCAGTGGTTAAGAATCCGCCTGCCGGGCTTCCCTGGTGGCGCAGTGGTTGAGAGTCCATCTGCCGATGCAGGGGACATGGGTTCGTGCCCCGGTCCAGGAAGATCCCACATGCCATGGAGCAGCTAGGCCTGTGAGCCATGGCCGCTGAGCCTGTGCGTCCGGAGCCTGTGCTCCGCAACAGGAGAGACCACGACAGTGAGAGGCCCGCGTACTGCAGAAAACAAAAAAACAAACAAACAAGAGATGCCAACCAATTTTTGATGACAGAAAGCAGGTAGGCGAGTGGCAACTGAATCAACAGGTGAAAGAAGGCGGAGAACTAAGTGTCGGTGGGAGGAGAGTCAAGAGGCAAGGGGCTGGTGGCATGAACCCCAGAAAGGCATGGGAACAAGAGGTATCAGGAAGCGGGGAGCCCTGGGTGGAAATGAAAACACAGGATTGTTTGGAAGCCTGTGCGTAAGAAGCAGTTAGGCCCTTGGATCCCATTATTCACCCGGGCAGAGACTCAGGCTTATCTCTGGAGAGGCTGAACCTGAGGGGCACTGGACTCTCCAACACCAGGCACAGCTCGGGAGACAGTCCTAAACCGAGAGTCTACATACCGAACAGTGAGACCCACATTCCCTCTCCTCTGCTTGCCGCCAAGCTTATAACCACCGCCCCCCGCCTCCGCCCCAATCTACCCCAGAAGGAGTTTGGAGGACTCCTCTCCTCTGGGGAAAACTGATCAACCTAAGGGAAAAGGACTTCAGATACTGACAGATGGAGTTCCCCCAATGAAACTATCTGGTCTCTGCCTCAAAAGCCTAAAGGGAAACCCTCAGCTTACAAGTCCCTATGCATACATTGAATGGGTATATAAGCTTCTAATATTAACTCTTAAATATGAGCAGACAATAAAAGGATCTCTTGACATTTGAGGAAAGACTACAACATGAGACAGTGAACAAAAGCACACAGAAAAAAGGAGCTTAGAAGAAACAGAGCAGTCAAAAACCTTAGAAATAAATCATTACATTAACCTCAAAAAAATTATGAGCCTCCAGGATGCTATTTTTTTTAAAAAAGGACTATTCAGAGAACAAAAAAGAGCTCTTGGAAATTAAAACTATGATGGCAGAAATGAAAAAGAAAAGATCCATAGATAGGTAAAACAAAAAGGTGACTAGCCTATAGGCCACAGTAAGGACTCTGGCTTTTACTGTAAGCAGGATGGGAAGCTGCCCGAGGTCTGAGCTGAAGAGTGACGTGACTGGATTACTCAGACTGCCTGTGTGAAGAGACTGACTAAGGACAAGGCTCGGAGCAGGAGACCAGTGAGGAGGCTCCTGGAGTCATTCAGGGGAGACACGATGGCCTGGACCAGGGTGGTAGCAACTGGAGGTACTGAGAAGAGCTTGGAGTCTGAATCTATTTTGAAGGTTGAATCAATGTAATTTTGGCATTTGGCATTGCAATCGGGGAGTGAGGGAATAAGATACCAAGGATGACTCCTAGGTTTCTGACCCGAGTCCCTGGAAGGATGGGAGCTTCCTTTACTGGAGAGAGGAACACTCAGCAGGGAGGTCAGTGGGGAATGTCTAGACTTTGGTTATGAACAAACTGAGTTGTGACGTCTATTGGGCGCAGAGTGGAATGTCACGTGTGTAGCAGTCCAGGAAGAGGTCTGGGCTGGGTGTGTACCTTTGGGAATCATGGGATGAGGTTGACATGGTTGGGAGGTAGACAGAGAGGCAGTGCAAGGACTGGGGGTGGGATACTTAGATGAGGAGGAACCAACCAAAGAGAGTTAGAGGGGACAAAGAGGTGGAAGGGAAACAGAGAGGATGGTAACCTTGACGCTGGGAGAAGAAATGGCTCCTTGAAGAAGGGAATGATGGGCTGTCTAATGCTTCTTGGTAAGTCAAGTGAGAGGAAATTTAAGAGTTCACCACTGATTTTAGCAAATGTAGTGACCTTACAAAAGCAAAAGCAATTTTGGTGGCATGATGGAATCAAAAGCCTCGTAGGATGGACTTGAGACTACAAAAAGAGGTGCTGGAGAGGTTGGGGATGGCCAGGAAATGTAGAGGGAAGCAAAGAGATGGAGAGCTAGCTGCAGAAGGAAGTAGCATCAAAGAGACTTTTTTTCTTTCAGGATAGGAAAATAATAGCATTGTATGCTGGTACAAATGATCCAGTAAAGAGGGAAAAATTGATACAGAAGAGACAGAAAAAAAACTGCTAGTGTGATGGCCTGGAGTAGGCACAAGGGGAATGCAACACAAAAGGATTTTGCCACAGATGCCACAGTTGGGAAAGCAGGTCATATGGCAATAGATGCTGGCGGTCAGTAGACTAAGTGATGATCTCTTCTGTTACTTCTATTTTCTCAAGAAAATAGGAAGCAAAGCCTTAACCAAGAATGACGAAAAATACTGATAAATTAAATACTATATATGGACGTGACTGTTTTATCTACTTCCCAAATTAGCCAAGTAATTTTGTTCAGATCTTCTCTTCAGAAAAAGAGGTGATACTTCCTATTTAAGACTGCCTTACATATGGACACATACTGTATGTATTATTTTTGCCCTATTAATTCAGTGGTCATTTTGGTTCCATTTATTAATGATAAAACAACTCCAGTTTATAGAAGTTAAAACATTCTCCAAGCACATAAAGGTATTATTCTGAAGTTTCTGGTATGATATCATTCCCCTCTAACATTCCTAAAAGTGAGAAATAAATAATTCAGTATGGAAAAAGACCAAAAAGAAAAAAAAAAAAGCAAAGATCAATATGCCCAACTTTACCCAAAGTAACAAATAACCCACTTGATTTAAAAAGGGATTGCAAGTTGAAACTGACCACCCCATCACAAATTGCAAAGTCAGTGAAAACATAGTATCAGAATTACCATTCTGGTAGATACTTAGAGAAAAAATATTCTCACTCTCTCATTTTACAATTTGAGAAACTGAGGCCTAGAGCCATAACTTAACCCCAGATCAAACCATTATCTAGGGTCTAGGTAAGAACCAAAATTCAGGTCTCCTAAAATCCAGTCCAGTATTCTTTCCTGCCACCATTCAAGAGCAAAGAAAGGAAAAAGAGTACAATGTGAATGCTCTAACACAGTGAGGCAGACATCAGTCGTAGATACCCGACACCCACCGCCAAGCCTCTGCTTCCTCACCAGCATCCACTAGGAAGGCTGGAAAGGTTTCTCTCCCAGCCTCTTCAGAAGCTAAAGATGGCCAGTGACATAGCTCTGGCCAATGAGGCAGAAGCAGCTGAGGGTTTCTAGGAAAGTTTTGCCTTCCTGATAGAGACAGGTCCAGCTGACACCACCCTTCCTCCCCCTTCCTGTGTAAAGCTAGAACAGTCATCTTGCAACTATACAGTGTCATCTCTAAGGACAAAGGGCCAGTATACTAAGGACGGTAAACTGGAAAGGATCTAAAAGCCTGAGTCTCTGATGATATCACTAAACAGCTGAACCAATACCAACCTCCAAACTGAGAAAAAGCAAATCCCGATTTGTTTAAGCCATCGTCAGAATTTCTCTTACTTTGAATCAAATGCATTTCTAACATAATCAGCGTTTCCCGAGTACTTGGAATACAAATAGATATTATTTGAAAAGAGGTTTCCAGTTAAATATGAGTCAAATATGAGTTTAACAAAATCAAGCAGGAAAAGGATTTGGGGAAGAGAGTGAAGGTAGCAACATAGTTTTTCAGTCTCTGAATCCCTACAAAGCACACAGAGCAACCATGTAGCAAAACCAAAAACTCATGTATCTATTACAACAAAACTAGGTGACAAGGTATTCCTACAACCCCAAAATGCAAGCAGGTGAGGACAAATCACCCAGAGTCAAAAGACCACCATGGTATTAACATTTGTACAGAAGAAAGAAGGAGCGATGAAGGTGGTATCTGAGCAACCTGAGAAGGAGAACCTGAATCAGCTAATAAGTAGTCACTAGAAAGTGCAGAGGCCCAACTTGAGACCAGAAGCTGAAACTGAGAGGAGTTTTGTTCTCTCCAAAACCAGGGCTCATGTAAGAGCTGAAGCTGCTGGAGCAGTATGGCTCCAACAGTCTCAAAACCGACCTGACCTCAAAAACAGACAGGGCTTCATACTGAGGAGGAACTGCTGGGAGCAGAATAGAAACTGAGCAGGAGAAGGACAAGGAGACAGGAGGACAAGGAGGACAAGAAGGACAAGCAGGATCAGACCAAGCGTGGTAGGGGAACAAGCCAGGATACCCCATAGAGCAAGCTGCCACATCTGTGAACACCACGACAGAGAAAGAAGAGAGAGCTCTGTGAAATTAGGAAAGCTTAACTAAACCTCACTTCACTTTAAAAGTTCAGAAAAATTAATATATAAAAGTGAGCAACAGAAAAGTAAATGAAGTAAAATCCTATACAAAGTTACTGTAGGGCTTCCCTGGTGGCGCAGTGGTTGAGAGTCCGCCTGCCGATGCAGGGGACGCGGGTTCATGCCGCGGAGCAGCTGGGCCCGTGAGCCACGGCCGCTGAGCCTGTGCGTCCGGAGCCTGTGCTCCGCAGCGGGAGAGGCCACGGCAGTGAGAGGCCCACGTACCACAAAAAAAAAAAAAAAAAAAAAAAAAGAAAAGGAGAATAACAGGCCTATGGACAAAAAAATTATGCCAGAAAGATGTGCCCACAAAACAGGAAAATAAAAACAAAACCCAAGAAAACCCTGTAACCTATCTCAAAATGAACTAAGACTTTAAGAAAATAAACCCACACCCAGGCCTACCATATTAAATCTTTGAATAATAGGTCTTCAAAAGAGCAACAATCAGATCAACATCTTACAAATGGAAGTCATAGGACAATGGAATATCTTCAAAATGCTGGCGGAAAAAACTGGCAATGTAGACTAATATACCCAGTGAAATATCTTTCAAAACTGAAAGCGAAATAAAAACAATTTTAGACAAAATCTGAGAGGATTCACCACAAGCAGACCTACTGTAAAGGAAACGTTCAGGAACATTTAAATGATAGAAAATCATCACAGATGGAAACCTGGAGATACAGGAAGAGACAAAGAAGAACAAAAAGTGTAAACACATGAATAAATATAAATGAATCCTGGCTGTGTAAAATGAGAGTAATAATGTTCTGGAGATTTTAAAATATAAACTGAATTAAGGGAATTCCCTGGCAGTCCAGTGGTTAAGATTCGGCGCTTTCACTGCTGTGGCCTGGATTCGATCCCTGGTTGGGGAACTAAGATCCTGTAAGCTGCATGGCCCAGCCAAAAAAAAAAATTTTAATTTAATTTAAAAAAACAAAAAATAAACAATTAAAATACCCTACGATAAGGGCATATAAGTGGGGACAGCGACAGGAGAGTTAAAGTGTTCGAAGGACCCTGCCTTGTTTGGGAAGAGGGCAAAAAGAAACAATTAACATTAGACCCCAGTAAGTTAAACAAACATATTATATTTGTTATGGCAGTCAGTAAAAGAAGGATAGAAGAGTATATAATTTCTAAGCTAACAGGGAGGAAGATAAATAAAATACTCAATTGAGTAAAAAAAAGAAAAACAAGAGTCTTCCGATAATGGCAAACTATGTTACTCCGATCAGTTCTCCCACTGAGAACAAGAAAAGACAAAAAAAAAATTATTGAAGGCACGAACAGCTACCAAGGCAGTAAAGAAGGGCAGGGCCAAGGTCCAGGGAAAGAAGGAAAAGCAGAGGTAGACTATGCCTCATCCCTGCAGCTGCAATGGGCTGTGGCCACATTGGGAGCCTCACTGGTAAAGACACACGAAAAAGATGGGAAGAGCAAGGCCCTCCACAAGGTATACCAAGAAAAAATTTCAGAAAACACACACAGGACAAATTTGCTTGAGAAACCTTGAATCAAGAGACCTTGATGTTCCAGATCAGGAAAGCCATACTGTCAGAAAAATGAAACAGTAAAGGGTATAGTAAGTGGAGAAGTGAAGGGTGAGAACCCATAACATTTCAGTTTTTAAAAAACACTTACACTTTCAATGGCTGTCAGTTCTCTGAAACATTCCCTACACTGCCCCTTCTTTCTCTCCATCCCTCTGGCTTCCTGCACAGTGTCCCTGACCCCTTGTGATCCACTTAGGGCGCTGCAGCTAAAGCAATGTTAACCAAAACCCACAGCAGCAGGTGGCAGCCTAGAAAAAGTGAAGCTACCGGGCAGAGGGACTTTCACTTGACTCAGTTTCACTCTTCTTGCCAATGCCAACTTTTTCCCCAGGTTCTGCCCTAGACCAAGTCAATCTGCCAGTCTCGCCAGGAACCTGAAAGAGCTCATTTACTTCTCCTGGGCAAACATTCATTCAAACTAATATGTGTTAAGTTACCATTATATGATATACCTCCTGGAGGCTGGGGAGGAGCAGGGAAGGAATGCAACACATGCCATAGTAAAGGTTATATATGGGCTTAATACAAAACAAAATCCTAGAATGAACTCAACAGAAGTCCAGTGTTCTGAACTAATACTACCTGGCTTTAGAGGGAAATACTCTTCCAAAAGTCATTCGAATCCACAAATACAAGAACTTTCTGGCCATGCATCTGAAAGAAATGACATACACATTTTAAAACTCCATTTAGTTTATATCATCAATTTTCTGGAAAGGAGACAGAAACTTTAAGGTCCCAGGAAGTGGGATACTAGTATGAGTCAAAAGGTGAATCATATATAGATAATATTGCATCAAACAGAGCACAGGATGGGACAGATTTATAAAGCTAACATCAAGCAGATTAGTTTTTAAAAATACTTTCAGGGCTTCCCTGGTGGCGCAGTGGTTGAGAGTCCGCCTGCCGATGCAGGGGACACGGGTTCATGCCCCGGTCCGGGAAGATCCCACATGCCGCGGAGCGGCTGGGCCCGTGAGCCATGGCCGCTGGGCCTGCGCGTCCAGAGCCTGTGCTCCACAACGGGAGAGGCCACAACAGTGAGAGGCACGCGTACCGCAAAAAAAGAAAAAAACAAAACAAAACAAAAAAACTTTCAATATAAAGTATTTTGTTGATGAAGATTTCAGAGATGAGGAAAAGGAAGTACATGCTAGTGCTTTTGCTCGTATTATTCTTCCTGCCTAAAACACCTGGCAAATGCCCACTTACCCACCAAGGCTCATCTTCAATGCTCACTCCTACATGAAGCCTTCCTGGACCTTCCCCAACCAAACAGAGCAAGTAGCTTGGTACTCTCAGACCCCGGCTCCAACCCCTAGTGTAACATTATGACACCAAATCCCAGGAAGCAGCTCGCAGGGTGCCTGTTGTTCCCTCTGCACTGTGAGCCCCTGAGAGCAGGGACCATGGCTCACAGTATCCCCAGCTAGCACAGTGCCTGGGAACACACAGAAAAAGTTGGCTTGTCTTGGCCAGTTGATCTCCAGGTTCAGCTTGGAATGCTCTTCCTCCTGCCCTTTACCTGGCTTTCTTATATTATCCTTCAGGGCTTGGCTAAACTCCACCTCCTCCAGGAAGTCACTGCTGGCTACGCTGGCATGGCTGTTCTTGCCAGGTGGCCTATGGCACCACATCCTCCCTTCTCACAGCACTTACCACACTTCGCTGTTGTGGCTTGTTTAACAGTCTGCCAAGCCTATCTGATTTTACGCTTTCATGAGGTCTTGGACCAGGAATGTCTTATTCACCTTGTACGCTCAGCATCTAGCATAACACCTGGCTGGGTAGGCACCTGATAAATTTTTGCTGAATGAGTAAAAGGATACCTTTCAAAGACCTAATCAAGAGTAGCAGGGCTTCCCTGGTGGCGCAGTGGTTGAGAGTCCGCCTGCCGATGCAGGGGACACGAGTTCATGCCCTGGTCCAGGAAGATCCCACATGCCGCGGAGCGGCTAGGCCCATGAGCCATGGTCGCTGAGCCTGTGCGTCCGGAGCCTGTGCTCCGCAACGGGAGAGGCCACAACAGTGAGAGGCCCGCGTACCGCAAAAAAAAAAAAAAAAAAGGAGTAGCAGAAAATGATCATTTTCTTGGACTATGCTTAGACTTCTGGAAGACTCTTTATAGCTTATACATTGTGGGGCACAACTGGAGACCATGAATGAAAACACTCAATGACAGATTTTACATCAGCAGATTCCTAAATATTTTGAACATTCTGCCATGAAGAACAAACAGTCAGCAAGGTCTCCAATTAACTGAGATAAGAGAATAAGAATCATCCCCTCATTTTAACCAACAAGGGAGAACAATGGAAAAGTCACTGAGACAGGGGAGGGGACCCCTTGCAAGCTCACCTGATGCGCAGTTCTCTTAGCCGGCCCCTTCGGGTCCAGGCATATGAGGGATGATACTGTACAGGGTGCCTGGCCCTAGGTATCTCACTCCAGATCCCAGAAAAGGCAGACTTCTTTTTGGACATTATCTTTGGAGAATAAGGTTTCTTAACTGCACCATCCCTTGAAGGCCTTAAATTTGAGGAGTAAGGAAGAAAGGAGAGAATCAAATTATCTCCGCATGTGATGCAAATACTTTTTAACATACAAGTGAAATTAAACAGATAAGCTCATTGAGACGGAATGATAATAACTCCCCTTCAAGGACAATAAGCAGCCCAATCTCTGACAGAAATACCCACCCTATCTGGAGGTGGGTACTGCTGGCTCAGCTCTAAGCAGGAGCTATAGAGCTGGAGGGTACCTTGGAGTCATTAGTCCTAACACACTCTTTTTTAATGTGTCATTTAATGGGAATCATTTACAAATTGGAAACAGATTCCTTTACGTAAAAAACTAGGAATGATTTTCAGATTGTGACAACTGTAACAATACACAACTACACACTTTTACTAAACACTAAACTTATGACTTTTAATCCCATTCCAGAAACATTAAGAGATCATCTTATTGGTATGAACTCAAGATTTTTAAAATATGTATGTCAGAGATCTGCCTGCAGGAAATACCTAGAGGCAACAACATCCCATCAGCAATAAGCAAACCGATGGCTCAAATATTGTTTCTAAAATACCGCTGCCAACTAGTATTCCAAGTAATGGGCTCTAGGAAAGCCGTCTCTAAAAAAAATAAAATAAAACAAAACCAAATAAAATAAAATACCATTGCCAACTAAGAGGAAGCAGCAGTCCTTGGAAATATAGCTGACTTTCAGGTCTGAGACAAGGAAAATACAAGATGAACCTGGAATATCTTAATGGGTCAAAAAGTAAAGAAATGATCAAAGAATGACAGGGGCGTATGAAAAGGACACAGGAGCCAGCTTGAAAGGGCTCCCACTGGCCAAATCTGGGACAATTTCAGCAGTAATAGATTAAAACCCACCAAATAAAATACGAATCCACAAAATACTGATATAAGTAAATAAATACATGAGGGAGAATGGAAATCTCTACTTTGCAGTAGAATGCAATTAATAAACTTTTAAGAACCATCACAGTAGCAACTGATTCAGACAAGAGTCATCAACGGATGTAAAAACAAGTGGGTGCTAGTTTGATGAGAAACAGGCTATTAATGTAATTTCAAAATATCTTGCCACAAGATACTTATTCATTTCTTTATAGTGGAGAAACCTGGCAGACATCATCTTAACCAAGTGATAAAAGTGAACATCGGGCTTCCCTGGTGGTGCAGTGGTTAAGAATCCGCCTGCCAGTGCAGGGGACATGGGTTCGAGCTCTGGTCTGGGAAGATACCACATGCTGCTGAGCCACTAAGCCCGTGTGCCACAACTACTGAGCCTGCACTCTAGAGCCTGCGAGCCACAACTACTGAGTCCACGTGCCACAACTACTGAAGCCCGCATGCCTAGAGCCCATGCTCCGCAACAAGAGAGGCCACCACAGTGAGAAGCCTGCGCACCACAAAGAAGAGTAGCCCCGGGATTCCCTGGTGGCTCAGGGGTTAAGAATCCGCCTGCCAATGAAGGGGACACAGGTTTGAGCCCTGGTCCAGGAAGACCCCACATGCTGCAGAGCAACTAAGCCTGTGCGCCACAACTACTGAGCCTGCGAGCCACAACTACTGAAGCCCGTGTGCCTAAAGCCCATGCTCCGCAACAAGAGAAGCCACCGCAATGAGAAGCCGGCATACCACAACAAAGGGTAGGCCCCGCTCGCCGCAATTAGAGAAAGCCCGCACACAGCAACGAAGACCCAACACAGCCAAAAATAAATTAAAAAAAAAAAAGTTAACATCAATGGTAATGGGACCAAATATCCTGGTACTGATGCACTGAGGACACAGCATCACTTCTGCAAAATTCCTGCCAAAAATGCACAACCTGAGTTCAATCATGAAGAAACACTGAACAAACCCAAACTGAGAAATATGCATAAAAGGTAAGTGATCTGAAGTCTTCAAAAATGCTTAGGTCATGGAAGATAAGGAAATACTGAGAAATATTTCCAAATTAAAGGGGACTACGAGTACAAAATGAACAAAAAGGAAAGTTTTTCTTACATTTCGTTGTTTTCTTTTTGCTGTAAGTAACATTTTTGGGACAACTGGCTTCAACTTACTCTCAAGTGGTCCAGGGGAGGGGGGAAATATAGATATAGTTGATTCTCGTTATTTGCGGTAAGTTCTATAAAGTCCATAAACACTGAGTTAGTGAATATACTGAAGCACTGTCCCTAAGGGAAAATACATGGTTAGGTTCCTGCCAGCCTTCAAAAACATTCTCATCAACTAATCAATACAGAACCTTGTGGGCTTCCCTGGTGGCGCAGTGGTTGAGAGTCCGCCTGCCGATGCAGGGGACACGGGTTCATGCCCTGGTCCGGGAAGATCCCACATGCCGCAGAGCGGCTGGGCCCGTGAGCCATGGCCACTGAGCCTGCGCGTCCAGAGCCTGTGCTCCACAACGGGAGAGGCCACAACAGTGAGAGGCCCGCGTACTGAAAAAAAACAAAACAAAAAAAACAAAACAGAACCTTGTTTTATGTGTACTTCTGTTTAAAGACACCTTATTTAATACATATAGTGAATCATTAAATTGAACTCACAGCCAACAGCCCTATAACTCATGCCTGAACAAAGCTCACCTAACATACACTTTCTTCATAAGGTACATCACAGCGTTCCTGCACTTAAGAACACTAGACAGAACTTCAGCACTACGCTTGGGGGCCACTTTAAACAGCAAAACTGTCAACAAAAAGCACAAAACTGTGAAAACATGGCACTACACAAACTGGGAAAAGGACCCTTGCTTAAAGTATGAGCTGAAACAAAAAGGCAGAACACTGCCTTGTTTGACCTCAGCTGGGAGCATGTGCATCAGTGAGTAAAATGTTTTGCCCCTCTGCACATGTCCACAAATGAAATGAAAATGCTGAGAGACAGACAGAGAGAGAGAGAAAAACAAACTGGCAGACAGACGAATGTGGTAAAATGTTAACAACAAGAGAATCTGGGAGAAGAAAGGTTCTTTGTCCTATTCTTGCAACTTTTCTCTAAATTTGAAATTATTTCAAAATAAAACTAACACAAATTTTAAAAATAAGACTTTCATCCCACTCATTTTAAAATAAAAATGAAAGAGGCTCTAAAAAGTTAAGAGCCTATGAAACAGCAAATTGAGGGAAGGTGTACTGGGACAGTGCCCTCTTGAAGCCCTGTTACATAATCAAATAGGTAGTCAGACTGGGAAGCCCATGCCTAAAAGTCATCCCTGCCCACTGCTCTCTCCTTTCATCAGACTCTGAGCTCCTCCTCACCAGCTACTGAATCAGGCAGCAGATGAACTGTTTACAGCTCTGGAAATTTAGAGACCATAAAGATACCAACATTGGTGTAAGTCAGGTGGCCCCAGAAGTCTAAGTTATTTTAACACCTAAAGGAAGAGATCACAAACTGAAACCACAGATTTGTCTATGTACATATGTGCCCGTTCCCCATTGGAAAACCTCATGATGATAGGGACCATTTTTATCTGCTAATATATACTGAGCCCCTAATATATTGCCAGGCACTCATAGTAGGTAGGCATATAAAATTTGTTAAATTGGTCTTCCCTGGTGGCACAGTGGTTAAGAATCCGCCTGCCAATGCAGGGGACACGGGTTAGAGCCCTGGTTCGGGAAGATCCCACATGCCGCGGAGCAACTAAGCCTGTGCGCCACAACTACTGAGCCTGCGCTCGAGAGCCCGTGAGCCATAACTACTAAGCCCGCGTGCCACAACTACTGAAGCCTGCATGCCTAGAGCCCGTGCTCCACAACAAGAGAAGCCACCACAATGAGAAGCCCGCGCACCGCAACAAAGAGTAGCCCCCACTCGCCGCAACTAGAGAAAGTCCGTGTGCAGCAGTGAGGACACAACGCGGCCAAAAATAAAATAAAATAAAAATATATAAATATTTTAAAAATTGTTAAATTATGGAACAGAGGAAAGGCAGAATGATGGAAAGAAATATGAAACAGAAGGCACTTCAAAAACAATATCGGAATCCAAAAATCATGAAGAATGGGGGAGGAGAATAAAAACATAGGAATATAATTTTTTTTAATGTCAACGGGAAGACTGATTAGCCAAGAAATACAGAAAAATGGAAGTGAGGAGAAAGACAGAATTTGAAAATGTTCATCCAAAAGTAACAAGGGGGAAAGACGGTAACTCTAATTTGAGGGACTTCCCTTGGTGGTCCAGTGGGTAAGACTCCACGCTCCCGATGCAGGGGGCCCAGGTTTGATCCCTGGTCAGAAAACTAGATCCTGCATGCATGCTTCAACTAAGAGTTCGCATGCCGCAACTAAGATCCCGCGTGCCGTGTCCCAGCACAGCCAAAATAAATAAATTAAAAAAACTAATTCGAAAAGATACATGTACCCCAATGTTCACAGCAGCACTATTTACAATAGTGAAGACATGGAAGCTACCTAAATGTCCATCGACAGATGAATGGATAGACAAGATGTGTATATTCCATATACACAAGGGAATATTACTCAGCCATAAAAAAGAATGAAATAATGCCATCTGCAGCAACATGGATGGACCTAGAGATTATCACACGAAGTAAGTCAGACAAAGACAAATTTTCATGTAATACACATATATGGAACTTAAAAAATGATACAAATGAACTTACAAAACAGAGACAGACTCACAGATATAGAAAACTTACAGTTACCAAGTGAAAGTGGGGGAGGGATAAATTAGGAGTTTGAGATTAACAGATACACACTACTATATATAAAATAAACAAGGACCTGCTGTATAGCACAGGGAACTACATTCAATGTCTTATAATATCCTACAACGGAAAAGAATCTGAAATATATATATATGTATGACTGAATCACTTTGCTGTACACCTGAAACTAACACAACATTGTAAATCAACTGTACTTCAATTTTTGAAAAATTAAGAAAAATCAGAAAAACAAAAAAGTGCCAAGGGGAAGGCATGCACTGACCAATTCATTTAACTGTTTACTTGGCAGGTGTATCCTGTAATGTTTGTTTATTCAATCAGTATCAAGGACCTACTATACACCCAGCAACACAGCAAGGCCAGGGGCTATGAAGACAAATATGTATTCAATGTGTTTCTCATGTCTTACAATGAGAAAATAAGACATTGATAGCTTACAGCAAGCATAGGACACTGACACACACCCAATATCTATAGAAGACAGTTTCTCAAGAGCTTATGGTGTATTGAGATGACAATGAGAATACCAATCGTTAAATGCTAAGAAAAAGGTAAATTTAGGGTGTTATGGGAATGTACACACTGGGTGGGAATAGGGTAGTCAGAAGAGGCTTCCTGGAGATCATATTAGAGTTGAGTTTGGAAATATGAGTAGAAATTAGCTGGGAGTAGGGAACTGGAAAGAGTTGGGTGGGAATACTCGGCACATGCAGTGTAGAAGGAAAGTTCACGGAGAGTCAAGGAACTCCAAGGAGTCCTATAGGACTCACAACAGGGGATCTCAGATTGCTTTACGGCAGAATACCTAGGGAATTCATTCCCTTCTCAAGGCTCCCCAACCTAAAGCCGCAGAGTATTTGAGGAAACAGAGCTTCATTTTAAGGCCATGGTTAATTTGCTTCAGAAGATAAAGTAAGGCAGGCCTGACGAGTACTCTGTGGATCATTGGTAAACACTGTCAGGGTGTTGATTCAGCTTTCAAGGATGGACCCCTCTTCTGTGGGATCAGCAGGGGTAGGACCTCAGCAGCTGTGCTGGGAGCTCCATGTCCCACTTGATTAGAGCAGCAGGAGAAATCTGACTCACGCTGGATGAACCAGATTAATTCTCCCAGGACTGAATTTTAAGCTGAGACACAGTCTGAACAGGAGGTGGGGGGTGAAGCACAAAGATGGCACTGCTCAGGAGGAAGGGTCCAAACACTGCTGAATAGGTCTCTCCAGCTACCTGGCTTCCACCTTGTCCAAGACCTAATCGATTCTATAAAAAACTTCTGTATGTTAGTTAGGATCCCAGGTTTCAAGCAATAGGAACCCAACTCAGATTAGCTGCTGTTAGTATAACAACAGGAGCCCTTCAGCAAGATTGATAACCTTTTAGCTAAAACCAAGAAAAAAGAGAGAAAAGACACAGATCACCAAAAGTAGGAATGAAAGAAAGGACATTATCATTGACCCTTCATAAATTAAAAGAATTATAAAGGAATACTATGAACTTTATGCCAACAAATTAGACAACTTAGAGAAAATGAACACATTCCCAGAAAAACACAAATCACAAAAACTGACTAGAGAATAGAAACTCTGAATAGATCTATAACAAGAAATTGAATTAGTAACTAAAAATTTTCCTAAAAACAAAAGTCCAGATCCTGATAGCTTCACTGATGAGTTCTATCAGACATTTAAAAAATAAATGATGGGGACTTCCCTGGTGGTGCAGTGGTTAAGAATCTGTGGGAGGGAGGGAGACGCAAGAGGGAAGAGATATGGGAACATATGTATATGTATAACTAACTGATTCACTTTGTTATAAAGCAGAAACTAACACACCACTGTGAAGCAATTATACCCCAATAAAGATGTTTAAAAAATTAATTAATTAATTAATTAAATGATACCAGTACTCTATAAACTCTTCCAGAAACAAAAGTGGTCAGAACACTTCTAGAATCATTCTTTTAGGCCAGTATCACACCCGGATGCCAAAAGCAGACAAAGATATGACACACACACAAAATATAGACCAATATCCCTTGTGGCTATAAACACAGAAATGATCAAAAAATATTAGCAAACCAAATCCAACATACAAAAACCATATAACAAATACTATGACCAAGTTGGATTTATCCTAGGAATACAAAGCTAGTTTAACATCTGAAAATCGATTAATGTAATACACCTTACTAATAGAAAAAAGGACAAAAACCACATGATCATTTCAATAGATGCCAAATAAATATTTGACAAAACCCAACACCAGTCATGATAAAAACTCTCAAGGGTCCCAAAAGAAAACAGATGACACACTAAACACAGGATAATTTGAGGATGGCATATTAACAAAGGTATGGGTGTAGACGAACCACTAGGGAAAGTGCAGGAACCTCAAGCTGGTGAAAGCGAAGGCGGTACCACCTCTAGGCCCAAAGGGATAAAAGAGAATAATCACTAGAATCCAGGAGAGTCATACAAAGTCTGCTACCTTATGAGGTACCGTGGGCTTCAGCAGAGGGACACAGCCAACCCAAGGCATCTTGCAAGGAGGGAGCCAAGGGGATAAATAGTCTGGCCTCACTCTCCTCTCTCCCTCCTCACTATCTCCTGCCAGAGCACCTCTTTGGCCAAATCCAATGGGAAGCACTGGATACACGAGTGGAGATTAGATCTGGATGGTTATATTGAAGACAGCCAGCACAAAGAGGTAATTCCCTAGCTCACGTACTTCAGAAGAATTCTGAACCAGAGCCTCAAGGACTAGAACCGGTGTCTCAAATTGTTAGCTCTTCCTGCTTCTCTCAGTGTGCTGACCTGCGTAACTCCTACAGTATAGGGTCCCCTATTGCCTATGCAGGGTGGAGACTGAAACAGCTGCCACAGCAACCCATTAGGTAGGTTTCTCTCTCTCTCTCTTTAATGCCTGACTCGGCCTTAGAGGAGAACTTCTGATTGGCCCCATGCAGTCACATGCACATCCCTGAACCAATCCCTCTTGGGGGGGGGGATACTCATGAAGGGCCAGCTGCAAGTCACAGGCCCGCCACTGTGAGTCTGAGGTTTGTTAGTAAACTGCAGTCTCCTTCTTGTAAACTCCCTCCTTTTTCCTAGGCGAGCCATAGTTGGGAGTCTCCTATTTGGAATCAAAAGAACCTTAAAGCAGGCTGAAAGCAATCACAATCAAAAGTAGGAGAAAGATATACTAGCTAGCCTCGATGTTATAACTTCTCGGGAAAATCATCCTTATTTCAGCTCAAAGTCAAAATTTCAATGACAGATATCTCCACACACTCAAAATGGATTTTGACTGTAACATAAAGTATGAAATGTGCATTATACGCTATACTCTAGATGAGAAACCCAAAATACCAACAAAAAACTGTTACCCAAAATTCCTATCTCACTACCCATGATTTAGGAAAAAACTACTTTTAAAAAATTTATTATTTTCACACACAAAATATTTACAGGCTTTTATATGGGCCATAGTTTCAGTTATCTTTTTTGTCAAGTCCCATCACTCACCTGGAATCAACCTTCCTCTCCATTCTCCGCTTAATCCCTTTTTGATGAAAATTCAACCAGTGGCTTGATACACACTTCTCAGTGAGCAGATTCTTCATGAATCAAAAAGTCTTTTATCTTCCTCTTCTAACTATAAGAAAAAGTAGAATGAGAGTAATTTACCTGAAGCCTCTAAGGAGCCACATTCCTCAACAGCTACACATCAGCTTCTAGTCTCCTGCACCTCCTTCTTAATTCAACAATAGATGAACATGGGAAGTCAATGATTTTTTTTTTTCTGGGCCTCACTGAGTGGTTTGCAGGATCTTGGTTCCCCGACCAGAAATCGAACCCTTGCCCTCAGCAGTGGAAGCGTGGGAGTCCTATCCACTGGACCTCCAAGGAATTCCTGGGAAGTTGCTGATTTAAAAACAAAATTTTTTAAAGTTATTTTCTAAGAAACAAAACTGAGAGGAGAGTGAGCCATACTAAAAAGGTTATGACTGACTCATCCATCCTGTTCAGGTGATGCTCCAAGACCTTCAACTTCCCTTCATAAGAACACCAGTAGAGGCCAAGATTTCCTATTCCCCCCCACTCCAAGATTAATATTTATGGTTGTCAATGTTATCTATAAGAATCTTCAGGCAGTTTTTGATCAGTGTACAGTTTTCATTTTCATTTAGTGATAAAGTCTACCAATAATATTCATTATGAACTTAATAAATAACATAGTTTTTATTTATTTCTTAGTACAAAGAATAGCAATGTTGTAGGTTGAATTGTGCCCCCCAGAAAGATATACTGAAGTTCTAACCCCTAGTACCTATGAATGTGACCTTGTTTGGAAACAGCCTTTGCAGATGTAATTATATGTAAGTTAGGATGAGGTCTTACTGGAATAGGGTGGACCCTTAATCCAATAATGATTCGTGTTTTTATAAAAAGAGGAGAAGAGACAGAGGGACAGATACACACAGAGAGGAGAATGCCATGTGAAGACACAGACACACAAGGAGAACAGCATATTAGGATGAAAGCTGAAACTGGAGTAATGGGTCTACAAGCCAAGGAACACCAAGGACTGTTGGCAACACCAGAAGCTAGAGAAAGGCACAGAACAGATCCTTCCCCAGAGCATTCAGAAAGAGGATGGCCCTGCCTACATCTTGATTCCAGATTTCCAGCCTCCAGAACTATCAGACAATAAATTTGTTGTTTTAAGCCTCCCAGTTTGTGGGTTTTGTTACGGCAACCTTTGGAAACTAACATTAAGTAGTAAAACAAAGGAGGAAAATTTAAGTATGTGGTGGAGGAAAGCTAACAAACACGTCCCGTGTTGAGTAACTGTGATGCATTCATGAGACATTAATTCTAAAAGAATGAAATTACCCTTTATAATCAGGTCACATATATCAATGACAATCAGACAAGAAATTAGCCAGAAAAGAGTTTATCCATACAAAATGAATAGTCCTTATTGAGCTCAAACCTATGTCCTAGTCTTTCCGGTACTACATTCCAAGTAACAAAAGTCACAATTAGTGACTATTTCTGTAAATAAATTAAACTGAAAGATGATTCAAATAGAGATTTTTTTGGTGTGAAATACTGCTGTAATAAATGGGTCACTGCCTTAGGTTTAATAATGATGCTATGGAATGTTTTCTGCAGTCAGACTCCTTTGACACTCTGTGCCAACATTCTAATTACTTTACATATCTGCCTTCCCTATTAGGATATAAATTCCAGGGACTTCCCTGTTGGCACAGTGGTAAGAATCCGCCTGCCAATGCAGGGGACATGGGTTCGAGCCCTGGTCCGGGAAGATATCACATGCCGCAGAGCAACTAAGTCCATGTGCCACAACTACCGAGCCTGTGCCCTAGAGCCCGCGAGCCACAACTACTGAGCCCACATGCCACAACTACTGAAGCCCACGCGCCTAGAGCCCATGCCCCACAACAGACAAGCCACTGCAATGAGAAGCCCGTGCACCACAACGTAGTCCCTGCTTGCTGCAACTAGAGAAACCCCATGTGCAGCAACGAAGACCCAATGCAAACAAAAATTTAAAAAAAAATTTTTAATAAAGAATATAAATTCCATGAAAACAGGAGCCATATCTGATCTCCTCATTACTGTATTTTCAGGACCTAAAACACTGTCTGGAAACTAACAGGTGAGATACATAAATACTGGAAAGATCAGGGCATAAGTTTGATCTCAGTAAGGATTTGTATGAATATGAACTTATGTCTGAGTTGGAATATACATAATGATAACCAAATATAAAAGACAGCCCAAGAAAAACAAAAATCATTAGGTGTGGACTCCAAGATAAACCTACAGACTGACCTCCTAAGATGACAGTAAAGGATAAAAGGGTATAAACCATAAGGTCCATGAGATGGGAGAAGAGATCACAGGAAATGAAAGGTTTCCACAAATTTTTGCAACAACTAGGAAGAAAATTAACTGGCCTAACAGATTTGAAGAAGCGAAAACCTACAGAGTGGGATACCAAAGAGAAGCAGGCCAATAGAATTCCCGAAGCGCTCAGAACTAGAAGGAACAAGGAAAGGCGCTCAGAACTGAAGCCACAGGCCACAAATGAGGGGACTGAATGTAAGTCTATTTGGTGAGCATTTGGGGCCCCTAGTCTCTTCCCCAACCCTGCTAGGTAGGGTATCCAGCTCCCTCCCCCCAGCCTCCATGCAGAATTCTGGCAGCTACACTTCTTGGCTCCCAATCAGAAGACTGGAAGAGTCTTCTCAAAAGTAGATAAGACTTAACAGACTTTGAAATAAAGACATCTGTGCCCCACCTCCATCAATGAAAAGGCAGGCTTGCCCCTAGAGAAAAGCGCACAAACTGACAAGCGGGCTCAGACACTGGAAGCTTCCGATTAACTTCTCAGTTGCTGATACTCAAGTATGAACGGACAGTCAAGAATCACAAGACATTTGGAAATGACCTCCAACAAAAAAGAATGAAACCAAAATATGGGACTTCCCTGGTGGTCCAATGGTTAAGACGCTCCGCTTCAAATGCAGGGGGAATGGGTTTGATCCCTGGTTGGGGAACTAAGATCCCGCATGCCACGTAGTGCAGCCAAAAATTTTTTTATAAAAAGAAAAAAAAAGAAAGAATGAAACCAAAACAAAGGAATCCTGAGGAAGCGCCACTACTTGTGATGTATTCCTGCCAAAAACTTGAAACTAAATATCATCAAGCGTCATCTAGAACTAAGTACCATCTTACAAAAAATACAAGGGACAAATAAAAATGACTTTAAAATCAGCAAAATCAATGATGTAGGAAACTTTACAGGACAAACGACTCAGTTCTTTCAATAAACTGCTAAGGAAAGATAGGAAAACTTATACATTAAAAGAGACTTAAGATGCTTATTGGGACTTCCCTGGTGGCGCAGTGGTTAAGAATCTGCCTGCCAATGCAGGGAACACGGGTTCAATCCCTGGTCCAAGAAGATCCCACATGCCGCGGAGCAACTAAGCCTGCGAGCCACAACTACTGAGCCTGCGCTCTAGAGCCCGTGAGCCACAACTACTGAGCCTGCGTGCCTAAAGACCATGCTCCACAACAAGAGAAGCCACCTCTTGCTGCAACAACAGAAAAGCCCATGTGCAGCAACGAAGACCCAATGCAGCCAAAAAAATAATAATAATTTTAAAAAATAAAAATTAAGAAAATTATAATTAAAAAATTATTTTTAAAAGGATGCTTATCGGGCTTCCCTGGCGGCACAGTGGTTGAGAGTCCTCCTGCCAATGCAGGGGACACGGGTTCATGCCCTGGTCCGGGAAGATCCCACATGCCGCGGAGCGGCTGGGCCTGTGAGCCATGGCCACTGAGCCTGCGCGTCCGGAGACTGTGCTCTGCAACAGGAGAGGCCACAACAGTGAGAGGCCCGCATACCGCAAAAAAAAAAAAAAAAGGATGCTTATCGACCAAATGTAATGCATGGACTTTGATTCTGGATCTTGGTTTTAACAAACTACAACTGTCAAACAAAAAATATGAAACAATGAGGGAAATTTAAACTTAATGTTTTAATGAGTTATTAAAGAATTATCATTTTTTTTGCTGTGATAGTGGTGTTGGTTCTTTTAAAAGGATACTGTGTCTTTTACCGAATACGGATAACAATTTACAGATAAAATATAAATTTAAGCACCAAAATAATTAAGGACAGTAATAAATTATAACACATTAAACAAAATGGGAATCCATGAGTCCAATCTGACAATAAGAGATGAACAGATAGTTAGATAAATGGGGTAGAAAGGAGGGCTTATCCATACACAAAATGCCCAGAGACAAATGTGGAGGGAGTTGTAGAGTTGGATAACCCCCATCTTATGACAATCATGGAGAAAATGATTTAAAAAAAAAAAAAAAGCTAAAAAGTGGTAAATGTGAATAAAGGTATATGGGGGTTCTCTGTATTATTTTTGCAACTTCTCTGAAGACTGAGATGATTTCAAAATAAAAAACAAAGCAAAAATAATACAGTGGCAGAGATATAAATGAAAGAAGATAGGTCATGAGTTAATTTTTGAAGATGGGTGATGGGTACATACTATACACGGTTGAAATTCTTCATAATAAAATTTTTTAAAATTCTGGAGTAAACAAAGACAATATGGGAAAGAAAAGAAAAAACCACCAACAACAAAAAAGAAAACCCTATGATTAATATCCTCAGTGAGATAAGAGAACATATTATATACACATAGAATAAAATAAGGGTATTATTTAAAAGAAAACAAAAAGAGAACAAGAAAGATATAGGAGAATCAAAACGTTAGAAGGTGGCTAATATGTCCCAGAAATAGGAAGAGGGGGGAAAATGACAAAAGGAAATAAAGTTAGAAAATCAAAGGCTCAATCCAGGGGATCAGATATATAACTAGCAGGAATTCCAGAGAGATATGAGAGAACGAAAGAGGAAGAAATTATCAAAGAAATAAGAATTGTCTCAAAACTGAAAGATGTAAATCCTCAGATGAGAGGTCCTGAACCAAGGCCAAATGTCAGGGTAGATCAAACACTTTTTCCAACATGCAAGGAGAAAAGGCTTAAGATAATGCCTTTATTGAGAAGATACAGGAAAACTGGACATTATCAAAATTAAACATTGGTGGGACTTCCCTGGTGGTCCAGTGGGTAAGACTGCACTCCCAATGCAGGAGGCCCGGGGTTCGATCCCTCGTCGGGGAACTAGATCCCGCATGCATGCCACAACTAAGAAGTCCACGTGCCACAACTAAAGATCCGTGTGCCGCAACTAAGACCCAGAGCAGCCAAAATTAAATAAATAAATTTTGTTTTTATTAAACATTCGTGCTTCAAAGGACATCATCAGGAAAGTGAAAAGAAAAAAAAAGAAAGTGAAAAGATAACTCAATGAATGGGAAAAATATTTGCATATTTGCTAAGGAACTTGTATCTAGAGTATATTTTTTAAATTCCTATAACTCAATAATAAAGACAATTAACCAAATTTAAAAATGGACAAAGGATGTGACTAGATATTTCTCCAGAGAAGATATATAATCAGCCAATTAGAACATTGAGATGCTCAACATCATTAGCCATCAGGGAAATAAAAATCAAATCACAATGAGGTACCCATCAGAATGGCCATAATCAAAAAGACAGAAGGATAATAATAAGTATTGGTGAAGATGTAGAGAAACTGAAACCCTCCTACACTGCTGGTAGTAATGTAAAATGGTGCAGCCACTTTGGAAAACAACCTGGCAGTTACTAAAAAGACAAATACAGAGTTACCATTTGATCCAGCAATCCCACTCTTGGTATATATCTAAGAGAACTGAAACCGTATGTCTATACAAAAACTTGTACATGAATATTCGTAGCAGCATTATTCGTAATAGCCAAAAAGTAGAAGCCCAAATGCCCACCAACTAAAGGATGGATAAACAAAATATGGTGTATCCACACAATGGAATATTACTCAGCCATAGAAAGAAATGCAGTACTGTTACATGCTAAAACATGGATGAGCCTGGAAAACATTATGTTAAGTGAAAGACGCCAATAACAAAGGACCACGTATTGTATGATCCCATTTATATGAAATGCTCAGAACAGGAAAATCTATAGAGTCTGTAAGTAAAATGGTGGTTGCCTACAGCTGGGAGGATTGAAGGGAAACAGTGAAGTGACTTACTAATAGGTAAGGGTTTCTTTTTTGGGTAATTAAAATGTTCTAAAATTGATTAAGGTTATGGTTGGATAACTGGAAATATACTAAAAACAACTGAACACTTTAAATGTGTGAACTGTATGGTATGTGAATTATATCGCAATAAAGCTATTAAAAAAAGAAGAGGAGGAAGAAGTACTAAAAGTAGTAGTATTACAGGAAAATGTGCTCCAAAAACCAAGGAAATAAATCAAGAAAAAAAAACAAAAAAAACCAGGGATCTGGGAACAGTGAATCTAACACAAAAGAATAGTAAAAAGAAACAAATTCCAGGACAGATGTCAAAGTAAGTCTCTGGATTAGAACTGGGAACGGCGGGCACAGAGCCACCAGAACAGATTAGAGCAGAAGAGGAAAGTCTCCAGGAAAGAAATGGAACTGATGGTTTTGAGAGTATGCAAAAAATTACTGACAGGTCTATGAGAAATACTGAAGCATTCAGAAAAAAACATTAGTGATCTGTGCATGGAACACTAGGAAAATAAGACAATTATTAATTCTCAGAAAAAATGACGGGATGTAAGAGAAAGGAAGAGTTGCAGTTAGTCTACTCGGTTCAGCAGTGAATATCTGTTATATAATGTAAACACTGACTATTAACAACAAATTACCACATAACCACGTTGGTAAGATGAGGGAAGAAAACCTGTGCATCTCCCATGAATGGTCAACACTTAAAGTGTAAACCTAACAAATCAAGAAATATCACCTATAAGGTTATTTACTTCCAATTTACAAATAACATCAGGAGGAACAGAATGGAAATTGGAATTAGAGCCTGGAGACTATTTTCTAATTTAAGGTTTTAATATTAATTTTTAAATACACATGTGAATTCGAAAAATGTAAAAGTATCTTAAAGAAGTTTCTACGGTATTCTGCAGCTCCTAACAATAACTGAGAAATGAATGATCTTACTAAAGAAAAGCAAGAAAATACCCCAATTTATATACTAGGTCGCAGAATAAGCTTCAACTACTTCTTCCAGGAAGCCTTCCATGACACCTCCAAGTCTCATATTTCCATGGCACTTAGGCGGGTACCATGCCACCTAGAGTGTATAGATTAGATTCAAAATAGCATTCATGGAGCTGGTACTCTGTGCCAGGCACAGTACTAAACAGTTTTCATTAATTATCTGCTTTAATACAACCACCCCAACAGGTGGTAACCATCTTTATTTTAAAGAAGAAGTGCCTCAGGTCACCAGCTAAGTAGGACAGCTGGGGCTGGTACTCAGGGCCCTAACACGATTCAGTCAACGAATAACAAATCTTTACTATAATCCAGAGATTAACAATAAATATGAACGGCCTCCCATCAAATAAAAACGGAGCACTAATCTCCCGCTGCGGGTGTTTGCCCAATTGGCCCTCGGGGCTCAGGTGTGGCCCCTACAGTCTGAAAACCCTCGCCCGTCGCTCGGCCACGCAGCAGGGATACAGAAACCCCGAATTCGGATACGCGCACGCTAACAAGCCTTGCACTGACGCGGCACCAGCACCCGCCTGCGGCGCCCCAGACGCGCAGGAGGTCGTCGGGCGAGGAACGTGGGCCCCGGGAGCCGTCCTGCGCGCCTTTTCCACCTCTCCTCCATTCTCGGACCTCAGCCCCATGGGGAGGTAGCCTCACCTGCACTTCTAGAGGAGGAGGAAACGGACGCTCCCACAGGGCAGTCACCGGCCAGGCTCGGAGGGAAGTGCGCTCGTCGCTGGGCTCCGGCCGGAGAGGCCGAGCACTCCCGCCTCACGCTTCAGAGAAATCCCGGCAGACGTGGTCTAGCCTCCTCAAGCCCGCGCGGCCTACGCCAGCCTCCGCGCTTTCCCGCCCCTTAGGACGCAGATCTTGCGCCGGCCCCGCCCCCGTCTCCACGGCGACGAGGCGTGCGTGAGGGACGCCCAGCCCAAGATCCGGGAGTTAGCCGAGCCTCAGGGCAGCAGGCGACTCACCTACCCGTGGCCGCTTTAGAGCCCCAGCAATGCGAGTTGGCCCTGAGGTGTGTGGATAGACGCGCTGTCAGGGCGGCTCCGCGGAGCGCTCTCTGCCCCCGTGGCCTACTCGCTTCTTTCACAGCTCAGCCTCCCACTGCTACTCTTAGATACGAGGAGTGGGAGCTGTCTTGAAGCGGATTCCCGAGTTACGCTTCGCGTGGCAAGCACCAGGGACGAGGCTCCCGTGTAGAGGCCAGCGCGGACCGAGGCCCTCCTTCCCCCACCTCCCGGCTCCCGCGTGAGCCTCTCTGGCTCTCGATGGTTTCCGGGGAACGCAAGCCGGTCCCCGGGGCCTGGGGCGCGCGCATTCGTAGACTGGGAGGTCGTCAATCTTGACCGCGCGGGTGAGGGCTGCGCCACCGGCGAATTAAGATTATCCCAGGTTGATGGCGTCTCTTAACCATTACTTTTAAAATGTAATTAACAAGCATTGTTAGTAAATAGTCATTAATTTAAAAGATGATCAGAGTGGGCCCAAATTTTAAAAAGTGGGCATGGGTAGGTAGGGCATTTTTTTTTAAATTAACGAATAGTTGATTTACAATGCTGTTAGTTTCAGGTATACAGAAAAGTGATTCAGTTTTATGTATATATATACACACTATTCTTTTTCAGATTATTTTTCATTGTAAGTTATTAAGGTAGGGCATTTTTATATCCTTTTCTCCTGTGCTTCGTAAAGCATCATTTGAAAGCATTTGATATTTCTGGTGGAGAGCGCAAAACAAAGGCTAGCATTATGCATTTAAATGCCTGAAAGATTTTACGTTAAAAACATGAAGGAAAAAAAACTTGTTGGGTGCCTTGGTATTAGAATCACAGGTAATTTGCATTTTTGCTCTTTTTTTTAACCTATGTTAATTTTTGTAATTAAAAGTGTTTAAAAGAAGTTCCATTTTAGCGGGACACGGGAACCAATCTTTAATCTGAAGTTATGTGGCAAAGTAGTTTTTAAATAATTTAGTTACTTTCAAACTCCTGATTAACACTGTAACTAATATTTACTTACTGTAATGTTACTCTTATGAGTACTTTATTAAATTACATTTATATAAATTATGACAATACAGGATGAAAAATCAGTAAGCATGCTTTCTAAATGATTTGCTGATACTTTGTCATGTGCATTTACGACCATCAGCTTTGACTAATTTAGGAAGGAATTAAAGGCATTTGCATTATAATGAAAATAATTAGTCCCATTGGGTAAGATTAGATAACAATATAGAATAACAATAGCTAGTGCAGCAGCGCTTGGTGATGTCAGACTCTTTTAACTACTTTGCATATATAAAATCAAAGATGTAAAGTGCCAGAAAGGGTTTAGGCTCAGCAAATAATTTGCTCTATGGTCTTACAGAAGTTTCTTAATAATTTCTTTGTAGTCGTTGAATACATGATGCCACAACTGTGAAACTGTTCAAATCCTATTTTCTTGGAAGTAGGGATTACCCTTGGAGAAAGAAAAGCTGAGTAGGAAAAAGCTCATTTAGAAATGTGGAGAGCAGTGGAGGTCTGAGTTGAGGCTGCTCAAAATTTTTAGGTTTCTGATTTCTATTTGCTTCTCTGCTGTTCTTGGACTGTTAATTTCCCCAACTGACTGAAAGTTGGGAGTCTCTTTATGCCAAATATTTGAAACAAGAATTTGAACCTAAACCAAGATCTTACAAATATTTAGTAAAGAAGTAGAATCTTTTTTCTCTTACTCTCTCAAAGGGGTTCCTATACTGATATTTGAAAATTCATTTTCATTGCAAAAGGGGGCATTTAGAATTACAAATTATCATTCCTGCCAAAGAGAATAACATTCAAAACCAACAATGAAACAAGGATTTGCAAGCGTCTAGCTTTTACATGACACAGGTGAAAGAAGTTCACAGATGCCCTCCCTTAGTAAATGATTACCTTTATTCCTAGGTAATAATTGTCTTCTCCTTTAATAAGGACAGATTAAGGCTTTGAGAGGTAAGAAGTGAGTTGAGAACATGGTTCTACAAGACATTAAAGAAGAGCCTGGGGGAAGAGTACATCCTCCATAGGATAGACCAGAAGACCCAGGAAATGAGCTTCAGGCCAGGCCTTTATGATAATACCTACAATGCCTTGAGCACATTTCATATATGGCTGGTGGTAATTAAAAAATATGCCCACAAATTCTGTGACACTCTTCCCGTATAAAGGTGTAGTCTAAGTCCTCTTCCCTTGAATATAGGCCAGCCTTAGCGATGCCTATCTAAGGAACAGCATGTGCCATAAGAGACAGTGACTTCAAGGCTAGGCTGTACAATTGTCTGGCCCTCTCCTAATTGGACACTTGCCTGGGAATCTAGCCACCATGTTATGAGGGAGCTTACACCACAGAGAGACCAGGTTTAAGTGTTCCAGCAGTAGCTCCATTGGTTCCAGCTGACAGCCACCAACAACCACCAAACATGTGAGTGAGCCATTAGATGTTCCTAGCACACAGCCTTCCAGCTGATGTTGAAGGGAGCAGAGACCAGCTGTCCCAGTTAGGACCACCCCAAATTACAGATTTGGTGCAAAATAAATGTTGGGTTAAGCCACTGAATTTGGGGATAGTTTGTTACACAGCAAAAGATAACCAGAACAGTGGTTTTAATGTTATCTCTTTAAAGCCTGAAAATTAGGTACTACTATCTCTTTTTGCGGTACGCGGGCCCCTCACTGTTGTGGCCTCTCCCGTTGTGGAGCACAGGCTCCGGACGCGCAGGCTCAGCGGCCATGGCTCACGGGCCTAGCCGCTCTGCGGCATGTGGGATCTTCCCGGACTGGGGCACGAACCCGTGTCCTCTGCATCGACAGGCGGACTCTCAACCACTGCGTCACTAGGGAAGCCCTGCTATCTCTCTTTCATAGATGAGTAAACAAGTTCAAAAAAGTGAAGTGACTGGCTCCGGTTTCACACTGAGTGGCAGAGCCAGAATTTAAGAGCTTCAAAAAAATAGGCCTTCTCCACTTCCCCACAGTGGCTTGCAGAGAGAGGATAGTTGTGAGAAACTCATTTTATTCATCATTACAGACGAAAAGAAAAATTTTCATAATTGTTTTGTCCGTTGCCAATACACAAGGACGGGCACTTAGTGCGCAATCACTGCCCAATCGGCTGATTTCACAAGTGAAGCTCAAAGAAAGTAGGCCCCTTCAAAGAAATGTAGACTTCGCTATACTTTGGCGAGAAAAATTACATTTCCCTCCAAAGCCGTGTATCATTCCACTGTCCCACGGGGCAGAAACCGGCTCACACGTGATCTCCGTCAAACCTTTCCTCCCCGCATGGCAATTACTCTCATTTGTTCACAGAGGAGGAAAATTATATGTGCGTCTGTGTGGCCGTCAGCTGGTCTCAGCACTACATACTAACCGCCTGACATTCGCAGTTTCATCTTTCACCCAAACGCACTTGCACTTCTTCCCGTGCAGGCTATGGGGCGGGAAAGAACACTTCAATGAATTTGTCAGTCGCCTGTAGCTCATTCAAAAGCAACCGTGGCAAGTTTGCTTATTAATGCAGCAACGCGTAATCTCGCTTATTCCTCATACACGTAGAGGCCATTTTAATAAGAGCGAAACTCAGAAGTCAGAACTTTGCCCAAGATTACACCACCAGTAAAAAAAAGAGCCAAGGTTCGAACCCCAACCGGAAGGCGCACAGCCCTCAAGTTCGCCTAACTCAAGATTCCCGCTGCCGAAGCCCCAGGGTTCTCCGCCGACGCGAACCGTGCAAACGCAGCGGCCGACCCACTGCCCGACCACGGTCACCCTCCCTGGAGAGCCGCCGGGCGGGGGTCGCAGGCTTCAAGCTCGGCCCCGCCCCGAAGCGCACGTGGGACTGGGCGTCCTCCCCAGGGCTGCCCACGACGACCGCCTGAGCACACCTGGGAGGGTTTCCGCGGCCCCCGGCCAGGCCTCCTCCCCCTGCCGTCATCCCCTCCCGGCCTCCGCCTCCCCGCCGCCGTGCGTACGCAGGGGCCGGCGCCCAGGGAGCGCGCCGCGATGTTTCCTTTTTCCGGCCGGCACCGCCGCGGACACCTCACATCCGGGCGCGCGTCGGCGAAGGCTGCGCTGGGGCCCGGGTGCGTGGAGAGAGATATTAAGGGGGAGGGGGCTGGGGAGGAGGGGCGGAGGGCTGGGCTGCGGTTACGGCGGCTGAAGGGAGACAATCCGAGCGGGTTGGGGGGGGCGAGAGCGAAGGCCGCGCGGAGCAGCCCTCGGACCGGCGCGGGCGACGGGCAGGGGAGCGGCGGCCGAGGCACCGAGTAAGGGCTGGGTGGCGGTGGGGGCGCCGGGATTCGGGGCGCCGCGCGCCTGGGCCCGCGGGAAGAGAAGGGGCGCGGGTGCGTTGCGCCCAGGATCGCGGGCGTGAGCGCCGGGGCGCGCGCGGGGGCCGGGCCGGGGCGCGGGGCCAGCGGGGCGGCCGGCTGGCAGCGGGCGGGCTGGCGGGGCCCGAGCCGCCGGGCCGGATGGCGGCGGGCCTGTACCGGCTCCAGCTCGGAGTGCTTGGGCCGGGGGATTCGGCCTCCCCGCTTCCTCCGGCCCACCTCCCCTCCGTGAGTACTGTCCCCGCCCATTCTCCAAAGGAGGCCGCTGTGTCGGGGCCTGCGCGAGAGGCCGGGGGTTGGGGTCTCGGCCAGGGGAAGCTGAGCTTTGGAGCTGAAGCCTGCGCTCGCCCCTTCCTTGCCAGGGGCTCCCCTGACATGTCCACAGGTGTGGCTGGCCTAGTGAGGGGCGCTCTGGCCCCGTCCCCAGTCCCTGGCCTCCGGTAACAAGGGGCAGCTGGCGCCGTCCATTGGCAAGTGACAGGCACTTTACCACTGCCCGACTTCCCGGATCCCCAGCTCCAGCCAGTCTCCTACCTGCCCCCACTCCGAGAAACTTCCACACTACTGCCTGAACGGCCCTCACGGGTGGCAGCGACTAATGTTGGTTTCTTTTTGTATTAAAACTGCTTAAAGGGTGGACCCTGATTTGGGCATGTTGCACCTTATCCTGTGATGCTTAGCTCTTTGATAGAAGAGGTATCTAAGTACCAGTGTTTCTGTTTCCAAGTGGGTTCTGGTTTATAGCGTAATTGTTGGGTGAGGGTTTTCTAAAGGTAGTCAGTCTAAGAGATATGAATTTCCGTTTCTTAAACAGTCAGGACTTCTGAAAATTTATTGTTGTCAGTGACAGTTTTGTGCTGATTTCTTCCAGGTGCAAAGAACTGTAGACCAAGGAGCCATGGATAGAAGTGTGGGTGAAACAGAAAATGGAGATGCCTTCCTTGACCTGAAGAAGCAACTGGCCTCCAAATCCCCGCATCGCTATACAAAAGTAGGCTTTGTGGGCTTCCCTGGTGGCGCAGTGGTTGGGAGTCCGCCTGCCGATGCTAGGGTCGCGGGTTCGTGCCCCAGTCTGGGAGGATCCCACGTGCCGCGGGGTGGCTGGGCCCGTGAGCCATGGCCGCTGAGCCTGCGCGTCCGGAGCCTGTGCTCCGCAGGCCCGCGTACCGCAAAAAAAAAAAAAAAAAAAGTAGGCTTTGTTATTAATGAAATAGTGTTTCTTTATAGGTGAGGAGATTAGTAACATTGTGTAGGAATTTCATTAGTATTATTTAAAGTGGTAGTCTCATTCTGTCACTATGTGAACTAAATATTAACTAGATTTAGTAAAGCATTGCTTTGAACTTTTTTCTGCAGTGTGAATACCCAGAGTTTAAACTAGAATTTGCCCCTAAGTAGCCTTCAGGTGAAGGGAATATTGGCTTGATATTCCCTGTGTGAATTTGTGGATCAGTATACGTTGGCAGACAAATTCTGTAACAGCTGTGTAATTGGTGTGTTATTGACTTACATTCCATAGAGTAGGGATTTCGGCTCTGGGATGCCTCACAGAAATCAGTGTCCTCTGTATTGATGTTTCCTTGAGAGGCGAACTCCCCACAGGAATACTCTGGTGTGCTTGCCTAGGGTAACCAGATTTTTTAATTCTTTTTTTTTTTTTTTTTTTTACTTCCTGTTGTAAAATGCATATGGACTCAACAAAAGTTAAGACTTCAAGCTAAAAACTTGTGGTGATTTAAAACTCCTCCAGATATCTCCTCTTTAAGGGGAGTGGGGGAGGAGGAATCACCTCAAGTTTGTATATTTATTGAAGCTATTGTTTCACTGTCCTGTGGGCTACTGAACATTTCTGAAGAGGTTGACCGGAGCAGTGAATTCTTTCCTAGTGCACTGAACTGTGTTGAGCTGGAGTACATAAAATGTGCATGGGACTGTTGACGGGAAGGGTTGTGTCCTAGTTGGGCCCATATCTGTTACTTCCCTGGTGTGAACCCCATCAAGGATTCTAACGTGGTTATCATCCCTGGCTTCCCAGGATACTGATTGGTTAGTATTTTAAACTCGGGCTTTGTTTGTGTACTGATGCTACTACTCTTAACTACTTGATAAACTATTCGATGCTGTCGGAGTAATATTCATTTTTAGCATTAAAAAAAAACTTGAGGAAAAGAGTGTTTTCAGGTGTAAAAGAGTTTTGGTTAATTGCTGTATTAATACAATCTGTTTTGGCATGACAGAATGTGAGTTGATAGAAAGCACTTTACTTCTTCATTCAGATTTGGTCTTCCCAAATATAGTTTCTCTCAAACCTGAGAGTGCTTGTATAGTATTTCACAACTTAAATTCATTACCTAAAATGTTGACAGGTGAAATCTGAATGGAGAAAAGCTTATTAAATGAAGGGAAAGTGATTTAAACTGCTCTTATTGATATAAGGTCATGTGAATTCAGGTCTCCCAGCAGTTTTTGAATAAAAGTTCTGACTGGTACTTTATGTGTAGAGTCCAAGCATAGAGGCTTTTGAATCACTGTCACGCACTCATCAGAGGGTAGTATGTATATTTCATCTTTAATGTATATGCATCTTTATGCATAAGTCATTTTTAGGAAGATATTATTAGTCTTTCTTAGTGTAGAACTTATATATGTCTACAGTAAAGACTGAGAAGCTCAATATTGCCCATTTTTGACAATCCAACCTCAGAATTCTGCCATGCTTAGATAAATGTGCCTTAAAGAAATTTTTAGGTTGACAGTTAAGTTTACATTCAATGGTCTTCTCTCCCCAGTTTAGTTAGAAATAGTTTTACTTTCCACTTCATTCAAGAGTACTTAATGGCAATTTTAGGGTCATGTTTAGGCAGTGTTGGGGTATTAGGGTAGTGCTTTCATATATATGTTTCTCAACACTCTGGTAATTTTATGTGGGATTTGAGGCAAACTAAGCCTTTTTCCTTTTGAAGGAAGTTTGAAACAGTCCTATGTTCTGAGCACTATAATAAATCTTTTGGTTCCACAACTGGAATAATATTTGAACCATCGTACTCCCTATTTACATATTGGGATCAAACTATTGGAATAAATAAAAAAAAACATTTAGTAATGTTTCTGCCACTTCAGGTTCACAAGCTAGAAAGTTTAGAAGCAGTAGAAGGAAACTGTCCTCAGTGATTTTTGTAAGTGATGTCTTTTCTGAAAACTTTTGTAATTGAGGGATTTGTAATTAACTACAGGGTCAAAAAAACACTGGCCAGATGAGAGGGTTTCTTAAGCTTTGACCCTTCTCCACTTAGTAGTATTCAGTTGTTTTATGGGATAACGTGAATAGTCTGTTCAGAATTCGAGGTTTTTTCCCTATGAAGGTGGAGGAGTTCAGATGTTTGGCGAGTGCTTTTCAAGGTAACAGACCAGAGTTTCCTGTGTGGTAGGACATCCTTTAGTCCAGCTAGCTTCTCAAACCTTAATGTGTCTGGGGATCAGCTGTGAACCTTGGTAAAGTGTGAATTCTGATTGTTAGGGCAGGGGTGGACTTGAAAATGTGGCCTCTTAACCAGCTCCCAGGTGGTGCCCATTCTGCTGGTCCACTGACCATGCTTTGAGTAGCAAGGCTTTAGTCTTCTGTGGAGAACTTGAAATATGGTGTTGATGTTGTCAAGCAACTCAGGTGCATAGTTACTCCCCAGGGTTCAGTTGGTGTCCATTGTGTTTCCATGAATGTCTCAGGAACTCAAGTTAGGGTCACATTGGGAATTTTCAGGCCTACTCCTAAGTCTCAGTGATTATTAATTTGGATGGTTATGAGTAGCTTTATTATATGCACCTGCTATCCTGAGGGTCTTGAGCCCTTAATTTATAAACCCACTCAGGTCCATTTTGCCAGGCCAGATTCCTAAGATCAAAAGCTATGTTTTGGTAGTATTCAAATGTGCAATTTTTCTAAAGTGATTGCATTATGTTGAAGGACTTTGGGAGGTTATAGACTGGGGTCTCATATCAAAAGTCATGGATTAAAAATGGTTTAGACAGTGGTTCTCAAAGTGTGGTCCTCAAAACTACCATTTAGTATCATCTGGTAAATTGTTAGAAATACAAAATCTCAGGCCCCATCTCAGAGGTATTGAATCAAACTCAAGGGTTAGGGCCAGCCATCACCGGCTGACTAACAAGTAATGCAGAGAATTCTGACTCAGATTCAAGTTTGAGAACCATTAGTTTAGAAAACAGGAGGTAGTGAGGCTTATTAGTGGAAAAAGCTTGGGACTCATTCAGCTTTTTCTTACCTTCATCAGTGGTCCTTGTTTACCAGTTCTTGAGATGTAGTACCTGCTCTTCTATCAGTGATACCATCTTCTGCTTGAAGTACAAAATAGAAATGCTTTGGCCTGTCCCACTATTCAGATCCATGTTTTTTTCTTCAAGCGAACAGACTGATTTTCTTAGATCACAAAGTATTACGTACTTTGTGCTTTCTCCTTTGCTCCTGTAGCTTGCCACTGACTCCTTGTTGAATGCTGTCACCTGCCAGCTGGACACGGAATAAAAGCGGAGGACACTCAGAATATTCAGCTTGATACTGACCAATGTTAACCATGCATGTTAAATCTACCAGCTGAAAAATAGGTGTTGGATTATCTGAGTTATACCTGTGTGCTCTTCATTGCCTTGACCAGTTATAAATTGGCACCGTTTTATTTGTCATTGTAGGGATCTTTAAAGGAAGCCACCCTAATTTGTGGCTGATGGGCAGTTGGTCACAGTGGTACAGCCATGTTTGTGTCTTTGTTTTGTTTTGTTTGTTTTGGCCATGCCACACAGCTTGCAGGATCTTAGTTCCCTGGCCAGGGATTGAACCCGGGCCCCAGCAGTGAAAGCACCAAGTCCTAGCCACTGGAGCACCAGAGAATTCCCTTTGCTTTAAAATCATTAAGAAAACAGACAAGCAACTGAATTGGACTGATTTGAGTAATCCTTCTAGCCTTCTTGGAGAGAATCAGTTGCAAGACTTGAAGTCAAGCCTTTGAGAATACTCTTTGATTTAAATTCTAGGTTGAAATCAGTAGTCCGATGGTCAGTTTTTGCTATACAAAGATCTCATTTGATCTTCATGGGTACTTCATACCCATACTTCATGGGTATCTCATAAACTGAGTTAAATAGTAAGCTCTAACAGGTGGCATTTCAGTGAGGCACTTAGCTATAAACTTATAAGCTAGTATAAAAATAGGGGTGCCTGTTTATATGGGGGAAGGCAGAATTGTGGTACCAAAAATCATGATACCATGTTAATGTTTCAGCTGTCCAGAAACCTGACTGGAAGTTCTTAGAGGGGGCTGGCTGGCAACACCATAGATACTGTCTTCTGACTGCTCTTTCCTACCTGTTCCGATTTTAAGTCATCTTGAAAAGTTGGGATTAAGGGCCCTTGCCCCCTTGGGTATCCTCTCCTCCTTCCTCATGGTGGGAACTTCTAGCTAGATAATGAGCCAGTAATTTCACAATTGGAACGTCTGGCATAGAAATCTGTGGTTCTAGCACCCCTTCCTAAATCTTTGGTTCAGGAAGGGGTGCTGTAAGAGGAGCTGGCCTAGGGGAAGCCTGCCCGAGGAGGTGGCAGTTCGTTCAGGGTTCCCAGCAGTCCCACTGGACTGGGACAGACCCAACACTGAGTGACAAAGCTGCTGAGAGGGGTTGGGCACCTTCCCCTGTCCTCTCAAGAGAATCACTGGAGAGGAGAGGATAAGGGGCCACTGAGCCCCACTGCCTGGTTTGGGATCCCCCACTCTTCCACCTGCTTAACCTGTGTTGCCTTCAGTCATATTCTCAACTTCTCTGACTCTCATCTTTTTTCCTCTGTAAAATGCAGATAGAATAGTATCTAACCCATAGGATTTTTGTGGGGAATAAATGAGAAAATGAATATTAAGTGCTTAGAAAAGTGGCTGCCACACAATAAGTGTTAAAAACTGCTTATGATCAGGGCTTCCCTGGTGGCGCAGTGGTTGAGAGTCCGCCTGCCGATGCAGGGGACACGGGTTCGTGCCCTGGTCTGGGAAGATCCCACATGCCGCGGAGCGGCTGGGCCCGTGAGCCATGGCCGCTGAGCCTGCGCGTCCCGGAGCCTGTGCTCCACAACGGGAGAGGCCACAACAGTGAGAGGCCCGCGTACCGCAAAAAAAAAAACTGCTTATGTTGTAATAAAGGTAGGGGGAGATACTGAAAGATAGCTTCTTTAGATACCACCTTTAGATCAAGGTGCTTATTTTCTAAATGTCACAGTAACCATCTCCATTTTAATATGAAACCAGAAAGCACTATGAAGATGTAATGCTACCACCCTAAAAATGATTTTCATAAGTTTCCTTCTGGTACTTATTTACCTGCTTACTTCATGTTTTACATTGCTTTTATCGGTTGTATAAACGCATTTAAAAGCCAAGGTTTATTTTTATTGTGTTGGCCAGATCAACAGAAAAAGCAGGGTTTCCTTTTTTTTTCCCCCCTATTCCCATTTTCTTAGCTTCACATAAATCCTTTCAATAGAAGAAAGTCTTTGCATCAAATCAGCCACCATTAGAGGCTTGGGTGAATCCAGGTGCTGAGTCCTGCTTATCAGCTCTGCAGGATCCAGTTTGCATCCTGACCTGCCTGTAAGAACTGTTCTAAACGGTGCCCCTTTAGCAACAAACCTCATGAGTGGGGGATGGTGGAAGGTATCTCAGGCACCCCGTGTGTCATTCGTTCTCCATTGCCCTGGCTGTCATCTCTGAATGCCATTACCCCATTGTGATCTATTTTTAAAAGCTTTCTAAGCCTTTCAGAAAAGTCATGTGACTCATAGATTGAAATATCAGGTCAGTCAGCAACCATCTGAGAGCCTGATGGGCCAAGCCCAATGTTAGTGGGTGTGTGGAGGGTGGGGACTAGAAGAGGAGGTCAAAGGGGGACCCAACCCAAGCGCTGCTCCAGGGACATCTGCCTTCTTTAGGAAGAGCCAGGCACACGTAGGTGAGATACTGGGGCACTTCTACGGCGCTCAGACCACTAACAGTAAAATAAAAATATCCACGGTAATCATAAAAAGTTGGGCTTTTTACTCTTGTGAATTGAATTCAGCTCACGGAGGTAAAGAACATTTCCCCTTTCATCTCCTTCTGTAAGTGACTTGTGTGAAACTCTATAATAGATTGTCATCAGAATGCATAGCTGCTTCTGCAGGGGATTTCTGCAGAAAGAAACTGTATAAGGTTTTAACCACTGTTGCTCTGGGCTTATACTCACATCATTTGCTTTCTGCTTTAATTCTGATCACTGAAAGTGGGTGTCCATATTAGTAATTCCCAAATAGACTCTTTGGGAAGACTTGACACATTTTCTTTAAGGAAGGCTGCTAAAACTAAGAAAATGTGTTTATACTTCCTTGGGTGTGGGACTCTTAGCCAATTAGCAGCTTGTTCTTGCCTGGTCAGGTTTTAGTAACCTATGCAAAAATTAAGGTCTCTGTTGATAACTCTTCTCTTGTCCAGATGATAATTTTAGTGAACTTGTTCACGATGTAAGTTTCTATGGATTGTCAGGACTCTACAAAAGGGTAATCTCACATTCCCTCCTGAAATACTCATCGGGAAGGCACACTCCCAGTTCAAAATGGGCACTTCGAAGTATTTTGCCTTTAGCCAAACTTGAAGGTTTTCTTTGAAAATATCCCAGAGGGATTCCTTTCCAGGAATAGTTGCTGTTAAGGACTCTTGAGATGGCAAGTTCAAGAAGACTTCTTTTGAGAGATTGGAGAGCAGTGGGGCCAGGGACCACAGTCATCTGCCTGTGCTAGCCACTAAGCATGGCACACAGGAAGTGTTCTGTGGACAGTTACGAAAGAGCAAACTCTGTGTTGACTTAGCTTATGGTTTCTCTCCTCCACACTTAACTGGGGGATCCTCTCAAGCTGGGATACCATCTTAAGCAACTTAAGACATTGCTGAAGGTAACAGGTTTAGTTCTCTAAACCCAATGAGGAGGATCTCATTTTTCCCTAAATGTTGGGGTGGACCTTGGGCCACATTTTGAGAAACATGATTGGTTTAAAGCACTACTTTTTAACCTCTGTGGGGTCCATTGGAGGTCTTTGGATAACCATTGGAGATGAACACTCATTGCAGAAATTGCACAAATGTGTTTTGTGTATGGTTTCCTTGATGCTGTGAAACTGGTTTAAGAAGCCCTGCTCTTAAGAACAGTACCTGTAGTTTGACCTAGACGTTTAAAGTTATTCCTAGGAGCTCTTCAATCCAAGAATTGTTTTGTTTCCCCACTTCTCAGCCTATTAATAAAGAAAATTGCTCTTCATCCTCTGTAGACAAGTGGTCTGTGTTTTGGACATTGCATTTGGTCAGAGGCATACCGTGGCACAGTCGGTGCTGCTGGCGTGGTTGATGCCTGTGTGCAACTCGCTCACTGTTCCACTTTGTGCTCTTACAGGCCTGTCAAGTTTGTACATTGAGCATTCACACCTAGAATATGCCAAGCGTATAAAGTCAACAAAGAAAACTGGAATAATATGGGAGGGAAAATTAAAACATTTTTACCAACCTGAGCCACTCTTTTGTATCCAAGAGTAGTTGGCATTTATAAATCTGTGATTAGAGCAGTAAGTCTGTAACAAGAGAAATTAAACAAAACATTAACCTCTGGTAACTAAACCTCTTAGTTTAATTTACTTAAAAAAATTTTTTTTGAGATAGAATTCACATACATAAAATTCACCCCTTTTAAAGTGTACCATTTAGTGGTTTTTAGTAAATTCACAAAGTTGTACAACCACCACTACTATCTAATCCAGAATATTTTCATCTTGGCAAACAAACTGTACCCATTAACAATCACCCCCGCCCCTTATCCCCTTCCCCCAGGCCCTGGCAACCATTAACCTACTTTCTGACTCAATGGATTTACCCATTTTGAACGTTCATATAAAGAGAATCTACGGTATGTGGCCTCTTGTGTCTGACTTCTTACACTTAACATAGTGTTTTCAAGGTTCATGTTGTACCATGTATGAGTACTTTATTCTGTTTTGTTGCTAAATATTAATTGTATAGGTTTACCACATTTTGTTTAACCATTTATCATTTGATGGACACATGGGTTGTTTAAGCTTTTTGGCTGTTGTGAATAATGCTGTGAGCATTTGTGTACAAGGTTTTTGTGTGAACATAATTTTTCATTTTTCTTTGATTTATAACTAGGAGTGGGATTGCTGGATCATGTGGTAACTGTGTTTTAAGTTTTTGAAGAACTGCCACCATTTTCCACAGCAGCCGCACCATTTTCCATTCCCATCAGCAGTGTTAGAGGGTTCCAGTTTCTCTACATCCTTGTTAATACTTATTTTCCCTTTTTTTAAAAATAGCCATCCTAGTAGACATTACATGGCATCTCGCTGTGGTTTTGACTTGCATTTGCCTGATGACTAATGATGTTGAACATCTTTCATGTGTTTGTTGGCCATTTGTGTATCTTTGGAGAAAAATCTATTGATCTTTTTACCTGTTTTTTAAATTGGGTTATTGTCTTTTTGTTGTTGAGTTGTACGCGTTCTCTCTATATTCTAGACTCTTACCAGATACGTGATTTGTAAATATTTTTTTCTGTCCCGTGGGTTGTCATTTCACTTTCTTGACAGTGTCATAGGAAGCAAAAAAATTTCTAAATTTGAAGTCAAATTTATCTTTCTTCTTTGGTTGCTTAGGCTTTTGTTGTCATAGCTAAATAACATTGCTTAATCCAAGGTCATGAAGATTTATACCTATGTCTTCTTCTAAGAGTTTTATAGTCATAGCTCATATGTTTAAGTCTTTGATACATTTTGAGTTTCTTTTTGTATATAGTATGAGAGGGGTAAACTTTATTTTTTTGAACAGTCAGATTTACAGAAAAGCTGGGAACATATCTTATATTGGTATGGTACAGTTATTACAATTAACAATGTTGATACATTGTGATTAACTAAAGTCCATACTTTATTCACATTTCCTTAGTTTTAAACCAATGTCCTTTTTCTGTTCCAGGATTCCATCCAGGAGACCATATTACATTTAGTTGTCATCTCTCCTTAGCCTCCTCATTTCCCTTGATTGTAAGGCTTTTTTTTACCTTTGTTCAAATATTTTTTGATCCCCACAAATAGAACATTTTGGTCCATCTACATGTTTTGTGGCTGTGTTAAAATTTTAATCTTTGCAAGTTGACTCCTAAATAAATAGAAAAAATTATTAGCGTTTCAGCAAACAGCTGCAGTAGTAATAGAGAACACCTATCACTTGGGCTCCCTATTATCATTTGGAGTTAAAAGTTTCAAACAGAGCCTCATTGTTTAGAAACTTTTTGTATATTGAGAATATACATATTTAAGTATAAAATACATTGCCCTTGGTTTAATAGTATGCTAGGGTTCTTAGTTTAATATTTGGATTTGAGGGTGGTGGAGCGAGGGGATATGTAATAATCTTTAGGTTGCTTCTAATAGCAGAAGATTGCTTTGCAGTGTTTTTTCCTGTAGTGTATAAGTATTTCCTATATTGCAAGGTCCTTCCTGTTTTTACTGGAAAATGTTTTAAGCCCTACTGTTCTTAGGATTTCTGTATTGTTGCATCTGCAATCATCATAACTACTATTGGTCCATCTTCCCCACCCCTCACCACCAAATTTGTGTCACCCCTGCCCTTCTGACGCTGTGTTCACCATGCAGATTTCACTGGACTCCAGTCTCTACTGGCAATTTGCAGGTGGTATGTCAGTACTTCGACAGTTTTTTCAGAATTTTGAGTAGCCTTTAGACATTTTCTTATATTTGGAATTCTGTTTATCTCAGACTTCCAAATTTTTCTAGGTATATCTACCCAATTAATAAGACATAATCCATAAATGAATCCTAAATAAATGTAAATAATTGATATTCTGGTTTTAAAACTAAAATGTCATCTTGTTCTAGGGCATTTTGCTATTTCTCACCTAACGGAGAAAACATTTAGGTGCCTCAGGTGTCTGAAGATACTGAGTAACTTCATGGCATGCTTATATGCTGTGATTCCTGTAGGCTGAGAGAGTAACTCTATCCCTCCGTATTTACCCCAAGATATGGGAAGCAGTGATCAGAGAAGCAGCAAGCATTCTGTTGTGAGGCCTGTGACGGGGGTGTTGGAGAGGCCACAGCACAATGGTATATGCTTTTTTGCAAGGCAGTTGTAGCATTTTACTGGTACTGAGAGTTTGGGAATTGCTGTGTTGTTTTTTTTTTTTTTGCGGTATGCGGGCCTCTCACCGCTGCGGCCTCTCCCGTTGCGGAGCACAGGCTCCGGACGCGCAGGCCCAGCGGCCATGGCTCACGGGGCCAGCCGCTCGCGGCATGTGGGATCTTCCCGGACCGGGGCACGAACCCGTGTCCCCTGCATCGGCAGGCGGACTCTCAACCACTGCACCACCAGGGAAGCCCTGGGAATTGCTGTTTTTAACTTTACTATGAAAATGTTTATATAAAAAGGAGGCAGTGGTTTTGTGTATATGCATGTGTATGAGCAGGTGTGTGTGTGTGCACACGTGTGCATATATAACCGCACATATTTCCTAGTTCTGCTGAGAGGGCCTAGAAGCAAATGAGGATACCCAGTTCCCAAATCTTGATTTATTATACTATTCCCCACTTAAAGGAACTTGGATTTCTCAAGGAATGGCTGACTCTGGGGTTAGGCCAGGATGAGTACAACATAAGATAGAAAGTAAGAAAGTGTTTTTAAAAAATGATGGGGCATGTCAAAAGGATGCAGGAGCCAGCTTGAAGAGACTCTCAATTTGAGCACCAAAATAATTAAGGACATTAATGAATTATAGACGATTGGAAAAGCTGGGAATCTGTGAGCCCATGTCAATAATAAATAGGTAAATAAAAGGGGGAGAAGGGAGGGTTTGTATTTACAGTGGAATGCCAAGTGCCTGACTGGTAATTATGGAGGGAGGCCTACAGTTGAAAAATCAATATTGGTTTGGCTCAGAATCACCAATAGATGCTAAATTTATGGGGAAATTTTGATGAAGGCTAGAATATTTGGATGATTTTAAAGTGTCTCCCCACAGATTGCATACTGATTGCAAATGGGAATGTAGTAACTAAAGAGTAAAACTGGAGAATACCTTGATCAGGTGGTTAACATCAAGTTAACATCACTGATGAGGGGCACATGGGTGACATAGGCATCCAGAGGTGATGCTCCGAGGTGGACATCTCTTAGGTTAGTATTCTGCTCCAGAGATGCTTACCCTCAATCTAATCATGAAGACACATTAGACAAACCTAAAATGAATAATGTTCTCTTTTTAAAAAAAAAAAAAAAAAAAGTAGGCTTTATTCTTTAGAAATGCTGATGTCATAAAAGACAAAAGAAGTTATAGAAATGTTCCAGATTAGAGACCAAAGAGACATGACAACCAATATCTGGTTCTAGACTGGATCCTGTGTTAGATTCTAATAAAAGGTAATATAAAGGACATTATTGGGTCATTTGACAAAATTGGAATCCAGAGGGATAAAGTGTTATTGATAACTGGTTGTATAAAACTGACAGCGCTTCTCAACCAGGTTCTGCAGAAGTGAGCCCTTATGCCCTAAGGCATCCATTGTATGTAATAGATTCTCTTCTCTCCTGTGCATCTAAAGTGATACTGGCCAAGTATAATCCTTGGGAGAATGGAAAAATAGTCACTCAAATTATTTTCTATAGGGCTTAATTCTCTCATGGAGCCACAAAAAAAGGCTGTGAAAGAATATGCTCATTTTTAGGAAACAGGCACTGAAGTATTTAGGGGTAAACGACCATGTACATTAAAAAAAAAAAATCTATCCCTTTGTAAGTTGGCATCTAATGCATTTAAGACCAGTCAGAATAGCTGAAGGTTTTATGTAAGCCTAAAGCTACCATGCCTTGATCAGCGTTCAGTGTTGTGGGGTGTATTATTGGACAGAAGTTTATGAGAGAGTGTGTTTTAGCAATAAACTAATCACTTACGTTATTTGCTAATTCTACTTGAGCTTCTGCTGAGAGCCTCGAGCTGACTCTGGTTCTTTCTGGAATAAGTCAGGGTGTAAATAAATAAGAACTGTATGAACTGCTTAAGGTAGACAGTTACTGATAAGAAAAATAAGTTGAAAATATGTGGCCCAAGAAATATTGTTCAAAATCACCATATGATTTCTCTTTCTAGGAGGAGCTCTTGGATATTAAAGAACGCCCTCATTCCAAACAAAGGCCTTCGTGCCTCTCTGAGAAATATGACAGGTATCTGTGGGGGTCAACTTCTTGTTACACCAAACTTAATAAATGGAGTTGTATTGTTTTGCTGGAATTACGAGTGGGGAGATTTCAGGGGTAATGACATTGGGCTTCCACACAAATAAATTGCACGTAAGCTATGAACATGACTAAATAGCATCTCACTGCACTGTCTTCATCGGCTTTGTTATTAATTAGCTGAAATTCAGAGATTTAAGCTGCAAGGAACTCTAAGGACAACTAAACCAATTCTCTTTCAACTAACTGGTGATGAAACTAAAACTAGAAAATGACACATTGGTCAAAGCCACCTTGTCAAAAAGCAGAATTAAGACTTGAACACAGGAGTCCTGACCAGAGTCTTTTCTCTCTACCAATGGTTTTTTGCACTGTGCTTCGAGGGTCCTTCCAGGGCCTGCCTGGGGCAGGACGATCAGGAGGACTCTGGGCCTTCTATCAGTCTCCCACCCCTCACCCCCAAACAAGAGAGCCATTCAGATTTTTTGGTGTGGTTTGTTTTGTTTTGTTTTCGCCGCACTGTACGGCATGCGGCATCTTAGTTCCCTGACCATGGATGGAACCTGAGCCCCCTGCAGTGGAAGCACAGAGTCTTAACCACTGGACTGCCAGGGAAGTCCCCACATTAGCCCTTTTGCATCTTGGGCTCCTTCATAAGGTAGAAAGCTTTGGTTTGAGAAGGCTATAGCTAAAAATGGTCTGAAAGTCTCTTAGAATAACCCTACATTGCACTTCTTATGGTTATCTTAAGACGTTAAGATCACTTTTTTTTTTTTTTTTTTTCCCGGTACGCGGGCCTCTCACTGTCGTGGCCTCTCCCGTCGCGGAGCATAGGCTCTGGACATGCAGGCCCAGCGGCCATGGCTCACAGGCCCAGCCGCTCTGCGGCATGTGGGATCTTCCCGGACCAGGGCATGAACCCGTGTCCCCTGCATCGGCAGGCGGACTCTCAACCACTGCGCCACCAGGGAAGCCCTAAGGTCACTTCTTAAATATCAAGGTAGATGGTTCATATTGGCCCACATTTTTAAAAATATATATAGTGTTTAATTTTTTGATAGACTAGCACACGCTTTTTTTTCTTTTTTTGTGGTACGCGGGCCTCTCACTGCCGTGGCCCCTCCCACCGTGGAGCACAGACTCCGCGCACGCAGGCCCAGCGGCCATGGCCCACGGGCCCAGCTGCTCCGCGGCATGTAGGATCCTCCCGGACCAGGGCAGGAACCCGCATCCCCTGCATCGGCAGGTGGACCCCCAGCCACCGCGCCACCAGGGAAGCCCGCACATGCTTTTTTTAATTTTGTACATGGACAGTTCAGAAGGTTGCTAAATCTGGACTCCTAACCACTTTCCCCTGGTGAGGGTGATACTTGAATAATGGCTATTCTAATTGGTTATGAGTTTTTGCTAAGTCTCAGATTAGCTGGGGGTTTTCTTTGTTTTTGTTTCATTTTTTCTTCATTAAAGCTGTAAAGGTTTTTTATGCCTCAAATTGAATTTTCTTGTTACAGCTGTTTCTTCTTGGCATAAAATAGTTATCATGGGCACATATTCCCTTTGATTCTGAAGTGGAGACATTGTGCCTAATAATAATAATGAAAATAAGAGAGATGGAGGAAAGAGTTTCTCATCCTAGCAGAGCTAGAGTTAGGTACCAGATCGTTGGGCTCCAAAGCATCTCCTCTGCACACTGCACCACCTGCCACCCCATCATTAGCGTGGGAGTAACGAAGTCAGACCCAGACTACACACTTTAGGCTCTTAAATAGCTGTCTGTCCTACTTGTGGGAAAAACTGAGACTGTACATAGAAATTCTGGAAAATATACACTAAGCCTTCCAGGAGCTGCTTCCAATAAGAGGATTAAGGGGCTTTTTCCTCCCTTTACTAATCTTCAGTAAACTGAGTAATCAATATTTATGGAGCATTTATTTGTATAGGACAGGCATAGATACTATAATCCATACGTACCCCAAGGTTTGTGGTCTGGATGTTTCATTTATGCACAGACCACTGCTTTTCAAGTGACTATTGCTATTATGTGAACAACAACAATGTATTGCTGAATTTATTAGTTGTTTTTATTTTCATCTTAAAAGAGAGAACCATTCTGATGGCAACCATGAAGTGTTTTATATTGGAAAGGGGTTTCCATAACCTGTCACCTGAAGTAGTAGAAATTAGACTACACGTGTTATTCATGGTGCAAGTTCTAACTGTTGGTGTCCTTTGACTTGCAGTGATGGTGTCTGGGATCCTGAGAAGTGGCATGCCTCCCTCTACCCAGCTTCAGGACGGAGTTCACCAATGGAAAGTCTGAAGAAAGAGTTAGATACAGATCGGCCTTCCCTGGTGCGCAGGATAGTAGGTGAGCACAGTCTCTGAGAAGTGGGGGCAGCAGTTTTGGAGACAGTGCTCTTTGCTGCTGGCTTCATTCTTAGCTGTGAGAGTTTTATGCATTGGGAGAAAGTATCATTGTCAGGAAACTGACCTAACAGTTCATTTCTTTTTTTTTTTTTTTTTGAATTTTATTTTATTTTTTTAAACAGTTGATTTCTGATTAGCAGAGTAAAATCATAGCCTTCCTATGTAGCAGTGGTGAGTAGACTGTATTAGGCTATGTGCTTTTGAATTAAAAGTACCAGGTTTTTCATTGAAGTGGATAACTGAGTTAGATGTGGGGACCCTAAAGCTGCGCTGGTGAGCTGGTTATGCCCAGTCTCAGGTGAGACTTTTCCTCAGGTAGGTAGTTCTGAGATCAGATCGTTGGGCTCCAAAGCTTCTCCTCTGCACACTGCACCACCTGCCACCCCATCATTAGCGTGGGAGTAACGAAGTCAAACCCAGACTACACACTTTAGGCTCTTAAATAGCTGTCTGTCCTACTTGTGGGAAAAACAGACTGTACATAGAAATTCTGGAAAATATAGGTAGTCTCAGGTGAGACTTTTCCTCAGGTAGGTAGTTCTGGCAATTCTTAATTCACAATAGAGTATGATTTGAATACCGGGTTTCGATGTTGTTTGCGACTGGAGTAAAGTTTGATCTTCCATACCTTTCCCCCTTTAAACTAGAAAAGTGAAATGGATAGCTGGCAGTATAAAAGCTAGTCAAGGAACTAGTTGTAAGAGGGAACTCTTTGAGATGAGAGGAACACGCATCATAAAACCAACTTGGAACTGAACAAAGAAGATGGGGTGATGACTGTAGCTTGAGCTGTAAGACCCTTCTACACAGATGAAAACTTAGAAGCAACCTAAATGTCCAGCAGTAGAAATGAAGTTGAGTAAACTTTGGTATATCCATATATAGGAGTGTTCAGCTGTAAAAACATGTTGGAGACATGTTCACCAAGTTATACAAAACTGTCTATTTTGTGTCTTATTTTTGGAAGAAAACAGACAGTGCATGGAAAGTCTGGAAAAGTGCATACCAAAACATTTTAGGAAATGTTTCTAGTGAGAGGATTAAAGGAGGTTTTCCTCACTTGGACTTATCTTTAGTTTTCTGATTTTCCTAGGAAGAATTTTTGTGTGTGGTGACATGTTTTTCTTACATCTTTATTGAGGTAAAATTGGCATTCAATAGACTGGTACATAAATGGCACATAAAGTACCATTTGATGTTTTGACATGTGAATACAATGTGAAACCATTACCACAATCAAAGTAATAAGCATTTCCATCACAGCTAAAAGTTCCCTAGCACCCCATGTGTCCCTTCTTACACTCCACCCCCACCCCACAGGCAAGCACTTGTCGGCTTTCTGTCACTATAGATTAGTTTACATTTCCTAAAATTTAATATAAATGGAATTATACAGTACGTATTCTTTGGGTAGCTTCTTCCACTCAAAATAGTTGTTTTAAGATTCATTCATGTTTGGGGGTATATAAACGTTCGTTCCTTTTTATTGCCTAGTAGTATTCCATTGTGTGAATTTGCCATAGTTTATCGATTTATCTGTTGATAGACATTTGGGTTGTTTCAAGTTTCTGACTATTAACCAAAACTACTCTGATCATTCATGTACAAGTCTCTCTATAGACATGCTTTCTTTTCTCGGCTGAATATCTAAGAGTCGGATGGCTGGGTTCTATAGTAGATGTATCTTTAATGTTTTGAGAAACTGCCAAGCTGTTTTGCAAAGTGGTTATACCATTTTACATTTCCACCAGCAGTGTGTGAAAGTTCTACTTGCTTCACATCCTCATCAGCACTTGGAACGGTCAGTCTTTTTTATTTTAGCCAGTCTAATAGGCATGTATCACATTACTGTTTGATTTACATTTCCCTAATGATTAATGTTGAGTATCTCTTCATATATTTATTTGCCATCCATATATCATCTTTGGTGAGGTGGCTCTTCAAACCAGTTGTCCTTTTTAGTTTTTAAGAGTTGTTATATATATCGGATACAGGTCCTTTATGAGATATATTCTTTTCTTTTTTTGGCCACGCCTTGTGGCTTGCAGGATCTTAGTTCCCCAACCAGGGTTCAAACCGGCGCCCTCGGCAGTGAGAGCTCAGAGCCCTAACCATGGGAATTCCCTCAGATATATTCTTTGAAATATGTTCTCCCAATCTGTGGCTTGTTTTTGTATTCTCTGAACAGTAACTTACAAAATGCAAAAGTTTTAGATTTTGATCAAATCCAGTTTATCTTTTTTTTTTTTTTTTTTTTTTTTTTTTGCGGTATGCGGGCCTCTCACTGTTGTGGCCTCTCCCATTGCGGAGCACAGCCTCCGGACGCGCAGGCTCAGCGGCCATGGCTCACAGGCCCAGCCACTCCGCGGCATGTGGGATCTTCCCGGACCGGGGCACGAACCCGTGTCCCCTGCATAGGCAGGCGGACTCTCAACCATTGTGCCACCAGGGAAGCCCCAGTTTATCATTTTTTAAGATAGATTGTGCTCTTGGTGTCATGCCTAAGAAAACTGTGCTAACCCAGTGTCATAGATTTCCTCCATATTTTCTTCTAGAAGTTTTGTAGCTTTAGGGGTTACATTTAGATCTATGATCCATTTTTAGTTAATTTTTGTATATGGTGGTAGGTATGAATTTAAGTCTTTTCTTTTTGCATGTGGATATTCAGCTGTTCAATACTTTCAATACTTTAACTTTTTAAGTGGTTACTGTTTCAAATACTGACACCTACTGTAGTTTGTTAATTGACAAAACATTTGCTAATAATTACATAGATAAGAATTTAGTCAAGGGACTTCCCTGGCGGTCCAGTGATTAACACTCCGTATTTCCACTGGAGGGGGCGTGGGTTCGATCCCTGGTCAGGGAACTAAGATCCTGCATGCTGCACCGCGCAGCAAATTTAGAAAAAAAAGGGGGGGGGGATTTAGTCAAAACAAAGGGATTATGGAGATTAATCATGGAAAATTATTGATTATAAAGTATATTTATTCTTCCGAAGAGATGAAGGTTTGCTCATCTTTGTTAAATATGTGAGCTCTCTAGCTGTTTTAGTGGTGACTCTTTTCCAGTACCCCCATGGCCACCAGTCATGGACAGACCACCTAGAGAGGAAGAATGCCCTTGCTGGTTTGCTTAACTTTCTTTTCCCGGCATCTTTCCAGATCCTCGAGAGCGTGTGAAAGAAGATGACTTAGATGTTGTTCTCAGCCCACAGAGACGAAGCTTTGGAGGGGGCTGCCACGTGACAGCTGCTATTAGCTCCCGGCGCTCAGGAAGCCCATTGGAGAAAGACAGTGATGGGCTCCGCCTGCTTGGTGGACGAAGGATTGGCAGTGGGAGGATAATCTCTGCTCGGACCTTTGAGAAGGATCACCGTCTTAGCGATAAGGACCTGCGAGACTTGAGAGACAGAGACCGAGAGAGGGACTACAAGGACAAGCGTTTCAGGGTTTGTCTTCTAGATCCTCTGGCACCTCGTGTGTTCACTTCGTTTATACCGGGTTACCCTGAAATGCTGGGTGAACATAGCCTGTTGTTAAGCCAGCGAGAGGAACAGAGAGCTGGGGGTTGGGGAGGGGCTTCAGGTCTATAGCATAGCATCTTATTGTACTACTGAGCGTTCTTTAATTCATCCGTCCTTGATTGAGGTAGAAATGCCGTAACTAGAGTCCTGTTTTTTATTTTGCATTATGTACTTTTCCAGAGGGAGTTTGTGGATAGTAAGCGTGTCTTTGAGCGTAGAAGAAATGATTCCTACACAGAAGAAGAACCAGAATGGTTCTCAGCTGGACCCACAAGTCAGTCTGAAACCATTGAGCTGACTGGCTTTGATGATAAGATACTGGAAGAAGACCATAAGGGGAGAAAAAGAACAAGGCGACGGACAGCCTCTGTGAAGGAAGGTCAGCAGAAATTTTCAGAGGAAAGCTCACTGTTCTGAAATGAGATGTGCTTATAATTGGCTTAATTGTACACTTAGGAATAGGCACCAGTGTTAAAAGTGGCAAGTTTTTAATGTTGAAGCCTGATTTTGAAACTTCTTCCTGAGTGTGAGTTCAGTGTGTGTAGATGGTACTGTCTCCTCAATTTGTCCTGCCTGCAGTGCTAAACAGAAAAGTCTCCCATTACCCAGTAAGAGCACTGTGTACACCAAAGGGTTCCCCAGAGGTAAGAGCATGTGATAGAAATAATGAGGGGTCTCATTTATTGAGCATGTATGTACTGGACACGTGGTAAGCGTTTTGTCGATATAATCCTACTTCTGACAACCCTGTGAAGCAGATATTATTGCGCCCATCTTACAGGTGAGCAAATGGAGATGCAGGCAGCTTATGTGACTTGTCTGTGGACACTGAAGAAGTGAGTAGGGAAGTTCGGAGTTGAACAAGATGCTGTGCTTCAGAGCCCACCTCCTTCACCATGGTGTTAGGCATTCATAGTGTTGTCACTTGGCTTCTCCCAAACTCACTTTTCTCGGGTATCTTCCTTGCTAAACTGAAGAAGCCAGAGCTAATGTGCGAGGGGTACCTGGTGAAGGGTGGGGGCCCACTAGTCGTGTTCAGAGCAGTGACCAGGCTGGTGGTCTTGAGAGGAAACAGGGAAGAGGCAGCTGGGTAACCTGGGAGACTTTGCTGTTAAATTGCCTTTGAGAGATGCCTTTGTCTCACACTCAGACTAAAGCAGCACCAGCAAGTGTGGTCTTTTCACCTCATGGTAAAGATCAGGCTTCTGATGAGAAAAAGCCCATCTTTTTCTTAACTGAGATGAAATCTGAATTTCAACCATTCTTGTATCAACATGGGAGGAGCCAAAAGTAGCAAAATATATCAGTAGTGTCACCTCCTCACCTTACAGATGCAAAGAGACAGGACTGGAAAGAGGTGACAACCAAGACCCTGTCCCGTGGGTTTAATGGCAGTGCCTCAAGTATCAATAGAATCTAAGGGTCTGGGCTCTCTCACCCCATTGGTTAATTGCCCTAGCTACTGTGTTTAAGATAAACAGGTACTCTAGTTGCATCTTGGCTGCAAGAACGAAAGGACTGGGAGGGATGATGAGCGCCTTTGAGTCCATTTATGTCTGTGTTCCAGCTTTCCATTGAACTTGGTATGTAGAGTTCTCTGCAGGCATGTAATAGTGCTGGGAGTATAGCCATGGACAAGACAAATGTGTTCCTTGCCTGCATGATTTTAATACAGGTGTATGTTGAGCACCTACTCTACAGGGCCCATTGCTAGGTATGGTACAGATGGTGATGAATGAAACAATTTGAATATGTATTTCACTTATAAACAAAAAACAATTATGTAGAAGGAGGAAATGGTTAAAACCCTCCACTGATAGAAAATTTTAATTTGTATTCTCTCTAATGAAAAGTATATGTTCATTCTGGACTTCCTGGCAGTCCAGTGGTTAAGACTCCACGGGGCATGGGTTCGATCACTAGTCGGGGAACTAAGATCCTGCATGCCGTGCAGTGCAGCCAAAAAAAAAAAAAAGAAAGAAAGAAAAGAAAAGTATATGTTCATTCTGAAATGTGATAATAACACTTGCCCTTAGTTATCTTTCCTGGGTCCCTGGCTTTTGAGACTATCACAATAAATGGCCAGTTGTGTTTGTCTGCTAATGCATGTTCCTACCCACTCTCAGTTGTCAGGCCCAGTTTGCTCTCAGGCTGGCATAAAATTACACATGGGGCACTTCTGCTGCTTGCATCTCTGTTAAGAGATGTTCTCATCTCAACACAAAATAAAAGAGAATAGGAGAAATGCTAAAGTTTTTTTGTAAGAGTATGAACTAAGTACAGACTCTCTTCTGGCTGTCATCCTAAAGTAGGTAGACAGGTTCTGGTGGGTTAAATGAGTTAGAGAGAAGCACTGCTCTAGTGGAAAAGGACACAAACTTGGCATTGATTAGGATATTAAGTTGTTTACCTTTTCTAGGGCTTGGTTTCTTTGTAAAGTGAGGAAAATACCTCCACCAAAGTAGTCGTTTTAGTTAAATGTCAGTCTTTAAGGAACATCGTTTACCTCTGCTGGTTGGCAGTACGTGTGTGCTGACCCACTGGAGAGGCTGCCCGTTGCCTTGTCCATGGCTCATAAACGTCCGTCTCGCCAGTTGCCTTAGGCCCTCAGAAGGCCCAGGGTTCTGAGGCAGCAGGCACCTCTGTGGAGGGGCAGTGCTGCCTTACACACACAGCACAGCATGGAAGAGCACTGCTGGCCCACCTAGGGTTGAAGTTTCTGCCACCTGCTAGCATTGAGACCTTGGGTAAGCAAGCCACTTGACCTTTCCGTTGTTGTCCCCTGCCTCGCTGTCTAGCCTTTTGAAGTGTTATTGGAATGAAAGCAGATGATAGCATTTAGCCTCTCTTGGTCTAGAATATCCTGGATGAATAATGAGACTACAGTCCTGTTGGGGCCTTTTGAGAAGGGGTGGGTCCAGGCTTTGGCACTTTTTTTTTCCTAGGAGGACTTCATGTCTGCTGTGATCTTGAAACTATAGGCAGCTTTTACATTGGTGCTTTTGCAGGGAGGGGCTTTAGGAGTTCTGTTCTTCAAATTAAAAAGTTGATTTTCCAGTATCTCAGTGCACTTATTTTAAAAGGAAAAAGTCTGTTTTTATCTGAAGGATTTTGCCTTTTGCCCATCCTCTGGCTAAAACTAAGATGTTAGCTTCCGTCAATGGAAACTTGGTAGCTTCTCTTAGACCTTATCTTCCCATGCTAACAACCAGACATAACTCAGTTTTAAATGAACCAGGCACTGCAGAGTAAGACAAAGCTGATGAGAGCAGCTTTCCTGCCTCAGAAAGCTCAGTCTCACCAGACTGTTCCTATAATATAGTGTGATAAGTACTCTGAGAGATAACACAAACATTATAGAGAAGGCGGTGATTAATTTTTTGGTAGGGTAAAAATGGGTAGGCAGTGCAGACTTTGTAGTGGAGGTGACATTTGAGCTTTGCCTTGAAGGATGAACTACAGTCAGTAGGCAAATGAAACTTGCCCTTGGACTAGGTTTCACATAATACCTTAGGTTGCTGAACCCTGACTTAAAGTGGTGATGCAGATGCATGGGTGAAAGCAGAGCCAAATTAATTTCATTCCATTTTTAAGCAGTAAGAGAGGCTCAAAAATTGTCCTTTAAAAAAAAATTAGAAAAAAATCCACTACATTATAGAAAACTTGAAGAATGGGCAGAGGAGGGATCATAATCCTTCCTAAATCATGTTGGTGTTCTGACTTGTTATTAAGTCTTTTTTCCTCCTCTAGCTCCCATAGGAAGGGAACTGTTTTACTGTTGCAAGTGCTGCACTGGCACAAGAAGTCTGCTTTTAAAGTCATCTGTGGCTCTTCTGCATGTGTGATGATGCTGAGGCCACAAAATATGTCTGGAGCAGTTTACATGATCAGACTGTCTTTGTCCGGTTTTGCTTTCAGGCGTGGTCGAGTGCAATGGTGGGGTGGCCGAAGAGGATGAGGTGGAAGTCATCCTTGAACAGGAGCCTGCTGCTGATCAGGAAGTGCCAAGGGATGCCGTCTTGCCCGAGCAGTCCCCAGGAGAATTTGACTTTAATGAGTTCTTTAACCTTGATAAGGTGCCATGCTTGGCTTCGGTGAGTGTAGCAGCATGCTTATAAACATGGATGGAGCAACTGTAGGGTTAAATTTGACCTGAGTCTTTAAGATACCTCTTTTTAAAGTTTTGTTTTGCTAGACGATTGGGAGTTTTTTGGCTTTTATTCTTTTTTTTTTTTTTTTTTTTTGCGGTATGCGGGCCTCTCACTGCTGTGGCCTCTCCCGTTGCGGAGCACAGGCTCTGGACGCGCAGGCTCAGCGGCCATGGCTCACGGGCCCAGCCGCTCCGCGGCATGTGGGATCTTCCCAGAACGGGGCACGAACCCGTGTCCCCTGCATCTGCAGGCGGACTCTCAACCACTGCGCCACCAGTGAAGCCCTTGGCTTTTATTCTTAAATATTATTTGAATTTTTGTTGGCTTCGTTTTGAGAGGCTAAGTGGAAATGACTAAGTGAGAATTCTATACTAGTTAACTTTTTCCAGGTTGTTAGCATTGGATTAAGAATTCTTCAGATGTTTAAGAACATTGCTTTTATTTTTAAGTTGTTAAGTGTTTGCTATAGAGCCTTATTGTGGAGGTGGATTTTTATTACTGATCAGTATCATACTGATCTGCATTCCTTGGGTAAGGCTGGTTAGGTGGTACCTGTGTGATGTGATGGTTCCGAAAACCTTTCATGAAAAGGAATGTGGGATACTATCACTGTTGCTGTTAAACTGTTGAGGTCTAATCTTTCTCGACTTTTAAAGTAGAAACGGTAAGACATCCCAAATCTTCACTTGGTACCTGCCCTTGCTCCTGTCCCCTTTGGCCATTTAGGGATTAGTAATGCCTCATCAGATTTTTGGAGAAAAGATAAAACTGTGGCCTGTGCCCCCAGAATTGAGATTTTTCTGTGGTTGCTGAAAGAGTGCATAGGACTGATGAAATAGAATTTTAAAAACCATTTGACCAAAAGCATCTGTACGTCCCAGATGTTCTTTACAGGACATGAAATACAGCAAGTAAGTTTGACCAGTCCTTTAGAACTAGTGGTTCTAACTTAACTTACTCTACTCCTTAACTGTAACTGCTTCTTGTTTGATCATTGCATGAGTGGACAAAGCTGGGCATGACAGAGAGGCATGCCTTTGTCATTTGCCTGCCCCCAAAAGCCTAAAAGATGGCCACCTGGAATAGGTGAGCAGACACTGCATAGCACTGATAGGTACAGGGCCACAGGTGAGTTCTAGGGCAGTACTTCTCAAATTCTCTATGGTGAAGGCCAGGTTTTATTTCCAATCCATTGAGGACCAGTACCTTAGTATAAAGTACAAATATCACAGCAATGCCCAGTTGCTATAAAAGTTGCTAAGCATTTACTCCGACTCTCAGCTTACCTCATTGTGGACCAGCTTGGCCCAAGACCACACTTTTCTATAGCACTGTTCAGGAATATGTGGAGGGCAGCTGCAGATCAACCAGCAGCTGCGTGGTTTTGCTCCTTAAGTTCTAGCACAGTTTTAACTAAGTCCTCTAGCCAGATACGTCACTTACAGTGAGGTGGCCAGTAGTCCTTTGGCTCACTATGAGTGGAAGGGTTGCATCCAGATATGAGTTTAATTTACTTGATGTAAAACTGAGTGACCCTCTCAAATTCTTAGCTTTTGAGGGGACAGTAATTTTTTATTTTTATACCAGCTGTGTTTAGTGACATTTTTTTTTTGCATTCTCCTAGAAGACAGATGGAAATCTTATTGTAAAAAGTTTTCACAGCAAAAGGTCAAAATTTAGAGGCCTGTACTTGGCTCCAAATGTGAGTACCTGTGAAACTTACCTGTGTAACTAGGCAGAGGAAGAATTCAAAACTAAACTTTTAATAATAGGTAACATGCATACAGTGCTGATTGTTTTAGGCTTTGTATCCAATAAGTCATTTAATCCCCACAAAACTCTTGTAAGTTAGATTACTACTGTTTCTGTTTTACAGGTGAGGAAGGCAGGCACAGAGAGGTTTAAATAACTTGCCTAAAGTCACATAGCTGGTTAGTAGTGGAAACTGAATTCTAATTTTTGTAGTTTCAGTTAACAGTCTTTACTCCTAATTCCCCCCAACTATACTGCCTATAAAGCATAAAAGGGAGGAATAGGAACTCAGCACCATCTTATCCTTTGGCCCTCACCCTCAACCAAAACTTGGTTAATTCTGAGAAGGTACCTGGCTAGGAAATCTCTCCATGCTTTTCATGGAGGTACTACTCATTAAGGTGTATATTCTATAATAGATTCACTTAAAAGCAAAGCTGGGATCAGTAAAAAGAGATGCTCTGGTTGTGCTGTATAACCAGCTGGACTCTATTATAATGCTCAGAAAATGACCAGTCAATTGGGAAAAAGAAGGGCTATATAAGATTTGAATATCAACTGACAAATGATATAAACTGTTTGAGGTATAGTACCTGGCACTTAGTAGGCCCCACAGATGTTGGGTATTAATTGGCATAGACAGAATTACACCTATATTTTTAAGCTATATTTACTGGCACTGCAATACATTAGAAGTTGACAGCCACGAAAATCTGTACAAAATGAAAATTTAGATCACATGTGCAAATAATTTCAGTTATGTAATTAAAAATAAGCTGATTTTAGATATGCAGCTCTTACTACAGTACCTGATACATAACAGGTACATAGAAGTATTTTGTTTTTGTTTTTTTTGCGGTACGCGGGCCTCTCACCGCCGCGGCCTCTCCCGTTGCGGAGCACAGGCTCAGCCGCTCCGCGCCATGTGGGATCCTCCCGAACCAGGGCACGAACCCACATCCCGTGCATTGGCAGGTGGACCCCCAACCACTGCGCCACCAGGGAAGCCCCATAGAAGTATTTTGAATGAAGAAAAACGAAATCAAAACAAATCCTAAACTATGTAGAGTGATGAACAGGAGCATGACATAGAAAAACCTTGGTGAAATAATCAAAAGTGTGCTAAGGTGAAAGTGTGTAGCCTTAAATGCATTCATTACAAATCCAAAGAAAAATCAAACTAGAGTGAAACAAATACAAAAATATGGAAATTTCCATAAAAGTGGAAAGTAATGAAAGAAAAGCATTGATTAGTAAAACTTAGTAATTGTCAAAGAGCAAAAATATTTCACAATATCTGTATCAGAATAATATGAATCCTAGGATATGACTAGTCTAAATGACCCTTAACGGACCAAACTAACAGTCATATAGGTTACCTTAAAAATGCTATTAAAAATGTAGTCTAGAAAGAGCAGCTGAAACATACCAGACTGCAGTTCACAGTCTCCTCTTCTTGACTAGCTTAGGCTGTGGGATGTAGCAGCAGTCAGCTGAGTACCAATGTGCATAAGGGGAGGGAGGGACTGGTATTAGAGTATCCCTGCTGGCTCTATGGTAAAAAATGACTGACTAGATAAACTCTTAAGATTCTTTTTGGGTTCAAAATGCTCTAGCTTCTTGAAATTGGCATTTATAGTAAGTGGTGTGTAAAAGCGACTGTCTCTACTTATGTTTTAGCTATAATAAAACTTAGCTTCTCTAACAAAGTTGGTCACTGATCAAAATATGGAAATGACTTTCTTAACACTTACTGTCAAATCTTTAGAAAATGTCCAGATACCTTATATTCACTTCCTTTACTTTTTCATGTTCCTCCTGGGTATCTTCTGGCTTTTTTCCTATACAGTATGATCAGAGGAAATAAAAACAAAGTGCAAAGCTATTTTTACTATTTTTAAAATTTCAAACTCTTTTCAAAATTAAAATATTTTAAAAAGCTGTAGCTTTTACTTTTAAAAATTCCTGTTTATCACCAAGGTGGTTGGGTTTTGGGTACAATTCCCAATTTTTCACAGTGAAACATCACTATAATGCTTCTCCTATAATTTAATGATTGCAAATTAGTGGACTTGAAAGTCAGCATTTGCTGGCACAGCCTGTTTGTTTACAATCATTTTGTATTCATGTCTGCAGGGTTTGCCAGTACTTGTCAAAGCCAAATCCAATAAAAAAATTGGTCTTTGCCCTAAAAAAAAGAAAAAAGAAAAAGTCAGCATTATTTAAGGTATGAGAGTCTACAAGTGGAATGTGATTGAAACTGTTGAATAATACCTAAGAAAATAGAAGTACCACAAGTAATCAATGTCTCGGTCTTGTGTTCAAGAGAATTATTTGTGGCTTAGATTGGGTATGTGTTATGAGAAAATTCTTCCAGATAAGAATAAAAGAATAAATCTAACCTTCCACTGCTGAACTTTGACTAGAAACTGGGGGTTTTAGACTTCAGATAAAACAAAGTCCCTAACTCTGTCATCTATGTACCAGTCTTGAGAAAAACCTGTTTTCTGTTTATGCCTTATTGTCAAGGATGTGCCTCATTTGGGGATTGATATTTGCTTTATCTTGTCTTTTCTAAATATTGATAAGAGAACTGCATAAAGGTCATTTTGGATATTTAATTAGATTTATAATAGGGTACAACTGAAAATTTCATTTTCAATGCTTAAATTTAGTTTTTAAGAAGGATTGGTAATAGAAATTGCTGTTATGAAACAGCGTTGAAGAAATTACTTCTGATCATAGTGCATCATTTAATTGCTCTTATTATTAAACCAAAAACTATGGAGGTCAGATTTAAAAGAAAATGAACACCTGAAAACTTTCCATTAAGTTCAAACAGATATTAGAGATCAATTAAAAGTTCATCTTTCACATTCTGACTTGGACTTTGACTAGGAAATATGACTTGGAAATATGATCTTTATGAGCTCTACTTTTTAGCTTTTGGGTTCTGAAATTGTCAGCATTGGATTTCATGATGTTCATTACAACCTTGAGGTTGCTGAAGTCTGAAGCAATGGTTTTCTTTCATCAGCTCTCCATACCTGATGCTTAGTTGAAGGTCACTCATCAGCTTGGCAATGGAATGCTTTACTCTGGTGCTGATTCTGATTTCAAAACTATACCCTCTTAGAACATTGATGGATTTTCTAATGAGGCAAAGATAGAAAACCAGAACACTTTCTATAGCACAGATGTTTTGCTTTATATGCTTAGAGAATACATGGTTGGTTATGCCCAAGTTTGGGTTACTCAGAAATGATCCAGGAGGGGAAGAAAAGTTAAAGATGATCAGAATCCTAAGTTCTGAGGGTGTTTGCCTTCAGGTCAGCAGCATCAAAGGAAGTTTCAAAGTAAGTGACCCTTTCTTAAAATTTGAACCTTCTTGTCCTTTTCACCTAGAAACTATTATCTTAGCTTCTTTTATCTTTCCCTTTAGATGATAGAAGATGTTTTGGGAGAAGGGTCAGTCTCTGCCAGTCGATTTAGTAGGTGGTTCTCTAACCCGAGCCGATCAGGAAGCCGATCCAGCAGTCTTGGGTCAACACCACATGAAGAGCTGGAGAGACTTGCAGGTAAAATTGCTTCAGGTTCTGGTCTTGGATGTAGACTTGAGCTTTCCCTGATATGGTTCATTTTGTCTTCATTAGTCAGGGGTCCATTAAAGGGTTTCTGGATACTGAAAAAACCCTTCAATTGGTGTCCTTTTAATACTGTTGAAGATATGTTTCTGTGCTTTATTGGGACCAATTAATTATGAATATATTTACTTGCAATACTAGGTCTGGAACAAGCCATCCTCACTCCTGGACAGAACTCGGGGAATTATTTTGCTCCTATACCATTAGAAGACCATGCTGAAAATAAAGTGGATATTCTAGAAATGCTACAGAAAGCCAAAGTGGATTTAAAACCTCTCCTTTCCAGCCTTTCTGCAAATAAAGAAAAGCTTAAAGAGAGCTGTAAGTTTTTATTAGAGTCTGCTTTAGATATTTGAAACATTTGGATGCTCTGTCTTAATGGCAGAATTGGTTCTAACAGACTGCTATCTCATCAAAAGTCAGATAATGGTGGGTTTTGTTTAATGTTCTTCAAAAACACTTTTTATCAAACAGTACCACCTCTTTGAGAATCTGGTAGTCACTGGGTCACAAGCTCCATGGTAAGAACTTTTCTTCTAAGTCCTCCTTACCTGGAGCCTGAGTATAACACTCCCGTGAATGTTGTAGTCCTCCCGAGCATAACTTGGCAGCTCCTCACGCCTCTGCCCCAGTCTGCCACGTTCTTGCTTAGGTTATTAAGCCCTCAACATACAACCTTCGTGATACAATAACCATAGTGCAGGTAGCACTCTTTCTCATGTTGGGCCATCTGGGATTCCTGTCCCTGGTAATAAGTCTCCAAAAGACTCATTATAAGAAGTCCTCCTGCAGGATCTCAGTGCCTTCAGTTTGTCTATTTTTGGTGTCAGCCTTTTCTGACCACCTCACTTCAACTGTGAAATAAATTATTTTCACCTTAACCATCATGGTATACAAAGAGAATTCCTACCACATATTCCTTTACTTCGCTTAACCTGGACTTTTTTCAACCTTTCAGCACATTCAGGGGTTGTGCTTTCAGTGGAAGAGGTAGAAGCAGGGCTCAAGGGCTTGAAGGTGGACCAGCAGGGGAAGAATTCAACTCCCTTTATGGCAGAGCATTTAGAGGAGACCCTGAGTACTGTGACCAGCAATCGACAGCTCAGAAAAGATGGAGATATGACTGCATTCAACAAGCTAGTGAGCACCATGAAGGCAAGTGGGACTTTGCCTTCTCAGCCCAAAGTCAGCGTAAGTATTTGGCAGAAACCCCAACCTTTTCTCCTTTTCCCTCTTTCTATTCCACTTCCCACCCAATAAATGGCTTTTAAAAAAGGTATTCTGAGTAAGTTGGAAATTCTTTAGTAGTCAGTTGGTCCTTGCTACTTTTGTGTGTTTTTTAATTATCGCTATACTGTTTGTTACTTGAAAAAGCAGGCTTGTGGTTAATCTGTAGTTACTGTGCATGACAGTACAGCGATTGAAAGATTCAGACATAACTTGCTTATCTTAACTCACTGCTGAAAAAAAAAGGTGTAAACATACCTTTTTGAATGAGCTCCAGAGAAGGTTTTCTGTTTATTCAGCTACTTAAGTTAAAGTAACTTACCATATTTTTAGAGTAAAATCTTTTCACAACTTCTAATTACTCCCAGATACCTGAGATTACTTGCTTTCTTGATTAGGCAGTTGACAGGTATACATATCATTTGTAAAGTATCTAAGATGAATTTTTCAGGACAGCTGCATTCTGTTAATTTACTAATAAAAAAAAGCTGTGACTCCAAACTTATAAAACACCTTTAGACATGAAGTTGGGTTACAAGGTGACTGCATGTCAGTAAATGCAGGTGTGTAGCACATACTGGTCTTTGTCATAACACATTTAGAGGGCGCCTCTCAGCCATGGTCTATGTGTTACTGTTGCTAACCCTTGATGATACAAAGTGAAAGGGAAATGGTAAATCTGAGTAATAAATAAAAACATAGACTTACTCTAGTTGCTATGTTATAGCAAATTTACCAAACTGAGTTTTGCCTCTTGTTTTTCCTGACACCTTCTTGTCTGAGAGCTATAGGTTAACCATGGGAGAAGTAGCTGTTTCATTGTGCCTTGTACCAGTGGAGGGCAGCTGATTTTTGATGTTTCTTTTCTGACCAGCTGTTAGTGCTAGATCCTAACAGACGCCATTGTTCCTGGCCTACCTACCTGACTCTCTGCCTCTGAAAGGAGGCATCTCAGATAGGTATAAGATAGACATATTTCTGTGTATCTGACCACACCATGCCAGTAGTAGGGGAATGTTCCTTGTAAGCTGCTTTAGATAATTTCCATGCAAAGAATTACTAGATATAAATGCTTTCAAATGAGGACCAGATTACAGGACTGCAGACTATCCTGTTCTGCTTTCTTGTTATTGGGTTGGCCAAAAAGTCCATTTGGGGTTTTCTGTGATTTAACGGAAAAACCCAAACAAACTTTTTGGTCAACCCAGTACCTTTATGTCATGGTGATTACGTGCTGACTACAGTGGTAGGGGTCAAATCTTGTAAATAGCCACTTTTAGTGTAAGTAAAGAAATGGGAGCAGGGGAATTCAACAGTTTACCTGATGCTTTTGAACATCTTCTTTCAGATATGATTCTAGGGTTTGATATTAACACAGTTGACCCGGAGTTGTGAGGATAACTGGTATGATGTTGGGGTTTCAGTGCTCTGAAATATATCTGGCTTCAGCTGAGGGAATGAGCCTCAAACACACGCATAAAGGAATGGATGATATAATTTAAGGTGCTAGGCAAAGAGTAACACAAACTCAACCTAGAAAAGAAAGCAACAAGAAAATAATGTAATAAATGCACCAGGCATTATCCCAAAATATTACTTGATTTGCATATTGTTGTTTAAGTCATGGAATTCTTCCAAGCTTTTAGTTACTGTGACTGTGTTATGTATACTATTTCTGATCTGCCTCTGTTTTGGTTCAATCATATTGTTTATCCCCAAAATAGGACATGTTGGTTCAGTCTAAACTCTATTTCAAATTAAATTGTAGACACTATCCTCCAAATATAGTAAGCCATGTAGTATAAAGTTGCCTATTTGTTTTTTTTTTTGTTTTTTTAAATAAATTTATTTATTTTATTTATTTACTTTTGGCTGTGTTGGGTCTTCGTTGCTGGGCGTGGGCTTTCTCTAGTTGCGGCAAGCAGGGGCTACTTTCCATTGCGGTGCACGGGCTTCTCATTGTGGTGGCTTCTCTTGTTGTGGAGCACAGGCTCTAGGCGCACAGGCTTCAGTAGTTGTGGCGCGCAGGCTCAGTAGTTGTGGCGCACAGGCCTGCTCCACGGCATGTGGGATCTTCCCAGAGCAGGGCTCGAACCTGTGCCCCCTGCCTTGGCAGGCGGATTCTTAACCACTGCGCCACCAAGGAAGCCCGCCTATTTGTTTTTGTTAAACGGAATTAAATGACTCTTGAGGAGATCTTATTAAAATCATTTACAGTCAGTTCCAATTCCAAAACCAGCAATGGAACACTTGGATATCTTTGGGCTATTTGTCACTCCCGAGGACATTGCTGTGGACCTTGGCAGTTCCAGCTTGTAGAAGGGAAACTGACAGAGAAAGCACTTCAGGCAGAGCTAAATGGACACAAGGATGTCCTGAAGCACCAGAGGTAATATAAGTTCGATGCAAAATATAACTGCTGCTGCATTAAAAGAGCTAAAAGTGGAGGGTATGAATATTGCCCTGTATATGAGACCCATTTGGAGTAGCTTGTTAAAAAATAATAAAGTTTAAATTTCCTGAAATATGAAACTCTGAAATATAACAATTTTGGCTAAACTCACATGTTGTTACTAGGTTTTTCGTACCATCTATGGTCTATAAATCTTGTTAAAGACAATGGGTAGCAAAGGTTGCCTCAAATTAAAAAAAAATTTCCTACTTGTGGCTTCTCAGTAAATAAGTGTTCCCCTGTTTCACCATTTTCTTTTCCCCTTCTTTTGGTCACAGTGTTAGAAATAGTAAAATGGACTTAGGGTTACCACAGAAAAGACCTTGTCTGAGGGTCTCTGAGTGGACTTTGCACGTACATGTGAAAATTCTTTCTGTTCCGAGATCTTTGGGACCTGTGTGATGAGAGAGTGGGACAAGTTGATCTGACTTTTCTGTGATATGGACATCATTCTGCTGTTAAGTGCCAACTCCCTGGGGAGTTTTTATGTTTTCTTGTGGTGGTCCCCAATTAATAAGTTTAGTATGTAAGAAGGTTAAAACCAGTTTTCGTTTGATTTTTTTAGCGAACGCTTGAAAGCCATTTGATGTCCCCTGCTGAGATTCCAAGCCAGCCTGTCCCTAAGAACATCTTGCAGGTACTTCACAATCTTATACCGAGGACTTGGAGTCCTGAACAGTAGTCCTCTGAACTGGTTTTGTGTAGTGGTCCACCTTTGGGCCTTAGAGAATGATCCATGTTGCCCGGCAATGAAGGATACGATGTTGCTGCCTGACATAGTTCTGTGTCGCTTGTTAATCTCAATGTGGGGTGGGTAGGTGGCTAAAAAAGATGATGAAGTAAGCGCTTGGTTTCCAGTTTGCAGGTTTGCAATTTCTATGGAAATTTGAAGTATGTAACTTATATTTGTAGCACTAACTTAAAAGAAATGTTGGTAGCTGAACATTCAGAGAAATTTGTTGAATGTACATGTGCCAAGTCCTTTAGTGCAACAGGAGGGAGATTCATCATTGGCAACCTCTGACTAGGAGGAAGAACTAGGTTTGTTCACAAGGATTTGACTTTTCTGCCTTTAGGAACTTCTGGGTCCACCTGTTCAGAGACCTGCTTCTTCCAATCTTCTGAGTGGCCTTATGGGGAGCTTGGAGCCTACGACATCTTTACTGGGCCAAAGAGCACCCTCTCCTCCCTTGTCACAGGTGTTTCAGACGAGAGCAGCCTCAGCAGACTATCTTCGTCCCAGAATACCATCACCAATTGGTAAATGCTTTTGTGCGTAGATGCCTATCTGTTATCATTTCCCCTCCCCTTCCCCTAGGTTATACCTCTCCCTTAAAACTGGCAAAGTCTTTTTCATGGGTATCCTTGAAGAGTTTAAAAAGAAATGTGTTAATTTGTTATGATTTTTTCAGGGGGTGGTAAGGACACAGATGTGGAAGATAGTTTATTATCCAGCTGCCCTTCTAGATAAATAGGTTCATGTTGAAGTTTTGTACTTTTTCTCTTGAGGTTGATCTAAATTGGATCCAGCTTTTTAGTCATCTTCCTTATTTTGGGAATTCAATCTAGAAAAGTTAATTTGGCTCCGTAGGTTTTTCCTTAATAGAGAAGTCAGAGTAGTGGCTCTCCACCAACCTGGTGAAGTTGTACACGACCAACTGGGAGGTCTTGTGGCTAATTCAGAACATGAATGGAAGAAGCACTTCCAGAAAGCTGTCTTAGCAAAGTGTTGTACACAATCTCAGTGTTCCTGCACCAGCGACCACTTTAGGCTGCTGGCTGCTCTGGCCCCTGCCAGTCATACCTTGAGAGGAAGTTTTTGTAATCTTTCCACAATTAGGGAGATATAATGGAAAGAGTATGAACCTCAGAGCACTGGCCTCTGCTTTGGTATCAGATGATGTGGTTGCAGTGGGCCAAATCACTGGCTAGAAAAGCTATTCTCTCCCAGATAGAGGTCTCGGCTCTGAAAGAAACAAAACTGACAGCTTAGCTGGGAAGATAGATACCAGCAGTTTGAGTCATTAAGTGCTCTGATTGAGGTCCACAGAAGAAGAGAGACATCATCAGCCCAGGAAATCAGTACTTCCTGAAAGAGATGGTGTTCAGTGAGGAGCAGCATGCATTGGTGATAATGCCTCTTGGAGGGACAGGTGCTATCTTGACACTCACTGAATCTTTAACCTTCCCAACAGGTTTCACACCAGGACCACAGCAGCTTCTCGGAGATCCATTCCAAGGCATGCGCAAGCCCATGAGCCCTGTCACAGCCCAGGTCTGGCTGAGCTCTTTCTCAAACTTAATCTGTTGCTTGCTTTTTACCCTTATTGTTGCTTGTGGGATAGAGAATTAAATTGCTACAATGCTTGGAAGTGGTTTTGAATTATAACTCAAGCTCAGTGAAGGCTAGAAAATTGGTGAAATTATGTCATACTTAAATAGCTAAAATTCTGTTCAGTGGATGGCAGCATAGTTTAGTCAGGTTTGCAGTATCTAATTTCTCTCAGCTGCTGCTTAAACATACCTTTCCCAAAAGAGCAAAGAGAGACCTTTGTAGAAAGTGCACTGACTGTCATTCTTCTGCTGACCCCCCTCTGCCACTTCTGTTCAGCAGATGAGCCAGCTAGAATTGCAACAGGCAGCTTTGGAGGGACTGGCCCTGCCACATGACCTTGCAGTGCAGGCAGCAAACTTCTACCAGCCTGGTTTTGGCAAACCACAGGTGGACAGAACCAGAGATGGATTCAGAAACAGGTAAATTATTAATCCTACCCTTGTGGAGATTTGCAAATTAGTTATCCATAGTATAACTTCTGTTTTACACACTGATATATTATACAATATATGGTGACAGTTCCATCTCCTGAATGTTCAGTAGAGGAAATCGTATGATTGAATTCTAGTGCAGGGGCATAGGCTTTTCATCCTATATAATTTTATTTATATTTTTCATTTAGCGGATTCGTTTTTACAGATGTAGCTAGCATAGCTACTTATTTGCAGTTATGCTTATGAAATGATGAAAAGTAAAACTACACCTAGCTTCCTCCCCCTCAGATTCCTTGTTGAGTATCAAACTGTGCCTTGATTCAGGTTTGTTGGTCAGAGCTGTTAACAAATGATTACTGACTTCACTCTCCTCCCATTCTCTCCACTAGTTTCAACAAGTAGTGAAATGAAATGAACCATAAGTTGGGGAGGAAAGGGTAGCAATATTGTTCTTTTTTATTGTAAAATAAAATAAGCAGAAAACTGCATGAAGCAAATGTATGGCTTATTGTAAGGTAAACTCTTGTTAGCTACCCAGAAGCCCTCCTTGTGCCTTATCCCGATAATACCCCTTTTCTCCAGAAGTGACCATTGTCCAGTCTTTAAAAGTAATCACCACCTTCGTATTTTTAGTTTTATCACCAAAGTGTGCATCCTTGAACGCTGTACTCCTGCCCCATATAGTATTTGGTACTTAAGCCGTATTTGTTTTGATGTGATTATTAAAATTGCTGTCTCAGTGTCTTCCTTTAGCTGGTTTTGTATGTTGAAACTTTCAGAAAACATTGGGACCAGTAAGTACCCCATTCCCTTGCATAAATGTATCTGATCTATAGCCCTCAGCCTAAACAGAGCTCAGGACTGGTCTGCCAAGCCCCTTCACTGGACTTCTCTTTACAACGTAACGATTTGTTGACCTTCAAAGCACTTTTGATATCCACAATTTAATTTGCTCTTGGCAACAACTCTGTGAGGTAGATGGGGTAAAGAACTGCATTTTACAGATACAGAAACTTAGGTTTTTAAAATGTGACTTACTTGAAGCTAGCAGGTAGATCCAAGTCACTGTCAGTGGAGCCTTCAATTTTTAGATCAAATGGCAGGCCTTCCCTGAATACCCTGTACACAGTTGTGTCCCCCAACAGATATGGTTTCTCCTTGCCTTGCTTTATTTTTTTATTGAACCTATCACCTTCTAGCATATTTTTTTCTGTCTCCCTGCCCATAGTAACCCCTCTACCTTGCAAACACAAGAATGTAATGAAGCCAGAGATTTTTGTTTTGTTTACTGCTGTATCCCCAGCACCTAGAACAGTGTCTAGCACATAGTAGGTGCTTAAATATGTTTATCAGAAGGAATAAATGATAGGTCGTGCAGAACCACCAGATTGGAGGTTACCTCTTAGTCACCCAGAGTACTACTGTCTCTCTCTCCCCTTGTCGTCATACTCATAGAGTCTCAGGGTGGCAGCACTGGCGCTTACCTGGTACAGACTGGAAAGAAGCCATGAGTTTAGGATTCCCATCTGCTTATGAGTCAGAGAACTTCCAGAATCATTGACTGTACTTGGAGCTTTGGCCTTTGCAGAACAAGGTCTGACATGGCTGAAATGCAGTGAAGCTTTGATTAGCCAGTGAGCTCACATAGTTCATTCTTGTCTCAGCCTGTTTATGTCATCATCAACTGTTTCCTGTTTTCTTCCAAGTTAAGAGAGAATAAGTAGGATGTCTGGGGAGAGAAGGGAAGTCTGCTCTTTTAAACTTGTATTTGGGAAGCCTGGGACCAACCCTGTGTGAGACCAGGAGTAGCGGGGAATGCTTCATGTAACTGGGTCCTAAAATAGCTCAAAGTCTTGGTGCTCTATTTGACTTGAATCAGTGTCTCACAGAGCCTCAGTTCTCTGCCAGGCACCGTACTACTCAGTGTTGCTCCCTACCTTCTGGAGCACAGCCTGCCCTACAGAATAAAGGCCCTCCCTAGCCTACCTCACTGGAATAGTCAGCAAGTAAACTACACACTAGCCCTGGATAACCCTACATTCCCAAGGCCTTCCCGAGTCCCTGTACCTGTTCCTTCTACCTGAATCATTGTTCTCCGTCTGTAGTTTATCATTGGCACACTCAATGCAGCTCCTTCCAAGAGAAGCTTTTGCAAAGTCCCTGCATCGTAGGGGTATCCTCTCATTCCTTCTACCCCTCATTTTCCCATTGTACTTTGTTGGTACCCTAATATTGACATTCCTTGTTTGCCCTAGGTTTGTAAGTATCTCCCCCACTAGATGAGAGTTCTTGCAAGGCCTGGGACCATGTATCATTAAGCTTTTGTCTTTCCTCAGAACTTAGCACATGGTCTTGCATATGTTAGACACTTATTAAATGCTTGGGAAATTGAATTGAAGAAAGGAAATGGGATGCTTCCTAGGCTGGCCTTGAGTTTTATGTGGTTTTAGAACTTGGAGTTTGAGTAGCTTGGGGCTCACACTGATAACTGGTTTGTTCACAGGCAACCGCGAGTGACCAAGTCACCAGCACCTGTGCACGGAGGGAATTCCTCTTCCCCTGCCCCAGCCGCCTCCATCACAAGCATGGTCAGTGACCTTTGCCTTTATGAATGACTCCTAGGCTTCTCCCTGTTTGGTTGTGCCTATGTTGGATCACTGTGTACCCCAAAATGTCCTTGAGTGCCTTCCACAGGAGTCAGTGATTTAATAGACTTTTATGCCTGCCTATTTATTAGGCCCTCCCCTCTTAGGATACAGTCTAACTCAGGATTCTAAGTTCTAGTGAAGCCCCTACCTTGGGGAAAGTGTGTTCCAGCAGATAGACAAGTAAGGGCCAGAGCATACAGCGTGGTGTGATATGTTCAAACAAATGAAGAATTGGAGTGGGGAGCAGGGGAGGACAGGGGTAAGGATAGGAGGAGGTGAGGTGACTGGGCTTGGAGCATGGGAAGTCCAGAGAAACATGGTGGGAGTTCACGAATTCAGATTCAGGTCTCAATACAAGTTAAGGCTGGGATAGAGAGGTTTGCTTACTTGTGGTGACAAGTCAAGTTTTACAGCCGACTCGTGTAACAGCATTATTTACCTTTTTTAGGTTTCATCCCCCCACAGACCTTTATCACCTAGTCAAAGCTGATAAGGGGAAAAGACTATTGCTCTGTACTTCAGGACCTCAAGTGGGTCTTTGCACTAAGCACCCAGAAGGCAGGATCTAAGAGCTTTTCTGTTCATAATTCATGCCCTGTCTCCTGTCATCAAAGATTTGGGATTGTTTGATGAGAAAAGTTGCATGCATAATAAAATCATCAATGTAAAAGTAGGCAATAAAGAGGTGGGAACAAATGACCCCAAATAGTGAGTACTGGTGGCTGAGGATACCTTTAAGAACATAATTGTGGATTTTCTGGTAGCCAGGTTAAGATGGGAAACATTACGAGTATAGAGAAATTTAGGTTCTGTGGTTGTCGCTGAAATGTCCTTTCCTAGCTGGGAGGGCTGCTGTTGCAGGGTATGCTTCTGGCCATGTTCTTTCCCCCTTCCCAGCCTAATCCTGAAGCAGAGGCTGCCATAGGCAGATCCCCATCACCGCAGACAGGTAGGTTGAAGCTTCTGTGCTTCAATTACCTTTATGCTAGAGCTAAATCTACGTTTTGATGAAATTGTGAGCATGGGATGGTGCACTTGGGCCACCGCCTATTTGGCCCATCCTGTTGCTTTTCTTCCAGCAGCTAGAGACCAGAACGTTGGAGTTGGCCTCTGCCACATGTAGCCAGAAGGGGACTCTTCAGCTTCAGTAGTTTGGCCAGTTGATTAGGAAAGGCATTTAAAGAATGTGTTAATACTGTTTTTCTCTGCAGCTTTCTCCTTCCTTCACTCCTACCTCAGTGATTCGTAAGATGTACGAGAGCAAAGAGAAAAGCAAGGAGGAGCCAGCATCTGGAAAAGCAGCTCTTGGTGACAGTAAAGAGGACACTCAGAAGCCCAGTGAAGGTACTGCAGAGCTGTTGAGGATGTACTGCCCAATAAAGTATGTGACAGAGCATCAGCCTGCAAAGCCCTGGGCAAGACACCTGGTTGCTTTGGACCACAGTTGTGTCTAACAGTGAGAAGGGTTGGACCAGCTCACAGTTACTTAAGCCACTTGAAATTCTGACCAATCTAACAGTGGCAGGCATGAGTGCTGGTATTAGGAAGAACAAGCATTAGTTTAGGATCCTTATTTTGGCTTGAATTATTAGTACATTTATTTGGCAAATTAATAAAAGTTCAACCAGGTTTATTTCTGAAAGGTTCTCTCCAGTCTGTGGAGACTAATCATCTAATAAAATCTGCAATGAGTGAAGCATATAGGAGGTGTGTGAGAGCCTTTTATAAATATGTAGAAAATGTAAGAGGTTTTTAGGGGTTGCACAGTTGGGATTTTAAGGACATAGTGAAACATTCTAATGAGTGAGGTTTACATAGGTCTAGAGTATTGGTCTGAGAGCTTTTTGCCTGTGAGAAAGCTTCTGAGAAAAAAAAAAAGAAATCCTGTTGGTCCTACTAAAAGGCAGTTCAGATTCCTTCACCAGACTATAATTACTCTTTAAGCTTTCTGTTGTGATGGATTTGCATAATTTTACTCACTTGATTTTCCCCTTAGACTAAAAAGCATGTTAATCCCAAGCAGCTGACTAGGATAGGACTAGCTCCCACACAGATGCAGACCACAGGCATATGGGCAGACCAGGGTGCCCAGCTGAGTTAGACCACCAGACCTGATATGCCAGGCTTGCTTGCCCATAGCTATTCCTGGATTGGGAAGGTTATAAGAACAAAGATGTGGGCTTCTTAAAAGTTATCTCATTTACAACTTCAAAGTCTTTGGTTTTTTAGAGTGTAGCAAAAATAAACTCTTGCAGCAAGGTGTTGGAAGACTGGAAAACTTGGGGTCTACTCCCAGGTCTGTCCTTAACTACCCATGACCTTGACTAGGCCTGTTCATAAGGCCAAACGATGGTCCCTACGATGCAATCCTCTAAATCTGTTGAGGGGATCAAATAAGGATTGTGAGCTTTCTAAGAAGTGAGTTACTGGATCATTGGGAGGACAATGTGTTTGAGAAAAGTTTGCCAATACCAAAATATTCTCTTTCTGGATCCTTACAGAGAACCTCCTGTCATCCAGCTCTGTGCCCACTGCTGATCGAGACTCTTCTCCCACTACAAATCCCAAACTATCAACCCTACAGCGGTTTTCATGTTCCACCCCACTATCACAGACCAGTCGTTACACCAAAGAACAAGATTATCGACCTAAAGCAACTGGGAGAAAAACACCCACCTTGGCATCCCCAGTTCCAGGAACACCTTTTCTCCGCCCTGTCCACCAAGTCCCCCTTGTCCCCCATGTCCCCATCGTTCGGCCTGCTCACCAGCTTCACCCAGGGTTGGTCCAAAGGATGCTGGCCCAGGGAGTACATCCACAGCATCTTCCAAGTTTGCTCCAAGCTGGTGAGTTTCTGACCTGGCATGATGACAGTTGCTAGAACTGATGGTTTTCATCCCTAAAAAGATGTTACTAGGTTTTTTCCATTTTAACCAGTGGGTCCAATCTGATCTATCCCTTAGTCGATTAAAAGATTGGAACCTAGCATTGAGCATTCTTCATTCTTAATAAACTTTCTGATTAGCAAAACTGTATAGTTAGGCTTGAAAATTTCCAGGTAGATTATTTCTCACCAGTTTCTTCTTTCTGCCCAATAGGTGTGCTTCCTCCTGGGATGGACCTGACTCATTTACAGGGACTATCTGGCCCAATCCTGGGTCAACCCTTTTACCCTTTACCTGCCACTAGTCACCCTCTCCTAAACCCTCGTCCTGGGACACCTCTGCATCTGGCAATGATGCAACAGCAGCTACAGCGCTCAGGTAAGTTCAGAAATGGGCCAGGTGAGCTGAGGATGGGCTCAGGCTTAAAGTTTTTGAACCAGTTTCCAGTGAAGGGGATAAAATGACACTGACCATTCACCCTAGCAAGACTGGGATAAGGGTGTAATCAGAGAATAGGATGAAGTAAACCGACCTCTGTGGGATTTGGAATTCCTGTGAAGACAGTGGGAGAGCCAGGTGTGCTCTGGCTTTTTTTTTTCTTTTGTCCCTTTGCCTCTTAGGAGAGGAGGCTGAGAATCCTTCTGACAGATTCAGCATAGGGACTGCCGAGAGTAGATGCTCTCTCACCAGTTTATGTCATTGTTTCTGCTTGTCTTGGGAAGTAGTGGGCATGTCATCTAGGATGGGCTCTCAATATGGATTGCTTCTGAATAGCTCAGCTTTCTTAAGGTACTGTCTTCTGGCATTTTGCAAAGGAATTTCCTAAAGAAGCCTAGAATCAATCACGTGGTAAAGAATTCTGTTTGGAGTTTCATGGATAGGATTTGAGTGAAGCAGGGCCTGCTAGAGAACTACCTCCCCTCCTTGTGCTCTGAATGATAACGTTCTTATCGCCACAGTTCTTCATCCTCCAGGGTCTGGTTCCCAGGCAGCTGCTGTCAGCGTTCAGACGACGCCTCAGAATGTGCCCAGCCGGTCAGGCCTGCCTCATGTGCACTCCCAACTAGAGCACCGCCCCAGCCAGAGGAGCAGCTCCCCCGTGGGCCTTGCCAAATGGTTTGGCTCAGATGTGCTACAGCAGCCCCTGCCCTCCATGCCCGCCAAAGTCATCAGTGTAGATGAACTGGAGTACCGACAGTGAGCAGGGCAGCAGGCTTGTCTAAGCCTGGACCTTTTGGTGGCACCCTGGTCAGGACTCTGCTTCCTCATCTCATGTTGGTTTATGGGCTTTTACTTTGTAGCACTCTGTGCGAAGCTGTTTAAGGGCACCCAGGTACCTGGTGTTGTCTGCATTATGATGGAAGGAACTTATTAACCAATCGAGTGGAGCCTACATGGTGTGAATACAGGATGCAGTGTTGTCAGTCCTGAATACAGGAAACAGTCTTTTTTTGTAAGATATGTGAATGAAGTGTTGGTGTCTTCACCAAAAGGTGGCACCTTAAGGGTTCTGAGGAAATAAATGTATAGACCCTTATGTACAGACCTGTGTATAAACAACTTTTGTACATACATATAGGATAGCTTTTTTGAACTTATACAGCTGTACATAAAAGTAGCTGATATTAGTTAAGCCTGTGTCAACAGTTTGGACTTTTTTTCACTTGTACATTTGGGACTTTTTCTTTTGGTTGATTAAAGTTGCATATGCTAAGTGTGTGAATGAAGTGAATGGCACTGCTGTGTTTATTTCTTCCTGAATCCCTTCCTCTTCACTAGGTTCTTTTAGGGAAATTATCTTAAGTTTTTTCTTTAAAACTTATGGAATTGAACTCTCAGTTGGGAGAAGGAAACTATGGCCCTCTTTCTTGAGCCTTAAAGACCCCAATGGGCCAGTTCAGGCTGGGCTGACCTTACAGGTAGTATTGATTGTGGCTAATACCAGATGATGGTGTGCAATTTCTAAAATTAAACCCACCTAGTGAAAACTATTTGTTTACTGGGGTAAAAGTCAGCGGTTTGTTGCCTTCCTGTTCTCCAGGTCAAAGTCCCCTATAGGGAAAAATGGGGCCTTAGAGTTCTGATTCAATCCATAATTTTTTTCCATATAAAACTTCCCTCAAGACTCTGGTGCCTGTGTTAACTGATTTCTTGTGTGCTCTACCTCATTCCTCAACTCACAATTATTTTAATTATTCATCTTAACTAACTACATGCACAACATTGGAGAAAAGGATTCTACTATAATACTCTAACTATGGCCTCAAGTCCCCTTTCCTCACTTAAGGTTTTTTAGTCCCACCAATCTGAGGTGACAAATCTTGAGCTCCTCAAGTTAACTCACCCAGTATCTCGATACTTGTCTATTTAGGGCCAGCAAAGCTACTCTGACTTCATACTAGAGGGTCAAATAATGAGGCCATTCTCTGATTCACAGGTGAAATGAGCAAGATGGGTGGATTTTGAGTACAAGGGTGAAAAACAGCCTGAGTGTTAAGGGTACAGCCTGAGTGTTAAGGGTGCAGCCTATAAACCTGGAGCTGCCCACCCTGCCCTATATTCTTCCAGGAACACAAGAAAGCAGGTTGCTTTTCAACCAAACCTGGCTCTGTGGACTGAGCATGAGGTCTGTCTCTTCCTCGTACTTCAACTTCATTAGCCCTCCCTCCCTCCCTGCAGTAGGATTTGCTGAGTGATTCTTCAACTTCAGAAATAAGCCCTGTTTAGAATTCTCACAAATGCTTTGTTTCTATAAACAAAAGCTGGAAAACAATCTCAAGTAACAGTGGCAGAACATAGACACCTGAATCTAATTCCATCTTTCCTGTGTGTCCTTTCACCTTCCCTTTCATGTTGAACCAATAGTTAATAGGTGTAGAGTGGGGAGGGCCTCCTTTTCAGACTTAGAAGCTGGTATGACAGAAATGAACAAATGCAGGCACCAAGCAGAGGGCAAAGCCATTAGCCAATAACTGGTGAGATGGAGCCAGAAGGAAATAAAGGAGTGTTGCTAAGAATAGCACAGCAGAAGCTAAACGGCACAAAAACTATTTTGGTGAATGGAAGAGTAGAGGCAAAAGAGGAAGTTAATGCAGTCTTCAGGAGCTAAAAGCCAGATATAGAGTAAGGGCAATGGAAGAGTACAGGCAAAAGAGGAAGTTAATGCAGTCTTCAAGAGCTAAAAGCCAGATATAGAGTAAGGGCAGGAGGACTTGATGACATGATGTCTCAGCTAACAAGATATCTTACGTGGAGCAACTTTGGGAAGTCTAGCAGGCATGAAATGAGTTTAGAAGCAATCAAGACTGGAAGGATGTGCAAGGCCTCCTCAAAGTAAAAAGGCAGAGGGCCACAGAGAACCTCGTGGAAGTTAAGGAGGGGGGTCAGGTAGGAAAGAATAGTGCCCCCACCCCCAAGGAAGCAGTTGAGCAGCCAGTACTTGGAAAGTTAGTAGTAATCAAAAGTAGGGGGAAAAAATGGGAAAGTACAGCCAGGCCTTCTTCCAGGAGACAGCTGTTAAGTATCTTATAAGCCAGGCTCTTAAGATGGAAGGGAGGTCAGGTACATTGGCCTGAATGAAAGAGACAAACTCCAGGAATGAAGATAACTTATTGGAGTAAACTGATTCAATAGTTCTATTCCCTTTATCAACAATTGGTTCAAGAATGGGAATGAGATGCAGAGACAAATTGGGCAGCTTCTAGGAAATGGCTTCCCCAAAAGATAAAGACTCAGCACTCTTTAGTATCCTCTGGATACTGATACAAAGCCTGGGACTGAGCAGACATTCTTTGACAGTGAGGGGAGCCAACTGCCCAGCAAAGCCAACAGACTGCAGTGGACAAGAGTAGCTTGATGGAAAGAATTTGGATCCTCAATGACATACCAGCTACCATAAGCCCATCTGAGCTCCAGAAAACTTATGTGAGAGACCAAGTTTTCTTCCATTTCAGCTGGTTAAGTTAGCGTCTGCTATGAAACACAGCTAAAAGCATTCTAACTAGTTAATGGCACAGGACAGTGAGTCTGCTTAGCTGTGCTATAATAAAAGATTAGGAAAGAAAAATGGAAATTCACAGGAAATTCAAGCCATGCTATGACAGTCAAACAACTCTAGTCTTGGAGTTCATGAAGAGAAAGCTTTGCGCTATAGGAATAACCCTCCTTGGTGGCCCTACCCCAGGCAGCATTCCTAATACAAGACTGTACCTCTCTCCCAGAACTCCCAAGTCTGAGCCCAAAAGGGAGAGAAAGGACGGGTAGGGTAATGCTATCCTCAAACACCAGGGGCCACCGATGGGGGAAGGGGAGGGTGTTGAATGATGGAAGCAAGGCCTGTTCAAAGCACATCCTGAGGCCTTGGATGAACTTGGGTTTCAGCATCCTTCTCTCCCCAACATCCTGGCATTTCATTGCCCAATGAAAGTGAGTCAGGATTCCCCCAAAACCCATATGCCCTGGCTGGAAAGTAAACCTTGCTGGAAATCCCATAGCTCAGAAAGCCAATGTCTCTCTGAAGAGCCGGGGTAGGTTCTAAATTATGGCCTCTATCATGAATGTACCAGTGATATCAAGGTCTACGCCCTGCAAAGTGACTAGGATACCAGGCCTGAGAGGCTTATCTCCTGGCTGTGGGGAAAGTGCTAAACCCAGGCTCTAGGAAGACTATGAGAGGGAAATAACTGTCACCAAGGTAATAGGAGTAACAAGTACTGGAAAAGGCTGAGTATGTGGAGAATCCCACATCCTCATTCCTCACAACCTGCTAGAAGCTCTAGCTCACTTCATCTAAAATCAAACTCTGTCTTCCTGTAAATGTTTCCCTTCTCGATTTTCTCAGGGACTACCCTTCTCTATCATCCCTGTAATCCATACTAAAATAATCTTTGACTTCTCTTCCAAAGAGCAAGTCAGTCAGTTACCGAGTTTAGATTTCTCCTCTATAGCTATATGTCCACTCCCTCCCTCTCCCCATATTCTCACTAGTCCAGTCCAGCACACAAAGATTTCTGCCAGTCAATTTTGCATTATCAAGGCAATCCCTTTAAATTCCTTATTTCCAGTCTAAAACCTCTACTTATGCCCTTAGTACCCTTCTCAAGTAGTCTTGACCCCACCCCTCCTTATAACCTAACCTCCCACCTCCATACATATGTGTACACACAAACCTGCTCTGATCACACTGATTGCCTCACTTGCAATGTTCTGCCTCCATGCTTTCACTCGGGTTATGTGGCTGGGGCCAGGGCTGCCATGGGAGTTCAGGAGAAGGGCTGGGCCATGGGAAAGGAGACACTTAGTGGCACCCAGCTGGCAGCATGGTTCAGCTAAACTTTCAGCCCAACACTGATACACAGCTGTGCTCTAACTAAAGGAAAGGAACCAGTGAAAACAAGAGCCAACATTCACCAAGTACTTATATGCCAGATACTGTGCTAGTAAGCATTTTACAAGTACCATCTATCTTAATACTAAGAATCTCCACTCTAGAAGGTAAGTGTTATTACCATCTCCATGTTACATGAGAAAACTGAAGTTTATAGAGATTGAGTAATTTATGCAGGATTCCACAGTTAATTAGAGGTGGGCCTGCCATTCAAAGCCTGATGTGCCTGGTCAGAGTATTTTACTCAACCGCCACACTACACCATCTCCCAAAATGGCTAGCGTTGCAGGGAATAATCAGTTAACTTACATCAAGTCCTTCCTTTCTCCAGTATCATCTGGGAAAGACCACCTGAAAGGACCAAAACCCACACTGAGTTGGAAGGGTTTCTCACAACTAACCATCAAGTGAGATGTTGCAGTCACATTTTTACCCATTTCACATACAAGACCAAGACCCCAAGTACTCCTTCTGCAGCTGCCTCACTACACATACTCATCCTCATTCAGTCCTCCTCAAAACAAATTCTGACAATGACACATGAACTGTACATAGTTTGCTGGCCTACCAGGTCCTTTATGCAGCTCAACATACAAGGTGACACCAAGTTAAGACAAGTGAAGTTCCAATTTGGGTGCCTCCATCTCCCTCCCCTGTATCCTGATCCAGTGGCTGCCAAAGCCAGGAGGGGCTTGGAGTCAGGTGTTTGATCATGGAGAAAGCTGCCATGGCCTGGCAGATGGTGAAGGGGATGGTGTCACTTCTTCACAATCTGAATGACATCCTCGTCCTCCAACGTATGGTCTTTACCCACTTTTTGAGGATTGTGTTTCACAGAGAGACCCCACACCAGAGCGCTGTATGGAAGGAAAAAAAGAACAGCGTAAATAATCACCTTCTATCTACCTAGGTGCCACTTTCTGCTCAGATTTAGCATTCCAGCTCTTAAGAGCCAAAGGCCTGCAATATCCAAGGTCCCCTGTCCCCAGTCAAAGCCCAAAGGCTTTAGCTTCCCAAGCAGTGTGGCACACTGGAACCTTCACATAAAAAGTGGCAAAGATTTTCGGAAGTTGTGTGGTTCCTCTTGCTCCAAAGCCAACTTATGAAAGTCAAAGAGAAAAAATACAAATGAGAAGTATGACAAGACTAATTCAAAATTAAAAGGAGAAAGCGTATGTTTTTAATAGAGAAAAACCCTGAAATAACTGACTGGAAATTGATTCCTACAAATGCAATGTCAGTTATTTACAGACTGTTAGAGAATACCAGTTTTTATGGGGTCTACTGAAACCATCAGTGGGTACTAATAAGAAATGTAGGACCTCCTTCCTCAGCCAAACTAGGAAAACTCTCCTTCCCTATCAAGAAGCCATAACTGATAGGTCTCCTGATTTCTTAGAATATAGGAAGGTAATTTTTATCCATGGGCTTCCAATACTAACAGTATGATGTGCTACTGATGGAAATGAGTGAACAAGACACTGATACCAGCCTCACAGAGACTAAGAACTATGTACCAAGGGGTAGAAAACATTGGCCATGTTATTTTTATATTGTCTTTGCTTTAAAAATCTTTATTCCCCCCCAAAAAATAATCATTAAACAAGATTTCACTTTTTTAAATAAAAACAGATAAATAACAAGAACAGATACATCACCATTAGTAAAACATATATATATAAAATCTTTCAAATGTACTAACAAGCAAGATAAATGCAGCGTAACCATTTTACTATCTTAAGTTAGAAAACTAATTTTTAGCAGTCAAATTCAATGCCTGCAATAGAGTCAGTGCCTTGTATTTTGCTGATGGCAAAATGTAAACAGGTTCAGCCCTTTCGGAAAGCAATGCAGCAAAACATATCATAAGCCATATAATCATTAATCCTACTTTTGGATTAAAGAAATAAAAAGGGAAAGGTCTGTGCATTAAGACTAGAAACTTACATAAAGTAGCAAAAGATAGGAAAACTATGGTTATAAAAATTATATATACAAATCTTAAAAAAAAAATTATATATATAAATCTTATAACACAGAGAAAACATTTATATAGTAAATTATCAAAGGATGTGTGCATGTGGTCAAGGACACAAAGGGAATGCAACAGGGACACGTCATAATTAGTAGGCCTAAAGCTGAATTTTTTTTTATTATTAAGACAGTTAAAATGCTATTTGTGCAATAATTTAAAAACAAAAACAGGAAAATAGTGACCAAATAAAATTCTATTTGCCTTCATATGTCTCTTCTCCAAAATATTTTTCTCCCCTTTAATTCCTTGGTTAAGCTACAATTCAGAGGCTTTGAACAGTGTTCTGTTACCATGAAAGGCAGGAAATATCCAGAAATCTATAAATTTTGAAAAAAGAAAATGTCTAACTTCTCCCAAGATTCTCCTTCACTGATTCAAGTATGTGTCAAAATATAATGATTTGAGGGCAGTAGAAGTTAGCACCTGTGTGTGGATAGTTACTTTTGATAAAAGGAATGTGAAGCTTAATAAAGGGCTTCACTCTTTCAGTATTCTTAGGGTCAGAAACAAGCATGAATATTTTAAAAACTATTTCTGGACTTCCCCTGCAGTCCAGTGGCTAAGACTCCACGCTTCCACTACAGGGGGCATGGGTTCAATCTCTGTCAGGGAACTAAGATCCCTCATGCCACGCAGCCAAAAATAAATTAATTAATTAAATAAAAACTATTTCTATGCTTTTCTAATTTTCTACAGTTACTTTCTATTTTCTCATTTTTATTTTATTTTTTTGGTTATTTTTGTTTTTTCTCTTGTTTTTAAAACAATTTTTAAAATTTCAGCCTGTAAAGATAAAAAGAATTATTTATAAATACTGTAATTCAGTTAGTTAAAATATTTCTCACAGAATTATAGGTTGCAGGTCTGAACTACTTTTTATATATACTAGAATTAAATAAGTAGATTATAGATAATGACAGCCACGTTTCTTACTGCTGGAGAGAGAAGTTAAAATAAGAAAAAGGAGAAGGCTAAAATGAACCCTGTGGTGTTGAACTGGAATCAGAGGTAACAATAAATAAACTGATGGTTCTTAATATAGATAGATAGGATGGATGGGTAAATTAAATAGATACATACATAAGACAAGAGAGATAAAGAAATACAGATGGACTTGTAAGTACAGGTTAGTATCCTTACATACATTTCCTAACTCTGTCTGCTAAGAGGGCCTTACAAGCAACAACAGCCCACTAACAATGAGGAGGCCTAGCACACATCTTGTAAACCCAGGCTTCTTGGATAAGTGACTGATTCCAGGGCTGGTGTAGGAAAAATCACTATGAATCAGGAACGTCTAGTGGTGCCGAAAGGTAAGGAAATGTTTTAAAAAAAAAAAAAAAAGGCGGCAGCCTATCAAAAGAACATAGGAGCCAATCTGAAGGAGCTCCTAACGGCAAAAGCTGGAACAACTTGAGTGACAAAATAATGACAGGATTGGATTATAACACCATTGAATAAATATCCAAGAGCTCATACTAATAAAAATAAATTATGAATTAATAAACAGGGGAGAAGAGCTAGCTGTAACTCACAATAGAATTCCAATAAATAAATGTAAAATGAAAGAGGGAAATAAAGAATTACCATTAAGCAAACAACACAGCAATAAATGTTGCAGACAAGCTCCACCATAGATGTTAAAATCAGCAGGTAAACATCTGAAGAGAAACAGATCTTCATAGTCTCAAAGTACCTCCCCAAGACATTTATCAAATAAGAGAGAACAGTATCTTTACAGTAGAGAAACCCAACCAACACCAACATAACCAAGTTATCAAAGTAAATATTACCATCAATAAGATATATCAACATCAGGCTTCCCTAGTGGCGCAGTGGTTAAGAATCTGCCTGCCAATGCAGGCGACATGGGTTCGAGCCGTGGTCCAGAAAGATCCCACATGCCGTGCAGCAACTAAGCCCGTGCACCACAACTACTGAGCCTGTGCTCTAGAGCCCACGAGCCACAACTACGGAAGCCTGCATGCCTAGAGCCTGTGCTCCGCAACGAGAAGCCACCACAATGAGAAGCCCGCGCACTGCAATGAAAAGTAGCCCCCACTCCCCACAACTAGAGAAAGCCTGCGTGCAGCAACTAAGACCCAACGCAGCCAAAAATAAATAAATAAAATAAATTTTAAAATAATAATAATCAGGGCTTCCCTGGTGGTGCAGTGGTTGAGAGTCCGCCTGCCGACGCAGGGGCCACGGGTTCATGCCCCGGTCCGGGAAGATCCCACATGCCGCGGAGCGGCTAGGCCCGTGAGCCATGGCCGCTGAGCCTGCACGTCCGGAGCCTGTGCTCCGCAACGGGAGAGGCCACAACAGTGAGAGGCCCGCGTACCGCAAAAAATAAATAAATAAATGAATAAATAATAATAATAAGATACATCAACATCATGAATCCGGTGATATGATGCAAACTGAGGACACATCATCATTTTTGTGGTATTCTTACCAAAAATGCATAATCCCACTTCAATCATGAGAGAACATTAGACAAACCCAAAGTGAGGGACATTCTACAAAATAACTGATCAGTACTCTTCAAAACTGCCAAGATCAAAGACACTGAAAGACTTAAGGAAATATTACTGGCAGACTGGAAGACTAGGGAGAAGTAACAGCTAAAATCCCATGTAGATTCCTGAAACACAAAGAGGATGCTGGTAGCAAAGGTATTAAAATTCAAATAAGGTCTATAGTTTAGTTAATAATATTGTACCAATACTAACCTCTGTTCTTGATGATTGTATTATGCTTATGTGAGCTGATAATGTTAGGGAAAGTAGGGTGAAGGATATAAGGAAACTCTATTACTATTTTTGCAACTATTCTGTAAGTCTAAAATTAGTTCAAAATAAGATGTTAAAAGAAGTATATTTTGGGACTTCCCTGGCAGTCTAGTGGTTAAGACTCCGCGCTTCCAATGCAGGGGGCATGGGTTCAATCCCTGGTCAGGGAACTAAGATCCCACGTGCCACACATTGCGGCAAAAATAAAATAAAATAAAAAATTCCACCTGTATCAGCAGTGAGGAGTATGAGAAAGATCAGGGGGACTTACTCATGCAAAAGGTTTAGAGAGGCCCTCAGTACCCAGTGAAGCCCAGTATGATGCTGGCAGGAAGAATTAACATTTTGTGTTTGCCAAGAGGAAGACGAATTAAAAAGAGAAAGTCAGAGCACTTTGTACTGTCAGCCCTCCCAACCTGAAAAGGCTTTTAGGGTTCTTCCTGCTCCAAGCTGGAATGGTTTTAAGAAGACACTGCAAAGTTCTAACCAAGCAAGCATCTCCTGATGCCTAATTTCTATAATACTATCCTAAGAATTATTAGTAGAACCAGTAGCTCACAGGGAAAAGAAGGCACCATGGGCCCACGATACTTACTATTTAAATTCTTTGATAAGATTTTTGTGAATCTTCATGCAGAAATCCTCCACCGTGGTCCTGGAGTAAGGCAGCACCACTGGGGATGTGTAATCTGGCAACTGGCCTTTGGGTTTGGTGTAACTAGAACACAGAGGGAATAGAGGTTGCCTACTTCTTGGAATGTTTCATGTGTGAATGCAAATCAACCCTCCATCACCCCGGAGATCAGACCCAGATAACCTCTATCTTGAGGAAGAAAGTGCCCTCAATATAGCCTCGCAGATGAGAGGAATTAACTTATTTATATCTCCAAAAATAGATTATGTTAATGAGCTCTAGAGGGTATCATTTTAGGACAGTCTGGTTTAAATCCTACAGTAATATTACCCTATCCACTAAGACTTACATCCTCACTAGTTTCAGATAGTCCCAGATCTTTTCCAACAGGTCATCAAAATTCCAGCGGTGATGCGCAGAGATGGGTACACAGTGAGGCACCTTATAGATGATATCCAATTCCTCAATGGAGATCTGATCAATCTTATTTAACACATAGATACAGGGGATATAGACTCTGTAGAAGAAAAACAGTACGTGAGTCTGGAGCTGTGGACAAGACTGTCAGTCTGATTATCAGCACCCTCTCACCCAGGACCCCAAATCAGAGATTCTTAAATGGGGTCATAAGAAAGTCAGCCAAAAAAAAGAAAAAGCTTCCTACCAAAATGAGGTAGAACATCCAAAAAGTGAACTATGGGTTGAGAAGTAACAAAACTCAAGCCGTAGTCCCTAGTCATGTAACTAATTACTGAGAAAGCATCCTGCAGTGGAAAGAACACAAGTTTTGGAGTCACAAAGAATGAATTTATTCTCAGCTCTGTCGCTTTCTATACATGTGTCCCTGGGCAAGTCTCAGAGTCCAGTTCCCAGAGTTCTTTTATGAACTGTAAGAATGTAAATATATTTCTAATAATATAACTTTTAAAGAATAAAAAAATTTTTTAATACATCTAGCAAAGTCATAATCCTAATGTTCAATCAATAGGGCAGCTAAGGTTACTAATAATTAGGCAAGCCACAACTTCTCAGGCTTCAATTACCTCACTTCCAAAACACGTAACTCAAAGCACTAGCTTTTATTTGTTTTCAAAATGCCAGAAATGGACTTTCGTGGTGGCGCAGTGGTTAAGAATCTGTCTGCCAATGCAGGGGACATGGGTTCGAACCCTGGTCCAGGAAGAGCCCACATGCCGTGGAGCAACTAAGCCCAGGTGCCACAACTACTGAGCATGTGCTCTAGAGCTTGCAAGCCACAGCTACTGAGCCTGTGCGCCTAGAGTACATGCTCCACAACAAGAGAAGCCACCACAGTGAGAAGCCCGCGCACCACAACAAAGAGTAGCCCCCGCTTGCCGCAACTAGAGAAAGCCTGCGTGCAGCAACGAAGACCCAACGCAGCTATAAATAAATAACTAGTTTATTTTAAAATGCCAGAAATAATTTTAACAGTAGTTTCAATTATAATTTAATTTCAAATACCAGTAATAGTAATGTCTCATGGAATAGGGCTTCAGCTCTGTTCCCTTAGAGAAAATAGACACAGCCAGTCTGCTCTCAGTTCTTCAGCCTACAAGATTTCTCAGATGGATTAATTCTGTGAGAGCAGATTGAGAACCTACCCTCTTCAACCATCATATGACACAGAGCTTAGGGGATAGCCTAGTTCACAGCAAGTAACTGAAACAAGCAATTAGATTATCATGATCAAATTGCAGAGCAAAGAAGGATGTCAGCAATCAAGACCAACCCTTCATTTTACAGCTAAAGAAAGCAAGGCCCACTATTATTTAAGACAACAGCACAACTGGAGTTAGAATCAATGTCTGCCAGACTCATAATCCAATGTTGTTGTCATTACAAGGCTTCAAATTCAAACTCAGGCACATTTAGTCAGTACCTGTTTCCTTCCACCACGTCAATGAGGTCATCTGCTGTGGCATCACTACGCAGAGTCACATCAGCATTATGGATTTTGTATTCAGCCAGAATGCTCTTCACAGTTTCAGCATCCAGTTCACTCTGAGGGCACTGAATGGGCATAGAAGACAATGACTGGTCAGAGAGCAAAAAAAAACCTCCTAAGAGTATCTACCGATGTACCTGGATAATCCTAGATAAGGTGCAAACTTATTTCTAAAGACCATTATCCTGGATGAGAGTACCTGACTTTTAGTAGGAAATACTCAAAAACTCAAAATCTTTCCAAACTCAAAGGAATGTGCTATGGCATGAATTGTGTCCCCATCCCCACCCAAATTCATATGTTGAAGACCTAATCCCAGTATCTCAGAATGTGACTGGAGATAGGGTCTTTAAAGAGGTCATTAAATTAAAATGAGGTCATATGGGTGGGCCCTAATCCAATGTGACTCACATCCTTACAAGAAAAGGAGATTAGGACACAGACACAGAGGGGAAGGTCATATGAAGACAGAGGAGAAGACAGCCATCTACAAGCCAAGGAGAGAGGCCTCAGAAGAAACCAGTCCTGCTCACACCTTGATGTCAGATATCCAGTCTCCAAAATTAAGAGAATTAAATTTCTGTTGTTCAAGCCACCCAGTCTATATAGTACTTTATTATGGCAGCCTTAGCAAAAATACAGAAAGAATGTTCAAACATTATGACAGGATAATAGAAAAGATCTTTTGGGCAGGACAGCTTAAACCTATGCCAGTCAAATAATCTGGACCTCTAGAATGTTAAATGTTGTAGGAAATTCTCATTCCTCAATTATATGACTTAGAAGCAGCATCTGACAGAATTGATCGTTCTACCAATCTGCAACACTTTCTTTAATTGGCTTCCAGGATTCCAAACTCTTCCAGTTTTCCTTCTTCTTTGTCTGAGATGTCTTATTTGCTGATTCTTCCCATCTCCCAGCGTCTAATCATTGTGGGGGATGGAGGGAGGTGTCACAAAGCTCAATCCTTGAACCTCTTTTCTATTTATATTTGCTTCCTCAGCTAAGTTATCTCAGCTAAGCTCATGGCTTTAAAATTGATAACCACTAAATGTATAGCTCCAACCCAGATCATTCCTCACATGCCTATTTGACAGTAACACTTGGAGGTCTAATTTGAGTGTCACTGGCATCTCAAACTGAACATCTGATCTTCCCCTCCTCTCCAAACCTATTCTACACAAAGTCCTACTATTTTAGTCATGAGAGTCCATTTTTCTAGCTCAGAACAAAAACTCACCATCACCTCCTTCTCTCACAACCCATATCCAGTCCAGCTGTAATTCCTACCAACTATTTCCAAAATCTTTCCACAATCAACCACTCCACATCTCCTCCACTGTTACAACTCTGGTCTAAGAAGCCATCACTTCTTGACTAGATTATTGCAATAACCTCTTAAATGGGTTCTGTGCTTCTGTACTTAACCCATTTCAGTCTGTTCTCAACAACCAGATTGATTCCATTAAAACCTGAATCAATTTTACTCCACAGACTGGAACCCAACCAAAAGTTACCCATCTCCTGCAAAGTAAAAGCATGTTTGGCCCTATACTATGACTTTGTTTCTTACCACTCTCCTGCCTGCTCACTCTTCTGTCCCTCAAACGTGCAAAGGAACCCTCTACCTCAGGGCCTTGCACTTGGATGTTCCCCCAACATGAAACGCTCTTCCTCAAGATATTCACTTGGTTCACTCCTTCATGTCGCCCCAGTGAAGATTTCTCTGATCAACCTACTTAAAACTGCAACCCAGGAGACGCAAGAAGGAAGAGGTATGAGAACATATGCATAACTGATTCACTTTGTTATAAAGCAGAAACTAACACACAATTGTAAAGCAATTATACTCCAATAAAGATGTAAAAAAAAAATAACTGCAACCCTCCCACCAACACTCTCCATCCTCTTTCCCTAGTTTACTTTTGTCCTTAGTTTATCATTATCTAATATACTATAATCACTCATTAATTTTGTTTGCTACTTTCCCCATTAGAATCTAAGGGCCGGAATTTTTGTCTATTTTGCTCCCTCTTCCATTCCCCCTGAAAGCCTAAAACAATGTGTGGCCCATGGTAGGTGCTCTATAAATCTGTGTTGAATGAATGAAAATAGATGATATCAGCAGCCATCTACTTCATGCAAACATAAGACTGGTCTTTAGTCCCATATCACCCCAAATAACCCAAAGGAAGAAATAAAGTCACAAAGGTAAGTAAGTGTGAGACCGACTCTTGTTCTACTCTCTCAGTCATTACGACATCATTGTATTACCTCAGTTAGTGCTGGGAGAAGCCAGGCAATTTCCAAATGTCAATGTCTATGTACCACAATCCACTCTCCACCCCAGTCCCTTCAGCAACCTGCCCCATATCACCTTTTCCACTTACAGTGGCCGTGAGATTAATGCCTCCTTTATCCTTCTTCTTAAAGCCAATGTTGGGGGGTTTGCTGTTCAAGCGAATGCCAAAGCCTTCCAGCTCATTTTCTATTATCTTCTTATGTCCCAAGGGTTTCAGGACATCCAAAACAATCAAGATCAAGTTACACGTTCTGGCCACTGAAGAATTGAAAATAAAATTTTTTTCAAAGCTCATTAAAGACTTAACATAATTCAAATACTCCAAAAGGGGGAGGGGGTGGAACATAATTCAAATACTCCAAAAGGGGGAGGGGGGGTAACATAATTCAAATACTCCAAAAGGGGGAGGGGGTGGTCTAGAGTTCCTACACTTAAGAGACAAAGGATTTTTTTTTTTTTATAAATACACAGACACACATGAAGTTCTTAAGCTTTCCAAAGATTTATGCCAGAAGTCAATCTGCAATGTATTCTTTGTTTTCTATTAGTGTATCTAGGGGATGTGTCAACTTCTAGATACACTAGTAGAAAAATAATTTGGGATGAAGATACAAACCAGGCAATAACCTGAATTCCTGAAAAAGTTCAGAAAGATTTAAAACAGTAAGAATTCTAAAAGAATAAGATTATCCAGTTAGCATATTTTTTGTCGATTTTTTTGAGATATAATTTATAAAAAATAGTGTTAAGCACATGGTTTGATGACAAATGTATATACCTGTATAACCACCACAGCAACTGAGATTCAGAGGATTTCCATCACCTCCAAAAGCTCCCTTATACCCCTTTGCAATGAATCTTCCCCTCAATTCCCAGTCAACCACTAATCTGCTTTTCTTCTTCTTTTTTTTAAATTTATTTATTTATTTTTGGCTGCGTTGGGTCTTCGTTGCTGCTGAGCACAGGCTTTCTCTTGTTGCAGTATGCAGGCTTCTCACTGCAGTGGCTTCTCTTGTTGCAGAGCACGAGCTCTAGGCGCACGGGCTTCAGCAGCTGCAACATGTGGGCTCAGTAGTTGTGGCTCATGGGCTCTAGAGCACAGGCTCAGTAGTTGTGGCACACGGGCTTAGTTGCTCTGCAGCATGTGGGATCTTCCCAGAGCAGGGCTCGAACCTGTGTCTCCTGCACTGGCAGGCAGATTCTGAACCACTGTGCCACCAGGGAAGTCCACTGACCTGCTTTTCTGTCACCCTAGATTAAGCTGCATGTTTTAGAATTGCATATAAATAGAATTATACAAAATCTAGTCTTTTGTGCCTGGCTCTTTTAATTTAGCATATTTCTGATAGTCATCCATGAATGACTTCAAACCTATAATTCCATAAATAGCTAAATTAATTATATAAGGGTACAATAAAAATACTTTCAAACATGAAAAGAAAAACCAGAACAATGTACCTATCATTCACTCTTTTTCAGTAAGTTTCTAAAGAATGTGCTTCAGCAAAACATTAAAATAACCCAAAAAAGGTAAGACGCTGACTCTAAGAAATAGGGGATCCCACACAAGAACACAAAAGAAAATCTCAGGATGACAGCCATGCAAAAAGCCTAGAGCTGCATTATCCAATACAGCATCCACTAGCCACCTGGGGCTATTCAAATTTAAATTAATTAAAATTCAATAAAATTTAAAATTCAGTTACTCAATTGCACCAGGCACACTTTAAGTGATCAACAGCCACACACCTACAACTACCATATTGGACAGCACAAATTCAAAACATTTCCATTACTGTAGAACATTTCCATTACTGGACAGTGTTGGTCTAGAAAGCAATCAATCCAGATTGAGGCATAAAGACAAAGGGTAAAGGAAGGTAGTGTCAGGGTTGAGGGGAGATAATGAAATCAGTAAGACTGTATTTGGAACTGTATTCAAGTATCTAGAAAACTACTGATTAATAGGCATTTGATCTATTGGAACATTTGAAAAATATTAACAAACAGAAAAGTAAACAAAATAAAACAAGAACCAATTATTAACTCCATGAAAAACAAACTTCAAAAACAGATCTCAACAGAAAAGAAACCAAGTCATAACACACTACTTATCTCAGCACAACAAAAGTCAGACAGTCATTACATAATAATATATACCACGACTAGTGAGTTAACTAAAAATTATGATACAACTTCTTTGAAAGAATAGGAAAAGAGACATGGAGTATGAGAGAGCTAATTTCCTACCATAACATGAAACCAACAGATGGTATCTAAAATTAATTAGTCATGAAATAGCAATATAAGCATAACATTTTAAAATATGAAATAGAAGAAACAGTTGAAGACTTGTCAGTACCTGCCAATGGGGAATGACACTAAAGGTGAAAAGAGGTGGGGTAGCAGATTATTGCAATTTATGATTAGCCTTTATTTATTTATTTATTTTTGGCCGTGCCTTGCAGCCTGTGGGATTTTAGTTCCCCGACCAGGGATTGAACCCGGGCCCTCGGCAGTGAGAGTGCAGAGTCCTAACCACTGGACTGCCAGGGAATTCCCCTATGATTATCCTTTTATAGTATTTTACCTCAAATAAAAAGGAAAGAAGAAGAAAAGGCATGGGTGGGAGTCAGGAAACCTGAGTTCTAGCTCTGAATCTGCCACAACAGTGCAACACTGCACCAACGCACTTCACTTCTCCTGTCCTTAGTGTTTCTCTGCAAATAGGGATCTGGACTGATACTCTCTGAGGTCCCTTTAAGTTCCGACATTCTACTCCAGTGAGAAGTCAAGTAAAACTATGCCCTTCATTGTGGTACCAACTCCAAGCCCAACAGTCCCATCTAAAGGAACAGTACCCAGTAAAGGGATGATATCCTGGGATGGTGGCCCTGGAACACTCACCTGCAATGACTTGACGGCCTCTACCTTTCCCATCCTTGGCACCCTCAATGATACCTGGGAGATCCAGAAGCTGGAAGATTACGGAGAGAAAAGGAAAAACTGATTATAAATCTGAACAGATCAAATAGAATGATTTATTTCTCAAGTAGTCAAAATTTAGGAGATCCAAATCCAATCTTCCTTATAAGTGAATGTGTAAATCTTACTTTTACTAAGCATCTACTAAATGTCAGGTGCAAGGTTCTTACATACTTTATCTAGTTCAAAATGCCTAGTAAGTCTGTGAATAAGGATATTGGTTGAGATTCATAGAGGTTAAGTGGTTTGCCCAAAGTCACAGTCTTAATAAACAAGATTATAATCCACATTTTGGGGGCCTTAATCCATTATTCTACACTAATATTTTTCAATATTCCCCCACTTTTCAGAAGGCTGATCCTCCATACAAATTCCTTACTATAGATAATATGTGGATCATGACATTCAATAGCAATAAATCCTGAGACCTTTGTGAATCCTCCAGTTCACAAAAATTTCTGCAGCCATTCTTAATCAAGCAAGCACATAAAAATCACCTATAAAACAATTAAAAATGCAGGGGCTTCTCTGGTGGCGCAGTGGTTGAGAGTCCACCTGCCGATGCAGGGGACACGGGTTCGTGCCCCGGTCCGGGAGGATCCCACATGTCGCGAAGCGGCTGGGCCCGTGAGCCATGGCCGCTGAGCCTGGGCGTCCGGAGCCTGTGCTCCGCAACAGGAGAGGCCACAACAGTGAGGCCCGCGTATCGCCAAAAAAAAAAAAAAAAAAAGCAGATATCTGAGCTTCATCCCTGTATATTCTGATTTGGAAGGGCCAAAGTAGGATTCAGATATTGATCTGTATTTCAGAAGCCTCCATGGGTGACTCTGATAGGTGTCCCCAGTTGAAAATGACCACTCAATTGCCCAGGAAATGCAATAAAGTAAAACTTCACATAAGTCACAGTGTATGTACTTAATGATGAGAACATCAAAACCAAATCCATAGCACCAATGATTCAAATTCACAAACTATAGTTATAAGCACTTGAGAGTCTGTTAAGAGCATATGTAAAATCTGAAAATACCAAGGGCCATACTACTGTATGGCCAATACTGAATTATCCATATGAACAGACAGGTATATAGCTGCAGCTTATCAAAACATCATTTAAAACTAGCTTTTGCTGGGGAATTCCCTGGCGGTTCAGTGGTTAAGACTCCGCGCTTTCACTGCCGAGGGCCCAGGTTCGATCCCTGGTCTGGGAACTAAGATCCCACAAGCCTCGCGGCAAGGCAAAAAACAGCAACAAAAACAATAACTAGTCTTTGCTATAAGCATATCTGATATCACAGAAATAAACTTCACATTAAATAAACCACAAGGAAAAAGAACAAACTCAGGAGGTGCTTAGTGAGTTCAACTTTTCCATTCAAGAATCTGGTCAAAATGTCCTTCCTATTCCTCACTACATAATAAATAACATTACCTCCTCTAAAACTGATACAACGCGCCAGTTAAATTGAGCTACCCTTTCTCTTTCAAAAAACGTAATTTATATTCAATACACCTGCCTTGACTTGGAAACTTTAGTTACACTGATTTAAAAGGCTACATGGGGGCTAATGAGCACACCAGATCTTGATTTCTAAACATCTGTCTCCAATAAAAGGAACGAGCACTCCTTCAGAAGTGGCAGATTCCAGGGCTGGGGCAGGGAAAATATAAGATTAGCCTGGAACATCATGTGGTACCAAAAAATAAGGCATTACACACAAAAAGATGGGGGCTTCTGGAAAGAACAAAGGAGCCAACCTGAAGGAGTTCCTAATAGTCACACCTGGAACAATGTGAGTAATAAAATAATGGTAGTACTGGATTATAATCCATAAAATAAGATAAATATCCATGAGCCCACAATGACACAAATTCAATAAATAAATGGGAGAGAAGGGATAGCTCCTCCATATAATAGAATTCCAATTAACAAATGTAGTAGGAAAGAGAAAAATAGAGAATCACCATTAAGCAAGAAGCACAGTAATAACTGTTGCATATGAGATCCAGATGAATGCTAAAATGAGTGGGCAAGTTTGTGAAACAGGATTTGTATCTTCTCAAAGTATCTCCCCCAAGATATTTATTAACTACAAAAAGAAAGATAATAGCTTTACAGTAGAGAAACCCCACAGACACCACTTTAACCAACTGATGGGGGTCAATATTACCAATAATATATACTAACATCATGAATCCCTAAGATGCACTGAGAAGGACATACCACCATTTCTGTAGTATGCTTGCCAAAAAAATATAATACCTCAGTATAATCATAAGAAAACATCAGAGAAATCCAAATTGAGGAACAGTCTACAAAATAACTAATCAGCACTCTTCTAAGAGTGTCAGGATCATGAAGGACAGGACTGAGGAACTATTACAGGTGGCAGAATAGGAGAAAGAACCGAACGTAACATGGGATGATCACAAATAGAATCTTGAAAAAGAACACTGCTCGGGAAACTGGTAAAAATTTGAACAAGTTCTATAGTTTAGTGACTAGTACTGCACCAGAGTTAATCTATTACTGATAATTATTCTATGTTTATGTAAGGTGCTAATATTAGGGGAAGCAGGGTGATATAAGAGAACCTCAAAATAATTATGCTAAGAAACCAGCCAAAAAAAGAGTTCATTTATATTTACACATGGTCTTATTTATATAAAACTCTTAACATGTAAACTACAGGATGAAAGGGGCATGAGGAAACTTTGGGGATGATATGCTCACAATCTTGATTGTGGTGATATTTTCACCAGTTTATAGATATGTCAAAACTTATCAAATTGTATACTTCCTGTGCAGTTAACTGTATGTGAATTACATTTCAATAAAGATGTCTGAAAAAACAAAATGTCTATCATCAGTTGTTCCTAAGAAATTAAGTCTAAAGTGTATTTCTTCAGCCCTCCCAAAGATTCTGTAATCTACTTCCACCACTTTGTAAATCCCTGCCTGCTTTAAAAAAAAAAAAAAAAAAAAAGTATTCCATCAGCAAAAGGCTTTATACTGAGACAAGAGAGCAAGAGCCATGGCAGCTGAACATGGCGGAGAAATTTATTGAAGCCCCTACAAATGTAAAAGCAAGTTAACTTTAGCTTTTCTTGAGAGGGAAATATTTAAAATTACATTAAACTATTTAAATATTTAAAATTACATTGAACTATTTGAATGTGGCAACTATATTTCATCCAATAAAAACAGTCTATGCTTTACAATTCTGAATTTCAGATTACAACCAACTAAGAGATGAGAAAATAAAAAATATTTCTTCAAATCATGTAACTGTAGGATTTTAAGAATTGGAATGTTAACCTACTTCAAACTCAAATGCCTTCAGAGATTAAAGCAGGTACAAGTCTATATATATACATACATATATATATATATATATACACACACATATATACGTATACACATATATATGTATACATATGTACATCCCTGGTTAAGTGGTGGTTCAGCCATTACTTGAACACCTCCAGACATAGTAATTAATTACCTCAGGAGGTACCATTCCATTTTTAGGCACCTTTATTGTTAAAAAGATCTTCTTTCCTAACAACAACAACAAAAAAAACAGAACTCTACCTCTTTATAATTCTTATTAGGTGGTTCTAATTTTGTACACCATTCCCCACCAAGTCACAGATAATGAGTCCTCTGCCACAAAACAGCCTTTTAAAAGAACATTTGAGGGCATTTTAATCCAGTTAAACACACCTACTAGTATGCCTACTTAACTTGGTTTCTGGAGAAAGTCAGAAGGAAAAACAGAGGCAGAGGGCACAGACGGAAAAGAAAGTACCATGGAAAAAAGGAAGAAAAAAACCTGAAAAGATCAAGAGACTGAAATAAATGAAGGTTTTGAGGAAAAGACAAGGAAAGAGAGGGGTTAAGTGGCTATTTATTCTGATATACCCAGAAGCCCTGAGAGAGGTGCCATAACATCTCATCAGGAAAGAGGTTACTCTCTGAGCTGCCAAAGACTCTGAAACCAGATGAAATTAAGCAATGGTCCAGATATGCCCAAGTGTCCTCATTCTTGTTACTATATACATTTGGACATGGAGTCCTAGAAAGGTACATGTCCTAACAGCATCTGCATGGGTACCTAACCAGAAAGAAAAAAAGCCACTGAAAATACCACCAGGACACTGGTCCCTCACTACTTCAGATTCTATAATAAAGAAGCATGAATGTACTTCACAACTCACTGTGTAGCTCAGCAAGAGGGAAAACAAATACCTACACCAAGAGTTTCCAAATGATGTGCCAAGGCACTCAGGGCATTCTAAATTTTCAAAAGAAACAGCAGTTCTTAATATCTGTCAGGCACTGAGGGAACTACTAAATCCAAGAAGCTCACAATTTCACCATTAGATCCTAGTACACTGCTTTCAATCACATCAGATCCGAATCTTTGGGAAGTTGGATTTTTCAGCGATTACTATGGTAAAAAATAAGCACCACACAAAAATCGGTGTCGAAAAGGAAACAAATGTGGCAGTATCCAATCTGATTCCAAAATTTGAGAAGTTATATGGTACCCATATCCCATTAGTAAATAACTGTAGCTGTAAGGACATAAATAATTGTTTGGATCTAACTATTTAACAAACAGAACCATTAGGTTATTTCTTTTAGCCTGGAGCACCATAAAAAATTACTGGGACCAGAAAACTATCAGGAAATAATAGCTGAGACACTAAGGGTCCTGTGAACTAGAAAGTTTGGGAACCTCTAGTCTAGATTCAAATGCCATGAAATTCAGAACCTTACCTTCTTAGCTGTGGAGCAAAAAAGAATGTGTTCCATTACATTTTACACATTCCTTCTTTCATGCCCAAGTGGACTCCTCATTTGGGAGCCCTAAATCTATCATCTATCTGAGAACTTCTCAAGACGACAACTTCATTAAGCCTCACAGATAAGAATTATTTTCTAAAAAGGGTCTGATCGGGCTTCCCTGGTGGCGCAGTGGTTGAGAGTCCGCCTGCGGATGCAGGGGACATGGGTTCGTGCCCCGGTCTGGGAAGATTCCACATGCCGCGGAGCGGCTGGGCCCGTGAGCCATGGCCGCTGAGCCTGCGCGTCCCGGAGCCTGTGCTCCGCAACGGGAGAGGCCACAACAGTGAGAGGCCCGCGTACCGCAAAAATAAATAAATTAATTAAAAATAAATAAAAAGAGTCCGATCATGGTATTTATTAAAGTTTCTGATGGCTCCTAGCTATGTACAAGACAAAATTCAACTTCCTAAGCAGGCACATAAGATCCTTCATAATTCAGCTCCAACCTACCTTTCCAGGTTCAGTTTCTACCACTCACTGTCCCACAGCTAAGCTCACACCACAGCAGGCTGTTCACTGTTATGGCTGCTTAAAACTGTCCTTTACATTCTCCAGCTGGTGAAATTCTATTTGAACTTCAAAACCCACCCCATTGTCACTTTCTACATGCAGCTTTTTCTGTCTTACCAGACCTTCCCCCACCTCCATCCTCAGGTGGAAAAAGTACTCCTTCCTTTCTCTGTGTTTTCACAAACAATATCCCACTGTATTATTGTTTTTATGTACTGCTCTATCTCCCCTACTAGACACTGAGGGCCTGGTAGATCAAAGATCAGGCCTGGCATATACAGAGCTCCAAATAAGTGTTTTTTAAATGAAAGAATTGATTTCTTCCCTTCCTTGGCCTGCAGGCCTGACTCACCTGGATCTTGGCACCTTTGTATCTGATGACACCAGGTACAGTGGTCAGAGTAGTGAACTCATAGGCTGCCACCTCGGAATATACCCCTGCCAGGTTACTGAGCAGTGTTGACTTCCCCACAGATGGAAAACCCACAAACCCAATTCGAGCATCACCTGTCTTGGCAACGTCAAATCCTAAAACATCAACAAATATAAAAAGGAGGAGGAAAGTTATCCCTGGGAGTGTTGAGACTCATGTAATTCCTTTTACATTCTGGTTGCCTATCCCTCTAGAACCTATTTCTCCAACTTTTTACAGTTTATCTCTAGGGTAGAGCTTAAGCACACAAAATTCCCCCATAGCAATTCACAATATTTAATGGAGTGGGGGTTTTTTGTTTATTTTATTTATTTATTTTTTTATTGGAGTATAATTGCTTTGCAATGGTGTGTTAGTTTCTGCTTCACAACAAAATGAATCAGTTATATATATACATATGTTCCCATATCTCTTCCCTCTTGCGTCTCCCTCCCTCCCACCCTCCCTATCCCACCCTCCCTATCCCACCCCTCCAGGCAGTCACAAAGCACCGAGCTGATCTCCCTGTGCTATGTGGCTGCTTCCCACTAGCTATCTACCTTACGTTTGGCAGTGTATATATGTCCAGGCCTCTCTCTCGCTTTGTCACAGCTTACCCTTCCCCCTCCCCATATCCTCAAGTCCATTCTCTAGTAAGTCTGTGTCTTTATTCCTGTTTTACCCCTAGGTTCTTCATGACATTTTTTTTTCTTAAATTAAATGGAGTGTTTGATGTAAAAACTTTACACCTCTACATGTTATATACCTTTCTAGTACCCACAGTATTTAGGGCCCAAATATTATATAACCACTGATCTAAAAAATAGGTTTCTTTTTTTTTTTCTTATAAACTCTGGGGACTGTGTCATTGACAGAGTTTTCTTTTCTTACAGTGGGTTGCAAACAAATTCAAAGCCAAATTTGTGGCCCTTCTCTAAGAAGTGTACAGACTTTATGACATTACTTTTCATCCTAACTTTATCTCTCGGCTTCAACTTATTCTTTCTACCTTCACTTCCCTTTGTATTAATTTCCTTTATCTTGTTGACTATTTATTTACATATTTCAGTGAGCCAATGTAAATCTATTTTGGATCAGTACAGGATATACATAAATAAAACCCTAGTTCACTTAGAGAATATTCGTTTGCCTTTGAAATCAGTAAAATTGGGAATTCCCTGGCAGTCCAGTGGTTAGGACTCGGTGCTTTCGCTGCCAGGGCACAGGTTCGATCCCTGCTCAGGAAACTAAGATCCCACAAGTCGCATGGCATGGCCAAAAAAAAAAAAAGAATAAGAAAGAAATCAGTAGAATAAAATAAAATAAACACAATTCAAGAATTTAGGCTTAGGAAACACAAATCCACTTTGATATAAAATTTTAAATTATTTTTAAACCATATGCCTTTATTACTTTAATAAAAATTATACCAAGAAAAAGAAAGTCGAAGCAAAACACAAACCTTCTCCTGGTCCACCACCACCACCACCTTTTGGAGTAATGAGTTCCCTGCGAAGCTTAGCAAGGCGAGCCTTAAGCAGCCCTAGATGGTGTGCCGTGGCCTTGTTCTTTTGCGTCCGAGCCATCTATAAGGGAGGAATCACAGCCATAGATCAGAAGCAGTTCCTACAAGTTAAAACATCCAGAATGAATGCTCCCCCAGCTCTGAGAGAATGATGTTTTTTATCTAGGTCCCACTAACTTCAATACACCCATTTTAAGTCAGACTTAAAAGAGTAAAAATCCATTCTCTCCATCACGCAGACCATTCCCCGCATTACAGAGCAAACAGCTGAGGCCCAAACAGAAGAAACATGACCAAGGTCATTACAATCAGCATTCACAGATTAGACTAAAACTCAGCTGCTGATTCCTTTTCAACTGCTTGTACCTGGTGTGCCCCAACCGATTTGAAAGAGCTCTGAGCACTTCAGACCATACAATCACACAACAATCCAGGTGGAATCAACAGCCACCGCAGATGACAATTTACATCCAGATCATATTCCCGGGAGCAATACTCTGGGAAAGGGGGTCATCAAAGTAGAGACTGGGGAAGGGGAGGGCGGTTCGAGGGGCGATAAAGAAAGATACTGAAGTACGCGAGCAGGTCAGGGCAGAAGTGGGGGGATAGGATTCAGTGTTGCTCACATAAAAAGAAGAGAAGACTGAGAGAAACAATGTTCAGACAGGAGCAGAACGCTGGAAGGGGGCACTGACTAAGTTGCACAGGTGTAGAACGCGGGCCCGGGATGAGGGGAGTCGGGGAACGCAGGCCCGGTCCTGAGGAGGCTGAGGGAAGTTCAGGCAGGAGAGACGCTGCCGAAGAGGAACGCTCGGACGAAGTGTTCGAGCGCCCATTACCTCGGCTTCGATCTCCGCGATCTTAGCTAAAGTGCTGCTCATGGTGGTGAGTCGCGGGGGGCGCAGTGGCCTCCACACAGACAGTCTCCCTTCGGACACCCGCCAGCGGACCTTCCACCGCCACCAGGCGCTACAGCAGTGCGCAAGCGCGATACTTCCTATTTCTCGCGAGAGTTCCGCGCGAGACTTACTGAGAGATATACAGCGTGAAGTGGTCTCCTCCTCCTCAGCCAACCGCGCCCCGTCCCGCGAGGCAGCGCGGTGTCATAGAGCCCGCGGGAATGGGGGCCAGAGAGGCCACCCCGGTCTTTACCTCCCCGAGCGCGCCGAGGGTCGCGCGCCGCTCGGCCCCGCCCCGCCGGACTTGCGCCCCGCGTCCTGCTCCGCGCCCAGCCCCCGGCACGTAGTGTGTGATGAGTGACTCTTCGCTGCAGGCCTGCAGCTCTCAGACCCTCTCCCTGAAAAGCGCGCTCGCGGCGTCCACCCGTCTTCTTCGCCGGCACCGACGGGTCCTGGGGCCCCTTTCACTGCTGCGAAGACACGGCGGGGGACTCCTCGGCCTCCAGGGTCGATGTAGAGACCGATTTTCAGCCTGTCTTCTTGCGAAAAGAAAATGCCCCCTTTCCATCACTCAAAACTATTTTTAGGTGTTTGTTTTGTTTACCCCCAACTATGTGCGCGGCACATAGTGAGCCCACAATAAATGCATGATTGACTGGATAATTCCCAGAGAACCGGTCCTTGAAATACTGAAAAATTCGAAACTATGTGAAGCATAAATAAATAGTGATGCCTCTGTGCTGTGAAATATTATTTCAGCCGTTAAAACATAGATCTGTGTGGTCTAACTGGAAGGATGTCCAGGACATATTGCTTAAAAAAAAAAAAAATGGTAGCAGAACTTCACTAGGTTGTGATCCCATTTATGTTAGTTTTAAAATTAGATGTTTATTTATATAGGTGTACACGTCGGAAAGCGCATTGTTAAATGGTCTGAATAAAAGGATACAATCTCAAACTGTTAACAGTGGGATAGGATGCAAGGAAAGGCAGAGAAAGCCTTTCACTTGTTATTCCACATATTACTGTTTCGTTCAACTTTTTTTAAAGATTAACATATCCATGTATTATTTGTGTAATAATTATAATAGAATTTAAAATTTCAAAAGACGCCTCTTCCCCAAGTGTCTTGTGAAGAGGATGCCAGGACGCCCAGGAGCTGTGTGCTGATTTTGAAAGCTGCTTCCTGTGGGATCAATGGATTCTTGTTGATAGATTGATTGATCCATCGGGAGTCCGCAGGCCAGGCTTAACCTGCAGGGCTGGCCTCCACTCAGCCGTGGGAGGGAAGTTTATTTATCTAAAATTGTAAGTAAGACCAATTCCAACTTGCCAGAGACGCAAAAGGAGGTTATATCCGGCACAAAGGAGGGAATGGGAAAAGGCAAGCTTTTACAGAAGGTCCCAAAGGGCTCAGGAGTTTCTTTCTTTTCTTTAACCTCAGCCTTTTCATAAATAAATTAAGGGGTGATGAGGTAATTAGATCCCACACTGTCAGTAATGGAGGAGGGAAGGAGAGAAGAGGAAGTCCAGCTGGAATGGGATATGATCAAAGATCAGTCTTAAAAGACAGATAAAATCAAATCAGCAGGACTTTACTTAGAGTACTTAAGGAATTAATTGGCTGACAATATCAAGGGTATGATGCTCTGTGAGTAGGTTCTACTTAGCAAATCTGTCACAGGAAGCCTGCCTCTAAGTTAACCACTTCATTGCTCAAAGACACCCCAGGACCCACCTTAGGGGCCCAAAACTGTCAGGATTGTGCCAAAGGGTAATATTGACCTCCCTCAGGGCACTGGGTGGCCATCTTTTTTTTTTTTTTTTTTTTTTTTGTGGTACGTGGGCCTCTCACTGCCGTGGCCTCTCCCGTTGCGGAGCACAGGCTCCGGATGCGCAGGCTCAGCGGCCGTGGCTCACGGGCCCAGCCGCTCCGCGGCATGTGGGATCTTCCCAGACCGGGGCACGAACCCGTGTCCGCTGCATCGGCAGGTAGACTCTCAACCACTGCGCCACCAGGGAAGCCCGTAGGTGGCCATCTTATTCATCCAACAAATATTAACTGAGCTCCTTCTGCTGTTTAGCACCGTACCAGGTCTGAGGACAGAGCAGAGAGTGAATCAGATACTGTCCCTGCACTTAAGAAGTATCTAGGTTGGGAAGCCAAGGCCAGGCCTTTAAGCTCATCTTCTAAGAGCCAGAGCCAGCTCAGGTCTGCTGGGCACTAACCACAACAGAGGGCCTGTTTGCCATAGGGCTAAACCACTAGTGCCTTGGCATTGTATTTCTTAAAAAAAAAAAAAAAAAAAAAATTAATGAAACAGAGGAAGGACAGACAGAAAAGCTTTGTCTCTTGCCAGGACACTCCAATCATTCTGAAATAACTGGTTCTTCAAATGGGCAGGTGTTCTCTGCGCTTGTGTTTTCTGCTCAGTATGCTTTTCTCCCACCCTTTCCTTCTACCACCCACATCTTTTCTGATCCACACAGTCTCTGAGATGCTTTCCTTGGAACTCAAGCTTGGGTAGAGGCCCACCGATGGCTGCCCCAGGTTCTTACCCCATCAGAGCACAATCACCCTGCTTGGTTACTCCTCTGACTTCCCACCAACCCCTGGGCCCACGAGGGAGAAGCAGCATAAATCTCCAACACCAGCACTGGGGCAGCTACAGCAAGCCCTTGAAACATATTTATTAAACAAATGGAAACAAAAACAAGGGGACAGGAAAAAAGAATTTTTAAGAAGAAGCAGGAAAGATTTTTTCTTTCCTAAATGAGCATTTGTACCTTATTACAGACAGCATAGTAATTGAGAGCTAAACAACTGTGTCTGGTTGGTGGCAGGAGAAATAACAGGATAATGATACATGAAAAATCCATGTAACCACTTTTTTAAGCTTAGCTTCTAAACAGATCAAAATTCCCAGATACCCTAACAGTAGAGGGTGGGAAGCCCTCCATGAAGGATAGGTATTAATACCAGTAGTGAGTGATGTATGTTTTGCTTTTAGATGGGGGATTCTCAAGAATGTGCACATCTAGGGCATGATGAAGACAATTCTCTACAAACACTTTGTCTCTTAGATGCAAAAAAATGAAAATACACAAAAGTCTTCACTAAGTAAAAGTCTGCCTCTTCTGCCATTCAAGTGGGTGATTCCTTGACCCATATAATAGTCTAGTCATTTCAGTTCAGTACATGTTATGTGCGAGGGACTGTGCTAGGCACTGGGAACACAAAGGTAAGATGCCTTTTAACCCCCAGGAGAGGAGTAAAGGTATGAAGATACCCAAAACTCAGTAATACAAAGCCCAGTGAGTGAGGCAAGTGTCAGAAGAGATATAAACAAGGTACCTTGTGGGGTTCAAAGAAGGAAGTGCTTACATCTGGTTTGGGTCAGAAAACGGCTCCGCACGAGATGTGCCCAGGAAGATGGAGATGAAAAAAAGGGAACATTCCAGGCAGATGAGCAAAGGCAGGGAAGAGGGAAGCACAGCACACATCTGTGGGCTTCACAAGTGCCACTGGGCTGGAGCGAGTGTGTGTGCTAAGGGTGTCCCAAAACAGGAAATCATTCCTAAACATCAACAGACAGCCTGCTCACCTGAGATTGTGAATACGGTCAGCATGGGCAGTCATTTTTTGGGTAAAGAGCAAACAGTACTTTGCTAAAAGATAATTCACTTTCTTTCCTTAACCTTCTTCTGAGAAAATTGTAAAAATATCCCAAAACGTGTATTGTTTGTTCTAAGTATGCTCAGAACTGAATAAATGAACTAATGAGAAATCTTATTAAGAAATGTCAACCTAGTTTAGCAAAATGGATGTAGAATAGAGAAATAAATGTGCCTCCAAAGGCTTACTCATATTTAATTGTGGTATGTTAATAAAGAAATAGACATTCAATTCTGATGTTAGCAAGCAATGGGAAGGTAACAGTGGTAGAATTGAAAAGTATAGGAGATCTTCTAAAATAACGGGAGGGATAAGAAATATGATTAAGGCAGCAAAAGTAAGGAAAAAGAAAAGAGAAAATAATAAGGTAGATAGTAAATAGTAAATAGTAATAGTAATAAATAATAGTAATAGTAAGCACAAAATAGAATGAAAGGAATAACATCCAATATATCTGTTATCATACAATAAAGAGACTGAATTCCCCTTTCAAAAACAGAAATTTGGGGGCTTCCCTGGTGGCGCAGTGGTTGAGAATCTGCCTGCCAATGCAGGGGACACAGGTTCGAGCCCTGGTCTGGGGAGATCCCACATGCCGCAGAGCAACTAGACCCGTGAGCCACAACTACTGAGCCTGCGCGTCTGGAGCCTGTGGCTCCACAACAAGAAAGGCTGCGACAGTGAGAGGCCTGCGCACCGCGATGAAGACTGGCCCCCACTTGCTGCAACTAGAGAAAGCCCTCGCACAGAAACGAAGACCCAACACAGCCAAAAAATAAATAAATTAATTAATTAATTTTAAAAAAAACAGAAATTTGGATTTTTAAAAAATCGAGCTGGTTCTTAAATATGAAAAAAACACCTAAACAATTGACAAAGAAATGTTAAAAATAAAAGAATGAAAATAGACTGATACATAGATGGTTAAAGATGTGCCAGATAAATGCAAACAAGAAGAAAAAGAGCATTATTCATAATAGGTAAAAAGTGGAAATAATCCACATATCTATCAACTGATGATGGATAAATAAAATGGAATATTATTAAGTAATAAAAAGGAATGAAGTACTGATGCATGCTACAATACGCAAAACCTTAAAAACATTATATTGAGTGAAAGAAGCCAGTCTCAAAAGACCATATATTATAAGATTTATTTTATATGAAATGTCCAGGACAGGAAAATCTATGGAGACAGAAAGTAGATTAGTGACTGCCTAGGACTTGGGGGTGGGGTGGGAATGGTGAGTCGATGACTGCTAAAGGGAAGGGGGTTCTTTTAGAGGCGATGAAAACGTTATAAACTTGATTGTGGAGATAGCTGCACAACACTGTGAATATACTAAAAACCACTGAATTGTATTTTTAAAATTTTCTATAGAGTCCAAATAGTAGAGATTATATAGGCTGTTTTCTCTGAACAGAATCCAATTAAACTAAATATCAGCAACAAAAATATGAGGAAAATGTAACCACTTGGAAATTAAAAAACACTCTCCTAAAAAAAATTTAAAAAAGTGAAATTTCAGGGGCAAGATAGAGGTATAGTAAGAGATACAAACTACTATGTATAAAATAAGTAAGCAACAAAAATATATTGTACAGCACAGGGAAACAGAGCCATTATTTTGTAATAAATTTAAATAGAGTATTGGGAATTCCGTGGTGGTACAGTGGTTAGGACTTCATGCTTCCACTGCTGGGGGCCTGGGTTCAATCCCTGGTCGGGGAACTAAGATTCTGCAAGCCACACAGCGTGGCCAAAAAATTAAAAAATAAAAATAAATCAAATAAATAAATGGAGTATACTCTATTAAACAATTGAATCACTATGTTGTACACCTGAAACTAATATAATATTGTAACTCAACTATACATAAATACATAAATAAATAAATAATAAAAAGTGAAATTTCAAATTATCTATAATCTTATGAATAAACCGTTTCATACAAAACCATAGGAATACTGCTAAAGTTGTACTCAGAGGAAATTGTGTAGTCTTAAAGGTTTTAATTATTTTTAAAAAGATAGGGCTTCCCTGGTGGTGCAGTGGTTGAGGGTCCACCTGCCGATGCAGGGGACACGGGTTCGTGCCCCGGTCCGGGAAGATCCCACATGCCGCGGAGCGGCTGGGCCCGTGAGCCATGGCCGCTGAGCCTGCGCGTCCGGAGTCTGTGCTCCGCAACGGGAGAGGCCACAGCAGTGAGAGGCCCGCGTACCACACAAAAAAAAAGATAAATGAGTTACATATTCAAAATTTAAAATTAGTACAAGAACCATGTAAAGTAGAAAGAAAATTCTAAAAATAATTAAAATAGAAAATTAATAAAATAACAGTTTGTCAAAGCAGTTGAAAGGATTTGAAAGGCCCAATAAAATAGGAAGGAAAAATATCCTGGCAAGCCTGAAACATGGGTAAAGGATAGAAAAAAAATAATAAACAGTAACCATGAGTCAGAAAGGACATATAACCACTAATAATAGCAATTAAAATGATTGCAAAAGGCTATTCTGTATAACTCTATACCAAAGGATTAGAAAATCTAAGGAAATATTGTCATTCCTGGCAAAAAAATAAAATACTACAATTCCCTCAGCAAAGAAAGAAGACCTAAATAGACTAGTATGTAACTCTAAAAGAGTTTGGAAAAGTAATCAATCATTTTAGAAGGGACCAGATTCAGATGGTTTTACAGCTGAGACGTCTTCAATTTTAAAAAGCAAGAGGAAACTTGGGGGTTATAGATATGTTCATTATCTTCATTTCTTTATTATGGTGATGGTTCCATGGGGATATTCATAAATCAAAACTCATCAGCTGTACACTTTACATATGTACTGTATGTCAATTATACCTCCAAAAATATGTTTACGAAAAGACAGAGAAAGTAGGACTTCCACTTCCAATGATGAGGAACTAATCCTTTAATTCTAAACAACTGTAAGACTGGACAAAATCAGAGGCGATTGCTTTCAGGCTTTGTAAAACAGGCAACACAGACTGTGATCCTTGAGAAAAGGGAAATAGACAAGATGAGCCCCATGTTTGTCCTGGCTTTCTGCCTGGTGACAATTTCCCAACTGCAGTGGATCCCAAGCAAAGGAGTGGTCTCCCTGAGCCGAAAAGGCAGAAATCAGTATTTGGGGCTGCTGAAGCAGCAGGAATTTGCAGGTCAGGGTACAGGAGCAGCACAACAGTGGGTGGGAGGAGGCAAAAGTCTACACGGGAATTCCTCTTGATTCTTTGGCCAAAGAAGGCTAGGCTGTGGGCTCTGTGTGTACAGAGTGAGACTCTGTGAGGCTCAGCAGAGAGCAACTGCTCAGGGCTGAGAGCTGAACAGAGATACCAAAGTTTGCTCAATACTGGAACATGGAGTTCAAGTCCGGGCATAGTGGACGTGCTGAACATTTGGGGCATTCAGTTGAGACTCCCAAAAGGCCATGCTTTAGGAGTAAGAACTAAGTCCTAGAGTAAAGGCCATGCCCAAGGATCAAAGACAAAACCAAAAGAGACTCTCCCAAACACAACTTAAAACCAAACGTGAAAGGAACAAGAGGCTCCATCAGTAACTTAACTACCTGCCAGACCAAAACTCAAAACCCTTGAAAAGAATGCAGGAAAATCCAGAATGCCTACAATATATCATTCATGTCTTCCATACAATAAAAAATTATTACCTGTGCACAGTTGAAGGAAAGTGAGATACATAGTCTAGAGAAAAAAATCAATAGTAAAAGACCCCAAGAGGACCTAGATGTTGGAATAAGCAGAAAAGGATTTAACACAACTATTATAAACATGTTTGAGGATTTAAAGGAAGAAGTGGACATAATGAGGGAACATCTTAGCAGGGACATGGAAAATATTTTAAAAATGGGATTTATAAAACAGATAAGTACAATATCTGAAATGAAAATTTTACCTTATAAAGTCAACAGAAGATTAAAAAGTGCAGAGAAAACTTTAAACTTGAAGAATTAATAGAAATTATCTAAATTGAAAAACAAAGAGAAGAAAATTGGGGGGAAAAAAATGAACATAGTCTTAGTGTCCCATGGGACAATATCAAACTGTAACATACCTGTATCAGGAGCCCAGAAGGGAAGGGGAGATAATACGGTAGAAAAACCATGCAAAGAAATAAGGGCCAAAATTTCCCAAATTTGGCAGAAAACATCATCCTACAGATCCAAGGAGCTCAGCAAACCTCAAGTAGGATAAATACAAACACACACCTAGGAATATAATATCCAAAGGGCTGAAAACCATGGATAAAGAGAAAGTCTAAGCAGCAGCCAGAGGAAAAAAGACATATGGGGGAAAACAGTACAAATGACAAGTCACTTCTCATCAGAAACAGATGCAAGAAGACACCAAAGCAAGGTCTTTAAAGTGCTGAAATAGAGAAAGTGTTCTCTAGAATACACAATAGAATTCTATCCAGTAAAAATATTCTAGGAGTGAATTCCCTGGCTGTCCAGTGGTTAGGACTCCACACTTACACTACCAAGAGCCTGGGTTCAATCCCTGGTCAGGGAACTAAGATCTCGCAAGCCAAGTGGTGAGGCCAAAAAAAAAAAAATTCTAAGAAAATGAGGGCGAAATAAAGATGTGCTCAGATAAACGAAGGTTGAAGAGAGTTCACTGCCAGCCACAAGAAATGCTCAAGGAAATTCTCCAGATGGGACTCAGATGAGCAAAAAGGAATGAAGAGCACTGGAAATAACAAATATGTAGATCAATATTTTTTAAATTGTCTTAAATTACATATTAATTATGTCTTAGTAAAACTGGAAAATTTTGTCTTTTGCATTTTCTTAAAAAGACAACTATTTAAAGCAAAAACAGTAATATTGTATTGTGAGTTTTGTATATGCTCATGAAATATAAGACTCTCAGCATAAAGGACAATACTGGGGGTGTAAATGGCATTATATTATTGTAAGAGTGTCACGTTTTACATGAAATGTTACAATATTAAATCTTTTTAAAAGGACTATAATCAAAAGTATTCGAAGAAACTTTAGGAAAACATTTATAAAACCTTAGGTGAGCGAAGCCTCCTAAAATAAGACAAACCCAGGGGCCTTAAAGGAAATGACTGGCAAATTTAACTACAAAACAACATATTTTTTTGCATGTCTCCTGGACTGCAGGAGACACTCAAAACAACATCAAATATAAATAACCAACTGGTAAAAAATATTTACAACACATATGAAAGACAAAGGTTTATCATTCTTACTATACAAAAAAAGCCTCTACAAATTGTTGTGAAAAAAAGATGAACAATCCAACAGAGGAGAGAGCAAAGGATATGAACATGCAATTCCAAGAAAAGAAAACCCAAATAGTAAATATAGGAAAAACTGCTTACCCTGTCTACTGACTAGGGGAATTCCAATTAAAGAAACAATGAGATAACATTTTGTCCCCAGTATATTGATAAAAATAGAGAAATGACATCCAGTGCTAGTGAGAATGTGGAAAAAAGGAGCATTCTCATTCCTTGCTACCAGAAAGGTGAATTGTTATAATCCTTTTGGGAAATAAGATGACAGTATTTACTAAAATTTAAAACATACATGCCCTTTGACCCTGTATTCCCACTTTGGGGAATCTATCATATAATTCCTGAATAAGTACAAGAATGTTTATGGCAGTATTGTTTGCAGTTCCCCCCCTCAAAAAACAACAAAAACCTGAAACAATCCAAAGTCCATCAGTAAGAAAACAGTAGAATCCATTATGTATATGAACAATATAGAATTATATATAGATACTAAAAAGGAATGAGTAAGATCTTTATTTTTTTAAGATCTTTATTTTTTTTAACTAGGTGGGATATACATGATACTTTTATTTTTAGGTGGAAAATTAATTTATAGAGTAATAGGTACAGTTTACCTAATTTTTATGAAAATACAAACAAAAAACCTCAGATAAGTCCTGCAGATACAAGCTCCCAATGCCCAAAGCTAGAACAATTTGAGCAATAAGATAAATAAAGAAGCATAGGGCTTCCCTGGTGGTGCAGTGGTTAAGAATCCACCTGCCAATGCAGGGGACACGGGTTCAAGCCCTGGCCCAGGATGATACCACATGCCCCGGAGCAACTAAGCCCGTGCGCCACAACTACTGAGCCTGCGCTCTAGAGCCCACGAGCCACAACTACTGAAGTCTGCATGCCTAGAGCCCGTGCTCCACAGCAAGAGAAGCCACTGCAATGAGAAACCCACGCACCGCAACGAGTAGTAGCCCCCACTCGCCGCAACTAGAGAAAGCCTGTGTGCAGCAACAAAGACCCAACTCAGCCAAAAATAAATAAATTTATTTATTTATTCAAAAAAAAAAGAAAAGCATACAGCCAAAGTATAAATAATAAATATCCATGAGTCCATACTGGTATAAATTATTGGTTAATAAATACATGGGGAGAAGTGACAAATCTGTGCAGAATTCCAAATGATTTATGTAGGTACTCTGTCCACGAGAAGTCCCCACTACTTAGGTGTGGGCTCTACATAGTGACTTCTTTCTAAAGAGTATAGCATATATGGAGGGAGGTGGTAGCTTGACCCTGGAGAACCCTGAAAACACTGTCTCAACCAGGTCATCAAGGTCAACCTCAACAGTGATAAGTCATGTAGATGGTATGTACCCTGGATATGATGTGATGAATGGTGGTCTTCCTCCTCCAAAGAAATAACCTCAGTCTAATTATGAGAAAAACATCAGACAAATCCCAGTAGAGGGACATTCTACAAAATACCTGGCAGATACTCCTCAAAACTGTTAAGGTCATCAAAAACAAGGAAAGTCTGGGAAGCTGTCACAGCCAAGAGGAGCCTAAGGAGACATGACAATTCAATATAATGTGGTGTCCTGGATGGGATCTAGGACATTAGGTAAAAATGAAGGAAATCTTAAACCATGGACATTAGTTAAGGATAATGTATCAATAATGTTCGTTCATTGTAATAAATGTACCTTACTAATATAAGACATTCATAATAGGGGAAACTGGGTGTGGGGTATATGGGAACTCTCTATACTCTCTCCTCAGATTTTCTGTAAATCTAAAACGGTCCTAAAAGTTAAAGTCTGTTTTTCAAAAATCCTATACATACATGTAGTTATATTTATCCACAGATATGTGTATGGATGTGGAGAAAGAGGTAGAAGGACACACACTGGGCTGCAAAACCTGGTTACGTTCATGGGGTGGAAAGAGAGGCCAGTGGGAAGAGATGATTAAGATAGTTTCGCCTGTGGGGACTTCCCTGGTGGTCCAGTGGTTAAAGCTCCTTGCTCCCAATGCAGAGGGCCCAGGTTTGATCCCTGGTTGGGGAACTAGATCCCGCATGCCGCAGATCCCAAGTGCCACAACTAAGACCTGGCACAGCCAAATAAATAAATATTTTTTTAAAAAGATATTTTCACCTGTTAAAACAAGTATGTACAGAATATTGCTTCTGAAATTTAAAATTATATATTAAAAATAGTAATAGAAATACCAATGGACTGTAATTGTACACATCTTAAGGAGTCAGTTGAAATGAGGGATTTTGACTCTATGCCTCTATGGATGGTCCCATGTTGCCCTTCAAAAGCGTAAAATCCTATGACCGTCGCCTGACCATTCTCTTTCCCAAATCTATCTCAATAGGAAGACACTACTACATTGAACCTAGACCCATGAAATGGAATGCATCCCTGGAAAAGGTAGGATTCTTCAGTTCTTTGTTTGCTTTTTAATTAATTAATTGATTGATTTAAATTTTTTAAATTATGTTTAAATTATGATTTTTAAAAATGTCTCCTTGGGAATTCCCTGGTTGTCCAGTGATTAGGACTCGGCCCTTTCACAGCCAGGCCCCGGGTTCAATCCCTGGTCAGGGAACTAAGATCCCACAAGCTGTACGGCAGGGTCAAAAAAAAAAAAAGTCTTCTTGTAGACAGTTTGGAATATAGAAAAATGTATAAGGAAAAGAATATCAAACACCTACAGCTCCAGTATCCACTATCATTATTTTTTGATTATTTTTAAATTTCCTTCTAGGGCTTCTTTCAATGCACACATGGAGTAGTTTGATTTTTTTCTCATTACAAAAATAATAAATATTCAATACAGAAACAAATCTTCAAAACAGAAAACACGGATATACAAAAAGAAGAAAATGAAAATCACATATAATCCCACCACTTAGCATTTATCCATGTATCCTGCAGATATTTTTCTCTGCATTTACTTTCCTCTAGACAAAATTGGGACTCATTCTTTTTTTTTTTTGCGGTACGCGGGCCTCTCACTGCCATGGCCTCTCCCGTTGCGGAGCACAGGCTCATGACGCGCAGGCTCAGCGGCCATGGCTTACGGGCCCAGCCACTCCGCGGCATGTGGGATCTTCCCAGACCGGGGCAAGAACCCGTGTCCCCTGCATCGGCAGGCGGACTCTCAACCACTGCGCCACCAGGGAAGCCCTCATTCTTTTTTTTTTAATTGGAGTATAGTTGATTTACAATGTTTCACGGTACAACAATGTGTTTCAGTTATACATATATATACATATTCTTTTCCAGATCTTTTTCCATTATAGGTTATTATAAGATATTGAATATAGTTCCCTGTGCTATGTTGTTTACCTATTTTATTTATAGTAGTGTGTATCTGTTAACCCCAAATTCCTAAGTTATCCCTCCCCGCCCTTTCCCCTCTGGTAACCATAAGTTTGTTTTCTATGTCTGTGAGTCTGTTTCTTTTTTTTTTTTAATAATTAAATAATGATTTTTAAAAATATATAAATTATTTTATTTATTTTGCGTTGGGTCTTGCTGCGCGTGGGCTTTCTCTAGTTGCTGTGACCAGGGGCTATTCTTCGTTGTGGTGCGCGGGCTTCTCATTGTGGTGGCTTCTCTTGCTGCGGAGCACCGGTTCTAGGTGGGCAGGCTTCAGTAGTTGTGGCACGTGGGCTCAGTAGTTGTGGCTCATGGGCTTAGTTGCTCTGCGGCATGTGGGATCTTCCCGGACCAGGGCTCGAACCCGTGTTCCCTGCATTGGCAGGCAGATTCTTAACCACTGCACCACCATAGAAGTCCCGGGAATAATTCTTTATATCCAGTTTTGTTTCCCCTGTTTCTTTGAACTCAATATATATCATGAGCACCTTTTCTCTTCATTAACAATCGTGGTTCATCAGAATCCCTGTGGGGAAATACTCCTGGAGCTCACCTCTCCTTCAAACAGGTGTTTTCCGAGCACCTGCTCTGTGCTACAGCCAACATATTGTCTGGCCTGGAAGAGCTGACACTCTGGTGGCGGAGGCAGGAAAAAACCCAAACACACGAATCAATATATAATCACAATTTGAAGAAGTGTTATGACAGAAATACAGAGGGTATAGTGATAGAAACAATATTGAGGGTGGGATTTGTTGGGGTGGTCAGGGGAGGCCTCTGTAAGGAGGTGGTGTTTAAGCTGAGACCTGAGACCGAGAGGAAGCTGGGGTGGGCTTTGGTGCTGGCAGAAAATAATCTTATAGGTGTATCTGGAACCTCGTGAGGTCCTGCCCAAACTAGCAGCATCACTGGAGCCAGAACACGACTCCTAGCTCCCCATCCAAAGCTCTCTGCACTTGACTGCTGTGGCCAGTGTGGGCTCCACTGTGCTGAGGTGGGGAACAGCCACACTGGCATCACGGATGTGCGACCTATATAGCCCCCTGGGGCCCTCCCCCATAAGGGCCTCGCCCTTGGAGTTTAATGCTCTGCTGTCACTGTCTTGAAATTCTTAAAAATTTATCTTTGAACTGGTGTTTTGTAAGTGAAGGCCCATGGACAGTGAGCAGAGGAGAGAAGTACAGCATGGGTTCGCTTATGTATAAGGATGTATACTGATACGTTGAGAATTGTCCCAGCATTCCCGATGCCCGGTGAGCACAGATTCCAGTGGACCCACGCTGCATGGGAATTCAGCGAGACTCAAGGCAAGCACAAGGTAAAAGGGTTACTCTGAGAATAAGTGGGGACATAGCCCTGAGAGGCCATGCCTTCCATTTGAGTTGGGACTTGCTTGAATGCAGAAAGAAGGCGCCAATGTTCTAAGAAAGATGAATGACCAAAGAACCCTATCATATTCTCTCTTACTCATGTGCCTTTGTGTTAGCCAACTATTTATGCTGAAGATGACAGCAGAAGGAAAAGAAAAGACAGAGCAACCCAGAGTTCCTTTTCCTTCCAGTCTTCCCTGACTCATCAGTAAGCTGTGGCTGGAACGTGCATGTCTCAAGAAGTGAAATAAAAACAGTTGAGTATATTCTGTGCAGCACTTCCACTACTGTGGCAAGCACAAAATACAAACGCGTGGACAAGTTACAAAATGCAAACTGTGTAATTCAGTGATTCCACACGTGAGTTAAACTCTCATAGATGTTTGCATTTAAAACTGGCATTGAGGGACTTCCCTGGTGGCACAGTGGTTAAGAATCTGCCTGCTAAAGCAAGGGGACATGGGTTCGAGCTCTGGTCCTGGAAGATCCCACATGCCGCGGAGCAACTAAGCCTGTGCACCGCAACTACTGAGCCTGCGCTCTAGAGCCCGTGAGTCACTACTGCTGAGCCCGCATGCCACAACTACTGAAGCCTGTGCACCTAAAACTCTGCAACAAGAGAAGCCACTGCAATGAGAAGCCCATGCACCGCAATGAAGAGTAACCCCCACTCGCCACAACTAGAGAAAGCCCGCGTGCAACAACGAAGACCCAGTGCAGCTAAAAAAACAAATAAATAAATTTATATTAAAAAATAAAATAAAACTGGCATTGCACGATGTGAACACAAATGGTAACATTTGTGCTGATAATTTACAATTTTATTTTTTCTTTCCTTAGAACAACATTAAATAGCAAATGAAAAACACCATGACAAGTTGAGATAATAGAGACCACAGAAGAAAGGAGAAAGCCTTACATGCTATTACTTTCAACAGCACTTTTCTTCCTGTCTTTTGTACAAGGGGCCCTGAATTTTCATTTTGCACGGGCTCCTGCAGATTAGCGAGCTTGCCCTGGGGGCAGCCTAGAGAAAAACCCTGGGATCTCAGCTTCTGAGTGAGGCACATGAGATAAAAGAAGAGAAAAAAAACCTGGCTGAGACAGCAGCACAGTTTATTTAGCTTTAATTCAAAATGATATTAGCAGCAACATGTACCTACATATGTTAAAAGCTGATGCTCAACTTTTTTTTTTTTGATGTGGACCATTTTTTAAAAAGTCTTTATTGAATTTGTTACAACATTGCTTCTGTTTTTTTTTTTATGTTTTGGTTTTTTGGCCACAAGCCATGTGGGATCTTTGCTCCCCGACCAGGGATCGAACCCATACCCCCTGCATTGGAAGGCGAAGTCTCAACCACTGGACTGCCAGGAAAGTCCCATCAATTTTTTAAAAAATTTTTCTTTGTCCATTCTACTCGGAATCTTTAAAATTTGTTTTAAAAATCATAAGATTTACGTAAGCTCTCCGTAGTTAATTCAGAAACTATCTAAGGAAGCAATATGTGCAAATTTCCTTTTGCTGCTCACTGAAATCCCTGGCTCCACCCAGAACTTGTGGCAGTGAGTCCCTTGTTCTGCGCCCTTTTCTCTGAGGCTCAGAGAGGGGAGATGAGCCAGCCACAGTGCCCAGCTCATAAATGGAAGGATCTGGACTGGTATCCACATGGGTCTGCGTCCTGCATTGAGTGTGTTCCCCTCATGCCTTCAGCAGAACCATTAGTAACACGAGGAGCCAAGGCAGACACTGGAGAGGATCACGAGTGTGTCTGGCCCAGATTCTGCTCTATAATGACAGGCCTCCGCGGCTGCCTGGGAAATCCTAACCGGATATTAATTTCACCACCGTCAATGGCCTTCATAATATTTTTGTTTTAAAAAATTATGATTCCAAGTAAGAAGATCAAGTACATTATTAGTTCCTGTGATCTCAACTCTCAGATGAATTCATGCAATTTAGTGCCTCCTAATGCAGTCAGATGGAAGTTGCAAAGCAGGCTGTGTCGGACATAACAGATTTCTAAATGAACTTGACTAATATAAACACAGTATTGGGGGAAAGGGCAGGCTCTACTGAGTGGAGATGATATCTGATTGTCTTTGGATGGTCAGGGCCCAGTAGAGTGTCTAGCTCGAGGTAAATACTCAATATGTTGGCCAGACTGAATTAGTCAGTGTGCACAAAGGTTTCTCATCCTTATGTCCTTAAAAGGAAAAGATGCCCCAGTTTTTCTGGTGTTTCAATGCAACATAGCAAAGCTAGCCCCTCATTTGTGAAGATGCTTTCAAGCTTAGCAGCTTAGCAGCTATTACACGATGTAATTGCACCAGGAAGACCCCTCATCTTGTAAGGTATCTGACCAGTTCATAACAATCCACATTTTCTGAGAACTGCCCTCTCCCCACAGTGGGGAGCCATTTGTTAGGACAGGACCCCTTCCTTTCTCCTGGCCACAGGGCATGGTACCAGGGTGAATAAGGTACCTGAACTGGGCTCATCCAATTCTCTTTCCAAGGGACTAAGCATTGGGGTTCAGCAGTTCTGCTTGGTTTCTAGTGTGACTGGGATGAGGAAAATAACAAAATTTGGGATCCATACTGTAGCCCTCTTGTGCCATGTGCCTGTATAGATAGAGAAAACCAATCTGTAGAGGGCAAGATTGCTTGGGAGAAAGAAGAGATGAGGGCTGGCTCCAGGCAGCCATGTTTGCACCATGTGATCTTGCCTTTGACCACAGCTGACTGGACCCACGTGGCAGCAGATCCAAGTCTGGCCAGTGAGACCTTCCCCCAGGAATTTCTCCATGGCTGGAACTACACATGTGGCATTTGGAAACTAGGGAGCAGACATGTTCTAGACCAAAGAAACAGAGAATCTGGTCTGCACGCAGCCTGGGAAAAGCATGTCTGTGACAAATGATGGCGAGAAAGGCCTTCGTTGGTCCCTGGAGTGCTCTTCTCCCTCCTTCTGGGCCCGCTGGCATTCCTGCTTGTGGGTTCCAGGAGACACAGTGGGGTCTTTCAAGTGAATTCCTTTTTTTTTTTTTTTATAAATGTATTTATTTTATTTTTGGCTGCATTGGGTCTTCGTTGCTGCACATGGGTTTTCTCTAGTTGCAGCGAGTGGAGGCTGCTCTTCGTTGCACTGCACGGGCTTCTCACTGTGGTGGCTTCTCTTGTTGAGGAGCATGGGCTCTAGGCGTGTGGGCTTCAGTAGTTGTGGTGCGTGGGTTTTAGTAGTTGTGGCACATGGGCTCAGTAGTTGTGGCTCGCGGGCTTAGTAGTTCCGTGGCATGTGGAATCTTCCCCGACCAGGGCTTGAACCCATGTCCCCTGCACTGGCAGGTGGATTCTTAACCAATGCGCCACGAGGGAAGCCCCGTGAAGTCCTTTTTTATTTAAGGAGCTTGAGTTGACTTTGTTACCTGCAACCAAAAGAGTTCTAACTGATTCTCAGGACTCCCATGCCTTGTGCTAGGCCTCCTGAAGCACCCATTACTTTTGGATTCGGTGAGATGTGACAGTGCCCTTCTGGTAAATTCATATTCTCGTCACTTAAGCTAGTTTGAATACGTCTTTGCTGTTTGTTTCCAAAAGAGCTTCCACTTCCAGAGTCCCTTCCACTTCATGTTAAATGCTGCATAGTATTTCATCCCAGAGAGAAATCTTAATTTTCACAACCATTCCCCCTTCATTGCAAGACCCCATACTGGGAACTGTGGTAGTTTAATGATAGTAGAATTCATAGATACTAGAATAGGGTTTCCCTGGTGGCGCAGTGGTTAAGAATCTGCCTGCCAAGGCAGGGGGCATGGGTTCGAGCCCTGGTCCCTGAAGATCCCACGTGCCACAGAGCAACTAAATCCTTGCGCGACAACTACTGAGCCTGTGCTCTAGACCCTGCGAGCCACATGCCTAGAGCCCGTCCGTGCTCTGCAACAAGAGAAGCCACCACAATGAGAAGCCTGCGCACCGCAACAAAGAGTAGCCCCTGCTCTCCACAACTAGAGAAAGCCTGCAGGCAGCAACAAACACCCAACATGGACCAAAAAAAAAAAAAAAAAGATACTGGAATAAAGGCTAGAGATCAAGAAAGACTTCATTCTTAACATATACACACTACTATGTATAAAATAGATAACAAGGACCTACTGTACAGCACAGGGAACTACACTCAATATCTTGTAATAATCTATAATGGAAAAGACTCTGAAAAAAGAATATATGCATACCGAACATATACTGAATCACTTTGCTGTACACTTGAAACTAACACAACATTGTAAATTAACTACACTTCAATTAAAAAAGGAAGACAAATGGGGACTTCCCTGGCGGTCCAGTGGTTAAGACTTCGCCTTCCAATTCAAGGGGTACGGGTTCGATCCCTGGTTGGGGAGCTAAGATCCCACATGCCTTGCAGCCAAAACACCAAATATAAAACAGAAGCAATGTTGTAGCAAATTCAATAAAGACTTTAAAAATGGTCCACATCAAAAAAAAAAAAAGAAAATCTTTTAAAAAAAAAGAAAGGAAAAAAGATTTCCTTCCATATGAACTTTGAATGTATTACCTATGCAAATGAATAGATGCATGAAAGTCTTCACAACGGAGCTGAAATCTGTGTTGACTGTTGAACAACAAGCAGGATGTTTTTCTAGAAGAGAAAAATGTAGGGAAAGGGGAATTCCTAATAGGGGACAGCAAAAGCAAAGGTGTAGAGGCAAGAAACAGAAGTGGATTATGGAACAGACTTTTTTATCTAGAAAAAGGAGCTGGCATCTCTAAATTCGAATCTGCATTAGACTAACAGTCCCAAATGTTAAGGTATACTGGTCATCCAAATAAAGTCCAACTTTTAAAAAAATTAAAATAAAAAAAAAAGAAAAGGAGTTGGCAAGTGACAAAGTCAAGATTTAAACCCAGGCCTGTCTGGCTCCTACGTGCTCACGAGTGACCACTGTCCCTTTTGCAGGGATCTGGGTCCCTTTGGATTTGGGGCAGATTGCTTCCCACTTGGGGTCTGTTAAAGGAGGATTGAAGTAGATGATACCTTAAGGCTCAGTCTAGGCTTACATCCTGTGAATCTAAGTTCCAACTGACCACATTTTGTTTGCCGGCCACCCTGGATCTGGTGGATCAGATGAGCCTTTCAAGGATAGGAGATTTTGCAGGGTTTCTAGGAATTTCTAAGAAAGCTCTAAGTTTCTCAGAGGCAACCAGGGACTTGTTTCGAGGCCCAGGCCCCATCTCAGAACGCTTTTGAGATGGGAGTACAGCCTGCAGGCTCAAAGCACTTGACCTCCTGGCCCAAGAACATATATTACATCCCACTCTTAGTTGGGATTTCTCCCACTGGGGGAGAAATGCCCACCAGGGAATTCCAAGAGCCATTTCCAGGCACATCCAATGGCAAACTGTGAGTAACAGGATTCCTCTGAAAGGACCCACTCCAGGGATGATAAACTGGGGACTGAGGGCCCACTCGGGCCCTCTGGCCTGTTTCAGCAGCACCATGTTCACTAAAAACTTTGGACTACTTGACACACATTTAAAAATGGGAGATTTCCAGATTTCTAGATTCTCATGAAAAATGGAAAGACCTGACAACACTGGGCCCTTATTCCCACGACCCGCTGGACCCTGGTTGCCCCTGTGTGGTGGCGCCTGCCTCACCCTGGAGTTCCCACTCGCCTCACACACCTCACCAAGTCAGCCTGGCCCCTGGAGGCACGTGAGTTTGAGACCCTTGATCTAGGTCAACTCTCTGGTTTTATAGGTGAAGAAACGGAATCCTTGAGAGGGGAAGGGATTTAACTAAGGTCACAGAGACTGGAGACTCCAGCTAGTTTCCAAGGTCTGACTTCCAATCCTGTGTTTCTTTCAGAGCGCAAGCCAGGAACGAGAAAACCAGCAATCCCTGTGCCTGTCGTGAAGGTTGAGGGCCTACTGTATGCCAGGTGCCTCTCGCAGAATGAAGTAGCAGTTCCCGCCAGGCCGCTGTCCCCAGAGTCTCAAGTAACCCCCCACCCCCACCCCCATCCCAACAGGTTTGGGAATCCCTGCTATTTTCTCACTCAGAAAGGTCCAGCTGTCAGAAGAGAAATACCCTGGGCCCTTCCTTCTTTACCGCTCAGCATTTGGCCATGGCTCCCTGTAGGAAGCCTGCCCTGGCAGCCCAAGGCTGAGTTCCATCATGCCTGATATGAGTTTTAATTCTTGTGCTTCCCTCATCAGGGCATTTAACACTGAATTGCAGGTAACAACAACAACAACAAAGACATCAACAAAATAGATACCATTTGATTAGACATTTACAATGTGCATAACAATACTCTCACTCATCTCTGTAAGAACCCCCTAGGCTCTGGGAAGTAAAGTAAATTGACCCCAAATCTCACGGCTGGAAGGGGATTCAGGCCTCCTTGCCTGACAAGAAGCTGATGCTCTTCCTATTTTCTGTACCTCAGTTGCTAGAAAGGGGTTTTCAGAATCAAGGGAGACCTGAAGCTCTGAGGTTGTGGGTTTACCCTATCACCTCAACTTTCCAGGTTCTGCACATGAATCTTACAATGTCAGGCTGCACAGATGGGGAGCTTGGGAGTCGCCCTAGGAGGGAACCGCAAGTGGCTTGGCAGGGGTTTTGTAAATGTGAACGGCGGATTGCAAGCTTCTGCATGTGTCCCGTCCACCACCACCCCCCGCCCCCAACCCCTCACCCCAGCTCAGGACTGAGGTGAGTCACCACTAACCAGTTTGGATTGACACCCCAAGTTTCTGAGCCAGAGTGGAGGTAAGGCTCATTTAGCTAAACTCTGGTAATTTACATGATAATTCTTATTTCAAAATCTAAGTTCTAGGGGACTGCCCTCGTGGTCCAGTGGGTAGGACTCCATGCTCCCAATGCAGGAGGCCTGGGTTCGATCCCTGGTCAGGGAACTAGATCCTGCATGCATGCTTCAACTAAGAGTTCACATGCCGCAACTAAGATCCCACGTGCTGCAACTAAGTCCTGGTGCAGCCAAAATAAATAAATAAATAAATATTTTAATATCTAAGTTTGGGACTTCTGAATAAATTTCTGTTGTTGTAAGCCCCCTGCCCAAATTCTATTTATATCCCACACCTCCCCCCCCATAAAAAACACCTTGTGAAAGCACATTGGCCCGACAAACTGTCTCCCTCTATTTCCAGCCTCATGTATAAAATCAGTTGATCATTTAAAAACTTCTGCTATGTTTGATGTGCAAAGATGTTCATCTGAGTGCTGACTCTAACAGCAAAGAAAAAGAACACAACCTAAATTTCCAACATGGAAACTGATTAAAGAGTCAAGGTACTATACATCCACGCAGTAGGAAACTCTGCAGGGAGTGAAAATATGTACTTATTTTATTTTTTAATGTTTATGTAATGACTTGAAAAGTACTCATGATATTATGGGTTCCTCATTGCTTTTCAAATTACAAAAGTAATCCCTTTTCACTATAAAAATAAAATAAAACACTCCAGAAACGTTTAAGGTAAGAGGTGAAGCTGCCCCACAAACATACCTACCTCCAGCCCCAGTGGTAACATGCAGTGTATTCATGATATACTGGTACTTTAAGAATCAGAATAAAATTGTATATATTCATTAGTATCACTTTTTTTAAAAACCTATGCATTGGAATAGAAAAAAAGCGTATTTATACACCCATGTTCATAGCAGCATTATTCACAATAGCTAAATGTGGAAGTAACCCATGTGTCCGTCAGTGGATAAATAGATAAGTAAAATATGGTCTATCCATACAACGGAATATGAGTCAGCCTCAAAAAGGAAGGAAAAAAAAAAAAAAAAAAAAAAGGAAGGAAATTCTGACATACGCTACAACATGGATGAACCCTAAGGACACTATGCTAAGTGAAAGAAGCCACTCACAAAAAGACAAATACAGTATGATTCCACTTGTATGAGGCACTTAGAGGAGTCAAAATCATAGAGACAGACAGTAGATTGGTGGTCGCCGGGGCTGGGAAGAGGAGGGAATGGGGAGTTATTGTTTAATGAGTACAGAGTTTCAGCTTTACAAGATGAAAAGAGCTACAGAGATGGATGGCAGTGATGGTGGCACAACATTATGAACGTATTTAAAACCACTGAACCGTACACTTAAAAATGGTTAGGATGGCAAATTTCATGTTATGTGTATTTTACCAAGATAAGAAAAAAATGGGGGAAAAAGGCTAGACAAAAATACAACAACATTTTAGTACTTTTGTTTGGGTGATGGGGCTGTGGGTAATTTGTTTTTCTTTTTCTTTCTGCTTTTCTTCGTTTTCCAAATAATCCTTTTTGGGAAAAATGAACAATAAAAATAAAAATGATAGATTGAATCTTTTCTCTTTCTTCATCTTACTTCACCCAAGAATCAGTACTAGTTCAAGATTCCGTTTGTGTAGAATTTGGCTGCATCCAAGCCAGGTTGACCACCACCATGGCAAGCCATAATAATGAGTTACCTTTTTTGAGCCAGCTTGTTGGTAAGGAAACTGAGGCTCAGAGGAGGTCAGTGATGTGGGAAAAGCCCGAGATAGAGACCCAGCATGGAGATCCATGGGAAGTCACCCTGTGGTCTCTCCATTGAGGTCAGTTCAGTTCAACAAACATGTTTTGTTTTGAGCACCGAGGGTGCGCCAGGATCTGTGTCCTGTGCCAAGGGCTGGGGAACGGGAGTGACCCAGGGACCATCCTGCGTTATAGTCTGGTTGTGCTGACACAGAGTGCTCAAAAGGAGCTGGTGGTTGGGCCACATGTTACCGTGGAATCTCCGGCTAAAAGCTTAACTCAACCCAAGCACCATCACCTTTGTTCATGCAACCAACTGATGATTTCCAGTTTTCATGATTAGAAACAGTGCTCCAGTGAACATTCTTGAACCTACATCTTTTTTTTAAATAAATTTATTTATTTTATTTTATTATTTATTTTTGGCCGCATTGGGTCTTTGTTGCTGCACGTGGGCTTTCTCTAGTTGCTGTGAGCAGGGGCTACTCTTCCTTGCAGTGTGTGGGCTTCTCTGGTTGTGGAGCACGGGCTTCCGTAGCTGTGGCGCATGGGCTTAGTTTCTCCGTGGCATGTGGGATCTTCCTGGACCAGGGCTCGAACCCGTGTCCCCTGCATTGGCAGGCGGATTCTTAACCACCGCGCCACCAGGGAAGCCTATTCCTGAACGTACATCTTAGAGCGCAGCTGTGCTTATTTCATCATTTCATTCCAACAAATGAAATTGCTGGATCAAAGGGTAAGTGTATTTCCTACGCTTTTAAAACATATTGCCCTTGACTGCTTTCCAGAAAGTTGCACTAATGTACACTCTCAGCAGCAGGGTATAAGGGTTCTCTTGGGCCCTTGCAGCCATAATGGCAGTTAGCAAAATATTTGATAATTTGATATCCAAAAATGATTTTTTTCATAGATTCATTCAAGTATTTATGAGTCACATGCACTGTGCTGGTCAGTGGAGATACTGTGGGGACAAGATAGGAGGAGTCTCTGCCATGGGAGCCTCTGTCTAGTGGGAAAGAAGACAATTTAAGGAGTAATTATTACCTTGAGAAGTAGTGGTGTCAGAGGTGTTGTGAAAAGGGGAAAGGAGCAGCTTTGGGCACTACTGGAAACATAGGAGGAGTTAACTACTTATGGTGTCTGGGGAAGCCACATTTAAACAGAGACCAATCAGTACACTGGAAATAGTATTTGGTTTTTATAGGCCATTTGCATTTCCTCTTTTTGTGCGTTGCTTCCTTGTGTCCTTTGCACATTTTTTCCTTTAGGGTTTTCTTTAAAAATTTTTTTTTAAATTAAAGTAAGATTCACATAACATAAAATTCAACATTTTTGGACTTCCCTGGTGGTGCAGTGGTTAAGAATCCTCCCACCAATGCATGGGACACGGGTTCGAGCCCTGGTCCGGGAAAATCCCACATGCCACAGAGGAACTAAGCCCATGTGCCACAATTACTGAAGCCCGCGCGCCTAGAGCCTGTGCTCTACAACAGACAAGCCACTGCAATGAGACGCCCCCACACCGCAACGAAGAGTAGCCCCCCACTCGCCGTGACTAGAGAAAGCCTGTGCGAAGCAACGAAGACCCAACGCAGCCAAAAATAAATAAACTTATTTTTTAAAAATGGTTCTTTTAAAAAAAAACACCATTTTTTAAAACTTTTTATTTTATATTGGACTATAGCCAATTAACAATGTTGTGATAGTTTCAGGTGCACAGCAAAGGGACTCAGCCATACATATCCATATATCCATTCTCCCTCAAACTCCCCTCCCATCCAGGCTGCCACATGACATTGAGCAGAGTTCCCTGTGCTATACAGTAGGTCCGTGTTGGTTATCCATTTTAAATACAGCAGTGTGTACATGTCGACCCCAAACTCCCTATCTCTTTCCCCCACCCTTCCCCAAACTCACCGTTTTAACAGACGTAATTCAGTGGCATTTACTACATTCACAATATCGTGCAGTGTGGAGTTCTTTTTTTACTTAATTTATTTATTTTGAAAAATTTCAAGTTCACAAAATGCTTAAAAAGCAATAAAACAGGGACTTCCCTGGTGGTGCTGTGGTTAAGAATCCGCCTGCCAGTGCAGGGGACACGGGTTTGATACCTGGTCCAGGAAGATCCCACATGCCGCGGAGCAACTAAACCCGTGCACCACAACTACTGAGCCTGCGCGCCACAACTACTGAAGCCCACGTGCCTAGAGCCCGCTCCGTGACAAGAGAAGCCACCAAAATGAAAAGCCCGCATGTTGCAACGAAGAGTAGCCCCGCTCACCACAACTAAAGAAAGTCCGTGCGCAGCAATGAAGACCCAATGCAGCCAAAAAAAAAAAAGCAGTAAAACAAATACCCTAATTTGGGGGATGTTTACTTTTTAATTGCACTTTAAGAACTCTTTCCATGTTAAGGATATTAACTCCTTCTCTGGCTTCTGGAGCCAATTTTCTTTGGTTGGTCACTTGTCTTTCACGTACGTGTGTGTGCACGCGTGTGCAAGTGTGACAGTTTATCATCTGCCATGTTTCTTGTCCCCATGTCACCAGTGGCACCATAACTCTCCTTCAGTTAATTAGGAACAAAACAGAAAATCCTCATAGATTTGCATATAGAAAAAATAAAACAATTACATAGAAAGAAAGTTTTTTTGCTTTTTTTTGTTCCCGATTAAGTGAAAGAAAGTCCTGCTGGTGACAAAGAGGCAGGAAATATGCCTGATGATAAACCACGGCCCATAGGGTCCCTGTCAGGCCCTGGAGACCACAGCACAGAGGGGTCAAGATAAGCCGGGTGGGGGTGGGGAGGCAGGAATTCCTGGGCCTCTTTTCAGGCTCCTCAGTGAAGCTCAAAAAGCTAGGCCTCCAGAACAGGCAGATGATTTGCACACTTCCCAGTCACAAAGGAAACCCAATAGTCAAGAAAGAAAAGAGGCCCAGGGTTCAGTGTTAAGAGACTGGCTGTTAGACTCAGGGAGGGCTGTACTCGACTTGGACCCCACCCTCCACCAGTGCAGGCTTGGACGAACCACCTAACTTCCCAGTTACCTTACCTATAAAAAGAGGGCAGTAAGCCTATCCTCAGAGGAGGGCTGGGGGCACTAAACTTCTGGCACAGTTCATCCAAAGCTACACTGTCTGTCTGGCTCCAAAACCTGAGCTCCGCTCCTGCACGAGGTGCCATGATGGCTCAATGAATGACCTTCCTACTGTTATTAGGAAGCCAAACACAGCCCAGCATTGAAGAGTCAGCCAAGGAAGCGCACTGGCGTCACAGGCCTTCTAAGCAAGCCTGATAAAGGTGAGAAGGGTGCTTTCTTCTTGTCCGGCAGAAACGAGGGTGCCCCTCCATCACCCCCTCCTGTTGGGTCCCTGGCTCATGGCCAATCACTCAACCAAAGCCTGGCAGTCTGGGTTCATGGGGAAGGCCCCAGGAGCGGCCGGGGTCTAGGTGCCACTTTGTCTTATGCACACTCGGCCATCCCTGTCCCTTCCTCATCTGGCAGTTCCCCAGTGCCCTTATCAGTAAGATGAGAACCCCAGAGTAGGTACCTCACAGGGGAGTTTCAAGAATCACAGAGGGTAAACCAAGTAATGCTCTCAGTACCACACCTGACAGTTAGTGTTCAATAAATGTTCGCTGTTATTGTTAACCCCCTGTTCCAAAACAGGAACACCGAAACATGTTGGGAAGAAAATATATTGTTATGAGGCAAGATTACAAAGCAGTATATAAAACAGGACCCAATTATTTAAAACAAAAAAAAATTATACATATGTAGAAGGGGAAAAAGACCAGAAGGATATGTTGGCAGCACTTAACTCTTGGTGATGAAATTATAAGGAATCTTTTATTTTCTTTGTGTTTTCATGCATTGTCTACATTTTCCTACAATGCACATATCACTTTTGCAATCGGGGGGAAAAAAAATAAGCATTGTGAGAGATGAGAGGAGCTATCACTTGGATCTGGGCTTGTGGAGAGGATACCCCAGAGGAAGTGGGGTTTGAGCAGGGCTTGGAAGGATGGGAGAATTTGAAGAATGGGGGAGGAGAGCCAGGAGAAGCCTTTTTCATGTCCTTGTTTTTTTTTGTCTGTCTCCTCCCCTAGGCTGTGGGCTCCTTGAGGGCACGGTCCATGGTCTAATTTGTTCACTGCTGTATCCCTAGCATCTAAAACAAATTTAAAAAAATCCGAAGAACTGGTGCTTAGTAGGTGCTCAATAAATACGGATCTAGTGAGCAAGTAACCTTGAAGCTCCACTTAGCTTGGGAGACAAGGATGCTCTCAGTTCGCTGTCCAGCTGGTGCACTGCCAAAACGGAGGTGCGTGGTTTCCATGGCAACAGAAGAGGGCCTGCCAGGCCAGCAGCAGGAGGCAGACGCAGGGATTGTGAGCTCTGCATCTTGTCAAGGTGCAGCCTGGAACTTGGGAACATGGCGGTGGGCTCTTTCAACAGATGTTGAGGGAAGAGAAGGAGCTTCATAATACAGTTAACTTAGTTGTTCACTGGACAGGTTTGTCAAATCAGTGAATGCTCAGGTAAGTAGTTCAGGTCTTTGAAGGAGGTTGGGAGGCTCTTAGTGGGTGGAAGGCTAGGGACTCCGGAAAGTTTGGTTCTAGTCTGAACCTTGCTGTGTGACCTTGGACAAGTTACTCAATCTCTCTGGGCTTCAGCATGTTTATTCATAAAATGGGAGGTTTGATCAGTTCTAAAATTGCTCATAAAAAGACGTGTGTGGTAGTAATATAAAATGGTGCAGCCACTGCGGAAAACAGTTAAACACAGAATTATCACAGATTATCATATGATACCAATTCCACTGGTAGGTATATACCCAAGAGAACTGAAAACAGATACTTAAACAAATACTTGTACTCAGATGTTCATAGTGGTACTATTCACAATAACCATAAGACCATCAACGGATTAATAAAGGAAAGGTAGTATATCCATATTGTGGAATTCAGCCATAACAAGGAATAACAGTGCTACAACGTGGATGAACCTCGAAAACATTATGCTAAGTGAAAAGAGCCAGACTCAAAAGATCAAATATTGTATGATTCCATTTATATTAAATATCTAGAACAGGTAAATCCACAGAAACAGAATGCAGATTGGTGGTTGCCAGGGGCTGGAGGAAGTGGGGATTGGGGACAGAATTTTCTTTTAGAAACGGAAATGTCTTGGAACTTGACAGAGGTCTTGTTTGCACAATATTGGGAATGTAGTAAGTGCTGCTGAATTACACACTTTAAAATGGTTAATTTTATGTTATGTGAATTTCACCTCAATTCAAAAAAAAAGAAAGAGAAAGAGCCTAAGATATAGGCAAGACTGAAGGTTCAGTTATAGATGAAATTGGGAGATCATCACAGGCCTCCTACACAATTACACCGCCAAGGTGACATGCAGGAAAAAGATCCCAGTTGCGGTCAGGACTGGGATCTGGATCTGTGTCTGGCCACTTCCTCATGGTGGGATCCTAGGCCAATCACTCAAGCTCCCTGAGCCTCAGGCTTCCCCCTCTGCAAAATGGGGCTGGTGCATCTTCCCTGTTTTCCTCAGAGCACTGTGGATCAGTGATCTGAGAGCACTCTGTGAACCCACGTTCACAGCATGACGCCTCTGGGAGGAACATCTCAGCACCCTGTTTTCTAAGCACGGCAGACTGAGAACCAATTCCTCGTTCATGTGGAGACACTGAGGGGGTTCAGAAGCCACTGGCAAGGAAGGGGCACACCCGGGTTAACCGGTTGGATTTCTGGCTCCACCACTATCTGTGTGGCCTTGGGCAAGCCATTCATTTTCCTGTTTCTTCATTGGTAGAATGGGAATATATTTACCTTGGAGAGAGTCTGTGTGTATACTGTAGGTCCTCAATAATCAGATCCCTCTTTCTTTCTTTCTTTCTTTTTTTTTTTTTTTGCGGTACGCGGGCCTCTCACTGCTGTGGCCTCTCCCGTTGCGGAGCACAGGCTCTGGGCACGCAGGCTCAGCAGCCATGGCTCACGGGCCCAGCCGCTCCGCGGCATGTGGGATCTTCCCGGACTGGGGCACGAACCCATGTCCCCTGCATCGGCAGGCGGACTCTCAACCACTGCGCCACCAGGGAAGCCCCAGATCCCTTTCTTTGTGGCTGCTCTCAAACACAAAAATTGCCGGTTCCCCGAATCCACCAAAGAATCTGAGCTGTGGGTCAGAGAGGTTAGGGCACTGGCCCGAGGTGGCACAGCTAGCTTGGGCTTAGAACACAGATCACCTGGCTCCGGGTCCGGGGAACTTCCCTCAGCCCTCTAAGCTTCATCATTTATTTTCTCCAACAGGCATTTGGCAACTACTACGACCTAGGAAGGGCGGAGTTGTGTAAGGAGAGACACCCAGCCCAGAATTATGTGCTGTGCAGACCTCACCACTTCAAGAGACAGGTGTTGCTGTCTCCGGTTTACATATTAGGAAACTGTGTTTAACTAAGGCTCAGAGAGGCCAAGTGACCGTCACCAAAACACTCAACCAGAGAGCACAGGTGTCGAATTCGAACTCTGGTCCTCCCGCGGCGCCACCCCCGGAACCCGTGGGCACGCGTGGCTCTGCGCAAGCAGGGCGCGCGGCGGTGGGAATCCCGAGCGGACCTGGAAGCCTGGCCCGTTCATTTGCATGCTAATACCCAGAATGCTTTTCCCCCGCACACCGCTTTTCTTAATGGAAGCGCTCAGTTTGGAACCGTGGAAAGTTTGGAACACATACTTCGCTCCCTCTTTGCAACTGTGGGAACTTCCCGCCCGCACACGCGGTGCCTGCAGCCCAGGGCTCCAAGTTGGGCTGCCTGGCAGCGGCCGCCAGCTCTTCCCAGGCAGATGAACCTCTGTGTCCAACCCGCGCGCGGCAGCATCTCCCGGACGGCCGGGACAAAGCGGCCAGGCCCGCCGGCGGGGCTCATGGCCCGAGCGCTCGGCGACTCGCTGGGCTGCGGGCGCCGGGGATGCTCCCGACCTCAGGAGGCCAAAGGGTGCTTCCTGGAGGGTCCAGTACCCCCATTTCCCTGGGGTGCGCGGGGACCCCTGCCCCTTCCCATCGCCCTTGCCTCTATGTTGTCGCCTCCCGGAGCTGGTTACTTTCCGCTCCCTGGGGCACAAAGCTTGGCGTGTGGCGGTTTGGGGGAGAGGGTGGACGATGGCCTCGTATCCCCAGCTCTCCCGGGCGCGCAGCCCCTTCGGTTCAGTCAGTGCGCGGGGTCCAGAAGCAGCTCCGAAGGTTCGGCCTGCCCCCAGCCAGGACCCCGAGCCCTCTCTGGGGTGGGTAGCGGGGAAGCGCTTGCAGACGACTTCTGGGGATTTCGGGCATCGAAGGGGGGCTCCGAAGGGTAACCAACGCCCGCTCGACTTACGGGTGCACATCGCTGGCTGGGGGGCCCACATCTGCGCCCCTCGGTCTCCCCCCACCCCCCGCCCCGTCCGCTCTCCGCCACTCTTTGCGGGGAGGGAGGGGCAGTGGGAGCTGGTTTGCTGGCTAGGCGCTTCGTTTGCATTGGTCCGGGGGGGCTGAGACTGCAGCCCCCGGCCCCGCGGGCGGGGTGGCGAGGCGGGGGCCGGACGGGGGCTCAGTCTGCGCTAGCATTGGCGGAGCAGGGGACTGGGGAGGGGGGGCAGGAAGCGGGGGGGAGCGGAGCTGCGGGGGGGGGTGTATAAATAGGGAAGGGGGGACGTGCATCCTCGGCTGGGTGAGGGGGGGGGCTCGGGACAAAGAAAGTGGAAAGTTTGCAGCGCTGGGCGGTCCGGGCCAGGGATTCGGGTGCGCACGTGCAGGGCCGGGGGCGCCGGGGGGCCCCCAAGCCGAGCTCGCCGTTTCTTTTTTTTTTCTGCAAGCGGAGGGGGGGTGTTGTTGGTATCGCCCCCTCCTTCTCCTCCCCCCAGGGGTGAAAGTGCAAGAGGAAGTGCAGCCGCTGCCATCTTTCCTCCGCTCCGAACACACGGAGCCCAGGGCCGCAGCGCCGCCGCTCCGCCGCCGCCTTCGCTTGGCCCGGGAAAGGGCCCGCCCTGCCGCTGCCGCCGCCCGCCCGCTCCAGCCTTCGCTACCGACTCCGCCCGCCAAGCTCCGGGACCCGGCCCGCGCTGCCGCCCCGGTGCGCGCCCCGCCGCCGCCTTAGCCTTAGCCTTTTGTTTCCTCCGCTCCGGCGCCCCCGCCCCGGCTCGCGCTTTGCAGGGGACGCAGCGCGCGCCCCCAGCGGGCCCGGGTAAAACCGCGGCGCGCGCGCCTGCGCGACAAACCCCTCCTCCTCCTCCCTGCGCGCGCGCGCGCGCGCGCGCGCGCGCCTCCTTGGCTGCGCGCCGGCGCCGCCTGGCGGGCGGGAGGGGAGGTGGCAGGCGCGTTTGCGGGAGGGGCGCACCTCTGTGCTCGCGTACCCCCCAGAGGTAGACCGAGAAGGGGAGGCGGGCGGGCGGAGAGGAGAGAGGAGTGCACGATCCAGCAGGGGTGGGGGCAGCTATGTGGGAGGTGGTGTGCCCTGCCGTCTAGACAGTCCGATCCGGGCAGGGGGTGTGTGCGCTCCGCGCACCTGCGAGACTACAGAGCCCCGGGCCGGCACGTGTGGGGAGTGTAGACACGTTCGTTGCACCCCGCTTCTTGCTGCCTAGGGGAAGGGAGTGGGGCTGGCAAGTGACGCGGCCCGGTTTGTGGGGAGGGGGCGGCGGCCATGGAGCGAGTGAACGACGCTTCCTGCGGCCCGTCGGGCTGCTACACCTACCAGGTGAGCAGACACAGCACGGAGATGCTGCACAACCTGAACCAGCAGCGCAAAAACGGCGGGCGCTTCTGCGACGTGCTCCTGCGGGTGGGCGACGAGAGCTTCCCAGCGCACCGCGCGGTGCTGGCTGCCTGCAGCGAGTACTTTGAGTCGGTGTTCAGCGCCCAGTTGGGCGACGGCGGAGCTGCGGACGGGGGTCCCGCTGACGTGGGGGGCGCAGCGGCGGCCCCGGGCGGCGGGGCTGGGGGCAGCCGGGAGCTGGAGATGCACACCATCAGCTCCAAGGTGTTCGGGGACATCCTGGACTTCGCCTACACTTCCCGCATTGTGGTTCGCCTGGAGAGCTTCCCCGAGCTTATGACGGCCGCCAAGTTTCTGCTGATGAGGTCGGTCATTGAGATCTGCCAGGAAGTCATCAAACAGTCCAATGTGCAGATCCTGGTGCCCCCTGCCCGGGCTGACATCATGCTGTTTCGTCCCCCTGGGACCTCGGACTTGGGTTTCCCTTTGGACATGACCAATGGGGCAGCCTTGGCAGCCAACAGCAATGGCATCGCAGGCAGCATGCAGCCTGAGGAGGAGGCAGCTCGGGCGGCTGGTGCAGCCATTGCGAGCCAAGCCTCCCTGCCTGTGTTACCTGGGGTGGACCGCTTGCCCATGGTGGCCGGACCCCTGTCCCCCCAACTGCTGACTTCCCCATTCCCCAATGTGGCATCCAGTGCCCCTCCCCTGACTGGCAAGCGAGGCCGGGGCCGCCCAAGGAAGGCCAACCTGCTGGACTCAATGTTCGGGTCCCCAGGGGGCCTGAGGGAGGCAGGCATCCTTCCGTGTGGCCTGTGTGGGAAGGTGTTCACTGATGCCAACCGGCTCCGGCAGCACGAGGCCCAGCATGGTGTCACCAGCCTCCAGCTGGGCTACATCGACCTTCCTCCTCCGAGGCTGGGTGAGAATGGGCTACCCATCTCTGAGGACCCCGACGGCCCCCGAAAGAGGAGCCGGACCAGGAAGCAGGTGGCCTGCGAGATCTGCGGCAAGATCTTTCGTGACGTGTACCATCTCAATCGGCACAAGCTGTCCCACTCGGGGGAGAAGCCCTATTCCTGCCCCGTGTGTGGGCTGCGGTTCAAGAGGAAAGATCGCATGTCCTACCATGTGCGGTCCCACGATGGGTCCGTGGGCAAGCCCTACATCTGCCAGAGCTGTGGGAAAGGCTTCTCCAGGTGAGGAATGGTGCCCATCCCCCATGACTTGTCCTATTCCTAACTCATGGAATAGCTCCTCTCCAAAAGCTGGGGGTGTGAGACTTGCAGGGGGCTCACTTGACCTTGCAGGGCCATGTCAGGTTTGGGGAGAGTGTTTTAACGGCCCTGATTTTGAGATGATGTGGCCAAGAACTGCTTTCTCTTCCCTCAGGGAAGTTCTCTGGCACTAGGCGTGCCCTACCATCTCTCTTCCTTGGGGCCTGTGGGAAGGGGCCGGATTCCTCAGGCCGCAGCCACCGGGCCTCACCATTCTTCTCCCTGGGCTCCCTTTGTGTTTCCGGCACCAGACGAGGGGCCCCCTCTGGGGGCGGGAGGCCAGGCTCCTCCAGCGACTTTCCCCGCTTGAATGGCCGCCGGGGGAGGGACTGAAACAAGTGCATCTGGGACTCCTTACGCTCCCATGCCTCCATGTCCCCCCGCACAGCACTGGCAATCCTGGGTCAGTAGACTCCGGCCTTGCCTCTCACAGCCCCGGGATCACGGGGCACAGAGCTGGGCACCCAGAGTCTCTTCTGAACAGCGAAGCCTTTGATCTGCTCTGACCTGGTGGCTCCAGAGCCCACCTGAACCCACAGATCCCCTTTATGTTCACTGGACAGAGAGGAAGGAGGGCAGGATGTCGTTTTAGATTGACTTTTTAGTGAGCCTGATAAGGAACTGAAGACTTGTCTGCAAGCAGAGGGTTGTTTTTCCTCTTAAGAGAATATTCAGAATAAAAGGCTCGTTTTAACTTGCCTGGGTACTGAGGGCCTTGTGTGTATGAACGTAGGGATGGAGAACTCCCTCAGAGGGGCCCCAAGCAGGAACCAGTCTTACCGGTCAGGCAGCCCCTGCCCACCTGCTCTGTCGGGCATCTGGTTTACCAGCCCAGCTGGGGGCTTAAGGCTTCATCCCTTGGCCTCTGGGGACTGAATTCCATCCGGGTGGCATTCATTGGCTGCTGTGGTGGGAGAGGCTGGGGGAGGGGAATGCTGAGTTTCTAAGGGGCTTTAGTCTGGACAATGAATCACACATACCCCCTCCCGGAAAGGCTGCAGCAAGGCAGCCCAGTCTCATTCTAAAGCCCCCTCCTTGGGTCCTAGAAATCATTGAGTTTCTGGTGGGGGGAGGCGGGTAGGCAAGGTCAGAGACAAATGCTCACTCCCCTTCCCCCTCTAGAGAAATCCAGGGCAGAGAGGCCTGGGCCTCAGGAGCCAGAGCTGGGTGGTGACTTTTCTTTGTCATGCTGGGGTGGGGTGAGGGAGTCCTCTCCAGCCTTGTCAGGGCAGGGGTCTGGCCAAGTTTGTAGCCCCCTCTCTTAAGGTCTTGTTTTAAAGTCTCTTTTGGTTCTCTTTTCTAGGCCTGATCACTTGAACGGACATATCAAGCAGGTGCACACTTCTGAGCGGCCTCACAAGTGTCAGGTAGGGGCTGGGCCGGGGCAGAGATGGGCTGAAAGAGAATGCTGCTGTCCTCACAGCTATGGCCGTGAGCCAGCTGCTGTGCGTGCTGGGCTGGCTGACTGACCACCGCTGTGCACACCTCCCCCTCTGTCCCCCCACCGTCTGTCTGCTCTTCTCCTTTGTTCTCCCCCAGCCCCCTCCCTCCCACCGCTGATGTCCCCTCCTTCCTGGTCGCTGGGTCCTGGTTCCCAACCTGTCTCTGTCTTTGCTCTGTTGCTTGGCTTTCCTCTCCTGGCGTTTGCCAGCTCCTTGGATGGTGGGCCACATTGGACAAGTGTCGTCCTGGGGGCACTGGCACCCCACTGGGTCCGGCTTCTGGTTCCCAGCAGTTTGCAGGGGCCACCGTGGGGTGGGAATGGCTTCTTAAGGGCTCCTGGTGGTCCAGCCAACAACTCTTCCCCTTGTATGCCCAGCAGCCTGACCTGAGTTGGAGCTCCTTCTGGGTCCCCTCAGCTCAGAGCACCAGGCCGCAGGGGTGGGGGTGAAGGAGGCAGGGAGTGGTGCGATCACTGGCACCTGCTTAACCCATCCTGAGCCACGTGTGCACACAGCCAAGGGCTTCTGAGAACTGGAAAGCGAGGTGGTTTCCTGTCCTTGAGAGCTCTTTGTGTAGCAGTAGGTAGGGGAGGCTGGGCAAGATTCTCACCCTTGGTTTGTCTGCTTGAACAATATCTGGGGGCTCTGTGATGCCCAGAAAATTGAGCTTCCTCTCCTGGCCACTGAGCATTCCTGTGTGGGTGGAAAACACACTTCTATCTTCTCCTTGGTCGTACCCCCTTTCCTGGGCCAAGTTCCTACCATCTGAGTGGGAAACAGAGTTGTGGGGTGTTTACTGCAACGTCTGATGGGGTGACCTGCTTCTCTTTATCCTGTTGGTGGCAAGGAGGAGGGTCTGGGGAGACCGATAATAGGGAGGGATGGACGGACGTGCTGTAGGTGGGGCAGAGAGCCCCCAGGGGCCAGGTGCGGTGGTGTTCCCCGACGGCCAGGAGACCAGGGGTGGGCCTGCTGGGATGCGCCTGTGCCTCGCTGCCTCCTCCCCCTCTGTCTCTCATCACGGAGCACACTCTGACTCTCCCAGGTAGTGTGCTGAGCAGCCCAGCAGAGCAGGAGGAGCCCAGAGGGCAGTGGGGGCATGCCCGGTGGCCTGGGGGGGTAACCTGCACTCTCTGCCCTTTTTCCAGGTGTGGGTTGGGAGCAGCAGCGGCCTGCCGCCCCTGGAATCTCTTCCTAGCGACCTGCCATCATGGGACTTTGCCCAGCCTGCTTTGTGGAGGTCGTCCCATTCGGTTCCTGACACCGCCTTTTCCCTTTCTCTAAAAAAATCCTTCCCAGCCCTCGAAAACCTGGGCCCGGCACCCTCCAGCAACGCTCTCTTCTGCCCAGCCCCGCCGGGCTATCTGAGGCAGGGTTGGACTGCCCCAGAGGGCAGCCGGGCCTTTACCCAGTGGCCTGTGGGCTAGCCGGGGCCTCCCGAGAGGGTTTTCTGTGGAGAGGAACGGCAGTGGCAGTGGTCTGAGCCCCCTGCTTTTGGGAGAGGCCAGCAGAGTGGTCCCTGCCCACCATGCCCAGCTCCTCCCTGGGTGACTTGGACTCTTTCCCAGCTCAAGGACCCCAAATAGGGGTAGCAAAGGGCTCCTTCCTGGGTCCTTCCCATGGTCTCCACGTTTCTTTCTGGGCTCTCTTGCCTTGTTTTCCCTCTTTAGCAGATGGTACCCCTGGGTGTCTGACCTTGCCTGGAGGTTGATGCTTTCCTAGGAACTAAGCCACTGGCTTACATGCTTCCCCTCCCCTGGCATCACCTCCCCTAAGGGGTTTCTGGCCACCCCTCCCCCCACCCTGGGAGTGAATCCTCCTCCAGAGGAGAGGAGACTCCGGCGCAACTCCAACTGGGCCAACCGTGCTGCCCTCGTCCCTTCCCACTCACACAGGTCCGCTTTCATTTCTGGCTTGTGAATTAGACTTTTGTGGTTTTGAGGTTTATTAGCAGGTCTGCTCAGGAACTAGATTAACCAGTAGCTTTACATTGGGTCATCCCAATATATGGCTTTGGGTGCTGATAAAGCAGATGTAGACCTCCGTCGGATCCCAGTGGTGTGCCCTTCAGTCCCCGTGGGCTCTGCGGGGATAACAGGAGTGATGATAAAAGTTTTCATTCTAACGTTTGAGGCTTTGTGTGTTTTGTCCTTGGTCTGTGTCATAACACTGACATCACTGTCCCTTGGTGTATGAGCCTGCTCCTGCCCTGCCCCTCCGACACACACTCTCACAAGCCTGCTGGCCCTGCCTCCAGCCCCACAGCCAGAACTCCCCTAACAGTGACCTGGCAGGTGCAGGTGAAGACGTGCTGCCTCTCAGGCTCTGAGCTGGCTGGCCAGGTGTGCCTGGGCTTTGTTAAACAGCAGGGGCATCTGTTTTGCATGGTGTGTCTGCTGAAAGTATCAGAGGTGAAGAGACAGCTCTCCGGGAGTTGGTTCCTTTAGCCCCTGGCAGAGCTGGGCATGGGCCATACCTCTCGGTCCCTCCTGATGCCACAGAGGAGACAGTAGGGGCCAGTTACAGAGACGGGTGCCACAGCTTGAGGGGAAAGGCCCTCCGAACGTGGGCGCATGGGGGCTCAGGCTTGGCAGTGACACGCAAGTCTCCTTGGGGTTTGGCCTCAGTGTGCTTAAATGGCCCAGATGTCCCAATGCTTCTCGATCTGTGAGTGCTGTGGGCTGGGACATTGACCCCAGATGGGGTTCAGCCTGAAGCCGAGAGGCTAGAACAGCTCAGACCTCTCCCATTGCTCCCAGTGGCCCCACTTCTTGGAGGCTGGTTGGGGGGTTTGGGCTGGAGGGATGACTCATTAGGAATTGAAGTGGGAATAAGGGAGCTGACACCCTTGAGAAGAAGGGGGCCAGCAAGGCCCATGGTGCTAAGCCCACATGCATTGCCCTCAGACTTTTCCAAGGCTATGGAAAAGACTACTTAAGATACCTCCTGAGGCTGCCAGGCTCAAAGGCCACCAAGAGTAGGTGTGCACCGGTGCCCCTGGTACCACTGAGGCCCCATTCCTGAGCTGTTCAACCCTTGGGAAGAAAAGCATTCGGAAGTCTGGGACGGGGAGAAACTGGCAGGGAGGGAAGGGAGCCTGGCTGGGGCTCAGTGTTGAGTGGTGATGAACCTCTCTGGGGGCTGGGCCAGGACCTGGCAGGTGTGCCTCCAGCAATAGCAGGCTGCCTGTGCGCAGGGCTGGGGGCGAGGCGGCCGTTCCCAGCACCACCGGCGATCGATTGGGGTGCTGATCCTGTCAGGGTCCCTCTGCCTTCTTCCTGCCTCCAGGACAGGAAGTGTTTTTCTCTTGAGTGGCCCCAGCATGGAGGTTCCGGGCACCCCCTTCTTTGAGATCCATCTCTCTCCTCAGCCTTTCTCTCCTTTCTCTCCTGGGTTAAGTGACCAGGCCTTTTATGTTTGGTGTTGTCTGAACTTCTGGCAGGGCTAGACTCGGACTTGGGCACTTTCACAGTTCCTCCAGAAAGCCTTGGGTACTCCAGCCACAAAGGGTCAATCCTGGCACAGAGAAGCCAACCACCATTTCAGCTTGGCTTTGTAACACAGTGATAGTTTTTGTTGCGTTTGTGTTTCGTTTTGTTTTGTTTTCCCAGCAGCAGATTTACATTCCTAATTATGTTTGCTCAGACTAAAGTTTGCTTTCATTCCTTGAGAGATAATCAATGGAGGACAGGGTGGGAGAACTCAGCCTGGTCTGCAGCTTTAATTTTGCTTAGCTAATCCCCCAAATGGATAATCCACTTGTGGATAATTGAAGTCTGGCTGTCCATTATCTTTCGTTAGCAAAGTATGACAGGCAGTGCTTTAAGGGACACATCCCAAAAGAAAGTTGGCAAGAGAAACAAGGCATCTCTTTCACATCCCTCTAGTGGCACCCTCTCCCAGGGGCCACAGAAGGTGGGATCCTGAATGTGTGCTTTCAGCTGCATTTTCTTAACACCTGGTCCATGGTTGGCTTTGAGTTCTGCGGTGTAGACCACACTGCCTCTCGCCATTGTGGCGGTGGTCCTCAAGTCGCTGTCCGGCCAAGCCGGCTCTCGTCCCCAGATAAATCGACAGGTGCACCCCTATCTCCCGCAGGTGTTCACGGCACCCCTTACTCTGGTTTACAGTCTGGTGGGGCTGGGGAAAGATTCAGTTTTCCACCCACTGTGGCCTATGATTGGGTCACAAGGTCCCTGCCGGGGGGCCCACCTGTGGCCATGAGACCAAGCACCCATGGTGCTTCCTGAGTCGCCTAAGTGCTCAAGTTTCCCTGCACAGAACCTGTCACCTCTATCAGGACAGCCCTGGCTACCAAGTACACTGATAAAAACTATCCACACCTTTTACCAGAAGCTACCTCTGCTGAGGCTGGAGGTGGTAAGAACACATGCTCAGGGGCTGGTTCTCAGTCCAGCTGCCCCGAGTCCTCTCAGGACCTCTGTCTGCCCGGCTGTAAATCGGGGAGGAGGGGAATACCCCAGGGTGGCCAGGAGGATCGGTAGGGCACTGGCCCGGCAGTGGCAGGGTGTTGCTTTCTCTAGTAGCTGAGCCCTGTGCTTTGTGCAAATTACTCTCTAAACTTAGCTCCCTCATTTGTCAGATGAATAAACTCAATATATAAAACATGAAAGCAGTACACTTGACCCTTGAACAACTCGGAGGTTAGGGGCGTCGCCCCTCCGAGCAGTCAAAAATACACATATAACTTAGTGTCGGCCCTCTGTGTATGTGATTCTTCCACGTCCGCGGTTCCACATCTGCGGGTTCAGCAAACTGCAGATGGTGTACCACCTACCGTAGTATTTACTGTTGAAAAAGATTCGCATATAAGTGGACTCGTTCAGTTCAAACCCTGGAAAACTGTTCAAGGGTCAACTGTATTTTGTTAGCATAAATTGTTCTATTCAAATGCGTAACATTTATTCAAAAGATAACGACTAAGAAGAGCTCAGCTGGTCCTGATGCAGACATCTGGGGTTGGGGTGGCAACCACGGTGTCTTCTACCTCCACAGCATCGAATGCATTTGTTTCTCGCTCTGATTGTACAGTAAAGCAATAGATAGACGTTGTACATGGTGACAGTGTTCAGATGCTTACCTTAAGGTCTCAGGATCTCAGGATCTGTTTCTGTTCAGTGGAGCCGCAGGAACAGCCCCATTCTAGCCAGTTAACGGGGTGGCGGGTCTTCAGTGGGTTAACGTTTGGTCTGTGATGCAATTAAAGGTGAATGTTGCTTTCTCCTGTGGCTCTAAAATGGTAAACACAGGCACAGAGAAAAGAAATGAGTCAACCTTGACTAGAACTCCTGAGACATGTCCGTGGGTCCAAAATAGTGAAGGTCACCAGATTCAACTCTCCTGAGGGCTTTCCCGACATTCCGTGACCTCCAAGACTGGGCAGCCATGCAGGCCCGGGCTGGGGGAGAGATGTTGGGGGTAGACCCAGGGCTGAGACTGAGTCAGGGGACCCGGGGCTGCCTTCCCAGGGTGTGGTACTGACTGCAGCTCCTGGCCGGTGGGGTGAGAGCACGGCCTGCCCCGAGGGCCACCGTGAGGATGCACTGCATGCGATGAAGGCCTCTGAAGGTGAAGTCTGGGGCCTGCCTGGCACAGTGGGGGGCACTGGTCAGGGCAGGGTGGTGCCATCCTTGTTGGCACCAGCACTGGGGTTCCACAGATGCCCCCGGAGCCTCCGGCCCTCACTCTCTGCTAATTTTCACATTCGCAAAATTGACACTGTCACTTTATGGGCTGCTTTCTCAATACAAATGCACACGGATATTATGAAGAGTAATCTCTGTGTTCTGTCCTGCCTTTCCTTTCCGTTTCCCTGTGGCCACGATTTTAATGTCGCTTTTGAATAAAGTGAGTAAATTGGATTCTTTGTATAAAGCAACCAGGGGAAACCCAGGGTGGAGAAGGTGAAGACTGTTCCGTTTATATGCCAATAGCTCTTCTGTAAATTCACTTACAGCCAATGCAACAAACATCAGTTCTTAAATGTTTAAGAATGAAAAGCCCCTAGCTCTTTTGTTTTGCAGAACTCAGCCTGCCATGTAATGTGCATGTTGGGGGCCAGTGGGAACCAGTCATCCTAGCTCAGGGGTCCTGTGGGGAAGACCATGGGGAGTAGGAGCGGCTTACTTGGCATCTGGGGAGGAAGCCTGGCCGCGTTCTGAAGTTCTCTTTATACAGCGAGTCCCTGTGTTGGCCGGAAATGGCTTTGTGCCACAGTGTGCTCGGTAGGGAGTCGGGTGTGGACGCCAGCTTTTACCTCACCCCGTTTTCCTTTCTGCCCTCAGACCTGCAATGCTTCTTTTGCCACCCGAGACCGTCTGCGCTCCCACCTGGCCTGTCACGAAGACAAGGTGCCCTGCCAGGTATGCGGGAAGTACTTGAGGGCAGCGTACATGGCAGACCACCTGAAGAAGCACAGCGAGGGGCCCAGCAACTTCTGCAGTATCTGTAACCGAGGTAATCTCCCTGCTACTTCCTCATGTCCAGGGGATGGGCCTGAGCCCATGTGGGAGGCCGGGGGGTGTCTGACCACCCTGCCTCAGGCTCCACTCTGCACGGCCAGCCCTCCCTCCCTTCCCACTGAGCGATAAACACCTTATCCCCCAGCCAGCTGTTTGTCACCCTTTCCTTTCCAAGAAACCTGGGGTGCTTGGAACAGGAGTTGCCAGGAGCTCAGCAAGTGAGAACAGCAGAGAGTGTTGTTCCCAGGCTTGGGCCCATGACACACCTGCTGCCCAGGGGGCAGGATGGATGCGCTGAACTACTGAGGTTGGTGGGAGTCATTAGGCCCCAAGAGGTGGGAGAATGAGGGGTCCTGCTCAAGAGCTTTGCTGGCTGATCCACTGGCACGTGAAAGTCAGCAGCCAGGTAAGGACGTCGAGTCTGGAGATGGACAAGGGCCGAAACTTTCTAGCACAAATGGTCGGAAGAGCCCAGGCCCAGGTAGATTGTGGCCTTGACGAGAGCGGAAAGTGGCAGGTGCTCTGAGCAGGGCAGCGTGCTTGCGGCTGAGCTTGGCCTAGGTGGCATCTGTGGCCCTGGTGTTGTGTTGGATGAAGTCTGGCCTGTTCCTGAGCTTCTGCCAGGGCTCGTTGGCTGCTAGAAGGGCTGAGGTTTGTGCTTGGCAAGTAGCGTCAGTGGAGGAGGCCGCGCCTTATCTGCTGAAGGAGTTGGGGCAGCTGTCTGGTGAGCGTGAGGATGCTTCTGCATGGTGCGCTTGCTTTGGCCAGGTGGGGATGTGGCTGGAGAGTCCTATCTCCTGGGACACTCTTGTCGCAACACTTCTGGAAGTCTTGAGTGTGGCTTAGTGGATTGAGCACTAAGCCAGGAGGCAGGGGACCCAGGGTTTAGCTGGCCCCCTTCCACCTCACCCTCCTGTGTGACCTTGAACTTTCCCTTCCCCTCTCGAAGGCTCAGTCTCTTCACCTCTAAACGGGGTTGAGAACATACCCCTTGCCCACCTCACAGGGTTGCTGTGAGGATCCCAGGAGACAAGGTAGGTGAAAGTTCTCTGAACCCTGCAAGCAGCAGCACACTTGGGAGGCCCTCCTTACACTTTGTAACTGTCAGGAAAGACACAGCTTGCTGACACTCTGATTTGGACCAGGTGCAACCCTCCTGCAGTCCTTGGCTGGAAACTTTGCGTCCTGTGCTATCTCCACATGCCCTGAGGTTGCTGTTGGAGGGAGCCTGCTGAGAGGCTGGGTGTTCTCTTGGTGCCCTGAGCTGGGTTCCTCCCGGGGACTGCACACCTGGGGTTTGCCTTGAAGGCCATTTGATGTCAACGTTTGTACCATCAGGAAACCTGCTGTGGAAGCAGGGAGGTGGTCAGAAAAGCTGCTTAAGCATCTGTCCTATTTTCTGATATGTCAATAGAGCCCTTTCTGGCAGGAGCTTCCTCCGGGGAGCTAGCAGTGGGGCTGTGTGTGGAAAGAGCTATCAGGCTGTGGCTGCCCAGCTCTAGGAAGAGATGGTTCCTTGTCTTGCTTCATCCCGTGGCTTCCTGACCGCGCCCCCAACTAACTTGAGACCTGCTGCGACGGTGCTGTCAGCGGGCGTACTGTCGGGGTTTCAGGGTTGAAGTTCTCAGCCTGAGAGTTGGGGTCACAGACCAGAGGTGGTAAACCAGTTAGGGCGGAGGAGGACGCCAATGAGGAAACAGAGATAAAGCCTGGATTACAAAGTGGCAGGGAGCTGAGTGGGGGACCCAGGGCCACAGCCCCTGTCGGCCCCGCTCAGGAGGAAAGAAAAGCTGCGAGCAGCTGGGAATAGCAGGGAAAGTCGACCCAGTTAGGAGACAGCTGACGTGGCAAAGCCCACAACTATTGTACGTCAGGATTTGTTTTCCCTGGGCTGGTAAAGAGAACTTGGGCAGCAGCCACAGGCCACGTGGCCGGGGTGGGGGTGCCTGGAGAGTAGAACCAGAGCCCACCTTTCCTCAGAAAAGCCAATGCTAGATCTGGGTCGTAAGCAAAACAGCTTTGGGGGAATTCCCTGGCATCCCAGTGGTTAGGACTCTGCGCTCTCGCTGCCTAGGGCCTGGGTTCAGTCCCTGCTCAGGGAAATAGGATCCCACAAGCCGCGTGGCATGGCCAAAAAAAAAAAAAACCCAAAAGCTAAAACAGAAAAACCCAGCTTTGGGTCCCAGAGTCGGAGCAGGAAGTCCCATTCCTCCAAGAAGACAGAAGAGGGCTCTAGTCTAAACCACCCTGGATCCTCAGAAGGAAGAGAAAACAATTTTGGTCTTCATCAGAAGAGAAGGAGCAGGATTCTACCTCTGGACTCATTTCTTCGGCAGAAATGGGAAAAGACGCCTCCCTTCCCCTCCAAAAAAGAAGAGGAAGGGGAAGGCAGTTTTTCCAGGGAGAGGATAGGCCGCCAAAGACACTGAGACACTGGAATCAGAATGCAGGGAGCTCTGGGCTGTCCTTTCAAGGCTGTGACTACAGGAGGAGCTGCAGGAATAAATGGATGTTCTCTCTACAAGGGTTCAAGCAAAGGCTAACGTTCAGCCAGCCGGTTAGTGGGTGAGGCAGGATCAGATGAATTTCCAGGTGCCCTGAGATCCTCCAGTCCCAGCAATTCTTAAGCAATCAGCTTAACCACCCATCCATCTGCCTACTTTCAGCCACACAAACAACTCTTGCCTGTGAAGAACGGGAGAGAGGAGATGCAGCCGGTGGTCCAGCCCCACACTGGAGACAGATGACCTTGTCTTTGTCCTGGAGACGTATCAGGACGTAGACCATCCCATCTGCAGAGAAGATAACTTGCAGTGGGAGGAGTATGATGGCTACAAAAGCCTGTTTCCCACGTTCAAGTTGAGGAAATCAGTTGAGTTGAACAGTGGGAAGGACCTGGTAGATTGCCACGATTTCCCTTCTTTTTAAGTTTCTGTAGCAGGGTCTTCGTGTAGATGTGTATGTACTGGTGTGAGGGAGGGAGCGGGAAAGCGTATTGGAAATCTGTCTTTGGCCGAGACAACACTTGCACTCAAATATCTGCTTAAAGGGCAGAGAAAGCCTTCTCTTCAGCCAGAGGCAAGCGCCAGTGGTAGACGCAGACAGCCTGCCGTCCCCTGGACTGAGCTGACCCAAGCCTACTTGGTGCCCCACCTCCAGCACGGCTCAGTTGGGCACAGCCCCACCAAGGTGTGGACAAGAAGAAAGCCGTCCCTGACCCCTGCACGGATGTGGAAGCTGCCAAGGAGGGTTTGCTTCCAGAGTGCGAATTACAGCACACCAGGCAAGAAAATGCAGTGGAGGAGCAGTAGCCTCGTGGTAGCATATTCTCCGTATCTGGAGCGTGAGAGAGGGTGGCCCGTCGGTGGTGGTGGAGTCACGTGTGTGCTCAGTGTCCCCGTCACTCTGATGCTTGTAGAAAGCTTCCTCTTTGGTTCTTGGTTAGTCAGTCAGTGGTGAACAGGCAGGTGAGTTTAGAATTCCGGCCAAATGTGTCTGGCTTCAGAGATACGTTCACAGAAACTCGGCTTCTGTTTTACCCCAAAACTTGGCTGCTGAGCTGCTCTGTGTTTAAATTCTGGGCTTTAGGTGGCAACTGTGGATCCACGCCTACCACCCGCCATGTGGTTTTGCTATAGATAGTAAGTAGTCTGCAGCTGGGGCAGCGTCAAGGGGACCCTGCCATGTGGTCCCCAGACCATTTTTCGGGAGAAAACAGTGAGTTTTCATTGAGCATCTGCTGTGTTCCCCAGCACAGCTCTTCCCACAAGGAGTAAACATAATAGTTCCTGGGGCTCCTTCCCTCCTTTCCCATCCCTCTTGATTGCAGTGGCCCTGCCCTGATGCACTGTGGAGAGAGCTTCAAACCACTTCAGAGGGCCCCGCAAGGGATTAAAAAACAAAGAAAAAAATTCCCTTCTAAAGTGGTATCATCTCATCAGTTGGAAAGTCCTGATATTTCTGTTGGTTGCCAGGGCTGCAGTGCCATCCATGGGGCAGGGCTGAGATCCTCTGTCCTGTGAGTCTCATCTGCTCCTTCCTGACCACAGCCTCCCTCCGAGGAGTGTTTATATGGGACCCTCGTAAGTCAGTCTGTCCCCTGCTTGGCCCCAGGCAGACCACTTGGTCACAGTGCAGGACATCGTGCTCTACCAGGCAGGGCAGGACAGCAGCATCTGATCCAGGAGGGTCTTCTTTGTCAGGAAAGGAAGGAAGATTCACCCAGCCCCCCATTTCCCTCCAGAACCACCAGCTGCTACCATCGGGGGGATGTTTGTTGAATAAGATTCCCACAGGTCAGCCTGTCTACCAGCAGCTTTCATTCTAATCCACCAACATGGCAGAGAAATACAGGAATGTAAATGGTGATAATGGAGCCTACTGCAAAAGTTGAAGGGATGTTTCTAGGGCCAGGACCAAGACACAGAGACTATTAGAGAGTCTGCCCAGTGGTGAAGGACCACATGGTGGCACGTGGTCCTGGGGTTAGAGTCCAGGCTCTGCCATTTAGCAGCTGTACATGTGGCTGCAAAGCACAGAGCGATGCATGCGGTGCGCTGGGCCTGCACACCTCTGTCATTCCCTGAAGGTGACCTTTATTGTAGTTCCAGTAGCATTTGAAAGCCGAGGCCAATTCAGACTTTTTTCAAACAAGTCTTGTGCAGACATTACACAGTACTCTCCAGCCTCTGGCCCATTAGTAGTGGATCCCACTGCTACCCCATGACTGTAATTTAACGAGGGAATGAAAGTACCCGAGGATGTGTCAGCTGCATCTGGAGTGGACTAAAGGGACACCATCTAGGCAAGTGGGCCTTCTGCCGAAAAGTTTTGGTTCCTGCCGAAGGCACTTTTGGATCCTTGACTGTGGGAGGATTTGATGTCCCAGCTCCTTCCTGCGGAAACCCAAGTGGAAATCCTTTGACTGGCCCACCTGGTTCCATCTCTTCCCAGCCCGAGGCATCTCGAGGCTCAAACTGACTGGAGCATCTGAGTGGGTCTGGAGCAGATCCCAGAAGGTTGGATTGCCCCTCCCCCAAAATAAAGACAAGGATTGTGCCTATTTCTTCTTCCTTAAGTGAACCTGTTGGATCCTCCAAAACCGAACCAAGAAGACCACTGTGAATAAGAGATGACTGCACACCCCCTTTAACATAACTTCCTATTTTCATTGTTCTTCAAAAGGTCTAAACAGTTACTAAACCCAGTTATTCTGAAGGTGAGAAAGTTTGCAAAATAGAGCATGTCTTAACAGGTAGAAGAAGGGGGACTCCTGGAGGCATTTCTTTGGGATTTCATCTTGCCTCCGTCTGGCTTCTTGCGCAGATGGTTTGCCTTCACACGTGTTCAGCCGTGTTCTGCCGGCTGGAGTCCCGTGGCTGCCCTGGAGCCCCATGTACTTTCCCGACAGCATTTCTAGCCGTGGTCCCTGCAGCTGGTCTGGGACTGTGGACCATCCGTTCAGACCACTTGTTACTGAGGTGCCAAGCGAGCCGAGGTAGTTGGCCTCTGGCCCTGGCCAGAGTGGCATCTCAGGCCATCCCTCCAGGCAGCCTCCACAGCCTTGCAGAGCGGGCTCTGCAGAGAAGCCAACTCAAGGACAGTGCCACCCTCCCTTCTGAGCCAGGTGGCTCCTGTGGTTGCAGCGCCTTTGAGCCAAGGAGGGGCCCCTTCTAGGAGTGCTAGCCAGTGCGGCCAGAGGAGAGGCGTGGGGGAAGCAGAGAGGTGTCTGTGTGCCGGCTGCGGGATCTCATCTCCTTTTGTCTTGTTTAGGTTTCTCCTCTGCCTCCTACTTAAAGGTCCATGTTAAAACCCACCACGGTGTTCCCCTTCCCCAGGTCTCCAGGCACCAGGAGCCCATCCCGAATGGGGGAGCAGCGTTCCACTGCGCCAGGACCTATGGCAACAAAGGCAAGCGACCCCTTGCTCTGCACTTTGCTTCTCTGCGCAGGCTGTGTTGTGGGGGCGCTGGGCCGGGCGTGGGGAGGCGTGAAGGCTGCCGGCTTGCTGGCTGCCTCAAGGAGGCTCGAGATCTGAGTGGCAGTGGCCTCCAGGACAAAAGTCACAGTGGGGAATCTCACTCCAGGGCGGTGAGTGAGGCTTTAGGGCCCTGCCGAGATCCAGCCCCCGCCTCCTCTTCCCCAGCACCCTCCTCGCTCCTGGCCAGCCCCCACGTCCAGAGCCCTGCAGGGACGCCCCGGGCCCAGGGCAGGAAGAGGAGCCCTGCATGATGAGCCTCTGGGCCTGTCCATTGCCTGTGGCCCTTTAAGGATGGCGTGGAGCTGTGGCTGAATGCTTTCTTCTCCTTTGACCCTGTGGGCAGAGGGAGCCAAGGTCTGGCTTCCCCCTCGGTAGGGGTGGTTGGTTGCTGTGACCAGCCCTTTCCGGAGAGCCTCTGGCCGCGTTTGTGAGATGCATGGTGCCGACTCCGAGTTGGTTTGCGTAGAGCTCCCTAGGCCCCACCTCCACTTGTTGATTCGGGTTGTTCTGTGGTTTTTCAAGTCGTCGTTGCCTTGGGGATGACGCCAGGGGCTTGGCAGATGGCAGAGATGGCATGCTCCACGCTCCCATCACAGACTTCCCTTCCCGGCATGGCGCTCTGAACCCAGGCAGGAAGGAGCTCATTGTGGAGGCTTCACGTGTGGGCCGGGCAAGGCAGATCAGTGAGGGCTGTCTCGAGGACCACCTTGTTCTGGGCCCTGCGTAGGGACAGCTGGCCGATTGAGTTGTTTAGTTCCTTCTAAGCTGTGTGCTTTGGCAACTTGGCCTGGAAGGCTTCTGGCAGGCAGAGGCAGTGAGGGCAGGGCTTGTGTTTGCAGCGTTGGGAAAAGGACTGGCTTTGACTCAGCCGTCGATAGGGTCTGCCTGGGTTGAGGAGCCCACGGCTCTGGTTCTGGCTTGCTAGGGTGCAGCCAGTCTGGTGCAGAGGTGAGGCCACTGACGTACCTGCTCAGCATCATCACAACAGCTGTTTTACCCTCAGAGGCACCCAAGAGAGCACCTAGGAGCTGGGGGTCTTGGGTTGTCCTGGGTGGAGACAGAGGAGGTCCCCTCTCCATACCCTTCCTTGAAGCAGGCCGAGATGGTGGTGAGCAGTACACGTGCGCCTGCATGAAGAGTCCGCGGCGAGGGAGGCTGGCAGCCCCAGGCCCTGCTGTCTCACCCCTGTAGGCACACCAGGCTCCCTGACTGACCAGCTGAACCTCTGTGGGTTCTGCTGGGCGGTGGCTGGCCATCGGCTGCCCTCCACGAGCCTGTGAGCTGGCCCCTGGCGACCCCTCCGAGGGGGCATCCCCATAGCCTGGCCTCACCGCTCCTCTGTGTTCTGTTTCCTCCTAGAAGGCCAGAAATGCTCACATCAGGATCCGATTGAGAGCTCCGACTCTTACGGTGACCTCTCGGATGCCAGCGACCTGAAGACGCCCGAGAAACAGAGCACCAATGGATCCTTCTCCTGTGACATGGCGGTCCCCAAAAACAAAATGGAGTCTGACGGGGAGAAGAAGTACCCCTGCCCCGAGTGCGGGAGCTTCTTCCGCTCCAAGTCCTACTTGAACAAACACATCCAGAAGGTGCATGTCCGGGCCCTCGGGGGCCCTCTGGGGGACCTGGGCCCTGCCCTTGGCTCGCCTTTCTCTCCCCAGCAGAACATGTCTCTCCTTGAGTCCTTTGGGTTTCAGATTGTTCAGTCGGCGTTTGCATCATCTCTGGTAGATCCTGAGGTCGACCAGCAGCCCATGGGGCCTGAGGGCAAGTGAGGCAGATGCTGCGTCCCCGCAGAAACGGCCACCGGGGACCGCTGAGAAATGCTGTGAATGCGGAGGGAAGTGGTGTCTTTGGGTTCTGTAGCTGAGAGATTTTTATTCGTTTTTAACTCCCCCTCCAGCCCTGTCACCCACCCCTAACCCCCAATGGTCTTTAGAAATAGATTCTCATCTGATACTCGGCAGAAATATCTGAGACCCGGTATGGGATGAGGGCAGAAAACACTACACAGGCCTCCAAGGCAACACCAGGGCTGGTTTCTCTAACAGGCGGAAGCTGGAGCTCCTGGTGCTCGGGCTAGTGACCCCAATTCCACACCTGCACCTGACAGCATTCTGGGACCTCTGTGATTTTGGTCTCCTGCCCCTTCTCTAATCCCTCATTCCCCCTTCTCATCTCCCTCAAAAGATACCACAGTAGGGTCTCCGCCCACTTACACAATGCTGATGCCCAACTGTTTTTAAGGAAGCTGGAAGCCTACAGCATCCCGTGGACCATGGGGTGAGTGTCCTCTGAGAGCCCCCTGAGCTTGACCTTTGACCCGGAGGGCCCCAGACCTTTCTGAGCCCTGCTTGAAGGCTAGCATTTTGCCACTAGGACAAGCTTAGCAATCGAGGACACTCCTACCCCAAATTTCAGTTCTTAGGTGATTTTAACCATTCAACTTGCTGTTGGGTTTTAATTCTCTAATTATTATTATTATTGTTATTATTTTTTAGGACCAGTTGTAGTGAATTGCTACTGAAAGCTATCCCAGGTGATACAGAGCTCTTTGTAAACCGCAGTCACACGTTAGGGTTTAGGATTAAACTTTGTTTAGATGTACCATAATTAACTTGGCTAGTTGATTGTTTGGAGTCTATGGAAGAAATAGTTTTATGCAAAATTTTAAAAATGCCAGTCTGGTCAGGGAGGGAGGGGGTTTCAGTGCTGTTGGAAGGCAGGAGAGCTGGCAGGTGGGGACATCATACACCTCGGTTGTATCACACGTGAGCAAGCCAAGGTTGACCCTGTGATGTGAGTTGATCTGATCAGACTGTATTAAAAATGTTAGTACGTTACTCTGCCTGCTCCCCTGAGTCTGGTTTTTTCTCTGGGACCCAGAGGGTGGGCAGTCTGTGCCCCTGCACCTGGGTGGGGTGGGATCCCAGGAGACCTCTCTTCCTCTTCACTGCACCAGTCCCACTGGGATTGACAGGTGGGTGCTTCCCCTGCAGACTCAGCTGCCACCATCCACCCACCCGCTCTCTCCTGGTCTTCACTGCTCTGTGCCCCAGACCCTGGGGTACAGTGGTGCATGGGACACCCTTGTGGAGCTTAAAGGGAGAGAGGGAACCAGTAAGCAGATTTAACCACAGAGTTCAGATAGGGAGACATCCAAGGAGAGAAACGGGCAAGGGAGGGATAGTGATGGCGGGAGAGCAGGTAGGTGGTCCAGGCTGGTGAGAGGTGGGGGTGGGACTCTGGAGGGAGACCTGGAGCCAGAGAGGACCAAAGAAGCTAGGACCTAAGGGGGGATGTGGGCAGGGAGAAAACTCTCAGGGCGGCTCTAAGAAGCTCAGCAACTTGAGTCCCCCCTAACCCTGTGCTACCCAGAGGTTAAGTAAAAGGCTGCTGTACCCTTAGTGTGAATGTATGAGGAGAAAGGGAAAGAGAACAGCAAACAGACAAGAAGTGAGCACAATGGAGAACTAATGGGAGCAAGAGTCAGAGCACAAGGGCACAGGCAGACTGTTGGCAGCCTGGGTATCGAGGGAAATCCCGAACTAACAGAGATAGCATTTAAGCTCCAAACAGGTAGAAAAGAAAAGAGTGACAAAGGGGAGAAAAATAAACAGACTGGGAGGAGCAAACAAAGCACAAAATGATTTAGACCCACATTAATACTAGTAATAACATTGTTCTGGCTTAAAGGCAAAGACTGAGCTGGATGTCTTTTTTTTAATTGAAATATAGTTGACATACATTATGTCAGTTTCAGGTGTACTGCATAATTTGAGCTTTGCCTACATTAAGAAACCATCACCAGGGCTTCCCTGGTGGTACAGTGGTTAAGAATCCGCCTGCCAATGCAGGGGACGTGGGTTCGAGCCCTGGTCCAGGAAGATCCCACATGCCGCGGAGCAACTAAGCCCATGCGCCACAACTACTGAGCCTGCGCTCTAGAACCCGCAAGCCACAACTGCTGAGCCCACGCACCGCAACTACTGAAGCCCGTGTGCCTACAGCCCATGCTCCGCAACAAGAGAAGCCATCACAATAAGAAGCCCGTGCACCGCAACGAAGAGCAGCCCCCACTCACCGCAACTAGAGAAATCTGTATGCAGCAACGAAGACCCAACACAGCCAAAAATAAATAAATAAATAAAATTTTAAAAAATCTTAAAAAAAAAAACAGCTATCACTAGCATAAGTCTAGTAACCACCTGTCCCCATAAAAAGTTATCACATTACTGACCATATTTCCTGAGCTGTATATTACATCCCTGTGGCTTGTTTTATAACTGGAGGTTTCTACCTCTTAATCCCCTTAAGCTATTTTGCCCCCGCCTTCCACACTTCCCCCAGCTGGATTTTTTTTTCTTTTAAACCCTAAGCATCTACATGAAATCTTGGGTAAGTTGCTGGGCTCTGTGGAGCATGCGGGATGGAGGCTTTGGGCCCTTTGGGGTGAGTGTCAGAGGAAAGGGCAGGCCCAGAATGCTGAGGCCCCGTGGACGGGCAGCCTTGTGACCACCACAGAATCTGCCAGCTGGGGACACCCAGCGGGCATTAAAGCAGAGAACCAGGCCTTGAACCAAGGTCTTCATTGGAGACTTCTCGGTCCTGCCCCCGCAAAAGCACCGGTCACGTCTGTGGACAGGCAGGCGCCTATCCACAGTATCTGTCACCTGGCAGGAGTGGGACGACAGAGCAAGCGCTACTCACTGAGGCCTGGGCAGCAAGCAGAGGCCCCTGGCCCCTTGCCTGGCGTCTCCTCGGGCTCCTCGGGCTGTGGCGAGAAAAGCTGTGCAGAACATGGTGCATAATGGCGGGGCGGCTCCTCTTGTCCTGGTCAAAGGTGAAGGCCCTAAGTTCTGGCTGTCCAGCCCCACCATATGCCCACCCCCAACCCTGGGCAAATTTCTGAGCTTCAGTTTCCTCACCAGGAAAACAGGCTATGAAGACTAAGGAGGCCTGAGCTAAGCTCTGTGCCTAATTCTCAGCACAGCCTGTGAGGTGGGTTCCATTACTCCCCCTCCTGCAGATGAGCAAATAGGCTGAGAGGTGGAAGCATCCCTGCCCTGCCCCCACCCTCACCCTACCCCAGCCCTACCCCACCCGGCTCCCACCCCCATCACATAGGAACGGGTAGAGCCAGGATTCAAACTCAGGTCTGTCCTCTGACTCCAGAACCTCTGTTCCCAAGCTCCAGTAACAGTGTCTCTATACACAAGAAAATGCCCACTACTGTGGTTGGCACAGAGCAGGCTCTCTACTCTCCCAGTCCCCCAGGACAGGGGCCAGCACAGGGCAGCAGAAAAAAGCCACAGAGGAAGTCAGGGTCAGTGCCAGAGGGAGTGCCCGAGAGCTGAGTGAGTGAACACACTCTTCATCCTGAGACTGACCCTCTGGGCTCCAGAGCCACCCTAGGCCCCCACTGAATGAAGGTGTTCCTGGCACCACCAGCAGCCTGGTCGACTTGCTCTGGGCAGACCTGTCACACCAGGAAGCCTGTCTAGCCACTGCCCCATGGCCTGGGCCAAGGCAGGAGCACTGGCCTCACCTCCCCAGGGCAGTGATTACCCACAGGGAGGCCCCGTGGCACCAAGGGACCCCGGCACATATGGTTACAAAGAAACATGACCACTGACAGCCGGGAGTGGGCAGGGCCTGTGAGCTTGTGGCCAGTCTCAAGAGGTGCTTCTGAGATACTTTTACAGCTGTGGCAACTCTCCAAGCCTTGGCGTCCCCTCTGTGAAGTGGGGACGACCACACAGACTTGCAAGGTTGTAACAAGGCTGAATCACACACATCCGGTGCATCCTCTGGACGTGAGAGAACCCCGGCCCCTTCCCTGGCCCCCTGTTTCTAGTCTCTGCCTTTCTCTCTCCAGAGCCTTGTGGGGGTCCCCAAAACAAACTCTCCACAGCAGCTTGCCTCCTCTGGATTTCCCTGCTCCAATCCCACACTTTCTACTAGGGATGCCCCAAGCACAAGCCCCCACTTGTGCTCTTGTTTTTCAAATATCAGGCCTTTATTTGGGCCAACCTGCAGTCACGTCCTGTGCTTAACAACAATAAGCAAAATAACAATGGTACTAAGCGCCAGGCACCCTTCTAAACACTTCACACTTATAAATCTGTTTACCCTCCAATCTCCCAAAGAGGTACGTGCTGTTATTACAATTAAGCAACTTGCCCCAAACACATGGCTTTGAGTGGTACGGTAAGGATCTGAACCCAGGCCCAGAGCTGCATCTTCATTGCGACCCTACACTGGGGCATGTCCTTGCCTCTCGGCTCCACACTCAGACCCTCCCCTTCTCAGCAAGTCCCACTGGCCCCCAGCCCCGAGCCTTTACCCTGGAACACCCTCCACCTGGAAGGCTCTTCCTTCACAGCCCTGTGCATCTGAGTCTTACCATTTCCATGGCCTTCTTTGCCTCTGCCCTCCTCTGACCTTCCACGGCGCTGCACCTGCCCCTTCCCCGGGCGGTCACCAGGGACCCTGTCTCATGGTGATCTCCAGAGATGGCCAGCGGATGCAGATCTCAGCACCACCTCTTTCTAACCGGGTGTGCTCTGGCAGGTACAGCTCTTATTCTCACAGCTGCTGTGAGGATTACACAGGCTGGTACCTGTAAAGCAAATTAGGAAACACTCAGAAAGCTCCCTTTTAGTTTGCCCGCATTATTATCTCCTCCACCAGACTACACCCGCACAAAAATGCACAAGAGCAGGGACAGGCAAACTTCTGTAAAGAGCTAGAGGGTGAACATCATCAGCTTTGTGAGCCGTGTGGCCACTGTCACAGCTGTTCCACTCTGCTGTACAGGAGTAGCCAGGCACAGACACAGCTCGGTTCCAACAAACCTTCATTGATGGACACTGAAATTTGAATGTCATATACTTTTTACGTGTTACAAAATATTCTTCCTTTGAGTTTTCTCCCAACCATTTAAAAATATAAAGCTCATCGGCTGTACAAAACCAGGTGCAGGCTGGCTCCTGTACAGCCCGAGTCTGCCAACCACCACTCAAGACCAGCTTCTCTTTCTGCTACTCCGGGCGGGCCTCTCTCTCCTGGCTTCAGAGCTCAGATTTCCCCCAGATTCGGGTCCCAGCCTATGGCACATAAGCTCACGGTTTATGTGAGTAAAATGGATCCGACACCCAGAGCTTGTGATTTCTTGGTCTGCCGATCAATCCATTGATCCCTGCAGAGTGCAATGCCACGTCCCCCAAACAAGGTCGTTCTAAGGAACTACAGAGCCCACACAAAGGAGAGCCTAGTGCGCCCAGAGCAAGAACTGCCTGCCCAGTTTTCTGGTCATTTTGTTTTCATTCATGTCTCTTTTGGGTTCAGGGGCAGAGGAGGCAGGACAGAGGGAAGAGGGTAGGTGGGGAGCTGGCAGATGTGGGAGTGGGAGAAGTGCGGAATGAGGTCAGTGACTGAGTCCTGTTCTTGTCTGCCCTCGTTCTTCCTGGCTTTCCCTGAAGGTTTGTGCTCAGAGGCACCAGGGGTGAAGTGAGAGCTGCCAGCTTTGGCAGTGAGCTCAGAATTTCAGTTCTCTTGAGGGCCTTGCAGGAGGAAATTCCACAGGTGTGCCCTCTCTTATGTTGAGTGGTGAGGCCAGACTCGCCCTAAAGTTATCCTCAGAGCCCCGCCAGTTCCCACCAGTTCCCGTAACCATGCCAGCTGCCCAGCACCTGGCAGCAGGCCTCCAGGACTCCAGTCTTTACACACCCCACCTCTGCCCTTCTCTTTGTGGCCACCGGCCTGACCCTTCTGGGATCTCCCGAGGTGCCTGTTGGACCCTGAGGCTCACTGGGGAGAGCAAGGGGGGCAGAATGTCTATCTGGACCTGCATCTCTCGCTAAACCGTGTGAAAGGAAACGCCAAACATTCATCTAAGAGATGAATCTGTCCTAAGAAAACAAGACTCTTTTGAAGACAAGGCAGTGTGGAGGTAGGCACCTCTGAATAAAGCTCTTTGTATCGCTGTGGATGCCACAACAGGAAAATCACTGACTTTTGCTTCAGGGAAAGCCTGTGGCCTGGACTCAGCCTGGTGCCCCGCACTCAGCCTGGTGCCCCACCCGGGGCCAGTCCACACTGGGCAGAGGCCAAGGCCTGTGGCTCTGAGGACGGACCTGCAAGGCTGTCCTCACCTCTTCCTTCTTAAAGGGCATTCGTTCTCTTCTGATTCTCTCCCCTACCGAATCAGAATCTGTGCCCTGAGCCTGCTGGATGTCCTGGTGTCCACATTGAGAAACACAAACTCCACACGTGGCAGGGCCTGTGTTTATTTTTTTTTAAGCTTTTCTCTGGATGATGATAAACTATTTGCTTTTTCATGTCCTTTCCTCCACCTGTAAAGTCCTTAACTCCTGTCTCCCTGAAGAACTCTTATTCATCTTATTCAGCTCAAGTGGCCCCTTGTCTACAAAGTTTTCCCCGCCCCCTCCAAGAGGAGGCAACTTTCATCCTCACATCATTGCTTTGTACCACGAACTGTGCCGGGGCCTCATGTACATCAAGAACTCTGTGGAGTAGGTACTGTTTAATCTCACTGAGGCCCAGAGAGGCCAAGTAATTGCCCATGTCACACAGCTGTGCAGTAGCAGAATTAAGACCTGAATCCTGAACTGTCTGACTGTGGGTCCCAGGGCCCCATCACTGTGTGCCATCTCCTCTGTGCCAGCTCCCTGTTCTGCACATATTACTTTTACATCACGCTTTATGGATCTATCTCCCCATATGAGGCCAGGTTTCGCGGCAAACGGGGTTTGTGCAAAGATAATTCGTCTCTGTATTCCCAAAACCGAGAATAATGCTTGGCACTTAGCAGCTGCTGATTTATCTGACAGATGTTCTGAGTGGGCGACTGTGCCAGGAAGGACTGAATTCCTGCTCTCAAGGAGCTTAAACACACAAAGCAGGACAGGACATGGGACATACACATAAACAAATGTCTGAACCACAAGAGAGAACGTGATATGAGAGGGGAGGGAAAGTAAATGCTATGATGGTTTGGAGAAGGTCTGAGAAGGTGGTGGCATTAGAGCAGGACCCTGGAGCATGCTTAGTACTCGGAGATGTAGGGATGGGTGTGGGGGAAACTGGGGGGGGTGCTCAGAGAAGGGAAGAGGTGGGCAAGCTTGCTCTTGAAGTCCAAATACCAGCTGACAAAGTGACAAATGCCTTCATGTCATCAAGGGAGAAAAGGGCCATATCAGACTGTGTAGGAGCTGCTAGAAAAAGCCAGCCAGCAAACAGACAGTGAAGAAGAGCTGGTCGGGGCAGACCATGCTCCAATGTCTGAACAAAGACATTTTCCTAAGAGGACTACTGCAGCCAGCTTTTTTTTTTTTAATTAATTAATTTTATTTTTGGCTGCGCTGGGTCTTTGTAGCTGCGTGCGGGCTTTCTCTAGTTGTGGCGAGCAGGGGCTACTCTTCATTGCGGTGCATGGGCTCTAGGCACATGGGCTTCAGTAGCTGTGGCTTGTGGGCTCTAGAACGCAGGCTCAGTAGTTGTGGTGCACGGGCTTAGTTGCTCCGTGGCATGTGGGATCTTCCTGGACCAGAACTCGAACCCATGTCCCCTGCATTGGCAGGTGGATTCTTAACCACCGCACCACCAGGGAAGTCCCTGCAGCCAGCTTTAAATAACAAATCTTCTCTCATTAAAATAGTAACTCCCCCCCATTTATTCAGCACACGGTTTTTCTGATTCTCGTGACTGTGACTGGGGCAGTCGTCCCCATTTCACAGATAAGAAAATCGAGGTTCATATATCTAGCCCAGAATAAAAAGCCTGAGATTTAGAGTCAGCAGATCTTGGCTCCGGGGCTCACTCTTACTTTCTTGTACTGATAGCAGAACTTTTTTGGAAAATAATTTGTTAGAATTTATCAAGAGTCTAAAAATGTTCATATCCTTTAAACCAGTAATTCTACTTGTAGGAAGCTATCTAACAAAGTGATACTAAAGAGCTTAAGACACAAAGATGTACGTAAAATGTGAAAGCAGCCTAAATAGCTGGTTAATATACAGCCACTTAAAAATGATTACAACAATGTTCAATATCATAGAGGGAAATGTTTATATTAAAAGTGGTTATGAGAAAACAGCAGGTTATGAGAAACTAAAATTGCCTAGGTGGTAAGATCTGAACAATGTTAAAAAGATGCATGGAAAAAGAGTGGAAGAAAATGCACTTGCAACTGGTTTATTGGGGTATCTCATCCTGTATAAATGTGAATCCTTTTTTATATCTTTCAATAGCTGCCCTTAGTAACACCATGTCTAAGCCCTTTTTCTCACTGGGTAGCTTAATGACGGACACCATAGATTCTCAGCTACTTTCAGAAATTAGAATAGTCTCCTTCTGGTTTTTCAGATTCATTTAAAATGTTTACACAAATAAAAATACTCACTTAAAAATGTCCAGGTCAAGCTCTCCTTCAAAGCTCTCGGCCTCCACTCCCAGGGAAGCTAGATGTGGCCATGGCCCTGGTGGCCTGAGTGGAGGGTGGCGGAAGGCGGTCTGTCCTCTGCCACATCCCCCCTGCTCCTGTCTGAGGCGGGGCTGTGGACAGGGGCCGGGAGGCCATGGGGAAGTGGCCATCTCTCTGTTGGTTGGCTGCTGCTCTTCAAGACTGACTGGCTGTTGTCTCTCTCTGTGTGGCAGCATCCAAAAATTGGCTCTCTTGTGCAGAACACTTCTGAATCTCAGCTTTCTTACCTGCAAAATGGAAAGAAAATGCACTCCCTTATGTGGGTGACGCGAAAACAGAGTAAGATAACATGACTGGGAACACTGTCAACTGTAAAGCACAATGTAAATGTCATTAGCTATTATTATTCCTTTGAGGAGCCTATTCTTTGAAACATCTACTGTTATTTGAAGTGGATACCTTTACTCGCAGAACGTAAAAACAGAACTGATGAATTTTCTCTCAGACCTACTGTTCTCCAGTCCCCTCACCTCAGTAAAGGGTAGCACGTACTTCTGGGGATGCAGGCCAGGCCTCTGCAGGCAGCCCGGGCTCTCTCCTCCTCTCACACCCAACATTCATTCCACCTGCAGGCCCTGCTGGCTGTCCATTCAACCGTATCTGCAAGTCAAGTGCTCCTTCACTTCTGCTACTACCCCATCCAGGCCACCTCACCTCTCTCTGTCCTCCAGTTGGTCCCCCTTCCCCACCTTTGCCTCCCCGTGATCAGTCTCAGCAGCCAGAGTGAGTCTTTTTAGACATCAGTTGGTTCATGTTACTCTGGGCTCCATCTGACGGCTTTCTCTCTGACGGCCTTCCATCTCACTCAGAGCGAATCCAAATCCCTCACCGAAGTGTACAAGGCCCCTCATGACCTGGCCCCTGGTTCTCTCTCTGACCCTCCCTCCCTCGCCCGGCTCCAGACACAATGGTCTCCTTGCTGTTCCTCTCACAAGCAAGCACGTGCCTGCCTCGGGGCCTCTGCACTTGCTGTCCCCTGCCTGGAATATTTTTTCTCCAGGTAGTCACAAGGCTTGCTGCCTCACTTCAGCAGGGCTGTTCTCCCTGACCACCAAATTTAAAACGACGTACTCCTACCTTATCCCTTTCCCCTGATTCTTTTTCCTTCTTAGTACCTAGCACCCCTGACATACTATATACTTATATAAGTGTATGGTCTGCCTTCCCCCATTAGAATGCAGTACACTGTCCACCGCACCATCCCCACCACCCTGCACAGAAATTAATTCCTTCCAAACAGTTCATTATAAGGACTGCTTCATAGTTATACCTGCCCAAGTCCAATGGCAATTTTCATGCCCTGGGGTTCTTCTGGATTGGGTTCCCTTCCTTGTGTATTGGGGAAACGCTATACCCTGAAAGGGAACAAAAGCCTATTCTCCATGTTCAGCTCAGCGTGCAATTACCCTGGCACTTGCGGCTTGGGGGTGGAGAGAAGAAGAGGGGCTCTGCCCTTAGCATCTGACCATCTTCAACCCTCTTCCAGACACCTGCAGCTGGCTGGAGTCAGGCGAGATGCATTCTGCCACAGCCCACTTTCTGGGAAGCTGTGCTGTGGAAAAGACAAATACATGTAAATAACCAAGAAATGTGATGGAAGGGGTGGACAGATGTGGGGAATTTATTATATTTACAGACAGTGGAGGGAGGAGCCCACACAGAAACATGCACCGAGTTCCACAGAGTCATTACTTGTCTTTAGAGCTAGGAGGTGGGGTCATGTATCCCACATGGGACCATGAACTCTGGGGATGCTCTCACCTACGTTCACCACCCTCCTGGCCTCAATTTTCATGGAGGCTGAGATAAAACTCTGTAGCCCCTCTGCTTGCCTGGTGACCATGTCTGACCCCAGGCTGCTTTGTCTTAAGGGGAGAAGGAGCCCATCTCTATTGTCAGTATAGGCCCCAATCCCCACACAACGACCAGCTCATTTACGGGCCCATGTGGTCTTCCAGTGCTGAGGCCTCAACCCTGCCCTCCTGACTTTGTGGGCAGTGGCCCACCTTCCCTGTCCCTTACCCAGAAAGCTGCCCTTCCCAGAACGGTTCTCAAGCTGCTCTTCTCCTACTGAGACCTGCCTGGACTAGCCCGGGCACTTCACAACAATGTTCTACTTTCCCTTGGCAGAACTTGGCTCTGGCTCCAGTCTTACGCCACCAGAGGCACCTGTATGCAGCTGCCCAGGAGTGGCCAGCAGGGGGAGCCAGGAAAATCCAGACTCTGCAGCTGGACAGAAGCAGTGGCGAGGCTCAGGTAAGTTCCTCCTCATTTAACATACACAGAACCAAGTGCACTGTTAAAACAGCTGAGTGTGAGGTTCAGGTGAGTGGAAAGCCAAACAGAATACATCCAGTCAGTCATCAACAACTCGTTATTAAGCACCTTCTACCTGCTAGCCTAGACTCTCATATAGAGAAATTCTTAGCCTCCAACGTAAGGGTTGATGACCTGGGAGAGCTGATGAGAGGAGGTCCAGGCACTGGGAACACAGGGAAGAGGCATGACAGGTTCCCAGGACACCGGGAGTGGGAGGCACAAAAGAACAGAGTTTGAGGCCAAAAAATTCCTGTGATTCTGCCAGTACAACAACACTGCCAGAGAGAGAACGACAGGCCCAATGAAGCTGCTAAAACCAATCTAAATGAGAGCTCACATCCTAACATCTGAGGGAAACCACTTCAAGAATAAGTAGAAACTGAAAACTTGATCAATATACTAATTTTAGTTCAAAATAATCCAGTGGGGAGAGGGAGCGAAAGGGGGTAGAGATGAAACAAGATTGGCCATGTATTGATAATTCCACAAGCTGGGTGACAGGTACCTGGTAATTCATTACATTATCCTCTCGACTTTTGCATCTGTTTGAAAATTCCCATAGGAAAAGTTTATATATACCAACAAGTTGGTCAATAACCGCTAGAGCCAAGTTTCACAGAAGATACCCTATTTGTTATGGGAGAAAACTGGGCATCTCTGCTCATCCAAAATGCCTAAAGAGCTCAGGACACCCTGAAGCTGTGAACTTTCTCTCCTGCCCCTCCTCTCACAGGTCTGCTGCCAGAGCCAATGATCTTGATCTGTTAAAAAGCATCACAATGCGTGCAAGTCATTTCACTGGGTCTCCTTACCTGGTTATTCACAAGAGCAGGGAAGAAGAAACTCAAGACCTCCCCTGGGGAGACTACTGAAATGTAAATTCTATCTTCTGTTGCCCAATAGGAAAGGAGTGTTTGGTTAGGATGACGAGACGAGAATCCATGGGAGTGAGGGATGAATTCTGTTCCTAGTAGCACTGTGTGGTCACTGGGCAACCTGAACAAGTCCCATTCTCTCTGGGAGCTCCTCCTTTCTAAAGACAGGGACATATTGCATATGGAAACAGCACTTGTAGGTGCTTGTTTTGGCAGCACGAGAGAAGTTCAAAAGATAGTTTTTTCCCATGTGTCTCCTCAGCAGTATGACATCTCAGGGATAGTAATTTACAAAAAAGTATACAGCAGATCCTAAGGCTGGTGCCACTCCTGACCTCTGGAGAGCTCTGGTTCAAGAAAGAGGTCAGAAATTCAATTCACAACTGGCAGGAAGTACTGGGTCTGGGCTGAGGCAGGTGGGAGTGGTCCTCCAAGTTTCTGTGAGCATGAATTAAAAAACTCAGCCAGCATTCCCTGACATCCAGCGGGTGAGGCTTGATAGCTAATGAGTCTGGGTCCAGAAAAAACAGTGCAAACAAGGCTATCTAAAAGAGTAAAAACCAACCCAGAAAACAGGGTGACATACGAGTTTGACAAAAGCAAGCACAGGGCTTCCCTGGTGGCGCAGTGGTTGAGAGTCCGCCTGCCGATGCAGGGGACACAGGTTCGTGCCCCGGTCCAGGAAGATCCCACATGCCGCAGAGCAGCTGGGCCCGTGAGCCACGGCCGCTGAGCCTGCGTGTCCGGAGCCTGTGCTCCGCAACGGGAGAGGCCACAGCAGTGAGAGGCCCGCGTACCGAAAAAAAAAAAAAAAAAAGCAAGCACAGCACAGTAAGGCAATAAAACAAACACCTCATAATTATTTTAAATGACAAGGGTACTAATTATATAAATGATCCACGCAGAAGTACATGCTCCAAAAAAAAAAAAATGAAAATACAAAATACTAATCACAATACACAAATGTACTACATATCAGAAGCACATCTAGGGTAATAAAAGTAGAGCATTCACAAAGTTATATTAATAAAAATAATATGGTGCTGGCATAATGATAAACATATATATCACTGGAACAGAATTGAGAGTCCAGAAATAAATTCATACATCTATGGTCATTTGATTTTTTTTTTTTTTTTTGTGGTGGTCATTTGATTTTTGACAGGGATACCAAGACCATTCAGTGGGGAAAGGATAGTCTTTCAACAAATGGTGCTGGGACAGCTAGATATACACATGCAAAATATAACACCAAAAAAAAGAAAAAACCCCCCACAAAATATAACACCAAAAGCACAAGCAACCAAAGAAAAAACAGATTAACTAGACTTCATCAAAATCAAAAACTTTCGTGCATCAAAGGACTATCAAGAATGTGAAAACACAACTCACAGATGGGAAGAAAATATATATCTGATAAAAGTCTATTATCCAGAATATATAAAGAACTATCACAATACAGACAAACAAACCAATTAAAAAATGGGCAAAGGACTGCAATAAACGTTTCTCCAAAGAAGGTAAACAAATGGCCAAAAAGCACATGAAAAGATGTTCAACATCTTTTCATTAGTCATTAGGAAAATGCAAATCAAAACCACAATGAGATATCACTTTTCCCCACTAGAATGGCAATAATTTTAAAAAGGGAAGGGGGGATAACAAGTGTTAGCAAGGATGTGGAGAAGTTGGAACTCGTGTTGGAACTCGTGGGATGCAGAGGTGCAGCCACTGTGGCAACAGTCTGATAGGTTCCTCAAATGGTTAAACTCAGAGTTACCCACAATTCCACTCCCAGGTATACACTCCCAAAGAACTTAAAACAGGTATCAAACAAAAACCTGCACATGAATGTTCATAGCAGCATTATCCATAACAGCCAAAAGGTGGAAACGACCCAAATGTCCACCAACTGATGAATGGATAAACAGAATGTGGTATAACCATGCAAAATGAGGTTATTCAGCCGTAAAAAGGAATGAAACACTGGTACACTCTACAACATAGATGAATCTCGAAAACATTATGCCTAGTAAAAGAAGCCGGAAACAAAAGGTCAAACTTCGTGTGATTGATATGAAATGCCCAGAATAGGCAAATCCATAGAGACAGAAAGTAGAGCAGGGGTTGCCGGAGGATGAGGACCAGGGAGGATGGGGGGTGGGGTGGGTGACTGCCAGCAGGTAGTAGGCTTCTTTTTGGAGTGATGAAGATGTTCTGGAATTAGAGAGAGGTGTACAACCTTGTGAACACACTAAAAACTGCCGAATTGTACACTGTAAAATGGTGAATTTTATGGTACCTAAATTATAGTTCAATTAAAAAAGTAGAGCATTTTTTTATTGTTAAATTTACTTAATTTCATTATTAAGTTTTGTTTTTAAATGTGTCTGTCTTGGGGCTTCCCAGGTGGCGCAGTGGTTGAGAGTCCGTCTGCCGATGCAGGGGACACGAGTTCGTGCCCCGGTCCCGGAAGATCCCACATGCTGCGGAGCGGCTGCGCCCGTGAGCCATGGCCGCTGAGCCTGCGCGTCCGGAGCCTGTGCTCTGCAACGGGAGAGGCCACAACAGTGAGAGGCCCACGTACCGCAAAAAAAAAAAAAAAAAAAAAAAAATGTGTCTGTCTTGATGGCGCAGGACATACTGACATTTGAAGGCTTGTGTGCCCCGCTCTGCAATGTATTCGCCATCATCAGTTCCTACCTCATCCTCAATCTCCAGCTGCAAACCGATCCTCTAGCCGTTACCTGAACACAGACTGCCAAGCTCTTCCAGGCTCCAGCACCTGTACTCATGCTATTCCTTCTGCCTGGAAACTTGTTCCCTCTGTCCACCTCATTCAATCCCATCTTGTCTTTCTTTTTTTTTAAAAGAAAAAAAATTTTTTTTTTTTTGGCCGCACTGAGCAGCTTGCGGGATCCTAGTTCCCTGACCAGGGATAGAACCCGAGCCCCTGGCAGTGACAGCGCCAAGTCCTAACCACTGGACTGCCAGGGAACTCCCCCATCTTGTCTTTCAATACCAAACACAAACATTACTGGCACCTTGAAGCTCCTCTGACTTCGCCCTGCCCCAGCTCGGAAGATGTTCCTTTCTCTGTACATTCCTCTACAGTGGCATTTCTTATATTATATTGTAATGGTTTGGTCCCATGTTAGTCCTCTTCTCCACCCCAGACTAGGACCCCAAGGAGGCACAAATTTCCTCTTCCATCTTGAGCACCAGTGTAGTGTACCATCCCTATCTTACAGATGAGTAGACAGGTTCAGAAAGGTTGAGTAACTTCCCCAAGATCATTAGACTTGTTAAAGGATGGAGTTGAGGAGCTGAGATCAGAACTGGACCATCTCAGATCCAGGGTTCTCCCTATCAGCACAGTGAGGTGGTTATTAGCAAAGGCTATGGGATCAGACTGCCTGGGTACATAGCCTGGCTCTTCCACTTATCTTTGTGGCTTTAGGCAAGTTACCTAACCTCTTTATGATTGTTTCTTCATTTATAAAACGAGGATAATAGTCCTACACACAGGATTTTTATGAAGAATAGATGAAATAGTATATATAAAAGCACTTAGAACACTACTTGGCACATACTAAAGTGCTCAATAATGTAAGTTATGATGTTTATTACTGTCCCACATCGACCTACTGTTTGGTAAACACTGGATGGCTGTGCATCATTCTATGCAGGGATTTCTGGGTTATCCGTCCCACTGCCAAGTCAGGAATCCAGAGAGGGGATGTTAAAGCTCCAACAAGTAACTATACTACAGTGATAATACTTTGATCTTTTTAAGGCTCTTTGGGTTGACCATGGCCACAAAATAGAGAGGAAACCAAGTATTTTCTACCCCATTTCTAGATAATTTGGATTTTCTTAAACCACCCAGCATAACCAGAGAAAAATCAGAGGCTCGGCTGGGCTTCAGCTTCTAATCCAAGATGGCGGCAGTAACAACAATAATATTAATGATAATAGCTCTTAATACATATGAAGCATTCTTCTAAATGCTTTACATATATTAACAACGTCACATTTATTGGAGCAGATTTTCCTACTATAGCCAAGAGAAAAGAAAGTCAGAGTAAATAGCAGAGTAAAATGGCTGATGGCAGAGCCACTCTGGGAATGGGAAGATTTCTCATAAATCTGATGACTTGTGAAGGTGACAAAAGGCCTCTCAGTGTTGAAAAGGACAAGCTCCTAGAAAGTGGAAATGCCCCTCCACTGCCTGGGCAGCAACAGCCTGGCTGCAACTGGGTGGAATTTCTACTTCTAATATCAGGACAATAAGGAAGCTGCTGCCAATACTGCATAAAATTCAAGAACATTAAGCGGTGATGGCTGAGTTCCAGCTGAGCCATTAAGGTAAATGTAGAAGAAAGTGCCAGGTAGAAATATCACTGGAAACTCACAGAACACATTGAGTGTTTGAAGCTGGTACTTAACCTCCTATCGTTGAAGTCAGGGTCTTGCCATGATGGGGCCAAACCGAGTCCACTTACGACTCCCCCCTAACACGCACGTTTCTGTTATCTGGGCTTCACAGTAGTAAGATGTTCATTCCCCTCATCCTTGCGTTTCCTTCCAGCCACAGTCACTCTACGATCGTGTTTGGGATTTTTTCTTCTTCTTGGTTCATTTTACTGTAAGAGTCTGAAGATTATATATCACAACTTTTTTAAAAAATATTTCTGGACATAAAAATTCTTTAAAGGATATTTCTTAAGAGGAGATGGGATAGAGTTACCTGTGGGAAAAGGTGGGTGAAGAGAACAGTGTGTATGATGGTGTAGAATGGGAGAGGGAAAGGAGGGAACTGAGGGTAAAAGGAAGAGCGGCCCCTGACACAGAAGATGCTCAACAACTGTTTGCTGACTGAGAGAATGAACAGCAACAGTGGAGTGAAATACCAGGATTCAAATTGTTCCACCTCTTGAATTTTTTTTTTTTTTGCGGTACGCGGGCCTCTCACCGCTGTGGCCTCTGGTTGTGGAGCACAGGCTCCGGACGCGCAGGCTCAGCGGCCATGGCTCACGGGCCCAGCCACTCTGCGGCATGTGGGATCTTCCCGGACCGGGGCACGAACCCGTGTCTCCTGCATCGGCAGGCGGACTCTCAACCACTGCGCCACCAGGGAAGCCCTGAATTTTTTTTAAAATGTAGTATCTTCATTTTGTCTTTTTTAAAAAATATTTATTTATTTGGCTGCACCGGGGCTTATTAGATCACTCCCTAACACCATACACAAAAATAAGCTCAAAATGGATTAAAGACCTAAATGTAAGGCCAGAAACTATCAAACTCTTAGAGGAAAACATAGGCAGAACACTCTATGACATAAATCACAGCAAGATCCTTTTTGACCCACCTCCTAGAGAAATGGAAATAAAAACAAAAATAAACAAATGGGACCTAATGAAACTTCAAAGCTTCCGCACAGCAAAGGAAACCATAAACAAGACCAAAAGACAACCGTCAGAATGGGAGAAAATATTTGCAAATGAAGCAACTGACAAAGGATTAATCTCCAAAATTTACAACCAGCTCATGCAGCTCAATAACACAAGAACAAACAACCCAATCCAAAAATGGGCAGAAGATCTAAACAGACATTTCTCCATAGAAGATACACAGATTGCCAACAAACACATGAAAGAATGCTCAACATCGTTAATCATTAGAGAAATGCAAATCAAAACTACAATGAGATATCATCTCACACCAGTCAGAATGGCCATCATCAAAAAATCTAGAAACAATAAATGCTGGAGAGGGTGTGGAGAAAAGGGAACACTCTTGCACTGCTGGTGGCAATGTGAATTGGTTCAGCCACTATGGAGAACAGTATGGAGGTTCCTTAAAAAACTACAAATAGAATTACCATATGACCCAGCAATCCCACTACTGGGCATATACCCTGAGAAGACCATAATTCAAAAAGAGTCATGTACCAAAATGTTCATTGCAGCTCTATTTACAATAGCCCGGAGATGGAAACAACCTAAGCACCCATCATCGGATGAATGGATAAAGAAGATGTGGCACATATATACAATGGAATATTACTCAGCCTTAAAAAGAAATGAAATTGAGCTATTTGTAATGAGATGGATAGACCTAGAGTCTGTCATACAGAGTGAAGTAAGTCAGAAAGAAAAAGACAAATACCGTATGCTAACACATATATATGGAATTTAAGGGGAAAAAAATGTCATGAAGAACCTAGGGGTAAGACAGGAATAAAGACGCAGACCTACTGGAGAACGGACTTGAGGATATGGGGAGGGGGAAGGGTGAGCTTTGACAGGGCGAGAGAGAGTCATGGACATATACACACTAACAAACGTAGTAAGGTAGATAGCTAGGGGGAAGCAGCCGCAAGGCACAGGGATATTAGCTCGGTGCTTTGTGACAGCCTGGAGGGGTGGGATAGGGAGAGTGGGAGGGAGGGAGACGCAAGAGGGAAGACATATGGGAACATATGTATATGTATAACTAATTCACTTTGTTATAAAGCAGAAACTAACACACCACTGTAAAGAAATTATACCCCAATAAAGATGTTTAAAAAAAAAAAAAAGAAAACACATAAGAAAAAAAAAAAATGCTGGAGAGGGTGTGGAGAAAAGGGAACACTCTTGCACTGCTGGTGGGAATGTAAATTGGTACAGCCACTATGGAGAACAGTATGGAGGTTCCTTAAAAAACTACAAATAGAACTACCATATCACCCAGCAATCCCACTACTGGGCATATACCCAGAGAAAACCATAATTCAGAAAGAGTCAGTACCAAAATGTTCATTGCAGCTCTATTTACAATAGACAGGAGATGGAAACAACCTAAGTGTCCATCATTGGATGAATGGATAAAGAAGATGTGGCACATATATACAATGGAATATTACTCAGCCATAAAAAGAAACGAAATTGAGCTATTTGTAATGAGGTGGATGGACCTAGAGTCTGTCATACAGAGTGAAGTAAGTCAGAAAGAGAAAGACAAATACCGTATGCTAACACATATATATGGAATTTAAGAAAAAAAAATGTCATGAAGAACCTAGAGGGTAAGACAGGAATAAAGACACAGACCTACTAGAGAATGGACTTGAGGATATGGGGAGGGGGAAGGGTAAGCTGTGACAAAGCGAGAGAGTGGCATGGACATATATACACTACCAAACGTAAAATAGATAGCTAGTGGGAAGCAGCCGCACAGCACAGGGAGATCAGCTTGGTGCTTTGTGACCACCTAGAGGGGTGGGATATGGAGGGTGGGAGACGCAAGAGGGAAGAGATATGGGAACATATGTATATGTATAACCGATTCACTTTGTTATAAAGCAGAAACTAGCACACCATTGTAAAGCAATTATACTCCAATAAAGATGTAAAAAAAAAAAAATTTATTTATTTGGCTGCACCGGGGCTTAACTGCGGCATGCGTGATCTTTAGTTGCAGCATGCGGGATCCAGTTCCCTGACCAGAAAGCAAACCTGGGCCCTCTGCATTGGGAGCGTGGAGTCTTAGCCACTGGACCACCAGGGAAGTGCCCCACCTTTTGAATTTTGATATTTTCCCAGCTACCTTGTTATTCCCACATCCAGGATAGATTTAACAGATAAACACCTGATTTACATATTGTAATGCTAACTACAATCACATATAAATTAAAAGTAATTCATGGCAAACACCACGATCAGGGCTTGGCACACCTGAAATACACAGATGAATGTTTTTACATTTTGAAGACACAGCAAAGATTACGGCAAAAGCGCTGCCTCCCTAAAGTCAGCCCACAGAGCCCATCACTCCATATGACTGCCTAGACTATGCCTAGCAACTGGCCAAGGTCAATGGCTCCAGCTCCAAACCCAGGCCTTTCCTTTCCCGCTCCCTCTCCCTGACAGCTTACAGCTCCTGGGCTCCACCTCTGACCTCCCTGTTTACGGCGAATGCTCTTGATAAGCTCTGAAGTCTGGATTTGAGGCCTGGTTCCTTACCTCCAGCACCTGGCCTCATGGAGTTCACACACCCTCACCATGCTCATGAATTCTAAGGCTGCACCCAAAGCTCCTCTGTGCCTTCTTGCCAGCCTGCCTTTGTTCTAGTAGCTTCCTAGCTCATCCCCCCTCACCTGGGTCCTACTCAGGTTTTCCTGTCTAGTTGGCCAACACGGGTCCCATGTCAAACTGCTTGCTGGGCACTTCCATACATGCCCCTTGCCCCCATGTCAAATTCAAAACCACAGAGGCCAGGCCCATGACACATCCCCAAATCAGCTCCCCTTCTAAACCTCCTTGGCACGGCTACTGACACAATGGATGCACCACCACTTGGAAACCCACCTGACAGTTCACTGGGTCCAGTGTCTGCCTTGCCCATGACCCTTCCAGCCACCCCAGGTCCTCCTCACTCAACTTCCTGAAGGAGCTGTCTGTTCTCACATCTCCCTTCATCATCTCCTTTTCCTTCCATAATCCATTAATTTAGCCCCAGCCCCCAAGCTCCTAAATCCTTCCTGACAAAGTCACCAATGGCCTTCTTGCTGCTACAACCAATGTATTCTTCTTCTTCTTTTTTTAAAAATTACTTATTCATTTATTTATTTGGCTGCGCCTGGTCTTAGATGTGGCACGCAGGATCTTCGTTGCGGCATGGGGGAATATTTAGTTGCAGCATGCGAACTCTTAGTTGCAGCATGTGGGATCTAGTTCCCTGACCAGGGATCGCACCGGGGCCCCCTGCATTGGGAGCATGGAGTCTTAGCCACTGGACCACCAGGGAAGTCTTAGCCACAGGACCACCAGGGAAGTCCCCAGTGTATTCTTTTTAGCTCTTCTCTTACTTGACCCTTCTGGCAGCTTTAGCGATGTGGGCCCCTCCCTCCTTCCTGAAACAGCTTCCCGAACCCACACTCTCCTGGTTGCCAGTTACGCACCTTTGGCCACATTTTCTCAGCCTTCCCCCAGCCTGCTTTTCTTCCGGCTCCTGATCTCAGCTAGTGGCACCACCACCTGACGAGCTCCCACACCAAAGCCAGCCTCCTTAGGTCTTCCTGCTTGTTCCCGACACCCCCTCGGTCACAGAGTCCTGCTCATTCTTCTTCATCAGTGCGTTGCCTCTCCTCAGCCTCACTGCCTACATTTACGGAGCACAGACTATGAGCTGGACAGGTGTGTTCTAAGTGTTTTAATCCTCACAACAAGCCTCTAAGGTAAATTTTATTATCATCTCCAATTTCAGATTAGGAAACAGAGACACAGGGTGGTTAAGTAACTTGCATGAGGTCACACAGCTACTAAGTGGCAGAGCAGGATTCAAACCCAGGTGACCTGACCTAATTCTGGATCCAGGCCCACTGTTCTCTCACCTAGATCACTGCAGCTGTCTCCTTGCGGTCTTCTGGCTCTGACTTGGCTTCCTCTAATCCTCCACACTGTGGCCTGACTCAACTCACTAAGACAACAGTCTGACTCTTTACTAGATCTGCATGGCCTTCAGGATAAGTCCACATTCAGGGACCTCCGTAACCTGGTCAGCAAGTGTTTCCCTCTTTGGCTTCATGCGTTTGTTTCTTGGCCTCACTTTAATCACCACCCTGAAAGCTCCACTAGCCACGGTGACAGCCTCCACTGCCAGCCTTCTGCACATCGTCTGACCTGCCAAGAACACTAACTCCGGACTTCCCTGGTGGTGCAGTGGTTAAGAATCCACCTGCCAAGGCAGGGAACACGGGTTTGATCCTGGGTCCGGGAAGATCCCACATGATGAGGAGCAACTAAGCCCGTGCGCCACAACTACTGAGCCAGTGCTCTAAAGCCCACGTGCTGCAACTACTGAAGCCCGTGTACCTAGAGCCCGTGCTCTGCAACAAGAAAAGCCACTGCAATGAGAAGCCCGCGCACCGCAACAAAGAGTAGCCCCTGCTCGCCACAACTAGAAAAAGCCTGAGTGCAGCAACGAAGCCCCAACGCAGCCAAAAAAAAAAAAAAAAAAAGGACACTTAACTCTTTGCCCTTCAGATTTTACTTTTTCTGATAATCCTTTTCTGACCTCTTGAAACTAGGCCATATGCCCCTCCTGCAAGCCCCTGTAGCCCCCAATGGTAATCCCTACTGTAGCATTGATTTCTCTGCGTTGTTTTTCCTGTCCACTGGTACCTGCTCTATCACAAGACTGTGAACTTCTCAAGAACAAGGACCTGGTTAGGGTCACTGTTGTATCCTCAGTACTCGGCTTAGTGCCTGCCTGTGCACAGCATTTAATAAATAATCAGTGAATCAATAAACCTTTATTGTTTGTGTCATACTCTTTAACACCTACTTATAAATGCCCTATATTGCTTTTATTTTCATATGTGTTAGCCTGATCTTTATAACCAGATTGCAAGTTTCTGGAAGATAGCAAATGTGCTCAGTACTTCTAAGTCAGAGGTTACTGACACAAAAACTGACACATTATTAAAAACTAATAATTATTCAGGGCTCAATGAATGTCAACAATCCAAAGATGTAGGTACTATTTTTCTCTCTCTCTCCCTCCGTATGAGGAAACTGAGTCAGGGAGTTTAGTAGATTCCCTAAGATGACACAGCTAGTAAGCGACAGAGCTGGGATTTGAATCCTGACATTTGTGCCTGTATTCTCAATCCCTATAATCAGAGGCTGAGGAAACTTGGAATTACAGATGTTAAGTAATTTACCCAAGGTCATACTGTAGTGCTGGGACTGGGACCCAGGTCTTCCCAAAGCCTGCACTCTTAATTGCACTGCTTCTTTTGCTTAAATAAACGTGCTAAAGCTCATACTGGGTGTTGATAAATTTTGAAAGCTGCAGATCCAGTTTACTGAGATTGGAGAATATTAAATTCCCTTCCAAAAGAAGCATAATTGTAGTTTACCGAGTTAATTTACCTTAAACATCGCCAGCCTAGTCTTACCAGCCAATTAAGTTTATGGTCTCTACTTCTCTCCCTTCAATGCTGAAGGCTGTTTTCCTCAATGTGAAAGCCTTGTTTTCTAAGACTGGCCTCTAACTCAAAATCAGCCCTCATTCAGGAATTTACTCTTCCCTTTATTTCCCAAAACCAGTGATGTGATTGATGTTCCTAAGTTCCCTGCTCTTGTGGCCCCTCATCTCCCCAACGTGGAATGTCTTGTTTCTGAAAGTAGCCTGTGATCCACAAACCTTCTTGGCTGTTTTATTGCTTACCCTTAAAAAATTACTATTCTCTGTCAGCTTAGACTCTTTTCCTCACATACTCTGCTTTTTCCCTTTATTGCAAACATTTATTAAACACTTAACTAAGTACTAATATGGACATAATCTAACTCACTGAAGGCCATACTTTAGAAACGGCCTTGAAGTTTAGATCTTTTGACTGGACTATGATTTCCTTAACAAACTTCATAAAACCATCTCCTGCTCAGTTTGCAATTGTACACCCAAATATCTTTCAGCAAAATCTCAGTGGCCACTTCCACAGCACATAATATGGAGAGAATATCGGGAGTCAACTCATTAGATCTTACCACGAAGAATTTTTTACCAACACCTTGGCCCTTTTGCTGACAAAAGGATTCTTAAGCCTTTTAACAGCGTTATGGCTTCCTTAGAGCTCTTCTACGTTCAAAATGAACTGTCCAGCTTTCTTGGGAAATGCTCTGGAGGCTCTTTCCTGAACTAACTGTACAGCTTTGTCTCTCTGGATTAAGCACTGATTTAATATGAAACCAACAGTTAAACATCTCTGAAATAGTAAAATATGATTATATTTCACAACGTTGTCTTCAGGATATAAACAATCCAAAGTGACTATTTGGGTAGTGCTGTATCACATTATTATTGTAGTAATATTTTCAGAAGAAATCTGAAGTTTAGAATAACTATAGGCCATAAAATATGGACATACTGCACTAACACATGAAGCAAAGTTCAAATTTGTATTCTAAGAAAAAGACCAAAACATCACCAATGATGATGACAGGCACATCTCTGAACTTGATCTGATTTCCTTGAGGAAGGAAGGTACTGAACCGGTTGTAACAGAATATGCCTTTGAAGGATTGAGCAACAAGTCCGTCATTCTCGAAAAAAATTAAATCATCCTGATAAATGTCTTAGTTATAAGGGAGAAAAAGCAGAGATGACTAAGCTGATAAAAATCTCCTCTGGCCTGTCTTATATCTCTTCCAGGCAGTGCTGTTCCTCAAAAGACACACGGCACAAAATATGATTTTGCTGTTATATCAAAGTGTGTAAGTTAGGGAAGATAGCAGTTTTTTAAACAGAAAATTAGATGATAATAGCAACAGGTAAAGAAGCTTTGGGCTTCTGAGGAGGAAGTCCTGGCACCCCTACATAGGCACAGTAGATAAACTGAAAACGGTACAAGTGCTGGTCTGAGTACAGCCTGTCTCTATTGTAATCAGAAGGAAGAGTATTACAATCCAGCAGAAGTAGCCGTTCAAAGTCTAAAGGGGAGCATTTCATCAGACAATAATTGAGCACTCACTGCATACAAAGGCAACAGATTAGGTGCTGAGGGATCCAAAAGAACCCCCTGCTTCTCTGAAATTAGAACTGTATTCTCATTTTCTCAAGCCAATGTATTTTATGTAATGAAACAAAATATGCATCATAGATCTCTTGCAGTGGTGTAAGAGTATTCAGGACCTGCAAGGAAAACTGTGCAAAGAACCTTCCCCTTCAGTCTTTTCCCTGTAGAAATATCCTACTGGTTCCCTGAAAATAGTGTAAGCTTTCTTTAGCAAGTGAAATACCACCCTGTTACTCTCTCCCTTTTACCCTGTTTCACTTTTTTTCATAACACTTAAGACCGCTTGACATTTTATAGATTTGTCATCTGTCTTTCTCAACTAGAATGTAAGCTTCATGAAGGCAGAGATTTCAAAATATTTTGTTCGCAGATATATTCTCAGTATCTCAGTATCCAGAACTATATCTAGGGCTTCCCTGGTGGTGCAGTGGTTAAGAATCCGCTTGCCAGTGCAGGGGACATGGGTTCGAGTCCTGGTCCGGGAAGATCCCACATGCTGCGGAGCAACTAAGCCCGTGCGCCACAACTACTGAGCCTGCGCTCTAGAGTCTGCGCTCTAGAGCCTGCGAGCCACAACTACTGAGGCTGAATGCTACAACTACTGAAGCCCGCGTGCCTAGAGCCCGTGCTCCGCAACGAGAAGCCACCACAATGAGAAGGCCACGTACCACAACAGAGTAGCCCCCACTTGCCACAACTAGAGAAAGTCCACACGCAGCAACGAAGACCCAATGCAGCCAAAAATAAATAAATAAATTAAAAGAAAAAAAAAGAACTATATCTAGCATGTAGTTGTAGGAGGTTCTTAAAATTTTTGTAAAATTAATAAAAGCATTAAAAAGACACCTGAATATTATGTTAGAATTATTAAGTTATAAAATTTTGGCGTATCTGTGTATATATGTGTGGGTGTGAGAGTAAATTTACAGACTCCATACAGTGTGATTCCCAGTGGACACCAAGTCAGGAGTCAGAGGATCACAAGCTTGTGTGGGGAGTTAGGAGAGTGATTGCAAAAACAAAGCAACATGTCTTATTTAATGGATGGAAGGAATCAAACATTGTCAGCAAACATCTCCAAAGAGTAAACTAAATGTATCTTTCTGTCCTTTCCATGTCTGAAATCTGAGTGTAGTGAATCCAAATTCACTTCAGATTAGTTGGTTTGACATTAGCTTTCTTCCTTGAGAAACCTTTTGACATTTATGTAGTAAAGTTTTCTTCTTTTCCCTCCTCCCTAAATTACTGCCTGCAAGATGCAAGACCTCAGATCCAAACAGTCTCCCATTTCTATTTTGAGATTTGCCTGAGTCACAAGGTAATCTTGGCAAATCACTCTGCTCTATCTCTTAGTTTACTGAGGCTGCCTGGGAACTGGAGCTGTCAGCCAAACAGGAAGAGGGCTGTGTTGCCTAACTCCAGAAGGTCTCAGTCCTATGGATGTGGTGAGGTTTAATGATGGATATAAACGGCTGCAGATGGAATTCCCACAGGGTGGGGGTGGCGGGGGGGAAGGCAAACATTTTACTTCCTCTATAGGAACTCAGGGCTGGTAGAAAGGCCAGACTATTAAATATAGCTGAGCAGATATCTCAATGTGTCTGCAAGACATGTGTTTCCAACTAAAGAGACCCCTTCTGTATTCCTACTTATTCCTACTATATATGACACCCCAAACCCCAGATATAAGCAAAGGTATGTGACTGATCTGACCCTGGCAAAGTTACACTATTTAAAAAAAAAAAACAGTGCTTATAAACATGTATAAACTACAAAGGCCCTTTTTCTTTTTCAAGAATGGGTGTAAAGAGCTGCTTCCACCTGGATGCTCTGATTCGTGCCCCATCCACGGTCTCAAGTTCCTCCTGGTTGTGTAGCTAGCATGTTCTCCCTAAGTGGTTCTGCCTTAGTCACTGTGATTCTAAACTCCCTGCCCCCACCCCCACCCCCAGTGATGCCTCTTGACAAAATTATTCTTTCTGTACTCACACAAATGGAAACAGAAGAGATGAAAGGCCCCGGGGATGCAGACAGTGCAGGTCTCAAGCTGAACCACTGCTAAGCACAACCTGAACTTTTCTGCCTCTCTTCGCTTGGCTGAGTTCCTCTCCTGACTCAGGGTAGAGTGATGAGCCTGGCATTGGAGGCTTAGGACCCAGGGGGCGCCTTTCAGCCGAGAGAAAAAAAAAAACACAAAAACCATCTCGCTGCAGCAAGCTGGCTGGGAAGCTCCCAGTTCTAAAGAGAGGCTGTTTACCAGAAGAGCATAACAAGGGTAGGTCTGACTGCAAGGCTGGGAACGGGAGGCAGAGCCGCCGCCAAGGGGACCCCGGTTGGACCCTGGTTGGTCAGTGATCTGCAGGACGAAGGAGGTGAGGATGCTGTTGGCCTGGCTGCAAACAATCCTCGTCGTCAGCAACATGCTCCTGGCAAAAGCCTATGGATCTGGAGGTGAGATTACTATCTTTCCTTTCTGCAGCAACTTAATGAAGCAGAAAGGGTAGAGCTCCCTATTTCCCAAGCAGGAAGGAAGATGACAGGAAACGAAGCTTTTAGCAGGTTCCTGTTGTCCCATGAAAGCCTTTTTTTTTTTTCCCCTTTCTCCTTTCCCTGCCAGGAGCTTGCAGCTCCATCTTTGCCATTAAGAACAAAGGCAAGTAGCCACTTTCTCTTTCCTTTTCCTTGCCTGTGGCTCATGAATGGATGGAACTTGGGGGTTCATCTCCCCTACTCCTAAGTACTGTTCTTTTCAGGGGCTTTGCACGGTGTCACCAGAGCGCAGGCCCTCCTCCCTCAGCCCCTTCCTGCGGCTCTCCTGCTGAGGCGAGTGGGAGTTTGGAGTCACATCCAGGCAGCGATGAGGCTGGTTCCCTCTGTCTGAAGCTCTCTTTTCCGTGACTGAATCAAGGCTTTTGTAGAATTCTCTTGGGAGGGAGAGTTGCCTGTGGAAGTGTGGCCACATCCGCAGAGAAGGGAACACAAGAGTTTATGTAACATGGAATGACAACACAGGGATGGATTTCGGGTCCGGCTGCCCACCGACCGAAAACTCCCATCGTCTCCAGGGAGAGACCTGAACCCAGGGCTCCCCAGCACCCTCCTGCAAAATGGCCCCAAGTTCCAGAGCAACAACCCCTTGGGTTGTGCAGTGCTTTCCGGCTTACGAAAGAGAAAGAAAAGAAAAAAAGCTAATACTGAGCGTTGGGGGCCGGGCACCGGCTGGGGGCTCTTCACGCGCTCTCCCTCCCTTCTCTTTCCGGCCTCACAACCCTGCGAGGCACACGGGGTTTTCCACGTGAGGGCAGCGTCTCCCAGCTGGGGTGGGCCCGGGCTCCCCTGCCCGCCACTCAGTGTCCTGTCCGGGGAACTCCTCTTCCTCACAGGCTGCTTCTGGGACAACGGCCACCTGTACCGGGCTGACCAGCCGTCTCCCGCACCGGGCCTCCTCTGTCTCAACTGGCTGGACGCGCAGAGCGGCCCGGTATCTGCCCCCGAGTCGGGTGAGTGCCTGTCCCGGGAGGCGGGCCTCGGGCGGGCGGGCGGCGGCTGCTGCGTCCCGGCCCCGGCCCATGGCGCCTTCTTTCCCCTCCCAGGCGCCGGCAACCATAGCTACTGCCGGAACCCGGACCAGGACCCACGTGGGCCCTGGTGCTACGTCAGCGGCGAGGCCGGGGCTCCCGAGAAGCGGCCTTGCAAGGACCTGCGCTGCCCAGGTACCCGCCCGGGACCCCGCGCCCAGTGGGGGCCAGAGAGCCGGCAGCGCACGTGCGGCCGCGCGACGCCGGCCGGCCCCGCCCCGCCCCGCGCCGTCCGATTGGCCAGGGCTGTCTCCAGGCCGCGGGGCCCGAAGCCCATTGGCCAGCGCCGCCGCCTGGAATGAGCTCATCCTCCGCGAGCGCCTAGTAAACAACCGTGGGCCGCGAGGCCCGGCCCCTCGGCCGAGCTCCCTGACCCATGCACCGCCTGGGGAGTGGAGACACAGAGTCTCGCGTCCCGGGTCCACGCCCTTAGTGAGACCTTGGGCGTTTACGGACCTCTTGTGGAGCGTCTGCTGTGTGCTAGGCACTCAGCTCACAGCACCCCCGCCATCCCCAAGAACCAGTTTGGGGGATCCGAGCCTCAAAGAGAAGTTCAGCGATTTACCAAAGGCAGTGGCAGGGTCCAGGTTTGAATCCAAGTTTCTTAGACTCCATAGTGCGTACTTGTGGCTCCCGGCGCAGCAAGACGATTCTCTAGGATTAAATGGGATATGTAAACATATAACATAGGGATTGGCATAAAGCTTGGGCTCAACAAACCTGAGCTGCTCAGAGGAGTCATGGATTGTTTCCTGGCATAGAGGGGGGACCCCTGGAGGAGGTGACAGCTGAGCTGGACCTTGGAAGATGGCAAGGATTTGAGCATATGAAGACGTGGGAGGCAGGAGAGGCCCTTTCTCATAGCCTTCCCCTCACCTTGGCCTCGTCCCAGCTATGGTGCAGCCCTTAGGCCTGGTCTTGCCCCTAGGTCTTGAAATAAGTGCGTTCTAAGGTGGGCCCCCTCGTCTGCCCCCAAACTCAAGGCACTTTCTGATGAGAGCTGTTTCCCACTTCACCTCCAGAGACCATTTTCCAGGGCCTGCCAACCTCTACAACAGAAACCGAGGAGGTGTCTGAAGTGCCAGGAGGAGATGAGGTGCAGGTGTTTGCTCCTGCCAACACCCTGCCTGCCCAGAGCGAGGCCGCTGCCGTGCAGCCAGTGATTGGGATCAGCCAGCGGGTGCGGGTGAACTCCAAGGAGAAAAAGGACCTGGGAACCCTGGGTATGACTGTCCACCCCTGTCCTTGTGGGATTTATTGAGAAATATTTGCTGATTATCTGGGGTGGAGATAATGGTATACCTTGTGTCCTGTGCTTGGCAGGCTACGTGCTGGGCGTTACCATGATGGTGATCATCATTGGCATTGGAGCTGGCATCGTCCTCGGTTACACCTACAAGAGGTCAGTAGCTTCTATTCTGGGCTCTCTGAGAGAGGAGAGGAAGGTCCACAAAGTCAAAGCAGACTCCTTTGTGGCATTCTTACCCATAAAGGAAGTGAGGTGTTGGAAGAGGAAAACCAGCTCAAGATGTAGAGACTTGGTTCTAGTCTTTACCAGGTGACCTTGGACAAACCCTTTCCTTTGGTGCCTTTACTCCTCACCCCAAAGCCTCCTGAGGTAGGGGTTCTTGTTCCCCATTTTACAAGTGAGGAAGCCTTCATCAGAAAGGTGAAGTAAGCTTGCTCAAGGTTATACTGCCTGGGAGTGGCTGGATTCAAACCCAGCTCTTTTGACACCACATTCCCTGCTGTCTAATCCAGCATGCCTGGTGTGGAAGTGAGTGGCCCTGCAGAAATCAGGCTGGGCTCTCATTGCAGGGACCCTGAGATTGAATTCTTTCTGTGAGTTATAAAATTCTGCTACTAGAAAAAGTTCCCAGCCACTGCAGTTGGGGCTTGAATGTCCTGAGCCATAAGCAGTGGGATCTCCTTTAGGACAGGAGGAAGGAAGTGAGTAAGAGGATAGGGAGTCTGTAAGCTACTCTACACCACATATGAGAAAGCCAGAGAGGCTACCTGGGAAACTCAGGGACATGACCTGTGGCTGGGACAGCAGAAGGAGGAATGCTTATTTTGAGAGGTCCCCTGAGATGCTATGTGGAAAAGGGTCTGAAAGCCAGTGACGGATGCATGATGATAAGCCAGAGTTATGCCCGTTTTTACAGCACTGGCTAACTCTGGGAAAATTATTTGCAAAATCTTGGGCAAAATCAGGGGATTTGACTTCTAGTCCAGAGTATGTGTGATGTTTCTTTTCTATGGTCTGGGAAGGCTTCCTATAAGGGAAGTGATGTGGTGGCCTGCATTTTCCAGTGGTGAAGACCACGTCTGAGCCCACAGCCCCAGTGGGTCACCCAGCATTAAATAAACTGAGGTGTCCTTAGGGCAATGTAGTCAGCCTCCTCATTTTACAGATGGAAAAGGGGAGGTGTTGGGTAAGAATAATAACAACAATAGCAGCAGTAGCGAACATTTACCAGAGGCCAGGCACTGCTTCAAATGATACGCACACTTTAACTCAATCCTCGCAATCACCCCTTATGAGGTAAATGCTGTTATTATCCCCAGTTTACAGATTAGGAAACTGAGGCAAGAGAGGATATGTACCTTGCTTGAGGTCACACACCTAGCATTTGGTGGAGTTAAGTCTTAGCCCTGCCACTAACTAGCGATCTGTGTGACTTTGGGCAAGTTGCTTCTGTTTGCTACTCCAGGGCACTGCTGTAGCTGAGGCATGCGACTGCCTGGCACATAGTAAGTGGTCAGTAAACCATAGCTATTTTTCTTTTCTGTAAAATGTGGGTACTGCACTAGCACTCTCTGGGCCCCAATGCTTCTCTGATTGTCTGTGATTCAGGAAGCACAGGTTCAGAGAGGGGAAGTATTGACCTGAGAGTGTCTCCTGACTCCCAGTGCAAGGTTGCTGCCCTCAGTGGGATGGTTGACGTGGCAGGTCCAGGGGCACCTGCTTGTCATTTCACAGAGTCAGAGGAAATGATGGGGAGACCCTGGTTATAGTTCGTAGTCAGACCCAAACTGTGTTGGCTGAGTCTAGCTGTTGAAATATTTCCTCCTTCTTCAGCCACTGGATAGCAGTTGGCTCTCCTCCAATCCTGTGACAGTGTCCAGGCCTCCAGGTGCGTGAACTGACTGCTAAACGTCCTTAATTGCAAGCTCAGTTCTTAGGCCCAATGAGGAAGCCAAGCCTTTTTCTTCTAGATTTGTTCCTTCAGGCTGTCACAGGATTGCCCCAAGGCCTTGTGTTTATTTTCCTGTAAACTCAGGGCGAGGCACCAAGTCACCAGACTCCCCGTCACTAACCATCGGACCACCCCTTCCCTCGGCGGAAGTGCTCTGAGCACAGACTGTACAACAGGAAACCGCATGTGGGCTGGAGGCAAGCTCTCAGCCCCCATCTCTCCCCAGAGTCAGAAAACAGTGTTCTGGAAAGCGCTGTTGAGCGCAGGTCCTGCTGCTTCCCTGCACCTCCGTTTCTTGTTTCTTGTCTGTTCAGTGGGGCTGTATCCCCACTCCACACACACACATACCCACCCCAGATTACCATTAAGTATTACGTGTAAACAGTAGAACACCAATCAGGTTAAATAACCACTAGCTGCCAGCATTTATTGTATGCTTTCTTAATAAGCGAGGCCCCACTGAATGCCCTTCCCTGATGATCACGCCCAAGCCTCAGGACCACACTAGAAGGACCACTTTTACACCGTTTTACAGTGAGGAGCTGAAAGCCAGGGAAGTTAAGTGCTGTGTCCAAGCTACACAGCCAATAAGGTGTGTCTAAGGATTGCCAGTATCTCCCAAAAGTCCAGCGAGGCCCAGGAACTTCATACCAATTTGCATTGGATTGCATAGGACAGTAGGAAAAATTGGAACTTTCAAAATAAAATAGCTGGGTTTAAAAGTTAGAAGAACCAGGATCTAGTTCTGGAACACCCAGTTCTGGGTGTGACAGTGGACAAGTCATTTACCTTCTCTGATTTCCTCATATGTAAAATAGGGGCAGGAGGTTAGTGATGATACTCCCAGCTCTAACGTTGCCTAAAAAAAGACGATATTACCTGGTGGTGGCTGCAGGCAGTACTGAGTTCAAATCCCAAATCCACCATTTGCTTGAATAAATGATTAAACCTCTGTGCATCGGCCTTCCCATCTCTGAAACAGAGATCCTAATAGATGCCACATAGGTTTGTTGTGAGGGTGAAATTAGTGTAGTTTGGGCAGACAGTTGGTGTTCCTAACCTTAGCTGTCTTGAGGAACTTGTCCTGAGCAGCAGTGTGGCACAGCACTGCTTCTGACTGAGAAGGGAGCAGTGGCTCAGAGTTACATAATAATTTGAAGGAACCCGTGTTACCTGAAGGAGGTCTCGGGTGCCTCCAATCACCCACCCAAAGAGGATGTCAGACACAGGCAGCAGCTCTGTCCACACCTGCTCTCTCTGGCCAGCCCAGCTCCCGGTCCTGGCCCCAGAGCAGTCAGGATAGAATTACTGCAAGCCATGAGCCCCCCTATCCCTCTCCCCACAAAGGCCAGGGAGAGAGCTTTCCCCTGGCCGGGAGGGGCAGGCAGGTACCAGGCTTCCTCTCAAGGGAGGCAGGGCAGCAAGTGGGGGCGGTGAGGGCTCAGCCTGGCGGATCTTTGTCCTGGTTGTCTGGGCCACGAGGTTCAGGTGGCCAGTCTGCAGCTCCCTGCCCCTGCCACTGCCCCTGCAGCGTCCGTGCTCTGGCTCTGGAGGGAGTATTTATTTTCTGATACAAAGGCAAGGGAAAAACTGTAAGTCAACACCACTCTGCCTGCTTAAGAGAGGAGCTGAGTCAGTGAATAAGTCTTTTGTTCTTTCTTGGCTGCCAGACAACAGCCTGGCTGCCCCCCCTACCCCCAAAAGGTGGTGAGAAGGGGCTGAGCCGCCTAGTGGTCAGTGCAGCAGGCCTACTGGCCTCTCTCAGACCTCAGAAGGGGCTGGGGGCAGCCTCCACACCTCCAGGACTCACAGGCACCATTAACAGGAGGCACGTGGGGTTGGGTGTGTTTTGAGGCTTCTAAATGGAAGAGACTGTCATCCAGATGAGTCCCAGCACCTGCTTCCTTCATTACCCTTGGCTGCTCTTCCAGCCCGGCTCTGCCCCCTTAATCCAAATTGATTTTTCCCCGCTAAAGCAGCAGTACCCAACCGTTTTGGCACCAGGGACCGGTTTCATGGAAGACAGTTTTTCCACGGACGGGGGTGGAGGGGGGGGGCCATGGTTCAGGCGGTAATGCGAGCGATGGGGAGCGGCAGAAGAAGCTTCGGCTCATTTGCCCGCTGCTCACCTCCTGCTGTGTGGCCCAGTTCCTAACAGGCCACAGACCTATACCAGTCCACGGCCTGGGGGTTGGGGACCCCACCCCTGCCCTAAAGACTTGTGTATGATGCAGCCTGACCATTATCAACGGCTCGGCTGACCACAGCTGGATGCTTGATAAAGGAGGTAGCTGAGGAAAGCAGGGCTTTGGAGTCAGACTCCAAAGCCTCACTTTCTTTTATAAAATGTGGGTGATATTTGCAGTCTTGCAAAGTTGGGTGGAAAGTGAACAAAGATGGTACATGTATAAAGTGTGTGGCATCCAGTAGGTGCATAGGTAGCTCTTCTCATGCTGGATGATGGGAAGGCCATTTCCTGGCACCTTAGTGGGTCCTCAGGAAGCATGAGTTCCTGCTTTCCCTCTTCCTCCAGCCCCTTAGATTTTGAAATTCAGGCCTGGCCCAAGACTCCTGGCAAATACTCTCCTTCTTTTGTAAATGGCCTTTTGGTCTTCTGCTGGCTTGGGGGCTCCCTTAATAAAATTAAACTGAGACCTTCCAAGTTTCTCCCTACATGGGCAGACTTGAAGAATCTAGCATTTTGTTTTATTACAGAGGTAGGTGTTTTCTTCGATGCGGCGGCAGCTGTAACCAATGGGCAGTGCCCAGGGGCAAAGTAAATCTCAGGCTGTGAGTGGGGATGCATTTGGTCCAGACAGCCCTGTCCTCATGGCCCTCCATGGCCCCTCTGGGTGCTCTGGGAGGTCCTCTGCTGCGGGGGGGTGGTGGTGTCCAGTACAGAGCCTGATGAGCATGGGTAGGAGCTGCAGGCTTACACATTCAGAAACTCGGCCACCCAGGGTGAGTCAGGGAGATGAGCTTACAGGTTTGCCTTCTGTGACCTTACAGTGAGAAATAGGGAGTCAGGGCACATGTCATGTGTGGGATCTCACAGAATGTTAGGGTCCGTTTAGGTTAACAAGTCCAACTCCCTGTTTTACAGATGATGAAATGAAGGCCCCAAGAGAAGGGGAGTGGCTGAGGTCACACAAATAATACTCACCTTGGCTGGTCAGTAGGAGAGTTCCCTTGGGAACCCAGATTAAGATAACGTTGCTTGGTGAGTCAAGTCGTTTTCAGGGCAAATCATAACAGCCTCCTATGAGTTTTACAGCAGTTCCACTGTTTTTGAAATGCTTTCCCATCCATTATCTTATTTGGAGGCAGATATTATCCCCATTTCACAGATGAAGAAACCAAGGCTCCCCGAGGCCAAGTGTCACACAGCCAAGGCTGGGCTGCTCCAAGTACAGACAACTGGTTTATTTAAAGACAGTTGTGAGGTACCTGTGCCAGCTTTTCCCTGTCCAGCCCCTGCTGTTTTCTCAGTGTTACTCTCCAGTCTCTGGACACTTTTGTCATCGCACCTCACATGGTGATGGCTGTGTAATCCATCTGATCTCGGCCGTCTCCCCAGGGAGTCTGAAGCAGGCCTGTGTTGCTGCACCAAGCCATCCATTGGCTACTTGTTTCAAGGCCTCTTTGGGGTGGGCTCCTTCCGGAAAGATTTCCTCTGACAGCTGAGCCCACGTATCTAGTTGCTGTGTCAGACGATGCTGACCTGCGTGCTGGGGGCTGGTGCTGGTGTGCAGTGTGCTAGGCACACACCAAGCCCTTTGGCTTGCAGTGGGGGTGGCCTGGTCCCATGGGGTGGGCAGAACATGTGCAGCTGGAAGACGGTGTGTGAGTCTCTGCCCCACTGTTTCTTTGGGGGTGACCCTGATCGGGTCAGAACTTCTGTTGAGCATCAGCCTGAGTCTGACAGACTTGGGTTTGAGCCCACCATGTCATTCGGAGAGTTCAGTTTCTCTGGACTTATTTCCTCATCTATAAAATGAATGATAAGACCCAGTTGTTAGGGTTCTGAATGAAGTGAGATAACGCTCGTAAAGCTCTTAGCATGGAGCGAGCACTTCATGTGAGTGAAATGGGGCAATATCAGGGCCTGATTGGGTCACTGAGCACCATGAGAATTGGAAGGCGTGTGAAAACTCAGGGTCCCATGGTCATTGTCTCCCATGGTCATTGTCTCCCATTGACCTGAGCAGCCCTCAGAGTCCTTTTTGGCCCCTGCATGGTCCCTGTTTCTAGCCAGGGCTCACAGCTTCTGGAAATTTTGGATAAGATGTCTCAGAACAGGATGGTCAGGTCAGTTTTCTGGACAATTTTATAGGTGAGGGCTGAAAATTCTCTGGGTCTTGTGGCACCTTGGGCTGAAAAAGCAAAACTCCACCTTGCTTTAAGAGTCTCTTTCCTACACAGTATCTTCATTGAGCCCCACTGCAGCTGTGTGAGGTTCATGCAGATGAGGTTTAGGGGCTCCTTGCTGAGTTAAGGCAGTCTGGCAGAACAGAAATCTAGGCCATGAGCCACTGACTGGCTGTGACCATGGCCAGCCCCTGCCCCTGCTGGGCCTCAAGATGCCACCTTAGGAGCAGAGCCATGCAGGAGGCACAGCCTGAACGCTTCCCTCTTCTCCTGCCAGGGGCAAGGACCTGAAAGAGCAGCATGAGCGAAAGGTGTGTGAGAGGGAGATGCAACGAATCACCCTGCCCTTGTCTGCCTTCACCAACCCCAACTGTGAGATCGTGGATGAGAAGACCATTGTGGTCCACGCCAGCCAGACTCCAGTTGACCTTCAGGAGGGCAGTGCCCCCCTCATGGGCCAGGCGGGCACTCCAGGCGCCTGAGCCCCCCATGATGGGCAGGAGCCCATGCAGACAGTGGTGCAGGACCGCCTACCCACCTACAGCTGGGAGGATCTACACTTTTTGTTGTGGTTAAAAACCCCCACTTATTTTTTTGGTTTGTTTTTGGTGAATCCTAAGACAAGCAGGTGGTACTGTGGGCTGAGGGTGAGGCTGGGTGGGGTCCTACCAATGCTGTTTCTCCATCCCATGGAGCAGGATTTTGCCCGTGAATGGAGGCAGCGGCAGTCCCCACAGCAGTGCTGCCAACAGGGCCTTCCAGTGCCCCGGAACTGAACCAGGGATGGACAGGGAGCTCCCCCAGCTCCTCTGTGCTTTATTGTCCAAGATGGCCTCAGCCTCTGCCTCCCCATGCGTTCTCCTTGGGCTTGAGTGGTGCACACCGTTATTCACAGTTCAGGTCATGTAGGTTGAGAGGCGGTGTTTAAAAAAGATATTTAGTTTTTTAAATATTTGGGATGCAATTCCCTGCAGACCTCTGAGAAATGGAAATAAGTCTGTACGAAAGTCAGAACTGTGGGTTGAGAACGGGATCTAGGCGGGGGGGGCTGCTGGCAGTGATGTGCCTTGACAACCGTGGGCTGGGCCCAGGGACTCTTCCTGTTTTGAAAGGAAAGGAAGGGAAGAATCGCACTGAACATTCCACTTAGGAAGAGGGTAAAGAAGTATCTGCAGCTGCCTCAGGCCACAGGACCCGAGTGGACCTGGGGTGTCCCAGACGGTCTCTCTTCGGGGTGGACAGTGACCTTTCATTCTTCAGGGGTGAGACAGCAGCCAGCTAACCTACGGGAATGACACTGTGGGTGAGGCCTTGTGAACTGCTTCTGAGAGGTTAACCTGGAAACCCACTCGGAGGCAGGGTGATGGAGGGGGCTTCAGGACTTGGCGCCTGCCTCGGCCCAAATCTGCAGGTGGCTTCCTGTGGGGTCAATAGGGCGAGGGCCACGGCCCCTAACTTGTAAAATAATCATAGAACCATTGAGGGACCTTAGGGTTCCCGAAGCCTTTTGGACAGAGGGGCCAGAAGTGGAAACTGACATTCAGGGTCACAGAGGAAGCTACCAGCACGGCCAGCCCTGAGGCCCTGATATCACGCTCGGAGGCCTTAGCACTGCTTTCCGTCCAGAGCTTCCTTCCCAAAGCCCTGCCACTGCCTCACATGGAGAGGGGTTAGTGGGGCCCAGTCTCTCCGGCAGGCTGTTCCTGGAAGTGATTTGCTGAGGGGACCTAGGCCTCAGGGGGTCCCTTGTTGATAGAGATGCAGAAGAGAACATTACTGGTTTCTACTTTTCTATAAAAGCATTTCTCTGTGTACATGTTTTATATACCTCATTCTGACACCTGCCTATAAAGTGCAGGAAATTGCTCTGCATTTGACTTATATAAATAAAAAAAAGACGACTCCATATTGCCAAGTTTTTGTGGGGTATCAGGACCCTCCTCCCCAAAGTTGGGAAGTTTTTGGTTACCTTGTCAACACCTGCATGGCAAGCTCTGGCTCTCTGTCCTTCACTCGGGCCCTGCACCTAGGAGGCAGCAGCAGCTGGATGGTTGGGAACTGCAGCCTCCGTGTTTGGGCGTCACAATCAGGAGCTTTTCAGGTCGAAGTTGCAGGAAAGAGGGTATGTGGCATCCCAAAGGAGGCTGGTCACTGCAAATCCTCTCCCCGTCAGCATTCTTTCCGAGGTGGAGATAGTTAAAACGAACATCCAGGCAGCCCCTGGCAGGGGCTGGAGACGGGGTGGTGGGTGGTGGTGCTGTAGCAGCCGAAGGAGGGATAGGTGTGCAGATGGGGGAGGAGTCTCCGGGCTCCCAGGAGCAGCTCTGGGCTGTGGAAGGTCCCTGCGGGGGTGGTTCCTAGGGCTCCAGAAGAAGCTACCAATGGGAGTTCGTTGGGCTTTTTAGCAGGGACTTAGCAGTAGGTTCTCAGCCTCTAGGAACACTTAGGGTGACCTCTGCCCATACTCAGACACTGCTCTGTACTTCTAGAAGCAAGGGGCACCCTAAAGCATCAGTTTTTCCAGGAAGCAGATCCTACCCTTCAGTTGGACTCCAGCTTTTGGAGAAATCACCTTTGGGTATGTGGATGCCTAGTGTGCCCGGGATCCTACAAGCCAGATCGCAACATCTTGCCCAGCCGTCACCCTCCACGACAGACCCCATGTGCAGAAGCAAGAAACAGGTCTCCCCCTGAGTACTTGCAGGGAAACACCAGGGGTGGGGGTGACTTGCATGCATTTCTTCCCTTAATGAAGGTGGCACCCAGCCCTGCAGAGGACTCCAGGATAGCCTGGCTATGGGAGCGCACAGATGTCAGAGGGTGGCAGCATATGGCCCTGAAGGGATGACTCAGGCAGGAGGTGGGAGTCAGACCTGCTGCAAGGCCGGGGCTGCCTCAGGTGGGTCATGCATGTTCTCTGGAGCAGGCTGGTGTCTGTGTAAGGAGGGGAATCAGAGGTGGGGGGCACGAGAAGTCCCTGCCATGGGGTCAAAGTGGCCAGCACACGCTCCACGTGCATCTCCCTGAACCAGGCCGCAAGTCACTCTCTCACTCTCAGCACGGTCGGTTATGTTAACTGCTTAATTTATTTGGTCTGCTCGATGGCCCCGCTTGGGCCCACTCCCCCACACTTGTGGGGACCACTGAGGCACCACACAATGCTGGCCTTCCCGCTGCCGGGAGCCCAGGGCTCGACCCTACAGCAAACCTGCACACTCCACACTTAAGTATGGTCTAGACAGCAAGGAAACTCTGGCCAGAGGTGACATCTAGTCCCACAACTCATCAGGTCTATGTACAGCGTTTCACATAACACCCCACAGATATAACAAGATAGTCTGAACAGCAACCGTTCTCCTGCATCACTCCCACCCACCTCCTCCCCCCCCAATATAACCACCATCGCAGTAAGTTCCCAAACCCACTCCTAATCTGTTAAATATGGTGCAAGGTCCCACTTATGGGGAGGCAAATCTACTTGTATTCAAGACCCCCACCCTAGCTCTGGAAGCCAGGGTAGAGGGTGTCCCCTGGGCTTTTCAGCACCCACAGCTGTGAGCTGTGGCTCAGGAGGCTGGGGCCAGGAGCTCATGAGCTGGGCCAGCCAACATGGGAGGTAGAAGCCAGAGAGCCCGGCTCGGGGAGATGTCCCCCCCCCAGCACCTCCGCTCTGGGACTCTGCCACCACATCTTGCCACCCAAGCTGCTGCCTGGATCAGGCACAGTGAGGGGTGAGCATCGGCTGCCACGAGGACAAGGCTGGGAGACTGCTGAGATTCCCAGCACCCCGCCCCATACACTGGGCCTGCGACCAGCCACACTGTCCTCCAGAACCCACCTAGCAAAATCCCAGGCTCCTGAGGTGCCTACCAGGGTGTGAGTGACAGCAGCCAGGATACTAGAGCTTTCTAGCGGGCAGGGCCTCTTTCCTTCCAGCCCCAGCCTCTTCCTGCACTTGTGGCTGACTGCTTGTGGGAGGCAGAAAGGAAGTTCCCAGCCAGTCTCCAGCCGCTCAGTTTGAGAACACGGGGGGAAGCTCCCCCTCGAGCTGATGTGGCCCCTGGGCCCGGGAGGTGAACAGAAACCAGCCCTTCCCCTGACTCCTGGCCGGACACACTACAGACCGACTAAGGGACCCTTCAAAACCTACTCCCTTGACCCTGCCCAGGGGAGGGCAGGATGTGGCGTGGAAGGGGGTAGCACCACTGTCACTTCACATCCTTGGATGGCCGCTCACTCTGCCACGCTCTCATGAGAAGTCCTTCTGCACCAGCTGGATCAGAGGCTTCAGAGCCCACAGGAAGGTGCACCTGGGATCCTGCCCAGCAGGTCCAGGTCACAATGATTAGTGTAAGCAAGAGCCTCCACTGCCAGGGAGTTCCCGAGTGGTCATGAGTAACAGATTCCTCCTGGCACGGGGACCAGGCTTTTTTTTTGTTTGTTAGTTTGTTTTCTTCTTCACAGCTTTCAGGCGAGTGTTGGATTTAGACAGTAACCAGGCCCCTGAACCTGTGGAGGTGGCTTCCCCGGTGCTGCACCCGCTCGCCTCCTGGGGAGGTAGTAGGGATGGCTGGTTCTGCTTCTAAACAAGCTGCCAATCCACAGGAAGCGCGGAAGGCCCTGCCCACAGCAGGGATGGGGCGCAGAGGGGGCAGTGCTGGCTGTGGAACGCCCCCCCGCAGGGGGCTGGGCCGGGGCTAGGGGGGAGAGTCCCGGGTCAGGCCATATTGCACTGTCACTGTGTGGTCCAGCTCCTCCAGCTCTGCAGGCAGTGGGATGCCCAGGTCCCCAAGGTACAGGGAGAGGGCCTCAAAGGAGTCCTCCAGTTTGGAGAATGCTGGTCTAGAAAGAAAAGGAGTTGGAGACAGGTGAGATACGGGGGTGGTGGCGGGGGGAGAGAAAGGGTGGCACAGAAGGCACCCAGGCCTGCGGCTCCACTGCTTCCTGGGTGTCTGACCTTGGGCAAGCCCCTTGACCTTGGTGTACCTCTGTGGGAAACAGGGGTCATGTAACTGTGTAGGATGTTGCTGTAAAGATGAGAGATAATAACACTGGGAGAAGGCTGGTCTGGCAGCTCAAAAAAAGCAAGTCCAGGAGAAAAAAAGCCCATCCCACGTCTTGGAGAAAATGCAACCATCACAGGTGGGACTGGACTAAGTACCCTTTTAAAGATCCTTTCCAGTCCTCAGACTGTTTCCACATCAATGGATCTGCCCCGGGAGGGGCATTTCATAGACTCTGGTAGCCCTTCCCAAGGAGTAAAGCAAACGCCTGGCTCCTAGTGCCCTGGAGACAGCTCAGCTGCCCTGGAACCCAACACCTCAGGCTTACTCTCCCGCCTCCTCCTTGATTCTGCTTAGATATCTTGTCACCTTCTTGGCAAGGCCTACTCTGTATAACTTGCACCCTAAACAATCCTCTTTCCTCGGCTTGACCCCTTTTTCCATAGCATCTGTCACTTCCTCACATGCAACACAGTTTGTCATATCTATTGTTTATCACTTCCCCTTGTTAGAATGTGAGTCCCCGGAGGGCAGGCCCCTTGGTTTTGTTCACTGCAGCATCCCAGAGCTTACGAACACAGCATCTGGCACGTGGTAGGCACTCAGTAATATTGTCTGAATTAAACAGACATTTACAATGACTGAGAAGGGATATTAGCAAACGAATATTGTGTGGCTTAACATTTTCTCCTCATGCTCTTGTTCTGGTGTGACTGAAGGATTTTGGTCCTTTGGTCCATGAAGGAACAAGATTCAGAGCCTCCCACCAGCAAATCCCAAGTCTAAAGTGGATCTTCGGAAATCATTTAAAAATAAAGGTTGGGGGCTTCCCTGGTGGCACAGCAGTTGAGAGTCCGCCTGCCAATGCAGGGGACATGGGTTCGAGCCCTGATCTGGGAAGATCCCACATGCCGCAGAGCAACTGGGCCCGTAAGCCACAACTACTGAGCCTGTGCGTCTGGAGCCTGTGCTCCACAACAAGAGAGGCCACGACAGTGAGAGGCCCGTGCACTGCGATGAAGAGTGGCCCCCGCTTGCTGCAACTAGAGAAAGCCCTTGCACAGAAACGAAGACCCAACACAGTCAAAAATAAAAATAAATAAATTAAAAGAAGGCTCAACATTAAAAAATAAATAAATAAATAAAAAAACAAAATCAACGTAACTATTTAAAAAAAATAAAAAAATAAAAATAAAGGTTATGTGCAAACTGGTTATCTTGGGGGGGATGGAGCTGGGGAGTGGGGAGTGCTGAGGGGCACATTGCTCAGGAGATTATAGAAAACGTATACTTCCTGTCCTATATATTTTGGTAATGTTTGAATTTGTTTTTTAAAAGAAACATAATTTTTGATAGCAGAAGCACAAAGGTTCTAGTTTTCTAATGCACAAACTTAAAAAGACTCAGAATAACTTTGGTAATAATGAAAGCTATAACCTGAGAAGAATAAAGGTAATTTTAAAAGATTTCTTTAAAGGAAGAAAATGGCTAAACGCATAAAGATGCTCACAGTAGTAACACCTATTGTAAGGAGAAACTGGAAAAACCTGAACAACTACATTATGTATATTATGTGTTCATACAGTCTCCTAGTGAATTCCGTAGTCAACAAAAATGATAATCTGGAATACTGGGTAGTGACAAAATGCAGAGCAAAATGTAAAACTTTTCTCTATTTGACATTATAAATGTACAAAACATACGTATTTGGACATGGACGTGGGAATATGGAAACATGGAGACACTTATGCTGTTAGCATGGTGTAGGTTTGGGTGAATTTCCTGCTGTTAAAGTTTCTTTTAACAGCTGTCTCTGGGTTACATCCAGGTCACTTGCTACGATACCCTCGTCTCCCGTCCCCTCGACTGGCATGTCAGGGTTGTCAGGTGGCTTCGGTGGTCGACAGCCATCCTCGAACTCAAGGCTTTTGCCACCCCAGTTCCTGGGAAGGGCTTGGAGATGGCTGAAGGCAGGGGCGAGCATCCCAGGACCATGCGGGTTGGCAGACAGGAGCGGATACCAACCTGCTCTCGGGCTCCAGTCTACAGCAGATGGCGGCCAGGGGGAAGAAGGCTGGGGGGCAGTCCGTGGGGACAAACTTCTCCCAGAAGAGCTTCACGTTGAGGCCGAAGTCCAGTGTTCGGGGCAGGCAATCAGGATCTGCATACACCTGCCCGATGATCTGCAGGTGGGAAGACAGTGGTCAGGAATGGGCTGCTGGTGTGCAGCCGCATGGCAGGGGTGGGCCATGCTGGTGTGTGGACAGGACAGGAAGGATGGTCAGAAGAGGGAGGTAAAAACCGTGCTTGGAGGGCTCCACCTCCCCCGTTTCTCCAAATCTTGCTAATCCAGACTTGTCTCTCGACTGAGAGTGTGGTTACTGAGGAGGGTTTGGAAGAGGCCTCACTGCAGCAGAAGCACAATATTCCCAACTGGCCTCTGGAGGGGCAGCTTCCACCCACCCAACCCTGCCCTGCTCTGTACCCTTCTGTCTGTGTCCCCTGACAGAGTTTAGGCCCTGAGAAGGTTGGCGCTGGGTCTGATTCAAGTCTGAAACCCTTTGGCGCCAGACCAGTGCTTTGTACGCAGTAGGTGCTCAAGTGATCTCTGTTAGAGAACAATATTTTTAAAAACCTTCCTTCATTATTCCAACCGTCCCTCTTGTCTCCTCTACCACATCTCACTCCGTGGGAAGCACAGAAGCCTTTGAATGTATGTACTCGACTCAGTGCTTCAAGACAGACTGAGCTAAGCTCCTGAGGGCAGGACTCTTTCTGTGACTCACTCTGCACCCCACAGAGCCCAGCGCTGTGCCACACGGGCCAGCGCTTCCTGGAGTGTCTGCTGCTCCTTGTTGGGCTGAGGGTGGGGGCAGCACGAGTGCCTGGGGAAGGTGGCACAGAGGGAAAGGCTCCATCTGGCCCAAGAGCTAGAAGGACAACCTCCTGCCCTTCCTGGTGAAGTTTCGTGTCCCGCCCACCCCCTTACTGGCCATGTGACCAAGAGCAAGCCACTGCCCCTTTCTGAGCCTCAGCTTCCTCACCTGAATAAGCCCGGCCCAATCCTTCTCATGGCACCAATGAGACTCGAAGGTGTCAACAGATCTGTGAGAAACTACACAACTCTCCACTGGTGTTGATTTTATGGCAAGCTACTCATCTTAGGAGGAGGAGGAACCCCAGTTCTGACTAGGGGGCCGAGCTGCTGGGCCTGCTGCCTCAGTCCCGGCCTCCATGCAGGAGCTCACCTCACAGAGGACAATCCCAAAAGAGAAGACATCCACGGTCTCATCGTAGCTCTTTCCTTGGGGAACACAGGAGAGCAGGCTATTAGGTTTAGTCCCTTCTCTGCTCTGCACTGAGTCTAGAGCCAGGTCAGGCCACAGCCAAGAAACAAGGTTAGAATAGGTTCTGTGGGGATGCCCCAAAGGCTGCCCTGGATAGACACCATCTGAAAATCACCTTTCCTCAGTCCTGGGTGGGCTGCCTTGGAGAAATCTTGTAAAACAACACTGCCCAGGATGAAACTGCATGGGATAGTGAAAGAGAATTGGACCAGGGTTCATATGGACCCTGACACTGCCTGCTGTGTGTTCCTGGGCAGATTCCTGAACCTCTCTGGGCTGCAGACCCCATAAAGGGTGTATCGGACCATTTCTGAGGCCTCACAGCCCTGTGTGGTTCAAGAATCCAATGAGCATCTCTGGCTGGTTAGAGCATTATCCACAAGGGGGCGCCACACTTCAGTTCTCAGCACGGAGAGAGAAGAAAAGGCAATAAACAGCCTGAGCTCTCAGCTGCCCTTGGTGCTCAAAAGCCACAGTCAGACCGCAGCGTGGGCCCAGAATGGGGCACTGGCCAGCTGGCAGGACTGAGCTCAGGGAGGGAGGGGTTTATGAGGTCCAGCCTGGCAGGGGATAAAAACCATCTAGCCCTCAGCTCTGGGTACCTGGCCTTACACTTCACAGGCCTCCCCTGAAGCCCCCAGGGCTCTGCTGAGAGATGCAGCCCCACCTCCCCTCTGGGGCGTCAGGACTCACCATTCAGCATCTCAGGGGCCATCCAGTAGGGGTTTCCCACCACCGTGTAGCGTTTCTTGCGGTCACTCTTGCGCAAGGTACGCTTCTTGGTGGTGGCCTTCTCCACTGGGGGCTTCTTCCTCTCCTCGACTATGAGCCGTGACAGCCCAAAGTCTGCCACCACCACGGTCTTGTCCTGGGAGGACAAGGGCCAGGTTAGCACCTGGTGGGGACATTCCCAAAAGCAGCCACTGGGAAGGGGAGAAAAGGAGTGTAGCAAAGGGGTGTCTTAGCGAATGGGGCTCGGCGTTTGTTTTTTCACTGTCTGCTCTCTGCACACAGCAGGTTCCCCAGGCCTGGGGGTGTTCTCAGCAGAGGCGCTGGAGCCTGGAGGGGTAAGGCTCTGGGACCCGGAGAGTGGAACTCAGAGGCAGGACAGAGGATTTCTTTTGTTTTGTGTTTTTCTCATCCTGCCTTGTTCCCAGAAAGATTTAAGGCCGTGGCTAGAACCAGGATAAGACAGAAAAAGACAAGGTGGAGGCATTCAGTGGGGGGATGTAGGGGAGATAAGCTCTTCAAACAGCTACAAGGCAGTCATGTGGAAAAGTGATTAAGACTGTTTGGTGTAAGTCCAGAGGGCACAGCCAGGGCCAGTAAGTGGACACCCAGGAAGCCACACTGGAAGTCAACAGGAGTAGTAACATTGTAACAGCCAAAGCTGACCAGCAAGGGGGACGGAGGCTGGCCCCAAACCAGTCACTGTGAATTTACTAGCTCTGTGGCCTCGGGCTGAGGCTTCAGGTGCCAAGGCTGTAAAACTGGGTCCTCAGTGAGTTGCTTTCACCATCACAGGGCAAAACCAGGAAAAGCGACAGGGCTCTATGTACAGTTAAGGAACTTCTCAAGTCCCTTTTAACCAAAGGATTTCAAAGCTGCTACTGGGAGGAGGTGGGATTCGTCGGCATGTGTTAGGAAGCCCCTGGAAGACAGAGGAGGGCATTGGAGGCAGCAGGAGGGGCAAGACAGGAGCCCTAGGTGATACCTCTGGTCTAAAGCAATAGGGGACAGTCTCCCTGGTGACAAGGAGGCCAGGAGGACCGCCCTGGGGAGGCCCAGAGTGGTGGGACATACCAGCTTGATGAGGCAGTTGTGCGAGTTCAGATCCCGGTGGATGATACACATCGAATGCAAATAGGCCTGGAACAGAAGTATGAGCTGAGGCCAATGGGCAGTTAAATGGTGACTCTGAAACTGGGGGCCACAGAACCTGCTCTTCTCCCAGGTCATCTCCACCCAGCTTCGGAACCAACCCGGACTCCAGAGCCCTCCTGCTGTCACTCCCTTGTCCCACCGACAACAGAAAGCCAAAGGCCGCCGGGGCTTCCCCTCTCCCTGACGCCATCTCCTGCCCATCCTCTGTTCACTGACCCAACCCAGTGGATGCTCTCTCCTCAAGTCTCCGACTCCACTGGGCCCTGGCCCTTGCAAGCCTCCATCCCCTCTACCCACTTTACTTAGATGCCCCACCTGGGTGCATTGCTCCTACCCCTTCACACCCTCACCCTCACCCCAGTCTCTGGCTTCAGCCACTCTGGGTCCTTCCTGCTGTGAAAGGGCAAGTGGCCTCCTCCTGGTCCTGCTGGCTCTGTGCTCCCAACATCCCCCTCCCCTGAGACTCAGCACCCTCCCCGCTCCCTGTGGTCTAGTGGTGAGGATTCGGTGCTCTCACTTTGACCTCTCCCTCTTCCTATCAAATTTTTCCAAACTGGTCTCTACTTGCTATTTCCCCCCTCCAGGCCTCCGCCTCTGGCTCTTGTCATCCTGGAGCCACTTCCTTTTCCTTCCCTTCCCCAGCAAGAGTGGAAGGAGCCACCCCCCAGCCCCCTGCAGCCCCCACAGCACTGCTTCCGGCCCCTGGGCTCCTGGAGCTGCTCACACGCCCAGGGAGCTCTTCCTGACCTCCCTGCCACCCCTCCTCCGAGGCTGCCCATGCCTCTCCCGAGACACCTGCCCTCGAGACGCCTGCCTTTTCCTTCCGGCCTCCTCAATGTCAGCGCCTCTCAAAGCCACCTTCTCTTCACTGCTGACCCCCACGAACCACCAGCACATCAGCCTCAGCAGATGCCTATCCTATCCTAGCTCTTCCCAAACCTGTTTCCCGACCATCACTCCCCCGCCCCCGCCCCCACCCCTGGCAGTCTGGTAGACGACACCACTGTTCTTCTAGGCACCTCAAGGCGCCCTGGGCCCACCTCCCCCGACCCCTGCTCCCTCACTACCAACCAGTCTCCATTCTGACTCCACCCTGCCTCCCAGTCTTCTGGTCCCACAGCCCCACTGTAATTCAGAAACCTGAAAGGTTTCATGACTCCCAACCCAGGTTTCCCTGCCCTGAGTTCTCCCAACTCCCCGCCAACCTACTGACCACACCAGAGTCACCTTCAAAACAGCACAGCTCTGGTCATGAAATGTTCTTGCTTAAAAATCTTATATGTGTGTCTTTTTGGCTTCCTAAATAAAGTCTGGACTCCTTAGCTTAAACGCAGAGATTTTTAATGTCCCCCCTGTCTAATACTGTCTTCATGGACCCCACACAGAACAGCAGGCATTAAAATCTTGGGCTTGGGGGTCAGACCAACTGACCCAAGCTCCTAGCTCCATCCCTGTGTAGCTCAGCTTCTCATCTGGAGCCAGGGCTGTCATGAGAGGTGCTAGTCCCTCAGCTCAGTGCCCGGCTTGGAGAAAGCACTCAGCAGTTGTCACTGTCCCCATCGCTGTGACTGGCACCATTCTTTCCCAGTGAAACAGACTATTTCCTCCTCTCTCCTCTCAGCTCTTTGCTGCTCTCATCACCCCAACCTTGGGGCCTCTCTGCCAAGAGGAACTTTCATGCAATTCTGACCCATCCTTCAGGGCTCAACTAGAACACAATTCCCAATTCTCTGATTTCCTGGGCAGTGAGGTTCTCTGCTTTCTCTAAGGGCCCTCAGCACCTGGATGCCCCTGTGACAGCAGGGCCAGGCCGCCTCGTGCTAGTTTGCTTCTCCAGTTCGCCTTGCCCATACCCTGTTTGCTCTTGAAGATTGGGAATTCTTTGAGAGTAGAGTTGTAAGTTGAGAACAGCCAGCTGTGGGCAATTTTCACTGGCACAGAGAGAAGCTTGATAAACAGGTGCTGAAGGACCCAGCCCATGCAGGCTGCCCAGGACAGGGTCTCTGCCTTTCAGTGCCTGCCCGCCATCCCTGAACCTCTCCTGACCCCTCACTCCCAATACCGCTGCTCCGCTGGCAGGGCTGTTGGCAGGACTCACCATTCCAGAGGCGATGCCTTTGGCAAAGCTGACCTTCTGCTGCCAGGGGAACGGGTCCTACAGGATGGAGGAATGCCCATCAGAGGCTTCTGGGCCCTGTCCCACTTGTGGTCCGGGCCCCGTGGGTCAACATGATCTGCCAGCAGACCCTCCCTGCCTGTGCCCAGTCCCGCCCAGCACGGCCCTTTGTAGGCAAAGCAGTGGGTCTCTCTGGCCATCATGGTTCCAGAGTAGTGGTGACAGAGGTGTCCCACAGACAACCCACCAAGGCTCTTGGGAACTTTGGGGGTGGCACGCTCACCACGCTGCGCAGAAAGTCCTTCAGCGTGCCCCCCTCGATGTACTCCGTCAGCAGGTTCAGCTTCTTGTCCTTGTACAGCACGCCGATGAACTTGAGCACGTTGGGGTGGTCCAGGCTGCGCATCACCTTCACCTGAAGGAGGGGAGGCCAAGGAGGGCGGGTGGTTTCTTTCTCACCCCTTCCCTCCAGGGAGTCAGCTTGACAAATGTGACCTGCATCTCCCACCTCCTATCTCATGTGCTGTGGAAGAAGGCCCCAGGTGGATGGGGATGGCCTCCCAGGCCTCACCCCTGGGAGCCTGCCTTTCTAGGAGCTGCATCGGGGGAACTGGAGTAGGAGGACCCAAGGCCTGGAAGGCAGCACCCAGTGGAGCAATGGAGAGAGGTGGGAGAACCGTGTCAACATTCAAGGTGTCAGGCTCCCCAGGCACGGCGTTCAGGTGGGGTCACAGCATTGAGCTGCACTGAACTGGTCTGTGTTCATGTCCATCACCCCACACTCCAAGAGCTCCTCTGAACCACATCTCGCAGTATCCAGCTCATGCTGTCTTTAGTGTTTGTTGCACAAATAATTATGCTGTAATTTAGAGGGGGCAGGGACGTTCCTCTAAATGATTTTTTCTGCCTTAAGAAAGTGACTCCAAACTAAGTTTCCTCTTGAAATCTTTTTTTTTGGTGCCAAAAGCCGGGATTGAAATCATTATTTAGTAACAACTTCCGTCTTCCAACACTGACATCAAACTCCTAACCCCCACACTCCCCTTCTTACCTCAGTCAGAAAAGTCTTCTGTGTCTCCTCGTCACACCGAATCAACTCCTTCATGACCATCACTTTGCCAGTGGCTTTGTGTGTCACCTAAAAGGAGGGTGACTGTTACTGGTGCAGAGACCAGAGGTGGTTCTGGGGAACTGTGTGAAAATCGATGTAACTGGCCATCCCATCCCCTGGAGGACACACTGAAGTAACCGGATAAAACTGACAGAGCTCACGTGTAGAACACACAGCATGGGCCCCGGGGGACTAAGAGGGGAGCACACCCTCCTCCCTGGAGAGCTGGGCATGCACAAAGGAGAAGCAAGAATCCAGAAAAGGGACATGTGGGAGGAGGCGGCGGGGTGGGGGGGGGGGTGGGGCTGCTGCCAAGCCAAGCAGGGTTTCTGGTCACCTGACACAGAAGCATGTCCCCTGGGGGAAAAGGAGTCTAGGGGCAGGAGGGTCAGTGCCACAGACATGCACCAGGGAGCTGGGTGGGTTGGGAGTGAGCTCTCCAGCCCCAATGCCCCGAAGGCTGAGACACATGGCTTACCTGACCCCCCCTCCCAGCTCTCAGCAGAGGAGAAGGAGAGAAAGAGAGGTTAGTCCCCGAGACTGTTCAGCAGGGAGGCAGGAGCCACTCCCAGCACCGAGGCCTCTGGGCACCTAAAGACACCCACTGACTGGAGGCGGGAGGGCCACGGGAGAGCTCGTCCCCACCCGGGGCTCCAGGTCCACCAAGCTCACTTCAGCAGCAATGCTGCCCTTCGGTGGCCTGGGAGGGCAGGGGTGCGGCCCTCACACCATCACCTCCAGCCAGGAGTGAGGTCTGGTATCCTGCAGGGCATCGGGGAGGCCATGTGATAAGAAATCCCCAAAAGAAGGTGAGAGGGCTGGGGGGCAGAGAGGTGGCACAGCTGCCACCAGTGCTCACCTTGATGGCCTGCCCAAAGAAGCCCTTTCCCAGGACCTCCCCGTGGATCAGGTCACATGGCCGGAAGATCTGCTGCGAGTAGCTGCTGGAACAGCGGAGGGATTCTGAGCGGCTGATGTCACGGCTGAGCAGGAGGGGCTCCTTTGGGGAGCTGGGGCCAGGGGACTTGGAGATGCTGTTACTGCGCCTGAGGATGACGAAGGATGAGGGTAGGGACAGGGCAGTCCTCAGAGACCCGCCAGGAAAGCCTAGAGGCAGGAACCTCAGGTCCGCCCTGTCCGTTCCAATGTCTGTAGTTAAGGTGCTGTGATGCGGGAGGGGACTCTAACATCAGACAGATGTGTCATCTAGGGGCTGCAGACATCTGCAGCCCATTTAAGCATGGTAAAATCACATTCAAAGTGGGAATCCTAAGTATCTCTCACCCGGAACGATGGATTAGACTCTACTAGCTGACAGCACTGTTGATGGAAGTCCACCGCCTTCCATGCCTGCCTGATTTAAGCCCTGACTGGCTTAGAGCGACAGCCTAGTACCACCCCAAACAAGCAAACGGGATTTCGGATATTTTGCACATCTCTGTAGTACCCGTCTGCATTTCCCGAATTTTAAAATAGTAAGTGTGTATGATTTTTAGAGCAATAAAGCCACTATGTTTATGACATTTTTTTTTTTTTGGCCACGCCTCGCAGCTTGTGGGATCTTAGTTCACCAACCAGGGATTGAACCCGGGCCCTCAGCAGTGAAAGCTCGGAGTCCTAACCACTGGACCGCCAGGGTTCCCTGTCCCTTCTTGAAAACCTAAAACAACTTTAATTCACCTCTTGCTTTCTAGTTTTCAACGTCTTTACACTTATTAACCCTATCTGTGCCCCTTCTCCAGCCTCTGAGCCCCACGCTTCCCCCACAGGCCATGCTATCCTTTGGGGTCCAGCACTGCTGCCTCCTGTCCAGCTCAGTGGACAGAGCCTGACCCTCTGGTTTCTAGGGAAACCTGGCAGACAGCTGGGTCCCGGCTATGAACTGTGATCCCTGAGGCGGGGGAACTGGGTCAGCACAATCCTCATAGCCCGTCCCTGGCCAGCTGGTTCCCTTCCTAACTCTGCTGGCCTCTGAGAGCCGGCTCCACCTCGTCTGAGGGCCGGCATGCGACAGCACAGAGCCGGGGCGGGAAGCGGCACCTCAGGGAGCGTCTCCTCAGTGTCCCTTCCAGATTCTCCTTGGTGTCCAGGGGGATGAGGGTGTCCGAGTGTCTGGCATTCTGCATGTGTGGAGAGAGCCGTGCATCCAGCCGCAGCTGGTCCAGGCGCTGGGAGACGGGGTCATGTTCAATCAAGAGCTGAAGCGTCTGGCTCGTCTGGCTAATTGCATCTTCTACCTGTGGCCAAGAGCAGTGTAAGGCTGGCTCCACAGGCTGTCCCACTGCAGGCCACCCACCGTCAGCCCAGATGACCCAAGCCCAGTGTGGCCTCCAGCTGCCACTAGCCACACAGTGCCCTCTGACAGTCTGGCAGGCCATCCCTGCTGCCCTGGTAACGTGCCAGGCTGACACAGGAGGTCACTAGTGGTCACAGGCTCACTGGCAAGACAAAGAGATAGACTGGGGGTAGGAAAAGGTAAAGGCCATGGCCTTATCTCCCGGAGGGTCTGTTCCGTGTCCCACTCCCACAGGACACACTGTACCTCTTCCACTCGGAGTGTGCGGATGGGGGTCCCATTGATCTCCAGGATGCGGTCCCCAGGGTGGATGGCATTGCGGTTGTTGGGACTGATGTGCATCCGGTTGACCCTGGGGCAGACAAGAGTTGAGGCGGGGTGAAGGCATCTTTAAAAAGTGTCTGACCAATTTCTCTTGTGCAGGGATGGCTCACCAGGTCCCAGGCCCCTACTGGCCCCCAAGGCCCAGGCCACGGTGGACACAGCGAAAGGCCACACCTTTCACAGGGTGCCCCGTCTCAGTAAAGGGGACCCCCACTCACCCAGAGGCCTAAGCCAGAAACTTGGATGGCACCCCCCCCATGTGGGGTTCCCTCACTGCCCCCCAACCCTCACCATCCTGAAGAATCCTCCATCACCATAGTGACCAACATCCCTTGCCTGGATCTTGCATCAGCCTCCTAGCTGGTCTCTGCACCTCTAGGCCTGCTCCTCTCCCGTCCCACTTCCACGGCAGCCATCCTTCTAAAATGCTCACCTGGTTGTGTCACCTAGTTGCTTAAATCCCTCAGTAGACCTGCTGAGTCTCCATAATCCAGGCCCTCCATGACTTAACAGACCCCCTCTGGCTACTCCCAACCACTCAATCTACACCAGACACAGCCACAGACTCCCACCTCAGCCCTGAACACAGTTCTAGGCTTAGAGCAGACTTCACCTCACTCCCCCAACCCCAGGACCTCCCCCCTCTGCTGTGAGCATCCAGTGCCCAGCACACAGTAAGTGCACAGTCACCGTCTGCAGGGTTGGCAGACACAGTGCCTCATTACTGTTATTAGGCAGACAGACTCTTCCCCCATCTGGTCGCTGGCCTGGACCTAGGATGGAGTCTTAACCTCTTTCTCCTCCTTCCTCCATTCACTCACTCAACCAACGAAACAATAATCCATGCACACCCACTATGTGCCAGGCACTGTTCCAGGCCCTGGACATGCAGCGTTGAACAAGACTAAGTTCCAGAAGGAACTCGTGAGGAGGACACGTGATAAACAAACATAACCAAGGCAGATAATTTCAAAGAGCAAACATGATCTGAAACTTGACACGTGAAAGGTGAGCAATTCTGGCGTTAAGTATCTGGTGGGGAGGAACCTAGGCAGGGAGAACAGTAAGTGCCAAGGCCCAGGCACGGTGACAGTACAGTGAGCCCAGGAGGAAGAGACGAGATGAAGATGTGGGGAGCTCTGCTATGACTCTGGGGTTCCGATCCCCTCAAGGCCCATCTGTGGGCTCTGCTCAAGAACCCCTGCCCCAGACACTCACTCTTTTACTTGCACAGTGGTGGCGTAGTTGGAGCAGGCACTCTCCACGGACACGGAGAAGCCCCGCCTGCCCTCGGTGGTGGCCGGCATGGAGATGTGTGTGACGGAATAGGGCAGCTGGTCCTGGACAGACTCTGTGGAGAGCCTCTCAAACATGGGTGCCAGCACCACCTCGTTGTGGCACTTCCCACTGCGGGAGGAGCAGAAAGGGGGCTGAGAACCTGCAGCCCCAACTGGAAGCCCCCACGTGGCTTCAAGTAACAATATCCATAGCCCCATGTTCACTGCCCTTGCCCGATTCCAGCTGACAAGAATAAGCAGCCTGGGTTCTCTGGGGTGGGCTGGGACTGGGGGAGAGACGGCCTGGGTTCTCTTCACTCTGCCTCTGACTCAAGTTAAGCACTGGGCCTCAGTCTGACTTCTTTTATCGACAGAGGCAGTTGGACTGAGTGAGTTCTAAGGGGTCTTTGCCTTTAATGTTCTGGGATCCTTCTCCAAGAGCACCCTCCCAGGCACTCTCTTCCTCTGGGAGGCTTGCAGGGCAGTGTGGTTATTCTCCCAGTAGGTAAGGACAGAGGGCAGAGACGTTAATCATCTTGCTCACAGCTTTCAGACCTGGTTAAGAGCATTGCTGTGATAGGAATCCAGCATGCTGATACCCCTGTAATCTTTCTGCCTAACTCACAGTGCCACTTGTCCCTCTCTCTTGGCCACTCCTGTAGGGAAGGATGGACACGGGGCCATCATCTTACCAGTAGAGGGTGGCGTGCTGCACCAGGGCGTACGCATCCCCATCCTCAATGATCACCTTGCAGCTCATACAGGCAAAGCACTCTGGGTGGTACTTGAACTCCCCGGCCACCTGTGAGCAGGTGGGGAAAAGGGTAGACAGACATGGGGAGGAAGTGAGTTGTCACTGCTGCTGGAGTGAAGGTAGGGATGGGCGAGGGACCTCCCATCAAGGATCTACAGACGCCAGTCATAATCTACCTTGGCACTCCCCTCCCTTGCGCTTCCAGAGAAAGGGTCAGATGGGTGCCTCCCTGTCATTTCGGAGACTGCAAAAAACTCTTTCGGTCTCAGCCATGAGAACAGGTTCCCAGAAGTAATCATCCCCACTAGAAAGGCTCATGCTCTCCTTGAAGACCCTCATCCCATCGTACTGTGTCTCCTCCCTGCCTGCCTACCCCCCAACCCCAACACTGGGCTGTTAAGTCTCTGAGGGGAGGACCTTACCTGGCACTTAATGGGTACTAAAAAAAATCTGTTAAATGACTGAATAAATAAAGGGAGAGGCCTTGGCTGATGGGAAGACCAGAAGATGAATGGCCACGGGGAACTGGAGGTACTGACAATGGGCTCTGATGACCAAGAGGGGCAGAGATGGAGGGATTCACGCACCATGACAGGCCCCGTCATCAGCAGAGAGCATCCATGGCAGAACTCCCCGAACTTCCCCCAGTAGTCCTTGTGGCAGTATAGCTTCCCATCCTTCTCGTAGTACCAGTTGGTGAGGGAATCCTGGCATTCAGAACATCTGAAAGGCAAGATGAGAACAGAAACTCTCCCGGATCCTTGGAACTAGGCTACACGGGCCGCCCCTGGCTCCCAGGTGTAAGAACAAAATGGAGGGACCTCTTTGATCCAGAGCCAGGACAAGGGAATGTTACAGTTTGCTGCTATCTTCCCAACGGAAGCCAGTCTGAGTGAACAGGACCCCAGAAACCAGCTCTGTATGACCTGCCTCCGCTGGGGGACCTCAACCTTTCTGGGTCTTGAAGCCCTTGGAGAATCTGATAGAGCCAAGAAGCCTCTCCTGGCAAAATGAGCATAGGAGGAAAATGTGCATAGAATTTAGGTATGGGGTACATGTGTATCAAGGGCTGAAGCCTACTCACGGACCCTGTTAAGAACCTCTGGTCTAGACAGCTATCTCGACGAATCAAAGAAGCTCAAAAACCCACCCATTACCAACAGCATCACTGATGTAGCATTCTTTTTTTAATTAAAAAATTTTTTAAAATTGACGTATAATTGATTTACAATGTTGTGCCAATCTCTGCAGTATAGCAAAGTGACTCAGTACATACATATATTTTTTCTTATTCTTTTCCATGATGGTTTGTCACAGGATATTGAATATAGTTCCCTGTGCTATGCAGTAGGAACTTGTTGTTTATCCATCCTATATATAACAGTTTATGATGTAGCATGCTTGAGAAAATTAGTTAAGCATAAAGAAACAGTCAGGCAAATCCAGAAAGGGGAGGTCATTCTATAAGACAACTGCTCTTTACTCTTCCAAAAAGTTAAGGCCCAGGGATTAAAAAAGCCTAGAGACACAGAAACCAAATGCGATACCTAAACCTTGTATTTGAATCTGGACTGAAAAAGAAAACAGACGAGAGTGACATTTTTGGAACAACTGAGGAAATCTGAATTTGGACTATACATTAGACTATATTGTAAAATTACTGTCAATTTTCTTAGATGTGATGATACTTTGGCTATATAGAAAAATTTGTAGAAGAAAAAATAGTAAAGTAATAATTAAGGGGAAACTTCAACTGACTTTTAAATAGTTAAGTAAAAAATAAATAAATAAAACATTGTGTGTGTGTACAGACAAATAAAGTGGCTTAAAGTTAGCAAATGATGGGGCTTCCCTGGTGGCCCAGTGGTTGAGAGTCCGCCTGCCGATGCAGGGGACACGGGTTCGTGCCCCAGTCCAGGAGGATCCCACATGCCGCGGAGCGGCTGGGCCCGTGAGCCATGGCCGCTGAGCCTGCGCGTCCCGTCTGGAGCCTGTGCTCCGCAACGGGAGAGGCCACAACAGTGAGAGGCCCGCGTACCGCAAAAAAAAAAAAAAAAAAAAAAAAAAAAAGTTAGCAAATGATGAGTCTAGGTGACGGACACATGAGTGTTCTTTGAACTATTCTTTCAACTTTTCTATATATTTGAAAATTTTCAAAATAAAATATTGGGGGGATAAAACCAAAACCCCATCGGCGCTGTGTAATACATGCATGTTAGCCCCAGGCCTCCTTTCTGCTCCAGTCACCGTGACGTTCCACCTTTGGTCAGGCCGGGGGGGGGTGTTCTCGGGCCATGTCTGTACAGACATGCTCGTCCTCACGTCTGATCCTGGCGCCCAGTGCTAAGAGCACCTCGGCCTGACAAGCCCATCCCACCTCTTTCTCCCTAGTTAACAGACTCTCTGTTCTTGTCATGGAGGCCTCACACCACCCACACTGGCCACATCCTTGCTTTCTGAGAGGCAGGGTGGAGCTGCCTCTTGGTTTGAATCCTGACCCTGCTGCTTACTAGTTATGTCATCTTGGGCAAGTGACTTCACTTCTCTGACCCAGCTTCCTTATCTGTAAAATAGACTGCTGCGAAAATAAAATAATCTGTATTAAAGTGTAGACAGTTTGGGACTTCCCTGGCGGTTCAGTGGTTGGGGTTCCGTGCTTCCACTGCAGGGGGCACGGGTTCAATCCCCGGTGGGGAACTAGGATCCCGCAAGCTGCGCGGTAGGGCCAAACATAAAATTAAAAAATAAAAAAAAATAAAGTATACACAGTTTCTATAAAAGGTCTAGCGCAGTAGGAACTCAGTAAGTGTTCACTGCTGTTAAAGATGATGATGATAATGGAAGCTCACGTTATCAGCCCCTTACTGCCATCAGCTGGGTGGCTTTTGGACAACTTCTCTCAGTAGCTTTTCCTCATTGACAAAATGTGACTCACAGCATCTATTACAAAGACCCACTATGAAGACTAAATAAGTTAACGCAAGAGGAAAGCCGTCTGCAAACTGTGAAGGGCAAGGCAAGTGTATTACAGTAACTTGGGAGTAAATTGGCAAGCACTGTAGATAGAAAAGATAGATATACAAGGTTTCCTACTCTGCTTTCCAAGAGCTTTATAATGAGTTGGGGAAGAGAAATTCTAATCAAAACTTGATTAACAGTGCAGGGTGAGAGGCCACGATGGGGGCTTCTGCCACCAGCCATTCCCACCTTCAGCATTTCCTACTTGTCCTTTGGATGCTGAACTTCAGGGTCCTGAGAGCTGGGTCTGGTGTGAACAGTAAGGATATGAAGTGCCCAGAATGGCTCAGTGAGGACCACAAATTACAGGAGGTAGAGGAGAAGACCCTGTTCTGGGCTTGCAGCTCCAACTCCTCTCAATGTAAAAGGCATGCTGGGGGACTTCCCTGGTGGCGCAGTGGTTAAGAATCCGCCTGCCAATGCCGGGGACACGGGTTTGATCCCTGGCCCGGAAAGATCCCACATGCCGCGGAGCAACTAAGCCCGTGCGCCACAACTACTGAGCCTGCGCTCTTAGAGCCCGCATGCCGCAACTACTGAAGCCTGCGCACTGCATCGACAAGTAGCCCCCAGCTCGCCACAACTAGAGAAAGCTCACGCGCAGCAACGGAGACCCAACACAGCCAAAAAAAAAAAAGGGCACATTGGATGAGCTCTGAATTGGGAGGGGAGACTACATGCCCTTGGAAAAGCCCCTTTCCCTCTCTGGGCTCAGTTTCCCCACCTGTAAAATGAGGGGATTAGACTTTTCCCTAGATGATTGAAGGTTCAAGTCTCAGCACCACTTTCCCCCTAAGTGGCCTAGGGCCAGCTGCTTTAACTCATTTGTGAAATGGCAACATCACCACCTACTTTCGGGGTAACAGTGAGGATTAAACTAGGTTCTGGACAGCTGTGAGGTGCCTAGCACAGGGCCAGCACCAGAAGCAGGGGCTTCCTTCCTGCTGCCACCTGCTGATGTAAAGTTTCTGGGTATCTGCTTTCCTCCTTCACTGGACAGGAACAGTGTCCTACTTACTCCTGGTAGACTCAGCACCTTGCAAAGGGCTGGCAGAGTAAGCCCTTAGCAAATGTTTCCAAAGTGAAAATGGTGGGAGTGGCAAGAACCAGCAGTCCAGGTGGGAGCACAAGAGTTCCAGGGCTCACAGTCACCAGGCCCTACCCCTCTCCTGTCTGCAGGGGAGAAAAGCTGGTGCAGACGAATTTGCACCCAACTGCAGGCCTTGGCCCTGTCACACCCTCGCAATGGTATGTGTGCCGCGGGGCACAGGAGCACCAGACACGTCCTTCTCTCCATTGCCAATATCCCGCTTTTGTTTGCTGCAAGTAGCCCTGGCCAGGCCCAGGAGAGGAGGCAGGGAGAGAAGCGAGTGCAGGCACGCAGGAGACAGCCACGCCAGCCTCCTGGGAAGAACACCTGGCCAGAGAGCAACACCACCGATGCACACATCTGTGTCAAGGAATGCCTTTGACGGGCACAGCCAGCTGCATGGCCAAAGTCAGTCACCACAGGTGTCTCTGAAGAACAGGAAGGTGAACAGCTGATAGGAGGACTGGTTGTGGGTCCCCAAGCTGCTTTGTCACAGAACACAAGTGGTTCCAGGCCACCGGGGAAGCTGCCAGGGTAGACTTAGAGTCCTAGCTTAGACATTAACAGCAGCTATGGTGACCTGTTACAGGAATGCTAACCATACTCTGGGTGCTGTTATGAGGTGCCTTACATGATCTCTAACCCTGACCACACCCTGCAAGGTGATAGGATTATCCCTGTTTCACAGACTAGGAGACTGAAAAGCAGGGTCAAGTCACTTCTGCAAAGTTGCCTGGTACACACATGACGGAGCTGGGATCTGAACCAATGTGCACTTGCACCTGACGATGCAGCACGTCCACTAAGCTGGTCCTCGGGGTTTGCATCTTTGAAAACACAGAGGCTGGAGCCCTGAGAGCTCGCGTTCCTTCTAGTGTTAACACTTGCTGACACTCCTCCTTAAGCCCAAGGACCCAACAGTTAAATGGCACAGCGACTCTCCTCTTCCGCTGAGTCCACAGCAGGCTGGTCCCCAGAAGACCCTGGCTTTTAAGAAAAGAATCCAAAACACACTCTGGGAAAGTAAGGTCCTACTCAAAAGAATCCCACCTCAGGTTCTCAGGGGCTATGGCCACAATATGCTCTCCCCAAAGCCAAGGCTTTTTCCCAGCTTTCAATTTTTTAAAGTTTCAAGTGAAAGTTAACATCTGTCCTGGCTGCAGGCCAGAGGGCATCCATCTCAGAGGTGGTGGGGTTGATGGTGGAGTCCAGACCTGGGGTGGAGGCATCAGCCACCACACTCTCCCGGTCAGTGAGCGGAGCTGAAACCCTCCAGCCCACACGCCTTGACCTCCAGAACTTTTCCCAAGCACTACGGAGAGCCTGGGTGGGTACAAAGTGGACCAAACCCTGATGGTCAGTTCAGTGGGCAGCTCAGATCCAAGCTGAGGCCTTTTGAGTCAGCAGGGAACACACCAGTTAAAAAAAATAATACTTAGAGTCTCACAAATAACTTTTTTCAAGATCTGGGTCCATATTCCTTCTTTGCCATTTACTATCTGTGTCACATAAAGCCAGTTACTTCATGACTCTTGAGCCTCAGTGTCCTCATTTGCACACCGGTGATGATGAAAATTAAATCACGTACAAATGCCTAGCACGAGCCTGGCCCACAGCTGGTGCCCATGAAGCGTTCACTTCCCCACCTCCGTCTTTAATTTGAGAACACCAAGGGCAAAAGGAGACAGACCCCTTGCCCTGCCATGCCCAAGCAATACGGACCTGTTTCTTGGCCCAGAACCAAATAGATTTCTGGAAATAGAGACGGTTCCCAAATGAATTATTCATCTAGCCCATTAGAAATCAATTGATTATAATCAATTCCTACCAATTAGGAAATAGTTACTGTGCATCTAGGGTGTGCAAGACCAAATAGGCAAGATCCTGGGAGAAGCCAAGTGCGATAAGACAGAGGCCTGGCTCTCAGTCACATGCAAATTCTCCAGACCAAATGTTTACAGGTAAAATTTCAACCTTATGTGGTAAAAGCAGAACACAGCCACAATTACAGGGGATTTACATAGGTTAAAGAACAAGCCCTCCCATGTCCCGGTTGAGGGCCTGGTTGGATGCTCATCCTTAGCCTCTGAATGAGCAGGAAACTGTTGGGAAGACGCTTCTTCCAGCCCCTACCTCTGAGCTGTGACCGGGGTGGACGGGAGAGCGGGCAGGTCTCTGCCCCTGCCTGAGAGTCACCACTGGGGATGCTATGCCTCCCCCAGGCCCAGGGGCTGCGGAGAGAACAGGGGCCTATAGACTCCAGTCCATCAGAGCCCAGTGTTCTACCACCACAGACCCCTTTATTACTCCTCCTTCCTGCAGACCCTGTAGACTGAAACAGGCTGTCAGTTAAGCTGTAATTATTATGGATATGTTGATATCCTGTTTGAAAAAATTAACCAAACACATAATGAGCCTCTGATCAGCAAGAAATAAGTGCTGCCAGAGTGCATTGATTCAGTTCCAACCAAAAGCCAGGAAGGCTGTAATAGTCTCAAGCAATTTGTGCCGTCGTGCTGCAGTTAAGGGTAGAGCCTCCGGTATTTGGAAAACATGGAAAAGAGCTTGTGTGTCTCTGAGGAGGTACATAGGTTGCGGAGTTGGGAACCATTCACCTCATCAAGTCCTTCATTTTTCAGATGAGGAGAAAAAGAGTCCCAAGGTGGCTGCCAAATGTTACTGCTAAGCTGGGCTGGGTTAAGAACAGTTTCTCCCTTTAAACATGGGTTGCTTTAGAATACAAAGATGAACTTGTTTTCTTTAAGAGACAATGTGTAAACCAAACCCATTAAATCAATGTTGGGCATTAAACAGAAAAGCTGTAAAAAGAAAAATCCTTTAAAGATGTCAGACAAAAGTCACTCCCTAATTTACCTCTTTTGTAAATTCCAATTTGAGGTGTTTTCTTACTTGGGAGGACACTTGTAACTGCATCTCACCCCCCAAGCTGGTGGCACCGGCAGCGGAAGACAGTGCCCTCTGCTGAGTGTGACCTGCCAGGCAGGGGTGCAAATCACATCTTTCATCCCCGGCTCCCTCTTCCCTCCCCTGTGCACTGTCACGCCAGATCATGTCCCCGTGGAATTTGGTTGCGTCACTCTCCTTGCAACCAGAGCCCCAGAACTTGTGTGTGTTCAAGGCCTAGGGTCAAGGACTTAATTTGTTCCATGAATCTCGTAAGGGTCGTGTTCAGGAGCCCAGGAAGTCCAGTCCCTATGCTCTGCAGAGGAGGAAACTGAGGCCCAGGGAGGCGTCAGAGGGCTGCCATGAGGACATCCTGTAGTAAAGGAGAGGGCTGATGGCAGAAGCATCTTTCTGACCAGGCAGGGACAGTGGTGACTGATGAGACTGCTACCTGGGAGAGTGGAGGGTCTGGGTGGTCCCTCCTGTGGGGCACAGAGCCCCATGTGTGGCTAGCTCTTCAGAAGTGGCTTCAGGAATGTGGCCTCCCATTTGGGGGAAGGGGCAGCGGAGAGGGTCTATGGCCAGTCAGTCAGTCGTTCCCGCCCCGCTCCAGCTGGCCAAACAGAGTTGGGGGGAGGGCTGTCAGGTTGCCCAGAGGGGCTGGGGCAGAAAAAGATAAAGGGCAGGCAGACCTGGGTGGTTTCAGTGGCCTGGCCCTCAGAGGTCCAGGATGAGAGTTCATTATCTGCTCTAGCTCCTCAGAAGTTGTGTCTTGTCCCTGGAGATTAAAGGGGGCACATGTTCCTGCTTCTAAGGGAACAACCCCTCCCCCAAGCTGCCTATCCAGGATTAAGAGTAAGAGGGATTAATGAGGCCCTGGCTTAACCCAGTGGCTACTTCAAACACTTGGCATCTTGATTCCACATGGTACAACTCAAGATCAATTCCCACTGGCTCTGCAGAGGAGAATCTCTGCCATACCTTCATATGCCAGGCACACTATGGGGACCCTTTTTCTGCTCGAATCTCTCTGCTTCAAGAGGAAAGCAAACCTTAGAACGATCCTGTGGGGGATACATGCAGGGGGAGGTGCAGCCTCCTGAGGATGAGAGAAGAAACTCAGGAAGACAGATGAGGTGGGCCAGAGAGACCCCACAAGTTAACTATGTTGAAACCAGTTGCCACATCTGTAAAATGGGGATACAAAACATCTTGAGGCTGTTGAGAGATCAAAGGATAAAGTACATAGCAGGATGCCTGGAAGAGTTAGCCCTGAGGACCAGTTCCCTCCCCCCTCCCTCAAATCCAGGGGTTTGCCACCACTCTACCAGGGTCTAGTAATTCCCAGAAACCGCATGGTGTTCTGCTTTTCTGCCCAGGGCACAGCCACCTGACTACGTATCCCAGCAGCGAGTTAGGGGCAAGAGGCTGGGTTGGGGAAGCCAGACGACCAGGACCATGGGTGAGGGGGAGGCAGACCTTGGAACAACAGGCTGCTCCCAAAGAATGAAAACAAGCCCCACCCCAGCCAGGAATGGCTCCATTCAGGAGGGACCCAGAGGGCCAGAACCCCCCTGGGGAGTTTCTGTTGGGGGGGGTGGGGCAGAGAGCAAAGAAAGGCAGGTCAGAGGTAGAGAGGAAGTTTCCACATCTCCCTTTGAAAAGCCCCACAGAAGCTCAGGCCTGGGGACCTGGCAGGCACGAGGGCCAGCCCCACAGCTCAGGATACTCCAAAGCCAGCTGCCCCAGTCTCACTTGCCCAGGCCTTTCCCCAGCAACTGTACTCATAGGGAGCACAGGAGCCCTTAAAGACCAGAGGCAAAGGTGCCTGCCATTAAGAGAACAAACGTGTATAATGAGAGTGCCTACCGTGGACCAGGCTGCCCACACCCAGGCCTCGCCAGCTTCCATGCCGTTTGGCAAAACCTGCCCATCCTGCTTGTTGGGACAAATTCCTGGGCAGGCGGCACAGCCTGCAGGCAGGTGAGACGTGTGAGAGCTGGAAGAACAGCACCCTAGCTGTGCTCTTCCCCTGTAACACCAAGAGCAGGCCAGGTCGGCAGCACCTTTCAGAGGCTCTTCTAGGTGTGTCCGGGAAGGAAGGAGAGGCCGAGCTCCCCAGGAGCTGCCTTCTGGGCCCACTCCTCACCTCCCATTCCCAGCACATGGGGGAAGCCTTCGCCAGCCTGGTTCTGCTTGGAAGCAGCTTCCACTGGCTTCTGCCTGACACACGGTCAAAGGACAAGTGAAATCTGAGAAGCAGATTCAGGGAGGCATCTGCCCTCCCCTCAGGACAAGGGGCCCAAAGAGGAGATGGGAAGAGGACTCGGAGCCCAACTCACCGGAAGGGGTCTCTGGAGGTGAAGTAAGCCTGGACGGACAAGTAACTCCCCATCTTCTTCCCACATCAGATACACAAGCTCAGCTGCAAACCCGTCTGGGAGGGCCTCTAGCCGGCAGACGGCCACCATGACAGGCCCGGGGCTCCGGCACCTTTGGCTGTGGGCTGGCTGCCCGGCTCACCTCTCCCTCTGGAGGGGCCGGAGAGGTGTGAGCGCTCTGGGCCCCTTGCCCCCCAGCAGAGGCCCGCAGGGGCTCATGGCTGGGATGCTGCCCCCCAGTTCTTGGAGGCTGGATGGCCCCTCAGGACTCGGGAGAAGCACCTCTCTGCGGAGGCTACACGCACACAAGGATTCTTGGGCAGGGGCCGGTGACTAGCCAGGAAAGAGGCGCTGCTGTCAAGTTAGCCTTCTTCTCCAGCCCCACCCCTGCCGGGGGAAGGAGGGAGGAAGGGGAGGGGCTCCGCGCGGAACGAGGTGTGTGGTTGGAGCAGCTATTAGGAAACAGACCTTGCAGGCAAGGGGTGGAGCTGAGCGGGAGGGAGGCTGCAGGCTGGCGCCGCAGACAATAACCAGGAATGGCTGGGTGTCCGTCCCTGAGCGCGGGGAAGGGCAGGGCAGGAGAGGGGGTGAGCACATCTGCCCCAAGTGTCCCCAACCTGAAGAGCCGCCCAAAGGACGGTAACTCTGCTCGGAGGTGAAGAAAAGCACAGAAGACCAGCTCCAGGCCAAGCCACACCCACCCCCTAAAGCGGGGGGCCCTCTGGCAGGAGAGGTTGGTCCAGAGACCCAGGTCCAGAGAGCTGCCCTCTGGGCTGTCTGCTCTGGGCTGGCATCTACTTGGTGCTGGCACTAGGGTCCCCATTCATTCCTTCCCTCTGCCTGGCCTGGAGACTGCCACTCCACTTCTGGGCAGAGCTGCACAGTGGATGAGGAAACAAGGCCCAGGGTGTTAACTGACGCCTGCTGTTTCTCCGTGTGGCAAGCACCTGTATGACACTCTCTTATTTCTCTGACATGGGAGTTATCTCCATGGTATACACAAAGAAAGTGAGGTACAGAGAGATTAGGTAACTTACCCGAGGCCAAAAAACTAGTCAGTGGCAGGGCTGGGATTTAAATGCAGACTCATGTGACTCTAGAGCTGAAGGTCTCAGCCCTGAGCTTCATTCTGCCTCTTCAAGGGGAAAGATCTCTTTCAAAGCCCTCCTGCAGGGCTTCCCTGGTGGCGCAGTGATTGAGAGTCCGCCTGCCGATGCAGGGGACACGGGTTCGTGCCCCGGTCCAAGAAGATCCCACATGCTTGCGTACCGCAAAAAAAAAAAAAAAAAAAAAAGCCCTCCTGCAAGTAGGAGGAGCACAGAGCCTGTATCCCAGGTCACCTGTCCCCTCTCTCTTTCTTTCTTTCTTTCATTCATTCATTCCTAGAATGCCAGCCATCGGCCTCAGCAGGCAGTGGTGCTTCTTTCACGGTGTCCATGGTAACCAGGCTTCTCAAACTGAAAAACAGGGCACGATGGAGGACAAGGCCCATGGTGTCTGTGGGGATGATTGGCCAGGTATCTGGAGTGGGGCCTGCCTGAAGAGCCCCAGCTGCAGGACTGACCAAACGAGGGCCCACCACTGGGAGAGCCCCCAGAAGACGTAGGCACGTCCAGAACTCATTGCTGGACTTGAGGGAGCGACACCAGCTCTTTCCCACCAGGCACACACTCCTCTCCACTGAAGTCACCCTGTCACTATGACAGGAAAGCCTGTGGCGAAGGTGGTGGCTGTGTGTCAAGGGAGCCTTTTCCCATTCCTCTACTGACTGGGCACAGGGATAACAACGAGTGTGATAAGAGAGGGTGTTTGCACCCTGTTATAAGCTGGCATTTATGGAGCACTTAGGAGGTTCCAGGCCCTGTGTTAAGTGCTCTGCATCTGTTATCTATCATACTTAAATGGCCAATCTACAGGGTAGATGTTATCACCCCCATTTAACAGATGATGGAACTGAGGTTTTGAATGGTTGTGTCACTAGCCTGAAGACAAACAGCTGGTAAGTGGGGAAGCTGGGCTTCAAATCCAGTAAGAGCCGGGGTTGGGACACTTTTTCTGTAAAGGGCCAGACAGCAAACATTTTAGGCTTTGCAGGCCTACACGAATACAGACTCTGTCACTGCAGCACGAAAGTGGCCATATATAAAATGTAAACAAACGGATGTGGCTCTGTCCCAATAAAACTTTATTTATGGACACTGAAATTTGAATTTCATGTTACTTTCATGTGCCACAAAGTATTCTCTTGCTTTCCCCCCTCAACCACTTAAAAATGTAAAAATCACAGGCCATACAAAAACAGGCGGTGGGCTAGTCTGCTGACCACTGCTCCACAGGCAGCACACTCAACCGCACCGTTTCCGGCCTCTAATCATGAAGACCAGCCTTTGGCATTATTGCAGAACTCAGCCACGTCTATCTCCTGCCACACAGACCCCACACTCCAGCCCCAGAGGCAGCCAGCAGGCAGTGAGCACTGGACGAGGGCTCACCCTCACTCACCCTGTCCCAAGCCCTACGTGCAGCACTTACAAGCATAAGTGAATTTTAACCCACACCAGCTGGCAGTCCTGTGATCTCCCCCTTTTTACAGAGGAAGGAACAGAGGTACAGAGAGTTTAAATCCCTTGCCTGAGGTCACCCAGTGGTACACGTGAGAGGTGAAACCAGGATTTGAACCCAGGCTGTCGAACCTGAGCTCTACCATTGCTATGCTGGAGCCCAGCCTGGGCCCGCAGCCAGACTGTCTGGGTTTGAGTACGACAAGGCACTGCACATAAGCCCTTGGCACAGAGTCTGGAACACATTAAGGGTTGATAAATGTTAGCTGCTAATATCATTAAGACTATTGTTACTACCACTATGGACTAGCTATGTGGCCTTCAGCAAGTTGCTGCCCCTGTCTCAGCCTTGGTGAGGTCTCTAAATAGCTGCCAGCTTCAATGTTTTTCAGCCCTATGAGGTTGCAGAGGGCTCCTTGTTTTCCTTGGGTCTCAAGTTGAGTTTAAACCTCTCGAGCTGGCCCTGAGGGGATCAGGATCCTTGCCTGGGGGCCACACAAGAGCCACAGAGGAGGTGGGGCAGAGTGGAAGGGTGGGGGGAACAACACACAGTATACCGAAAGGCCGGCCCAGATGAGAGCTGGGAGCTCTCTTTCTTCCAGTGACAGAGCCAACTATTTCTCACCAAAAATCTCTTATGTTCCCCTGTAATTCGATCAGGCAAGAAGGGGGCCCCAAATTAAGTCTGGAACTAGCAAATTATCTTCTAATTGCACCCTCTGATTTCCATCTGATGAACAGAGTGCGGATGGAAGAAAATGCAAGCCACAAAGAGACGGGGCCAGGGAGCCCATGAGCATAACTCCTCTTGACATTTCACACAGCTCTGCTGTTCCAGCGGCGGCGGCGGGTGCAGTGAGTCGGTGTCTAGGAATGCGAGCAGGAGGCTGCAGGCGCTCTCCATCCCCCCTACTCCCCTCACAAAGGACTCAGTGGGTGGGTGGGTGTGTGGGGAACTAGTGTAAGGACCTCTCAATGCCATAAAACTGCCTCCCCCGGAAGAGGTGTGGCTGCCTCCCCCAGTGCTGACCTGAAGCGGAGGCCCCTCCAAGGTGGAGTCCACTTGACCCCTATAAATCCAGACTGCAGAAGGAACCATGAAGGACGCGAAACCACCAGACGTGAGAAGCCGCTGGCTGATCAGACCCAAGCGTGTGGCTCCTCAGGGCCAACTTCAAAGGCCTCCAACCCCCCAGAACTGGGAGGCGGGAGGTCACAATGGAGGCTGTACTTCCACCCCTTGCCCCTGGATACTGGTTCTGGGTGGAAAGCTGCTCTTCTAGGTACCAGAGCAGCTGGCACAGGATTCAGAGGCTGCGGCTGCCAGAGGCAACTGCAGGGATCCTTGGACTGGCAGTGACGGACGGGATAAGATGGCAGGGGAGGTACTAATCTCCTGCAATTTCACAAGTTGGAAACCTGGAGGAGAGCCCAGCAAACCGACTCCTCGGAACCAGCTGAGACACTGGGCTTCAAGGCGGCTGCGAAGCTGGCAAGGACAGCCTTCAGGGCCAGTGGCCGCAAGTAAGTGCTCAGGGGAGCAGTGGTGAATGAATGAATCACCCCAACCTCTTCTCAGAAGGCAGCTCTGGTCAGATAACCTGAAGCCCAAGGAACTGTGTCCGTGTGGGGCCCTCTACTGGCTGGGAGGACTCCATCCAGGGATGGGAGCTCGGGGACCTTGGAAGGGGAGCGGCGTCATCCTCATCTGCTGTTTTTCTCGCCTCTGCTCCCCCTCAATTCCAGTTCACTTTCCATACTAAAGCAGCAGTCAGATGAGGGTCCCAGCAAGTCTACTGCTAGAAATTTTGCCCAGAGAAATATTCCTACAAACGTGCCAAGACCTGTGTCCAGCATGGTTTCATGCTGAAAGATGAGGAATAATCCATGTGCCCATCAGCAGGGGTGGGCTACATGCAATCTCACTTCCACGTGACAGAATACTATGCAGATATTAAGAATAATGAGGTAGGGGCCTCCCTCGTGGTGCAGTGGTTAAGAATCCGCCTGCCAATGCAGGGGATACGGGTTCAAGCCTTGGTCTGGGAAGACTCCACAGGCTGTGGAGCAACTAAGCCCATGTGTCACAACTACTGAGTCTGCGCTCTAGAGCTCATGAGCCATAACTACCGAGCCCATGTGCCACAACTACTGAAGCCCACACCTAGAGCCTGTGCTCCGCAACAACAGAAGTCACTGCAATGAGAAGCCCGCACACCGCAACAAAGAGTAGCCCCCGCTCGCCACAACTAGAGAAAGCCCGCATTCAGCAACAAAGACCCAACGCAGCCAAAAAATAAATTAATTAATATTTAAAAATAATAATAATAATGAGGTAGATCTTAGGGTCCTGAAACAGAAACTGTCCTGGGTAAGGGGTTACGTGAAAAATCCAGGCATCAGAGAGAGCGTGCAGTATGATCCCACCATTTCAAAAGTCTATGCGCGTAATCCTTAGAGACCACCTGGCGGACTCTACCACGCGGCTGTTGGTTTCTCTTCAGGGTAGTGAGACAAGCAGCACGGAGGAAACAGCATTCATTTTCTACCTTTTAATACTGCTTACATTTTTTCTTACACTTAAGTGCTGCTTTTTAAAACGATAAATGGACAAAAACAAACAGAAGTCCTGGGACCTCCCTGGTGGTCCAGTGATTAAGAATCCACCTTCCGGGCTTCTCTGGTGCAGTGGTTAAGAACCTGCCTGCCAATGCAAGGGACACACGTTCGAGCCCTGGCCCAGGAAGATTCTACATGCCGCGGAGCAACTAAGCCCATGCGCCACAACTACTGAGCCTGAGCTCTAGAGCCCGCAAGCCACAACTACTGAGCCCACTTGCCATAACTACGAAGCCTGCGTGCCTAGAGCCCGTGCTCCGCAACAAGAGAAGCCACAACAATAAGAAGCCCGTGCATCGCAACGAAGAGTAGCCCCTGCTCACCGCAACTAGAGAAAGCCCGCGCACAGCAACGAAGAGGAAAAAAAAAAAAAAAGCAAAAAGAATCCACCTTCCAATGCAGGGGATACGGGTTCGATCCCTGGTCAGGGAACTAAGATCCCACGTGCTGTGGGGCAACTAAACCTGTGCACCGCAACTACTGAGCCCGTGAACTCTGGAGCCCGTGCGCCACACCTACAGAAGCCCGTGAACCGCAACTAGAGAAGCCAGCTCACCGCAATGAAAAGAAACCCACGTGCCACAACAAAGACCCAGCGCAGCCAAAAAACACAAAAGTCCCATGGTTTAGAGTAAACACCTTCTCACGTGTTTTTCCTAGTGCTCCTGTCCAGAGGCAAAGGCTGCTTGGGTGCCCTGCACTCAGGACCCCCAGGGCTGTCTCTCCAGCTTCCCTCCTGGGGTCACCACTCTGGCCACCTCCTGCCCCACTCTACTTCCTGACCTGGCCACATAGGCTCTCCCTGGGCAGTCCCAAGCCTTTGCTCCCTTAGCTCCTGTAGCCTCCTCCACCTCCAGCTGGTGACTGTCTCCTCCTTTTTTTTTAAATTAATTAATTTATTTTTGGCTGCGTTGGGCCTTCGTTGCTGAACGCAGGCTTTCTCTAGTTGCGGTGAGTGGGGGCTACTCTTCGTTGTGGTGTGCGGGCTTCTCATTGTGGTAGCTTCTCTTGTTGCAGAGCATGGGCTCAGCAGTTGTGGCTCGCGGGCTCTAGAGCACAGGCTCAGTAGTTGTGGCACATAGGCTTAGTTACTCCGCGGCATGTGGGATCTTCCCGGACCAGGGCTCAAACTCGTGTCCCTGTACTGGCAGGCGATTCTTAACCACTGCGCCACCAGGGAAGCCTCTGTCTCCTCCTTTTTCCAGGCCCACCTCCAAAAGAGCACTCAGTGTCCTCTGGAAAGGGTTTCCTTGACACATCCCCAAGCACATCACACACAGGAGGGGCTCGGAGCCCGTACCTGTTTACCTCCAGATCGAATACATGAGGCCCACCCCTGACATTCGCAGATGCCTAGTAAATGATTCAGGACCCCCATTACGAGCAACTTCTAGAGTGGTGATAACTAAGGTTTACAATGCGTTTTCAATTTACAAAGGGCTTTTATGCTCATCATCCAGGTTAGTCCCTGCAATAACCTCAAAAGGAGTACATACAGCACAGACAGGGCAAGGGAAGCCGAGGGATGTTAGGTAATCCATCCAAGGTTACTGCAGGGAAGTGCAGGACTGAGATTAAAAGCCTGGTTTGCTGACCTCCAATCCCATGCCCCTTCCTCAACAGGAACCCTAATGAGGCATTCAGGAATCCAGCCTCTCCAACACCTACCCAGGGCCCTGAAGTGCTGGGTATGCTGAACTCCTCCATCTGATTTCTCTAGATTTTCTGCCCACATTCTTATTGTCAGGATATCATGAAAGCAATTGCCTTGTGGGAATCAAGAGAGTCTCGTGACCAACAACCCAGTGAAAACATGAAGTCAGGTCTAACAAGTCATGGCTGATCCACCACTGCTGAATCCTCGTGATCAGCCCCCTTCCTAAATGCTCACTGTCTACCTATTCCATCATCTGCAAAATTCCACAGAATTTGTCCACAAAACCCCATTCAGAATTCTGTGAAGGAGCCAAGTCAGAAGGATTCTAAGTTCACTTTTTCCAGGATCTCCTTTTTTCCTCCTTTTTGAAAACTGGGCCAGTTAGCAACCTCTATTCTTATTTCACTATTAGATCCCCAACGCCTGGTACACGGCAGGTATGGAACAAACTATACTTGGGGTATTACCCCATCTCCACGGTTTTTCAAAAGTAACTAACTGTTGCTGTGCCAATAAGGTATCCCCGCTTTTTCTTCCTTCAAAATATTAGGAAATGATTTTTCCAGTCTGAAAATCTAAACACATTTCATGTGACTGGGTACCCTCATATACCTTGGGCTTTCTATACTCCCTTCCGAGTTTCAAGGGACTGGACTATATCTCTAAGGTTCTCTCCAGATTTCCAGGATACCTGATTAAGCTGGATGCCAAGGACTGTCTTTTGCCCTGTGTTTGTTAACACGACACCACATTCCAGAAGTCGTGGACTTCTTGGCTCCCTTTCTGTAAAACAATGACCGAGCTCCATGAGCCCCACACTGGGGTGGGCTTGTTCTCATACACTTTCATTTAAGTCTCATAACCCTGTAAGGTTGGGATGTCATCTCCTTGTTATGTATGAAGAACTGAAGTCCTAATAGAAGGTCATTCAAGGTTACAGGTCTAGGAATTGGCAGAGCTGGGATTTAACCCAAGACTTTGGATTCCAGGTCCAAGACACTAAAGTTGCCTCAGATAACTATTTTATACTTGCTATTTGATTTACAGTGGTGTTTTTAAGTTTGGTCGAAAGAAATGCAGCATCGGACACCCCTGGGCAGCTTGTTGAAAGTGATGATTCCTGGACCTACCCCAGGCTGATATAATAATAATTGCTGAGAGCGAGCCCAAGTATTGCATTTTGTAGAAGCCCCGGTGTTTCTGATGCAGACTGAAAGCTGAAACCACCGCTTTCCTCTTTCCTGTGTGCTCTTCCACTTGATTCCACTCTACTCTCACATGAACCCTGAGAAGCACGCAGCACAAATCACTAGCATCCCCTTGTTACAAATGAGGAAATGACTGCAAGGCAGCTTGTTCATCTTCTTATTCTGGATGCAGCTTAAGTACAGAAATGTTTGGTGGTTGACATTCTGTACAGCCTTGGCTCGCTGGGGACTTCCACCCTCCTGGCGCTGTTCTTACTCATGTGTAACACACAGTAGCTGCCTCTGTCTTTTTTTTTTTTTTTGCGGGACACGGGCCTCTCACTGCTGTGGCCTCTCCCGTTGCAGAGCACAGGCTCCGGACATGCAGGCTCAGTGGCCATGGCTCACGGGCCTAGCCGCTCCGCGGCATGTGGGATCTTCCCAGACCGGGGCACGAACCTGTGTCCCCTTGCACTGGCTGGCGGACTCTCAACCACTGCGCCACCAGGGAAGCCCATGCCTCTGTCTTTTCCTCACTGACACCACAGTGTTGCTCAAGGTACAGTGGGAAAAGGTGACTCCAGAATATAGGGTCTTCTCATGAAAAGGCAGCCTTTGGAACTGAAACAAGTTAACAAAACAAAACGCAAGGGCTGACAAAAACAAAAACAGCCGGTGCTGCTGCAAGAGTCAGTGCTACTGATGGGAGTGGAGTGGGGCACCCCCTGTTCTAACCAGGATCACCACCGGGCTGCCTCAGCGAGGCAGGACCAGAAGGTGACTGACACGTAAGAGAAAACCACCCTAATTCAAACCTGAAACCTGGCTTGAGGTACTGGGAGGTTTTTCCTGGCAATAGGGAGGAGTGTGGAGACAGAGAGCTTGTTAGCACCCTTCCAGCACTGCCCAAGTAAGGAGGGATTCTAGCCCTTGCGGGAAAACTACAAGGCAAATTAGCACAGTGGGCTGGGCAGTGCAGAAGGCATGCCATCCTTCAAGGCTGCTGCATTGCTGGTTTTAGACTCCAGAATGACATTTATAGACAGAGATCTTATTCTATGCCCCCATTTCAGAAGAAGAGCTCTTGCCTGGGAGAATACTGCAGAACAAAGATATGGGGATGACATGCACTGGAAGGGCTTTATCCAAGTGTCAAAAGAGAAAGATGGTTGTTCGATAAAAACATGATTCGCCCAACAAGCACTGAGTGCCCGCTGCGTTCTTGGCACTCTGCCGAGCTCTGGGAAACAAAGATGAACTGGATGTGGCTCCAGACTCAGAGAATTTCATACTCCGAGACTGATGTTAGACGTGTAAACAGATACTGACAGGGCCACGACTGAGGTTATACAAGGAGAGTAACAAAGACAGAGAAAAAGGCTCCTCTGATGGGTGGGGAGGAGTGTGGGTGCATTCGGGGAGGCTCCTCCACAGAGGACTGGCTGCATCGGCTGAGTCTAACAGGCTGATCGCCAGGCAGACAAGAGGCATTCCACCTGAAGGAACAACATGTGCAAAAGCACTGAGGCGGAACAGGGGAAGGTCCATCCGCCGCAGCACAGGGCGCATGTGAAGAGCGAGCAGAGGCTGGGATGGGGGAAGAGGGCACGGCAGACCACCAAGAGTCAGGTCACCCACAGGTGGTGAGGAGTTATCAGAGGTATTTAAGCAAGCAGAGGCTCCCAATGAAGAAAACACAAAGCCTGAAACACCAAAGGGAGCGCTAGTCCTTAGCTGCCAGTTCCTCTCCCTGAACAGGCATTTGTCTCAAGTCCACAGCTGGCTGTGTGTACATCCACTGAAGCCTGCTGGCCAACCAGTGTTCACTAACAGCAGACCACGGCTTCATCCTCAGGCCACGTCTCCACCGAGGTGGTCCTTTTAACACCTGAGATTTGCCTGCATGAGCTGTAAAAGAACAGGGTCACAACCCCTTTGTAGATAATTATCCACTGTTGCTCTGTAACAAATATTAGAAAACTGAATGTTTAACATTCAGTGTCAAATGCTGTGTTTACACATTCTTCCCCTGACTGCATGGGCAAAGAGTGCTTTGGATACCTTGACAAATCTCCGGGAAATGTCTGGCAGAGAAGACCTGAAAATCTAACCTGGCTGACAACAAACTTGCTGTGTGATCTAAGGCAAGCCATTAAACATCTCTGGGCTTCCATTTCTTCCTCTGTAAGAGGAAGGAGTTAGGTGAGCAAAACATTCTACACCAGTAGGTCAATGCTGAAGGGCTGTGGTCAGAGAAACGCTGACTGGCTGAACACCCAGAGACCTCTCCAAGGCTAGGGTCACCTTGGTGAATCCAGGACCCTAATTCAGGCCTCATTTTTGACCTTTTAGGTCCAGGAACAGGACTTCATAGTATCCAGAGAGGTGCAGACATTCTAGGATGTGTCTATCCTAACCATTTATTGACCTCTGTCCATTTATGAATTGGCCCTTGAAATCAGAACACCACATCCCCTGTACAGGTGCTGCTCCCTGATCCTTCCTGTCATCAAGAATCCCAGGAAGCCGAGTTAGGCATCAGAAGGCTGCACTGTGAGCATGGACTTAAAATACAGGGAAATGAGGAGCCATGGAGAGAAATTTCGTTCTGGCAGCCATGAGCTAGCCAAACCAGCCCCGCCTACAACAAAGAACGCCCTTCTGGTGACTAAACCCAGATTCAGTATCTCTATGTGGACATACTTCTAGTTTTGCATACTTCTAGTTTTGCCGGACTTTTCACTTACTGTTTCACTGTTGGCCACTCATTATTCTACTGGTTTTTAAACTAATTTTTAATTGAAAAAAATCATTACTTCTTTAGATATGTAACAATCACCAATTCACGTACTATTCAGCCCTGGCAGACACTGGGCTCCCTGGGAGCTACTAACAAATGGCTACCAGTCATGGGCACTCATTCTGCAAGCCCTGGTCCCACCAGGGCCACGCATGGCTTCACTCACTCACCGCTTACAATAACATGACGAGGCAGGCACTAGGCTACTTTCTCCATTTCATAGATGAGGAAACAAAGCACAGAAAGGGTAAGTAACTTGCCCAAGGTGCACAGCTAATAAATGGCAGGACCAGGATTCTAACCCAAGCAATCTGGTTCTAGAGTCTTTCTTAACTACCACACAATACTGCTCTTGTTACACACAGATCCAACTAGTTTAACTCCCAGAGGACAAACTTCATTTCCAAGTTCTCGGGGAATCGCCAAACCATCCACCCCCTCCCTGCCATAAATCACCCACAAGTAAAAGATACTTTTTTTCCCCACTTTATACTCAATGGGCATCTTTAACTAATGCCATCCTTCAAAGATTTCTAAAAATTTGAAAAACAAATACATTAAAAAACTTGCGATTAGAATTGGGATTTGTCAGATTTCAGGACAGTTCATAACTAGTTTGGGCCATAGTTGAACATTTCTCTTTCTCTCTCCAGGGCTTGCTCTTGTCTGGACTGTACCTACAGAGTACAGCTCAAGACCTGCTGCTGGACAGGAGGACTCCTGGGTCAGCCTCTTTGGCTCCTTTGGGGGCAGAAGACAAATCATTCGCTTTTCACTCGACACTTGTAGGCAATTGTCCCAAATAACCCAATGTCCGGAACCAATTCCTCCCTGCCATTTACAGTAACTGCAGCCACGGTGGCTGCTAAGGGAAGGATGTGGGGAAGGGGAAGGGCAGGGAAAGGCCTCACTTTCATCACATCACTTGGCCACCCCAGGCAATTCATTCAACAAATATCCCTCCCATGCCAACATGTGCTCAGTGGTGACACATAAAGGGCAAAAAACCCTGTGGTCCCTGACCAAGTTATGCTAGCATATTAGAGACCTCAGGATGTCACTAAGGAGATGAGCAAATGAATAAATGTGAGATTAAACCCACAAAAAAAGCTTCAAGGGCCACAACCTATTCTGTAACTATTTCCCTGAGACATCCGTTCCTCATCCAGGTAAAGACCTGAAGGATGAGCAGGTGTTAACTAGGCAAAAAGAGGGTGAGAGAGCATTCCAGACAGAGGCAGCAGGATCAAAGGCCTTGTCAAAAGGAAGAAGGGCGAGTTTTGGACCTGTGAAGAGCAGCAAGGCTGAAGTAGAGGAAACGGGAGGCTATGGGGCGAGGCCAGACCATGGGGAACTCTACAGGCCACAGAAAGGACTTTGGCCTTTACCCAAGAATGCTGGAGAGTCGTTGAAGTGTATGAGGACAGAGAGATGACAGAGTGTGACGTGGTCAGATGTTTTTTCTTTTTCTTTTTTTTTGCGGCACGCGGGCCTCTCACTGTTGTGGCCTCTCCCGTTGCGGAGCACGCTCCGGACGCGCAGGTTCAGTGGCCATGGCTCACGGGCCCAGCCGCTCCGCGGCATGTGGGATCTTCCCAGACCGGGGCACGAACCCGTGTCCCCTGCATCAGCAGGCGGACTCTCAACCACTGCGCCACCAGGGAAGCCCAGATTTTTTTTCTTTTTAAAGATCACTCACTCTAGCGGATCTGTGGAGAATGTATTGGGGGTCCAGAGTGACCATGGACAGTTAGAAGGCTACTGTGGTCATCAGGTGAGGGATGATGGTAAACTGGAACACGGTGGTGATAGGAGAAATGGAAAGACGTGAACGCATTCAAAGTATAATCTGGAGATAAAACTGACAGGCTTGGATATAAGGATGAGAAAGAAGAGGTATCGTGAAGGACACCTGGGTTCTGGCTTGGGCAGTGGGTGGATGGTGATGCCATTCAACAGGACAGGTTACGATGGAAAAGGAGCCAGTTCTGGGGGGAAGACTGAAGGCCCGGCTGGGTCTGAGATGCCTGCAAGACCTCCGAATGGACATGTGAAGTTAACAGCAGGATACTAGTCTAGAACTCAGTGGAGAGGTCTGGACTGCACACCGATTCCATCAGTATGTGGAGTATGTGGTCATCAGCATGTGGAGGACAGGAGCCATGGGGGTGGGTAAGACTGCCCAGGGAGGGAACAGTGAGCCCACCTGGAGAAGCGGCAATGTTTCAGAGTTGGATAGAGGGGGGTAAGCAAACTGGAATGACCAGAGAAGTGGGAGGAAACGAAGGGGGCATGGAATGTCAGGGAAGCCAAGGGAAGGAAACGTTTCAAGAGTGACCGAGACACTAATAATAAATGCTAACATATATTAAGTCTTAATTACAGCCAGGCACTCTGCTGAGGGCTTTGAATACATGTTCAAATTTAGTCTGCACAACAACCTTTTGAGTTGGGAACCATTTCACTCTTTTATAGATGAGGAAACTGTGGCAAAGAAAGGTTAAGGCGGTGACTCATGAGGAGCTGGGATGGAAACTCAAGCAGCCTGACTGCAAACTCTGATTCACCTGACTACCTCCAGGGCAGCTCGTGAGGCCATACAAGATGAGGACTGAAGAGTGGCCAGCAGATGGACCGCTGAGTCTATCCTCTGGGACACCCCCAAGGGAATGTTCCAAGGGAGAGACAGAATGGAAGCCAGACTACAGCCCATTATTAGGAACGCTCCAAGTTTTAACCTGTTTTTCAGCTGTCTGAGGGAACCAACTGGGAGATATGACCAGTAGGTCCAATCTGTGTCCCCGACAGCAGCTAACTGGGTGCTTTAATACAGTAGATGATGCTCAAAATGAAATGAGAACGGCTCAGGAGCACAGTGTTGCTACGTGCTGCTGCTGACCCTTTACATCACCCCATCCTAATGTTTTCAGAGTGCTCTCTGATGTGTTACCTCCGTGATCCTCACAACGACTTCATGAGGTGGGTTACTTTCACCACATCTTAGAGATAGGAAACTGAGACTCATCACAGCTAAGGAACTTGCCCACAGTTACACAGCTGGCCTGGCTCAGCTAAGGCTCAAATCCAGGTCTTCTGACTCCAGGTCTAATGTTCTTTCGTGGGAGTCACAGTGGAAAGAAGACCCTTCTTTGGAGCCAGAGAGACCTAACTTCGAGTGTCAGCTCTGTGTGACCCCGGGCAAGTTACTTTACCTTTCTGGGCCTTCCTGTATAAAATGGGGTTGTAGGGTTACCATGAGGGTTGAATCAGATAATCTAAGTGAAACTCCCAATACAATGCTTAGTAAATTATCAGTCATCCATCCCTGGCCCCACCCCCACCCCCTCCATCTCTGCCCTGGACAGCCAATGTGGGGCTTCTACGGGGTCTTATTTTTGTTTTTCCAAAGAACAGAGCAGGATTAAGGCACATTGAAGGTCACAAGCTGCTGCTACATATTAGAAGTCCCACTCTGTTCATGCTGGAGTCCCTTGTCGGGGCAGAAGGCGGCCCAGGTGTTTGTCCTTCCCCTTCCCTGAGGGGCAAGCCCCAGGCCCCAGGCATCTATCCAGCAGCCAGCCTTAATGACCTGCTGGCTGGCTGTTTCCTTAGAGATAAACTAGACAAACTAGAATCAAAGGCTTTTGGGTCAATAAACGGGACAGCAACACCAACAGTACAACAGCAGAGGGCAGGGTTGCTCCACTGACTCCCACGCCAGGAGCCAGAGACCCAGGAGAAACTAAACAGCACTTTTACTGACACTAGAGTTCATGAAGCCTTTGAACCAATGTCCTTCAGTGCTATCTGACACCACCAGTGTGTGGAGGGTGATTTCTTTTCACCCTGAAGGTACAGAAGAGGAAACTGAGCCTCAGGGAGGGTAAATGACTGCCCTAGTCAGGAATGCAAAGACTCTGGTAAGCAAGGAGTCAGGATGCCTGGGTTCAAATCCCAACTATGCCAGTTACTAGCTCTGTGACTGTAGCAAGTAACCTCCATTTCCCTATATTTGTAAAATAAGTAAGACCAGTACCACATTAGGTTGTTGTAGGAATTAAATGAGATAATGTACGTGACATACACTTAGGACACTGTCTGGTGCAGAGTAAGCACTCAATAAATGGTACCTGTTACTGTAATTATCATTCTACTGCGCTTGTTTGGATGGGGGTGTGGGTGAGAAAATGAGCACAGCTTTCAGCACTGCAGAAAACACTGTCGTCAGCCAGCTCATTATACCACAGTCTCGGTCACTACATGTGTGATTTCTTCACCGGCCTTTCCTGGAGTCACAAATTTAGAGGAAATGGTCTGTAGCTTGATGAAGTGACAACAGCTTTCTATCTGCATCATCCCTTTTCCAGAGCACCGCCATTAGGCAACACTTCTCCAAAGAGAAAGCTGTTCGCGATCCTGAGAAAGGAGGCCCTGAAAGTTCCCAGAAGCCTTAAGAATGGTGGAGTTTCCCCTGTGATAATGCTGTCAGGAATCGGGTCAAACAACAGAGTTCCAGGTAGGGGCCATAAAGAGGCAGTTTTTCCCTCCTCCCACAATCTCTCCTCCTTGGCCAAACACCTCTGACTAGGGGGAAAGGACAATCAAGGACAATCGTCAGAAAACTCATCAAGTTTCCCTGGTTTGCCAACATGCCAAGAGACCAGGTCACCATTCATAGCTTCTCATTTTAACCTCAACTACAAACAATGTGCAGTCCGGCTGCTTTCCTGGCCTCCCCCAGAGAGAGGGAGCCAGTTCCTGAGAGCTTCAGAGAGAATGTCCCCAGCTCTAGAACCAATGGCACTGCTCAAGAAGGAAGGTCAGAGGTACGGAGTCCAAACAGGCCCGCTGCGAAGGCTGAGGAGAGGAAGCGGGAGGGCTGGTCAGCCAAGCATCCAGAGATCAGAGAGATCCTGGCTGGGCGCCCCAACTGCACCAGCACAATTACGGACTTCCAGGAAGTACGTTAACTGGCCTCCAAAGTACAGCCCCAGGTCCCAGCCGTAAGTGGCTTCCTATTGTCTGGGCACCTGAGAATCTGGCGGAGGCAAGAGGCAAGATTATGTATGTGGCTGCAGACAGGGGATGGGCTAGTGTAAGGAGAAGGCGAGGGGAGGAGTTTGAACCAAACCCCAGCAATTTCTCCATTCAATATCCAGCCCCACCCTGTGACTAGGAAAACAAAGGTATGGGGGAAGGGGAGAAGAAAAGTCATTTCCTTTATTGTAACTGGAGCCCAGCTGGGTAAGAGTGAGGCTGGAATGGAGTCAGGAAGAATGAATTACTTTGGGTAGCACGGAAGGAGGGTCCTGCTTCTAGCAGGCCTGCACCCAGACACTGTGAATTCATCAGAGAATCACAGATAAGCTGGGGTGGAAGAGACCTTAAAAGACTATTCAGGCTAATGCCTCAGGCTCCTCATAACCCAGGTCGCTTCTGGGGCCAGACAAGTACAATACTTCCCAGCCCTGAAGATATTCCTCCAATTTGGGAAAAAATCAAATTGGCTCCAAAGCAGCCAACCTCCCCAGGGCAAATCACCAGGCTCCATCTGAGGGCTCCATGCCATCCAGTTTTCGTGGGAAAGCTCAGGAGTCAGGAGATGCATCCTTTCAGTAGAGCTGGATCAGAAAGACTCCATCTTTGAGGCAAAGCTGCAAATAAGAGACTGAACCGAGATGCTCTGCTTCCCCCACAGGCATGATCTTTGATTTAACTGTGCCAGGGTGGTTCAAAGTTAACCTTAATCCCCAAGGCTCCACATCAGATGACCTATGAGTGTGTTAAGAGAAATACACATATGCATGCAGGTATATATAGACACACATTCACAATATAACATAAAGTGACAACTGCTGATTATTAAAGGTTTTCTATGTGTCAGATGCTATGCTAGGGACTTTACATAGGTTATCACATTTAATCCTCCTGAACAACCTTGTGGGATGAGTACTATTCTTATCCCTATTTTACAGATGAGGTACCTGAAGTTCAGGGAAGTCACCTACGGTCAGTTAATAAACTGCAAAGCCAGGATTTGAAACCAGTCTCTTCCGTAGCCTGAACTCTTTCCCACCAGGATAACATGTCTTACTTCTTTATGAGCATGTATTTGTGTGTCTGTCTCTTTTATACACGCGCACACACACACACACACACACACACACACACACAGAGTGCACTCTAACAAGCTAGCATCTTCAGTCCCAGGGCCAGCTCTTTTCATCCATGGCCTAACTTTTTGACTTTTTGGTTTCAGGCCTTGCATCTGTGATATGAAGGAGTTATATCATATAGTAGGTGGTTCTTCTAGTTATAGGAGAATCCAGAAGTCCCAAAGATTAGCTTGTTCTACCCATTCCTGCTTATTTTGGTTAGAAGATATTCATACAAATGGGAAAACGGCAGGAACAAATAAGGCCGTATGGGTTGGAGGCCAAGGAGAGCCTCAGTCTGGGAACTCTTTGGGTTCTGATGCTGCTCGTTTGCCTCAGTTGTAAAATGAAAAGACTAGCCAGAGGCCCCTGCAGCTATGATACTCTGCTCCTATCTTACTAAAAGGCAAAGTAAAAGTGGAATCAAATTCCCTGAGGGTAACCAAGGAGGAATAACCAAAGCAATCAGATCCACAGAGAAGACTGGAGAGCTCTGAGTTAGAGCTGAAAGGGCAGAAAAATGTTCCAACTCTTCCAGAGGCCAGAGCTCTCCAGGCCAACCCCCCACGTAATTCCCTGGGTGGAGACAAGTGCTTAAAGGTCAATTAAATTTCTTGATATCAGCACAGGGGATGCTTTGCAACATGAGCTGTGTGTGGGAGCTGGAGTTTACAGCACATGGTGCCCGGCTACGGTCTGTCTCATTCTCAGATCTCAGCACAGCCCTGCCACTTCAGACCACGGGGGACCACAAATGCCCACCCAGCCTCCAACGAGGAATGACTGCAGGCCAGGTGCTGTGTTATGCTCTGGAGAATACAAAGACAAGCTCCCACTCTCAAGGATTCCAACCATTCAGTGGGTGCCTACCATGAGCTGGACCCTTGGCATATATGACTTCATTCAATTTCAACAAGTCTGTGACAGAGATGATTAACACCTTTATTTTCCTGATGAGGAACAGAGTCTCAGAGAAGAGGAACAAATCTGACTTTAAAGTCTGTGCTATTTTCAAGAAACCGAGCTGCCTCAAAACAATAATCTAAGAGCTATAATAAAGTTGATAACAAAAAGCAGGAAACGAGGGAGGCATCCCGTGGTGAAGAAGAGCTGGCTCTGCCAGCTGCACTACAAACAACCCTTGAGGCAACTGTGTAATCAGCAGTGCAGGCGTGGGAAACTCGCTCTTTCTCAGCCTTGGTCTCCTCACCTATAAAGTGAGGGTGCTGGGACACCCCGGAAAGGTCTCCTCCCATCCCAAACCCCCCACCTCTAGCTGCACCCGGCCCATGTGTGGCTCTTCCACTTTCACCTGGTGTTTGCTCACATGCCCTTCCTGGGCATATCCCTTTGCTCCCTGAGCTCCCCCAAAATGGAAACTCTCTAGTAGGAAGCTTGTTTTGTATTTTCCAGAAGATGAAATAGTGCCTGGCCCGCAGCGCACTGGCAAAGACAGGGGTGTGGACCCACTTACCGGAAGCAGGAGCTGTGCCAGGCTTCGCTGACAGTCCTGTACAACCTCTGGTTCAGAGCGACATGGTCTCCACAGCCCCGACACCTCCAGGCATCTTCACCTGCACACAAAACCAAGGGGCTCAGAGGCCAAAGAAGCAGGGGTGCAGGGATCGGATTCCTACCATGTAGAAGACGATCAAGTTAATGGACTCTCATACTGAAAGGGCTGGGCGATGCTCTGCTGGATGCACAGTTCCCTCCTCCACAAGATCCCTGGGGAGCGCTCATCCAGTTGTTCATCTCCCCACCACAGGGAATTCCTGGCCTCAAAAGTAGCCTCATTTTTTAAAATGAGACTTTTAAAAAAACGGTTCTGGTTGTTCCTTTTTCTACTGAAACAAAACCTGCCTTCTCCTTTCCTTCAGCCCTTGCTTATAGTTCTGAGTAGATGAAATGAACAAAGTCTCTTTATTTTCGGGTCAGCCTTTCCTACAATGGTCCCCAGCCAGCACCCAGAAATTTCTCCTCTCTAGGTTACACGTGTTGCTGCCTTTCCCTACTCTTCAAAAGCCCTGGTTGTGCAGATTTTCCATCACCCCAATGGTTCCATCATTCATTCAACCAACATCATGGGTCCTCTTGTTGGACCCATGGGTCCAAGCTCTACATTGGAGGCTGTTGGATAAATTACCCCTGCTCCTCAAAGAGGAAATCCACTGGAAAAGAAACATTCTTCCATATTGTACTTTTTCATTAAGATGTTATTTCAGGGGTAGAAGCAAAGTGCTACCTTAGTTCAGAGAAAGAAATTACAAGGGTAGAAGGGAAAGAACAAACATTTAATCCCTCCTATATGCCAAGAAGTGTACTAGATGCTTTCACAGACCCAATCTCATTTAATTCTCAAAACAATCCTGTGAGACAGGTATTATTATATTAACGGATGAGAGAACTGAAGCTTGGGGCCGGACAAGCGGCAGAGTTAGCATCCCAACTCAGGTCTGCCCCATTCTAAAGCCTGTGCTCTTTCTAGTTCCTGCCCATTCCACTCAGGAGAGCCAGGAAAGTCTTTGCAGGGGAAGCTGAGCCTTGAAAGATGGGCAAGATTTACTACAGGCTGAAAAAGTATGGGGAAGAGCTGTGTAGGCTGAGAGATTAGCATGGGCAGAAGCACAGAGTCAGTCCACATCCCTCCAAAAGGGACAGAGCACAATACTCCTGGTGTGGCTCAGATGTTAACTTGTTGAAATAAAAGGGCAGCTGAGATCAAGTTGTGGTACCTGACTCAGCCCTAGAAAGCGGGACAAGGTTGTTACAAGACTCCCTTGTGCGCCCCGTGTGTGCGGCTTTGTTCTCTCTGGGTAACTCCAGACTGCCACAGGCACAGTGACAGTCACCGGACCCTGTTTTACAGGCACAGGGGCCATGAATAGACAATGCACGGCTTCGGGCACTTCAGGATTGCTTGGCGGCATTCTGGGGCAGCCAGGGCACAGACAGCTGTCCTCATAGCCCAGAGGAGAGTTAAATGAGCTGGCAGAAGGCTTTAAAGCCCAACCCACCTGCTCCTCTCCCATACATGTATCACCTCCTGGATCTAAACTTCCTAGACTCTCAAGAGGGAGGGGCCTTTGTGGTTTTGGGTGGTAGTGGTTGGACAGTGCACCATCAACCTCACAAACTCCAAGGCAGAAAAGTCTGAGACACTCATTCAAACTGGTTTATGGGTGAGACAGTGAATTAGTGAGGTTTTTTTAAAAATATTATTTTTACATCTTTATTGGAGTATAATTGCTTTACAATGTTGTGTTAGTTTCTGCTGTATAACAAAGTGAATCAGCTACACATATACATATATCCCCATATCCCCTCCCTCTTGTGCCTCCCTCCCACTCTCCCTATCCCACCCCTCTAGGTGGTCACAAAGCACCGAGCTGATCTCCCTGTGCCATGCAGCTACTTCCCACTAGCTATCTATTTTACATTTGGTAGTGTATATATGTGAATGTTACTCTCTCACTTCATCCCAGCTTACCCTCCCCGTGTCCTCAAGTCCATTCTCTATGTTTGCATCTTTATTCCTGTCCTGCCCCTAGGTTCATCAGAACCATTTTTTTAGATTCCATATATGTGTGTTAGCGTGCGGTATTTGTTTTTCTTTCTGACTTACTTCACTATGTATGACAGACTCTAGGTCTATCTACCTCACTACAAATAACTCAATTTCGTTTCTTTTTATGGCTGAGTAATATTCCACTGTATATATGTGCCACATCTTCTTTATCCATTCACCTGTCGATGGACACTTAGGTTGCTTTCATGTTCTGGCTGTTGTAAATAGTACTGCAGTGAACACTGTGGTGGTACCTGACTCTTTTTGAATTATGGTTTTCTCAGGGTATATGCCCAGTAGTAGGATTGCTGGGTTATATGGTAGTTCTGTTTTTAGTTTTTTAAAGGAACCTCCATACTGTTTTCCATAGTGGCTGTATCAATTTACATTCCCACCAACAGTGCAAGAGGGTTCCCTTTAGTGAGAGGGTTTTTAATGAACACAGATATCCAAATGAATCTTCCAAATTCTGGAAGTACCAGAGTTTGGGAACTCTTACATGAAAGGGCTTTCAGGATGCCACCAGCAAATCTCATTATTTTAAGCCACACCTTGTTTCTTGCTTTTACTTTTTAACCAGCAAGGAATAGTCTCTGACCCGACCACCCACTTACTCAACAATTCAACATCTTGGCTCTGAGTGACCTCTGGTTGTTTCCAAAATTCAAAAAGAATCAGGACTTTCCACTGTGAAGATATTCGAGATAACTTGTTATGGCCACACCCTCCAGAGCCTACCCTGCCCTCCAGTCTTTTTTTTTAATATAAATTTATTTATTTTATTTATTTATTTTTGGCTGCGTTGGGTCTTTGTTGATGCGCAAAGGCTTTCGCTAGTTGCGGCGAGTGGGGGGCTACTCTTCGTTGCGGTGTGTGGGCTTCTCATTGGAGTGGCTTCTCTTGTTGCAGAGCGCAGGCTCTGGGTGCCCGTGCGCCAGTAGCTGTGGCACGTGGGCTCAGTAGTTGTGGCCTGCGGGCCCTAGAGCACAGGCTCAGTAGTTGTGGCACACGGGCTTAGTTGCTCCGCAGCATGTGGGATCTTCCCAGACCAGGGCTCAAACCCATGTCCCCTGCATTGGCAGGCGGATTCTTAACCACTGCGCCACCAGAGAAGTCCCCCTCCGGTCTTGAGAAACTCAACACCATTCAACACTTACGTAACACGTGCTCTGTGCTAGGCACTAGGGGCACAAAAATCAAGACCCTCTACTCCCTCCTCTCATAGCCACCTGGTTCCACCTTTGAAATGTCCCTCCAATCCTTCTCTGTCCTTCAGCACTGCCCGAGTTCAGGTGTTTGGCTTCTTTTCCTGGTGTGCTGCTGCACAGTCTTAGCTGGCTCACCCAGACTCCCCAATGTCTACAGAACTCAACTGTTGACTCCACCCCATCCCACCTCTCAGAAGACAGTCTCCACCACCTCTCCCTTCTCCACTGGCTCCTTCCAACTGTCATTTAAGTAAATTCAAGTCTTTCCCATTTAAAAAAAAAAAAAAAACCTGGACCCCACTTTCTCCTCTAGCTACCACCCTTGCTGCCCCATGTCACAGCCACACATATTAAAAAGTTGTCTAACAGGGAATTCCCTGGCGGTCCAGTGGTAAGGACTCTGCACTTTTCCTGCAAGCGCGCGGGTTCAATCCCTGGTCAGGGGACTAAGACCCTGCAAGACAGGCGGCGCAGCAAAAAAAAAAAAAAAAAAAAGTTGTCTAATAAAAAACAAACTTATGGCTACCAAAGGAGAAAAGGCAGGGAGGGATAAATTAGGAGTTTGGGATTAACAGATACACACTACTATATATAAAACAGATAAACAACAGGAGCTACTGTACAGCATAGGGAACTATATTCAATATCCTGTAATAAAACACAATGGAAAAGAATATGAAGAATATATATATATATATAACTGAATCACTTTGTTGTATACCAGAAACTGATACATTGTATATCAACTATACTTCAATTAAAAAAAAAAAAGTTGTCTACACATCACTGCCTTCATTTCTTCACTTCCTATTTACTGCCCAATCCACTGCAGTTTGACTTCCACCCCCACCATTTCTCTGAAACTGTCTCACCAAGGTCAACAGTGACCGCTTATTGCTAAATTCAATGGACACGCTTCAGTCATTCTTTTAGCAAGTATTTACTGCATGCCAACTATGTGTCTAACACCATGCTCGGGAAAGAGCAGCAAACAAGAGAGAGATTAAACATTGAGCAGATATTAAACAATAACATAATTATTTTCATTATAATTGGGGCAAGTGGTAGGAAGAAGATATCAAGTTCATAACTAAGCAAATGGGGTTGGGTAGGGCAAACAAGAACATATTCCTTAAGGAAGTAATTTCCAAGCTGAGCTCTAAAGGATGAATAGAAATTAACCAGGCCAAAGGAGGAGGAAAGGGTAACACTGGAGACTGGGATGGCGGGGAGATCTGTGTAAAGGTCCTGAGGCAGGAACACAAACTCCTCACTCATCAGTAAAGCTGGCTCTTGTTAGCTCCTAAGGACTAAGGAACTAAGACCAGTCCCTGGCCTACTACAGTCCCTCAAGAAACATTTATTGAAAGAAGGGATGGCCCTCCACAAGGTGGCCCCAAAGAACCTTTATCTTTCAACCTCTTGTACAAACGAATGCTCTAGTCACATCTTGATTTATTTTTTATTCCTGCCACACAAATGCATGGTCTTGTATCCTAACATTCACACCTATAGCTACTCTGTGTGTTTAGGATACTTTATTTACCCACCTTTTCCTCCCTTAATCAGACTTCCATCCTTCCTTGATGGTCCCCCAAAGGCAGGAAGTGTTTGTTTCACTTGGTGTATTACCTGTTTTATATCATTTGTTCTATAACTACAGTTCATTATGTTTCTGTCTCCTTTAGTCCCTTCCTCTCTGCACCACCGCCCCCAGCTCTAAGGGGCAAAGACTGCATCTTGATCATCTTCAAATCTCCAGGGCCTAGCATGAAGTCTGGTGCAGAACTGACACTCCTTTGTGTGGCAAATCCAACTGAAAAACTGGACCCAACTGCCAGCTATAAAGGTAATTTCCAAAGATAAGCTCCAACGGTCAGCAGCAATGATTCACCTGGAATGTGTCCTGGCTCCCCCGTGACTACCTCCAGGAAAAGTCACACGTAGATGCACATGCCTCAGTCTGTCACACTGTACCCGAGGGAGGCAATTCACGCAGAGCCTTCAGCCTCCCAAACCCAGACTTTCTTCAAAAATACTCTTGGCCTCTTCAGCTCCCTTACACAGCCCTAAAAGTCAATGATCCTAACTCTCTTACAACCTCCATTCTAGGAAATGTAAGAGAAATGTAATAATACAAAGTCTTGGAGATTTCTGTGAGGCCTACTGGAAGACCAATCTAGGGTCCAGTCTGGCTGGGAATGTCTTCCTCTAGGAAAATACCTCATTGTACCAGGCTGTTCACCTCTCCCTCGACTGTGTTTACCTCTCCTATTTGCAGACTTATCAACAGTGGCTACTGATTGTCAGAGTCCAGAAAGGGAGCTTGACTAAGTAAATGTCCCCAGCAGCTTCAAACAATACGGAGCCCTTGTCAGGTGTTTAATAATCAGAAAACCATGCCTTCATGGTTATTATTGGGATTTGTTGCTTTTAGGAAGTGCTAAGTGTGCGATGCAAACAAGGTGAGAATTGTAACAAATGGCTCATTACAAAGTTTCTCACCTTCAGGATCTTTTGAATGCTGGTATAAAATATATTCAGCTTCTATACCCTTCTCTCTCGCAACTTAATAACTGGTGACATGAGCCTCAAACAATCTGTGACTACTGGGGTAGGCACTAGGGTAGCAGGATGGTAAGGCTGGAAGGGCCTTTAAAAATCATCTACTCAAACCTAAGCCTTTCATTTTTCTGAAAGAAAAATGGGCTTGGAGAAGAATTGAGTTGTCTAACCATCAGAAAGCTGGTCCAGAAGGGGCTCAAACCCAAGTTCTGAGACTACCAGACCTGTTGCATTTTTATGATCCTAAGCAGCCTCAGACAAGTTGAGACTTGGAAGGGCTCAGTTATTCCATGCAAGGGCTCAGCCTGGTACCCCAGCTCAGGGCCAGTGAGTTTCCCACAAGACACTAACATTCACCTTAATCTTGGTCTAAGAACTTGGTTTCTGCAAACTAGTCCTTTTCAACTTCAAAGTGGTGAGAAATCCCCAAGCACTGAGAGCTTGTGAGACCATAAAGCCTGGCCTGAACCAACATGCACAGATCCCATCCTTCCACTTGAGAAAAAAAATCGTTGGTGCTTCTCATGTTCCACTAGACTATGAGAACCTGGAACAAAACCCAGCCAATTCAGTGCAGCACAAAACAAGTACGGTAACTGTTGTGCCCCCTGGGAGCTGGCAGGTCAGGTATATAAATCCAACTTGTTCCAGGATAAAGCAGGAAGCAGAGGGGCAGGGCAGCAACTGGTATGGAACAACCAAGTGAGAAGAGATCACATTTGAATGAAGTGACTACCAACAAGATTAACAGTAATGATTAACATTCCTCTAGATATTCTCCCCTGTATCCCAAAGAGTTTTCCTCCTCACTAGCTTATCATATATTACCAAAGGAGTGTCTAAGGAAGAAAGATTAGATGATTTTTAAAGGCGCTCCTGGACTTCTCTGGACCTTAGATTCTACCTTCCTAAAAGGAGGGATCATGGGCTTCCCTGGTGGCGTAGTGGTTGAGAGTCCGCCTGCTGATGCAGGGGACACGGGTTCGTTCCCCAGTCTGGGAAGATTCCACATGCCGCGGAGTGCCTGGGCCTGTGAGCCATGGCCGCTGAGCCTGCGCCTCTGGAGCCTGTGCTCCGCAACGGGAGAGGCCACAACAGTGAGAGGCCTACGTACTGCAAAAAAAAAAAAAAAAAAAAAAAAAAAGGAGGGATCAAATTACTCCTAACTCTGAGAGTCTGTGACACTAAAACAGGGGCCTCTCATTTTTCAGGTCAAGGCACAGACACAGGCATCTCAGAGGTTTTATTCTTGCTGTTGTTCTCTTCTGCCTCTCCTTAGTTTATTAGGAAAAATTTGTAAGAGTCAAGCAGAAGAACCGGAGTCAGATCTGGGTTTGAAACCTGGCTCTGTGTCCTTGTGCAAATTATTTAACCTCTCTGAGCCTGACTTTTTTTTTTTTTTTGCATCAGCAGGCAGACTGTCAACCACTGCGCCACCAGGGAAGCCCTGAGCCTATTAATCTTTATTTTTTTTAAGAAAGTAAACAAATAACTTTCTCCCCCAGCTCCTATCAGTAATTTTTAATAACTGAAATATAGTTGACATACATTATGTTAGTTTCAGGTGTACTGCATAGTGATTTGATGTTTGCATACATTATAAAATGATCACCAGAAAAAGTCTAGTAACCACCTGTCCCCATACAAAGTTATTACAATATTATTGACCTTATTCCTTATGCTGTATATTATATCCCTGTGGCTTATTTATAACTGGAGGTTTGTACCTCTTAATCCCCTTTACCTATTTCACCCCCTTGTCTCTTAATCTTTAAAAAGAGGATATCACTCACCTTACAGCATTACCAAGAGGATTAAGAGAAATAACATAATATTACCTGAAAATACCTCCCACAGTGCCTGGCACTTAGTTGGCAACTGAATTGTGAGTAGCTTTTCTTCTTTCTTTCATGTATATCTAGGGGACTGGCTGGGGAAAACGCTGAGCTATTAAATACATTAGCCTCTAAAATCTGATGGGAATGTTTTCAAAACAAATTCAGCAAATGTCTTCTATGTGTCCATGTGCAAGACAGAGACTAGGCCACAAACTTATGGGGCCCTTGGCGAGTGCTCATGGGTATGAGGGGCAAGGATATGTGAAAAAATAACACATGTCAGAGAGGGACAAACCAGGTACTGGGGGCAAGGCAAGCTTGGTGGAGTAATAAGACACTTGGTAGAGAAACAAACAAGACAGATGGTTCTTGCCACTTTCGGCTTTCAGGCACTCAGGTTCTCACTTCCAACCATAAGTTTACTTAGCTGTGAATGAGTAGGCATTTTCTTATCTAGGGGAAGGCCTACAAAGAATCTCTTTATCAGAGAACTGGTTAACCAATTCATACATTCTCAGATGGCAGTTCTCAACCCATTGTCAATGGCAGGGAAAAAATTCTTTGAGTCCTTATTATATGCCAGGCAGTGTCCTAAGCACTAGGCAAGCATGAACTAATTGAATATAAAGATTCCATGAAATAAGGACTAGTATCAAAGGACTATTATTGTCCCCATTTTAATGAAAAGGAAACTGAACTGCTCAACTAACAAGTGTTAGAGCTGGGATTAGACCACAGGTCTGCTTACTCCAAAGTCTGTCTTCAACTACATTTTAGACTTTCTTTACTGGAAAAATAAATTACAAGGAGAGAGATCTGACAAAATAGAATCGCAGGATGGACGCTCAAGGTGTACTTTAATAGAACAAAGCAATGGTTTCCTGTTTTAGCTACTGTTGGATGTGAATTAATAGTTAAGAGTCTAATTCTTGCTACTGTATAAGGAAACGTCAAGAGTGGGAAAGAATATAGACTTGTAAGAGACTGCTACAGCTCCACGCACTCTCACTGAAATGCCGAAATGATACCTGGAGGGGGGCTCCACCCCTCCCTAGTATGCCTGAGCCCAAGCCCCCAACCCCAGGTTGCACTGATCAGAGGCCAGCCCTGGGCTGGAAATCAGCATAGTCTCCAGAAGAGGCAGACAACCCACCAGGAATGTGGAAAGCCTAATACTGCCTCTTGAACATGATGGGTTTCTATTCAGCTCTAAAACCTTGTGGTCTTCTTGGACCCTACCTTGCTCCCTCCATCCCATATCCAGAGCCATTCAAGTCACCCAGCCCTGCCCATGACATGAGGCATTTTCCTCTGGTCAGTGCCTCCTTCTCCATTCCTATCAGTAACAACCTCAGCTCAGGGTCCATTGTATGTACCCACCTCCAGGCTGGTGCTCTTCCTCACCCTTGTCCAATCCATCCTGCCCACCAAAGCCAGATTGATAGTATAAACACAAAATGCCCACATCATGACTCTCCCTGTCTCTAAACCTATGGTCTCTGCTGCAGATCAGAAAAGTCTACAAGCCTGGCATTAAACCCTCTGCAGTCTGGCTCCACCCACCCTCTCAGCCTTATCTTCCACTTCCCACACCTCCCAATCTTTGCCTCCACCACACATATTAATTCACCACCCCTTGTGAAGATCTTGAAACTCACCTGCCTTTGCAATCCTACTCCCACAGTTTTATTCCTTACCCCTTAAACCCCCCTGCCCTTTTTTTTAACCTACCTGAGATCTCTCAAATCTTACCTCCGTCAAGCATTCCCTGGCCAAATCTGGTAGCCACCCTGGACACCTTGCTGTTCTTCAAACATGCCAAGCACATTCCTGGCTCAGGGTCTTTGCTCATTCTCTTTTATTCCTTGTCCAGAATGTTCTACCCCCAGATATGCAAATGGCTCACTCCCTTGCTTCATTTCTCTGCTCAGATGTCATCGAAGAGAGGTTCCCCTGACCTCCCACTGCACCTATGCCCTTATCATACTTCATCTCTCTTCATTTATCCCTGACATATGATATTCATGTATTTACTTATTGTCTGTCTCTCGCCACCAGAACATACACTCCACGAGGGAAGGGATTTGATCTATTTTGCTCCCTGTTGTATCCCCCAGGGCCTAGAAGTGCTTGGCACACAGCAGGAACTCAATATATACTTGGGGGATAAATGTATGAATAAAGTTCTCCCTCATCTTTGAAATTCCCTAATGTTATCACCTATAGGCCTTATAATAGCTTGCCTTGATTTGTTCATTTTTTCCTCAATTATTCTAAATAGTGAATTTCTCAAAGGCACAAACCACATATTATTCATTTCCACAAATACTGTGTGCCAGACCCTGTATGCCTCAAGGACCCTGAAATATTGGAAAGAGCACTGAACAAGTTCTAGGTTAGACCTGGCTCTACCGCTAGTTGAGTAACCCTAGACAAATCCATTTTCCTCCCTAGTCCTCAGTTTCTTAACATGTAAAACGAGAAGAGTTACATTATCTCTAGCATCTGTTAAAATTTATAACAGGTAACACTTGGCCCAGCCCAGTGCCTTAGACATCACCGGTACTCAGCAAATATTTGATTTCTCTGTTGATTCTTCTGTTACACAGGAATCTGAGTTGTCTCGGAACACAGCTCTGTGTTCAAGGACAAGTAAAAGTTTAAGTCCCGCTTCCTTCTCTGACTCCACGGGCAACCTCATTCTGGTGTTTGTGATTCAGAGAGGATGATGCACCAAATTTGAAGCTAGAAAATATGAACTCTGACCACTGCTATTTTTTTGGCTATGGAACCTTGAACAAGTAATTTCTGAACCTTAGTCTCCTCATCCATAAAAAAGCTGTACTGCCCTTCTCTCAGTCTTCAAAGGCACCACATGCCTTTCTGCCTCAGGGCTTTTTTATGTTCCCTCTGCCTGAAAAGTTCTTCACCCTTTCTTAGCTGGACTAGCTTCTACTTATCCTCAGGGCTCAGCATAAACTTGCTTCATAAAGGAATGTGTTCCCTATCCACTTCCCTTGCCCCTGGTGCAATCTTACGGCACATATCTCAACTGCTTATCTCAGTTATTATGGCATTTATCTCAATTGTCACCTCAATTATTTACTGTACATCGCTAGGGCTGTAAGCACCACAAAGGCCAAGAATTGTGTCGTTTTGCTCATCATTATACTCCTCAGCGCTTGGCTTAGCATGTGGCCCAGAAGTATCCAACAAATATTCTTATGGAAGAATGTACAAACGAATGCATCTAGAGGCACTGATGCCTCTAGGCAGCTTTTTGGTTCACTCAGAGAAAGATCTAATAAACACTATTGCACTCTAAGATCTTTCGCAAGTTTCTGAGAATCAAGGTTCAAGACAGGGAACCTATGTTACTCAAAGGTTAGAAAAAATCATTAGAAATCATTTGAGACAAAGAATTCTGGAAACTAAAAAAAAATAAAATAGGAAGGGACGGAGAATGTCTACCCCAGCCCTTTTTCTCTAAAAGCCTATTATTAAGAATGAGGAGAAAATCCCATGCTCCCATGGTGAGGAAGTGACCCACTGGTGGCCTGGTCCTTTTATTCAGGATGGAGGAAGTGACTGTCCACAGGCTGAAAGCCAGGAAGCGGGGGCAGATATCCAGGACAGCCTCCCTCCTCCACTATTCCCTCCTGCCAGCTCTAGAAAGCTTCTGGACGCTGACCCTGGTCGACCCAGAGGCTGGGCCACCCACACAGGTGGGTGTTTCCCACAACTTTCTGGGAAACAGAAAGTTCCTGGTACTGGGGGACAGGCAAGGAGGGCAGGAAGCTGCAGGGTGGTGTGAAATGACTGGGAGGGGACCGCAGGCCCAGCCAACCTAACCCTGAAGCTACCCTTCACCCTTAGACACTCTTCCTTCCAGGAGGTGTTTGGCCACATTCCTTTCTGGTCTCAGAGGGGCCATGGGAGGGCCCAGAGCCCCAGGGGCCCTACCTGCCTCAGGAAGAAGCTCCAATCTCTCCCTACCCCCAGTCATGTCCTAAACCCCAAGGGAGCCCACAATGCCCTACTTCCTGCAAAGAACCCCAAGACCCAGGAGACCGCAGGCACCAAGATACCCTCCAGAAGGCTTGGATCCCGTGGGAAACTCATACTTCTCCTCAATTTCCCACAGAAAATCCAGAACACGGGGTAACTCTCCATACCCTCAGAACCTACCCAAACTCTGAAGATACCGTACTCCCCATATTCCCCCAAACTGTGACTCCAACGGAAACCGGTCCCCTCAGCTTCCTTAGAGTTTTAATTTGAGGACCTGCAGTCTCCAGGTCCACAAAAAAAGGTGCCCCCCGCCAGCATCCCTTCCTCCCAAGGACCTCGACTCGCGAGAAGCCGCCAAGCCCGCCTGCCCCACCTCCCCGCGAGCCCTCTATCCCCGCTCCCCACAACCTCCGAGTCTTCGGGGAGCGCTGTGCTCACTCCCCAAATTCTCTCTCTAAGGAGCCGGTACCCACGAGGGTCCACTCAGCCCGAAACCCCCGAGAGGCCGCCAGCTCCCCTCAGGCGCCCCGGGGCCGGGACAGGACGGCGCAGCCCTTCCTTACCCGCCTGCTCGGCCATGGTCCCAGAGGCGCGGAAATGGGGAAGAGGAGGCCGCTACAGCGGCGTCTCCGCTCAGCTCCTGCCGCCACCTCAGACGCGCGAGGACCTCTGCCCGGGGCGCGAGCGAGATGCGCCGCCTACGGCGCCCGGGGAGGACCAAACCGCACCTGGCACGGGGGCCCGCCCGCCTACGCCCCGCCCAGCCGACGCCAGGCCCCGCCCCTGAGCCTAGCCCCGCCCCCTGGTCCGGGCTCTGCGGCGGCCCTGGTGCCCGCTAGACTCTGCGCCCTCTGTGGGTGCCCGAACTGGTGAGGGTGATTCTGCGCAGGCTGGAGATCTCAACACAGGGGACCCTCTGCCCATTTTACCGATGGGGACAGCTGAGCACCAGAGGGGACAAGTTCGAACCTCAAAATGGCTCAGCTTATTAGATGAGCTGGGATGGGAACGCTGGCTCTTAATCCCCAGTCGAAAGCTCTTTCCAGTAGTGTCTGGAATCAAGACTATGAATATGGAGAAACCAGGTTTACCCACAAATAGCTTTGGGGGGGGGTTGAGGGTGGGCTTTTCTTAGAAGCTTCCAGCTCAGAGAAGCCACTTGTCTGTGCCACTATAAGCAAGCTGACACTCAGTGGCAGATCCTTAGCAGGCCAAGTAGGTATATAAATGAAACCCGAACACCAGATCTTCCAATTTTTCAAGATAAGCCAAAAATCCAGGTATTTAGGTGAAATTTCCCTCTTTTAAAAATGTTGGTAACATTCAAATTCTAAAAATGCCATGTAGGTCAAAGGAAATGTACCAGTGGTTTGGATTTGCCCTTCGGACTCTTCTTTGTAGAGAAGAGCCCTGGACCAGGATTTAGGACAGCAGACTGGTTTCTCGCAGCCGCTAGGTGGCTGAGGGGCCTTGAGAGAACCACTTCCCCTCACTTGGTTTGGGAGGGGCTTGGGGTCCTCTGTGTGACTAAGGCTCGGCTACATCAGCTGGTCCCTGAGGTCCCTCCCATCTGATTCTCTTGTGCTGGGTCTTTGGCAACTGTTATTTCCTTAGATCAGATATAGGTCATGAGAAAAGTGTACAAATGACCAGGAAGGGACAGGGATGGGGCCCAAGGAAATGGATCACAACACTGCCACCAAGGATGAAGTTCAACCCAGCACTCAAGTACACAAAGGTGAGCACAATCCTCTTCCTTCCTGCTCTGTGTACTCCAAACCAGATGCAGGTCAGATTTTTCTCCTCTGGGTGTGGCAGGTGTCCCCTGAAGTCCTGAGTGTGAAGAAAGTGCTGAGGGGCAGTGTAGGCGATGTGCCTCACTTCTGTTCATTCCTGGGAACCCTCTTCAGCAGTCGGCTTTACTTTCTGAGGCTATCTCTGCTCTGATTATAGTAAAGACAAACCTGTGTATTGAATTAAAGTGATGGTGATCCAGGGGACTCTCCTGACAAGGAGAGTGGCTACCAAAAAGGGGTGAGGTTTTTATTTGCCCTGCACATGGAAAGAGGTTACACTGTATTTTCCCAGACACCCAGGCACTGGCAGCCTTGGAACCAAGGCCCCTGGGAGTCTTCCCTCTCCCTCTGCCCCACAGCAAGGCACCCAGGTCTGTCTCTTCTCCCTCCTCACTCTCATTACACTTCTTTCCCACCTCCAGCCTCATGGTCTTCACCAGCAGGGAGCGGGAGGATAAACAACTCCCCCCAAGTTGCTCCCAGGGAAGTTCAGGTAACTTTGAGAAATGAAAAGTTGAAATGTAAAGGAAGAGAACAGCAGTCTATAGAAATGATAAAACCCAGAGATACCTTTTCAACATGGATACAAAGAACATTCCAAAATCACTTGTGAACTCAAAGGGAGTTCTGGAGGGCAGAAAAGGCCTGCGCAGGGAGAAACCCTCCAGGGTTTCTAGTACCAGGTCACCTGTGTGCAGTTTGATTACCTGACCATGGCTTGGTCAGTCCTTGAGGCCAGATCCTGCTGACTGACTCACAATCAACTCTCTGGGCCTACAGAAATGAGGACCTGGGCCCTGACAAACATCTTAAGGTCTGGCTCTGCCATCCTGAGGGAACTGGTCTACTGGTCCACGGCCAGATACTCCCAGTGTCACTTCCATGTGCCTCAGACCAAGACAGTCTTGGACCTCTAATTTCTCCTCTCCCTGAATCATCCTACCTAAAATGGGCTGATTAATCTTCCAAAATTAGGTTTCTGTCACCTCTGTGCTCAAAAACGAATAGCTCCCTATTGCCTACAAAATAACAGCCAAACCTGGCCCTCAAGAACTAACCACATCTCACCCTACAGCCTTCTCTCCCTACTCCCTTCGCTCCAGGACTCTGCTTTTTCCTGAATACCTTCTGCCCTTGTAACATTCTGCCATTCCTACAACCACCAGCTGTCCTCCACAACCCCACTGCTCCCCACGTTCTCTGTAATTTTGTTGTCCCATTCTGCCAGAAGTGCAGTCTTGTTTCTAAACCCTTAACACATTGTTATTTTCAATTATATCATTTTGCAACCCCTGTGAACTAATCTAAATCTGCACAGTCCAATATGGTAGCCACTAGCCATACGTGGTTATTTAAATTAAAATGAGATAAAACAAAAAATTCAGTTCTTCAGTACTCTAGCCACATTTCAGGTGCCTGATAGCCCCATGTGGCTAGTGGTTACTGTGTTGCACAGTGCAGACAGAGAACATCTCCACGACTGCAGAAAATTCTATTGGACAGTGCTGTTCTCAACAATGATCAGTAAGGGCTGCTAACATCACAAAGAGGGACTACCAGACATTATGTGTCTCCTGATATGATGCAACAAGAAGTATACACTACCACTCATGACATAGTCTTACCAAAAAAAAAAAAAAAAAAAAAATCAAGCATGAATCTGGCCAAGCCTCTAGATTTAACAACCAATTTACAGGAAATACAAGAGTAAGAAGAGTTTGTTAATACCACAGTGATGCAAATAGCAAAAGTGAAGTTGTAGGAAACTGAACAGGACAAACTAACTGCAAGGGAAAGAAAAGAGACAGAAGAGGATCCTACAGATGTAACAGACTTAAGAGACATCCAATAGCAACGTATGGATCTAATCTGGATCTCAACTCAAACTGTACAAGAGTTATGGGACAACTAGGAAAATCTGAACAATGATTGGATACATGATATTAAGGAATTACCATCAATTTTTAAAGGTACATAAAAGAGTATCTTGGTTATATTTTTAAAAATCCTTGAGATGCATATTGAAATACTTAATAGGTGAGATATGACTAGAATTTGCTTCAAAACAGTGCAGGTACGGGAGACGAAGTGTCAGGGTGGGGATGAAACAAGACTAGACCTGAGTTGATGGCTATTGGGGTTGAACAACTGGTACATGGAGGCCTTATTGTCCTGTTCTACTTCTGTGTCTTGTTTCCTTTTCTTACTGGGCTTATGAATTCCTGGAGTTCCCTTACCTTTGCATTTCCTACTATGTCTTGGCACTATTCAATTTGATAACTGTTAGGTCAAAGTTTAAGAGGGAGAAAAGAACTCCTTTCAGACGGATGACCTGTAGCTCTGATGTGCTGGGGAGCCCAAGGCTGGGCCAGGTTTGTAATATCACCATCTTCCATCTCACATTCTGCTGAGAACCTCACGGAACCTTACGGAGCAGCACGCCCCCTGTTACAGGTAGAGGGCTTGGCTGGAGGCCAGATTGCCTTGTCAAAGAACATGGGGAGAGATGCTGACACGGAACAACCTGCTTCTCCTCAAGGCTCTTTTTGGCCACAAGCTAAGCTCCAGGGTGGCAGCCCACAACCTTCAGAATTCCATACACTTATGAGGACTGGGTCTGCCTGTCAGACAGGTCACACCTTGGGTGGGGCTGTGTATGAAGCCAGGCCTCCAGCCTATGCTTCTCATTTCTAATTATCCATGGGTGTTTGAAGACTTTCGTCCTCAATCTTCGCAGGGGCCAGACCAGTCCTCAACCCATTGCCCCCCACTCCCCTGACACAGTTAAGTCCACAGCTCACAGTTATGTAAAACCATTTGTTTAATTCTAAATCAAATCACTTTTACAACAGTGAAAATTAGTGACTGGTCAAGGTGTACACGGTATTATTTTCTGACTGTGGTTGGGACCTGGTCCTAATCCACAAAGGTGGCAGGAGGGGTTGGGGGCCAAGAACATAGAAAACACACACAAAGAAAGGAAAATTGCCTCAGCAGAGGGGTGAGGTGGTGAGCCTGCGGGGGCACTGGGAAGGGGCCTCCCTGTCGGGGCTGGGCCAGCAGTCCCAAGTCAGCTCTCCTGCCCCAGCTCCTGGCAGAGCATGATTGGGGACCTGCAAGGTTCAAAATCAAAGGGCACATGGCCAACCTGGCTTTGCTAACAGGTTCCTGGGATGCCTTTGCTGGTGGAGCTCTCCTGGGCTCACTCCTCTTCGTTAAAGGGTCAAAGTTATTTGTCTTCCTACCTACAACCCTTCTTTTTTTAACCTTTCTTCTGGAAACCCATTTCTGTTCGATCCATCTGACTGAAGTCCTCTCTCCCATCACTAGGTGGGGCCATTGCACTGAGAAACCAGGGCCCGTCAGACCTGGGATTTCCAGGTGATAAAATGAGCACTCTTGAGTGGGTGCCCAGAGAATCTTTAAAATCCATCAGGCACACCGTAAAGCAGGTGGCTTATTCCTACCAAGTGGATTCGGCAAATGAACCACCTATTCAATACTTGTATTTTGTCTGTTTAAACACTGAACTCTGGCACTGAAAGGTAAGAGGGGAAGCGGGGGGGTGCAGTGGAGAGAGAAGGGCTTCCCTCATCTTCCTCAAGGTCTTGGTTTCCACACGCTATGCAGAACCATATCTGGAACAAACAATAGGTGGAGCTTTCAACCACTTGTTGGCTATTGCTGGGGGTAAACTCAGGAGCAGTGTGGACTGGTGAAGTGACAGAGAGGCCCTCAGAGTAAGTCCATCTCCCCCTACCCTAAGGGTCTCCTGGAAGAGCCTGGATTTCTAGGAAGATGCCAGACTGGCAGAGCGAGAACCATTCCACCAGGTGAACTGTTCTCCTGCTGGCAACACACTCCCTCAGTCAAATTTGGAAGAAGAAGCTTGTGAAGTTGAAAAACAAATCAAGGGCTTGGGAAGAACGACTTCCCTGAAAGTTTCCAGAGGATGACTTCCACAGGCAGACCACATCCTATCTTTGTGCTGAGGCTCCCTGGGCTCTGCGCCCAGCTTTACAAACCACCAGGGGTTGCCTGCTCTGGAGTAGCGTGCTTCTCTGGTTTTAGCACACACACAAGAGGTCTTCAAACCATACCAAAATCAGAGTCACATGCTGGGTCTCCCCTTTCCCTGCCTCTTCTTTAAGGACAATTTGGCTTCTGAGGAGGGTGGTCTTCAACATGCAGCTGGGGTGACTCAACAAGGCTCCCAGTTTCCTTTGTGGGGTCTGGGAAAGGATGCACCTGGAGCTTCTGCGGCCTTAGGGACAAGGCTGCTTGTTCAGCCATTCCTGCATCTGAGCTCCGAATCCCACCTGAGTCCCGACTGCAGGTCTTTCCTAACACGCAGTCCGTCCTGGCTTCAACAGTAATCTAGAATGGGTGCCCTCTGGCAGGGAGGCAGATGTGCATAGTTTTGGGGGAAAACTGATGGGAAACCACATGTCTCTGGGGATAATCTACGCCAGGAAACCAGGAGGTCATTCAAGCCACTCTGGAGCCAAAGACACTGAGCACAGCCCAGAGGCAATAGATCTTTGGGTCCCTGGTGAATTCATGAATTGACTCCAGCTCCAGCTGCTGCAATTATGATCTTAATAGGACAGCAATTTCTTGCATCTCTGCTGAAGAGGAAATAGGACAGAATAGCACTGCGATCTGGAAGGGGAACCTCTCTATATGAGGAGTCCCACTGACTTCAGAGGCCACTTACCAAGGGGTATTTAAAGAGATGAAAAAAAGTTTCCATATTTGGTTCGTCCCTTTGTTTTTTTAATATTAAATTCAGGTGAAATTGTACTGACAATTCCTCTTCTCCTGCCCCTTTCCTGTGCAGAGTCAGGACCTGCTGAGCTGGCTGGGACAGGATTTCACGGTGTAACCCATAAGAAATGACTCAATGCCAAGGCCTGAGGTGTTTACAGCAGTGGCCTCACTCCAGGGTCCTCAACAACTGGTCTTGAGTCCCAAAGCTCTGATGGAGAAGCAAAACTCCTTGATGTGTCACTGACCCCACTGATTCCAGAGGTCAGGATTAGCCAGGAAGCCAAACATCAAGAGTGGGGGTGGCATGTCACCGGTCCAGAGGCCCTGCATGGATGTAGGCCGGGAGCCCAGCATTAGGCAATCAATAGCCAGAACATGATCACCAGGGCCACAAACAGGAACAGGCGTGACAGGAACTGCTCGTCCACGTACTGGGGCGTTCCGGGGACAGCTGGAGGGACAGGAGGGAGGAGGGAGGCTGTGAGAATGCTGCAGCTGCACACACTGCCCACTGGAGTCAGAAGTCGAGAGCATCAACCTTCATCTCTTTACAACAGAATCCTGCACACTAAAAATATTTCCAAACCCCAAATAATATTAGGCAAAACAAAATTCAAATTATAAAAATTTAACAATGAGGACAAAGTCTCCAATTCGTCCTAAGGGAGTTTTGTCTCCAGGTGCAAATAAACCAGGAAAGTCTTGGAGGGAAAAATAAAAGCTACTATTTGTTAAGCATCTTGTGTGTGCTGTTGTGTATACACATTATTGCCTGTTGGGCATTATTATCCCATTCTGTGTAAAAAGAAACTGAAGCACAGGTATGAGGTGACCTGCCTAAGATCTCAAGGTTCATGAGCTGGCGGAGAGCCCACAGTTGTGCTCTCAGCCTCTCCACACACTGCCTCTCGAGTCATGGAGTTTCTAGATTCTGGCACTGATGAGTCAGGAGGGGTCTCAGGGAGCCCCGCGTGAGGTGCCTTCCTTTTCCAGGGATGAGAACTAGAGCCCAGAGAGGCAAAACAACCTGTCTCCCTCAATCCATAGCAAACTAGGGGCAGAAGTGGGCTGAGAACCTGGGTCTCCACTCCTCTCTGCTTTGAGAAAAGCTACTCCATAGAGCTCCTTGTCCTGACTGTGGGGCAAGGAGAGTTAAGAGAAACTACATCCCAGATGGGCAAACTGTACCAAACACACACAACAAGGGAAAACTGTCTGAGTGTGCCAAGGGGATAAAGAGAGTTCACAGCCTGGCTGTGAACTCTCTTTACCTGGGGAACCCGGGTGAGCCCTGGACCAGGATGGATGGAAATAAACTAGCAGGCAGGTGCGTGTTCCTTCCACGGGGCCCTGTCCCTCCTTCAGAGCAGAGCACGCCTGGCCCTTTGGGGTCTCTTTCCTCTGATAAAACAGCATGCGAACAGAGGAGAAACTTTTGAGGCAGATGAGGTAAGGAAGGGCAGTCCCAAGATCGCTCAGTGCTATATTACGCCCCAGTTAGGCACGCTGATGGAATCAAGCAGGCCAGCAGTCAACAAAGGCTTACCGATTGTCTGCTATGTGCCAAGCACCTGGGTCGGGGGGCAGGGGACAAATGGATGGCTCAGGAGAGGTTACTGTCCCTAGAGCCTAAGCTCCTGGCCAGGAGCCACGCACTGGTCCCTTCTGTACCTCACACTGTGCCCAGCACACGAGGCCCCATTGAGTGCAAGCAGAGCTCAACCGCCCTCAGCAGCTCTGCAGCTCCACGGTCAGGATCTGGGCCTGGGCGTCAGATTGCGATAGAGCCCAGGGCACCTACCTCACTGCCCTGCCCTACACCAATTGCAGCCAGCACTCTCAAGCTGGCTGGAGGGAGAAAGGTAGAAGCAGGTGGCAGACCTAGGCATGGTTCCCAAAGGGCTGGGGCTTAGGACCAGCCCTACGTGTGTCCTGAGGGAAGCTGGCCAGAGATGCCAGAAAATAGGGAGGCCCAGACTCCTTGCAGTCACCTGGCCCCTCCCCACCCCCAATGGTCAAAGTCAGGGGTATACGCCCAGAACTAGGCTTTTACTCAGCTGGGTAGAGTATATACTTTTTCATTTTATGGGCATGGGTTATATCTTGGAAAACATTACTAAGCATTTTCTGAATTGTAAAATGGAGTTAACTGCACATCTATCCCACAGGCTCATTGTGGGGATCCCAGGTTTATAATGGAAAGCACTCTGAACGTGCTTGTGCCTAATACTTGGTTAAGTGTGCAATATCATTACCATGACTACCAGTAATCGGAAAAGAGTTTAGCACATTTTGAAAAGGCTGATTATCCTACATATTGCTGAATTCCTAGGAGTCTTCAAGCAAAATCACCAAGAGAATAGGGTCTTACCTGGAGGAGGCCGCCCATCGTTTATGTTAAATGCTGTGGCAAATATGCCAAAGGGAAATGCCCCAATTCCAAAAGACATCTGGAAGCCACCATCTCCAAATCCAAACCCTTGAAATCCCTGTGTAGAAGAAATGCAATTCAGAACAGGCAGGTTTCTCCTCACCTGTCACACGTCACCTTATGTGTGGCACCCGCATTTCTTCCCCACCCTCTTTTCCTCCCATCTAGATCTCAAGGCAGAGGAACCCTGGTGGCTCCTCCGCCCTCCTGGCCATCCAGGGGTCCCAGCTAAGGAGCTATGAATGCCAGAAAGGACTGGCTCTGACCCAAAGTAAAACTCTCTGCTGATGCAAGTAAGTGTTCTCAGAGCTCCAGGTTCCTTCCCAGAGTCCCACACTAGCCAATAAAACTTTCTACATGCTTTATAACAGCCAAAGTGTCAACAACTCTTATGCCCAATTACAAGGGAACATAGAACAAGCTACACATTATCTATAAGAGCAAAAAAAGTGGAACTCTAATTGGCCAACAATGGAGGTCATGATCAAAATTTCGATACATTACGCTGACTATGCAGCAACACAGAAAAACTCTTATGACCAAGCTTTCAGACAAAATTGTTTGAACACCATGGTCACAAGTATGTGACAATATGTATGTAGGTGGAAAAGATATGGATAAGTATTTTCCCTAAGATTTTTCTTTTAATATTGTTACAGAGAATTTTAAAAATTCAAAACACTTTTTTTCCTGATGACAAAAGTAATATATGCTTGCTATGAGAAATTAACACATTACAGGAATAAATAACACAGAAAATCAGAGGTCTCCTTGTTCACCCTCCACTTCATAACCCCTCCCTCCAATGACCACTGTCAGCAGTTTGGTATCATCCTCAGCCTTTTTTCCCTATAATGTTGGGTTGGCCAAAAAGTTCATTCAGATTTTCCCATAAGATGGTGGAAATGAACTTTTTGGCCAGCCCAATATGTTCTACACTGCATCATCTTTCACATGAAAAGATTCGGAAGGAATCATAATATTGTAAGTAGGTTAACTCCTATTTTCTAAGTGCCAACTCTGTGCTGGGCACTGTGCTAAGCACTAGTACACTCAAATTGCATTTAATTCTTACATTAGGATCACCCACATTTACAGATGACCAAACCAAGGCTCAGAGAGATGAAATAACTTGACCAAGGTCACACAGCTGGTAAGGGGTAGAGTTTAGATCTGGAACTAGATCAGTATGGTCCGAAAACCCATGCTCTTAATTACTGTGAACATCTTAAAAAAATTCCTCTTCTCCTCTGCATCCCTGGGTAGATCTTTAGAACTGATTAAAAAATAATTAAAGAAAAGAAAAATTATTGGGCTAACTGCTCTCCACGAAGAGCCGATAGGCCTTCATTTGTGAGTCTCTTGCAAATCATGCAAGTGGCTGCTCCCTATCCCTACTGAGCATAGCCTGGCACCCAGCTCCAAACTTCTTGATGGGCAGCACTACCTATAAAGCCTAACAGCAGATTTATTAAGAGGGCAGACCTACAGGGAAGAAAAACTGGTTTCCATCTCCTCAGTGCAGAAAAACCTCCAACTAAGAGCTAGCCTGGTTGAGTCTGAGGGCTCCTGAGATCAAGGCTGCCTTACCCAGGAAGGTGCAACTGTTTCATCAGGAACCACCACTTCATTCAGTGCAAATCCGAGGACTGGCCCTCCGGCCTCCCTTCCAGCAACACCTGTACAATCCCACAAGTCCTCACATTTGGTAGGTTTATGTTCCTGGGGCAGAGTAGGCAAAAAACATCACCGGTGGCTGTGGGTGCTTGTAAATGCCAGAGATGTGCACTGGCGTGTACATCTGATGTGCAGTCTTCACAGTCAGGGCCTCTGGCTTCCTGGGGCCTCGGATTCCTGGGTTAGGAGCTAATGCTCCACTGGGAACCAGAGCCTGGGAAGTACACAGTCTTGTCCATTGGACCACTAGGGAAGTCCTCAATAGAGTATTTTTTAATTAAAGTATGCACTTTTTAGACATAATGCTATTTACTGCTAATTTAATAAGACTATAGCGTAAACATAACTTTTATATGCACTCGGAAACCAAAAAAATTGTGTGACTTGCTTTACTGTGATATTCGCTTTATTGTGGTGGTCTGGAACTAAACCTGAAGCATCTCCAAGGTCTGCCTGTGAACTCCATAAGGGCAGGGATCTTTACTATGTTCACTGATATATTACCAGTGCCTAGAATGAGGCCCAGCACACAGAGAGCACTAAATATAGAAAGAATAAAATCTTAAAAGAGAGTTACAAAACAGGAGCCAAATATTGTAAAAATAAAAATATATGTATACACAAACATCTATCTATAAAACACACACAAATAGATCTATAAAATTTGTGTGTGTATAGATAATCATAGAAAAATAGGAAAGAAAATAGACCAACGTGTTTCCATTGGTTATCTCTGGATGGTGTGATTATAAGTTATTTTCTCCCCTCTTTTCCTTTCTGTATTTTGCAAATTTTCCTTTACTTTTATAATCAAGGAGAAAAAATGTAGGGCTGAGAGGGAAACTTCTAAAGCCATGGGCTCATTTCTAGAAGCCTTCTCCTAGAATTTTCCTCACCCCTCTGTTCTCCGGTTCTGGCCTCTGTCCTTGAGGACGGGGAGGAGTCTTCTCTCTGAAACAGAAACGGTGTAAAATAAGTCTATTACGAAATGCTTTGACCTGTTCCCTGAGTGGGGGAGCTCTTCACCAACAGGGTCAGGGCCATGGCCCCCTTTCATGCCCGGCACATGAACTTATGCCAAATTAAACCAAATACTAACTCTGTTCTACATGCAATTGCTTTTCCCTAGTGTGTAGAAAACTAGGGAGAAAATCCGTTTGTTACAAGATGCTCATCAGACTGCACTCAGCTTATTCTTCTCACAGAGAGCCATACCCAGATTGGTTACAACTGTCAGCCAGGCACCTTCCTGGACCTGGGTCACGGATGTCAAAAACCCCAAATCCAAATTCAAACAGAAGATGGCCTGTCAGCAGAGAGGGCTGAGATTCAGGGTCTCTCTGCTCTGCCCCATTACCTTCAGCTTTACCTCCCACTACTCTTGAGCAAGTACTTTACACTATTCTTTCTCTCTAGGACCTCTGGGTCCTAGCCCCTTCCATCACTCATCCCACAAATACTGGACTGAGGGCTTGTTATCCATCAGGCGCTAGGCAGGATGCTACCAAGACTGAAGATAGATCCTACTCTTGAGGTGCTCGTGGTTTAAAGGGGGCTACAACCAATCACACTACAGCGTGGAAGGGACTTCTTTAAAAGAGGTGTCAACTAAATGGAGTGGGGGCATGGGTGAAAGCAACTAATGTGGGGAAGAAAGGCCACTTTAAGGAGGAGGTAACTTTAGGGTTGCTCATAAAAGACGGCAGAAGTTAGAGGAGGAGAAGGGGGTTGAGCAGGACTGGAGAGGGCAGAAGAGGCAAATGGACAACAAATACAAAGGCTCATGAAGGTGAAAGCATAAATAAGTCCCTTTAAGAGAAGTCCAATATGTCTGGGTACAGGGTATGCTGGAGTGGGGTGGAAGAAGGTAAGAGACACTGTCGGGAGTTTGGGAAAAGTGTGCGTGGGTGTGTTATGTGCACACTCGAGCACCACTCCATGAAGGTTCTCAACAGAATGCCTCCATTTCCAGAAATCTCAAACTCCACAAAGCCTCCCAGACCCCCATTTCCTCCCCCCAGACTTTAGACATCACTGCTACAGCACCCACCTCCCACCCTGCAGACTCTCCTGCTGGACACCCTGCTTCCCAGGCTCCTTCACAGCACTCTGCATACTTGCAATGGTGGTGTCTTGTGCGCTGCCTAGCATAGTGCCTGTCCATTGGCAGATGCTCACAGCACATCTGTATCACAGCCCCGCAAATGGCAACCTGGTTCCCCTTCCTTCCTGGCTGACTCCCATCTGGATGCCAAGTGCCTTGAAATGGAGGGTCTGTAAACACTAACTAAAGGGTGGGGTGAGGAGGTGCTGAATAGAAGTGAATTCGTGTCCAAGGGGAGGAGTGTGTGTGAGAGGGGCCCCATGGCCTCACCTGGGGTCCTGCTGCCCAGTGCTGCCCCTGCCATAGAGGGGAATCACCTTGTCGCGGCTGATGCCAGCTTTGCAAACTGGACACACCTGTCTGTTAGGTCTCGTCTCCAACCACTGCAAGCAGGAGAGAAAACCACGTGAATGGCACAAGCCCACCAGGGTGGTCAGTCAGAGCCAGTAGGAGAACTACAGGGACCAGCGCCCTCAAACTGCAAACACCAGCACCAGCAGGGAACACCTCAAGGAACCCAACTCTCTGATTCTTGCTCCTGGCACTCAATAAATATTTACTAGTGGTGAAATCAAAATTGCCTTTAGATGCCGTCATAATTAAACAGGCTTCTTAATGCTTTGTTCTCTCAGGGGCTTGCCAGCAATACAACAGGAAGGAACTGCAGGCCTGCAGCTGTGTCAAGAGGTCTGACAGATCCAGTCACAGGTCAGGCTGCAAGTAGAACAAACTTTAAATCTCCATCTTCCCTGACGGATCAATTGTATGACCCTGGCAGTCAGATTTTTCTTTCTGTGTTTCTCATTTTTACAGTATTTCCTCAACAACTATGTGTCTTAGACATCAGCCATCTGGAAATAAGCTGACCATTTTCTGGTGATTTATTATGTGCTAAAGGATAGATTTTTCTTATTATCTAAATTTGCTTAGTGTTTTTTATGTACTTTCAATGATTTTTGTATTCAACTATTTCTTTCAAAATTAAAAACAACAGTCCTGTTTTGGGTTTTTCAGGCCCTTTCACTGGTTGTATTAAAATCATTTTAACTTTCTTAAAAACAAAATTAAAATGATAAAAACATATTACCTTAGTGTCCTTGTAGACATTAAATAAATATTTTATACACACACACACACACACACACACACACATTCAACATTTATCTTAGAGCATAAATTATATCTTTAGACCCAGTGATACGTAGTTTATCATATAAATGTGAATCTAGGACTTCAGGGCCAAGGAGAAGGCAGCATTTTAATGACTTTTATATCCTATATCTTATTGTCAAAAGCTCGAAAACTTAAGTATTATGTGCTCTTTACAGATTTAGAACAGACATGTTCTAGAGGTTCCACTGGGGTCAAAATGCACCGCCCTGAAATGTAGTGGAAACCCCTCTCACTTTCTCTGCTTCTTTCTCCCATCAAGATTCTGAGGCTTTAGCAGCCTGGAACTTTTCTCCTCCCCTCCACATTTCCAAGCCACCTACAAGTGTGGGGCTCCAATGACAACAACCATGGAGACAGCTGGCAGCGATTATTAACAGCCAATTGTCAGTGCCAGACTCAGCTCTGTCCCACCAAGCAGGCGCCTAGGTCTTGGAGAAAACTTACTAACTAGTTTTCATAATAATAAGAAGCTGGAAAAACAGACTTTTTCCCTCTCATAAAAGCTCTCTGTTGAGACCAAAAAAGTTTCCCCCTTCCTAACATTTTCAAGACCTATAAGGGTAGGGGGGATTGTTGATATGATGGGAGGTGCTTTTTATAGAGGCACAGTCTCAACAATAAAAACCTAACATACGATCACATCCAACCCAATTTACAAATGAGGAAGTGAGACCCAGAGAGGTGTAGCTTGCCAAGGCCACAAAGGCCATCAACAGCAGAGTCAGGAGCATCCCTCCTGGGTACAACACTGACCTCTTGTTTCATCAACTGCCTATCAGTGGGCAGGTATATAAAGAGGGTTGGGGGGAAAGCAAGCAAATGAGTCCACAAGCAGGGAAGATTGCAGCTTCTGACAGTAGTCTCCTGAGACTAGGGGTGTCTTGTGCAACCACAGCTGATGAAAGACAAAGTAAAATGCAATGCATCTTACCTGATGTAAACATGGCCAACTGCCAGAGTCCCCAAGGCAACCAGTCATCAAGGAGAAAGAGAAAGGGGAAAAGGAAGAAAAATTATTTCATTAACAGAAACACCGGGTAAGGTAGGAAGAGAAAAATGGGAAAACAGGATTGAACTGTGGAGCACTGCAACCCCACTGAGGGTCTGTGGGGATCACTGTTATCAGAAATTAGAAAAGACTGAGCTAAAATCACAGGAAAAATGAAGCAATGGAGACAAGACACCAGTCTCCACCTCCAGGATCCCACTACTTGTGAAGACCCCCAGGTCCCAGACCATCCCAGACCCAGCTTCTCTACAACCTGACCTCTGAGGGGTTATGGCCTCTGAAGGAATCCAATAAAAGTTAAGGATCCTCTGTGCAGATAAATTCACAGGGGCATACTCATGCACACATGCACATGCACACATGCACTATTTTAGACTCAACTTCAGTGGGTTCACAGCCTCCTCAGCCTCACAGGGAAGGTGTGGATCTAGATCCAGTTTTACAAAATCTTCAGGCTGTCCTCAGCCCTGAGAGCTCTGCTGGCAGGAAGCAGCTTAAAAGTTCAAGTCTACCGTAAAAACATCTTTAGGTAATAGAAAGATGGGGAAGCTGCTTGGCAGAAAGGGCTACCTCCAGCTTAGTGACTTACACTACAGAGATTGCTGCTCAATTTCGCATTTTACAAATGAGGAAACAAAACTCAGAAACATCAAACGACTTGCCTGCAGCACCAGGACTAAAACAGAAGTCTTCTGACTTCCTTTTACTGTCCCTCTATCACCCAGCACTGGGTGCAAAAAATGACATCTACAGAATTGAAGGAAAAGTTACTCTAACTCCAGATTTAAATTTTTTCTTTCTCTCTACATTCATCCATTCAACTAACAAATATCTACTGCACGCCTACCAAATGCCAGGACAGTGGAAAATGTAGACATGGCTTCTGACGCTCACATAATGTATCTTCTCAACCTGTGTAAAATTTGGACTCAGAGGATAATTCCTTTCCCAATTACTGAACCACAGTTTAGCCTCACAATCCAGACACACAATCTCCTTGGACATAACAGACACCTGACGCCAACATTAACCTTGCAATTCCATTCTAAACTGAGCAGAGGTCACTCCAAATCACGGCAGCTCTCCAGCGGCAACTTCCCTCAAAAGCTATGGGGGGGGGGGGGGCTTCCCTGGTGGCGCAGTGGTTGAGAGTCCGCCTGCCGATGCAGGGGACACGGGTTCGTGCCCCGGTCCGGGAAGATCCCATATGCCACGGAGCAGCTGGGCCCGTGAGCCATGGCCGCTGAGCCTGCGCGTCCGGAGCCTGTGCTCCGCAACGGGAGAGGCCACAACAGTGAGAGGCCCGCGTACTGCAAAAAAAAAAAAAAAAAGCTATGGGGGAGAAGTGGGGGTGCTTTTCCTCTGGGAAAAGTTCCGGATTATAGCAAAGATGACAGTTACTCCCATTCATTAAACAATGACTGTGTGCTGTGCTGAGCTGTGGCTAAATAGCTTTTCATTTGTCAATGTCACGGAATGGTCATCACACTAACCTTTGAGCGAGTGCAATTATCTCTGTTTCACAGATAAGGAAACTGGGGTGCAGAGAGGAAAGTAGATTTGCTTAGGGACAAACCACTCAGATTGGAAGCATCTCTTTCATTTTAGAACCTGTGTTCTTTCCAATGGTACCCTGACTGAATTCTTCATTCTTTCAAATCCTGGTTTTATGATACCTCAATCACAAAACTAGAGTATTTCCAATTTCTAGGAGAGGGCTGATGACAACAGTTTTTGTTTATTTTTATTTTTGGCTGCACCTCGCGGCACGTGGAACTTCGCCGATCAGGGATCAAACCCGTGCCCCCTACAATGGAAGCACAGAGTCTTAACCACTGGACCACCAGGGAAGTCCTGATGACAACAGTTTTTGCATAAAACTTCAAAATTAGGGCAAGAGCCTCCAGGAAAAAAAAACACCTCTGCCCCATTCTACTCATTCACCAATAAATTTATCTTTTTCACTGTTGCCAATTTAAACTCCCTGAGATATTATTTAAATGACCCTTTCTTCACACCGCTTCCCTGCTCAAAAACATTCAATAGCTCCATGTTCTACTCAGTTAAATCTGGGTTTGATAATCTGGCCCAATCCTCCTTTAACAATCTTGTTTCCTAATACTCCCCAGCCCATAATACCCATCCAGAGTGCTGTTAGAGGGATACAGCAGCTTCAGGTCTCAGATGAACCCAGCAGCACATTTGCCTGTCCCTAGAAATTGTCTGCCTTGGGGTGGCACACACTCTTCACCTCACCTAGCTGGCATTCTCATCCCTCTAGTTACCCCAATTTGCCCTTCAAGGTCCAACTCAAAATCAAGAGGGGAAAAAAAAAATCTCAACATTCACCCAGGTTTTCAGAGCCAGAAGGGGCTTCTGTAACCATCAAGGGTGGAATGGACACTGACTCAGCCACTTCATTTTGATATATATAAAATATGGTAACAAATATTAGGATCATAGCTCATGTTAACATTTACTATGTGCTACGTGCTCTTCTAAGTCTCTTACATATCCTGAGTCATTTAATGCTCCCAAACAACCCTAAAAAATGAAGCACTGTGTGTGGAAGCACCCTGCCCAAGGTTATCCAGGGGGGAAGCGGCAGAGTCAGGATTCAGAGCAAGGCAGTCTGGAGCCACAGTCCTTGCTCAGAACCATCGTGCTGTAACTGCCTCTTGGCTCAGCACAGCAAGTGGCATGGAGCAGTGCTCACTAAGAGTATTGTCACTTTAGAAATGGGGATAGGGAGCCCAAGGTGGGGACAGGATCCGCCCAAGTTCACTCAGCTTATCAGCAGCAGAGCTGGGATGAGAACCCAGGTCTCCTGCCTTTGTACCTGAGTGTATCAGGACCCAAAATGGGTGGAAAACCTGCTCCAAAGCTGTCCAGGGCCACAAGCTTTCTAAACATGGCATGTATCCTCTGGGGCAGTGGAAGGGGTACTGACCAGAAGAGGTGGCCACACAGGCTGATGACGGCGTCCTTGGCTGTGTCCAGGCAGATGTTGCACTCGAAGGTGCTGTCCTGCCCTCCGCTCTCACCAGCACCATTGCTGCTGCCGCTGGGCCCCCCTGCACTAGAGTTCTCAGGAGATGCAGAGGCCGAGGGCCCTTTGCTTGCCATCCTTGGCTGTCAGCAAGCTCTGAGTGAAGATTCTCCCCAGGGAAATCCTGAAAGGCAGAGAGCCCATGACTGCCCATTTCTGCAGGCCACTCCCCCCAGTCTCCATGCCAATACCCCCGTATTCTCTCAGGTCTGGAAGTTCAGACTATGACTGAACCCCTGAGTAGACTTCCCAGAGGCTACAGAGGATGACAGTCGTGGGGCACTGCCCAGAGAGAAACGACTCAGAAACTTCCCATGAACACGGCCCAGAATGGACCACACAAATAACGAACCACACAAATAGAGAGCAGCCTCCACGGAACAGCTCTCCACAGGAACTAGGACCCTGTCTCAATGTCTTTCCATTCTCCCAGGATAACCGCCCAGGTGATAAATAAATACATGCTCAATCAGAATGAAAGTTCACAGGTTGGGCTTCCCTGGTGGCGCAGTGGTTGAGTCTGCCTGCCGATGCAGGGTGACGCGGGTTCGTGCCCCGGTCCGGGAAGATCCCACATGCCGCGGAGCAGCTGGGCTCGTGAGCCATGGCCGCTGAGCCTGCGCGTCTGGAGCCTGTGCTCCGCAACGGGAGAGGCCACAACAGTGAGAGGCCCACGTACAGGAAAAAAAAAAAAAAAAATCCTTTGAAAGTTCACAGGCTGTTTTCTAACTTTGGACGGCCTCTATGTTGGCGACCGAGTCTGCTCAGGCCAGAAAGTCATGACCAGTGCACGCCAGAATACAAAGAAAACCCTGTAACCATGAAAGCTTCCCAGGAAGCTAGGAAGGACCAGAAAGGTCATCTGGTCCAACGTCTTCCACACTGCAATCTTTTGCATTTCCCCTTCTGCCAGGTTAGAATACTACATACCTGATTTTGTCTAAATCTATCAACATTTAAGAGGAGGCTTATATCACTGCTGAAAACAGAAAACCAGTAGTACCTACCATAAGTGAAAGATAAATACAAACATAATGAAGGAAGAGCTTTTATCCCTTAGGAAACTGCAGCCCGAGACCTCTCGGCTGACTGATGAATGTGGAGCTGAGGCTGGGACTCGCGACACAGTTTGTAGTTAAACCACCATTGTACTACCACAGACCAAGCTGGTCACCAAATACTGAAACACACCACTGTTCACTACCACCTCCAGGTCAAAGAACCCACCAGGAGTTGAACAAGAATGAGCACGAGAACACCACCAAAAGATACTCAGAAATTCTGGGTGCAGAGTAAGAATCTATCAAGAGCCTGATCTGGCCACCCTCACCACCTCAGAGATTCCAAATGGGAAATGCTAGGTGGCTACCAGTCAGAGAATCGGAGGCTTGGATGCTGCTGGTCACAGTCGAGCCTCCAGCTTGCTAGCTGGTCTTGGAAACCTCCCCTCTCCTCTCTGGCCACAGTTTTCTCATCTGTAAACTGAGGCACTGGACTCCATGGTCTCCAGGTGCCCCCTTCCAGCTCTGCGGCTGCACCAGGTCATCTCACCCGCTCTCTCCAAAGCAGGCAGCCCCACCACAAATCTGGGACTCACCAATGGAGCACCAGAAGACCACCCTGATTTCAGCTTCCAAACTACCAGGAGATAAGGACCAAAAAGCCACAGTCCTTTTAGACCCAGAAGCCTCTCTACACAATAGACTCAGAACTCTAGATTCATGAGCATCCCTCACCACGACAGCAGCTCAGTGACATGAGCAGGGAGAGGAGGCCAGCTCACCACCACTTTTTCACCCAGTTATACATCATTTTACATAGTGTCCCAGAAGAGCAGCTGGCTGCCAGCAGCACTGGGCCTTGTTGGCCTCAGTTCCAAGACCTTCCCCATGATCCAGTGCTTCGTCCTCTCCATATACATCTGGTCTTGTCTTCGTAGGGTGGAGCCTGCTTGTGAGGGCCACATTATGGCCTTTCTTTGTCATTCCAGCTCAAGCACCCGACACGTTTCTTTGAAAAAATAATTTTTTTTAAAAATTAAGGACTATGTATATATATGTGGAAAGACAACCATAAGTCAGGTTCACTGATGGATCTTAATGACAGTCCCCTGATATGATTTGGAAGCATACAGCACCAACAACAAAGCATCCTCACCCTAAAACATAGCTCTAATCAAGTCTCTAAAACAAATTACCCAGTTACAGAAAATATGGGCATAGATCCATGTGTTAAACAACTCCAGGAAGATGCAATCAGCAAATCCAGAATGTGGGACTTTCTACGGGACAAATAATCAAAATTCTCCAAAAAATAAACAGCATGGGTGGGGTGTGGAGTTACAAACTGAGACTTGAGACATACCAACCACTGGCAGTATGTGGATCTCACTGGAACCAGATTCACACAATCCAACTGGAAAAGACATTTGTGAGATGAATGACAAAAACTGATTTAGCCTGGGTATTAGTTTACATTAAAGAATTACTGTTAGATTTATTGGGTATGATAGTGGCATATTTAAAATTTTTTCATCTGTTATATACGTATGCTTAAGTATTTATGAAGGAATGATAAGATGTTTGGTATCTGCTTTAAAATACCCCAGGGGGAAAAGTGAAAGTAGAGAGAAAAGAAACAAGAACAAGGAAGTTGATGGTTGTTGGAGCTGGATGATGAATGGAGGTTCATTCCATCAGTTTATTTTTGTGTGCTTGAAAATTTTCCATTATAAAAGATACTTTTTAAAAAGGCCAGGTTGCAGAAGAGTATGCATATGAATTTATTTAGGTGAGAATAAAGTACACAAATGAGTATATATTTTGCAAAGAAAATGTCTACAAGGCACACACTAAACTATCAACAGTTATTTTTGGGATTGGGAGGGCTGGGGAACTTTGAATTTTATATTCCTATCCTGTTTCAGTGTTTTATGACAAGCAGATATTACTTTTACAATAACATTTTTGAAAAAGTAAACTGTAAAATGTATGTACAATATTACATTTGTTACAACAATGAATATAAATATTAGAAAATGTCTTTAAAAATGTGGAAGAAGGGCTTCCCTGGTGGCGCAGTGGTTGAGAGTCCGCCTGCCAATGCAGGGGACACGGGTTCGTGCCCCGGTCCAGGAAGATCCCACATGCCGTGGAGCAGCTGGGCCCGTGAGCCATGGCCACTGAGCCCGTGCGTCCGGAGCCTGTGCTCCGCAACGGGAGAGGCCACAACAGTGAGAGGCCCGCGTACCACAAAAAAAAAAAAAAGTGGAAGAACATACCAAACTATTAATAGTGATTATCTCTGTACCATCTCTGGGGGCTCAGAGGTCCTCCTTGTTTATAAAGCTGACATTTTTACCTGTATTAATTCTAAAATCAGACAAAAGAATAACAGTACATTTAAAAACTTTTTTTCCCTGATGTTCTAGTTCTCCCCAATCCTGAAAGGTTCTGTATTGAAATCCTGGCTCCACCACTGACTAGCCGTGTAGCTCTGGGAAATCCCTTAATGGCCTGAGTATCTTTTCTCACCTGAAAAATGAGAATGTCATACCTCCTACAGGGCTGCTAAGGTGGCCATGAATGTCATACCTCCTACAGGGCTGCTAAGGTGGCCATATGCGATAACACAGTGACCTGGAGGACCCACCAAGGTAGGAGGGGGCCACTGCTGCAGGGGAGATGCACATACATGCACTTACCCTGGTTCACTGCCCTCTCCACTCACTGGCCCAACAAGGCTCTGCACAGTGCATTTTCCTACACACAGGCCTAAGGGGACAATCAGGGTCATGGTAGGTGTCAGGGTAGGAATGGCCAGGGGACAGTAATAGGTCAACTCAGAGTTTGCAGGGAATAGCAGTCATGCATCAGGCCAGGCACTGGGACAGGCCTGCAGGTCCCAACTCTAGGCAGACCATATCACTCTCATTCTAATTCTTAGCAGACTGACCACGTGGTCCCTACCCGAGCTCTAGAGCTTCATCCTGGTAGGCACGCAAATATTTTCTGAGTGAGTGGGTGCAGGCATGTGTGACTGGTTTTGGTTAACTCCCAGGCCGGCTGCTCATATAACCTCTCTTTTACATATCCTGGGCCCTGTCACTGGAGCCTCCTCTCCTCACCTCCTACCTTCCCTCACACACAGGAACCTCACCACGCCAGGGCAGCAAGGCAGAAATGAGCAGCCTTCCCTGGGGACTGTCCACTGAGCACCTGCAGAACAACAAAATGTGGACACAGCCTCATGGGCCCAGTAGGACTGGGACACTGCCCTAGAGAACAGAGGGCCCCAGTCGGCTCAGAAACTGGACAGAGTAGAAAGGAAGCTGGCCCTGAGCCTATCTGAGCTGCCATCCTGTTAAAAGCTCTCCTGTTCCCCGTAGGGCCTATGGATTTGGACCTGACCACACAGTAGCCTTCTTGTGGCTGGTTCTGTGCCCCTGTCCCTACCCTGACCATTCTTCACTCCTGAGTTGAATTCACTTTCTAGTTTTCAAAGCACATTCACACCTACTACCACTTCTGACCCTCACTCCATTTTACATAGGACATCAGGCCAGGGATGTTAGAGGACTTACCCAAGGCCAGGCCATCATACATGTAATTCTGTGCCCAATTCAGACTTTCCAACACATCAACACTCTTTTCACTCTTACCTGTTACCCCTTTAACATGCAGCTTTACAAAATTAAATACCTGGTCTTTGTTTTCCCTCAAATTCACAGTGCAATGCTCTTAACTTCTGTGTTCTTTGAAGTGACTGCAAAGCAAACTCACCACTCATCCATTTATGCGTGAAACCAAAGGATCTCTAGTACCAACTACAATCAACACCTGGTGCTACCAACTGGGGTGAAGTGGGTAAAAAAGAGCAAGACCACATTGAACCCCTGGAGTCTAGAATAGGAGCTAATTATAAGAATCCTTAACAAGGAGCTCCATCAAACTTGCCTGTTTTTCCTAAACAAGGCACCCTCCCAGAGATCTGGTTCCTAGACACCCTTGGTGTTTTAAATAGGACCTGGAACTGGCTACAGCCTAAGAATCTATATTTTTAAATAAGTGTCCCACCTTCCACTCCAGAAGATTCTCTGATGAAGAGTTTTGGAAAATCAGCTTTTAAGGGGAGACTCTACCAAGCACAAAGCAATACAGCACAGCACAGAGTTTGGGAGGGACAGTAACCATAGGTCTTGTCCTTCAGAATACCCAACCCCCAACTATAGCCCACAGGGACTATGAAGAGGTCAGATAAACTTGGGGGGTGGGGGACAAGTCTGCAGAGATCTCAGACCACCCAGCACCTGGTCCATCTGGGACAAAGCTGATCATTTATAAAACAAGTTCACAGCTTGTTTTGAAAAACATCCCTAAAGCTGAGATGTCCAGGGCTTCCCTGGTGGCGCAGTGGTTGAGAGTCCGCCTGCTGATGCAGGGGACACGGGTTCGTGCCCCGGTATGGGAAGATCCCACATGCCGCGGAGTGGCTGGGCCCGTAAGCCATGGCCACTGAGCCTGCGCGTCCGGAGCCTGTGCTCTGCAACAGGAGAGGCCACAACAGTGAGAGGCCCGCGTACAGCAAAAAAAAAAAAAAAAGTTGAGATGTCCAAGGCAGCACATTTGGTGTTGGAACGAAGGCAGATTGGCAGATTTGTGATAGTTAATGATCCCTTAGGAACACAGAACCTGGCAGCTGAAGTTGCTTGACCCAGCATCCTCACTCCTATTACCTTCCCAGAGCTGGCCTGGCCCACCTCACAGGAACTGAGCAAGGGAGAGAAAATGAGACTTGCATATTCCTCAAGGAATCACCAGGGAACGTGATCTCACGAGGACATCTCTTTGTAGTATTCTTGTGTTCAGTTCTCAGGTTCTAGAGAACCGCAGGTATTCATAATCTGCCTTCTCTGCCCCTTCAGCTCTAAGAATTCCTGGACCGGGGTGTATAGAGGCATCTGGAAATGGTGATTCTAATTATGAAGATTACAAATTTGGATGATAAATAACTGGCATGATGTGAGAGGTGACCCAGCAGAAGTCTTGTTCCTGTGGGCACATGCGTGTTCATACAGAAGCTTTCTGCTGGAACGGTGGCGAGCCCCAGCCTGTCTTCACTGCTCATTAGGCTGCCGCAGGATCACAGTAGGCAGAGATGGGACTTGCATTCTGAGAATGTCTACATCACACTCACAGAAGGTTAGAGTGGGAGGAAATCTGAGTAAGTTGATTGGAACTTGGAACACAGAACCCAGGCTCTAAAATTTTGGAGTCTAAATGGAGTTTTGGTCCCTAGGCTATAGCTCACAGAGGCCTGGCCCTCAAGTATAGGACCAAGGACCTGAACAGCCTTTCAGGTCCAGAAGGACAGAAGAGGCTGAGCAAATGGCCTCTTTTCCTTAGGGCTGCACTGGTCTTTTTCTCTGGTATCCTCTAATCTCTCTATCTGTACAACTAACCCCACACCTACCTTCAAAGATTTATTAATGACCCTATCTGCCAGGCATTCAAGACACAAATATAAAGGGTTTCAGTCTAAAGGGGGATAGAGGTAAGTAAACCAACAAGGCAGTCCAGTGTGCTGCGTGCTGACAGTGGTGTGTACAGAGTGCCTGAGGGCAGGGCTTGCTGGGGAGGACAGAGACACAGCACACAGGACAAGTGGATAACTCAATTTGCCAAGTTCAGTGTGGCTGGAGCCCAGAGAACACGTGGGGGTGGTAGGGCAGCAAGGGCTGCAATTGAGGCAGGAAGAAAGGCCTGGAAATCCTCATGCCTTCAGCCCCTGCCTGTCGGGCTCACATTGCCTGCTGAGCCACCTAACCCAGACCCGCCTAACCGTCCAAATGGTTCCATGATTCCAATGTCTCTTTCTCTCCCCATCCAGTTCCCATCCCCTGCTAAGTAAACTGGTAAATTCACATGACAGATTACAAGGTCACTAAAAATTATGCTTCCATAAGGATTTTGCCTATATGGGAATTTTAATTATATAAAATAATGTTAAATGAAAATAGCAGGATAGAAAATTGTATACCAAATTGAACATACTGTATGATATTAACAGGTTAAAAGATACAGAAAAAAATTGGAAGGGGCCCAAATATTAACTGTAGTGGTCTTTGGATAACGGAATCATGGGCAAATTTTTAAAGCTTTTTTCACACTTAACTGTACTTTCCACTTTTTCCATAGTAAGTACCATGTTATTAAGATTCAGAAAAAATATGGGAAGATGTTAAAGGTCCCAGATCGTCAGATCTCAGTAGGGGACAAAAAGGAAAGCAATCTGATTAAAGAAATTTACACTAAGGTGTGATGAACCTTAGTATAATAATTCTCTCAGAAATTTTCACATTTTTAAATTTTATTGAGTTATATTTTTAATAAGTAACACACTCACATGGCTCAATTCAAAAGATACAAAAGGATATAGACTGAGAAGTCTCTCTCTCCCATCCCTGGAACCTAGTCATCCTGCTCCCTGCCTTGGAGACCAATGGTACTAGGCTATATCTTTAGGACACATTCCAGAAGTAGAACTACTGGGTCAAAGGGTATCTGTATTTGTAATTCTGTATCAAACACCCTCCAAAAAGGATGTGCCAATTTTTAGTCCCATGAAAAATACATAAGAGTGCTTGTTACCCCCATCTTTGCCAATTATATGTATGTTTTCAAAAGAGAACGCATAAGTAGCATGAGAAACATAGGGTAATTTTGGCAGTTTGGAAGATATTTTAAATTCACTAATTCACTCGTTAATTAGTTATTAAAATCCATTATGTTCCATGCACTATGCTAGGCCCTAGAGATAACAATTTCCAAACGTAACACATATCTGAGTGGGAATTCTAGGCTCAGCTGTTCCTACTTCTTCGCATTGTCTTCCATTATTTTTTTCTTGTGTGTGTGTGTTTGTGTGTGTGCGCGCGTGCGCGCGCAGGCACGCAGCACACAGGATCTTACTTCCTCACCAGGGATGGAACCCGAGCTCCTTGCAGTGGAAGTGTGGAATCTCAACAACTGGACCACCAGGGAAGTCCCATTTTCCATTATTTCTAAATCAAAAGTGTTTTTGTTTCTTTTGTTTTAAGCTTCAATGATTTTTCTTAAAGTTTACCAGGTTTCATAAGTAAGGGTGAAGTAGGATTCGGATTACCCCAGCACAAACTTTCGAGGGTCATCCAAGAGGCTGCCTTCTGTCATTCCTTGTATCACTGTCTTAAAATGTTCCTTAACCATTTATGGACTTTTGTCCTTAAAAATTATCATGGCACAGGGACTTCCCTGGTGGCACAGTGGATAAGACTCTGCGCTTCCAATGCAGGGGCCCTGCGTTCGATCCCTGGTCAGGGAACTAGATCCCACGTGCGTGCCGCAACTAAGAGTTTGCATGCCACAACTAAGGAGCCCGTGTGCCGCAAATAAGGAGCTGGGGAGCCACAAATAAGGAATCTTGGAGCCGCAACTAAGGAGCCCGCCTGCCGCAACTAAGACCTGGCGCAACCAAAATAAGCAAACAAATAAATATTAAAAAAAAAATTATCATGGCACAGGGACTTCCCTGGTGGCACAGTGGTTAAGAATCCGCCTGCCAATGGAGGGGACACAGGTTTGATCCCTGGCACGGGAAGATCCCACGTGCCGCGGAGCAACTAAGCCTGTGTGCCACAACTACCGAGTCTGCGCTATAGAGCCCGCAAGCCACAACTACTGAGCCCTCGTGCCACAACTACTGAAGCCTGCATGCCTAGAGCCCATGCTCAGCAACAACAGAAGTCACTGCAATGAGAAGCACGCGACCGCAATGAAGAGTAGCCCCTGCTCGCCGCAACTAGAGAGAGCCACGTGCAGCAATGAAGATCCAATGCAGCCAAAAATAAATAAATTAACTAAATTAAAAAAAAAATTATCATGGCACAGAGGAATATAATGGCTCTGGGTTCAAATCTCAGCTCCACTACTTACTCTGTGACTTCAGTCATTATTTTCTCTCCAAGACTTTTTTTGCTCATCTGTTAAAACGGGGCAATTATCTTCCTCACAAGATAACTGTAGGGATTAAAGAGGTAAAACAGTAAGGGACTAGCACAGTGCCTGGCACATAGTTAAGTGTTCAAGAAATGTTAATTGCTCCTCCACTTGAGGTCTCACAGAGTACAATGAAGGTGTAACTGCTTCTTTATACTCCCCAGGGAGCTATGCAATCAGCAGGTATTTGGTTAACTTGCTGAATGAATGAGTCACAACTTCTCTTTCTGAATGAGCATCGCTCCTTGAAGGCACTGTAGGTGAGACATCAGAACTGTGTATGAGGAAATCCAGAACAGGACACAGTTTGATCTGGGCAAAATCAGATTTTCCCCAAAAGTGTCAAAATCAGGAGGCACTTGTTGTATCTATTATCACTATAAATAACATCAGCTAACACTCTGCTCAGCCCTTTACATGAATCATCTCATTTAATCGTTACAACCTGCCTTTGAGGTAAACACTGCTTACCATCTTCAGCATCCCCTGGGATGTTAGATTAAGGCGCAGAGTAGTTAGGTCACTTGCCCATGGTCACAGAGCCAGTCAGAGGCAAAGTTTTCAACTCCTAAGCCAATGTGCTTAAGTACCTCAGTGATCTGTCTGTGTGTCTATCTCCTCAAGCCCAGACCCAGCTTCCAGGTGCCTTGCTCAGCACAGGGCTAGACACCTCAAGAACACCTCATAAATGTGCATGGGCTGATGGCTCTGATGCCCAGGAGTGCTTAGAAGTGTACAACTCAAGATGAGTCAATGTAGCCAACTAAAGTTGTAGAAAATCAGTGTCCTAAAAGAACAAGACATTCTTCAGTGATGTTTTTCAGAACTGGAAATGTTACATAACTGTTTCAGAGTAATTTTTTCTTAAGTATTGTCCAAAACTCTTAAACAAATGAAAAAAAAAGATCGGGGATATGCAACCAGAAAAAGTTCAGGTTTCCCCAAATTAGTACCGACCTGTATTAGAGATTATGCTACTCACACAGAGGATTAATTATTCACTGAACTGTCTTGCTCACTCTAGTTAGACACCTCCTGGAGTCACATGCACAGTGCCTGACACAGAGTACATGTTCAATAAATGTATGTCAATAAATGATGGGAATTTGCCAATTTCAATTCAAACCAATATAACTGGATAAAATACTGTATTAAAGGAAGCTCTTCAGACTGGACAGATCCTAGTTAAGGGCTGAAAATTTCAAGTATAATACAGTGAGAGGACAAAACTGGAGCCAGAGGACCTAGTCTGATGCTCAGCTCTGCCACTCAACTAAGCCAGGGTCCTCACCTGCAAATGGGGTAATTGTGTCTGTCCTTCCTTTGTCATCAGAGAAATTTTCAAAGTGAGAGTTTTGCTTTTGTTTTCACGCAGTCAGTAAATTCTTATTAAATTCAGAGTCTATAAAATCTTATTAATTCAAATTTTATTTGCGGCTGAGCTGAAGACCTCTGAAATACTCTAAAGGTAGAGTATCAAGAAAATGAATAAGGTCGACAAGGTTTAACCAACTAAGGAGAAAACTTTCTAAGAGTTTTAATAACATCAGCATATACTTGACAAAAACAATGTGATCTCACTTCTCCTTTCAATAGGAGGTCCCAAGGAGAACCATCAGGAGAGCATTTATAAGATAGACCAGTGGAGTTCCCTGGTGGTCTAGCGGTTAGGATTTGGCACTTTCACTGCTGTGACCCGGGTTCAATCCCTGATTGGGGAACTGAGATCCTGCAAGCCTCGCGGCCAAAAAAAAAAGACACTATGAACAGAGTAAGAAGGCAACTCACAGAATGGGAGAAAATATCTGCCAATCATATATCAGAGGGATCAATATCCTGAATACATAGAGAACTCCTAAAACTCAACAACAAAAAAATGAACAATCCAATTCAAAAACGGGCAAAGGACTTGAATAGACATTTCCCCAAAGAACATATACGAATGACCAATAACAACATGAAAAGATGCTCAACATCACTAATTATTAGGGAAATGCAAATCAAAACTATGAGATACCATCTCATACCCATTAGGATGGCTACTATTTAAAAAACAAACAAACAGAAAACAAGTGTTGGTGAGGAGTTGGAAAAATCAGAACCCTTGTGCACTTTTGGTGGGAATGTAAAATGATTCAGCTGCTGCAGAAAATTCTAGGGCAGTTCCTGTATTTTCCAAAATGTCTAATATGAGCACATATTACTTTCACAATTAGAATTACTGGGGTGTGTGTGTCTGACTATGTGTGTTTTCAAGATAGTCTAGTTAGAGCCAAATGCTCTGGGGTCAAGAGAAGCGTGGGTGCACTGGTAGCTTTGCCACCTCAGGCAGCTGCCCAAGGCCATCACCAGTCCTAACATTTCCAACTACCACTGACTCCTCGACTCCCTGCCTGTGACCAGACAAACACAAGAGTAGCTCCCAAATTACAGGATTTCCTAGTGGTCTTATCACATCTGGGATGATGCTGTAGTACCCCTTTCACTTGACATGGCCGCCCTAGCTCTGCATGGTCAGCAGTGGTTGGGGTTGAACCAACCTCTGAGTGGTCAGACGTACAATTCACTCTGCACTTCAACATGTCCAAATCCAACTGCCATCAGGTCACGGAGTTACTGGCACTGCCTCAGATTTTGCAGTTCAGCTCTCAATGAATTACTTCAAGGGGCTTCAGGGGATCTGCAAACTCTGAATATTTACATGTAAAATTATACATGATGACAAGTAACTCAATTACAAAAGGGCAAAGGATTTGAATAGACATTTTCTCCAAAGAAGAAATGACCAACGTGCACGTGAAAAGCTGTTCAACACCATCTAGCCTTAGGGAAATGCAAATAAAACTACAATGAGATGCCACTTCACACCCACTATGGTGGAAAAAAAAAATAATAATAAAGGACAATAACAAATGTTGAAGAGGGTGTGGAGAATGGAATCCTCATTTATTGCTAATGAAAATGTAAAATGGTGGACTTCCCTGGTGGCACAGTGGTTAAGAATCCGTCTGCCAATGCAGGGGACATGGGTTCAATCCCTGGTCCAGGAAGATCCCACATGTCGTGGAGCAACTAAGCCTGTGTGCCACAACTACTGAAGCCCGCGTACCTAGAACCAGTGCTCTGCAACAAAGACCCAACACAGCCAAAAATAAATAAAATTTTTTTTAAAAGAAAATGTAAAATGGTGAGCTGCTGTGGAAAACAGTTCAGCAGGCAAAAAGTTAAAAATAGAGTTGCCATTGACCCAGCAAGTTCACTCCTACGTAAACACATTTAAGAGAACTGAAAATATGTTCAAACAAAAATTTGTACATGAATGTTCAGAGCAGCATGTCATAACAACTAAAAGACAGAAACAACTTAAATGTCAATCAACTGACAAATGGATAAACAAAACACAGTATATCCCTACAGTGGAATATTACTCAGCCATAAAAAGGACTGAAGTACTGACACATGCTATGACATGGATGAACCCCAAAAACATTACACTTAATGAAAGAAGCCAGACATAAAAGGCCACATACATGTGATTCCAGATTAGTGGTTGCCAGGGGATGGGAAGAGGGGAGACTAGGGAGAAACTGCTAACATGTACAGGGCTTCTTCGGAAGATGAAAATGTTCTGGAATTAAGACAGTGGTGATGGCTGCGTAACTTTGTGAACATTCACACTTTAAAATGGTGAATTTTATGATATGTGAATTCTACCTCAAAAAAATAAATTTGAGCGACAGTCTACAAAATAATTGGCCAGTTCTCTTCAAAAGTTTAGTCATGAAAGACAAAAAAGGCTGAGGAACTGTCTCAGATTTAAGAGACTAAGGAGACTTGATACTAAATGCAATGCGGGAAACTGGATTGGATCCTGGAACAGAAAAAGGACATTAGTGGGACAAATGGCAAAACTTAAATAAAGCCTATAGCTTAGTTAGTAGTACTGTATTTACGTTAAATTTATTAGACAATGTTATTATGGTTATGTAAATGTTAACATTAGGGAAAGTTGGGTAAAGAGTATACAGGAAGTTTGTGTATTATTTCTGGAAGTCTAAAATTATTTCAAAATAAAAAGTAAAAAAGAAAGTACATGGAGCAGGTCAGGGGGTTGGCAATTTTTTTTCTGAAAAGCACTGTACATTAAATACCTTAGACTTTGCAGACCATATGGTCTTTGGGGCAACTCGGTTGCCAAAAACAGTACGTAAATTAAAGGGTGTGGCTGTGTTCCAATAAAACCTTATTTACTTGGTTCGATTTTCCTAAAATGCTGATTTAGGTACTTTTTTAAGAGGAAAATTTCAGATTGAGAAGTTTTAAAGACACCACTAAATTACAATCATTTTACTCAACACCTGGATAATATCTGAATAAGCATTTCACAACTTTTTTTACATCCTAGGAAACACAAACAAAAAAGGGAGGAAGATAAACACAGGCAGGAAGTCTTGGCTCAAACCCAACCTTTTTTTGGCATTCCAGCAGGATTGGGTCAATATGGGACCTCTGTTCTATAGGGCAAGGTAAGCATTCTAACAGGTTTCTAAAAAGTGATCTGCTTGGAGTTTTGTAAATCACAAAATAAGGAACTCTGATGTTTAATTAGAAAACTAAAGATATGTTAGAAGCATTATCTGCAGATTACATGTGAGGATGAACTGGCAAGTCAAGTCCATCACAGGACTGTTTTAAATGTTGATGAAATTAGCCAACAGATTGCAAAAACTCTCTCAGTAGACACAACATCTATAACAACAAACTGCTGGAGAGAGGATTAAAGAGGGATTTATGTCCTGGAGCTGGGGGAGGCTGGCTTGAACAGCCTCCTTCCAACCCATACTCTTCAGCTCTGTGAGTCCAAAGAGTTCACTGGCTTCTCCTCATCAAAGTCTTCAGATTCATTTCCAAGTTATTCTAAGAAAGTAAGCTACAAACTGATGGGGTGGGGACCCTGCTTAGTTATTCATTCAACAAACATTTAAGGAGCCCTTATCAGATGGGCCATTCCAAAGTCCTTGAAAAGAAGGATGGTACACAGGACAAGGAAGAGGTGACATAAGTTCAAACCCACTGGCCTCACTTCTAGAGATGTAGGCTGGGGGGATGGAAAAAAAGAAGACAGCACCAGAAAGACTCAAAGTAACTACTCAGAATTAGACACTTTCAAGTTGAAAAGGACCTCCATCTAATAACTCCTTTGACAGGGAGTTCACTAACTCTGGAGGCAATCCATTCCATTGCTGGTCACCTGTGGCCAGCATTAAGTTCTTCTATTAAATCAAAATTTTGTCTTCCTGTAGAATCCACCTATTGATCCTAGTTTCTGCCTCTTTCAACCGCAAAGATGAAGTGGAAGCCCTCTTCACCATAACAATCTTTTCTGTTTTTGATGAGATTGTTTTTTTTCCCTTCCATTGCTCTCTTTTCCGGGCTAAACATTCTCGCCAGCCACCCCCCTCGCCCCCCAAAGATCCTGAACAACTTCCAGCTGCCTCAAAGCAAAGAACTCACAGCAAGAAAGCACTTAAGATCAGTGGGCTTCAAACATCGGTATGCAGAGGACCCCCGAGGAGCATGTTCAAAATATAGTTTCCCTGGTTCCGACCCAGATTCTAAATGAGTCTTATTTGAGTCCTGCACTGTGAAGTATGCACCGTAGGGTATTTCAAAGCAGAGGCTGTGAGAACCATATTTAGAGATACACTGCCTTGTTTTACAAATGAGGAAACTGAGGCCCGACACAGGGAAAGGATTTGGCCCATAAAGCACAACTGGCTGTCGGCGACGAAGTCGCAGAGTCGGGCCTCTTACTCCCAAGCCCAACTCCATTCAGCGCGCTTCCGGGCCTCGGCCTCTCCACTCGGGGCAAACTCATTAAAAGAACCTCCACATGAGAGAGGCGGCCTCGACTGGAAGTCAGAGTTAGAGTGAGTCTCTGCCTGGAAAGGAGAGCTTGTGGGGGCCTTTTCCCTACTTGGGGCCTCAGTTTCCCCAAACTGTAATCACTGGACGAAAGACCACAATACAAGCCTGACCTCCCTTCTGGGGCGAATGGCCCGGGCCAGAGCTGGACTTGTTGTCTATGTGCTCCTGGGCTCAGGTGTCGCAGCCCGTGGGCCTGCTGAAGGCGGAACCCGGTCCCCGCCCGCGTCCCTCAACCTGGACGGCCCCCACCTGCCGCCCCAACCCCTCATGTACCTGCCTCTGCTCAGCTAACGCCGCCGAGGGCGCCCCAGCCTGTCCGTCCGTCGGCCGCCCAGCCAGCCCCTTAGCTGGCTCAGTCCGGCCTGCCGGACTTCAGATTCCTCCTACGCGTACGCTGGTCAGCTGACTCAGAGCCGCCGCTCTCCGGGGACTTCCGGCCACAACCGGAAAAGGTTGGTCCGCGCCGCTGTGCTTCGGCCCCAGATACTGGGCTCTAAGGTTCCGCCTGCTGGCAGGAAGCGGAAAAACACAGGGACCGTTTGGCAGCTTTTTAAAAAGCTTAAGTCCGGGCATGGAAAGCCCCAGACGTGCGTGGAACATTTTTGTTGGAACAGAGTGTAAGGATGATGGCAATCAGAATGAGGGGAATATGTCATAGGACACAGGAGCTAACCTGAAGGAGATCCCACTGGCCAAATCTGGGCAATTTGAGCAAAATACATAATGATAGTAACAGAATATAACTGAATAAAATTATAACCCAATGACTCTTTACTGATATAAATAAAGAAGTGATTAATAAGTGGGGGAGAAGGGGAAATTCTTCCTTTTAGTAGAATGACAACTAGCAGATATGACGGAGTTAGAAAATCAGTAATGGACGGTAAAGCAGGAGGAACAGGATGGTTACACAGTAAAGGGTCTCCCATAAATTACTTATTGATTGCAAAGGGAAAATAGGAATTTCACAGAGGTGTAACCTCGCAGAGCAAGTGAATCAAAATGATCAGAGTTAACATCACCAGTTATAGGTCAAGTAAAGATTATGTGCCTCCTGGAAGGGATGAAATTTGGATATGGATCATGGTTTAGGGGTTGGGTATCAATGTTAAAATTTCTATTGTGGTTATGTTAAGAGAACACCCTTGTTCTTAGGAAATATTCACTGAAGTATTTAGGGGTAAAAGGGCACAATGTCTCCAACTTAATTTCAAATGATTCAGAAAAAAATTCAGGTGTATAAAAATTGAGAGCATGATTTAAGGAAATGAGGCAAAATGTAAGCAAGTGGTGAATCTAGGTGAAAGTTATATAGAAGTTCCTTACATAATTTTTGCAACTTTTCTTTAAGTTTCAGATGCCAACTAAAGAAGGTCTCTTGACACCCGGTTCTACAAGGATTGAGTCATTAGCCACCGTAGTCTCTGACCTTCAACACACAATGAAAGGAGTTCAGGGGCGAAGATCAGGAATGAGGCACTCTCTGTTCTGGGAAAACTGGCAGAACAGGTCTTCAGATGGTTAGATATTTTCAGGAGAAAATTTTAGGAGCCCAATTTCTTGCATATTTTCATACCTAGAAAGACACTAATGTCATTAGCTGAGATATGTGTTCCTCGTGACTCACAGCAACCTTCTACTGAGATGTGTGCTTGATTGCTCATACCCATTCTCCAAAATCACATATAAACCAACCTCGCCCACCTCTTTGGAGCAGTTCCTCAAAGTTCCTATCTAAGAGGCTGTTTCCCCCTGGGCTATAGTCATCAGTGAGTCCCCAAATAAAACTGAAACAGCTCTCACACTGTACATTTTTATTTCAGTGGACAATGATATAAAAATTAAAATTTACCCCCAGAATGAGGGGAGTGCCTTGGTTCTAGCCAATTTACTTATTTACCTATCAAACATTAATTTATGTGCTGAGCACTGGTGATGCAGTAGGAAACAAGACAAGATCTTTGCTTTCATGCCTAGCAGGAAAAATGTCAAACATACAATCACAAAACTAATGGGCTACCTGGCTTGAAAATATTAATAGCTAACATTTACCGAGCCTACCTAAGCACACACCACACAATGGTTCATTTGATCCTCACAGCAGCCCTGCAAATGGTTTTGATCATTACCTCTGCTTTACAAATGGGTAAAGGAAAACTTTTAAAAGTTTATGCAATTTTATCCTTTAATTAACAGTTTTCAGATGACATACTGATAGGTGACAGAGCTGCAATTTGCACCCAGACATTGTTCTCTGGAGTTCTTCTTTTTTTTTTTTTTAATTTATTTTTGGCTGTGTCTTTGTCGCTGCACGTGGGCTTTCCCTAGTTGGGATGAGCGGGGGCTACCCTTCATTGCGGTGCACGGGCTTCTTATTGCAGTGGCTTCTCTTGCTGCGGAGCACGGGATCTAGGTGCACGGGCTTCAGTAGTTGTGGCTTGTGGGCTCTAGAGTGCAGGCTCGGTAGTTGTGGTGCACGGGCTTGATTGCTCCGCAGCATGTGAGATCTTCCCCAACCAGGGATCGAACCCGTGTCCCCTGCACTGGCAGGCAGATTCTTAACCACTGTGCCACCAGGGAAGCCCCGTTCTCTAGAGTGCTTAACACCCATCTTCGTTGTTTCATGAATTCAACAAGCATTTATTAATTGCCTGCAATTATCCCAGGGACTGTCTTAGGGGTTGGGTCTGAGTAGGGGGTGAAGGTAGTAGATGAAATAAACTCATAGATGAAATTCCTCATCTGCCAGACTTCTCTTCAAGTTCCTGTGGACACAGGGATGTTTCTAGTCACATGAACCTGGATTTGAGTCCAGGCTCTGAGAAACAGAAAAGCAGCCCCTGATACCCAGGAGCTAGCCTGGCACTTACAGGAAGGCCTTGGTGTTCTCCTGTTGAGCATAAAAACAAAACACAGAACATCAACATCAGACAAGGCTGCTCTGTGACTGTGATGGATCAGGACAATATAAAGACCTCTCCATAATCATGTATGAACCAGACAAAGCAAGAGCATTGTCCAAAGCACAAAAATGACCAAGTATTTCCCTAACCTAGCTCATATAGAGATTGCTGCTTCTTCACCAATTACAGCTTTAGTCTCAGTCTAGTCTTCCCTCGTTCTAGATAAGATTTACCAAGGTACCCGTCATAGCATCTGATCCAGATAAAACCCGGCTTCCTTATTTATTTAACTATAGTTGATTTACCATATTGTGTTAGTTTCAAATGTAGTTTCAGATTCTTTCTTTTTTTTAAATTAATTAATTTATTTTTAGATTCTTTTCCATTATAGGTTATTACAAGGTATTGAATATAGTTCCATGTGCTATACAGTAAATCCTTTTCGTTTATTTTATTTTAAAAATCTTTAGAATTTATTTATTTTTTTGGCTGCACTGCGAGGCTTGTGGGATCTTAGTTCCTCAACCAGGAATCAAACCCGGGCCCTCGGCAGTGAAAGCACGGAGTCCTAACCACTGGACTGCCAGGGAATTCCCTATCTATTTTATATATAGTGGTGTGTATCTATTAATCCCATACTCCTAATTTATCCCTCGCCCTCCCCTTTCCCCTTTGGTAACCATAAGTTTATTTTCTTTGTAAGTCTTTCTGTTTCATTAAGTTGATCTGTATTATTTGTTTGGATTCCATGTATAAGTGATAGCATATAATACTTGTCTTTCTCTGCCTGACTTACTTCACTTAATATAATAATCTCTAGGTCCATCCATGTTTCTGCAAATGGCAATATTTCATTCTTTTTAATGTCTGAGTAATATTCTATTGTGTATATATATATATATATATATATATATATATACCACATCTTTATCCATTCATCTGTTGATGGACATTTAGGTTGCTTCCATGTCTTGGCTATTGTGAATAGTGCTGCCATGAACACTGAGGTGCATATATCTTTTCAATTAGAGTTTTTGTCTTTTCCAGATATATGCCCAGGAGTGGGATTTCTGGATTATATGGTAACTCTATTTTTAGGTTTTTGAGGAACCTCCAAACTGTCTTCCATAGTGGCTGCACCAACTTACATTCCCACCAACAGTGTAGGAGGGTTCCCTTTTCTGCACACCCTCCCCAGCATGTATTATTTGTAGACTTTTTAATGATGGCCATTCTAACTGATGTGAGGTGATACCTCATTGTAGTTTTGATTGGCATTTCTCTAATAATTAGCGATGTGGAGCATCTTTTCATGTGCTACTTGGCCATCTGTATGTCTTCTTTGGAGAAATGTCTATTTAGGTCTTCTGCCCATTTCTTAATTGGAAACACTGCTTCCTTAAGCCCACCCCCAAATTATCACACACAAGCCCAAATCCTAAATGTCCTTCCTAAGACTCTGTTACTGAGATGCCCTATCATTCCTCATAGTTCACATCCCCCACTTTGCTGTAACAAATAATAAACCCAACTTGTTCAACCACGGGTGTGCTTCTGGTGGTCTCTGATTGGAGAGCATTCAAAGATCCCTTGCTCACTAGCTATGTGAATTCAGACATCAGTTTCACCTACAGAAGCCCCCATTTCCTCACCTGTTGAAATGCAAAGATTTATTCCTACCTCAGAAGGTTGTTGTGAGGATATGGAACATGCTTAGCACTGAGAGCTCTCAGTGTACTTTGAAAAATTCCTGCTTGAGATGCAAACTATTATATATAGGACAGATAAACAGCAAGGTCCTACTATATAGCACAGGGAACTGTATTCAATACCCTGTTCTAAAGTATAACGGAAAAGAATATGAAAAATAATATATATGTATAACTGAATCACTTTGCTGTACAGCAGAAATTAACTCAACATTGTAAATCAACTGTACTACAATAAAAATAAAATAAAATTCCTGCCTGAGCTGCTACCTCCTTTGAAAAGTCACAGAGCACCATCATTATGAAAAGATATTGAAGCCAACAGCTCCAATTAAGACAATGTGCTGATTGTATTCTCCTTTGTTCTTTTCTTGGGTTCATGAGGCAGACTAAAGGCGAAATTTCAACTTTTCCTTTGTCAGAAATGAGGTCATTCTCATGGTCTCTTCTGGAAACGTTCCTGAAACTTTAATGTAAGGGAACCAGCACTGTTTATTTCTTCATGTTCTTGCTATTAAAAATGTTCCCAAGACATAACAGAATTGGAACTACCAAACTTGGAAGCACTTCAGCTTCAAAAATATATCAAGTAATATCTTCTCTGCTTAGCTCATTAAGGTACTTACAGACCCCAGAAGCCCTGTTGGTGATGTTTGCATTTATGCTGCTAGGACCCAGCATGGATTTAATAGTATTTGATGCCTACAGCAAACTGTGCTAAATAAAAAATATTCATTCCTGTTGGGAAGAATAAAATAAATAGAAATGTTCTGATGTCTTCCTCTCCTTGCTCTGAGCATCCCAAGGGTTCTCATGTTAATAGTCCTAACCTTCCCCCGCCCCCTCACCTCCTCTCCAGTTATTCCTCCGACTAATAATAACACGCATACGAATAATGGCACCCAATATTTATTGAATGTTTATTAACGTGTCACACACAGTGCTAAGGGCTTTATGCAGTTTAATCCTTACCCCCAAATTTCGAAACAAGTAATATTACACAAGAGGAGCTAGAGGCCCAGAGAAGTTAAGCAGCATATCCAAGGCCACACAGCTGGTAAGAATCAGGTTCATTTGGAATCTGACAACACACCTCCTCCTGTTAAAATGCTGCCTTGCCACCCTGGGCCAGCGAGTAGGGTCTATGAAGTGACAGAGGGAGGGATGGGCCTGGAAAGAAAGAAAGGGCAGGGGCAAGGGGGAGTGGGGGTCCATGCAGAGGCAATCAGATCTTCTCCAGAGTGCAGAGGGAAGGGGTGGAGATTAGGAGCACAAGAAAAGTAGGAGGCCATTGCAGAGCCTCAGAGGGAGTGGGGACTTGTGTCAAGGGTTTTGGGGGGCCAGGAAGGTTGAATGGTGGGAAAGGGCAATTTATTGTGAAGGAGAAAAGTGTGATTAAGGACCTGAGGCCTTACAGGTGTATAACTGCCAGGTGAGGAGAGGCAAGGATTCTAGGGGACCTTCTGACCTATGTGATCTCTTAAGGCTCACAGATCCCTGCCCTTCTCTGGGCCTCAGTGTTTCCTCTGTTCAATGCAGGGAGAGAAGATTCCAGGATCCCAGGAACCAGTCCAGCTTGGGTAGGTGGTGAGGAGATGGCATCATTTTTTCCTTTGGTTTCCTCACCTGACATGGGAAAGAAGGTTCCCTGAGCCTGGCCCATCCCCATCCAAACCCCAGGCTCAGGTTAGTCTCCCGCCATGGGTCCAGGAGGCTCAGAGAGAAAGACCGTGTATGCAAACAGAATGGAGAATAAGCCAGAGAAAGCACCCCCAGTCCTCCTCAACTCCAATTGTTCCTTGGAGGAGGTGGGCCTGTTAGAAGCATGGCCTCATTGGTTACCCAACCCAGAGCAAATGTGCAAACCCTTGCTGTGTACCTTCAGGCATGTCACTTAATCTTGAGCCTCAGGCTCCTCTCATTCTCTGTTCATGGGTTCTAAGGTTGGGCTGAAGTCCACTGCACCCCTGCCATCAATCCTTCTGCCCCAGGACAGCTCATGGTCTGTTTCTTCTGCCTTCTGCCAAGGCGTGGCCTAGGGCTCTGCAACATGGCAGCCCTGCTGGCCGAGGACAGCGTCTCACTTGGGTCGAGGGCAGAGTGAACCAGCCTGACTTCTCAGGTTCAAGTCTGGATGGTATTATTTGTTTAGGGACATGGCCACTAGATGGTATCAGGGCTATATTCTGGAATCTTCTGAGAACTGGGCAAGGAGGACCCTATTCCTGGGAGTTAGGCTCTTCCCAGAGGATTCTGTAATATTCCCAAAACAGATGAGGCTTGGACAAAAGTCTAGGAAACCAAGGAAGGTTTCCTAGTGAAGGAGAGGAAAATCAAGAAGCCACCAAGAAATCATGGTCCAAACCCTGGGCAGTGTGGGGAGGGAGGTGGGGTACTCATCTGGCAGCCCATCTCTGACCTGCACCTCTGGGAGCCCAGGAAGGAAGGGAGGAATATTCACTCAGGGTGTACCATGCGCCAGGCATTATGGGGAGATTTTTTTTCTTACATTTTTATCAGTGAGTCCTGTTTTTTTGTTTGTTTGTTTCGGTTTTTTTTGGCTGTGCCACATGGCTTGTGGGATCTTAGTTCCCCGACCAGGGATCGAACCCCAGCTCCCCAGCAGTAAAAGCACCGAGTCCTAACCACTGGACAGCCAGGAAATTCCCATCTCAGTGAATCCTCTTAATAGTTCATTGAGGAAAGAATTATCGGCCATTTTACAGAGGAGGAAACTGAAGGAATATGACGAATGTCACACAGCAAAGTAGAACTGTATTTTGTACTTCCGAGTCCTGGAGGATGAGCTAGAAGTTGGGTGACCAAATAAAATACAGGATGCTCAGTTAAATCTGAATTTTACATAAACAATGAATGGTACATATTTATACAAAAAATTATTTGTCATTTATCTGAAATACAAATTTAACATGGTGACTTTTATTTTTTGCTAATCAAGCAATCCTAGATACAAGGGATGCCCATGGCCAGGACTGTGAGGTCTAGGAGAGAAGTTTGAGTGACACCATGACCCCCTCTCAGGTGTGGGGAGGAGGCCCAGGCACCAAGGTCAACAATTGCCTGCCACCTGCTACCTGGCCACCAGGGGGCGGCCGAAGTTTGCACAGCTCCTGCTTGGGTGACTGGAAACTCCCAGGGCCCGGGAGCAACAAAGACCTAAAGGGACCAAGATCCTCAGACTCTCATTTTCCCCCACCCTGCACCCCATCTGTCACCTTGGCTCCCACACCCCAGGAAATCGCTCCACCCTTTGTCCATCCACGATCAGGCCAGAAACCCGGGAATTATTTTTTTTTTCTCAAGACTAGATATAATTTGAATACAAAAAAGGTTAAAAGTCTTAAGTGTTTCCCTGCAAGAATGTTTACATATGAACACACTTGCGTAACCACCACACAGATCAAGACAGAGCCGTGCTGTCCAATTCAGAGCCCTCTAGCCTCATGTGGCTACTGAGCGCTTGAAATGTGGAATCCAAATTTAGATGCGCTGTAAATATAAAATACACACTGATTTCAAAGACTCAATATGAACAAAGAACGTAAAATAGTTCGTTAATAATTTAAAAGTATTGATTACATGCTGAAATAATATTTTGCACATGGATTACACAAAATGTATCATTAAAATTAAGCTCACCTGTTTCTTTTATTTTTTTAAACTGTGGCTAGAAAATTTTAAATTACATTCATCGCTTGCATTAGAGTTTTATTGTTCAGCACTGGTGTAGACAGATCTGACTTATTCACCTGTAAAATTGGGACTCAGGGAATTTCCTGATGGTCTAGTGGTTAGGACTCCATGCTTCCACTGCAGGGAGCACGGGGTTCAATCCCTGTTCGGGGAACTAAGATTCCGCAAGCTGCATGGCATGGCCTAAAAAGAAAATACAACTCTTGGAGACTTACCTGGCTGTCCAGTGGTGTGCGGTGCGGCTCGGCCAATAAATAAATAAGATAAAACAAAATAAAATTGGGATTTGGAGAGGTGGAATCATTGGTTGGTGTTTACACTGTCTAACCGTGGCAGAGTGGGATGGGAAATGGGGTCAATTTGAACCCTGAGCCCCTAGTTTCCACAGTGCCTGCCCCCCTAGTCCCCTGTCCTGAATGGGGGTGCTGCTGTGGGGTGTTGAGCAGTGTTTGGGTGCCCCAGACTCCAGCAGCATACCCCCTCCCTGCTGTGAGCCCATCCTGGGTTGCGGGGGTCAGGGAGGGGCTTCCTGGAGGAGGTGATTAAACCAACACTTGAAAGATGAGTAGGAACAAGCCCAGGTGAAGAAGAGGGAAGTATTTTAGGTAAAGGGAACAGCATGTGCAAAGGCCCTAAGAGGGCCTGGTGATTGAAGAAATGAAAGTAGTTCTGTGTGGCTGGAGCAGAGAAGTGGGGATCTGGTGAGGTCAGCCAGGCCCAGATTCTGCAGGTCATGAAAAGCTTCAACTTGAAGGCCAGAGAGGGTCAGGGGACTGACCCGGCCAGGCTTGTGTGTGGTTGTGTGCGGTTTTTTTTTTGGTCGTGCCCTTTCGGGATCTTAGTTCCCCAACTAGGGATTGAACCCCGGCCTGGGCAGTGAAAGTGCCAAGTCCTAACTAATGGAGACCCCCCCCAACCCCCCACCTGGGGAATTCCAGTCTTGTGTTTTAGAAAGATTAGGCCTGCTGCCATTTGTAGAATCCTTATTCTAAGAGAGAAAATGAAAGCCAGAGAGGCAAAGGGCTTTTCAGCATCACACAGTGTGACCAGGCAGGTACCAGAAGGGACGGGAAAGGCACAAAGACAGCCTTCCTTGTTGAGGAGTTTCCCTAGGAGGCGCTGGCTTTAGATGCCCACTAGGTGACAGCAATGGAGGGACCAAAATCGGGGGCTTCTGGGAGGGACCTCTCTGCTGTCCCACAGGCCTTTCTGCTCCCATCTCTCTGGTCTGGGCGTGAGAGGGCTCCTCCCTGGGCCCTCTTGTCCAGATCCCAGACCAACAAGGAGAGCCTGGGTGTCAAGAAGCTCAAGGTCTGGTCCTAGCTCTAACTCCCCTCTGCTGCTGTCCTTGGGCAAATTCACATATAAAACAGTGCTTGAGGGCTTCCCTGGTGGTGCAGTGGTTAGGAACCCGCCTGCCAATGCAGGGCACACGGGTTCGAGCCCTGGTTCGGGAGGATCCCACATGCTGCAAAGCAACTAAGCCCATGCGCCACAACTACTGAGCCTGCACTCTAGAGCCCGCGAGCCACAACTACTGAGCCCGCGTGCCATAACTGCCAAAGCCCGTTCGCCTAGAGCCTGTGCTCTGCAACAAGAGAAGCCACCACAATGAGAAGCCCACGCACCTCAACAAAGAGCAGCCCCTGCTCACCGCAGCTAGATAAAACCAGCACACAGCAACAGAGACCCAACACAGCCAAAATTTTTAAATAAATAAATAAATAAATAAAACAGTGCTTGAAACCTTGGGTTCTTGGCTGGAAAAATGGAGATTTATTACTTAGTCTACCAGGGGCCAAATTCTTCTGTCAGACCTCCCTCTGGGCCTCTTGACCTGCCCTCTTCATCCTGTTGAGTGAGTTAGACTCCCAGGGCCTCCCCAGGCCCCAAGGGCCAGGCCAGTCCCAAAACGGAAGGAGGGGATGTGAGCTAAGGTCTCTGAGTTACAGCCAACACACAACCCAGGTTTCAACCTCAGCCAAAGAGCCCTGGGTGGGATGGAAGGGTGGGTAATCAGCAGAGCCTCCCTGTGTCTCCAGTGTGAAGTGGGGTGAAGAGTTGCTGCCCTGCTTCTCCTCACCCCACTGCTGGGTAGGGTTACCAGGTACAGTAGGTAAAAACACAAGACACCCAGTTAAATTAGAATGTCAGATAACCAAAAAAAATAACTGCAGTGTTTGGGGCACATACTTACACTAAAAATGATTCCCTGATTTCTAAAATTCATATTTAACTGGGCATCTACAATTTATTAGGCAATTCTACCACTTGGGCTTGGTGAGAATATAAATGTCAAGCACATTCTGAATGGGAAGGGTGTGAATCTTGCACTCAGCATCATTCTCTCAAACCCCAAGGCCTGTTGTGGCCCCCATGTCTAGCTAGACAGGGCTTTCAGGGCCCATTCTACTCCCTTGTTTCTGTTGGGTTTCCCTACAGTTCTGGAGATGGGGGTCTCATGCTGCATGAAAGACTCTTTTGGGCTATTTGCAGCCTATTGTGAGGTTTTCCCCTCTGTGAGCTCCTTTTCCATTCTCTGATCCTCACCACACCCCCTGAGAAGTAAGAATGGTGAGTAAGTAGGGATGCATGAGCATTCCAATCAGTAGATGATGTTATGGGTATTCAGCCAAGGTAAGTGATTTGCCCAAAGCTGCCCAGTGAGGGGAAGTGGAACCAGGGGTTGAACCCAGGGTGTGGATAAGGATCTGCTGAGGCTCTTAGGACCCTACTAGCAGGCTGGAGTCAGTTGGGGGAATGGAAAGAGCCCACATTCTGCAGCTTAAGAACTGGGCATCAAATCAATCACATTGCAATTCTGCCTGGCTCCTGCCTTCAAATCCCCTCCTAAATGGAGATCTCACTTGTCAAAGGCTATTATATGTCAGTCCCTAAACACTTTATATACACTCACATTAATCCTCATGGCATAGGTACTATTCTTATCTCCATTTTACCAATGAGGCCAAAAGAGGCAAAAGGACTTACCCAAGATGACAGAGAAAGTAAGGGAAAAGCTAGGACTCCAATCTGGGTGTGGCTTGGGCTTATTATATTCCACTACACTGCTTTCCCCAGGTATTGGATACACCTGGAAATTCCAGGTAGAAAAATCAATCTACAAACAATGACAGGTTTGTTTCTTCCTTTCCAAACTTGACAATTTGTATTTCTTTTTCTTGTGTTATTGCATTGGCTGGGACTTTCAGTAGCATTAATAGTAGTCACTCATGACATGTTTCTGAGTGCTTCTGTGTTAGTTATGTATTGCTGTGTAATAAATATCCCCAAACTTAGTGTCTCAAAACAACAAACATTTATTATCTCACATAATTTCTGAAGGTTAGAAATTCAAGAGTAGCTTATTAATTGAGTGGTTCTGGCTCAGGGTCTCACCAGGTTACAGCAAAAATGTCTGCCAATTTCTTCAAAGAAAATATGCAAATGGCCAATAAGCACATGAAAAGATGTTCAACATCATTAGCCATCAGGGAAATAAAAACAAAAACTGCAATGTGGTACCACTTCACACCCACTAGGATGGCAAGGACGTGGAGAAATCAGAATTCTCATACACTGCTGGTGAGAATGTGAAATGGTGCAGCCACTTTGGAAACAGTCTGGCAGTTCCTCAAATGGTTAGAGTCATCACATGACCCAGCAATTCCACTCTTAGGTATGTGCCCAAGAGAAATGAAAACATATGTCCACAGAAAAACTTTTACATGAATGTTTATAGAAGCATTATTCATCATAGCTAAAAAGTGGAAACAGTACAAATGTCCATCAGCTTGAACAATGGATAAACAAAATGTGGTCTATCCATACAATGGAATATTATCCAGTCATAAAAAGGAATGAAGTACTGATACATGCTACAACACAGATGAACCTTGAAAACATTATGCTAAGAGAAAGAAGCTAGTCACAAACAGCCATATATTGCATGATTCCTTTTATATGACATGTACAGAATAGACGACTCTATAGAGACATAGAGTAGATGAGTGGCTACTTGGGGCTGGGGGAGGGAGGAAGATGGAATGACTGTTACTGGTTATAGGATCTCTTTTTGGAATGATCAAAATGTTTGGAATTAGGTAGTGGTGATGGTTGTACAACTATGAATGTACTTAAAGCCATTAAATTGTATGCTTTAAATGGGTGGATTATATGGCATGTGAATTATATCTCAATAAACTGTTACCAAAAAAAGAAAAAGGGCAGGTGGGGGTGTACTCATCCTAAGGCTTAACTGGGGCTTAAGGATCTGCTTCCAAGTGATTCGCTCATATGGCTATTGACAGAGGCCTCAGTTCCTCACCATGTAGGCCTCCTCATTAATGTCCTCATGACATGTCACCCACCTCCAGAGAGAGTGGTCCAGGGGAGAGCAAGGAGGGAGCCATAATGTCTTTTGTGACTTAGTCTAGGAAGTAATGTCACTTCTGCCACATTTTGTTAGAGGCAAGTGACTAGGTACAGCTCACACCGGAGGGGTGGGGTGGTAGGCTCCACCATGTGAAGGGAAGAGTATCAAAGAAACTGTGCACATCTTCAAACCACCACAGTTTCTAATGTTGCTTGATTAGGTAGAATGGCTTCCATAGTGTCTCTGAGTCCCCATCTCTCCCCTCTCTCTTTTATTCACATTTTACTAAGTTGTTGATTAAAAAACTAAAAATAGAGTGACCATATGATCCAGCAATTCCACGCCTGGGCTTATATCTGGAGGGAACTCTAACTCAAAAAGATACATGTACCCCGATGTTCATAGCAGCAATATTTACAATAGCCAAGACATGGAAGCAACCTAAATGTCCATGGACATAAATCCCTTGCACTTCTAACTCCGTCATGGTGGCAGCTTCCTAGAGGACACAACTGACACCCAGGCCCTGGCTCCTCCGAACTGCCAGACCCCTTACCCCCAGGGATGCCTTCCATCTCCATCCCGCGACACTAGCATCCTCTGTGCCCCCTCCACTCCTCTCTCTGTCCAGGGCCTTGCCCTGTGTCTGGCACATAGTAGACTCTCAGTTACTATTTGTTTTTGAACGAATACAGAATGCTCTGGAGCTAGGCACTGCCTGCACCATTCTCCTGGCACAGAGAGCTGCAGAGAGCCCTCCAGGTGGGGCCAGGAGGCCAGCTCCACTGGGCAGAGGGAGGGTGCCCTCCAGGCAGTGGCGAGGAAGGCCCTGTGGTGGAGAGGCTCTTGTGGAGCTGGGAATCTCCCAGAGCCAGGGGAGGCCCTCCCCACAGGCCAGAGGACATCTGACCTGGCTTCTCCCCAATCCACTAAGTGACTATGGGCAAGTCACCTCTCTTCTGGGGCTTCACTCCATCCATCTCGACAATGGGATGAGAACCCCTGCCTTGCCTGTCTCCCCAGGGAGGGGCAGGGGTTGTGAGCATCAGATGAGATCATGGCTGGGAAAATGTGAACAGGAAAGAGTGGGGTTCGCTGGGTCCTAGGCCTGGGGTCAGGGTGTGGAGGGGGAGAGGGACAGAGAAGGGAGGAAGAGAAAAGATTAGGAGAGAGGGAGACACACGCACACGCACGCACACACACACGCACACACACACACAGGAACAAAGAACAGAAAAATGCGAGACAGAGAAAGAGGGAACGAGTGAGAGAGAGAGAGAGACGATAAAAGGGGGGCTTCTGTGAAAAACTGTAAAGAGAGACAGAGGAGAGAAAGATAGAGAAAGAAATGGAGAGAGAAAATAAGATGGGGAGTTAGAGACAGAGAGAAAGATGGAAGAGGGGGATGGAGGAGACAGAAAGAAATGAGAATCAGAGTCAGAGAGGGAAAGCGACTAACAGCCAGAGAGGGATGGGTGAGGAGCCAGGAGACAAAGGGTTATGGGGCCGGATGGAGACAGACAGGGAGAAACAGTCTGACAGGGAGGGAGGGAGAAGGGAACACCTTCTCCCATGGACCCTGACCCTGCACTCCCCACTGTCACCCACTGTGCACCCTGCCCCACCCCAGACGGGTGGGGACCCAGAGAAAAGCCTCGGCCCCTCTGTCTGTAGGGCTCAGCTGGCCCTGTCCTGTCCTGCTGGTTTGGATCCTGACATCCTCCGTTCCGAGGCCGCTGAGGGGCACCCCACTGGGAGGTAGGGCTCTGGAGCCTGTCCTGTAGGCTCACTGACGTGGCCACTGGTTAATCTGAAGGGAAAACCCAGTGACACCCTCCCCTGAGGCCCGGGCAGGCCCCAGCCTGCCTCCCTTTGGGGCCCAGGCAGGAAGAGACCTCAAAGTTCAGCTCCACTGTACCCCTCACTGTACAGAGGAGGAAACCGTGCTCCGAGAAAGGCAGGGACAAACCTGCAGTCACACAGCCAGGCAGTGGCCTAACCAGGACTCGCTGTCACAGATGCCATGGCCCCAAAACCTTTGAGACTTGCTTTCTTCTGGGTAAATTGCTTCCTGCCCAGGGGTGTCCTGAGCCGTAACAGTGTTTCGAATGCCAGGCACTGTGCTGAGAGTCCTGTGAAGTGGCTGCTGTGAGTATGCCCATTATACAGATGAAGAGACTGAGGCTCAGAGAAGTTGAGACTTCTAGGCCTGAAGTCACACTGTGCCAGGACCCAAGCTAGGTCCATCCGACCTTGAAAGTTGGGTTCCTGCTGTGGCACCTCCCAGCCTCCCTGGGTTGTTCACCAGCAGGAAAGGGCCCTGTAATATGGAAAAGGAGGGCAGAGGTGGGAAGTTGAGTTGTAAGTACCCAGCTTCCCCAGATGGTTGGAAGGTGAATAATACATCAGCTTTGAGACATAGGAACAAGTGTCTGGGTGTAACCCTTCCCTGTTGGACAGACCACCCCTGTCTCTTGAGGTACACATGATGCCTGCTGTGTCCCCCAGGTGACTGCAGTCCAAGGATGGATGTGGCTGCAGACACAGCCCCCTAGGCCACCTCTGCTCCTCTGGGGACCACAGTCCCTTCACGCCCAGAGCATCAGCCCTGCCCAGTGTTGCCTTCTTCTTTAAAAATCAATTAATTAATTAATTAATTTTATTTTTGGCTGTGTTGGGTCTTTGTTGCTGTGCGCGGGCTTTCTCTAGTTGTGGCGAGCGGGGGCTACTCTTCGTTGCAGTGAGCAGGCTTCTCATTGCGGTGGCTTCTCTTGTTGCGCAGCACAGGCTCTAGGTGCACAGGCTTCAGTACCTGCAGCACGCAGGCTCAGTAGTTGCAGCACGTGGGCTCTAGAGCTCAGGCTCAGTAGCTGAGGCGCACGGGCTTAGTTGCTCCACGGCATGTGGGATCTTCCTGGACCAGGGATCAAACCCATGTCCTCTGCATTGGCAGGCAGATTCTTAACCACTGCACCACCAGGGAAGCCCCAGTGTTGCTTTCAAAGTCTGCTCTGGCTGTGTCTACACCATCTATCAGACCAGGAGGGCTGCTGCAGGGCCATGCCTGTGCTTGGAGTCCCAGGAAGTGGGGAGCCCTGGGGCACTGTCCCCTGAATATGCTGAGTGCCTTTCTTAGAACCAGGACTGGGCAGGGAGAGCACCCAGGTGGCGGTGGGGGGGGGGGGGAATGGATGCTCCCTTTCCCAGAAGCCTCAGAGCCTCCCGGGGGAGGGGTGTGGCCACAGAGCCCCAGCCCTGCCCTTACCTCCTTTACCCAGCCTTGGCAGAAGCCCGTGGCTCTCTGCCAGCTTCATGGAGGTGGGCTTGGCAGCCATCCCTGGGATGGGGAGATGACCAGTTCTGGGAGCCTCCTCTGAGCCCCCAGATCCTCTTCCCTCCCCAGGGAGATACAGATCCCCCTTCTGGCCCCTGCCCCCAGGGCCCAGAGCTTTGGCTCCTACCGTCCCCATCCAGGCGAGGCTGGTGGCAGGTGACTGGAAGGCGTGGAGAAAGGCAGGCCAAGTGGGGGCGTGGGCCCCGGCCCGTGTGCTCCTCAGCCAATCAGCGGCCTGCCCAGCCGGTGGATTCAGTTACAAGCCCCAGATCACCCCACACTCCAGCCTCCTTCCTACTCCTCCCAAAGCTCCATTCATTGGCCCCGCAGCACCGGGTCGGCTGGGCTCGCTTCCGCTCAGCTACAGAACTGCTGCCTCGTGGGCCCACCAGGGTAGGATTCCCGGGGGCTTTGTCTGACTGGGCTGGGCCAGGGCAGAATGGGGGTTCTGGTGGTGCTCTTGGGGGTGCTGAACTTCCTGGGGGCAGCTCTGGGGGGCTCCCCTGCCCTCCACTTGCACAGCACCTCCTGCCACTTGGCCAGACCCATCTCTGGCAGCCCTTTGGGGTTCCTTAGCTTCTTGGGCAAGGATACCCAGGGACTAGCCCTGTTCCATGCCCGCTGGGATGGGCACGGGAGGCTGCAGGTGTGCAGCCGGCAGGATGAGCCAGAGCTCACTACAGCCTTCAGTACCCTCTGTGCTGGTGAGATCACCCGGGACTCCTTCATCCACACCCCTGGACCTGAGCTGCAGAGAGCCCTGGCCACCCTTAAGCGTCAGTGGGAGGCCTGCAGAGGGCCTGCCGAGAGTCCAGCAGAGACCAGGGAGGAGCGAGCAGCAGGGCAGAGTGGAGCGCCTGGCATGGGGAACCAGCGGGTGAAGAGAGGCTGGACCATGCCTGGCACACTGTGGTGTGGCGTTGGGGATTCTGCCGGGAACTCCTCGGAGCTGGGTGAGCCATCGGTGTGTGGACAGGGGGGCTGGTGCGGGGGGGGAAATGCAGCCTTTAGCCCTGGTACCCACTCTCCCAGGCTGTGTGTCCTGAGGAAGTGACTTAGCCACTCTGACCCTCAATTTCCTTATCTGTAAAATGGGGTGACCATAAATCTCATCATGGGATGCTTAAATGTGGTTATAGATGGGAAAGGTCCTACTCACACCTGGGAGGCTTCATTAATTACCATCTGAGGAAGGAGGCTGGCTGGGGTGGATCCAGGGTCGGCTGAGCCAAAAAAACATTACCCAAGAGGAGGTTTTATGGGCACAGGGTGCCCAGTGGAGGGGACGCCAAGACCCAAAAGCCTGGGTTCAAATCCCAGCTCAGCCCTTCCAAGATGAACGAGTCACCTCCCCTCTCTGAATGTTTCCTCACCTGTACAATAAACGTGACACCTCCTTCCCAGGGCTGCTGTGTGCTTGGGTGTGGGAAGTGCCAGGCATTTGGGAGATGCTCAGTAAAGGGCATCATTGCTCAGGTGGTGAAAAACATGCATGGCTTTTTTGCACTCTCGGTACAGCTGTCAGTGCATACACGTGGAGGGCTGGGAGGAGGACTTGGCACTTGAGTTGGAGCAGGCTGGCATCCTGACAATGCCTCATTGTGCCAGCGAGATTGCATCCTGCTGTTTACCATTCCAGTCCACACACATTCATAACTTTGGAGTTTCACTTGTGGTGTGAGCCCGAGAGCTCTGGAGGCAGACACCAGTTCACCTGAGGGAGATCTTTCCATGGGCAAGGATTCCGGGGTGGGCTGCCTGGCACTTGGAGTTGCCCAACAGAGGCTGTACCTGGGTGTTCTCTTCAAGCTTTGGAACTGTGAGTCCCACAGGGAGAGGCCTGAGGCCACCCAGGTCATCTGTATCAGGGCTGGGATGAGAACCAGGTCTCTGCTCCCAACACCACGCAGGCATAGCCGGCATGTGGTGCCCACGACCCTGCTGAGCTGGTGCCCCCTCCGCTCCCTGCAGGGGTCTTCCAGGGCCCCGATCTCTGCTGCCAGGAACACGACCGCTGCCCACAGACTGTCTCACCCTTCCAGTACAACTATGGCATCCGAAACTACCGACTCCATACCATCTCCCACTGCAACTGTGATGCCAGGTTGGTGGTGGGCAGGGAGGGCTGGGAACTTGGTGTGGGATTATCCACTGGGATTACCTGGTGCAGAGTCTGGGATTCCAGAGAATCCTAAAGGATCAGCCAGCCGGAGTCCACTGTGCAGTGGGAAAGCTGAGGTCTAACAGGAGAGGGGACACTTGGACCCCAAATCACCTGGCTGGTAGTGACCAGGTGGTCTGGGAGAGGAGCCAGGTAGCTTCTGTGGTCCAGGGACCTGAGTGCTGGCTCTGGGACAGGTTCCAGCAGTGCCTGCATAACCAGCGGGACTCCATCTCTGACGTCGTGGGCGTGGCCTTCTTCAACGTGCTGGCGATCCCCTGTTTCGTCCTGGAGGACCAGGAGGCCTGTGTGGAGTGGTACTGGTGGGGCGGGTATGTGGCTGCCCCTTTCGAGCCCCTTCCCAGCCAGTGGGGAGCTCGGGCTCCAAGCCTGGGAGGGAAGCCTTTCTGTATGTCTGTCCTCCAGGGAATGATGCCTCGTCCTCCCTGTCTTCTCCTCAGGGTTGGGCCCAGGATGCAGACGCTCCCTGGGTGCCCTGCAGGACCTAGTGGGATGTGGGATGAGGGGTGGGACTGGCAGAGCCCTGATCTCCATAGAGATGAACCTGGGGACTTCTGGGAGGGGGGATTCTGGGTTACCAATTGCCACCATGTGCTACCTCCCAGGTGTAGAACGTATGGCTCTGTATCCCTCGCCCGTCTCCAGCCCAGGACCTTCTACAATGCCTCCTGGAGCTCCCTTGCCATCCCCCTGACTCCCAGTCCTCAGAACCCAGCACCCAGCAAGCCTCGGTGGCTTCAGCATCCTCAGAAGTGGCCAGCACAGCAGAAAGAGTCCGAGTACCCCAGCCAAGCCAATGCCACAGCCCTCCGGGCCCCTGTGGCCTCCCCTGGGCCTGATGTGGCCTCCATAGTCCAGCTGGAGGTCACTGATTCAGGCCTCCAGGGACTATGGCGTGGCCTAAAACCTCAAGGTGAGCTCAGAACCTAACCTTGGGGGCTCCTGTTGTAAGGAGGTGTCCCTGACTCTGTTCAGGGTGGGGGGCCCCTGTGTTGCTTCCTTTCCTGCTCTGAGCTCCTTCTGGGGTCTCCCAACCTATCTCGTGCTGCAGCCAGAGGGATTTTTGTAAGCTCCAAACTTGTCCATGGCACTCCTCGCTGAGGCCCCACCATGATGTCCCAACACCCAGGGGTTGTCGAGTCTGGTCCTGCAGATCCTACTCCCCAGTCGAAACTCCAGTTCCACAAACTTCATTTGGTTCTTCTAAAGCCACTTGCTCTCTCCCACTGCTGGGCCTTTGCACATGCTCTTCTTGCTGCCTGGAGAATTCTCCCTGACTCTTCTCCTCTTCCAGCCTCAGCTTAGAAGCCTCTGCCTCCAGGAAACCTTTTCTGACCACTCTCGACTCTCTGGGCTTCCCCATGGCAGCACTGCTCTGTGTGTGTGTGTGTGCATGTGCGTGCGTCTCCTATGTGTGAGGCACTCTGAAGGCACAAAGGGCATGAGATGGAGGGACACTGTGTGTGTGGGACAGAGCACGTGTGCCGGATGGCAGTGGGCATCGGACAGGGCTCCTCTCACCACCACACCTGCCCCCAGGTGCCCGCCAGGCCTGCCGCGGCTTCCGCCGCCTGGACCAGTGTGAGCACCAGATCGGGCCCCAGAAGACCAAGTTCCAGCTGTTCAACAATGCCCGTGAACCCCTCTTCCACTGCAACTGCACGCGCCGGTGAGGCCTGCTTGGACCCTTGGGGGTGGGCTGCCTGTTGCCAGGCACTGGGAAGGGACACGTGGCTGACGAGGCCCTGCCCCAGCCTGAGCCTGCCTCTGCCCTCAGTCTGGCACGCTTCCTGAGGCTCCACAGCCCACCTGTGGGTGCCAACATACTTTGGGAGCCGCTGGGCATGACCTGCTTCAAACTGGCCCCTCCACTGGACTGTGCTGAGGGCAAAGGGTAAGTGACATCAGGGCCAGGAGGGATGGGGGACTTCCCAAGGGGTGGGTTGCCTCTGCTCCCTTTGTGCACCTGGGCTGAGAGGGTGATGGAGGGGGTCAGGGGACCTCTGAGCTCCACTGTCATCATCCCTGGGTTCGGCTCTGCAGTTGGCCCATGTAGGTTGCATCTCAACTCTGTCATTTACTTCCTGTGTGACCTTGCAAGCTGAATAACCTCTCCACACCTCTGTTTCCTTACCTATAAAATGGAGGTAGAAGCCAAGGAAGTGGCGTGTGTGACGTACATAGGCCAAGGCCTGTAGGACACATAGTAGAACACCTGCTTAACTCTTACCCCATAATCCACAATTTCATTTCAATTCTGATTCTCAAAGCTAACTCTGTTACTTTTCCTATTTCACAGGTAGGGAAACTGAGGCCCAGACTGACCCAGGTTTCTGCAGCCAGCTATTGGCAGAACCTGGGCCTCTGGGTGCCAACCCAGGTTTATTCTGCCCCCTGCTAGGTGTAACAGCCCCCCACCCTCCCAGTCCCAGCCCTGCTCCTCTCTGGGCCTTGGTCACCCTCTCTGCAGAGTAGGGTGGGATTCTTGGCAGTTATGACCACCTGCCCCACTTTTCTCTCTTCACAGCTGTTCCAGAGACCCCAGGGCCATCAAGGTGTCAGCTCGGCACCTGCGGCAACTTCAGCAGAGGCAACTCTGGCTCCAAGGGACAGGCACAGACAACAGGCAGGCATGGACTTCAGAGCACCCAAAGGTCCCCATGTCCTTCTATGACCTGTGCCTGCAGCTGACCCAGGGAGCCGGAGGACCTGAAGGACAGCAGAAATCCTGGAACCAGTGACCTCAGTTCCAGCTCTCCTGGGCACAAGACTGGACCTCGTCCCTGGCTTTGCTAGGCCCTGGGGGTCTCAGCTTCCCCTCCACGTGTTAGACTGAAGCATGGACGGGCTCTTGTGGATAGCCAGAGGGCTGCATGGGTAGGGTGGGGGGGCCAAGACCCAAATGCTGGACCACGTCTCCTGCTGTGCTGGGTGATCTTGGGCTGGTGACACAACCCCTCTGTGCTTGGATGTGGTATTCAGGAGGCTAATTCTGCTGCCCCAGGCTTGGGCCTTCCCAGAGAAATTAACATCCAGATGGGAATGGGGAGAAGGTAACATTGCAGCAGCCCCAGGAGGTACCAGGAGGAGGGACATATATGTCTATGTTGCAAAATTAATGCATGTCTCAAGAACTTGCCCAGGGAAGCCCCAGCGTCTGCCTGCTGAGGTCTAGGGCAGCAGGTGGGGTATGAGGGATGTCACAGAAGTGCCTGTGTCTGAATCCAGGGTGGCGGAAGCTAGAAAGGGGCTTCCCAACTCACCTCCCCAGGGGACCCCTTCTCTTAACAGCTCCTATGTTCTTCCTGGCCCAGCCCTGGCCCATTCTTTCTGCCCTAGACCTAAATTCAGATCTCCCCCGTGCCCTTAAGCAAGAGACCTCCTTCATTCTGAGCCTTAGTTTCCTCGTCTGAAAAAGGGGAGTGTAAACAGGACCTACCTCTACCTCACAGGGTTGTTGAGGATTAAGCGAACCAACTCACGGACAGCACTTAGCACCTAGTAAATGTTCCCTCCCTCCAGCACACAGCCAAACTGTGCTTAGGCGTCTGTTTTTTTTTTTTTTTTTTTTTGCGGTACGCCGGCCTCTCACTGTTGTGGCCTCTCCCGCTGCGGAGCACAGGCTCCGGACGCGCAGGCTCAGCGGCCATGGCTCACGGGCCTAGCCGCTCCGCGGCATGTGGGATCTTCCCGGACCAGGGCACAAACCCGTGTCCCCTGCATCGGCAGGCGGACTCTCAACCACTGCGCCACCAGGGAAGCCCTAGGCATCTGATTTTTAAAGGTTCACATAACCTCTTGGAGGTCTCAGTTTGCTCACCTGTGAAATGGAGCTAAGAACTACACTGAACTCGACACCACAACTTGTGGTGCAGCTTAAAGGACATGGCATGTGTAATGTATACAGCTGGTGCCTGGTAATTGTCAGATCTGTCATCCTCTCATCTCTTTAGTCCCTTCCTCTGACTGTCCCCAACCCTAGACTGCTAACAAGTTAGGAAGAAGTCAGGAGTGAGGCTGGAGAATTTAATTCCTAATTGATGACCTCTAGGTTTGCTCCCCCATCCCAGATGGGGGCTGGGATAGGGGTATGCTGATTGTCACAGTTGAGGTGCCAGGACCAAGTTTGGGGGACCCCAGTTGGCCACCCCTGGCCAGAACAGAGTGGCAGGTGCACATAAAGCTGGAGCAGTAGCAGGAGGGAGGCAGGTGGGTTTGCAGAAGGTTGGGGCAGAGTGGGGGCCACCTGGGCCTGCCTGCCCACCTCACCCTCAGGGCCCCAGGCCCCCTTCCTCCAGGCCCTGCTGACCCTGGGGGCTGGGAGACAGGCTGTCGGGGGCCAGGGCCTCCCGATCGGGTCCCCAGGAGCTGCCACCACCGGGGTCTACGGTCTCTAGGCGCAAGGCAGGCAGCAACCCCAGGCTTTGAGGCACAGATGGTGGGAAGGCCCAGGACCCAGGCAGCCCAGGGGGCCCCTCCTCACTGTTGCCCCGGCTGCCACCATCACTGCCCCCGTTGGGGGCTACCCGAGGCAGGCGGCGGCTCTGGGGCGAGGGGCTTCGGCTGGTGCCACGGCGTTCGCAGGACGAGGGCTGCAGGGCGAGGCCGGGGAAGCGGGCCAGACCTGGGCTTCGGCTACGGTGCCGCTTGGACTTGCCAGGGCTTGGGCTGCGGGACTTGGATGCAAGCAGCTCCAGGGTGCTGTCATCCTCATCCTCCGAGCTGGCACCCGAGCTGTCTGTGCTGCTGCTGGCCAGCTCCGAGGTAGGCAGTGAGATCTGGGGGGAAGGCTGGTCACTGGGGTGTCCCTCTCCCCAACCGGCCACTGAGGCCTCTGGGAACCACTCCCGCCCTCCCCCTTGGCAGACCCAGGAAGGTCAGGATACTTGTAGGAGGTCACAGAACAGAATGTAGAAGCTGTAGAGGCATTTGAATACTCCTTTGGCCCCCCTGACCCTGCAGCCTGGCCTACTTACCTGGAAGGGCTCAGTGACCCCGATAAGGATGCTGTGGGTGTGGCTATAATAGCCCAGGATGAAGTCTCCGTGACCCTTGGGCAGTGACTCCTCACTGAACGTCACCTGGTGGGCCAGGGGGTTTAGGTCCAGGTTGGGGTGAGGGAGACAGCCTCAGGACCCTTCAAGCTGAATCCTGAGCCCCCAAGGGCAATGGGGACTTCCTCCCACTCTCCCCCTCCCCTTAAGTACCTGGTAGATGTTCCCATCCACATCCTCGTGTTTGGCCCAGACATAAGCCACGTAGTCCTTGCAGTGGCGGAAACCCACCTGGGGCAAGAGCAATCAGGGTCGTGACCCCTAAGGTCTGACCCCAGCAGCCTTAAACTCTGGGGAAGCCAGGGACCCCACGTGGGTCCCTGGCTGCCCCTTCAGGCCCTTCCTTCCCCAATGTACCGACCACCCCTGCCCGTCTCACCCGGTACAAGCCGATCCAGTCCCAGGAGCTGCGGGCGAACACCGTCTCTATGCGGTACCTCACCACAGCCTGCTCCGGCCGCACCCACTCGTCTGCCACATCCAGCCGCACAAGCGGCACTTCGTCTCTGAAGGCAAACTGCCCAGGGGCAGGGGGCAACATCAGGGGAGACCCTCTAGTATTCTACGCACCTAGAGCCCTTGGGCCTGCGTCGGCACAAACTGGCTGAGATGAAGGGCCTTTGGAGCCACTGCACGGGCTGGGAAACTGAGGAAGAATAGGTCTAGGATGAATGCCGGGTTTCCTGCCTCCCAGCTCAGGGCTCTTTTTGTCCTTAGCCTCCTTAGGGGTGAGTGGGAACACAGCTTTGAAGCTTAGTAGACTGTGGGTTTGGCCCTGGCTCTGCTATTGTTATGCAGTGTGACCCAAGGTGAGTTTCTTAACCTCTCTGAATAGAAGGGCTCCTGTCCTTAAACTCTGATGATCTTATTTAACTCTTGGGGTTGCTCTGCAGATTCAATGAGATACCATATAAAGCATCCTATAAACTTCTCAGTATACAGTAGGTGCTCAATGAATGACTTGCCTATAAGTTAACAAAGGAGTCCCACGATGCACTGGATATTCTGGAGTAAAGTGTAAGCCCCTCATCAGGCTAAGTAAGACTCAGTTTCCCCACCTGTATTAAGGAACCACTATTAACCTTGTTTGTCATCAGTCCATGGAGACAAAAGAATCTTCTCTTCCCAGGGTCACCCCAGGCTGAGCAGGGGTTCACCATGTGGATGGGGTTGCTGGGGTGGCAGGTGGCCAGGGTATTGGCTTCACCTCTGTCCCTCAGGGAAAGACTCGGTGGTGCCAGCCTCAGGCTTTGTCTGCTCCCCTGTTTATCTGGTTTCAACTTTCTCTCCCTCCTCAGCTTCTAAGCCAAGCTGCTCCAGAATAAACCAGCACATCCTCTCCCTGCCTGTGGGTTCCTAACAACAGGTCTGGCCAGGTTGCGCTCTTGGAAATACCCTTTAGGGCCTTGTGGGGTCAAAACTCCTGCTGAGCCCTGTGCTGTGTTGCTTTGGATAAGAGATTTAAGTTCTCTGAGCCTCTGTTTCTCTCATCAGTAAAACTGGGAGGAGAATTTAGACATCCTCAGGGCCTACCACAGTATTCAAAGGGATGACATACATGAAGTAGGCTACACAGGCTCTGGCATATAGTAGGTGCTCAACAGGTAATGTTTTACAAGGGACAGGGTTCTAGATAAGGAGGGAAGGATAGGGCACCCAAAAGGAGTGGTTCTCAAGGTGAGGTCCCTGATTGGGGGTTAAACTTCACACCCAAGGCTTTTACCAAAGGTCATGGGAGGCCAGACATGGGCAGATTTCCATTCCCAGCTGAGGACATTGGCCACTGTCCCTCTGACTGACCATATGACAAAGTTAGCAGGGAAAACATTCTCTGGTCTGCTGGGCTCCCTCTTATCAGATCAAGAGAATCGGAGAGCCCAGAGTTGAGTTTCAGGACTGGAAATTGGGCTCCACCCCACTCTACTGCTGAGCCTGTGTGCAACTTGGGGCGCATGCCTACCCCACTAACAGAAAGTTGGACTACATGGTCTCTAAGATCCAGTTCTGACATTCTCGGATTTCCCCTTTTTCCTTTGGCAGCTAGGAGCCCCAATCCTAAACACAGGGGCTTCCCTGGTGGTGCAGTGGTTAAGAATCCACTTGCCAATGCAGGGGACACGGGTTCGAGCCCTGGTGTGGGAAGATCCCACATGCCATGGAGCAACCAAGTCCATGCGCCACAACTACTGAAGTCTGCATGCCTAGAGCCTGAGCTCCGCAACAAGAGAAGCCACTGCAATAAGAAATCTGCACACCACAATGAAGAGTAGCCCCCGCTCGCTGCAACTAAAGAAAGCCTGCGCGCAGCAAGAAGACCCAACGCAACCAAAAATAAATACATAAATCAATAAAAATTTATAATTAAAAAAATCCTAAACACAATGCTAAATTTTATAGTAACTATATAGGGTTTAGCTTTGTATTTTTTTGTATCTCTACTCCCCCTCCCCATCACATATGGTAAGATGGTAAAAAAATAATAAATGAATGTGAATGAATGCTACATGGGATTTGAGTAAATATTTTCGTGGCTGGTCTTATTATATATGTGAATTTTAACATAAGTTGCCCTAGCCTTTCTCAGAAAAGGGGAATTAGAGATTAGTGGAAAAGGTATACCCTTTGAAATCAGACTAGCCAGGGTGCAAATCCTAACCTTCCCTTTAGTAGCCAGGTGACCCGGGGCAAGGGGTGCTGTGTCTCTGGGCCTCAGATTTTTCACCTGAAAATGGAGATCATAGGACTTCCCTGGTGGTCCAGTGGTTAAGACTCTGAGCTCCCAATGCAGGGGGCATGGGTTCGATCCCTGGTCCAGGAACTAAGATCCCACATACCGCATGGCATGGCCAAGAATAAATAAATAATGGAGATCATAATCCCACTCCCAGTCTGCTGTGACAAGTGGATGCTGCTGAGGGCAGGTCTAAGGGGTTACCGGTGGGCAGTGGGATGCTGAGCTGGGCCTGGGGATGTCATGCGGGGAGGATGAGGCCAGGACTCACGTGCAGGACGAACTGGGCAGCCACGGGCTTGTGGTCGCTGACAGTGTATTCCATGTGGCTGTGGTAGCTGTGCTGGGTCACCTGGAGCCGGTGGCTCTCCCGTCCTGAGGGGCTGGGACCTCCACCTGGAGCCTTGACCTTCCACAGGATACGGTCTGTCCAGGCTGGCTTCCGCTTCTTGGCACTGTGGTGGGCAAAGGTAGGCTGAGTATCAGGGGTTGGGGGTCAAGGCACCTCTGCCTCCTGTCTCTCTTTCCTGTCTCCCTTATCCAGAAGACCTCAGCCCACATCCCCACCTCTCATCCCAGTTCTGAGCTCACCTGGTATCATATTTGTTAGTACCCACGTCAAACTTGAAGGTGGGCGCAAAGTTGAGGGGCCCCTCCTGGAAGCCCCTCAGGATGGGCCAGGTGTTCTTGGCCATGTTGAGCTGTGAGGGTCCAGAAGCACAGAATTGGACAAGAGCTTGGGCAGGGCAGATGAGGGCAAGGACCATAGCCTAGGGTACAGGTGGTCCTAGGGCATGTTCTGTGTGCTTGGGGTTTTGGGGTCCAGGCTGGGATTCCCCACCTGGTCTTTCTCCCAGAGCTGGTGGAGCTGCTCGCTGTCGATGGCAAATTTGACGAAGTGCAGGTCGTAGCTCTCGATGCGGAAGTTCAGGTCCCCGAACCAGAACACGAGGCTGTTCGGAGGTGGGGGTCAGCGGGGTCCATGGGGTGAAGAGCCCAGCCCAGATCCTTCTCTGCCCCCATCCAACCCGACAGCTGCTCCTAGTGATGACGCAGAGGGTGGGTGGGTTGCTGCAGGGCCGCCAGCCCACCACGGAGCAGCAGGGGGTGTAGACCTAGAAGTTAGGTTCCGACCCCTAGCAAGGCCTTGCCCCTCAGCAAAGCTCCACCCTGCAGGCTCCACCTCCCCATCAAACTTACCAGCTTTCTCGTTCCTAGCCATAGTGTGGGTGGTCTCCACCCCCATAGGCCCCGCCTCTCCCCACTAGGCGCACCGGCCTCGCCCCTGAGTCCCACCCTTCCTTCACTAGCCCCGCCCAAGCCCCATTAGGTCCCGCCCCGGCCCATACTCGTGATCCAAGATGCCTTGAGCTCCAGGCCCCTGGAACTGCTGGAGGCTGAGGATGGTCTGGAAGTTGTCCTTGCGCTGCTCCGCTTTGTCCATGTGGGCCGGCAGGTGGCAGTTCAGGAAACACAGCATGTGCCCGAAGGCGGCCAGTCGCACACTCACTCCACCCTTGTTGCCCTTGGGAAACAAGGTTGGGTGGGTTATGGGCGGGGCCTAGGCTAGGAGGTGAGGCCCGCGGGGCTTAGGGTGGGCGGGGTCAGCGGGTGAGGCCCAGGACCCGTGGAGGTGTGGAGAGGGGTGGGTTCTAGGGAAAGGAGTGGAACAATAGGAGGGGCGGGGACAGAAAGGGGCGGGGTCTAGAAAACGAGGGGTGGGGGTGGGTGGGGAGAGGCAGGCCTCAGAGTAAGGGGTGTAGCTTGGGGAGGGGATATTGCCAGTACGCGGGGGTCCGGGGACTAATCTACGGATCCCTTAGGGCCCTGTACCCTCCCAGGCCGCTTCCACGCTCACCCAATAGCCACCCAGGCCAGTGCGCGTGCAATCAGTCTGCACATCCCTCAGGAAGGGCAGGTGGTAGTACTTGGCGAACAGCAGCAGGATGACGCCCTGCATCCGCACAGTACTCACCTGCAGCAGAGGCGTGACGAGGCTGAGAGACAGGACACAACTCCCCCGCCCCCGCCCTCGCCTTTTCCGGTTCTTAAAGGTCTGCTCTTCCATCTTCCCATTTCATGGACCCGGCCACCGAGGCCCAGCGGGCCCCACGGTGAATCAAGGCAGAGCTAGGGCCGAGTAATCCAGGGGTCTCCACCTGCCCGGGGGTTGAGGGAGGAGTTACCAGCACGAAGTTGAAGGGCCCCAGTGCGTCCATGAAGAGCTCGCTCCACTGGTCGGTGAAGAGCGCGTCCTTGAGCCGCTTGTTGATCATAGAGTTCACTTCCTGCAACCTGTGGGGGACTGTGAGGCGGCCTTCGGATTGGGGGGGGCGCCCTAGAAACCCCTCCCGTGGGAGAGGGTCTGGGAGGTAGGAGGGGCTCAGGAGGGAGTCTACTCGCCCTGTCCCCTCACCCTATGGCGATCATGTCTGCCCTGTCACTGTCATCGCTGCTGCCCAGGTGAAGGAGGGATGTGACATCATCGGGGGGCATGGCGGTGCCCACGTTCCATGTGACCACAGTGATCCTGGGGAGGTGGGGGTACAGAAGGGGTTACTACTGGGGACCACTCTCTTACCCTCAACCTCCCTCCCACAGGGCTTTTTCTGGGGAAATAAGCTTGAGTATAAGCCCTCAGAAGGACCCACAGTGGGCCCAGGGTCCCTTCCACCAGACTCTTCCAGGGGAGATCAACTGAGGCGGGGTAGGCAAGTCCCTTAGGAGAGGATGCTGTCTTCCGAGGGCCCCAGAGTGGGCCTAACACCCACAGGGAATCTTCCTCAGGGAGGTCAGCTGGGGTGGAGTAGGGTAAGCCAACCTAGAAGGATGGCTAGTCTTAGAGTTCAAGCCCCAGCAATGTCTTGGGAGAGGGCCCCTCACCAGAAGCCAGGGTCGCTCTTGCAGGTGGGCTGAGCTGACCAAGAGGAGGATGACGAGGTGGATGTAGAAGAGGAGGTGGTAAGAGGGGCTGGGGTTTCTCTGGGCTGAAGGTTGGGGCTCAGATGCCCACCAGGCCCGGCACCCTGGGTGCCAGGCCTGGGGAGGGCCATCTCAGGAGCTGGGGGGACACATGGGGAGCGGTTTGGGGAGCGGCTGGGGGAGCGGCTGGGAGATCGGGGTGGCTTGGGCAGAGGTGGGGGCACAGTCTGGGCTAAGGGGGCCCCTGGCCGGAAGGTGGGGTAGAGAAGTCCGGGGGAGCGAGTGCCAGGCTCTGGAGGACCCTGGCCCACATCCAGGGGCAGAGTCTGTGGTGTCTGGGACAAGACAGGATCCTCAGGGCTGCTGCGGGGGGCCTCAGGCCGGGCTCTGAAGGAGGGGGAGATCTGAGGGTCTGGGGGGGCTTGAATCAAGGATGGGGAGCCCACAGGACCAGATGTCTGAGTGGAGGGCTGGAGATGCCCTTCTGAAGGGGAGAGAGGTCTAGGGGCTGGGGCATCCCTCTGTTTAGCTGATGTCCATCCCACAGAGGCCAGGGCTGATGTCATGGATGCTGGAGTCAGGGCCTGTTCCTGAGAGGGTGACAGAACTGGACTGGGCACTGGGGAAGAGCTGGAGGGGGGCTGTGGGGGCTGTTTCTCAGATGCCACGGCCAGGCTCAGGCCTGAAGCAGCCAGGGCTGGCTTGGGTCCCATGGAGGCAGGCGGCACCTGCTTCTGGTCCCTGGACAGTGGAGCCAGCCTGGGCCCCAGGGTAGCTGGAGGAGGCTTCGGCCCAGCCGAGGCGGACACCACCAACTGGCCCACAGATGTTGGAGCCAGTCTGGAGCTGCGATGGGCAGGAGCTGTTTTCTGCTCTCCAGGGGTAGACATTGGAGCCAGGATGGGTCGGGGAGATGCCAGAGCCAGGCTTGGCCCCTTTGAGGAAGGTGGCATTGCTGCTGGTGGCCCCACAGGTGTCAGAGCCAACCTTGGTTCCGAGCATACTGGTGCTGCATTCTCCTTCGCTGAGAGCTGAAAACGTGAGTCCATCTTGGATAGGACAATTCAGAGACTCAGAGTCAACCCTAACCAGGCCTCCACTTCCATATAGACCCCAGCAGACCCTGTCTAGCTAAGAAAGGCACATCTTTCTGAGGAAGTTCTTCCTAATTTCTCACCTCAATCCATTCTGCTGTGAATCAGCTTCTCTTTTGGAGGAAACAGGACATGGAAACCTATCCCCTCCCTCACCTGTGACATCTCTTTCATAGATGGGGAAAATAAGACCCCAACTCAAAGGAGGCAGAGTGTGAGCCTCTCAGAGTGAGGGCTCTCCTTGCCTTCCTGGCTGGCACCCACTCCCTGGCCACCCTGGAGTGTTGGGTGGCTGGAGTCAGCTTCCCTGAGCACTGCCCACCCCTGCAGTCCCTGCTGCTCCCCTAGCCAAGGGCTACTGATCTGACCCCCCCAGATCTTCCCACTCAGGACACCCTGGGGCCAGCCTGTTAAACACCACCCCCTTTCCTCCACAGTACACAGGAACCCCCAGGTTCCCCCCGCCACGTCCCAATTCCTTGGTCACAGCCCTCTCTGTCCTCGTCACCCATTCCTAGAGCTCTGTGCAGGAGCAAGAGCCTGGGTTGGGACTGGCCATGTCGATTCCCAGCCCAGCTCTGTGTGACCTTAGGCAAGCACTTCCCTGCCCAGGGCCTCAGTTTCCCTGTCTTAAAATGAAGGACCCTGGTGAAGGATCCCTGGCCACACCTGATCGTGGGAAGCCTAGGCCTCATATCCTCTGCATGTATGAGCCAAAATTTGCTAGGCTTCCATTTGAGCTCCATGGAATAGTCATTCCTCCCAAGTGTGATTCTAACACCCAGAGCAAGTCCAGGATTCTGTTGATCCTGGCGCCGCACCACTGTGCACAAGTTGTACCCTCTTACCCTTGTCACCCCACCTGTGAGGACAGGCAAGCAGGTATCCTCTTTATGTCCAGCAGGTGGAGTGGGGGGGTGTGGGGCCCTGCAAGGACCTCCTCTTCCTCTCCCATCTGTCCCTGTCTGATGCCCCTGTCTCCAGAAGTCAGGATAAAGTGTCCCTTGCCAGGGAGGGTAGACGAAGGTTTACACTCACCCTAGGGTGGCCCCATCCCTGCCTCCAGAGATGTAGTTCTGTCTGCATCCCGTGTCCTGCTTGGTTCAGAGAATCTGAAACTCTGCCTCCACCTCTGTCCCCAAACTCAGCTCTTTGAGGCTTGCATTTTGGGCATCCTCCTTGGTTCCTAGTGTCCCACTCCAAACCCCCACCCCAAACACCACACCGCCTCCAGCACTAACAACTTAGACATCCCAGATGTTACAGTTTCAGTCTTCAGGGACAAGCCTTCTCATTTTGCATTAGCTCAGAAAGGACAAGCAACTTGCCCAAGGTCACATAGCAAAGCTGGAGCACAGCTGGGTCCCCTGATACCTGGTCCAGGGCTTTCCCAGGAGGTCCTGGAGACAGCTAACTCCATCTCTCTCTGAGTGTCCCATCACTACCCCCTCAGCCCCTAGGGTACCCTGTTTGCCCAGTCCCTGCTTGGTGGGCAGAGGAGAGTGCCAGCCCCTCAGCCGGGGCACCAGGGTGCCTGCAGTATGTGTGTGTGTGGGGGGGTGGGATTAAGGATCAGGAATGGGGGAACTAGGATTTAGGGGTCTTACCTTGGAGGGTGCCCCAGTTTGGGAAATCCCATGGGGCATGGGCAGGGGGCCCAGGCCAGCCTGGGTCCCCGGCCTCCCGCTGCCACTGATGCCCTGGCCCTCCATGTCTGCAGCCCCCAGCAGCCTGGGTTCCCCTGGGCTCCAGCTCCTCCGCTAGCTCCCGGGAACCAGTGATGTCATCAGCCGTTTCAACCTGCTGAGAATTTAAAGACACAGGCACCAACTTCCCAACATAGAGGTGGCCAGGGCAAGGTGGCCTACCCCCTGGGGACTGGCTGCTGAGCCTGGAATGGTCATGGTGGGGGAGGAAGCAGGGGGAGTGTGTCCATTGGTCTGGCACAGGTCCCAGCTGGCAGCATAGTGGAAGCTGTCTTTCTGTTCCCACCCTCCAGCCAGTAGGCCTGGCCAGCCCTTGCTCAAGGGAGGGGCATTGACACACCTGAGGGTAAGGTAGCTCAGAGGTCAGCCCCCTCTCCAGGGCTTCAGAGATACCTGAGTCTCTGCTCTGATCCTGTGACCTTCTTGACTCCCTGCCAGCTCAGGGCTTGCCTTGGCCCCCACCCTTGCCCCATTTTCAGGCCTTGGTGCCCGCCCCTCGCCTGGCTCTATCCTTCCCATCCCAGAGCCAGACACTCAGGCTCCAGCAACTGGAGTCTTTCCCATCTCAACCTCAGCACTGGCCCCTCCTCTTCTGCAGACACCTTGAGCCTGCCCTTGGATGTCCCCACAGCCAGGCCCAGCCCAGCTCCTCTCAGCTTTCCTCCTCCAAGACTCACTGGGTGTGGCTTGGGAGAGGGACTTGCTCAAGGTCACCTGGTGAGCTGGGGAGGTCCCCTGAGCCTCAGTGACCCAGGAACCACAAGAGTCAATTGGGATGTCTGGGGGAAGGGAGCTGGGGTGGAGAAAGGCCCAGCAGTGAGGGAACAGACTGGCAGGAGGGTCAAAAACAGGTCTGGGAACTTCTTTGGCCAGGACCCAGCATAAGGCCTGGTCTCCAACAGACCTAGGGAAGTGTTTGTTGAATGAATCAATCAATCAGTGAGAAGAGTGAATGAGTGACTGGTTCAGATACGGCCGGAGATAGCTGTGGGCTCTGCTTCTGCCTCTTCCCCACTCTCAGTCTTATCTGCTAAGCAGTCCCTGAAACCCTGATTCCTCCAGAGCTGCTTGATTGCTTACAGAGGAGTGATCTCACTCCGTTTAGGCAGAAAATGATCAGAGTTTTGTGCCCAGAGCTCCCTGCTGATCAACAGTCACCTCTGTATCCTCATGGACCGGTGTGGTCCCCTGCATGAAAGTCACGTGGACAGATACCTCATTCCCTCTCCTGGATGGGCTTCCCACCTCTGCTAGTCTCTGGGTCTAGTCTGTGTTTCTGGGCTAGCACCTCTATGAGGCTGGAATTTGCAGGGGCAGAGACCCAGGCCATATTAGGGTCCTGGGGTAGAAATGTGGTAATGGTGGAAGTGATGACGTTGGTGATGGGGGAGGTAATGGACAGTGGTGATCGAAGGGGTGGAGATGATAATGTATGTAATTATGATAATGGAAGTGAGGACTGACAGTGCTGGTGGTGGTGGTGAGGTGACAGTGCTGGCAAAGTGGAGGTAATAGTGGTGGGATGGATGTGATAGAAGAGGTAGTGGAGGTAATGGTGATGGCAATAGTAGAGATGATAACAAAGGTTGGTGATGGTGGAGGTGCTAGAATGAAGAGATGAGGGTTATAGTAACAGTGGAGGAGGGATGGGGCAGACGAGGTGGTGGGGGTGTTATGCTAACGGAAGAAGAGGTGGTGGTGGAGTTGGAGGTGAAGATGCGGGTGGTGGTGAGGGGGGAAGTGAGCGTGAACAGGGTGGTGGTGCTCAGGCCACCAGATGTGGGAGGAAATTTTGAACTTACCCTGCCTAGCCCTCTGACTCCTATTTTACAGATGGGAAAACTGAGGCCCCCAAGAGTACTTGGCTTCTGTTGCAATCCTGGAAGTGATGGGAGACAGATCCATGTCCCTGGAACCAGTCCTAGGGCTCAACCATCCGGGCTGAGACAGGAGCATCAATGTCCTTGAGAAACCAGGCAAATGTCATGCAAATAAGTATTCAAAGGGCTCCTCTGCCCCAGTAGGGCAGCCAGGATCTCCACCATGTCCCCTCCCTGAGCTCAGATCCTTCAGGGGACTTTGTTTCTGTCTCTGCCACTGACTTACTTGGAGAGTCACTCAGATTCCTGGTCTGTGTAAGGCAGATAAAAACAGTAGATACCTCCAAGATTGCTGTAAGAATTCAACAAGATAATACATCTGAAGAGTTTAGCACAGAGCCTGGCACAAGCAAGCTCTCAGTAAGGGCAGCTTCCCTGGAGTTACCACCATCACCACCACCACCACCACCACAATCATCATCCCCATCATCGTCATCTATTCCAACCTGCCCATTTGGAGGATGCTGAAACTGAGGCCCAGCATGGCTGCATTCCTGGGTCGGGGGGAAGGAAAAGGGACTCTGAGACCCAGACATGGCCTTGCTAGGGGAAGGGGGCAGGGGGCGGACCTCGGCTGAGAAGAGAACAGGGTAAGAGCTATATTTGAGCTCCTGGTATGATGACTAAGGAGGTTGATAACAGGCTCTGGGGCTCAGGGTGGCAGGCTGGGGGCAGCTGCCAGGGAGAACCACCCCCCTGGAGGTGGCTGTCTCCGGAGACACCTCCTGGCTCCCTCCCTTCCCTCGCTCCTGGGGGTAGGGGGTGGTGTACTGAGGCAGAGAGCACATCTTTTCCTGCCCCATCCTGGAAATCTTAGTGCTACCCTCCAGGCTGTTTGGGTCAGGGATAGGAAAGGCGGTGGTTGATGGATTATCTCAGTTACTCTCCATAGTAACCCTGTGATGTTGGTAATAAGATCCTCATTTGACAGAGGAAGAAGCTGAGGCCTAGGGATTACACAGCCAGCAGGGGACAGAGCATGGGGTTCCCAGGGAGATGGTGGATAATTCTCCCCCACAGAGGTTCCTGTTGAACCTATTCTTTGAAGGAGAATCTGTATTGCCAAACTGAAAAGAGAAGAAACACCCCGGAAAGCAGAGGGAGCAGCAGGTGCAAAGGTATGGAGTATGAAGGGTTCCGGCTGTGAAAGGATGCAAACTCTGGACACGTGCCCTCATGGCCCTTTGGCTCAGAGTAAATCCCCCAGAAGTAGAGAAGGGAGAGAGAGACGTGCTTCTTCCTCTTTCCTCTTTCTCTTCCTCGATCCACCTCCCAGGGGCACCTGAGGATGGTAATGGTACAGAAGGATCTGTCCTCTTCGTTTTGCTCGCTGGTCACCTGTGAGGGAGGCCACACTGTGGCCACTAGTTGAGAAATGTTTTGAGACATAGAGGGTGCTACAGGGTAGTGTGGGAAGGTGGAAGAGGTAAGCATCAAGGAGGGCTTCCTGGAGGAGAAAGTATACAGGACCTGGAGGAGCATTTTTCCTCCCAAGGCTTCACTCCAGAGTTCCTTATTGGTACCAACTGCCACATGTTATATCACTCTCCCCTCGTTCTCACCTCTGGGGCAGGTGTCATCCTCACCTCCCATTCTGCTCCTCAGGAATGGGTTCAAGGAGGAGGAGTGACTTTCCCAAGGTCACACAGCTGGGGCCAAACATCCTTCCTTCCTCTCCTCAGCTCCCCCTCCTCCCAGGCAGGCTGGCACCGGCTGTCAGCTGCTCTGAAGTGAATGGCTATTTTTATTCTGGTTTGAGGGGATCTCGGGCAGCAGAGCCATGTAGGTTAGAAGGCTCTAGGACAACTGGCTTCAGCAGGCAAAGAGAGGTTTACTGCAGGGACAGAAGCTTGCCTGGGGGCTCTCCTTTCTTGCATGCTGACCTGCCCTTGGTGCCCAGGTCTCCAGAAACTTCTATATTGGAGCTCAGAACAGAGCACAGAGCCAGACTAAACCCTAGCCCTGAGTCCAGATCCAGCTTGAGCCCTAATCTTGGTGTTAACTGAGCCCCAATCCCACACTAAGACTGAGCCTCTACCCCAGCTCTAGATTGAGCCTTGGTTCTGGTCAAGTACTGAGCCTGATCCAAGCCTGACCTAGCCTGATTCCAACTGGAGACCTCAATTCTGGACCCAGATCGAGCGCTGATCCTAGCTTAAGACTGAGTCACAGTCACAGACTGAACTTTAACCCTGGTTTGGACTAACCCTTGATTTTAGACTGAGCCCCAAGCCCAGGTCTAGACTGAGATCCAAGTCTGGTCATTAACTGAACCTGGTGGCAGACTGAGCCCTGATCTTGGTCACAGACTGAGCCCTGAATCTAATCATTGACTGAACGCTGGTCTCAAACTGAGCTCTGACCCTGGGTCACACAACTCTGGTCACATACTAGTCCCTGACCTCAGACTGTGCACTGAATCTGGTCAAAGGCTGAGCCCTGAACATAGTCACAGACGGAGACCAAATCCCAGTCACTGACTGAGCCCTGACTCCAGCCCCAGACTCAGTTCTGAACCTGGGCATAGGCTAAGGACTGACCCTGACCTTGTCTGAGCCTGGCTTTATCACAGACTAAACCACAAACCCAGCCCCACCTGAGGAGGGCTGCTGGCCTAGATTACAAACTGCCCCATAAAGGCATGGATTACGAGCAGAGATCTGTTCTGGGAGATCCTGGGCCTCCCATGACTGCTGATGCCGGAATGTTCCTGGTACTGTTGTGGCCAGTCACTACCATTAGCTGGCTAGTCAACACTCAGCAGCCCAGGCTATGGCCCCTCCAGGACACAGAGTCCAGGTTAATGCAATGAGGGTGGTTTGGTGGCACCTGTCCAGTGAACAGCGTGGGCCCATGGGGTGCTGAGGTTTGGCTCTGTCCGCAGAAAAGCCATGGGCTCCACGGGGCCTCTGGATTCAGCCAATCTGAGGCCCTTGCTGGGGTGTGGGGTGGGGTAGAGGGAACCCATGGCATATGACCCATTCTTTTTGTTAACAAATGTTACTGTTTGTGTTTAGGTAACACATGTTTATTATAGAAAACACAGAAAAATATTGTAAAGGAGAAAAAAAAATTCACCTATAATTTCATCTACCAAGAGATGACCATTTTGACTTCTTGGGTTGTTTCCTTTAGATTATGGTTTTTGGTGAAGGCATATGTATTTATATATACATATTTTATAAAATCCATTGGCTACTCTGTTGCCGCCATACATCCATTGCAGCTCATATCCTTGACAATCTTCAGGAATGGGTCCCAACTGGTTAAGCCAGGGAGCATTTGCATTTCCCCAGACACTTGATTAGATCATGGATGGACCTAGTGAGATATAAGGAGACTTTTGCTGGGGGTTTTGGGAAAGAAAGCTTGTTTTCTCTCCTGAGAAGTTTACAAAAAAAAAAAAAAAAGATTTCCCCTTGGTTAGATATGAATGAAGAAGTCTGTGGTGGTACTGGTTACTACTGGCAGCCATCTTGACACCATGAAGGTAATTGGGCTAATGATAAGCTGATGTTATAGAAGCAGAATGGAAAGAGATCAGGTCTTGGTGACTTTACCAACCAGATCAAACCTCACCTGAAGCCCTCCCTGCCTGGACTATTTTGTTATTTGAGCTAACAGATTCCTTTCATTGTTTAAGCCAGTTAAACTTGAGGTTTCTGTGACTTGCAGCCCAGAGCATCACCACTCCCAACTGATATTACTGTTTCATAGCTTTTTAAAAAAATTTAATACCATAACTATGAGCATTCTCCATGTCATTCAACAGTATGCTGCATCATTTTAAACAATTGCTTGGTTCTCTACCCTAAGGAGGTATCACCATTTATTTAACTCATCCCCTGCTGTGACATGCTTCTGTCTTCTCTCCAGTTTTTCACCATGATAAACAGTGTCTTGATAAACATCTTGACCTAACAATTGACTCCCTCTCTGAAGATTACTTTGGGTCAAATTCTGAGAAGTGGAATACTGGGTAGAAGAAATATTTTTAGGGTTTTGATTTACTGTGTCAAATTGCCTTTCAGAAAGCTTGGATGAATTCCCACTTCCACAGCAGTAAATAGAGTGTTAGACATAGCCTGTCATTTCAATAATCTGGATAGAACCAATTATATTTACTGTGTCCTCATGCATTTATAGAGAATGGATATTAAATAACAGCCCTAAGCCTATTATTATTATATCTTCACAATCAAGTCAGTGAATGGGAGGTAGCAGGGTATGAACAAAGGGCAGAACTGACTTTTCCGTTAGGCTCAGTGTCTAGGACCCATCATACTTTTAGGGGTCCACAAAAATATTTTAATTTTAACTTCTTTTAAAATCGGAAGAAAAAAATGAATAAGTAATCATGAATCCAGCCTGGATTACATTCATTTTATTAAATCAAAGCAGTTGTAAAATCCAATTTTTAATATATGTTTTTTAATAAAGGAAGGGGCCCAGGAAGGCAAAACTGGTCATAATGCAGCCTTGGTTTGATGTTGAGGAGGATTCTGAGTCCCAGGCTAGATTCGGTGGGAAAGAGCATTGTGATCAATGTGCTGTCTGCCTTAGGCTTGAAGAGAGGAAGTAGCATGCTGATCTAGTTATCTTTGTCTTGGTGAGATGAACACAGGCATGTTTTAGGTTCAAATCCCAGATCCACAACTTAATTGTTTTACCTTTCTGAGTCTGTTACCTAACTTGTAAAACGGAGTTCATGGGGCCATTCTGAGGTACTGTGCCAGGTACTGTTCTAAAGAGCTTTCTAATGTGTATTAACCCTTTTATCCTCCCAGCTCCGACGTAATATTCCCATCGCCACACGTGTGCTCAGGAAATTGAAATCCAGATCGGAATTTCATCCAGAGAAATAAAAAACACAAAAAAGGATTCCCCAGGCCTCAGTTTCCCCATCTTCAAATCGGGTGTCTGACCCAGAAACTCGCGTGTCCGTCCGCATCCCGCCCGCGCCCCCTGCCGGCATGAGGGGGCACTGCCTGGCCGCATCCTGTCGGAGCGTCCATGCTCTCTGTCAGCAGAGGGAGGGTGGACACTCTCGGGGCTGGGAAAGTAAAGGGCTGAGAGGAGCCCAAACCCCGCCGGGAGAGCGCGGGCGGCCCCCACGCAGGCCCTGGGCGGAGACCGAGAGCTGGGGGCGTGGTCCCTAGCGGGGTGGGACCTCAAGCAGGGACCTGGCCAACTCGCGGGCCCAGACGTGGCGCAGTGGCCAGACGGTTCACCTCTCGCTTGCGGATCATCTTCGGCCGGGTTTCAATGCGCCTCCCGCTGCTTTCGCCGCCCCTGCTGCTGCTCCTCGCGGCAGTCGCGGCCGCCACCACCACCTTCCGGCCCGACTGGAACCGTCTACACGGCCTGGCCCGAGGCCGGGTAGAGGTGAGTGTGGCGGCCCCCAGGCTAGGGACCACCGACCCCTAACCCCGTGGCCCCTTGGCTTTGGAATCACCGCCCGTTCTGACCCAGGACCCTCCCGACTCCCATGTCCCCCTCGGCACCAGGACTGTCCCTCCCACTCCCCAGCCCCAGAACGCCCCAGCACCCACCGTGGAAGCCCGAGACAACCGATCTTGAGGCCTGGAAATCTGAAACCTCCCCAGTTCCCCATCCGGCCAGACATCGGGCCCCAGACACATTGGCCCTGTCCCCTAACTTCTTCCAGCCTATGACTTTCCCAAATCTGTCCTCTGGAGCCCAACCTCCCATCCCCCCATCACTTCTCTTTTTCCTGGAATTCCTCCCCACTCCAGTTCCGGTTGGTCTCACTCCCTTTGCCTGGGAGACAGAAGACTTTCTGGGAGCCTCCCTGCCACCTGGCTGGGAACTGCCTTACCACTCTTACTCCTCAGCAATCCCCCCACCCTCCCCTGCCATGAAATGCCCCACCAAAGTCCCTGTGTAACTTGGATCATCACAGACCCTCTCTGGGCCTTGGTTTTCTGCCTGAAAAAAGTTGGGGGGGTGGCGAGGGCGGGGAGGAGGGAGGACTAGAATGGGTAATCCTGGGGTCTGGACTCCCCTTCAGGGAGTACAGGGAGGGGCCCTCCCAGCCTCCTTTGTTGGGGAAGCAACCAGATGGTCTGTAGGGCTAGGCTGCAGGTGGCAGGGAGAGCCAGCTCTGCACCGGATGAGGTAGGGACCAGATGGTAGGTGTCTCTAATAGGGCCTCTCAGGGAAGTTCTGAGCTGTTTCCTTCTGGCCTGCCTCCACCCTGAGGTTCTAGGGGCCAAAGACCAGGTCCAGGTCTCTATGGCCTGAGGGGGTAGGGTGATCATTTCTCTTGGGCATGGGGCATGGGTCAACAGTCAGTAAGTTGTGCAGGCAAGAGCCCCAAGGTTGGTAAGTTTCCTTTGGGTTTCTGGTCTTGCTCCTCTTTTCCTCTGGTGTGGGTGGGCCTCGGCTTTCCCATCTGTACAGAGTTCCTCCTTCTACCCACAAGGGGCCTCCACTTCCACATCTTAGGAACTGCTGTTCCAGGGAGTAATTCACAGCTCAATCCAATGCCCAGCTGGGGAATGAGGGTGAGGGTAGATGTGTTACTCCTGACCTATGCCATTTTGTTCCCCTCCAGACATGTGGGGGATGACAGCTTAATCGCCTGAAGGAGGTGAGTTTGAAGGAAGGGATCCCCAGTTCTGTCCCCCCGAGCCTCTTTGGGGGTGGGCAACATGGTCCCAATGACCGGGTGGGGAAGGTTCCCTGGGCTGGGAGTCAGGAGCCTGCACCTGGCTTGCTGTGTGACCTCACTGGGCTTCAGTTTCCTGTTGGTACCTTGAGATGGTTGGGGTCTGATGTTCTGGTTCCTCCCCAGGTGAAGGCCTTCGTCACCCAGGACATCCCACTCTAGTATCCTCCTTCTGTTCTTGGGGAGGGAGAAAGGGGAGGGTATCTGCAAGAATCTCCTTCCACTTAACTTCACAGATAGGGATGACAAATGGTCTTCAACTGACAAGTGGGATTGATTGATAGTGGCTGCCCAGCGAATTCTGAGGTGGTCTTGGATTGGCAAGAGAAATTGACTAGTGATGACTGCCACAGACACCGGCACAGAGAGGAGACCCCCTTACTTCTTCGAACCCTAATTTCCTCACGTGTAAATGGGTATCCCTGCCCTGCTTGGGCAGACGAGGCAGTGTTCACATCGACAAGTCCCCGGGAGACCCCACCTGCCTCCGCCCACCACTACCTACCTTAACACCATCTCCAGCCACAACCTTGTAATGAAACACCTCCCGGGGGCCGACCCGGAGCTCGTGCTGCTGGGCCAACGCTTTGAGGAACTGGAGGTGAGGCCTGGGGAGGTGGACAGTGGGGAGGAGGGGCGAGAGGCGGGGCCCGGCGCGCTGACCCCGCCCCTCTTCTGCTTCAGCGAATCCCACTCAGCGACATGACTCGCGAGGAGATCAACGCGCTGGTGCAGGAGCTCGGCTTCTACCGCAAGGCGTCGCCCGACGAGGCTGTGCCCCCAGAGTACCTGCGGGCGCCCGCTAGGCCCGCCGAAGGCGCTCCTGACCGCGCTGACCTGTAGGTCTGGGGACGCGGCACCACCCTGCCTGAGCCCTGGGGACAGAATGAAGCGCTCAGCGGCCCGGGAGCACCACCCTCGCTGAGGGCCGACGCCCAGTCCCCGAGCCAGCAGGGATGGAGTTGCGGGGGTCCCTCCTAACCCTCTTTCTTCCCTTCCCAGCTCCACTAAATCCCCTTCCGCCTTCAGCGAGACTCGACTCCTTCTTTGATGCGGGCGGGTGAGGAATAAGAGCTCCCCGAATACCCATAGGAGACCGTGTATCCCCAGCTGCCTGGCTGCCAGAGTGGGGACGTGGGCACACCTTACCCAGCTAACCTCCATTCAGCCCCCCAAGGGAGGCAGAGAGGAATCAGGGTCGTTGAAAACCAATAATTTATCAAAACGCTGTGTGTGTATGCGTGGAAAGGTGTCGCAACAAACAGGGCAGCGGTGGGCAGGCGCACAGGGAGGGGACGGTGCCTGGATGGTGGCGGCAGCTTGCCGCTGCGGCCTTGCGGGCGGTGGGGAAGCTAGACATTCTTGCCGCGCAGGCGCAGCTCGTGGCGCCGCAGGTGGTTGTAGAGCGACTGCACGTAGGTGAAAACGCACTTGGGGTCGGGCTTCTTGCCCATGATCATCATGTCCTCCACCTCCACGAGGGGTACGCAGTCCACCAGCATCCTGCGGGGAGGGGGGCACGGGGGTGGTTGTCAGTGCTGGCCCCGACTCTTGCGGCGACCCTCTACCCAGAGGTCTTTACAATGCCACAGCCCGCTGGTCTTCCATAAACTCGACTCCTGATCAACTGAATGGGGGAAAAGCCTTCTAGGAAGGCAGAAGCCCCAGGCCCCAGCCACCCAAGCCTGGAGGCACCTCTGTGGGGAGCAAGGCGAAGGCATGTGGAGATTAAGGAGGAGATCCTTGCCCCATCCCAGCGCCCAGGCGCAGCAGACCCAGCGCAGGGTTGGGGTCTCAACCCCTAGCCCTGGGGAGGTCCTCACTCCAGACCCCACCCACTTCTCTCTGGAGGGCTGCCTCCTTCTCACCCTCAATGGCACACTCCAGCAGGCACAAGCCTCTCAGTTGGGCCATTGTACCCAAGGGGCCTCAAATCTTTCCCTGCACCCAGGACCCACTCCAGTGACCCTCTGGGCCCAGGATTATCTGCCAGCTCCCTGGCTTGGTACCTCCTGTAGAGCAGGCTGAGAACCCCCATCTGCCTCAAGGGACATCCCTGCTGTGTGAGATGGTGGCCAGGGAGGTGTGTGTGTATGTCTGAGAGACAGTTCTTTAACTCTTATTACCCACTTGGGTAGAGCAGGGGAAGCAGATGAGTGTCCCAATCAATACGAGCTGGACCAACTACATCACACTCAGGGGCAGGACTTGCTCCCTCCCATGTGCCATGCCTGGCATATAGTTAGCACTGTCAATGTTGTTAAGTGAGTTTCCTTTGGCAGGGAAGGCATGAGGGCAGGAATTGCTCCTGTTCCTAAGACACCCAAGGGCCCAGGACTACCTTCCATCTTGTGCCTTCAAGGTCAGACCTTCAAGGTCAAACAATGTAAGGGCTGGGGCCTACTCTCAGCTCACCAGGACTCCTTTGGGGAAGAAGGCTGGGAAGCAGGAGACCTGTTTCTGTCAAGGCTCTACTCATGGCCAGCTGTGGAAGCTAGAGAAAACCCTGCCCTGTGACTCAGTTTCCCCATTTTTCTGCAATAGTATAGTCATTCTTTGCTTCATTTGAGTCCTTGGAAGCACCTAGGATGAGTGAGAGGTTTCTGACTCTCTTGTTGAGGTGCTATGTGCCCTTGAGGTCGTCTCTGCCCCAGCTTGTTTCAGTTGTACTATGGTGAAGAGGCGGCCTCTCTTTGCAGCTTCTTCCAGCTGTGGCTATCTCCCCAGGGATCCTGGCCTCTCCCAAAGTGGAGCTCCCTCCCATCTCTGGTGTCTTCCCTGGAGACCTTATAAAGCCATTGTTTACACCGGGGCTCACGGCTCAGGGCTCCTGCTGCCCCAGTGACAGGCCAAACACCAGGCAATTCGAGCAACAGCACGGCTGAGTCACACTTTCCAACTGGAACAGGGCCGGACTGGGCCCCACTCCCTCCAGGCTGGCCTGCTGGGCAGCAGCTCCTAAGTCCATATATGACCTGGAGACAGCACCATGCCCATCTTTCCCTCACCTGCACAGCTTCTCTGAGTATATGTGTGCACGTGTGGGCTGCCCCCCACAATGGCTCCAGGCCCCAAGGGGCATCTGAGTGCACTGCTAGCTCTGTCCCTGATTCACATTACTTTAGGCAATCCCCTTTCTCCCTCTGGGCCTTCGTCTTTTCTTCTCCCTACAAAATGGGTGGGAAAAGTGACGGGGCAAGGAAAACAGCCACAAGGTGGGGAGTCTGGAGTTCCAGTTTTTGGCCCTAGCTCTGACCTAACAACCCCTGGCACGCTCTGAGCCCACCTCTCTCCTCTGAGCTCCTGGTCTGTAATGGGCAGTTAGCTCAGGATCTGAATTCTCTACTGTGGCCCTGAGGTGAGATGACCAGACAGGAAATGCCACAGCTGGTTTGGGGATCCAGGACCCCCACCAGAAATAACTTCCTGTTAAACTGGCCTCACTCCTGAGCTCCTCAGCTTGGAGCATGGCACCCCCAACTTCCCAGTGCACAAACTGGAGGCCTGGGAGGCTTCCCTGACCCTCCTTCTCCCTCCCCAGTGGGTCCATCAAAAACCCCACCCCTCTGCTTAAGCTTCTCTAACTGTCTAGTCCATCCCCTCCCTCCCCATCCCTCATCCAGGCCTCACTCGAGGATTGTTCTTCAATGCTACCAGACCACATATATCCCTTCTCTGTTTGAAAACCTTTTATAACTCTTGTTGTCCTCAGAAGGAAGTTCAGACTCCTGACTGTGACCCCTTCCTCCCCCTCACATCCAGACTAAATAAACTTCCTTCCCTTCCTGGGTGTGCCATGCCCTCCACCTCCCTCGACCCCACCCCTGTGCACTGGCTGATCCCTCTGCCTGGGACTCCCTCTCCTTTAGCCTGAACTTGTCATTCAGATGCCAGCTTAGTTTGCACTTTTTTGAGAGCTGTCCTGGACCTGCCAGCTGGGTCGGGTGTCTCCCCGGGGATCCCATGGCCTCTTGGGCTTCCCCCATCTCAGTCCTGCCCACCTGGCTCATCACTGCCCATTGAGGAGAATAGTCTTGCCTGTGAGGTCCTGAACAGAAGATAAGGCCGTGCCTGGCTCCTTCTGGCTCTTCTCAGGGTCCCCCTGCTTCCCCACCCCCACTCCTGCCATTTCCCTGGCTTTTCTTTGTGCCCCACTGAGCAGATGCCAGCGGGGCAGCATAATGGGACAGGGGAGCAAGGCGGCATTCCTCACCGTGGGACCCCAGCAGGGGTTAGGACTTTTTGGTTTTTACCAGCCCCTTCTGGACCAGACAGCGGTAGAACTCCTGGATGTACGTGTACACGCACTTCCAGTCAGGCTCTCGAAGCCGCACCATGTCCTCTGTGTCCAGGAGCTGCGGGCAGTCCGCATGGGTCCTGGGGAGGGTAGGGGGCCGGGAAGGGGCAGGGGGGCGGGACCCGAGCGGGGCAGCAGGGGAAGAGGCAGAGAAGAGAGAGGGGAGGAGAACAGAGAGACACACACATACACACACAGAGACATGAGTTCAGTTACGTTCTCAGTGCTGCAGTCTGCCAGCCCCCCGCATGCCCCCTCCCCATTGTGGACGTGCCGCTCACTACCCATCACTAATGGTGTGCAATGCAGACAGGGGTGGGGGGCCAGATCAGTCACAGGTGCAGAGAACTCTCGGGGCAAGCGGGAGGGAACAAGGGGTGGGGGCGATGGCGTTGGCGCTGAGGTTGGAGAGGAGGGCCGTGCCCCGGGGAGGGGGGTGAGGGAGGCGTGAGAGGAGGTGGAGGGAGGAGAAAGAGGAAGAAATCCGGGGGGAAACCAGAAAGAGAAAGATAGAGAAAGACAGATGGAGGAGGGTGCTGAGGGTGAGGTGAGCAGAAGGGGCAACGATTCCAAAGTGGAGGGCTTGCTGATGTCCTATATAAGCCTCTGGCAACACCTATATAGGCTGGGCGGGCACGGTGCCCGGGCCAGGATCCTCCTTTTGGAATCTCCAGCCGGGATCCCGTGGGAGCAGGAAGCTCTGGTGATAGTGGGAGGAGAGCAGGACAGAGAAAGGGAGAGATAGAGGGAGAAGGGGGCAGAGGGAGGATGGAGGGGATATGGACAGGGCCACCTGATGGGCCTTGGCCCGGGCTGGTAGGCGGGCCTCTGGCTCCTTCGTTCCGGTGGGCACCTGGCACGCTCAGCAACAGGTGGGTGGGGTGGAAGAGGATGGGGGCTTTCTGGGGAAGGGGGTCTCAGCCGCTGAATGACAGTGCAGCTGACCAGCTCCAGGGGGCCTCAGGGCAGCTGGGCCCGGCCCAGATGCCCAGCCCCAGGCGCCCAGCTGACACCAGCAGGGCTGGGACCCACACTTACTCAGCAGATGAGAAGGCCACCTCAAAGTTCTGGCGCCGGTTCTGTGGGCTGAGCTGCCCATAATCGAAGGCTTCAGGGAAGAAGTTGTGCACCAGGGCACAGAAGGCCATCCCGTCACTCCAACTCGAGGAGAAGTTCTGGATGTCCACATGCTATGGGTAGTGGGAAGACTGGTCAGCTCCCTATGTCCTCCACCTTCCAGTGTTTGTTTTGTTTTTTAACCACACCATGAGGCATGCATGCAGAACTTCCCCAATCAGGGATCAAACCCATGCCCCCTGCAGTGGAAGTCTTAACCAGAGTCTTAACCACTGGACCACTGGGGAAGTCCTCACCCTCCAGTGTTTTGGTAATCCAGATCTATGGCAACTGAGCTCAGAGAGGCCCTGTAGCTTGCTCAAGGTTGCACAGTAGGTAGCCTCCTCCAACTCAGTTTGTTAACTCCCGTGTCTGTTGCTTAGGGGGACAGAGTGACCAAGAGGCGCAGCACCACCCAGCTAGGGCCATGGTCATGCCCTCATCACTCCTTCCCTTATGTACAGAAGTTTACCCAGTGCCTCCGACAGATCAATGAGGAGGGGACTCTAAGGGTGGGGTCTGGCCCTGAACTGTGCCCACCATCCAAGGGCCCTCATTAGGCCCTGCCACTTAATCACTTATCCTGGAATGTAGGGCATGTTATGTGTCCTTTGAGCCTGTTTCATCCCAGAAGAGGAATTCCCATCTTCTCTGCCAGACATGGTGGCTGTGAAGGGTACAGCTGCAGTTGGGGCCTTGTGAGGGTGAGGAGGCCCTCGCCTGGCCACCTGGTCTCACAGAGCTCACCTCGTAGCCACGCGTCTTGGCTCGGCACCAGTCCAGCAACATTTGCTTGATGCTGTTGGCATTGGGGACACCGAAGCTGGTGGAGCGCTGCACAGCTGCGCGGGGTCCGCCAGAGCTGCTGTGGGGGTGGTGTCGGAAGCGGGGTTACAAGGGGCGCCTCTTCCATCGGCCCACCGAGTAGGCCCCAGCCCCACCTTCTTTACCTTCAGGCCCCGCCCCCCACAGCTCCAGCCGCTCCCTTCTCGTCTCTGGCCCCGCCCACCACAGTCCAGACCCCGCCCCGTGCGGTCATTAGGCCCCGCCCCGCCAACTGCTGCTCACCACGCGGTGCCTTCCTTCTCCAGCTTCTCAATCATGGCCTTGCGCGCCTGGGAGGCCGAGGTCTTGGGCAGGCTCTGCGCCTTCATCAGCTCTTTCTTCTTCTCTGCCTGGAGTTTCTCCAGCGCCGCTAGGCTGCCGGGCCGCGGGCTGGCTTCATCCTCTCGGTCGAAGATACTGAGGGGTGGGTATGCCACTGTTAGGGCCGGGGAGGGCCGCTCCTGAGCCTCGATCCCCACGAGTCAAGGGAGGGGCCTTGTCACACTCCAGATCCTACTCTCTTGCGGTATCTTCACCACCGGCAACGCTGGCCAGCAAGGGAGGTGCTCTCATCACATCCATTTTACATAAGAGTAGACTGAGGCTCAAACGACAAGAAAATGGGAGCCAAGCTCTTTTCAACAGGCTTGGACCCTGGGGAGCTTTCTGCGAAGGCTCATTGTATCGTCAGGTTACAGGTGAGCTTAGATTCTGGGCCCTATCAACTAATGACAACCAGTGTGATAACAGTAATGGTAATAATAATAATAGCTAGTGTCTATTGAGCCTTTTCTATGTGTCATTTTAAACTTCACAAGAGTATGGAGGGGCTCTTACCACTTCCACTGAAGATGAGAAAACAGAGGCCTTTGGCCTTAGATTTCAGAGAGCATGGGGGGCAGCGCAAGGACTTGAATATAAGTCTCTGACTCAGAGTTCCTGGACCCCTCTGGTTCCCAGCCTGAATTCTGATCCTACCTGCCCCAAAATGCTCTCTAACATCGGGTGTATCCCACCTTCATGGGGCTAAGATGTAAAGATGCTCTGTGACATGGGACATGGTCTGTAGACACTGGGAAGTGGCAGTGCCACCAGCAGCTCAGTGTGGTGGGGAGGCTTCTCTAAGACCCCGAGCAAATCTCTGGCCTCCCCCATGGTGTGGTTGAGAATTAGGTGAGATGGCAAGGCAAGCAGGAGTGGTTTGACTCCCACTCTGCCCCTCCCTGGCTGTGTCCCCTCTTGTAGAATGGGTGTGCAGTGAAGTCCCCTGAGACACTGACTCCTCCATGGTCTGGGAGTGGGTACCTGTGCTCACCTGCCCATCTTCTTGGATGATGAAGAGGAAAAGGTCTTAGTTTGCATCACGGTGCTGCCACCACCATCTGCAAGAAAGGGGAAGGGGAGCAGGGTGAGGTCCTGGGCTGGATGTGGGAGATGGGGCGGGAGGTTGGTAGAGGGATGGAGGTAGCCACAGGCAGAGAAGAGAAAGTGACGGCTGGACAGAGAGACACACAGATGGAAGTTCGGAGAGAGTTTGAGGAAGGTGGGCTGGCAGGCAGGCATGAGAAGACGCCGGGCGGCCTTACTCTCTGAGCGCCTCACAAAACTCGACTCCACCGTGGTGGTGCGGGCCGTCCGTCTGCCATCATCTGCGGGGGCAGGGATGAGAGGAAGGGTGTGATGGGCACAGGGTCCAGCAAGGTAGACATGTTCCCACCCTGAGCCCTGATCTCTGCTCAGCCCCTTACTGGACTGGATGAGCCGCTCGGTCTTGGTGACAGTGCTGACAGCTGAGCCGTCGGCTGTCTGTTGGCTGTGTCGCGTGGTGGTCTTGGTGGCCGTGTTGCCACGGCCCTCCCCTGGGCGGGCCCGTGTCTCTTGCAGCCGCCGTTCCCGTTCCTTGTCCCGCTGGTCTGGGCGGGGAATGCCCCACGCATGCCCAGAAGGCCGCCATCGTCCACAAAGCACATATGCACGGGCACACGGGGCACACAGATGGGGTGGAGGGCAACTTGTTAGCAATACTGAAGACACAGCGGACAACGGTCCTCTCTAGGAGTAGCTGGGGGTGAGGGGGTAGCTATAACTTGGGAGGGAATGGTGGGGTGTGGCGCACTCAGAAACAAGGGGACATGGAATAGTTGAACTCAAAGGGAAAGTATTTGGATGCAAGAAGGGAGTTTCTGTGGGAATGAGTAGCTGAGTCCGGAGGGAGTATCTCCATCTAGGGAGGAAGCAGCAGAGGCCAGGGAAGGAGAAGCTGAGTGAGGGCAGTAGCTGAGCGGGCCTTCAAATAGGTCTTAGCAGGGAGAAGAGCAGCTAGAGGAAGAAATATCTAAATCCACGGATGGAGTGATTGTAGGTATCTGAGAAGCAATTCGATCCAGGGAAAGGGTAGTTGGGAGAGAAGCTGACAAAGGGGGTAACTGGGCCTAAAGAAGAAGCAGGTGGGTGGGCATAGAGGCTGGGTGGCCATCCGTGGGCCCTGCAGGAAGCAGCTAGATCCAGAGAGGGAGTAATTGAGAGTATCTGAAGAAGCAAATGAATCTAGAATCTGGAAGAAGGAATAGCTGGGTCTGGGGAGGAAGTAGCTGTGTTCAGGGAAGGGGAAGCAGGGAGGAAGCAGAGGCTAAGGTGGTCATCAGTGGACCTTGAGGAGAGAGAAGCAGCTGGGAGAAGGAGTATCTGGATTCAGGGAAGGAGTACTTGACAGAACTTGGAGAAGCAAGGAGGAGTAGCTGGGGGAGAGAGTAACTGGGCCTAGGAAGGAGAAGAGAAGCTGGTTCTGGGTCTAGGAAGCGGGAGAGAAGCAGCTAGGGAACGGAGCAGCTGGATCTGGAGAAAGGAGGCAAGGGAAGAGCTGGGTCTAGAAAAGGAGAAGCTGAGTCTAGAGAAGAAGCTGGGGAGGGCGTTACTGAGCTGGAGTGTCCACAAATGGACCCCAATGAGGGGAGCAGCTGGATCTAGGGGGGGGCATGGGGCTCTCTACCTCTCTTCCTTTGTCGGAGCTCACGTAGCGCAGCCCGGATGAGCTTCCGCTCCTCAAAGTCCGTAGTCTGATCCAGCTGCAGACAGAGTCCCTGTCATTGCCTATCTGGTGCCTGCTGGTCCCGGCCCCTGCCAACCCCCAGTCCACCAGATCTGGCCATACCATCTTGTCCAGGACACTCTCATCCTCAATGGTCATCAGCTCCTCGGTGCTCAGAGGGCTCCGCCTCTCTGGTGCTTTGTCCACGCGGGTCTGCTCAGCGCCATTGGCCACCTCCACTGCTGCAGAGGGGGGCTCTGCTGGTTCTGGCTCCATCTGTGTGGTGCGGAGAGGGCATGGACTTTAAGCAGGGGTGTAAATGAAACCAACCATGCCCCAAAGTTCAGGGGGCCAGGCCCTGGGGCTTCTGGCACAGCCTTTGAAATACCACTAGCCAGCTGGACTGCCTGTCCAAGGATGACCATGTTGATGTCAGGCTCACAGAAGAGGTACTGAGAGCCTTGTTGTAGGGCTTCCCACGTACCCAGAACTGTCTTAATACAATTAAGGGAGGCAATAATGGTGATTTCCATTCAGTGGTGAGCACTGTATGAACACTAGGTATTTTACTGTCCCTATTTAACAGAAGGGAAAACTGAGGCTCAGGGTAGCTGCATGACTTGCCCACAGTCCTTCTATAAGTGTGATGCAGACTGGGATCTGAGCTGAAGCTAGCCTAACTCCTGAATCTGAGTTCCTTCTGCGGCTTCATTCCCAGCCCCCTCCCAGGCAGGCTGTGCTCTGTCCTGCCTGCTCCCAAAGCCTGGGTCCTCCTGGGCCAGTGCCCAGGCAGCAAGCACATGCCCGCCCTCAACACACCAAGGGAGCTGGACCAGGGCCCATAGGCTCCTGACCAGGTGTCTGACCGGGGCTGCCCAGAGCCAAGTCCTCTCTGAAGCTCGCCCACACCCCCTAGCATGAATCACCCCCTAAGGGGCCTCCAACCCCAACCTAGCCCCCCACCCCTCCCAGGGCATCTTCCCAGCGCCTTGCAGACAAGCCCCCAGCCCAACTATCAGAGCCCCTCCCCTCCTGGCAGGGCCTCTCTGTTTGCTGTAAGAGTAAGGAGAGCCGAGGTGGCAGCTGCTTCAGGGAGGCTCGGCCTGGCAGGAGCAGGGAGTGGGGGTGGGGTTGGAGGCTGGGCCCCGGCCAGGGGCTGCCAGGGCAGCCGCCGCGTGTGCCTCAGGGCCAGGAGCCTGGCACCATCTCGCCTCAGTCTTGGAGCGCTAGTGCCCCAGTCCCCTGTACAGATAGGTAAACTGAGGCTCAGAGAAGGTGGTAGGCCACCTAGGGTCACTGAGCAGAGGCAGAGCTTGGCTCAAAACCACCCGCCTCCCTGCAGCCCGTAAGGACTTACAAGACTGCCGCTGTGGGCAGGGCTTGCAGAGGAGCGGCGGCGGGTGCTGAAGGCAGGCGGGTGGGCCACAGGGGTCCCAGCATCCTCGGCCGCCTGGAAGAGGGCCTCAGGGTCGGCAGCGGCCAGGAGCAGCTCACTGGGCTCCAGCTCGGGCTCAAGGTCAGGCACAAGCGGGACCCCCAACCACAGGCTCAGCACCTCCACCTGCCTGCCCAGCGCATCCAGCCGCCGGCTCAGCGCTGCTGTCTCCGCCCGCAGCTCTTCAGCTGCCCGGGCCACCGGCTCCACGGCCGAGGCAGCTGCCTCAGCTGCCTGGGTCACTGCCGCCCGGCCTGCCTCCGCCACTGCCCGCAGCTCCTCCAACGCCCGGCCCAATCTCTCCTCGAGGGCTGCGGCCAGCTCAGACCTGAGCCCCGGTACCCCCGGCATGGTGATGGTGGGGGCTCTATGGTGGGGTGACGGAGGGGGCAGTGGTAGGGACTGCTGCTTCTGTCTGGCAGAGTCAGTCTTTGCAGCTGGCCTGAGGGCGAAGGCAAGGGCAGTGGGCCTGCCCCGCCCCTGCTGGCCTCCCAGCCCGCCACCTGCCAGCTGGGGCTGTAGCCCAAATAGAAACCTATTCTGGGCTCCCTCTGGAGGGGGCAGCGGGGGAGGGGTGGCCTGCCCAAGTAGGCGGACCGCCAGGCCCGGCCCTGGCCCTGCAGAGATCACAGACTGGCAGTACAGCAAGTCTGCACAGGTTCTGAAGGACTGCCGAGGCCGGGGCCCCATGCCCCATAGGTGGGGAAACTGAGGCAGGGAGTAAGGCATGGGCCTGTCTGGGCCACTATGTGCATTAGCCGTGAGGACCCAGTCTGCCGGACTCCAGAGCCTGCGTCCTCTGCCCTCATGCCATGCTGTTTTAGAAAGCTTTGAACCGATGGGGGCAATGGAGGCACAGAGAGGCGGGACTTCAAGCAATCTGTAGTAGCAAGTGCCTTATCCCCGAGATAAATGTCCTCTGCCTGCCTCTGGTGCTCAGATCCAACCACAGACTCTGAGCAAGTGCATTACAGGCACACGATTTGCCTCCCCTTGGTTCTGGCTGGGGAAACTGAGGCAAGTAGGTGGTCATACCTGGCGCTCCCTGTGGCACCTCCCATCCACCCCAAGGGCCTCAGCCACCCTCTCCTCACTCCCTTGGCAGAGAGCAGTTAGGTCCTGCTCTGTGAGGTGAAGGGTGCTTTCCTGCCCCCACCCTCTCCCTATCACCCTTGAGAAAGCCCAAAGCTGGCTCTAGCCATTTCACCTCAAAGTCCCATTCAGCCCCTGGAACAGCACAGAGGTCATTACCTGGGCAGCTGGGCGGCCCGCTGGGGAACCCTTCCCAGGCTGAGCTCCCAGCCAGCTGATCCCGGGCTCCAGAATGAATAATGGAAGGGTGCGGCAGATTCAGTTCCCGTGGCACCTGCTAGGCTGCTGCCTCACCTGACTGGCACCCCCTTGCCTGTCCCCCCTCAGTGCTTCTGCCCAGGCCCCCCCCACCCCGAGATGTTGACGCAGATGGTAATCACTAATCTCCAATCTCCTAACGGGCCAGGCTGATCTTGGATGAGCAGATGAACGGCTCTGCACCTTGGGGCTGAGGTTCAGTATAGGCTGGGAGCAGGGCCACTGGGGCTGCTACAGGAAGAGGGGGGCAAGCCCTTATTACCCTTCTCTGAGCCTCAGTTGTCCCATCTGTTCACGAGGAATGAACCGACCAATTCTGGAGTAAGGACCAGAGATCATCATGTGGGAAGCTTAAGGCCAGTACAGAGTGAGCTTCTGACATGTCTAGTGGCTGATAGGTGGGGGTCTGGCCTTAGCTCTGCCACCAACTGTCTGTGGACTGTGGTCACCTTCTCTCTGTGGGCCTCAGTTTCCCGTGTGCTGTAGGGGAAGAGCAGAGCAGAGGAGCCCTGAGAGCCCTGCACCCTGAAGCAGTCTACATGAGGCGGCTGATGGTGAGGCTGGTGGGGTGAGGAAGGGCTCACCTTAATGCTGCAGCCTCCTCGGCTACCAGGGGAGGCATGGCTGAAGCTGGTGACGTGAGTGACACTGCCCAGCCGAGCCAGGTTCCCAGGGCTGCTGATATGCGTGATGGTGCTCTTGCCCCCACTGCTGGTGCTAAGGAGGGTGGGGGGCGCCCGCAGCCCCAGCATCAGTTCTGGATAGGGAGAAGGACTATGGTCAGCATCAGGTGGGGTGAGGGTAATTCCAGTCCAGGTTGATGGCGCCCAGTGCACCCTTTGGAGACACCCTGAACCCTGACCACAGCACCTGTCCTATGTGCAGAGCTGGGTGGCGGCAGGCAGTCATCCCCAGCAGTGGGGAGGCAGCGGGGAGGCCTACCTGCCCTCTGGTTGCCTGTGGGCAGCAGCACCCGGCCCGTGGAGGCCTGGCCCCGGCCATCCTTGATCTCGATGGTGAATGTGGTCTTCATACTGGCCCCTGGCTCAGCAGTGCCCACGGCCACGGCTAGCGGGGCACTGGGCGCCTCTGAGCGGGCCATGGGCCCCCCTGCTCTGTTTTCAAGGGGGCTGACAGCCAAGCCCCGCCCCCTGGGGCCCTCCTCCCTGGGGCAGCTCTGAAGCTGGGCCAGGGGCCGGGCTGTTCCTCGCTGATCCTTGTTGAACTGGGAGGAGGTGTCACTGGGGCCCCGTGAGGAGGGGCCACTGGAGGAGGAGGCAGGGGTGGTGCTGATGTGGGAGGAGCCTGGGAGCCTTGCAGGGGTCGAGGGGCCTAGGGCTGCCCGGAGTGGGCCTTCCTGGAGCCCAGCAGCCATAGGAGAATCGGATGTGAACTTGCGCACACGGTCCCGTACGGAGCCAGCCCGCTGGAACAGGGAAGGTCCGCTGGCGAGGGGGGTGGGCTCTAGAAGGGACAGGAGGGCTGTCAGTGGTTGGATGGGACAGGGACTGTCCAGAGCCCGGGGTTGTGGGAACTGGCAGTACCTCGGTTCTGGACTGGCTGGTGGGGGCTCAGCACAGACAGGGAGCGTTGGCAGGGGCGAGGGCCAGCCAGGTCTGGCAGCATGGGAAGGCGGCGGCAGCCATGTGGGCGCAGAGAGAGGAGAGTGGATGGTGGGGTCCACCTCTCGTAGTCCTCTCTTCCACACCTCCTCAGCCTCCCAACCTTTTCCTGCACCTCAACCTCCCCAGCCTCCCCAGACCATCCTGCACCTCCCACAGCTCCTAGCCTCCCCACTCAGCTGCGTCTCTCTTACAGGCCCCTCCTTCCCCGACCCCGGGATAACTTGGACACTCCTGGGGGCTGGGGCTAGGCTTGGGCTGGAGGAAGGGTGCCCAGATTCTCCCTGCTGATGGGGATGGTGGACACCCCCCTGGCCAGCACTGCCCACGGCTCCTAGATGGGAGATGGGCGCACTCCCTTATTGGGGAAAAGAATGTGCCTGAGGCCTGTTGCCTTTCAAGGCTGCAGGGAGGCCTCTGGCCATGGGTGCGGGAGTGGGGGGGTGGGGACACCTCAGGAGCAGTGGGAGGAGTGTCAGAGCCTGCCTGGACCTGAGGGGCACTGGAGCCATCTAGGCACAAGAACCCATTTTCCAGGCAGGGAAGGGGAGGCCCAGGGAGGCAGATGCCCCTAGCTACCTCTGCTGGAACCCTACCTGCTCTCTTTGTGTCGGAGGGACCTTTGGTAGGGCCATCAGCAGCAGGGGGCTCTGTGGGGCCAGGCAGGAGCTGCAGGGGAGACATGGCATGGGCAGGGCCTGACTCCCAGACTGGGGAGCTCACCTGCCTAGCATCCCTGTCCCTCATCTAGACTCACCTTGTTGACCACCTGCCCCTCCGTGCTGGGGGTGGCTGGAGGCTCCTGGGGCTCAGGGCTGGCAGCCCTGGGCGGGCTGGGAGGTGGCTTGGGGCCACCCAGAGCCTCAGTGGCAGGGCATGGGGCCTCGGCAGGCTCCAGTGGAGGCTCAGGAGAGGTAGTGGTGGGTGAACTGTCGGCTGAGGCAGGTGAGCTGGGTGTGCCCCCAGGTGGGGCCCGAAGCAGTAGTGTCACTGTCGTCACGTCATGGCTGGTGCCATTGGGGGTTGGAGTTGGCTCTGGGACCTCTGCCTGCTGCTCCTGTTCCTCTGGCTTTGGCACCTGTGGGAGACCCGTGGGAGACCCACAGGATGTGGCCAAGGCTCTCCAGGCTGGCAGGCACCCAGGGCAGGGCATGCAAAGCAGAGGGGCTGGACACGGTTTCCTGCAGGCACATCTGCACAAGCACGGTCACTGGCACACCATGGGCCGTCTTTGATCCCCACTTTCCAACCTCTTGGCACTGCCTAGTCAAGGGCAGTTCAGAGATGACCAGATCCTAATGGCAGGGGTTGGGGACAGCAGGAGACCTGCTGGGGACTCCCAGACTTAATCAGTTTCTGGCGTGGAGGCCCCTGACCCCTGGCCTCTGCCTGGTTAATTATGGGGTTAGTGGGTAGGGACCCACTAGGGTCCACTACCCTAGGTAGGTCCACTAGGACCAGGGACCCAGCGCCCTCTGCTGGCCACTTAGGGAACCTGCACGACCCGACCTCTCACCCACACTCCCTGGAGAACAGTGCCGACACTGGCCCCTGACAGCAGGACCTGATAAGCCAAGGTAAGGAACTGGGCTGTACAGAGGGGGAGGGGCAGCCTCAGATGGTTTAAGCTGGGCAAGTACCAGGGTCTGATTTTCATTTTAGGGAGATCCCTCTGTCTGCTGAGTGGAGGCTGGATGGCCAGTGTGGGGATGGAAGGTAGGTGTGGAAGCGGGGAGGCCAGCAGGGAGGTCAACAGGGTGGTAATGAGTGACAGTCAGGAACCTGGGAGCAGTGTAGACAAGCTGGTTTTGCGGGGGAGGCCTGGGTAGAGACAAGCTCTGGAGTGGAGACATGTGACTAGAAGTTGCCTGGGAGAGTGGGCAGAGGCCTGAGAGAGTCCCACTGTCCCCCAAACACAAGCTGGGGGCCCCCTCAGTTAAGTACCAATCTAGCCAAGACACATAGGCGCTCTGTGCTGCTGGCGTCCATGGGCACAGGACCTTGCCCACACCCCTTACCTCACACCGGTCCAGCCTGTGTGCTGCCCGCCCCCTGCTGTCCTCTCTTGAGCCACTGCTGGGACGCCCGCTGCACAACCTTCCAGCCAATGTGGCGGCTGGAGGGAAAGGGAGAGGTGTCAGGTGAGTGGCAGGGGGTCAGGGTGAGGCGTTGCTGGGGGCAGCATGCAGCAGGGCAGGGGTGGGGCCAGGGCAGGGCACGTACCCTCAATCTCCTGGGCCCGTACACGGCGGATGGCGGCTCGGATCAGCTTGCGTTCCTCGTACTCAGCAGCGCCTCGCAGCTGTAGGTGAGGGGTGGGCCACGGGTATGTGGAGTCCAGGTCTTCACCTGCCCTGCCCCCATCCCCTGCCCTGGCCCAGGCCTCACCAGTGTGGTCAGCTCCTCCACATCACTCATGGACTCCAGCCGTCCTGCCAGCCGTGCCAGAGCAGCCTGCTGCTCAGCCTTCCGCTGCTGAGAGCTGCAGGGACACCATGACTATAACCTCCATTGCCAGGGCCAGGTCATAGAGGATGTGGGCTGAGGGCAGAGGCCAGGACAGGGTACCTGGAACCTTGGCAGAGGGGCAGGTAGCTGTGCACACCCTCTGGCTACATGCTGGCACATGCACGCCCATGGACCTGAGCGCTAATATCACATGGGCGTGGCCAGGACACCATGACTGGCACGTGGTCTGTGCCCACCAACATCCCTGTGTACTCCAAATGCATGCCTGCGCTGCCATTTGCACACCCAGATGGGCAGCAGACACATGGCTCATGCCTACTTGCACAACACGAGCTGAACCCTGGCACATTCAGCCCCACCTGCATGTCCAACCCCTCGCCACTCACTGCAGCCAGTTCTCCTTGTTGTCCTGCCGCTCGGCACGGAAGCGCTTGGATGCCAGGGCCTCCTCCTCGCGCTCCAGCTCCTGCCGCTGCAGCTCCCGGATGGCTGAGCGGATGCGCCGCCGCTCTGCTAGATCTGCTGTGACCTCCAGCTGCAGGGGAAGGGGTGGTGAGGGGCAGGTCATTTTGGCTGCCAGGGATGGAGGGCGGGCACTGGCCGCCCACGGCTTGGCCTGGGGCACAATGAGTGGTCTGTCTCCATTCCCTCTGCCCCAAGCCTGTCATGTGCCTGCCTGCCCACCCAAACTTGGTCTCAGGGGGAGACTCAGATCATGCAGCGAGGGCTTCTGGACAGCTCACTGTGGACTAAGATTCACAGAGTGGGCAGCCAGCAACCACCCACCTGTGCCAGGTGCCAAGTCAGGCGCTCATTCCTGTGACTCGACTCCTGCCTCTTAGAGCCCTTCATCAAACCCCCAAGAACCAGGGAGTCGTGGCAGGAGGAGGGAGGCCATCCTACGGGCCCCTAACAGTGTCCCTGGGGAGGGAAGGGTGATTGGGCTGCTGGAATCTAGCTGTGAGCACGAGAGACTCCCAAAGTACCACAGCCCTGCTGATGGGTGGCAGCCTCGTCCACACTGGACAGATGGGGAAACTGAGGCAGGGGCAGGCCCTCAGGAGTCATAGCTCCCTGCCTGGCTGGGGGCTGTTGTTCTCTCTGCACTGGTCCTGCTCTAGCCATCACTGAAGGGGCAAAGGGGCCGGGGCTCAGAGTGGGAGGGCCAACACCCCTGGGTGCACTAGGGTCCACCCAGGGCCTTAGAGAGGGCGTCCATGGGGGACAGGTGCTCCCACCGGCTTCTTAGCCTGTCACTCCCTGGGAAATTGGGGGTGGCTGGTCTAACCAGGTCCAGGAAAGGGCACCTTCTCTGGGCAGTCAGCCAATCCTGTTGCCCCCCTCACTCCTCTACCCCCTACAGAGCCTCTGTGGCTCAAGGGAGAGAGGACAGGCCCAGGGCCCCCAGGAAGATAATGGCAGAGATAAGCCTCCAGTGTGGGTGTGCGCCAGGTGGGAGCAAGTATAGGCAAAGTGATTTCCTCCGCCCCCACCCCCAAATCATTCAGGGGTAGGCCCAGGAACCCTCTACTCCCTTCCTTTTTAGTCTCTTCTCCCATCATTCCTTCCTGATCTACAGGGGAGCCTGGTGGGAGGGGGAAAGGTTTCAGCAGGAAGTGTGGGCTGGCCCAGCTTAGCCATGAGCTCACTTGTCCCAGTCTGAAGAGGGTAGAGACAAGTGACAGAGCCCTCCAGGGAGCCTTCAGTCTTCACATTCCTGAGGAGATATGGGAGGGCTCCCGGAAGGCTCAAGCCAGGACCCCCAGCTGGCTCCAGCCCCAATCCAGTCCTGGCTGGGTGGTCAGGATCATATCCTTAACATCCCTGGTCTTGGTTAACATCTCATTTGTCAGACGGGACAATGGCCTCCCTTTAGGGCAGTGGGTGAGGATGCGGGCAGTGACTTCGGGTCCCCCCCACCTTGCGGAGCTATGTATGGTTGGTTCCAGCCAGTCAGGATGGGAGAGAGAGAAGTGAGGGCAAGTGAGGACAAGATACCCAGAGGCATCTGTAACATTTACTGAGAAACCATGTGCTGGATCCTGTGCTGAGCCCCTTACTTGTCCTAACTTCACAGAAACCCTAGGCAATTTATTACTCCCATTTGACAGATGAGGAAACTGAGGCTCAGGGGGAAGTGATTTGCTTATGGTCAAGTGACCTGAGCCAGGATTTGAACCCAGGTTTCCATGACTCCAGGGCTTTCCCTGGGCTGAGGATATCTCTGTGGCTGGGGTCTGTCTGCTATGGTGGGTACCTTGAAGATCCTTGTACTATATTGGGGACCCTTCCAGCCTGGACTAGAGAGGCCCTGGGGCTTAAGGGGGCCTATCATGTGGGGGGGGTGGAGAAGGCTCACCTTCCCACCCTCAGTCCTGGCCTTGACTCAGGCCCAGAGCCCTCCATGGTACACTAGGAGATTCCGGGCTTGAGGGGACAGCTGGTCCAGACCCTCCTGTGCAGAGGGTAAAGAGGTTCAGAGATGCAATGACTAGCCCTTTGTCTCCTGTGTGTCCCTTCCCAACCCCCTGGGCTCCAGAGATGGGGTTCTCCTCCCTGAAAAAAGCTGATGTGGGAACTTGGTCACTTCTGCAACCCCTGGGAGCCTCAGTGTCCCCCTCCGGAAAATGGGAGCCTCTGTCTGATCCCCCGAGTGGGTGGGGCAGGGTTGTGGAATGGACAACCTCATCCCACTGGTCACCCTCCCGCATGACCCTTCCCTTTGGGCCTGGAGACAAAGTTCCGCCCACAGTGTCCCTGATGTGTGTCCTCCGTTCCCCGTCCTCTCAGGCCCCACCATCCTGAGTGGAGGGGGTTGTTGTTGGGAGGGAAGGAAGTACAAAGCGCCATTGTCCACTGGGGGAAAGGGAAGGAGATGGGGGGGTTTCCGAAACTGCCCAGTGAAATTCTCCTGGGAGGAAAGAGGGTGCTTCCTTTTCCCGGGGGGCCGGGCCTCCGGGTACTTTGTACCCTCGCTGCTGGGGGCGCCTGACAGGCCCCGGCGTCTTCCTGGGCCTCGGTCTCCCCACCAGCACTACGGAGGAGACTTTCCAGGCATTCGCTCAGTCCCGGCTCCTCCAGTTGACCGATGGGGGACCGGCCGGCAGTGAAGCGTGGCCTAGCCAGGGGGCGCTGAAGGCCCGCGGGCCCCGCGACGGCAGCCGCCTGCACCGCCCACGCCTCTCCCACGCAGCCCGGTGCAAGGCGCCCAGCCAGGAGCCAGCAGGACAGGAAGCCGCCCAGTTCCGCCTGCTTTAACATCCCCGATTACAGAGAGGAAACTCAGGTTCACAGGTCACCCAGCTAGTGAGTGTCAGAGCTCGATCTCGAACCCGGGACCGAGGCGGAGGGCGTCCCTATATGTGGCGGAGGAGCACGTGGTGCTCGTGTCCCCAGGTGTCTCCATCCCGCACAGCCCCCCTCCCTGTTCGCAGGAATGTGCAGGAGCCGAGGTTGGGAGCGGGTCCCGGGTCCCCAGATCGGCCGGACGCTGGGGCTCGGGTCAGCTTTCCCTTATAAGGCCCGGCCCCGCGGGGAGGAACCCGGCTCCGGACGCCTCAGCTCCTGCCAGGAGGCCGGCGCCCGGGGCGGGACCCTCGGCAGCGCTGGGGCGCAGTAATGGCGGGCGCCCGGCGGTGGAGGACCCCGGTCCCGAAATGGGAAAGACCTCCGGGGTCCCGAGACGAGGGGCGGGGTCTTGCTAGTCCTTTCCCAGGGAGGGGGCCGGGGTTGGGGGGGGGCGGACTACAGCCAATGCTCCGGCTTCTCTGAAACCCTTTTCCAGCACCCAAACCCGCATGGGGTGGGGGGTGGCGGCTGGAGAACCCTGAGCCTCAGAGTGGACCCCTAGAGAAGGGGATGAGCAAAGGTCTGGCTTTCTCTCCACTATCCACATTAGGATTCTGACCACGTCGAGCTGACGTGGTGGGACCCTTTGGAAACCCATCTCCCTCAGGCTGCACACAGCGCCTGTGGCGGTGGCAGACACCCAAAGTCTAAGGTGCTGTCCGAGGACACAGAGGCCGAGTGCCTTGGGTAGATGATGGCAGTGGCTGGGCACTGCCCAGTGACTGGGCTGAGCTAGCTGGCTCCAGCCCCTGCCTCCAGAGGAATGGTATGGGGGTGGGGTGGGTCATTTGCCTTCTCCCAGGGAAGGTAAATCTTTAATTTACCCCCTGGACAAGGGTCAGGGGCTGGGGGGTGGAGCTCTGGCCCCTCTTCCAGTTCCAGTGCACCCTGCCCTTGCTGGTGGGCCCATGCCTGCCCTGCTATATTGCCCCACATCCTCTCTGTGCATGATATGTGTGTTGGCGGGGAGCGCGGGCTTCAAGAAGAAGCTGGGGAAAGGGGATAGAGTGGGCCCATCCTTCTTCCATGCCAAGATCTGGGCCCATGCCTCATTCCATCCCCATGCCAACTGTAGGACCTAGATATTATGTTCACACACATTCCCCCCACCTCCCATTTTACAGATAAAGAAACTGAGGCTCAGAGTGGGAAAAATGACAGATTAGAAGTCACTGTGTTCATAAGGGTCCCCAAGGCCTGTCTCTCTCTGTGGGCTCTTTTGGACTTGACTTATCCAGGTCTCTTGGTCCCCCATGACCCCTTTTGGGGTTTGTTTGGATCCTGGCACACCCTTTTCCGAGCTGGGTGCCGTTGGGCAGGTGACTTCACCTGTCTGAGCCTCAGTGTCCTCCTGGCTCTTGGAGCTACTGTAACCATTCTGTGAGATGGTGTGCTTAGCGCCCAGACTGCTCCCTGCTGTGCCCTGGCTTATTAATCATTGCTGCTACTGTTATCATTGGGCCAGCCTCCAGGTGTGGGTACTGCCCAGGCTGTTGCTTGAGAGAGGCAAATCCAGCCTCCCCACACCTGTAGACTGCACATGGGTGAGTCCTTACCAGTTACTATTTAAACAGGTGGTGGCAGTGGGGGGCTGGGAGGAACAAGGCCTCAGCACCTGGCATGGACAAGCACATGCCACCAGGGCCTCTGCATCGGCCACGCGGAACAGGCCTAGCCCTGTTCCCCGGAGCCCTTCTGCGCCCTCCCCCATCACCTCCTCTTGTCAGCTGAGAGGTATCCTGGACAGGCCCTGCCTCTCTGGCCTGTCTTGTCTGTCCTCATAGTAGGGATAATGGAACCACTTACCAGCTTCCGCAAGGCTCCCTCATCCAGCCCAGCTAATGTTTCGTCCGCCATCTTGCTGGCCCCTAGCTCCGTCCGTCCCCTCCTGGTGAGTTCCCCAGTGCCTTTGGCAGCTGACACCGGCTCAGGGAATTCTGCAGGGGACAGACATGAATCAGGCCTTCTGGGGCCTCTAGAAACCACAGGCACTTGGGCTTTGTGCCTCAGTTTCCCCCTCTAAGCCATGATTATCCATTGGTGTTTGATCCTTATCTGTGATGTGACTCCTGGCTGGGAGGTGCCCTCTGCCCTAGGGTAGTGTGCTGGAAAACTCAACAAACCAAGAGTAGGAGTCCCTGGTTCCAGTCCAGCCAGCTGGACTGCTAGCTTGCTGTGTGGCCTAAGCTGGGCCCTTGCCATATCTAAGCATCAAACAGGGAGGGTAGGGACCTGGATTGTGAAGCCTGGGCCCAGTAAGGCCCACCCAAGCTGTGCTCACCACCAGGGGGTGCCCACCACACTCCACAGCTTCCTGCCCCACCCACCCATCCCCAGGGCCTGCCCAGCCCCCACTCACCCCAAAAGCTCAGCCTCTGGCTATGGGCTAAACCCATATCCAAGTCCTTGCTGCCTTTGCCACTCTCATTCCCCCAGGTAACTTAAGCCATTGGAGGTAACATTCTGTCTTCTAATTCTTGAGGACAGCCCTCTGTACACACCCCTCTCCACTCCTCCCTTTCCCGCCCTCCCCCTGATGCCAACTGCCCTGACCTCATGAAGCCAGGTGTCCAGGCACCCCGCTCCTCCTGCCAGTTCACACACTTAGAATTCAATTCAGCTGGAAGAGCCTTCAGAAACTGATCTGTCCAGCTTCTGGACTTAGGCAAACAGGATTGGAGAGGACCAGAGGATTGTCATGGGGGAAGGAGGATCCCAAAGACCCAGAGGGCAGGGAATGGATTTAATCTTGGCCACCTCTAGCTTCTGAAGTCCCCTTCCAAAGTGCCCTCAGGGGCTCAGGACACTCCCTCTTGCTCTATCACTGCCTATCAAAATGGCCCCCTAAATCCTGGCCCAGCCTCCCAGTGTAGCTCTTTCCTTCCCCCTGCAGCCCTAATATCTTTCTGGAATTTGAGGGCCCACAGCATGACACACCGTAGGTGCTTAGTTAATGTATGGTGACTGAAATGGCCCCTGGATTGCCCCCGCTCCTGTTGATTCATCACTCAGTCATCCCTTCCCCCTCCCCAGTCACTTGTCGAGTCATCCCATCCAGTGAATGGGTCTGGGGAAGGTCCTAGTCCACACAGTTGGGGTTCTTCGGACTCTGCCTGTTCAAGTCGCTGCTTGCTTTTCCCATCCTTGTAGGCTCGGACAGGTAGCAACCTCCCAGCCGCCCTCTGCTGGGTCCTTCACTTAGCAATCACCAGACTTGGGTTCTGTGGACACTCTGAGTTCCCCCATGTCTTCTGAGGGGCAGGGGTCCCTAACGCAGAATCTAGGACTCCCAGGGAAGTCTCTTTCTCCTCAGGGATTCCTGGCGCTGCTCCACTCCAGTTCCATGGCTCCCTGTCACACAGTGTGAGGTCCCCGAAGATTGCGAGGAGTCTCAGAGGAACGTAGGAGCTTCCTCAGGGTTTCTGCCCCCACAGACTAGCACCCCTGAGGGTCGTAGAGCCTCCTGGAGGTCCGTGAGCGTCCTTTCCCCAGGCCTCAGAACTTTATCGCATGGGTTAGAGCCCCTGTGGATGGGTGGGGGCTCCCAGGTTCAGGAGTCCCAGAACCCTGGGAGTCCACCTATCCGGGTTCCACCCTCGGACCCGTCGGGGGTCCTGCTGCCGCCCTGAGGTCCGCACACCCACCTCTTAGTCCGGCCTGCCCGCCCGGCACGGGCTCAGCTTAGGTCGTTCGGGATCCAACAGATGGATTAGGAGCGGTCAGGCGGAAGGCGCCGCGACCGGGATGCCAAGCCCGCTCAGCAACCGTCCCCGGAATTCTGCAAGCGCCGCCCGTCCAGCCGCGCCAGCAGCCCCGCGGGTCCCGCCCCGCGCCACGGCGCCAACCAATCCTGGGGAGAATCCCGCCCACCCTCGTGCCCCATTGGGGGAATTCAATTTGACGGCCACGCCCCTAGAAGAGGCCCCGCCCCTCACGGGCCTGGGTTGTAGGGGTTTGCAGTCTTGGGGCCACTGTTCAAGCGGCCTTCGCTGGTCGGGTGGGCGTCACCAGGAGGATGCAGCTTTGCGCCAAAGTCAGGGAGGGCGCCCAAAGCCGCGGTAAGTGGCCCGGGATCGTACTATTCGCGGAGCCTTCAGGACTGTCCCTCTCCGCCCTCCTCTTTGTTCGTGAGACCCTGTCCGCTCACTCGACTCCGCCCCCGCCTCGCTTCAGTGCCCTGGCTTGGCCGCTGCCCCCAGGCTGCTTTCGGCACACCTGGTCCGGGTCACCTCAGAGCAGGAACTAAGTGGCCGGCAGCACCTTGACCCTACGTTGAAGTACCTCAGGGACCACCTCAGATGGAGCAGGGTCAATCACACAACTCCCCTTCCCCAGCCGACACACTTTTGCATAGATATTGACCTTATCTGTCATGCTCCTCGCTTCCAAGCCCCTCAGCGTCGGCCTCTTGCAGCGCTGTGGAGTTAAATAGGGAACACGAAGTCCAGAATTCTACAAATGGAGGAAACTGAGACCCAGAGAGAGCCAACATGCCCAAGACAACATGAGGAATCAACCAGGGGACCCAAGAGCTCAGACCCACTGGAGAAAACCACTCTGTCCCCTGTGATAGAGGTCAGGGTGCCTCCCACAGGTCTCCATGGACATCAAAGGGAGTTGGAGCCTGGGAGGTGGGGTCTGGAATCCTGTCTGTCAAATAATAACAATAATAATATAGACTCATTTTTTTGTACTTGCCATGTACCAGGCATATAGTCCCTATAACGACCATTTGAGCCCAGGATTACTGTCCCATTTTACAGTTGAGGACAACAGCTGATAGGTAGTGGAACTGTGGTTCCTACCAGCACCTTCTGAGTATAGAATCTGTGCTTTTAACCACTGTGATATGGGGTTGTGGGGAAGTGGTTTCAGCCTGTTGCTCCAGCAGAGCCCCTCAGCCCCACTATCCAGATGCTCTGTGTCCACCCACTACCACACCTTGCCCCCATCTAGAGCGAGGGCCAGTATCCACTCTGAGACTCTTTTAAAGGTGTCATCTTACTGCATCCCCACATCCCTGAGAGGTGGTTCCGTTTTACACATGGGAAAACCACGGCTCTGAGAGGGGAAGGGGCTTGTTAAGGTCACACGGGAGGAGGAGCAAACAGAGCCCAGTTTGGGGCTTTAGTTCGAGGTCCCCTTCTCCTGAGAAGGCCCCATGTAGGCTCTCTCTGGTTAACCTAGATGCCATTTTTTTTTAATAAACTTTATTTTTTTATTTTTTATTTTTGACCACGTGGCCTGTGGGATCTTAGTTCCCCGACCAGGGATTAAACCTGGGCACTTGGCAGTGAGAGCTGAGTCCTAACCATTGGACCGCCAGGGAATTCCCAACTTAGATGTCATCTTATTCTCCAGAACAAGGTTCAGCGCCCTGCAAAGCCAACTCGGTCCTATTCAAACCTCGCGCGCCCATTGGAACAGCCTCCTGGGGCGGGACATACGTAAGCCACCTGAGTGGCGGCTCTTGGCTCCAGTGAATGGCCTGCTTCGTACTAGCTCTGCCCCCACCCCCCAGGAGGGAGGAACGGCACAGGTGAGTTTCTGAGAGCGGACTTTGTGTCACACACACGCTCACTAGTTCCTGATAGTACTGAAGATAAGCATGGGTCCTGCCCCTCCATCAAGCCCTCAGGGCTGGGATCCTCCTCCAGACCTACTTGCTTTCCCTTCCTATCTGAAAGGGGTGGGACGAGATGGTGGTGAAACAAAGATCAAAGGGCAGCCCGGTGTGGTTCTGGAGAAGCTTGCAGCCACAGCACAGGACGGAGTAAACGTCCCATGAGGAGGGTCCTGGTGTTTACTGAGCACCAGTTGCATGCAAATTGACCACTGTGCAAGATAAGTATTACCCGGATTCTACAGAGGTGGAAGCTGAAGCTCAGGGAGGTGAAGGCACCTTGGCTGGTAATGGCATTCAAACTTGAGTGGAATTCTGCCCCATGCTAAAGCCCCTTTCCTCCACCTTGCTGCCTCTAGGATGGAGGAAATCCTGGAAGACTTCTTAGAGGAGGAGCAAACTGATCCTTGAGGAAGGGTGCAAAGAAATCCATCCCACAGAGAAGAGGGGGAAAGACATGAAAGAGTATTAGTGGCAGGGGGACAGTGTGAATAAAGGCCAGGAGGTTTGTAAGTGGGAAAAGGAGGAGAGATGGGCTGTGGATGGAGCAGGAAATGGGGATGGAAGACCTTCCATCTGTGAAAGGCCCTGAGTGACAGGTGAGTAGGGTGAACATGTCTTATGGGCACTGGGGAGGCCTGGGCCTCAGTCTGTCCATTTATAAAATGAGGAGCTTGGACTGGCTCACTTCAGGCCCTCCCAGAAAGGGTCCAGATTTCTCCAGGTCCAACCCTGGACTGGCAGAGTAGGGAGTGGCTGGAGCAGCTCAGGGGCCAAGGGTAATATTTTGCTCCAGTCTCTCAGTCTGAGAATAAATATTTTTACCAAGCTGGCAGTGCCAGATCCCTGAATCTCCCTGGCTTCCCCTCCCCCTCCCTGGTGTCCTGCAGAGAAAGTCCTGGGGTCAGGAGGCAAGAGGAGTGATGGGTCTTAGGCCTGGCTCCAGCCCAGGCAAAGTTTTGTTCTCCTTGGAGCCTCAGTTTCCTCATCTGCAAGATGGGGGAGTTGTGGCCTGAGATTTCTAAGCCCTCTCCCCACCAAACTAGACAACATAAAATTCCAAGACTTTCAGGGAGACCCCACCTTGGGATGTGCTCACAAGTGGCTGTGAGGCCAGCCAAGGCCAAGGCCTTGGGCCTATGAGGGGTCTAGAGCCTGCTGGGCAGTGGGAGGGGTAGAGGGGTTAGAGCTGGATGGGAGTTGGGCCTGCTGTTGGGGTCTCACAGCCTGGTGAGGGTAGGGGGAGAGATGGTATCTGGACTCTAAAAGTTGTGGAGAAAAAGCCCTCACTTGCTGTTTGGCAGGTGGAAGGGGTGGGGAAAGGCAACCTGGAGAGGGCACAGCATGAGAGCAAAGGAAATCAGGTAGGACTCTGAGGACTTTGCTGGGGAAAAGTCACGTAGGCGAGGCTGGAGCATGGGGACCCTGGAGGAGAAGAACTGGTTCTTGCTGGGGTTGGCTGGATCCAAGGGCTGTGACCCTCTCCCTCGTGGGCAGAAGTGGAGGCCCCCAAGGTCAGCAGCCACAGGAGTGGGGCTGGGGATCTGTTTGGCAAACCAGTTTGGCAAGGCTGTCTCCTCCATGATGTCATCCAGCTGCTGTGTTCTCTGAGCGACAGTGTCAGATAAACTTCCGGCCTTGGAGGAGAAGGGGGCCCGGCCCTAGGTGCTGAAGGATGGGAAAGGAGTGACTCTTCAATGTAGGAAACTTGGAGGCAAGTGAGCCCTGGGAAGGAGAAGGGAATCTGAGATGCCCAATGGGTTGTGATGAACCCCAGGAGACCAGCCTCATGGAAACAGGAGAGGGTTCTGGATGGGCCGGCCTGGACTTATCACTTCTGGGAGTTCCCTGATGCCTGGCGTAATCTAGGCTTATGGCAGCGGCCCTGTATAATTGCTGCCTAGTGGGTTGGAACCATAAAAACACATGAGTGCAGTTTTGTTATTATCATGAACCTCACAGCTTGAATGTTGTGAGGTAGAACCATCATTATACAGAAGAGGAGACAGGCTCAACAAGGCCAAGCCACACCAGCACCTCACACAGGATTAGAACCCAGAACCCTTGATTTTTTTTTTTTTTTTTGCTGCATGGCGTGGCTTGTGGGATCTTAGTTCCCCTACCAGGGATTGAACCTGGGCTCCAGCAGCGAAAGCATGGAGTCCTAACCACTGCCAGGGAATTCCCCAGAACCCTTGCTCCTAACCATGGTACCCTGCCATTTGGGATCTCTGCCCACATGGGGCCTTGTCATATTTCTTAACTACTTGTGAGCGCAGCAGCTGAATTGTGGCATCATAGAGTCCTAGATGCCCACCTTGTGGTAATCTGAGTTCCAGAGAGGGCAAGGAACAGGCTTCAGGTCACACAGCAATTGGAGGTGGAGCCACTTGGTACCCCAGATCCCCAGCCTCCCCAAATCCTTGTTTCCCCCTCAGGGCCTGGCACACTCAAGCATGAAATAACAATAACTAGCACATACTGAGTCCTTACTATGTGCTATTCATTCATTTATACATCACCACAGCCATGTGAGGTAGGTGCTAAGATTATACCCATTTTATAGATAAAGAAACTGAGGCTCAGGGGGAAGTCACTTGTCCATGTTGACGCTGCATATCGGTGGTAGGGCTGGGATTTGAACCCAGTTGTGTGGACCCTTTCCCCTTGGTGGACCCAGTAGGCCTCACTGTAGGTATGAAGACCTCTAGACAGGAGGGTGGTTGACCCCTTTGCAGGCTCCAGAGGCATGCAGCGTCCAATTCATAGTTTCTACGCAGGCCTGGCCTCCCCGGGGTGGGCAGAAAAGTGCTGAGGCCGCGAAATGCTCTGAACCTTCCCAGAGGAGGCGGCCACGGTGGGAGGGAGTGTTTGGTGCAGACCTCAGAGCCAAGTGTAGACGTGGCGGCTGGACCCACTGCAGGCGAGGGAGGGCAGGCAGGGTGGGGCCCAAACCCAAACCGGCCTCCCAGCAGTGTTCCCAGCCATCCGCCAGCCAGGCCCAGCCCTGCCCGCCCTTCTAGCTCCCCATCTGGATTTGAGATGAGGACGCTGGGCCTAATAATAGCTGAATGGTAGCAAAGGCAGTGCCTGGAGCCTCAGCCAGTGGGGGGCTGGGATCCCCATCATCTCATGCTGGCTTGGAACAGGTTTCTGAACTTTTAAAATAATAGCAAGTGCTTATGAAGTGCATACATGTGCCAGGCATTGTGCTGAGGTTAGCCCACAGTAACTCATTTATTCCTCACAACAACCCAATGAGATAAGTCTGTCATTAGCTCTATTTGACAGATAGAGAAACCGAGACACAGAGAGTCAAGCAACTTACCCCTGACTGTTATAGCAGCCTCTCATTGCTGAGCACACAAGTCTGTCCTAGGGACTGTGCTAAGCACTTTCCATGTATTTTCCCATTTGAGGAAAATGCACAAGGCATCATAGGCAGATCACCATTTATTTAGATGATGATAAAACTGAGACCGAGAGAGAAAAGGGACTTGCCCAAGGTCACATGGCTGCAAGAGGCAACTCAAACCTAGGACTCTAGAGAGGGTAAGACCTTGGCTTCTGGAATCAGATAGACCTGAGTACATCACTGATGACATCACTGCTCTTTAGCTGTGTGGCCTTGGCAAGTCACATCACCTGCCTGAGCTTCTGTTTTCTCCTCTGTAAAATGGGGGTTTGGTTGACATGATGCTAACACCACCTGCCAGCTACTAAGCCCACCTTGGGGGTAGTAGGTCATTTACATCATGCATTTATGTTGTGCATTCTCTCATTCAGTTCTCACAACAGCCCCCAAGATGGGGACTCCTCTTCTCTCACACCTGTTTTATAGAAGAGAATGTGAGGCTCAGAGAGTGGAAGGGCCTTGCCCAGGACTGACAGCAAGTGAGTCAGGATTTGAGGCCAGTGCTGTGAGTCCAGAGGCTGAGCACTTTTCTCTTTACACTTTGCATCCTTAAACTGAGGCACAGAGAGGGTGTGGGCTCTGCCTGGGTCACAGAGTGAAGTAGGTCTCTAGGGCCATCTGATGTGTAAAGGCCAGGAGGGGAAGGCCTTTCCGCCAGCCCCAGGTCACTGCAGTCACAGCTTCTCCAGGCTTGAAGTTCAAGGTGTTTCCTAGACTCAAATATCTGAAAAGATGCCCTGTTCTTCCAAAGCCCAGAATGAGATCCAGATTTGGGGGCCCCTTCCCTGGGAGCCCAGGGTGCTGGATTCCTGGTTCAGCTAGCAGAAGTGGGGAGGTTCCTTCTGGCCAAAGAGGACCAGTCTTTGGAGTCATACGGGAAGCTTGGGGCATGAAGAGAGCTTCAGGTTCTGCTTAAATCCTGATTCTTCCATTCACTAGCCACTTCATCTTCCTGAACCTGGGAAGGAAGTTTCACATGGGGGCACTAATACCTCCTGTAGTAGTTTGGTTGCAAAATAACTTCAGTGCTTTGCTTCCCTGTATGCAAGCCCCTTTGCAGTGTGACTTTGGAACTCCTCCCATCAGGAGATAGAGCCTATTTCCTCATTCCTTGGACCTGGGCTCAGCCATATGACCTATTTTGGCCAATAGAATACAGCAGAGGTGACACTGCCTGTTCTGAGTCTGGACTGTAAGAAGTCTTGTAGCCTCTGCCCATTCTCTTGGAATCCTCCCAGCTGTCATGTGACCAGGCCTGAGCTATCCTGCTCCAGGATGAGAGACCACTGGAACAGGAATGAGCTGTCCTGGCTGAGGCTGTGCTAATCAGCCAATTAAGACTAGAAGAACCTTTAGCTGAGCCCAGACCAAATTGCCAATCCATGAAATCATGAGCAAACTAAACGGTTGCTGTTTTTTGTGGGGTTTTTTTGTTTTGTTTCTTTGGCTGCGCTGTGCAGCATGCGAGATCTTAGTTCCCCAACCAGGGATCGAACCTTTGCCCCCTGCAGTGGAAGCATGGAGTCCTAACCACTGGACCACTACAGAAGTCCCTGGTTGCTGTTTTAAGGCACTAAGTTTTGGGGTGATTTGTTATGCAGCATTATTATGGAAATTAATAACTGATACAGTTTCATTCAGTGCAATTAATGGTAACTGCTGTAACAAAACAAAAATCTCAGTGGCTTAACCCAATGATAGTTTATTCCTCACTCATGCAAAGTCTGATACAGGTCAGGGGTCTCCTAACCCATCTGCCTTGGAAGGCAGCTCTCTTCCAGGCAGTGACTCCCCAAGGCCCTCCCTGGAATCCATTCCTGAATCCTCTGCATATGGAAAGGGAGACTAAAAATCAAAAGAGACTCACCCATTCTTAATTGCCTTGGCCCGGGGATGACATGTAATTTTCATTGGCCAGAGTGTAGTCACATGACTCTGCTAACTGTAGGGCCCAGGAAGAGGAAACAGGTTGAAGAACACAAATCATTGGCTCTGCCACATTCCCTCCCTCACCAGGCACCATGAGGAGTCAGGCAGTACCTAGCACAGAGTGGCTTAAATAAGGGGCAATTTATAGGTGAAGAATCTGAGGCTTGGGACTTCCCTGGCAGTCCAGGGGTTAAGACTCCGTGCTTCGGGCTTCTTAACCACTGGTGGCACAGTGGTTAAGAATCCGCCTGCCAATGCAGGGGACACGGGTTCGAGCCCTGGTCCCGGAAGATCCCACATGCTGCGGAGCAACTAAGCTCATATGCCACAACTACTGAGCCTGTGCTCTAGAGTCTGCGAGCCACAACTACTGAGCCTGCGTGCTGCAACTACTGAAGCCCGTGCGCCCAAGAGCCCGTGCTCTGCAACAAGAGAAGCCACAGCAATGAGAAGTCCACGCACCGCAAAGAAGAGTAGCCCCCGCTCGCCACAACTAGAGAAAGCCTGTGTGCAGCAACGAAGACCCAACGCAGCCAAAAATAAGTAAATATAATAAATAAATTTATTTTTTAAAAAAAGACTGTGCTCTACTGCAGGGGGCATGGGTTCAAGAAAAAGAAAAAAACAGATTATGGGGCTCAGAGAGGTTGACAAATTTGCCAAAACCACACTGCAAGCCAAATGAGTAGCTGTTTTGTGGTAGTGAAGGGCTCAGAACAGATCTGGAGTTGGACAGATCTGGGTACAAATCCCAACTCTGTCGTTTCCTTGCTGTGTGACATTAGGCTAGTTACCCAGTTTCTCTGCGTTTCAGTTTCCTCATCCACAAAATGGGGAGGGGAATAGTTCCAACTTCACAGGGTTAGGGTGAGCATTCAGGAGCTTATGTGTGTCAAGAGCTTAGCTCAGATCCTGGTACATGGCACCTACTTAATAAATGTGAGCCACCTGGGCAGGCATGATGCTCTTTCTCATCTTGCCAGGGTCAACAAATTTTTATGTTTTGTGCAAATTCTGTCCCTTCCTCCTACCTCTTGTGGTATGAATGGTTTTATTTACTTGGTTAAGAGAAGGAAAATTTCCCCCAATTGGATATGTTACTCAAGCCTTTACAAGCACAAAGCCCCCAAACACCCATGGCTGTTCTGCTGTCAGAGGTCTGAAATTATTTCATTATTGCTTCCTTTAGACTAAAGCTTGGCTCTGTAAAATGCATCCTCTTCCCAACCCACCCCTAGGATTGTCCCATCACTGGGATCGGGGCAAGAGGGTCTGTAGCTAATGGGCTCCAGCTGGGGAAAGGCCAGGGCCAGGGCCAGGGCCAGAGCAGACCCTACTGGGTGTGTGGTCTGGGCATTATGAAAATTCCTGCCCAACCTGAAGGAAAGGTCCAAGATGGGTGAGATATGGCTTCCCCTCCTTTCACCCCATTTAACCCATCTCTGAGCCTCCCTTTGAAGCCAGGCAGACAGGTTCGTGAGCATCGTGGCGCTCACAGTCTGGAGGTGGAGACAGACTCAGTGAACAGAGCGCCATATAAAGTTTTCATTACAGATTACGGTCATTTCTTTGAAGTGGGAACCACATGGCACTATGGGAGCTTGTACTGGGGGCCTACTTTAAATTATTTTTAAACTTTTGTTTTTGAAGAGATAATCCTGGGAGGTCAGAGAAGTTATCTCTCAGGAGGTAATTACGCTCAGATCTGGAGGATAAGAAGAAATTTGCTGAACAGAGAGTTGGTCTTGGGATGAGGGGTGGTGTTCCAGGTAAGGAACAGGTTGTGCAAATGCCCTGAGGCAGGAAGGAACAACCTCCAGGAACTGATGGAAGACTAAAGCAACTGGAGTTTGAAGGGTTAGGGAGAAGCGGGGTGCAAATGAGAAGGGAGAGGGGAGCAGGGGCCAGTCCCTGTGGGCAGGACTGGCTACATAATTTGTGGGGCCTGATGCAAAGCAAAAACATGAGACCCCTTTAAGAATTTCAAGATGGTGACAGTAAATCATTAAACTAAGTGTGGGGCCCTGTGCAATTGCACAGGTCATACACCCAGGACAATGGTCCTGCACTTGGACCATTGTAAGGAGGAAGGACTTTGCTGTGAGGGCTGCAGGGAGCCACCAGAGGCTTTTGAGCTAGGGGTGGTAAGATCTTATTTGCATAAACCCAGGTGCTGTCTCACTATACCACACCTGATGGTATGTGACCCTCTTCTCTCTGCACAGGTGGCCTGATTCATTTTCCTAAAATATTTTACTTGGAATATCACTCTCCTGATCAAGAACCTGCAGTGGCTCCCACCCCCTTAACAGATCCGGCCCAAACTCCCTACCTAGACGTTCAAGGCCTTTCATAATCTGCCCTCACCTGACTTAGTTAACCTGCTATCAACATAAGGCTATGTGCCGAATCCCAGAGCTGATGAACTAACCCAAGGACTCACGGTAATTACAGGAGGCCAAGGCAGGACCGGAACCCAGGTCTTCTGCGGTAGGCAACCCCCTGCCCTGGAGGAGGGTGCAGCCTCACAATGTGCTTTGTACCCCCCAACCTAGCACAGAGACTTGCACCAATAGGTGCTCAGTATGTGTCTGTGGCAGCGAGTTCCTCCTCCAGGGCAGGGTATTTCAGAATCCAGGATGTAGTTAGTGTCCTTCCTGACTCCTTCTGTCCATCACCTCTACCACTAGGCATTCACCAAGCCCCACTGCACCGCCCCGGGCGGCGGGGGGCGGGTGTGGGTGTGCTGGGGCCAGGTCCTGCCTATAGACACGTGTTTGGCCTGCACAGCTTTTAAAAAGCTTTTCCAACTTATCATTAACGTTTAAAAATCAAGAAATTTCACATGGCAATCTGCATTGTTGTTTCTCTGCAGAGTCCTGGGCCTGGATTCCCCAGGGGAAGCCGCGTGCTCCCTAACTGGACCCTCCGAGGGGTTCCGCCCTAAGTCCGAAGTAAGACTGTGGAGTTTGGAACCTTGAAGAAAGAGCGCCCTAGTTACCACCAAAGGCCAATCAGGATCCTGAAATCTGACCAATCAGATGATTGGAGGTGGGGCCATGTGGAGTAAGCCTCACCCCCAGCCTCTGCAAAAGAGGAGAGGAAAGGTTTTGCTCCAATTCTTAAAACCAGCTCCAACCTGCTGGTTGACTCCCGAATCCCTGGGGGCTGAAAGGATGCAGCGAGTGTTCCTCAGACAGGCCAAGCTGGTCCCCCCCAACCAGCCTTTGATCTTGCCCGTGCTTTCTGCTTGGACAGCTCTTTCTCTTCATCATCACTCTGGCTGGCTCCTGAGTACCATTCAGGTCTCAACTCAAATGTCACCTCCTTAGAAAGGCCTTCCCAGCGCACCTATCTGAAGCTCCAGGCATTACTTTGTATTGTATTATCCTTTTGTATTTTTATTATTTGTTAAATCATAGCAGTTATTATCTGAAATTTATGTGTTGCTGTTTTTTTTTTATTTTTAAAAATAAATTTATTTATTTTTGGATGCGTCGGGCCTTCATTGTTGGGTCTTCGTTGCTGCGCTTGGGCTTTCTCTAGTTGCCGTACGTGGGGGCTACTCATTTTTTAAAAAATTCTATTTATTTATTTTTGGCCGTGTTGGGTCTTTGTTGCTGTGCACGGGCTTTCTCTAGTTGCGGCGAGTGGGGGCTACTCTTCGTTGCGGGCTACTCTTCGTTGCGGTGCGCGGGCTTCTCATTGCGGTGGCTTCTCTTGTTTCGGAGCTCGGGCTCTAGGCACGCGGGCTTCAGTACTTGTGGCACATGGGCTCAGTAGTTGTGGCTCATGGGCTCTAGAACTCAAGCTCAATAGTTGTGGCACACGGGCTTAGTTGCTCCGCAGCATGTGGGATCTTCCTAGACCAGGGCTCGAACCCGTGTCCCCTGCATTGGCAGGCAGACTCTTAACCACTATGCCACCAGGGAAGTCCCTGTGTTGCTATTTGGCTCCCACTAGATGTGAGCTCTGAAGGCAAGGACCAAGTCTGTCTTGCTCACCACCGAGTTCCCAGGGCTGCGAATGTGATCTGGTACCACAGAAGAAGTTCAGCCCAAAATTGTGGAAAAGTGAACCACTGGACTCACAAAAGACCTTTCCCTGGCGGATACCCATGACTCCTTGATGCAGGTGTGGGTGGGAGCCGGTTGGCAATTAGGAAGCAATTAGTCACCAGCTAATTAATGCACAAGACAGCTTGGGGGCTGGGAGGCAATCAAGGGACTGAAGCCCACAAAGGAGCCTCAGGTCTCTGGGAAAATATTGATAGAGGGCAATGAGGAATCCCCGGGGTAATGTTTGAAAACCTCTTCTGTGTTGTTGAAGGAGATTCAAATGATCAGAAGCCCCCCAAAAGGGGACTTGGTCCCTTTAAGAAGCAGGTGGGTCTAGCCAGGCTCTGGTGGTGGGTCTGGAAGAACTGGCCTGTAAAATAAGCGATGGGATGAGGAAGAGTCACCCTTTCCTACTTGGGGGATTTACCTTTGGATATTAAGAAAGGTTCTTTTGTTTGCAAATACCAGAAACCTCCTAGAGTAACCTGAGTTAAATGGGGACTTTATTGGGAGGCCAGAAGGGGTATCAAGATTATAAAAATTTCAAGGTAGAAAGAGGGGACCCAACAACTCATGTTGTTTCTGTTTACTCAACATTGTTTTCTGGTTTCCAGACCCTTCTGATCATCCTGTGGTCTGGAGCTTTGCATTCAAAGTGTGGTCTGTGGAGCAGCAGCTTTGGCATCTTCTACGAGCTTGTTGGAAATGCAGAGTCTCAGGCCTTGCCCCAGACCTACTGCATCAGGATCTGTATTTTAACAAGATTCTCAGGGGATTCATGTGTACATTATAGTTTGGGTGCATGGCCACAGGAATCAACTGGGTAATGGTGGGACGGTGTCTCTTAAACCTGAAGGTTCCTAGGAGAGCTGCTGCCTTGGTGGTCTCCAGGGGATGGTTGTTCCCCAGGGTCCACTGGGGAGAGGGCAGTAAAATCGGCAATCTTGAGCTGCTGTTAACGATTCTTGCTTGGGTGCTAGCTGGGCGGGAGTCCAGCCCACAGCAGCCTGCTCCTCAGGTGGGAGATGGTCCTGGGGAACCCAGGCCTGTGATTTGCCAAGGAGGAAACTACTCGGGACCCTGGAGGGAATGCCCTGTATGCTGCTGGATTCCTACTTAGGGGACTCTATTTTGAAGGGCTCATCTTCTTCGCTGAAGGAAGGCAGAGGATGGCCTGGGCTGATGTTTAAAGCTGGGACTTTAAATCTGCCTGCTCCGATCCTGGCAAGCAGTTCCTAAAAAGCTGCCCTCAGGGCACAGAATGGGAACAGCCATATTGACTCTCCGCAGTAGGAGTTCCAAAGCACCTTCACCTCTTATCGTGTTTGATCTTCCTAATGATCTTTTACAAAGGATGTAAACAAACAAAAAAACAAAACCACCAGTGAAGCATAAAAGTTTCCTGCCTTTAAAAAGGGTTAAGTGCAACCCAAGGAGTGTTGCTACTTAACTTGTACCTCCCTCTTGGTTTGTTAAAATCCTGTTCCCAAATTAAGGTGCTGTTGGGTTAGGAGGTTGGATCGTGGGTGAGCTCATCCTCTCACATTATGAAGTTTTTCATTTAAAGTGTGCCTATGCTGGGATTCCCTGGTGGTCCAGTGGTTAAGACTCGGTGCTCCCAATGCAGGGGGCCTGCGTTTGATCCCTGGTCAGGGAATTAGATCCCGCATGTCTCAACTAAAGATCCCGTGTGCGGCAACTGAGACCCAGGGCAGCCAAATAAATAAATAAATAATGATAAAAAAAATAAAGTGTGCCTATGTAGATCTCTCAGCAAGACACAAGTATCCATGCAGGCTTATTCAGTACTCCCTGGAGCTCAAGAGTTTCCCTTTTAGGGCCAAAGCATTATTGGAAGAAGGCAATTCCTACTTCTCCCACTATTTCTCCCATTGGAGAAAGGATCTCCCGTCTGCCACCCACAGGTCCCAGGCATCACACGGCATCTCGAGGCAGCTCCCAAAATTGCGTTCAGATGCTCCAGAAGGAAACTGTCAGTCTCTACAAGGCTCACCTTGTGTCTCCAAAACTTATTAAGTGACATCATAAGTAAGGCTTGGTAAATAGGATGAGGGAGTCTGGCCAGTGAGGACAGACAGAAGCCTGTGGGTATGGATGCAGGCAGAACAGAAATGGAGACTGGTAATAGGTGGAGGTGAGGACAGAGCTGAGTGCCTTAGACAGAGAATGAACAATCCCAGTTAGCTTTACAGAACACTTTCATAAACATGGTCCTCTATCCTCAGAAGCCCTGAGTGGTAAAATTTAATTATACCCAATTCACAGATGAGGATCCTAAGGTCCTGCAAGGTCATCAAGCTACACAAAACTGAGCCATGCATCTTAGACCAGTGCTTGGTTCATAGTGGGTGAATAGTTGATGTTTGTTGAATAAAAGTAGAAAGTGTGCATTGCATAGCACCTTTAAAAAGAACTGTAAATGATGAGAAGTTTACATTTTTGCGTAGTCTTAAGTATCTCCCCACAAGATACTTACTAATTATAAAGGAACCCTTTACAAGAGAAACTTGGCAGGCACATCCTTAAACCAGGTGATCAATGTTAACTTCACTAGTAATAAATCACGCTGACAAGATGAAGCCCTTGTATGCTGTACTAAGAAGGGCACAAAATTACTTCTGTGCTATTCTTGCCAAAAATGCATAATCTCGATCTGATCAAGCGAAAACCACGAGACATCCAAGTTGAGGGATATACTGTAAAATGACTGACCAGTACTCTTCAGTGTCAAGGTTATAAGAGATAAGAGAGACTGAGGAACTGTCACAGATTGGAGGAGGCTAAGAAGACATAACAACTAAATACAGAGTGGGATGCTGGATTTGATTGCAAGGAAAACTGGCAAAATTCAAATAAGTCTGTAGGTTAGTTAATAACACTATATTAGTGTTGACTTCCTGGCTTTGATAACTGTACCAAGATTAGGTAAGATGTTAATATTAGGGGAAGCTAGGTGAGGGATATAGGAGGTGAAGAGTTCAGGAGAGCTCTCTGAACTATTTTTTGCAACTTTTCTGTAAGTCAAATTATTTCAAAATAAAAAAAATAAACTATAAGGTAAATTTTATATATGAATTCTAAATTTATAAAACTATACATGCACCCCAATGTTCATAGCAGCATTATTATTTTTTTTATAGCAGCATTATTTACAATTGCCAAAATATGGAAGCAACCTGTGTCCATCAACAGATGAATGGATAAAGATGTGGTATATATATATATATATATATATATATATACATAATGGAATACTATTCATTCATAAAAAAGAACAAAATTTTGCCATTTGCAGCAATATGGATGGACTTGGAAGGCAATACACTAAGTGAAATAAGTCGGGTAGAGAAAGATAAATACTGTATGATATCACTTATATGTGGAATCTAAAAAATACAACAAACTAGTAAATATTACAAAAGAGAAGCAGACTCACTCACTGACATAGAGAACAAACTAGTGGTTACCAGTTGTGGGGGGCATTATAAGGTTGGGGGAGTGGGAAGTACAAACTATTGGGTGTAAGATAGGCTCAAGGATATACTGTACAACAGGGAGAATATAGCCAATGTTTTGTAATAACTGTAAATAACTTTAAAATTTTTTAAAAATTAGATAACCTCTAAAAATCTTGACAAAGTAAGGCATTAATATATAGCTCCTTTGGATGACACCTCTACCAGTGCTCACTTTTCTCTTCTAATTTGAGATAACATTTTGAATCTCTGTATATTCCAGATTATTCTTAGCTCAAATGCCACCTCTTCCAAGAAGCTCTACTTGATCCCTACAGCTAGAAGTTGTGCCTTCCTCCCCTGAACTCCCACGACACCTTATTTGCACCTCTGTTAGGGCATTTATCACCTCCATGGTGGACATCTATGGTATCATCCACCCAGCCTATCCGCCCAGCTCTTTTTCCTCCTGCTCCTGACTCCAACCATGACTCCAACCTGACTCCAACAGGAGCTGCCATGTTGTTACAGACCCCCCCCCCCAAGCCACAGTTGATTGGTCCAGGGGTAGACATCTGACTCTGTTGGGCCAATCAGACACCTTCCAGGTTCCCCCCACTGAAACTGAGAAGTTAATTGGTCTGTCTCTGGTTGCTGGAGCCATGAGATATGAATGTGGAAGCTGTTAGCCATTGTGTTCTCTGACACATGGAGGAACCCTGTCTGCAACTAGAGAGAAGATAGCAAATGCAGCAAGAAGGAGAGAAAGAGAGAGAGAGCTGATTCCATCTGTTTTGTTCTTTTGTTTGTTTTTATTTTGGTTTTTTTTTTTTTTTTGGTGTAAACAACAGATTTATTTCTCACAATTTTGGAGACTGGGAAATTTGAGATCAGGGTGCCAGCCTTGTCAAGTTTTGGTGAGGGCCCACTTCCTGGGCTGTAGACAGCTACTTTCTCACTGTCCTCACTTGGTGGAGAGCAGAGAGAGGACTCTGATTCCACCTGTTCTTGAAGTTTTCTGTCCTTGCCAGGAATGGTTGGTTGGTTGGCCCTGCTGTCTACTACGTAACCCCCAGAATCCAATCTTCCAATAAAATCCCCTTCCAATAAATCTTTCTCTATTAAGGTAGCCAGAATAGTTTTCTGTGGCTTTCAACCAAAAGATACTCAATGAATATAGCTATTCTGAGTTATATGCATAAATGTTTTCTCTCTCCCATTCATCTGGAGATTGCCAAATGCCCATCTTAGATACAGTTCTCCCTGGCCTGCAACGAGTGACAAAACTAGGACCATTACTTATAAAGATAATTTTCAAAAATTGCTAAATTCTGAGATTAGTCCTTATTAAATTTTATGGTGACAGAAAGTAATGTTTTATTTTTCCTTTTCTTTAATGCTCTTTGACAAATAGCAAAATGTTGGCAACTGTGTGCCTCATTTGGGGAGAACACTTTACTGGAATGTGAAATCGCAGAGTCTGGGGAGCGCTGTCCAGGTATTGATTCCTCTGGCAGGGCCGTTGTCTGGCTCCCAGTACAGCTCCTGGCATGGGGTAAGGCAGGAGACGCCTCCAAAAATGAGTGAGATGAGGTAACGGGTTTAGAGAGCGGTTCTGGTCTCCTGCCTGTCATGAGGAGATGATCTGATTTAAAACTATTGCAGCTTGTTCATTCATTCTTTTATGATTTTTCAAAGGAAGCCTAATTTCTTTATATATTTGCATAATGCCCCACTAGTCCTGCCTGACTTTCCCTTTCAAGTGGACCTCAGATTAATTTTCCCTTTATCCTAATTGTCTAGGAATGGCTTGGCTGGGAGGAAAGGAAGGGCACCTGTCTCAGAAAGTGGTCAGCTCACCGTGGTGGGGAGAGAGCACTGGAATGGGGGTCATACAGCACTGCAGTCCAACTCTGGCTTCCCCTCGGGCTGGTTGCAAGGGCTCAGGCAACTTGCTTCATTTCTCTGAGCCTTGGTGTCCCCATCTGTGAAATGGGGATGATATCTAGCCTACCTTCTGCACAGGACTATTATGAGGGGCTGAATAAGCCTTTGGCAGCAGTTTGGAAATTGGACGTGGAGGGAACAGGTGCCAGGTATTGTTTTACATGAGCTGTTGGGGGGCATTGGGTGGGGAAATGATTAAGAAATAGAAATGGGAATGTAGGAAAGTGCAGGGGAGTGGCGAGGTGCTTCTAGTTAGTCCTTGCTCTGTCTATTACTTGCATGTGACCTCACCTCTCTGTGCCTCAGTTTCTTTATCCGGAAACCCAGGTCCCACAGTCAGGAAGTAACTCTTCCTGATACCTCACACTGGGCATCAAAGTATACCTAGAGCTGGGAGAGAGAGAGAGAGACACTCCAGGTGGAGGGGTGTGCATGAGCAAAGGCTTGGAGTTAGGAACTACTGCAGCATGGATGAGAAACACTGGTCTCACGTGTTTTGTTTCATGGGGACAATAATAATATTTCTCTATCGTGATGAGAATTAAACAGGAAATGCAGGTAGAGCACTTAGCACAGACTGGCACATAGCAAACTCAGTAATGGTGCTTGTCCTTACTGCTCTTGTTTTATTTTACAGATAAAGAAAACAGAGCCTCCAAGAGGTGATGCAGCCAGCCCAGTCACACAGCCATCAGTAGTTGAGCAGGATTTGAACCCACATCTTCTTGACTCTAGAGTTCGGGCTCTGAACCACTGTGTTACAGTCACCCCATTCTGGGGCCTCTGCTCTCGATCCCAGCTGCCATCCTGACTCAGCAACTGTGGGTGGCCTTGCTCTGGTGCATGGGCAGCTGAGCCAGTGAGAAGCCTCCCAGTTCCTTGAAAACCAAATATGGCCAGACCAGGCCCTCGCAGGCCCGACTCCAAGGCTGGTCTTCCTCTTGCCTGCTCCTCTGTGCTGTGGGGCCCTACTCCCTGTGCAACCTGCTGGCTCTGCCCCAGGGGACTCTGGGAGAGCCTCCATCCAGAGGCCCCTCCTCATAGGATCTTGTTGAGCAAGTTACTGAAGGAGAACACGTGAGACCAGTATCTCTTCCGTTCTGCAGTAATTCCCAACTCCAAGCCTTTGCTCGTGCAGTCCCCTCCACCTGGACTTCCTCTCCCTCTCTAACCCGCTCTTAGGCATTCTTTGGGGCCCAATGTGAGCTATCAGGAAGGATTACCTCCTGACTGTATGACCTGGAGTAAATCTCTCATCCTATCCGTCTGTCTGTTGGTCCGTCCATCCATCCATCCATCCTTCCATCCAGTGGGCACCTACCTGTGCCAGGCATTTTACATATAGTCTCTCCTTTCAGACTAGAAGCTCCTTGAGGATTGCAGACCAAGTGTAGAAGATAATTGTTCAACTAATATCCATGGGCCAAGTCCTGTCCTTACTACAGTCCTGGCGAGGCTCTTATCATTATCACCCCCTTTTCACAGTTGGGAAGACTGTACTCAGACAGGGGAAGTCCAAGGGACTCAGCAGAGATGAGTGGAGCTGAGACTTGAACCCTGTCTGTTGGACTCTGGAGGCCAAGCTCCTAACCACTAGGCAGTACTGCCCAACTCCTAATGGAGGGAGTTGGTGGTGAGAGTCAGGTCCTGGGACACCACTTCTCCTTCAGTTCTTGGCTCCCCGAGTAGTCCCCTTAACACAGCCTGAGGCAGCTGTACCTCACCTACCTTCCTATTCTGTACCTCTGTGACCAGAGCTGGTCTGACACTTGCCAGGGTGGCTGGGAAAGCATTCATTTTTTCCCTTGCCTTCCCGCGACTGAGACTTTGAGAATGCCTGTCCCGTCTCAGAGCCTACAAAGTCCCTTTCAAGGTCACCAGCTTCCTCCCCTCAGCGCTGCAGGGGAGGCAGGGCAGGGAGGCTTTTCCTCATGGTTCTGATGGAGGACCTACAGCCCCAGCACTGGTCATATGCCACATCAGGGTGCAGCCCAGCTGGGCCTGGAATCTCTTGTTTCAAGGAACGGAGCCATGGTATGAGGTACTTACGAGTCTGACAGATTCCAGCTCTGCTACCCACCAGCTGTGCAGCCTTGTGGGGGTCACTTCACCTCTCTGAACCTCAGTCTCCTCCTCTGAAATATGGGGACATGCTAGTACCCATCTGAGTGATGTTGGGAGGTTGAAATGAACTAATGCTTATGAAGCACTTAGCCTGGAACATAGTGGGTGCTCAGACAATGAGGTTATTATTGTTCTAAGTGCCTAACACAGAACATCAGATCAGGAGGCTCATCCAGACCAAGGGTAATAGCCCCTAACATTCCTTTATCACTGCTGTGTACCAGGCTCCTTCATCAGAACAACGTCTCTATAACTGTGCCATTTTACAGCTGGGATAACTGAGGCTCAGAGAGGGAAAATGACTTGCCCTAACTCCCTGCCCAGCAAGGGGAAGAGCCCGGGCTTGGACTCAAGTCTATGTCTCTAATTCAGCTCTGATCCACTGTGCTGGATTCTCCATCTCCGTCATGCTAAGGCCCAGAGAGGGAAAAGGAGTTAGTCGGGGCCTCACAGCAGTTGGGGATGGGTCAGACCACACTGGGGAGGACTTTTGCATCCTGGCAGCTCCACACGGGTCTGGATAATTCTCCAGCCCTAGGATTAAGAGTGATACATTCACAGTCTTCAGAAGGGTCTGGGGATCTAGTCCACAGTCTCAGGCTGACCCCAGATCCTGTCTTCCCCAGACACCCCATGACCACCCCTTCCCCACCCCCAGCTTTCTGCATGGGCCCCCCCTTTAAAAAAAATCAGCTGAAACCTTTGGCCAAAGAAAACTCGTTGATGCCCACAACCAGCCAGCCAGGGAGCAGGCTGCCCTGGAATGTTGGAGGGGGTCACCAAGCTGTTTATGATCAGGCCAGCAGAGAAATAAGGGCAGCTACCTTTTTTGGGGAAAGACATAAGTCCCTCTGTGGGAAAGGATCCAGGGCAGGCCAGCTCAGAGGCTTCGGCCTCAGTTTCCCCATAATCACCACCACGGCATTTATGCGGTATGAATAACTTCAGCTATTGATTCAACAAATATTGGTTGGGTGCCTGCTGTGTGCCAGGCACTGCCTGCTTAGGGCATAGCAGAGACAGAGCTAAGCCCTGTCCTCCGGGGTTGACTTTCCAGCAGAAAGCAGTCTCTCAGTAAGTCTCCCCAAAGAGCCAGAGGCCGGTGGTCCAGGCCCACAACCCTAGATCAATACTGTTGGGGCTGGATGGTTTTCAGAATTCAGAATTTTGGGAGATCTTAAAAAGTGATTGGGTGGAGTCTGAGCCCACCCGTCTCCAATCAAACATATAGATATTGCTATAGTGAGAAGTGTGTGTTGACTCTAGGTGGGATGAATAAAAGTTCAGCAGAGCTTCAGTCCATTTGGGTCAGATTTTGCCTCCAAAAGAGTTTTCTTTGAGTATAGAGAAAAGCCCTTGGTTGTCTAGGTGTTCTGGACTATGGTGTTGAAGGTAGGTATTAGGGACCTGATTCCTCTCCCCGTTATACAGATGAGAAAACTGAGACTCCGGCTAGAGGAATCACATACCCAAGTCCCTGGAGCAAGCAAATGGTGGGTGAGAATGAAGGTCTCAGTGACTCTAATTTAGGGCTTGCCACCACCGGGAATCCTGCCTGTGAGAGAAGCTGAGTAGAGAAGGCTCCTTGGTCAAGCCTCAGTGGCCCAGCAGCCAGTTCTGCCAGGAAGGAGTTAAGCACCACCTGGGCCTCCTCCAGGCCTCTGCACCGAGTCTCCTTGCAGGGCCTGCCTGTCTGGGGCCTGTTTACCAGGCTGCGCTTGCATCACCGGCTTTGACGTGCTGTGCAAACACACTCACATTCTTGGGTCATGAGAAATGCACAGTTGTGGTGACATCATGCCCAGAGAGGAGGTTTTTGCCAGCCTCCTCCTGCCCACAGTCAAAGCTGTTTAATTAGCACTCTTAACTGGAACTCTTGTCTTCTTATAAAAACCAACTGGAGAAACTCTCATGGGTGGAGGTGATGGGGGTTGGAGTGTGTGTGTGTGTTTTAAGGGATAAAAATAGCCCATCTGGGACTCCTTTTGGGGTATTTGTGAGTATTAATGCACCACTGTTTATATTAAATCTCTGTCACACTGGACATTTTCGTCTGAATTTGGCTTGAAGATGGGACCAGAGAAACAACCCATGTCTTTTTGTTCCCTCTAGTTTTTCCTTTGGGAGGGAGACACGTAGGCCAAGTGAAAGGGCACTTGGAAACCATTTAGACTAACCTTTCATTATATAGCCAAGGAAAGGGAGGCCCAGAGAGGACAGGGCCTTCCCTGAGGTCACACAGCAAGGCTCCATGTTCCCACACCCCTTAACATGCATTTTGCAGCACTGCCCTCAGCCCCCACTTTGGTTTTGTGAGTTAGTTTCTCAGGGTATTGAAAAGAGAGATGCTTCTGGCTAGAGCTTCCTGGCTGTGTTTGAGATCAGAGTGGAGGTGATGGTGGGGTGGTGATGGTGGTGATGGGAACAGAGAAGAGTGATTGAGCCCACAGGAGATCTCAACCTCACCCACCTACCTTCCCAACAAAACCTCCCCTAGGCTTTGAAACATCTGTTCCTCCCCCAGACAACACCAGCCTCCTTTTGCTGCCTCTTCTGAAGAAATACTACCCCCTCACTGGCCTCCTTCCATGACTATTGAAGACTTACTTCCCACCGAGGGGTGCTAGATTTTTAGCAAATGAAAATAGAAGGCACCCAGTTAAGTCTGACTTTCAGATAAAAAACAAATAGTGTCTTCATATAAATATGTCCCATGTAATTTTTTTTTTTTTTTTTTTTTTTCCACACTGCATGGCTGGTGGGATCTTAGTTCCTGACCAGGGATTGAACCTATACCCTCAGCAGTGAAAGCGTGGAGTCCTAACCACTGGACCGCCACGGAATTCCCTGTCCCATGCAATGTTGAGACATAGAGTTATCTGGCAGCCCTATTCCCCTTCATCTGTGTCATCATTACTGTGGCAGACACTCTCGTCTGTCTTCCCATCAGCCTTCCTTCTCCTTCCTCAAGAACTGAACTCTGATTTTGTCTGGGGTGGCATTGTGTCCCAGGCAATAAATCATGATTAGTATAAGCCAGTCCTGACAACTCTGTTCTCCTTTGCTTTCCCAAACTCCCCTGCAGTCAGGGATGATCTGGTGGCTGCAAATTTTTTGACACCCCCCTTTTCAAAAAGTAGAAACTCACCCCCTCCCCTTGAATATAGGCTGGACTTACTGATTCATTTCAAAGAGTGACTTCCAAGGCTAGGTCATAAAAAACATTGTTGCTTCTGCCCTGCTCTCTTAGATTACTCACTCTGGGGGAAGTTAGCTACCATGTTGTGAGAACATACAACAGCCCTGTGGAGAGGCCCACGTGGGAGGAACTAACAGCCAACACCAACATGCCAGGCTTGTAGGTGAGCCCCCTTGCCCAGTCAAGCCTATGGATGACTACAGTGTGGTCCAACATTTTGACTGTAGCATGAGCCAGGGATATACTCGTATTAATCTTTTTTTTTTTTTGCGGTACGTGGGCCTCTCACTGCTGTGGCCTCTCCCGTTGTGGAGCACAGGCTCCGGACACGCAGGCTCAGTGGCCACGGCTCACGGGCCCAGCCACTCCGCGGCATGTGGGATCTTCCCGGACCGGGGCACGAACCCGTGTCCCCTGCATCGGCAGGCGGACTCTCAACCACCGCGCCACCAGGGAAGTCCCAAATCATATTTTTTATTTTCTATATTTTATGATGTTTCAATGTCTTTGGGAGCCTTGGTGTCTGGGAAGACACTGCCCCTCCCAGGGCTAGCTAGCCCCTAGAGACAGTAAACAACTTGTCAGTGAGCCCACCTTTCATGTACAAACCAACCAACCCTGTGTCTATACCCCCAACCACCTCCTTATCTAACTCTCACACATCAAGCCAATATTTCCTCTGCCATAAATCAACCCAGGGCCAGGCACTGGACAACTAGGGAGAGCCCCTATGCCCCAAAGCTCACTGGAATTATTCAAACTAGCCAGCTATAAGCTGTTTACCCTGCCCTGCCTTGCCCCTTCTGCAGAAACCCCAATAAAGGCTGTGCTCTTGGACTTCTGTCTTTCCTTTCTGCCTCCTGACTGACACTGGTGCTTTCCCCTGTGGCCCTGCATGGCACAGTATGCCTCCTGTTTCTAGGGGAACTGTAAGTAACATTAAACTTTTCTTTCAATGGCATTGACTTCCCCATGTTGTCACACAGTGACCTTTATAAATTAAGTCAGGCACAGATCAATCCTGAGAGATCCTGATCTAGAACCACCTAACTAAGCCATTCCTGGGTACTTGACTCACAGAAAATTCTAGAGATAGTAGATGTTTATTGCAGCAGCTAGGTTTTGGGTAATTTGTTTTACAGCAATGGATAATTGATACAGATGGTCATGTGACCCAGTTCTGGCTAATGAAGCTTTCCTGATAAAAGGATCAGAAAGGAGAGAAGAGCTCACGGGAATTGTTACAAGGATGATGTAAGTTACAGAAGTGAAAGCCATCCTGGGACCATGAGGTGCTGAAATATGAGGATGAAGGAATGAAAAAATAGGAGGAACCTGGGTCTTTTATGACATCATTAAGCTGGTGGAACAACTCTGTGGTCTCCTGCATCCAGATTTGTAGACAAGCAAACAATAAATATCTTTGTGGTTTGAGCCACTGTGCCATGCAACTTGCAGCTTAATGCATCCCTAACTGATAGAATCAGCATACACAATAGCGTCTCACTTAACTGGAGTAACTCTATGCAATGACTTCACTTATCTAGAATCTGAAATGAAGCTAAAAGGACAACCGAGCTAAAAGGACAAAAGCAGCACCACAACATCCATACCAAGCACCTTACTCTTAGGTAAGCTTTCCTGGCCTTAACTCATAGCCTTTTTACTCTTACTTTACATACAATTATAACAAGCTTCTCTTTTTTCTTTTTTTTTTTTTTGGCCACACCACGCGGCATGTGGGATGTTATCTTAGTTCCCTGACCAGGGATCAAATCTGCACCCCCTGCAGTGGAAAAGCACAGAGTCTTAACCACTGGACCACCAGGGAATTCCTCCTAACAAGCTTTTCTAGGGCATCTTCCCAGGCCATAGCTTGGAAATCAAATTCAATTCCATAATCAATCATCTGTTACATGCAAAGCACCGTGAGAGGCCCTGCTAGGCACCAGGTATGCACAGATGAGTTTCAAGCGGAAGAGCAACGTGATCCAACTGGCCAGGTAACTTGGGCTACAATGTAGGGATTGGAGCAAGCCTGGAAAAAGGAAAAGAGAAAATTGTCTAGTGGAGTGTCAATTTATTAAGAAAATATATATTTAAAATTATTTCCCATGGAAAATTCCATCTACAGGACAAGTCACTCTAACTCTTCTTCATTGTTGCTAATACTGGTTTCCAAAATACTTGTCTGCTTTGACCTCCTGAACCCCTTAAAAGTTTTCAGAAGTGAAATAATGTGCCAGGCCTGGATCTGAGTTCTGAGGAGACGCAGAATGCAGCAGCTCTAAGATATCCCGAAGCATGATTATTCTACCTCCAGACTTCATAGAATCTAAGGCTCAGGGGAGGGGAAGGAACAGCTCAGAGTGACCCAGCTAGTGACAGAGTGAGGACTAGAACCCAGGACTCTGTACTTTCCCTTTCTCCAGGCAGTGAGGAAGGCAACGCCGATTCCATCAAACCACTCAAACATTTCCTCCCATGGGGAGCAGAGCCTTGACCCAGTGCCGCGAGCTCCCCCAGGGTCAGGAAGTTCTGCCTGCTCAGGACTTCCTGTGTGTGGGAAAGAAACAGGATGAGGAGATAAATCCTCCGAGGCTTATTTTCAACTGCGTGAAGGCTACCCTTTCATGAGTCTGCAGCAGCCCTGGCCAAGAGGACCAACACATTGACATGTGTTTTGCATGTTTCTAAAAGTAATCAAAAAAAAAAAAGGATGACCCTGCACCCATGAAGCACAAGGCTGGACATGGTAGGGAGTAGAGCATGGGTCATTGTCCCTGCCCTTGGGAGTGACCTTGGTTTGAGTCCTCCCAGAAGCAGACTCTAAGACAAGTATTTAAGTGCAAATAATCTAATTTGGAGGTGATCCCAGGGCATTCCCGTAGGGGAGGGAAGGGAAGGCCTCCAGTAAAGGAAGCATTATCAAGGCAGTTACCGTGGTGGGAAACCAGAGCTCAACCCTGCTAAGGAACTCTCAGAGACAGGGTAGAGTAGGCCTCACTCATCCCAACCAAGGGGCAAGGGATCTGGGATAGTCATCCTTTGTCAGTTGAGGGCTGGGGTGGGGCAGGGGCTGGGGCAGGGGATGGCGTGGAGGTGGGGGCCGGGCGCCAACTCTCGGCACTTCCGGCTTGCCTGCGTGCAGACCCAAGAGTGCTCCTGAGGCCAGAACAACGTAAACAGCCTTTGGGGAGTCGTGGCAGTTGTCAGGGGGATATGGGCAGTGTCTGCTCCAGGGGCTGACCACGAATTGGTTTTACATTTACAGGAAAAGGCAGTCACAGGCCCAGGAGACCTGCCTCCTCCTCCCTGTGTGAGGATGTGGAGGGTTTATACAGTGCAATAGTGGGGGCTTTTGCCTCTCCAGGCCTCCATCACCACTATCTTCTCATGTTGGGGAACCACGTTGCCCACTGTGATACAGTTATATGGCCTGCACAAACATCCATGTCTTCCTCTTGGACACTCAGCTAGACCACATCTCCCAGCCTCCCTTGCAGTTAGAAGGGGTCATGTGACTGATTCCAGCCAATGAAATGTGAGTAGAAGGGACGTGCATCTCTTATAGGTTTAGGCCGCAGAAACCTAGGTTCTCTTTTCACTTTCCTTTTCATGGTGACCTTGGAGACCGCGTGACAGAGGTGGTGGGCTGTCTTCAATGGTCTTGGAAGGAAGATGACATCTCACAAATTACTACACAAATCACTATTGTTAGTTAGCTCTAAGAAGGAAACGGTTAAGGTTCCTTGAGCACTTTGCCTGATCCAGGCAGAGGACACAGCATGGGCAAAGGCCCTGAGGCGGGAAGAAGGAATCCAAAGTGAGCTAGGGTGACTGGAGGTAATGAGCAAGGGAGAGTGGCATGAGAGGAAGGTGCATGATCCTGATACAAGATTCATGGGTTTGTGGGAGGAATTTGGTGGGTATGGCCTGGACACAGCATTGGCAGCCTCCCCACTCTCCCTGGGGGTAGAGCATCAGTTTAAAAAAACAGATTGTCCAGGAGGGGCTGAGTCTAGAACCTCAGAATCTGGGTGTATGTGTAGCTTGGATAGTCATGGGGTTCAGAGAGCCCCGTGTCTGGAGTCCCCTGTCCCAGAGTCAGGGCCCCCTGCTGGGTCTGCAATGGTAGAAGGGCTTTTCTGTCACCTCAGAGGTCGTTTCTGGGTCACATGGCCTGCCTTTGGTGAGTCTTTTTTTTTTTTAATATTTATTTATTTGGCTGCGTCAGGTCTTAGTTGTGGCATGTGGGATCTAGTTCCCTTACCAGGGATTGAACCTAGGCCCCCTGCATTAAGACCCCTGTGGAGTCTTAACCTCTGGACCACCAGGGAAGTCCCATGGTGAGTCTTGAAATCAGGTGGCCCAGTCCCTCACCTGAGCTGGATTCCTCATCATTCCAAGATGACTCCAATATCAATGCTTCAGGCTCTTCTTATGGGCTAGCCTGGGAACCTCACCGCATTGTCTTGTTAAACCTTGAGTAACTGACTTAATAATGAACTGTGGGGCCAGAGCTGCTTGCTTGACCTCAGGGGCTGCCTTTTGCCTGCCCCACCCTCTCCCCTAGAGCAGTGTCCTCTCGGGAAATGCAGCCGACCCAGCTGCATCCGTGGGAAGGCCTGGCCCCCACACCTCGCCCTCCCGGCCCTGCTGAGGCCGCAGGAAATGACCCTCTTAGCAGCCACAAGCTGTGATCCAGAGGACAATGACAGAGGGACGGAAGCCCGCTTGTCCCAGCTAACTTGTCCCTTTGGGGGCATGCCAGCTACTGGAAACACAAAACTGAAGATTCAGTGGGAAAATATATTTTTAAGAAAACGAACAAACAATCCTATGGGCTTTAGCCAACTTCTGAGGCTCTGAGGGGTTTTGTTTTCTTTATTTCTGTATGTGAGTGTGCGTGTGTGTTTAAAACATAAACAAGACTCAGAATCAAAGAATCTAAGGCTTGGAAGGTCAGCCATCCCACCCAAGCAGCAGGCCCCCTGTGGCATCTTGTCTTCATGTGGCTGCGACCCACCTCTCCACACTGCTGTTAATCACATCACGTGGCTCTGGCCACTGTCCCCCACCCCATCTCCACTCACCACCTAGAATCCAGAGAGCTCTTCTCAAACGCAAATCAGCTCAGCACTTCTGGCGCTCTGCAGGCTGGCCCTGTCTCATTCTTCAGGTGTCACCTCTAATGCCACCTCCTCCAAGGGCCTTCCTGGACACTGTGAAATAGCACCTCTCAACAGTAATCTCTCATAGCACTGAACCCCATCTGGAATGCTCTGGTTTCTTTACATGTGCCAGGCGCATAGTAGGCACTCAACAAATGTTTATTGACAGACTGAATGTTTTTCAGTTGTTGTTGCATTCAGATCAGAGTTGGCTGAGAGAATCCGGATTTTATTGTATTTCAACCAACATTATTGGCTACAAATTGCGTGCCAGGGCGGGAGGCAAATCAATCAGGAATTCCGCTCATTCATTCATTCATTCATTTGGAGGCGACAGCCCTGCCCTGAGTGAATAGTGATTCACTCTGGGGTGTGCAGAGACCTAAGAAAGCTTCACAGAAGAGGGGATTTGAGGTGGGCTTTCCATCAAAAGGGAAGCCACGTGGGGTGGGGGAGGTTGTCCAACTGAAAGGAAGTGCAGAAGTTTGGAAGTTGAAAGTGAATGTGTTTGGAAAAGGAAGAGAACCGTGAAGTGTGGAGTTTAATTTATTCCCACTTTGGATGTTCAGGGAAGGCAGGGACCTGATTTTTGTCTGGGGCAGCAGGGTGGGGGGACACTCCACCTTGTTTAAGCAATAAAGAGATGGATGTGCCTGGCTGACGTGAGAGACGAAGCTGTTCTGTGGCCCTGGAGGCCTTGAATGCCGTGTTGAGTGGTCTGGCTTTTCAGCCATAGGCAACAGAGTCTAATAAAAATAATCATTTTGAGAAGGCTGTTTAGAGAGCCTGGATGTCCTTGGCTCCTGAACTCTAGTTTTCTAGCAATGCAGACCCCCCCCTCCCCCACAGGATGCTTCTAGAAAATACAGTTGCCAGGGCTCCATCCTGGAAGTGTCTAATTCTCTGTAAGTCAGAGTTGGGGCCTGGTCATTCGCATTTTCCCAACCTTTTCACATGTTCTCATCATTCACGGGGTTTGGTGACTAGTGAGGCTCAGAGAGGTAAAGGCATTTGCCCAAGGTCACCCAGCCAGACAGTGACAAAGGGGGCATTTTGAACCAGGTCCGTCTGGCCCTCCACATTTACTCACTTTATCTGCAGCCTCCTCTGGACAAGCTCTTTTCTCCAGTTTTACTTTCCCCTGAATGCGAGAATCTGGGCCGTGGCTTGGTCTACCCGCCCTGTGCTCCCTTCCCCTCCCCGCTCCAAGCCTCAAAGGTCAGGTACCTCCCAGCCTCCCGCGGGCATGTCCATTTATGGCTCTGTTGTTCCAAAATGTGGCCAAATTTATAAACTCCCCCTTCCCGGAGACACGAAACAATTTGTGCAGAGTGCAGTGCGGGGGCAGAGCTGGGAGCTTCGTCCGAGGCCTGGACTTCAGCCCGGGCCCAGGCCCAATGAGCTCTGGCGTTGGATAGGTCCCAGACCCTCCCTGGGCCTCAGTTTCTCTACCTACAGAGCAAAGGAACTGGACTAGATCATTCCTTAAACCCTTACTAAGTCTAGACACATCCAACTTACTGCTTACAAATGCCAATTCCCTAAACCCATGACCCCAATAATTGTAAAAGGAGGTGCTAGAGGATGGACTGCATGCAGCCTCTAGCCTCTCTCCTTTGCATTGCTTTTCTTTTTCTTTTCTTTTTTTTTGGCCATGCCATGTGTCATGCAGGATCTTAGTTCCCTGACCAGGGATTGAACCCATGCCCCCTGCAGTGAAAGTGCAGAGCCCTAACGACTGGACCACCAGAAAATTCCCTGCCTTGCTTCTTTTCTTTCTTTTTTCTGCTTGATGTTTTTTAATTAAAAAAATTACCCAAGGAATATACTTTCATGGAAAAATAAAAGTAGCCCTCCCCAGCCCCCATTCCTACTCTCCTTCTCAGAAATAATGATTGCCAAAAGTGTGAAGTGGAGCTTTCAAGACATGATTCTCTGCATTTATTTATACATGCATTCATGTTCATATGGGAGGGGTTTTATTCAATTTATTTTTTACATAAATGGGAGTTGTATTTTTTGTTCAACATCTTTCTTTTTTCACTTAATGTCTTATCCCTTTTTCCATATCAGCCTCTTCCTTAAAAAAGTTTGAGTGAGGTATGACTTACATACTATAAAATTCACCTGTTGTGAATGTAGAGCTCAAAGATTTTTAGTAAATTTATGGAGCTGTGCATCCATCATCACAATCCAGTTTTAGAGCATTTCCAGTCCCCCAACAAGTGCCCTTACGCTCATTTTGAGTCAACCCCTGCTCTCACCCCTGGCCACAGGTGCCCACTGATCTTTCTGTAGGTTTGCCTTTTCCGGACATTTCATGTAAATGGAATCAAACAATACATTGTCTTTTGCCTCTGACTACTTTTATTAGCATAACTATTTAGAGGTTTATCCATGCTGTAGAGTGTATCATCTTTTTTTTTCTACTCTTCCATTTTATAGATATACTACATTTTGCTAATTGCTTACCAGTTGATGGACACTTGGAATGTTTTCAGTTTGGAGCTATTAGGAATAATATTGCTATAAATGTTCACACCTAAATCTTTGTGTGGGCGTGTGTTCTCATTTCTCTTGGATGGACTCTCTTGGATGGACCTTTTAAACTGCTGTGGCATCCTCCATTGGCTGGAAACACTCTGATGTCATAACCAGTCCCTCATCCGTGGACACTTAGATTGTTTCCAAGGTTTCACTCTCACAGACCTCGTTGCTCTGAGCTGTTTCACACATCCATCTTTGGGCACATGTGCAGGGAGAGAGAGAGCTGGGTCACAGAGTATGTACAGTTTACATTTGTTGAACTGTTGTCTTCTCTTCAAATGAACAGGAAATGATGAAAGAGAGAGAGAATCCACAGCGAAGATATCACGCCCACCTGCACCCCACCCATTGAGCTTGAGGGACTAGACAAGGAGGAAAAAGGTGGCTTCTGGAGAAAAGTCCCCAGGACAGGGCAGTCACAGGATGGCCAAGTCCAGACAGGAGGAAGTAGAGGCTCATATAGGGACTAGAACCCTTCCTCCCAAGCTTCTCTTTTGCAGGGCTGTAGGTAAAGAGCTCTCAGTCGCTGGAGGTATGCAAATGGAGGCTGGCCAGCCATGTGGCAGGGGCTATAAAGGAGCTCTCAAAATCTGATGGGGAACTGGGCTGTATGGCTTCTGAGACAGCAGTGTGGCTGAGGGGTTAAGAATGTGGCTTTTGCTGGTAGGGACCCTTGGTTCAAACTCCAGCTCTGCCATTTCCTAGCTCCATGATGCTGAGAGAGTAAATTCAGTGCCCCCAGCCTCAGTTCTCTCAGCTGTAAAATGGGGATGTAACTCCGTGTCCCATAGTCAGTGGGGTGTCAGAGACATCAAGTGGGTGGGGCTCAAGTTTTGGGTTTATGATTATGACTCTCTTGATCCTGTGGTCATGGGCTGTTCTCCCTGGGACCCCAGGAACTGGGCATTGGAGGACTGTGATGTGTGCCCAGTAGCCTCCAGAGAAGGAATGCCCTCAACAACCCTCAAAGCTTGGCTGTCCCTCTTCCAGCCATGTGACCTTGGGCAAGGATGTGATCTGTAACTCAATGTCCTCATCTGCACAACAGTAACAGTCCTAACCTCATAGGGCTGTTGGGCAGGGAGAATAGGTTAAACTTCATGTGACAGAAAACCCCCAAATAAGAGTGGCTTACCCAAGAATCATTTCTCTCACGTCTAGAGGTTAGCAGGCGAGCAGTCTAGGACTGGTGTGACAGCTCCATGAAGTAGTTAGGGATCTAGTTCTCAGCTCTTCCAATCTTAGTATGTGGCTCTAATCCTCATAATACAACAGGACAGCCAGAGATTCAGCCATTACATCTGTATTCAGAAAGGAGCATGGAGGAAGAGGGGGCAAGAGGGCAAAGAGTATGAACCAGTCCTTAAAGGTTTCCCCAGCTGTCACCTGACAGTTCCACTTATGTCTCATTGGCCAGAACTTTATCAAGTAGCTACACTAGCTGCAAGGGAGAGGGGAACAGATATAGGGGAGACAGGGAACAGCTTTGTTTCCTCCAGCCCCCAGGGAACCATTATTCCAGCTCCTGTCACCATAGATTTATCTTGCCTTTTCTAGAACTTTATACACATGTCATCACACAGAACATTCTCGTGTATCTGGCTTATTTCATTCAACATTATGTTATGACCTCCTGAGTTTTGTTTTGTTTTGTTTTTTTATCTCCCTCCATCCAGAAGGAGACATTTATCAACATTTGGTATTTCATTAATTTCTTCCATCAATGAGTCACTCATTCAACAAATATTTTTTGACCCCCCTACTATATAGGGAGGGCTGGCCAAACACAATCATTCATGGCAAAGACTGATGAACTCTGAGTCTCCCAGGATGTTCTCTCACTCAAGACTATTTTGGCGCCAAATTACAATGGTGACAGCCCTACTCTGAACTCCTCCAGCATTGGGGAGAATCCCCGGTAGACAGAGGCCACATAGTCCAGTGGTGAGGAGCTCGGGCTCTGGCACCCAGAGATGGGCACTTAATAGGTACTTAATAAACAGTAGCTGCAACTACTTCCTTGGTACTGGCACGAGAGCCTTGTAAGGAGCAGAGACCTCCTCTTTTCTCATCCTTTACTGGCCTTGTAAGGTAGGTACCGTTACATTTTACCAACGAGGAAAGGATGCTCGGAGAGGTGACACAACTCTCCCGAGGTTGCACAGCTGGTGAATGTCTGAGCTGGGATTCAAACCCAGGCCTGTTGAGTATCAAGCCTGAACTTTCACTTCTCTGTTATGCGCAATCACCTAAATCTCCTCACCCTTCCTTTTAGCCTTGACCCACTCAAGGGAGAGCCCAGGGTCGTCATGGACAAAGGCCGCACACTTTGCTTTGCCATTTCTTGTCTTTCTCCCGCTTGGGGGTCAATCCAGGATGTTTTCCTGGCTCCAAAGCCAGGTTTGTCTGTTTCAGCTTAAAATCATATTGAAGGGGTAGGAAGAGGCATAACTTGCCAGCATCTCCCTCTGCCTGTGTCCAACACCCTGGCTCTGGGTTCTAGATGGTCTTACTGCCATTTGCCCCCTCCTTCTTGCTTCCTGGAGACCGTCCACCTTGGGGCCCTCCTGAGCTCTCACTGTCAAGTGGCCCCAAATGGCAGTATTTTCCTAAGTGACATTTTTCTAAGTGATGGGCATGAGATTATAAATTTGGGTAGGTTGTTACCAGTATCCTGACTCACGCAGCCCATTCCTGCGAGCGAATGTGCCTTTCATTTTAACTGCTGCCTTTTAAAGGACCCATGCATCTGTTTTTCCAACCACAGAACATCTATTAGAGAGGGGAAAAAATGTCAAATAAATAGTTAAGTTGTCTCCATGGGAACAAATTTTCCAGGGAAGAAAATATGTCAATCTTATGATATAACAGAGAGGCTTTCAAAAAATAATTTTTCGACATGAACTCTTTTGCAGAGGGTACTTAAACTGAAGTTCAATGTCCAAATGGTTAAAGTAGATCTGCCGGGATAGAAGGAGGGGTGGAGTTTGCACGGTGACATGGCTTCCCTCTTACTCCCTAGCCTCCCACTTCTCTCTGAAACTTGCCTCTGTGTGTGGAACCCAGTTTGAGAACCTCTGAGAGTGCCCTGACCCAGGAGTTGGAATCTTGGACCCGAGCCCCAGGGTCATCCTTTACTAGCATGTGATTTCATGGGAGGGAGTGGGCTTCTCTGGATTCAGTTTTCCCATCTGGGAAATGGCACAGTTGTACTAAAGATTTCCTAAACTTTCCAGTTCAAAGATTCTGTGTGACTGGGGAATATTTAGTCTGAAGTGGTGAACTGTTGGAATATAGACTTTTTGAAAAAAGAAACAGAGTTCTCTTGTTTGAGGAGATCTAGTAACAAACCAACTGCTACAAAAGTGTTTTCCAAGTAGAGGTGCTGTGGACCTCGTTACATGAATTGATAGAAAATGAACAATAGCTTCATTTACTTCATTATTAGAAAGCAGGTAAAGTCGAATCATTATGCTGTAAAATTATACAGTGCTGTATGTCAACATATCTCAATAAAACTTGGGGGAAAAGGGGAATAATATTAAAATGTAAAAAAAAATACTACTCAAGAAATATCACTCCCATAAATCAATGCCAAAAAAGCCACTAATGTACTACTGTATCCAGTGAGAGGAACACGCTAGAAAAAAAAGTAGACTAAAGATGTCCCGTGCTATCCCATCTGTGTAATCAATTCATCAGTAACCCTTCCCTAATGCTCAGTATATGTAACATGCTAAGTAAAAAAGTACTTAGTAATGAAGTCAAACTGAACACTAATACAGTTACTGAACAGTAGTGCAGATGGTTTTTAAAAAATCAAACATACACATACAATTGGGAGAGCCAAGTGTTCTGCTTTGCTCAGACTGAGGGGTTTCTTTTTTAATTTCTTTTTTATTTTTTTGGCCGCGCCACGCAGCATGTGGGATCTTATTCCCCTGACCAGGGATCGAACCTGCCCCCGTTGCGGTGGAAGTGCGGAGTCTTAACCACTGGACCGCCAGGGAAGTCCCGAGAGGTTTCTTGAGACACAGGACTTTCAGGTACTAAAACCAAGATTGTCCCAGGCAAACCGGGATGAGTTGGTCACCTACTCTACAGCATAGTAACAGCAGTTACTCTGTGCCAGACACTGTTCTAAACGTTTTTCACATTTTAACTCTTTTAATCTGCATCACAACCCTATAAAGTAGGTAATATTAATGTCTCCATTTTTACAGATTCTCAGGGGAAACGAAAGCTCAGAGAGGTTAAGTGGCTTTTCCAAGACTACACAGCTGACTAGAGGCTGAGGCAGGATGAAAACCCACCCGATACGGCTCTGGTGCTCCTAACTGTTACATCACATTGCCTTGCTCCTAAATTGTGTCTTTCGCAAATCACAGCACTGTGACCAGTTCTGTGACCAAGGCCAGCTGGGGAACTCAGGAGACTCAGACCTGGCTCTCTGTGGAATAATATTGAGGGGCCCCAGGTTCTCTGGGTCCTGGCTTGCAGCTGGGTGAAATGAAGGGGCTGGTTTGGAGCAGTGGTTTCCCCATTTTTTAAAGTGGTAGAACTTGTCAGACAATTGGGACCCCAATATATAAAACAGACCAGGAAATTTACATCTTCAGGGTTGAGCTGAAAACTCTTCATTGTATACAGAATTCCCGAAACTCTGCCCCGTAGCCTGAGGCTTCCAGAAGCAGTGTGAAAACCTGTGGTTTAATGGCTCTCTAGGGAAATTTTAGGCTTTAAAATTAAATCCAACATTTAATTTAAACATTTTATTCGTTCACACTGCAAAAATGTTTGAGCTGCGTAAGATCTGCCAGGCACTGGTCCAGGCACTGGGGCATCAGAGGTGAGTTAGAGAGGGCTTCTCCTCCAAGGATCTACTGACATTAGGGGCTGCATCATTCTTTGTTTTTTCCTGTGCATTGTCGAATGTTTAGCAGCATTCCTGGCACCTACTCACTAGATGCCAGGAGCACCTACCTGCCCAGTTGTGACAGCCCAAGATGTCTCCAGACGTTGGCATGTGGGATCTTAGTTCCCCGACCAGGAATTGAACCCGAGCCCCCTGCATTGGAAGCGCGGAGCCTTAACCACTGGACCGCCGGGGAAGTCCCCAAACATATTTTTTTAAAAAAGAAATTATCGGGAATTCCCAGGCGGTCCAGTGGTTAGGACTTGGTGCTTTCACTGCCGTGGCCTGGGTTCAATCCCTGGTTGGGGAACTAAAATTCCACAAGCCGCGTGGCGCGGCCAAGAAAAAGAAAAGAAAAAAAAAACTATCATAGAATGATCAATGTATGATAAAACTAAAATGAGGTGATGAGATAGGTGTTACTGGGGCACTTCTTCAGGTTGGGTGAGCAGAGACAGTGTCTCTGAGAAGGTGATATTTGATCTGGAACCTGACGTCCAGTGGGAAGGAGCCAGTCACGCAAAGATCTGAAGGAATAGTGGTTCGGTCAGAGGAACAGCAAGAGCAAAGGATGAGAGGATGGATGCAACTTGGCTTACGGAACAGAACGCAGGCCAGTGTGGCAGGAGCATCGAGGTTGAGGGGCAGAGGAGGGAGAGGTGAGCTGAGTGGGGTGCAGAAGGCAGGTAGAAATGGGGAAGATCAGAGCACTGAGAGCCTCTCAGGCCAGGGAGGGATGTTAGATTTTATTTTTAAATATGAGCATCTGCTATGTGCTCCTGGGCTGGTGCTGGGGACACAAATGTGAATAAGGTAGTTTACTTGTGAGCCCACAGAGGATGAGGCAATTAATTTTAACTGGGGTGAGTCTAGGAAGGCTTCTTGGTGGAGATGACTTCGGAGCTCACTTGAAGGATTAATAAGAACCTATTATGTGTAGAAAAGGAATGGCGGAAATTGTTTTCTGCACCTTATGCAAGTGATTCTTTCTATGCAAGTTGTCAAATTGCTGACTCCTGGGTCCTATGCCCAGAGGTGCTGGGGCCCAGGAATCTGTATTCAACCAGCATTGTAATGATTCTGATGCAGGTGGGGGGAACCCCACTTTGAGAACGGTGCTCCGTGGCTTTTATGCCACTTTTCTAGTGCTCAGTGGAGTATGAATGTCTTGAGAAGTCTTATTCCAGGTGGAAAGCATTCACTGGTCTATTGTGTACCAGGACCAAGGGAAGAGAAGAGAAAGGCAGAAGGATCCAGTTTCTGCTTTTCTAACGCCCCCAGTTACCCCCTGCTCTCGTATGAGGAAACAGAAACTTAGAGCGGATAAGTGACTCCCCCAAGGTCACACAGCTCAGAAGAGGCCCATCTGGAAGCTGAATTCAGGCCTATCCAGCACTCCTAGTCCAGTGCTCTATCCCTTCCACCAGCCACACTCAGGCTGTTCTTCCCTGGAGGAGATACCTTACATGCCATCTGTGAAGCCAGCGTCTACTGATTTGAAAATCAGCTCTGACTCACACCAGACGGAGCTGCATGAAGCCGAGCAGGCCAGGAGCCAAAAGGCTGAGGAGGAGATTATACACAAGGCGTTACGTGTAAGGCTGGGAACGCGCAAGTGCCCTGAATGCTGCTTGTTTTCCTTCCAACTTGACACACGCAAAAATGTTCAGGCCGCAGGAAATATGTTGGCAGCTGTTGGAGGTGTGGACAGGAGCTTTGCAAGAACAGGCTGGTATGAGGCAGGCGCCGGGGACGAGAGCAGGCCTGACTGCTGCGAGCATGACTAAGAGCCTTCCTTCCCTGAAATCCAGCTCCCTTTCCTTGTTAGCAGGGTGTCTTTGCAGCTGGGACCCCACCAGGTCTGGAGCTGGAGCTGTGTAAGTGGTTCATAAGCATGTAATTGTGTCAGAGTGTGTAAATGGTAAGTGTGTAATTGTGTAAAGGGGCTAAGCGGGTAAAAGGGAGCGTAAGCAGATGAGCAAGTAAGCATGTAACTGTGTTAGCACCTGAGAGTGTAAGCATGTAAAATATACGTGTGCAAGGAGGTACGCATGCAGCATGTAAGGAGGTAAACACGTAAGCAGGTAAGTGTATAAGTCTGTAATTGAGTAACTAGGTCAGGGAGTAAGCATGTAATTGTATGGGCAGAAAGTCTGTAAATAAGCAAGCATGCAAGCAGGCAATCATGCAGGCGTTCAGCACGTAAGCGGGTACACGTGTGAGCATAGCAACATTTGCCTGCGCTCCACGTGAGGCGTGCAGCTTCCACACACTGCCCTGACATGTACCAAGGCTGTTTTCAGAATTTCAACCTGATCGTGGTTTTGGCCTGTGATAGGGTGAGGTGACAACATCGAAGACCCATTCTAGGGTATTCTGAGCGCAAAATAGCCTCAGGCTATTTGGGAGAGTAATTCTACTCACCGCATTTAGGCAGGGCAAACAGAGGCTAAGTGTGTCAGTGTGCTGAAGGGATGATTCCCCAAAGTGGCCTCAGGTGTCCATGAAATGATTTCAGGTGGCACAAGGCTAAACATATTTTTCCTGTCAATCATTACACGTGTCCTAGAGGAAAATTTAAAACTGACCCTCCAAACTCATGATTTCATCATGGCCATTGGTTCTTAAGATGAGTTTATTAGTATTATTATTATTTGGCCGCACCATGCGGCTTGCAGGATCTTAGCTCCTGACCAGGGATTGAACCCAAGCCCTTGGCAGTGAAAGTGCAGAGTCCTAACCACTGGACTGCCAGGGAGTTCCTAGGATGAATTTAAATTGATAGTAGATGTGTTTGAGTTTTGAAAAAGTGAGTTAAATCCACTCCACAACTGGGGTCTATGGGCAGCCTGATTTGCCAGCAGCAGTAGCAGCAGCAAAGCCCCAGGCTACCATAGCTTTCATTCCACAACCAGGGCACTAATGGGTGGTCCCATCCATCATAGTGACAGCAGCAGCAGCAACAGCAGCAGAATCTTGTGTTTCCCTGCTCTCTATCCCTGTGGCATAGGGATACCTAGGCCCAGCAGCTTCTGCCCACCCCTACCTCTGCCAGAAGGTCCTCAGTGACAGCAGGTGACCCAGAATAGCACTTCTTCCCCCACATATGGCACCAAAAGGAATTGAGCAGGAGGCTCAGCATCACAAGAAGAATGAAGCAGATAATAATAACATTGCAAGGGCTCAGAAAAATTAAGCTGTCATTGGAACACAAGACTACAGAAATAGTCCAGAACCTACAGTGAAAAAGGATAATTTCTAAAATACAGGATTTGAATAGGCTCAAGAATCTCCTAACATAATAACCAAAATGTCTAGGATGTAATAAAAAAGTTATCAATTATACCAAGAACTAGGAAAATTACAATTTGAATAAGGAAAGAAAATCAACAGATGCTAATATCAAGATGGAGTAGATGCTGGAATTATTTGACAAGGATTTTGAAGCAGCCATCATAAAAATGCTTCAACAATAATAACAAATATTCTGGAGACAAATTTAAAAATAGAAAATCTTAACAAAGAAATAGAAATTATAAAAAGAACCAAATAGCATTTATAGAACTGAAAAATACAGTAATCAAAATAAAAACCTTGCTCGATGGACTCAGTGGAGTGGAGATGACAGAGAATAGAATTAGTGAATTAAAGACGTGTCTTTAGAATTTACTCAATCTGCACAACAGAGAGAAACAAGACTGAAAATATATGCAAAAGACATGTCTGATAAATGACTCTTATCCAATACATACAAAGAACACTTAAAGCTCAAAAATAAGAAAACAACCTGATTGGGAATTCTCTGGTGTCCAGTAGTTAGGACTCTGCTCTTCCACTGCAGGGGGCCCAGGTTCGATCCCTGGTTAGGGAACTAAGATGACACATGCTGCAGCCAAAAAAAAAAAAAACACAACAACCAAAAAAAACCTGGTTAAAAAAATGGGCCAAAGATTTTAACAGATACCTCACCAAAGAAGATATAAAGATGGCAAATAAGCATATGAAATGATGCTCTACAACATAGGTCTACATATAATGCGTATTAAAACAACAGTTAGATACCACTACACACCTATTAGAATGTCCAAAATCCAGAACATGGACAACACCAAATGCTGGATGTGAAGCAACAGGAACCCGCATTCATTGCTGGTGGGAATGCAAAATGGTACAGCCACTTTGGAAGACAGTTTGGCAGTTTCTTACAAAACTAAACATACTCTTACTATACAATCCAGCATTCACACTACTAGGTATTTACCTAAAGGAGATAAGTTATGTCCACACAAAAACCTATACAAAGATTTTTATAGCGATTTATACATAATTGCCAAAACTTGGAAATGACCAAGATGTCCTTTTATAGAGAATGGATAAATAAATATGGTACATCCAGACAATGGAATATTATGCACTGCTAAAAAGAAATAAGCTATCAAGCCAGGAAAAGACATGGAGGGAACTTAAATGCATAACATTAAGTGAAAGAGGCCAATCTGAAAAAGCTATATACTGTATGATTCCAACTATATGACATTCTGGAAAAGGCAAAACTATGGAGACAGTAAAAATATCAGTGGTTATGAGGAGTTAGAGGATAGGAGGGATGAATAGGCAGAGCACAAAGGATTTTTAGAGCAGTGAAAATACTCCGTATGTTACTATAGTTTGGATATATGTCATTATACACTTGTCCAAACCCATGGAATGTACAAAACAAAGAGTGACTATGTACTTTGGGTGATTGTGATGTGTCAATGTAGATTCATTTGTTGTAACAAATGTACCATTCTGTGGGGAATGTTGATAATGGGGGAGGCTATGCACGTGTAGGGGCATGGAGTATATGGGAAATCTCTGTTCCTTCATCTCGGTTTGGCTTTGAAGCTAAAACTGCTCTTAAAAAAAAAAAAAGACTGAAAAAAAATGAATAGATCTGTGGGACAAAGGATCTCACCTTCGTATCACTGGAGTTCCAGAAGTAGAGGAGGAACAGTGTGGGACTAAAAAAGTGTTCAAAGAAATAAAATTTGGAGATGTCCCAAATTTGGTGAAAGACATAAAAATATGGATACAAGAAGCCAAGTTAATCCCAAATAGGATAAATTCGAAGAGAGCCACAGCAAGATACATCATATTTAAATTTGTAAAAACCAAAGACAAAGAAAAAATATATTAAAAGCAGCAGAGGGATTTCACTGTTGGCACAGTGGTTAAGAATCTGCCTGCCAATGCAAGGGACATGGGTTCGAGCCCTGGTCCGGAAAGATCTCACATGCCACGGAGCAACTAAGCCCCTGCGCCACAACTACCAAGCCTGCGCTCTAGAGCCTGTGCCCCACAACTACTGAGCCCATGCGCCCTAGAGCCCGTGCTCTGCAACAAGAGAAGCCACCGCAATGAGAAGCCCATGCACCAAAACGAAGAGTAGCCCCTGCTCGCCACAACTAGAGAAAGCCTGTGCGCAGCAACGAAGACCCAATGCAGCCAAAATTAAATTAATTCAAAAAAGAAAACTTGTAAAAAAAGTAAATAAAAGCAGCAGAGAGAAATGACACATACTTATAAAGGAATACTACCTTGGATCACAGCAGATTTCTCATCTGAAACCATGGAGGCAGGCAGGAAGTGGTGCAACATTTTTCTAGTGCTGTAAGAAAATGAATGGTACCCGGTGAAACTATCTTTCAGGAGTGAAGGGAAAAATAAAGACATTCTCAGATGAATGGAAACTAAGAGAATTTCTTGCTAGTAGACTTGCTACTAAAGAATGGCTAAAGAATGTTCTCTCATCAGAAAGAAAATAATCACAGAAGAAGGCTGAAGCCTTTAGAAATGAAAGAAAAGGGGAATGGGTAAAAATAGAAGTAACCTATCCTTCACCTCATGATTTTAAATCATATTTTATGATTGAAAAAAATTTATAATACCATCTGATGTGGTGGTATTGGGAGGCAGAGATATTGAATAATATCCTCCAAACTGAGAAGGAACTTTGAGACCGAAAAATAGAGCAGACAACTGCATAAAGTGCAATTATGAAGTTTATTGTGGGTAACTTGCATAGAGGCAGGAAGGATTGGGCAAATGGATGATCCAGAGGCATTTGAAGCTGTATTGCATGCCACTGAAGGGGTACAGGGGAATTTGAAGGGGCTAAAGCTAAAAATAGAATATGACTACTAGGGAGAAGCACCTCCACACCAATGGGAATCGAGGGGTTTTTCCTACCCTCGAGGGGCTCATGACCATTAACCATCTGTGTCAACGAAAGGCATTCTTCCAGGTTTCATGTCAGATGAAAGCAAGGGTAAAAGTTGATGGGGAACTCTTCTGGTTTGGGCACATTCCTTGGTGAGTTAGGCTAAATCTCAGTCACACGGAAAGGTGAGCTGACAAAATGTGGGTCTAAGATGGAGCTGACAAAATGGAGTCAGTGTGGTTCTGCCACACAGGTGGACAATGTATGTAGAAGAAATACTTAAGACAATTAGATTGAAAAAGTGGGAGGGTAAAGGGATCTAAATGGAAAGTATGGTTTCTACATTTCACTCAATGTGGTAAATGTCGACATCAGTGGGCTGTGATTAATTACATGATTACACAGTAATACCTAGAACAAGTACTAGAAAAAAAAACTATATATTTATACATACATGTGTATATAAATGTAAATATATATATTTACACGTACATTTACTATACAAAGCAATATACTCAAAAATATTACAAATAAATCAAATTGGAATGCTAAAAATATTACCTAAATGCTTAGGTAATCCACATGAAGGCAATAAAAAGCAACAGAGGATGAGAAATAGAAGGAAAAGTTAGAAATACATAGTCAAATGGCAGACTTAAGTCTTAACATATCAACAGTTACTTTAAATGTAAATGGGGTAAATATACCAAATAAAAGACAGAAGATTGGCAGAATGGTTAAAAAATTATGATCCAACTGTATACTATTTAGGGAATTCCCTGGTGGTCCAGTGGTTAGGACTCTGAGCTTTCACTGCTGAGGGGCGTGTTCGATCCCTGGTCGGGGAACTAAGATCAAAAACAAGCCAAGGCTGTCCACTTTTGCCACTTGTATTCAACATTGTACTATAGGTTCTGGACAGACAACAAGATAAAAATGAAAATAAAGGCACCTATTTGGGAAGAAAAGAGGTAAAACTGTCTTTATTACAGATAACATGATCATGTATGTAGAAAATCCTAAAGACCTCCCCTCCTACCATGAACAAAAACTGCTAGAACTAATAAATAAGTTCAGTAAAGTCACAGGATGCAAGGTCAATATAATTAAAAAAATCAATTGTACTTCTCCACACTAGCAACAAACAACAACAGCAAAAAGAAACAAGGAAACTAACTCCATTCACTGTAGCATTAAAAAAAATACTCAGGAGTAAATCTATCAAAAGGAGTGCAAGACTTGTACATAGAAAACTATAAAACATTGATGAGAGGAATTTAAGAATATCTAAATATATGGAGAGAGATTCATGTTCATGGACTCAATATTAAGATGACAGTTGGGCTTCCCTGGTGGCACAGTGGTTGAGAGTCCGCCTGCCGATGCAGGGGACACGGGTTTGTGCCCCGGTCCGGGAGGATCCCACATGCCGTGGAGCGGCTGGGCCCATGAGCCATGGCCGCTGAGCCTGTGTGTCCGGAGCCTGTGCTACACAACGGGAGAGGCACAACAGTGAGAGGCCTGCGTACCGGGAAAAAAAAAAAAAAAAAGATGACAATTGTTCCCAAATTGGTCTCTAGATTCCATATAATCTCTACAAAATACTAACAGGGTTTAGCATGCTAACATGTTAGCATGCTAACATTTAACATGATCCTAAAGTTCATTTGGAAATGCAAGGACATAAAATAGTCAAAAGAATTTGTAAAATGAAGAACAGTTGGAGGACTTGTACTTCCTAAGTTCAAACTTAACTGGCAAAAGGCTGAACATAGATCAATGGAACAGAATCAAGAGTCCAGAAATAGACCCTTACATTTATGGTCAATTGATTTTCAACAAAGTATCAAGGCAATTTGATAAGGAAAAGGTAGTTTTTTCTACAAATAGTTCTGGGACAATTGGATATCAATATACAAAAGGATGAATTTATGTCCTACCTCACACAATACAGAAAAATAAACTGAAAATGGATCACAGATATAAATTTAAGAACTAAAACTATATGGGAATTCCCTGGCAGTCCAGTGGTTAAGACTCAGCGCTTTCACTGCCGTAGTCCTGGGTTCATTCCCTGGTCAGGGAACTAAGATCCTTCAAGTTGTGTGGCGTGGCAAAAAAAAAAAAAAAAGTCAAATAAAAACAAGTGTTGGTGAGGATGTGAAGAAATCAGAACACTTATACACTGCTGATGGGAATGTAAAAGAATGTGCCCCTTTGGAAAACAGTAGACACTAAACACAGAATTACCACATACCCAGCAATTACACTCCTAGGTATCTACCCAACAGAAATGAAAACATATGTCCACATAAAAACTTGTACATGAATGTTCATAAGAGCATTATACCTAATAGCCCCAAACTGTGAACAATCCAAATGTGCATCAATTGGTGAATGCATAAACAGACTATGGTAATAATAGAATATTATTCAGCAATATAAAAAGTAATGAAGGAGCTTCCCTGGTGGCGCAGTGGTTGGGAGTCTGCCTGCCGATGCAGGGGACACGGGTTCGTGCCCCGGTCCGGGAGGATCCCACATGCGGTGGAGCGGCTGGGCCCGTGAGCCATGGCTGCTGAGCCTGTGCGTCCAGAGCCTGTGCTCTGCAACGGGAGAGGCCACAACAGTGAGAGGCCCGCGTACCGCACAAAAAAAAAAAAAAAAAGTAATGAAGTACTGATACAACATGGATAAACCTCAAAAACATTATGCTAAGTGAAAGTAGTCAGACATAAGTGGTCACATATTGTATGATTCCACTTATACAGAATGCCCTGAAAAGGCATATTTATAGAAACAGAAAGCAGGTCAATGTTTGCCCACAGCTGAGGTTGGGAGTTGAGATGACTGTGGATGATCACAGGTGAACTTGGTAGGGTAATGGCAATATTCTTCTTTTTAAAAATAAATTTATTTATTTATTTTTGGCTGTGTTGGGTCTGAGTTGCTGCGTGTGGGCTTTCTCTAGTTGCGGCGAGTGGGGGCTACTCTTCGTTATGGCGCGCGGGCTCAGTAGTTGTGGCACGTGGGCTTAGTTGCTCCGCGGTATGTGGGATCTTCCCTGACCAGGCATCAGACTTGAGTCCCCTGCATTGGCAGGCGGATTCTTAACTACTGCGCCACCAGGGAAGTCCCAATGGCAATATTCTGAAATAATTGTGGTGATGGTTACATAACTCTATAAAGTTACTAAGAATCATTGAATTACTATATGTTTATCATTGATGAATTTTATGGTATAAATACCTCAGTAAAGCTGGGGAAAACACTGAGAGAATTAATTTCTGTTTTAAACCATCCAATCTGTGGTAATTTGTTATGGCAGCCCTAAGAAATGAATACAGGGTTCATTACACTATCACTTCTACTTTTCTGTATGGTTGAAATTTTTCATAATAAAATGTTAAAAAAAATATTGCAGGTCAACTTAGTGGCCTCCAGGTTAGGGGACACTGGGGAGTGGTGGAGATTGTGGCACATGCCTACAGAAGGCACACGCTCTGTCTAAAGCTCCTGTGATTGTGGCACTGTGGAATATGCACCCGGGGATGCCAGGGCTTCTGATTTGTCAAAAGAAACTGGGAATCCACATTTTTCTGTGTCATCTTATGAATTTGATATTTTTGTAACTAATTCAAAAATCTTAAATACTTGTGTGACTTTTTGAAGCAAGAACATGGCAACAGTGTGCGTGTGTGTGTGTGTGTGCGTGTGTGTGTGTGCTGTTTGGATCTGATCCTCAAATAACACTGAGAATATGGGTTTCTTAAGTGCCTAGTATATGTCAAACACTATGAAGGCATTTTATAGGCTGTATTTCACTTAGTCATCATGAGGTAGCTATTGTTTACGAGGAATTTTTTTTTTACACATGAGGAAACTGAGGCAAAGAGTTTGCATGTGTTCTCTCTCTCTTCTTCCATAACCCATGAGTTGTTTTGAAAGGTCTCTATCAACTGCTCAAAAGAGTGGACCCTGGAATTAGACAGACCTGGATTCAAAACTCAGCTCTCAAGTTAAACAGTATTTAACTTTGGGCTAGATACTCAAACTCTCTGAGAGCCTTGGTTTCTTCATGGGTATCAGTTCTTAATTCATGGGGCCATTAAAGGATTAAATGGGACAGAGTATGTCAGATGCTAAGCCTGGTTACTGTAATACAACTAGGAACTAGTAGATGCAAGCTATCATTATTGTTATTTTAAAATACTGTTGCTAGGTGCAAGAATTTCTTTCTTTCTTCCTTCCTTTCTTTCTCCTTCCTCCCTTCCTTCCTTTCTCTCTCCCTCTTTCTTTATTATTATTTTTTTGTTGCTCCGTGCAGCTTGCGGGATCTTACTTCCCTGACCAGGGATTGAACCCAGGCCGTCGGCAGTGAGAACGCGGAGTCCTAACCACTGGACCGCCAGGGAATCCCCAACCTTGATAATTTTGAGAAGAAGTGGTCAAATACTTTGTAGGCTGCTCCACTATTGGATTTGTCCAATGTTTTTCTCATAAGACCAGGTTATGGGGAAGGAGACCACAGAGCTCTCCATTTCCATTACATCATATCAAGCAGACATGCTATCAACGTGATTGATGACTGTTGATGTTGGCCTTGATCACCCGGCTGACGTAGTGTTTTTTAGGTTTTTCCACTGTCAAGTTACTCTTTGTTCTTCTTTCCATAATGTACATTTTGGAAGGAAGTCGCTATGTACAGCCTATGCCTAATAAGGGGAGAGTTATGCTCCCCCTCCTTGAGGGTAGAGTATCTATACATGAATTATTTGGAATTCTTTTGTGTATTAGATTCCCAAAGATGCCGTAATAAATTACCACGGACTAGATGGCTTAAAACAACAGACATTTATTCTCTCAGAGCTCTGGAGGCTAGAAGCCTGAAGTCAAGGTGTCAGCAGGGCCATATTCCCTCTGAGGGGTCTGGGGAAGAAGTGTTCCTTGCCTCTTCCTGCTTCTTGTGGCCACAAGCATTACTTGGCTTGGGGCAGGATGACTCTAATCTCTGCCTCCACCTTCACCTGGCCTTCTTCTCTGTGTATCTGTATGTCCTTCTTATAAGGACACCAATCATTGAATTAAGGGCTCAGTCTGAATCCAGTATGATATCTTTTTTTTCTTTTAATTTTATTTTTTTATTTATTTTATGCAGCAGGTTCTTATTAGTTATCTATTTTATACATATTAGTGTATATATGTCAATCCCAATCTCCCAATTCATCCCACCACCACCCCCACCCCCACCCCAGTATGATATCTTGAGGTCCTTAACTAGTTACATTTGCAAAGACCCTATTTTTTTGTTGTTGTTGTTTTGCGGTACGGGGCCTCTCACTTTTGTGGCCTCTCCCGTTGCGGAGCACAGGCTCCGGACGCACAGGCTCAGCGGCCATGGCTCACGGGCCCAGCCGCTCCGCGGCATGTGGGATCTTCCCGGACCGGGGCATGAACCCGCGTCCCCTGCATCGGCAGGCGGACTCTCAACCACTGAGCCACCAGGGAAGCCCGCAAAGACCCTATTTTTGAATAAAGTCACATTCAGAGTTTCCGGTGGACCCGAGTTTTGGGGGCACGCTCTTCAGTCCACTCCATCCAGCATGAGACATTTGTCTCTTCTCTGCCCTTCATTAATTTATTCAATCATTTTTATTATTATGAACTAACGGATATTTATTTTTTTACTTTGAGTCATTATCCAATGCTACTTTAACTTTTTGCTTAAATTGTTTCAGCTTTGGCTATTAGAAGCTATTTCAGTTGGTTCCTATGACAGTCTTATTATTATTGTTGTTGTTATTATTTTTTGAGCACTTCCTTACTCTCTGGCCCTACAAGATGCTCCAGGCTCATCTTGTATATTTCCTGCTGCAGTCCTAGAACCAGCCATTTCTCTAGGGAGCTTTGGTTCCTTTTCTTGGGGAATAGCGTCAGAAACCAAAATCTGGGCATTAGGCATTCTTATGGCTTCTGGGGTGTCATTTCTTTTAGGCTCTCTCAGCAGACAGAGCAAAAAAAAATGTGTTTTCCATATATATAACTATATGTATATATATATATTAAACATACACATACATATTTTATATAACACATACATATTAAAATTTGTATATATATATAAATTTGTGTATATGTAACCATCTATATCTATATTAAGCTGAACATGAGCTCATGCTGATGTATCCAATTCTAATACATTACCTTGTGGATCATTCTAGTTTCTTTCTCTTGCTTATCTGTAAACTTCTGTTCCAACAGTGAGAAAACTGACTCCTGCTGACATCCATTTACTTAATTGTTCCATTCCAGTATACATGTGATGACAAATTGAAATTATAACGGAGTGATCACAGTTCAGGTGTACAAAAATGGAGTCAGGCAGTCACTAAGGATCTGGTCTCAGACACTTCTCTGTATCACTGAGAAAAACTTTCTTTGAATTGTACCAGACCCAAGGATACCGCCAGGCTTATTCAGAACGCCTGCCAGCTGCAACCTTATGGCCTCAAGGTCTCCCCTTGTAACTATGCAACCAGTTTGGACCCCAACCAATCCTTACTTAAGAAGCACCTTTACTTCTTGCCAGCTTCAATTATAATTCTTGATAAACAATTCATGCAACTAAATGTAATCTTGAGGTTTCTGTCTTTATATAACATTTTGTAGTTCAGTGCAACACAGTTCAAGTGCTTCTTCAACCTGTGTCTCTCAGGCTGCAGTCCTAACAAACCTTTTAATTTCAATCAGGCCTCCATTTCTGAAGTTTTGGTTAATCCACATATAGCAGTATCAGAGTTGTTAACTTGTAACCACATAGGAAACAACATTATCAACTAGAGTACAGTGTTTGTGTGCAGTTCCTTTTGCCTTTAATCTTATAGACCCCACTTAGTCCAAAGATTTGCTTAGATTAGCACCTCCATCCCCTTCAGTGAAGTTGTTTCATATATTCATACATTCATATAGTTAAATTCTCTTATCACAGCCTTATTCCTTCCTAGGATGTCCCAACCTCCTAAATTATTATTTTTCTCATTTGCATATGTTAGGTTTCCCTCTGTGCTGTACAGTATTTTTTTCCCACCCTCCCCTGTACAGTTCTATGAGTTTTGAGAAATGCAATAATGAAGTGTGTCTAGCATTACAGTATCATACAGAATTTTATTGCCTTAAAATCCTCTCTGCTTCATTATTCATCCCTCTCCCTGAACCCCTGGTCTGATGTGTGTGTGCTTTTTCCAACACTGCCAAGCAATTAACTCAATTCTGACACTAACTACCTGGAGATAGCATCAGAGCCCATAGATTAAGGGCTCAGTCCTACAAGACTGCCCCCCCACACCCTTATACACCAATTTCAAATCTAGGTTTTCTCCTGTGCTTCTGATGAACTGGCTATAGATCAGAGGTTCCCATGACCCCATCCTTGATTTCAATTAATTTGCTAGAGCAGCTCACAGAACTCAGAGAAATGTTTTACTTACTAGACTACTGGTTTATTATAAAAGGATATAACTCAGGAACAGCCAGATGGGAGAGATTCATAGAGCAAAGTATGTGGGAAGAGGCCCAGAGCGTCCATGCCCTCTGGGTGTGCCGTTCTCTCCAAATTTCCGTGTGTTCATCAGTAAGGAAGCTCTCCTGTCCTTTTGGGGTTTTATGGAGGCTTCATTACACAGGTGTGATAGATTAAATCAGTGGCCATTGGCGTTTGAGCACAAATCTCCAGCTCCTCTTCCCTCCGCAGAGGAGGTGGGGGTGGGAGGGACTAAAAGTTCCAACCCTCTAATCACATGGTTGGCTTATTCGCTTGGCAACCAGCCCCCATCCTAAGGTTATCCAGCGGCCTCAAAATCACCTCATTAACATAACAAAACACACCTTTATTGCTCTTATCACAGGAAATTCCAAGGGTTTTAGGAGCTTTGTGCCAGAACAGAGATGAAGACCAAATAAAAAATTCTTATTATAAATCATGATATCACACCTGGCATCCACTGATTATTTTACTGTCTCTATAGTTATGTCTTTTCCATTTGGAACCATATAATGCATAGCCTTTTCATACAGGCTTCTTTCACTTTGCATTATGCATTTAAAGTTCTTTCAAGTCTTTTCATAGCTTGATAGTTCATTTCTTTATATTGCTGTATAATAGTCCGTTGATTGGATGGGTGTATCGTGGTTTGCTTACCATTCATCTATTTTTTTTTTTTTTTTGCGGTGCGCGGGCCTATCACTGTTGTGGCCTCTCCTGCTGTGGAGCACAGGCTCCGGACGCGCAGGCTCAGCGGCCATGGCTCACGGGCCCAGCTGCTCCGCGGCATGTGGGATCTTCCCGGACCGGGGCACAAACCCGTGTCCCCTGCATCGGCAGGCGGACTCTCAACCACTGCGCCACCAGAGAAGCTCCATTCATCTATTGAAGGACATCTTGGTTGCTTTCAGTTTGGGGTAATTATGAATAAAGCTGCTATAAACATTTCCATACAGGTTTTTGTGTATGATGTTGTTGATAATTTAGGAGGGCCTTGGGATCCTGTTTTTGCCTCTAATGATCATCATTCTCAAATGTAAATGAGAAACATCATTCACAGGTTTGCAGCTTTATAGTGGTGGTTCTGAGGTTTGAAGAGAGACTATGCTTCTGGCTTGGAGACTCCTTCTCCATTCCCAGACCATGGTCTTGACTGCCCAACACATTGACCACTTGCCCGTTCCTGCTCCAATCTTCCCCCAGAGGGCTCCACTAATGTTCCAATACTCCGTACTCCTCCACCTCCAACTCCTTGAACCTCAAACTGAACACATTACTTTCTCCCTCAAACCTACACTAGGATCTTTATTCACTCCTTTGGAGGGGGCACCCCTCCCCTTGCCATGCATACCCTCCTTTGCTTCCCCCCTTTTCTGGTCAGTTATCCAGCCTGTGGATTCACCCTGCGGATTCTCTTCCTCCTTGGTTCCATCACCATTGCTGCTCCTTAGTGGGGGGATCTTCCTCATCTGCCCCCCACACTTTGAGCTTGGTGCTTCAGACAGACCATGCTATTTCATGCCTCTGCACCTTTACATAAACTGTTCTCTCTGCCAAGGTATACCCTTCCTCTCATTAACTGCCTGGGAAATTCATAATTAGCTTTCAAAACTCTGCTCGGAAATCTGGAAAGCTTTGCTTATCTTCTCTTTATGCTCTTGCTACTAAAAATGTGGTCTGTGAAGGACCACTCTTTGGACATCACCTGGGAACTGGTAGGAATGCAGTATCGAGTTCTATTTCAGACCTTCTGAATCCAGATCTGCGTTTTAAAAGACGCACAGGTGATTCATGTGCAAGTTGAAGTCTGAGAAGTGTTACATACCACTTCTGACACTGTGCTTCTCTTGTGAGTTGTATTTTTTTGTAATTATTTGTGTCTGTTTTCCCCTTAAGACTGTGAGTGCCCTGAGGTCAGGCTCAGGGTCAGGGTTCATGCCCCATTCAGGAGCCAGTCCAGGCTGTGGCAACTGATATGTCTTTTGAACCCTCAGGGTTCTTCAGACCTGGCTGTGAGCCCAGTGGCAAAAAGAAGAATTACAGAAGTGAGGTTCTTTTCGAATATTATTTTACTTTATCCTCACAAAAATATTATCAAACAGGGACTTCCCTGGTGGCTCAGTGGATAAGACTCTGTGCTCCCAGTGCAGGGGGCTGGGGTTTGATCCCTGGTCTGGGAACAAGATCCCACATGCATGCCAAAACTAAGAGTTCGCATGCCACAACTAAGGAGACTGCCTGCCACAAAAAAAGACACAGTGCAACCAAATAAATAAGTAAATTAATTAATTAAAAATATATTATTAAACAATGAATACCTCTCTCCCCTCTTTCTTTCCCTTAGGATGAATTCATAGAAGAATCAAATGGAAAAATGAACAAGGGTTAATGTACAAGAATGTTTATAATTATAAAAAATTAGAAAAGACTTAATTGTCCAACTTTATGCAGCCATTAAAAATAGTTTAATGGGGCTTCCCTGGTGGCGCAGTGGTTGAGAGTCTGCCTGCCGATGCAGCAGATGTGGGTTCGTGCCCTGGTCCGGGAAGATCCCACATGCCGTGGAGCGGCTGGGCCCATGAGCCATGGCCGCTGAGCCTGCGCGTCCAGAGCCTGTGCTCCGCAACGGGAGAGGCCACAGCAGTGAGAGGCCCGCGTACTGCAAAAAAAAAAAAATAGTGTATGGAACGTCCCTGGACTTGGTATCCGTGGATTCTGGTATGGGCTCTGGTGGGAGTCCTGCAACCAATCCCCTGTGGATACGGAGGGGCGACTGTACCTTGGGCAATGCAGGTCTCTTTAGTTGAGGCAAATCCTTTAAAGTGTTGAAAAATGAGGGCTTTCTGCAGAGGAGAAGATGCAGCAGTCAGCCACTTAACTATTTCTTATCTCCTACCCCTGTGAGTCTGGCAGCACTTTCCCACTGCTGAGTCATCCTGAGCTGGCACCATTTTATACAATCTATTGTGAATCTCTGCATGCAGCACTGTACAGCCTGTTTTGTTTGAATACATGGGGCGCCTTCAAGATGGTGGAGTAAGACGTGGAGATCAATTTCCTCCCCACAAATACAACAAAACTACATCTACATGTGGAACAACTCCTACAGAACACCTACTGAATGCTGGCAGAAGACCTCAGACTTCCCAAAAGATGCCCTCAGGTGACCTACACTCAGAGGCGGGGCCAAATCCAAAGCTGAACCCCAGGAGCTGTGTGAACAAAGAAGAGAAAGGGAAATCTCTCCCAGCAGACTCAGGAGCAGTGGATTAAATCTCCACAGTCAACTTGATGTACCTGCATCTGTGGAATACCTGAATAGACAACGAATCATCCCAAATTGAGGCACTGGACTTTAGGAGCAACTTTAGACTTGGGGTTTGCTTTCTGCATCTAATTTGTTTCTGGTTTTATGTTCATCTTAGTTCAGAATTTAGAGCTTACTATCATTGGTAGACTTGTTTATTGATTTGGTTGCTCTCTTCCTTCTTTTAAAATATATATATTTTTTCCTTTTTCTCTTTTTGTGAGTGTGTATGTGTATGCTTCTTTGTGTGATTTTGTCTGTATAGCTTTACTTTTGCCATTTGTCCTAGGGTTCTGACTGTCCGTTTTTTGGGTTTTTTTTAGTATAGTTTTTAGCGCTTGTTGTTGTTGGTGGATTTTTTTTTTGGTTTGGTTGCTCTCTTCTTTCTTTCTCTTTCTTTTTTTATTTTTAATAATTTTTTTCTATTTTAATAACTATTTTATTTATGTATTTTTTCTTTCTTTCTTTCTTTCTTTTTCTTTCTCCCTTTTCTTCTGAGCCTTGTGGCTGACAGGGTCTTCGTGCTCTGGCCAGGTGTCCGGCCTGAGCCTCTGAGGTGGGAGAGCTGAGTTCAGGACATTGGTCCACCAGAGACCTCCTGGCCCCATGTAGTATCAAATGGCGAAAGCACTCCCAGAGATCTCCATCTCAATGCTAAGACCCAACTCCACTCAACGACCAGCAAGCTACAGTGCTGGACACCCTATGCCAAACAACTAGCAAGACAGGAACACAACCCCACCCATTAGCAGAGAGGCTGCCTAAAATCATAGTAAGTTCACATACACCCCAAAACACACCACCGGACGTGGTCCTGCCTGCCAGAAAGACAAGATCCAGACTCACCCACCAGAACACAGGCACCAGTCCCCTCCACCAGGAAGCCTAAACAACCCACTGAACCAACCTTACTCACTGGGATCAGACACCAAAAACAACGGGAACTACGAACATGCAGCCTGCGAAAGGGAGACCCCAAACACAGTAAGTTAAGCAAAATGAGAAGACAGAGAAACACACAGCAGTTGAAGGAGCAAGGTAAAAACCCACCAGACCAAACAAATGAAGAGGAAATAGGCAGTCTACCTGAAAAAGAATTCAGAGTAATGATAGTAAAGATGATCCAAAATCTTGGAAATAGAATGGAGAAAATACAAGAAACGTTTAACAAGGACCTAGAAGAACTAAAGAGTAGACAAACAATGATGAACAACACAATAAATGAAATTAAAAATTCTCTAGAAGGAATCAATAGCAGAATACCTGAGGCAGAAGAACGGATAAGTGACCTGGAATATAAAACAGTGGAAATAACTACTGCAGAGCAGAATAAAGAAAAAAGAATGAAAGGAATTGAGGACAATCTCAGAGACATTTGGGACAACATTAAACGCACCAACATTCGAATTATAGGGGCCCCAGAAGAAGAAGAGGAAAAAAAAAGGGACTGAGAAAATATATGAAGAGATTATAGTTGAAAACTTCCATGGGTAAGGAAATAGTGAATCAAGTCCAGGAAGCGCAGAAAGTCCCATCCAGGATAAATCCAAGGAGAAACATGCCAAGACACATATTAATCAAACTATCAAAAATTAAATACAAAGAAAAAATATTAAAAGAAGCAAGGGAGAAGCACAGTTAACATACAAGGGAATCCCCATAAGGTTAACAGCTGATCTTTCAGCAGAAACTCTACAAGCCAGAAGGGAGTAGCAGGACGTATTTAAGGTGATGAAAGGGAAAAACCTGCAACCAAGATTACTCTACCCAGCAAGGATCTCATTCAGATTCGACAGAGAAATTAAAACCTTTACAGACAAGCAAAAGCTAAGAGAATTCAGCACCACCAAACCAGCTCTACAACAAATGCTGCAGGAACTTCTCTAGGCAGGAAACACAATAACAAACCCAAAACAATTAAGAAAATGGTAATAGAAACATACATATCAATAGCTATCTTAAATGTAAATGGATTAAATGCTCCAACCCAAAGACATAGACTGGTTGAATGGATACAAAAACAAGACCTGTACATATGCTATCTACAAGAGACCCACTTCAGACCTAGGGGCACATACAGACTGTACATGAGGGGATGGAAAAAGATATTCCATGCAAATGGAAATCAAAAGAAAGCTGGAGTAGCAATTCTCATATCAGACAAAATAGATTTTAAAATAAAGACTATTACAAGAGACAAAGAAGGACACTACATAATGATCAAGGGATCAATCCAAGAAGAAGATATAACAATTGTAAATATTTATGCACCCAACTCAGGAGCACCTCAATACATAAGGCAAATGCTAGCAGCCATAAAAGGGGAAATCAACAGTAACACAATAATAGTAGGGGACTTTAACACCCCTACTTTCACCAGTGGACCGATTATCCAAAATGAAAATAAATAAGGAAACACAAACTTTAAATGATATGTTCAACAAGATGGACTTAATTGATATTTATAGGACATTCCATCCAAAAACAGCAGATTACACTTTCTTCTCAAGTGCTCATGGAATATTCTCCAGGATAGATCATATCTTGAGTCACAAATCAAGCCTCGGTAAATTTAAGAAAATTGAAATCATATCAATTGCTGATATTCAACAGAGTTTTGGAAGTTTTAGCGACAGCAATCAGAGAAGAAAGAGAAATAAAAGGAATCCAAATTGGAAAAGAAGAAGTAAAACTGTCACTGTTTGCAGGTGATATGATACTATACATAGAGAATCCTAAGGATGCTACCAGAAAATTACTAGAGCTAGGGCTTCCCTGGTGGCGCAGTGGTTGAGAGTCCGCCTGCTGATGCAGGGGACACGGGTTCGTGCCCTGGTCTGGGAAGATCCCACATGCCGCGGAGCAGCTGGGCCCGTGAGCCATGGCCGCTGAGCCTGCGCGTCCGGAGCCTGTGCTCCGCAACGGGAGAGGCCACAACAGTGAGAGGCTCACATACGGCAAAAAAAAAAAAAAAAAAAAAATTACTAGAGTTAATCAATGAATTTGGTAAAGCAGCAGGATACAAAATTAATGCACGGAAATCTCTTGTATTCCTATACACTAATGATGAAAAATCTGAAAGAGAAATTAAGGAAACACTCCCATTTACCATTGCAACAAAAAGAATAAAAAACCAGGAATAAACCTACCTAAGGAGACAAAAGACCTGTTTGCAGAAAACTATAACACACTGATGAAAGAAATTAAAGATGATTCAAACACATGGAGAGATATACCATATTCTTGGATTGGAAGAATCAACATTGTGAAAACGACTATACTACCCAAAGCAATCTACAGATTCAATGCAATCCCTATCAAACTATCAATGGCATTTTTCACAAAACTAGAACAAAAAATTTCACAATTTGTATGGAAACACAAAAGACCCCAAATAGCCAAAGAAATCTTGAGAAAGAAAAACGGAGTTGGAGGAATCAGACTCCCTGACTTCAGACTATACTACAAAGCTACAGTAACAAGACAGTATGATACTGGCAGAAAAATAGAAATATAGATCAGTGGAACAGGATAGAAAGCCCAAAGATAAACCCACACACATATGGTCACCTTATCTTTGATAAAGGAGGCAAGAATATACAATGGAGAAAAGACAGCCTCTTCAATAAGTGGTGCTGGGAAAACTGGACAGCTACATGTAAAAGAATGAAATTAGAACACTCCCTAATACCATACACAAAAGTAAACTCAAAATAGATTAAAGCCCTAAATGTAAGGCCAGACACTATCAAACTCTTAGAGGAAAACATAGGCAGAACACTCCATGACATAAATCACAGCAAGATCCTTCTTGACCCACCTCCTAGAGAAATGGAAATAAAAACAAAAATAAACAAATGGGACCTAATGAAACTTAAAAGCTTTTGCACAGCAAAGGAAACCATAAACAAGATGAAAAGACAACCCTCAGAATGGGAGAAAATATTTGCAAACAAAGCAATGACAGAGGATTAACCTCCAAAATATACAAGCAGCTCAATATCAAAAAAACAAAAAACCCAATCCAAAAATAGGTAGAAGACCTAAATAGGCATTTCTCCAGAGGAGATACACGGATTGCCAACAAACACATGAAAGGATGCTCAACATCACTAATCATTAGATAAATGCAAATCAAAACTACAATGAAGTATCACCTCACACAGGCCAGAATGGCCATCATCAAAAAATGTACAAACAGGGTTTCCCTGGTGGTGCAGTGGTTAGGGGTCCGCCTGCCAATGCAGGGGACATAGGTTTGATCCCTGCTCCAGGAGGATCCCACATGCCATGGAGCAACTAAGCCCATGCGCCACAACTACTGAGCCTGCATGCCACAACTGCTGAGGCCCACGTGCCTGGAGCCCGTGCTCCGCAACAAGAGAAGCCACCGCAATGATAAGCCCGCCCGCAGCAACGAGGACCCAATGCAGCCAAAAATAAATAAATAAATAAATTTATTTAAAAAAAATCTACAAACAATTAATGCTGGAGAGGGTGTGGAGAAAAAGGAACCCTCTTGCTCTGTTGGTGGGAATGTAAATTGATACAGCCACTATGGAGAACAGTATGGAGGTTCCTTAAAAAACTAAAAATAGAACTCCCATATGACCCAGCAATCCCACTACTGGGCATATACCCTGAGAAAACCATAATTCAGAAAGAGTCATGTACCACAATGTTCATTGCAGCTCTATTTACAATAGCCAGGACATGGAAGCAACCTAAGTGTCCATTGACAGATGAATGGATAAAGAAGATGTGGCACATATATACAATGGAATATTACTCAGCCATAAAAAGAAACGAAACTGAGTTATTTGTAGTGAGGTGGATGGACCTAGAGGCTGTCATACAGAGTGAAGTAAGTTAGAAAGAGAAAAACAAATACCGTATTCTAACACATATATATGGAATCTAAACAAAAAATGGTTCTAAAGAACCTAGGAGCAGGACAGGAATAAAGACGCAGACATAGAGAATGGACTTGACATGGGGAGGGGGAAGGGTAAGCTGAGACGAAGTGAGAGAGTGGCATGGATATATATACACTACCAAATGTAAAATAGATAGCTAGTGGGAAGCAGCCACATAGCACAGGGAGATCAGCTCGGTGCTTTGTGTCCACCTAGAGGGGTGGGATGGGAGGGTGGGAGGGAGACACAAAAGTGAGGAGATATGGGGATGTATGTATATGTATAGCTCATTCAATTTGTTATATAGCAGAAACTAACACACCATTGTAAAGCAATTATACTCCAATAAAGATGTTTTAAAAATTACATTAAATGCATATGGACTAAATAAACCAATTTTAAAAGTAGAAAAAATATATATATATTATTATGTGGGAGTTCCCTGGCAGTCCAGTGGTTAGGCGTCTGTGCTTTCACCGCATGGCCCCAGGTTCAATCCCTGGTCAGGGAAGTAAGATCTTGCAAGCTGCGTGTCACAAACAAAAAAATAAAAAATAAAAAAAAGTGTTATGTGAATATATATAGAAAGATAATATGCATCATATAAAGACATAAATCTTTATAATTAAAAAAATTATAAATTATTTATAAACTTAACAAATTCAAACAATATAAAACTATGTGGGAAAGCATTAAAAGTAATAGTCTGTCCCCCACCATCTGTTAACTGATGGGCTTTTATTACTGACCCTCCTGAGTCAGTCCCCAGCAAGGTCCTTCTGCCCTTGTGGTTGGATCCAATAGAATGAGACGGAATTCTGTTCAGAAGCAAAGGAAAGCTTTATTCTTTAATCAGAGAATGGAGAGTTGTGAGCTGGGGCTCTAGAGTACACACTCCCCTTCCTTCTCAGGCTGTGGGTGGGGCTGCTTTATAGGGTTCCTGGGTGTGTGTGTGGGGGGGGGGGAGGGCGGAGTTCTTATGGGTCGCGCACAGCTGTGCTGCTCGGGGCTCCAGACCGCAGGGCCGGGGGCAGCATCTCTGCCCATGGCCCGCCGCCGCCATCTTGAATTGCATGGTGTTTGCAGCGCTTCTGCTGAGCTGAGGTGTTGGCGCAGCCATTTCGCACCGGGAGCTCTGTTCTGAAGCACCCGGTGCGGGTACTCTGCACGCGGCCCTCTAGGAGCGAGTGAAACTAGACTAAGCACAAAGGAAAAAAAAAGAAAAAAAAGGTTAGACTTTATTTTATTACCCAGATTCTGTTTTTATTTCCCTGGGAATTTTTCCCTGGGCTTTGCTGGTGACACTTCCATCCTCTTAGAATCTCTGGTCCACAAATAGTGAAGTAATGTCTTAAGGGGTGTGAGGTGATGGTTTCTAAAGTCAGCTCATAATGTAAAATTTTATTATCATCAGTATATGTGGTCTTCACATATTCAGTACTTCCTTTAGTAAGTCCGCCTAGTTTTTTCACATCAGGTAACAGATGCCTGTTTTTCAGTTGAGAATCAGTTTGCATTTAGGGGTCAAGTTGAAATATATACATATTCGTATACACACATACACATGTATCTCTATCTCTATGTCACTCTTTCTCTCTCTTTTTATCTCCAAGCCCTTCGAATTATATTTGGGTAATTTAAACTCTTCCCCCCCACCCCCACACACAAAAATGAGACCATATTTTTCTCTTTTTCTTTTTTAAAGACTTATTATTTATTTAATTTATTTTTGGCTGTGTTGGGTCTTAGTTGTGGCATGCAGGACTTTCACTGAGGCATGCGGGATCTTTTGTTGCCGCACGTGGGCTTCTCTCTAGTTGCGGCGTGTGGGTTTTCTCTCTCTAGTTGTGGCACACACGCTCCAGCGCACGTGGGCTCTAGTTGAGGTGGACGAGCTCCGTAGTTGTTGTACGTGGCATCTTAGTTCCCTGACCATGGACCGAACCTGCGTCCCCTGCATTGTAAGGTGTATTCTTTACCACTGGACCACCAGGGAAGTCCCCGAGAACATATTTTTATGCCACTTGCTTTCCTTAATATTTTTCCTAGTCCCTTCACATAACTCTACCTTAATCTTTTTAATAGCTACATCATTGTTTATGGGGGTATCATCATTTACTCCATTCTCTTGTTGACAGACATTTTAGTTGTTTGTCATTGTTTCTTATAATGAACAATGTTGCCATAAATATCCTTTTACATATATATTTGGCTTTCTTTTATAAAATAACTTTTTATGGTTTAAAAATAATGCAGGGGTTTCCCCGGTGGTGCAGTGGTTAAGAATCCGCCTGTCAATGCAGGGGACACGGGTTTGAGCTCTGGTCCGGGAAGATCCCGCATGCCACGGAGCAACTAATCCCGTGTGCCACAACTACTGAGCCTGCGCTCTAGAGCCCATAAGCCACAACTACTGAGCCCACGAGCCACAACTACTGAGCCTATGTGCCACAACTACTGAAGCCCGTGTGCCTAGAGCCTGTGCTCCACAACAAGAGAAGCCACCGCAAGGAGAAGCCTGTGCACTGCAATGAACAGTAGCCCCCACTCGTAGCAACTAGAGAAAGCCTGCACACAGCAAGGAAGACCCAATGCAGCCAAAGATAAATATATAAATACATTTATTTATTTAAAAAATGCATATGCGTGGTTAAATTTTTAGAGAAACTTACAGAAAAGCATATGCATAAAGGTGAAAATTTAAAAATCATCCTTAATTCATCACCATGAGATACTGAGTCTCAGTTTTTCAAAATATTTTATTTTGTTTTACTAGAATTAAATAAAATAAAAAGAATTGAAGTACACCAAAGTCTTCCTTCACTCCCTGCCCCCAGTTCCTCTATATTTAACAAGAGATTGTGAAATAGTAAGAGAATGGGAACATTGTGTATTGGGTTAAACTTTATCTTGGTAGGTATAACTTTAAATTTCCATGTAATAAAACTTTGTCACTTGCGGAATAAAAATCAACAACTATGATGGCTAAATAGATAATAAACACACAATACAATTAAAAAATTTTATTGAAAGGAACAAAATTTAAAACCTGAACCCTCTAGAAGACAGTAATTGAGAAAGCCTGATTGCCAAGAAAATATTCAATAAAAGTGACAAATTGCTTGTAGGAAAAAGAAAAAAAATACATCTTAGGAAAACAGTTACACCTGCTATCTATTCTAAGCCCAACAAAATTAATCATGAATTCAGAATATTAATCGTACTCTTCCCTCAATTTTTTTTTCCAAACTGGGTTCCTAGTGTCAGTGATATAGAACTTAGAGGTGAGCACTTGCAAAAATGACTTTACAGTCTGCTCTGTGAGCCATCTAGAGACCATATTCAGAATCTTGCCTTATTTGGTGCACTTCCTCTCCTGCCCCGCCCCCCCTTATCTATTTACTTTAATTTTTGCTCAGAGAGCCCTGTGGAACTTGTGTTTGAGTGACATGACTCTCTTGCCAGGAAGGCAATAAATTCAGCTTTGTTTATGACTGTTATTTGGTCGTCTTTGTTTCGCTGGTTACTGATAACTCACTATCAGTTGTCCCAAATCATGTTCATTTTAGTTTGATTGTGAATTTCTAGCAAGGCTTATACCCATCCCCCCACCAAGTTTCTAATTCCCTTTTGGTAGTCAGAGTTTCTTGTCTTCACTTCATCTTTAAGAATGTCTAGATTTTCACATATTCAATTTGCACAATGACATCAATTTTTATTCTTGAAGTTTTTGTCCCAGAGACCTCTAACTTCCAATTCTAGTTTTGACACATTGTATTTTAGGTCGTCTTCATAGCTGTCAGATTGGGATTCTTTCAAAACTTCTCTCTCTTTTATTTCCACTCTTTCTTTCTTTCCTCCCTTCCTCCCTCCCTCTCTTCCTCCCTTCCTCCCTTCCTTGAGTTGGGTCTTCATTGTTGCACATGGGCTTTCTCTAGTTCTGGCGAGCGGGGGCTACTCTTCGTTGCTGTGCATGGGCTTCTCATTGCTATGGCTTCTCTTGTTGTGGAGCATGGGCTCTGGGCGTGCGGGCCTCAGTAGTTGTGGCCCGTGGGCTCCAGAGTGCAGGATCAGTAGTTGTGGTACACGGCCTAGTCACTCTGCAGCATGTGGGATCTTCCAGGACCAGGGCTTGAACCCGTGTCCCCTGCATTGGTAGGCGGATTCTTAACCACTGCACCACCAGGGAAGCCCTCCACTGTTTCTTGTTTCCCAAGTCTTTTTCCTGGACTCCCTTATCAGTTTGTTGGAGTACATCCTCAAGTCATTTTTTGCAGAGAGGGTGCACAAGAGAAAGTTTCAGAGTCCCTGCTTTTCTTCATATAGCTGGATATGGACTTTTCATTCGAAATAATTTTCTCCATACAAAGCTTCTTGTAGGGACTTCCCTAGTGGCGCAGTGGTTAAGAATCCACCTGCCAATGCAGGCGACACAGGTTCGAGCTCTGGTCCGGGAAGATCCCACATGCCACAGGGCAAATAAGCCCGTGAGCCACAACTACTGAGCCTATGCTCTAGAGCCTGGGAACCACAACTACTGAGGTCGCGTGCCACAACTACTGAAGCCCATGCACCTAGAGCCTGTGCTCTGAAACAAGAGAAGTCACTGCAATGAGAAGCCCTCATACCACAACAACCCCACTTGCCACAACTAGAGAAAGCCCGTGTGCAGCAACGAAGACCCAACACAACCTTAAATAAATAAATTTTAAAACGCTTCATGTAAAAAACAGAAATTTTAACAACTGACACTAGAATTCATTTAAGGAAGGGGACTGTGAGGGATGGGAAAAATATAATGATAAGCTCTCATGGGTAGAAAAAAGGGATAAGAGTGTGTGGGACAGACCAGGAGAAAAAGGAAATCAGCTACACTTCTCGTTATGAGACAAGATGGGGAGCTTGTACTGGTTCCAAGAGAGCAGAGCACTGGAAAGGGGGTCTGATGCCCAATGTGAACTGGAATATGTTGCTGTGATGGTGCTTTTGAAAAAAAATGTGTCCACAAATTCTTTGATCCTCCTCTCTTCAAGAGATAGAGTTTAATTCCCCTTCCCCTGACTGTGGGCTGGACTCAGTGACCTGCTTGTAATGAATAGAATAAAGCAGAAGTAATAGTGTATGACTTTGAACTAGGTCATAAAAGGCGCTGTGGCTTCTTATTTTTAAAAATTGAAATATAGATGATTTACAATATCGTGTTAGTTTTAAATATGGAGCAAAGTGATTCTTTTATATATATATATATTCAGATTATTTTCCACTATAGGTTATTACAAAATATTGAAAATAGTTCCCTGTGCTGTACAGCAAATCCTTGTTGCTTATCTGTTTAATGTATAGTAGTTTGTATCTGTTAATGCTGTACTCCTAATTTATCCCTCCCACCCACCCTTTCCCTTTTGGTAACCATAAGTTTGTTTTCTATGTCTGTGAGTCTGTTTCTGTTTTGGAAATAAGTTCATTTGCATTGGATTTTTTTTAGATTCCACATATAAGTGATATCGTATGATATTTGTCTTTCTCTGTTTGACTTATAATCTCTAGGTCCATCCATGTTGCTGCAAATGGCATTGTTTCGTTCTTTTTTATGGCTGAGTAATATTCCAGTGTATATATGTACCACATCTTCTTTATCCATTCCTCTGTGGATGGACATTTAGGTTGCTTCCATGTCTTGGCTATTGTAAATAGTGCTGCAATGAACATTGGGGTGTATGTATCTTTTTGAATTATGGTTTTCTCGGGATATAAGCCCAGGAGTGAGATTGCTGGATCATATGGTAGCTCTAATTTTAGTTTTTTAAAGAACCTCCATACTGTTTTCCATAGTGGCTGTACCAATTTACATTCCAATCAACAGTGTAGGAGGGTTCCCTTTTCTCCACATTTATTGTTGACGAATGGAACAGTCACATGGTTTATAAATGTTAAAATAACTCAGACATTCTTTAAAAAAAATCTTCACTGAACATTATTTTTTTCATTGCAAAAGTAACACCTGTTCATTGTATCACATTCGAATACAGAAGTATTGTTTAGGGTTGAGACCCTGTTGTACTTATCTCCATAGCTCCAGTACCCTCCAACGGGGCCTGGACTTCCAGAGGCTTGATGAAGTTTGCTGAATGAGTGAATGAATGAATGATTCCTGCCTTCCTTTTCCCATCTCCTCACTTACTACCTTCCCACTCACATTTAAAAGAAGGTCAAACCCTAAAAGTTCTAGAATGGTGCTCCAGGAATCGACTTTCAGCTGCTGTGGGGGCCCGGGGAGAATCAGGCTCCATGGGTGGTGGGCTGGCCAGGTCTCAGGCAGAGGGGTACTGGGTTCACCCTATTCTAAGCCCCTCTCATTAGAGGTGAGGCTGTGGCTTACATGAACTGAACTCTGACAATAATCCCAAAGGTAACAGCTTTGGGGATACAGCAGCTCAACTACAATGTTATGAGGAGTTTGGAGGGGCAGAAATTTCTGGGTGACAACAGGCTATCTGGCCTCGAGGGTGTCATTCCCTGCTGGCCTCAGTTTCCTTTATAAGTCTCCTTTGCCAAAGCCCAGCCTGGGGAAAACCTGAGGTCATTAAAATTGGTATCTGGCAACATCCCAAAATGCCAGGAACAAATTCAGCCCTCTGATGCTTCAAATATGGTCTGACACTGTGGAAAGAGCAAGTTACAAAACAGTCTGTACAGAGCGTACAGAGCTTTCTCTGTTTGTAACTTTATTCAGCTTCTCTGCATAAAACCATGTTGGGGAAGGCTGTTTGCCAATGTGCCAATGTGTTATCTGTGGTTATCTGAGGCGGTGTGAGGAAATTATTCCTGGTAATTTTTATTTTCTTTTTGGTGTGCCTCCAAAATTTCTACAATGAACATCTATTACTTTTCTTTTTTGTTTTTTAAGTTATTTATTTATTTTTGGCTGTGTTGGGTCTTCGTTGCTGCGCGCGGACTTTCTCTAGTTGCGGCGAGCGAGGGCTACTCTTTGTTGCTGTGCGCGGGCTTCTCATTGTGGTGGCTTCTCTTGTTGCGGAGCATGGGCTGTAGGCGCGCAGGCTTCAGTAGTTGTGGCACGCGGGCTCAGTAGTTGTGGCTCGCAGGCTCTAGAGCACAGGCTCAGTAGTTGTGCACAGGCTTAGTTGATCCGCGGCATGGGGGATCTTCCAGGACCAGGGCTTGATCCCATGTCCCCTGCATTGGCAGGCAGATTCTTAACCACTGCACCACCAGGGAAGCCCTATTACTTTTCATAATCAAGAAATCTTAAAAAAAATTTTTAAAAACCAGGCAGTTTGATACATGCCCTTTGTCCTGCTTGGTAAGTCCACAACTTGCTTCTAGATAGAAGTAATAAAAAGAGGAGCCATCCATGCAGCCTTGTTAGTGGAGATTGTCAGATTGTCTAATGTATTTGTTTTCCATTGCTGTGTAACAAGTGACCAGTGGGTTAGTGGTTTATAGCAGCACACGTTTACGATCTCACGGTTTCTATGGGTTGGAAGGCCAGGAGTGGCTTAAATGACCCCTCTTCTCTGGGGCCCACAAGGCAACAATCAAGGTGTTAGCCAGGCCGCATTCTCATCTGGAGGCACGAATGGGAAAGAGCCTGTTTCCGAGGTCACTCAGGATGTTGGCAAACTTTTGTTCCTTGTGGCTATAGGACTGAGGGCCCCAGCTTCTTGCTCTTCCTTTGGTTGGAAGCCACCCTCAGCTCCTAGAGGCTAACTGTAGTTTCTTTCCCCACGGGCTTTCCCAATATGGCCACTCCCTTCAACAGACCAGCAAGAAGGGCCTCTAGAGCAAGTTTGCTAGTAAGATGATATCTTATACCATGTAATGTAGTTACAGAATGACATCCTATCACATTTGCCACATGCCATTGGTTAGCAGCAAATTGCAAGTCCCACCTCTGGGGGATGTCTGACTTGAGGGGAAGGGATTACACAAAGTTGTTGTTATGGACTGAATATTCGCAACCCCCCAGAATTCATGTTGAAGACCTAACCTCCAGTGTGGTTGTATTTGGAGATGGGGCCTCTAAGGAAGTAATTAAAGTTAAACGAGGTTATAAAGGTGGGGGTCCTGATCTGATAGGATCAGTGTCCTTATAAGAAGAGGCACCAGAGACTTCTCTCGCCTCACACACACACTGAGGAAAGGCCACAGAAGGACAGAGGGAGAAGGTAGTCGTCTGTAAGCCAGGAAGAGAGCCTCCCTAGAAACCAAATTGGCTGGTTACCCTCATCTGGGGCTTCCAGCCTCCAGAACTTTTTGGGTTTCTTTTGGCTGCGTTGGGTCTTCATTGCTGTGCACAGGCTTTCTGTAGTTGCGGCGAGCGGGGGCTACTCTTCATTGCAGCGCGTGGGTTTCTCACTGCGGTGGCTTCTCTTATTGTGAAGCACAGGCTCTAGGCGTGCAGGCTTCAGTAGCTGCAGCACGCAGGCTCAATAGTTGTGGCACGTGGGCCCTAGAGTGTGCGGGCTTCAGTAGTTGTGGCACGTGGGCTCAGTAGTTGTGGCTCACGGACTCTAGAACACAGGCTCAGTAGTTGTGGCACATGGGCTTAGCTGCTCTGTGGCATGTGGGATCTTCCTGGACCGGGGATTGAACCTTTGTTCCCTGCATTGGCAGGCAGATTCTCAACCACTGCACCACCAGGGAAGTCCTAGCCTCCAAAATTTTGAGAGAATACATTTTTGTTGTTTGAGCCATCCAGTCTGTGGCATTCTGTTATGGCAGCCTGAGCTGACTTGGACAAGTGTGAATGCGGGGGGCACTGATCATGGTGGGGGCACCTTAGAGTCTGTCTGCCACACTTAACATTGTGAGGATGGCTGGAATTCCAAACAGAAATTCCACACAGAAATTCCAGAAGCTTCTAGGTAACATGTGGGATATTGTTTTTTAAATGCAGATTTTCCCCAGAGATCATCAATCTGTAGGCCAGTGTGGGGCCTGAGAAGTTCCAATAGTCCTCCCAAGGTGGTTCCAGTGTTGGAGCAGGTCTTCTGTGTTTGAGGGGTAGAGTCCAACAGCTTCAAATTCCAGCCCTGCCACTTCCTAGCTATAGGACCTTAGATCAGGCACTTCTCCTTCCAGCTAACGTTTCTTCATCTGCTGAAACATGACAAGTTATTAAAAGAAAATAAAAAACACCTTCTGGGGAATTCCCTTGTGGTCCAGTGGTTAGGATCCGGCACTTTCACTGCTGTGGGCCTGGGTTCGATCCCTGGTTGGGGAACTAAGATCCTGTAAGCCGCATAGCACAGCAAAAACAAAAACAAAGGTGGGATGAATTGGGAGATTGGGATTGACATACATACACTAATATGTATAAAATAGATAACTAGTAAGAACCTGCTGTATAAAAAATAAATTAATTAAATTAAATTAAAAACAAAATTAAAAACAAAACCCCAAAACCCCAAAACCAAAAACCAAACCAACAAACAAAAACACCCTCTGGTATTAGCAGCTCCTCTTTCCAGTCCAGCCCCAGCAAAAGAGGCCTGGAATTGCCTCATGTCCCTCTCCCCATTCCCCCAGGCCATGGAAAAGTTTGAAATCAGTAGGGGTACAGGGTTTGGGGGCTGTTCAAACATGGAGGTGACCTGGGTCTTGCTTCTCCTTATGGCTCCTTCTGGAGGATGCTGAAATATACCATGGGGGCCTGAAGAAGGTGAGGGTCCAGGTGTAGATCTGAGGTCAGCTGGGGGATGCAGATAAGGGCCAGTGTTACTGGACACCAGAAGGAAAAGCAGTCTTCGGCCATGCTGTGCACGAGCGGGTAGAGCAGCCTCTATGTGGTGGCTGCCATGCAGGGGCCGCAGTTTTCTGGTATCACAAAGAGTGCTTGGCTAGGGAGTAGGGCTGTGTGTGGGCAAGTTGACTCAGGACAATATTAAGTGACCTTTAGAAATAAAGTATGGGAAACTTCTTGCACTAGGTCTATGAAATAAAATTCACACCAGAAACGTGTCAAATGAGAGGATGCATGTAAATTGCAGAGCCCCATGCCTGGTACATACTAAGCATTTACTAACCAAAAGTTATTTTTCTATTATGTCAAAATCTACTAGTTTGAATGCCTATAATGCCTTTGTTCTTACTTATCCACCATCATGGGTCCTATTATTTTCTAGGCTGAGAGATCTGTGGTTTGGAGGATGAGGCTTTGCTCTCTACAAAGGGAGGGACCCTGGTTTTCCTCCTCTGTGGTGACTGGAGTACTCTGAATATTAACTGATATAATAAAGGCAGAGGGCTTAGCTCCATTCCTAGCCCTAGTAAATGTTAGTTATTACCCTGTATTGTAATGATGATACCAAATGCTGGCAGACTAGGTGGCAGGGACGTGTTTTAGTCTGTGAACCAAAGGGTATTTGAGCAAAATATACTACCAGGGCCAGATTCCTGGATATATGCCTGTGCAGTCACAAGGGCCCCATACTTTGAAGAGCCCCATGCTCAGGAGGGCCTCGCATTTGGTTTAATGCTCTGGTGTCACCATTTTGAAATTCTTCACACTTTTTGAACAAGGCCCCTGCATTTTCATTTTGCACTGGGCCTCACAATTATGTAGCTGGTCCCATCATACTACATCTTGACTTAAGTTCTTTGGAGCCATCTGCATGTGAAGTTTCTAAATTTCTTATAGCTCTTTATCTTGTACGAGTCTTGATGTATCTTGAGTGCCTTCCTCTATACGAAATTTCAGAAGGCAGGGGTAGGAGAAGGTGGACACTTGAGGATTAGAAAAATGGGAAGGCGCCAGAGCTGGGGAGAGTGTTGAGGATCCCCTTTGTATAGACCTGGCACCTGCAGCTGTGTAATAGCATGTGCTTTTCTGTAAGGCCCATGTGTGAGGCACAGGGAGGCTTGACTCGAATTTTCTAAGTGGAAGGCAGCACGGAATAAGAGAAGCAAGATACTGGGGGAGAAGCAAGGAAGGAGGGGAACGAGCAAGTTCTGCTTCTCCTTCTTAGGCTGTTAGGCCCAAGGACAAGTACAGAAAGCGAAGCCAAGGGTATCTAGTTATCATAAAACAGGTCCACGCAGGCGAGGCCAGGCTCTGGGGGACAGAATGCTATTAGAGCAGGGCTCTTTGCCTAAAAGAGGGAACTGGGAGAGGTATCCAGGCAAAGAGTCATAAACACAGCCTGAGCCCTTGTTCCCGTTTTGGGTGCCCCAGGCACAAGGAAAGTGCATTCTATTTGGCAAAGTGCTAAGAACAACTTGGTATCGATTTGCTTTTCGGCTAAAGCCAAGGATGCCTGTTATTATAGACTTGAGGTTTCTTGAAACTTTTCCACAGTCACTTTTGATTATTGCAAGTTTTCCCATCGTTAGAGATAATGAAACAACCCAAAGTGGTTGAAGGGCTTGTTTTGGGCCAGGAAGTGATGGAAAGAAACTGTGTAACTACGCAGTTCCTCTGTAGGATCCTTGAGGAGGTCTGATCCTCTCCCTCCTTCCTTGGAGACCCCAGCTAGGTACCCCCCTCTGAGGCTGGCTCCCTGGGCTGTCTCATCTCAGCGGTGGTGTGTGTGTGTGGGTGGCCCTGGACTACTCTGATTTCATGCTTGCTTTGTCATGTACTCTTCAAAACTTGAGGTATAACGCAAATGCCCACGCTGTTCATTTGCAGCATAAATTGTAAAATTCACAGAATATACTGCAGTATAATTGTGCTGGTCATGAGAGAAGCAGAGTATTTATCTTAAAATGTTAATTCATAGTGCACTACAAATGATGTGTCCTGAAGATGGGACGCAAGTTGAACGCTGTTTTGAGGACTGTTGTCACTGTCTTTTGAGCATGTCAGCAAATCTTTGTGATTGGAGCAAAGTCTGGGCTCACTGGTCATCATGTTCCTCCTTCCCTCCCCCCCATCCTACCCCCACCTCAACTCTGAAGCCTTTGAAGCCCTGATCTGTGTATGTCTCTGAAGACCTAGACCACCTAAAACAGCATCTGGATTTGAATACTTTCTCTGGGCTGTCTTCTCCCCAACTCTAAACAGTCTCCCAGGCATTTTCCAAACTTGAGAAGTCAGAGCTCCTGTCCAAAGAGGCCAGGCATTGAGTCAAGCACAAATGACTGGTGTGTTTCTGTTCCGCTGCTGTTGCCTCAGCAAATGACAAGGATGAGCCCAGGGCTCCCCAAGGCCCTCAGCACTTGCCACTTGATGCAGTTGGCTTTGGCCCATTTCTCAGACCTAACAACTAGGTCTGAGGTCAGCTACTTTCCCTAAGACTTGAAGGCAGTTCAGGATGGCAACCTGGGATAAAGCCATAAGGTCTTCTGGGATATTCAGAATTAGACTTGAGCAGAAAAATATCTTTTATTTTTGTTCATGTGAATGACCAGGGTTCTTAACTCTGTATATTAAACCTATATATATATATATATATATATATATATATATATATATATTTTAACACAAGGAACAGTGGGGAGTCCTGGGCCTTGATCTGATCAACCCTCTGGAATGTGCTCAGGCTCCAGACTGGCTGTCTTCCCTGATACAGATGAAGGACATATTTCTATTAACGGGAATTGGACCTCTTTAATCCAGGCTTCCTACCGCATTTGCTAACAGGCCAACTGGCACAGGTGGTGTCCAAGGACCTCAGTCCACGACAGGAACGGAATGTGACATGTTTTGCTGCCACCAGCACTCCCAAGGGTGATGGGACAAATAAGGAATTGATTTTCCTTATAAAAGAGACTGAATAATAGCGTGTGTGTGTTTCATGGACACTGGCAAGTTGAGGTTAAAAGGATGGCAAGAGAATGGCTGTCTGGCTGAGCCAAGAAGGCTTCCAGGGAATTGTTGCCTTAATAACATTATTATTAACATTTACTGAGAACTTACTAGGTACCAGGCACTGTGCTCGGCACTATGTGTGCATCATCTCTCCTAATCCTCACCATCTTTGAGTTAGGGACTGTTGCTACTCCTCTTTTTATGAATAAAGAAGCAGGCTCAGAGAGGTTAAGTAACTTGCCAGAGTCCTCAGCTTTGCCAATGCAGAAACTTCTGTAGCTCAGTCTATTGGAGTTAACAGGTTCTAGCCTGCCTCCTACAAAATAATCTCATGTTTCCTAAACACTTACTATGTGTCAGGTGGTGGTAATAAGTTGAATTGGAATGGTTTAGTCAGGACTCTGTCCACTTTGTGAAGAGATGACAACTCAAACTGAAGAGGCAGAAAGTGGATTTATTGGCTTGCAAAAAATGTTCAGGGTTAGTTTTGCTTCAGGCACGGCTGGATCCAGCAGACAAAAATGTCTTTGAGATTCTCTTTTAGTTCCCTGTGTAGGTTCCAGTCTCACATGGGCAATCCTGTGGTGACAAGACGGTTACCAACAGTGCCAGGCTTGCAACCTTACAGATCTAAATTCAGAGGATTAAAAACAGAAGGAAATGCCTTTCTCTGTTGTTTAAACACCCTTCGCCCACCAACCTCTCAAAATTAGCTGTTTGTATAAGATTGGTTTGGCTTGGATCATTTACTCATTCCTTTCCAAATACCTTGGCCAAGGGGCTACAGGGCTCTGGTAGGTCAATCTGGGTTATGTGCTCACCCTGGAGCCACGGGTAGTTAGCATATGGACAGGAAGTGGAGGAGGGCTGAAAACCCAGAGGGCAATTGATGTGCAGTTATCAAAAAAAGTGGGGACGGATACTGGGGAGACAAAAGCAGCAGTGGGGGGTTCTGGGAACATAAAGAAGGGGCACTTAGCTAATAAAGCAAGGGGCTTATTAATTTATGATGGGAAATGTATGCCTGGTTCATGACCCAACTGGACACCCACCTAGGGAACTGCCCTCTTGTCAGTAAGTCCAGCTAGGGGCAGGTTGCTTCAGTAGTATAAAATTAGAACAGATGGAATTACATGTTTCTAAGAAATACTTCCATCAAACTATTTGTGGGCAAACAGGTTCAATTGCAAGGAACAGAAAACCTTAAATTCCAATTATATAAAGAGGATAGAAGTTTATTTATCCTGTAAAGCAAGCCCAGCGGTAAACAGGTCAGGCCTGGTATGGTGGCTCCATGTTTATCACGTACCCAGGCTCCTTCTCACTTGTAGCTCTATCACCATTCACACATATCTCCTTCTCCTTCACAGTCCAAGTGATGTGTTCAAGTTCCAGCCATCAAGCCCACATTCTAGCCAGCAAAATGGAAGGAGGAGGAGATGGGCACACACTCTTTCAAGGACAATCCCATAAGTTGCTCATGCCCCACAGGCAAAAATTTAGTCAGCAGGTTATACCTATCTGCAAGGGAGGCTGGGAAATGTGTTTATTCTGGGAAGAACAGATACAGGGAGACCACAGGTCTTTGTCAGAAGGGCACCCTAACAGACAGCCCCTTCTAGGCTACAGACTGGCCTAACTAATGGTTGAAGACCAGTTACCTGGAACCCAAGCATCTTTCAAAGGCAACCCTAAATATGTAGGATGTAAGCAACTGCTAATCTTTGTTGCCCTCTTTTTTTATCATCACTCTATTAGCATATTTTAATTTGAAAACGTCCAGTTGCAATTTAATTGCTTCTTCTTCAAATTATAAATTATTTTTCTTAGAAATGAGTATGCTTTCTCTTAAAAAAAAAAAAGCATGTGTTTCCCGTAAGTAGTGAAACAGTGCCAATATGTATGCTTTCTCCAAACTCCTCATTTTAAACCATAACAGCCTGCTGCATGTCCTTCTATCTTTCTTTCATGATCATTTAGACACATCTGTATGTTTTGTTTGTTTTCACAAAAATGGGTTCTCATGATATACATTACTCTGAAAATTTTTCTTTTTGCTTAAGAAATACATCATGGACATGCCAAGCGTTAAGAGCTAGAGATCTGACTCATTCTTGTTAACAGCTGCACAATGCTCCAGAGTATAGCTGTTATATAAATTATTTGGCCATTCCCTTTGATGGGCTCTCAAGTCATTTCCATTTTTCTGTGACCACAGGCCATGTTGCAGTAAACCTCTTGTACTGATGTCCTTATATCTCAGTGCTCTTAGTTCTCTGAGATGGGGTCTTTGAAGTAGGACTGTTGGGTTAAAAGGTACATTTAAAATTTGTAATCAATATGGCCAGATTACCTTCTAAAAAAGATTGGAACAATCCACTTTCCCACCCACAATGTATGAAAGTTTTCATTTACCCTAATTCTTGCCAGTACCAAAGGTCATTACTCTTCTGATATGTCATTGCTGTCTGATTGATAGTTGACCAATGGTATTTGTTGCTTTGATTTACATCTTACTGACCACATGTACACATGATCTTCTTTCATATGCTTATTGAAAAGCAGAAAAGCATAATGGTTTAAAGACTCTGGAGCCATTCCATCTGAGTTTGTGTCCTGGCTCAAGATGTGTGACAACCTATTGTATGACTTGGGCAAGTTACTTCATTCCTCTGAGCCCGTTTCCTTAGCTGAAAAACAGGGATATTATCTATTTCATAAGGTAAGTTGTGAGGATTAAAAGACATAATACTTGTAAAGTACCCGAAACTCTATCCAGCACATAGCAAGTACTAAATAAATGGTTAGTGACTATTACTGTTGATTTTTTAGATTTCTTACCTATTGGGTGTTCTCTACTGGTGTGATTGTTTTGTAGTGATCAGTTTGTGGGAACTCTTTGTATATTAGCCATATTAATCTCAATCTGTCACTTATGTTGGAAATATTTCCTCCGTCTATCATGCGTCTTTTATAGATAGATTTGTTTTCCCAAAATTTCTGTTTATGTAGTCAAATATGTCTGTAATTTCCTTTAGAGTTTATAGGTTTCCTGTTTTGCTTATGATCTCCCATCACAATATTATAAAAATAGTCTCCTAAAAATTCTTCAAGTATTTCATTTTAACATTTAAATTTGTAGTCCTTCTGGTATTTTGTGTGTGTGTGTGTGTGTGTGTGTGTGTGTATGATGTGAGGTAGGGATTTGATTGTTCTCCATGCACCTTACTGGAGCTCTATTTATGTAGTAGTTACACATGTCAGATTTAATTTAGAAACTTCATGAAAAGAGAAATTTGGAAGAAAATGTAGTATTTATAGCAGTAAGTAATTGGGTAGTTCTAAATATTAATGGGTTTTTTTTCTCTTAATGGACTCTTCCCCTTCTTTTTTCACATGAAATATTACAGGAAACTCCAACATACAAAATTGGCTATTACTGTTTGACATGGTGAAAGATAACAAAGTAACAAAGTTGAGTAAGATAATGAAGAGCCTTGTAAACAAGGATAAAGTTTTATAATAAAAGTTTAGATTTTATTCTGAAATAATGGGGGGAACAATTAAAAGATTTTAGACACAGGAGTGACACAATCAGCTCTGCAAAGAATGGACTGAAGTATGACAACAGTGGAGGCGGAAACACCACTAAAAGGGCATCACACAAGTCCTAGCAACAGATACTGTTCCCTTGGACAAGGGTGACGGAAATGGAGATGGTTTTGGGGTATATTTACATGACACACCAAGAGAATTTAATGACTAATAGAGATGTCTGGGGTGAGAAAGAAGAGAGGGAAATGTCAAGAATAATGCCCATGTTCTGGTTTGAGAAACAAGGTGGAGGATAGTGCCATTTATCAAGAAAAGGAAACAGTGGAAGAAGAGCAGATTTTGAGGGGAAAATGGTGGGGTTAGTGTAAGTTATCTGTGTTAATTAAGTGGGGGAATATCCAGATAACAGGTGGTCATTCAGATCTGGAGCTCAGGATATATGCCTGGGCTTAAGATAGGAATCTGGAAGTTATCAACATACAGTTGGAAACCACAAAGCCATGGAACTGGATGAGATTTTTCAGAGCATCTATAGGGCAAGAAGGCCTAAGACATAGGAGGGATACTGATTCAGCTGGGGTGCTCTGACTGTAAGCAAAAAAAAATCAACTCTGGCTACTGGGCCTCTGCATATGGTTGTACAGGGGATACCTTGTGCAGCCATAAGTAATTTATTGGAAGGATATGAGGAAGTTCACAAAAATTAGAGAAGCTTAACATTCAAGAAAATCAGGAACGTGGGCAACTGAGGAAATCTCAGTAACAGGAACTTACATGCCTCTTATGTATTACCTTCTGGCAGCATGGGAGAGGGCTAGCTTTCTGAAGGAAAGGTGAGGTGCTACTCTCAAAAAAGGGGGAAAAATAGAGTAGGTAAATGCAGCTGTCTGCTGTTCTATCCCTTGGCTGCCCAGTACATGCATTCTTTAAGAACAATTTTATAAATGACTCCATTCAACATACTGTAGAAAATGAATTCATCTTCTCCCCAGGGGAGATAACCTAAAATAATTTCCAGTTATCACACCCAGTGTCAAGTCTAGATTTCTGGGTGATAGTCATTCTTCTCTAGATCTTAACCCCCTGTCTTGACAATCTACAACTTATGGATTTACTGTTGGATTTACCAACACACCCATATATATTAGTCTGGGGACACTGCCAGCAGAATAGCTCAGTTCCAATGGAGGGGAAGTCTGACTGGGCTAACTTGGATCATGCTCAAACTTCAGCCAGGAAATATGAGAGGTAAAGTACTGAAATGGAGAGAAAGGAGAGGGATAAAAAGGTAAGCTAGGAAATATGGGTAGAGGCTATATAGATCTTATTTCCACAAGTCACAGGGCTGGAGCTGGTAGTTGTCCCTTGGTATGCATGGGGGACTGGTTTTAGGGCCCCAGTGGATACGGAAATCTGAGGATGCTTAAGTCCCTTATATAAAATGGCATACTACAGTTGGCCCCCTGTATCTGTGGGTTCCACATCCCCAGATTCAGCTATGGATTTTGATCCACGTTGGTTGAATCCAGGTGCAGAACCTGTGGTTATGGAGAGCCGACTGTGCTTATCTCTTCCTCCTTCACTATACACTATATGTTTTCTTTAGCCAAAGGTATTTGACTAATGGGAACACCCAAACTTTTATTCCTAAAGTATCTGGGGGTTGAAATTTTCCAAGTCTTTTGAATCTTCCCAGATATCAGTGCTCCATAAGTCAGTCTCTTTTCTGATTGCCTTAATTTTCACAAAAGATCTTACCAATGCAGCAAATTCAATCAGCATCATAATTCTGCAACTTGTGGAATCAATCTCCAAGTTCTATTGCAATAATTTACAATTATACATTCCTAACTCAATGGTCTTGGCCTTCCTTATCCACTTCAAATTGTCCTATGGTCAACAGCTAACTGGTTATCCAAATGTTGCCTCAATAGGTACATGATTCCAAATGACAAGGGGGAGCATCTTTACTAGTTGTTTTGCCATTGCAAATTGCTCATTGTCCTCCTACCCCCACTGCAGCACACACAGAGGAAGTGTTCCTGCTGCCTTTCAGTCTCAGTGCAGTAATCAATTCCAGATCCCCCATGTTCCTGAGGGTTTGACGCCTACTATTTAACTGTTAAAGCAACAGAAACCAGTCATTTGGTTGCAAGCAAGAGAAACCCACTTTGGCTGACAAATAAAAAGGGAACACAACGAAGATATATGGTGGTCTGAGAAACAAAGGAAAATCTGGATAACTAGGCCTTGACAACAGAAACTAGGGCACCTTTGGGGATGTCATTGCATGAACTCTTATATGGTTTCCTTGGGACACTACCATCAGAAGGACTCAGCTCCTATAATTTTGTGTCACCTCTCTCAAGACTCAAAGTCCTGGTGGGAGGGGAATTTAGACTGTACAAGCTTGGATCACACAGTCAACCTGTCAGCCAGGGAGCATGATGCAAGAATACTGTCATTTATGGTATTCCCACAGAATGGGAAGGAGTAGCATTCCAAAGGAAAAGTGGAGATCTATCACTAAAAAAATGGGGCAATGATTTTTGGCGGGGGAGACAAAAATCAATGGATGTCTGTTATGCCAATATTTAAATGAGAAGAACTAAACCTACAATGGAGCAACAGCCAGGAAGGTAGGAAGAAAATTACACTTGAAGAGTATGCCAAGATGCTGGTGGCAGTTGTTCGTGCTGCTGAAAGTTCAGATATGATGTTTATGTAATGGACTTAACAATAAAAGGCCATTATTGACCTTGACTGCAGCGAGATCAGAATACTCAAAGATTTCAAAGAAAATGAGACTTTTTCCTTCTCTCTGCCTAGTGTGAACCTGCAGTAGAGGTCTTAAAGAGATTAATGTTGGTTGAGAACTGGAATAATCTTTCATGAACACTGAAACTATAAAGTTCATAAGCCAAATATGCTCAGACATTAAAAATTAAGGAAAAATTACTGAGCTCTGAAAGATCCAACAGTCTATCAGTTTGAGTAATGGATGAATATATTTATCTAAATATTCACAAATATAAAGGCAGGTCTTTAAAATTATTTAACAAAACAGGCTCAGTGTTGAGTAACTTGCCAAGGTCAAACAGTAAGCACTAAATTTAATTTTTAAAACTCTTTATTTTAAAATAAAGTTTAAAGTTTAAAATAAAGTTTAATGTGAGTAGTGTAAAATATTCAAATACAGAAATGTATAAAGTCTCATGTAATCTACACTGTTTAAAGAAAGCCATTAATAGATTTTTCTATGCATTATGAACATAAACACATAAATTTTAAAATGAGTTCATAGTACACATTTTTCTAGCAATGGTTTGTTTCACTTAGTAAATCATGGCCATTTTTCCATGCCCATACACAATAAATGTATTTTATTTATTTTAACAGACATGTAGGTTTTCTTATATGGCTGAACCATGTATTATGTAATCAATTCTTTGCTGATAGTTTTTTTTGTATATTTTTCTACCATGTAATTAATTTTTATGCTTCTGTAATAACCTAAACATTGTCAGTTCCTGTTCCATTTTATATTCTGGATTGGAAAATAATTTCAGTGTGGCCTTGACCTGTAGTTTAGCATTTGGATCTGTCAAGTTTTGCTATTGGTAGATAGTAGTAATATTAGGACTCAATTTCAAGTAATAGAAACCCAACTCAAAGTAACTTAAGCAAAGAAGGGTATTTATTGGTTCACATAACTGAAAAGTCCAGGGGATATACTTGCTTCAGGCACGGTTGGATCCAGGGGCACAAACATTGTCATCAGGACTCAAGTCTCTCCAACATTTGGCTCTGCTTTCCTCTGTACTGGCTTCATTCTTTGACTGGCTCATTTGATACGGTGGGCCCTGTTGGTCTGAGCTTTTCATCCTACAGAGCTAAGCAACCTCAGTAGAGCTTCTGAGCTTCTCCTCCACAGTTCACTAAACTCTTAGGGTTGGGTATCACTGGACCAGCTTGAATCAAACGACCATTCCTGAACCAATCACTATGGTCAAGGAGATGGACTGTGCTGATTGATCAGGTGTGAATTACATGTCCACCCATGAAACCTAAGATTAGGTCAGATTGAACCACATGGACTGAAAAGAAGGAGAGGAGGTTCCAAGAAACATCAGGGAGTTGTTGCAAAGGGATGGAATTGATGCTGGTCAATCAAAAACAACTGATGTCAATGGTAAGACCAGATACTGAAAAAGTTTAATCTCTGCTCATAAAATTGTATGCTAACAGCTGGCATTGTTCCATCCTTGACAATAAATGTATTCTGGAAAAAATCATGAGGAGTAAGTTTGTCTTCTAAAAATCATGAGGAGTAAGTTTGTCTTCTACTCAGGAGGCTTGTAATCCATTTGAATGGAATAATCATGTCCAATAGCACACTCTGGATGATACAATAGAGTTTCAATGTAAGTAAACTCAGTGGTCGTGAGTTTGAGAGCCCAACTGTCTTGCTGACATGAAGCAGGACAACCAGCCTCCCACTGGCAAATAGTTCTGTGACGCTCATCAAGTCAGTGGTAACTTTTAAGCTCAGTGGAAAAGTTTTCTTATGTTCCTTTAAGTCTTTTGCCAGGTTGAACTGGTACATTTCTGTGAGTACTGGCAAATCAGATTCATCTCTGTATTACCGTAGAACAGAGGAATGGACAGTGACTTCAATCTGCTCTGCTCTTTCAGATCTGGTAGAAAGGGTCCCAAGTGCTGAAAATGAGCTAATATATATAGGCATAGAGGCTGACTCTGCAGTTAAAAAAAAAAAAAAGCTGCTGGTCAAAGAGTATACAGCATGATCCTTCCTGTTGTGAACATTAAGTCCTGGTGGGTGAGGTGCAGGCTGCTTCTGTTCAAAACCTCTTGGTGGAACTGGGTATAAGGTAGACCAAGATCAGCTATAGTCTTCTCAAGGACAGCCAGTCTGATTGCAGCAATATGTCAAAAAAGCAGGCAAGGGCTGTGTCAGGTAAATAGGCAAGTAAGTAAGGTACTTCCAGCAGGGCCAGCCATATCAATAGCCAGGCTATGATCTAGAAGAACAGGCAGTTTAATATCGAAACTCTGTACATTAGTTTTAACCCTGAGTACTCCAGGGTTAATCCACAGCATTTATTCTGGATACAATTTTCTGATCTTAAAGGGCCAGTCAGGTACAGCAACTTTCATTTTCCTGCTCATCTGCCCAAGAACTTTCAGCTCAGGAGAAGGCTATCTCCTTAATCCAGACTTGAGGTTCTGTTTAGGAGTCTATGCTACATCTGGGAGTGATAGGGTTGGGAGAGCCAGGTTCATCAAGGTTGGCCCTACTTTCTTTGGTAATCAAGTCTCCATCTTCTGTAACTCAGCCCATCTCTGAGAATCATCTTATCAACAAGTCAAGGCCTCAGACTGGTTGAATGGTACTGCTGAAAGATGAGATCTGAGGCATGGAGATAGTAAGATACTAGGTTTGAGTTTTACGCTTTTTCCACCATCAATTCTTATACACAGTGTACATCAGACTCTTGAACAGATGATCATCTTTACCTTTAGTCCCTCATTTTGACAGGATTAAAGGGAATGACTGCCAGTGTAGATCAATGTCTTTTTCGGTCAAGTACAGGAGAAAAGAAAATTGAGCTGACATTTTGAAGGCAATAGAAAATCTAAGCTTGTAGATAATTTCTTCTTTACAGATAACAGTTGTATATACAAGCAGGCCAGTCATCAGATTTTATTTGTTGAGGGTGAGCAGTATAGAGTAACCAGACTTAGGCCTTGTTTGATGATTTGTAGACTGACTCATAATCACAATTAGTCTAGAGGATAAGAGACAAAAGATATAAAGAAACATTTCCAACATTTAACCAGTGCATTCGTTAAAGTAGCTGAGGACAGCGGGCCCTTAAGTTGACTCTGAAGAAATGAGACTTTTCTCATGGCACAAATCAAAGTCTACTTGTTCTACATGATCTGGTCTGGGAGGAGTTCATGAATCAAATCCCTCCTGAACAGGTAAGTTGTCTTAATACCTGAGAGTATTTCATGACAAGGAATGAAGTCAGCCACTCTGATTCAGTGTAAAACAATAGTACTGAGACAGATGAAATTCCATGAAAACATCCACAAGGACAGGGGACTGTGGTCTTGTGACATTAGGAAGAAGCAGCAGGAAGCTCTTGAGTCTATTGATAAAATCTTTAGCTGCGGGCTTTGGAGATTTCAAGTCAGTCTACATTTCCAGCAAAAGGTAGATGATATGCAATTTGAGATGCCCACCAAGTAAGCTATCATGGCCTGGTCAAAAGGCCTACCTCCACACATCATTAACATCAACAGCTGATGGTACCAGACATCAAAACACCCATCTTAAAATCTCTCTTGGCTGGAAGAAAATTTTCGAAATGGTCACATTTTAAATCACACAGATGAGAAAGGATGTTCAGAGATTGTCCCTTGTGGATCAGGTATTACATGTAGTTAGAGCTGAGTTTTCATAATTTTGGAGGCTAGGCAGATGTGCCAGTGACTGAGGAATTGTTTTAGCGATTCTTCAAAGGTTATTAGCTCATTTATCCTGGAAACAGCAGTTAAACTGAATAAAAACCAAGAAGTAGTGTAACTGCCACTGGCTGAGTGATAGTGACATAGTCTGAGAAGATGAATAATAACCAGGTACCCTTTTAGGTAATGTTGCCAGTCTTTGAATTCTGCTTTCAGTTTATAGTTATCCCTTGCACATGAAGTAGAGTACCATGGCTGAGGATGGGCGGTCCAATGTACAGTTGCTCTAATATGGCCTCAATGAGACATCAACTTCAGCATCAGCTTCAATACCTGGCGATTCATGTATCCAAGGAGGATCAAGACTTCAAGGTCATGTATTTCAAGTACCACTAGAGCATCTGGTGTTTGTGAAAGAAGCTGGGTAAGGGGGTTTGTCAGTGTAGAGTATGTATGAATTGCTCTCTGGCTATATCAAATCCAGGAATCACTGGAAGTCCATCTGTAGGTAGAGGGCTATTACTCTAGGTCCATTTGATACCACTTTCGGCCCATATGATTACTCTGGGGGGCAAAGATATGCCCATCTTCTTGTACTTTTCTGAGTCTGCCCACAGTAGTATTCCTAAGAACATTCAGCATCAACTGAACGTGGATGGTGTTGGGTAGAGGTACAGAACAGAATGCCATTCAGGTTGAACATACTGTTGTCTAGGGCAGTGGTTTTCAAACTGTGTTCTGAAGAATTCTAGTTGTTGTAAAGAAGTCTCCTTAGGTGTCACCATGGTGGTAAAGTAAGATGCTTGTGGCAGGTTTCAGGCCCCCCACTTCTGCTTCCTCCAGAGCAGCTTCACTTTTACTCTGGGCTTCCATAAAGTTTTCATTCAAAGGGCTTCATGGCCACAAAGCCTTTGGAAAACCAATGATCTAAGAATAAGCTGTTCACAAAATGCTGAAATACAAAAAATAGGTCACAGAAACCAGAAACTGTGTGAGCAAAGCCTGTGGTAAGCCAAGGTGTTTTCCTATTTATTCTTTCCCTAATGTGGGCCACATTACAAAATGAAGTTAACATTCAAATCTGCTACAAATTCAGATTGCCTGAAATTGGGCTTGTAAGTGACTATCAGAGAACAAGGCTATTGGTTTTAAGTGACAATAGTGCTGGGGGTTTTGCAGTCAGCGTACAGCTGCAAAATGCATTCATTTCTTTGTTAATATTATTTCAAAAATTCCCTGGCTGGATGACTTCTCTTCAAGTATTATTAAGATCTCAGTGGGCCACAACTCAAATCCTAAGAAAATATCTCCTTCTCACCCCTCCTCCCCCTTTTCTCTATTCTCCTCCTCCCTTCCCTTCCCAGTCTTCTTACCCACCTGAGATGCAATTCCCTTAAACTAGATTTACAGCACAATTCTAAGGACAGAAAAGTATATTGCTAAATGTCATGGAATTCATCTAATTTTGTGGCAGAATTAACTCCCTCATCCCCATCCCATGTATCCCCACAAATCTTCTAGAGGTTTCTTTGACAGAAAGTAAAGGTAACTGTCAAGATGTGGGGCTCTCAGATGAGGAAGACATACTAATTCAAGTAGTTATTGACAAGGCATAAAAAGGGAGGGGGGTTCAAAGATGCTGTTTATTCCTGGGTCTCCAGGGTAATCTGTTGGCAATCAGGAAGCACTGGCTATACTGCTTTAGAGCAGTTTTCCCATTCCACTAAAAGGAATGCTGCAAAAATAACTTTCTGTGCTTGATTAAACTTAGGACACACTGGACCAAACAGCTAAATGAGGCTCTTTACAGCAAGCCTTCTGAGATCCTTTAATACACTACACTGCATTATGAATCAGGGAAGGGGACACATTTACAGTATTTTACCACCTTACTGGACTACAGAAGCTCTATGATATATATGTGTATATCAAATATATACATACACACACATATATATGAACAGTACTGTTCTAAAAAAATTGATGGCTCATTCTATGTAAATATTAGTTTAGGGATAGAGGACCACAGGTAGATCTTGGTGTCCAGGAATATTAGTAAGAATTAAAAAAAAAAAAAAAAGACATGATATGAACAGGGATCTCCAATCAACTAGGCCATCTTTGGGAAAACCATGAAGATGGATGAAAGATCTAAAAGCATCTCTGTGTTTCATAATGGGTAATCTTGCTGTCAAATGAACATTTTCTTTGTTGACTGGACAGTCTACCACCATGGAAACAGTCTACTCCTAAACGTCAGAGATGCTGTATTGGAATTCTGGTCTAGGTACAGCTATCACAAGATTACATGTATGACATCCTGACTGATTGAGGGCACCAGATCAGGAAGTTGGAAACTTTTCTGGGGTTCCCACTCTCCAGTTATTTTAACACTGGGTAAAACAGAGCCTAAGTTAATTCCAAGGAGAGAACTGGACTAGGAGTCAGAAGGCCTGGCCTCTACCACTTTGTAGCTGTGTCACCTTGGATAACCTTTTAAATTTCCATTTCCTCATTTGCAAAAAGGGATTATAATTTGTGTTATTTGATAATTGAGATTAATGCATGTAAAAGTGCTTTGAAACTGTAAAGTGCTATATAAACATAAGGGATTACCATATAGGTTCTACCTGGATGTATCAAGAGGCCTTTTCTGGAATCTGATTGGAGCTTTGTGAGATGCTGTTAGGTAAAGGGATTCCTTGGTAGAATTTCTTACATTTGTGTGAAAAGTTCTGGTTCCTGAGTAATCCCAAAGAAGATGCTGTGAGTTCACTGTGCCTTTGTTTTAATCCCAATGGGTCAGAATATCTGCTTGCTCATTCAGTAGGTTACTACAGATTTGACATGGAAAAAGAATGGGGTCCAGATTAGATACTTCCTGAATTTCAATCATTTAAGATAGTGGGGCATGGTCCAATGTGGTTCTCAAAAAGATGTTGCCATTCTTCAGACAGTGCTGATAACTAAAAATCCCCTGGTCCAAATTTATTATGTGTCTCTGAAGGCTTTAACTGAAGAAATGAAATGCACACTCATGGAACAAACAGCCTTTGTTGTGATAAAATAGCTTCAGCTATTTGGCTTGAGGAGTTTGACTTCACTACAAAGGGCTGTGTTGAATCTCGGTAGAACAGGACAGGAGTGGAGGTGAAGGCCACATCATGATGATTTGCTGGATGCCTCCTGGGTCACAGTGGTCCACTGGAATGATGTCTTCTTCAGTAGTAAGGTGGTAGAATCACCATGGGCAAAAATCCAGGTACCAGATCTGTAGGCTGATGGAATAGCACAAAGGTGGTCAGACGGTCCAGGTGAACACTCGGCAACCAGGAGGCACAGGACTGGAGGGGAGAGGGACAAAACATATAAGACAACAAATGCTTGGAATTACAAAGAAAGGACTCTAACACTGGGGTGGGGCTGCTGTCAGCACATCAGCTGCTTGACGGATACTAATTCTTGACAAGCATGGTTTAGAAGCTGACAGATGATAAATGGGGGAAAAAAGCCTTATGATTAACGATCAGTGATGATAAGAACAGAAAGAGTTCTCTGGTAAAGACTGTTTCCTGACTCTTGAGGACAAACTGTCTTGGGAAGCAGCAAATAGGAACTGCCCCAAGTCTCATACTTTGGGGTAGTAATTTGATTGTATTCAGGTTGCTGGGCAGTGGTTGGTGGAGAAAGAAGTGGCTCCAAAGGTGGTATGAGAACTGGATTTAATTTTATATACCAACACCAAAGCAAAGCAAAGGAGATACTGTTGTTCTTCCTTTCCAATGCCTTTCACAAATTGTCTTATGGTCTTGTATTTGTAAAAGCTATCCTTAATTACATTTTCATAAGATTCCATCTTGAGTGCAAGAGAATAAGGTACGCAGGGAATAAGGCCCTGGCCCTTGCACCCCTCTGTAATACCCTATGCAGCAGAGCAGTTTCTCTTTATATATGAGGGCTCCCTAAGTCTCTCTTTTTTTTTTTTGTGGTACGCGGGCCTCTCACTGTTGTGGCCTCTCCCATTGCGAAGCACAGGCTCCGGACGTGCAGGCTCAGCGGCCATGGCTCATGGGCCCAGCTGCTCCGCGGCATGTGGGATCTTCCCGGACCAGGGCACGAACCCGTGTCCCCTGCATTGGCAGGCAGACTCCCAACCACTGCACCACCAGGGAAGCCCCTCCCTAAGTCTTTTTAGAGTTAGAATTAAAAAATAATAAAGCATGAAATAAAAGAAGAGACATGGCCCAAAACTAGTGACTTTTTCCCTAATCAGGAGTAATTAGGTTATCACATAGCAACTAAGCAAACATTTATTGAGTGCTTATTCTGAGATCGCCTGTTCTCTAAATTCCTTCTTTTTACTAATGCATCATCATATGTGGTAATATGTCTGGGCAAAGATTCCCAAGACAAACCCCTTGCTTTCACGGGGCTTGCTATCTGGAAAGAGCTAATGCATGCAAAAAAGGACTTTATAAGCTATTTGTATACAAATATAGATAAAAGATAAAAAACAGCACATTATAAAACTTAAAAAAGATAATTTCTGCCTAAAGTTAGGAAATTCATGAAGGAAAGAGCATTTGAGTTGGATATTGAATAAATGGCAGTTTTGATAGGTGAAGAAGCGGAGGAAGGCATTCCAGGGTAGAGAAGAGAGCACAAACAAAAGTGCAGAGATGGTAACGAATAAGGCATTTTGGAAAATGGCAAGTACCGTAGTTCACTGTGGGTGGAGCATCGCCAAAGTTTGCACTGAGAGTGTGGCGAAAATTCAGGTCTCTGAATTCCCAGTAATAGCAATGGTGGCAGTGTTTGCTCAGTCATTGTCTCTTTTCTCAAAGCGAGGAAAACAGTCCCCAAATTCAAAAATAAAAAAATCCAGCTCCCAAGTTCCTGTCACATCTTGATAATCTCTTCCAGGTCCCAGATCCAGTTCTTGAAAATCTGGAAATCTGGAGTCCACGCCGTGACTACACTGAAGGACATCTGTTCCAAGAGCAGAACGCCGTAGTGAAACACTTTCAACCTCCTATCCTGGACAGCTCATGTTTTGTCACAGAATTTCAAGCTTTGAGTTCCAGTTGTTTTTTTCCTCCTTTCTCCTGAGGAAAGCATCTTATCACCACAGTCTTAAGATTCTTTTGAGGTACATCCAGATTTAATTACAAAAGAGCTAAAAGACCAACACATCTTTCTCCAAAACAGTCACTCCTCTGGAATTGAGATCCTTTGTCTCTGCCCTCTAGGTAAAGGTAATAGTCAATTGATTTTTTCCCAGATGTTTGTATGAAATAGCAGAACCGGCTAACACCTAACAAACAAAACACTTAAGTGGGTTTGTGTTTGCTTGCTTAGAACTGTACCACTGGTAAGCACCACTCCACAAATTGAAAATGTTTGAAATCCAAGTGTTCAAACATTTTTATAGTGTTTGCTGGATAATGGCCTGGAATTTGATAAAAGCAGCTGACAATTAACAAAGAAGCAAAAACTGGCATTTTGGCCATCTTAGTAACACACTTGCAAGCAAAGAGAATACAAAGCAGGCCGGAGGCGGGGGGAAGGTTAGGTATGAAACACTTGCAATCTACTGATTTTGAGGTTCAGCAGACATTCTAACAAAACTTTTCAGAGAATGTTAACCTTCAATTAATAAAGACAAACCCCCAAACATCTTCAGGAATTCCACGCCTGGTTCAGTTTGTTCCAGTCAGCCAGCTTGCTAAAAATCCACCTGCACCATTAATTAGCTGGACTTGGCAGCACCATTTAAAAATAAGCCTGCTCACTACCAACCACACAAACTAAGAATATAAAATAGGAGCAAGTAACGGATGGCAGCCATGGTCATGGAAAATGGTCAATGAAACAGAAAGGTAGTCAGGCACCAGAAAATAAAAAGTTGTTGGGCCAAAGATTAAACAGGCTTCTTGATACTAGAGAACACATCCACTCCTACTTTTAGCTGCTTTATATTGGGTGCCACTGTACCATATGCGTCAGCCACCTTTCAGGCAACCCATGGTGAAAAGACTCAGAATAGAAGCCAAGCAGTAGAGTGTTGTAACCCCGAATACCCACTATGCATAGAACAGCTCACATATCCCAGGGATTCAACAGGGGCTTCAAATTGGTTGTGACGGGTCCCGAATGACATCTAGGCCTCAGTTTCCTCCTTGTGGCAAGTGAATTGTGGTTCTTAACTCTTCTGGGTCACAGCCCCCTCTGAAAACTTGCTGCCGATGGATCCTCATTCCCCTAAAATGCATATTCCCACTAATTTTTGCACACGATTTCAGGGAATTTGGGAATATCCAACTCCAATCCAAGGTTCCCAGGTTCAAAATCCAAGGATTGGACAATTGCTAAGTTTTCTTACAACTCAAGACACACACAAAAAAAGCCAACCATTACGAACAATAATCATCCCTTACATTCACCGACGCTTTATAGTTTACAAAGCGCCTTCAATCCCACAAACGTTGATAGAGGAGGAAACTGAGGCGCAGACAAATTACCAAGTGACTTGCCTAAGGTCACTCGGCCAGCTGGTGGCTAGGCCCGGAAGCAAACCCAGCTCTTCCGACTCCGGAGCTTGTCTCTCCACCCCGGAGCTGCCGCCAAAGCTCCCGCCCCTCACTAGGGCGGCATAAGGAGAAAAAGGCAAAGTAGGAAGCCCACCACCAACCATCCCCCGGCCCCCTCCTGCCCGCCCAACTGGGTCCTTGCAGGCCCCGAAGGGTGGCGCCAGGCCTCCAGGCCGGCCCCGGCCACCCCAGCTTCCCCGGCCGCGCCAAATCCCGCCGCCTCCCCGGGAGCGGGGCGGAGCAGCTGCCCGCCACCGCCGACCACCCGGACGACTCCTCGTCGAATCGCAAACGCATAGGCCGCCGCCCGAGTTCTGCGTACAAGAAGAAAGACGCGGCGCGAGCGCCAACGGCCACCGGGCGCGCGCCGCGGCGGCCGGGCCTGCGCCCCAAGAGCTGGATGCCAGAGCAGGAGAAAGAGCCGCCAACCGATCGCTCGATCGACCGCGCGCCCGCTCCTTCGCCCTACCAGACCGGGAAGGGGGGGAGGGCGCGCCAGGGCTTCTTCGAGTTAGGGGCCTGACTCCCCGGCGACGAGACAAGATGGCTCCTCCGGTCCGCGCCGCAGCTGCCGTCCCGGCTGCGTCGCTCGGCCCGCCCCCGGTACTGTTTCTTTAAATGGCGGAGAGGGTCAAGAAAGCAGGAAGAGAGGCGCGCGCACTCACGTGACAAGGGAGTGCCCGGCTAACAAAATCCGGTCACGTGGAGACACGCTACCCACCAATCAGGAGGCTTCGCATCAGGGCGGGGGCGGGAGGAGGGGCGGCTCTGTGATTGGCCGAGTGCGCCGCGGAGGCCTCGGGGGCTTGGGGCGTCGGGGAGTGCGCGAGGCGGCCCGGGTTGTGTGCACTGGCGGAGACAAAGCGGTGGCTGAGGTGGCAGTGGCGGCAGCGGCAGCGGCGGCGGAGCAGCCCTAAACGCCGAAGTTTGTGGTGCTGAGTCCGGTCACCATCTCATCCAACGCGGCGCGCGGGCGGCTGGTTTCGCGGCGGCGGCGGCGGCAGCGGCGGAGGCGGAGGCGGCGGCAGCACATGGTTCCAAGAGCGCGCTGCGGTTGTTGGGTTCCAATTCCGTGGGGAGGGACAAAGGCAGCTGTGAGCGCCGGGCAACGCCCGGTCGGGTGGTGCGCTCGCCACTGTCCTCGATCCGGGCCTTGAAAGCTGGGACTAACTCCTCCGTGAGGAGGAGACCACGGGACCGAGGCCCAGTCAGGGCCTTAGAGGCTGAGGCCGGTGTCTGAGGGAAGTGGGGGAGGGGCGCGGCCCGCCTGAGTTAATTTGGGCGGGTCAATTCTGTGGCTACTTAGTGGGTCATTGTGAGGTAATTTGACCCACTACCCTGACGAAATTGGGGCACACAGCAAGCTAGGTTTGGTCCGGGCTTTGAAAACAGAAATCGGTCTTCAGCGCTTAGGAGATCTTTCAGTTAGGAGGTGGTGAAGCCGGAACTAACGCCATATGCACTTCATCAACATCGTGGTCACCAGTCTGGGGCTAATTTAAGGATCCTGGGATCATTGATGGCGAAGACATGGGTGGTTGTCCAGTTTTATGACTGAAGTTGCTAAATTTCCGGATTGGTAAATTTCCTCACAGGAAATTTAGAGGAACAACAACAAAAAAGGCTCGAAGAACATGAAGATGGAGCAGTAATTAAAACACCAACTCCAGTATCATCTACTCAAGGACCGACCACATTCCACTCCGTGAACTGTCACAAATTAACGCTGAAGCTCCTTAAGACTACACGTTTATGACGTAGTTCCTTCCAAGATATTACATCATAGTCATTGAGAAGATTAAAAAAAATGTAAAGGAGAAATCGATTTTTGTTTTAGACATCTTTTTGAATATATCTTGGTTAGATACTAGATAACCTTGTTTAACTAAGGAGCACAGATTTACCAAACCTTTACTGGAAGGAATCCTGAAAAATCTGTTCCATTGTAAGCTTATAGTTCCCAGTTAGTGGGTAAAGAACTGGAGACCTCATTGCACTCATGGCTTTCACAAATTACAGCAGTCTGAATCGAGCTCAGCTAACGTTTGACTATCTACACACAAATTCGTAAGTATCCTATAGGTGCCACTGAGATCACTGATAACTCGTTGCTTGATATTAATATGGAAATCCTTTTCCCAGAAAATTTTGCATTTTTACTTTTTGGGATGTGTCACTGGATGAGTCTTGAGCTCTTTATGGAAGAACTGAGATCAGTGAAATGTTTGTTGCTAATCCAGAAGAATATGATCTTCCTCTATTGGATCAAAATTTATTTGATCAAATGCAAGCTAGCTCCTTGAAGTCAGTATATTGAGTTGTTTCATTCAAGTGTTTGATAGGAATCCAACAAGTACTGTTCTTTGGATCGCCAAAAGTTGGACTATTCTAGTATCAACTCCTTCTTCTCTTTGGTGACGACAGCCAAAACAGTTGGCTTCTAACAAGTCTTTTCTTTCTAAGAAGGAAAAAAGAAAAAAAAAGGAATGAAGACGTTTAAATGGCAAGTTGTGAGAAGAAATTTTTTCCTCAGAAAACAGGTGGTTTTATTTTTCTGGGAAATTCATCCTCATCCACTGTAGTTTTTATATGCTAAGCAGGAAGTGATAACTTGGTTGAATCCGTGATTTAAATAGCCTTTCCCCAAAATGTATGCAAATCATTGAACACATACTGTGTTCATAGTTCTTGAGTTTGTGAGGAGATTACCATCACTCCACATTGGTCTGGAATGTTTTAGGGTTAATCCTTATGCCCACTCTTTTGGAAGTGATGCAGTGGGGGTATAACTACTTAGTCCTTTAGTACATTCATTTGGCACTTTTGAGATGAAGGTAAGTATTTTCTCATTTTGGTACCTGGAGAGGTGGCGAGCAGCTAAATGAATGGCCCAGAGTTCAGAAGAACCACCTTCAGGGTTGAGAACATAGACTTCAGTTATCTAGTAATAGTACAATAACTTAGCCTTTTACGGGAAAGAACCACATATTTGTGATAACGCCTGTAATTTTTTTTTTTAATCCAAAATATGTTTATTGGGATGGTTTCCCATTCATCTTGATTCTGGGGGCTTTTAGTGCCGCTTCCGTCTGAAGGAGCATTCTTCCGTAAGCCTTGCTTTTCCTTCTGTAGGCTGACAGAGGACAGTAGAGTAGCCAACACACAAAACTACTGTTTGTGCATGGCTAAAGATGGTGGTGATTTTATAGCATCCTGGGCATTTCACATCCATGAAATAGGAATTGAGGCTCTGCACCAGGTGCTTCGTCTTGTGTTTCCTCTTTTCTGGAGAGGGATGAAGGAGATCCTTTGTGAGAGGCATGATCTTGTGGGGAGGCCATCAGTGTTGGAAAGGACGTCTGTAATTTTTTTGTTTGCTGTTTTTCCTACCGAAATCAAAATTTTCTGAGTAGTGAAGCGAGTTGCCAAATGAGAACCTGGTTTTGTTTTGTTTAGGAAGATTCTTACTGAACTAGAGTGTTTAAGTAGGTATTGCAGAGTCACCTAGGTGAATTCTCAAGCTGTGGATAATGAATCTGAAATCCAGCTAGATAAGGTCTCTGATCAAAGGTTATACCCATCTATCTCATAGTATAGCCAAGGGCAGTATCCTTTAGTATCCTTTTGTGTATTTGAACTGCCACGTTAAGAACAAGTAGTGGAAGGCCACTTAGATGTTCACGGATGATTGTGTTTGTTAAATTCAGTTGTGAATTTTGGAATGAGGGGCCAAAACACTGATATTCTTGGAAGACCATAACGAGAGTTCAGAAACTAGGTTCTTGTTCCAGCTTCCCCAAAGACTTTATTTGATAATAAAATGATAGTAACAACAGTTAAGTGCTTCATGCCAGTCACTTTTAAACATGGTCTAAAGTAATCTTTATAGCAGCCCTACTGGAATAAGGGTTATTCCTATTTTGCATTTGAGGAGACTGAGGCTCAAAGAGATTAAGTTACATGCGAAAGGTTACACAGCTGCTAAGTGGCAGATGTAAGGCACCAAGATTGAAGGCAGTAAGATTTATCTGGCCACATGGCTAGTGCTTTTAACCATTAGGCAAGACCTCCTACTGGAGTCAGTTTTACCTTGTTTCCTTGTCTATACAGCAGAGGGTTTACTTACCACTTTAAAAGTCTTCAATTTTAGTTTATCTCGAACCTTTTATTTGAGGATTCTGGGATATTTCTCTGTATTTCTTTTGCTATTTTATAGTTTAATAGAACAGAGCAAAGGCAAAGAATTGAACCTCAGTTGAGTCACTTGTTTGAAATTGGAGAATTTTCTGGGAATTTGACTTACCGTGTTGAATTGGAACCACTTGCTTGCATAAGCATTTTGAGGGCTGGATGTATCATTTTGGAAGCTCTGGAATTTATTACCTGGATCACACCTTAGAAGTTGTTTACTTCTGAATGTGTCCAGTCCTGCCAGAAGAAAATATGAACCCCCGAACACCTAGATAAGTTTTTGGTTTGTAGCCAATTTCAGGACCGTTCTTTATTGTGACTTGACTGGAAGTTCATTTCTAGAGGAAACAAATTTTTAATTTTCATAAAATGTGACTTGTTAATCGTAATGACGGTAGATACATCTCCTCTGGGTTAAATGATGCAGTGTTAACCTTTGGAGAAGGGAGGACTTGCCTTCTGCTTTATTCTAATTAAAAAAAAAAAAAGACCATTTTAGGGTGTCTGACATCTACAATATTGCCATATTGAATTGTGAAAAAAGTGACCCTTTATCTCCCATTTAGCAGAGTCCAGGATAGAAATCAGTGTGGTGCAGTAAAAAGAGCATGGGCTTGGGAGCCAGCCAAGCTTATGTTTGACTGCTTCCTGGCTGTGCCCTTGGGTAGGTCAACTTATCTGAGCCTCAGTTTCTTCATGTACAAAATGGGGCTAATCTGACAATGTTTATGAGAATTATGTAAAATAATGTTTATAAGGTAATTAGTTCCCATATGGTTCACAGTAAATATTGAATAAATGGTGACAGTTATTTGTTTTATTTATAATATTACCTCATATAAACCAAAAGTTGGTCAGTGTGGTAGCTACTTGCTGTTTGGTGGTAGTCATTAGGCAGATTAATTTTTAGTAAATTCTGGAGCATCTGTTGGAGATGATAAACCCCTGCCTTAAATTTTTTAATTTTTTTTGTGTTAGGTCTACAGTAACTGTTGATGGTTATTCTCTTGATTATATCAGCATTAAGGTTTGAAGCAGGCCTGGGAAATTCTAACATGAAGGTCTTAGGCTAATTTGTTTTAATATTGCATGTTGCTCATATGAAATGATTGAAGTTACAATTAACTTCAATCAATGAACTACTAAATGTAGTTTTATGCTGTTACTGCTCTTCGGTGATGGATTTTGTGACTGCTACTAAAATGTTCACGAGTAGTCAAGGGCCAGATACCAGATGTAGCGATGGTAGTGATGTTCCTTTGGCATAAGGGGCGTATCTTAAATCACTCTGTATGCAGTATTGCTAAGTGCTCTGATAGAGCAGGGTGCTTATGTATAAGATGCCTGTTTTCTATGTCTCTTTGTGTCTGCACATTTAATAACTTATTATCTTGGCCATATATTTTTGGGTTGTTTTCTTGGTATGTGAAGTGAATGTAAAGGAACCTTTCATCTCTAGAGACCATATATCTTATAATTTATAATCCTCTTGAAATGTGGGTTCACATTCTGACTATGTTAAAGCCATTAGAATGTAGAATGGTTGCTCTAGAATTTTTATCTTTATTTTCTAGCAGTTAAGGCAATTAACTCTTAACAGCATATCCAAGAATTCAGCAGAAGCTATCACTGTGTGATGGGGTTATGGATAATCTATGGCTTTAAATTCAGGCTGAATATAAATAGACCATTTTCCTTACATAATGAGTAGATTTACACTTGAATTTGTCACTGGAAATGCTGAGCTGCAAAGTTATTTTGATCGTAGCACAAATGGTATAAAAGCCACAATCAGTTGAAAGTGAAAGAGGTTGTTAAAAATCTTTGTCTTTTTCCAGATGGTTGATCTTTCTTGGATCACATGCAAAGAATCTTTAGGTCTGTGAAGAAAATAATTTCCTTTGATACTTATACAGATATCTCTATCTCAACTGCCAGCTAGCAATGAGTACACCTCTTTGAATGTTATTTGAAAAAAAGGGGAGAGCTTACACAGTTGGTACGTTTTTGGTTCTTATGAATTTAAGAGATACTTAGAACTTTGGCTTTAGCATTTGTTAGTAGGATCAGTTATTCACTTGGAGGTTTGGAGAAGAATCTGAGTGTTGTCTCTGACCTTACCAACAGTTGTCACAAAAGGCTCCTTTTATGATGTGTCAGCACACATCACAAAAGCACCCCTTAGCTACATTTTAAAGTATCTGTTAACTTATCTGAAATATGTATTGTGGAACAGCATTGATACTGTGCGGAACAGCAAAGACATTTGGAATGTTTTCTTTAGATTCTAAATGTACAAGACACTTTTCTAAGCATTGTGTAGAAAGCAGTAAAAACTTAGCCAGAAGTGCTCTTTGTGCTTGCCCTTTTGAGATATTATTGAATTCTAAATGTCTTTAATTTTCATGTGAAACAATCAGAAATATGTATTGGTGAGAAGCAATTGCTGTTTCTGTTTTTGATTTCTTTGCCCTGATGGCAAAGGTATCAGAATTAGTTTTCCAGATTATTGATATTCACCATTGTCACTACCAAAGGCCAGATAATCCCAAAGATTTCTACATACAAATTGTAGTCTCATTCTTACTAAGATTGTACTCTTGTTTTTTTTTCCAGGAGCTATATTTCTGATATTCCTTGACTTCAAATACAAATTCTTTTTGAAATGAGAAATATTGCAGTAGAATTTGTTACTTTACATTTTAGCCTTCAAAATTAAAAAGAAAATTTAGGGGGCTTCCCTGGTGGCGCAGTGGTTGAGAGTCCGCCTGCCAATGCAGGGGACACGGGTTCGTGCCCTGGTCTGGGAAGATCCCACATGCGGCAGAGCGGCTGGGCCCGTGAGCCATGGCCGCTGAGCCTGCGCGTCTGGAGCCTGTGCTCCGCAGCGGGAGAGGCCACAACAGTGAGAGGCCCGCGTACCGCAAAAAAAAAAAAAAATTAAAAAGAAAATTTAGAGTATAGAAAACTAATTCACTTTATAAGTTTCTTAGTCATTGCTTAGTCAGACAGGAAGATGATTGGTTGAAAGCTTGAAAACAAAGATTTACTTTTAACTTATATTACCATCATCAAATCACTTTAATTTTCCAGCTTATTTTCCCTATTTAATTAGTTGAAGTAATCAGAATATTTTTTTGTTTCTTCAATTGATAATTTGAAGAATTTAAGGTGATGATTTTAGAGACAAATATTTTTTTAATGAGTTTGTCTTTATTTATTTAAATTAATTAATTTATTTTTGGCTGCGTTGGGTCTTCGTTGCTGCACACAGGCTTTCTCTAGTTGTGGTGAGCTGTGGTTACTCCTGGTTGTGGTGCACGGGTTTCTCATTGCAGTGGCTTCTCTTGTTGTGGAGCAAGGATTCTAGGTACGTGGGTTTCAGTAGTTGTGGCTTGTGGGCTCTAGAGTGCAGGCTCAGTAGTTGTGGCGCATGGGCTTATTTGCTCCGTGACATGTGGCATCTTCCTGGACCAGGGCTTGAACCTGTGTCCCCTGCATTGGCAGGTGGATTCTGTTTTTTTTTTAATATTTTAAAAATTATTTTAAATTTTATTTATTTATTTTTTAACATCTTTATTGGAGTATAATTGCTTTACAGTGGTGTGTTAGTTTCTGCTGTATAACAAAGTGAATCAGCTGTACATATACATATATCCCCATATCTCTTCCCTCTTGCGTCTCCCTCCCTCCCACCCTCCCTATCCCACCCCTCTAGGTGGTCACAAAGCACTGAGCTGATCTCCCTGTGCTATGCAGCTGCTTCCCACCAGCTATTGGTTTTACATTTGGTAGGGTATATATGTCTATGCCACTCCCTCAGTTTGTCCCAGCTTACCCTTCCCCCTCCCCGTGTTCTCAAGTCCATTCTCTAGTAGGTCTGTGTCTTTATTCTTGTCCTGCCCCTAGGTTCTTCATGACCTTTTTTTTTTTTTTTAGATTCCATATATATGTGTCAGCATACGGTATTTGTTTTTCTCTTTCTGACTGACTTCACTCTGTATGACAGACTTCAGGTGCATCCACCTCACTACAAATAACTCGGTTTCATTTCTTTTTATGGCTGAGTAATATTCCACCATATATATGTGCCACATCTTCTTTATCCATTCATCTGTCGATGGACACTTAGGTTGCTTCCATGTCCTGGCTGTTGTAAATAGAGCTGCAGTGAACATTGTGGTACATGACTCTTTTTGAATTATGGTTTTCTCAGGGTATATGCCCAGTAGTGGGATTGCTGGGTTGTATGGTAGTGCTATTTTTAGTTTTTAAGGAACCTCCATACTGTTCTCCATAGTGGCTGTATCAATTTACATTCCCACCAACAGTGCAAGAGGGTTCCCTTTTCTCCACACCCTCTCCAGCATTTATTGTTTGTAGATTTTTGGTTGATGGCCATTCTCATTGGTGTGAGGTGATACCTCATTGTAATTTTGATTTGCATTTCTCTAATGATTAATGATGTTGAGCATCCTTTCATGTGTTTGTTGGCAATCTGTATATCTTCTTTGGAGAAATGTCTATGTAGGTATTCTGCCCAGTTTTGGATTGGGTTGTTTGTTTTTTTGATACTGAGCTGCATGAGCTGCTTGTAAATTTTGGAGATTAATCCTTTGTCAGTTGCTCCATTTGCAAATATTTTCTCCCATTCTGAGGGTTGTCGTTCTGTCTTGTTTATGGTTTCCTTTGCTGTGCAAAAGCTTTTGAGTTTCATTAGGTCCCATTTGTTTATTTTTGTTTTTATTTCCATTTCTGTAGGAAGTGGGTCAAAAAGGATCTTGCTGTGATTTATGTCATAGAGTGTTCTGACAGGTGGATTCTTAACCACTGTGCCACCAGAGAAGCCCTTGGAGACACATTTTTAAAATAAATAAAGATATGGATGTTTCTTGCAGGTGTTTTTCCTTGCAAAATTGTGGGGGGTTTTCTTCATGTAAAATAATTAAGAATTGGATTTTAGTCAGAAGAATTTGAGCTCTGTTAGGGGACTTGGAGATAAAATTTCTACATTTTGTTAATACATCATGGTACTGCCTTTGGATCAGCAGCAGATATATTCACTGATCTCATGGGAAAAAGTTCTTCCTAAAATTCCAAGAACTGGTAGTTTTAATTAAAAATTTGCATTTATAAAAATTTGAAGATTTATTTGAGGAAAAAACCAGTGTTCCTGGACACGTGAAATTTGGGTATTTATTTTATAAACAAGCGTTTTACAATTTGTTTTGAACAATATAGTAAGTGCTCATAGATCCTAGACACTGCTTATTTAGTATTGGTATATTTCATTCTCAATTTTTAGAAATTTTCACTTTATCTATTGGCTGAAACTTTACATACAAAAAAATCAACTGGAATAACATGGTTATTTTTGAAAAATTGATGATGGTAATATGTGGGTTAATGCTTTTATATTTTCTTTAATCAAAAGTCAGAGTTTCAGGACTCCCCTGGAGGTCCAGTTGTTAAGTCTCCGCACTTCCACTGCAGGGGGCACAGGTTCCATCCCTGGTCAAGGAACTAGGGTCCCACATGCCACAAGGTGTGGCCAAAGAAGAAAAATGTCAGAGTTTCTAGGTGGTTCTAGGTAGACACATCTACTTTTATATCTAACGAGGACTATTATGGGAAACAGCACAAATTAAAGAAGGTGTAAATGGAGGAAGAAATGTAAGGAGACATCTTACACATAAACATCATCTTTATTGAATTCTGAATAACATGGTAATTGTGAACTTATCCCACTCACATTTTGAGCAGCCTCCTAGAGGAGGAGATGACCATTGGCTACCCTCCTTGAAAGGGCTAACTTGAACAAGGGCCCTAGGAGGCCACACCAAGCCCTTATCCTCTTAGGATAAGGAGGAATTGTTTAAGAGGGTCTTGGATTCCTTTCTTTAATGTGGAGAAAGTTTTGTTTTTGGCCAGAATCAGGGAATGTCAAGAAATGGATTATTTTCTTTCTCCCCACTTTCAAATGGAGTATTTTTGCTTATAAATTGCACAAAACTGAATGGGTTTTCACCAGTAAATCACACAAAGGTATTGGTAAAGCTGAATGCTAGCAATTTGTCCTTTGAGAATTCTTAAGAGATATGCAGAAACTGACAGCTGGTTAAGGCAATGAAAAATGAAATATAGGCATTTTTCAGGGTAGAATACGAATAGTGAAAAACACTGTTTTAGAAGTAGTACACATAGGAATCTTTGAATATTTTAGAGTGGGTTCCTCTACTCAAAATAGTAAGAATAAACATTTTTGAGTAGATAGCAGGACTTGACAGGTTAACACTTGAGGACTACTAGTGAGCTCTGGAAAGACTTGAATTGTGGGGAAATTTAAACTTCAGTAATGTAAATTGATGATGCAAATGACAATTTTAGGTTTTTTTTCCCCAAAAACTTTATTTTATAACCTTGACTTTTTGTTAGGAATCATAGTTTAATTCCATAATTCTTTTCCTGACTCTCAATATTTATCATTTCAGAACCACTCATGAATTCTTGTTTGGTGCTCTTGCTGAACTAGTTGATAATGCAAGGTATGTAGTCTTCAAGCATACAGTCTCTGCTTGAAAACTTTTTGGGTCGTGTGACCTTTGCTCTCTGAAGACTTGGGAGAAGGGCAATTCTGTTGCAAATGCGACTCATTCCTAAGAAGCCTCTTACCCAAAAAGTATTTTTAATAGCACATTAGTTGATACCTTAATTCATTCGTTGCTGTGCTCCAGCCTAAAAATAGTGAATTTATGACCTCCAAAGCTACCTTCCCTTGTGTATTAGAGCAAGATAATTGTAGTGAAAAACAGGGAATTAAGATAAAAATTTAGTTAGCTAATTACTAGGACAGACAAGCTCTGTTTTAATTTGTGCTACCAGGACAGTACACTATCTAATGTCTTTAAAATTATGTCAGAGTTCTGTGTCTTCCCAAAATGTATAATCAGCCCTCTGTATCTGCAAGTTCTGCATCTGTGATTCAATGAACCATGATCGAAAGTATTTGAAAGTTCCAGAAAGTTCCAAAAAAGCAAAACTTGAATTTGTTGCATGCTGGCAACTATTTACATAGCATTTACATTGTATTAGTTATCGTAAGTAGCTAGAGATGATTTTAAGTAGACGTGAGGATGTGCATAGGTTATATGCAAGTACTATACTATTTTATATAAGGGAGTTGAGCATCTGCAGATTTTGGTATTCCTGGGTGGTCCTGGAACCAATCCCCTGCAGATACGGAGGAGTGACTGTATTTTATTGTCAGATGACTCAGGTTGATCAAAGCATCTTCCATTGTTAGCAATTGTGCTTAGAAGAAATCATTCTTTAGCACTGTGTTATACTGAATTCTTAGTGATAGAAGCCTATAAATGTTACTGAGCAAGACTGAAAAGTTTGGGTTGGCTCAGAGATAAATAGCAAAGGCCAAATCAGAAGTCTTTTTATAATTATATCACTAAAATATTATCTCAGTCTTGTTTCTGAATGCAAACATAAAATTCAGACACGGCGTTTATTGACCAAGTGTTGATGACTAATGAAGGAAGAAGAGGATAAGAGTTGACAGGAGTACTTTCTAAACAGACCTCCAGTTAATGACATAATGATAATTATGTCTACCTATGTCCATGCTATAAACCTATACTATTATTACTTTTATTGTTATTATTCACTGGACTGCTTATGGAAGGGTGCTGGTTAACAGGTTGTTTAACTAGAAAGCTCCCATTTTCAGTGTTTTCAATTATTTCAATCCTGGTTGACTTATAATTTTTATATACAATTTAAAAATGTTGTAGCTTAATGGAACTGTGTTTGAATTTCCCACTTGTTAGTTTAGTGAGACTGTAATGTGTTTTGTCAGACTGCTTTTTTGTATATCATATGGTGAACTGGAGATTGGGAGTGTATGTTCCTGCTCATGCACACATTTTGCCAATCTCTTTTATTTTTGAAAATGTTTTTATGTCTTTGAGAATAGGCACGTGTAGAGTTGTATGGATTTGAGTGGATTTTTCACATTTAAAACCAATGAAACTCTGTGCCTCATTTTCCTTGTCTACAGTTGGCAGAACTGGACTAGATTACTTTCAAGCCTTTATGGAAGACTTCATTGATAACTGAACTTTTATTTCAGCCGATGGCTGGAGTCTAATGGGCTGTCCCAACTTCCTTTCAAGTTTAGGGAGGATCAGATTATGGGCTTATGAATCAGTCTGCTGACTATAGTGTGTATCCCATGAGACCTGATTTTTCTTAGGCTTTGTGGCAGGTTGTTTTCTTTTTTCTCAAATCTTGGTGAGAAGAAAAAATGGACAAGTTATTGGAACATTGTTTATGATTGCAATCAAATGAGTGATTGGAGTCATTTCCTAGTGTGTAAAAGAAATGTTCTTTTTTATCCTCTAAAGAAGGATAAAACATTTTTTAGATGTTTTTAAACATCTAAAAAATGTTCTTTTTAGATGTTTCACTGTGAAATTTTTATTAAAAAAGTGTGTCTAGGTCCTGTGTATCCTGTGATTATTTTAAATAATTTGGAGCTCCAGAAGTGTTTCATAGACATGTAAGGAAAATTGTGTTACCAAATGTAAAAGTATATCTTTAATGTATATAGAATTTCTTTATGACTTCCTGAAGATAGATTCAAAATAGTACGTATCCCCCTCAAAATATTGTGCATCTTGATGGTTGATATTTTCATATTCTCATTTGAATCTTGATTTTTTTTTCTTTTAACTTTGCAGGGATGCTGATGCCACCAGAATCGATATTTATGCAGGTAAGACAGACATCAGTCCTTTCTTCTAATGCCCAGTTCCCGAAAGCATTTATTGCTGTGCCTAAGAAGAAATGAGTGGGAAAAAACTGGTTTTTGGAGCGTGGGTAGACAGCCTGATTACTACAGGTCTTAGGGAGAAACAGGGCAGCCCTCGTCAGGCATGTAATAGAAATCAAGAATATTGGTGTAAAGGAACTAACACAGGGTGCCCAGATCTATAGATCTATTTAAATAAATCCGCTAGGAGATTTATGGGGGTGATGGGGAGTGAAATGACCAAGTACCACTGATTGTCCTGATTGGAGTTAGCAGGTGACCAGATTTGTGGTTCCTGCAGCCAAAGAGAGATCTTGTTGAAGGCCATCTTCTCCCTCTGCAGCCTTGGTGAGGACAAGTCCCAACTTGGAGAGTTGCTGGTGTCAGTTGTATAAAACAGTTGTGTAACCAGGTTGACACTGAGGTCTGCAGAGATGTTCTCAGGCAGAGAAGTTATGTAGGAAGAAGGGCTGCTTTGCTTCGAATTTAAAGATATCGACAGCGTCTACTATTTTGCCTAATTGGCTCTGCTCTTTGGCAGTAAGATCCTTTTTTTTTTTTTATGGAGTGGGTACAACAGTGGAAGAAATCTTAGTCATTATTTATTTATTTATTTATTTATTATTTGATAAATAGCTTGCTTTTTGCCTGTTCAGTGTTTGCACCAGCACGTTTTTTGGTCGTTTGAATGCTAAAAATGTGGAAGTGGAACAGAGGAAGATGGCTTTTAAATTCAATTTGGGTAGCATTGTCTAGCTTTTGAGAAAACTTGAGTGTTTTTATGGGAATATATGGTTATCAAATAATCCCTCTTTTTCTTCACAGACCTGTTTGATAAATGGGGATAATCACACAATAGGAAGTAATTCTTAGAATTTCCAATGCCATATAATTATAAAGAATCTCCCCAGATATGAATTTCTTATTCCTTTCTTTGGAGCAAAGAAAATATTCAGAACAGCTAAAAGTCAGCTATACTGCTTAAATTCTAAAGCCTTCTGTTCAGAAGGCTCTGCCAAAGTGGTGAAAATAAGACTACTTTTATTTTTAGAAGAAAATAACAAGAAAAGGGGGCATAGCAGCAGAATGTTAGAAGATGGTTACTAAACCCTCAGGCCAGATGGAGGCATCATTCCCAAGCCACAGTATGCCTTACATCCCAGTGTGCTTTAGTGAGGAGTATTAACCGCTACCTCTGAAAGAAATGGTGGCTGTTTTAATCATTGCACAGATGGCAAAGCACAGAATGGCCTCCACTCCAAGTGATGTTGAAGGGACAAATCATCATAGCCAAATCTATTTGGAAGAAGCTTTTTTTTTATTTTGGCTGCGCCACGCAGCCTATGGGAGTTTAGTCCCCAGATCAGGGATCGAATCCGAGGCCCCAGCAGTGAGAGCGCCTAACCACTGGACCACCAGGGAATTACTGGAAGAAGCTTTTTAAAAGAGATCATCCCTGCTCCTTCTTACTACCTTTGGTGGGTGAATTTCAGCAAGGAAATTTAGTGCTTTACCCTTAGAATGCAGCAGAACAAACAGTTGGATTTCACTTTAAATGAAAAGGGCCCAGTGTGCATTCATTCTGTGCTCAGTGTTACTGCTGTTGTGTTTTGGGAGGAGTCGAGAGAGCATGAGATGGGGCCTTTGCTAAATTCTCATTAGACAACTTAGTCACTAATTGGAGAGACAGCACTCTACAGATGATTAGAGAACAATGACTTGATCTTGAGGGAACTGTCAAGGTAGTTAAGGATTAAATGGTGTGATAGAAGCGCTAAGCACTATAGCATTTTGGAGAAAGACTTGATTTACTCTCAAGTACCTTGAGACTGGGAATCTTGACTGAGGTGCCCCTAACTTCACACTTTTCTACTTCAGTGCCGTATTAACACATTCAACAGGAGGAATAAAAGCAACCTCATTTTACAAGTAGAATAATAGAATTAGTAATGTAAAGTTTTTGTTCTTACTATATCGGGGAAAGTATCTTCCTGTCTCCCATTCTGAAACTAGATTGATAACTGAACTCGGAAATCTCCCCAAACATCAGATGTAGTTTGAATTCGCCACACATTCACACTGTAATTTAAAGAAGGGTGAGAAAGGAATCAGACTCCCGTACCCAAAGCATTCCTGTTAGGTTGGGCCAGACCATAACGTGCCTGTCAGAAGTAGAGTGTGTTTTTATTGATTTTCTGGACTTCCTTGGATAGGGACTGCCATGCCTCAAAGAAAGATCCCTTTTGTGATGCCAGGTCAATGGTTAGTAAATGGAAAATTAGAGCAAATGTAGCTGAAACGAATACTGCTCAAACACATTGCGAAGTACGAGGAACTTGAGTGTTGTTCTGTTACAGCCTCCGCTGAGGACAACATCATTTTATCGCCTCTGACTTTTGACTTATAGCTCCATCTCACATCTCCTTTTCAGCTTCTTTCTTTTTCCTGTTCTCCGCAATGGGAGTTGGATGGAGGAACGTTGGGCTAACTTGGAGAGGCCAGACTTAGTCATGTTGGGGGAAACTTAGATGTGCAGCCTTCCACACTGGGTCTGTGATTGTACATAGCTGCTACCAGGGCCTGAAGCACAACTGCAAAGAAGGTAGTTTGGCTTTGCCCTCCTTGTCTTGCTTCTGAGATGTATGTTGGGACGGGGAGCAGACAACCTCCAGCTGCCTAGACTCCCTTCTGTCCAGAACTCCCCCATCTTCATAAAAATCCTTTGCTTAGAGGCTTTAGATAGCACTCAATTGACTGACTAAAGTGAATAGAATGTGTTAGGAATGCATCTCTAACTGCTGGAATGTCTGGGGAGATAGGTTCAAGCAGAGAGGCCTTCTAGTTCTTGCTAGCTCTAGCTCTCTGCTTCTCAAAGAGTGGACCAGTGGTGGACAGTATTGGCATCACCTGGGAGCTTGTTAGAAATGCAAATTCTCAGGTACCACCTCCGACCCACACTACTAGACTCTGCAGGGTGGAGCCCCGAATCTGTATTTTAACAGGCTCTTCAGGTGATCCTTATGCACAGTGCCTTTGCTCTAGCTGACACTCTTCTCAGTCTCCTTTTGCTTAAACCCTCCTGCTTACTGATCTGCTACAGGGAGTAGCTATCCTATGGATTGTAAGCTCCCTGAAGGCAGTGATCACATCCGCATTATTCTCGGCTATTATCTTCATCACAGAGCCAGGCACATCGAATAACTGAGTGATTGGGATAAGCATTTTAGCCAAGTGAAGATGCCATACTGCCTCCTTACAAAGTTGAAGGAGTTACTGCTGTGTCACCTAGTCTCTTTTGGCCCTGAGGCAGTGCCACACGTGACTGTGGACCTGAGCACTGCTAGCTGCTTACAGACTGTTGGTCACTGTGTGGCCAGGAGGATCCTCCATAGGTGGGTGTCTTACTCTCATAAACATATGAAAAAGCTTTAAAATGAAGTCCTTGGGCAAGAAAGGGATCTCAGACCCACTGTTAAGTGATGATTGTGTGTTAAAACAGCCTGTGTGGACTTCCCTGGTGGTGCAGTGGTTAAGAATCTGCCTGCAAATGCAGGGCACACGGGTTCAAGCTCTGGTCCAGGAAGATCCCACATGCTGTGTGTGGAGCAACTAAGCCCGTGCGCCACAACTACTGAGCCTGTGCTCTAGAGCCTGCGAGCCACAACTACCGAGCCCGTGTGCCACAACTACTGAAGCCCGTGCGCCTTGAGCTCATGCTCCACAGTAAGAAAAGCCACTGCAATGAGAAGCCTGTGCACTGCAGCGAAGAGTAACCCCCGCTTGCTGCAACTAGAGAAAGCCCACGCGCAGCAACGAAGACCCAACGCAGCCAGACATGAATAAATTTTTTTTAAAAAGCATCAAAATTAAAAAAAAAGAAAACAGCCTGTGAGTCCTGTTCTACCAAACATAAGGACCTAGAAGTAATTCCTAGGTAGTGTTCAAGAAATGCCAGTAATCAATCCTTGGAGATTTTTCAGATACACTTGGCTTGAACCAATTTCTAGATCCCAAAGCAGAGTCTTTGTGTACATTTTATGGCTAAAGCATACAGCAAATGGCTCTTGGCTAGATTTAGAACACTTCCTTTACCACGCTCTGTTCCTGACCCAGTTTGAGTCTCCATATGACACTTTGCTTCCTCCAGAAGGAAACTGAGGAATTTCTGCACCTTTTTTGCACTTGCTTCTGCTTACTAGATCTCATTTGGGTTCTCCAGACTGATAAAAGGCACTGCCACAGGAAAAATTTTCTTATCTACCAGTAGTACTTCCAAGAAGATCCTTATTCTCGAACTTTCAGGAAGCACCTGTGATTAATGTTTCAGCAAAGTTCAGCTTCCTGAACATCAAATGATACTTGAAAATCTCTGTGGCTTATAGTACTTCTGAAATAGCATTTTAAATTACATTAACTAGTCCATTTAACAGAGGTGGTTATGACTTACTTGAATATTTAACTTGAGGGGAGGACAAAGAGCATTTTAAACTGAGGTTCCACTGCTTAGATAGTTGGGTGAAGTTGGTGAACTGCAGCTTGGGGGAGACAAAAATGTCCTCAATTAGGGAATAGACTCCAAGGCAGCCTTGGGCTTATCCCTGTAGTACCTTAAACTGACCTTCTTCCTTTTTAGTACAAATGCTCTCCTGATTCCAAGGCCTGTGCCGTTCCTCCTTTGCCTGCCTAGTCCTCATCACTGGGGTCAAAAGGCACCTTGGAAACTCTAGTGTGGTTCCCTTCCCTGTTTGGGAATCTCTTCTCCAGTGTTTCTGATGTGCTTGGACCCAGACTGCTCTGAGTGACCACTTGCTGCTGTAGAGACAGCTGCTGAAGGAAGGGGTTCTTCTAGCCACTGGAATGGCAGCCTTAGTGTCATACATTTCCTTCCTGTCGGTCAGGACGCCCTGCCACAGCTGCTCTGTCTCTTATTGTCGAAGGACTGTTCCTCTCTCCAGTCGAGCAGGTCCAGTTGGAAACCAGGCAGCTCTCACTACACTCTGTGCCATCTCACTTCTGGGATGGGGAGCTATTTGAAGGACCCATAGCAAGGAGGGGATGTGATGATGAATACTGATGGCCCAGAAACTATGGTTGGCCTGGGGATAGTCACATACTGACTTAGTAATTCACCTTCTAGATAGCAGCTGCTACCACTGTGTCCATAGCACGACTGGCTCCATCACTTTATCTGAAGGCTACCCCAAACTTAACCCACAAACGAGGTGCCCTGTTGAATTTGAGCACTGTTGATAAGGTACAGCATGTAGTAGTTGGAGTACTTTAGTGTCCACAGCAGAAGGCAGAGGTGGAAAAAGTCCAGGTGCAGAGAGGCAGAAGGGTGGTTGAGGTGTGTATGAAATCCGTGCATGTTCAGTGGCCCTGGCTGTGGCTAGATGCTGGACTAGGTATTCTCTGTCCCTTCCTTATACATTCTCTTATGCTTTGTCGTGAACTAGAATGCATTGGAGAGCCTTTGATGGAAATTCCTACCATCAAGGGCCCTGACATTTAACTCACACTAGCTAGGACTGTTAGAAGGAGAAGGCCTTTTTGGACTAAGCTTCACATTGATCCACCTTCCGATCACAAACAGGTTGCCGCCCTCTGGTGGGTAACTGCCCAGTAATGGCAGCTCCTTCTTTTACAGAAAGGCGAGAGGACCTTCGCGGAGGATTTATGCTTTGTTTTTTGGATGATGGAGCAGGAATGGATCCAAGTAAGTGTTGGGCTGATTGCTTCTTTTGGGGAAGAAGTAACCATTTTTACAAAATGCTTATTGTGTTAACTTGTTTTTCTGCCTCACTCTTGTGACTAGAAGGGAGAGGGAGGTCTCTTGCAACATCTCAGGCTTAATTCCACTCACGGATTTGCTGGGTTTTGTTCTAGCACGGGAGATAGGATCTGAATGGCAGCCTGAAGTCTGTCAGATTACCTGTCTCTTGACATTGTATTTATCAGCTTGTGTAACATCCTGGAGCTGGAACTGTGGTGGCCTCCCCCAGCCTTATTACCACGTTCTGGTAACAGAACAAGGGCCTAGTGATGGCGGTACTGACAGGCCAGTCAGAGGTTTCCTCCATTTGCCTCATGGTTGTGAATTTCCTTGGACAGAGGTTTTCAGTAGACAGCCAGCCCTGCTTGGATTTAACAAGGCTCAGACCTTTGATTTTTGAGAGTCTGGGAAAGAAAAGCAAACTTTTCACTTTGTCTTGTGTCCGCCACTTCAGGTGATGCTGCTAGCGTGATCCAGTTTGGGAAGTCAGCCAAGCGAACGCCTGAGTCCACCCAGATTGGGCAGTACGGGAATGGGTTAAAATCGTAAGTATACTAGAAGCTTGTCCCAGGACTCAAAACAAAATCGAGCAATGCCCTCCTGCTTCTGTCCAATGAAAATGTTCCTCGTCCTTGTCCCTCCATCACTGTAATTCTGGAACAGGAGGAAGGTCGGGAAGGAGTTGTGGTTTGGGGACTTAGCAGCTGATGTCCAGCCTACATCACAGATCAAAGAGTATGAACATCCAAAATCATTGAGGTGGGAGAAGCTGTAGGTTTCTCTTGGCACTGTGCTCTGGAACAGCACCTCTCCTCCTACTGAAAATTCTTATTTTTACCTTGTGGTTGAAGATGCAAGTGGCTGTTTTGTGGGCTTGGGTTGCTTATGAGATGGTGAGGGGGTCACTCCGTGGTGCAGCGTGTCCCCTGAGCACCTGTCACACTTTGTGCCAGGCACTGGGGATCCAGGGTGAGTGAGTGAGAGACCCGAAACACCCCCCCACAACACCACCAAAGGACCTGGTTGCTACTCACATGTCCTGCCAGGCCCTGTAGCAGGGACCTACCTAATGTCTCCCCATCCCTCCAGACTTCTTTCTCAGCCCTTGGTTCCCACTTGTTTGGCATTTGGAATGTGGTGTTCTGGTTTTGAGTGAAGCCCCAAGAGGAAGATTTCTATTTCTGAAATGCTCACTTCCAGTTGTACATACCTTTGGATGGAATAAGATTTAGTGGGATTGGAGTTTCTACAAATGGAATTCTGAGTCATGTTTCTAGTCTTGCTGTGGAAATGTGTTGTTTTATTTGAGGGTGGTGTTTGGTTGGGCAGCAGCATCAGTTGTCCCTCCATGCAACCAGCTTGGGTGTATGGGGAAGAGAGAGAGTGCTTCCCATGATGGCAAGGACTTGGTACCTGGATCTCCCACTTGTCTCTCAATAACAAGCACTTACCATGTGCTGGGCACTGTGCTAAAAACTTTACTTGGATGATTTTGTTTAATCCTCACCATAGCCCTGTGAGGTATAGGTACTATGATTCTCATCTTCAGATGAGAAAATTGAGGTTTATAGGGGTGATGTGACTTGCCCAAAGGTGTAAAAATGCCCAAGTGTAGAGCTGAGATATGCACCACGTCTTTCTGACTGCAAGGCCGGAGCTGCTGTCCATCTCACTTCAGTCAAACCAAAGTTCAAATCTGACATCAGCCGCTTAATTGCTTCTGTGAGCCTCAGCCTCCTCCTTTGTAAATTGAGATTATAACACATATGAGTAGGTTAAGAATCTATCATTACTGTGAGAGCCCTAGCCTAGTTTCTCCCTTCTTACTTTATCTCTCCTTTGATCTTTCCATGGTAGATTTTTGGCCTGATTTGGTGGGTCTGGGGTAGGGCCCAGGTGATTCTGGTGTGGTGATCTAAGTTTCCAACAACTGAGTTCTAGAGTCAGATGTAAGAAACCCTGACTTCCCTTCTGGATTATAGATAAAACCCCTTCCTGGTTTTATCAGCTCTGTGACTTCAGACAAGCCATTTCACCTTCTCTGAGTATCTGTTTCCTGCTGTAGAAAATGGGCTTCTAAACGCTGACATTCATCCTTACTGAGGAAGCTTCAGGAGCAAATGAAATGTGATTCTGGAAGTGCTTAGAAGACCAGGAAGGAAAGCATACCGAAGTTGAGAGTGTTGCCATCAGCATATTCTGGTAGAACGACTTTTGAGAAGGCGCCATTGAGAAGGAGCCATCTAGTGTTCAGAGTGAATTCATTTTGAAACCAGTGTACTTGAAAGAGTTTCAGGAGGAAGTGATTTGTGGTGAGAATAGGGCTGTGAAGCAGAGAAACCAGCAGAGAAGTGGCGTTTCTGGGTTGTTGCTATTTACCCTCCAAGGTCAGGATCAAAGACAGGGAAGAGGCACAAAGTGAGAGGTTTTGCAAAATTAGGGTAAGAGCAAGCTTTGGCAGAAGGTAAGCTAATGTGCCTCGTTTTGCCACCGGTAAGTTTCAGGGAGGCAGGAGGAGGACTGTGAGATTGTCTGGGGAGGGAGCATTGCCAGCACCTCGGGAACTGGAGGAGGAGAAAAACAACTTGGCAGCCACCGGGGCATCTCTGGATAGTGTCCTGGAGTTTTCCTGAACATTCGGGGAAATGGGGCATGGCGTTCATTTGCATACTTGGCACACTGGCCCAGTTTGTATTTGTATTTACATAGAAGGGAAGTAATAAGGCTTCCCGCCGCTGTCACCTCCCTGGGGTATTAGGAGGACTAATGAGGTAATAGCCATAAAGCCAGAAGCTGCTCAGAAGACAGGTCAGTGGGTCCTGTTCCCACTGGTGCTTCACGCTTTTGCCCTGTTCAGTGTTTCCCGGAAAGGCCTGTCCTTGCCTGCTCCTCAGAAGGATTAACTCAGCCAAATAGAGGAAGGAGCAGTTGATTCCGTTCAGACTTTTGCCTTGTGGAAGTCAGCCTGGAGGCACATTTTTCAGAAACCAGTTGCTTCCTAAAGCAGGGACCTGTGGCTTAATGAGTTGAGGTGACAAAACAATTCAAGACACAAGATGGTTGTGGTTACAGGACATGAGCCAATTGTAGGCCTCCTTGGAACTGTGTTCAACAGTGATACTTCGGTTAGCCCTGTGTTTGGCTGAGCCTTGGGGTCATCCTGGTTTTTTGAGGACTTGTGAGCATAGGCAGTGGGCTCTTCCCTTGATGGTGCTGCCGTTTGATGAGTGGATGGGAGGGGAGTTTGTGTCAGTGAAGGAAGGACAGGGTGAGACCTGGATGTGCTCAGTGTGGAAGATGATGTGTGTGTTGGAGGTGTTACTGGAGTGAAACCTGGTGGCTCACAGTTAGGCCACAGCAGCCCTGTGTGGCTGGGAAGAAACCAGAGCACAGGCAGCGACAAGCTGGGGTGAGACTCCCCTGGGGCTGATGCTTGGTGGTGAGAGAACCCTGCGTGCTGGGAAAATGTGGTTGAGAAGGTGATGAGGAGAAACTGAGGCCCACGGAAGAGCAGGAGGAGGAGTGTCGGGAGGTGGGGGGCGGGGAGGAGAGGGAGCGAGGGCTGTGGAGCTCAGCTCAGGGTCCTGGGTCCCAGGGAGGCCTTTAGGGGAGCCCTCCAAAGGCAGTCTCATCACGTCCAGAGGGGGAATTTGCTCCTTCTTCAGCCCTAGGAGAATAACCCATTTCTGCTTCCCTTTCAGGGGCTCAATGCGCATTGGGAAGGATTTTATCCTCTTCACCAAGAAGGAAGAGACCATGACCTGTCTCTTCCTGTCGCGTACCTTTCACGAGGAGGAAGGCATTGATGAAGTAGGTCCCATCCTCGTTCTCCCAGTCACCCTTCCACTTCCTAGTTCTGCCCAGGCTGTTTTCATAGGTCATTTGCATGCTGGGCTTATTGGCGTTGCAGGATTGCAGCCACATCCCTTGTTATGGGATTAGCTGGTTGGTTGGATGAACTGGTTGAGGGGTTAAGGCAGGTGTCTTTTTTTTTTTTTTTTTTCTGTACGCGGGCCTCTCACTGACGTGGCCTCTCCCGCCGCAGAGCACAGGCTCTGGACGCGCAGGCCCAGCGGCCATGGCCCATGGGTCCAGGTGCTCTGTGGCACGCGGGATCCTCCCAGACCGGGGCACGAACCCGCGTCCCCTGCATCGGCAGGCGGACTCCCAACCACCACGCCACCAGGGAAGCCCAAGGCAGGTGTCTTAATGGGAGAGGAAGTAAAATCTCACAGCTTCAGAGAAGAGATGTCCCGGTTCTGAGAATGAGGCCATCAAGTGTCAGGAACCAAGAGTTGGATTTGTAGGTCTCCTAGATCTGCAGCTTGAATTCAGTCCTGGGGTAGGGGTTGTCACTGGGGAGAGCTGTTTTATCAGGGGGAGTATTTGGGGCTTCCCTGACTATGGGTGGAGACCACAGCTGGTGATAATAATAGGAACAGCACTGTCTTTCCCATATGATGGTGATTTTGTGGAATGTGCTGTGAGTGCATTTTCCTTTTGAGGAAATGTGTTACTCTAACCATTTATATCAGAAGCTACAAACAAGTCTGATACCTGCAGGGCCTGGACAGGTAGTGAAGCAGGTGAACACATGGAAAATCATTTAAGTTTTTCAGTAAGTGGCAGCTGACACACAGCCTAAGCTGATTACTGTTATGCTGGAAGGAAGGCCTAATGACTCTAGAATATTCTGATTTTGAAACCTTTTGGTAATTAACTGTGTAAGTTAAACACATGCACAGCTGATTCTCTTTGGGCCTGGTGGCTCATATCTGTAGAGCTGGTTTGGTGAGGTCTGCGCCTGCTCATGGGAGGATCAGGGAAGGCCTTGGCCTGCCTAGCCTCAGACCGGACTCTTAACTCCTTTCCTGTGTGAGAAATGGAGGCCAGAGCTTGAGAGGGGGCCAAGAGGGTCTGCAGAAAGAAATCCACTCCTGTCACTTAAACAGGTGAAATGCGGTCAGTGTCAGTCTAACTCATCTGTGTTGGTTGGCTGTGAGTAAATTGGTACTGGCCTTGTTTAGATGTGAGCCTAAATCATAGCAAATCAGTTCATGCTGGGAACGAAAGGCTCTTTTTCTGCCGTCTTTACTTCGTGAGCCACTGGGTTTGTTTGCCTTTTTGGTGAGTGAGAGAAGTGCTGCAGCTGGCAAGCACTCCCGGGAAAGGTGGGGCAGGAGGATTTGGCCCCGGCTGGGCTTTTCAGGACTGCTTCCTGGTGGACTGAGGGTGGTGAGAGCAGGGGCTGCGCGTCAATAGAAACGGCCTGTTCCTGGCCTGAGAGCTGGTGGGGGCTGTGGGAAGGGCAGAGGGGCCACCTGACGAGAGGTGGTGGCCTCTGGAGAGCAGAGAGGGTAGGTCGGGCCTGACCTCTGGGCCTTGGGGAGTGTGTGGGACTTTATTAAAAGCAGCCAGGAAAGGGAATCTAAGCAATGTATTAGATCCTCTTTGAAAAGATCAGTTTGGTTACTGTGTGGTGCCTGGATTGGAAAGATTGGGGTGTTGGTGTCAGAGGCCCTGACTGTCTACAGGACTCCAGCAGGGAGGTGAGAGAAATAGGAGTGGCCGCAGATTTGGTGTTTAATCAGTTGGAAAGGGGAAATGGGAAGGGGGGGTTGTAGATGGCTGAGGTCCTGGTGTGGCACTTGGGGGTGGGCTGTCTGGAGCTGGGGAAGGATGGAAGAGGGGCAGTTTGGAGGGGAAGTGTGTACGTTTTGTCCTGGACACGCAAAGTTAAGTCTGGGTCTGGAGCTCGGGGGAGGCTTAGACTCCAAGGAATCTTCGTAGTGAATGGGCTCACCTAAAAGAGCGTGTTGGAGAAGAGGGCCTGGGGTCTTAGGCATGCCCACCCACATGTAAAGGCCAAGGAGAAGGGGAAAGCAGCAAAGGAGGCAGGAGCGGCCAGAGGGGTAGGAGGAAAGCCAGGTGAGTGGTGACCCTGAAAGTAAAGGAGGAATATTCCAATGGTGGGTGGGTGTCAAATGAGGTGAGTGCCCAGAGGTTAAAGTAATGCCGTTGTCACCTGGGACTGCTGTGAAGATTGGGAGGTGTAAAGGAGGTACCAATTCTCAGAACACAAATGGAACTCAATTCCCCTGGTGAAAAAGCTAGGTTGAAATTTTTTCCTTACTTGGAGCTAGAAGGTCACTGTTTTGGATTGTACTCTAGTGTGAACTCAGCCAAGATTTCAAAATAAGATCACTTTTAGCTGGGTGGGAATGTGTCCAGACCAGCCCCAGGGCTGAATACTGTAGCTTCTTAGAAACCAGTAAAGTGCCTCAGAACTCTTAACAGTTTATCACCACAGAGCTTGTTAAAATACAGAATCCCCTTTTCCGCAGGGTGGGCCAGCCAGCCATTTTGAACCTCTGAGGTGCCTGGGGTGGTTTGCTCTGCAGAGGGAATCCCAGGCTACAGGGCTCCCCGGCACCTGGGAGAGGGGTGGGGGCGGGGGGAGAGATGCATGTTGATGCCTCCGGGCAAGTGGCGTTTTAGTAGGGTTTTTGAAGAATGAGTAGGATTTTTCTCCCAGCTTTATTGAGGTATAATTGACAAGGGTAGGATTTTCTAGAAGATTACGTAGATGTAAGATTAAATTTTACACATATGGAAGAGTATTAAAATCTATGTATATATATATATGTATAACTGAATCACTTTGCTGTACAGCAGAAATTAACACAACATTGTAAATCAACTAGACTTCAATAAAATAAAAAAAATAACCTATGTACAGTTGAGAGTAATTATAAAGCAAATACCCACGTAGCCACCACCGTAGACTGATGCTAGAAGTCCCCATGTGTCCCTCACCAATCATATTCCTTATCGCACCTCTTAAGGAACTGCCTTGGTGATGATCAGTCATTTCCTTGTTTTTCTTTATAATTTTGTCACCTGTGTATGCATTCTTGAATAATAGTTTATTTTTTGCTTATTTATGAATTTTATATAAATGGACTCATACTATAGCGTTTTGTTTTTAGATTTTATTTCTCCTAGGTTATATACCTGGGAGTAGAATTGCTGAGTTATAAGTTATGTTTGTGTGTGTCTTTAGATTCACTAGATCATCGCAAATATGTTTTGCTTAGTGGAAATAATAACTTACTACCAGATAGGGAAAATGACCAGGGATATCCCAAGCAGGGAACTGCTCATGCAGAGACCCCCAGGCCATAAGGCAGCATACCCCAGAGGACCTAGCAGTGTGAGGCAGAGTCTTGGGAAGGGGCAGAAGCTAGAGCCACTGGTGCCAGGCTGGGGGGCTTGGGCCTCCCCTTGGGGCAGTGTGGAGCTGCTGTGGGGAGGGAAAAGATGGATGCACATTTGCGGGGGGAAGGCTGTTCTGGGGCTTCCTTCAAGCGTCTGCTTGTGCTTCCTCCAAAGGTGATAGTCCCATTGCCCACCTGGAATGCTCGGACCCGGGAACCTGTTACAGACAACGTGGAGAAGTTTGCCATTGAGACGGAACTCATCTATAAGTATTCTCCCTTCCGCAATGAAGAGGAAGTGATGACTCAGTTCATGAAGATTCCTGGGGACAGTGGTAAGTAGGCCTGCGGCCTCTAGCATCAGGGAGCTCCAGAGCCAGGAGCAGTATGGGGATTGGCTGGGGGTGCCTGGTAGAACCACAGGATTTCTATTCCCTAGGAACGCTGGTGATCATCTTCAATCTCAAACTCATGGATAACGGAGAGCCAGAGCTGGACATAATCTCAAATCCAAGAGATATCCAGATGGCAGAGACTTCTCCGGAGGGCACGTGAGTGTGGCTGGGTAGGGAGGAAAAGGGAGGTGACTTGAGGTTGAGAGGGGTGAGCTTGTTCCCTGAATTCCCCAGTTTTAGAGTTGGTAAAGCTGAGAACTCAATGTCTTCCTGCCACAAGGCAGAAGGGATGAATAGAAGGACAGCAGGTCCTCAGCTAATCCAGATCCTTGCCCCAGCTCCTTAACTTGAATGAGAAAGAGACCGAGGCCTAGAGAGGGGAGAGGAATTGCCAGGTCCGTGCTGGGATGGTGGGGCCAGTTTAGGTGTCTGTGCCAGGGACGTGAGAGGAGGTGGGATGTGGTGCCCACACAGAGGAAGCACCCCTCAGGGCAGCAAGAGAAGCCGAGATGGGAGGTGGAAAGGTGGAGAGCCTGCAGAGAGGCTGTCCACCCAAGCCTTTGGTTGGGCTGGCGGTGGGAGGGTGACAGCACCCTCCATTCTGCTGCCTCCAGGAAGCCAGAGCGCCGCTCCTTCCGTGCCTATGCTGCCGTGCTCTACATTGATCCCCGGATGCGGATCTTCATCCACGGGCACAAGGTGCAGACCAAGAGGCTTTCCTGCTGCCTCTACAAGCCCAGGTAGGGGCCTGCCCACCCTGGCCTGCTGTTTCCTTTGGGCCAAGAATGGGGCCTGGCCACGTGTCTCTGGGGCATCTTTGGAGTGATGGTGGATGAGCGGCTCTGACAGTGTTGACTGCGTTTGGGTCTTTAAGCTGCTTGATTAACTGCAGACAAACTACTGGGTCCTGAGGGAGGGGCAGAGGTGGCTGGTGAGGCTTGTTGAGTGTGCCTTCTGTGAGGTGGAGGGTGCTCAGCCTGACACGGTGAGCTGTCTGAGCCTCTGGTTGCAGGGCCAATGGCCCTTTAGACAGTACACAGGGAAGCAGAGGCCCTGCTCGTTGCTGAGGTTGGTTTCTACTGTGGGATTAATGACACACTCAGAGAGTAGTGAGGTTGCTTTTCAAAGATGGAGCAGGATGGCAGGGGGCAAGTGGAGTAGGGAATTGAGTCTTTTTGCTAAAATAAGCTTGGCTTTGACTCATCGGAGGGCCAAGATAGTTGCTGCCCTGCACCTCTGGTGCTCAGGCCCTCTGGTTACTCGCCCCCCGCCCCCCCAGGATGTACAAGTACACATCAAGCCGGTTCAAGACCCGCGCGGAGCAGGAGGTGAAGAAAGCTGAGCACGTGGCACGGATTGGTAATGACCCCCTGGGCAGGAGGGTCGTCTGGGGGACGTTGCTTGTGGCAAAAGCAGGATCCAGGCAAAAGCTCCATGCAACACCCAGGGGTGGGCTTTCCTGAACCACTGGTCCAGTTTCTCTCCCACCTCTCCCTCAGCAGTTTTTCTTTCCAGGCTACTCCTTCAGCCATTTACAGGCTGTTATCTAAAGCTTGCCTGCCCAGAGTGAAGAGTCCCACACTATCCTCTGGCACAAATACTTGTGAAATTGGTTTTCTTGACTCCAGGGCAAAAATCTCAAGGTCTCTCTTGCTGACAAAGCTTCTTGGCTGCTCAAGGAGAGTGGTTGGCTGAGGACTGTTGGTAACTTCCAGCTCCTGCTGAGGGTTTAACTCTGGTTGCCTTGGGCAGTGCTTGACCTGTTCTGATTCATTTGTAAAGTTGGAAAAGGTGTCTGTTTTCCTTGGGGCCTCCTTGACTTTCCAAGCAAGGAGGCTGCTCTCCCAGCTCACCTGTTCCCTGACAGTGTACGAACGTCTCATACGGCAGGGACTGCACTATGGGGTCCAGGAGGGATAGCTAAGAGTTTTGACCTTTTGAATTCTTACCATGGTTTCTTCTGGGTTTCAGCTGAAGAGAAGGCAAGGGAGGCGGAGAGCAAAGCTCGGACATTAGAAGTGCGCCTGGGCGGAGACCTCACACGGGACTCCAGGGTGAGGCCCCAGACCCAGCAGCTCTTCTCCAGCGTTGCTGCCCTTAGGATCCCAGAGCTCGCCTGGCTCTGTCTCCCGCCAGTCATGAACCCCTTGCCCTAGAGCTGCAAAATGGGATGTGATGATGTTTCCATAGTCACTATTGAACACACTGTATGGCAGGATCTTGGCAACCATGTGAGGTGGACACTGTTAGTATCCTCAGTTTATAGAAAGAAACGGAAGAGGGTCACTTGCCTCAGGTCACACACAGCAGTAAGGGTCAGCAGTTCTCCACTCCTCCCCTGCGACACACACACCTCTGCAGACTGTTGTTTCAGTTGGGGGTGTTTCCTCCTCCGTGTCAGCAAGTCTGGTCAGGTGAAGCACAGCTTTTGTGTTTGTCCCTAGCGAGGGCCCTTTTCTGTGGAAAGGAAGTAAATTTCCAGGTCTGTTTTTGCGTCCATGTGATTTAAAGTGAGAAGTTTCAGATGTGTTGTTAATGATATTACCAGCTGTGGCCCATAGCACTTCCTCTCCTTACTTGGTGCTGGCGTGTGTTTCCAGGTGATGTTGCGACAGGTCCAGAACACGGCCATTACCCTTCGCAGAGAAGCTGATGTCAAGAAGCGGATCAAGGAGGCCAAGCAGCGGTGAGTGCCCGGCTGGCCTTGGGTCTTTTAAAATTATGTAGCTTTTGTATGGATTATTGACAAAGAAAGAGCTTGAGGAATCCCTCTCCACCCCACAAGGTTGCTATTCTGTCACATGCAGATTGCTTTGAGAAAGCCATTAATGTTGTGATTCCCAGACGTTTGTCACATGCCCACCACAGGAGAGGTTACCCAGCTCAGTTCTCCCCTGAGCCAGGACAAGGTGGGCAGAGCCAGCACCTTGAGTTGAACACCAACCTGTCCTCACTGGCAGCGCTCTCACCTTCCCTCCCCCCTCCCTCCCTTCCTTTCTCCCCTTTTCTCTCTCCTCCATTCTCTCCCCACCTTGCCCATCCTTTCCCTCTTCCTTTCCTTTTTCCTTTTTTTTCTTTTCATTTAAAGGATGTATAAAATGCTTGTAGTATACAACTTGTAAAATACAGACTATTTAAGAAATACAGCTGTAAACTCCCTTATACTTCTCCCACCTGGTGATATGTACTCTTAATAATGCTACAGATTGAGTTTGTTCCTTTTTATCTAGACTGGGCATTTGTCCTGGCTCATTACATGATCTCCGTGTCCCCCACCACGTCTGGAGCCTCTGCAGGCTCTGGGCCTGAGACCCTGCTTACTTCTTGGCCTCCTCACCACAGGCCTAGGTTTCGGGTATCTGCCCCGTGAGTCTGTCCACTGATCATCTATCTGCTTTTCAGTTTCCATGATTTTGTTGACGTTTATCCCATGATCATTTCTTCTCTCACATGTTTATTGTTCTTGTGAATTTTTGTCTTTTTAAAATTAATTACTGTCACATTAGTGGAATGGTTATGCAGATGACCTTGTGTTTATTCCACTAAATAAGCATCTTTGCAGAGATTTGCAACAGCTTCACAGAATCCCATTCATACTAAATACATCCCTGTTTGATACCAAAAGCTAAAGTCATATGCTTTTAATTGGGGAGCTTAGAGTGACTGCACAGTGAGTATCCTTGTCAAGTCTACAGGTTGCATATTGAATGCAAAGGCAAAACTTAAGTGTCTCAAGTTTCAGCTTAAGCTTAATACATCTTAAACACCATGGTATTTGTGTGTTAATGGGTTGATCTGTTTGAATTTATCTTTTGTCTTCTCAGAGCGCTTAAAGAACCCAAGGAACTGAACTTTGTTTTTGGGGTCAACATTGAACACCGGGACCTGGACGGCATGTTCATCTACAACTGTAGCCGCCTGATCAAGATGTATGAGAAAGTGGGCCCACAGCTGGAAGGGGGCATGTGAGTGCTGCCTGAGGAGAGCTTCAGCCCAGGATGGTTGGCGGGAGAGGTTTGGTCAGTGGGGTGACAGAGCCGTGTCTACCTCCTCCTGCAGGGCATGTGGCGGGGTCGTTGGGGTTGTAGATGTGCCCTACCTGGTCCTGGAGCCTACACACAACAAGCAGGACTTTGCTGATGCCAAGGAGTACCGGCACCTGCTGCGGGCGATGGGGGAGCACCTGGCGCAGTACTGGAAGGACATCGCCATTGGTAATGCCCTTTCGCTTCACCTCCAGCCTTGAGATCCTCTCGCTGCCTCAGGGGGCTGACTCCCCACGCGATGTGTGGGTGCTTGTCTTCCAGCCCAGCGGGGAATCATCAAGTTCTGGGATGAGTTCGGCTACCTCTCTGCCAACTGGAACCAGCCTCCATCCAGTGAGCTGCGTTACAAACGGCGGAGAGCTATGGAAATCCCAACCACCATCCAGTGTGGTGAGTTGGGGGTCGGCACCTCCTCCTGATTCCTTTCCATCATAGTCACCGTGCTGGCCTCCTGAATGCAGTGACATTCAGGGACGTATGTCCCACTAGGGATATGAGTCTGTTTGGTGATGGCCCTGGGAGCTCAGTCTTGGGGCTGTGCTGTGCCCACCTGTTCCTTCTAAATGAGGCAGGAGGTCATCTACCCTGCCGGGTCTCACAAGGTTTGGTACCACATCGGTAGAAGTGTGAGTGATGACTGAGTCAGGATTTTGCTGGAGGAAGGAGAGGGGTTGGGGCCGCTGAGGGTCCGTGGTATAAAGTTTCCATCCTTGCTGGAATCACTGTCCCTGAGAAGAGTGACTGTTCTGTAAGGAAGGCAGAGTTGGAGCCAGACTGAGGATCTTTGCATAGAAAGTCGGGGGCATCTCTGCCTTGGGCCTGGCTGGGAGGAGCCTGGTTATTGTTGCTGGGCATGGCTGATGTTTTGTTGGGGGTATGTTCTGTGTCACAGATTTGTGTCTGAAGTGGCGGACCCTCCCCTTCCAGCTGAGTTCTGTGGAAAAAGATTACCCTGACACTTGGGTTTGCTCCATGAACCCTGATCCTGAGCAGGACCGGTGAGCACTTTTTCTAACAAGGAGTTTGTGGGCGTCCCCACCTCCTCCCGTGCTTTTTCCACTCTTCCACTATGCTTCTTGTGGTCAGTGCTCATATCCTTACATCTCTGTCTTGCTGTGTATAATAAGTGCCTGGAAATAATAGAAGTGTATCCTGCAATGAGTATTAATTCTGTGCATTTGGGAAGTCTGAGGTTGCTCTGGTGAGAGAGAGCATGGGTTGGCTGAGGAGGAAGGACCCTGCCGTACCTGGAGCTATCTTGCCACACCCTTCCTAGCACTTTCTCTTTACAGGTGTGAGGCTTCTGAACAGAAGCAGAAGGTTCCCCTGGGGACGTTCAGAAAGGATCTGAAGACACAGGAAGAGAAGCAGAAGCAACTGACAGAGAAAATTCGCCAGCAGCAAGAGAAGCTGGAGGCCCTGCAGGTGTGTGGGTCATGGGCAGTGGGCACATGGGCAGGACTCCTCAGTGTCTCCTCTGTTCCCTCAGGCTCAGTTTCACCTTTCTGTCACCCATGAGTGCTGCCCAAGCTTCCCAACCCCAACCTCCAGGCACACTGGTTCTCCAGTATGCCTTGATCATTCTTTAAAAAAAAAAATTTTGTTTATATATTACAAAGAGGTCCGATTCATTTAGAATGTTTTGAAACTCCAGAAAGTACATATCCTGTCTTAGAGGTAACCACCATTAACTGCACATCCTTCCAACTTTTTATGACCTCTACATACACATAAATACATATATTTTTTATTAGAAATAGAGATCACGACTTGTGTCATATCACACACACATACTTTTTTTATTAGTGCATAATTATTTTCTTGGGATAGTTTTCCAGAAGTGAATTTGAAAGAGTAAAAGGATTTTTTAAATTCTATGTTTTCTTTAAATAACTATTTCCAAATTATTCTCCAGAAGATGTATTATGTTTTGTTTTTTACCAGCAGTACATTTATTTTTAAATGTTTTTGCAAATTTGATAAGCAAAGATACACATTTTAAATTTGAATTTCATATTTCTAAAATTGAACAACTTTTTCGTGTGTTTCTTTTAGAACTGCTTATTGTTCTCTTACATTACTGTTGTTTTAAATTTTTTCCTTAATTGACTAGTCAGGTTTTTTAGATATATGTGTGGTATCAACCGTTTATCGTATTTATTACAAAAGCCTTTCCCTTTCTGACTTCTGCACAGGCAGATGCTCTCATTGTATGCATGCCTCCCTGTCTGCCAATTCCCACCTGTCCTTTCTGGCTTTGGCCTTTCGGGATCTCCAACCTTTTTGGCTTGTTTTATAGGAATTTAGTCTACTGACACTTTTCCCCAGTCTCTCAGGTGCTGGATTAATCATATAGAATCCTGTAATTTGCTGGTAGTTTAGTGTTTGTGAATTTTTGTCTTCTCAGTGAGAATGGGAGGCTTGTAATAGTAGGACTGTGGCCCAGGTGTTCTTTTTTATTTGCCCACTGTCCCAGACTGTGGGGCTCCAAAAAGAGTTTGCTTGAATGTACCAGATACGCAAACGACCTCCTCATCATGTTTACCCTGCAGAAAACCACACCCATCCGCTCCCAAGCTGACCTGAAGAAATTGCCCTTGGAAGTGACCACCAGACCTTCCACTGAGGTAAAGCCCAGGGATAGGGGCATGGCTTTTCCTCAGGTGTCTCATGCTGGGATCCATGTTGTCACTCTCTCTGGGCCTCTTTCAGGAACCTGCACGTAGACCTCAGCGTCCTCGGTCACCTCCTTTACCTGCTGTGATCAGGAATGCCCCGAGCAGACCCCCTTCCCTGCAGGCTCCCAGACCAGCCAGCCAGCCCCGAAAGGCTCCTGTTATCGGCAGCGTCCCAAAGCCTCCTGCCTCGACAGCACGGGAGGAGGCCAGTACTTCCAGGCTGCTCCAGCCTCCTGAGGTGCCCCGAAAGCCTGCCAACACTCCAGTCAAGACTGCATCCCGGCCCGCCCCTCCCGTGCAGCCACCATCACCATCTCTGCTGCCCAACTCCAAGAGCCCTCGGGAGCTCCCCGCCCCCCGAGCCATCAAGACTCCAGTGGTCAAGAAGCCGGAGCCGCCCAGTAAACTCTCCCTGGTGAGATGCTCCTCCTTCTCCAGCCCTGCCCACAGTGGTATAGGAATGGAGGGGGCAGCGCTGACTGCATGGGGGGCGGTGGGGGGTGGAGAAGCCTCAGTGGAGATCAGCCTTCCGTGCTGCCCCTGCAGAGGAGGAGTCTGATAGCTGAAGGCACTCATGGGGGGCACAGAGCTTGCTGGTTCCCTGTCCAGGGAGCTCTTTGGTGCCCCCTCCAAGGTTTGGTCCTCCACAGACTTGAGTCGCCTTCATTGGCTTCTCACGCAGTGGGCAGAGGTTGCAATCTGGTGACAGCCTTGGTGGGCTGCAGCAGTGGTTGGTGTGGTTCAGTGGGGAGTGAACTGAGAGGCTCCCCTGTGACAGCTTTGAGCAAAGGTCCTCGTGGGCGTAGAGGCCGGGGATTGCTGTGTCCCTAGTACTGTTGGGAGCCCAGCCCTGGCGGGGACTGAGACCCACAGGCCCCTTTCTGAATGGCTCCTTTAGACCAGATGGGATCTTCCAGCACCTGAGGGTCTGCCAGGGTCCCTCATGTTACCGCTCCTCTTGCTGTAGGCCACTCCTGGTCGGAAGCGGAGTCTTGGGGTCTCTGATGAGGAAGAAGCCGAGGAAGAGGCTGAGAGGAGGAAAGAGAGGTCCAAGCGGGGCAAGTTTGCCGTGAAGGAGGAAAAAAAGGACTTGAATGAGGTAGGTTCTCAGCATTCTCACTCCCCAGGGTCTCCACCCGCCACCTGCAGTCTGTGACACGAGCCTTTCAGAAGCCTAGTCCATCTCTGAAGGACACTTAGTCACACAGACGACTAGAAACACGGTACCTGGTAGGATCTTGAGTGAGACTGGCTTGTGGCTCTACTCACAGGCTTGAGGTGACACTGACGCAGATGTACTTCCGTGTCTGTGACATTCTGCCCCTATGCCTGCTCTCTTGTTTACTGACGTTTTTGGAGGCAGGTGTGTACATACTGAGATAATGGTTGAGAGAGTGGCTCTCAGTGAGGCCTGGGGATTTAAACAGCCGCACAAGACGACATGAGGTGATGGCTTATGACCCTGGGTGGACAGTCTGTTCTTTAGGGGCACTGGCGGTACCTCTCACAGGCTCTGTTCTTGCAGCTCTCAGACAGTGCTGGGGAAGAGGACCCAGCTGACCTCAAGAGCGCTCAGAAAGGTGAGTTTAGGGAGGTGCCCAGAGCCTGTGGGGAAGTGGGAAGGGCGCCCCTTGCCAGCAGCACCGTATTCCGAAGGCTTATGGAGGCTTTCCTGGCTCCAGGCTCTCAAGCAACAATGGTTTCAAGTCTAATTCTGAGAATAATGCTGAGGCTAGCACGCCCTCGTGTTTATTTTTAGCATCAGTTCCTTGGTGTTCACCGCTGGCAGTTACCATGCTGCTCTGCGGCACTCTCATGACAGTTGGGGAGGGAGACCAGAGTGGCTGGGCTCCGTGTCCCTGGCATAGTGGCATCAAGCTCCTAGGGGTTCTTGTCCCTGTGAACCTGGGATGACCTTTCTCAAGGTGGCCCTGGCTGGGTCGGGGGCTCTAGTCTAGTTTTCTAACTCCATCTGCACTCTCAGATAAAGGGCTGCACGTGGAGGTGCGTGTGAACAGGGAGTGGTACACAGGCCGTGTCACAGCCGTGGAGTTGGGCAAGAACGTGGTGCGGTGGAAGGTGAAGTTTGACTATGTGCCCACGGACACGACACCAAGAGACCGCTGGTAATGCCCCTTCTAGGAGGCTGGGTTGACAGAGTTGGGCAGGGGCAGGCAGCCCATCCTGGGAGCCTGGGACACGTGACACAAACACTGGGTCCTCCCTAGGGTGGAGAAAGGCAGTGAGGATGTGCGGTTGATGAAGCCCCCTTCCCCGGAGTATCAGAGCCCGGACACGCAGCAGGAGGGCGGGGAGGAGGAGGAGGAGGCAGCAGTGGCTCAGCAGGCTGTAGCCATGGCGGAACCCTCCACCTCAGACTGCATTCGCATTGAGCCCGACACCACCGCCCCGAGCACCAACCACGAGACCATTGACCTCCTCGTCCAGATCCTTCGGTGCGTTGTCGTCCTACTCCGGGGTCAGTGCTGGTTCTCCACTAGCTCTGTGCCATTCTGATTTCCAGTCTCCACCTTCTTTCTTTTTTAGGAATTGTTTACGGTACTTCCTGCCTCCGAGTTTCCCCATCTCTAAGAAGGAGCTGAGTGCTATGAATTCAGATGAGCTAATATCGTTTCCTCTGGTGAGTCTGCCCAGCCTTTGGTTTTTGACTCTGCACGCCCCCCTTGGTGCTTGTTGTGATTGTCAGCTCTCAGCTGTGTGCGCCCTTCCCCGCTTGGCCAGCTTCCCTTTCATCTGCTGAGGGAAGGGAAGAGGGGACTTTACATTGTGGAAAAAGAAGCTGCTCAGCCGGATGACTGGTGTGCAGCTGGTGAGATGCTGGGGTGGAGTGGAATCCTCGCTTAGGGACAGGCCCGGTGTGACTTGTGTGCAGTATGTCCCTTTTCCTCTGTCAAGGCAGGAAACAGTAAAGAGCTTAGGTTCAAAGTGCCGGAAACGTGACTCTCGGAGGTATAGGGAAGCTCGTGGTGTGTGGAGATAAGCGTGGGATCTTATTTAGCAAATGCAGATGCAGTGCCTCAGTGCTGGAGCCTCCAAGTGGCTTAAGACTCAGTAGAGACTGAATTTTTAGCAGGTACCTAGACATGAGGCTGAGAGCAGTAAGTGCTCTGCAAGGTGGGTGGGAGGGCTGGGGCAGCCTCTGGGAGGGGGAGAGAGTGACCAGGGCTAAAGAAAATGTGGGTTTGGGCGAGTGTTTGTAGAAGTGACGGGAAGTGTTTGAGGCAGAGGGACTGTTGTGAACAAAGGCTCAGGGATGCAAGGGCAGGTGGGGGCCAGGGCAGTGGTCTCTGTGGTGAGCACTCAGGGAGAAGGGCCCTCAGAGCCAGGATAGGAGGCATCGGGGGCACCCCCCTGAGGTGCAGTGGCTTAAACTTTGTATGAAATGGAGGCCCAGCTAAAGGTTTGAGCGGATGGAATTGTCGACTTGAACCATGTCTGGGGCAGGGGTCAAGAGGCTTATTCTGTAGAGGCCAGTTAGCAAATATTTTCAGCTTTATGGGCTTGTAAGGTCTCTGTGGCAACTCTTCAGCTCTGCCGTTACAGTGTGGAAGCTGCCATAAGACCATATGCAAAGGAATGGATGTGGCTGAGGTCTAGTAATGCTTTGTTTACAAAAACAGGTGGCAGGCTGATTTGGTCACAGGCAGCGAGTAGTCTGTTGACCCTGCCCCTAAGAGGGTAACTCTGGTTCTGGGAAGGAGGGTGGATGGGAGACACAGGGACAGGGAAGCTGGTCTAATGGTAATAGGCCAGGGAGGGGGGATGGGAGCTCTGACAGGTGAAGGGGCCGTGTCAGGGGTCCTTCTTTGACTGAAGGCAGGTGATGGTGAGGAGGCAGAGGTCACGTGCTTCCCTGTCTCTCAGGTCTGTGGGAATTGGAGGTTGATGACAAAGCTGTTAACCGGGAGAGAAACAGGGTGAGGGTGAGGAAGATGAGTTGTGATTTGACTTGGGCTGGAAGTACCAGCACTTCATTTCTGGTGACGTCCAGTGGACAGGACACTGGAGATTGGGGCTGGCACTTGGGAGGGGTGGGAAGGGCAGGGCTGGAGATGGGGATTGGGAGTCATCCACATCAAGAGGATGTTTCTGCTGTAGGAATAGCTTAAGTTTTCTAGGGAGGAGTTTCTGGAGAGGACAACTGGAATTGAAACTGCAGGGTTAATATGTTTAAGATGGCAGGCCCTCGTGGGCAGCTGTATGCTTGATAAAGTTTGCCAGAGAGGAAAACATGGAGTTTTGTCTCCATTCTACTTTAAAAAAGGGAAATGAGGCTAGGAGCTGAAGAAACCCAGGGGCAGAGAGGTGAACAGTCTGTCTTAATAGAGTCCAGATTTGAACCCAGAACTTGTTAGGACAAGGGTCTTGCTCCCCTGCAAGATGAGGGGGCACTGCACCCTGGGGAAGCTAGAAGGTGCAGAACTCATGGTGGCTTCACAGAAAGCTGCTACACCTCAACGCTTACCCTTGTTCAGGCTGCAGGCATCCTCTACAGATCCCAGGAACAAACAGCTGATAGGCCAGCTAGGTCGGCCTGGCATGTTTGTTGCTTTTGGCTTAAAGTTGTTGCCAAATTCAGAGTAAAGCCTGGGTGCAGTGGGATCTTTGCAGTGGCCCTGACCGCTCAGACCAAAGCACAGTCAGTAGGAGCATCTGAGCCTAAAATAGTTTGTTGGCTTATGCTTGTAAAGGGAGGTGTACCACTAATGCATCAGTTTAATAGCCACCTAAGTGAAATGCCTAAAATAACTCAAACTTTAATTTTTTTAACGTTCGGGACACAACAGGAGTCTAATGTTCATTGTATCCTTGTCAGTTTGTAAATGACCGTCCTTTTGCTCATCATGCTGGACTAGGAGTTCCAGACCGTCAGGGGTCCTGCAAATACTAGATTAAAAAATATATATATATACTTTAAAAGTAACGTAACTGCCTGTGAATCTATAATGGCCTAAAAGTGGAAAAAAAATTAAAATGAATACAAATCATAGTTAGGCTTAAGACATTGTGTATTACATTTTAATACTTTTGGCACTGCTTGAACATTTATTTTTGCGCTGCCAAGTGATAATTATTTTTTGTGCAGAATTTGAAGTTTCTGTTGCCATCTTGATTTACTGGGATAGTATTCTAGATTGTAAACAATTAAATAGTTCTAACACGTTTTAAAAACAGCAGTTTATAGCCGTTCAGTGCTAGGTAGTTCATACATCTTCACAGAAGTAAATAAATGCTAGAGTTGGCGAGACTGTAGTTGTTAGCCAGGACCTGCTGGTCATGGGTTTGTGTTCATCATAATGGCCTCATCATTCACATTGGTGATTTATGAGTAAATCATAATGTTATAACTTTGAAATTAAACATAAAGAGTTATTACCCAAATTGTTTTTTATACTGAGATTCCATGTAACTTTCATTTGAAACAAGTGTTCTGCTACTTTCTAAAAGTTTGATAAAGCCCCATGTCTAGAGAAAGTGCTAGTTAACATTACTGCCCCACCCCCGGGAAGTTTCAGGTACTCAGGGAAGATGGTGAAAAGCTCTGATGCTGTATAAACATACTACACAAACCTGGAGGAATCTGTTGTTGATAGGTGCTTGATAAAATACTTGTGGAAGAGAACTTTTGATCTTGACATTGTTGGTTGTGACTTGGAAGTGGTTTGCTCAAAGTGCTGTTGTGCACTTAGAAAGGTGAATGGTGAGAATCATCCCTCACATTTACTCACGGCTGGCAGTCTGCCAGAGCACTTTGGTACGTGCTTCATGTGTGATCCTGTCTTCGTCCTCGTGGCAGCCCTGTGAGGTGGACGTCGAGGTCTTTTTTCTCTGGAGCTAGAGAGATCACTTGCTTCTGGGTCCGGCATCCCTTCAGACTGAGCTTCCTTGTGCTGAGCCAGTTGGGGACACCAGTGCCCATCTAAAAGGGCACTGGGGACCCTTGTGAGCTCATGCACTCACCCACCAGCTCCTCTCCCAACAGAAAGAGTACTTCAAGCAGTATGAAGTGGGGCTCCAGAACTTGTGCCATTCCTACCAGAGCCGCGCCGACTCGCGGGCCAAGGCCTCCGAGGAGAGCCTGCGTACCTCCGAGAGAAAGCTCCGCGAGACAGAGGAGAAGCTGCAGAAGCTGAGGACCAACATCGTGGCACTCCTGCAAAAGGTGCAGGAGGTGAGCCAGGCAGCCCTCTCATTGTAGCGGACCACCTGGTGTCTCAGGGAGGGGGGGGCTTGGGCACCTCCTGCTCCCTTCTCCCCACTCACAGGAATCTGTGGTTCCAACCCTGGCTGCACAGCATCCTGACCAGGAGGGCTGGAGGTGGTGCGGCTGCCTGGGCCTCATCCCAGCCAGACCCATGGTATCAGACTTTTGCCCTTGTTTAGACATTCTGATATACAACCTGGTTTGAGAACCCTCCAAGTCATAAAACAGAAAAACATTCTCAATTTTCCAGATGATGCCCAGATGGGATTAGGTAGCCCAGAAGCAGGGAGCGCCCTGTAGGGTCTCAGCCCTTTATCCAGGCAGTAAACATTGAGGACAACTGCTCTGTGCCTGTCCTGGGGACCCTTGGTGAAGCAGACAGGCAAGATAGGGGTCCTGCTCTCATAGCCCAACAAGTGGAGGAGACAGAACTACTGTTGGCGGGAAGTGCTGTGAAGTAAATATGAGAGAGACAGAAAACAGGGATGCCGCTTTACTAGGGTGTTCAGGGGAAGCCTCTCTGAGGAGGTACTTGAGCTGAGGGCAGAACCAGTCACGCAGGAGTGGGATGTGAGAGCTCTGGGGAGAGGGAAGAGCAGGGCCTGAGGCCCAAGGCAGGGAGATGTGGGCGATAGAAGAAGCAGGGCCCTGTACCAGGTGGGAAGTCTCTGGAGGGTGTGGCACTAAGACGTTTGCAATCTAAGACATTTACTCTGGTTGGTTGTAGGAGGGCCTGGAGGGGGCGGAGGTTAGAATCCGGGACTCCAGTGAGGAGGTTCCCACAGTTGTCTGGGTGAGAGATTCTGGCAGCCTGAACCTTGGATGGTGACAGTGAGGAGGGAGAGAAGTGGGCAGATTTGTTGTAACGTCTTGAGGGAAGGGGAGGAAACAAGGGTGATGGCTGTGGTTTGTCTGAGCCACTGGGTGGAGGGGAGGCGGTGGTGGCCTGTACCAAGATGGAGCAACTCGGGGTGGGTGGTGCCGTTGAGCTCTTGGATGTTTTGAGTCTGAGAAGCCTGCAGCATGGCTAAGGCAAGCCGGGAACTTGGGGTAGAGGCAGGGTAGGAGCAAGAAATCTGGGCGTCATCTGTGCACAGAGGAGGGAGTGGGCGGATGATCAAGAAGGGACAAGGCCTGACAGCCAGGGTGGAGGGGCGAGAGGAAGGGGCACGGGCTGCAAGAAGGGTGGGGAGGCGGGCCCCCCACCACCTTGTGGCCCCTGGCTGACCGTGCACTGCTCTGTTCCAGGACATAGACATTAACACAGATGACGAGCTGGATGCCTACATCGAGGACCTGATCACCAAGGGGGACTAAGAGGCCTGGAGCCAGAGATCAGCTCCCCTGCCCCTCAAGGCAGAGCTCCTGGGGGTGGAGTTTCATTTATGGGTTGATGGACTTACCTTGGTTTGACTCACATGGGATATTTGTGCTTTTGGAGGGAAAGAGACTCTGATTCTTTGAATCTTCCTCCCTACGTTTATAAATATTTATTTTTTAAAAGAAACAAGATGCTGTGCCTGCTGTGAGACCATACATTTTTTTTGGTGACTCTTGGGCAGAGAACAGAAGCAGGATGCCAAGTCTGAGCTGCTTCTCTTGGCTTCTGGCTCCTCAAGATGTGGTGAATCCAGTGCTGTTTGGAAGTTGGGGAGGCTCCAGGGGCAAGGCTGGGGGAGGGGCAGGGCCCCCCAGGCTGGTGCTCCCCCAGGATCTCCAATCCAGGGGATCCCCACAGGGCCACGATCAGGAGGAGGCTCAGCGCTGAGCAGCTCCCTGTCTCGTGGCTCCTCCTTCAGGTTGGGGATGTGAGTGGTGGCCCAAGTGGTCGGTCTTGGCTGTGGCACCGTCCAGACAGCTTGGGGAAGAAAGATCCTCCTGTTCAACTTCCCCATTCACCACCTAAGTTCTCCCTGCTGGAGAACTAACAGTGGACAGTGAGGTTTCCTGCCTCAAAAACTTGAGTGGACAGATCCGACTCTGGTCAGACTGCTGACCTCGGTAACACACTGAATGTTTGAATTCCAAAGGATTCCTTTTACGAAAGGACCATGTGTGTGAAGGAGCCCCTGTGCTGGTTGGTGGCGGCCTCGTCTGTGGGTGTGGCAGGGTCCTAGGGAGCACACCTTCCTCAATGGTCCCAGCCATCTGGAGAGCCTGGCGCTGCCTTTTCTCTTACTGCGTTTCCCCTGTCTGGCCCCACCAGGCCCAGTCAAGGTCCCTGCTTTGGGGCAGATGGGAGGAGGGGGTCACTGAGCCACAGGGACTCCAGAGGTGGCTCTGCAGGAAGCACACCATGTCTTCCTTCCCGCCTGGTCACAGCCTCATACAGCTGTGTCCCTCAACTTCTCAGGGTCAAAGACAAAGGCAAGAGTTGCTGAATTTTCTCTTTAATGGCCATTGGAAAAATTCTGGTTTGATTTCTCCCAACTCTCTTCATCCCCCTTTATTTGGGGACTTTGGGTTTTCTGAAGGCACAAGAACTATGGTCTTGTGCCACTGGTCTGCAATTCAGACCTCTCGGTGTGTTTCCAGCATCTACCCACCTCTGGTCAGCAGTGGCCACGTGCTGCCCTGTGAAGACTCCAGTAGCCTGGGAAGTGCTGGTGAGGGAGGCAGGCCCCATGGGAATCGGAGGTCTTTACCCACTTGTGCATGTGCCCAGAAGCACCTGTGACTTGTGGGTTTGGGACTTCTCCAAACCACATCCCTGGGCAAGGGCTCTTTGGGGGAAATACCACTCAGAGAGGCCCTGACCTTTTCCTCTGAAGATTCGCTAAGAGTCTTAGGGCTTCTTGAGCTGGTGGTTCCTCTCCTGTCCAGCTCGCTCTTTTCATCACAGGCAGCATATGGTCCATTTTTGTCCCCAAACCTGCTGTTTTAATCTAAGTGCAAGCTGGTTCTGCATTTTTACCAGAGGGTAATACTCAAGTTTTTTATTTACATACCTGTAATCGAAATGCAATACTATAAACTTTCACTGGTGAGACTCCTGAACTGTCTGTTTTCTTCTCTTAGTAAAATCCAGCACCTTCCTCCTCTTCATTCTTTCCACCACTGTGGCTTTAAACTGTCTTCAGATTCTTCCTCATCTCCACCACCTTGTCTTATGTCTTCACTCTCCTGGACACCCATAGAAACTGAAATACTGAATTTCTTAAACATTTTAGCTTCAACTTCTGGGCGTTCCACCACTTTGCTGTTTAAATCCAACCACAGCTGTGCTGAATGCAGCCTGCTTCCAGGCAGAGCTCCTTCCATTCTGGGTGGGAAGATAAGATGCAGGGGTTCCTCCCTCTTCCTTGTCCTGGATAACTAACCTGCTTGGAATTGTCTAAAACTTGGGAGAAGAAGATGGTCTGGTGGGGCTGTGGCAGGAAGGTCCTGAGTTCAAGGCGGCAAGAAGGTGAATGAGTGCAGCGACCCTTGTTTTTAAGGAGTGGGAGGGATGGGGACTTTCGTGTTTTGTTTTTTTCCTCCAAGTGACACATGCATATGGTAAAAATTCAAACAGTACGAAAGGCTGGACCATGAAAAGCAAGGCTCCCTCCTCCCCACCCCCCCCACCCCCCAATGCTCACTTTCCCTGGAAAGAGTATCCGTCCTGAGCACACAACTACACATCTACTGTTCTGTTTCTGCCTGTTTCTCACTTAGTAAATCTTGGGACTTGTTTCTGAAGAGCTCACATGGATCTACTTTATTCTTCTGAACAACCACATAGCATTTCATCGTCTTGGATGTACTGTCATTTAGTGGTCCCATTTATAGAGATTTTGGTTTTTAATGTTTATGAAAAGTGCTGTGATGAGTGTGTGTGGGTATACATGTGTACTTAATCGTTAACTCAGATCTGGGTTTATACAGGGTTAAGATCCAAAGAGAGAAATGGCTGTTAGATGGTGGATGCATTAAAAATTCTAGGATACATTCCAGAAAAGACTTCCCAATTTCAATTCCCACCAACAGTATATTCCTTGCCCCCCACCCCCACTTGCCTGTTTGTAGTCTCTTCCATCTGAACTGTTTACTAATCTGACAGGTGAAAAGTGATGGATTTTTGAGTTGGTTTGAATTAATTTACGTGAGATTGAACATCTTTGTTGGCTGGTTGTGTTTCTCTCTGGGACACAGCTGTAGTTCTGAGTCTTGGGGTAGGGACTTTGTAAATCAGATGAAAAACAAGGGGCAAGTCCTCAGGGAAATGTTCATCTTATATCACCCCTCAGCCCCTAAGTGTCCCATGGATTTAGCATTACAAACCCCACATCAATACTGTATTACTAGGTCAGGACAAGGGTTTGACATTGTTTACCAAAGGAAGGCATAGGTTAATAGGCTGAGAGGAACTTCTCTGCTTCCTCCTGTGAGTGGCACTGCTTTTTGGCTCCTCTTGTTGGGTCTAGTTCCCCTTGAAAGACATGACTGTCTTTTAGACCCGTGGTTCAAGCAGCACTGGGCAAGCATCCACAGCTCTACAGACCAATCCGTGTTAAGACTGATAGAGCTCAAACTTCTTTCCCTTTTACACAGAATACAAGATTTGGTCTGAGCGGGCCGTGCCTCCACTGGCTACTCGTCCCCGATGTAAGGCTGTCCTGCATCTGGGCCAGGCTGTAAGGGACCCGCTGGCAGTTGCCTAGATGCCTGAAACATCCTCAAAATTCCACTGGAGGATTCTGCCCTTGGCTGGAGATGGAACCTCTGAGGCTTCCTTTGGAATGGCCACATTGCTCTTGGTTCCTGAGAAGGTGGACAGCCAGCTTGGCCACGGGAGGCAGAGCTACAAAAGAACATGCATTCTCTGCTGCCGTGTTTGAGGCCTCCAACTGTCCTCAGCACTGCTGGGGGCACCCTCTCCATAGTGAGCAAGACACAGACTGGACAGAGGAAGGGCCTGGCGAGGGACAATCCCACTCAGGAATGAGCCCAAATGTTGCCAAGCCTGTTTTTCAGTCTGGCAGTTTTCATGGCAGTAACTTGGAATGTGCCAGGCCCAACTAGGACCCCTGGTGGATCCTGCATAAATTTCCTTTTTTCAGCTCACAAGGCTTCAGACAAATCACTGCCCATCCTGGGTCCCCTTTTCTTCCTCTAAAATAAAGGCGTTGGATGACGGTAGAGGTGTTCTGGCTTACTAAGTTGTAGTTCTCCACCAGAAATCTATCCAGAGGCCCATATAGACGGTTGGAATGGGGCCCCAAAGCCCTTGCTGCCCTGACCCCTTATCTTTGCTTACAAGATTCACTGGCCCCGCCTGCTGCCTGTAGGTCTTCCACGACCTACTCATTGGCCCTCGTGGGGTGTTACCCTATGGCCTTTTGGCCTCCGAGGTGAGGAGGGCGGGTCTTCCATCCAGCCGCCTTCGGTCCGCAAAGCAGGTTGCCCCTGCTACTTCTTGGGGCTCGGGCTTTCTCAGCAGCTTCCAGCCAGGGCCTGGAGATAGGGGAGCCCATGCCACTGAGGCCAACCTGGACCAGGGACAGGGGAAGGGTCTGACAGACACATCCCTCCTTTCTTGTCCCCTCTGGACTCTGCTGAGATGCTTCCACGGGACTCTCTGGGGCCACTTCCTGCCCGAGCAACTGCAGTTCTCGGGAAGCTGTGGGCAGCTCTAACCCACAACTTTGAATTTACGGTCCTTTCTTCCCCACTTCTTACTCTGTTTAAGCTCTGGGTTCTCACTCCCCTACCCAGTTCCCCACTATTTAAGCCAGTCTGGCACTAGCCGGGTTTGGGGGCGCTGCGATGCGAGGAGAACCCCTAATTGTCAGAAGGAAGAGTTTTGAGTTCCTTACGCTAAATCATCAGCTACCATAACACAGCACAAGCCCGGGGACTGGCTGCAAACTCTCACCTGGCCCAGACGACACGTCCAGGACCCGGCCCTCGGCCATCTCTCTCCGGAGGCTCTGGGGGTATCCAACGCTCAGTCCCATCCGGGCGCCTGCCTTCTCCCAGGTCGCCAACGGTTGCGGGAGGCGGAGAGCACCCCTCTCACCCTCCTCCAGACCCTCAAGGCAGGCGCGCAATGGCGCCTGCGCGGTGCAGCGGCCTGGCACGTGCTCTGCGCCCAGCGCATGCGCCCTGGGAACGTCACGAGCCTGCCTACGTGCCCGAGCCCGGGTGGGCGGGCGTCCGAGCCTCAGACGGCGTGAGTTGTGAGCAAACCCGGGTGTACAAGGCCCGCCCGGGGCCCAGCTTGGGGACGGAGGCCCCGAGGGTCCCACATCCTAGGGCCAGCGGAGGGAAGGCCTAGGGTATCCAGTGTCCGGCTCAGACCCCAAGTAGAGAAGTGGGGAATTTTTTCCGCTGGAGTCTGCGTATTAAGCCCGGGCACAGGTGAAACCTTTTACCCTGTAGTTTTCCAACTTTTTGTGGTCACTACAGAAAACTTTTTGGTATAGATGTCCTTGATGGTGTGGTGCTTTTACGTCTGCAAGATAGAGGACCTGGGAAGGAAGCTGCTTGTTTTTTTTGTTTTTTGTTTTTTTTTGCGGTACGCGGGCCTCTCACAGCTGTGGCCTCTCCTGTTGCGGAGCACAGGCTCCAGAAGCGCAGGCTCAGCGGCCATGGCTCACGGGCCCAGCCGCTCCACGGCATGTGGGATCCTCCCGGACCGGGGCACGAACCCGTATCCCCTGCATCGGCAGGCGGACTCTCAACCACTGCGCCACCAGGGAAGCCTGAAGCTGCATGTTTTACATTTTGAAATACCCTTTCCAGGTAATTTCCCCTTAAGGTCCAGCCCGCTGATTCTCGGGACCTGAGGCCTCTTGGGTTTCACGACCTCGGCTCACAACTTGCTTTTCTGCTGGTTTGTCTGTCCTTGGCCTGGTTTATGATGTTTCTTGAAAGGTTTTGGGGTTTCCTATCATGTTTAAGAAAGTCCTTCCCCCTCTACTCACCTGCAAACATTCTCTTGCATTTTGTTGCACTGTATTAAAGTTTTTTGTGTCAACCTCCACTCCCTGTGGGAAATATTTTAGTATCTGCGGTTAGGCAGGAGTCAGACATTGGTTTTGGTTTTTCCAGATGGAAATTCACTTATGCCACCCCCGTTTCTTAAACGAACCACCTAGGTCATTATTTATATTCATTCTATTTGGTTTTGGACCTGTTGGGCTTGAGATGACCCTTACATATGTCAAGGGAGACAGTCTGTTACCAGCTGGACAGGCGATTCCGACGCGAGGGGTGAGGTCCTAGCTGAAACTAGCTTTGGGGGCGTCATTAGCATCTAGATGGATCAATCTCCCTCGCTGTTTTTCTTATTAAAATAGTTTTCCAGGCTATTCTTAGAATTTCTTCTCTCATGAAATTTAAAATCATGTAATCCAATTCTCTCCCGTCCCTACCCGCCTCCACAACAAGTTCCATTGGGATTTAAATTATAATTGCATTAAATTTAGATGTAAGTTATGGGAGAGTTGACATTTTTATGATTTTAAATCTCCCTAGACGATACGAAATGGTTTTCCATTTGTTTGACTCCTTTTAGATCTTCCAATAAGATTTTATTTCTTCATATGGGTTGTGTAACTTTCTCATTTTATTCCTGTTTTATGTTATTTGTCACTATTGTGAATGGAATTTCCCCCCCCATCTCTATTCCTGATTATTAATATATAGAAAAGCAAATTGTTTAATATAATTTATTTTCTATCTTATAAACTCTGGTAGTTTTCAAAATAAACTTGTATTTTTAGATAAAATGTGCAAATTTGCCTGTATGCCAGTTTTAATTGCCGAACCTCTGAAACAGTGTTGAATAATTAATTATCCAGGTCTTTTTTCTGATGAGGATGGAAATCCACATGTTAGGGTTGAGCAGAATATTGTCTGTTGGTTTTGGTGACTGGTCTTTAAAGTGTGGAAAGAGTTTTTTCTGTTTTTGTTGATGCTGTTGTCTTGTTTTTTAAACTTGGGGCTTCTGGGATGAAGCCGTGGCTGCCAATCTTGTCTGAGTTGAGCACCAGGGGGCACCAGTTACACAGAATGAAATGTGGGTTGTGAGGCCCCCATCCCCATCTCCCATTGTCAAATGCCTTTTCAGCATCTATTGATAAAATCATATGGGGTTTTTCTCCTTTAATCTACTGTTTTAGCGATTATTCTTATTAGGCATTGAGCAGCTACAAAAGAATACTGTATAAAATATTTATAAGGGGGCTCCCCTGGTGGCGCAGTGGTTGAGAGTCCACCTGCCGATGCAGGGGACACGGGTTCGTGCCCCGGTCCGGGAAGATCCCACATGCCGCGGAGCTGGAGCGGCTGGGCCCGTGAGCCATGGCCGCTGAGCCTGCGCGTCCGGAGCCTGTGCTCCGCAACGGGAGAGGCCACAGCAGTGAGAGGCCTGCGTACCGCAAAAAAAAAAAAAAAAAAAAAAAAAAAAAAAATATATATATATATATATATATATGGTAAGAAAAATATGCAGTGTACATCCATCACCTGGTTTAAGAAAACACATTATTATGACTTTATAATCCCTGTGTGCCCCTCCTGGGTCCTTTCCCCTTTCTTCCTTGCTCAGCGGTAACCACAAACCTGAATTCTGTGTTTATCTTTTCTTTGCTCTTCTTATACTTTTACCATGTTGGTTTGTATTTCTAAATAATTGCTTTGTTTTGCCTGGTTTTTTTTTTTGTTTTTTTTTTTTTCCAGCACGCGGGCCTCTCACTGCTGTGGCCTGTCCTGTCGCGGAGCACAGGCTCCGTACACGCAGGCTCAGTGGCCATGGCTCACGGGCCCAGCCGCTCTGTGGCATGTGGGATCTTTCCGGATTGGGGCACGAACCCGTGTCCCCTGCATCGGCAGGCGGACTCTCAACCACTGCGCCACCAGGGAAGCCCTGTTTTGCCTGTTTTTGAACTTAAATGGACATAACTTTTTAAAAAAATACATTATTTATTTAGTTTTGGCTGCGTTGCGTCTTTGTTGTTGCACGCGGGCTTTCTCTAGTTGGGTGAGTGGGCTTCTCATGGCGATGGCTTGTCTTTGTTGTGGAGCACAGGCTCTAGGCACGCAGGCTTCAATAGCTGTGGCACGCAGGGGCTCAGTAGTTGTGGTTTGCGAGCTCTAGAGCACAGGTTTGGAAGTTGTGGCGCACGGGCTTAGTTGCTCTGTGGCATGTGGGATCTTCCCGGACCAGGGCTCCAACCCGTGTCCCCTGCATTGGCAGGCGGATTCGTTACCACTCTGCCACCAGGAAGTCCCGGACATAACATTTTATTTACTATTCTGCAATTTGTTTTCTTTTCAATATTATGTTCCAGAAATTTACTCATGTTGTTGAGTGTAGCTGTAATTTATTCATCTTCACTAGTGTATCATAGTGCTGAATATTATACAGTAATAAAAACAAATTACACCTACAATGGAACATACCACAGTTTTAAAAATCCATGTCTCTATGACTGGCATTTGGGTTGTTTCTAGCTTTTTGCTATTACAGTACATCTGTGGACATTCATGTTTATGTCTCCTGTTACATGCATAATCCTTGGAGACTTGCTGCATCATAGGCCATGCCCATTTCAACTTTACTAGATAATGCCAAATTCTTTTCAGAAGCAGTTGTATCAATTTACATGCCCATTGGCACTAAGTGCTTCATTCCTCTACTTCCTCACCTACACTTGATATTGATTTGTTTTTTGCCAGTCTGAAGGGTGTGTAGTGTTATCTCATTATGGTTTAATTTGCATTAACCTGATGTCTAATGTGGTTGAGCATCTTTTCATGTCTATTGACTGTTTGAATTTCTTCTTTGATAAAGTGTTTGTTCAATACTTTTTCCCATTTTTCTACTCTCTTGTCTTCTTTTTATTGATTTGTATTTTTGTATATTCTAGATACAAGATCCTTATAAGTTATCTGTGTTGCAAAAATCTTCCACTCTTTGGCATACTTTTTTTTAACTCTCTTTTTATAGTCTTTTGATGAGACGTTCTTTTTTTTTTTTTTAATTTTCTTGAATGAGGTCTTAGTTGCGGCAGGTGAGCTCCTTAGTTGTGGCAGGCGGGCTCCTTAGTTGTGGCACGTGGGTTCATTAGTTGCAGCTTGTAGGCTCCTTAGCTGAAGCATGTGGGCTCCTTAGTTGTGACACATGGGCTCCTTAGTTGAGGCTCACTGGCTCCTTAGTTGTGGCATGCAAACTCTTAGGTTCAGCATGCATGTGGGATCTAGTTCCCCGAGCAGGGATCGAACATGGGCCCCTGGAGCACGGAGTCTTATCCACTGCGCCACCAGGGAAGTCCCTCTTAATTTTAATATAGACTAATTTATCAGTCTTTTACTGTTTGCATTTTTTGTAACTTATTTAAGAAATCCTTCCCTATCCTGAGGTCATGAAGATACTGTTTTGTATTGTCTTCTAAAGTGTTTATAGTTTTGTCTTTCACATATAGACCTTTAATCCACCTGAAATTGCCTTTTGTGTATGGTATGAGGTAGAGCTCCAGTTCCTTCCTGATTGTCCTTACACCCCTTATTGAAAAGTCTTACCTTTCTCATTAATCTACAGCGCAACCTCTCTTGTATATCGAATGTTCATATATGTATGAATCTGTTTCTGAATTTTTATTCAGTTACATTTGTTGTTTCTCTATGCCAATACCACACTTATTTATTATAGTTTTACAATAAGTTTTGATATCTAGTAGAGCTGGTCTTGCCACTTTTTCTGCTTCAAGAGTGTCTTGACTATTCTTGGTCCTTTGCATTTCCATATAAATTTTAGAATCATTTTATCAAGCTCCATGAGAAAAGCTATAGGGGTTTCATTGGAATTGATTGTATGTCATCAGTTTGAGAAGAATTGATATCTTTATAAGCCTTCCAAACCATGAAGATGGTATAACTCTCCATTAATTTAGATCTTTCTTTAGTGTCTTTCAAGAACGTATTGTGATTTTCCCTTCAGAAGTCTTCTATGTCCTTTGTTACTATGTATGTACCTACGTATCCTAGGTGTCTGATGATTTTTGATGCTACTGTAAATAATAGTTTTAAAAATTTTATTTCCTCACAGTTTGTTGCTAGTAAATAAGAATGTAATTGATTTTTATATATTGATGATTCTATTTTATCTTTAGATTCTTTTGGATTTTCTATGATACGTCATCTGGGAGCAATGATAATTTTGCCAGTTCTCATACTTCATATATTTTTCTTGCCTTGTTGCATTGGCTAGGACTGCCAATACAGTGTTGAATGTAAAGGGTAAAAATGGGTATCTTTTGTTCTCTATCTCACAGAGAAAGCTTTTTTCCCCTTTGGTAGATATCATTCATCAGATTAAGGAAGTTTCTTTCTATTCCTATTTTTAAGCATTTTTTTCCTTTTAAATATCATTGATGCATGTTGAATTTTTTCTCAAGTGTTTTCTGCATCCTTTGAGATGACCATTCAGTGTTCTCCTTTAATTTGTTAACATGGTGAATTACATTGGTTAGTTTTTCATAGGCTAAACCTTGCACTTCTGGAGTGATTATAATTTTTCTATATTGCTAATTTGTTAATATTTTGTTTTGAATTGTACCAGCATGTGAGTGACACTAGTTTGTGATTTTCCTTTCTTGTACTGTCCTTGTTAGGTTTTGGTGACCAGGTTATACTAGCCTCAAGAAATGAGTTGGGGAGTATCCCTCTTGGGATAGTTTCTGTAAGGTTGGTTAGTCCTTGGTCAGTTGTGTCTGGAGTTTTGTGTGTATATGTGTGGGGAGATTTTTTAACTGACTGAATTTTTAAAAGGTTATAATACTATTCAGGTTTTTCTAATTTTTGAGTCAGTTTTAAGTTTTATTTTTCTAGAATTTTATCTCAGTTTTCAAAGATGTTGTTACAGAGTTATTCACAATACCCTTAAAATATCTGTAGCATCTCTATGTCCTCTTTTCATTCCAAATATTGTTTTTTGGGTTCATCCACTTCCTCCTTCCATTTTCCTTATCATTAAAGTTTGTCAGTTTTAGTTTTTCCAAGAATCAACCTCAGCTTTCTTGGTCCTTTCTATTATGTTTGTTTTCTCTTTCATTAATTTCTGATCTTCATTTCCTTATGTGTCCTTTGGGTTTATCCTAATGTTCATTTTCCTACTCAAATTGGATGTTTAGCTCATTATTTAGCCTTTATTCTTTTACAACATGAGCTTTTAGGCTATAAATTTCCCTCTAAGTACAGCTTTATCTATGTCCTATAAGTTTAGGTATATAATATTTTAATTTTTAATTGTATTTTCTGATTTTTGATTTCTTCTTTGATCCATGAGTTATTTTAAAAGCATACATTTTTTTTTTTTTTTTTTGCGTTACGCGGGCCTCTCACCGTTGTGGCCTCTCCTGCTGCAGAGCAGAGGCTCCTGACGTGCAGGCTCAGCAGCTATGGCTTACGGGCCCAGCCGCTCCGTGGCGTGTGGGATCCTCCCGGACCAGGGCACAAACCCACGCCCCCTGCATCGGTAGGCGGACTCTCAACCACTGCGCCACCAGGGAAGCCCTAAAAGCATATTTCTTAATGTTCAAACATGGTTGCTTTTTCTAATTATCTTTTCGTTATTGATTTTGAACTTTCATTGTGATCTGAGAATGTGGTCTGTATGCCAGTCCTTTGAAATTTGCTGAGGCTTGACAACTGGCCCAAGTATGTGGCTAATATTCATAAATGTTCTGTGTGCATTTCAAAAATATGTATTTTGCAGTTATGTGTAATCCCCTGTATGTGCCTGTTACCAGGTGTTAATTGTGTTGTTTGAACCCTTGCTGATATTTTTGGTCTGTCTGAGCTCTCATTACTGGGAGAGAGATGTTAAAATCTTCCATTATGATTGTGGATTTATCTATTTCTCCTTCTGATTGTGTCCATTTTACTTTATTTTGAGATATTACTAGGTGCCTGTGAGTTTTAGAACCTATGAATTTTACTTTTTATCATTATAAAGTGGCTTTTTAAATTTTCTACCCTTGATCATAGCCAAAAGGCCAAGAAGTGATTGCTTTTTTTATTTTCTGAAAGTTGACATCTAGTAATATTTTTTGTCTCAAAGTCTGTCTTGTCTGTGTACTTATGTTTTAGGGGTTTTCTTGTAACTAGCATATAGTGGGATTTTGTTTTTATTTGATATTTTTTGTTCTTACCCAAAGCATTTGTTTAAATTTTGTGTAATTATTGATATATTGGTTAACTTATTTCCATCTTATTTTTAAATTTTTATTCCAGTTTATCTGCATTCCTTTTTCCTCTCCTTTCCTGCTTTCTTTTAGATTGACTGAAAATTTCTCCCCCACATATGGTGTTTTTCCTCAGTTTTTGAAATTTAGTATTCCTATTCCTCTATATGTTTTACATAATATTGGGTTGGCCAAAAAGTTCGTTTGGGTTTTTCAGTAAGATGTGGGAAAATCCGAATGACCAGTCCAATACTTATCAAAGTCTAACTCCATAAGCCATTTAATTTTTTAAAATATTTATTTATTTGTTTGGCTGTGCCAGGTCTTAGTTGCGGCACGTGGGATCTTCGTTGCTGTGTGCACGATCTTCGTTGCGGCATGTGGGATCTTTTGGTTGTGGCAGGCGGCCTCTTAGTTGCAGCATGTGGTCTCTTAGTTGCAGCCTGTGGACTCTTAGTTGCAGCATGCATGTGGGATCTACTTCCCTGCCCAGGGATCAAACCCAGGCCCACTGCATTGGGAGCATGGAGTCTTAGCCACTGGACCACCAGGGAAGTCCCACTATTGTTTTAATAAGACATTTTGTTAATGTCGTATTTTCCTTTGGTTCCTGAAAGATATTTTCACTAGGAATACTAACATTTGCTCTTCTACTTTGGAGATATCACTTCACTGTCTTCTGACTTTCTTTGGTGGTCAGAAGACAGTGAATTCTCTAATCAATGCTCTTTCAAGGTATCCCCCACCCAAGTTTGGCTCCTTTTAAAATTTTGTTGTTTTAAAGGTCTTGCGATTTCACTATATTGTATTTAGCTGTGGATGTCTTTTTATTTACCCTGACAAGGATTTGTTGGAATTGACTCTGTATATTGGTGTTTCTTGTCAAAAGTTAATTTTTTAGTCATTAACTCTTAAAAGGTTGCTTCTGTTCCATTTTGATTGGACACATGTGGGATCTTCTCACTTTATCCTCCATGTCTCTTAATTTCATTTTTACACTTTTCACCTCTTTGTGTGTCTGTGTTGCTTTCTGGATAATTTCCACAGATCTCACTTCCATGTCACCAATACTCTCTTCATGTGTAATCTGCTATAAAATTATTCATTGTTTTTAGTGATTTTTTTTCAATTTCTGCAAGTTCTTTAGTATTTTTGAATGCTTTTTACTCATTTTCAAGCCACCTTTCTGTTTCTAGAAATATATTAAACATGCTTATTTTATATGTGTCTGTTAATTTTACTATATTGAGTAGTTCTGTTACGTCTGATTCTGCTGTTATTTCTGTCGGCCATTGCTTATGCCAATGTATGTTGTATTTCCTTGTGTGTTTGGAGATGTTATACTGTGAGCTGCTCGTTTTCCTTTCATCTTCACATCTGGGGTTCCATAAGGTCTGGAATGAAGGGGAGAACCTCTAGAGAGGATTTGTTTCTCTCATGTGACGGGGGACATTGCCAATTTGGGACCATGCTGTATTCTCTACTAGAGGTTTTATTGGATCATCCTGATAGCATGTATTTGGGCTGTGAAGCCAAGTGAGGGTCTGCTCCTGATTACAAATTCTTAGGGGATTTTTTTTTTTTTCTGCTCTGCTTATGACTAACCTTTAAGACAAGCAATTTTCCTTGTATTATTCTTGATTCACCATTATATTGAAGGTATATTGAAGGTATAGCCCTTTGGGGGCCCAGCTTGAGGGAGATTATCTCAAACTGGATGCCCTATATCAGGCAGGTAATTTGAGGCAGTGAAAACTTAGTTAGGCTCAGTGGGCTCAGTAAATGCCAGTGAGAAGCAGACTTCAGAGCTCTTATCTCCCCAGGTTTCCACATCCACTTAATTTTTGGCCTGAGGATTCCTTATATCCATTACAGCTCATGGATGCATTTAAGGTGTTTTAAAATTTTATCCAACATGTCTAGTTTTCCACAAAGAAGGATAATCCAGGCATTTAGTCTACCATCCAGAAGTCCCTCTTGAACTAGTTGGTACAATGAATGATTTACAACTAAAAGCTTCCCGATTTTGACCCATTCTTGCATTACTGTGTAAAACCAACTTGGGCATATGTTTACCAATTTGGGGTATCAGTTTTTTGTATGTGGCTGGATTCTATTTGCTGTTGTCATATTTGGATATATGAAAATTCTATTCTTATATTCCATTCCCTCCCCTGGCAGATCCTCCACTGCCTGCCTCCTGGGTCAGGGCTATCCTGGGGTTGCCTCACCCCACGCCCTTCTCTCCAGTGAGGGCTGTCCCTCCAGCACCTCGGCAGGGACTCACCAGTGCCTGCCTCCCCACAGATGGGAAAGTTAAGGCCCTGGAAGGAGTTGTACGGTACCAGCCTTGGATCCCACAGCATTGGGGTGTTGGGACAGGTGGCTAGAGCCTGGCTCTGATGCCCCTGTGGTGCCCTGCCCCACTCCATCCTGTCACCTGGAAGTGCTGGCAGTGGGAGGAGGACCCACTGGGCCAGACCAGCCACCCTTGTTTGGGTCCCGGGAGCTAGTGATCCAAGTTGCTTGAGGTCAGGTCATGGTCACTGAGCAACCCTAGACCTCACCAGGGCCAGTGTTCCCTGTGGAGAGTGGTGAGGGCCTTGGCCTGGCCTCAGGCCAAACTGTGACCCTCCAGTAGGTGCCACCTCAGCCCTCTGCAGCTTTCCTGGCCCAGGCCCTGTCCCACCAGGTCTTCCATCCCCGCCCCTCCCCATCCAGACCAACCTCCCACTGCCTGCTTCTGGCGCTGAGCAGAATAGCGCCCCACACCCCTCCCCCATGCCACCTGCGGGCTGTCGCCTGCTCTCCCATGTCAGCCCTGCTCCACCCAGTCACAGACTCAGGGATGGGGCCGTGGAAAACTCCAAGATTTTTTATTACTGGTCAGAAGGTGCTCACTCACAGTTCTGAGAAAAGGAACATTGAACAGCTCTGCCGCAGGCCTCATGGGGCTGCCTGCCTGCCTGCCCACCCGCCCTCCAGTGGGCACCCTAAGGCATTTCACACGTTGGTGTTTTCACTTTTTTTTTTTTTTTATAAAAACAAAACCAGTCCTGGAGTAGAAAGTAAAACCCTGTGATGAACTTTCAGGACCAAATTGAAGTGTGAAAGGTTGAGTAGGAGTTCTGAGGGGCTGGGACAGTGGCCACAGTGGCCCAGGCCCCCCCCACACAGTTGGCAGAAGCCACTGGAAGGGAATCTGAGGAGAGGGCAGGGCACAGCTGACAGGAGGGCCAAACTCAGACAGGAGCACCCTGTCGTCATCGTTTTTTCACTTCTACATATCATAAAAATTTAAGCAAAATAGCTATTTTATATATATTTATATATCATATATATATATATATATATATATATATATATATATATATATATATATGGCAAATAAAGAGTTCAGGGGTGCTGAGATGGGGCACCGCAGAGACGGGACTCTGGGTTCTCTGGTGCCCAGGATACCAACCCAGGCTGAGCCGAGGGTTGGTTCTTATTGCTGATTTGGGGCTGGGTTCCGTGGCAGGAGCGCCTGCAGGCCCGGCCTCTGTGGGGCTGGGGAGCAGCCCTAGCATGGCCAGGGCTAGGCAGGGGCTGTTGCCCTCAAATCCACATGGCGGTCCCTCAGTGTCCCCTTCCCCACCATGCGTGGGGCTCTGGCTCCAGAGACAACTGACTTGTGCTCTCCTGGGCCCAGCGGCCCTTGGTTCCCTTCTCTGGGGGGTCCTGGGCTCCTGGGGGGTGGGCAGCTCACATACACACGGCCTTGCTGTTTGAGCTACAAAATGCTCCCGACTCAAAGGGGTCCATCTGGCTTCCCAATGTCTTAAAAAGAAGGGGCTCTTGCCAGGACACTTCTGTGGCAAGAAAGCACACTTAGAAAGTTGTCCACCAAGTGCTGTACTAAAAATATTTACTAAATACCTTGGCTGGAAAGAAATGGAGATCATTTTTTTTCTAAAAAAGTCAAAAGTGGCTCCCTGGGAGGGGGCCAGTTCCTCCCTGGGGGGCTGGTGACTAGAGCAGCCAAGGGCCCGGGCCAGCCTGCCTGAGGTGTGGAAACTGGAGCTGGGGGGCCTGATGGGGCTCAAGTCCATGATGAAGGGTCACAGGAGACCCGGGGCACCTGGGGGCTGGAAAGAACCCGGGTCAGCACTTCCTCCTTCCAAGGTGGGAGCCCCAAAAAAGTGTTATTAAAAAACATAAGAAGGAAAAGGTGGGGAGGGCAGTTGAGTACTAAATTGAGTGCATTAAATAGAAGGTGGACCAGGCTGTGCAGCCGCCTGTATTTGCAGGAGGGGGGTGGTGCTCAGAAGATGTTGGGGCACATGTGCCAGTCCTGCTTCTCCTTGGCCTCCCAGTAGCCACCCTTGTACACGCAGGCCGTCTCCCCAGTCACCGGGTCCAGCCTCTTCTCAAACCACAGCGGCACGTACACTTCGGCCTCCTTCTCTGCTGGGAGGCACAGTGGGCAGGCGGGCGGGCAGCCTGCCTCCTCCCAGCGCCCCAGAAAACCACTCCCTGTCCCCTCTCCTGCTGGCCCTCCTCCTCGTTCCTGGGGTGCCCCCCTTCTCCAGCACCCCTCCCTGCCCCCAGGGAATCCCCTCTCTCCCCCTCAGCTTCTTCCAGTCCCCTCATCTCCTCCCAGTTCCTGGGAGACCCCCATGCCCTCTCCCGCTGGCCTCACTCCCGGGGGCCCCCCTCCCCACTGGCCTCACCTTCCTCCGCACCGCAGCCCCGCGAGCAGGCCTCCAGCCTCCGGCGCCGATTCACGCGCTGCTTCTCCTCCAGCCGCTGCTTCTCCGTGTTGGCCTCATCCCAGTGTCCCTTCTCCATCAGCCGCTGGTCGGGCCGCAAGCGGCTGTCGGTGGGCGCCACGCCCTCCTCGTGCTCGTTGAGGGTCAAGGCCAGCTCCGAGAAGTAGTACATGTTCTCTGCGTTGTCCCTGCGGGGCCCCATGGGGTGAGCTGCCGGGACACACTCGGCCCCCTCTCTGCTTCCCCTCCTGCATGTCCACCCCCTGAACCCCCCAAACCTGGCCTTGTGTCCACCTCGCCCTTTCCTCCCTGCACCTTGCAGGCTCCACCGACCTGCATGTTTTGCCACATTATACTTCTCTGGGAACTTGCCCACCTTGTCCAATTTTTCATATATATCAGCCTGAAGTGTTTCATAATGTCCTCATTATTATTCCTTTAATGTGTGTGACAGCAGTGTCCTCTTTCGCATCTCTACCCAGTCATGTCAGAGGTTTGTCCGTTTTCTTCGTTGGTGGAAGATGAAACTTTGTTGATCCTATTTTAGGTTTTTCTGCTTTACTGATTTTGCTTGTATAGTCTTCCTTCTACTTTGTTGGGATTTCTTTTGCTGCTCCTTTTCTAACTTCCTGGGATGGATGCTTAGCTCAATATTTTCCCATGTCTCTTCTTTTCTAATATGTGCATTTCAAGGCTACAAATTTCACTCCAACTACTGCTTTAGCTGCATTCTGCCATTTTTGTTATGTATTATTTTCATTATCATGCAGTTATACTTTCTAATTTTCATTATACTTTGTCCTATGGATTGGTTGGAAGTACATTTCTTAAGTTTATAAATATATGGTAATTTTTCTAGTCATCTTTGTTTCTAGCACACTCACTTTGGAGTCAGACAGTATACTTCGTATAATTTCATCTCTTTGAAATTTGTTTTATGGCCCAGTATATGGTCAGTTTTTGCAAACGTTCCACATGTAATCAAAGAGATTGCGTTTTCCACAGTTGTTGAGTGCTGTCCTGAAGGTTCTATTGTTCAAACTTGTCCTCCAGACATTTTCTTCTGCTATCCATTACTAAAAGAAGTATGTTAAAATCTCCCACTTTGGTTGTAAACTAGTCCATTTTTCCTTATATTTCTATCAACTTTTGCTGTATACATTTTGGGGCTGTTATTAGGTACAGGGTATATTCAAATTTAAAATCTTCCTGGCAAATTGAACCTTTATCATTTTGTCCCTCTTTGACCTTTTGTTTTAATGTCTGTTTTGTGATATTACTATAGCTGAAGGCAGCTTTTGTTTGGTTAGTATTTCTATGTATACATATCTTTTTCCATCCTTTTATTCCAGTCTTTATTTTATTTAGATGTATTTTTTGTAAACCACATAAAGTTTGATTTTTAAAAATTTGTCTGAAAGCTTATGGGAACACTTAATGTAATTACTAATATGTTGGATTTAAATCTATCTTATTTCGTTTTTTTCTTTTTATACTGCTTTGATACTGTGAAAGTTTTGAATTAGTCATAATACTTGGTATGTTGGTCCTTACATGGCCTGCTTGTATTTTTTTTTCAATCAATTAATTATTTTGGGCTGCATTGGGCCTTTGTTGCTACGCAAGGCTTTCTTTAGTTGCGGGGAGCGGGGGCTACTCTTCGTTGCCGTGCACAGGCTTCTCATTGCGGTGGCTTCTCTTGTTGCGGAGCACTGGCTCTAGGCGTGTGGGCTTCACTAGTTGTGGCACACAGGCTTCAGTAGTTGTGGCTCGCAGGCTCTAGAGCACAGGCTCAGTAGTTGTGGCACATGGGCTTAGTTGCTCAGCGGCATGTGGGATCTTCCTGGACCAGGGCTCGAACCCATGTCCCCTGCATTGTCAGGTGGATTCTTAACCACTGCGACACGAGGGAAGCCCCGGCCTGCTTGTATTAATGCGACCTTGCCACCTAAACCAAAGGTAGAATCCTGACAAAACCTACATCTGACCATAGGGAAAACTCACCAATCCATCCTCCTCTCAGGTAGCCACTGGCAGGACTCCTGGGTTCATCAGTCCTTTGCTTTCCTTTTAATATAATTTTATTGCATCTTTAAGTAGTCTTAAGTGTGTGTGTATGTCTGTGTGTGTATTCACATACATATATTTTAGATACTTGTTTTTAACTGTATAAAAAGAATATGTATGTAACCTTCTGGGACTTGCTTTTTTTAAACTTAATATTATATTACTAAGATTTATCTGTATTGTATGTTGCTGTGGTTCATTTGTTTCAACTACTGTAAATATTGCCTTATGTGAATATACTAATTATTTCATCCAATAAGTTTGAGTTGTTTTCAAGTTTTGCTTTGAGTAATCTTATTCATGTTTCCTGTTGTACATTTATAGGAATTTCTCTTGAGTATACACCTAGAAGTGGGATTACTGGGCTGCAGAGTCTGTGATGTTCTTCTTTAGAAGGTAAGGCCACACTGCTTTCCAGCATGGTCATACCAGCTCACATTCCCACCAGTGATGTATAAGGGATACTGTGGATCCATATCTTCTTCAACACTTGATATTACCAGACTGTTCATTTTTTCAAATCAAATGAAGGTAAAACTGCATCTTATTGTGGTTCTGATTTGCATTTCCCTGATTACCAATGATGTTATCATTTTCGTATGGTGATTGGCCATATGTTTCTTCTTGTGTGAAATTCTTGTTCGTGACTTGCACTTTCCCATTAGATTGTTTTTGCTTTATTTATTCATTAGAAGGTCTGTATGTATTCTTTTTGTTCCTATTTATTTATCTGTTTTTGGCTGCGTTGGGTCTTCGTTGCTGTGCACGGGCTTTATCTAGTTGCAGCAAGCAGGGGCTACTGTTCGTTGCAGTGCGTGGGCTTCTCATTCTGCTCATTGCGGTGGCTTCTCTTGTTGCACAGCATGGGCTTTAGGCGCCCGGGCTTCAGTAGTTGTGGCACGTGGGCTCAGTAGTTGTGGCGCACAGGCTTAGTTGCTCTGCAGCATGTGGGATCTTCCCGAACCAGGGATTGAAGCCATGTTCCCTGCATTGGCAGGTGGATTCTTAACCACTGAGCCACGAGGGAAGCCCCAGCAAAATTTCTTTTAATGCACAGAAGCATTTTAATATAATTGAATACATCAGTGTTTTTGTCTTATTTAAGATATATTTCCGTAAGTTATAGATGATACTCATCTATATTTTCTACTTAGAGGTTTTTTGTTTCTTTTTAATAGTATGTGGATACAGAAAGACTAGAATTTATTTTTTATTTTTTAAAGGAACATTTATTTATTTATTTATTGGCTGCATTGGGTCTTTGTTGCTCCGTGTGGGCTTTCTCTAGTAGTGGCAAGTGGGGGCTACTCTTCATTGCGGTGCACGGGCTTCTCATTGTGGTGGCTCCTCTCGTTGTGGAGCACGGGCTCTAGGCGCACAGGCTTCAGTAGTTGTGGCACATGGGCTCAGTAGTTGTGGCTCGTGGGCTCTAGAGCACAGGCTCAGTAGTTGTGGCTTAGTTGCTCTGCAGCATGTGGGATCTTCCCGGACCAAGGATTGAACCCCTGTCCCCTGCATTGGCAAGCGGATTCTTAACCATTGCGCCACCAGGGAAGTCCCTCTACTTAGAGTTTAACTTACTGTTTAACAGTAAGTCAAACTTAATACTTACTGTAAGACCTTTATTTGGAGTTGATTTTTGTTATAATAATGTAAGGGAAAGATTCACTTAATGTTTTTCTATATGGATAACCATTTTCCCGAGATCCTTTTAGTGGATGGTGCCATCTTTCCATGTGCTATGATACGGGACCTTTGTTATATACCAAAGATATATACACATCCAGGGCATAGTTTCCAGGCTTACTATTCTATTTCACTATAGCTTCAAAATAAGTATCTAATAGGGCAAGTCCTCTTTTTTTAAGAAATATCCTGGCCCTTTATTCTTCAATATAAATTAAGAAATCATAATATCAAGTTCCATGAAAATCACTATTGGGATTTTGTTTGGTTTACCGACTCTTTAGATCATGACATATTAATAGTACTTAGTCTTTCTACCCACGAACGTGGTATCTTTCTCCATTCATTTAGCTCTTCCTTGATATCTCAGCAAAGTTTTATAATTTTCTCTATAGAGGTCTTGCATATATTATAAGACTTGTTACAAGGTCCTTGATATTCTCTGATATGATAATTGGTGTCTTCTCTTAAACTGTATTTTCTAGTTGTTTTCTTTTAGTGTGTAGAAATGCAACTGACTTTTGCATATTAATCTTATATTGAGGCACCTAAGATGCCTTTTGTTCAGATCTGTTAATGTAACAAATTTATGGATTTTCTAGTACAGACTCATCCTTGCATACCCAGGATAAACTCAACATGACTGAAGAATGTTATCTTTTTCATATACTGTTGGATTTTCTGATGTCTTGTTTTGGAATTGTGCTTATCCATGAGTGAAAGAGGGTAGAACTTTTATTTTCCTACTACTCTTTTAGCCTGGTTTGGTATTAGGTATCTTATACTGGCCTCCCAGTATAAGAAAGGAAAGTATTTCTTTTTCTATGGTCTGGAAGATTTTCTATAAAATTGGGGTATATGTTTCTTGACAACTTGGTAGAATTCACCTATAAAACTACCTGGGCTTTGTGTTTTCCCTGTGGAAATTTTTAAACTACTGCTTCAGTATCTTTAATTATAGGATTAGTCAGGCTTTTTTTTTTCTTCTAGACTCAGTTCTTATAAGTTATATTTTTCTAAAAATTTGTCCTTCCAATGAGAATTTTAATAATATCTTTATACTTTAAATATAATAAACATAATGAAAACATTAATAATATTTATTTCTATATTCTCTCTTGATCAGTCTTGCCAGTAGTTTTCTGTTCGTTTTTTTCCCTCAAAGATCAACTTCTTTTTAAACTTGTTTTTTTTTAAAAATAAATTTATTTTATTTATTTTTGGCTGTGTTGGGTCTTCGTTGCTGTGCACGGGCTTTCTCTAGATGTGGCGAGCGGGGGCTACTCTTTGTTGCAGTGCATGGGCTTCTCATTGCAGTGGCTTCTCTTGTTGCGGAGCACGGCCTCTAGGCGCATGGGCTTCAGTAGTTGTGGCTCGCGGGCTCTAGAGCGCAGGCTCAGTAGTTGTGGCACATGGGCTTAGTTGCTCGGCGGCATGTGGGATCTTCCCGGACCAGGGCTCGAACCCGTGTCCCCTGCATTGGCAGGTGGATTCTTAACCACTGCACCACTAGGAAAGTCCCTCTGCTTTTGTTTTTAAGGTATATTTTCTTCTTTCTTTCAGTTTGTATGTTGCACTTTCTCTAATTTCTTAGAATGAAAAAGCTTTAATAAGCTTATATACCTATTTAAGGCAATACATTTCCTTTGAAGCTTTGCCTTTGGTATATCCAGCCAGTTTTGATATCTTTTTCTTCTCATTCAGTTCTAGGCATTTTAAAATTTCCATTCTAACTTATTATTTTGTCCATGAATTATTTAGCAACTTAAATTTTTTCCCAAATATGTGGGGACTTTTTGACATCTTGCTCATAACTTCTAATTTGTCTTATCATAGGCTGTGGTCTGTGTGCTACCCTCTGTACATTTGTTGAGGCTTTCTTTAGGGTTTAGTACACGATTGATTTTTGCATAAATTCCACGTATACTTGAGAAAAAGCATGTTCTCTGTTGCAACCATAAGTATATGTACATCCTGTGTTTTTTCGCTCTCCATCTTGCTGGGTTGCTTTTCCCCATTTGACTCTCAACAAGTGAGAAGGGTGTGTTGAAATCTCTGTCTTCCAGTGTGGTGATGGATTTATCCATTTCTCCTTTTACTCTCAATATGTGTGCTTTGTGTATTTTTGAGGCTCTTTCACTACATGCATAATGTCTGTGTCATGCATACCGTTCATATCTTCTCGAAGAACTCAACGTTTTATCATGTAGCAACTCTTCCATCCCTAATAATGCTTTTGTCCTAAAGTCTGTTTTTACCTTATATTAATATAGCTGTTATAGCTTTTTGGTTAGTATTTTCATGATATGTCTATCTTTTACTTTCAACCTTTGCCCATCATTACGCTTTGGATCTTTCTTAGAAGGTGCATGCATCTGGATTTTTAAAAATCCAGTCAGTTAGTATTGAGTTGGCCAAAAAGATCGTTCAGGTTTTTCCATAAATGGTAGGGAAAACCCGAACAAACTTTTGGGCCAACCCAATATTTTGCTTTTTTAACTAGTGAGTTTCATCTATTTATGTTGTTATGCCTGGACTTATTTCTACTGTGTTAACTTGCTGTTTTTATTTGTCTTTCTTTTTCATATTTTTTACTGATTTAAAAATCTTCTGTTGGTCTCTACCTTCACATCCCTTGGTGTCCTCTGTCTCCCTAGACTCCATGTGTTAACATCATCTACACTTTTAATTCTGGACTGTTGTGGGACCTTTTTCTGTTTTTCTTTGGTCTTAGTAATTATTTTGAAAATCCCTCCCACACACAACCTTTTATTTCATATAACTACTGTAGCACCTTCTGGATTCTTTCCCTCCCCCTTTTAGACTACTGTTTTCATTGTGGGTTTTTGTGTGGCAAACCTTCTGAGGCTGTTCACCTGAGAACATTTTGTTTTTTTTATCACAGTCTCATATTTGAACGATAGCTCAGCTGGACAGAAACTTTTTTTTTTTTTTAATTTATTTTTGGCTGTGTTGGGCCTTCGTTGCTGCACGCAGGCTTTCTCTAGTTGGGGCGAGCGGGGGCTACTCTTCGTTGCGGTGCATGGGCTTCTCATTGCGGTGGCTTCTCCTGTTGCAGAGCACAGGCTCTAGGCGCGCGGGCTTCAGTAGTTGTGGCACGTGTGCTCAGTAGTTGTGGCTCGCGGGCTCTAGAGCGCAGGCTCAGTAGTTGTGGTGCTCGGGCTTAGTTGCTCTGCGGCATGTGGGATCTTCCCGGACCAGGGTTAGAACCCATGTCCTCTGCTTTGGCAGGCGGATTCTTAACCACTGCGCCACCAGGGAAGCCCTGGACAGAAACTTTTACCTTCTAATTTCATTTTCTTCATTACTTTGAAAATATTATTCCAAAAATCTGATGTCCATCTGATTCTTCATTCTCTACTGAAATCTTTTCTCTCTGGAAGCTATTAGAATTTTCTCCTTGGTGTCCTTAATTTTCAGTATATTGTGGTCTAGGCAGAAGTTTTTCTTTGTTTCCTGTCTCTGGAACTCCAACGGGCCCTTTCAACCCAAGGTCTTTCATCTGTTTGTTTGGCGAAATTTATTTCCATCATTTCTTTAACTATTTCTCTCTCCTTTCTGTTTTTCTTTCTTTCCTTTCCTTTCCTTCTGGGATTCCAATTAAACATATTAATTTAGTAGCTACTCTAGGAATTACAATATGCATAGTTCACATAGTCAGAAATTAGTGTGCATCTTGACCCTCCTCTTGGGTAGCACAAGGGCCTTTGAAAAGTCTCCAGTTTTCTGACTTACCTGATTGTGCAGTTGCACTTAATGTTTAGATTTTAAACCCCACAAGACATTATTGTTCTTATTTATTCACTGTTCACATAGGTTTTGTTCCTCATTTCACACATCTTGGTTCTTCTATCTGGGAGCTCTATCCTTAGTGCTGGTTTGCTGGTGGCAAAATGAGTGGCTTGAAAATGTCTATTTCAACTTTACTCTGTAAAGATGTTCTCGCTGGGTGTGTAATTAATTCTCACCTGTCAGTGAGTCTTTCTGCATGTGTAAGATTTCATCTGTCTTCAAGCTCCCGTTATTGCTGATGAGGAGAAGGCTGTCAGTCTGCCGTTCCTCAGAAAGTACATCTTCTTAAAAATCTGGCTGCTTAATATTTTCTCTGATCTAGTCTCAACAGTTTCACTGTATAGATTTAGATGTGGAAAATCTCTGCTGTTTTCTCCTCAGATAAGACTCCTGAGATGGTCTCTTGCTTCTGGACTCTGACCAGAAGCCTGCTGGACCCTGCTCTCAAACTCAACGTGCCCTACACGTCCTGACGCTGCACCCTCCCAGGCTCCGGGGATGCCTGTGGGGCTGCTCCAGGGACTCACTCTGGGTCACCAGGTGGCCAGCCTTCTCGCTGTAGGTGCTTGGCTTTTCCAGGTTTTGTCTGTTTATCTGAAGATTATTTCTTCTGACCTATATTCAGTCAATGGGTTCTCTCTATTAAACCTTCCCATGGAGTTCTCAATTTCAGTTACTTTATGTTTCCTTTGTAGAATTTCTGTTTCATTCTCTTTGGAATCAGCTGTGCCACTTTTTATAGTTTCCTGCACTTATTTTCATGTTTGGTTTTCATTCCTTGGACTATGCGGACTTGTCCCATCAATCAGCCTGTTTAAAGTGTCTGCATAGGACGTGCTGCCACCTGATGGTGTCAACGCTTATTTACAGTCGGGTGTCTGGCTCCCCTCAGGCGTGGCCTGAACCCTCCCGTGCCCGCCGCTCGCTTCCTGTCTGGCTTGTCCCCTCCCCGCTCCCTGCCTGTTCTTCGCCCCGCAGTCCCACTCACGGCAGCGGGTACTTCTTCCACATCAGCTTGGCCGGTAGTGTCTGGTATACCGTTTTCTGCTTCCCGTCCAAGCTGGGGCTGCTGGGGCTGCTTTGCACGATCTTGGCGCACTCCATCTGTTCATCCCACGAGCCTGACAGCACGTAGTGGGCCTTGCCCTGGCTGTCACTCACCACTCCTGTCACCTGGGGACATTGGCAGGGCCAGCGTAGGCACACGCCCTTCTCCGTGGCTCCCCCCTGACAGGCTCCAAGAGGTGGCCTTGCTTACCTTCCGGGCCACCTCTTTGGAGAAATAGCTATAGGGTAAAAACTTTAGCTGGCACCGGTCCTTTGTCTTGTGGTTCACAATCTCGACGTCCCCTGTCTGGTAAGGGAGGGGAGTGGTCAGCGGCCGATCCCTGGGCCACACGGCCCCTCCCCGAGAGCATCCCCTGACCTGGTCGATCCAGAGCTTGCCCACGATGATGTTATGCACAGTCGAGGTGCTTTTCCTCCACACGTAGTGATTCCCGCTGGCCTGGAATTCTAAGTGGATGGCACCTGGAGGCCAGATATAGGGTGAGAGGTCATGGCCTGCCATGCTGGGTCCCAGCCAGCCTGACCCACCCTCCCGAGGTCCCAGGGTCCTGAGAACCAGAAGCAGTATTTGTGCAGACTGGGGATAGGGTACAGGTCAGGGGGGCATCCAGGAAGTCTACGGGGGGACTGACGTCACCCCTGGAGGCACCAAGCTGGCTTCTGGGTTGGCAAACCCTCCCCCTCATCCAGAGTGTCCTTCTGCCCCCGCTCACCTAGCGGCATGATGGAGAGGTATTTCCCCCGGAACTTGCTGGAGATGGTGATCTCCTGCCAGAGGCTCCAGCCGTGTTTGGAGAACACATAGTGTGCGGCCGATGGCGGGTGGTGGCTCACCTGAGACCAGACCCACAGGCCGTGAGCGTCTGCTGGACGTGGCCCGGGCCTGCCCCCAACCGGCCGGGGGTCAGCCTGCCCTGTGCCCAGTATGAATGGCTCTGTGGCCCTGGGAACCAGGACACACGGCAGGGCCTAGGCCCCCCAGAAAGGACAGTGCTCCAGTGGGAAAGCAAGGGAATGCCCAGGGGAGCAGCCTGGGTGGCACTGGACGGGGGCAGGGCTGGCACACCCCAACTACTGTGGGCCTGAGCCAGTGGCCGGGGCGTTTTCACGCCTGACTTGGGCTGTGGAATGAGGGTGATGACATTGTGACAAGCTGTGCTGAGGGTGAATAAAGTGAGGGCGTTAGGCTCTACCAGGGGCTTCGGGCCTACTTTCTAGTTAACCTGCCCATCGCCTGCAGAGGCTGCATCTGTTGTGCTGTATTGCACTGAGGAGGCCCAGGATGGGAAGCCTCCTGGCCAGCCCGGCTCCAGAGCTGGAGTCCAGCTGGTGTCCCGTCCCAGCCTGGATGGCGGTGCAGCCTGCTCTGCCCACCCGGTGCCTCCGCCCCGTCCTCTCCAGCACTGGGCACCCTAACCACAGTCTCACCACCAGGACACTGCCATCAACTTTTCCTCATCTGTCCCTCCTCATTTCTGTGGCTCCTTTGGTCACAGGGTTAGGGCAAAGCGTCTCCCAGCCTCCCGTCTCGCAGCCTCGCCCTGGAACTGCAGCCGTGGGCTCCAGCCTCCCTGCACCCCTCCGTGCAGACGGCCCAGAGCTCCCGACAGCCCCCATAGGAGGCACCCTCATCCTTCCTACGTCTCAGAGGCGCCGGCCAAACCTGCCAGCAACTGGGTGATGAGTGAGCCGTCCCCGAGCCTGCCCGATGCCTGTGGCCAGGGCCCCCACTGAAGCCCACCCATCAGCAAATTCAGGGACGTGACCCCAGAGACCTGGCCCTGGAGCTCAGTGTCAGCACCACCTTCTCGGGCAGACGATCCAGTCGGTCCAGCTGCTCACACCAAATGCTCTAGAGTCATGGCTGGCCCCACTTTCTCATGTTTCCCATCTAAATCCTTAGCAAATCCTGGCTGTTCTTTCTTCAAAACAGCATCCAGAATCTGCCCTTCCCCTACGCCGCCTCCAGCCTCCCCAGCCTCCCTGCTCCACCCTTATCCCTGTGCTGCACTCTCCCCACAGCAGCCAGTGACGGGGGCGGTTCCTCATAAAGCTGCCTCCTCTGCCCTCCCGTGACTCTTCCCACACAGAGAAGAGCCTTCTGCCGCCTGCCTCCTTCTCTCTGACCTCGGCTCCTTCTCTCTCCCTCACTCTGTGTTGCCAAACCGCTCCCGGGCCTTCCTAAAAGAGCCAGAACCATCCACATCCACAGTACCTGTCCCCACCCCCCGGCCCACGAGAACAGGCCACTTCCCAGCTGGCTGCACCCTCAACTCCTGAGGGGGTTACTTGATCAGCAATGTTCAACGAAGAAATGTACTCAGTAGTAGTTCAGGCCAGGAACCCTGGGTCATCCTTGCCGCCTTCCCCAGCCTCCCTACCCACATCCAAGGCAAATCCCTAGCTCTGCTTTTTAAAGGTGCCTGTGCTCAACTTCCTACCTCCCCTGGTCTGGCCTCCTACAGGCCTGCACAGCAGGCAGAGCACACCTTTAAAACCAGCCACTGGATTGCGAACTGTCTGCTTTCTGAGCTCAACCCCTGGGCCCACAGCAGCGGCTGGCACATGGTAGATACTCAGCGGCAGCCCGACCCGAATCTATCCTGGGCGCCTTCATGTAGCCCCTGCCTGGGTCCTCCTGGCACTCAGTGAAGCACCAACAGAATCGACCCCCTTCAGACAAGGATACCAGAGCTGGGCTGAGGTGCCCGAGGGGCCCAGTTTTGGTTCCACGCCTTGGGGAGACCAGTACCTGCAGGGAAGGCCTGTAGAAGCGATGGAGAGGATGGAGGCGAGCTGAGCTCTGGCCCCTCACACTCACGGCCTCCACCATCACTGACTGCGGCCCCGTGTGGCGCGGGCTGCTCCCTTTCAGCTCAGTGGTGACCCCACGCTCTAGCCCACCCTAATCCCTGATGGTGTCCAGCACACCCCTCCCCCACTGCTCCATGCCTTCTGGCCGAGAGAGGCGTCCTCCCCTCCCCCACCAGACCTGACTGTCCTCACCCAGCTCTCCTCCCACGCGGCCCACACTGTCCCCAGGAGGCCTGCTCCGTGGGGCGCCCCTGACCTGTCCCCGCCGCATGAGGTCCAGCTGCCTGACCGGACCTTGGCTTGATGGCCCCTTCGGTCAGAGGCCGTGTCCCGTTTGTCTGGCTCTGACCCCCAGGCCTGGCTGAAGCGTGCGCGGGCCTCACCTGCTCGCAGAGGGAGCGCAGGCCCATGTCATCGAGACGGTCCAGCTCGAAGGTCTCGCCCAGCATGGGGTTGAAGGGCTTGGCGATGCGGTGCACGGTGGTGGAGTAGGAGGACACGGAGAAGGCCGCCACCAGGCACATCTGCTCCACGGAGCTGGTGCAGTGCACGGCCTTGTCCAGCAGGTGGTGGTACTCCAGGTCCTCCGTCAGCCGCTGGAGCATGGACAGGGGCTCGTTAAAGTTGACCTGTGGGCGGGGTGTCAGGTCGGGGGTCTGCACAGACCGTCCACTGCTCCCAGCACAGACCTGGGGTTGTCGGCACAGCAGCCTTGCTTTTCTCAGATGTTCGGGGACATCACTGCTCAGACCACCTTCACAGAGAGGCTCATCTGAGGACCTGTCTAAAGCCACAGCCCCACTCACTGGCCTGCCTCCCCGCCCCTCCTGCCTCAGTTTTCTCCATAGCCCTCACCACGTTCTGACCTGCTGCATCTGGCAGAATTTTGTTACATTTACTGTCAGTCTCCCCTCCTAGGATATAAATGCCAGGGCAGTGAATCATAGAAATCAGTGAATGAGTGAGTGAATGAATGAATAGGTGAATGAATGGATGAAGTGGGTCTACCTTGTATTCTGAGCTATTATGCAAGTCTTCTGTCCTGGGTCACAGAGTGAAACCAAGTCTGGCCTGGAGCAGCCCCAGCTCCTGCTCCATGGAGATGCCACTGTGATCTGGCAGCACGAGGGCGCCAGCCCTGCCCTTTGCCTGCTGGTGACCTCGCTGGGGTGGGGACCAGGGGCAGCCCAGCATGGAGGAGGAGGGTCCACCCGGCCCCATACACAGCCCAATGTTACCACTCCCCATCTACCAGGGTGGGAGGCACTTTGAGGGCCCCCTGTCTGATCAATGCAGAGCCCCTTCCTGGCTCCTTACCTCCAAGCGTGAGACCTCTGCCCTGGGGGAATTTCAGCAGTGCGGATGGAACACGATTCAATAACACGTTATATGCTCCTCAAGTGTCATTAAGAAAATGACACCCAGGGCTGCGTATACTTCCAAAGGCCATTACTTCCCATCCACGCATAAGAAAACAGCCCCCAGGGCCCCCCTGGCCGCTCTGCCCGGCCCCTACCGGCATGGGGATCTTGGAGAGCTCCCGGCCAATGCAGTTCTTCATGATGCTCCAAAGATTAAGACTGTAGTTGGGCTTGTCGGGGATGCGGACACGCCTCTTGACTTTGGGGGGGCCCTGGGGCACAAGTGAGGTGCTGTCTAGCACCTACCAGAGAAGCAGAGTGTGCCCGTCAGCAGAGGCCTGGTCGCCTCGGCCCCCAGGCCTCGCCCTCGCTTCTGGCCCAGGGCAGTCTGAGGACCAGGCCCGCGCTGGGACGTTGCTGGTGGGAGGGGAAGGCTCTGCCTGAGCTCAGATGAAGGCACCAGGCACAGGGCCCGCCCCTGGGGGGCCCGAGTTCAAAGTGCTGGCCTCCCCACTTCACCCCCCCTTCGGAGTCCCACCTCACTCACATTGTCTGAGGTCCATTCCACGGAGCCTGTAGTCCCACCCTCGGCTTTTCTGCAGGAAACACAAAAGGGAAGGCAAGTTATTTACAAATTCTGAGGCCTCCTGGGGACCCAGCCCCCTTCTATCCAGTCCCCTCAGTGAGGTCCGAGGGGCAGCTTGCATCTCCTAGGGGAGCGTCTCCAGTTCAGGACTCAGGTGGGGCTGAGGGACCTGGGGCAGCAGTTTGGAGGGGTTCCCACCCACTGGTGCCCTGTGGCAGCAGCCGCCCAGCCAAGTTCTCACCAGGGGTCCCTGCACACAGGCCCCTCCTGGGGACTGGCTGACCAGGACCCAGAGAAGCCAAGGGGTGGGCACCTCTGGGAGAGCCCCCGAGAGCCCCGTGGGTCCCCTCTGGCATGGACAAACCCCATTGTGTCCTTACTGTGCTGGTCTGATTACTGCACATTACTGGGTTCAGGAAGGGAAGGAAGTGGGTCGGATGGATCTCTGTGCCCAGGAATACTTGCGGTGAGATGGTGGCCAGAGCAGCAGGGGGCATTCTGGCCGAGGGGCCCAGGCTCTGAGGGAGCTCCCAGGAGGGGTGACCTGGGCCAGCCTGGTCAGGGGACAGGCACTAGGCAGTTAGGGCCTTGGATGGGAAGAACCCACCCAGGTCCCTGGGGAGAGGGGGAAGGCACTGCAGACAAGGGGGCACCTGGCAGAGTATCTGCCCACTGCCCAGTGCAGCTGCAGCACGAGTTGGGGCGCTGCGTGAGCACTGGGGCTGTGCCAGGAGCCAGGGGAGCCGATGAAGAGTACTGAGCACAGGGTCACCTGCTTGCTGATTGGGTGGGAGCAGAGGGGCCTGGGCTGTTGCTGAGGTATGGAAGGAGGCCAGGGCGGGGCATGCAGGAGGCAAGCCCAGGCCCTGGGGGCTCCAGGTATAGGGGAGTGGACAGGGAGCCAGAGGGAATCTGAGCAGGACCCCCCTGGCCTCAGAGCCCAAAGGGTGCCACTACCAGGTGATAATGGAATTTCAGAACAGCTAAGCTGTGCTAATTTTGAGAGCAATATAAGCGATTTTTAAATATTATTGGGAAATGCAGCATTCACAGTAGCACTATTTACAATAGCCAAGACATGGAAGCAACCTAAGTGTCCACTTACAGAGGAATGGATAAAGAAGATGTGGTACATATATACAATGGAATATTACTCAGCCATGAAAAAGAATGAAATATTGCCATTTGCAGGAACGTGGATGGACCTAGAGATTATCATACTAAGTGAAGTAAGTCAGACAGAGAAAGACAAGTATCATATGGTATCACTTATATGTGGAATCTAAAATATGACACAAATGAACTTGTTTATGAAACAGACTCACAGACACAAAAGACAAACTTATGGTTATGAAAGGGGGAAGAGGGATAAATTAGCAGTTTTGGATTAGCAGATATAAACTACTATATATAAAACAGATAAACAACAAGGTCCTACTGTATAGCACAGGGAACTATATTCAATATCCTGTAGTAAACCATAATGGAAAAGAATATATGTATTGGGTTGGCCAAAAAGATGTTACAGAAAAACCTGAACGAACTTTTTGGCCGTGTGTGTGTGTGTGTGTATATATATATATATATATATATATATGTATGTAAAACTGAATCACTTTGCTGTACACCAGAAACTAACGCAACATTGTAAGTCAACTATACTTCAATTAAAAAATTTTTTTTAAATATTATTGGGGGACTTCCCTGGTGGCACAGTGGTTAAGAATCCGCCTGCGAGTGCGGGGGACACGGGTTCGATCCCTAGTCCAGGAAGATCCCACATGCCGCGGAGCAGCTAAGCCCATGCACCACAACTACTGAAGCCCACATGCCTAGAGCCCGTGCTCCGCAACGAGAAGCCACCGCTATGAGAAGCCTGTGCTCCGCAACAAAGAGTAGCCCCAGGCTTCCCTGGTGGCGCAGTGGTTGAGAGTCCGCCTGCCGATGCAGGGGACACGGGTTCGTGCCCTGGTCCGGGAAGATCCCACATGCCGCAGAGCGGCTAGGCCCGTGAGCCATGGCCGCTGAGCCTGTGCGTCTGGAGCCTGTGCACCGCAACGGGAGACGCCACAACAGTGAGAGGCCCGCGTACCAAAAAAAAAAAAAAAAAAAAGAGTAGCCCCCGCTTGACGCAATGCAACCAAAAACGATGATGATGATAAATAAATAAAATAAATATATGTATAAAAAATATGATTGGGAAATGGAAATATACCACTGATAGGACCAGAAACTCCCTGAGGGGTAAGAGGAATCCAAACCATGCCTTTTCCCTGGAAGAAACCAGGACAGGGAAGTGGTGAAACACGCTGGTCCACAGAGGCAAAAAAGGAGCAGCCACAGGTTTTCACCGGCCTCCTCCCGGCCGGGCTGGGCTTCAGGGGGGGGTCAGGGAAGGCAGCATGGGGTGGGCAGGCCACAGCATACATGTAGGAGTGAGGCCGCTGAGAAGTATGCAGTTCCTAAGGGCGAGCAGGGGAGCACATGGTCCTGACACACCTTGTTGTGAGGGTGTCAGTGGGCAGCACAGGCTACAGTCAGTTCTTTCCCCTGTGGGGCTCATCGGCCACTTTTATGTCCCCAAACACTGCCATACCCACCAACCCTTCTAGGGTCAGGACCTAAGGCAACCCGACGAGAATGAGCAACCCTGGTGAGGACTGAACCCCGAACCATATTAAAATCTGTGCTCAAGCCCCGCATGCTCCCCTGACCACAGCCCTGCCGCCCACCCCATCTCACGTGCTTCCCTCCGCACGTGTCCTGCCAGCTCGGTCCACAAGCACAGGTGCTTCCCGAGGGTCCCAGGGAGTGTGGCAATGTGGCTTTCAGTGCTAGTAACTGTCTCATTTACTATTAATGTGTATTTAGAAAGATCCTGAAAGAGCAAGCTTTTATGAAAAATGAAACAAAGGCTTTGAAATAGAAAATAAAAGAGGCTTTCTGTGTCTCCAGTCTGCTCTGGAATGCTGACACAGTGGGTGGAGTGGCTGGGAACTTGTGCGGCTCTGGGGCAGGAACTGGATGCAGCCAATGCCCTGTTGTCCATTTAAAATGAAATCCCAATACAAACTCTATTTGGGTATTTTTGATTTAAGGAAGAACAGAACCAATCTAAGCAAAAATACTGTCTGGAGCAAGACTTAAAGAAAACCCCAAGTGCGAAGAACAGGTGGAGCACGAGAACAGGCCAGCACGGCTGACCCGGGAGAGGTTCCTTCCAGGTGGCCGCCCAGCCCCGAGCCCACCTGTCCTCCTTGGGCTCAGTGATCACTGTGATGAAGGATGTGGAGTCTTCCATGGCGTCGAAGTACTCGGTATCTTCATCTTCCTCACTGTCCTCGCCTTTGGTGGTTAAGAGGCTTCCTAGAGACACACAGAGCCACTGCCTCAGTTTGCGACTTCAACAGTTGCGCCTGCCCAGGGAGGTCTAGAGCCCGCGGCCCCTCCCCACCTCTGTCACCCGGCTGTGGTGCCCGCGCTCCCTTTCCTGGAACGCACTTTCACCCTCTTGCTCAGAGCCTCCCTCCTTCCGGAAGCTTTCCCTGATCTCTAAACATGCTGGTCAGTCTCTCTGTGGCCCAGCTTCCCTTTCTGATGGACCCCCTTCCCAGGGCACCCGTGACCCTGAGCCCCAGGTTAGGTGGGCAGCCACCTGGCACCCGGGCAGCCCTGCCACAGAGGGGACAGTTGGACTCACTGAGCTCTTCTCTGGAGATTGGGAGACTAGACATGGGGAGACTGTGCCCACTGTGAGGGCGTGGGGGATACAGAGGCACACGGGCACCAGAGTCGGCCAAGCAGGCCCAGACGTAGGTGCGTTGAGGGGTATGTAACCTGGGGGGGCTGTGTAAGCTGAGCCAGCTGGCAAAGGGGACACTGATGGTGGACTGGATGGATGGACTGACGCCCGCTCACCCTCGCTGAAGCTCTTGGTGGGATTGGCGGCCCGGCCGGGGGCACTGCGGAAAGCGCGCTCGAGGCTGTTGTGCTGCTTGGCCAGCTGCTCGATGGTCTCCTCCAGATGGACGCGCTGCTCCTGCTCATACTGCAAAGCCCGCTGCCATTTCCGGCTGTGCGTCTCTGCTAGTTCCAGGAAGTCCCTGCAGGCCTGCGAGGGGGCGTGGCCTGTGAGCCAGGCAGGGCAGAGAGGAATGCCCGGGGGTGCCGTGGCCCCTCCCCCTCCCTTCGCAGGTGGGTCAGAAACACCTTTGCTGCCCCCTGTGGCTTCCGTGGGGTCATGGGGACCCTGGCTTTCTCAGAACCAGCCTGGCATCTGCCCTGGTCGGTGAACCACAGTCAAGATGCCATTCGAGAGCACTAAACCCGGTGTTGCTGGTCATGCTGCCTCGCCAGTTATCAGCTGGGGTGCTGCATGTTCCTGGTGGCAGGGGCCCCAGCTCTCAGCTGCTGCATCCTCACTGTGGTCTGGGCCTAGGTTTGTCACAACCCCTGTCCCCACTGGAACCAACACAGCAGCTCAGGCCAGACCCTGGCTTTGGCACAGAAGGAAGGAAAGCCACCTTTCTGCTACACCGCCTGGCTCAGAGCTAAAGGGTCTTGTCGAACTTTCTACCAAGTTACCTCAAAGTCTGTATCACATAAACTCTTTTAAGGTTCCCCCTTCAAACTTGTGGCCTACTATGACATCCAGATTCTTTTCAGCTTCCCGGGTCCATAAGTGGTTCTAGCACACTCTTAGGAAACGGGATGGTTGTTTTGCCCCTGTCATCACAGTAGAGAAGAGGGTCTGGGCTTCAGCGGTCCCTGGAGGGCAGCAAGGTCCCAGCCGGGCACCACTGGACTTGCCCTTTCTGAACTCCTCTAATGTGGTTGGAAGGGACATGGTTCCCGGCCCAACCTGCGTCAGTGATCTCAGGCCGCCACTCCCCACCACCCCCTTACCACCAGCCACTGGGCTCCACGCACATCACATGAGGTCTGATGCTGAGGGTTAGAGACTTGATTCCTGGAGGGAGAGAGGCACGGTGCCTCTCCTCTGTGACAGGGATCGCACAGCACTACCTGAAGAGCTGTCAGGAGGAGCCAGGGAGGTGACGCGGAGCTCAGGGCCAAGGGGCACTCAATGGACACCCCCTTCATCACGGCTGGCGCCCGAGCACATGCCTTCACCCTGCCTGGGCTTGGCTGGCTCTCCCACTCCATAAGGAGCCAAGCCCCAGTGGCGGCCTGGCTGGTGGAAAGGGCCCCAGCGTGGGGCTCCAGAAGGCTGGCCACTCATCTGGCCCCGCACGTCACTCCTTAACAAGCCCTCCCCGGGCACCTTCCTTCTGTCATCCCATCTCATCTCACCCCCAGCACCATGCAGAGTGGGCAGGGCAGGGCCTCGCCACCCTACCTTTCTGAAGATGTGGAAACGGAGGCCCAAGGCAACCAGCAAAGTGTAGTGGAAAAGGTCGCATGATCAGGACTGGGAAGGCCCAGTTCCCACATGGGTCACTCAGCCCCACTGAGCCCATGTCCTGTCCATAAGCCACAATGGTAAAGCCCCACAGACCCTGCATTTGCAGCCCCCCCCCCGCCCCATCTCAGCTCACCCAGCAAAATCCTTGAGGTGGGAGGAGAGGGACTGTCCCTATTTGACAGATGAGGAAACTGAGGCTTAGTTCCCAGCAGCTCCCCAGCAAGGCTCTGGGGAGGGGGCACTTCAAGGGCCTCCCGCCCTCCCTTGCAGGTCTGGTCCCTGCCCAGCCACATGCCACTGTAACCCGCTTCTCCAGAAGGGGCAGGGATTTGTGCTGACAGGTGTCCTGGCACAGGTTAGGGGGAGGGAGAGACTTTAGTGGGGAAGGAAAGAAATCTCCTTATGCACTTAGCAGGCTCTGGAGGTGAGAGAGGCTGCATCCAGGGCTGTTGCAGGTCTGGGGCTATTCTGGATCTATAAGGCTTGCCCACTGGTGCAGAGCTGCAGTCAGTGACTACCATGCAATTTGGGGACCCCCAAGGTGGGCTCCTGAGTGGCCTGTGTCCACTTCATCCTTGCTTCCCTTGACCCTAAGCTCGGCCCCAGTGCTTAGTCAGGTTAGTCTGGGCTCCAGCCACCCATTTGCTGACCAAGGAAGGAGTCCTAACTGCAGGGGTGCCGTCACTCTGCCGCTGCCCCAGCAGCTCTCAGACCACCGAGCCAGGTACTGTCAGAAACGCATCCCAGAGGCCTGGCTCTGGCAGGTGGGGGGGGGGTGCCCTTGTCTACCTGGGCAGCGCCGGGTCCACCGCTTCAGGGAAGCCCCTTGCTGGATCCTCCTGTCCCCCTGAGACTGAGGCCCAGGGAGGAGGGGCTGCCCAGGTCAACAATGGGCGAACAGGACAGGACCCCAGACCACATGAGGCACGGTCCCCTTGCCTGGCTGTCTTGGGGAGAAGGTGCAGGGGCCCGGGCTGTGTCATGCAAGGAGCCTTGTTACAGGTGAGACACACGATGGGTGCTTCACGTTTTCTGGTTCTTAGGGTCTGTGGGTGCCCTGCCTGGTGGCAGGTTGCCTGCCCCATCAGACTAGCTTGGCAGCTGCACAAGAGCCTCTGGACTCTGCCCTCGCCTTTCCTTAGCGCTGCTCCGTCGTACCTGCCACTGTCACTCCCCGCCAACTCTCTACAGCTCCTGCAGTCATCTCACTGAGTTTTAACACAGATGGACACTTTCCTTTCATATACTTCACAGCATTTAAAACAAGGCTTATTGGGCTTCCTTGTTGGCACAGTGGTTAAGAATCCGCCTGTCAGTGCAGGGGACACAGGTTCAATCCGTGGTCTGGGAAGATCTCACATTCTGTGGAAAAACTAAACCCGTACGCCACAACTACTGAGCCTGCGCTCTACAGCCCGTGAGTCGCAACTACTGAAGCCCGCGCGCCTTAGAGCCCCATGCTCTGCAACAAGAAAAGCCACCGCAATGAGAAGCCCGCGCACTGCAATGAAGAGTAGCCCCTGCTCGCCGCAACTAGAGAAAGCCCGCACTCAGCAACAAAGACCAATGCAGCCAAAAATAAATACATTAATTTATAAAAAAAAATAAAACAAGGCTTATAAAAGAGCCACAAATAACAGTATAAAATAGCCAAATGTCATGGTAAATAATTCTACAAACTCATGTCAGAGAGCTCTACATGGCCTCTGACCTTCCTAGCAGCAAAAGCAAAGAAGGAAAGATAACAAGTTTATAGTTCCCTGCATAGCACAGGGAACTATACTCAGTATCTTGTAATAACCTATAAGGAAAAAGAATCTGAAGAATAAATAACTGAATCACTTTGCTGTACACCTGAAACTAACACAACATTGTAAATCAACTTCAATAAAAAATAAAATAAAATTTTAAAAAGCAAAGAGGGAAAGATGATTGTGCTGCAAAGATGAATTAGGCTCCCTTCCTCCTGCCCTTGATGTTCGTGACGCTCTCAACACTATAGGAATGATATGGAAGGGAAAACAGTGTTGGTTTCATTTTCTGAGACAGCTGACAGCCTCTCACAGACCTGGTCCCAGACCCTCTCCACACTCAGCTCCTGGGGCCCCGTCCTGCCCCACGCTCTCCCTCCTGTGTGACCACGTGCCTTCCTCCCCTTCTCTGGCCCCACCTCCCTCAGACCCCCCATCCCCTGTGGGTCAGGGCTGTCGGTGCCGGTGCCAGGAGGGGTGGCGCACTCTCACAAGCACTGAGGTGGCTGTTTTAACAGCGTGACCGAGGAAGACATGGAGGCTCAGGGAGACCAAGGGACTTGATCAAGGCCACAGGCCGTGCGTGTAGGGCCAGGGTCCAAGTCTCCCAGGGCGTGGAACCAGCGCTGTCACTGTTTATTTTGTCAAGCTGGATCCTTACCCCCATCCGGATGCCCCTTGAGGCGATGTGGGGTCCCAGGGCCTTCCCGGAGTGGGGTTGGGCTCCTGGAGATGCTCGCTAACAAGGATGTTGGGGAATAACCCTGTTCAAGCAACAGGACCCAGCCATGCCTGGTCCCTGCAGCAGAAGCTGTTGCCCACAGAGCCAGGGCTGCCGGCTGATAACCTGGGTGCCCTCCACCTTGCTGTCCCTGCAGGACAGGCTGATATGGAGCAGCAGAGGGGCAGGAAGTCAAATCCCCAGGACAGCAGGGGCCTCATCGGGGCCACATGCAGCTGGGCTGGGCGATGAAGATCAGAGCATGTCAGAGTTGCCTGAAGAGGGGGGCACGGCGGAGGCTGCTGTACCCCAATATCGAGGGGCTCATGTGGCTGGACCAGGGCCTTTTCCACTGACTCCGGGGTACGGGAGTCATCTGCAGCTGACGAGCTGCTCGGGTCACCCTGCAGGCTGTGGAGAGCCCGCCTGCCCCCTCTGCCCTGAGGTGCCTACCTGGTGTCCATCCCCAACTGCGCCGGTTTCCTCTGATGCTGCCGACCTTCTCCAGGCCCCATCCCAGCCAGCCGCGAACAGAGGCAGGTGCCGGTCTGGCCCCGCCGCCCTGGAATGCTGAGCTGGGCTGTGCGCCGTGTGCTCGCTAAGCTGGATTAGGCCTGGGGCCCGGCGATGGGCGGGTGGCTGGGGGTGGCTCCCAGGGGCCCAGGAAGGGCCTGGCTGACCCTGGCCCTGAACACGGTCACACTTCCCCTGAGGCCCCGCCACAACTCTCAGAGCTCACGCGCCGCCCTGACCAGGAGCAGAGCCACAGGCCACCACAAAGCCCCCGACTCAGACACACTGGGCCAGCATCCAGGCCCCTCACGGCATCACCTCGCTGCCTACTCTGGGGCAGGCCCATAACCTCCTGGACCTCAGTGTTCTCATGAACAGAGGGCTGAACCCCAGGACTCCTGCAGAGTCCCCGATTCTGTGACCCACTGGGGTGATCGTCCTCTGGACGGGAACTGGGTTCCAGTCTCCCAAGCCTGCCCCTTCCTCCCACCCCCATGGCTGTCGAGAGTGTCCCTGAGATGAAGAGGTGCAGGGTCCTGTGGGCAATGCGATTCTACCTCTGTGGGGAAGGCAGGGGGCCTGTTGATACGCCCAAAGCAGAGTGAGAACCAAAAGCCCAGAAAGGAAATGGCGGCACCTCCCCCACGCCCCTGCATGGAGGCACCCACCGGGGACTCTCCCCTCCCAGAAGCCGGGCCCGTGAAGGGGGCTATGAGGGCTGTCTGCCCGTGGAAGCGTGTCGGGGCCCAATGGGAGTGGCTACCGGTCACCCCGACAGGTGTCGCACAGGACAGATGCAGAGTGTCTGAGCCGGAAACCTTGCCCAGCTGTGCCCGGGAGGAAGGAGGACGAACGCTAATCGCTTTTGCTGGTCCTAATCCTAATCCCAACCACAACCTCGCTGCTACTCAAATGCGGGCGGGCGAGCAGGGCATGTGGGCAGTGGCCTGGGTCTCCTGCCCACCCTGTGTATGGCCTGGGGAGCCTCTCAAGCTCTAGGAGAGTCTGCAGAGCCGGGACCCCGCTCGGGCCCAGCCTTCAGTGGCCACGTGGAAACCATCAGTCTCCTGCACGGTCACTGCCGTCCTAGCCGGGCCATGAAGAGGGTGCCGGAGAGTTGCTGGATGTCGGGTGGGCAGCCCTCGGAGCCACAGAGGAGGTGGGGACAAGGGCCAAATGCCTGGTGGTTCCAGGCTGGGCGGGTGCCCTGGGCCGACAGGGCCAGCTCGGTGACTGTCCCCAGCTGTCGGCACACAGCAGGTTGTGATAACCCTGCTTGCAGGGAGGAAGGGAGAAAGGGCCACGTTTCCACCTGCAGCCAGCCAGGGCCTGCCCTGGGGCTGACAGCCACGTGACCGGCCTGCCGTGGCTCTCAGGCGCAGGGCTGCCAGGTCAGTGGGTGGCCAGGGCCGAGGCTGCCCCACCATCTACCCCACCACATCGATCCTCACGTGGCCAGGTCACTATGGACCCACCTCTCAATGGTCTGTAGTAATAATAAAGGTGGTGAACAGGAGAAAAACGTGCAGAATCACGGGTTCCCTGAGCCCCTCTGCATGGCCAGCAGCTCACACTAGGGACACATCAGGGTCAACACAGTCTCTCGTTCCCCTCCCACTGAGGAGCAACAGGCTGGCCTCAGCACATTACCTCCCGACGGTGGGAAAGGGCTGAGATTCAGGCTGGGACTGTCTGGCTCGGAGGCAGCCATGCTGGATGAAACACAGCCATCTCATGCTCCAAGACCAAGAGCGGGTCCCCCAGGAGCTGCGATGGGGGTGCCAGGCTCTCCCGGGGGTCCCTCTGGCTCAGTCTCAGCCACGCCACCATGCTCCGCATCCACCACCCTCCCGGCCCCTGGAGGCTGGGCAGCTCCCAGGGCCGGGCCCCCTTCTCACGTGGCCCTCGGCTCGGGTTGCCCCGCATACAGGGGCCGGCCCCTCTCGGACACGGAGGGGATGGTCACGGCTTCTTCTTAATGTGACTCACTCACAGCACTGGGGAGTCAGCTTCTCACTTCAGTTCAAACTTTAAAATAGCCCTTTCCACATTCAAAATAGTTTACCCCTCGTGCACAGGAACCAGCACCATCTGGCTGCCAGTTTGCCAACCGATTTTAGATCGTCCTGGAATCTATTTTTACTCATCTCCCCAAGCCCCAAGTGAGCAAGCTGTCAGGGGCAGAACAGAGGTCAGCTGGACAGGAACCTGCCCATGGGCCCCGGAAGGACGAGGAGGGCGGCTCTGGGGCCTCTCACCACCACTCTGCTTGGGTGGGTGAGAGGAGCCCCTCATGATCTCCAAACAGGGCTCAGTGAAGCCTCAGAGCATTTCCAGCGGTAAACAGCCCCTTCTGATCTGGTCCGTTTCTATGATGCCACAAATCCAAGGTCCTGGCCAAGTGCCCTGAGTTGCTGCCTCTGCGTCTGTGTGCCCCCCGCCTCCCCCACCCATCCTCATCTGTGTCCCTGTTCCCACTCCCGCCAGCCGCCTCCCCCAGCCCCCAGTGCCTCTGCTCCCCCCTCATCGTGCTCTCACAGCTCCTCCAACTGGAGCTGAAGCCCCCTCCCTCCAGGCCCAGCTGTCCTGGGCATGCGTCCTCCGCCACTTCCCCATGCCCCTGCCGTCAGGATCTGCGCCCCATCCCACCCGGCCAGCTCTATTGCGGGCACCAGGGTGTGTCCCTCGTGGGCCACTACCTTCCTTGGTAAAAGCATGCCGGGTCTGTCCCACTGGGCCCTTGGAGGGGGGCCTGGTGGGCACCACCCTCTGTTGGCCAGCACCCACCCCCTGGCTTTCTGCACCTCGACTGTCTTTGGTCTTTTGTGGGGCTTGCCTACCATCCAGCTCTGTTTGCCCACTGGCTGCCCAAAACCTGTTCCTGAGGTCAAGGGCCCCCCAACTCTGAGGGGCCTCTCACAACTCAGGTATGGGGGCCATGTCAGGAGGGGGCCTGCAGAAGCAGAAGTGGGGAGCAAGCCCCGAGGCTGCCAGCCGACGGAGGGGCTCAGCGCCTTCACGCTGGTACTGTGGCTGCCTCCGGGCCTGCCTGAGAGTCACAGAAGCGGCTCTCTCCCTGCCAGGCTCCACCGCCTGGCAGGTGGACAGACCCTGTTTCCCCCACAGGGAGGGGAGCGTGCACCCTACCAGCCCAGGGCAGACTCGCCCCAGAATGACCGTGGCACCACTGTGGGGCTCTTCTGCCCAGGGCAGGGGCCCAAGGCCAACCCAGAGGTGAGCCCAGGTGTGCTGTGCCTAGTGACAGGTAACACAGCCCTGGCCCTCTGCACAGAGCCCCGCAGCCAGCAATGGGGATGGCCCAGGACCAACGGCTGTGACCCTCTGTGCTCATGTAGCCGCCGGGCCTGCCAACCTTGGGCAAAATGACCGCTCTGGGCCTTGGGGGTGGCACGTGAATAATACAAACGACAGCGATGACAAGGAAGCTGTAATGACACCAACCTCACGTGGCCGTTGTGAGAAGCAAAGTAACGGGAGGAAACTGGGGCGGGTGCCTGCTATCACACTGCCACCATCCCAGAGGCCTGCCTCCAAACCAGGGCGCTCTGCTTTCCCACAAAGACAAACTTGCGGGAAAAAAGAAGAAAATGGGAGTTTGTTCTTTTCACTTTATGGAAACAAATACCCAAAGCCTGAGCTGGTAACATGTATTAATTCCGCCATTCTCTACCTCAAACCTCGTGATGGAGCCAATGCTGTAACACCGCATGCGTCCTGGTTCTCAGGGAGGGAGGTGCCGCTTGCGGTCCCCACACCAGGGCCGGGGGAGCCCTGCACATGTGCAGCGCTTCGAGGCTCAGTCTCTGAACCACGGCTGATCACTGCGCTGTGAAGTTCCTTCTAAATGGCATCAAACGCAGTTACCCAGACGGTGATCCAAGCATGGACCCACTGCACTGCCTTTGATCAGACTCACAAAATCACCCACTAGGGAATTTTGCCAGACACTAAGCAATTCACTCAGTCGCTCCCACGTTCTTTCACAACCAACTCCTCTCTCTTATTCACTGAGGCTCCCATATGCTGGACACTGTGCCAGGCATGGAAGCTCCAGGGCTCCCAGCATCACCAGGGAGACCATGTCCTGTCTCTGCACACTGCTGCGGTAGAAAAGCCCATGAAACAACAAGGTCCTACTGTAGAGCACAGGGAACTATATTCAACATCCTGGGATAAACCATCATGGAAGAGAATGTGAAAAGGAATGTATACATGTGTATAACTGAGTCACTCTGCTGTACAGCAGAAATTAACACCACGTTGTAAGTCAACTATACTTCAATTAAATAAGTTATTTAAAAAAGAAAGAAAGAAAGAAAAGCCCACGAGACTCGTGGACCTGCAGACAGGGCGACAGTCAGCAGAGTGGGGCGGGGATGCGGAGCTGGGAGTGGGGTAAAGGTGGGCAGAGGAGGGGTTCCTGACCCTCCTTCCCCCGCTCAAGGGAGGGATAGGTTTATTTCCCTCCTATGAGGCGCAAGGCTCTGGAGCCTGAAGACCTGGGCTCTTATCCTTAGCAGCTGCCTCAGTTTCCCCACTATAAGCGGCTGAGTGGGTCGGGGGGAGATGGTGCATGCAGAACGCCTTGCAGGCGACGTGACCATGGGTAGTTGATTCTCCTGTCCTGGCTCCCTGCTGGCCAGGGCCCCACCAGCCCCTGGCACCCAGGGCCGACCCAGCCAGGTGGACTGTGAGATGGGCCCTGGGAGTAGCCGTGGGCTTGCGGGTGGGCTTCCCAGGAGAGATAATGTACATCTGAGGGGTGATAGGTGGGGAGAGTCTGAGAGGCTGTGGCCTCCTCAGGTTAGGTGAGTGGCCAACTCTGGCAGGGGACGGGAGGCAGACGGGGAACAGGTGGGAGAGGAGGCTGGGAGGGGCTGCTGGGCCCCCGGGGACAGTCAGGGGTCATGTGAACCCCACACCTGTTCCTCCCAGGTGGGAAGGAGATGTGTCTGCTCTCATTTCCAGGGCAGCGGGTGGTAAGGCCGTCATCCACACAGCCAGCGAGCTTCGCCCAAAGACCAGGTCCTGCCCAAGGGGCCACCACAACTGGGGAACTGTCCGCAGAGGCCCAGGAAGGGTAAAAGGGTGGGGGAGCTTTAGAGCCTGATGGCGTGGGTGCCGTCCCAGCACAACGCTTACAGGGAACCATGTGTAAAAAGCTCAGCACCCCCTGCGCACAGCTAGTGTTTTCCTTCCCTGCTGGGAGAAATCCTCCTGACCCTTTCTGGCCCCACTCTGTGGCCACTACCTCTCCCTCTGCAGGCCCCGCCCTGCCACTGAGGGTCACTCCCCAGCCCTTCCATGGCCCTCTACACACTTGGCCTTCACCAGTGGCTGTGTGAGCTGCTGCCCTGCTTAGCTACTCCTCCCAAAGGCTGTACTGCTGAGCCCACGCGAGACTCAGCATCACAAGGAAGATCCCTGGACCATCCCTGGGATCCCTGGATCCTCAGGGGCCGGACGGGTCTGCCTGGTCCTCGCCGAGTCCCTACCTGGCACAGGCCCGGGGCAGGATCAGTGGGAAGCCACTCAGGTCTGGGTTCAAATCCCATCAGGAAGGACTTTCCTAACTGCTTGAGCCCCAAGTTCACTATGGGGCCGCTGACCTGCTCAGCTGCTGCCCCCTGAGGCCTCCTGAAGGCCCACCAGGTACCACCCTCGCAGGCCTGCTAGAAAGAACCCTGCCAACCGAAACCACAATAGGAGGGAAGGAGGCCGGGGCTCAGTACCACGTTCCCGTGGAAAAAAAAAACAACACGTTTATGACTTGATTTCATAAAGCTCTGTTCCTGTGTCTCAGCAACCAGGCTGGGTCATTTCTCTGCAAGGCCAGGTGACCAGGGTGGCGAGGGGTAGTGACCAGCAGCTCTGCACCCTGCTCAGAGCCTGCACTTTCTCACTGACCTCGTCCAGGTGAGGAAACGGGGCTAGAATGGCTTTGTAAATGGTCACTTAGCAGGTAAGTGAGATGTGGGCCACTTAGAACTTTTTCCCCTGAGATACAAGACCCACTTTGATTGAGACAGAGTGTATCGGGCACTCCCACTGGGCTACTATTGGGGCCACAGGTGAGTAAGACCTGAGCTTGACCTCAAGGGGCACAAAGCCTGGTGGGGGATCAGACGTTGGAATAATGGGCTAAACACTGCTCAGTGGGCTGGGACCACTGGGGGATCTAACCAGGAGGAACGGCTTCCTGATGGGGAATTCGGAGAGCCTCCCGGCCGTGGTGACGTCCATGTGCGGTTCTGAAGGATAAAAAGGGATCTGCCAGGCATCTGAAGGGTGGGGAAGGGGTATTCTAGAGGGTACAGTGCAGGCAAGGGCAATACAGTTCAGTATTCCTGATCCAGAACCTCCCCCAGACATCCTGTTCCCTGAAACACGTACAAAAGGGGCCAGCCTCAAGGTGAGGGCCAGATGCCGCCTTGGGGAGCAGGGCCACAGGGACAGGCCTGCCTCAGTAGCCATGGTTCCTGGGATCTTGGAAACTGTCCAGAGAACCTCCCTCCCTGCCCTGCTGGGGGCTCAGGATCTAAAGGCTAATGATAGTGATGCCTTCTCCTGAATCTGAAGGTTTAGAAATCTCCCTCTACTTCTCTCCTGAAGGCTGAACAACCCCAGACTCTTGGCCGTCTTGGGGAAAAGTGAAGAAGCAGCAGTCCATCTCCCTGTGTGGGGAAAGTGCAGCCTGCCCAGGGCCCTCCACAGGATGTGTTTGCCTGCGGGCTTTGTGTGGCCTGCCGTCCCCCATTTTCTGCTCCACTTCCATGACCCAGGCTTAATCGGAGCCCACGAGGTGGAAAACCCAGAGCCATTCACCATCCACAGGAGGGGGCTGCCCTGGCTGTGCGGCTGGTGGGAGGAGAGATTCCCTGAGTTCCCCAGTAGGGGCTCCCATCAGTCAGGGCGGGGGGCAGGGAGGGGATGGTGGAGAGGCAGTAGGAAGCCAGTGTGGGGGAAGCAGCTTCCTCTTCTTACACTGAGATCTGGGCGGATCTGAGGGATGAGGATTTGTGCCTTCTGGGGACAGCTGGGGGTGGCTTCCACCCATCCTGGGTCCCCACCTTCCCAGGAAAGACCCTGGTAGGGCTGCAGCCTAAAGGTAAAAGGCACACCAGGGACTCAGGTCCCTGAGAATGGGGGTTTGCCCCAGGTGGATGCGAGGCCACCCTCCATGTGCTGACCTCAGAGTGGAAGGGGGCCTCTGCAGCCCTTGAGGGTCTCACCCTCACCGTCATGAGGGCCGTGACTCCCGCAGCGCGCTACACAGACTTGGGTTTGCGTCCAGTTTGGCCACTTAGCAGCTGGTGACCCTGGGCAGCTCAGGGAGTTCTCTGTGCCTCTGTCTCCACGTGGATATTAGCGGTAATAACGAAGCTGTGGGGAGGGGTAAGTGGTCCTGGATGGGAGTGGGCTCCCCTCGGGGCTCGGGGGTGGGAGCCACATGGATGCCTTAGTTACAGCTCCCTGGTCCAAACCCCTCCTAGTAACAGGGGTGGAGGCCAAAGCCTGGCCAGGAGTAGGGACGCTTTGCCTAGGTGGCCCCTCTGCACACAGCGGGGGTTTGGGCGTTCAGGGTCTGACAGCCTCCCAGAACTGAGCTGGCTCTTGCCAGGTGAGAAGCAGCTGTCAGGAAGGGTCCCTGGAAGAAATGCAGGACTCTGCACTAGCCTGGGCTCCCAGCACCTCACTTCTGTGCCCCCACAGTGGAGGTGGATGGGAGAGGCCCTCACGTCAGGTTCATGTTTGCAGGGGGCGCAGATCCCAGCCCAGGGTGCAGGCTCCGTCACTTGGGTCCAGCACTCCTGGTGCCAGAACTGCTAACAGGCTTGCTAATCATCCCCAGGGGCCTGAGCTTCCCATCAAACAATTCATTACGCACTTAGGTGGCGAGCTGTTTTTATGGCTTTGTAAACACAGATGAGCCTCTGATGCCTGATAAAATACTTTCGCTAGAAACGCCAGCTGAGCAGCGCATTATCTGGGAAAAACCAAAACCGCTTACTCAAGACGATGCGGCTTTAGTCTCCGCATGTGGGGAGGCCATGCCAGGGAAACCACGGGAAAACACAAATGGATCATTATGCCTTAAATGCTCGATATCGGTGCCTGTCACTGGAAGAAGGACAGTGACCGAGGCCCCTAGAGTCTGGGGGCTGTAAGGAGGCCAGAGGGCCGAGAGGGTGGACACGGGAAAAGGAGAGAGAAGACCAGCGACAGGGCCAAACAGCAGGGCGGCCACAGAGCTGCAGTCCAGCAGCCTCTCTGCACGTGGGCGCCACTGCACCCCTGAACGCCATGGACAAAGTCCACACCTGCGGGCACCTGTGCGTGTTTCCCTGGAGTCTGGGAAGAGGGTACAGGATCTTGGCCTGCAGTGGGCTCCAGCCTCCACCTTCCCACCCTGCCCTCAGGTTTCCTGGTGTTGGACGGAGAGCCTAGTCTCTGCTCTGACCCCCCAGCTGGGGCTCACCTGGGCACTGGTACTGCCCACTGTCTCTGCGGCCAGCCTGCCTGAACCGCGTTCTCTGGACCCACCTCCTCTGAGGCGGCCTCCATCTCCCCACACCTCTGTGCTCTGGCCCCCAGCTCCCACGGTGCCATCCTAGCTGGGATGTGCTCATCCTGGGGGCTGTCCTTGGGAGGAGGCTGTGGCCTCCTCTGACACATCAGACCTGTGTCCAGAGGGAGCACATGCACCTCTGGGGAACACTCATCAGGCAGAAAGAGGAAGGACCCAGAAGCTCGGTTCAGCCTTGAACTCTCTGCCACCACGGAGAGACCCTCCCGGTTCGCGGTCACAGCTGTGTGGCTCCCAGAACCCGTGGAAAGGGGGAACTCCTCGGGCTGAACCCCTCAGTCCACAGACGTGGGTCCTCGTTCAGCTACTTACTATCAGGTTGGCACGGCTGTGGTGGCCTCAACTCGAAAGCTCTTCTGACTGAGGGACCCCCACCACACATGCAAGTCCCCCATGGTTACAGGTTCCAATCCTGCTGCATCTGGGCCACGTACTGGGGGAAAGAGCTGCAGCAGCTGTTGCTGAAAAATGCGGCAGCCGCGTCCCTACTGTGTGTGCTGAGCCGGCTGCTTAGGTTGGGCGCTGCCTTCCTCGCCCAGGCCTGAACCACCTGCGGGCTCAGCCGGATCTCACACCCAACTCCAAGCTCCACCCAACAATGAAAAGCAGTGTCCTCACCCCGTGACGACACGTGGATGAGATGACACGGAGGATGACAAGAGCAAGAGGGAGCCCTGGCCTGTCCCTCACCCTGGCCACCCACTGGGGGACCGGGGAGCCACCTCCTCCTTGGGTCCCTGGGCCGGGCCGGCGGCACTCACATTGATCATAGCATTTGAAGTGATGCGGAAGAGGGTGGCCCGCTCGCTGACCGCCTTCAGCTTCTCGCCACTCTCACAGGGGATCCTGAGGCCGTCCAGCTCGCTCAGGGAGCGCTGCAGTGCCACGCCGTGCTTGGCCACGAGCTCATTGCACGTGCTGAGGTCGTCCAGCTTCAGGGAGAGCTTCTTGATGGTGTCGTGTAGCTCGCTCTTGTCAGCTGGGGAGGCAGTCCCGTCCTCGTCGTCCCCAGAGTCATCTGTGGAGACACGCGGGGTCGCCATGGTTCTTACGGAGCAACACACACCCAGAGGCCCGGGAGGTGCCGGCTCCTGGCCAGGGCGAGGTGTCTGCACAGCCCCTCTGGAGTCAGTGGGGGGGATGGAAGAGGGGACCAGCTTGAATGACAGGGCCTGGGCTGTGCTTTGCAGGGGGCACCAGCACCCCCCAAGCTGATGTGCAGGCAGGGGTGGGCTGTCCGGGTGAAGAGGTGGAGTTGGCTGTGTGGGAGCGGCTCCCATCCCAGACCCCGCAGACCCTGAATGAAGCCCGGGCACTGTCGCCGCGTCACAGGCCCAGCTCGGGCTGACCCATGCCTCCCCCGCCAACCTGACCTTGCTCTCCGCTGTCCACCCACCCCTGGTCCCTGCAAACAATGAGTGTTCGTGCTTCGGGCCTTTCCCTCTGTGTCCCCACTGTATCCCCACTGTGTCCCCACTGCCTGGAACCTCCTCACGACCCCCAGCTCCTCAGAGGTCTCACCCCTGCCCAGCCCAATGCCGCCCCATCTTCAGAGCCGGCCTGAAGACCCCCCAGGCCGCAGTCACAGCTCCCTCCCCGCTGCGACCGGTGATCCCCTCCTGCAGGTCTCCCCTGAGGAGCAAGGCCATGCTCACCTATGGGCGTCTCTTGTGTGGAGACACTGGCTGTGGCCTCTCAATGGCCTTGTCAGGGTAGGGACTGTACCACTCCCAGGGGACAGACAGGTGATGAAGCTCAGGTAGGTGAAGCCCTGGCCCAGGCCCCCTGGCTAGTCTGTCTGCCTCCGAGCCACCCTCTTCACGCCTGGGGGCCTCCATGAGGAGCCAGGCAGGTGCTCACGCCCCACCCCCTCCCTGCTTACTCGACCCCAGGTGCCCTCGGCACCCCTTCCTGGGAGTCTGAGGTACCTTGGAGCCTGGCCCGCTACAAGCCCAGCTTGTGTCCAAAGGGGCGCGGGGCTATGGGAGCCTCCGGGGTGCTCTGCGGCGAGTGGGGTGGGGTGGGGAGCTGGCCTGGGCCCTGCTGCTACTTCGACACTGGCCTGTGAGTACCAGAGGCTGTAATTGCTGAGCAGTGTCTGAGATGCCTTGATTTAGAAATAATTAACAAGAAACTTTTTTTTTGGTGAAGGAAATCTGTAACCCAAGATAGAAAATTTTGAAAGAAGGACGCATTGTGAGAGAACAGATTTCCTCCCATGGCAGACAGGGTGCATGGGGGTGGCCACAGCTGAGACACCGCTCCGCACACGCCCTAAGCTGGAGACAGGGCCTGGCCAGCCTCGGAGGGGTGCCTGGAGCAAGGAGGTGGCAGGGGGCAGCATCCAGGCTGGGGGCAGGGCTCGCCCACCCCATCCAGCCCAACTGCAGCCCCGAAATGACCCAGTGTCTGGAGACCACACGTGCCGGGCCAGGCCCTGGGCCACTCGCTTGACCAGTGTGAACGCTGAACCTCAGTGGCCAGCAGTGCAGGCGTGAAAACGCAGCTTCTGAGACACCAAGCCACCGGTTTAGGGCCCTGTTATCAAGGGGGCAGTGCTGGATCTGAACCCAGGGGGATCTGCACAGAATTGTTTCCTCTCTCTGGATCACCTTAGAAAGGCTCCAATGGCTGACGCGTATCTTGCCTTCCTGGGTGCCAGGCACTGGGCAAGGCGCTGCCTTGGTTAATGCACGTTGATGACCCAGTGAGGTAGGTTTGAGGGGCAGACAGGTGCTTTGAAATTGCCCAGGGCCACAGGCGGGGAAATTCTGGAGCCTCCAGGCCTGTCCGGCTTCAGAGCCTAGGCTCTTAGTTACAACGCAACCTCCTCTCACTTTCCAGGTTCAACGTGTCAAACAACCAGAATGGCCACCAACCAGTCAGCACAGCTGCTGCTGGGCACTGGGAGGGGTGCACGGGGGCATGCTGACTGTGGGTCAGCCTGAAAGTGACCCCCTGTGCTCTGAGAAAGAACTGACCAACCTAACTCGGAGCATCTTCCTGCGGGACGGGCAGAGGGTGGGTAATCGCACCTTAGCAAGCAGCTCTTAGGGTCCAAGTTCAGGTCCAGCTGCCAGGGACACAGGAAAGTGCTTGTTCTGCTCCCAAGTTGCTGGCTGTGTTGCTAGGGGAGGGATGGGAAGACACCTGACCAGCAAAGTCTGTTCTATGGGGATGCACAGGCAGAGTACCTCTCAGAGGGACAGTGAGATCAGAATGAGGGAGGCGGGGAGGGGCGAGAGGAGGAGTGACTGGATGAATGATCTTGGGTGCATCTCAGGAGGCCTGCATGGAAGCGGCAGGTCACACACAGAAGGGCAGGGTCTGGAGAAGGATGTGAGTAGTAGCACAGAGGAGCTAGCTGGAGAGGGCACAGCTAAGGAGCCTGGGCCTTCATCCCTTGGCAAAACGGAGTATGTGGGCATTTGAGCAGAGGTCCATGGATGAGAGGAGGCTGGTGACAGACTGAAGGGCAGAGCTGAACAATGAAGGGGACCCTGGCCCCCAAATGGTGAACTGTGGCCAGGCTGAGTCCCAGGTCTCAGTTCAGGGTCAGGGGTCTTTGCAAGGAGTAAATCCATGTGGGACACACAGATGAAGCTCAACATCAGAGATGCAAATGAAACCACTCAATGTGATGTTCCTCAAAGTAGCAAAAAGAATAGATGGCATTAACTCATCTTGTGCTTTCTGAAGGATGAACTGGCAGTTACCCATCTAGAGCCATGAAAAGGGCTCCTCGGCTTCCACTGTCCCCCCACACCCCCACCTGCCCCCCGGACGGGAGCTCTGCTGGTGGGGCATGTCGTCCAAGGAAGGAAAACACTCATACGTGCAAAGTCGCTTAGGCTGTGGTTCTCAAGCTTGTGGCCTTGGGGGTTCTCAGGCTTTTCTGACCCCACACATCTTCACTGTCCCCACTCCCACTGGGAATAAAACTCAGGCACAGTGAGCATCTGAGAGGAACAAAGTAACAATCCACATCTCAATAACACAGCAGACACTGAACTATCCATGGACTTAAAAATCCTACAGGAATTCTGCAACTATAAAAATACAAGAATAGCAGCAACTGGAATCTAGGACCACATCGAAGCCACACATCCACCCACGGTGGAGCCCTGGCCTGCCTCAAAGCTCATGTGAAGGCCAGAACTCAGCACAGAGCAGCTATGCGGAGGAGCTTCCAGGCTGCCCCTGGTGTAGGAAAAATCAGGTGGTCGGAGAGCAGAGGCTTGAGCTCCGGGGCACCTCCCCAGGCGGGGGCGCTCACACGTCTGCCCCAGCCGCTGACATGAGGAGCCTGCGGTCCCTGCACAGTGGGGAGGTGCCAGCACAGGGCCGAGGGTGGAGGAGGCAGGACTGGACAGGACATCCCCTTCACCGGGCAGTAGGTGTGAGCAAGGGGCCGGTTAGGGGAGCCCAAAGTGCACATGGCACCTGCCCTCTGCCTGGTGAGGATCGTTTGCCATCCTCCACGCCGAATCTCAACCCCTGCGCATGAGGCCCGTCTCTCCCGCTCTCCCTGGGACACGCTGGCCTGCAGGGCCCCTCACCCACCCCCACCGAGCTCCCTGCGGTCAGTTGCCTTGCTCCACTCATGTTGGCCTCTGGCTGGCTCTGCACCAGCTGGTGCGCCCCGGGAAATGCTGCATGAGTTGCACTCAGACCCAGCCCAGTCTCAGCAGCTCGGGAAGCAAACTCTGGAAGAGGCAGCTTCCTACTGCTCAGCCATGAAGGGCTGGGTGGGAAGGCGGCGTCCGGCAGCAAACAGCCACAGCAATGGATGGTGGCAGCAACGGACAGTGGCAGTAATGGCCAGGGCATACACAAGGTGCCGGCACTTCTTAAAGCACTGGACAAATAACTCACTTAATCTTTGCATCCTTAGCATCCTCATTTTACAGGTGAGAAAGCAGAGGATCAGAGCAGGATGGGTCCTACGGAGAGTAAGTGGTGGGGCTGGGGTCCCTCCCCTGGTCTCTCAGCACAGGCCACACTGAGGGGGTCACTAACAGGGGCATCTCACCCTGCCCTCTCCCTGCTAGCCTACATCATCTCACCCTCCTCCCCCACCCGTCCCGAGACTGTTAGCCTCACCAGGAAGAGGACAGAGCCAGAATGTCTGTACTGGGGATGGCGGCGGGACTGCAGACCCTGCCACGCACACCCTCATCTCAGCGGGAGGGCTGAGGTTCAGGGCAGGAAGCACCTGGCCAAGACCACCAGCAGCCAGAGAACAGGAGCCCACATCCCTGCATGGCCAGCCTCCAAGGACAGTGACCCCAGGGAGCCAAACTGGAAGAAGGACTGGAGAGCTGGAGGGGGCAAAGGGGAGGCCCAGGCAGGGGGCAGGCGGCAGGGGCTTCTGCCCTCCCATCCTCCCAGCCCCAGCTGCCAGGGCCATCGTGCTGAACCCCTGCTTCCCCAGGCCTTGCTCTGCCTGCCTGTCTTGCGCTGCTGCTCTGGGTGTGCTTCTAACGTTCAGATCAAACCTTCACAGAAAAGCGACTCAGCAGGAGCCCAGTGAGTTGCTCCACCAGCTGCAAAGACTGTGGCTTCTGAGACCAGGAAGCGGGCCTGGCAGATGGGGAAGGTGACTCTGCTCTTCTTCCCCAGGCAACTCTGCACCAACGAGCCTGCGCCTTCTAATGAGAAAGACTTCCTGGGGAACTCAGGCCTGACATTCCTCAGCCAGTGGCACCCTGAGCCTCCCTGGCTAAAGTGACAAAAGCAAACAGCAGCTCCAGACTGTGGAACATGTAAAGAACAATCAACCCAGCCTCCAAGCCAGGGTCGGGGTTCAAGGTAAGGTGCAGGCAGCTCTGGGGATGGCGGGATCACGTGCAGCAAATGACCGTGGAATAAAGGGCTCAAGCCTGTTCTCAGACACGACCATTTCTAGAAAAGCACCGACTCCTGAAATACCCACTGATTTTCACCAGCTAAATGCAAGAATGAATTCTCCTTTTTGTTAGATGAGAATAAATCCATAAAACTCGGGTTACCAACGTGTTTACAAGGCAGCAGTCACAACTTCTCTGTCCATCCCGGCCAGGCCAGCAGAGTACGGCAGTGGCCTCCCATCCATGGCAAGCTTCCCAAGTGCATGAGTTTCCAACCCTTATCCTGGGTTGGCTAGTGTCCCCCCAAAATCATGCCCTTCCTGGAACTTCAGAACGTGACCTTATTTGGGCTGATGCAGGTATAATTAGTTAAGATGAGTCATATTGGAATAGGGCGGGTCCTTAATCTAATATGACTGACCTCCTTACAGGAAGAGAAGCAAAGACACAGAAACACTCGTGATGACACAGAGACTGGAGTGAAGCATCTGCAAGCCAAGGATTGCCAGCAACACCAGAAGATGATCAGTACTCTGACTTACTGCCCTGAGGGGTGGTCCCTGGATGCTCCCTAGATAAGCACTGAGACTCCCACCTGGGCACAGAGACCTCACAGGTCTCTCTGTTCTCCCCTCAAGCCTGGCACACATGCCTCCCTGACTGCTCAGGGAGGTGGCCTGGGACAGCGGAGGAGCCCGGTTCTGGGCCAGGCAGTCCTGCTTCAACCCCACGTGGCCTTGGCTAAGGGTGCTTGTCCATACTCTGGGGATATTCATACCTCCTCTGGGAAAGGATTTAAGTCCCCAGCATGCAGCCAGGGCACAGCTGGGACTTCCTGGCCCCCCACCCACCAATATCCCTGTCACCCTCATCAGCACAGCTCACTTTTTGCACACAACCAGTCTTGAGTTTACTTCAAATCATAGAGGCTTGGAGCCAGAGGGAGCCCCGGTGTTTCTGCTGTGCCCCCACCCCCGCTTGGGGGTCTCCTTGAACCCTTCAGTAGCCGGCTGCAGCTGAGGAGCCACTGGGCACCCGCACCAGGGCTGGGACCCTCTTTTACCTGGAACTCCTGGGAAGGAGTGGGTTGCCATGGAAACAGCCAGCAGAGCCAAGCCAGGTTGGCTATTTTTAGAAGTGGAGCTTTTTTTCCCCCATCTTTGAGGAAAATGGATCAAGTTTCTGGGTGGGGAGGCAGCTTTTTGAAACCAAGAAACCAACAGGCTGCACAGATTGGTCTGGAAGGTGGGGGAGGTGACATGGTGGGGACGTGGGAGCCAGGGGCCCTGTGGCTGCCCCATTTTGCATTGTCTCTTGCTTGTTTCTCTGGGGAATCTGGCTTTGCCCTCGCCTGCCCACAAGCTCCTCGGGGTCAAGGCACAGGATGACCAGGGCCCCCCTCCCCTCACACACTGTGGCTGGAGATGAGTGACAGCAGCACTGGCTGAGGAGGGGCCTCAGGACAGGTGAGGTGAAGGCTGGGGAAGCCCAGCACTCACGCCTCCCTCTGCACCTCCACCCAGCGCTGGGCAGGACAAGGTTTGGGGGGAGGTGGTGCTTAGATGGGTCCTGGCAGAGGGACAGGACTGCAGCGGAAGGGGACAGGCCTGTGGAGGTGAGGAGACAAGTTCAGGGACACCAGCAGGGTTCTGAACAGGGAGGACATTCAGATGGCTCATCCACCTCTAGGTGCCAGGGAGCCAGGGACCCCCGCCCTTGCCCAGCCAGGCCATGCTCTGCCTGCGCTCCATGCCCTTGCTTCCTCTTGGCTCTTCAGCCCATCTAGTACCAGGGAGACCCCGTGGCTTTCCCAGCTCCTTGCCACTCTCCAAATTTCTTTCCTCCTCTCCTCCGTCTACAGATGGCTGCTCCCGGGGCTTCCCTGGTGGCCCAGTGGTTAAGAATCCGCCTGCCAATGCAGGGGACACGGGCTCGAGCCCTGATCCAGGAAGATCCCACGTGCCGCAGAGCAACTAAGCCTGCACGCCACAACTACTGAAGCCCGCGCACCTAGAGTCTGTGCTCCGCAACAAGAGAAACCACTGCAATGAGAAGCCCGCGCACCACAATGAGTAGTAGCCCCCACTTGCACGCAGCAACGAAGACCCAACACCGCCAAAAATAATAAATAAATAAAATAAATTTATTTTTAAAAAAAAGATGGCTGCTCCCCAAGGCCCAGTACCCATCGTTTCACCTGAGCACTGCCCTGAGCCCTCGGGCTCCCCAGCACTTGCCCCTGGACCTGCCTCCGGCTGATGGGAGTAACATTCAAAAATGTAAAAAGAAGGTGATGGCTTCTTGGATGACAAGGTACAAAACTTGCTAGCCAGGCACTAGGCCACTGACTGGGCAGGGCCCAGAGGGGGTCAGGGGAATAAGAGAGAAGCCTTGTCCCACTGGCCAGGAGTCACGGGAGGAGGCAGCCACACAAGGGGACCCACAGCCATCCATGGGTGGGTGGCGCAAGGCAGGTGGAGGCCAGCAGACAGCCAAGGAGTGCCACTAGCTGGTGTGGGGAAGGGGCGGGGGGACAGGGCACATGCTGTCTGAGTGCCTGCTCACCCCAGGCTGGCCCCGTCCCAGCCCCCTGCCACTCCACAGAAGAGAGGGCACAGGGAGGCTGGGGAAGGATCCCTGCTCCCTGCTCCACCATGGCAGGGAGCCTGCATCAGTGCAGCGTGGGCCCCGCTGTGCCCGTGGCCTGAGACCCAACTTAGAACGGCAGCTGACGATGCTGACATCATGCCCTGACCCAGCAGTGCTCCCTGACCCAGCAGCATGGTTAATGGATTAATGGGGACAGGCGCTGCTCCCCTCCCTCTCCGCAGGACAGGGAGGGGACAAGGCCTAACCCCCAAGCCCTGCAGCCTTCCAGCCATGGTCTGGGACCCTGAGTGGCCACACCTCCCTGGGGCCCCCAGGACCCCATGGGGGGCTTTCATCTCGCCTGAACACTAAGAACTTTGAGCAGGGAGTGCCTCCCGCCTTCCTGCAGTCTGGATGTGCAGAGACCCCCACCGCAGGGCCTCTGAGGAGACAAGCACAGCCAGCGGGCGTTGGTTTCAAGTGAGAACCGTGGGGCCCTGGACTCTCGGCAGAAAACAGCCACTTCCAATTTGCAGTGTTAGCATCTCAAAAATTCAATTACAGCAGGTTTGCTGACTGTTATTTAGATTTCGGGAGGTTTGTTAAGCTGCCCAAATTCAATTGCAGAATCCAATCAGCTGGATGCTGACAACAGAAACAGGCCTTGAGGCAGGTCCACGAGGTCAAGTGACTTTGGTGGCTCTGAGACCCTACAGCCCTGTTGCTCAGTGACAGCCTATCCTGTGCTTCCTTGGGTCAATGACTTCGCCACGTTATGACACAGTTTGCTGCACGAACGACACCCAGGAGAGGAATGGGTGGCATGGAGAGTTATGGACTGTGCCCAAGACCCAAGGCTCCTGAGTGGTGGAGCTGGGATTGGCAGAGTGGTCTTTACAAAGAGTCTGATGGCCCCTGCCACTCCCATGGCCCTGAGGCTGAGAGACTGCAGCAGCTCACTCCACCCAGCCCGAGGTGAAGCCTGTACTGGCCAGTGACCACCTGGCCTGGACTGGGCGAGTGGGGAGGTGAGCCCTGCCTGGGGTGACGCTGCTCCTGTGGTCCTTTGCCCTGGAGGAGGACCCCACTCAGGCAATGGGGAGAGGGAGGCTGAGAGGTCTCCTAGTCTTGACAGAGAGGGGCTCAGACAGGAGCCCCCGGGTGGGGTCCCAAGAGGCCTTGGGAGGAGGTGACTGCCTTACAGGCACACCCTGCAAGGGGTGACACAGGAGGAGGTGCTGCTCCAGGGGGATGAGGTCCAGGAGCACAGGGCCAGAGCCCTGAGGAGGAGCACCCCTGAAGTGCAGTCCCGGAGGCAGGTCGGAGGCCTCAGCGCTTGAGAGTGAAGCACAGGAACCAGGTCAGACGAGACAGGGAGCCACTGGGGGCCCCTGGGAACGGGAGTGCCCCCCCCACCAAGGTACTGCCAGTCCTTCCTGACTGGGAAATCCAGAAGGAAAGCAGGTCTGTCTTTCCCAAAGTAGATTCTGTGGGATACTAGTCCTGCAGGGGGTTCTGCAGATAAAGGAACCAGTGATTTAAAAAAAAACTTCCAAAAATAGGATGAATGACGTCCTTCCCAGCCAAGGAGGCAGGTGACTGAAAGCTCTGAGAAGCTTGGCCTTGAGGATACCGGAAGGCATGGAGGAATCTAATCTGATGGAAAAATCAGATAATAATAAATAATAAATTGTGAAACCCTGGTAGGCAGATGGAAAACACAAGCCAGAGCACCGGCATCATATGACCTTTGTGGGCCCTCTGTGGCCCATCTCCCCTCCTCTCTCTCTGGTGATCAGCATGGGGTGTGTTGAGGGCACCAGGAACCGGGTGAGACCACATTCAGGCTCTCCAGCAGCTTCCACTGGAGAGGGGTGCAGGGGTGGCACCCCAACCTGGACAGCTATCAACAAGACTGATGTGGGGCCCCAGGGATGGGTGCCCCGGGCTGACACAAAAGTCGGGCTTTGCTTCCAGTCCACAGGGGATGCAGAGGCAGGAACCTCATCCCACAAACACGAATCTGTAGGCCAGTATCTGTGGTGACTGAATCTCTGATCTTCTCAGGGAAAAACACCCCCAGGGACCCCTGGGCTGGCTGTAGAGGTCAGCAAGCAGCGGAAGGCTGGGCGAAAACCTCAGAGAGCAAAGAAACAAACCCCCTTTCCTCTCACTGGAAGGGGCTAGGGCACAAGGTCAGAGCCACGAGCCACATGATGGGTGAAAAATAAGTGTATGCAAGCGACGGCTAGGATGCCCGCAGAACCAGGTGCCTTCCTCCTTAGCAGAGGGCTGTGACCTGGGGCCACACAGCATCCTCAGGATGATGGACGGCTCTGGGAGCAGGGCCCAACTCCAGGGAAATAAACACTGGTGCAGAGATGGAGCCTTAAAATAGAGACGCAGGCTCCAATTATGGCATCTTCTGAGATGCTGAAGCCAACCTGCCACCCACAGCCCCCTCCGGCCCGCAGAGCGCCCAGCCCACCCAGAGCTTCCACCCTAACCAGGGTTTCCACGGGGTCTCCTAAAGGAATGGGGTGCCGTCCCAGATCCAGCACTACAGAGAGCTGGCGTCCTACGCATCCCCCCCCCCATCTCCAGACTCACTCATTTGCCCCGTCCTGGTTTGAGTCTTGCCCCAAGGTCTCAAGGTGTAGAGGTGGGCTGCCCCTCAGCCAACCTGAGGCAGGTGCGTGAGGGCTGGACCCCACGCCAGCTGGGTTTGGGCGGAGACGCTGCAGCCCACTCCCTGCCGGTGCCAGCTGACTGGGGGCGAGGCGCCGCTGCTCTCACCTGAGCCCTTGTTTAAGAGGCACGAGAGAGCCAGCTGGAGCACGGACGCTCCTCTTCCTCTGACCTGCTGATGTCGAGACAGGAACCCACCTGCATCTCAGCACGGTGGATCCTCCCCGAGGCACCCGCCTCACCTAGACAACAGTGAGCCTCCTCAGGGGGCTCCATGCTCCCCCAGCCTCCACTGCAAGCCTCTAAACTCCATCCCACCTGTCTGCTCACTCCTGGCTCACAGAAAGCCCCCTGCAGGCCCGGCCTCCAGGTCAGGGGGACCGCCTGGTGCCTTGGTGGCGGGAAGGGCATCAGTATTTTTTAAAAGTTTCTCCAGGAGGGGCTTCCCTGGTGGCGCAGTGGTTGAGAGTCCGCCTGCCGATGCAGGGGACACGGGTTCGTGCCCCGGTCCGGGAGGATCCCACATGCCGCGGAGAGGCTGGGCCCGTGAGCCATGGCTGCTGAGCCTGCGCATCCGGAGCCTGTGCTCCGCAACGGGAGAGCCCACAACAGTGAGAGGCCCGCGTACCACAAAAAAAAAAAAAGTTTCTCCAGGAGATTTCACACCGCAGCCGGGTGAGAACTGCTGGGTTAGATGCTCGCGAGGCCTCACCAGCTTTAACACCTCATAATCCGAGGCTCCAGCCACATGTTTCCTCAGCGCTCCATATCTGTCCCCCACACCCTGCACCCCACCTCCAGGTGCTGCCTCCCAGCTCTGCAGACTGGGGAACCAAGGCCGAGGGGCTCACATGGCCTCCAGGCATCTGGCTCCTGGGGCTCCCTCTCTCTGGGGCCCTACACTGCCTTCTGGGTAACCAAAGAAAAGGAAAGAAGTTCTCTCGGCTTGCCAGCTTAGGAAATTAAACAACGCCCTTGTTTCCATGTTGAAATCCAGCCTTTGTCCACAGAACACAATTTCAGTTTGGGTGTTGCTGTCTCACCTCTGGTCCTGTTTCTTCACGATGGCATTACTTGTTAGCAGCTGCCCCAGATCCCATCAGGTTACGAACCGTGGCCTCCCCATGGCACCGGCTGCTGGGGCCGTGGCGGGAACACCATGGAACGGCTTCTTTCTGCCCTCGTAGGCAGGGGGGAAGCACTGCCCTTGGCCCAACTGTGAGCACAGCTCCTCGGAGGCCACTGAGCCCACCTCACACTTCTCCCCACCAGAGAAGGGCGCCCACCCCACGGTCCCACCCCCTCCGCTTCCCGTTGTGGGTCCAGAGATCCCTGACCAATGAGAAGGATCCTTTAATGAACAACAAGGAGCCCCACCTGTGGGAGTGTTTAATCTTGCTCAGCACAAACGCCTGTCTCACAGCCAAAGCAAGTGGGACTGAACTGAAGCGAGGTCTGCCGACCCACACGAGAACCCACTGATCCACCCCCAACGGCGCCAGCATAGTTGAGCCACTCACTGGAAACTGCCAGATTACATTTTCCTGGCCCGAAGACAGCCACAGCTGCTTATCCTTGGAAATCATCGGACGCCCACGTAATCACGCTAAAAAGCTTTCCATGTGTGGCCACCTCTAGGCGTCAATGACAGAGAGTGACTGGGTCGGGGAGGAGGCGGGGTGGGGTGGGGCAGGGCTGGGAGAGGGGTCCCGCCACCTAGGAGCCCGACAGGCCCTGGAGGGGCAGGGGCTGCATCTGCCTGGCTGATCTCCACCTCCTGGGCCTGCATGCAGGAGGTGCCAAACAGAAACCTGTTGAATGAACGGATGCCACAAGGGACGATGGTGGGAAGCGTTTTGTGAACCCCAGGGCAGTGTGCAGGTGAGCGGTGATGGGTTCAGGGTTTTCCCCTGGCTCTTGAGAGAAGGCAGCAATCACAACCCACTCACCCTATGACCCACCCCCTTTGGCTGCCCAGTCCCTGCAAAGTTCCTCTTTCTCGCCCTGCAGACCTCAGAGTGCCCTCCCGCTTCTTCTTGCTGTGGGTGGTGAGTGGGGGCCTGGCCCTGGGCCAAGCTCTGTGGGGAGGGTGAGGAGGAGACCCACAGGCCCTGCCTGGGTGGTGGAATCTCATAGTCTGCTCTATGCAGGGTGGACAGGCCAAGTTGTGTCTTAAACAGAAAGGGAACAGAGTCACCCCTTTCATTTAAATGCCCACGTAAGACGCTCTCCCCTTTAGGAGTCAAGCAGACCTGCAAGTCCCAGTTTGCTATTTATCACCCCTGAGACCTTGCAGCTACTTAACTTCTTTACCTTCAGTTCCTCATCTGTAAAATGGGTCAATGCCTGTAATGTGCTTAACACAGTGTCTGCCACAGTGAGGCCACGAACATCAGCCATTATTACCTGGCTATAAAAAGAGCCACGCTGAAGGTAGAAAAGTCAAAAAGCCCTGTAGAGAAAAGCATGAAGTAGCAAAGAAACAATCACCAGCAATCCTCCTCAAGATAACCTCATCAACCTGTCTGATGCCAGTGACATCTCTTCCCGCCCGCTCCCACATGCTACCCATAATGGGGACTGTCCCTTGTTCCAATTCCATGACTGCTGGCGACCAAGAACACCCAAGCAAGGGAACTCTCAGGGGCCAGGAGGGTGGATGGGAACTCTCGTCACTTGAAAGGCGTGTGCCCCGCGATCCAGGCACACCTGGAGCCAGGTTACCATGACTGCCTGCTCCCTGCCAGTCTGAGGTCCAGGTGGGCAGAGGCGGCCACCTGAAGGGTCACCTGAAGGGAAGGCTGCCAGTCTCTGATGGCAACACTAGAAGAGTACACTTGGCAGAATGTGTTTAAAGTGACCCGGCTCAGAGTGAGGCCGAGAGAAAGGGGCAGGAGGTAGGGATATTTTTGGAGGCCGTCTGGCTCCTCCAAAGGCCCTTTTGTTCCTCTCCTAGTTCTGGGTCACTGTCCATGCAGCTAGGAGCCTGGCATAGGCCCTGTGTTCGCAGGCATCTGAACATTCCTCCTGGAGGACACGGAGGGCAGTGGACAGTCCTCTTCATGACCCACATCCTTGGGAGCCCCGACCCAGAACTGACAGGGGAAGGCTGGGGATGAGGATCAGTGCGGACAAAGAAGGCATTCCTGCACCCGGAAGACATCAATGCTTTCCAATTCCCAGTCTAGCCTTCTGTTTTGTGTTTCCTGTGTTCCCAGGTCGCTAGGGAGGCTGGTGGGTGGGCAGGTCCTCAGCTTAAGTGTTGGTTCGGCCACCAACAGACTGTGTGATTTTGAGCAGGTCTCTCCCTTCTCTGGGCCCCAGTGTTTGCTCCTGGAAGGAAGGGCCTCTACCGGGCAGACCCACACTGCTCTGTGGAGAAGGTCCACCAGCTATGGTTAATGCAGACTTTAATGCGTACGTGCATTTGACCCTGGGCCTGGGGGCTTCTCTGCTAGTTGTGCTCTGGGATGGGGAGGAGAAAGAAACAACCCTGTGACCAAGCAAGCTACCCCAACCCCACCCCGGATGTGATGATTCAGCAGAACTGGTCGTTTATGAAGAAGCCCTGGGAGCCAGGCCAGAGGCCAGGATCCATGGAGGCCCTGCCACCATGAGATGGAGCAGAATGCTGATTGTAAGAGTAACTGCATCCCAGCCAGGCAGGCAGAGCCCAGATCTGGGAGTCAGAAGCGGGGCTCAGACCCAGAGGCGGGGGAAGGAAACAGGGCTGAGGAAAGGCCTGAAGTGGAAAAGGTTCGAGGGCGTCAGTCACCAGTGCCCCTGCCCTATGCATGGCTTGTTCCTCCATTAGTCAGCTGTGCCCCTGCCCAGGTCCACCGTCGCCTCCCCAGCCCTGTCCCCGCACCTGCTGGACAAGGAGAGCAGCCACCCCTCACAGCTCCGAGGGGCCCTACCAGCAGGACTGTGCAGACACCACTGTGGGCAGGTGGCTTCCAAGGCTTGGCTCAGGGGGAAAAGCTACTTGAGCAGTGATTGCTAAGGAGGAAAATCAATCTGAAAATAGTGAGGCCCCAGAAAAATTCACATTCGGGAAGGAACCTGCTTGCGAGGAGCTTGGCCAAAGACAAACGAGGTGGGATTTCGCTGGCCGTTTGCTCCCGAGGGCAGGGATGAAGCCATGGCCCCCGCCTCCCCAACGGCCCCTGTATCTGACCATCTGCTTGCCCAGCCTCTGTCAGGGGAGAACTATTTTCTTCCGGGCCAGCAAGCATCATTCTCAGGCTCTTGGCTGATACACTGCTTACTGTAAATCAAGAAATTGGTTTTCTGTTTTCTAAAAGAAATGGAAATTAGAAATTCCAACGTGTGATGGTGTTTGCAAAGAAACTGCAAGTAATTGTCCCTAAAAATAGAAGGGAGCTGTTTCCAACTGCCAAGTCTTAGTGACTAGGAGCAGGGAATACTGCCACAGGGAACCGTGGGGAGGGTGAGATGGTGGAAGTGACAGCCACTGTGAGGCCAGGCGAGGGAAAATCCAGCAGAGACAAGGGAAGAGGGTGAGGGATTGGGGAAGGAAGAACCTTGTCTCAGAGCAAAGCCCTAGAGGAGGGCCACCTGCCCACCTGGGGCTGTGCCGGCGGGCTCTCTATCTGAGTCCTAGGGACCCCTGCTCAACAGCTGCTCCCTGAGCCTGCAGGGAGGCTCCTCACAGCCCGGGCAACACAAGGTCCCCAGAGCCTGGCTGAGACCTTCCCCTCAACTGCAGAGCCCAGGGGCTTCTCACTTAGGCCACGGGGCTGAGGGAGAAACCTGGACCCACCCAAAGGTACCACGCAGTCTGCAAGGGCATCAGAACACAGTCCTGCACAGTCTGAAACCCCACAGCCAGGCGGGCTTGAATTACAACCAGACGGTCTGCAGAGATCCAACATCTTTGGGCCAAGTTTCCACCCGAGACCCATTTCTGATTGGCTCCACGTTGGCCTGGCGGGGCTCCCCTTAAATAGGTCACTGTGGCTGACAACTTTCTGGTGTCCTTGTCCTAGGCCCACCCTGGCTGGAAGGGGGAGGGACTGATGGAACAGGTAGTGGGGGGCCATGAGGCCTTTGGGCTGTGCTGAGCTGAGGAATATTCAGGCCGTTTAGGGCTGGAGGACTTGGGGCCATGGAATGGCTGTGTTCTACAAAAGACCCCTTTTCTGGAGCAGGGGAGCCTGAGGCAGAGACCCAGGCAACAACAGAGGGTCACTGCTTGCTGGCAACACAAAGTCACTCCGCAGTTCACCAAGTACTCTGCCGGGCAGCCCCAACTCGGGTCACCACACCCCTGTGCCTTGGGCTCCACTTCTGGCCTCCTTAAGTGCCAGGGGTGCTGGGGATCTGTGAGGCGAGGTGCTGCCCCCGGTCATCTGATGGGCAGCTTGATTCTGGGATTTGGATGCTGGGGCCATGAACGGGGATGTGCCCGGGCAGTGGGCACATGAGCCAGAAGACAAAGAAGGAACAGCTTCCTTACAGAGCTGAGAGAGAAATAAAAAAACCTAGAATTTTATAGTTCATAAAAATGTCCTCCAAAAATAAAGATGAAGTAAAGATATGTTCAGACAAATAAAACCTGAGAGAATTTGTGGCTCCCTGACCTACAATAAATGTTAAAGGAAGTTCTTCAAGCTGAGAAAAAATGATACCAAATGGAAACTCAGATCCAGACAAAGGAGTGAAGAGGGCTAGAAATGACACCAGGCAGGACCCTGCAGGGACTTCCAGGTACAAAAGCCCCTCAGAGTCTTGTTTGTAGGAAAAAGGCTTTAGTTCCCCAGACCTTCCTTAAGTTCCAAAGAGCAGGCACAAGCATTTACTAGTTAGGGAGGTGGGGGAATGTAAAAACAAAGGAAAAGCAGTTAAGCAAGAAAAGTAATGACAATATTCAGTATAAACAGAGCCCTGGGACTTCCCTGGTGGTGCAGTGGTTAAGAATCTGCCTGCCAATGCAGGGGACATGGGTTCGAGCCCTGGTCCGGGAAGATCCCACACGCCGTGGAGCAACTAAGCCCATGCACCACAACTACTGAGCCTGCGCTCTAGAGCCCGTGAGCCACAACTACTGAGCCCACGTGCAACAACTACTGAAGCCTGTGCACCTAGAGCCCACGCTCCGCAATAAGGGAAGCCACCGCAATGAGAAGCCCGAGCACCACAGTGAGGAGTGGCCCCCACTCACTGCAACTAGAGAAAGCCTGCATGCAGCAACAAAGACCCAAATGCAGCCAAATATAAAAATAAATAAATAAATAAATTTAAGGAAAAAGAAAAAAAAAAACAGAGTCCTAGTTCCTCCTCAAGGGATATACATAACAATCTGACACATATCTTTGAGTTCTGCAGGATGGTAACCCTCACCCGTTCTGCAGGATGGTGACCCTCACCCAGGTGGAGGATGGTAGCTATATGCTGAACACAAGGCTGCAGACCCCAGAGTGGTTGGAACCAGGAGGTTGATGATTAAGATTCTGGAAACATCACCTTGTTACTTCACCACCAACCAATCCGAAGAAGGTCATGCACCCTGCAGCCCTCACCCCAAACGTTGCCTTTAAATTAAAACCATTCCCTGAAAGCCATCTGTCTCTTGTTTGGGTCTTTGAGCATAAGCCACTGTTCTCCTTGCTTGGTGCCCTGCAAATAAGCACCAAACTTTCCTTCACCACAAACCAGTGTCAGTAGATTGGCTTTGCTGTGTGGTGGGTGAGTGGACCCAAGTTCGGTTTGGTAACAGAAAAAATAAGTATGTGAGTGAACATAAAAGATGCTGGTTTTCTCATTTTAAAATTTCATTTAAAGGTAACTGTATAGAACAAGTAAAAAAAGTGTATCTTCAAAAGTAAAATGGGACACAGCAGAAAGGGTGGGGGCCATAGAAGTAAATATATTGTTGCAAGGTTCGTTCTTATAGCTGAAATGGTATATGATTTGAAGGAAGACTGTGATAAGTTAAATGTGCATAATGTAAACCCTAGAGTGGCTACTGAGAAGACAGATGTACAGTTGTGAGCTAATAAAAGGAAAAAAATGAATACTAAAAATAATACCACAGGGGCTTCCCTGGTGGCGTAGTCGTTGAGAGTCCGCCTGCCGATGCATGGGACGCAGGTTCGTGCCCCAGTCCGGGAAGATCCCACATGCCGCAGAGCAGCTGGGCCCGTGAGCCATGGCTGCTGAGCCTGTGCGTTCAGAGCCTGTGCCCCACAACGGGAGAGGCCACAACAGTGACAGGCCCATGTACAGCAAAAAAAAAAAAATACCACAGATGGCAGGGAAAGAGAAAAAAAGAACAAAATAGATGAGACCAAACAAACAGCAAAACAGTAGATTTAAGCCCAACCATACCAATAACTACATTAAATTAAAACGGTCTTAACACTCTAAAAGTCAGAGGCTTTATCAGACTGGATAAAAAAGCAAGACTCATTATATACTATCTATATAAAACCCCTTTCAATATAAAACCATAGATAAAATAACCAACCATATGCTTTCTATAAGAAACGCACTTTAAATATAAAGACATTGATGGGCTAAAAGTAAGATACTAGAAAAAGAAACACCAGGCAAACAGCAATTACAAGAAAACTGTATGGCCTTAATAACATCTGAAAAGAGGCTTGAGGACAGAGATAAAGAGGGAAATTTCATAACAACAAAATAAGTCAATTCATTAAGAAGATACAAACCCTGATTGTGCATGTACCTCATGAGAGAGCTTGAAAGTATATGAAGCAAAGCCAGAAATGGAATCTACAATTATAGCTAGAGATTTCAATACTACTCTCTTAGCAATTGCTAGAAGGTAGAGACAAAACAAAGATTTAGAAGATGTGAATCTTCAAGTACCCTTTATCAATCAACTTGACCTAAATGACATTTACAGAACACCACATCCTACAATGGTAGAATACGCATTCTTTAAAACAGTACATGAAGTATTCACCAAGACAGAGCAATGCTATGCCATAAAACAAGTCTCAAATTTAAAATGATAAAGCATATGTTCTCTGGCTACTACAGAATTAAATTAGAAAGCAATAACAAAAAGGTACCTGGAAAACACCCAAATACATGAAAATTTAACACACTTTAAAATAACTAATGGGTCAAATAAAAATCACAAGGAAAATTAGAAAATATTTTAAAATGAATGATACAACATATCAAAAATTTATATGATGCAGCTAAAGCAGTGCTTGGAGGGAAATGCATAGCTTTAAAGCTTATTATGAAAAAGAAGAGAGGTTTAAAATGAGTGATCTAAGCTTCCACATTAAGAAAATAGGAAAAGAAGAGCAAATTATAATCAAAGTGAGTAGAAGGAATAAAATGGTTTAAAAAAAGAGCAAAAACCAATGAAATAGAGAAGAGTAACAATGGGAAAATTAAACTAAAAGCTTTGAAAAGATTTTCTTTGAAAAAATCAATGAAATTGATAAGCCTCTAGCTAGAATAATCAAGAAATAAAGAAAATACAAATTACCAATAATAGGAATGAAAGGAACATCATACAGCTCTATTGACATTAAAGGGATATTTATTTATTTATTTATTTATTTATTTTGTGGTACGTGGGCCTCTCACTGTCGTGGCCTCTCCCGTTGCGGAGCACAGGCTCCAGATGCGCAGGCGCAGCGGCCATGGCTCATGGGCCCAGCCGCTCCGCGGCATGTAGGGATCTTCCCGGACTGGGGCACAAACCCGTGTCGCCTGCATTGGCAGGCGGACTCTCAACCACTGCACCACCAGGGAAGCCCCAGACATTACAGGGATATTTTAAAAATATTACGTACAATGTTATGCCAATAAGTTTGACACCTTTGATGAACTGGAATACTCCTTGAAAGAACAAATTACCAAAAATTACACAAGAAAAAAAAAAGTCCTTATAATGAAAGTGAATTTAAAATTAAAGACCTTTTCCTCAAAGAAAATGGTCAGGTCAAAATGTCTGCACTGGTGAATTCTACCAAATATTTAGGGAAGAAATAACACAATTGTTATACAAACTTTGTCAAAAAATAGAAGAAGGGGAAACAATTCACAATCATCTTATGAGGCAGTATTATCTCATCATAAGACATACCAGTATTACACTGATAACAAAAGCAGGCAAAGACATTACAAGAAAACAAAACTATAGTCCAAGATCACTCATAAATATAGATGCAAAATGCCTTGACAAACTATTAGCCAATAAAATTCAGCTAAAAAGGATAATACATCATGAACAAATGGGGTTTATCTCAGGAATACAAGGTTTAACATTTGAAATTAATATAATTCATATTAACAGTATAAAGAAAAAGCATAATCAACTCAATAAGTACTGAAAAAGCATTTGACAAAACTCAAAACCCATTCAAGATAAAAACTCAGAAAACGTGGAAGAAAAGGACCTTTCTTGTTATTATAAAACGCATCTATAAAAATCCTAGAGACTTCCCTGATGGCTCAGTGGCTAAGAATCTGCCTGCCAATGCAGGGGACACAGGTTCGATCCCTGGTCCGGGAAGATCCCACATTCTGCAGAGCAACTAAGCCTATGCACCACAACTACTGAGCCTGCACTCTAGAGCCTGCATGCCACAACTATTGAAGCCCACGCACTCTAGGGCCCACATGCTGCAACTATTGACCCTGTGTGCTGCAACTACTGCAGCCCGCGCACCTAGAGCCCATGCTCCACAACAAGAGAAGCCACCGCAATGAGAAGCCCACGCACTGCAACAAAGAGTAGCCCCTGCTCGCTGCAACTAGAGAAAGCCTGTGCACAGCAACAAAGACCCAACGCAGCCAAAAAAAAAAAAAAATCCTACAGTTATCTTCATACTTAACAATGAAAAGTTGAACTTTTTGCCCTAATATCAGGAAGAAGGCATGTCTGCTCTCACCACTTCTATTCATTATTATACTGGAGGTCCTAGCCAGTGCAACAAGGCAAGAAAAAGAAATCAAAAGCACACAAGTTAAAAGGAAGAAGGAAAAAGCCTTTATTTATAGACAACATGATAGCAAATACAGAAAATCCTAAGGAATCTAAAGAAAAGCCACTAGAACTAGCAAGTGAATATATCAAGATAAAAGGTTGTATACAACAATCAACTGTATTTCTGTAATATTAGCAATGAACAACTAGAAAATAAAGTTTTTTTAAAGTAATACCATTTAAAATAGCATCAAAACCAGTAAATATTGTCAGGTAAATTTAGTAAAATATGTGCATGAAAACACATAGCTAAGAGAAATTAAACAAAAATAAATAACCATATTCATGGATTGGAAACTTCAGTACTGTTAAGCTATCAATTCTCCACAAATTGATCTATAGATTCAATGCAATCCTGCCAATATCCCAGCAGACATTTTTGTAGGAACTGACAAACCAGTTCTAAATTTTATATGGAAAAGCAAGCCAAACAGTTCTGGAAAAGAATAATAAAGCTGGAGGACTTATACAACCTGTTATCATGATCTACCATACAGCTATAATAATCAAGACAGTATAGTGTTGGCATAAGTATAGATTTATAATGAAACATAATAGAGAATTCAGAAACAGACCTGACATGTATGATCAACAAAGGTGTCAAGGTAAGTCAATAAAGGAAAAACTTTATTTTTTTAAGAAAATGGTGCTTAAACAACTGAATATCCACATGGAGAAAAAAAATAACCTTGACAACTACCTCACACCATACACAAAATTAACTGAAAATGGATCTTAAATCTAAATGTAAAAGCTAAAACTATAAAACATCTAGAAGAAATCAGCACTATCCTGAGGTGGCCAAAAATGTCTTAGAACATAGAAACACTAATCATAGAAGAACTTAGTAAGAGATCTAATCGAAATTAAAATTATATGCTCTTAAAAAGATACCATTAAAAATGAAAAGGTAGGGCTTCCCTGGTGGCGCAGTGGTTGAGAATCTGCCTGCCAATGCAGGGGACACGGGTTCGAGCCCTGGTCTGGGAAGATCCCACATGCCACGGAGCTACTAGGCCCGTGAGCCACAACTACTGAGCCTGCACATCTGGAGCCTGTGCTCCGCAACAAAAGGCCGCGATAGTGAGAGGCCCGTGCACCGCGATGAAGAGCGACCCCCGCTTGCCACAACTAGAGAAAGCCCTCGCACAGAAACAAAGACCCAACACAGCCAAAAAAATAAAATAAAATAAAATAAATTAATTTAAAAAAATGAAAAGGTAAACCACAGATTAGGAGAATTTTTTCTCAATACATATTCTTGAAAAAGAACTTGTATTCAGAATATATAAAGAACACTTGAAATTCATTAATAAGGTAAACAATACACCTCCTACCCCTACACCAAATAGGAAAAGGATTTGAAAAGGCACTTTACAAAAGAATATATACAAATGGCTAATAAGTACATGAAAAGATGCTCAACATCATTAGTAATTAGAAAAGTATAAATTAAAACTACAATGAGATACTATTACATGCCCAGAAGAATAGGGGAATTTTAAAAGGCTAACAATAGCAAGGGTTGACAGGATGTGGGGCAACAAACTCTCAGACATTGCTGGCGGGATGTAGTATGGTAAAGCCACTCTGGAAAACTGTTTGGCAGTTTCTTATAAAGATAAACATACGCTTACAACATGACACGACCTACAATTCCACTTCTAGGTATACCTAAGAGAAATAAAAACTTATGGCCACAAAAATACATTAATTTTAAATGTTCACAGCAGCTTCACAGCTCATAGTAGCCCCAAATTGGAAACTGCCCAAATGTCCATTAACGAGTGAATGAATACTTGTGGCATATTCACACTATGGAAAAAAGTCAGCAATAAAAAGGAACAAATTATGTATTCACACAACAAGAAAGAACCTTGGAAACATTATACTGAATGAAAAAGCCACACATACTACTGTTTGATTCCATTATATGAAATTCTAGAACAATTAAAACTATAGTGCCAAAAGGAGATCAGTGGTTGTCTGGGGCTAAGTATGGGGGGCACTGACTGAAAAGGGGCATGATGAAACTTTTGGGGATGATAAAAATGTTCTATATCTTATTTGGATTGGTGGATATACAGGTGTATACATTTGTAAAAACTCACAGAACAGTTAAAATCAGTTCATTTTATCAAATTAAAATTATACATAAAGTTGATTTTAAAAGAAAAAAGAATAACCATCTACTGATTCAGTTCTAGTAATGTATCCTACTGACATGCAGATATGTGACTTCTGTGTGATATGAAAAAAAATTTAAGACATAGTCAATGAAAAAGTCAATGAAAAAGTTCGACAGTATGTACAGTATGATTCAATTTGCCTTTTGAAGTATATCTATATTACATATGTTTTTAAAGAGCAGATAAGAAAAACAGTAGATAAAACCAATAAAACCAAAATCTGATTCTTTGAAAATATCAATATGATCAATAGCCAATAACATCAATGAAAGAGGGGACAGATCTTACAGACATTAAAGGATAATAAGAAAATATCACTAAAAACTTTGTGCTCACAAATTTGATAACTTAGATGAAATAAATTCTTGAAATACAAAACTACCCCAACTCATTCAGTGAACAAAAATAACCTGAGTGGTCTATTAAAAAATTGACTTTTTTAGTTAAAAATCTCACAAAGAAGAAAACTTAGGGCTCAGAAGCTCTGCTGACAACCATTTACAACAGCCAAGACGTGGAAGCAACCTAAACGTCCATTGACAGATAAATCGATAAAGATGTGTTATATGTATACAATGGAATATTACCATAAAAATACAGCCATAAGGGGCTTCCCTGGTGGCACAGTGGTTGAGAGTCCGCCTGCCAATGCAGGGGACGCGGGTTTGTGCCCTGGTCTGGGAAAATCCCACATGCCGCGGAGCGGCTAGGCCCGTGAGCCATGGCCGCTGAGCCTGTGCGTCCGGAGCCTGTGCTCTGCAACGGGAGAGGCCACAACAGTGAGAGGCCTGCGTACTGCAAAATAAATAAATAAATAAATAAAATACAGCCATAAAAATGAATGAAATAATGCCATTTGCAGCAATATGGATGGATTTAGAGATTATCATATTAAGTGAAATAAGTCAGAGAAAGACAATTATCATATGATATCACTTATATGTGGAATCTAAAATATGATACAAATGAACTTATTCACAAAACAGAAACAGACTCACAGATGTAGAAAACAAACTTATGGTTACCAAAGGGGGAAGTGGGGCGGGTGGAGGATAAATTAGCAGTTTGGGATTAGCAGATACAAACTACTATATATAAAATAAACAACAAGGTCCTACTGCATAGCGCAGGGAACTGTATTCAGTATCTTGTAATAACCTATAACGGAAAAGAAAAATGAAAGACTATCCGTGTGTGTGTATAACTGAATCACTTTGATGTACACCAGAAACTAATACAACATTGTAAATCAGCTATACTTCAATTAAAAAAAAAAAAAGCAGGGCTTCCCTGGTGGCACAGTGGTTGAGAGTCTGCCTGCCGATGCAGGGGACACGGGTTCGAGCCCTGGTCTGGGAGGATCCCACATGCCGCGGAGCAACTGGGCCCGTGAGCCACAACTACTGAGCCTGCGCGTCTGGAGCCATGCTCTGCAACCAAGAAGCCGCGACAGTGAGAGGCCCGCGCACCGTGATGAAAAGTGGTCCCCGCTCGCCGCAACTGGAGAAAGCCCTCGCACAGAAACGAAGACCCAACACAGCCAAAAATAATAAATAAATAAATTTTTTTAAAAAAAGCAGCTCTGCTGACAAATTCTACCAAACATTTAAAGAAGAAGCAATACCGATCCTACATAGACTCTGTCAGAAAATTAAAGAGGAGGGAATACTTTCCAATTCATTTTATGAGGCCAGTATTATTTGATAACAGAACCAGACAAGGACATTACAAAAAAGCAAAACAACAACAAAAACTATAGACCAATATCCTTCATGAACAGAGACATAAAAATCCTCAGAAAGGTATTAATATAATCCAGCAGTACATAAAAAGGGTAATACATCTTGATTAAGTGAAGTTTATCCCAGAAATGCAAGGCTGGCTCAACATTTAAATATCAATCAATGAAAGACAACCCAATTAAAAAATGGGATTTGAATAGACATTCCTCCAAAGAAGATATACAGATGGCCAATAAGCACATGAAAAAATGCTTAGTATAATTAGTCCTTTAAAAAAAAGCAGAAAATAGGGACTTCCCCGGTGATCCAGTGACAAAGAATCCACCTTCCAACGCAGAGGACGCAGGTTTGATCCCTGGTTGAGGAACCAAGATTCCACATGCCGCAGGGCAACTAAGCCCACACACCACAACTACTGAGCCCGCACGCCACAACTACTGAGACTGTGCCTCAACTAGAGAGCCCACGTGCCGCAAACTACAGAGCCCAGACGCTCTGGAGCCTGCACGCCGCAACTAGAGAGAGAAAAACCCTCATGCCACAACTAGAGAGAAGCCCGCGCGCTGCAACGAAGATCCTGCGTGCCGCAACTAAGACCCAATGCAGCCAAAAAAAAAAAAAAGCAGAAAATAATATGTTGGTAAGGATGAAGAAAAACTGGAACCTTCCTACTGATGGGAATAAAAAATGATACAGCTGCTTTAGAAAACAGTTTGGCAGTTATTATATAACCCAGCAATCCCATCCTGGGTATACACCCAAGAAAAATGAAAACATATGTCCATACAAAAACTTGCACATGAATGTTCATAGCACAGCAGCATTATTCCTAGTGGCCCCAAAGTGAAAATAACCCAAATGTTATTTATGCATGCAATGGAATTATTATTTGGCAACAAAAAGGAATAAAGTACTGATACATGCTACAACATCTGAGAACTTGTTAGAAATGCAAATCTTCAAGCCCTACCCCGGACCTACTGAATCAGAAGAATCTGGGGGGAGGGCCAAAATATAAAAAACCAATATAATTCATCATATTAACAAATTTTAAAAATCCATGTGATAATAATTTCAACAGATGCAGGAAAAGTATTTGACAGAATTCAACATCCATTCATCATAAAATTTCTCAGCAAACTAGGAATAAAAGGGAATTTCCCCAACATGATAAGAGATCTGCAAAAAACTTACACTTAATGTACATCAAAATGTATATTTGTGGGTTTATGCCTTTTTATTTCCTCATGTTTTGCTATATTTTTCAATTATTCTGTAGATGTGAGTCAGACCTAATTCTTATTCTCAGGGAATTCAGTGTTTTATGATCACACCCCCAGGGACCCCTAACACTGGAATACAAGTTGGAAGAGAGGCACTTTAACCTTTCAGTCCCCTTGTGCCACAACTGAGGACCACACTGAGTGCTCTGGCTCTGCATGAGGCTGTTCCTGGGACTGTCTAAACTGGACAGCTTGGTGTCACATGAGGGATGGTGACAAGTTCTAGTGTTAAGAGATGTTTGTAACAGCTCACAAACTGGAAAGAGCTCAAGTGGCCATCAACGGGAGTATGGATCAACTATAGTATATTCATACAGTAAAATAAATATACTAAGCAATGAAAAAGAGCAAACTTATGATGCACATGACAACATGGATGAACCTCACAAACATTAAGCTGAGTGAAAGAAGCCTTGCATAGAAGAGTACATATTGCATAATTCAATTTATGTGAAGTTCTAAGACAGGCCAAATGAATCCGTGGTAAAATCAATCAGAACAGCAGTACTTCTGGCAGTGGGGTGTGGACTGCCTGGGAAGGGGCCTGAGGAAACCCTGGGGTGACGGACATGTCCTGTATCTTGACAGCTTCTGGGTTGCAAAGGTGCGTGCACACACTTATCAGAACTCAAACGATGATTAGTGCAATCCACGATATGAAATATTGAACTCTGATTAATGATATACATGCTGAAGTGTTTGGGAGGGGAAAGAGTACTGATGTCTGCAATTTACTTTGAAAAGCATTTAAAAAATTAAGATGGGCTGATGGATAGAGGGATGGACAGAAGGATACATAGGTGATAAAGTAAGTATAATAGAATGTTAATGGTAGAACCTAGGTAGTGGGAATATAGGTATTGACTACACAATTCTTTCAACCTTCCTCTATGTTTGCAATTTTTCATAATAAAGTGTTGGTGGGGGGAAACACTGATAAGGGAAGACTCGACCTACCACAGGAAACATACTTTCCAACTACAATAATCATATCAATGTGGTTCAGGTGCAACACTAGACAAAACTAGCGCATGACAAAGAAGTCACTGACTTGCAAGAGGCTAATAAATTGATGAAAAAGATTCAACCCCCTTAGAAATCAAAGATATGCCCATTAAAGAATGAGATGCCATTTCCAATTCTCAGCAGGTTTCAAAATGCTATTAAATGCTGATGCGGGTGTGTGGTGAGACTAGCGCTGGGTTTGAGTATTTACTAAGGCTGTGTGACCAGGCAAATTCTGTCTCTGGGTCTCAGCTCTCACACTTGCAAAACTGGGGTGCGGGGGGATCTCAAGCCACCTGGGGCTCTGGGTGAAAGAGACCAAAGAGACTGACAGAGAAGATCACCCAGACACGTAGGCATATGGCACAGGTTCTCAATGCGCTGTGGTTGTCATTTGAGGTTATTTTTATGCAATGGAATTACAGGCACTTTTAATTTTATTCTAAATGCTTTTTCTTTACTAAATTTTCTGCAACGAGGATGAATTATCTTTGTAATATGGAAAAAATGTCAAAAATTATTTTAACCACCAAATGGCAATAATCTCATCCAACTGTGACAGTCAGGGATTCTATGGCTACATGATTTTCCTTTGTGTGGGTAACTGAATGTTTCTCAGCTCAATGTGAGAACTCTCACATCGACACCTTCCTGATTCAATCATTGAAAAATGTGGAAAAACCCCACAAGTATAAGGCCACATTTCCCATGAGAGTACGAGCTAAATCAAGCCAAGGGCCATTTAAGAAAGCTCCAAACTCTATGCAATTCATGGGGGAGTAACTCCTGGAGTGATACTTCTGCTGCTGCAGCCGGCTGGGCAGCCAGCCCCAGGTGCCCGTCACCCAAGGAATGCCACTTCCCAGATGACCCACAGGATCATTTCCCCTCCTATGGAGACCCAGCGTCCCCTGCAGAGTTAACACCAACCGAGGAACTGCTGCTCTTTGGGAGGGAGCATGAGGACTGTGATCTGGGGGACAGCCTGGCATTTCCAATTAAAAGCAAGTGCAACCAGCCTCACTGATTATCAGCAGTTATCTGCAGCCACAGGGATTACCAGTTTCTCACTATATAAGTAGCAGCTCCTCCTAGCCCCAGGCTGGCAAGGAGAAGGCTTCAGAGGTAAGGTAAGAGAGAAGTGGGTAAGGCAGAAGTGAAAGCTCTAGCTGGAAAAACAGCAGGAACTGTTAAATATTCAGGGCAGTAAGATGACCAAAGGAGGCAAAGGTGAGCAGAAGGGCCAGCTCTCCACCAGAAAGAGCCGCCAGGGGTCAGGGTGAGGTGAAAGTGGGCACAAAAATGACCACAGAGGGCTTTCCTGGTGGCACAGTGGTTGGGAACCTGCCTGCCAATGCGGGGGACCCAGGTTCAAGCCCTGGCACGGGAAGATCCCACACGCCGTGGAGCAACTAAGCCCATGCACCACAACTACCGAGCCTGCGCTCTAGAGCCCGTGAACCACAACTACTGAAATCTGTGCGCCCTAGAGCCCGTTCGAACCCACAACAAGAGAAGCCGCCGCGATGAGAAGCCCACGCACTGCAACGAAGAGTAGCTCCCGCTCGCCACAACTAGAGAAAGCCCGCGCGCAGCAATGAAGACCCAACACAGCCTAATTAATTAATTAAAAAGAAAAGAAAAGAAAAGAAAAGAAATGACCACAGAGAAAAGGACAACTAACTCCAGGGCTAAGTAGACCAGAATGGGGCCAGGGGGTGGAGGGGTGCATGGCCAGTGTCGGTCAGGAGCAGGGGCTGCAGGTGGCCACAAGTGGCCCCGTGTCAGGAGCCCACCCATACCTGGATTTGCGTCTGGAGTGTCCCTTGGGAAACCTAACAGGTGGATTCAGCTCAGTCAAGCAAGCCACTTCCAAACTCTGTCCACTTCTAACTAGATGACTCCAGAGCATGGGGCAGGGTAGCCGTCACAGGCATATGACCTGTGCAGTCACAATAAGGCCCCAAGTCAGAAGGGTCCCTCCCTTGGTTTAATGCTCAGCTGTCTCCGTCTTGAAACTTAATAATTTTTGAACAGGGGGCCCCATTGGTTACACAGCAGAGCCTGCTAGGGGATGACAGTTCCAGGGACCATTTTTCTGAACCCCACCCACCAAAGAAAGCAGAGCAGTGCAAGGGTCCCAAGAAGTCCTGTCTGGCTTGGGTTCCAGCCATATCCGACATAAACCAACAAGATTTACTATGCTTCCCTTTGGGTTTCCACACAAGGGCAGGAGAAGGTGCAGGTGGCAAGCCGCAGGGGGGTAGACACAAATAATAACCAAACTTGTGGGGAAAATTCATCCTTTTCTGGTTAGTCCATTGCAAATTAAAAGACTAACAAGGCACAATTTTATGCCTGGTCAAAAAATACTCTCAGAAAAATACGAATACAGGGGAGGTGGAGAGAAGCAGATCTCTACACCCAGCCCTGAGAGCATCATGGACCAGAACACTTTGGCTGAGGGTGATAGGGTGCCAGAGGGAAGCAGTCACACCCCTTGCCTCGGCGATCGCACTCCTGGGTGTGTGTCCTGGAAAGAAAAAGCAGAGAAAATGTTCACATGCCACAAGACTCTCAGGCGGCAGCTTGGCTCTGGTTACAATCTGGGAAGAACCGAAACGTCTAACAGAAGGAAAAGCCTTTCCACAGGCATTCAGCGGACACACATTAAGTCTGTGATAACATGGGAAAGAGCTTATGATGTACAGCCATGTGACAACAGTGACGTTTTTGCATCTCAATGATGTAAAAAGGATGTTCACATAAAGGAAAAACACTGACTAAAAATAGAGACCTAAAAACAGTGACATGAGGGGTAATGAAGTTATGGAAACACCATGATCTTGAATATCTGGAATTGCTGCCTTAACGGTAAATAACCCTTAAAAACACTGAATGTACAGGATGCAGAGGACAGGCCCAGATGAAACTCAGAGTTTGGCAAAGAACAAAGTGTGTGTGTGCTGGGGGCGGGGGGGAGGCAAGGTTGGGGAGGGGAGTTCATGAAGCAGCAGAGCAGCTGCCAGGTGGTTAACAAGCTAAGAGTCGAGCTCCAGGGACCCCACCCCATGGGAACTGTGCTGCTTCTAATGTAAAAATATCCCAGGCGGAGGAATGTACCCGGGGGCTTGGCCAGCTGTTAGTTCTGCCCTCTGAGGAAAAACATTTGTCCTCTAACCAGCTCCCACCTATGGCCACAAGGATGCAGGGCACGCCAGGCCAGGACGCAGAGGGCTGCCCAGGTGGGGTTCCATCCTCTGGCCTTGCCACATCGCCTAGCCTGAGCAACTACTATTCCTGAAGATGTGCGTCAGGCATAAATCAACACACACGTCAGAGGGAAACAGGACAAAAAAGGAAATTTATCTTTGGCAGCCCGAGGCCCATAACTTCATCTTTATTCATACTGCTCATCTATTAGATCAGATGCAGCTGCCGGTCTAAGCTGACTGGCACTTTACAGGAAAACCAGGTGTCGGGGGACTGACTCGTGTCCACAGAGGGCAGTGCTGCAAGATTTAGGACACTCCTGGATGAGGTCAGAGGACGATGTACCCACAGCAGACCTCTCAGTCTTGGGCAGGAGGGGCCTTGGGGCTCAAGCCTGACCCCGTGCGGCCAGTCTCAGGCTGCCCCTCTCTCCACAGTGGCTTGGAGGCCCCTCTCGCCATTTTGCTCCCCACTCAGCTTCCGAGGGCCACTCTAAGTCTGGCTCCCACTTTGGCCTCCTCCAGGCCTCATGCAGGGTCACCTGGCTTGGCCTGGCACCCGGGCAGCCCATTCATTCTCTCTTCGCCTGGAGGCGACAAAGGTCACTGTGTTATCCTCAGAACCAGCCAAACATTGCTCCTAATACATGTTTATATAAACAGAGCTGTTGCATATGGTTGAGCAGGTTGTGCACTGCACAACTCTAGGAGGCACCATTCACCACAGACACTGGGAATTTGTTTTTATTATAACACACATCCAGCAAATTAAAGAAAAGAGTATTGCTCTGATAAATCAGAATATGACAACATATTCTGATTCTTCCACATATCTCAGGATACATAGAAGCAAAAGGTCTTGAGGAAAAAAGGGTGCCTTTTTCTAAAGATGGGCACCAAGTGGGCCATCACAGCCCTGCACACCCACCCATGAACGACAAACAAACCAGCTCCCCGGAGAGACAACGTCATCCCCCAGATTCCATGGGGCCACCGATGGCAACAGAACCCTGGCCGGGGCAGCTTGGGGCCTGTCACAGCCTTGTCATCCCCACGCTGCCAATGTCCTCCTCGCTGGCAGCCTGCTACCCAAGGGAACGGCCGCAAGCGGGCGACCAGCTCCTACTCTCTGCCTCCCCAAGGCAGAGGCACTCCAGATCGTGGCCCTCTTTCCTCTAGAGCCCTCACAGCCCGGCATAGCCTTCCCTACCCTTCCCTCCTCTCCTCCCCTCCCCCTGCCAGTAGCTCTCCATCCTCTGTACCTGTCGGCCTGCGCCCGCAACACAGTGACACCCACATGCACAAATGTCTGATTCTCCCCCAAACAGGAGAGAATCAAACACTTATGCTCCCTCCACCCGGGGCCAGCCTGCATGCAGCCCACCCCTTAGCTACCTGCCCACAGAGGGCCTTCTGTGCTGGGTGCCCTGCCCACCTCTCTGCCCACAACAGCACCTTCCCTCAGAGCCCAAGGACTCCTGTGTGCCTCAGCCTATGTGAATATGCTCAGATCTCCTCTACACGGCATTCCGGCTCCTCCTGTGCTGAGTTTGGCCAGCCAGGGCTGTCCCCCACCATCTGTCCCTTCCTGGGGGGGCACGGGTGTGAGGGATCAGAAGGACGCTGGCTGGGTTCCAGCATGCCCGGCCCCTCCGGGCTCAACTCCTGTCGCCTGGCTGTGGACACTGTGGGTCCTGCACAGCTGCTGGGCCATTTCTTCGCACAGAGTGAAAGACTGGCCAGATTTTCTGCTAAATAGAAAAGACAAATGCTTCTGTTTTCTCTTACCATTTACTGCTCTTCACTCTGACTCAAAAGCAACCACACATTTGGAACTTCCCTCTGGCATTTAGCCTCTTTCAAGAAGGAATTCCCCCAAATCACCACATTCTACAATCACCGGGTTCTGCCCCAGAACTTGAGCCCCCAGCCCCACCTGCTGCAGGCTCCACTCAAGCCAGGTTCTTGGGGAGTCCAGATTCTCTATCTATAGTATCTGGCACTCATCCCTGATCCCTTCCTGTTTCCCTGACACATCAGCCAGTCTTTGCCAAGCTCAGTTCAGCTTTCTGCAAAAAGTGTGGCCGATCAGAAGATGGAGGCTGGCTGGTGGGCACCCAGGGGCTCCCTGAGGTCCCACATGAGAAAGTGGGGCCCCCTCAGCAGTGTCATGAACCGGGCCGCACAAGGCCACCTGGCCCTGACCTCTGCTAAGTCTACCTTGCCAGGGCGAGGTGTCCCTGTTTTCTGCAATGTCAGAGCTTTGCATTCCAACCAGAAGAGATGCAGAAATCCTACACACACACACGTACACACACAAAGGCAAAGAAGTAAGCCGCCAAGGGCTGAATTCGGATGTTACGAGAGATCCTGAAAGGGCATTTCTGCATTTGAGGCACCTGGCTCTGTCTGAAGCACAGAGAGAGGAACACAGATAAATAGACAGACTGACCCATTAGTAGGTATAGACACATATTGCCTCATTTCAACCTCCCGGCCACCTTGCCAGGTAAGTCAGTTTAATGCCATCCTTTAGATGAAGAAATTGAGAATCAAAACGGCTTAGAAGCTAGTTGAAGGTCAGGCAAGCGGTGGGGTTTGAACACGACACTGCCTGCTGACGAGCAGCCTCCTGTCAACGGACTCTCGGGCTCCTCCTCCCACGCCCAGGTCCTTGTCAACCCACTCCTGCTGTCATTGACAGGGGTGGGGACAACTGAGGCTCACAGAGGGACAGGCACTTGCCTGTGGTCACAAAGCCCAGCAGCAGGGTCAGGACAATAACCCAGGTCCCCTGGCCCCCCGGCTACACTGTGTGACCCCTAGAACAACAACCCATGTGAAAAACCTCCATAAGCCCAGATGCTGTCCTGCCACTGAAGTGATCATTGCCTGGACCTCAGTCCCTAGTCCCCCGGGGCAGGCAGCAAGCCCAGTTCCCCTTCAGCTTGCACAAAGGTGGGCTCAGGGAAGGGACGCAATTTCACTGGAACCCTTTTCTAGCGGAAATTTGTCTGGAGTGACCTCTCATTTCAGTATCCTTCAATGTGTCTGAAAGGAGGTGCGAGACCAGTCTCACCCTGGGGATGAGGGGCCTCTGCCTGTGTCTGCCATGCGCATGGTGTGAGGGGCCAGGAGGCTCCCACCTCCCAGGACTGACAGCTAACCAGGCCTCCCAATGCCCCCATCTCTGCCTCTCTTGCTCCTCTCTCTTTAGCCAGCAAGGTTCACAGGCATTTTCCTGCCTACAGAAATACTGCTTGGCTTTGAAGAGTATGTAAAAAACGTTTTTTGGTCAATATTTAAAAACTGAGAGATATCCAGTTTCTCCTGAAAACTCCATTCTGGCCTTCCTAGGCCCACCTTCACACAGGGTGCCCAAGGGAGACACTCTGCAGTCTGCCCATGGGGCCTCTGACGCTGAGCTGAGTCCTGGCTGCTCTTGCGTGCTCTGTGGGCTCCTGGGCCTCCTCTGGCCAGCACAGCGAGTCCTGCTCCAGGCTCTGTTCTAAGCACTGTACCAGACATACCACCTGCTGAGTTCCTCTTCCCCAGACCCACCGTGAAGAGTGGATCACTGACAGGAGGAGTAGGAAGGCCTGGCCTGCAGGGCTCTGGCAACCAAAGAGGCTACCTTGTCACCACTCTCGAAGTACAGCTGCTCTGGTCACCTGAGCTTCCAGACAAAGATGAACATCCCTCCTACAACCAAGCAAAAAGCAAGTGGATACCAGGCCCAGTGCTCTTGTTAGCAGCAAATCTTCTGGAGAACAGCAACCAAGAAGACCATCAGGCAGGCCGGTAGACGAAATACAATTTTAACACCTAACTTTTCCTGTTTTTTTCCTAACTCCAAAATTCACCCTCAGAATAAATCCATCCAAATTGATAACAGGAACATCATTTAAACTTTGCATAGAGAACATAACTGCATTACAAATGACATTATAGCCAAAATAAAAACTGGAAATTAAGACCAATCTTCTAAAACCAGAAGACATATTTTGGACAAAGTTCACTTGCAAGTTTCTTTAAAGGATCCTTAGGACAGAGCTGTAGTATCAGTTCCCGATGAAATAAATTTAAAACGTGTACAACAACTTTGATGCTGTTTTCAGGTGAGCCTGCAATGTTAAATGTGGCTCAGGCACTGAGGCTTGGAGTCGGTGCTGGGCCAGGGCCTTCGGAAGCCATTAGTGTGACCAGTCAGCAGGCAAAGTTAATGACAAGGTTTATTACAGGTCAGAGGGTGTTAATTCCTAAAAGGAGCCAGTTTCTAATAAATGGATGTTAAGTGAAATTAACTCCATCTGTGTCTTTCAGGTCTACAGGGACAAAAAATCCTAATTTTTCTCCAGTTTCAAATTATAACATAAACTTTCATTAAGGAAAACGCAGCAAGTTTCACTCACACAAAATCTCCAATAATGATGTTCAAGCATCAGAAACTGCACAAAGGAGCTTAACGAGTTTCCAAGGCTTTAGCCTATAAGACAGCTAAGATTTTTTCCCCCACTGCTGACAAAGGGCTCTCAGGCGGTTGCGCCTGCACAGCCTGGAGCTGTCATTCAGGACCACCATCCCTGGGGGCAGCAGCTTCAGGGCTCGTGCTTGCTCAAACCTAGGCGGCCACTTACAGTGACTCGCCTCATCTGTTGCAGCTTGCTCAGAGGGCAAAGGCGAGGGGGCTGGGTCATGCACTGAGCATAGCCAACACCCAGGGTGGCCCCTGGAAGGGAAGAAGCCCTTGCGGGCAAAGCAGCAATTCTGCCTAGGCGCCAGGGCATGCGGACCCCAAGCCGACCCTGGAGAAGGAGAGGTAGGTGGGAGGATTAAACAAGGCCGCCACTTCCCCCTTTTTTCCAGAAAGTTCTGGATTATATTTTGGTTCGTTTTTGCAGAGATTAATCAGACGGACAGGTCTCTAGCCGAAGCCCCGTCTCCAAAATACCCCGCGCGTAAAGCGAGTTCGGAGCTCACGCCGGCGGGGTACGGGGACTGGGGTTCCCCGCGCTCCCCACGCCGCGAGGGAGTGACATCAGAGGCTCGCGTGGACTGATCATGCAGCAAGCCGGGCGCCTGGCGGGCGTGAGCGGGGAGCCGGGCCTCCGGGCGGAAGCCGGGCAGCACTAACCCTTCTTAAATTTATTCAGGCAGCCGGAGCTGCAGAAGGAGCGCACGGAGGCCGTCTCCCAGCAGCCGCGTCCCTTCATCCCCGCGGCAGGGCGGCCTCCGAGCAGCCGGGCGCTACATGGCGCCGCGCCCTGGGGGTTCGCAGGGACTCGCGCACAGCTCGGCGGGCCGCCCGGCAGAGGCGGCGGACGCTCACAGGTCCGGGCTCCGCGTTACCACAATGCACCACTGCCGCCCGACCGCCGCCCGGTGCACGAGCCCGCTGAGCCCATTAACCCCATAGGCGCCGCGGGAGCCGGGCACAGCGCGAGCAGTGCGGGGGCCGCACCCTCTCCTCCCCCGGGAGAGCGGTCTCCGCCCGCACGCCGCCTGCTCGCCCGTGCGACCTTCCCAGGACACCTGGGACCTAGGCGCCGGGCAGGCCCCCCATTTAAACGTCATATTCTAATACAAACACCCGAGCGAAGGTGCCGCCCCCTGCAGCAGCGGGCTCGGCGTTGCTTTATTTCAAAGGTAAAGATGCCCTTGAGAGACAAGGGGCAAGTGGGAAATGGGGATAACCTGCCCAGGGCCTGATGGTGATTCCAGGAAATCGGGGTCACCTCTAAGACCTGCTGTGGAGGCTGGCGCACCTGTATCCCGCCACCTGCAGCCACCTGTCTAGTGTCAGGGAGGAACCCAACAGGCGGGGCCCCAGGGAGCCCGGCCCCCTTGGCGCTACTACCACAGGGCTGTGGGTATCTGGGGACAAATAAATGTCTCCACCCAGACCTCTCTGAACACAACTCGCCTGTCCAGCTGCCTGCAGGACCTCTCCATGCGATGTCTGATGGGCATCATAAACCTAATTGTCCAAATCTGAGCTCCCCATGGCACTCTTAGATCTGTGCCTCCACCCTTCCCCATCTCCCCACCTCAGCTAGTGGCAGCACCATCCTCCTAGTTGCTCTGGACAGACACCCTGGAGTCATCCTTGACTCTTCTGTACCTTAGACCCACCTCCACGTGGTCAGCACATCCCCACAACTCTGCCCTTAGATTACAGCCAGGATCCTGTCCCTTCTCACCACCACGCTGCTGCCACCTGGGCCTAACGTACCCTCATCCTGCCTGTGGACTCTTCCAGAGCCTCCCAGAGGGTCTCCCACTTCCACTCTGGCCTCCACCGTCTATGCTCAGCGTAACATCCCAAGAACACCTATTCCAATATATGTCAGACTCTTGTCACTCTTCCCCTCAGAGGTCTCCAAGTCCCCAAGCAGGCCCATCCAGTTCCCCTCCCTCCTTCTGCTCTGGCAACACTGACATCTTGGCTTGAACACACAGTAAAGCAGTCCAAGCTGAGACCAGCCCCACTCGTTGGCCTCTGCCCCAACCTCACTGTGCCCTACCGTCTTGTTTCTCCCACTGGACTAAGCCCTAGGACTGCGTTCTAACCATTTTCCCCCACCCCCAACCAAGCCCTCCTCAACACTGCCACCTCTTGGGAGCTCAGTCCATGGAATTTATCAAGTGTAATTTACTGAAACCAAATCAATCAATTTTCACCAATTTAAAGGTTTTCAAATATACAACAAAGTTCCTGTTATAACATGCAATAGACTCAGGGAAGGTGGTGCGGGGTCATTACACTTCCCTTCTGGACCTTTGAAGCAACTGGTACTTCTACCACCTAAAGAATAAATCCTTAGCGATGGTGTCAGATTCACTGGCCTGGGGAGGATAAGACATTTAGCCACTCTGGGCCTTGGTTTTGGGGCTACAAAATGAAGAGCATAACAATGGTGCAAATGGCCACCTGTGACAGAGTGCTGACCAGTGCCAAGCGCTGGGCTGTGAGCTTTACCTGCATTCCTTGAGTTTCTGCATTTAAGCCCCAAGGATAGGTTCCTCAAACACCCTTTTTACAGATGCGGAAACTAAGGCTCTGACATACCATGACTTGTGCAGGATCAACATGCTTGGAGCCGACCTGTTCTGGCTGACCTTGGAGGCCACACCCTGAACTGTGCTCTGCGGGGTCGCTTAAGCAGAATGCTGCTTCTGGTCCCCAGGGGCCTCATGAGGAAAGATGAGGTGAGACAGGAGCATCATGAACATACAGGTGACTTTTATAGGATGGGCATGTGCAGTAAACCCAGGATATTGAACCAGACTCTGGAAGCTGGAAGAATCTTTCAAATGCAGAGCCATGCCCTCTGTCTCAGAGCTGAGAAAGGGGGAGGCAGAGGGGCTGAGGACCTCGCATTGCCTTCACAGCGAGTGAGTACTGGGGTCAGTGACCCTGTTTGCTTTGTCCACCCACCCTCACCTAAAGCCATGCCTGGCCGACAGGAGAAGATAGGGAACAAAGCATACCCGGGGAGGAAACTAAAATAGTAAAGGAAAATACAGAAGAAAATCATGCACTCCTACCAAGGCAAACACATGCACTATTTCTCCTTTCTACATAGTTCTTTTACACTGTAAGTCACATCAAACAATGACCAGATTCTGCTCATGTGAAATACTTAAAAATCTACAGCCTAGCTTCACAAGTACTCAGAGGGTGCCAATTTGTCCTTAAAGAAGGAAATACATTAGCTGAAAAGTCTTAGTTGACCCAGCAGTGAGAAGGCCAAGAGACCAAGCAAACGATGACCGGTGGGTAATTCCATCCATTCTGCTGGCCACCCTGGGCCCCAGACAAGTTTCCCTCCTGACCACGTGCAGGTGAGGCTGAACCCCAGCTCTGCACTTCACCCATTGAGGGCATCTCCTGAACAGCTCCAGATGTATGGTCCCCAACACTCAAATGTGACCTTCTAAAACCAAGCCACTAACTCTGTGACCTTCCTGAGGTCCACTCACCCCAAATACCCTTGTGCTGGCAACCCTTGGAGGCAGCTGCAACCTTCCCTCTAAGCTCTATCCGACCCCACATCAAGACCAGTTGATTTGGTCACTTTAAAGACTTTGATTTGGGACTTCCCTGGTGATCCAGTGGTTAAAACTCCACGCTCCCAATGCAGGGGGCCCAGGTTCTATCCCTGGTCAGGGAACTAGATCCCTCATGCTGCAACTAAAAGATCCCGCATACTGCAACAAAGATCCTGCGTGCTGCAACTAAGACCTGGTGCAGCCAAATAAATAAATATTAAAAAAATAAGTAAATAAATAAATTGTTTGGTTTGCTCTCACGTTGATGGTGACCACTTACCTCATCACATCCCACCCGGGTGGCAGCGGCAAGTCTTAGAAGCCAGCCTCCCCACTTCCTCTTGCTACTGGAACACTGTTCATCAGACTCAAGTTCCGACATGTTTCCTCCTTTGCTCAATAATATGGTGCACACACGCTCAACTAAAATTCATACGCACGTATCCATGTGTGTTGGTGGGTGGGTGCAACTGTTGCTCAACCCAGTACTGAAGGCAACAGAGGAACAGGCGCCCAGAAACTGGCGTGAGGCACTGGAGGGGAGGGGCACGTGGCCGTGGTCTATAAGAACCACAAGCATGTCTACACCTCCCACCCAGTGTGAACAAGGGGAAAGGAGTACAAGGCTCTGCATCCAATGCCATTTGTTGCAAAACCCTAGAAGCAGCCAAGGAGCCTAATGGCAGGTGAATGCTTAACTCATCAACTTCATGGAATATCACGGAACCATTTGGAACCACATAGTATATATGTGATGACTTTGCAGAAATAAGAAACTGTGCTTAAACACAAAATGCTGAGAGGAAAAAGGCAAACCATGCAATATAGTTATAATTGTGTGAAAGCTAGGCATATATGGAAACGTTAAAATAATATGATCACAGGGAATTTTCTCAAGTCTGGGCTCCCAGAATGCCCAGGGCTGCTTCTTTCCTTCCCAGGACCTAGCATGCTCTGCTGTGGGTTCTTGTTTATTTGTCTATTTCCCACACCAGACTGTGAACTCCTGAGGGCAGAGACTGTGGTCTTTTCTATTCTCAGCCTCCAGCGGGGCTCAGCACATAGTAGATGTGCACTGAATGAGTGAGCCCAGGAATAAACAGATCAATCAACTGATCAATGAATCAATCGATGAAAGCAACTTTATCACTCATAGGAGCCCTATTTGGCTCAATCTACACACCCATACTGTCTTCTGGCCTCCCAAGCCTTCCACTGCTGACCCCGCTCCCTGACCCCACACAGGGCATTTCTAATGCACAACACCATGCAGCCCCATCCCCTCTGTACCTCTGCCCTTGTCTGGACCTAGACTGGACCTCGCAGAGGTAAGCACAGGCTTGGGAGTCCTGCAGGGGCAAAATCTGACCTGACATGAGTTGGCCACTGCTTTAAACCAACGTGGACCTCTGGTTCCCCCTCTGGGCCTCAGGCTCACCACTGATGAGGGGCTCAGGCCCACAGAAGAGAGGTGCTGACCTTCTCTGTGTTGTCTGGAGGATCAAGTTCTCCAAGGGTCTGTCTAGCACACACATTCCTTGTGGGGATATCTTATGAATGAAGCCCTTTAAGACAGCAGTGTTCTAAGAATAGCCATGCATAGATGCTGACTGCCATCATCATTAATAAATGATCCTGCAATGAAGGCAAAGAATTAATTTGAGAGAAATTTATGATAATGTGTTGCTAAGCAATTAAAATAAACTTCCGAGGGGAAAAAAATTTTCAATTTATCATTGATTATTTTAGAGCAGAAAAAGGGAATGGGGGAGAGTGCACCATTCAAGTCAGTTTGAAAGAAGGTAAAGATGAGACAGATTCCACCAGGGACAGTGCCTCGGCCTGACTCTGCCTACATGTGCCCTCTGCTGCGAGGGGCAGCCGAAGAGATGGGGGCCATCTCTCTGGGAGCTGAGCCTGCCGGGCTTTGCCTTGGGGCAAGCAAGGGGCTATGCTGCATCCTTGCACATGTGCTAGGAAGGGGTGGCCTGCCCTCGGACCAGCCAGAGAATTAGGGTCAGGTCACAACAGGTCGCTCTGAGGACGTGGCCTCTTCTCAGACACTTCTGCTTCCCGGAGTGGCTGGCCCATCTGGCCCCACTCCATTGCTTATGTCCAAAAGGCCTTTTGCTTGTCAAAGTCTAAATACTACTTTTACCAACAAATCCCTCAAGACAACCATAGAAGAGCTGGGATTCCCAAGGGATTAATATCCATTTGTCTAGTCTCCAATTATTCCTTTAAAAAAAAAAAAAGAAAAAGAAAGTGAACAAAAAGAATTGAAAACACAAATCCATTGCAGAATGTTCCTCCTTCTTTGTTGGTTATTTAAGGAGTACAAATTAAAGCCGCCTTGAGATAGGTACTCTTTTAAGTATATTAAAATGGTCAGAAATGAATTTAATTAACACCTAATGCCGGTGAGAGTACAGTGAAGCTGGCGTGCTCACTCGTTGTTGGTGGCATGGAGCATCGTAGGCTCCTTGCAGAAAGAGACATTCTAGCTCATCAACGCGCCATGATGATACCGCTGCCCTTAACCCGGTAATCCAACTCCTGGGAATTTTCCCTCAGGAAACAATTCAAGAGAAGCAAAAAGCTTTCAGTACAAAGACGTTCATTGCATTGTTATCTATAATAGTGCAAATGGGAAACTCAAATGCTCAACAATTGGAGGATGATTGAAATCATTAGAGTACTTCAACTCAATGGAATATTACACAGCCATTAAAGTGATTGTTTTAGACAGGGAAACTGTTAGCGATAATGTGGGGTGACAAGAGCAGAGCATGAAGGGCCCTCTTTAATGTGATACCAAAGCTGTGAAATACAATTGTATGTGCAGAGGCAGGAAGGGAAAGGAAAGTGCAAAAATCAAAAACAGTTTTGTGAGGGTGTGAGGTTACTGGGGAGTTTCCTGTATTCCAAATGCTCTTTATCTCACTGTGTGATCTTTCCCACAACAACAACAAAAAGTGAACAAGCTACATCCAAAAAATTTAATTATTATTTGAAACCCTTTCCTGAGGGGACAAAGGCGGTGCAGGAGAGTTGGCTGGGAGTAGGTGCCCTGCCCAGGGAGCATGAGTTTTGAGGCCACAGGATGGCGGGGACACAGGCCAGTGACCAGTGGGCAGGAAGTCAAGGCAGTGGAAGCCAAAACAGTCCTAACATCAGTCAAGCTGCCTGGGGAGGCGTGGGCTTTAGGGGTCTAACCTATGGGGCTGAGTTTGGATCTGCAACCGGCTCACTGGGTGACTGGAAACAAGTACAGGAGCCTCTCCGAGCCTCACCTCCACGATTCTCATCCAGACACGGGGCTGTCTTCCTGTTATGGGCTGAATTGTGCCCCCAGATTCATACGTTGAAGCTCAAACCTTCAGTACCTCAGAATGTGAGTATGTTTGGAGACAGGGCCTTTAAAGAGGTGATTAAGGTACAATAAGGTCACACATTGGGCCCTGATCCAATATGACCAGTGTCCTTAAAAGAAGAAGAGATTAGGGCACAGATCAAGGGATGACCATGTGAGGAGAAAATGAGAAGACAGCCAAGGAGAGAGGCCTCAGGATGAAACCAATCCTGCTGACACCCTGCCCTTGGACTCTGGCCTCCAGAATGGTGAGAAAATTCATTTCTGTGGTTTAAGCCCCCCAGTCTGTGGTATTTGGTTATGGCAGCCTGAGCAAACTAATACACTTCCCTCTGCAGAGTCATGAGGGTGACATCACCAACGTAGGGCAGGCACTCAAAAAACACCTGGGAAAAGTCAGAGGCAGGGTCCTGGAACCCTGAAAACCTCTGACCTAGATGAGGCCTGTGTCAGAAGATTGGCTCTCAGTGTCCATCAATGAATTGGTTTAACTGAAGTTCAGAATGGCTGTGAAGCCCTGAAGACAGCTTCTCCCATGATCCTCACGGCAGCTGTGGTGAGGTCGGGCAGGACAGACAGCACTGGGACACAGCTGGCAAAATGGAAGTTTAGTGAAGTTAAGGGGTTTTGTTCAAAGTCAAAGAGCAAGCACAGACCAGAGAAGGGTCAAGAATGCAACATTTTAAACCTCCAAGCTCCTTTTTCCCCACTACTAAAAAACAAGCCTCTGATTAACAGATGTTACAACATAAACGTTTAGAAATTCCATAGCACCACAGGCACAGATAAGCAACAAAGAGAAAATACTTGCAAAATATATAATCAACAAAGGAGAGATAACCATAACTTAAAATGAGCTCCTACATATCAGCATAAAAAAATACACACATCAAAACAGTAAAATGGCAAAGAATATGAATATACAAGTCACAAAATGCATATGATTGGTCAATAAACAGAAAAAAGTATACTCAGTCTCATTGGTAATAAGGGAAATGCAAAACAGAACAAGGAAATGCCTTTTCATTCACCCATCAGAGTAACAAAGAGTAAAAAGAATGATGGGGTAGCCTTTGTTGACAACCCACACTGTTGAGAGATGTAAATCTATGCATTTTGGGGGGCTGACAATTTGATAGTGTCTGTTGATATTTATCATGGTCATGCCCTTGTAACTTAGCAATTCCACTCCTAGGAATCTATGCTTTGGAAAAATTTACACACATTCACAAAGATGCATATACAAAAAGGTTCACTACAGCATCCCTGAAATAGTAACAAAAGGTAAAGGAACTATCCATGAAGAGGAAAATGATTGAACAAATTATGATACACTACAGAATTCCATGCTGTTAATTTAGAAATGAGATACGCCTATTTGTACTGACATGTAAAGATCTCCAAAATATATTGGTAAGGGGAAAAGCAAGCTGCTTATCAATATGCATGAAATGATCTCACATATACATGTAAGTATGGATGCATGGGTGCCTGTGGACTTACATGGCTTTGTAAATGCATGGGGAAATCTGGGAAAGAACCACTGTTAACAAATGGGTGTGTGTATCTCTAGCAGGGCATGAGATGGAGGGAGGTGATGAAAGACGACTATATTTTGTCATATATTTTAGAATCATTTAAATGTTTTACAATTTTATGTTTCCTAACCTAATCTCTCAACAAATTACCATTGGAAACAGTACACCAGAATCAACTCCTGCTCATGTCGAAACTTATGGGGCCCTACAGAAGACTCTCTAATGGTAGAAGGTCAGGCACAAAGAAGGTACATAAGGAGTGAGTCTGGGGGCAGGAGGGCCCAGAAGTCACATCAGAGAAACCACCACATCAGTGCACACAGACCAACCTGGCAGGCAGCAATCAGAGAGGGGCTGGAGCATTTGCCGCACCCGTGGCACAATCCCCATGAGGCGGAGGAGCAGAGCCGCCCATGGTGACGGGCCCTGCAAAGAACGGACACAGCTGCAACCAGGCGTGGCGGGCATCCAGCCAGGCTGCAGGCCTCGCCCCCCCACCCCAGCTACCAGGCTGCCACAGACACTAGCTGTGGCTCGGGGATGAGGCCCAGAAGAGGCCACCAGGTAGGTATCCAGGCACCCACCTGCACTCACCCCGCCAGGCCTGCTCTGGGAGAGGGGTGTGGTAGGCAGTGTAGACAGAAGATGCAGGGAAGGCAAGAAGTGACGGATGCACTGCTGCTCAGAACAGTCATCCCTGAACACAGCAGCTCTGTCTGATGCCTTCCTGGGGCCCTTATTGCGGCTGGTCCCAGTCACACCAACTGCCCCCTACTTCCTGGTCCTGCTGCCACACACCCATTATCCTCCAGCCTCCTCTGTCCCAGCTGTCAGTCCTTACCCCTTTCTTCTTCCCGCTCCATGCTGGGGCCTGGGTGATGGTGTCCATGGCCAGGGTGCCGTGTCCCATCTCCCTGTTCATGTTTCCCCATCTGTACCGTCGGAATAGGCCTCCCCTCCAAGCTCCAGACCTCCATGGCCACCTGGATGTCCCCCACACTCAACCTGTCCCCAGCTGAGCCCAGCATCTCTCCTCTGCTCCCTCATGACAACCTTTCCCTCTCCAGACATTTTTTTCTGCCCTCAGGCACCAGGCTGGAAACCTGAGGGTCAGCTCCTGGGGTCTCTCCCTCTCCTTGAGTCCCTACATTCAAAGGGCCCCCAGGTCCTGATGATGTTAAATTCAGCTTAATTTGCAAATCCATATGCTCTTCTCCACGCCTTGGCTCACTTCCAAGGTCTCAGCTTTTTCTTTTACCCCTTCTGATCCATCCTTCATGCCGCCATGAAACCTTTTACTGAAAACACTATCTGCTCCCTTTCCATGTTCCCTGATACCCACAGCAGCAAGTTTAAGTTCAGACTCCTTGGCAAACCACAACCCACCAGGAGCGAAGCCTTGTGGGCCTCAGCAACCCCCTCCTTCCCACTCCTCAGCTCCACCAGCTGCTCTTCCCTCCCATGCTTTTGCTCGCCTGGCCCGGGATGCCCTGCCTGTCCCCCACCTTGGCTGGCTCCTGTCACCTCTGGACACTGGGGTGTGGGCCCCCCTAAGGGAATCTTACTGACTACCGTCACCCCAGAGAGGAGATGGAAAGCTGCTTGGAGGAGGGCCCTTCCTCAGGGTTCCCATCACATCCGTGTACCTCTCTTGTGCACTCATCACACTGACTCAGAAGGATCTTGTCTGTCTCCCTGCAGATGGTCAGCACCTCTAGGGCCAGGAAGGGCTTGTTCTCACTGTATTATTTTTCTTCTGGGAGGCTCCAAACAACAGAAATGTACTGTCTCACAGTTCTGGAGGCTAGAAGTCCACAACCAAGGTGTTGGTAGAGCCATGCCCCTCTGAAGGCTGTAGGGAAGGTTCCTTCCTTTTCTCTTCTGGCTTCTGGGAGCCCTTGTCTCTTCGGGCGTTCTTTGGCTTGTGGTAGCATAACTCCATCTTTACATGGCCTTTCCCTGTGTGTCTGCCTTCACATGACCTTCTCTGTGTGTGTGTGTGTGTGTGTGTGTGTGTGTGTGTGTGTCCATATTTTCCTCTTTTTGTAAGGACACTAGTCACATTGGATTAGGGACCACCCTCTTGACCTCATCGTGATGACATCTGCAAAGACCCTATTACCAAATAAAGTCACATTCACAGGTATTGGGGGTTAGGACTTCAACATATCTTTTGGGATGGGGGACACAATACAACCCACAACCCACTCACTTTGGCATTCCTGGTGCCCAGCACTGAACCTCACCTATGGCAAGGCTCTTCTGACCCCTATGAATGGATGACTGACCCAGTGTGCTCTAGGTCCAGGCAGGGGAGGAAAAGTCTGGGCGGGAGTGCATCTTGGAGGAGGGCAGCTCTGAAGCTGGGCCTGGAAGAGGTGGGAGACGGAAGGGACATGTCCAGGTGTTGGGAGGAAGGAGGGCCGGGCTGCACAAGAGGCCTTGGCTCTGCACTCGCAGTGCAGGGAGCTAGGCCAGCCTGAGGCCGAGCTGAGGCATCTGCCCTCCTGCCCTCATGCCGGAGGCAGGAAGTGGCCAGGGCAAGTTTGTCAGGAGAGCAGTGAAAAGAGCAGAACCAGTTCCTGAAAGGTTAATCTGCCTGAAGCACACTGGGGCAAGTCTAAAAGGGGCTGCCTGAAGCAGGGAGGCAGCTGGCCAAAGGACCTGGCAAAAAGTCAGCGGATAACGAGGAACTGAATCAGAGCAGTGGCAGCATGGCCGGAGGGAAGGGACAGAATCCAGAGAAAGTGTGGTAGGAGAACAGACAGAGGACGGCCTGAGACGGCAAGGAGAGGAAGGAGTCGAAGCTCATGGGGGCTGAGGTTCAAGGTGGAAGACTTAAGAGGTTGGGGGTCAGGGACTGCAAATGGCAGCCTAGGAAGAGCAGTGTGCTCGCAGGGGCTGCGATCGGTTTATCCTCATGAAGCCGTTCAATTAAAAAAGCAAGCTCACAGGTACACTCATTAAGAAACCACTGAGACGGGGCATGTGTGCAAAGCAGCTATAAGAGACCCACGCACTTCGTTAAATAATTCAAGTTTATGGGCGACAAGCATGTCTTTTTATATCGATGCCTGGTGCCCAGGCTGTTAGCAGCAGGTGTTTTTAGAGAAAGGCCTCAAGCCAAGGGAACTAGAAACTCAACTGAATAACCTTTAAATTACCTCATCACCCGAGGAAATGAAAATCAGTGCAGTCTGCAAATGCACCCATGTGCCAGCAGAGGCCAGATGGAGCTGCTTCCCGGTCAGGGGAGCCAGGGGCCAAGGGAGCTGCCCACCTCAGGGTCATCTCTGGGATCGTAGAGGTCCCTGGTCTTAGGAAGCCCTTTCTGACAGAGCCACCAGCAAATCCCAGGCTCCCCAGAGAGGCAGTGCTGGAGCGGTCCATTAGGGGGGCCCTTGCCCTGGGAAATGGAATAAAGACCCCCCCTTCCCATGGATGAGTCATTCCCTCTCAGGGCCTCAGGCTCTTCATAACCTAACAGGTCGGCCTCAGCCTTGTTGATTTCCAAGGACCCTTCACCTTCCAGCTCTGCTCACAGCCGAGGTGCTGCTGTCCCTGTTGCCAGATCCCAAGCCCCACTCCCGTGTGAGGATGAGCCAACCTGGCAGGCCTGGAAGGGAAGTCTCGGACACTAACCCCTCCCTACTGGGACTCTGTACGGCTGACCCTAACCCCTGCTCATCATTCCTCCTCCTGCTGCCCAGCAATGGGTGCTGTTGCCACAGTGTGAGGAGGGAGCACTGGATTGTGAGCCTGGAGATCAGGGTGACTGCCCCTTTCTGTGCCATCAGCTCCCCCATGGCCCTCTCCTCCTGCTGCAGAGACAGGGGCCACACAGTCAGACCTTGGGCACCTGTGATCTAACCTCTCCTGGCCTCGGTTTCCTCATTTGTATCACAGGCGTGGTAATGGTTCATATCTCACCAGGCTGTCATGAGGATGGAGGATGGACAGGAAAGCCTGGCCTGGAGTGAGCTCCCACCCAGTGTTAGCTGCTATAACCACGGGGCCTGGGGCACAGACGCAGGAGGAGAAGACACACGTTGTTGGAGGAAAACCGCGTCTCAGAGAGAGAGAACCTCAGGGGGAACAGCAGCAACCATAAACCCTTTCCTGGAAGGGGTTTCTCTGAACAGAGAGCCCTCACAGCCTTTGGCATTTAGGCTCCATTCCTCCAGGAGAGAACAGTCCTTTTGCCCAAGCTCCACCACTGCCCAGCCAATGTCCCTGGATGACAGCAGACCCAGGGACAGTCCCCACCTTGGGAACACCACCTCCAGCAGGACCAGGCTATCCCAAGGCAAACTACTGAGTCCTTTCATGGCCCTCATGGTTTGATACTGAACACCACTGTGTGGAGATTTTGTCTCAACACACTCACATTCTCCTAATAACCGGTGGTGGCAGACTATGGCAGGAGATATTCAGGATAACACGGAGCACCTATAGTCCCATGCTAAGTTTACATACCAGGGAGTTGTTACTTTCTCTATTTCACAAATGATAGAACTGAGGCTCAGAGAGACCACATCATGGCATACAGTTAATAAGAGGGAAAAAGGGAATTTGAACTCAGATCTCTCAATCTACAAAGCTGGGCCTCTTTTCACTTCTTTACACAGCACAGCTCTTACACCATCCCTAACACCATTCTACCTGGAAACCGAGATCAACTGCTTTCACCAAAATAAAATTTGATCTATTGCTAAATATTCATCACTACATCTTTACTTTCTGCCTTGGCCTTGAGAAATCCAGTCAGAAAGGTTCAGTTCCTACTTTTCATGCCCATTTTACAATTGTGCATAGATGTAGGCTTGCACGTGTTCAACCAAGTGCAGGACTTCTGAGCAGAGACTGTGAGCTGAATCTAGGACTGTGCATCATCCAGTCAACCCTCAAATGTTATCTTCTTCAGTTACAGAGAACTTGAGCCCACCTTAATTATTGAAGAGGTTTTAAGTTGTTCAGACTATGAATAAAAATAGGTAGCCTGATTGCATTACAGGTGTGAAGCATGCTAAAAATATACATATACCCCAACTTGATCTAGTTACGGAAAACTTTGGGGCTATAACTGTATTTTCAAAACAAACAACATGCAAAGCTCAAATACACTGTTTTCCCCAAACAGAAGCAATTGTCTGCTGCGTAGCTGGCCTGCCATTATATGTTTTGGACTTCATATTTTAATGAAACAAGGATGTCAACAAGGATGTCAAAGTACAGTTATGAGTCAGCCATCGTTCCAGACAATTACACTCTACCAAGGTTTATTCATCTGGCCAAAATACAAAATGTTTACATGATAGGAAAAAACCTACCTACCCAAAACAAAAATGCTTCTGGGTGGAAAAAAGTGATCAAGAATAATGTAAGTAGAGGATATGTCAGATGTGCAGTTACCATACTTTCCCCGTTATGACCTTTCCTCTCTACAGAACACTGGCCAGAGACAAATGGTACTTGGGTGGTCTGCCGTATGCAAGTAATGCTAGCACATCCTTGGCATGCATTTCCATCAGCACTGCAGCACCACTGCAGCTCACACTGACCCTAAAATCGGCACATCATCTCACACATCTTTTCCACCTCTCTTTCATTTCATCGGCACTGTCAGGCACCCGATGATCCAAGGAAGCTGCCCACCAGAGTCATTTCTGATGCCCACAGCTTAGGCTAGACAGACGGAACAAAACACAGACCTCAGTCCTCCAGCATGAGTCTGTCGAGATTTAGAAGCTTCATTTACATCCATTAGGTTAGAACAGGCACCTCACACAGCTTGGAATCCAGCACAACTAGACTTCTACATGGTCCCCTTCTTTCCAGCCCCTCACCTCCCCAACACACCAAAAGTCCTTTGTTGAGGCCCTAAAGCCCCCCAACAGCCCGCCCATCAGGTTTTAGGAATCAAGAGGTCTATCTGTCTGACCTTGCCAGGTGATGGAGATGGGAACCGAATGCTGGTGGGATCGAAGGCAGAGGTGACCCATCAAGTTTAAACACATCTCCCCCTTCAGCGGATGGCTGAGGCAGGAGGTGGGCAGCTTTAGCGACGGAGGAAGCCCAAGGCTCCTCTGACTAGAAAGTTGCCCAGCGTGACCTCAGACTGCTTACTCAGAGGCCCAGGCCGGCTGGAGAAGGGCTTTTCCTGTGACAGGCACCACCAGAGTTTAAAATCCCCTTTGCGTGCTGGGAAAACACACACACACACACACACACACACACACACACACACACACACTCTAGCAGGAAGTGCTGCCCAGTATCCACTCCAGAGCGCCTCTGCCTGAGTCCAGTTCACTCACAACAGCCTGGTGCACTGTGACACTGGCCCCTGAAGCCCTGGCCATGGCAGCTCAGGTGCCTAAGGAGACTGGAGGAAGGCAGGGAAAGGACTTTACGTCTCACTTGTAGCCCCAGTGAAGGCTCAAGCCTGTCTTCTCTGCTAAAAGATGGCTGGCCTCTGTCTGGGCTGAATTCCAGTGGCCAGGCTGCCCAGACCCAGCCCCCTGCACAGAGAGGGTAAGGTGGTGTTCCTCTGACAATAGCCTGGACAAACAGCCCTTCCCAGTGCCATGCAGTGAGCTGCACCCAGGGTTAGGAGGAGGACATGCCTTGTGACTGTCCTTAGACTTCTGGATTAACCCTTTGTCCCCTGGCTTGTGAGGGCAGAACTCCCTGCCCTCTATCCCAGGACTGGGGGAGTACCAGGGCAGTGATCTGAGCCCTCAGCCCTGTAGGCTACTCAAGATCAGGGCTGGAAGAAATTTACAGTGGGTAAGGAAATTTTTAAAGCCCAAGAGATCCCCATGCCCCCAGGACCCATCCGCCCCATCCCTGCTCTGTCTGCCCCAACTCACCCCAGGGAGGGGCTCCCGGGTGTGGAAGTGGGTCTGGCCCCGAGGCTGCGGGGGCTCTTGCAGCTGCTGCCGCCGCCGCCGCTTTTCCGTTGCCGCGCTCTCAGTCCATCTCGGTGCAGTGCCGGCTTCCGCCGCCGCGCCGAGCACGGGAGAAGGAGGGCGGTCCCCGGATTGGGTGTGTGCTGCCCGGCGGCCCCGGGCCCGCCTCCCCGCCGCGGCCGCCTCTTCAGCACCGCGGACAGCGGCCAGCCCGCGCGCTCTGAGCTCAGTCAAGCCGAGACCCCGCTCCGCCCGCCGGTCGGTCAGCCTGAGCGCAGCAGGGGAGCGGTGCGGCGCGTCCTCATTCCTCCAGCCTCCTCCCCACCAGCCTTAGGAGACCACCTCTGCCCCCCAGGCCCCGCTCCAAGAGCGAAGGGCGCCCCGCGAGACCACCCGCCAGTCCCCGCACGCGCCTCTTCCAGCCCCGTCCCGAGCAGGAATTTGCTCTCCTCCAGCCCAGCAGTCTAGACAAAGGCTAGCTCTCCGTGGCGGGACGCGGGCGGGCGGCGGAAAGCGCAGCTCAGCCTCTTAAAATGCGCGAGCACATGGCCCGGAACCCGAGCCGGCACTGAGGGCGCTATCCGGGACCGATCGAGGCCAAAGAAGCTTGGCCCTTCACCTGGCCCGGGGGAATGGGGGGGGAGCCTTGGCTCAGGTCCTCATTTCTCCACTGTCATATACCCTGGGGTTGCAAGGAGTTAACCAATTAGAGCCTGTTTCAGAACCTGGGAAGGGAGGGCTGTTGGGGTCCCATCCCACCTGGAATCCAGTTCCCTCTCCCACATCCTTGGTGCCAGAATGTCAATCAACCAACAGATGGGGCTGCTTGGAGTCTGGTGACATCACACAGAACCGCTTCCACGTTTCTTCATTTCTGTTCAAATCCCTCCCACTGCTCCTCGCCCCCAGCAAGGAAAGTCCCAGACTTCGATGGGGGAGCCCTGGCTCTGACTTTGCCTCTGCCGCAAACCAGAAACATCACCACCATGCGGCCACCCTCACCTCTGCTCTCAGTGAGCCTCAGCTTCCCTATGGGACGTGAGGGTGAGGTGGGGTTCCTTCTGGTTCCAAGTCTGAGATAACTGGGCCTGTCTGGCCAAGCAGAGGGGACAGCACAGATTGGACAGTCACCCCAGGCCCTGCCCACTTCATGGCCTCCCTCAGGCCTTTCTGGAGTCCAAGATGAGGCGACTCTTTTCTTCACTGGATGAAACTGGCAACTCCTGCCTTAACTGTTTTTATTTTATTATTATTTTGCTAGGGGTTTCTTTTATATATATATATAAATTTATATATTTTATTATTTATTTATTTATTTATTTTGGCTGTGTTGGGTCTTTTGTTGCGCACGGGCTTTCTCTAGTTGCGGTGAGCAGGGACTACTCTTCATTGCGGTGGGCGGGCTTCTCATTGTGGTGGCTTCTCTCGTTGCGGAGCACAGGCTCTAGGTGCGCGGGCTTCAGTAGTTGTGGCACGCAGGCTCAGTAGTTGTGGCTCACAGGTTCTAGAGCACAGGCTCAGTAGCTGTGGCGTATGGGCTTAGTTGCTCCGCGGCGTGTGGGATCTTCCTGGACCAGGGCTCAAACCCGTGTCCCCTGCATTGGCAGGCAGATTCTTAACCACTGTGCCACCAGGGAAGCCCCTTAATTCTTTTTAGAACAACTTTTTATGTCACATTAATTCAAGTCTAAAGACAGCTTCATTTTTACTATTTGGTTGAGACCCCAGTTTAAAGGGGAAAACCAAATGGAATGAGTTCAAGTCAAGGTTAATAAATGCTGTCCAAGCAGGCATGAGGGGCTTTGCTCAAACATACATGGACCATGGCTGCTACACAGACAGCACGGAGCTGACACATTCACAAAGGGCACAGTGGGAACAGGAGTGGACATCGCCATTCAGGAAAGGGGGGGGAGGGCGGAGAGGGGCTCCTTCCATTTTCACATCAAGGAAGAAGAATCACAATCCACATGTGATGCCTTAAAAAAATAAGCAAAACCGCCACCTCTACAGTCTTTTAACTTAACATCTTTTGTTCTCCTTTGAAAATTACTTCCAAGAGCTTTTTTTTGTTTGTTTTTTTCTTAAGGTAGCATACCGTCAGAATCCGAAGATAAGAAACAGGTCAGGCACCAGGAGCACCGGGTTGTGTGGGCTTCTTGCTGCGATGGTCACAGGCAACAGATGAGGGGGATGGGGTGCCCAGCTGCCTTCCAAACACCCAATATTTACCAAGTGGACATGCTGACACTTATGAGGAGAGTCTCAAGTCTTTGTACATTTCCTTGTTTGGAATGGAATTTCTTGAGCAATTTGTGACAAATGATTCCTTCCATTTAATTCCTTTGTCTAACTTATGGCACACTCAGCAATCACCAGCATGTCTGCATCCTCACCTTCTGGGAGGCCAGTGAAGGATACCTAGGGAAGGCCATTTCTACACACACACACACACACACGCACACGCACACTAGCACAAGGGCCAGAATTTCTACTGACATGACATGCTCACATTTATTTATACTGAAGATCCCAGAAGATTCAGGATTTGGAACTAACAGAAACAATCCAAGCCATACAGCAAGATTTTAACTTTCTATTCAGGTTCTGGAAAAGCCCCAAAACTGGAACACATTCCACTGATGCTCATCCACAAAGGCAGGAAGATACTTTTGCCGCAGATCTTCTTCCTCCCTCTGCCCCATGGCTCAGGCCTCGCTCTTTGACCTTCTCACTACACACTCTCATCCTGGTGGGCAAACTATGACTGCCACTGTTGCTTGTGACTAGTAAACCACCCCTGACCTGCCTGGAATGCCACCGTTACTACTGATGTTGCTATTAAATCCCAACCAGAGCCACCCTCTGCCCTCCCAGCCCAGCTGTGCTCTGCTCCCTCTGTTGTGTGTTGAAAACACAAGCACTTCCATCGTGCATCCCCTCCTCCTCACCCACGACCAGCCTGCCCCCAGCTCCTCCAGCCCTTGGCCCATTCTTTCCTTCTGACACTACTGCGGACCCGGACCTAGCCCTCCTCCTCTGTCCCCAGTCCACCACAGCAGCCTCCTGCCTGGGCCCTGCCTCCTCTCTGGCCACATGACTCTTCCTAAGACACCCAGTACGGACTGTCACTGCCCCTGTTATGAACCTGAAATGCCACTGCCCTGCTTCTGACCAAGTAAGGTTCAACTTCCAAGCCTAACCCTGTAGGTCCCAGGCAGATACCCGCTCTTTATCTCAACTCCCAGGCCCCTCTAGTGATAGCTCTGCGCTCTGGCCATGATATCTCAAGTCTTTGCCTCACGACCTTGACTGTCCCTTGTCACCTCTGAGCCTCTGCTCCACTATCCCTCACCTGGAATCCAGGTTCCCTGCCCACCCACTGCAGCTGCAGAGCCCTTAATCCAGAAGTGCTTCAGTGGCCAGTGTTGGATCTGGTACATGAGAAGCAGAAGCCTACTGTCCTGGGGTATAGCTCCGCACCGTGGCCTCTGCCTCCACCTCCTTGAGCCCCCAGAGCACTCCCTGCCAGTACCATATACCAGACACTTAATCATTCCAACCACCTACACTGCCATCTCCTGCTCCAAGCCCAGGTATCCTTCCTCTCCAGACAGCCTACAAGAGTCTTTGTCTTCTGGGAGCCTGTCAGTTTCTAGCACAATGTTCATATACTCTTGAGAGGTGCTCAATAGTTCTTGAATGAGCAAACCCATCACAGGTAATACCAAGAATGGCATAATTTTACATGTGCTTTAGAAGTTGAGCTAATACATATACGTTTTCCCTCTCTCTCTCCCCGACTCCGCCGCCACCTCCCTCTTCACCCCCAATCCACACCCTGTCAAGATGACCTTGGGATGGCAGCCAGGGGAGAAAGAGGCTCTAGGCTGCCAGAGAATCCACAGAACAATTTTTAGCACTAGAAACCCAATAGTAATTTTTTTTTAGAAGATGTTGGGGGTAGGAGTTTATTAATTTTTATTTACTTATTTTTGCTGTGTTGGATCTTCGTTTCTGTGCGAGGGCTTTCTCTAGTTGTGGCAAGCGGGGGCCACTCTTCATCGCGGTGCGCGGGCCTCTCACTATCGCGGCCTTTCTTGTTGCGGAGCACAGGCTCCAGACGCGCAGGCTCAGTAGTTGTGGCTCATGGGCCTAGTTGCTCCGCGGCATGTGGGATCCTCCCAGACCAGGGCTCGAACCTGTGTCCCCTGCATTAACAGGAAGATTCTCAACCACTGCGCCACCAGGGAAGCCCTAATAGTAATCTTTTATTTATTTATATATTTATTTTTGGCTGTGTTGGGTCTTCGTTTCTGTGTGAGGGCTTTCTCTAGTTGCAGCAAGCGGGGGCCACTCTTCATCACGGTGCGCGGGCCTCTTCACTATCGCAGCCTCTCTTGTTTCTCTGTTCTCCTTCTGGGACACCTATAATGCAAATGTTGTTGCGTTTAATGTTGCCCCAGAGGTCTCTTAGGATGTCTTTATCTCTTTTCATTCTTTTTTCTTTATTCTGTTCCGCAGCAGTGAATTCCACCATTCTGTCTTCCAGGTCACTTATCCGTTCTTCTGCCTCAGTTATTCTGCTATTGATTCCTTCTAGTGTATTTTTCATTTCAGTTACTGTATTGTTCATCTATGTTTGTTTGTTCTTTAATTCTTCTAGGTCTTTGTTAAACATTTCTTGCATCTTCTTGATCTTTGCTTCCTTCTTTTTCCGAGGTCCTGGATCATCTTCACTATCATTATTCTGAATTCTTTTTCTGGAAGGTTGCCTATCTCCACTTCACTGAGTTGTTTTTCTGGGGCTTTATCTTGTTCCTTTATCTGGTACATAGCCCTCTGCCTTTTCATCTTGTCTATCTTTCTGTGAGTGTGGTTTTTGTTCCACAGGCTGCAGGATTGTAGTTCTTGCTTCTGCTGTCTGCCCTCTGATGGATGAGGCTATCTAAGAGGTTTGTGCAAGTTTCCTGATGGGAGGGATTCTGCCATCTTATATTTCTGAAGCACTTTATAGTTTACAAAGGACGTTTGGAATTCCTTTTCTCATTTGATCTTGCCTTAGCTTTAGTCAAGAATGCCTGCTCATTTAGAAATGTGTTCAGTGAGTATGTACACAGCTGGAGAATGTGACCCAACACATGCCACCTTGGCCTGTAAACTGGAGTTTTAAAGAGGCAGAATCATATTGATGAGCTGGTGCCAGTATGATGCACCATTCAACTGGACATTAATTTCTGATAAAGAGGATCATAACTGGGAAAAACTGCAGATTTTACTGGCTACTCTTTTTTATGTTATTAGGGTTTTTTCTCTCTTGAATTTTATAAGCACAATGTGTCTTTTAAAACAATTAAAAAATAATAACCCTGGGATTTGATGTAAAATTGCATATTTGTGACTGCAGTGGCACTGGTTTTCAATTGCCCTGTAACAAGGAAAGCAAACCCAACCCGAAAGGAGGCAGAGGTGTTTCTTTGCAACATCGCAGGCATATGAAATGAGGCTCTTAATTGAATACCAGGAACGATATAACTTGGAAATGTAACCAAAGATATTTTCCGTCAGTGAAAAAAGACCATTTTAAAACACTTTATTCATTTTTCAGATCTCTTTCTTCCTTTTCACAACGTCACATTTATAGCCTGATAGAAGAACACAATTGGAAAATCACCTACATATAAAAAATGAAATTGAAGGTATAAAAATTCTGCAATTCTGATAAATTTTATGTTCACTCTTTCCTTGATCTAAATAGAGTATTCTAAAAATATTACCCATATAAGGGACACATTTTTATATACATGCTATTTTTGTTTAGAAATTGTGAGCTAGTGAAAAGTGAAAATGACCTTGACTATTATACTTATTTGATAGAAATAAGAGCCTTTTAATATCTGGACTCAAATATCTTCTCTACTAATCACAACTTTCATAAATTTCAAAACAAGGATTTGGATTGAATGAAAACAGGACGCTGGTGCTTCCTATGTGCCCCCTGTATCTGTGTTCATATGGAATATTTATGCAATATTCTGACTTGGCTATAATCTATAATTCCTGGCTACTATTTCAGTTGCAACTATAATTTTTAGGTTAATGGTTATAATTTTGCTAAGGTATACATGAAAAGTTCTATGTTCATGCCCGAAAGGAGGATCATTAAACATTCATTATTACCACTCAAATTAGTTGTCATGTGCCGTATAACAGTTACCCATTATCATCTCACTAGTTTAGGTTTAGCAGTAAGTGAACAGCAATATATAGCTCATATCAGTAGAGTAATTCTAGTTGGGGAACAGAGAGAGAAATGATTTTAAAACCCATTTGACATATTTATGTTGACAAATTATTTAAAGGAATTACTGCTTTGTCAATAAACATGTCTGTATATTGAAAAAAAACAATAATATGAAGCGTGGGAGTGGATAAATGGATTTTAACTTGTGAGGTTCTTAAATTATTTGGGAAGTGGTAAATGTACTAATTTAAAGTAGACTATAATACATCAAAGATTCATATTATAATCTCTTTTATTAAAAGAATGAAAAAAGGTACAAATGAGAGGAAAGAATGAAATCTTAAAAAATGCTTGATTAAGAATTTTTAAATGAGAGAGAAGGACCATCTGTGTTGTAGCATGTGTCCTTCCTTTTGGGACTTCCCTGGTGGTCCAGTGGTTAAAGACTGTGCACTCTCAATGCAGGGGGCAGGGGTTTGATCCCTGGTTGGGGAACTAAGATCTTGCATGCCATGTGGCTCAGCCAAAAAAAAAAAAAAGAATTTCCTTCCTTTTTAAGACTGAATAATATTCCATTGTGTGACTATATCACATTTTGTTTTTCCACTCATCATTGATGGACACTAGGATTGCTTCCACCTTTTGGTGATTGTGAATAACGCTTCTGCGAATACTAGTGTACAACTTTAATCACTTTTTAAATCATCCTTTTAGCTGAAATACAATCTCAATCACTCTTACCTTCAGCTTTCAGACAACATGGTAGACAGGATGGAGCAGAAAGCCTGCAGTCAGCTAGACCTGGGTCCAAAAGCCAGGCTCTGCCACGTACTAACTCAGTGCCAACTAGTGTGGGCAAGTTACTTGGAGGCTTACACATAAAGGATGTAGAAATGCCAGGCACACAGCAGGCGAACATGGCAGCGATTATTAACGTTATTCTCACGAGCTCGGGGCGCCTCTCTGATGTCAGGCGGGCTGGGGAGCATTAGAGACTCTGGGTCCTCAAAGTGCCGTGAAGATCCTTGAGGCTTATGTACTGGTTTTCTCCCCAACAGACAAGAAGACAAGCCAAAACTTATAACAGCTACCAATCAACTTTTATCTCTATAAAACATGCTGTCAACCAATGATAATTGGCCAAAGAGTATTTTACATTTTGCTTGAAAATACTATTTCTGTTCATCTGACTTTAACTGCATGTGCTAGTGACAAACCCAGATTATGAATGATGCATGCATAGACACAATGACTAATTAAATCCCAGAGAGACTATTCATTAAAAAATACAAATGCAAACTTTTTTATCCCTGGGCTTGCAAGTAGATGTCTGCAGGAAGCAACTGCAGGAAGGTTTATAACCTCAGTTTCTTCAGTAAACGATACTGCAGATGGTGGATGAAAAAAATACTTGTATTCATAAACTATTTCTTATCATGCAAACCACGGTGATTGAAGCTTCTGTACATGGTTCTTAAACACTTAATTTCTTGCTGTTTTGATAAATGCTTATGGATTTTTTTAAATCGTCAGCCCTCTGACTCTTTTGCTGTACTTTGGTGATATCTATCTATATACCCATTGACTTGGGGACAGAGTAGGAGGCTAGCTGGGTTCTGAATTGAACCATTTACTGCAAAGGCTCCTGAAATCCCCACTGACCTGCAACCAGCCCTGGGAGATGACTGTGACCTTCCCCGTCTCGCTGCTCCGGGCTAGCTAAGGCCCTCTGCCATTCCATACATTTTTCTCTATCCACAAAGTAGAATTAAAATTGACAACATATTTCACAAGACTGTGGAACAGATATCGTAAAGACACAGGACTGATTGTATGTAGAATCCCCAAATATGTGTAAGCTCTCGCAACACGGGTAAGGGCAGTATTTGGAACAGGGATCGTACTGGCCTTGACTGTCAAAGTCCTTCCAAGCAATGGAATTTAAAAACCAATTATCAGATCCTATTCCCTTTAGTTTCAGGGTAGCCATGTGATGCAATGAGGCAAGCACAGAGATAACAGAAGAAACACCCCTTAACTGATTTTTAAATGGCTTATCCAAAAGTTTATCGGTCTTGAAAAGACCCTTAACCGCATTTGGCAGTGGATTCTCAGAAAGTTACTACAACTCAAACAAAACAAAAACAAAAACAATTTAACCTATCAAGTCTTCCCCCAATTCTCTCCCTCTCTCTTTGGTAAAAATGCACTTTGCTGCATCCCTTCAGGGTTGCTTTTTGCATTTCGCCTGGAATCTTGCTATTTTATATTGCCTGAAAGCTATAGGCACACAGGTTATGAGAACAAGCAGCAGCGGAAACTGAAGGAAACACACACACACACACACACACACACACACACTCCAAATCCAGCTCCCAAACTGAGATCTTGAATTCTCAGGACTAACAGGGGGCCTCTGGCTTTGTTCTTTCCTGTCTCCCTCCAAATCCATCCACACGGATCACGTGTGCGTGCAAACTAGACAAGCAGCCAAAACCTCTAAAAAGCGTGTGACACCATTTCAAGTTGTCAAATCTTTTCTACCCCTTCTTTTTCTCTCTCCCTAAAAAGAGGGGGGGGTGGTCAACCACACTGTCACGTGGGGCTACATAACCAAAGTCTTTCCTGACCCAGGAATGCCTGCAGGCTGAGGCTGAAACTTGAGAACAAGCCCTGTGTGTCACCCAGCCAACCTCTGCCTCCAGCCCAAGGAGCCCACAGCCAATGGACAAAAACAACATTGGCTACAACAAAACTACATGTCTGTCAACCCCAGGGGCCCGATCACCTGAAAGAGTGAGACAGAGTCACCCTCGCCACCTCTGTTTCTTTCAGATGACAGCCAGTGTCGCCATGTATGGAGAAGTGCACAAGAAACACACGTTCTCACCGAGATTCACATCCCTCCTACCCCCAAACAACATGGCACAAAAGCAAATTAAGCTACACTCTAAAATGGGAACACAGTTTCCACTTGAGGAGGTGGCAAAGCTGTTACAGAGAAAGAATCTCAAGGAGAGAAAATTTCACTCTGCTCTTGGGGCCAGAACTGAGGTCTGTCCCACCTTCCGGTCCTTGGGACTGCCTCCCGGAAGGGCTGGACCCAAACCACCTCCATTCACACCATTTCTCTCCCCTGAGGGTCTCCAATGGACTCGGGAGCCCAAGCAAATGCCTGTTCTATGTGGTGAATCCCCCAGAGAGGTACTGGGTTGTCCCAGGGCTCTTTCACCATTTTTTCCTGACTTTTGTGTACTCTGTAGGCTGACTTTTTTCTCTCTGCAATTATCTGAGCTGAGTTGGTAGGGTCAATGGAAAGGAAACCTCATTCACCTGTGTTAGCTACTGGCCCCTGGAAACAGTGGAAGATGTGCAATCTGGAAAGAGGATGGGCCAGATCATTTCTAGGAGAGGGCCAACCTCACTGCCCAGAAATCCAGGCTTTTGTGTCTGCAGAGGATGTGGTCCCCACCTGCTTGCCAGACTCAGGCCCTCCCCCTCTGGTCAGGGTTGGGCTTCCTTCCAGAACCTCTCCCTGCAATCTCCAGGATGCATCTCAGAGATGGCACAGTAAACCCTCCAAGAGCCTCCTTTCATGTTTAAAAACAATGCAGCTCTTTCAAGAGGCTACAACAATCAGAAGCTGATGTGTCACCACTCAACACCAGGAGCACACCCTTCACATTCACTTTTCCTTTATGGCGCAGACTCAGAGATGGTCAGCAGACAGTTCCATACCCGTAAATGGGCTGATGCCAAGCCATTTTTTCGCCCTTTCATGATATTGCATGTAGATTCATCCAAAGCTATTAAAAATTAATTACCCCCCAAGAAGCCTTGAATCAAAAGTCAACATTTACAATTTATTAATTACCATGGCCCCTGGCATTAGAGATTCATTACACTGGAGCTGCAGTGCTAATCTAATTTTACATGAAAGGGGACGTGTAATTGCAGGAGCTCTGCAAATCTGAGCCATAGCAAAATCATTTTATGCTCCCCTTTGAGTCTGTAGGAGTCAATCATACCAAAGGCCTTGGCTGGTTTGTCAGCCACCCCAGAGCACATTCGGCCTTCGGACAGAGAGCCCCCTGAGTGAAAGGGGCAGAATGTGGCCAGAGGCCAGGGCTCGGCTCTGAGCACACCATCCACCACCTGCTCACCATGCTGCAGAGGGCTGGGGGCTCCCTACTGAAGGTGGTCCTTGGAGGAAAAGGCTCCCTAGGAACTGGGTGGGATTCTGCACCTTGTGCCTCAGCAGCGATTTCAGAGGGATTACCAAGGCACTGGGGAAACAGAGGATCGAAGGGGCCGGCGTCACTCCTTTCGCTCCCTTTTCCTAACCTGCAGGACACTTTGCGGCTGATCAAACTGTCCCCACTATCACCATCACCACTGTCACCTGTATTGGTGCCACACGGGCCACACACGGTGCTGACACTGTACACAGCTTCACAACAGCCCGATTCTTCAAATAAATGAATGGGGCTGAGTGGGAAGGGGGGCTGGGTTAGATCATTTGTCCCAGGTCATGTGGCTAGAAAGTGACATGGCTGGGAACCCAGCTCAGTTGGGTTCTGGTACTACAGACACCATGAGGAACAAATGGGACCCAGAGCCTGGCTCTGCCCCCTGAAGCTCTCTCATATCCCAGTACTTCTCTCCTTCCCCACTGCCTCCACCTCTGGCCAGCGCCACCTGCCACCTGGATCCGCTGGCCCCTCTGCCACTGTCCAGCGTCGCTCTGACACATTCTCCACCCTGCAGCCAGAGGAACAGAGCTGAGAGTGCCAGACTCCAGCCGGCAGCCCTTGGGACCCAGCGGGGATTCCGGCTGGGAAGGCCTTTCACGATCCATGATCTGGTCCCTGCTGGTCTCTCCAGTCTCATCTTGGGACGTCCCTTCCCGCCACCACCCCTCCCTGCTCCTGCCACTTGAGAACTGTCTGCAGCTCAGGACAGCCATGCTCTCCTCCACCTCTGGGCCTCACTTTCACTGTACTCCACTCACCTTCACCAGGATAATTCCTCCTTGCCCTTTGGGTCTCAACTTATGTATCACTTCCTCCAGGGAGCCTTCCCTGACCATCCAGACTGGGTTAGGTTCCCCTCCTCAGGCTTCCTTTGCCAGGGTGAAGCATCAGACACAATCCACCATGATTTTCTGTGGATCTGTCTGCCTCCCCACAGCAGGCAGTAATGTCCCTGGCTGCAGAGACTCATTTTGCTTTCCACTGAATCTTTTTTTGTTTTTTTTAATAAACATATTTTTGGCTGTGTTGGGTCTTTGTTGCGCCGAGCGGGGGCTACTCTTCATTGCAGTGCACAGCCTTCTCATTGCGGTGGCTTCTCTTGTTGTGGAGCAGGGGCTCTAGGCACACGGGCTCAGTAGTTGTGGCTCGTGGGCTCTAGAGCGCAGGCTCAGTAGTTGTGACGCACGGGTTTAGTTGTTCCACAGAATGTGAGATCTTCCCAGACCAGGGCTGGAACCTGTGTCCCCTGCATTGGCAGGCATATTTTTAACCACTGTGTCACCAGGGAAGCCCCTCCACTGTATCTTTATCTCCTAACACTGTCTGGCACAGAGAGATGTGCAGTAAGGATTTACTGTATAATAAAATATAATAACCTCCATAAAATTTAGCATGAAAGCAAGTTTTCTAACTCAGAAATATTAAGCACTAACATGTGGAAGTCACTGGCTGCTCCAGATCTATGATTAAAACTATTCAAAGGGACTTCCCTGGTGGCGCAGTGGTTAAGAATCTGCCCGCCAAGGCAGGGGACACAGGTTTGAGCCCTGGTCCGGGAAGATCCCACATGTCGCGGAGCAACTAAGCCCGTGCGTCACAACTACTGAGACTGTGCTCTAGAGCCCGCGAGCCACAACTACTGAGCCGCATGCCTAGAGCCCGTGCTCTGCAACAAGAGAAGCCACCGCAATGAGAAGGCTGCGCACCACAACAAAGGGTAGCCCCCACTCGCCCCAACTAGAGAAAGCCTGCATGCAGCAACGAAGACCCAACGCAGCCAAAAATAAATAAATAAAACATTAAAAAAAAAACTTAAGCTGATTCTAAAATTTACATAGAAGGGGAAAATCCCAATAAATTTTTGAAATTAAAGAACGAGGAAGGATTTATCCTATCAGCTGTCAAACTAGACTATAAAGCTACAGGGAGTAAACTGTGGGATACGGGTGCAGGAATTGACAAAGAGATCATTGGAGACCAGAGTGTTCAGAAACAGAATAAATTCTGTTGAGAACATTAGATATACTTTTGGAAAACAAAATTAGATGCCTACCTCACACCTTGCACAAAAACAAATTCCAGAGGATATAATTTAAAACACGCTTGCTAACAGTCCCTTCTTTCCCAAGTGATTCAAATGGCACCTTTATCACTAAGTGAATTCCCATAGGTACATAAATCTATTTCTGGAGACAGCATTCCGGTTTTTAGAATGAAAACCAAGGCTTTTCACCTACAACATTTAAATAAGCAACCACAGACCCGAATTCTAAAAATGCTGTCCCTGCTTCTGAGGCAGCTTCATGAGGGGAAATAGTCATTCTGCAGATCTCACACGCTGAGGGTCACTTTCAATTAATGCAGTCCTGAGTGATTATGGTGGTCATTTCTTAGACAGAGCTGTCCACTCTATCACTGCCTGGTTGACCCAAGTAGGCAGGGCTCTGGGAAGCTTCTGGGCCCCAGGGGCGATGTTGGCAAGGAATACCAGGTTGAGAAAAGGCACATTTTGCATCAAGGTGCCACGGTTTTTCTATATATTTCCAAAAGTAACGAATCTCCATAAATTGCATTCTTTTCCAAACATTCCCAAAGGCAAAGATTTTACATGATCAGTCATATTTTGGGAGCTACAGTATTAGCAGTACTGCAGTGTTATTCGTTTACCTTTAGATGGAAATATGATCTCTGAACAAGCCTCCCTGCCACTGAGATGTGGTATTTCAGGCCCCGAGGGAATGAAAAGAGGCAGAACCTGTATCTACAGTGAGCTGCCTTCAGTGGTCCACCCCCCATGCCAGGGGTACTGATGAATACGACCTGTACACAGGTCCCCTGTTCTTTAAAGCAAAGAGGACATATAAGACGCTGTAATGCCTGAGAAAACATGCAATCATTTTTAAAATGCAAAATGAGTGTGTTCACCAAGAAAACCTGTGTTCAACACTTCCTCAGATTGTCCTGGGTGGCTGACTCAGCCTCTCCAAGCCTGGACTCTCTCACACTTCTTGTGGTGGTATAAAATGGTGCAAACACTTTAGAAGACAATTTGATAGTTGCTTAAAAAGTTGAACATTGGGACTTCCCTGGTGGTCCAGTGGTAAAGAATCAGCCTTCCAATGCAGGGGACGTGGGCTTGATCCCTGGTCAGGGAACTAAGATCCCACATGCCGCAGGGCAACTAAGTCTGCCGCAACTACTGAGCCCATGTGCCTCAACCAGACAGCCCACATGCCACAAACTACAGAGTCCACGCACCCTGGAGCCCTTGTGCCACGACTGGAGAGAGAAAAAAAAACCGCACGCCACAACTAGAGAGAAGCCTGTGCCACAGTGAAAAATCCTGCATGCCGCAACTAAGACCTGACGCAGCCAAAAAAATAAGATAAATTAAAAATTTTTTTAATTAAAAAAGTTAAACATCCATCTACCCTATGACCCAGGCATTCCACCCCTAGCTATTTACCCATGAGAAAAGAAAGCACATGTCCATGCAAACGCTTGGATGTAAATGTTCATAGCAGCTCTATCTGCAATAGCCAAAACCCAGCAACACCCCAACTGTCCACCAACAGGCAACGGATAAACTGTGGCACATCCCATGATAGAATACCATGAAAGGAAAAAACTAGTGATGTGTGCACAGCATGAGGGGATTTCAAAACAGTTATACTGGGTGAAAGAAGTCAAATGGAAAGGAAATATACTGGACAAGTCCACTTGTATACAATTCCAGAAAATGCAAACTCTGTTGTGCCTGAAAGCAGGTTAGTGTGGCCTGGGGAGGTAGAGGTGGGAAGAGCTCAAGAGGATTTACAAAAAGGCACGGGGATGATGGATACTGTCCCTAATCTTGACTGTGGTGGTGGTTTCACAGGTACATACATATGCCAACCCTTATCAATTTGTACACTTTAAATATAGGCAGTTTACTGCATGTCAATTATGCTCAGTAACAATGTTTTAAAAACACACACACACACACACACACACACTGAAGACAAAAAAGAATGGTTGTTGGTCAAACCGTGATGCTGTACACCTTAAACTTATACAGTGCTGTATGTCAATGATATTTCAATAAAACTAGAAAAAAAAAAAATGAATGTGTCAAATCAACACATTGTACACCTTAAATTTACACAATGTTATATATTAATTATATCTCAATTTTTAAAAAGGAAAGCTAATTTTTAAAAAGTGAGGGACTTCCCTGGTTGTCTAGTGGCTAAGACCCTGCACTCCTAAGGCAGAGGGCCCAGGTTCGATCCCTGGTCAGGGAGCTAGATCCCACATGCCGCAACTAAGAGTTCGCATGCTGCAGCTAAATATCCCTCACGCCGCAACGAAGATCCAGCATGCCTCAACTAAGACGCGGTGCAGCCAAATAAATGAATGAATAAATAAATAAATATTACAAAAAGAGAGAGAGAGAGAGAGGCTGTCCATAGAGAAACCCTGTGCCCCACACCCTCCAGCTGGGGCAGCTACTGCAAGCCACCAAGGCCACGAGACCTGTCACCTCCGTGTGGTCAGACCTCCCACATGCCACTGCTGAAGGCCCAGCTGTCCCCTGGGCCCCACCTTCCCTAACTGGGCAGACCCTGCCTCCCCCGTCAGCCCACACAAGGCCAATGTACCAGCCACGTTGGTCATGGCCACACATGACCAACATTCACGTTCCCCAGGGAATCCCCACCCAACCAGCCAGGACTGACCGTTGCGTGAGGCAGAGGTGTTCTTTAGATAGAATTCAATTTGTGATTGCAGATTATCTTCTTTAGCTGCTTTTAGGCAAAGAGACACCAGCACTACAGCCAATAAAAATCCCACTCACATGCTCTATTTCCCACTCCCTGAGGTTCCATGCAGTAAAACCGAGGCTGTTCTAAGAAGGCAGGTGGCGTGCCTGGGCTCTGGGGAAGCTGCAATAACTCTTTCATGCTCCAGGGCCAGATTCTAAGCAAAGCTCCCTGTTCCTGGATGCCCCCACCAGAAAACAAACAAAACAATCCTTGCCTGTTTTTGCTCTGCACTGTGTTCTCATCCAGGGGATGCAGCAAGGCACAGCTTTGAAGCTGCAAAAGGCTACATTTGAATTTCGGCACCGCTATTCATTCACTCATTCATTTCCTGAGCACCTACTGTGTTGCAGGCCCTGCACTCTGCTCGGAGCCGACAGTCTAGTTGAGCGGACAGATGTTGATCAAAGCGTCACCACTTCCTAACAGTGATCTCAGGCAAGGCGCTGAGGTTGCCCCCGTGTCCGTGCCTTCTTCTCAGCGGACTGTTCACGACTCATTGAGCCAGTGCCTTAGCCGTGCCTGCACCAGACCCAGACCGCCCAGGGTCACCCTCAGCATCTGGGTGCGGGGAAAGGAAATGGGGTATGTTCCTTAATGGGTCTCCTTCCCTCCAAGTGGGCTCTGTCAGAATGCTTCAACCCACTTGCAATCAGTCATCTTACACAAAGAAACCAAGAGTTAGCGTGTGTCTGGGAAGTGCAGGCTCCAGTGGAGAGGTGAACGGTGGGTACCCTGGCCGAGAGACCCCCTCCAGGACCCGCCTCTCCACACCCACAACTCAAGTTGGGGTCTGAGCCCAAGGACAAATGACTCAGTGTGTGGCAGGGACCACGGCATTAACTAAACACAGGAACCATGGAAGGCAGGGCGTGGGGGGTGAGGGAGAGTGGGGCACTGTTTTCCATTATTAGCACTATTTTCACTCCTACTTTCCTATGTGTATGTATTAGTGGGACAAAAAAAAATCCATTTTTAATATTAAAATAAAATTGGTACATGGCATTTACTTTGGGGTTGCTTGAAATGTGGTGATGTGACAGAAGTTAGATCCATAAATACAAAAGGGATTAAATTAAAAGGGTTTAACAGTATTTTAGTGGCCTGGGTGCACTGCAGCGGAATGTGGAAAATGGCAGTCACAACCCTGTGGCATTTGTCCCCATCTCACAACTGATGGGGTCGTTACGTGGTAGGGGCTGAGCTGAGGAGAACGCACTGATGAGAGTTTCAGCAGCTATGCCACCCACTGGTGACTGAATGTGTCCCCAGGACCAGCTAAAGGATAATCACATGGCCATTTTCTGAGAGGAGACGGATCATTGAGGCATGTTTACTGCCAAAGCACTGGCACTGGAATCCAGAAAAAACGATACTGGGCGACTCGCAGTTTTTAAATAACACTAAATAACCACACCTTTCTTCTCACCATGAGTGGCCATGAGCCCCGTAAGGACTGAGTGCTCGGCCTGAGCCATCATTCAGTTCAGGCACCTTCATTTGGTTTTAAATAGACTGCACACAGATTAAGGGTTTTTGCTTCATATTAAATGAGAATCTGACTGGCACACGTGAAATACACATGTAAGAGGAAAAATCATGAGCCAAGGGATACTGAAGAGCAAGAGGCACATCTGAAGCGTGGGGATGAGCTGGTTTCTGTGTAACAGAGGAGCTGGGCGGGAACGCGAGGCGGATAAGAAGCAAAGGGCAGGACTGCGCAGGGGGGCCAGGGCAGGGCACCTGACCACCAACGGGGCCACGGTCCTTCTGCCTTAGAGCCCCCAACCCCCAAGCACAAGACTGAACTCTCCTCTGTCCCCTTGGCTCTATTGCTACTTCATTCTGGAAGGAAACTGGATATGCTTTTTTAAAAAAAGTGCTGCCTGTCTTTCCGCAGCTCTCCTAGGAAAGGGCAGTATGTGCGTTCCCGTTACTTGGAGTCACATCTGTCCAGCTCCCACAGCAACAAGTGCAGCCCTGGAAGCGCAGGGAGGCCCAGGCGGCTGAGGCAGGAAGGTGGCAGAGCTGGCTGGGACCACCTTTTGGAAGCATCTGTCAAATGTCTGTGGGATGTGCTGGTGGCGGGCACAGAGAGTGAGTAGAAGGTCATGCTGGCCCTCAAAGAACCCACAAGCCAAACCACCAAGCGGCTATGATCATGCACCCCATGTGAAAAAGTTTGATCATGCGCCCCCAGTATATGAATAATTATTTCTAGATTACACACATGCTGTGCTACTGCTACTTGACTTATGCTTTATGATCATGTGCCCTCTGGGTGAGGGGCCGGCACTCATCCCCTTCTTGGAAACAACGAGGCTAGAGGAGAGTGGAATCAAGAGCCACAACACCATCGCACCCCTACCCCATGCAACTTTTCCTAGGAAGGTACTAGAGAAGAGAGGGAGCTACATGCATGACATGGTCCATGGGGCATTACATTTGTAACAGGCCACAACTGGAAGCTGCCTGAGTGTCCAGCCAAAGGACGACAGGGTAAGAAAACTGGGGCCACAGGCTCTCCACAGAACAGAAGCCAAGCATAAAAAATGACAAGCGAGGCTGCAGAACATTCGCCCAGAATACTGATGCTGTAAAGCCGAGCGGAAGGTGGGCTCTCCGCTGTGTGTGGGTGTGTGCGGTGTGAGCGGGGAAGGAATGGCAATGGCTGGATCATGGCAATGTTTTCATTTCTTCTCTTAAATTGCCTTTGCTATCACTGTAATGTTTTAATAGCATAGAAAGTCAAGTTGAAGTAAGAGCGGCGGATGATTTTTCTCACCGGTTCCCTCTTCCTCCCTCTCCTCCAAAAGACAGTATGGATCTCCTCCCACAGCTTCCCCAGTTTCCAGACTGATGAGTGTGTCCGAGAACCAGCCTGGCTCCACTGACGGGGCCTTCTGTCTTCCTGCTCATAAGGCTGCGGTCATCACTCTCCCTGACAGTTCCATGCCCTCCTTCAGCAGAAGGGCCACGTGGGCTCTCACTGTAGGTGCCATGGCGTTTTTCTCCCACATTCGGTTATCAGTTGATGGCCTTGAGCTGTGATCATATCTGGGAGACCCTGAGCCCAATGCAACGGGGGCATTTCTGCACAAATGGAAGAGCAGCAGCACTCCTGGATAAGTTATGGCAAAGGCTCACAGGAGAGTATTTGTGGGCGTACCTTAACCACACCGTGCATTTTCTGCTAAGGGAGTGTTAACTGGGACAACCTTTATAACTCGCCAACAGCATCAAAATGGAAAGCATGCACTTGACCCAGTAATCCTTTCTCTAAGAATTTACTGTTAGGAAATAATCACACCAGGGCAAAGAAAAAAAAAAAAGAGGAAGAAGAGGAAGGAGGAGGAGGAGGAGAAGGGAGAAGAGGAGAAGAAGAACAAGAAAGAAAAAAATGAGCACAGAAATGCTTGTCCAGTGCTTTTCTAGATAACAGGGAAACACTGCAAGCAACCTGAATGGCTAAAAAATGTTTCATTAAATTATGCTATATCCATTTGATGGAATATCATGCACCATTAAAAATGACATTATAATTAGATATTCAAACAGGTGATAACATTAAAGAATTATTATTTCAGGTGTGATAGTGGTCTCAAATTGATGCTTTAAAAAGAGTCCTTGTTTTTTAGAGACACACATAAAATGTTTGCAGATGAGGTTTGGTTTAAAATAATGGCAGAGGGAAGCAGATTAGTGGTCGCCAGGAGCAGAGGGAAGGGGGGAATAGGGAGTGGCTGCTAATGGGCATGGGGTTTCCTTTGGTGTGATGAAAATGTTCTAGAACTAGATAGAGGTGATGGTTGCACAACATTATGAATGTGCTAAATGTCACTAATGGTGAATTTATGTTATGTGTATTTGCCACAATAAAAAAATAATAATGGGGGAACCAGATGACGGAGTGTGATGAAATAAGATTGGCCATAGATTGATAATTGTTGAAAGGCAAGTGATAAGAACATGGGACTCTACATGTGTACAAGTATGTTATATATACATGTATATAGCTCATTAGAAAGTTTCCATAATAAAAAGTGATGCCACAGATGCATATTTATTGCATGGAATGCCCACAACATGTTGAATTTAATGAGCCAGTTACAAAACTGCATATTGGGACTTTTCCCAGTGGTGTGAAATTACATATCTAGATCCAAATGCATATATACCCATAAAGAAATGTTTGGAATGCTGTTCAGCAAAGGTTTAACAATGATCATTTCTAGGTTAGTAGATTTGAGATTTTTCTCCCTTTGGTCCATTTTCCAGTATGATTTGCAGTTTTCTTTTTTCATTCAGTCTTTTTACAAAACAATAAAGATTTTTTTCTTAAAAGGCAGAAATGTTTAAGAACACCCTTTTTACCTCCTGCATTCTCACAGAATGGTCCTGGAAAATGGCAGATTCCTAACAAAAGCCACCTGGCTAGCTTGACACCTGGGTACTTGCTCAGTGGCAACGCCCTCTGCAGTGTACATCTCCCCATGGGGGGGCTGAGGAGGGCCCACCTGGACACCCCTGTCAATGATGACAACCCCAACAATGACCCCTGCAACTCTTTCTCCTGCACATGTTCATCCGGCCTCTCTCAGCCACCCTGTGAAGTCGCCTGGGCCAGGACTGGGACCGTCCCTACTTCACAGACGAGGAAGTGAAAGCCGGGGGGCTGCCTACATCAAACATCTGAGCAGCCAAGGCAGGACCAGCCCAAGGGGACCCTTCCTTCTCCCAGGAGCCACCCTTTGTTGGGGGTCAGGACCCAGGCGCTGGGGCCTGGGGCTGGCCCTCCACTCGGGAGACGAAGACCACTACACATGACCTTGCACAGGTGCAACTCAGACCCCTGCATTATCACACACAGCCAAACGTCTCCAGCCGCCACTCAGATCACGTGAACATCAGCCAGAGGAGGGATAACTACAGTGACTGCTGCTGGACAGCCCACTGCGAAGGACACAGCTGCTCCCGCGGTGGTGTCTCTGGCTGAGCTGCCTGGAGTCACACATAGTCCCTCCTGACCTCTCACGCTCCTGGTAATGCCCTTTGGAAGGACGCTCTCCAAACTTGGCTCTGCGAGGACCCCCACAATTTACCTGCACCCAGAGCATACGGACCAAAGGAGCCACCAGGCCTGGCCAAAGCACCAGGCACCCACTCCTCACACTCATTCTCTCACTCATTCTCCCTCCCTCCCTCCCTCCATCCCTTCCTTCATCCACCCAACAGTTCTGTGTGCCTACTCTGAGATGAGCCCGGCCTGGGCGGTGGGATGACCAGGGAAGTCAGACGTTAAACAGATGAGAGCACCATGAATAATACCGACACGATGGTGAATGCTCAAAGGAGAGGCACCAGGGGCCAGGAGGGCACCCACGGCGGGTGGGAAGCAGACCTGGGCTGGGGAGTCAGGAGGGGGTCCTGGAGAAAAGGCTTCATGACATAAGAACAGCCATCGAGTGTGAGAGACACCACAGTGCACAGAGCTCATGCCGCTGTCCACCTGCCCAGGGGCTCTTGTCGTTTCCCCTCTGCAGAGAGGAACGTGAGTCCAGAGAGGACGTCACTCAGCGGAAGAGAGGGAGAGCCAGACCTCACAACGGCCTCAAAGCCAGGCCTAACCGGTCACAGGTGTGCCCGGAGCCGGCAGGGCTGCCTCCGGGACGTCTGGGATCAAGGGTTTCTGTGGCCAAGTCCTGAAGGTGACACTTCTGGCTGCGCTCACAAAACGTCTATGAAGAAGAGTTCTCTGCGAACACAGCTGCCTCATCAGTGACAAGACGTCCCGTGGGCCAGTGCAACCTCCCCACTCCTGGTGCTTTAATGGACATGAGGAAAGATGGGCTCACAGTAGTGGCACTTCGCCCCAGGCAGGCAGAAGGCCCTGACTCAGGAGCCTCATTAAAATGGAAATTCCATTCCTCAAGAGAAGCTACCTCATCTCCGAGCAACCCAGTGTTTCCGACTGTCTTCCAGAGAAAAGAAATATGTAAGGTGGGTGCCAGTGGGAGAGAAAAACCCACCACTTTCATCTAAAACCAGAACTCGCCCACTGGAAGCCCAGCTTGCAGTCTCCGCCCTGGTCCCGCACCAACCCATTACAAGCATTTCCTCCTGCTCTAGAGGGAGGTGTCCAAGGCCGACTCCTGCCTGGGTGGCTGCATTGGGTCCAGCTCTCTCGGCATGTGGCTACATGCTGGCCCAGCTTTGCTCTAACCCACTCTCACCTGGACTGAGGTGGCTCACAAGTGTATGGTCTGTGCACACCAAACACGTGGGGACTGGACGGAATATTCCTTCTGCCTCCAGGCGCAGAGGGCCTGTGCACGGGCACAGCCTCAGTCCTTTCTGTGGGAGGAGAAGGGACCCAAGATGTGGCGGCCCCTGGAGAGCAATGCCAGCTAAACACGGTCAAGTGCAAACCCAGGCTGAGTCTGGGAAGCCTTCCAGCGAGCTGTCCCCACTGGCTTCCTTTTGTGTGTGTGTCTGGAGCTGGGGGTGGGGGAGGGGGGAGATGGTAAAAAGGGCCAGGCCCTGACCCTTGCCTTGGCCCGAGCCCTTGCCACCCTCAGGTCAGCCTCCATTTCAAAGCCAATTCCGATCTCAGGTGAAAGCTCTGCACCAATGGTTTTCAAACCTTTTGTACAGGTTTCTCTACAAACCTATTTGAAAGAGACCAGCAGACACAGGACAAGGAAAGCTACTGGGGCAGACACGGTGGGAGGAGGCCAGCCCGGAGCGCCACCCACCGGCACCCTCTCCTGAGCAGGGTGGCAGCTCGTCTGGCCCCAGGTGCAGGCATCACATCAAGGCCCTGCGTCGCTGGTGCTCTGTGCCCGGTGTGCTGTGTGTGGACGGGGCACCAGCCTCCATTGGGCCCAGCTCTTCCTATGCTCACAGGGCCTCCCTGGCAACCCCACCTACCTGTGAGGGGCCTCTGAAGCTTCTGTGCTTCCTGCCCCTGCCTCCGGGGGACGTGTCTTATCCCCCAAGGATTCCCTTCCACAATCTGTGGTTGTTACACCAGCCTGCCCACCTCGCCTCCCTCAGAGCTGGGTCCTGGCTCTCCACAGCTCCCTGGCCTGGGCTGGGCACAGGAGAGAGCAGCCACAGAGCATGCAGAGCACGAACAGCCCATCCAGCTGCTGCTTGCCCTCACCTTCTCTTTCCTGAGCCAACTCCTGGGGGTGGCAGTGAGGGACCACTCCACGGAGGTTAGAGGTGCTCAGAGAAGAGGTCACATCTCAGGGAGACCCAGAAGAGTGGGCAGGATTTCACACTCCCTCATTAAACACGTTCAGGTCGCCCCTCAGGTGTGGCCATGACCCCCACCCCAAGCTGCACCTGATGTGAGCAGGGCTGGAGACCTGCTCCAAGCCGCTCCGGGTTCCCTTGCCCAAGAATTTGAATCTGGGGCACAGAGACAGCAGCCACGAGGCCGAGCTCAGCCAGGGCAGGTCAGAGCTCCTGGGAGAACGAAGATATAGAGGAACAAAGAAGCCAGTCCATAGAAGGAAAGGTAACAGAGGGGACATGGGAGAGTCCCTGTAGGGTGCTGCATAAGCTCTACTTTTACTGAGGACACTCTGAGTGGGTTTTTGTTCCCTGCCACCAACTGACCCTGAATAGAAGACCATGAAAAAAGAAAAGAATTAGAAAACAGGTCCCTGTCTATAAAGGCGTTTCCAGTGCAGTGAGGAGACATCCCCACAGGCATGATACCACTGCAGGCAGACCTACTGTCAACTAAGTCAGCAGTCCCCAACCTTTTTGGCACCAGGGACCGGTTTCATGGAAGACAATATTTCCACGGGCCGGGGTGGGGGTGGGGGGATGGTTTCGGGATGATTCAAGCACATTACATTTATTGTGCACTTTATTTCTATTATTATTACATTGTAATATATAATGAAATAATCATACAACTCACCATAATGCAGAATCAGTAGGACCCCTGAGCTTGTTTTCACTTGCCACTCACTGATAGGGTTTTGAGACGAGTCTGCAAGCAGTTGATTTATTATGGTCTCTGTGCAGTGAAACCTCTCTGCTAATGATAATCTGTATCTGCAGCCACTCCCCAGCGCTAGCATCACCGCCTCAGCTCCACCTCAGGTCATCAGGCATTAGATTCTCACAAGGAGCACGCAAGCTAGATCCCCCGCATGCGTAGTTCACAGTAGGGTTTGCGCTCCTATTAGAATCTAATGCCACCGCTGATCTGACAGGAGGCAGAGCTCAGGCAGTAATGCGAGCGATGGGGAGCCCTATAAATACAGATGAAGCTTCTCTCGCTCACCCGCCCGCCGCTCACCGCCCGGTTCCTAACAGGCCACGGACCAGTACTGGACTAAGGAGCCAGCTGAAGAGCCAGAGTTGGTGGGTGGTAATAACGACTGGTATTGCTCAGCTGTGCCACACAGTCCCTCTCCCAGGGCAGCTTGGAGCAGATAGCCAGCCCTGCCCTGGTCCCTTCAGGTGTGGGTGGGGGGTGGGGACAGGGTCTGAGGTTTTTTTATTATTGTTGTTGTTGCTGTTATTATTTACCCTCACCACCATCTCAGGACATAGGCATTATTCCTCCCTTTGAGGAGCAAAAAAATTAAGGCTTAGAGCGGTTGAGGGCCTCGTCCGAAGTCACACAATGGAAAAGACAAAAACTCTAATTCAAAAAGATGCATGCACCCCAATGTTCACAGCAGCACTATTTACAATAGCCAAGATATGGAAGCAACCTAAGTGTCCACTGACAGAGGAATGGATAAAGAAGATGTGGAATACATATGCAATGGAATATTACTCAGCCATGAAGAAGTGAAATAATGCCATTTGCAGCAACATGCATGGACCTAGAGATTATCACACTAAGTGAAGTAAGTCAGATGGAAAAAGACAAATATCATATGATATCACTTATTTGTGTAATCTAAAAAAAAGATATAAATGAATTTATTTACAAAACAGAAACAGACATAGAAAACAATATTATGGTTACCAAAGGGCAAATGGGGGGGAGAGGGATAAATTAGGAGTTTGGGATTAGCAGATACACACTACTATATATAAAATAAATAATAAGGGCCTACTGTACAGGACAGGGAACTACATTCAATATCTTGTAATAATATATAATGGAAAAGAATCTGAAATAGAACATATATGTCTAGATATATACAGATATATATAGATAGATACATATATATAACTGAATCACTTTGCTGTACACCTGAAACTAACACAACATTGTAAATCAACTATACTTCAATAAAAACATTGTTTTAAAAAGTTACACAATGACTCAAAGCAAAGCCAGGATCCCAAATTTTGCACTGCTTTTATTAAGCCACGCCCCTTCACACCATCATGCAGATGAGATTCAGCAACTGCCCAGGGCGGCAGGGTTGTGGGGGGGAGGGGAACAGAGCCCCACCTTCCAGTTCCACAGCCCAGAATACCTAGCCTTGCCCTTTCAAAGTTTACCTCCAAATCAAAGCTCAAGCTGGCGAAGTTAAGTGCAGGAGGATCCCAGGAAGATATTCTAGCCCTGCTCACCTTGGGTTCAGGACACATGCTGTATTTTGGAACCAGTGACACAATGAGCTGCCAGCCCCACCTGCATCAGAGGCTTGGCACTCATGCCCACAGATCCTCGAGCAGGTTAACATCTAAATGGCAACAAAGCATAAGCCTTCTAAATCTGGTAATTACAAAGGTAAGTGCTATAGTTACAAAGGTTAGTTACAAAGGAAGCAGGGTAATTGCCCTGGCAGGAAAATGATGCTTAAAGCATTTTTTTTTAACATCTTTATTGGAGTATAATTCCTTTACAATGGTATGTTCGTTTCTGCTTTATAACAAAGTGAATCAGCTATACATATACATATATCCCCATATCTCCTCCCTCTTGCTTAAAGCATCTTAATGGTAAGAATGTACCAAATGTAGACAAGTGACTTTTTTATCTACGTTTTTGGTCAAATGACTCTGACCTACTAATCCTCTTATGAAGACCACCTCCAATACAAACATTTCAGAATGCTTATTTTTCTACTGAAATAGGGGGGCCACCTCTGGGATGGCTGGCAGAGGGCCCTGTGGGAAGAGGCGAGGTCAGAACAAACACTGCCCTTGCTGCAAAAATCCAACCCAGTTTCTCTGAGAACTGAGCATCAGTCTGCTCGAACTGTGCACATACATTTGAACTCGCTGGTGACCCAGTTACCCTGAGCCTCTTCAACTAGCACCAATTTACACGAGTCCCTCAGGGGTAGCCTCTGCCATCTGTATGGGTCACAGAATCACATCTAAGTCCAAACTGTCAACACCTCTTGCACAACAAAATACCATCCTTTTGCTAAGTTCCTTTCTGTTGGCTCTTGCCTTTGCTAATGTGGACTCTTAAAAATTGACTCCAACTCATACCCCCCCACCCCACCCTGCAGGCTCCCTGGCAAGGCCGAGCCATCAGAGGTCTCCAGCCTTCCAGGACCTCCTGCTCTGTGCCAAGCCCCACTTCTTCAGGAAGGGCCAAAATTCTCTCCCAGCTGAGGGACACTAACTTTCCCCTGGGTTCCTTCAGACTCTGAATAAAGCCCAGTCTTCTCTACTGGAAGCACATGTGTGTCCCCCTTTCTCAGGCACTGCACCCCCTTTTCTAGTTCCCTCACACCCTCGAAGTCACCAGGGAGAGTAAAGTTTCCTTTAAACAAACTTCAGTCCACTGCACTGTTAATTTTGCAGATGTGATAACAGTACCTTGAACTAAATATTAAATGTTTAAAAAAGGAATCATCTTTTAAAGATGCATCCTGAAATATTGACGAATATTCAAAATGACACAGGATTAGGGAAGAGGGTAGAGGCACAGAAACAAGACTGAGTTGATAGCTGGTGACAAGTATGTGCCGGCTCCTGAGACTTCTGTCCGCTTCTGTTTATGTCATAAATTTTCCATAACAACAAAAGGATTTTAAAAAAATCCCATCCTTGGGGTTCTGCAGCATCCCTGAGTCCAACTGTCCTACGTGAGGATTTTACCTGGACCTCTTTCAACTGACACATTTAGTGAGCAACAACTCCACACAAGGTGCTGCTGAAGCTGCAAAGTAAAAGCCACTGGCCTGCGTGCAACAAGCTCTCGGGATGCAGAGGCTGGTCCTCTATTTTGACAAAATCCTCAAGGCCTCATTTCTCAAATTGGGCACAGGTTTTTCTCTCTCCAAACACCAGGGTGGGCACGTGGAATGGAGTGAGCTCAGCTCCCTGTCCTGGCATCACTGAGGGGAAATCTTAACTGCCCCTCATTCCTCCCTTGGTCTGGATGAGGTGGCCCAGGTGTGAGTCAAGGCAGAGGAGAGTCTGAGGGGAAGTGAGGCTGACCCATCCATGTTTTGGAGGGGTAGGGTGAGGTCAACCCCTCTGTCCTGCAACCTGAGAGCCAAGGACCAAGGGCCAGGACACGTCATGCCTCCCACCTGGGCCAGAAGCTTGGAGGGAAGTGCTGAGATCACAAGGGGCTCCAGGCCTGAACACCTGAAGGCTGGACACTGCCTAATCCAAAGGACTCAAAACCAGAAACCGACTTCCCCTCCAAACTAGACATAGATCTGTTTATCTGTTCAGAGGGCTGTGTGGCATTCATGCTCTTGGAGCCCCGAATTCACAGCCAAAGCAAGCAGGGAATTCCCACCTTGAGCTGCTGACCCATCAAAGAGCAATGGCTCCCCTCCTGGGGTACCGTTAAACGTTCATCCCGGGGCCACCACAGAAACAAAAGCCAACCCCTCTGGTCAGCAACACCCTTCACCACTATCAGTTTCAATGACCAACAGTTCACACCCACTGTCCCACTCTCTCAGTCAAGGTGAGGACGATGAAGAGAGAGTCTCTGATGAGTGAAGGGTATAGCACTCCCAATACGGACATTAATCCCTCTTCTTAGGTGGAGAAAAAGGCTGCACCTATACCTAGAAGAAAGGGGACAAGAATTCGGATACAAGTGCACCTGGTGAACGCCCCACACCATCCCTTTTGTCTCTGTGGTTCCAGTGAATTTAAAAAAAATATGTTGTAGGGACTTCCTTGGTGGCGCAGTGGTTAAGAATCCGCCTGCCAATGCAGGGGACACGGGTTCGATCCCTGGTCTGGGAAGATCCCACATGCCAGGGAGCAACTAAGCCCATGTGCCACAACTACTGAGCCTGTGCTCTAGACCCCGTGAGCCACAACTACTGAAGCCTACGTGCCTAGAGCCCGTGCTCCGCAACAAGAGAAGCCACCACAATGAGAAGCTCACGCATTGTAACAAAGCGTAGCTCCCGCTTGCCGCAACTAGAGAAAAAGCCCACGTGCAGCAACGAAGACCCAAAGCAGCCAAAAAAATACATGGTAGTAAAACAGAATTAAACCCCCATTCCAACTAAAACAACATTGTAAATGTCAACTATATTTCAATAAAAAAAAATTTTTAAACCCATTCCATGGAAAACACAGAATTTGGAAATGGGGGAAGCAAGGCAGCTGCAGCAAGCCATCCAGGAGTCTGAGCAGACCATGTTTCTCAAAATGAGATCCATGGGGGGCCAGCAGGAGCGCTGCATGGAATGCATATTAAAAATGGGGACCTTTTTTTTTTTTTTTTTGCGGTACGCAGGCCTCCCACTGTTGTGGCCTCTCCCGTTGCGGAGCACAGGCTCCGGACGCGCAGCCTCAGCAGCCATGGCTCACGGGCCCAGCTGCTCCGCGGCACGTGGGATCTTCCTGGACCGGAGCACGAACCCGCGTCCCCTGCATCGGCAGACGGACTCTCAACCACTGCACCACCAGGGAAGCCCGGGACCATTTTTAATGGGCACCATCTGATCATCTCATCAGAATCTTGGTGGTCCTCCCCTAAGAATTTTAATGCAGTCACCCCAGCAGCCTTTGTGCCCACCAAAGTTAGAGAGAAGTTTTCCAGGGTTTGTGTGTGTTGTTTAATCCATGCCACTCAATACTTTACTAACTTAATGAGCTTACAAGAGACCTCATTACACCTTCTGACCAGCTAAGTGGATGGGGTTCCTCCTCCTTGGGACTAAGGGGTCCAAGGGTTAATAGCTTGAATGTGGCTATGTTTTCCCTTTGTCCTGAGACAAGCACACCCCTGTCCCCACCCAGCCTCTGGGGGTGACCACAGGAGAAGCCATGGCTCAGTGCTTGCAGGGATTTTCTGAGCACTAAGGAACAGTTCTCCCCAACAAGTCAGAAACCCCCAGTTTAGGAAGCCATTCCTTCGAATGGGAAGAGTGCTGAGTGGACCAAGGCAAGACCACCATTTCTCCAGGCCACTTGCCTGCTGAGGCACAAAGGCAGCAGGTTTTCCAGGAGCTGATCCAGAGCCAGATTACCCCCCACCACTCCCCAGGGACTTATTTCTACCTTGGGGGACCATGGCCAATAGGGACAGCAGGAAAGCCTTCCAAGTCCTAACTTTTAGAGGATTTTCATCTTGAAGCAATAGGATGGCAGGGTGCCCAGATGGTCTTTAGGGTCAGCCCCTAGGGCCACCAGCCACAAACGGCCCCCTCACCCCCTGCTCAAACGCCGCCTTGGTTGCCCTAAGGGCAGAATCTGGGCTGCCTGGGATAATTCCAAGTGCTGGGCTGTGATATCAGAATAGGGCTATGACCTCAAGGTGGGGGCAGGTCAGCCTGGGGGAGCAGGGCAGGAGAGAGAGAGAGCCCCTGAGGAGCTGGATTAGCCCCCCTGGAGGTAAGGCCCAAGAGAGAGAGGTGTCCGGCTCTGGGTTCACTGCTCACAGCCTCCTGGAGCCCCCACTGGGAGGCGGACCTGAAGATATGAAAATGATTCTGAGAGGTAGCTTGCAAGCCAGCTGAACTTCTGGTGCTTCCTTACTCACTCATTTAGGAGCAAGGAAAGCAAACAAACTACCCTCTAGCTCCCCCCTGTGTCAAGTGAAAGGATACTCTCTATTTTCTGACTGAGAAGTTCCACTTTGGACAACACCCACCCAAGTGGGCTGAGCATCAAAGTCCCCCAGGATGCGGCTAAATGCAGGTAGATGAAATGTAGGACGCCCTTTACACTGAATTACAATAAACAAATTTCAGTGTAAGTATGTCCCAACTATAGCATGGGACACATTTACACTAAAACATCTGTGTATGTTTGAAGTGCAAATGAAAGTTGGTGACCTGACCTTTTATTTGCTAAATCTGGCAATCCTATCCAGGAAGATTTTTTTTTTAATGCAGGTGCCCGCCCCCCCGCCACCCGCCACCCCCCCAATGCTCTCATTCATTCAGATTTATCCCTGCAGGGGGACCTGGGAACCTGTATTATTTTAAAGCTGCCAAGGTGGCTATTATCAATAACTACCGCTGACTTTTCTTGAGCATTTGACAAGCCATGTGCTAAGTTCGTTTCATGCACTGTCTAAGATAGTCCTCACAGCACCTCTAAGGGGTGGTTCTATGATTAAGCCTGCTTTACAGAGGAGAGAAAGAGGCAACAGACAGCAAGCACCTCACCCAAGGTCACACAGTTACTAAGCCGTGGTTTGAACCCAGGAAAGGTGGCTCCCACTGACTTAGAAATCTTTGAATTGGAAGGACGTTGGGAGGCACACAGTCAAAGCCTCTGGTGGACTGACCGACAGGGAATCTGAGGCTCCGGGAACTCATGCTCACACTAACCAGCACACCACTGTGCATACGCATGAGGGGCTGAGCCCAGTGGCAGAGAGCAAGCATCTAGCCCAGGCAGGGGGCCAGCTCAGGGAGGGTTTCCAGAATGGCCTCTCCTTGAAGGGGAAGCAGACCTAAGGGGAAGCAGGGTGTGGGAAGGGGCTGGGTGCTAACGAAGAGGGTTTGTAAGCAGGAGGCTCAGCTTGCAAGCCGGCCTGGCAGCAAGACGGTGTGCCAATGAGGAGAGGGAAAGCTGGACAGGTCTGTAGGGCGGGGAGAACCAAGAAGGAACAGAAGTCAAAACTGCATTTTATTTTCAAATGAACACACAGCAATTTTTTTGTTGCTGCACAGTTCTATGCTTTTTTTTTTTTTCTCATCTTGTGGGATCTTAGTTTTCCGACCAGGGATTGAACTCAGGCCAGGGCAGTGAAAGCACCGAGTACAAACCACTGGACCGCCAGGGAATTCGCCAGTTCTATGCATTTTAACGCATGTATAGACTCATGACACAGCTTCACCATAGGACACAGAACAATTCCATCACCCCCAAAACACTTCCTCCTACTACAACTTTGTATCACTCCCTCCCTTCACCCCTCACCCTTGGCAACCACTGACCTGCTCTACATCTCTAGTTTCTGCCTCTTCCAGAGTGTCATATAAATGGAATCATACAACTTTTTGAGAATGGCTTCTTTCACTCAGCATAATGCCTCTGAGATCCATCCAAGTTATTGTACACATCAATAGTTCATTCATTGTGACTGCCAAATAGTGTTCCACTCAATGGATGTACCAGGGTTTGTTCAATCCACTGAAGGACATCTGAGAAGTTCCCAGTACTTTGCTATTAAAAATAATGCTGCTATGGGACTTCCCTGGTGGCACAGTGCTTAAGAGTCTGCCTGCCAGTGCAGGGGACACAGGTTCAATCCCTGGTCCAGGAAGATCCCACATGCCAAGAAGCAACTAAGCCCATGCGCCACAACTACTGAGCCCACGTGCCACAACTACTGAAGCCCGAGCGCCTAGAGCCCTTGCTCTGCAACAAGAGAAGCCACTGCAATGAGAAGTCTGCGCACCGCAACGAAAAGTAGCCCCCGCTCGCCGCAACTAAAGAAAGCCTGAGCACAGCAACGAAGACCCAACACAGACAATAATTAATTAATTAATTAAAAAATAATGCTGCTATGAACATTTGTGTACAGGTTTTTGCGTGAACATAAGTTTCCATTTCTCTAGGATAAATATGCAAGGGTGTAGTTCCTGGGTCATATAGTAATTGCATGTTTAGTTTTTTAAGAAACTGCCAAAATGTTTTCCAGAGTGGCTGTACCATTTTACATTCCCACCAGTAACTTATGATGGATCCTCACCAGCATTTAGTATTATCGCTATTTTTTATTTTAGCTGTTCTAATAATGTGTAGTGATATCTCACAGTGATCTTAATTTGTATTTCTCTAACAGCTAATGATAATGAACACCTTTTCATGTGCTTATTTGCCATCTGTGTCTTCTCTTCAGTGAAATTATTTGTGCTTCAAGACACCAAAAGGAGAGGAATCCTACCATGTCTCACTGACACGTAGCATGTGTTACTTTGAGTTGTACCTGAATGTCTGTCCTGTGACCTTACCCAGAAGGCTAACCTCTTGGGAACACAAGACATGTGGTGCATCTCCAGCCTCTGACCATGCCTAAAGGACATGAAATGAAGGAATGTGTGCCTGAGGCTGCTCCCTCAGGGGTTCCAGACTCTCCTAGAGGAAGTGCAGGCTAGCAATCCCTAGCACTGTCAGCTGAGTTAACAGTACTTCCGTACCAGCTGCAAAAGAAACCCCTGCTGCTGGCTGTCCCAGGAAAATTGTTCCAGAATGATGAATCCAGTAGGTGCTACCTGCTACATTATTTTCAAGAAGTTCCTAAAAATGAGGCAATGACTGATTGATTGATTGATTTTACTTAGAAGCTACTAAGAGGAAGCTAGTTCTTCCACAACCAGCAATGTCCCTGCACTTGGCCAATGGGGTTGTCCCGACCCCAGCCACAACACCAGCTACATCATTTGCTACAAGCATCCAAACTGAGACCACAGGTCCTGCTGGGGGTCTCAATGCAGCCCATACCTGAGATGCCCCCAAACACCCTCCTTCACTGGGAAATGGAGTGGTACCCTGGGGACCCCTGGCCAAGCTCAGCATCACTGCTGACACACCCAAGCCACAGAGTGCTGACCCCAAGAAAAAGAGTCATCATGGAGGGACCCATGATCCAAATGGGTGAGACTAAAAGAGAAGGTCAGACTGATAGTCAATGACCTTCCATGTGCACTGAGAAGCCAGTGCTGGGGGAGAGACCCCAATGCAGGGAGACTGAGTATGGGGCACAATGACTGATGTCACTAGCCCCTCCGCCTGCTTTGTGCTAGAGCTCCTTCCACAGGACTCACTATCTCCCGGACCAGCCTTGGAGACAATCCTGGAGAACAGGGGCTGTGACTCCTTCTCACCTGGGGCCCTGCCTCTTTAAAAAACACACAGGTCTAGGATTCCCTGGTGGCACAGTGGTTGAGAATCCACCTGCCAATGCAGGGGATATGGGTTTGAGCCCTGGTCCGGGAAGATCCCACATGCTGCGGAGCAACTAAGCCCATGCGCCACAACTACTGAGCCTGTGCTCTAGAGCCCGTGTGCCACAACTACTGATCCCCTGTGCCGCAACTACTGAAGCCCACGCGCCTAGAGCCCGTGCTCCACAACGAGAGAATCCACCACAATGAGAAGCCCGTACACTGCAACAAAGAGTAGCCCCCGCTCACCGCAACTAGAGAAAGTCCGCGCGCAATGAAGACCTAACACAGCCTAAAATAAATAAATAAATTTATATTAAAAAAAAAACCACACAGGTCTATAATAAACACACACCTTGTGCTTATAACTTCAAAAGGATCACAGCTTCCCAGTCCTCCCCTCCATATGTGTGGACCCAGTTTTCACCCATCAGAAACCTGCTATTGCTCTGGGCGGGCAAGGCTCTAAGGAGGCCAGCATTCTTACACAGGGCCACAGGCATCTACTGGTACGACCCAGGTGGGAGGCAGAGTGACAGTATCTCAGAATTACAAATGCACAGTCCCACCGACAAAGCAACCCCCCTTCCTGGGACGTACGTTTCATTTATTCTTGTACACACCTGAAATGAAATGCAAGGTTACTCACTACAGCGTGGCAGGTCATAGCAAATTAAAAAAACAACCTAAATGTTCATCAACAGGCTATAGGTTACATAAACTAGGGTACTTTCGTACAATGAAGTACTGTACTGTTGTAAAAACAAGGAGGAAGCTTTTTATGTATTTATAGGAAAAAATTCCAAGATATACTATTGCCAAATGGAAGAAAAGCAAGGTGGGAGACTGAATTTCCTATAAGTACTTATTTGAATACACATGTAAACACATAAGATACTGGTAGCTCTGGTTGCCCCTGGGTGGGAGAACAGGGTGGGTAGCTGGGGATAAGAGTCAAGGGCAGACTTCACTGCATATGCTTTGAAACCATTGGTTTATGAATCTTATAAAGACAATACATATTTTTTTAAATGTATTAAAGTAAAAAATAAAATGTCTTGCTCAGGACTTCTGAGCTGACCCTCCATCTTGGCAAAGACAGCATCTCCGGCTAAATGGTTTTCAGTCTCCAAATGGACCTCGAAAAAAGTCTGGCCTGAGGCACAAGTGCACCATCCTGGTCTCCCACCTCGACTCTGCTTCTGGAACTGACTCACTGCAGCAACCGAAAGTTCTGCTGAAGCCCAGGAACCAGACTTGTCCAAAGAAAGACACACACAGCCCTGCCCACCTCAACATTTCCATCCCGAGAACTGCCAGCCACCCTGACCACCTAACATCCCACTGTTGAGGACGCACGGAGCTGAGTGGGAAGGGCAAACACGCATCCTGACCTTCCGAGGTTGGTCTGAACTAGCCTGGTCACCACTGGCCTCCAAACACTTTCAGTTCCCACTCTCTCCAGACCCACGACACTGCACGTACTCCCACCGCACCAAGCACTCGCTACCTGACTGGCTGCTCATCAAGCGGACAGCCTTGGCCTTGGCCAGCTCCAGGGCGGTGATCCACTGCTGCCGCTCCACCTCTGAACCAGCCTTGAGGTGGTAGGTCCTGCCCCCACTGGTCAGCACGATACCGCAAGAGTCCTCCGTGTCAAAGTGCGCAGTGAACAGGTTGATGGTGCCACGGCAGGTGTGGGCCATTTCACCCTGATTTCTGTGGGATGCAAGAGAAGGGATGGGGTGAGGCTCCCAAACTCAATAGTCCTAGACTGAATAAAAGCCTCAAGGCACATCCTTGGAATCTCAGACCCTTGGAGCTGGCACGGGAGATGGGAAATAAGGCCTCTCGGGATTGACTGGTAAGGGCTTGGCTTCTGGGGGTGGTTCTCAGTGGGGAGAGTGGCAGAGGATGCCACCATTCTCCTCTGGCCCCAGGAGATGAAGGCAATGGCTGGGCTGACACAGTACCCCTTGCGACAAGGGACTGACCCTTGGCTAGTTACAAGGTCATGGAGCTAATGGTACCAAGGTAAGGGGAAGCGGAGGTGACTAAAGTGTGGGCCATTTCCAACTGTGACCAGTGTCTGAAAAGTGAGATCCAACTATCATGACTGGATCTACTTAACTCACTCCTTTAGACACTCAAAGGAAATTCAGACACCACTCTTCCCCCACCCTCCCCCACGACGTACCAAAGCTCTTTCCACAGAGGATGTGGGAAAAGGAAGAGCAACTGGCCAGCACGTAACCCTGCCAGTGCTGGAGCCCATTTGGCACTTCTGCTGCTCTTTAATGCTCACTTACACTCCCTGGCTGTTCATCATCTGTTATTACTTCCTTGACTCTTCTGCCAGCTCCAAAGTCAGATGACTTGACACTCAGGAAGACATTTATCTTTCATTTGAACTACGGTTTCTGATTCTCTCCTGCTTTGGTTACATTCCTTAGGGAAGATGATATGCAGTTGACCCTTGAACAACATCAGGGGTTAGAAGCACCCAACCCCCTGTGCAGTTGAAAATCTGCATGGTGCTAGCAGAGAGTGAAGAGGGTTCAGAAGGGGTGGTGGAGGAAGAAGAGGATGAATGTCGATCACAGCATCAGGACCAGCCACAGCAGCACCGAAGGAGCCTGTTTCACAACCTTCTTGCTTCAGTCTTCCAGGCGACCCCAGCTGGCCACCAGGAAGGGGACCATGTCGCTGACTAGACTCGCCACGTCCCCTCCCAGGGAAGGGGTCAACGTGTCTTTGTTCTCTCAGAGGGTGGTGGTCCCCCCATTGCAGTGGGACAGCAGATACCAATGAAGGCATGTGCGGACCTGAGTAGCGCAAGGTGTGGAGCGTGCTGGACACAAACCTTGTGCACCTCCCCAGATTCCCTCGACCACCTCCTCTGTCAGTCGATGCCTCCTCCTTGCCCAACTGTCCCTCCACTTCTGGACTCTCGTAAAATGACAGTGGGAAACGGGAGATGGGAGTGAATGGGGCAGATACGTCCTCCCTCCATTTGCGCCTCTGCGGACTGCTGAGTGGTGTGTTTTCTCCTCGTGTGTCTTCTGGAGGAGTATGTGCGCCAGGCCCGCTGTGTCTCTGCTGCTCGCTGTGAAGCGACATCCAGCAAAGGAAACGCACTGCATCATTGTCACTTCCATCTTCCCACTCCCCATTTCTGCTTCACTGCCCTTCGACTGCATCTCTCAAAGTGTCAACTCTTTTTTTTTTTTTAACATCTTTATTGGAGTATAATTGCTTTACAATGGTGTGTTAGTTTCTGCTTTATAACAAAGTGAATCCGCTATACATATACATATATCCCCATATCTCCTCCCTCTTTCATCTCCCTCACACCCTCCCTATCCCACCCCTCTAGGTGGTCACAAAGCACCAAGCTGATCTCCCTATGCTACACGGCTGCTTCCCACGAGCTAACTATTTTACATTTGGTAGTGTATATATGTCCATGCCACGCTCTCACTTCGTCCCAGCTTACCCTTCCCCCTCCCCGTGTCCTCAAGTCCATTCTCTACATCTGCGTCCTTATTCCTGTCCTGCCCCTAGGTTCTTCAGAACCACTTTTTTTTTTTTTTTTTTTAGATTCCATATATATGTGTTAGCATACAGTATTTGTTTTTCTCTTTCTGACTTACTTCACTCTGTATGACAGACTCTAGGTCCAACCACCTCACTACAAATAACTCAATTTCATTTCTTTTTATGGCTGAGTAATATTCCATTGTATATATGTGCCACATCTTTATCCATTCATCTATCAATGGAAAGTGTCAACTCTTTAATCCTTGCCTTGGGCTATGCGTTCTGGAGGACCTTCACACACACACAAAAATGTCCACAGGCAAGAAAAAAAATTGACAGGCAACAAGTTTTAACTCAGACACATAGAAAGACAAAGGCTACTAATTTGGAGCAAAGCACTCAGCCTTGTATGAGACTTCTGTTCAATGCTTGCTCAAGCTGACTCTGATTCACTTGGTAAATTCCTCTCCGATCTTCTAAATTCTAATTTGGCAAGTACTTCCTATGGGTTACCATATACAGGAATTGTGCTAGAAACTGGAGAGGTGGTAGATATAAAGGTAAATAAGACACATTTTCTGGCCTCAAAGAACATTCCGCTTTGTGAAAGAGGCAGGTCCATAAACTGCAAGGTACTATTTAATAAGCAGAGGGAAATAAATTCAAAACAAAGGGGGTGTTCGCTTTATAAAAATTCATTGAGTTACATTCTTGTAATTTACCTACTTTTCTATGTGTCTGTTACACACATACAATGTGTTGTACGCTACATACATATCGGTTGTCAGTTAAAAGTTGGCTTTAAAATCAAAATGAAAGGTGGTTAGATCTCAAGTAACAGAATGACCCTTTCTTGTCCTAGAGGGGTCAAGGCATACACTGGAGCAGTGTCTCAAACAGTGAGGGACTCTGCCCAAGCACAGACCAGGAGGAGGGTCAGGCTAACCCAGAGCAGCGGCATGGGGCTGTGGCTCTGGGAAAGCCCAGGGATCCGGAGCAGCCAAAGGAGAGGGTCCAGCCAAGGCCTGGGTTGATGATGGGCATAAAAGTGAACTAAATTGTGTCCCCCAGGGAGATTTATTGAAGTCCTAACCCCCAGCACCTGTGAATGTGGCCTTATTTGGAAATATGGTTTTTGAAGATATAATCAAGTTAAGATGAGGTCATTAGGGTGGGCCGTAGTCCAATAAGACTGGTGTCCTTATAAGAAGAGGAACAGACACAGAAACAGGAGGGAGGCAGAGATGGGAATGATGCATCTACAAGCCAGGGAATGCCAAGGATCACCAGCCAACATCAGAGGCCAGGCAGGCCTGGGATAGACTCTCCTCCAGGGCCTTCAGAGAGAGTACAGACCTGCTGACACCTTCACTTTGGACTTCTAGCCTCCACAAGTATGAGACTATACATTTCCTTTGTTTTAAGCCACCCACTTTTTCGTGCTTTATCACAGCAGCCTAGGACACTAAACACAATGGCTGAACAGATGGGTGGAGGAATGACCTTCTGGAACCTCACATGCAGCTGAGCCTGTTCATCAGCTGAGCACACCAACCACAGGGCTGCACCTCACCCTCCACACAGTTCCCGCCTAGAATACTCAGCACCACGGTACCCGCACGGCTCCTCTCCTTACTGGAGCAGCCCTGCCCCAAAGCTGCCCGTCCTGCTCGGAGGTTTCCCCTCTTCCGACACCATAGTGGCTAGACAGCCAAAAACGACCTGCATCAAAAATTCCAAGGAATCAGTTTCCAGCGACGACATGCATTCACACAAAACATAAATGTGGAGGTGAGCAAGAGGAAAGGCACCCATCGTCGTGGCAGGAACTGCGACAGAGGGCGTGTGCTCTGGCAGCCCCCGATTCCAGGGCTCCCTGCAGTGGTATCAGCGGTTCTCCCCATCACAGCAGAGGTGGTGAGAGTCTGCGGGCCCAGACTGCTCCTGACTCCTTCCAGCCCGCTCCTCCAGCCCTTCCAGCGAGTGGGAAATGACCCCGCCCCTGGCCACACAGCCTTCTGCTCACACTAGCCAGAGTCATGTATGCTGTGCGTGGCTGAGTCCTGACCCAGGCACCTCCCCAGAGGCTACATCATCTTGGAATGCCATCCTGTGACTGCAAACAAGATGTGATGTTTGCTGCCTGGGCTCCCTAGCAACCAGGCAAATCCTGTGTGTTTGCAGAGGTTTTAAAATCTGGATCTAGAGATGCAAAACATACACTCGGAAAATGCAAGCCACTGATTGAGAGAGTTATTCGCAATAAATGTACCCAACAAAGAACCTGTGTCAAGAAAATACAAAGAACTCCTAAAATCAGTAATAAAGAGGCCAGCAACCCAATTTAAAAATGGGCAAAAGATTTAAGCAGGCATTTCCCAAAAGAGGATATCCAAATGGCTCATGAACGTACAAAGCAGTGCTCAATGTCATCAGTTATCAGTAAACATACACATGCCCCACGATCCAGCAATTCTGCTCCTACAGAACTCCCCACTCGGGATGTGCACACGTGTACATGTTCCAGAACTTCCACAGCATCTTCCTAATAACCGAGAACTGAAAACAACACACACATCTGTCCACACTAGACCGGATAAACAAATGGTGGTATATTTGTTTGGTGGTTTATCCAATGGTGATGTATTATTATACAGCAATGAGAATAAAAGCATTAGAACTGCACATAACAACCTGCAAGAACCTCACAAACATAATGTTGAGCAGAAGTCAGACACCAAGAGGACGTATTGTGTGATTCCACTGATAAAAAGTACAGTAACAGGCAAAAGAAAGCTCTGGGGTGAGAAGTCCAGACAGCAGTTACCCTTGGGGGAGCAGTGACTGGAAGGGGACATGGAGGGACTCCTGGAGGGCTGGTCATGTTTTATTTCTTCAGCGGGGCAGAGCTTATTCAGTGTGTTCATTTTGTGATTTGCCCACTTTCCTCTCTGTATATTGTACTTTATTAAAAGTTTACATTTAAAAGTACAGGAATGGGGGGAATTCCCTGGCAGTCCAGTGGTTAGGACTCCGTGCTCTCACTGCTGAAGGCCCGGGTTCAGTCTGTGGTCTGGGAACTAAGATCCCGCAAGTCTTATGGCCAAAAGAAAAGAACAGGAATGGGGAGAATTCTTTGCTGGCAGTGGTGGCAGCAGCAACAATGTTTCTCAGCGGCAGTAGAGGTAGCAGGGCCCCAGTGGCAATGTCCTTGCCGGGATGGTTCTGTGACACGACTTTGAGCCTGGATCCGGCTGCCCAGCCTGCCTTCTTCTCACCTGTCCTCTGAGATCTCTGTTCTGCCTTTCCAGGGATTCTGTGAGCAAATGAAGATCCTTCCAGTAAATACCTTTTTTTTTTTTTTTTTTTTTTGGTTTAACATATCCAGAGCTGGTTTACTGTTATTCTCAACTAAGAACCTGCTGGTACACGTGAGCAGCAGCCACAGAAGGGATGTCGGAAGGTGGGGAGGGCAGTTCGGTTCTTCTGTCTCTTGGGCCAAGGGGATGCTGTTAGGACCCTTCCAGGTCTAAGTAATGAAGCTCAGCTGTTTGTTCTAACTACCCCATCCCGAGGGCTTACCTTAGAAGTGTCTCACACAGGTTAGCCATTTAAGATGTGACAAGAAAGGCAGGAATGTCACCTCTCTGTTCCAGATGCGGAGGGTGAGCCTCGGAGATGTGGGCAGCTCAGTGGAGCTCCCAAAGGGGACCGCACCACTAGAGCGAGGCCCACCCACCCACAGCCCTGCCTCTTACCCACAGGGCCGCACAGACTTGTCTGCCAGGCTTCACGTGTGCTCTCAAAAGTCACCAAAGCTGGTGGCTCTATTTAGAAAATGCTCGACATGGCAAGTGTCAGACGTGGCCCATCAAACAGAAGCATCTACAGTGCAGTGTTTGCTTCCAGAGATGAGACTATCACTACGAGACCTGACCCCATTTCATTTTGCTTCTGGCCTCATTCTTCGCCATTTAGAGTTTCCCTTGAGAAATGTTAAATAAATGCTGCTACAAGTTCTACAGGAAGGATATTTCTAGTGTAATTTTTAGAATAAAAACTAAAAAGGAAACTCAGGATCCATCCTCCAGTCACTGAAATTCACGAGGCTACATTTTTACACAAATGGAGGTTGACAGTAATTTATAAAAGACAGCACACTTACAAGACAACTTATATCCAGGTAGTACCTCACTTTCTGTAAGAGTCTGTCACAAACATGAGTCTTTTGATCCTTGCAAGGGTCCAGAAAGTGGGCAAAGCAGACATTGATTTGTTCAGCAAATATTTAGCAAGTATATTCTATATGGCAGTCACCTGTAGGAGGAAATTAGCCTCATTTTATATCCAGGAAAAGAGAGGAGGCCAGAAAAAGGTAAATCATGTGCCCCCATCCATAGAGCTGGTAAACAACAAAGCCAGCACCAGAACTCAGTTTCTCTGCCACCAGCACAGGGCTCTTCTCAAGGAGAAAACTGGGGCTTCCATCCAGAAAAAATGTTCTGCTTTACCCGGTCATTGTTTGTATTTGCCGCTTACAAGCTAGGACATAAGTTCCATGAGCCACAGACCTGGCCTGTCTTGTCCCCACACACGTGACACACGGTGGGAGCTCAGAGATGTTGGGCTGGCAGAGTGAATTAATGCATGCGTGTTACATGCAGAGGAACAAACCCAAGGAGATGATCCAGGCTCGGCCCACACCAGAAGTTCTGCCAACCTCACATGCTAAAGGTGGAGTAATGGGGGTAACACCACCCCACTCCATCAACATCACTGACTGAAAATCCATTAGACGCTTTTTGCGGTTCCATCAAAATATCAGAATATCATGAACTACTCAGTGACACCTAAGGTGGTTCTTCAGATTATTAAGTGGAAAGCCTGTCACAGAATATTGCACAAATGCTTTAGATCTCAAATTTAGACTAAAAAGGTCTTGTCAAGTAGAAAATGGATGAATGTTTTAATGGCTGAAGCAAAAATTAAAACACTGTCTGAGGTGGTTCTACATGTGTGTAGAGGAAATATTTAAGACAATTATGCTGTAAATGGGGGAGTGTAAAGGAACTTACAAGGAGGTAGGGTTTCTATACTTCACTAAAACTGGTAAAATGACATCAGCAGACTGTGATAAGTCATGTATATGTAATGTAATATTTAGAAGAACCACTAAAAAAGTTATCCAAAGAGACATACTCAAAAACACTAAAGAATGATTAAACATAGGGCGACCACATGACCCAACAATTCCACTCTGAGGTATACACCCAAGAGAAGTGAAAACATATGCCCACACAAAAACTTGTACACAAACATTTATAATAGCATTATGCATAACAGCTAAAAGGTAGAAACAATACCATCAATGAATGAATGGACAAAAAAAGATTCATACAATGGGGTTCAACTTGGTTGAACCTTGAACATTATGCTAAGTGAAAGAAGCCAGGCACAAAACTCCACATATTGTATAATTCCATCCATATTAATGTCCAGAATAGGGAAATACAGAGAGACAGAAAGGATTGGAGTGGTTGTTTAGGACTGGGAGCACACGGCTGGGAGCGCACGAGAGTGGTAGCTAAAGGGTATGGGGTTTCTTTTGAAGATGATGAAGACGTTCTAAAATTGACTTTAGTGATGGTTGTACATATCTGTGAATATATTAAAAACCATTAAGTTGTACACTTTAAATGGATTATTTGCATGGTATGTGAATTATCTCTCAAAGATTAGAACAAGAATAACAGCTGTAATACATTAAAAGATATCAAGTCAAGGAGTTCATAACAAAGCTGAAAAAGTAAGTCATCAGTAACCTTGGAGGGATGCTAGGGACCCATTTATTTGTTTGATAACTGGTGAATAAAAGAAAGCATGGGGGGGCTTCCCTGGTGGAGCAGTGGTTGAGAGTCCGCCTACCGATGCAGGGGACACGGGTTTGTGCCCCGGTCCGGGAAGATCCCACATGCCACGGAGCAGCTGGGCCTGTAAGCCATGGCCGCTGAGCCTGTGCATCCGGAGCCTGTGCTCCGCAACGGGAGAGGCCACAGCAGTGACAGGCCCGTGTACCGCAAAGAAAAAAAAAAGAAAGCATGGGGCATTTTCCTACCATTTCCATATTAACTAAACCATTGGGTAACCTAATGGTTGATGAGGGGAAGTTTCTCTTTATAGAATTATTCCCTCTAATAACTGAAAAAGGCAATAATAGAATATCAGCATTTTGCAAACTGTAATAAACTAATGGGTCTAGAAAATTGTCAACAATGGCCTCTGATATTTGTGCGCATATGTGTGTGTGAAAGAGACAGAGAGAGAAGGAGGGAGAGGGGGAAGGGGAGGGAAAGAAATGAAGGAAGGGAGGGAGGGAGGGAGGGAGGGAGGGAGGAAGGAAGGAAGGAAGGAAGGAAGGAGGAAAGAAAGAACCAGCCAATACATGCCCCTCTTCAATATATCCATGAACCATCCTGCCAGTATAATTTAATCTTACTCTGATGGAATCCCTAGCTATCAGTTTACAGGAAATAAAGAAGATAGAAGAGTATGATAAATAACATTATGGAGATGCAATCAGCAAAATCCAGTTTGTGTGAAACTACAGAACAAATGACCCCGTTTCTTCAACAAATAAATTGCAAGGGGAAAAAGAGAAAGAGAGAAGAAGAACCCATAAATCAAGAGAGATTGGGGAGCCCCTTCCCCTTTCCCAGGAGAAACTAAGCTGTGGGGATTCAGACAGTGCAGCTAGGCCCTGTGGCAGAGGGGTTTGGCCAAGACCACCACCAAGATCAGCAATACCAACGTCGAGATAACTCAGCCAGCACGACTGGTTGCACAGGAACAGAGGAGATTTGGCCAGCGTGACCAGGAGGGTGTTTTCATACAAGGGACTGAGCAAATAAGTAAATATATTGAGGATAATGGAAGCCAGATCTCTTACTGTCAGAGTCTGAAGTTGGAAACATGGAAGAGAAAGGCAAGAAAAAACTACCTCTATCCACAAAGAGAGCCTAGAAGCAATAACGTCCCAATGACAATGAGCCCACCTAGCACTCAGTGTTTGGCTTCTAGATACCATTTTACACTAAAAGGAACCAGGGCTCATTGGAGAAATGGCAGATTCCAGTACAGAAGAACCAGGATCGTTCTGTTGTACAAAAAAAGGAAGGAGGGTTCAAATAGGGAATGTCAAAAGGACACAGGAGCCAGTTTAAAAGGACTCCTCTTACCCAAAACCAGGACAATTTGAGTGTCAAAATAAATGATAATTACAGATAACAACCCATTGGATAATCTAGAAATCCATGGGTTCACACTTATATAAATAAATGGATCAATTAAAAGCTCTTCTTTATAATACAATGCCTATTAATAAATATAGAAGGAATGATGTTATTAGAAAATCACCAATTGGCAACCATCAAAGTAATAATAGATTCAGGCAAGAATCACCAAAGGGTGGTAAAAATCAGTTGAAAGGGACTTCCCTGGTGGCGCAGTAGATAAGACTCTGAGCTCCCAATGCAGGGGGCCCAGGTTTGATCCCTGGTCAGGGAACTAGATCCCACATGCATGCCACAACTAAGGAGCCTGCCTACCACAACTAAGACCCAGTGCAAGCAAATAAATAAATAAATAAATATTTTTAAAAAAATCAGTGGGGAGATTTGTTGACGAACAGGGTTTTACATAGCCTTAAGGTGTCTCCCCATAAAAATACTTTCTAATTAGTCATTAATTAGTAATTATACAATTAACTTTACAGTGGCGAAACCTGGCAAACATCATCTTAACCAAATGATGATCACTAGTGGTAGGACAAATCAACATCATGTGCCTCCTGATACGATGCACTGTGAAGGACACAGTATGCATCCTGTGGTATTTCTGCCGCAAATGCAGGACTTGAATCTAAACATAAGGGAACACCAGGCAATCCCAAATTGAGGCAGATTCTACAAAGTAACTGGCCTGAATTTATCAAAAACGTTTAGGTCATGAAAGACAAGGGAAAATGGAAGACTGTTCCAGACTGAAACTAAAGTGACAAGACACAACAACCAAATGCAATCTATGATCCTCGAAAGGACATTATTGGGACAACTGGCAAAATATGAACAGGGTCCACGGATTGGATGGTAGCTTTGTATCAGTGTTTACAGCGTACCAAAAAAAAAAAAAAAAAAAAAACTGAGGAGAAATATCAACAATTGCAATGAATGGACTCTATTTGGATCCTGATTTCTGGAAACTCTAAAAAAATTTTAAACTAATGGGGAAATTTTATTACGGGATTATATGAAATCATGCATGTAAAAATTTTGAAAATTGTAAAGCACTATAGAATTTAAAGAAACTGTCATTCAATAAATATCTATTGAATGCCTACAAAATTTTTTTTATTAAAGAGAAATCAATGGAGAAATTTTAATATTGACTGGATATTTGATAATATTAAGGAATTATTGTTAAATATTTTGGCATTTTAATGCCATTTAGGTTAATTTTTAAGAAACTTTCATCTCTAAAGAGATACATAATGAAATATTTACAAATATTCTTTATTATTAAAATTATTTTTTAACTTTTTTTTTTTTTTGCGGTACGCGGGCCTCTCAGCGTTGTGGCCTCTCCCGTTGCAGAGAACAGGCTCCAGACGCACAGGCTCAGCGGCCGTGGCTCACGGGCCCAGCCGCTCCACAGCACGCGGGTTCCTCCCGGACCGGGGCACGAACCCGTGTCCCCTGCATCGGCAGGCGGACTCTCAACCACTGCGCCACCAGGGAAGCCCTAACTTATTTTTTAACTTAATTCTTAGAATTAAGTAAAAGATGTCTGCGACTTACTTCAAGTTAACTGAGGGTGGGGAGACCACAGACTGACCTTACAGTGAGACTTGCTAACTGGGTGATGGACCATCATCTACTTTTATGCGTTTGAAAATTTCCACAGTAAAAAATAAAATCCATTTAAAATCTATCGCATTTTAAATTCTTCCCTGTGTACAGCGACAGCCAACAGCAGCGATGAAGGACTTTGGTGACGAGCCCCTGTGAGCCAGCGCACAAGGCTATGTGCTGAGTGTCTCAGGAATCAAGAAACGAGATGACGGGTCCCTAGGGCACAGGGCAGGATCTATTTTGAGCACTGTCCTGCGCCTACACATTCAGGATACTTGAACGGATTTGATTTTTTTAAATCAGCACACAATCTCTGTAGCTGCAGCCACAATCTACAGAGTGTCCCAGCAACCTAGATTCTTCCTTTTACAAGTGATCTGTGAGCTTAAATGTTCAGCAGCACTAAAACATACCCCCTAAAAATGTTACACCAAGCAAAGGAGGCTCTAAAAAAGAAAATCAGTTACCAAGACAAGAGAAAGACTGAAATGCCAGGGATTAGAGGTCAATTAAGGAGACACTGAAGTCAAAATTTAACACACTAAGGACAATTACAAATTTAAATGCACATATTACTATACAAGTTTACAGAGCTGATGGTGAGACATAATTTATTCAGGAATTCTACTTCCCTTCATGGGCTCCGGTATTATAGGCACTGACGTTAATATTAGATGAAATAATCTTACGTAAAAGTGACTCCCACCAAGCTTCAACGGAAGCAGAAACAGCAGCTCAGCTCCTGTCAGACCGTGACAGCAGCCTGCAAAACCAAAGTCCCCACAGCACAGTCACAGACTCCCAAACGGAGGCTGAGTTTAAAACAACCATCACCCCTGCGGGGCACATTCATTCTTTCGTTCAGTCAACGTGGCAGGGCAGGCCTTGGGGTCAGATCAGTGAGCAAGACAGATGAGGTCGGGGCCTCTGTGGCATAGTCTATCTCCTGGGCCCTCACAGCATCCAGCAAGAGTGTGCCTTCTGTCTCCCCTCCAACATTTGGACTGAACAAGGGAAGGGCCCTGTCAGCAGAGAGGGGTCTCCCCCCGACACGGTTCCTCAACTCTAGAAAGATAGTCCCCGGCGTGACTACGTTTGAAGAGACCTCAAGTATGTCTTCTTCATCCTCTGGCAAATCCAGCCCTGCTTTCCTTGACTGGACTGGTTAAACAGGAGTGTGGGGTTCAACAGGAGGTTTTCACTCGTTACGCATTCACTGTTAGAAAAACCCTGACATTCAGAACATCCCCTTCACTTACGAAAGAGTTTACCAAATGCTTCTTCACGGTTTATTTCAGACAGCCAAGTAGGTCCGTTTACAGATGAGGAAAGTGAAGGTCACAAAGGTTTGGAGCCTTCCTCCCCCACTGGGCAGGGCTGACTTGTATAACCAAGAGGACACAGTGGAAATGACAGAGTGTGACTTCGAGGGTAGGTCAGAAAAGGCATTGTGGTTCCTGCGTGCTCTCTCTTGGATCACTCCCCCTGGGGAAAGCCAGCTGCCATATTGTGAGGACACTTTGGACAGGTCCACAGAGCTAGGAACAGAGCCCTCCTGTCAACAGCCAGCACCACTTGGCCAGGCAAGTGAGGGAGCTGCCTTAGAAGTGGAGCCTCCAGGCCCAGTCAAGCCTTCAGATGAGTGTCACCCTCATGAAATCATCCCCAGCCAGAATCCCTCCAACTCCTGCTCAAGAATTCTTTTTTTTTTTAATTAATATTTATTTATTTGGCTGTGCTGGGTCTAGTTGCGGCACACAGGATCTTTGTTGCAACATGCGGGATCTTTAGTTGCAGCACGCGGACCTAGTTTCCTGACCAGGGAACGAACCTGGGCCCCCTGAATTGGGAGCATGGAGTCATAACCACTGGACCACCAGGGAAGTCCCTCACTCATGAATTCTTAACGCCACTAAATGTGGGGTGATTTGTCATGCAGCAATAGATAATACACAGGGACACCGAGCCAGCCTCTCTGAAGATGAAGAGTATGGTCACATGGAAGGGATAAGTCCAGCTGTGCAGAACAGAAAAACACCCTAATCAGGACAAATGCTGCCTGGAAACCCACCTCAGCTCAACAGAGGAAGAATTTTCTAACTTTCAGAATTATCTCAGGAATACCATTTTGTCTTGGAGATAAAGGTTTATTCTCTGTCACCTGAGAGGTTTGCCCAAGGCTCGTGCTGAGGGGCCAGAAATGCTATAGGAAGAAGTCAATGAACAGACAGATGGTTGGACCAGATGGCCTTTAAGTTCCGTTCCTACCTAGACATTCTCCCACCACTAGCTTCCCAGGTACCGATGACAGGTCTGTCCAGTGTGTGGCCAGCTAAGAGTTACTGAACACTGATCTAACATGCAATGGGCCTTCTAGGAGGAAACAACTGAAATATGATCTACTGGTCCTGCCCTCAAGCAGCTGCACATGCCCACAGATGACATATCACTCAGCCCACTTGTTCAAGGTGGAAGAGGGTCCCAGGTGCCGCTGCCTGAGGCAGAGCTGTCCCGGCCACCTGCGGATATGCAAGCAAGAATAAATCCCCCCTTGCTTTAACCCTCTGGGTTTGGGGGTGATTTGTTTTGGAGCTGCCTGATCCAGGAGGAGAGTGAGCTGAGGACCCAGTTCTAACTCCCTCTCCTGTCAGGATGGTCACAGAGCCCACTGTCATCAGAGTGTGACCGTGGAGGAAGAGGTGAGATGATCCTGGAGAGGCAGAGATAAGGCTGGTCCTGAGGGTGGGTGGGTTGTACAGGTATGGGATGAAGGGAAGGTGGAAAAGGAGGCTCCAGTGTCGAAATGCAGAGGGCTGTCAGCAGTCTTGTTGGCAACCTAAGTGTCTGCTCTTGATCTCCACCCACCTCCTCTTAGGCTATGGCAAACACTTCTTCTGTGAGTAGAGGACTCTGTAGCTAGTCACAGAAGCCTAGAGATGTGAGAAGGGGCCTTAGCGGTCTGCCTTCTTAGATTTAACTTCCCATGGTCCCAGATGACAGAGTTGTAGCTGGACCTTGAAGATGACATGCTGTCATATTCAATGAGTGTCCGTGTTTTTCAAAAGGGCTGGTTTTCACCTTCACATATATGGTCAAATGATCTTTGAGAGGGGTGCCAAGACCACTCAATGGGGAAAGGACAGTTCTCTTCAACAAATGGTGCTGGGAAAACTCGATATCTGCGTGCAAATGAATGAAATCGGACCCTTAACTTACACTGTATACAAAAATTAACTCAAAATAGATTAAAGACCTCAATGTTAAGACCTAAAAGTATACAACTCCTAGAAGAAAACAGGGGAAAAGCTTCATGACCCTGGGCTTGGCAATTGGGACTACGTCAAATTTTAAATGTTTGTACATAAAATGACACAATCAAAAGAGTCAAAAGGCAACCTATGGAATAAGAGAAAAATATTTCCAAATCATATATTTGATAAAGGATTAATAATGAGAATATATGGAGAACTCCTACAATCAACAACAAAAAAATCAAGTAGATTAAAAAATGGACAAATGACTTGACTAGACATTTCTCCAAAGATAATATACAAATGGCCAACAAGCACATGAAAATGCACTCAACATCACTAATCATCATAGAAATGCAAATCAAAACCACAAGGAGATATCATTTCACACCCATTAGGATGGCCATTATTAAAAAAACAAACAAACAACGAAAAACAGGGACTTCCCTGGTAATCCAGTGGTAAAGAATCCGCCTTCTAATGCAGGGGACCTGGGCTCGATCCTTGGTTGGGGAACTAAGATCCCACATGCCACGGGGCAACTAAGCCCACATGCCTCAACTACTGAGCTCCAGTGCCTCAACGAAAGAGCCCACGTGCTCTGGAGCCTGCACGCCACAACTAGAGAAAAGTCCACGCACCACAATGAAGACCCAACGCAGCCAAGAAATAAATTAAATAAATAAATAAAATAAATAAATATTAAGAAAACACAAAGTGTTGGCAAGGATATGAAGACACTGGAACTTTTGTGCATTGTTGGTAGGACTGTAAAATGGTGCAACCATGATGGAAAACAGTATGGAGGTTCCTCAAAAATTAAAAATAGAACTGCCATATGATCCAGCAATCCCACTTCTGGGGATATATCCAAAAGACTTGAAAGCAGGGTCTCAAAGAGATGCACACCCATGTTCTATTCACAATAGCCAAGAGGTAGAAGCAACCCAAATGTCCATTGACAGATGAATGGATAAGCAAAATGTGGTCTATACATACAACGGAATATTATTCAGCATTAAAAAGCAAGGAAATCCTGTCACATACTACAGCATAGATGAACCTTGAGGAAATTATGCTAAGTGAATTAAGCCAGTCACAAAATGACAAATACTGTGATTATTCCACTTTTATGAGGAATCTAAAGTAGTCAAATTCATAGAAACAGAAAGTAGAATAGTGGTTGCCAGGGGCTGGGGAGAAGGGGAAAGGGAAGTTGTTTAACAGGTAAAGAGTTTCATTTTTACAAGATGAAAAAGCTCTGATGATCTGTTTCACAACAATGTGAATATACTTAACACTATTGAACTGTATACTTAAAATTGGTGAAGATAGTAAATTTTATGTTATGTGTTTTTACCATAGTTTTAAAAATTACACTGCTAATTAATGACCAAAAAAGGCAGCAGGGCTGGGGGTGAGCTTGATTTCCCACTGTCTTTACAGCCTATAGATTATCAAATCTAACAGTGGCTAGACCCTGATTATGAAAGATGTGGTTCCATACATGATCTGATGGAAATATTTTAATACTTAAGAATTGGATAATTTGGGACTGAGAGAACTCCTGGGACCCAAGAGGAGTCCTAGTAGATACTTTCATGTGTTTCCTCTCACTTTCTATCCAGCAGCTAGACAACTGGATCCTTAGAACAGACAAAGGGTAAACTACATGGACCTCTAATTCAAACACATCTATTTTCAAAACTTTTGGGGAAAAAGGGGATCAGGACAGTGAAGTAACTAAGAACAATTGCTCTGGACTTAGCTTGGCCTGGACTTGAATCTGGCTATGCAACTTACTAGTCGTGAAATCTTCAAGTCTTTTCAACTTCTCTAGACCCATTTCTCCATCTGTAAAACAGGGACAATAATAATAGAACCAACAACCCCTAGGCTCGTTCAAAGGATAAAATGAAATAACCCATACAGAGTGCTTAGCACAGGGCCTGACACATATTAAATATGACAAATGTTATTATGAGAAATAAAGCCCTCTAAGGATACATATTTAAGATTACACTGTTGACAGCTTCTGAACAGGCAAGGAAGGGCTGTAGCAGACACTATGTGGCATTTCCCTTGTCCTCCTCTTAGAATAGTGTTGCCAGGGACTTCCCTGGTGGCGCTGTGGGTAAGAATCCGCCTGCCAATGCAGGGGACATCGGGTCGAGCCCTCTTCCATGAAGATCCCACATGCCGCGAAGCAACTAAGCCTGTGCACCACAACTACTGAAGCCCAGGCGCCTAGAGTCCATGCTCTGCAACAAGAGAAGCCACTGCAGTGAGAAACCCGCACACCGCAACGAAGAGTAGCCCCTGCTCGCCGCAACTAGAGACAGCCCACACGGAGCAACAAAGACCCAACATAACCAAAAATAAATAAATAAATTTTTTTAAAAAAAGAAAGAATAGGGTTGCCAGATAAAATACAGGATGAAAAAAACAAAGTCCTAAGCTAAAATATATAGTACAATTAAAAAAACATGGGAGGGGCTTCCTTGGTGGCGCAGTGGTTAAGAATCCGCCTGCCAATGCAGGGGACACGGGTTCGAGCCCTGCTCTGGGAAGATCCCACATGCCGCGGAGCAACTAAACCTGTGCGCCACAACTACTGAGCCTGCACTCTAGAGCCTGCGTGCCACAACTACTGAGCCCACGTGCCACAACTACTGAAGCCTGTGCGCCTAGAGCCTGTGCTCCGCAACAAGAGAAGCCATCGCAATGAGAAGCCCGTGCACCGCAACAGAGAGTAGCCCCCGCTCGCCACAACTAGAGAAAGCCCATGCCCAGCAACAAAGACCCAACACAGCCAAAAATAAATAAGTAAAATAAATAAATTTATTTAAAAAAAAACAAAACCATGGGAGGCCCGGTTAAATTTGAATTTTAAATAAACAACAAATAATTTTTAGTATACCCCAAATATTGCATGGGATATACCTATACTGAAATTTTATTTATTTATTCTGAAATTTGATATTTATCTGAAATTCATATTTAACTGAATATTCTATATTTTTATTTGCTAAATCTGACAAACCTACTTGGAACTTTGCCCCAGCCCCACTCCCAGGTGGCCTGAGCAGTGATTTTTGACCCAGACCTGTTCCCAGACTCCAGTTGATTAAACTTGACCAAAATGGAACCAATCCAGTTTTCCTTCATAGAAATTGGGTTAAGGTAGTTTGACAGCCTCTGCTATATTGATGGTTATACCTGTAACTCATGAACTCAGGAGCTGTAGGCAGCAGCCATCTTCTGCCACATGGCCCAAGGAGCAAAAAAACAAAACAGACTGGACTACAGGGAGGAAAATAAGAAGTAAAGCAGGGCTTCCCTGGTGGCACAGTGGTTGAGAGTCCGCCTGTCGATGCAGGGGACACGGGTTCGTGCCCAGGTCTGGGAAGATCCCACATGCCGCGGAGCGGCTGGGCCCGTGAGCCATGGCTGCTGAGCCTGCACATCCGGAGCCTGCGCATCCGGAGCCTGTGCTCCGCAACGGGAGAGGCCACAACAGTGAGAGGCCCGCGTACCGCAAAAAAAAAGAAGTAAAGCAGACATCAGAAGTGATGAAAGTGAGAAAAGCGTGCAAACTGCCAGGCAGGCTTTGTAAAACCATTCTGTGGTCTCACAAGAAAGCCTTTTTTAGACACACACACACATCGCTCTAGCTGCTTTGGAAAGCTTTTGCTACTTGCAATCAAAAAGCCTAAGAAATCAAGACAATTGTAGACTTAATTCCTGGGCTCAATATGTCCCATGTTATTGATTTGAAGGGTAAAAATTACTAGGAAGCCACTTTTACCTCAATTGTGGGTCCAGTGATCAAAGCGGTACTGCTGAAAATGTAGTCTCTGGATCAGGTCAGGTCTGTGCATGTCTGCCCCGTTTCCTTGGGACATTCCCTCTGAGGCAAGCCAGCCTCCAGGGAAGCAGTCTGGCTGCTCTGAAGTCACCATGCAGTAAGGAAGCCCAAACCAGCCATGTGGACAGAGCACAAGGAGAAGCCCTGAGACTCTGTGGATTGAGAGAGAAGCCCGGCCAGTCTCCAGATGCTCCAGAACCTGCCATTCCGACCCCAGCCACCAGCTGACTGTAGCCCCATGAGAGGGCCCAAGCCAGAATTGTACAGCCAAGCCCTTTCTGAATTCCCAACTGAGAGAAACTGTGAGTGATGATAAAACCATTGTTGTTGTTTTAAGCCTCCAAGTTATGCAGCAATAGATAACGGATAAGCCTAGTGCACAGGGGTAGCTGTCCTTGCCAACAGTTTCACTGTTTAGCAAGTACCTGATCACAATGGGACGAGCCTAGCTTTTCATGAGGCCTCCAGAGCCAGCACTCCTGCTGTGTGGTCACATGCATGGCCCAATCCTGAAGACAGGCGAGCCAGACAGAGTATCTCCTGAATGAAGGTAACAGGTGGGGAATCAAGAGGGGGCAAAGGCCCCCCAACCATCCCTTCTTGAGGGAGGCTGCCCACTCACAGGTCTCCAAGTGGACCAGGGACATATCTACCCCAGGGGGAGCTGGAGGGGTGGCTTGTTTGGGTGGGAAGACAGTCAGAGCTTCTGACACTAAGAGGACAGGCTCCGGTGGTGTGGAACTCCAGAAAGTGCTGGATTCAGATCTCAGCTAGGCCACCCACTAAGCGATGCCACTGCAGTGGGACAAACCCTGGCTTTCTCAATTGTCATCAGGACATAATAACTACCTTTCTCCCTGGGTGGTCATCAAGTGGGATGACACACGCATAAGCACCTTATACACCATTAAGCACTGTTCAAATGTGGTCATTATTAGAATCTAAGATAGAACAGAGAAAAAATACAGGGTATGGTCTCCATCACCATTTTCATCTCATGCATTGAATTTTTCTTTGATGAACCAAAGACCTTAAATATAGATAGGACAGCCTCTGCCCAGCTCAAGAGGACATGTGGCAAATAGAACAGCGAGGTTTCATATCTCTGTCTCCCTTCTTTTCAAAGATTCCTGCAAGTCAAAGTAGGCTGGTGTCAAGGCCAATTCCTGTTTCCATATGCTTCATCCTAGCACCAGGCAGCCTCCCAGTCAGAGTATAGTCAGAAATGGCTGACTCCAGGGCTGAGCCAAGACAAGTTCAAGAAGAGCCTAGAACATCTTTTCAAGCGGGACGTGGGAAGCTATCAATACCATCAGGGTCCTTTCCAGAGGACTCCAGAGCCAACTGAAGACGCCTCCACTAAGCAAAGTTAAGGTAGGATGATACGAGCATCATTAAGGGCTACATGGCATTTATCCTGCCTTTCCTGTGTGAACTGTATCCCTGAGTAACCAATGAGTAGTAGATGAGGGTAAGTTTCTCTTTATAGAAGTATTCCTTCTAATAAATGAGGAAGAATGATAGAATTAGGTTAATCTAAGACTGATTGTTACCACCTGCTAATGTCATAGACCTAGAAGTCACCAGACATTATGAGCTCCTGATGGAAGAATACATCACCACCTGATCAAGTTTCTAGATCTATCTACCAAATTAAGGAACTACAGAGGACACAGGAACATGTTAACCTACACCAGGAGGATGCAATCAGCAAAACCTAGACTGTGGGACATTCTATAGGTAGACCTTATTTAGGTCCTGATACAAACAAATGTATCAAAAAACCATTTATGGTGGAGGGAGGGATAGATTGGGAGTTTGAGATTGACATGTACTGTACACACTGCTATATCTAAAATAGATAACCAACAAGGACCTGCTGTATAGCACAGGGAACTCTGCTCAATATTCTGGAATAACCTAAATGGGAAAAGAATCTGAAAAAGAATAGATACTTGTATATGTATAACTGAATCACTTTGCTGTACACCTGAAACTAACATAACATCAACTGTACTCCGATATAAAATAAAACATTTTTTTAAAATTTATGACATTTGAGACCATTGAAACTTTGAACACTAACTGGATATTTGATGATAACAAGGAATTATTGCTAATTTGTTTTAGTTGTAACAATGGTGTTGTGGATGTGTTTTTTAAAATCCTCATCCTTTAGAGATACATACTGAAATATTTACAGGTGATGTGTGATATTTGCGGTTCATTTCAAAATGGTGTGGGGTGGGGGCACTGAGATGAAGCAAGATTGGCCAGGAAGTTAATAATTGTTGAAACTGGATAACGGGGGCTCATTATACTATTGGCTACTCTTATATATGTTTTAAATTCTTTATAACACAGAGTTTTAAAGGTAAATGAAAACAGTGAGCTCTCAATGTCATCACATCAGGATAAGCCTCAGAAAAGGAGCTGAAAAGCTGGGCCATGTGTAGCCCACCGTGGTCACTCCATTTTCCTGGCAATTCAGTGACTCCCCCTGAGCTACTGCTATAGTCCAGGTTGCATGTTCATGGTCTTTAAAACATGCAGAAAGATTAAAATTACAAAGTGTCTTCTATGGGAAAAAAAAAAAACCTCACTGAAATTTGAGAATCTACAAGTACAAGGTGCTATGCCCAGCCCCTCAGGGGACACTACAGTGGGAAGACACAGCCCCATGCTCTGGTGGGGAGGAGACAGACCAACATCCAGCTAACAGGGGTACACGGCCAAATGACACAACACACAAAGGGGCATCAGAGGAAGGATGGTTCTTCCAGTCCAGCTAATGGCAGGGGAATCCAGGCAGGTCTAGGCTGAGATGACCTGGAATTAGACTGCTCGGCTAGGATGTCTGCAGCAATGAGGAGGGTTCTCCTTGCTGCAGGGGGTGGCAGGTGCAGGGATCTGGAGGAGAGAGTGAAAGGCATGTGGTTTGCAGAGGGGGAATAAGGCGAGTTGGGCAGAAGAAGAGTCAAGGCTAGAGGAAGGAGGGTGGGGAGACCCAACTGGGAAGGGCAGTGAGTGGTGAGCCCAGGGAAGCCACAAACTATAATTTATACTTTAGGAAGACAGCACCTACTGCTGCTTCAAAGGACCACACAATCTGGCAGGTTCTGATGCAAGCACAGCAATGCCACCTGCCCTCTTCTCGGTTTAGGCAACGGCCCAGCAATGCAGATCAAATGGTGTGAGTCGAGATTGTTAAATCAGCATTTGAGGTGCAGAGCTGTGGCTGAGCACATGACGAGGTGCTAAGAGGAGTGAAGCTAAGTGATCAGGACTCAGAGAACACTTAAAAACGGAAACATACGAGGGGAAGAGTCATTCGTAAAAGAAGAAAAGCATACAGCACCCAGCATGACCCTAAAACTCACTGACAGTTTGCTTCGTGTGTGTGATAAGCCTCCTAAAGCCACATCTGTGGGTGACACCTGGCACATGACTCACCACACATGAAGCTGCCAATTTCAAACTAGTTCAGGGATGTTTCCTACCATCTCCTCCTCTCCACGTGTCAGTATCCAGAGTAGTCTTCCAGGAAACAGGCCCATTTCCTCCGTATCTCTTTCCTCCCTGGGATAAGGAGATATTGATTTTGGTTTAAGGAACCTCACATCCTTTTCACAGGCCTGTCTTTCTTTATTGACATCATTTGCCAACTGCATCCCAGAAGATTACAGGAGGTGTAAAAGCCACAGGCTTGAATACCCAGCCCCTGGGAGGCCCCACGGCACTGCACCTGAACCCGCTGGCTCTTACTGATGGGCCAAGATGGATGCAGGCCTCCCTCCTCCTCCTCCTCCTCCACCCAGTGGGCTGATGACAGTACATGTGCTTGTCTCCCAAGCTGCCTTGTACATTGTTGGCCCTCAATGACTGATACAACCAAAGCTGCTGTACGCTTGCTGTCACAATGTTCTAGACTGCTCGCCGGCCCCAATCTTAGAATAACAGACCCTCCCTGAAGAAGGTAAAAGGGTCAGCAGGAGTTGAAAAACTCACACCAGACACTCCACCAAAGGCACAAAAGGGAAGGTCCTGCGGAGGAAGGAGGTCCATGTGGCGAGTGTACCCTTGTCACTTGCAAACCTGGGCCACCAAAGGGCCTCAGGGGAGGTCTAGGTAAAAAAAGTGCCTGAGAAGCAATCAAGGGCCAACCACGTGGGCGGAGGCCCCAAAGAGAAGGCCCTCAGCACACAGAGCAGCGGACCATGAGTTGTGTGAGACGCTCTGCAAGCCTGGCAGGAAACAAGAAGCCCCTCTCCACTCAGAGCCAAGTGTAAGCACTTGCTCTCCTTGAACCAGAGTGAGCGCCGGCCCTGACCTGACTGACGTCACTGAAGTCTGCAGGGAGGAAGGAGATGAGCCGGAGACTACTCATCCTTTGAAAGGCCTGCATCCAAAGCTGGCCCTAAGAGTCTGGATTTGGCAAGCTCCTGCAACACCTCGGGGTTCCCCTAACTGGTAAGCGTGACTGACTACACCCAAACTGCTTGTGCAAACAATGTGTGGTCCATGCTGCACACCTGCTTTCCTTCTGGGAGCCTGGACTCTGGGACCATGCCAGGCAGAGGGTACCCACGTGACAAGACCCCCAATAAAATCCCTGAGCACTGAGTCTCTACCGAACATCCCTGCTTGGCAATCTTTCACACGTGTGTCACAACCAGCTGCTGGAGGAATTAGCATGTCCTGCATGACTCCACTGGGAAAGGAGCCCTGGAAGCCTGTGCCTCACTTCCCCAGATTTCATCCATTGCCCCTCTTCCCTTTCTGCTTGTGCTTTGATTCCCTTCACTGTAATAAAGCAGGCTGCGAGCACACATCGAGCCGAGTGCTGGGAGTCCTCTCAGGGGGTCATTGAATCTGGGTTAGTCTTGGAGACCCCAACATGGCACCCCAGCAAGGAGTCTCCCCGATGTGAGGTGGGTGGGCACCTTAGCACCAGCTGAGTCAGCAGGTTGGTGCTGCCCACGAGTTCCCACTTCTTCCCCCATGTAATAGGACAACAAGGAAGAGGCTGCACTCCTCACCGCAAGCGTGAACTGGAAATCGCTCTGACATCACAGAGAACCCCATGTTTGTGAGGGCCTGTTATCCAGTTAGATCTAACATTTTAGGGCAGAGGCCTCACCTCTGACACACAGCCTGCTTCCCACAGGGTCCTGCACATATAACACATGCAAAGCAAACTGTCGGGTGCACATGAAACTAGTTTAAAGAGCTCTGGGATTGTGAAAAGCCCTTTTAAAAGCTTTATCTTTACTCCCCACTCATCCAGTCACTGCCACACTTTATGAAGTGACAAATCATCTTAGGAACACAGAGACAACATGCACAAACCCTTGTAACCCTATGGAAATACAAATGAGGACCACAGATACAAGGCTGTTGGTTCATGGAGGAGCCTATTTCAACACACTCAAATCTATCAACATAACATATCCAAATAATCTGCATTTCATAACTATCACTTTTCCAGCACTCCTGGCTAAGCCAGCAACCTCCAGCTCATCTTCCCAATCTTATTTCAGCAAACAAGTTTTCAAAATTGAAAACAAATTAAGAAAAGTCCGAGTTTGGCACTAACATACTTGCTTTCTGAAACCCCATAAAATTGCAGGCAATTCTCATTAATTCACTCACTCATCCATTCAGACTAACCAAGCTACTGAGGGCATATCAGTGGCAAAGCACCGTGCTAGGCTTCATGTAGAACACGAAGAAGATACCAAACTTGGCCACGGTGTCCCTTTGGCACAAAGCTGTCTGCAGAGATGCCCATACACAAACCCTGTAAACTCCCATAGGAGGAAGATGTGGTCCTTAGGTCAGTCTGGGGCTACTATGGATATTTCAAATGGGAAAAACCCAAAGTGGGGGACTGCTAGCACAGGGGATGGAACTGATGAAAGAGATGCCTGGAGAAGACAGGCAAATCCAGGGCCCTCAGGGCGGGAGGTGGCACCACACCGGGGACCCTGTCCAGGGCAACAGCTGGAGGCTGGGGCACCAGCTCAGCAGAAGGCAGACCTGAGCCAGGATGTGGCGCTAGGAATGGGGAGGAAGGATGGATGAAAGGAAGGAGACAGGCAGGGCTCAGCAGTTCCACCTGATGTGGGGTGAAGCAGGTAGGAGGCAGCAAGCATGACTCAGAGGTTTTCAGCTATTCATAGAAAGAAGAAGGTCAGGAAGAGGAGCGGGTTGTGGGGGGAAATCATAATTCATGTCACTAGACCTTGCTAAGAATGCACTGTGCTTCTCCAAAACACTCTGCCAGTCCACTCGCAGGCTCTTTGCAACACCCTCGTGTTAAACGTTAAAGAAACGGACTTCAAACCAATGTTTACACATTATCAACTTGGGCATTCCTTTTCAGCCTCCTATCTGGCCTCATAGTATGAAACACTGGATGATGTTTCAAATTAAAGCTGAATCCAATATAATAAGGCTGCCTTCTGAGGTGGAAACCCCAGTGGCTTAACCTGAAGATTTGCACCTTCAACTTCATGTTTTCAGGGACACTTTGCAACTGGATAGTCTTTTCCATCTCCATCCTTCAAGCATCACCTAAACTGATATTAAAAATACTCCCTGGTGGTCCACTGGTTAAGACGCTGTGCTTTCACTGCTGGGGGTCCAGGTTCGATACCTGGTCAGGGAACTAAGATCCCACAAGCCATGCGGCAAAAAAAAAAAAAAAGCAGCCACAGACAAAATGAATGGGCATGACTGTGTTCCAATAAAACTTTATTTTTAAAAAAATACTGTCTCCATGACAGTTTGCCTTTGACAGTTGGCCCCACTGGAGGAAGGAGTACTTGATCCATTCTAGAGGCAAAGATGTCTTGGCCACCACCCCAAAATGGGCCCAGCTCACCATATGTTCAGTGGGCTTCCTCAGCCAGAGGACTTTCAAAACTTACTTTCACTTCTTCTTTTTTATAGACCCAGACTAATTTCTTTGAGCCCTTCCTTGCTAACTGGCTTTGCCATTCCTACCCATATATCAGTCTGAACAATAATAAATTAAAACAAAACATTTTTGTTTCATATTTTGTTTGAAATCATTTCCTGGGAAATAGATGTCATTTATAATGTCGCCAAACAGGCAACTTGTATACAACAAAACAGAATTTTGTTTAATCAAATCAATCTTGTCATTAATGTGGATAAAACTTATGTTTGAAACACTCTTTCTGTAAGGACTTGCTGGGGCTAATACCTTTGAAAATTCTGCATCATTTATGAATTCTTCCATGTTCCCTGGGAGATGAGAACTGGGGATTAAATTTTTTAAATGGGAACTAACAAACAAAAAAGAAAAAAAAAAAAGACCATATTCCCACAAAACCATATTCCCCTTATTGGTATTCAAATATTCAAATAGATATGGGATTAAGAGTGCCAGGCAATGGAATAAGAACCTCGTCTCCTGTATTTATATTCCTAGCACATTGTTGGAAAGAAGTAAAAACCTACCAACAATTACCCATACCTCCCAGGAATACTTTCTATATGTGACAGTATTTACAAAGAGCATCTTTTTATTCTTGATAATATAAATTTACTAAGCCCAGCTGTTGGCACTATGTACTTTCTCCCTTAGAATAAACTTGAGCAATCAAATGAGCTTTTCCAGCAAAATCTAGGGCAGAAGCACTCGAGGAAGCGACACTTAATGGAGAAATTCTAATCCAAACCCCCACTGATTATCTATCAAAGTAAAAATAATGGGGATTGAAATGCAGCTCAAGACTACAGTGCAATAACCATTTAATTGGCAAAATCAATGTTGACAATACCAAGTTCTGCAAAGGATAGAGATCCACAAAAATCTCTTTATTTCGTGCCAGTGGGACTATAAATTGACACAACTGCCTTGGAAAAGAGTTTGGCCTTCACATTCTCCACAACCCAGTGATTTCACCCAAGAGGAACGCCTGCACGTGTACAAGCATTTTTGTAGTCACCCATCAAGAGGAGCATGAATAAGTAAAAACTGCACTCACATCCTGGGCTGTTATAAAGCAGTCAAAATTAGTCCCCCCAAATCGTATGCTGTACAATATGCTTTTTTATAAAGTTTCAAATGGTTGAAATGAACAATGTGTTTTTTTAAAAAAATTGCATATAGGTTAGCTAAAACTAAATAAAAAGAAAAGAAAGTGGGCAGTGACCAGGATTTGGGATGATGGTTATCTTGGAGCGGGGAAGGCTGGAAGATGGGATCAGGGAGGGAGGACAAGACACGTGCCCGCATTTTCTCCAAACACCAGACTTCGCTTAATTAAAAGAAAAAAATTAGAGAGTGGTCTTTCCAAAAGGGAAGCTAGCAAGAGAAGCAGCTCTGATTCCTTCCCCAGCTGTCATCCCAGGGCTAAAGCTGACTCTACCTGACCCCTAAGGAAAGGAGATCATGAATAAAAGTTCTCTCATTCTGTTTGCAGCTCCGAGCACCTGAATTTGCCTCTATTCCAAGCACACACACTTGTAGAACTACTGAGAACTGGGGGTCTGGGGCAGGTTGGAGGAGGTGACCCATGCCCGGCGCTGGGTGCAAATGGAACCCAGGATAACCTGCGCTGTCAGGACTGGGAGCGGCAGGCCCAAAGGGAGCTCAGTCCTTGAGCCCAGCAGGCAGGACAGCCAGGCCTGGTCCGGAAGGCAGGATTCAGACCAGAAGCAGGGACAGGAGAGTGGTGTCAAACATCTGAAGTGCTGCGAGGCCCGAGGAAGAGCAGACCAAAGCCGTCTTCTAGAAGGCAGAACTGGAGTGCAGGGAGAAGTGGTGATTCCAGCTCCATCTCGGAAGGGCCTTTTCTGCACTTGGAGACTGACTCATCTCCTGTGGCACTGGAGGCCCAGTCCGCAAGCTGGGTGCCTCAGGATACACCACTAAAGTTTGCTCCTTCGGCCTCAGTTTCCCTTCCTCTAAAATGGGAATGAAGACATCTTCATGGCCAGCCTCACGTGGGGCTAAAGGAGGGAGAGGGCTGTACAAATGTCAGGGATCATTCATCCTACCCAAGTGAGTCGAGCAACAATTCTGCCCACCCTGGAATCTAGAAATGTCCACAAATGAAACTACAGAGCTGGACTGTGAAAGCACACAACAAGAAAACTTGTCCCCAACCCCTTCTCCCCCCAAAACCAGTATTTGTCCCCACAACCTTATCAGCAAGCAAGAAGAATTTTTCTTAATTACCCAGAGAATCTGTACTTTTGAGATAATCTTGAAAAGCTAGCTGTCTATACATAGTTATCTTAAGAAAAAAAGAGGGACTTTTTTGCTCTTCCAATTAAGATAAAACAAAAATACATAAGGTCAGATTTTACTTCCACTAGAACTAGGCCTTCCTGCCACTGTGGGACCCTAGACTCATAAACATTACCTTGACCTCAACTACTGACCCCTAGTAGTACCTGGTAAAATGCAGATAACTCAGAAATGCTGAACTCAAGGATGAACAGGCATTAGGACACACATCTGGGACAGGCACAGACTTTGGAGTGCAAAGGGCCTAGGTCAGAATCTCTCTCTACTGCCTACCCTGCCCAGTGACTTTGGACAAGCCACATCCTTCTGGCAAAGCTCAGAACTCCTCATTTGTACAATCCTGGAACCCACCTCACAGTGTGATTTCAAGGATGAAATAAATGAACATAACATAAAGCAGAGAGTGTGGTCCACAGTCGACATGCCCTATGTGTTATGTCCCTTGCCTATGAGACAGAGTGACACTTATTTATAGCAAATCATGATGATGATCCCTATCATTGTATGCCTTGGTGAAATGTTTACACACCTGATGGAGTATGGGAAGTGGGATAAAAACACCATTTGGAAAAGGATCTCTTTTTGCTCAGTTGCCAAATTCTAAGAACACTCTGTCCTGTGATCTGTATGGTGCAGCCAAGTGGGCTGAGGGGCACCAACGACACCACATGAGATGAAACACATTAGAAACACAGGTCAGGGCTTCCCTGGTGGTGCAGTGGTTAGGAATCCACCAGACACGGGTTCGAGCCCTGGTCCGGGAAGATCCCACATGCCGCGGAGCAACTAAGCCCGTGTGCCACAACTACTGAGCATGTGCTCTAGAGTCTGCGAGCCACAACTACTGAGCCCTCGTGCTGCAACTACTAAAGCCCTCGCGCCTAGAGTCTGTGCTCCAAAACAAGAGAAGCCACCGCAGTGAGAAGCCCGCACACTGCAACAAAGAGTTGCCCCCGCTCACCGCAACTAGGGAAAGCCTGCGCGCAGCAATGAAGACCCAACACAAAAATAAAATAAATAAAATAAATAAATTTATAGAAACACAGGTCAGCTTTCTCCCCTGCCAGGAATTAAAGACAGTGATCCCCACTTTGAGTGGGAACCATCACTTAAGTTCAGTGGAGCTCCCAAATTCTCAGTGGTATCACAGATTCAACTATCCTCTAGAAGCTGTGCTCCAAAAAGGCGAGGAAGGACCATATAAATGCTCTGGTGGTTGACCTGAAGAGATACTGCCCAGCAGAGTGAAGTGAGCAAAGTGACCCGAGCTTCAGCAAACAGAATGGCAGGGCCCTCCTGTTTGCAATGACAATGGAGCTGTGCTTCTCAAACTGTGGTCCAGAGCAGCATCACCTGGGAACTTGTTAGAAAAGCTGAATCTCAGGCCCCTCCTACACCCACTGCAGCAGAAACTCAGCAGGGGAGCTGAGCACTTGATGTTTCAATAAGCCCTTCAGGGAATTCCAGTGCTCACTCAGGTTTGAGAATTGATAGTATAGAGTGATCAGAGATCTCAAAGTTTAAACCATCCCCAGGAAACATACCTAGACGGCCTCCAGGATCTTTCCCCCTTTCAATCCATCTCAATGGAACACAGTGTTAGCTATCTCACCACTGGACTTCACTGTTGAATCCCACACTGCTTCTAGAATAAGAAAGGCCATGGTGGGATGCTTCCTGGTTCTCCGCTGAATGCCAAGATGGGCTCCTGAAGGGCAGAAGCCATGTCTGATGCGTCTGTGAGCCTGCTGTGCCCCCAGGCCAAGGCCCAGCAACCAGCAGGCACCAGGAAAAGTGGGAAATAGTCTGACCAACTGAGGAGGGAGCAGGAGCCCTTCCCATGAGTGGGTCCCAAGGACTGAACAAGGTTACTGTCCCCCTCAGTCCTTATACAGTGATCTTAGCTCCTGAACCAGAAAGCTCCTGAATCAAGGACTTTGGGGGCTGACTCTGGCTGGTTGCTCCAGGTCCCACAACTACCAGGACCAGAGGGGTCCCGAGGTCCCAAATCACTCCCTCACTCCAACGTCACTGCTCACTCCCTAGACCCAAGCTTGCCAGAGGTCATGTCCACAGGGGCTCCCCTGCCTGAGGTCAGGGCCCCAGCCCTTGAAGGTTGGCCAGAGGCATTATTTCTCCTGCTGGAGTGCGAGTTCCCAAACATCTCCAGGCCAGTGGCAGTGCCCTCCAACTCTGGATGCCCTCTGTCACCATGGCTGCAGCATCACCACCCTCCAAACTCAGCCAACCCACCCTGACACTTCCATACCTGTAGTAAGACAGGAGGCCGTTGCTGAGCACGAACCAGCGGCGCTGGTAGCCCTTCAGGTAGTTGGTCCACTTGAGAAGCCAGCCCTTGAAGCTGTCCAGAGGAAGTGAGACCATCGGGAGAGCGGAGGGCGTGCCACTCCCTGGCACTGGAGCCCCAAGATGTGTCTTCACCTGCCCTGGTCGCGGGGCCTTTGATGCCGGCAACAACCCGGACTCGAGTTTGGTCAAGGGCACGCTCCCCACTACTGGCCCCAGCGCCAGCACCTGCTCGGATGGGGCCTTGGTGAAGGGCCCAGCCCCCAGGCTTGAGCCCAACTCTTCCCGGGGACCTGACCCGGTCCCCAACCCCTGCAGCAGTTCCAATTCCTGTTTGAACCCTGGCCTTGGCTCAGACATCTTCCTGGACTCAGGCTCCGATCCTGGCACCGGCTCAGAAACTGGCTCCGACACCTGTTCTGACACCAGATCCCGTTTGGGCTGGGGCACCGCCTGGTGCTGAGGCTTGGGCTCCGGCTCGGAGCCGGGCGTGGAAGCGCTCATGCTCGGCGCCGCCGTGTGGCAGGACAGGCAGGGGACAACCGTGAAGAACGACGAGAGCCCGCGGGAGCGGCCGCCACAGCCACCGCCTCGGCACAGAGCGGCCGCTTTCCCCATGGAGCCCGTCGACCGGAGCGCGGCCGAGCCGGGGGGAGGGGGGAAGCGAGAGGCGGAGGCCTGGGGCGGGGCCGGGGGCACCGTCACGAGCGCGCGGCGGGGACGCGCGCGGGTCTCTCCGCTGCCGGTGCACCCCGCGCCGCCTTCGCCAGCATGCTCCTGCACCCAGGCGTGCAGCGGGCTGGACTCGGACCCTCGTCCCTCCCTTGCGTCGCCAGCTCCCGGCTCCGGGGCTGGCGCTTGGAAGGCGCCCAGTAAACGCTTGTGGGGCGAGAGCTCGGCGAGCTAGCGACGCGGAAGGGACGGCGCGCTTCGAACCACCATCCCTGCCTGCGCCCCAACCCGTGCCAGGCGCTGTGGGAACAATGATGAATGCGGAGCCCGCCGGCTCCCAGCGCAGCTCTGTTCGCGGGCCCCGCGCCGGAGCTCCCCGCCTCTGACCCGGGCAGGTTCGCTCCCCAAAACCCAGAACATGCGCCCGAAGCGCAGGGGCCCAGCCGGATGACGCTAAAAGCTGAGGAGGACGCCCACCGCCCCCCATGGCAGCCATTACCTGTCTATGGGTCCCTCCCGCTGCCACCAGGCTCAGGGGCCCGAAGCCACCGCCCCACCACCTGGGCCAGCTGGCCTCTGCTTTAGCCAGGGCACTTCGCCGCAAGTGGCAACATAGTTCAGGCTCTCTAAAGGAATAGAGAAAGAGTTTAGTAAGCCGAGCGTTTTAGTACAAGGAACGCATCCAAAAGCGAAGTTCTTGGAGCTCCTGGACATGCCTGGGTAACCTTAGCTGGCGGTCTGTGAAGATGCTGCAGTAGCCTGTGGAGTTTTACCTGTCTGTGCATTTTCCTGGGGGAAGGTCCCTAGTTTCCATGGGATTCCCAAAGGAGTCTGTGATCCCAGAAAGGTTAAACATCACTGATTTTAAAAAATCTATCCCGGGCTTCCCTGGTGGCGCAGTGGTTAAGAATCCGCCTGCCAATGCAGGGAACACAGGTTAGAGCCCTGGTGTGGGAAGACCCCACATGTTACAGAACAACTAAGCCTGTGCGCCACAACTACTCTGGAGCCTGTGTGCCACAACTACTGAAGCCCGCGCGCCTAGAGCCGGTGCTCTGCAACAAGAGAAGCCACCGCAATAAGAAGCCCGTGCACCGCAACAAAGAGTAGCCCCCGCTCTCTGCAACTAGAGAAAGCCCGCAGGCAGCAATGAAGACCCAACGCAGGCAAAAATAAATATAAATAAATATATTTTTAAAAAAACAGTCCAGAAAAGTTTGATCAACACCATGTTTTTCATGCCATTTGCATTTAAGCATCTTGGGGTGGGGTGTGCAAGCTCCGTTTAGCCACAGCTCCCACCTCTGCCTATTGTCCTAAAGCCACGTGCACTGACCTCCCTAGCCCCTGAACACATGTGAGCTTGTGATCACCCCAAGGGGTTAGAACATAGGTTTCTTTAAAATATTTAACTGGTTTCTAAAACTTTGAAATTGTAATGTTTGCACTATATAGAACTGAAGTATACAGGATATATAATGAAAGAAGAACTCCCCTCTTCCTCCTCTCTGGGGCTAGTGTGTTGATAGTTTCTACACATCTTTCCAGAAATGTTCTAAGAAAACAGGTCCTTAAGATGAAGTGTATGGTTTTCATAAATTATACGTAAATTTTAAGTGTAAGTGCCGATTTGTGGTAGGTTTCATCATAATCTTAAAGGGGTCCATGATCCCTCCACATTAAGGACCACTGACACTGAGACTTTTAGCTCAGGGTATCTGACAAGAACCCATGTTTGCCTTCCATCTTTCTTGAGACCCAAAGAGACCCCACTGAAACAAAATAAAAAATTACAAAAGTACTAAGCATTCAACAGCAATAGAAATAGAAAGACTTTATTTAACAAATGTTCATTGAATTCATATCATATGCCAAGTCTTCTTCTAGGCCCTGATGATTGAGCAGTGAAAGAAATCTGATAAAAATTCCTGCCATCCTGGAGCTTACATTCTAGTAAGAAGAGACAGAAATATACCAAATAAATCATTTAGAAGGTGACATGCCATGGAGAAAAAGAGAACAGTTAAGAGGGCTTGGGAAGGCCATGTTGGGAGTGTTTCAATTTTAAATAAAGATGGATCACTGAGGGAATTCCCTGGCAGCCCGGTGGTTAGGACTCCGAGCTTCCACTGCAGGGAGCACGGGTTTGATTCCTGATCGGGGAACTAAGATCCCGCACGCCGTGCGGCATGGCCAAAAAAAGAAAGAAAGAAAGACGGATCACTGATGAATGAGAGATTTCAACAAGTGCTTAGAATATGGAAAGAGGATGAGAACTCTTATGAGTGAAACAGGTGGAAGCAGCAGCTGAGAACATTGTCTAAGCCAGCTAAAGAGGAGGTAGGAGCCAGCTGGCTTGAGAGAATCCAGGGAAGCTTTGGGCTCAAATTCAACAGGTTATGGCAGAGGGTAGGAGTGAGAACAGGGAACTAAAATGGGGGGTTTTATTCCTCAAACAGGTTTGTGAGCCCATGGGTCTCTTGTATTATTTGTATGCCGTACACATATTTTCCAATATCCTTTCATATCTGCTCAGTGCATAATAAACAGACTCACATACAACCTGGAGCATGGACGGTGGGGGCGGGGGGTGGGGGGGAGGTGGGAGGATAACTGCTCCAACACACTGCCCTACCCCTCTCTACACTGAAGTTTGCAAAGTGCAGGTAACATTTTCCCAGGCAGAAAACATGTCTCTTCTCTAAAGAAACTGAATGAAACACCTGAGGTCAGCAAGGGCTTGCATAGTGGATGTTGGCACCACAGAACACAGCCCTCCTGACTCTGCTATTTCTCATTCTGCCCCACGCAGAGCTTCCAGCCAGATATTCTCATTCGGCAAAGGGACAAGAGGTAAGCCAGATCTAATTGCATAACAGCAGAGGAAATCTACACCGGCTTATTTTACAGGGCACTTGCTAAGGGGCATAGAGCTGGAAAGCAGCTGACCTGGGATTTGAACTGAGGCCTTCCTTCCAAATTTGTGCTCTTAGCTACATGCTGCCCTGCCTCCCTCTTAGCTTGTGCGTCTCTTTTCCTGGGTAAAGGAGACAAAAACCAGCATCTACATTTGTATCTGTGGCCACAAGCTGACCTGGATTTTTCTGGCTTTGTTTGGGGCAGGAGTTGCTCCCATTTACTCAGCAGACATTTATGGAGCATTTTGTGTGCAACGCTCTGTGCCACATCCCAGGCTTGAGAACAGAAGGAAGTGCAGACATCAGCCACCAGCACCACCCTCCTTGGAACAGTTGCAGGTTAGAGAGCTGAAGCCCAGAGAAAGGTTACTGGGGAAGACAGGGGGTCCCAGTCAAGGCCTGCTCCTGGCCCAGCCCCGTGAGCCCTCAAAGCCCTGCAGAGTTCCTGAGTCAGCGGCTGGACCAGGCTCTGAATTGTAATACCCGAATAACACTTCCCGATTCAACAATGGGCTGGGCTGGGATGCATCCATCCTCTTGTTTGTGCTAGGGGTCTCCAGGAATTAAATGATTTGGTCTCCCTGCCAGGCCCTGGCTCACAGGTATGCGCCTTCCAGCAGATCCCAGCTGAGTGCACATGCGTCTGCTGACCCCTTGTGGTCATTGTGGGATCTGTGCTGGCCCAGCAGTTGGGGCCTTGGTTGCACCTCTGGGACTTTCTGCCCTGGTGACCTCACTTCTCAAAGCACTTTGCCACCACTTATCTCGTGGGGTCCTCCCTACAATCCCAGGAAGTGAGGAGAGCCAGGATTCCCATTCCCACTTTACAAATGAGTGGCAGCGCCCTGGCATCCAGTCCCAAATCCAACACTAATTCCTTATCTGACCTTGGCAAGACAGTCCCCCACTCTCTGCCTCTGTCACCCGTTGATGAAATAAGAGGAAGGGCCTGTGTGAGGCAGCTCTGAGGTTTTTCCAGCTCCCCAAACTCTCAGCGCGGAGATGTGACTTGCCCAAGGTTGGAATGAATCAGGGCAGAGGCACTCCCAGTCGGCAGGTCACCCCACTTCCCCACAATGATTGGGAGAAGTGAGAGGTGTCACAGCAAACAAGAAAATCAGTTTCTCCACCTTTGTGTTCTGATTGTGGGGTGAAGTGCCACATGGACAGATGGATAAGTGAGTGGATAGGTGGATGGGTATGTGGATAGATGGATGGGGTGGATATGTAAGAACTTTGGGATCACTCTTAGTTGCAACTGCCTCCCCTGCTCCCTGACTAACTGCCCCTATAATTCTAGCTGCCTAGCCCCTTGGTAGGCTGCTCCACATGCACCTGCTGGGATCTGAAGCCACTGCCCCTGCCTGACAGCCTGGAGCTGGGATGTGCCATGAGGGGAACGAGTCCTCACCCAAGAATTCCTCCCTGCCATGTCACTGACCACATGGCCAACAGTGGTAGCCTAGGAAGAAAGTCAGGGCCCAGGGCCATGAATGGGCATCCCTCACAGAGCAGTTCCTGCAGCCGACAATGGCTGAAATTGAGGGCGGTGCTTGCAATGAAGCCAAGCATCACTGGGGCCAGGTGGTGTGGAAAGAGTACGCCTTATGCATCTCACACCCTGGTTCAAACCTAGAGACTCCAAGTAAGTTCCTTAGCCTCTCTGTGCCTCGGTTTCCTCACCTTAAAAGTGGGCGTGATACCTGAAGAGTACAATTGTGAGGACTGAATGAGGTAGGATATAAAATGCCTTGCGTGTAACAGGTGCTCGGTAAACAGAAGTTCCCTCCCTTTGTTCCAGGTCATGGAGAACTCTGGAGAAGGAACTAGGTCCACTGTGCACCTAGCAAGATTTTTAAACTGGGAAGGCTTTTCAAGTACCCTAAAGGAGTGACGTGCATGTGGTGAAAGGGGAGGAGGGAAGGAAATGTGTCTTCATGAAGAATTAAAGGTACACCCAAAACACTCAATCCCATTAAAAGAGCATCATTCATCTGCCCCCTGCCATCAGCACGGTTCTTCAGACACAAAGGATATTCCACAAAGGTTTCCTGAGGACAAAACTGAAAACATCTTTACATAGCTAATGGGCAATGGTCAGGACTCCTGTGTTCTGTTCTTCCACTTCCTGGGTGGGCATGTGCCTCATCCACAGCTAACGCAGCCTAACTCTCCCTAACAGACTGTCCATCACAGAATGGGTGACAAGTTCCCCTTAGCTACTCGGTAGAAGGGGGACCTGGAGTTTAGTCCAGCTCTCTGTGAAACACCTAACCTCAGGTAGCTGACAACACAGCTGAGGCTCCACATCACCGTCTGTGAGCTCATGCTCCCGAGGGCTCAGGGTCCCTAGCCTCCACTTCCAACTAGAGTGATAAAGATTGGGAGCTTATCACATGGCACTTAGGAGATGGTCTTTGGATGAGACAGGCTTGAGGTGGGCTTTGTCACTTACTAGCTGCCCAATCTTAGGTGGGATTCTTGCTCTCTGAGCCTCAGTTTCTCATCTATAAAACGGGGCTAAGAAAATTACTTACTTTGTTGTTGGGAGGAATCAATGACTCATGTCTGAAAAGAGCTGAGCCTTGTGCCTGGAATATGAGTGCTCAATAAATGTGACTACGTCAGTGGTTTTACTGGAATGGGCTTCCAGGTGAGACTTCATTTGAACTAAGAGTTCCGTGTGTGTGTGTGTCCTCTGGACTAAAGAATCCCTAAGGCCCTCCTTAGCTTCAGGATTCTATTTCTTAGATAATATCTTCCCATCCAATACTCCTCCATTCTTCCTTCACTGATTTTCCTTCCCTTTTATTTTTTTTTTCTCTCAACAATTAGGCGGTTTCTCCAGAATTTCATCATTTCTTGTTCCTTACTTAAATACAACATCCTCTGGTTTTTTTCATGCAAAAATGGGAAGACTAAGTCCACACAGTCTGAAACGAGTTAGTGGCTTATAAAGTGACTTATTAGGTTGACATGCCAACTCCCCCACCTGCCCCACTCCCAGGGGTCCCCCAGTCCGTTGGGCCACAGCATGAGGATGCAAAGACCCTCTGCCAAGGCCAGCCATCCAGGGAAGAAGGGTGCATGTGGCCAGAGGCTAGACTGGGGTGAGGCTCAGAGAGGCTGCATTAGGGAAGATCTAGTAGGTGGAGAATTCCTGGGGACACTCTGGAGAAAAGAGGGGCTAGGGCTGCTCTGTGGGCCTTCTGAAGACACCAGGATCCCCAAAGCCTTCCTTTCCCCTTCTCTAGGTACAGTGCCAAGGAAAAAGACTGTTGTTGAAGTGAAATGAATACACAAAATATAAGAAACACATCAAAATGCTAGCAATGGTTGATCTACTAGAAGAATTTTTGTTTTGGGCAACTGTGGTCATATTGCTTGTATAATAAAATTTAAATATTTAAAGTCAATTATTCTAATCAGTTGTGTTCAGCCAAGAAAACAGACAAAAACCTAGAAAAAAACTATTTGGGCTCCCACTGAAAAGTATCATGTTTTCAAAAGAAGACCATTAAAAGAGAAAATAGGGGACTTCCCCGGCAGTCCAGCGGTTAAGAATCTGGCACTTCCAGTGCAGGGGGGTGTGGGTTTGATCCCTGGTTGGGGAACTAATAAGATCCCACATGCCATGCAGTGGGCCAAAAAAAAAAAAGGGAAAATAAAAGCATCATTGACATCCGGTTCCCCACACCTGGATGAGGATGAGGATGAGGACGAATGAAGAGGGCTTCTGAAAGCCACCAAGAGGACTGAGGTCCTTACCTAGCAACTGTGGTGATGCAGAATGACCACTCCACGGCAGTCGGGAAACCTGCTTCTAGTTCTCTGCCACTAACTTGCTGCATGACCTTAGGCAAGTCAGGTCACCTCTCTGGGCCTCAGTTTCCTCATCTGTAAAGTGAGAGGACTTGGTTAACTTAAAAAAATATGTACCAGGCCCTTACTCTGTGCACTGTGCTGAAGCTGTAATTAAACAAAGGAATGAACATTTATTCAAAAAACATAGAGTAACTACTCAATGTTACTGGGCATTGTGGTTGCAGAGATGAACGAGTCAGCATCCTGGCCATCGAGACATTCACAATGTGGTCAGGGAGACAGGGAGCAACAAGAAATGGCCAACTGCATGCTCAGTGCAGACAGATGTGTTGGCACGGGAAGGAGCAGCCTTTTCTGGTGGGGCTGGGTGGGGGAAATGGCACAGAAGAGGCCTGAACTAAATCTTGGGGGATCCTTGGCCCCCGCTGTCAAAGACTGTACAGTCTAATCAAGGGCTGGGACAAATACCCAAACATCTACCACGGAAGGCAGAGAGAAGCCACCACAGGTAAACCAAGTTCAGAGTGGAGGGGAACCCATGTGGCTTGGGCAGGGTGTGGGAGGGGCAGGCAGGAGGCAGAAGACAGTCAGAGAAGCTTGTGGGGTGGGGGGGATGGCATTGAGATAAGGCCTGAAGGATGCAGAGAGCTTCCTGAGAGACCTGAGGGGCTGAAGAGGCATTCTAGATGAGGAGCCTGAGCAAGTAAAGGCATGTCGTGGGCTGTCGGGGCACAGCTGGGACAGCAGGCAGGCCAGGAAGTGGGGACTGACAAGGCTGGAAGCTAACTGCAGGCATCGTGATGAGAGCCACTGAGAATGACAGGCCCCGGGCCAGGCGCTCCACATCCTCATGCCAGTTCTTGGAGGTAGGTTCCCGCACTACTTCCCCATTCTTTAGGATAAGGAAACAGAGGCTCAGAGAGGTTACAAAGTCACACAGCTGATGGATGGCAGAAATAGCCCTTAACCCAGGTCTGCCTGATGCCCCACCCTGACTCCTTACCACTGGAATGCCAGGCAGCGGCATTACCGAGCCCTTCTCATCCAAGGTACCACTGTCCCAGTGCACCTGGCCTGGCATTGTACCAGACATGTGGGTACCAAAGGTCATACCTTAACCTTGGAAGCTGGTTCGATTCAGCCATTTCCACTTGGGCAGCTACAGGACTATCAGAATCAGCTTCACCAGAAAAGAGGGAATGGGACAGGGCAAGAAATATTAGAATTGCTGAGGGGTTTTGTGCTCCACTGTCCACTAGTCTCATTTATTGTTGTTCTACAGTGGTGTAGACTGGCTCCCTTCCAGCTCTTCTCCCGTCAGCCTAGTGTCATCATGGCCCCAGGGCAGATCACTCTGCCTTGACTAGGGTGGTTGGTCTTTCTTGTTAGGCTCCTTGTACACTCGGATGCTATCCAGGTACTGCCAGACGTTCATGGATTCCCGTCGCCAGCGCCCCAGCTTTCTGAGCTGGTCTGTCGTGAATTTTTTTTTCAGGTGGTCATACAAGTGGCCCATCTTTCTTGGTCTTGTCTGAAGCTCTTGTCTTACAAAAAACAAAGGTGAGTTTAGGATGAAGAAGCTACTTCACAGTAAGAGAGGCATCTGTGCTCCTGATAGGAGGGTGGAAAAGGAGCCAGCTGAACCCAATATTTCATCAATAACTTGGCTCACAGGGAGCCTCTGTTTCCCTATTTTAAAGTGAGGGCATTGAGCTAGGTAACTCCTATGGTACCTTCTGACAGTCTGCAGCCTCAGAGCCTGATTTTGACCTAACATCTCTATTTGAAGAGTGGTGAGAAAGAGAGGGGAGGGGAGGAGGAGAAAGGGTGCATCTTGTAAACCCCCTTCCTTAACTCCTATCACCCAGTCCCTATTACTCACTTGGTGCCCCCCACATATTGTTGGTGACACCCCCTATGTCACACTGAACTCTACTTATTTATTCTATTCTACCATTTCTATCCTGTTCCCAACAAGACTGCTAGCTTTTGGAAGGCATATCCTTTGTCTTATTCATTTACTTATTCCAATGAGGTAGCTGTGGAGAGGATACTATGAAAAATCAGCTGCAGGTCTTCACAGCAACTACAACATTAGTCAGGAAGATGGGACACATGCCCAGATATTTCTAAGCAAGGCACAGAGTGATAGCACTTTTACTATGGATCAGGGTCTCTTGACCTTGGTACTACTGACATGGGGCCAGGTAATTCTTTGTGGCAGGGGGCTGGCCTGTGCATTGTAAGATATTTAGCAGCATTAGCATCCCTGGCCTCCACCTACTAAATGCCAGTAGCACCATCCCACTCTCACTTGTGCTACCAAAAAGGCCTCCAGACAGTGCCAGAGTCCCTGAGGAGCAAAGCCATCCTGGTTGAGAACTGTGGCCATAGATAAAGGGATACCGGCCATCATGCACTGTTCTCAGAGCGTTGCTCAGAGGATTCCCAAGACACTAGATCTTAGCTGCCCTCCTGGAGGCCCTGAGAAGCCAGTGGCTAGCCAAAGCTGGGAGCACTTTGCGGGGGAGAGAGAAAGACTGCCACGCTGCCACTCAAGCCTCTCAAATCTACTGAGTTCCTACAAGCTGGGCCCGCAGCAAGTCACTGGGTCTACAGAGAAGACAGTCCCTGTCCTTAGGGAGAACATCCTGCACCATGGTCAGTCAGACCTGGGTTTGCAAGTCCGCAATGACACCCCTTAGTGAAGTTACTCCATCTCTGAGCCTCGGTTTGCTGAACTATTAAATGGGGTAATAATACATAATGGACATTGTGTACCCAAAACATGTAAGCGTTCAATACGGCTTCAAAAGGAGACCTTCTGGATGGCTGGAGGATGGCACATATAAAGCCAACTCAAGAGAGTTTCCAGTTATATCTCACAGATCCTCACCCCACTTACCAGAGGTGCAATATCTCCAAACCCACTAGTTACAGGGGTTGGCCCCCAACCCATCCTGGGCCAGTCAGAGTAGCCTACACTACCTGACCACAGTGACTGGGGCATGGATGGGCCCGTGACCCAACTTGAGCCAACTGGAGTCCTTCTCCAGGATTTGTCTAACTTGACCAACAATGGAAGCACTCCATTTCCTTTCTGGGCTACAGGCCAGGGTTTCCTGTGGCCATGCTCCCCAGGGACAGCCAGCCTGATAACGATGCCAACATGCAGAAAGAAGCAGAAGGGGAGCTGATAGGGAGAGTGGAAGACACATCCAATGGCACTGGAGTCCCTGACATCACTCATCCCAAACATTGGTGACCCTGCCCTATCTACCCTTGATTATGTAAACTCATCATTCTCTATTTTGCTTGAACGAGTTCAAGTTCAGTTTGTGTCACCTGCAACTGAGAGGATCCCAATAGATCCTGTTTTACAAATGAGAAAAGAGTCCTGGAGGAAAAGTGACTCCCCAAGTTCACACAAAGCTGGCCTGCCCATGTCCAAGTCCACCCTATTTCCACTACACCACGCCACTGGAAATTTAGCAGAGGGAGAAACACCCAGGCCTCCAGTCTTCTTTTGGTCTCTGTGACCCTTAAGAGGATCTGACACCATCTCTTACATCTTTCCCACTGTTTTCAATGTCAGAATCCCATGCGCCATCCAGATTTGGTCCTGGAACATGGAGGGAGGTTCAACAGAGTCAAGAAGGGGACAGCGGCTCAACTCTGGGCTGCCTGCTCCGCTGGAAGAAACGAGTACATCCTCAGAGTCCATCATGTTCACTAGCCTCTTCCTAGTGCCCAAAACAGTGCCTGTCCCAAGCAGGCCCCAAATATGTATTTAATGAATTAATCAGGGTCTGTGGGATGCTGCTGCTGCGGTTTCCCTCTTCTTCTGAGGGCTTCTGGGTAAGCAGGTCAAACCCTTCTTGTTCATAAACAAAAAGTAGAAGAGCCTCAGTTCTCATGTGGAAAGTGAGGGATAATCCCTGAAGGAAAAAAATGACCAAATGGTGTCAATGCCACTTCAAGCTCTAAGAGCCAAGACTTCTTTTTATGGGAGATAGTAGGAATCCATTCAGGGAGTCCCTAAATAGAAAGCTAATGTACTTTGAGGGAAAAAAATGCCACCAGAGCCAAGAGACATGGAGTCCTCCTTGGTTCCCTCAGCTCAGGAACAGCTGTGACACCTTGGGCAAATCAGTAACCCTGAGTCTCAACTGCCTCCTCTGTAAAATGGGCTTGTATTAGAGTACTTTGATGGCTTCCTATAACCTCTAAGATCTGTGATCTCCCCGCAAGGTTTTGGGGAGAGTGAAATGAACATGGATCAAGCCACTAACACCCTCTAATGCAAAAGCTTGTGACAACTTTACCTCCATCTCATAGATTCGTTGTGCACTGAGGTTGTCACGAATAATCACCCGAGATAAGTGGCTCTTGGGTAAAAATTTTTTCAGTGCTGCTTCACTGGAATTCATTAAGCTGGAGAGGGAGGACAAGGTGGTACAGGCTTGATGGCTAGGCCAGGGCTAGGACAGGACCTGATCTGATGGGATCCTGGGGTAGTGGCTGAGGCTTCCCCAAGTTTCTTGGGAGAGGCACCACCCTGTCATAGTTGTCAGAGGAGCAAGGGAGTAAGCCTAGGTTTCTTCTTGTAGGAAATGTGCGCTAAATGGGTGTTTCTTGGATGCTGAGAGGGAAAACCATCCTGAGAAGGATGTAGAAAGGTCAAAGTAATCCACAAGAGAAGTGTCAACAGGGATTCAGAACTGTTTACAGGAGCAGTCATCTTAAGAAAACACAGTTTGAAATGGGAGGCGAGGATCTTAGATGAAAGAAGCAAAGTCAGAGGGATGAATCTGAGGGGGGTTGAGGTGGGGGGGCACTGCTCAAGCCTAGGTATAAGGGGGATCTGGGTGGGGGAGGTCAGAGGAAACAGGAAAAAAGAGAATAAAGTGTTTGGACAGAGGTTAGGTTGGTTGATGGGGGAATTCTAAGGGAAAAGGGTTTGGGAAAAGTCTGGAAAAGTGAAGGAAGTTTGGGGTGGACAAGGACTTGAGGAGACTCTGGAGGGTGAGAGGTCAAGTTGGGATGGGATGGAGTGTGATGGAATGGAGCCAGGTGCTCCAGGCCTAACTAGAGATAACAATTTGGTCAAAATGAGGAATTGGTCAAAAATGGATAATACCAGGCCTTAAGTTTTCACTTTTTGATAATTTGGTGACACTGTGAAGTGGTTTTGCAACTACATATCTTTTCCCACTTAAAAATAATTATTCATAATATTTTCTTTCTAAAATTTGGAAACTACCTATATATACAATAGGGAAGCAAATGAATAAATTGTGGTTAGGTCATACAATAAAATATTATGCAGTTATGAGTAAAACAGACATCCAAAGTGTATTGGGTGGGGGAAAAAAGATTACAAAATAGTAAACTGTTTTGTGACATATACCCCCCCAAGCCCCCACAAAAAAAATGTGTAAGCATGTTGCAGTACATATATATGAATAGATCTGGAACAACATACACCAACATGGTAATAGTGATTGTCTCTAGCCATTCATTTTGCTTGCCTGATTTTTCTATGATAAATGTATATTACTTTGATAGGACAATTTTTAAAGGATAAAACATTTTGAAGGATTAAAATTTTTCCTAATTCATTTTCAGCCAGTTTGGAACTGTGGTTTTATGAATGTTTTTACATTTACAAACTAGTAGAAATAAACACCCCTTATCTCCCGTTTACGTTTTTTCTAAAAGCAAAGACATGAGGTGTTGGAAAAGGTTAGTTTAGAGATCAAGATGCTCACAAAAGTCTCCCAAATTCCGTCAGAAAAACAAACAAAAAAGACCTAAAATACTTAAAGACACATGAAACAGTCTTCACCCACTCAGTGGTGCACCAAATTTACCATTAATTCCTGGGAAGGGGGGAAAAGGCAGTTTTATGGAAATATTCCCTTTCAAGTAATAAATAATGATCATTTTGAACCAAATTGCTTTCCAAAGCAAGGTCTCTGTGGGAGCCTGGAGGATGCTGTGAGGGATCTGTGAAATGGAGGAGGAGAGGGGAAACTGGGGTCTGTGGGGATTGGGGCCCGGCTGAGGGAACTGGGGGCTTTCCCTGGGCCACTGCGGAAAGTAGAGGCTGAGGAGGGGGTGTGAGGCCTGAGGGGACCTGTGCCTCATCAGGCTCTAAGGAAGTTCAAGGCTCGGCCCAGAGGGCGCTAGGGACCCTCGGGATACACGACGTCAAAACTGGGACACGAGAGAGCCGGGCCCGCGGCGATTCGGAGGATACGTGGGTTGGAGGTGGGAATTCCAGACTCCCTTGGAGTCTGGACTGAGGGCGTTCGGGCTCCACGGCGGGCGAGGCGCTGGGCTGGGAAATTCAGACTCTCCCGGGGTCTAAGAAAGGGCTGGGCTCTGAGGGGCCCGAGGCTCTGAAGAGCCAGGGCCAAGGTCCCCGCGGCCGGCTTAGGGAGCAGGGGTCTGAGGGAGTTCGGCTCCCCCCGGGGGCCCGGGCTCTGACTAACGCTCTGTGCCCCCGGGCCGCACCTGAAGAGCAGCGGCGACTGAGCGGTCCGCGGCCGCAGGAAGCAGATCTGTCGGGGCGGCTGCCGAGCCTTCCGGCTGCGCCGGAAGAAGGCCGAGGCCGGGCTGGTGCCAGAACTGGTGGTCGCCCGGGGGCCCACCGCACAAGCAATGGGCGACCCTAGGTTCCATGTGACGGAGGGCCTGGGCTGCTGGCTAACTGCAGGATTCTCTCCTTCCACCTTAGAGAGCGACTCGGGAACGGGAACCCGGTCGGTAACCAAGATCTGTGACGGGCGCAGACGCGAGGAGCTGAACACCGCGCGTTGCCCGGGAGACGCGAGAGGAAGGCGGGACCGGGGTGGGGGGTTGGGGGCGGGCCTTGTGCGCAAAGCCCCGAAGGCTGCGGACGCGGCAGGATTGTCCCTCGGCAGCTGCCGTGGTGCGGCCCGGAGCGTTGCCACGGAAACTGGCTGGGGACATGCTGCCGGGTGCAGCGCACAGAGCAGACCCTACTTCTTGACTAGGACTGCTGTAGTCCCCGCGTGATCGCAGGGCGGGTAACCGGGTGAATCCGGGCGGGGCAGCTCCGGGACGGGGAGACGAGGCCTGGGTTTCTCCGGAGACCCAGCACGGCCCATTCCTCCCCGCGACAAGGGACCATTGCTATGGAAACTGGAGCACCGGGCCGGCGGGGATTGTGGCTCCTGGGTCGTGACCGGTCTTCTCTCACCTGGAGACCCTCGCCCAAGGTTGTTTCCTGAACTAACCTGCCCTCCCGCCCTCGAGAGAGAGGTAAGACACCGAGGTCTTGACACTGAGCGGGCGAAGAAGCCCATTCCAACGCCAACTCCCCAGGAAACCTACCTGACTCACCCCTGGAAGCGGCCCCTTTCTCCCGTCAACACTTGGACTTTGTTCCACGTTTATAACCCAGTATTAACGAAAACTCCGCGGTTTTTACCCACTTTTCCCACACATGAGACCAGAAAGACCGGCTTTTGAACCTTGCTTTGTGACCCTAGACAGGTCCTTTTCCCCATTCCGCCTCACCTTCCCCGTGTGTAAAATGGAGATATTAACTCCAGACACCGGCTCGTTATGCTGTTTTGGAGATCGAACCAAAGGCTTTGTACGCTATAAAATGGTGAAACTGAGATGCTGCCGAGTCGCTCTTTCTCCCTCTCCCTCTCCCTCACGCTAAACGTTCTTCAGATCTTTGTGTCATTTCTTCAGGCGATCTTCGCAACTCCGTAGCCCCAGCCTGAAATAAATACCATTATTCTTCATTCCCATAATGCCCTGCATTTTAACTTTCCTAAGAACAGCAACAGTAGTTATCATTTGTAGATAAATGTGCCAGGCCCTGTTGTTAAACACTTTACCCAGGTTACCTCATTTAATCCTCAGAAGATTCTTATAAGGAGGCACTGTTATCCCTATTTTCCAACTCTGTTGCACCCATAATCGCCTATTTAATGTCTGTCTCTCCCACTAGACTTTGAGCTCTGAGGGGGGGGCATGGCTGACTTGTACATTTCAGTATCCCCAGCACCCACTACAGTGCCTGATAAATATTTCTTGACTAGCATGAAAATGACTTTCCTCTCATTATTACCCTCACCTTGCAGAGCAGTATCTCCTCTGCACAGTTTTTGTCCCTGTGATGAACAGCAGTCTCTCCTATTCCTGTTGCCCACTAGGTACTAGTTTTGGGGGCCCTCAGTCCACTTCTCTTTGGGTTTTCAGATGATGAGGATCTGGAACATTCCTTAGCACTTAGGCTTCCAACTGGTTGAAGTTGGGGGTGGGGCTTTTCCCCTACCCTCACAAGACTTCTAGAACAAACCAACCCCATCTGCCCTACCTGGGGTGAGCCTATTGCATTGGACTCTGGGGTACTGGCAGGTAGGATTTGTCGATGCAGCCTTTGGCCTTCCTCTCCAGCAGCCTAAGAACCACCCGCACCTCCACCCAGCTCCTCCCCAAAGTTCTAGAGAAACATGGCCAGAGACCTCATCTTTTCCAGAAAACCTCTCAGGAGGCAGAGTTGTGGTTGTTGGAGTCATTTCTTCACTCAGCAAATATTTTTAAGCACCTACTTGTGGGGACACGCAACTGGGCACTGGTGATATAGTAGGAGTGAAGATAGATGCAGTGATATCCCAAGAGAACTCACAGACAGATCACGGCAAAAGCACTTCTTCAGGAAATGTTAGGAAGCAGGGCACATAGGGCCTGCCTGGAGCTGGAACTTGATCAAATATGGGGGAGGGGTGTAGTTCTGGAAGGTTTCCCTGAGGAAGTGACCCTTGGCTAAGATCCCAATGCTCAACAGCTGAATGGAACAGATTAGGACCTGACAGGCTTGTAAGGAAAGGGGGTTCTAGGATGAGAGCAGGAAAGGCCCTGGGCCAGAGAGGACCACCCTCCATACGGAACTGTAAGTGGCTCAGCCCAGCCAAGGCCCTTCAGGATGCAGGAAAGGTTAACAGGAGGCTGAAGAGGTGGGCAGGAGCTGGGCCACAAATGGCCTTGACAGCCAAGCTTAGGGGCTCCATCTCATCGTGACAGTGGGCAGCCACTGAATTATGTTAAGTGGGGGGACAGAACTTTGGCTCCTCATTTGTCCCTTCTCCCTCCTTGCAGTTTTCTACGGACACAGCCTAGCAGGAAGATGCAGCATCTATGTCTCACCGGCCGCTGAGCCACCAGCCCGATGACAGCATCTCCGTGTGCCTTCCCGGTTCAGTTCCGGCAGCCCTCGGTCAGCGGCCTCTCACAGATCACCAGCAGCCTGTATATCAGCAACGGGGTAGCAGCCAACAACAAGCTCATGCTCTCCAGCAACCACATCACCACAGTCATCAACGTCTCAGTGGAGGTGGTGAACACCTTATATGAGGACATCCACTATGTGCAGGTGCCTGTGGCTGACACACCCATGTCACGTCTCTGTGACTTCTTCGACCCCATTGCAGACCACATCCACAGCGTGGAGGTGAAGCAGGGCCGCACCCTGTTGCACTGTGCCGCCGGCGTGAGCCGCTCGGCCGCCCTCTGCCTTGCCTATCTCATGAAATACCACGCCATGTCCCTGCTGGATGCCCACACGTGGACCAAGTCATGCCGGCCCATCATCCGGCCCAACAATGGCTTTTGGGAGCAGCTCATCCACTATGAGTTCCAGCTGTTTGGCAAGAACACTGTGCACATGGTCAGCTCCCCCATGGGAGTGATCCCCGACATCTATGAGAAGGAGGTCCGTCTGATGATTCCACTGTGAGCCATTCCACCAGCCCCTGCCCCAGGGTCAGAGGTACAGATCTGCCATTGATCCTACACCAAGATCTGTACTTAAAACATTCTACTTTCACTGATACAGAAAAACCAGATGATGCCTTTTTTAAGGGCAAGTAAAAAGGAAGGGTACTGCAGCTCTTAATCTTATAATTCATAACTTTAAAGATTCAGCTTATTAAATGTAAGATGGTGAAGATAAGTTTCCTACCCTGTGAGTGACAGCTCATGGCTGCTGACCAGAGGGAAGAGTGAACCAAATGGACCAGCACCCTGCGCATATGGCAAGTTTGGTATTCTGCAGCCCTCCCCACGACCGACCAACCCAGGAATGGGTCTGCCACAATCCCGCCTCATTCTTTTGAACACGAAGCCGGCCTTAAGCATCATGGCACCTCCCATGCTTCTCACAGTAAGTGCCAACCTACTGGATGAGTAGCCTTCAAGCAGTACTCCAGGAGCCCTGGGGGCCCCAAGCCAACCCTGCTTCCACCTTCAACCCTGGTCTTCTAGATTGGACTTACGCATAAGATAGTTTTCAAAGGAAGCATTCCATTGTATAAAATTTCTTAAAAAACATTTCTTTTTGAGCGCTGTTGTACGTGGCAAGATCCCCTACCAGCCTTTGATGAAAGGTGGTATTAGTCTCCATCTCGGGGCACGTGTGGAGAGCAGGCCTGACATCAGGCTCAGAGGTTTCTCTCACAGGCCTCAGCTCAGAAGGCTGGAGCTGTGGACCGGAACCCAGCCTTGTCACCTCCTGCCTGTGTGATGTGGGGCCTCTTGGAGCCTCAGTTTCCTCGTCCAGGCGATGACAGCCCTTTCCTCACAAGGTTGTCGTGAAGATTCAGTGCTTCCTTAGCACGGTGCCTGGCACATGGTAGGTGCTTGGTGCTTGGTGTAACTGGCAGCTCTCATCACGAATGATACTCTGGCCCTGCTGCCCCGGGTCAGCAAGTCGTCTTCACAACAGCAGCTCCCCGCCTGCGCACAGCCCTTTATTGCTTAGAAAGTGCTCTTCCAAAAAGTCATCCTGTGTGGGAGAAAAATGGTTTCGGTCCTTTCAGACCCTGCCTTTAAGGAGGCCTAGACCTCAAAGCCTTTTCAGACTTCCCATTGGATTAAGGACAATGTTTAATCCATGTGCAATCTGGGACTCCTAGAACAAGGAGCACACTTCCATCTTCCCCAAAGGGCCTTGTTTAGATTGCTGATCATTAGAGCCAGTGCCCTGGTCTGGCTGACCGCTGGGGTCCAGTGGGGTATGTGCCAAAGGGATAAATGAGTGGGCCCTACCAGTAGGCCCTGAAATCCAGGATTGTTCAAACCCCCGAGGTATGTGTGGATCTGGGTCAAGAGCAGCTATTCTAATCTAGAGATTTTCAGACAAACAGTACATGGGCCAGTCAAGAGCACAACTGCTCGTGGGTCAGAGCCCACTGGAGGCCAAATGCTCCTTTTCTCCAAACCTGCCCCGCCCTCACTTCCACAAAGGGCCTGCCCAGGGGTGTAATTTTAGGGTCGGGGGAGAAGGAAAATCGCTACTCAAGACTGATCTCATTTTACAGATGAATAAACAGAACCACAAACACCAGGGCTGGTATGGCAGAGCCCCCCCAAAGCAGAAGAAACCCATCAGGAAGAAACCCAGGTGGAAAATTTCTTTGAAAACATTTTAAAAGAGAAATTTATTTGAATATCTTTTTTTTCAGTTTTTAAAAATTTTTAATTAACATACCATAAAATTAACTTTCTCCTGTGTAAAGTTCTCTGTGTTTTAACACATTCGTGTAACTACCTCCACAATCAGGACACAGGGCAGTTCCATCAACCAAAGAATTCCCTTACGCTGCCCCTTGGCAGTCACACCTTTGCCCCACACCAACCTCTGGCAAACACCCATCTCTTCTCCATTCCCTATAGATTTGCCTTTTCCACATTGCCACATACATAGAATCATAGAGGATGTCACATCTAGAGACTGGCTACTTTCTATCTGTCTTTGAGATTCACACATGTTGCTTTTTATGGCTAAGTGGTATTCCATTGTTGGATGTGCTACAGTTTGTTTTACCTTCACCCGTTGAAGGATGTTTGGGTTGTTTCCAGTTTTGGGTGATTTTGAATAAAACTGCTACAAATATTTGTGTATAGGTTTTTATGTGAACATAAGTTTATGAGTGGGATTGCTCAGTCGTATGGTAAAGGTTATGTTTAACTTTTAGAAACTACCAGATTTCCAGAGTGGCAATATCATTTTGCCTTCCACTATGAGAGATCCAATTTCTCGCCAGTATTTGGAACTGCCAATATTTTTTATTTCAGCCATTCTGATAGGTGTGTGGTATTAGCTTATTGCAGTTTTAATTTGCATTTCTCTAATGATGTTAAACATCTTTTTTTTTTTTTTTTTTTTTTTTTTGCGGTACACGGCCCTCTCACTGTTGTGGCCTCTCCCGTTGCGGAGCACAGGCTCCGGACACGCAGGCTCAGCGGCCATGGCTCACGGGCCCAGCCGCTCCACGACATGTGGGATCTTCCCAGACCGGGGCACGAACCCGTGTCCCCTGCATCAGCAGGTGGACTCTCAACCACTGCGCCACCAGGGAAGCCCTAAGCATCTTTTTGTGTGTTTAATTGCCTTCCACATTCCCTCTTTGGTGAAGTGTCTATTCAACTTTTTTACCCGTTTTTAAATTGAGTTGTTTTCTCACTATTGAATATTGAGAATTCTTTGTATATTCTGGATACAAGTCCTTTATTAGATATGGATTTGTAAGTATTTTTCCCCAGTCTAGCTTGTCTTTTCATTTCTCTTAAAAGTGTATTTTTCAGAGCAAAAGTTTTAAATTTTGATGAAGTGCTACTTACCAGTTTTTCCTTTTATGGATAGTTGTTTTGGTGTCACGTCTGAGAACACTTTGCCTAACCTAATATCACAAAGATTTTCTCTAATGTTTGAGAGTTTAAAATTTTCACTTATTTCCATGATCCTTTTGTATAAGGTGTGAGGTTTAGTTTGAGGTTCATATTTTTTCATGTGGATGTCTAATGGTTTCAACTCCATTTGTTGAAGGCTGTCCTTTGTGCATTGAGCTGCCTTTGCACCTTTGCATACTCTTCATTCTGTTTGATACGTGTCTTTCTCTTTACCGATACCACACTATCTTGATTACTGTAGCTTTTATAGTAAGTCTTACCTTATACCTAATCTTAGAAGGTGTTCAGTCTTTTACCATTAACTATGATGTTAGCTATAGGCCTTTTTGTAGTTGCCCTTTATTAGGTTAAGGAAGAGTTGGAAAGTATTCTCTCTTCTATTTTCTGGAAGAGATATGTGAATTGGTGTTTCTTCTTTGAATGTTTGCTGGACTTCAGCAGTGAAACTATTTGGGCCTGGAGATTTCTTTTTCAGAAGGATTTAACAAAGAATTCAATTCCATTAATAGTTAAAGGATTAATCAAATTATCTATTTCATCTTTGGTGAGTTTTGGTAGTTTGTGATTTTCGAGGAATAGGTCCATTTCATCTAATTGTCAAATTTATGCATGTGGAATTGTTTATAGTATTCCCTTAATATCCTTATTAACTTCAGGGTCTATAGTGACATCACATATCCATTCTCCACACTGATTATTTGTCTTCTCTATTTCTTTGTTAGTCTGGCTAGAGGTTTATCAATTTAAAAAATCTTTTTAAAGAATTACCTACCTTGTGTCTTTAATTTTCTCTATTGTTCTTCCCTTTTCTATTTCATTGATTTCTGTTCTTTATTATTTCCATAGTTCTGCTTGCTTTGAGTTTATTTTGCTCTTTTTTCTAATTTCCTAAGGTGGAAACTTAGATTATTGATTTGAGACCTGCATCCCACAAAGTTTTATATACTGCATTTTCATTTTTGTCCATTTCAAAACATTTTCTAATTTCCCTTGTAATGTCCTCCTTAATCCATGTATTATTTAGAAATGTGTAGTTTAACTTCTAAGTATTTGGAAATTTTACAACCATCTCTCTGTTATTGGTTTCTAGTTTAATTCCATCAAGGTCAGAGAACATATGTTATATTATTTCATTTCTTCTAAATTTGTTAATGTTTACTTAATGATGTAGGATATGGTCTGTCTTGGTGAATGCTTCATATGCACTTGGGGGAAAAAAAGGTTATTTTGGATAGAGTGTTCAATAAATGTCAATTAGGACCAGTTGATTGATGGTGGTTTCAATTCTTTTACACTCTTCCTGGTTTTCTTTTTCCTTGTTCTATTGATTACTAAGAGAGGAATGCTGAACTATCCAACGAAAATTGTGGATTTGTGTACATCTCCTTTCAATTCTATTATTTTTTGTTTCATGTATTTTGAAGCTTTCTTTTTAGGTGCATACATACCTAGGATTGTTATGTCTTCATGGTGAATTGACCCTTTTATCAATATGCACTGTCTCTTTATCCTTCTTAATTTTTTGAAGTCTATTTTGTCTGACATTAATATAACCACTCCAGCTTTGTTTTAAGTAGTGTTTACGTGATACATCTTTTTATATCCATTTGTTTTTAACCTAAAGTGTGTTTCCTGTAGACAGCATGTAGTTGGGTCTTTTTTAATACATCCAATTTGTCTCTTAATTGGTGTGTTTATGCCCAAAATATTGATATTTGGATTTAAGTCTACCATTTTATTGTTTTCTATTTGTCCTTTCTGTTTTTCATTCCTTTATTTCCCTTTTCCTGCCTTCTTTTGAATTATTAATATTTTTAAGTATTCCACTTTAATTCTGTATAGTTTTTGTTAGAGGTTGCACTAGAGATTATAATACACATATAACTTTTCATAATCCACTTAAATTAATATCTTACTACTTCTCACTGCTATTCATATTGGGAAATGTATTAGTTTTCTCTTGCTGCTATGACAAATTCCCACAAACTTAGTGGCTTAAAACAGCACCTATTTATTACTTCACAATTTCTATAGGTCAGAAGTCTGGCTGGGCTTGACTGAGTCTTCTGCTTAGGGTCTCACAAGGCCAAAATCAAGGCATTTCCTAAGGCTGAAATCATGTGTGTTTTTTCCTGGAGGCTCTGGGGAAGATTCTGCTTCCAAGCTTATTGAGATTGTTGACTGAATTCAGTTCCTTGTAGTTGAAAAAGACCTCACTTCCTTACTATCAGCTGGGGTCTAGTCTGTTCTCCTAGAAGCTGCCCACATTCCTTTTAATGCTTTCCATGTGGCCCCTCCAAAAAAAGTGGGTTGAGTCCCTCTCAAGCTTTGAATACCTCTGACTTTTCCTTCTGCTGCACCTCCGAATCCAGCCAGAGAAAAATCTCTGCTTTTAAGGATTCATGTGATTAGACTAGGCCCACCCAATAATCTAGATAGTCCAGATTTTAAAGTCCATAACATCAGTTACATCTGCAAACTCTCTTTTATCATGTAAAGTAACGGTCACATGTTCCAGGGAACAGGGCATTTGGCAGAGGTGGACGTTCTGCTCACTACAGATAATTTCTACGGATCTGACTCCAAGTTCGCTGAATTTCCTCTGCCATTCTGCTACTAAGGCCATCCAATACATTTTCAAATTTTGATTAATGTATTTTCTTAGTTTAAAATTTTTAATTTGGTTATTTTCTATATCTTCTATTTCTCTGTTGAGACTTTCTATCTTTTCATTTCTAAGGTCTTTTTCTGATAAGTCCAACATTTGGGTCATCTCAGTGTTTAGACTTTCTTGGTTCTTTGTATGCCGAGTAATTTTGGATTGTATCCTGGGCATTTTGAATATTATATTGTGAGACTCTAGGTCTTGGTTAAATCCTATGGAAAATGTTGAGTCTTTGTTTTAGGAGGCATTTGATCTATTTAGGATCAGTTCTGGTCTGCCTCCTGTGGTCTGTTAAAAACAAGACAACAGGCCCCAAATGGAGTCACTTATGCTAAGCCCCACATCACCAAACTGAGACTTAACTAGTTTCAGCTAACCCAGAAATGGAATATTAAACCAGTCAAACAGGAATCACCTGATCAGCACTAGTTAGGTAATCTGCCTGATAGACCCCTGCCATCCCCTAAAGGAAAGTAACCTTGCAATAACCAATGCTATTTTCTGCCTAGAATAACTTCCTTGTTTCTGCTCCCTTTTGCCTATAAAAGTCTTTCACTTTGTACAGCTCCTCAGAGCTCTTTATGTTTGCTAGATTGGATACTTCTCAATTCATGAATCACTGAATAAAGCCAATAAGATTTTTTAAATTTACGCAGTTGAATTTTGTTTTTTTTAACAGGGCCATAGTTCAATTATCAGTTTTCAAAACTTTTGCAACGTAAGTCAAATCTGCCCTAAGCTTGTGCCACCCAGGTCCCAGTCTGAAATCTGGGTGGTCTGCATAGTAGTTTCATTCTCAAAGTCATTGGAGTAATGTTTAGGGTCAGATCCATACACGTGAGCCTATGGGATCCATTTCTCAAGCTTCCTCCTCTCCATAGTTTCTCCCACACTCCCCAGTTTTCAAGACCACCCTTTCCCTGGTCCTCCAGCTAGAAATCAGGGCTTTTAGTCTCCCTGCTCTCCTGCATACATTCTGTGACCGGTTCTGCTTTAGGACCAGGTGACAGGACGAACAGAGAGAAAAAAGCAAGGGGATTCCTCCCCAGCACACACACCTTTCAAGCCACAGTTCTTTTGGTCAGACAAAAGGATTCCCCTCCGAGTTTTAGGGGCTTTCCCGGCTTCCACTGCTACTGCTACTTCTGCTGCCCAGTTTCAACTTCAGTAAGAGGCTTGCCCGGGGACAGGACTATATGAGAAAAGAACAACAAAAAAAGATTTCCCTCACTCTTTCTGTCCTGAAGAGGCCTTCCTTCCTACTCCTTAGACCAGAAAGACAGGGCTGCTCTTGGAATTCTTTCTTTCCATGTCCACTGCACAGTTCCAGGAGTCACGCTGCCTCTGAGACCAGGCCAGCAGTTACAGGAGCAAAAAGCAAAACAGGAGACTCGCCACCAGATTGTTTATACTCCAAGTTCTGGTTCCCTTTCCCAGTCCACATGCTACCATTTCTTTTTCAGAGTCCTCAGAGAGCTGCTTCCTGCATTCTGCCCAGGGTTTTTATTTGCATTCAGTGGGAAGGACAGACTATGTTTACTCTATCTTAGTCAGAACTGGCACCCTAAGAAATGTATTTTTAAAACTACATACTCATTTGTGGAAAAAGGAAAATAAATACGGTCCATCTACAATACTATCCTCAAGCAGTAACCAAGTCAACACTTAGGTATTGTGGTATATTTCCTTCTTTCTATGCATCTTTTTTTTGTTCATAGTTGAGAAAATATAATTTTGGATCCTCCTTTTTAAATTATTCTTTCAGTATTCAGATTTGGATATGGCAGGACCAGCATTTCACATCCCAAGTGGAAGAAGTTGAGGTTGAGACTTCTTGAGAGGGTCCAAGTCCTTTTTTGCAAACAGTCTACTCTGTTCCTCTGGATTCAGAGTAGAGAGGCTGGATCTTAGTTCCCTGACCAGGGATCAAACCTGTGCCCCCCTGCAGTGGAAGCGCAGAGTCCTGACCATTGGAATTCCTGTCATGTTGGAGTTTTAACGCAATCCTGTAAGAGGGGAGAATGAAATGTACCTCACAGCCCAACAGCCTGGCTTGGAGCAGAGATTCCAAGCCTCTGATTTCATGAACTTTTAACTTTCCTACTTCAAAAGTACAGAATCACTTTCTTTCTTTATGATGAATTAAAGTCAATTAAATTTGGTGTGAGACGTTTCTGTGAAGTTCATAATACCCTGCCAGATAAACGGTGGCCCTGAGGATTTTCCTGAACAACCTCTGTTGAGGTGGTGATCTCATTACAAATCTAGGGACAGGTAGCTCTTGACCCTGAAGCACACAGCCCTGCTTATCTACTGGGATGCTAAGTCCAGATGCACTAAGAATCCATCAACCACCTCTGGACTGCGGACTTATGTCACACAGGAAGGAGCTCGGGATGAGAGTCGAGAGGTGAGGACTCTCATCCTGCTTTGTGACTTCAGGCAGACCCTGGAATTTTTCTGGAATTCTGCCTGTAAAATGGGAGTCACCATGCCATCTGGGGTGGCCATAGAACGTGTCCCACAGGCCTCCGATTACAGGATGCAATACCGAACAAGGGCCCTGCCGTGACACTCTGAAATCCATCGCCATGTTTATGCTGAGACTAGACTTCCCTCAGCCTCCTTCTAGCCAATTCCCCAGTATAGCAGGGATACCAAGACAGGCCCAGTCCTGGGAGACATGGACTCTTCTGATTGGCTTCCTTGCTGTCAGCTGTGTGGTCAAGAACATTTCCCACCAAACTTCCTTCCCTCTCTCCTCCACTTGCATCACAGTCTGATGGGCTCTCCTAGCCTTCCTAGCCCCCTTCCCATTTTCTCTCACAAATGTTTGCCCTCATAAAATCCTTGCACTTTTAATCCCATCTTGGTGCTTGCTTCTCAGAGGACCTGGACTAATACACCATCCTACTCCCCCTCTCACAGGTGCCAAGAGACACTCAAAAGCAGAAAGCTTTAAACACACATAAAAGCCTCTTACCACAGATCTTTCTAGACTTCCCTCGGCAAAATATCTATAATGCCTTTCCCCTGAAGAAAAAAATGTTTTGCTGACTGAGCTGGGGAAAATCCGGCAGACACCCCCTGTGAACCTGGGCCGGACCCCACACACCCCTATAACCTCACACTCTGGCTCTGTTCTTCACAACAGAGTGGGGAGCAAGGAACAGCAGAATCCCAAGAATTAGGAGATGAAGACCTCGCCCTGCTGCTCCCTCTTTGTGCAAGATCGCTGCTATGGTCCGAACGTTGGTGTCTCCCTAAAATTCATATGTTGAGACCTAAGGTGACCCAAGGTGATAGTATTGGGAGGTGGGGCCTTTGGGAGGTAATTAGGTGATGAGGTCGTGAGAGTGGAGCCCTCAAGAATAGGATTAATGCCCTTATAAATGAAGCCCTTATAAATGAAGCCTGTGACCCAGAAGAGGGCCCTCACCCGACCATGCCTGCACCCTGATCTCAGACTTCCAGCCTCCAGAACTGTGAGCAATAAATTTCCATTGTTTATAAGCCACCCAGTCTATGGCATTTTGTTATAGCAGCCTAGTGGACTAAGGCCATCTCTTTGGGCTTTAGTTTTCTACGTGTATAAGGGTTGAACAAGATCTGTGGTTTTCACCTGGGAAACTTGGCAGAGGTGTGCGGGGTTCCTGGTTCATCTAGGGCAACTCTGCTTTGGCTTATTTGATATCGGGCTCCAGCATAAGAAGCATGGACAAGGGTTCTTCCACCAAAGAAAGTTTAAACATATAGAGAGAAGTGCCCAGCCCAGGCAGCAGGTACTGCTGAGCCAGAATCTACCCACTGGGATGCTGGCAGTGTTTGGAGAGGGAGAGAGGGGGCACATGAGGGTTGTGGCAGTCAGGAGGGGGCAGAAGGAGGCCTAGGTACTGGAAGGCTCCATCAGGCACAGGGAGCAGGGGTGGCCTCATATAGCTGGAGAGGTCACGGGGAGTGGGCTTGGAAACATCAGAGAACCAGAGCTTTACCTACCAGACCCAGGAGCCCAGGCCTTCTCCTTGTCTGCAGTGGGGACCAGAGGAAGAAGCCTCCAGCTGTCACAGAGACAAGCATTTGCCAAGTGCCTGCTGTGGGCCAGGATTGTATAGTACTGTGTCAGGAAGGATTCAGAAGTGTAGCTGAAGAGATCCGGCCTGGAGCAGGAAGCTCCCAGACTCATTCCGCATGGCCCCAGGCTGTGTCCTCACTCACTCAACAAGCTGATGTGGTAGCCAGCCTCAGAGGTGACCTCAATGATCTCAACTGACCTCCATGATCCCCTCCTCCTGGTGCATGCCCTTATGTAGTCAAGGTGGGAGGGCCCACATTGAATAGGGTTGACTTGTAACCAATAAGACATCAGAGAAATGACAATAATTTTGAATTAATAAATGAAGATATTAGAGAAATGAGTGTGACTTTTGAAATTGGATCAAAAAGGACATTGTGGCTTCTTGCTCTCTTGAATCACTCACTCTGGTGGAAACCAACTACCATGCCATAAGTACACTCAAGGAGCCCTGTGGAAGGGCCCACATGGCAAAGGAACTGAGGTCTCCTGCCGACAGCCACGTGAATGACTCATCTTAGAAGTGGACCTGCCAGCCACAGTCAAGCCTTTATATGACTGCAGCCCTGGCTGACATTTGATTGCAACCTCATGAGAGACCCTGAGTCAGAACTATTCCACTCAACCACTCCCAAATGCCTGATCCACAGAAACTGAGATAATTTATATTCATTGCGCTAAGCCATAATGTTTGGGGATACCTTGTTACCCCAAATCAGTACAAGTGATGCTACTCTGCACCACGCCCAAGACACGGGCCCCACTGTCATCTGCTCAATGGACCACAACAATAGTTCTTCCCTTGTCTCCCTGCCTCCTGTCCCAAGCCCCTTCAATTTCTCCTCCACGTAGGATCCAGACCAAACTGAAGGGCCATTATCAAAAAACATTTGTTGTTCCATCACAGTCCTTGCCTGCTCAAAACCTTCCATGGCTCTCCACTGTATTTTGTGTTATTTCTCAGAAGTATTTACAACTGAGCAGGAACAGTGTGATGGTGGAGTCCCTGGCATCCCTGAGCTGATTTGGGAGCAAGAGTCCTTGTTTACCCTGGCCCCCTGGAATGACAATTCAAGGCCCCCCTGGGGAGGGTGGGAGGGGCCCCCTGGCAGCTGGGGCTGAGACAAGGCAGAAGCTTTGTTCTGAATCCACAATGGCAGGATGCCCAGCACAGACCCAGCTTCCTCCAAGGCGGGTGAGGGGGTGGGAGCTGGGGCAAGAGCATGCCCTGGGGCCCTCGATGTGCAAGGGAAGCCTGGGGGTGGGGGCAGCAAGAGAAGCCTTGGGAGAGGAACTGGGAGGCGTTTGTAGTGAGCCAGTCTGCTAACATGGCTCGAGGACCTGTTAGGTTTGTGAAATAAAATTCATATCTAATGGCAAGACAGGATAAACCTAAACATATAAAATTCTTCTCTGCCTTTTGGCCTCCTCTCTCCCCACACTGTGCATTGTGTATCTGCATTTATGCATCGACCAAACCTCCCCCATCAGCAGGAATACCTGCTCAACCATAAAGAGCAACATTCTTCCAGCATCCAGGCAACTCCTTAAAAGATAACACCCCTTCCTGATCTTGTAAGGGGTCATATGACCCACTACGATGATGCTTAGATCTGGATTATGTAAACTGTCAATAATATGTCATTTGATGTACAGCCCTCTGTCTTAAAAAAACCTTACATAACTGTGCCTGGTCTGCTAACAGGCGGAACGGTTCTCAGAGCTTTCTGAGATGCTCATCCTGGGTTATCATCCTCAAATTGGCTCTAATAAAATTTCCGTTTCTTTCTTAGATCGACTGGTTAATTTTTCATCCACAAGTTTAAGGCACTGTCGCTAAGCACTGGGCATGTATGTTAGCTCCTGCCGCCTCCCAGAGCCAGACGGGTGAGGCTCTGCCGCTGCCCCCACTTAACACGCAGAGCCACAGGAGGGGAAGACTCCCGCCCAAAGTCACACAGCTCAGACACACCAGGGCTGGGGTTTGAACCCGGGTCCAACCCCTGCTCTTGACTGGTATTCTCTCCCGCCTACTCCATCCACACAAGGCTCTGTGCTGGTGCTGGGAAGACAGCGGTGAGCAGGCAGTTCTGAGAGTGGGATGTGCTCAGGGCCCTGCCTGGAGAGGTGCAGGGAGCTGGCGTGAGCTTTGTGGCTTTCAACCCAGCCTGGCATGAGGCGGGGGAGGGGTGAGGGTAGGGAAGAGACACACACACACACCCCACCCCCCGCCCCCAAAGGAAGGTGACATCTGTTATCCAGAGATCGCTTCCCAGCAGGGACTGGGCACAAGGAGGGAGGCTGGGGAGGTGAAGTGTCTCGCACAAGGAAACAGAACAAGTAAGAAGCAGAGTCCAGAGGGCCGTCAATGGGAATCACCTGATAAACCCTTCCCTGTGAGTATCCCTGTGAAGCCGGCAGAGACCAGACAGGTCAGACAGGTGAGAAAGGGGGCCAGGACACAAACCCAGGCTTTCTGACTGCCAGGCCAGTGCTCACTGTGCCCACTGCTGGCAGGGGTGGTAGGGAGGGCTTTAACTCTGACCCTGAGGGAATCACCTCAATGCTGGGTGGCCCCCAGGTCAAGCACAGCTCCAATTCCCCCACTCTGCCCCCACAACTGCCAGGGGCTGGCTCTGATCTGATGGGAGGCTCACTCTAAAGCCAAGCATTCCCTGGGGCCCAGGAGCCAGGGCCAGGGCGCTGCAGGAGGCTCCTACTATGGCAGGGGCCTCCTTGAATGGGGAAGGGTCCTGAGGACCAAGGAGGCCCTACCCACCTGAAGCCATTCATCCTCTGTCCTGTCTGGCCAAGCCTCAGTGCGGAGCCCGGAGGTATCCAGGCTGCACCGGGACGGGACTGGGCCGGTAGCATCTCTGAGTCACAGGGAGGGTGGGTGGTAAGTGACTCAGCCTAGGACCACTTCCCCTCTGCAAGACGGGCCTGGGCTGAGGCCAGAGCCAGGAAACCCTGCGCCTGTCCTGCCCGGGCCGGGTGCCTCCCAGGCCCTCACTGCCCCCACCTCCAGCCTGGGGCTGACCCTCCATGCAGCCCTGTCTACCACTGGCTGGCACAGCAGTCCTCCACGAATTCTGGCTACGTGAAGGAATGCATGATTTCTCCCTGAGTCCCAGGCCCCCGAGACCCCAACCCCGGCCTGGTCTAGCTCCCATCCTCCCATTTTCCAGATGAGCCTAGAGCCTCAGAGAGAGTGGATGACTAGGCCAAGATAGGGACCAAGCCCACTGGCCCCATCGTTCTCTCTCCTCCCCAGGCCCCGCCTACCAGGCTCCTCACTGGAATCCTCTCCACGGGGATCATCAGCCCATTTTGTAGATATGGAAACTGAGGCTCAGGGAGGGGAGGTACCTACCCCAGGTACATAGTGAGGCAGGCAGAGCAGGATTAGGCCCCAGGTCTCTCTAACCCAGGCAGGGACCTTATGGTTTTTAACAGGCAGCCCCCAGCAGGGGCAGGTAGGTGACGGGAGTTAAGTGCTTACAGCCAAGGGAAGGATGAGACGTGATGCAGCTGAGTTGGGCCAGCCCTCCAGGTGCCCCCGCCCCCCAGTGCTCCTCCTTCCATGGAGCCACTCGATTCCTTGCCCTCTGCGCCCACAGCCCTGGGCACGGCCCCTCGTCCAGGCCCTTCCTTCCTCAGGCTTCTTTTTTGGTTTTTCTTTTAGAGGAGGGTTGCATGTTTGGGTTTTCACCCCCAGGCAAGGGTTTCGCCATGAGAAAGGGAGAAGCAGACGTAGGAAGTGGACAGCAGACAGGGGACCAGCACGTGCAGAGGCTCCGGTGGGGAGGCTTGGGGTCGGGGGTTGAGGGGGGTGGACCTGAAGGAAGCAGGTGCAGATGGAAGGTGGAGCCCAAGGAGGGGAGAGGGGAGAGGGGAGAGGAGCCTGGTGAAGCTGTGGGGCCAGGCCCTGAGGGCCCTATGGTCTGGAGTAGGAAGCTCTGACCTTGTCCCAAGAGCAGTGTGGAGCCACACAAAGAGTGTGTTTTAGGAGATGCCCCCGGGGCTGCGGGAAGATGGCGTGCAGGGTCCGGAGCAGAGGGCTGGGGTGGGGGCCTGGCCAGGCCCCGGTTGGTAAGGGAGGGGGTCCTCGTTTCCTTGTGGGCAGCTGGCAGCTATCGGCCCTTGGCTGCCACCCCGAGGAATGACACAGGTGTACAAGCAAAAATAGTTTATTTGAGGACGGAAGACCCAAAATTGGGGGGCCCAGGGCTGAGGCCACAGCAGCTGCCTGGAGTTGGCACAGACGACCCCAACTCCCTAGGGAAGCCCAGCAGCAAAGAAGCCCTTCCCTGGGCCTCCTAGCTGCCTCCCAATTTCTTGGAGGAAGGATTGTGCGACCCCCAAGAATCATCATCATCGTCACAACACGGTGAGGTTTTCAAAGTTTGGCCAGCAGTTTTCGGCGCAGTAGTTGATACCAATCGTAATAATTACTCCGACAAGCACAGTGACTGTGCCGGGCTTGGACCCACCATCCAGTGGTGAGTGGGGTCTGTGATGAGGAGAGGCAGGCAGGGACAGGAGGTGGGTCTCTCTGGGAGTCCCCATTCCAGCCTCCAAGGTGGCCCTGCAGGAAGACCCATCTCCCCCGACAGCCCCAGAGGCTGCCCACTCTCCCCGTTTTCCCATGGCCACGGGCCAAGGCTGGATTCAGGCTGAGGCAGTCCCGCGTGGTCCCTGTGCTCCCTCAGGTCTCAGAGACCCTTGCCAGGCTGGTCTCTCCGCCAGAAGCCCCGGCAGGCAGCCCAAGAAGCCACGAGCTCGCAGTTGTGGTAAAGGAACATTCCTGAAAGGGTGAGCGCAATGCCCACATAGCTGAGGGTGCTGAGGCGGCTGCCGAACAGGAGCCGGGAAAGGATGAGGTTGCCCACGACAGTGAGGTTGCCCAGGACGTGGACAGTGAGGGCCGAGGTGAGGGCCAGCAGGGAGAAGCTGGCCAGGTTGTAGAGCACAGACAGGAGGCAGCTGAGCAGGATACAGGCCCAGAGGCGGGAGTCGGTGGGGGCGGGCAGCGGTGCCACGCCAGCCTCCAGCACCAGGGCCGCGCCTGCCAGCAGGCAGAAGCTGGGCAGCGAGGTGGCATACAGCAGGGTCACCGCATCCAGCCTCTCCTCCTGCAGCAGGGCACCTGCAACCAGGACAGCAGCCATCAGCACCCGGCACGAGACAACCCCCACGAGGCCAACCCGGCACAACCTCCTCCTCGGCCCATCCTCCAGGAAGCCTGCCTGCCCCAACCCCTCAGGCGGAATTAGTGGCTCCCGCTCTGTAACGAGAAGGTCAAGAATCCAGAGTCAGACTGCCTGAGTGGTGACCCGGGTCCGCTCCTGACTACCTGTGACCAGGCACTTAACCTCTATAGGCCTAGGTTTCCTCAACTGCAAAATCGGAGGATAATAAAACCTTAAACATGCAGGGTTGTTGTAAAGATTAAAATAGATAATGTACACAAAGCCCTTAGAAGGTAAGTGCTCAGTAAATGTAAACAGATAAAACAAATAAGCGTTATCACCTACTCCTCCCACAGGCTGAAACAATAATCTGCTCGTGATGTCCCACTGATCAATAAACGTGAAAAAAAAAATTCTTCAGGGGCTCCCCAGGCCCTGGAGAAAAACATCCTGGGCTCTTAACCAACTTTGAAGGCCCTGAACCAAGCGGCCCCGACCCAGCTCTCTTGGCTTCAGCCCTTCTCGCACCCTCAGCCCCACAGTGCAGCTCCCATGCCAGAGTAGGGACAGGCCACCAACAGGCCAGTTCTGCCACTTACTAGCTATGTGGCCTTTAGCTTAAAAAAGATAGAGAGTTTGAAATAATAAAAACCGTTTGAATCAAATGTTCGATCACTTATGACCATTGAGATGACAGGGAACAACAAGGTCATTGTTTGCTCCCGGCTGTCACTCACTGTTTATCACTGATAATCAGCATCTTTTGCTACCAACGCTGGGGCTTGTCAAGATGAATCCAGGACACAGAGGAAACCTTAGTCTTTGCAAGGAAAGAGGGGATCCTACCACCTTGCACATGTGTGCCTATGTGTGTGTATTCATATTACCACCCAGCTGGTTCACAAAACCAGTGGTGCCCATCATAAAATCACACCCGGCTCAGATGAAATGATAGTACTTGCATGAAGGCAACGAGACAGTTTTTGTGGAGAGAGATGAGTCATGGCTCCCCATCCCCTCCCAGGGCTCTCTGAGCCTCTATGCATTTTCTGACACACACTTTCCAAAGAACCACAGAGGTGCTTACTCATAGGCTATGCTTAGAATAGGAAATCTTATTTCTCTCTCCATTTCATTCTGATGTTTTGGCTTTGTTCTCTAGGCAACAGTCCTTCTGTCAAGCATTTCTAGAAATGAACAGATAACTGGAATGCCTCCTGTTCGTCCGCTCCAAATTTAGCACCATTATGAGCTGCCTGTGGCCTGCCTGTTAAAGGTGCGATCACTGGAAGGTGTTTAGGATTTCAGGTGAACTTCACCTTTGGCAAATTTCACCCTCTGAGAGGCAGCCAGGCAGGAAGGTCCTAACTTCCTCCCCCTGCCACTTGCTCCTGTTCTGCATCCCACCCAGCCCTCTGCCTCCCTCTGCTGCAGTCCAGGGAAAGAGCAGGGATCCTCTGACAGAGGCCACCCACCCGGGGCCCCAAAATGCCAGCCTGTCATACTGCCTCCTCAGCGACCCCTCCTCTGCCAGCTCCCACCAAACCCTGCATTTCAACCTCTCCTGGGACTTCCCTGGCGGTCCAGCAGTTAAGCCTCTGTGCTCCCAATGCAGGGGGTGTGGGGTTGGGGAACTAAGATCCCACATGCCACACGTGTGGCCAAAAACAAACAAAAAACAAACAACTTCTCTTCCTCCAAAGACACTTTTGTTTCAGCATCTGAACACGCCAAGCTTCAGTCACCTGTGGACAAATGTTCTCTAGACCCCATTCCGCTGGCTTCTGGCTTATCCCGTCTCTGCTCCGTCACGAGCTGTGTGATATGACACAAGCCGCCCTCTCTCTATGCCTGTCCTCTTGAGGGAGCATGGGCAAGGTGACAACATGCCCCTCACGGGGGCCTGTGAGGTGCTGAGCGCAGGGCCTGGAGCCCAGCAGCAACTGCTGGCCACGGCAGCTGTCACCATCCCCCACATGCTGCCCCGGCTGGCTGACACCCGTGCCCTGGCAAGCCCTGCTTCCCCCTCCCAGAACGCCCTTTCCTACTCTGGCTGTATGAAGAGCTGGGCATGGTGTGGGCACACAGTGAGGGCTCAGCAAGTGTTCGCCACTATTATTACATTATTGTCACCAGCACTGCCTGCCTCCTCCCCCAGGCAGCCTTCTCTGGTTTCCCCTAGAAGTAGCCACCCAACCACAGCTATGCCCACCTTGGCTCCAGCAGTTCTCCCCTGCCTTGTGATCTCTACTTCTCCTCACCAGCCTGAGAGCTCAGTGGGCAGGGTCAGGCTGTTCCCTCATACAGGTGGATGTAGCTGAGGACAAGTCTCAGCACACTGGCACCCCACTTCCCAGCCTTTCTGTGAGTGGGAAGGTGGCATCACTCCTCTCCCCGTGTAGCCCCCCAGGTCCACAACTGGCCCAGGAAGGAGAGAAACTGCTGGACCTGCCTGTGGCTGCTGGGCACTCCTCTTTCTGGACTTTCATCCTCTGCTCCCATGGAGTCTGCCCTCAGGGAAGGAGCTGGTGTCAGCCATTCACACTCTAGTCTAAATTTGGCCCTGATGACTTTCCTGGAAAGTCTGGCAGTAGAAACCTCCTCTTGTCCAAAACCCATCTCACCCCTTATCTCTAGTCTGTTCCTCCCCACCTCTGCTGGGCTCCCATCTCTGTTGGGGCCTCCAGCCTCCTAAGCTCCCTCCTTAGCACCCTGAGCCAAGGAGTTTAACCAGCCTGCCAATTCTGCCATCAGACCATTAATAAATCCACCATTTAAGGGGTACCTTACCTGGGCCAGGCCCCAGGCTATGTGCTGGGGACATGGAGCTGCCTCAAAACCAGGCCATGCCCTCTCAGAGCTCCTGTCTGGTGGGAGGCAGACAGGTAAACAAGAGGCTATAATACAAGGCATGTGGAGTCCTGATGGAGGAAGCAGAGGATGCTGTGGGCACCTGGAGCAAGCAACCAACCTGCCTCAGGGGCAGGCAGGAGACAAGGAGAGAGCTGGCAGAGCCAAGGAGCAGCCTGATGCCAGGCACCTGCCACCCCATGTCCATGTGCCCGAGGCCTGGCCGGCCATAGCCTGTCCTGCAGGCTGGGGCTCCTCCTGTGTGAGAAGCACTGGGCCTTAGCAGGCGTGATGTGAACCTTGAGGCTGGGGCCTTCCCAGCCTTCTGGCCCTGCCCAGGGCAGGGTACAAGGTCAAGTTTCCCACTGACTCATGCCCAGAGCTCAGGTCCCAGCTCTCATGTAACCTGAAGGCAAAAATAGAACTGGGCTCTGGCCCCACCTCAGGGCCCTGGAGGATGGGTACAGGGACTCTGGGTCCTGGCTCCGATGACTGTAAGGCAGGGCTGAGCTCTGACTTCAACCTTCTCTGGCTGCAGGCTGCCCTAACCCCAGCCCAGGGCCCTTGGAGCAGCCCCTTCTCTCTCCCAGGCCTGGGTCACAGGATCTCAGAGCTGAAAGGGAGGGAGACCAAGAAAGCCCTGGGACCATCAACTCTGACCTCCTCCACCAAACAGATGGGGAGACTGAGGCCCAGACAAGATCCAGATCTCCCCTTCTGCCCAAGGTTGCCCAGGAAGCACGAGCCCAGGTGTGGCTGGAACCCAGGCCTCCCCAACCTGAGTGGGCACCCTTGGGTTGAGGCAGAGAGATGGTGGAGGCTGTGACTCAAAGGACCCTCAGTAGGACAGGCAGGAAGGTGGTCTCCACCCTCAGGCAGAGTGATTTAGCAGGGTCTAGGCCTGGAGCCTCTACCTTACCCTCTGTCCAGAGCCCCCAACCCCCTTTCATCAGAGCTGAGGTCCAGAGTCGCATGGACTAGGATTCCAGTCCTTAGGAGCTGTGTGACTGTGGGCAAATCATGAACCTCTCTGGGTCTCAGTTCCAGTATCTTGTAAAATGGGGATGAAGGTGGTGGTTGCCATGAAGACTCAAGGTCAACACCTAGCATGGGACCAGTTACACTGCAGCTCCCAGTAAACACCAGCCCTTCCCAGACTTAGCAAAAGCCCTCGACTTCCAAATCCCAGCTCATGGCCTTGCCCTCTTTCTCTTTCCCTAGTCTCCACTATCAGGCCTCCCTCGGGTCCACAGCCTTATGCCACATCACTTGGACGGCATGAAGTCTGCCTGCCTGGGTTCAAATCTTGCCTCTGCTGCTCACATGGCCCAGGGCAAGCCCCTCTACCTGTCAAATGGGGACAATACAGTGACTTCCTCAATCAGGTATGGAGATCCAGGCTTGACAAAACATGGACCACAGATTTATGGCAGCCAACTGGATGAAACACTGGTTGGGCCTCTAGAGCCTAAGTCTGGGGCCTGGAACTCACTGAGCGTTGGCCCTTCCTGATCCTCAGTTCCTGACTCTTCCCAAGCCATGCGCCTCAGTTTCTTTATCTGTAAAACTGGATAATGGCCATAGCCCCTCACAGGGCCACCCAGGCCACACTCCCACCCCAATCCCCAACTCCTCGACCAGTGTCCTGGGTACTCACTCTGCTGAATGGACTTGAGCCCACGGAGGCAGGTGGCCGCCAGCAGGAAACCACAGCCAGCTGGGGGTGTCCGGAGCTCTCCGGCCAGGCTGCAGGCAGCCCCCAGGCAGAGCGGGCCCATGGCGGCGAACTGCAGTGGGTGGTGGCGGCGGCCGAGCAGCAGCGCGGACAGGGCCAGCGTGATCAGTGGCGTGGTGGTGGTGGCCAGCTGCGCCAGGTCCAGGGGCACAGCGCTCAGGCCCACGTTGCCACAGGCCATCGAGGCGCCCAAAGTGAGGCTGAGCAGCAGCACTTGGCGGCGGGTGCGGCCGGGCATGGGGCGCCGTGCCCCCGGGTGGCATGCCAGCGCAGCTGCCAGCATGTGCAGTGCCGAGAGCAGCAGGGGCCGCCCGAAGCCGTGCACCGTGAAAATCCACTTGTTGAGGCTCGACATGCTGGCTCCCGCCAGTAGCCACACCAGCGCTGCCACGGCCACCCAGGCCCGGCCATGCCGGCGCAGCGCCTGCGGGGTGTCAGGGGGCCACTGGGGGATCCCGGCCCACCGAGCACCGCCAGCCACCGCCACTACCTCAGCTGAGGTCATCCTGCCGTCATGGCGCTCCCGCGGGCAGCGGCACATCCGTACCAGTGGGGCCGGGTCAGGAGGCCGGCTCCCCAGCGACCAGCTCTGGGCCACCAGAGAGCCCCACTGTAGATCCCGCTCGGTCTCAGGTGAGGACACTGCTTCTTGTGCCCGGCCTGCGGCAGCCGAGGTCCAAGAGCTATGCTGTGTCCCCGGCTCAGGCAGGGCAGAGCCTAGGTCGCTTCTGCTGGGATGCCAGGCTCCCTGGTGCTCAAGCCTGGCCTAGTAAGCGCCGGGCACCTCTGCCCCGTGACAGGCGAAGTCTCCACTCTTCTCCCCTCCTAGTGCCCACGCTATGCTTACATGGAATCCTCCATCCCTCTTCTCTTCAGTCCAAACCCCAGGTCCTCCAGCGTGCTCAGGCCAGGCCTGCAAGGGCGATCCGGGCTCCCGCGCCCGGTGGTGCCGGTGGTCGGCCTCGCTACCTCCGACAGTGCCCAGACCCTGCGGCGGGCTGACGCGCCGGCCTGCGCTGCGGCCGGTATCAGGCGGCGAGCTCGACTCAGCTCGGCTCCGGCAGGGCCTCCGCGCCAGCTCCGGCTCCCGGTGGCTCAGGCTGCTGCGGGGTCTCTCGCCAGGTTCGGGCGGAGAGCGAGGCTCCGTGCTCTAGGCCCCGCCTCCGCGGCCGCCCCTCGAGCCTCACCCGGAAAATTGGGCTGAGCCCCAGGCGCCACCTCCGTCCAGGCTCCGCCCCCGAAGCCGAGAGGGATGTCTCGCCCCTCCCCCACGCCGCCCGCTCGCAGCTCCTCCTCCATCAGCCTAGCTTTACCTCCGTCAGCAGACCTCCTCCTAGCTGGAGTGGTCAGCCTGTCTGTACCCCCTCCCCACACCGGTGGGGGATCAGGCCCCTCCCCACGCAGCGCCAAGGCAGGCCCCCCATAGAGATGAACACAGGGCGGGAGACCCTGGGGTATCTTTCTGAGGGAGCCTAATAAAAAGCCCTAGCCTCTCAGGAGATTTCATTTTCAAGGACACCCTCCCCCCAGGAGACCTCATCCTAGGACCAGTCTCGGAGCTACCCAATCTCTGGCCACAGTTATCCCGTGGGGCCTCTGCATCCGGAAGAGTTGGACCACGGGGCCCCTTAATACCCCTCCCTCGCCCCTCCCTAACCCGAACACCTCCTCCCTCTCCCAGCCCAGGGCGGGCCCCCTCTAGGCAGGCAGAGGGAAGCTGAATCACCAAGGCCACCCACAGCTGCGGAAGCAGGGTCCCGCCGGCCAGCATCTATCCCTGGCCAGCAGCCCCTGTCCCATCCCCTGGGCACTCAGAGCTGACTCACAGCTGAAATTCCTGGGGTCCACCCTCTGCCCCCATCCCTGACAGGACAAAGAGCCCTAGGTGGGCTGGGAGCCAGAGCAGCTGCCACCAAGCCTTTGCCCCTGCGTCGGTGTTGGGTAAACAGCACACCCCAGAGCAGGACAGGCTGATAGGGATTCCAGGCTGGGCCCTGGCCTCTCTGAGCTCAGGAGTCCAAGTGTGCAAGAATCACTGCCCACTGTGAGCCTCTTTCCTGACGTCCAGCTTCCTTCTCTGTGGAAGCTCCTTCCCACTGGGACACGGTTCACCCCTAGCCTGTCGTCTGACCAGCAAGTCCTTGATGGAGGAACCAGCAACCCGTCTGGAGGAACAAGACCGCAAAAGGAGACCGCTCATCTCGGTCCACGGCGCCCTCTGGTGGTCAGAACACAGAATGGCTGCAAGTGTCCCCTAATCCCCATCACAATCCTTGGACTGGGATTAAAATTCCCCAGCCCCACTACTGTTTCAGACCTGCTGAATTCAGGTACCCTCTGGTGAGCCCAGGGATGTGAATTTTTTTCATTTGCCTCTGGTGATTCTGACACCCGCAGAAGCCTGCAAATCACTGCTGAATAGTCCAAACTGTAGGGCAGGAGATTTCCAGGTGAAAGACCAAAATATGCAGGTATTTAGATGGCGTTTTTCTAGGAGTGGTTGTGGGAGGGAAACTGAGCCAGCCAAGGGGGAAGCCCCCTAGCACCACATTTCCTGAAGAGGAGGAATCAGGGCCCCTAAGGGTTAGATTCTTTTTGAGATTTTGTCAGTTTTCCAGTTAAGCTTCCTTTAATTAAAAAAACAGCAATGAATTAAAAAATAGTAAACACCCCCCAATCTTCTAAGAGCTGAGCTACTGCGGAGTGGTAGGCAGTGTCTACACCTCCTCCAAGACTGCCAAAAAGCACTCCCACCTGCCCGGCCTGGTGAGGGGTGAGCTATGAGGAATGAGGATTAACCAAGATGAGGCCTGTGTTGGCCTTGGTGGGAGGGAGAGAGCTGTACACCCTTGTGGGGGAGGGGGGGCGAGGGGGAGGCTGAGGGCAGAGCCCAAAGCAGGGATCGTGCAGCTTGAGTGGTGGTGGGGGATTCAGACCACATTTACCTGGCTCCCGAGCCCCAGTTTTTAACCTGCCTTGACCTGCAGGCAGCAAGACTCTCCATAGGATGTTCCCTTGTGGGAGAATGGTGGGGGTGGGCACCCAGCTTCACAGAGGGCAGGGCAGCAGGGGCTCCTTCACACCCGTTGGGGTCCACCTAAATGCTCAGAGCAGCCCCGAGCAGCCTGCCCCTGCCCACAGGCTCTCATATCCCTCCGGTCTGAGTGCTGCCCTTCACCTGCCACCCCCCACCGCTGCTGCGGGAAGCAGGTGATTCGGGGTGGGACCCTGAGAGGCACCAGGAGGGAAGAAGAACCCATTTCCAGCAACTGAGCTGCAGAGGCTTGGGATGGGTCTCTTCTCTTGTCGCTGCATGTCTCTAGACTAGTCACTTCACTGCAGGGCCTCAGTCTCCCCACCTGTGATCTACGATGAGCTCACAGGCATGAATGTAAACCGAGGCGCCACCCCACAGTTGTGAGTTAGGAACAGGCTGCGCGAGGGGACGGGGCTTGTCTGGAGTCACACAGCTCTAAATGCAGGCCAGACGCAAACCTGGGCCCCCATTCCAGAGCGGCCACTGCTTGTCAAACTCTTACTGTGGACATGACTGTCCTCCCACCCATGCCCCTTCTCGGGGTCCCTGCTGATGGAGCCAGACTAGACACATGACCCAGGGCCCAGAAGCGGGCTGTGCCAGTCAGACCCCTCTCCAGGCTTTGGGACACAGGCTAAGAAGATAAGAGGGCCTGGGGAATTAAACTGGAAGTCAGCAGAGTCACTGCTGGGGCCACGTTCAGAGGAAGCTGACGGAGGGGGAGGACACGGAGAGGAGAGAGCCTGAGGGTAGTGGAGGGATGGAGCCCTGAGCCCCAACTTCCATTTCCCTACTGCCCTTGGCTGCCCTTAAATTGGTGCGCTGAGTCTTTTCAGCAAATATCCTTTTTTATTTTTTTTGCCACCCCGAGCAGCATGTGGGATCTTAGTTCCCTGACCAGGGATCAAACCCATGCCCCCTGCAGTGGAAGCATGGAGTCCTAACCACTGTACCGCCAGGGAAGTCCATCAGCAAATATCCTTTGATTTGAGCAGGATTCAGTAGCTCCCTGTTGCTCAGAGCCAAACACACCCCGACTAAGACAGTTCCTTCAGAGGGAGGCTCACATCCAGACCATGGACGCTGAAAGCCCAGTGCAGGGGTGCTCCCTTCAGTTAAGTCCACCCTCCCCCTAGCCTGGCCTGGGACCTGCCACAGCTGGCCTCCCCTATATGGGAGAGCCCTGGCTTCCTCGGGAGGTGGGGAGGCAGCAAGGCAGGGGAAAGGGCTGGGGTCAATGGGTAGGGACCTTGGCTCTGACACCCACAGGCTGTGTGACCTGAGGGAAGCTGCAGGTCTCTCTGAGCCTCCACCCTTCTGTGAGGAGAGGGTCCCAGGGCAGGTCCTGAATCCTCTCTAAAGTGCCCTTGGCCGAGATTAAGAAAGGACAGGCGAACAAGCACTCTGGGAATCTGAGCAGACATTTCACCTTCAAAACGGAGGCGGCGGGCTTCCCTGGTGGCGCAGTGGTTGAGAGTCCGCCTGCCGATGCAGGGGACACGGGTTTGCGCCCCGGTCCTGGAAGATCCCACATGCCGCGGAGTGGCTGGGCCCGTGAGCCATGGCCACTGAGCCTGCGTGTCCGGAGCCTGTGCTCCGCAACGGGAGAGGCCACAGCAGTGAGAGGCCCGCGTACCGCAAAAAACAAAAACAAAAACAAAAAACAGAGGCGGCTTTTTCATTTGGCTTTTAGATACTTGGATGTCTGTAAAGCACTTTTTTTTTTTTTTTTGCGTTATGCGGGCCTCTCACTGTTGTGGCCTCTCCCGTTGCGGAGCACAGGCTCCGGATGCGCAGGCTCAGCGGCCATGGCTCACGGGCCCAGCCACCCCGTGGCATGTGGGATCTTCCCGGACCGGGGCGCGAACCTGTGTCCCCTGCATCGGCAGGCGGACTCTCAACCACTACGCCACCAGGGAAGCCCTGTAAAGCACTTTTTAAATCGCTTACTTCCCCTACTTGCCCAGACCCTAAATATCGGAGGAAGAAGCACATGTTTAATCCATGGTGTGGACGGCCCTGTGAGAGTCACTCTGAAACCTGACATGCTGCCAGAGGGCCCCTCCAAGAGCAGACCCCTTTCCTAACCTCGGTGGGGTGGGGCTTGTGGGGTGCCTGCCTGGCCTGAACCCTACTTCCCAGAGGGCAGCCCAGAGCCCAGGCCCTCCCACAGAGAGGCAGGGTCTCCACCCCACTGGCCGCTGAGGCCTGGGGTGGCGCCTGACTGTGCCTTGGGGAAAAGCTCTAGGGTCCTGGGCCTCCAGCTGCATTTGGACTCTGCCATGTAATCCTAACACTTGCCAACTAAAACTTGTCAACCGCCATCTGCCTCTACGAGGATTAGGTCACTAGCTCCTGTAGCCGCTGACCTTCAACACACCCTGAAAGGAGTTCAGGGTGGAGACCAGGAATGAGGCACTCTGTGCTCTGGGAAAAACAGGCAGAACAGGCAGATATTTTCAGGAGAAGATTTTATGAGCCCAATTCTTGCATCTTCTCTTATCTAGAAAAGGACTAAAATCATTAATGGAGCCATCTGCTCCTGGTGACTAGCAGTAACCTTCATGAGACGAGCAGCAGGTCTCTGCCAAAATGTGTGTTTGACCACATGTACTCCCTTCGCTAAGATCATATATAGTGCTGACCCTTCCCCTACCTCTTCAGAGCAGTTTCTCAGAGCTATCTGAAATGCTGTCTCCTGGGCTATAGTCCTCATTTTGCCCCAAAGAAAACTTAACTCGCTACTCTCATGTTATGCTTTTTTTTGTTTTTTTTTTTAAGTCGACACAATCATGAAAGCCCCTGATTTTCAGTGTTTGAGTGGAGGAACCAGGAGGCCTCCCCAGGCCAGGTCTGTCGTCTCCTAAGCCACGCCCCCCCCACCAGACACTCTCCCTCTGTAAAGCAGAGAGGAAAACAGAAACATCAACCTCAGAGTTGTGCAAGAGAGCGTCCAGCAAGTACACACTCCCTGAACAGTAATCAGCGTCACCACTGCCAGCACCGTTCCTGTGCACCCCCCACCCGTACCCAGGAGAAGGCTCACACCCCTCCTCTGCTCCCCACGGGCCTCTCTCCTCCTTCTCTGCTCCCAGCCCCCGCACTGGCCCCAAGCATGAGACATCAGGACCCTGGGGCATGTGCACAATCAATTCTTTAATCATTTTGGAAGTGGGCTGACAGCAGCCCTGCAGAGCCCTCGCCAGCTGCTATGCCGCAGTCAGCTCTGGGGCAGCAGCCCCGATGGAGTGAAGGGTGGAAAGCTAGGGTCAGGGCCACAGAGCTCTCCTTGCGGGACCCCCATCCCAGAGCAAGCGGTACTCACAACGCCAGCAGCCGGTGGCCTCCTCCTGCCAAGGAGTCTGAGATGCTCACGCCCTCCAGCCTGTGAGTGGCCTTCACGGGACACCTGCAGGGCCAGGTGGGGCCAGACCTGGGCAGACAGACCTGCTGCGGAAGGTGCTGGGCTCCCTGCTCCAGGGTGGGTGGTAGTTTAGGACCCCCGCAGGGGTGGTGGCTGTGGCGATCCAGGGACAAGTGCACAAGAAGAGGCAGCAGGGTCAGGCGTGTGCCTGTTACAGGGATGTCTGGAGGGAGGGCAGAAGCCCAGGAAGTGTGGGAGGCAGCTGGGGTGGTGAGCCTGGGGTCTACCAGCCAACCAGCCTCAGCTCGATGGCTTCTCCATCCCTGGGTCTGTAGTCAGCAATACCTGCAGAAATATTGTGGGCTGGGAGTTAACAGGGCGGAGTGTTCCCCCCACCAACCTCACCTTCTGGACCCCTGCCCTGAGGCCACAGTCTGTAAGATGGGCTCAGGGCTTGGTGGAGGGAGACTGGGGGCCTGTCCAGAGCCAGTCTGGAGACTCTGAACTCAGTTGTGACCTCAGGGTCGCTGAGACCCACAGGCTCATTTTGCAGTGGGGGACCCCCAGAGGGTGTGGGTGGGTATGGGACAGCACGCCGGATAACCAACATAGGGCCAAAAGAACCAGAGACCCTGACAACACCTGACCGGCAGGGTCACTGTCTTCATAGTCCCCCAAAGGGCCATCAGGAAGAGGGACCTGCTCGGTGTGGTCTGGGGACCATGAGTGAAGTGAGCCTTTGCTCACTAGGGACAATCCAGGCTCCAGTACGACACCTTGGTCAAGCCCCAGCTCTGCACTCACTAGGGGTGTGACTCTGGGCAGGTTATTTAACCTAAGTGCTGGTGTTCCCATTTCTAAAATGAGGATAATAGTGATATCAACAACCGGGCCTCCTTTTTCCCCATGGGAGTGGGCTTCCTGCTGGAGTGGGAGTCGAAGGGGGTAGGTAGAGGACACGACCACCCACGTCTGCCTCATGGCTGAGTCCATTGGGCTCTCCCCCTCGGCTACCTCCTCTGTCCAGCCTTTATCAGTAATAGAGGCCAGATCTGGTCTCTCCATCTGTCACCTTTTGGTTTTATTTCTCCATTTGTCCAGAAGCCAGGCAGGAAAAGAGAATGCTTTTTACTGGGCTCCCTCAGCAAGTCCCACCTTCTGTAAAGCACTTGGCCCAATGCCCGGCCCATGGCAAATGCCCACTAGAAGTTTCAGGTAGCAGGAGTGGGGACAGATGACCCTTAAGAGTCTGTCTGGTAATTGGGCTGATGCTCAGGGATGCTTATGACAGCTTGGGGCATAAGAGTTAAAACTGGAGACACCCTAAAGGTCCAGCAGGAGTTGATAAGCTGTGGTCCACCCATCCCACTCCACGCCAGGGCTGGGCCCTAATTGGCCTAAGCCAGTCTTGCCATGGTCCCTTCTCTCTAGCCAATGATGGGTGCAGAACCTGGGCCATCTCCTAGCAACAGGGATGGGTCCAGGAATGCGCCTGTGTCCCAAGTCCGCCTTCAGGATGCCAGGAGACATTTGCAGGGGGATTCAGAGACAAGTTTCCCAAGTCATAAAAGGGAGCAGCCCCAGGAAGACACAGAGTAGGCTCTCTGGAGGTAGGAAGCCAGCAAAGAGAGGAGGAGAGTCACAGGGAGGTGGGGCTGAGGCTGAAGTCCTTGCTCCCACTGGAATCTGGTCACATGAGCCAATGGATGAGCCAATGGATGTCGTGGAAGCTAGTTTGTATTACATTTCTGTTACTTGCAGCCCAAAGCACCCTGCTGGATGAGATATCCTATGTGGCTATTACAAAGAAAGGCGAAGACCTACATACAGCAACATAGAAAGATGGCTACAATATGTTACGGCTGAAAAAAATAAATTGCAAAACAGTATATAGAGCTGTGCCATTCGATATGCCAGCCATCAGCCACATGTGGCTACTGAGTACTTGAAAAGTACAAAAAACAGGCATGCAAAATATGTCATTAATAATTTTGCATTGATTACATCTTGGAATTATATTTTGGATGTATTGGACTAAATAAGATGTATTATTAATGTTAGTTTCACCAACTTCAGAATTTAGAATTACACATGTGGCTCACATTTTATTTCTATCAGAGAGCACTGCTATAGAGTATGGCTTCATTTCTATGAAAAAACAAACGTACATATTTAAAAAATTATCTGGAAGAAAATACACCAAAAGTTAAAAGAAGTTATTTCTGGGTAGTGGATTACGAGCAATTTTAATTTTCTTCTTTTTTGCCTATCTGCTTTCCTAGAGTTGCCACAATAACGTATATAAAAGTTCTTCAGAATACATTAAATATATTATATGCAAACTTGAGCATCAGTGGTTATCTGAGGCTGAGGCCCAGGAAGGTTCAGGGGAAAGCTGGCGTGAGTCGACAAAGCCTCAGTGCTGGGACAGGGCTGGGCTGGGGGACACGTCTGGAGGGGGCTGGCCACCAGACTCACCTTGCAGCAGGGGGGTGTCGGGGGCTCGGAGGAGTTGCCAGAACTCACGTTCCCCAGCTTTCTTCCCCATCACAGAGGTCAGGTAGGGGCCTGACAAGGAGGCCTGTGTTCCATACCTACCAAAGCGACAGGCAAAGAGGGAGGAAAGGTGACTTTTGCTCCCCTCGACCCAAGGGCAGAAGTAGAACCACCCACACAAGGCAAGTCCTGCCCTCGCTCTCAGGGAAGCGCTAGCCAAACCCTTCCTGGGCCACCTCACCATGGGTGTCTCCTCCACACCTCCTCTCCAGCCCGAAGGACACCGCCCACTCGGGGGACTGCATCCCCTCTGGGGGCTGACATTGCAGGGGGTGGGAATCAGAAGCTGACAACGGCCCACGACAGACAGGGAGGCCAGCGTGAGAAAGAAGCAGGAACAGGCAAGACAGAGGCAGAGACGCCCAGTGGTGGCTCTGGGTCTCTGGTTCCATAAGTTTCTGTGGCTCAGGGGCACCCCCATCCTTATGGCTGGGTTGCTCAGTCTTCTCTCCGACTGTACACACCCCATGCTCCCCACTACCAGAGAGGCTTGGATTAGATTCCTGGCTTTTGCAACCAAGAGACTCCTTCTTCACGCCACCCCTCCCTGACGCCGCTGCCACAAACACAAAGGGATCCCGGATCCTAGTTCCCGGACCAGGGATCAAACCCGCACCCCCTGCAGTGGAAGCCTGGAGTCTGAACTACTGGACCGCCAGGGAAGTCCCCAAAGGGATCCTCTTAAAACACTGTGGCCCTGTCCTTCCTGTCTCCTTATCAATGGTGTTGTTCTTAGAGAGGGAGGGTTTTCATAGTTTTAAGAAACAGAAATACCCTCAGGGTGACCTGGTCAAAGGGAAGGTTTTAGGGAGCAGCACGTCCCCAGTCCTCCCTTAAGTGCGGGGCCACATGGCTGCCCGGAGAACCGCTCTGGACGGCCTCTCTCCGTTTCTCTCTCTCCTCTTTCTGTCTCTTTCTCTCCGTCTCTCTCTGTCTCTTTTCCTCTCTCTCCTTCTAGAATCCAGCTTTCTCTGCTGTGCACTTACATGCCTCAAATGCGCCTCCACACCCCCTCCACCACCAAGAGAATCATTTCTCAGATTGGTATCCCTGACGTTTTCTCAGAGGTCCTGGAGTTCTGAATAAAAATGTTAAGTTCAAATTTTTTTCCATTTTGATGACAATATCCAAACACGAATACCAGCAGGTTCTAGGTAATCCCAGGGCCTGCCGGACTAAGGCCTCCCAAGGGTGCCCAAGGGTTTGTGGCCCCCAGAGGACTGAGGTCGGATTGGTAATAAGTGGCATGTTCGGGGCCAGGGAAGAGTGTACAAGCTGCAGCTGCCTGTGCAAACTCCGCCTGACAGCAGCTCAAACCCAAGAAAGTGCTGAGCATGTCGGGCTCACTGGCACTGGTGTGTACACCTGCTCCTCGGCAGACAGTCCCTATTTGAATGTTATTGGTTTCACAGTTTTCTTTGTACTTAATTTGCAAAGCTGTTTAGGATTTAGAGCCGTCTAAGAGCCAAAAAGAGAAAGGACTTTAAATAGTAAACATTAGTACACATCTAAGTCATATTATTATAGAAATAACCTGGGGTCTGGGAGAATTTTCAGCCTTTATAGGGGTTTTTGCATATCTCTGGCCTGAAATTCCCTGCCCCAGATGACCCCAAGGTGCCAGCTGTGGGTCCTCCCTGGCAGCAGGATGCTGTCCTTTGGGGGCTCCAGTTGGGGACGGAAATTGGGACCCTCTCAAACTGAGGCACATTTTTCTAGAAGAGAAGTCTGGGGTCTAGTGGGGTCTGGTGGAAGGTACTCATTCTCTGGGCCAGATCCCCATTGGTGATCCCTCCCATCTTATTTAGGCACAGACACAGCTGGCACAGAGCAGTGCTCTGGAAATGCTTGTCCTCAGATCTGTCAAATCTCAGGGTGAGAAGCAAGTTTAAGGCTGTTGTCCCACCTCCACATTCTGCAGAGGGCTTGTTGCCCAGGTAATTAAATAATCACAGGGATTAGACCAAGATCGTTTGATAATAAAAATTCTTATTCTTCTGAAAGCTAACATGTATCGAGCATTTCTAAGTGCGGGACCCTGCACACAAAAAGCATGTACCATGTCCTCTCTGCGCACTAATTCCTGGACTCCTGCATGGTCTCTGGTGGATGCGGGGAGCACAACTGCCATCCTCATGAGCTGCAGGAAAATAACTGGCCTGGTCCCTAGCTGGACAGCGGCGGAGCTGGGATTCCAGATGCGGAGGGTTTGCCTCGGGAGCCTGCTCTCCTAATCATGATGCCTGTTTCCACCACAGCGTGGGTGAGTCGGCAGCGGAGAAGGTGGAAGAGAGCCCGGGCCTCTCCCAAGGGAACCCTCTCTCCATCCCTTGCCCCATCCATGTCCCATTTTGGGGATGTGGGGTCAAGTCGGGTGAGAGCTGGGAGATGCGGGGGGTGGGGGGGCAGTCTCACCTGAATCTGCTGTGCTCCTGGGCCTTCTTCAGGACATCTTCCAAAGAGGAGCTGACAGGGACAGAGACGGAGTGTCTGTACGAAGGAGAGATGCTGGAGACCTTCAGCGTGACATGGATGAACCCTGGGACTTGGGTCTGTGAAGGGGTCTCCGTAGCTGGTTCCAACAGGACTGTGCCAGGGAGAGGGGAAGGGGCAGCTGATCTGAGGGCAGGGGGCCAGGCCTTAGTCCTCCTTTCTTCCCTGGAAGACACTGTGGCCCATCGAGACCTCCTCCTTCCCCTCGGTCCCATTCCGGTCAACACCACCACCACCTGGCTGCCTTCCCAGCCTCCCCTGTCCCTCAGCTCCCACCACCCTCGCCACCCAAGGTCAGGCCCCTCGCTGGTTTTTCTGCCTCTAGTACCCCCCTCCCACCTCTCTGCCACAAGCACCCCCCACCCAGGGTTCTTTCTAGAACATACATGTTATCTCTGAGGGCCTCCCCTCCTTTTCACCCTCCTGCCTGCCACTCCAGCTCATTCTCTCAAACCCCACTCTTTAGTGAGACCCTTCCGCCCAACTCCAGCCTTGTACACCTCTGAGCCTTTGCCCTTGCTGCCCCCTCTCTGCTCTGCCTTTCCTCCCCTCTTCTCCACTGGCAAATCTCACCCACCCACCCCAGTCCCTCCCCCAGATGAAGCCCTGATTCAAGCAGCTAACTGGGACTCATTATGATGTATCAGAGCTAACAAAAATGTGTCTCTCGCCATTCATTCATTCATTCGAACACTTCTGTACTGGGTATCACACAAGGGGCTGGAGATTCATGGCCCGCCCAGAGCTCACCATTTGATATCTCCCTCCCCACACTGTGAGCTTCTAGCATCTGTGACTGCATTTTAGCTGCCCGTGTGTCCCATGCACACCTGCAAACCCCTGTTGACTCAGCAAATCAAGATGGAGCAAGTTCCCTTCCTGGGACAGGCAGACCTCATTGCAGATTGAAAAGAGCAGGGCTTCTATGAAAGGCCCGGCTACCTCTTGGTGCCTCACAGTCTGGAGAGATGAGATCCACATAGCTCTTCTGGTTCAGGATGGGCAGCAGCTGAGAAATCATGAGAGGGTTCTGGAAGGCCTTGTGCTGTAGGCTGGCCAACAGAGCAGCCTTGGCCTTGAGGCATGCTGTGCCCAGCTCCACCGTGGGCCTAAGGGAGGCCATCAGCAACTGGTGATGGAATGGCGAAGAGGAGGTGGGTCAGCCAGCGGGGAGAGGCCAGGTCTTCCAGCATCCCACCAGTCCACCTCCCACCAGCCACCAGGGTGGAGCCCAGCCCAGACTCTCCTTCCCACCTGCAGTGCCAGAGGGGTGCTGTAGACATTCCCAAAGTGGCCCTCTGGGGTCTGGGCCTTTAGGATCTTCTCTTGCACTCTCCTGAGGGCCACAGTGATCCGGTTTCTCTGATTGGGGTTGAGGTTGGATAGCTTCAGACAGGAGAAGGCCAAGCCCGCCATGGCCAGTGTGTCTGCAAGGGACAGAGCCAAGTGGGGTCAGCCCGGGCAGGACCTTGGGGCAATGGGCAGCCACAGGAGGGCTGGAGGTAGGGGGACAATATGGTCAGAGCAGCATTTCAGAAAGTTTCCACCAGCTAGGGGTACCAACAGCCTAGTCTTCCCAGTTTCCAGGATGGCAAACAGGGATGGGTGGTCACCGTATCCCTGTCTGCTGCCTGAGGGTTAGAGGTTGGGGAGAGAGACTGGAGGAGGGAGGGCCAAGAGGACTTTAGCCTACACACTTGTTCCCAAACCTGCCTGCACTTTAGAATCACCAGGGGAGTTTGTTTGATTTTTCTTTTTTTTCTGGCCGTGCTACACAGCTTGTGGGATCTTAGTTCTCCAACCAGGGCTCAAACCTGGGCCCTCGGCAGTGAAAGCACAGAGTCCCAACCACTGGACCGCCAGTGAATTCCTCACCAGGAGATTATTAAAGGAGCAGGTGCCTGGGTCTACCCCCAGGTGGTCTGGTTTATTAGGTCCAGGGAGCTGCTTGGGCCCTGGGGGGTTTTAAGCTCCCCACCCTGGGATGATTTAATGGGTCCACAGTGGGTTTTCTATAAGCCTCTGAGGCAGAACAAGCTCTCTGCTGGCAGGGGCCCTGCTGCCTTCTTCTCTCTGGGTACCTACCCTCCCCACCTCCAACCTACTCCATCCTACCCTGCCCTATGCGAGGCACACACACTCACAGAACACAGCCAGGCCTAGAAAAGACCTTGCAATCATGATGACAAGAAAGGGCACTGGAAACCCAAGGTCACACAGTGAGGAAGCAGATCCAGTATCCAGGCCTCAGGCCTCTCAGCTCATTTGATGAGAACATCATAGCTGTGTATCCAGAACTTTCTCCATGCTGGGCACCATGCTATGCCCTTTACATGTAAAGCATCTTTTACTGAGATGCTGCTGGGGTGTTATTTTACCAGAGAAGCTGAGCCAGAAAGGCCAGCTGATCTGTCCAGGGTGACCTACAGTAAGTATGTGATGGAGGATGGGGTCAGGAAGCCAGTCCAGCCCCAGCGCTGGCTCGCAGCCCTTGCACCACAACAAACCCTCACCATTGCGCTCCTAGTGGACTCGATAGGAGGGGTCCCAAGGAAAGGTGAGCATGGGACCAGGGGTGGAGGCCTTCATTTGGGGCCAGGGGCTGGAGGAGTGCCAGCCTGGCCTTCAGGGTCTGGCCCACTCACCCACAGGGAAGTGGCCCTGCTGGAGATGCTGTTCGTGTTCCACAGCATACAGGAGCTTGCCCACCACGCTGTCATGGACCCGCTTCTGGTGGACACACAGGGCCAGGATGCCCAGGCTGTACTGGTAGTAGCTGGTGTGAGGGTGGCCCTGGTGATTATGCCCTGGGAGGGAGAAAACCACGGGGTGGGGCTGTCATGCTGGGCTTGAGGGGTGACCTCTCTGTCCCCTCCCAGCAACCAGCACAGCCAGCACTGGACCCATTGCCTGTACTTCCCGACACCGTCCTTTGGGTCGTGGGATCCATCTTTCCTTCATTCCCTTGACTCATACTTGCTGAAACCCCACTAAGTGTCAGGCGCTGTGCTTGGAGGTATGAACAGTGATGACAGGCCAGGCACAGTGCAGCCAGGGCCTCCGGAAATAACACAACCCACGCTCACAAGATCGTGATTATAACTGAACTGTGGACCGAGGTCCACGTGGCCAAATAACAGAGGTCTTTGAGTAGCTGGGGAGTCAGGGAAGGATCCTCTGAGTCAGGGATGCTGGGGAGAAAGGGCGGGGGAGAGGTAAAGGTGGAGTAGGAGTGAGCTAGAAGGGGAAGGAAACCTTCCAGATAGAGGGAACATATGTCAAGACGCTGGTTTGTGAGCTGAGAGAAGGCCAGGGTGGCCGGAGCCCACGGAGGGGCGGGCGAGTGGGTGAGCCAGAGGGTGGGTGGGCAGGGCTGGGCCTGAGGGCTGTGAACACAGCAGGCAGCAGGCCCTGGAGGATTTAAGCAGCACTAACAAGATCAGATTTATATTTAAAGGCTCGCTCTGTGTGTGCCAGATTGAGGTAGGAGGCAGGAAAGTTAGTGGAGAGAGGTAAGGAGTGAGTAGTAGGGAGGCTGTGCAGCTGTCCCAGAGGGGGGTAATCAGGCCAGTCTTGGTGGGTGAGCAGCAGGGCTTGCCAACAGAGTGTATGTGGAATGCAGGAAAGGCTTGATCAAGAATGGCTACCGGGACAGGCCCAAGCCTCTAGCAGATATGGAGACAGGCAGAATGGAGGGCAGGAAAGAGGCCTGGGGAGAAAACCCAAAGTTCTGATGTAGACGTTTCACCAGACAATGTTGTCTGATGTGCCCTCCCCCGCCCCGGCAGACCTCGCCTCCTCACCAATGGCCCCCTTCTCGTCCTCCAGGAATCGCTTCAGCTGTGAGACCAGCCTGTCCCCCTTGCGGCCTCCAACAAACTCGCAGTTGGCCCGGAGAGCGAGCAGGTAGAGGGCCAGCTGGCCCATGGAGGGCTTGGCCTCGGAGTCACTGTTGTCATTGCTGGAGGCAGACATAGGACAACGCCAGTTAACAACACTTCAGTGAGAAACTGCCACCCTGGTAAGCCTGGCTTGGGGTGCCCCACCACCACCACTACGAAGCGGAAAAAATCCTAGCAGTTGGAACGTTTCCAAGACCTGCCAAAAGCAGATGTAGTCAGTTATGTAAGTTGTGTATGTCACGCTTATTTCATAAAGATGAGAAATTAAACTCAAGGATAAACTCTGAGGGCTCTTGCATCCAAATGACCTGTTTGCCCCACCATTTTGGTCACACTTCACCCATACACTCTCCCCTTTCTTTCCTCTCCCTGCCCTGCATCCACTTCTCAAGAGGGAGTCCAAGCAGGAGATGCTCCATGGTTGTCCTGACCCTTCACCTCTCATTCAGACTCCTGTGCTGGACCTCAGAACAGGCTTCCTCTTAATGCCCCCTGGAAAGGGAGCACGGATAGTCCAATACTGCTGTTGGGCTCAGTATGAAAGAGTGTGGCCATGGATTAGTAATGTCTGCCTCAGGTACCGAAGGGTACAGTAGCCGCCCAAGGGCCCTGGATTGGCATCTCCAGTCTAGTCGGACCAACCCCATTCCACAGATGGAGAAAGGCCCAGAGGAGATGAAACTTGCCCTAAGGTCTCCCAACAAAGCAGTGACAGGCCCAAACTGGAACACAGATCTCCTGTCTCTTAGGATGTGGAGCACACCATGGGGAAAAGAGGAGAGAGAGCATGGCCAGACCTCAGGAGGCTCTGCTGGTAGCTGAGCTTGAGGCTGTGCAGGTAGTGGGCCTCCTTGGCCCCAGCCTGCAGGCTGGAGAGGCGCAGGCCCACGTAGATACTGGGGTTCAGCTGCTCCGGGGAGAGCCGGTCCATCCAGGGCAAGAGGTGCTGGCCCAGCCTCTCCACCAGCGTGCTGTCCACCTCTGTTATTTCTTAGGAAAGAGAACAGGCCAAGTGAGGTCGCAGGGCCATGCCACCAGTGACACCTTACCAGGGTCTTCTCCAGGGAATAAACATCCCCACCTTACTGTCACCTGGCACACACCCTACTCGTATGCGGGAGTCCGACTGTAACGAGAGGCAGCGGTAACGGGAAAAGCCAGTATCCTGAAAGAGTGGCCGGAGTGGGCCAGGGAGAGCTGGTGGGCCCAGGGCAGAGGAAGCGGGTGCCAGGCAGCCACTCTGCCCATCAGGAGTGACAGAGAGACTGGATGCCGAGCGGCATGGGGTGCCGCAGGCACTGCACCCCACCTCCCTCAGTCCTCAGGCCAGCCCTGTGACATAGGTACTGTCATCATTGCATTGCACAAAAGAGGAAACAGAAGTCCAAAGTTGTGGGAGTGTTCCACCCATTTACAAAAACTTCAACTCACACTGGGAACAGGTTACAGAACCAGTTTTAAAACAGAAATAGAGTCACAGATGTAGAAAACAAACCTATGGTTACCAGGGGTGAAGGGGGGCGGATAAATTAGGAGACTGGGATTGACATATACACACTACTATATATAGAATAGATAAGTAATAAGGACCTACTGTATAGCACAGGGAACTCTACTCAATACTCTGTAATGACCTATATGGGGAAAGAATCTTCAAAAAACGTGGATATATATGTATAACTGATTCACTTTGCTGTATACCTGGAACTAACACAGCACTGTAAATCAACTATATTCCAATTAAAAAAAAACAAAAACACTGCAGCCTGCCCACTGGCTAACTGGGGCTGCCTGGTGAACTTCCTCTGGGCAGATCTCAGAATAACGCTTTTCCTGCCCCCTCAGTTTAGGTGAAAAGGACCTGAGATTGTGAGGTGAATTGTTAGAAAGCCATCATCCTTTGCGACCATTTATCTGTGTGCTTCGGGATTTACCCACGAGGGAAGCAGAAGCCCTTAGGGGTGTTTCCCAGCTCCAGCTGACTGGCGCTTTCCTCCCGCAGGGAGGGAACCTGAGCTGAGTAGGTGGCCTTGGAGCCACTTTAGACTTTTCCCCATTTACTGCCTCCCAGTTGCTGTGGGGCTCCAGCTGCTGGGCAGGTCACCCCCCCCAGGGGACGGAGCAAAGGAACTGGGGAGGGGGCTGTTTCTCTTTTCCTTTCTCTTTCTCAGTGCTTTTCTGTGTGCCTGCCCCCATTTCTGTAGGAATCTCTCTCTCTCTCTCTCTCTCTCTCTCTGGATCTATCTCATTCTCTCCATCTCTCAGCCTGTCTGTCTCCTTATCTCTCCCTCCACAGTTCTCTTTTCCTCTCCCTTTTCTTCAAACTGGAGAGGGAACCCTGCCCCCACCTTGGGCTCTGACCTCCAGTGGGTGAGTCAGCCCTGGGATTAGCAGGATAGGAAGAGGAGCTGGTGCTGTAAAGAGAGGTGGGTAAACACAGTTCAGCTTCCTTAGCAGGAAGGAGCTGCTAAGATTCACCCGCGGTAATAAAAGTGGGCCTGGGCGAGCTCCCTCCCCTCAGGGCCTCCAGCTCACAGGGCCACCCAGCTCTGCCAGCTGAGGACTGGCTTTGACAAGAGGAAGCACGGAAGCCCACCCTGTATGGGCACTAGTGCAGATCTGTGTCAGTTTCACAGCCACACAGGGCTTGAACCTGGTAAAGCAGGTGGTGGGATCCTTGCATCACACCAAGGAGGAAGGCAGGGGAGCATTCTTAGCCCATTTTACAAGTGAGTGAATGAGACTGGGAGTGACTAAATGGCCCAGCAGCAGTGGGCTGCACCCCCGAACCCAGTCCAGGGCTCTTTTGGGGTCAGGCCTATGGACTAACTGTTGAAAGGTTCATACCCGCTGAGGGTGCCAGGTCTCCCCTGGGGACTGCCTGGACAGGAACCAAGAGCCAAGGGCTGAGGGGTCTGGTGGCACTTGTGGAACACGCCGGGTGGGAGGCTCCTGGTGCCCAGGGAAGACCGTGACCTGGAGTTCTGAGAACTGAGTCCAGCAAAGCCCTGGAAAGCTGGGGCACCTTGGGCAGGTCATCTGGCCCCTTCAACACTTGACTGCTTCATGAGCCACCTGCACACGACTGAACCTGCCTCTCGGTTTCTGCAAGGGTCACAGGAGACCCTGCTGGTGTAGGCAGAGCGAAACGCTGTGGGCAGAGGACGACCAGGAATGAAGAGAGGCGGGCGGCCCACCTTCCCTTCCTGCCTCTGCTTCCCGTGGGGCTCCGGGGCACGAGCAGCCCTGAGCCTATGCGCTCCAACTCCCAGACAGGTCCCAAGAGTTCCCGAGATACTCCCAGGGGCACCGGAGCAGGCAGGCCCCTGTATGGAATGTAAAGCAAACGCCTTGCCACCACCGTGACCCGCCAGGGTATCCACACGCTAGCTTTCCCTCTGCCGGGGTGCCCGCCCCTCACTCCTTTCCTTGCCAGCTCCTTTTCCTCTTTCGGGTCTTAGTTCCTGCATCACTCCCTGGTCCTTGGAAATCCTTCCCACCCCTTCTCCCTGAATTGGCATTCCCCCACCCCCTCCAGGCCTTGGGCTTCCTTTGGCACTCATCACAGCCCCCAACACAGCACTGACTTGCCTCTTGACCACCATCCCCTTCACTAGAATGGAAGCTCTAGGAGGGAGGGGGGGAGACCTGTCTTGCTCTTTGTTCTTTCCCCAAAGCCTAACATGGTGCCTGGCACAGAGAAGGCTCAATCAATGTGTATTGAATGCATAAATGAACAAATGACTGAATTAATGGAAGTGATCTTGTCTGGCGGCGAGTCAGACATACAATTCATCTCAATACAATGTGCTACAACACTGAGGTCCAGCTAAGTCCAAACTGCTATGGGAGCCCAGAGGGGCAGCTAAGTCATCCCTGCCACACACACACATCTGAGCCCGTTTCTCCAGCTATATAATGAGGGGCTTGGACAAGATGGTCCTCTCTCCTAAGGACCCAGCAGGCAAGAGGCACGGAGTAGATCCAGGTACTCACCGCAGATCCGGGCGAGAGCTCCCAGGCCCCCAAGCAGGAAGAGGAGGGCCCCAAGGCACCCCATGCCAGGAGCAGGGGTAAGCAGCAGGCGGGGAGCAGGACAGATTCCTAGGGCTGGCCTGGCAGAGGCTCTCCTGACCACAGCAGTCACTGCTCCGGAAGAGGCAGCTTCCTGTCACTGATTAATCCCTCCACGCCCGGCGGCACGCTGCTACGTCACCAGAGAGAAAGGGGAAAAGGTCTGTAGCTGAGGGGAAAGGAAGGCCAAAGAACAGAGGAAGGAAGGGCAGGGCAGAGCAGGCCTTCCTGGAGGTCGGGGACAGGGGGAGGGGGAGGGCAAGCAGCGGTGGTGTGCGACATTGCGAAGCCAACCACATTCTGTCCCTGCTGCCCAAAGAGCCCTGGACCAGCGCAGGAGGTCTGACTTCTGATCTGCCCAAGTCTGTCAGACCACTCCTGTCCTGTATCCCCTTGGCTGTTCCAGCGGTGGACGGGCAGGGCTGGGGTGCCTACCTGGTACCCCTCCCAGAAGGAGCCCCTGAAAGTGTCCACCCTGGCCTGGGACAGGGAGCAGGACAGGGAGCTGCGACGGTCACATGAGCAGCGGCTGGAGTCAGCTGTTCTCTGCCGGGGGTGGGGGTGTGTGGAGTGCAGCCGAACCGGACCAGACAGGCCAGTTTTCTCAGCCGACCAGAAAGCTGGGAGCCTCCTGGAGACAAAACAAAGCCATTTAACGAACAAGACTTAATCATCTGAGACACAAAGCCATGGTTAGCAGGGCCACTTGTCAGGACTAGGAAAGTAACCTAAAAAAACTCTCTTCAAGGAGGAGAGAGAACAGAGGATTCCCCACCTGCCTAGGCCCACAGGAGGATCTATGTCCAAGAGTTAGCTCTGGAGGTGCTGTGTTACCTTGGCCAGGTGACTTAACCTCTCTGAGCTTGAAAGAGTTTCTCCTGTGTGAGCTGAAAGGGTTGGAGAAGATCATTCTAATTAAGCTCCCTTCCAGCTCAACTTGTGAAGATGTTATGACCTTAAAACATCTCTAATCACTTCTAAATAAAATTTTTATTGAAATAATTTTATGGCAAATTGCCACAGTTCAGTCTTTCAAGATAATCCAGTTTTGTGCCTGACTCATCACAAGCCAATAAATACAGACATAAATAAATAGAGACTGCATCTGTTTACGGAAGTACCTTATAAATATAAAATTAGATCGTCTAGTGCAAGGAGGCTGGGCATGGCCCATCAGGGTGAAGTTCCAGGGAAGGAGGGATGCCAGCTAGAGGCCCAACTTCTGCAGATGCTTGGGTTCAGACTTCCACGGGGGCCTTGGAAATTTGTGGGCAATGGAGCTGCCTTGGTTTGGGATGGGACTGCCCCGCTCCCCAACCCTCTGCCTGTGGCCAGTGGCAATGATTCTGTTTCCTGCCATCTCCAGGACAGCAGCCTCTGGTGAGAAGCAGCTTCCTTGGGAGAGTCACCTCTGATCCCTGAGGACTCGAATGTACCACAGTGACCAGTGGGGACGAGGTGCATTTCCATAGCTATCAGAAACAGAGTGACTGATTGGGGGTGGAACTGGACTGTTTCAGGTAATGCAGTCAGGGGAAGTGAAAAAGAAAAATGACTAAATCATTTGGTTCAGGACTTCTGTTTGGGGGTCTATAGCTGAGAAAGTAAAGATTAGCTTGGAATGAGCAGGTAAAAGTTTGCCTGTCCAGACAGGCACGGACAAAGCCAGCTGCAATATAAAAAGGAAACATTATTTCTCCCAAGGTCACGTTACAACAACTGTAAAGTGTCCCGATAACCATGCTGTATGAGTGACTATTACTTGTACTTTTTTACCGGGATTTCTTTTTTCCCCTACAATCACAAACTATCAGGAATTTGCTGTCTGAAATTATGTTAGTAAGAAAGAAACAACCCCAGAGGCGCCAAGTCACTTTGACACAGAGAAGTTGCCCCAGTATGGAATTCCTGGACTCAACGTTCCATGCCTGTCTCAACTTTGTAGTTTCCACTTAGACAGGATACTTTGCTGTCCAAACCTGAAGCTGACACTTCTCACACAGCCCTGTGCTATGTTGAGTCTATCAAAATACTGCTTGGTTGGGACTTCCCTGGCAGTCCAGTGGTTAAGACTCCACATTTCCACTGCAGGGGGCACAGTTTCAATCCCTGGTCAGGGAACTAAGATCCCACATGCTACGTGGCACGGCCAAAAAAAAAAAAAAAAGCACTGCTTGGTTTACATTTCACCTAACCTAACCCCACTCTTCACCCAAATCCTGTAATCACCTTGCCCTCTGTGTAGTCAGATGCCCTCAGTTCCTCCCCCTCATTGCAGTGGATCAACTGAGCTGACTGTCAGACTAAAGGTTTGTTCTTGGTGGTCTCAGGACGACTGGACTAGGATACAGCCTAAGAAAGAATCCAACAGGAAAAAAATTAAATTTTATGCATGAACAAGGATATATTGTACAATACAGGGAATATAGCCAATATTTTATAAGAACTATAAATGGAGTATAACCTTGAAAAATTTTGAACCCCTATGTTGTACACCTGAAACTTATATAACATTGTACATCAAGCATACTTCAATTTTTTAAAAAAAAAAGGTGAAGTGAAAAAAAATTGTATGTGTGAAGGTGGCATGAGAAGAATATAATAAATACATGGCTGTATCGTTACATATGGAATATCCATTTTCTTAATTAAAAATGTAAATATATTAAAATCTTAGAGTCCATTTAATGTAGAAAGATGTTCATAATTAATCTTAAATTTTAAAAATTATATAAGTAAGATATGTGGATTGCATGAAAAATCAGAAAATGTGTTAAGGGAGAAGAAGGAGGTAGAGGAAGAAGAGGGAAAGAAAAACCAGAAAATCACTGATAGTCCCATAACCCAGAGGATTGTTCTCAAAGTGTGGTCTGTGGATCCCTGGAGGCCTCCAAGACCCTTTTAGGGGGTCTGTGAGTTCAAAATTACTTTAGAAAATACTAAGACATTATCTGTCTTGTTTGCTTTTTGGGTATTTGCACTCATGGTGTAAAGCAGTGGCATCTAAAACTGCTAGTATCTTAGCAGGAATCAAGGCAGTGACACCAAACTGTACTAGTAGTCACTGTATTCTTTACCCCCGTGCACTCCAGGGTGGGGAAAAGCTGGTTTCACTTAAGAATGTCCTTGATAAGGCAAAAAAAAAAATTATTAAATCTCAACAGCAACACCAAAAAAGGGGTCATCCCACAGACCTGGACTCTAGTTTTGCCTCTGTGACCTTTGGCAAGAGACACCCTTTCTAAGCCTGTTTCTTGTAAAATGGGCGTGTGGCACTGTGCTCACAGGTTTCTCATGAGGATCAAATGAGAACGCTTATAAAATGCTTACCACCGGTGCCTAGTGTGGGGTTCGAGCTCATAACACTTTCAGCTCTCATCAATAACTATCCGTCAAAATCCAGGAAAGAATGTTACAGGTAACAGTCAGTGTCCACTTAGCAAGTTTCCAAATTCTAAGGATCTGGATTCCAGCTAAGTAAGAGAAAACAGCCTTGCATGTAACACAAGACTGTTGGACCATCTTAAGCCATGCAACTGAAGAGGTTCAGCTCCAGCCTCCCCCAAACATGCCATGGCATATGGATTCTTTTGAGCTAAAGGAAATCAAGACCCTGTGGGCTCAAGAGAAACATCTGTCCCTCCCTTAACTACCTGGAAGCACTTACATTGGAAGTCTCTCCCAAAATGAGAATTATTACCAGAGATGAATCTTATCTGAGTGACCCATCTGTGTGGCAGGGCAAATATCTAATTACCAAATGTTTGCTCTTTTGCTTCTTGTTCCTGTGAATTGCCCTCCTTCCTGTTGAAGCCCCAGGTCCCTATCCCATTCCTTAGCTCAGGATGGCATAAATACCTCATTTTACCTTTCTATCTTTGAACCTCTCATGTATGTGGGGTTCTCGTACTTACAAAATTAAATTTGATTTTCTGTTACTCTGTCTCATGTCAATTTGATCATCAGACCAGCCAAAAGAACCTCTGAAGGGTCCCAACATAAGGCTGGGAAATATCAAATGATGCTGTGGCAGGATTGGAGTAATCCTGTCCGACAGTCTTCCCCTCTTTCCCCTGCATTCCCCCTCCCTCTTCAAAGGCTAGCGGTCTTGACAGGACCTCAGGAGGGGACACACTGGATTCCTACTTGCAGGTCCCAGGAGAGCTGCTCAGACAGATCCTTGGAACTGTTCTGAATTTACAGGCGACTCTTGCAGAGGTCTGGGTCCAGCTTCAGAGTAAATATAGGGCTCATCTTCCTTTCCTTTGGCCACTTATCCAGCCAAGGAGAGTATTCCAGGCAGAGGGAACAGCATGTGTAAAGGCTGGAGGTAGCCGAGGAAAGAGGATCGGCAGGGAAACAGTGGAAGAGGCAATGCCTCCAGGTCCTGGTGATCAGAAATGGCAGAGCTAGGGACTTCCCTGGCGGTCCAGTGGTTAGGACTCCGTGCTTCCACTGCAGGAGGCGAGGGTTCGATTCCCAGTCGCGGGAACTAAGATTCCGTATGCTGCACGGTGCAGCCAGCAATGGCTGAGCTAGAAGGACACCTGGCATCTGACCAACTGAGCTCAGATGCAGAATATGCCCTTTACTTCTGTGTGGACTTGGGCGTGTTAATTTCTCAGCCTCCATTTTTTTAATCTCTAAAGGGGTCATAACAATACCCACATGTGGGAGAGTTTTCATGAAGATTCAAGTAGGTCAAGAAACTGGCCCGCAGTCTGTGTTCATGAAACAGATTCTGACTCAAGATATAAAAACTGAGTGGCCCCTGTACCAATGGACATACATCTTTTTCAATTAGCCCTCAGAACAGCTCCATCATCCACCAGTTTGTTAATGAAGAAACTGAGGCTCTGAGGAGACAACTGACTGAGGTCATGGCAAGCAGTAGCCAAGGGACCTTCCTCTGCTGTTGCTCCTGCCTTTCTGGGAGCGCTTCCATTCCCACTGTTAAGACCTTCAATAATAATGAAGACTGTGGGCTTCCCTGGTGGTGCAGTGGTTGAGAGTCTGCCTGCCGATGCAGGGGACACGGGTTCGTGCCCCGGTCCGGGAAGATCCCACATGCCGCGGAGCGTCTAGGCCCGTGAGCCATGGCCGCTGAGCCTGTGTGTCCGGTGCCTGTGCTCTCAACGGGAGAGGCCACAACAGTGAGGGGCCCGCATACCGCAAAAAAAAAAAAAAGATGGTTATCCAAAGAACCCTTAAAACTCAACAATAAGAAAACAAACAACCCAATTTAAAAATAGACCAAAGACCTGAACAGACATCTCACCAGAGATGATATATAGATGGCAAATAAGCATATGAAAAGATGCTCCATTTCATATGTCACCAGGTAACTGCAAATTAAAACAACAATGATACCACTATATACCTATTAGAATAGCTCAAATCCAAAACACTGACATCACCAAATGTTGGCAAGGATGTGGAACAACAGGAATTGTCACTCACTGCTGGTGGGAATGCAACATGGTACAGCCACTTTGGAAGACAGTTGGCAGTTACTTACAAAGCAAAACATAGTTTCACTATCAGATTCCACAATCGTGCTCCTAGCTGTTTACCCAACAGATATGAATACTTATGTCCACACAAAAATCTGCATGTGAGAGTTTATAACAACTTCATACATAATTGCCAAAAACTGTAAGCAACCAAGGTGTCTTTCCATAGGTGAATGGATAAACATATTCTGGTACATATATACTATGAAATATTATATAACTGAAAATAGCAATTAAAAGAAATGAGCTATTGGACTTCCTTGGCTGTCCAGTGGTTAAGACTCCACACTTCCAATGCAGGGGACGCACAGGTTTGATCCCTGGTCAGGGAACTAAGATCCCACATGCTGAGTGGCACAGCCAAAAAAAATTAAAAAGTAAAATAAATGAGCTATTAAGCCACAAAAAGACAGGGGTGAAACTTAAATTCATATTGCCGAGGGAAGAAAGGGGCAAGACTGAAAGGTCTCCAATTATTCCTATTACACAGCATTGTGGAAAAGGCAAAACTATGGTAAATAGTAAGAAGATCAGTAGTTGCCAGAGGCTGGGGGGAAAGAGTAGGGGAACGGAGGGTTGAATAGGTGAAGCAAGTATGGCAAAACTGTATGCGAGTATAATGGTGGATATATAATACTACATATTTGTCAAAACCTATAGAACTTTACAGCACACACAGTGAACCTAACGCATGCAAATTAAAAATATATTATTCAGGAGACGACGGGATCCCAGGATAGAATGCAGAATGTGACAAACAATCTAATTGTATTACAAATGTATGAAGCAACCTCACCAAAAGAGTGGGGGAGGACTTCCCCGGTGGTACAGTGGTTAAGAATCCGCCTGCCAATGCAGGGGACACGGGTTCGAGCCCTGGTCCGGGAAGATCCCACATGCTGTGGAGCAACTAAGCCCGTGCGCTACAACTACTGAGCCTGTGCTCTAGAGCCCACGAGCCACAACTACTGATGGCCGCACGCCTAGAGCCCATGCTCTGCAACAAGAGAAGCCACCGCGATGAGAAGCCCGCACACCGCAACAGAGTAGCCCCCACTCACCGCAACTAGAGAAAAACCCGCACACAGCAAAGAAGACCCAACACAGCCAAAAATAAATAAATTTGTTAAAAAAAAAAAAAAAAGAGTGCTGGCCTAAGAAACTGTGATGATGAGTCGGGTCTGTAGAATAAAGGCAAGAAGATCTGCACATAAGCACTATATCATGAGGGTGAGAGCTAATAATTCTGATGCTAGCAGACATGAGTATTGGAATTGAACAATTAAGCAAATGGATGGCAGGTTACAGAAGTCAGGTTTCTCACTGTTGGAGTCGGGGTTTACAGACATGCAAGGGGAGGAGGCTAGAATGATCTGTGTGGTGACGGTAGTGGTGGAGACATCAGCATGAATTCATGTTTAGCTAAATACAGACAAAGATGGTTACATCCAGAAATAGTTATAGGTATGTGTGTACACAACAGAACAGTATACACAAACATACTTTTTGCTGTCAGCTGAGAGGGTCTAGAAGCAAAGACAGCACAGTAGCAATAAGATTACTGAGTGCCCAGATTTTGATTTATAATGACCATTCTCCAATAAAAGGAACCAGGTTCCCCTAATATGACTGATACTAGGACTGGGACAAGAAATATGCAAGATGAGCCTGGAGCATCTTATAGGTCCAGAAGGTAAGGAAGTACACACATGCACACATGCACCCACACTGATCATGTCAAAGGGATACAGGAGCAAACTGAAGGGGGGCCCCTACTGGCCAAAGCTGGAATAATTTGAGCAACAAAAGTGATATTAGACTATAACCCAAAGTAAAAAATAAATATCCATGCTTACATACTGATATAAATAAATGATTCAACAAATAAATAAACACTGACATACACTGAATGTTTGTGTCCCCCCAAATTCATGTGTTGAAACCTAATCCCCATGCCATGTTTTCTGGAGGTGGGGCCTTTGGGAGGTAATTAGGAGCCATCATGCATGGGATTAGACTCCTTATAAAAGATACCCCAGTAGATAACTAACAAGGACCTACTGTATAGCACAGGGAACTACTTAATATCTTGTAATAACCTATAATGGAAGAGAATGTTAAAAAAAAGAATATATATATATAAATATATCTATATAAATAAAATAACTGAATCACTTTATTATACACCTGAAACTAACACACTGTAAAACAACCATATTTCAATAAAATTTTTTTAAAAAGAGAGACCCCGGAGAGAGCCCTCACTCCTTCAGCCATGTGAAGACACAGTGAAAATTTGGCTGTCTATGAACCAGAAAGCAAGCCCTCACCAGACACCCAATCTGTCGGCACCTTGGTAGTGGACTTTCCAGCCTCCAGAATTGTGAGAAACAAATTTCTGTTCTTTGCAAGCTACTTATGGTATGGTATTTTGTTATAGCAAGTCTATGGTATTTTGTTATAGCAGCCCAGACAGACTAGGACAAATGGATAAGAGACAAATCTCTCATGCAGAAAAATTCCCAATAATGTATGTAGATACTCTGCCTTCAAGGAGGGGGAGCATAACTCCCCACTCCCTAAGTGTGGGCTGTGCAGAGTGACTTCCTTCCAAAAAATACAGTACGGAAAGTGGGTGGGAGGAAGAGCATCTTTACAATCGAGAAGCCCAACAAGCAATTCATCAACCAAATGACCAAAGCCAAGGTGAACAATCATGTTGACAGCGTACACCCTTGATAGGATGTGATGAAAATGGCACTTCGCCTCTGTGGTCTTCTTCCTCCAACCCACAGTTTTTTAAAAATTTATTTATTATTTATTTTATTTATTTATTTTGGCTATGCTGGGTCTTAGTTGCAGCATGCATCTAGGATCTAGTTCTCCAACAAGGGACCCAACCTGGGCCCCCTGTATTGGGAGCGCGGAGTCTTACCCACTGGACCACCAGGGAAGTCCCTCCAACCCCCAGTTTAACCATGAGTAAAAAAACAAATTCCAAACATCCTGCAAAATACCTGACCAGGACTCCTCAAAACTGTCAAGGTCATCACAAATAAGGAAGGTCTGAGAAACTGTCACAGCCAAGAGGAGCCTAAGGAGACATGACAAATGTAACGTGGTGTCCTGGAACAGAAAAAAAAAAAGATATTAGGTTTAAAACTAAGGAAATCTGAATAATGTATATTAATAATAAAGTATCAATACTGGTTCATTAATTGTAACAAATGTACCATACTAATGTTAGATGTTAATAATAAGAAAAACTGACTGTGGGATATATGGGAATTCTCTGCACTACCTACGCAATTTTTATGTAAAGCTAAAGCTGTTCTAAAAAATAAAGTCCTGGCGACTTTCCTGGCAGTTCAGTGGTTAAGACTCCACGCTTCCAATGCAGGGGGTGTGGGTTCGATTCCTTGTCGGGGAACTAAGATCCCACATGCTGTGTGGTGTGGCAGGGGGGAAAAATTAAAAATAAAATCTATCTATCTATCTATCTATTTATTTATTTATTTATTTGGCTGCATTGGGTCTTAGTTGTGGCTCGCAGGCTTCTCTCTAGTTGTGGCACGTGGGCTCAGTAATTGTGGCACGTGGGCTTAGTTGCCCCGTGGCATGTGGGATCTTAGTTCCCCAACCAGGGATCGAAGCCACGTCCCCTGCATTGGAAGGCAGATTCTTAAGCACTGGACCACCAGGGAAGTCCCCAAAATAAGGTCTACTTCTTTTAAAAAAAAAGGAGGAGTCCTTAAAATCATCATCTCATCATTTCTGTGGACTTTGAAGGTATTTTGCTGGTGTCCTTAAATAAATACTCCTATGTTCTGGAGGGTCTATTGATTTTAAGTGTAAGTTAAAAATTTTGGATAATCATTTAAAGAACAGAAACAGTATGTAAACTAGTAGAAGGACAAACAGAATTATTGTGGGGAGAATTTAATCTAAAAGAAAACAGAAAGGAGGGGGAGAAAAAAGAAACCCAGAAAAACTGAATAGGTAGAACAAAAATAAGACAGAAGACAGAAACCCAAATATATCAGCCATCACAATCCATGTAAATGGATTAAACTAAACAGTTCAAGGGTGAAGACTATCAGGTTGGTTTTTAAAATACCCAGCTATATTCTGTTTTCAAGAGAAATTCCTATAACATAAAAATGCAAAAAGATTAAAAGTGAAAGGTTAGAAAAAGATATACCAGAAAAATACCAACCAAAATAAAGCTGGCTTAGCTATATTATTATCAGACCAAATAGCCTTAGGCAAAAAGCATTAATAGAGACAAAGAGCATATATCAGATTGTATTTTGCAAAGATGGCTGCAACAATACCCCATCCCACTGTGGTCTTCTATAATTTTGTCATTCATTCACAAAGTCTAAGTCCTCTCCCTTTGAATCTGGGCAGATTTGTGACCTGCTTGTAAGTTGCAGAATATACAAGAAGTGATAATATATGACTTCAAGTCAGAAAAGATAATGCACTGCCACCTTGCTCTTGGCAACACTTGAGAGCTGTTGTGTAAACATTCCAACCACCCTGAGGCTGCTATCCTGGGTGGAAGCCTAAATTGGCCCAGGAAAATAATCCACATGATTACCTGAAGAAGCCCTGTGATTACCTGAAGAGACAGAAGCATGTCCAGCCAGCCCCCAGCTTCTCCAGCCCTCAGACTATTCCAGCTTTCATGATTTCAACTGCCTAAGACTTATAGACAGAAACAGTCAACTGACCCCATCCCCAATTTCTATTTATTTATTTTTTTATGGCTGTGCCACACAGGGATCTTAGTTCCCTGACCAGGGATTGAACCTGTGCCCCCTGCAGTGGAAGCACAGAGTCCTAACCATTGGACTGCCAGGGAATTCCCCCATGCCGAATTTTTTTTTTTTTTGCGGTACACGGGCCTCTCACTGTTGTGGCTCACGGGCCCAGGCGCTCTGCACCATGTGGGATCTTCCCAGACCGGGGCACGAACCCGTGTACCCTGCATCGGCAGGCGGACTCTCAACCACTGCGCCACCAGGGAAGCCCTAGAATTATGTTTTATTCAGCAGACTTTCTGAGAACTTAAGCCCAGGATACAGCCTCTCAGATAACTCTAAGGGACTGTTCTGAAGAGGTAAGGGAGGAGCCAGGATACATAGAGGAGTTTTTGCAAAAAAATAAACAAAAAACACACAAAGAAACAACAAACAAACGAAAAACAACAAAAAGCCCAGGTAGCTGGAACATCAAAAGATTGCTGTTAATTAAAGAGAAAACAGACATCTCAAGTTAATGAATTTAGTGCTTTTCTATGTATGGGAAGATGCAAGAGTCTGGGCTCATTGAAATCATTCCTTTGATATGCACCTTAGCTATCTAGGGCTAGTATCCTGTTTTTCTCCATCTGAATCCCTTCAGGGTGTAATAGGGAATTCTATTACAAGTTAATCACTAAAGGGATGTTGCCTATAAGCTTGAATTATAATGACCCACCTCTGGGACCCCTGCCTCCCAGGTGATGAGCACTAAGCTAAACTCCCTTTGTTTAGCTCACATCCTGACCATGCCCACCTGTGAATGACTACAGGAAGGAGGAAACTAACACATCTCCTCCTGAGGCTGACCGGAACCAGGAAATGTTTGACTTTACTCCCTCTCCTTTTAGTATAAATGAAGCCTGAATTCTAACTCAGGCAAGATGGTTCTTTGTGACATGAGTCCACCATCTTCTCGGTCTGCTGGCTTTCTGAATAAAGTCGCTATTCCTTGCCCCAACAACTCATCTCTCAATTTATTGGCCTGTCGTGCAGTGAGTAGTATGAGCTTGGACTTTGTAGCAAGGATGCCCAGTAAGGCTGCTGCAGTGGCTGATGGCCTGATGGCAGGAACATCCTTTTTTATTTACTGATACAGCAGGTGACTTTTTTTTGTCCACAGAGAGTTGAAAAATAGGCAAAACTAAGGTATGATGTGGGAATTTGATTAGTGAGTGATTCTCTTTGAGGGATAGGAACTGGAAGGGGGCACTGCAGGGAGGGCTCCTGGGTGCTGGTCATGTTCTGTTTCCTGAGCTGGGTACTGCTTATATGGGTGTATTTGGTTTGTGAAAAATCAAGCTATAAATCTATGACTGGTTGTGTTAGTCCTGGTCCTCCAAGAGCAGATGCCAAGATGGTATTAGATGTGCATAGGATTGATCGGGGAAAATTCTGTGAGTATAAAGGGAAACGGAACCAGAGGAAGCCAGTGGACCTGTCAGACTATGGTGCAGGTCTGACCCCTGTGAAGGAGAGAGGGAAGGAAGGAAATAGGTAAGGGAGGTCTGAGACTGCTGTAGAGATATTTTTTTTTAATAGATCTTTACTGGAGTATAATTGCTTCACAATACTGTGTTACTTTCTGTTGTACAACAAAGTGAATCAGCCATATGCATACATATATCCCCACATCCCCTCCCTCTTGAGCCTCCCTCACACCCTCCCTATCCCAGCTCTCTAGGTCATCGCAAATCACCAAGCCGATCTCCCTGTGCTATGTTGCTGCTTCCCACTAGCTATTTTACATTCGGTAGTGTATATATGTCGATGCTACTCTCACTTCACCCCAGCTTCGCCCTCCCACCCCATGTCCTCAAGTTCATTCTCTATGTCTACCTCTTTATTCCTGCCCTGCAAATAGGTTCATCAGTACCATTTTTTTTGTTTTTGTTTTTAGATTCCACATATATGCGTTAGCATACGGTGTTTGTTTTTCTCTTTCTGACTTACTTCACTCTGTATGACAGACTCTAGGTCCATCCACCTCACTACAAATAACTCAATTTTGTTTCTTTTTATGGCGAGTAATATTCCACTGTATATATGTGCCACATCTTCTTTATCCATTCATCTGTTGATGGACATTTAGGTTGGTTCCATGTCCTGGTTATTGTAAATAGTGCTGCAATGAACATTGTGGTACGTGTCTTTTTGTTTTTTGAATTTTTGAATTTATTTTTTATACAGAAGGTTCTTATTAATTACCTATTTTATACATATTAGTGTATATATGTCAATCTCCCAATTCATCACACCACCACCACCACCCCTGCCACTTCCCCCCTTGGTGTCCATACGTTTGTTCTCGACATCTGTGTCTCTATTTCTGCCCTGCAAACAGGTTCATCTGTACCATTTTTCTAGGTTCCACATATATGCGTTAATGTACGATATTTGTTTTTCTATTTCTGACTTGCTTCACTGTATGACAGTCTCTAGATCCATCCACATCTCTACAAATGACCCAATTTCGTTCCTTTTTATGGCTGAGTAATATTCCATTGTATATATGTACCACATCTTCTTTATCCATTTGTCTGTTGATGGGCATTTAGGTTGCTTCCATGTCCTGGCTATTGTAAATAGTGCTGCAATGAACATTGGGGTGCATGTGTCTTTTTGTTGTTGTTGTTGTGGTACGCGGGCCTCAGTGTTGTGGCCTCTCCCGCTGTGGAGCACAGGCTCCAGACGCGCAGGCTCAGCGGCCATGGCTCACAGGCCCAGCCTCTCCGCGTCATGTGGGCTCTTCCCAGACCGGGGCACGAACTCCTGTCCCCTGCATCGGCAGGTGGACTCTCAACCACTGCGCCACCAGGGAAGCCCACATGTGTCTTTTTGAATTATGGTTTTCTCTGGGTATATGCCCAGTAGTGGGATTGCTGGGTCATATGGTAGTTCTATTTTTAGTTTTTTAAGGAAACTCCATACTGTTCTCCACAGTGGCTGTATCAATTTACATTCCCACCAACAGTGCAGGAGGGTTCCCTTTTCACCACACCCTTTCCGGCATTTATTGTTTCTAGATTTTTTTTGTTTTTGAATTTTATTGTATTTATTTTTTATATAGCAGGTTCTTATTAGTTATGTTTCTAGGTTTTTTGATAATGGCCATTCTGAACGGTGTAAGGTGATACCTCATTGTAGTTTTGATTTGCATTTCTCTAATAATTAATGCTGTAGAGATTTAAGAAACTTTCATCAAGGCCTACGGCAAGCCCTGGGATCAAAGTTACTGTAGTGGGGCTTCCCTGGCAGCTCAGTGGTTAAGAATCTGCCTGCCAATGCAGAGGACATGCGTTCGAGCCCTGGTCTGGGAAGATCCCACATGCCGCGGAGCAACTAAGCCCGTGCACCACACTACTGAGCCTGCGGTCTAGAGCCTGCGAGCCACAACTACTGAAGCCTACGTGCCTAGAGCCCGTGCGCTGCAACAAGAGAAGCCACCCAATGAGAAGCCTGCACACCACAACGAAGAGTAGCCCCTGCTCACTGCAACTACAGAAAAGCCCGAGCGCAGCAACAAAGACCCAATGCAGCCAAAAAAAAAAAAAAAAAAGTTACTGTAGTGTAAGTGCCTGACAGTAAGCTTTTTTTTTTTTTTTTTAAATTTTAAGTGCCTGACATTAAGCTTTCGATTGCTGAGGCATTCATTTCAAAGACACGCACCTCAAACATTTTGTGGGACACAGTTACTAGTTAAACAAATAGATAAGGAGACAGGCTGCCCCCACCCATGAAGTCCCTCCCCCACTTTTTTCTTTTAGCCCAGAGGCTTGTGAGATCTTAGTTCCCTGACCAGGGATTGAACCTGCCTCTTGGGCAGTGAAAGTGCAGAGTCCTAACTGCTAGACCCCCAGGGAATTCCCCAAAATTCCCCTTTTAGAAAGTCCTGGGTAACCTACATAACTGACTGCTTGAGTGACCCCACTTTTCCGTTCCTGTGTCCTAATTCTGGCTCTTCTGTTTTAAATTTGCCAATAAAGAGTGAACCTGTGAAACCGTAGGCACCTCATCCTCAACCCCAATAAAGGCAAAACCCCAGGTGTATGCTCTCTCTCTCTCTACCTGTGACCTTGCTGTGTGGCCCCAGACGTGCCAGGTACCCTCCAGGACTTGTAATAAACCTTTTCTTTCCCCCCCAAAGTTCCCTAATGGTTGTTGCTGAGGTGTATCTTGCAATCACAGTGAGAACCACAAGGACTAGTCCATCCATGACACTGGCTCCAGTTGGGGAAATGTCTGGGGTGCGGGGGGCTCCCACTGGTAGTACAGGCCCCCCAGGCACTCCTAGCCAATAGCATCACTATCTATAATAGGCTGAGACTGACACAAAACAGTCACCCAGCAGAGGAGTCCTGTGACTCCAAGGACCAGGCCTCCCTCAGTATTCTTGCTGTGCTCAGTCATTGGCTGGGAGCCCATGGGAAGCACAGCCTTTGCACTAGCACTCGATGGGTTTCAGAGCACAGCTGGGGCGATTGGGCAATTGTGCTCCCCACAGTAGGAGGCCTGAGAGACATGTTTCGAAGCCACTACAGTCTACCCCTTGCACCACATACATTTACTTCTCCACACAGGTTCAGGGATAGTTCCATGGGCCTCGCTTCCTGAGTGGAACCTAAGAAAAGGGATGCTACTAGAATAAACCATAACCTCCATTGCTTTGGTTGATCCGTGACTCAGGGCTGCAGTTGGTATTCATCTTCTTCCACCATCCATCCTAAACTCACCTGAGTCTCAGCTCTTACCTCAGCAGGTCTTGATAGCATAACCCAAACTTTATTGCTGAGGGTCGTGAACCCTTGGTATGTTAACTCTTTTCATGCCAGGGGTAATTCATGTGTCCATTCTCAGTTGCAGTGGGCAATGGAGTGCCAGGAGGCTCCCAAGCAGCTCACCTGGGTTCTGCACGTGTTGTCCCATCCCCATTGTGTAGAGCAGTGTGACCTCTTCCAGTTGCTCAAGGTCAACTACTCCTGCCAGTACAGTGACTCTTCTTCAAACCTGCTGGTCCCTGTGCACAAGAAGGTCAAAGTACCCATGTGGTAGCCACAACTTATAATTCAATGGAACCCTTTCTGTGTCCCCTGAGAAAAGCATGTCCTCTTTGAGGATCAGGGTCTCCAACACTGCAGAGCTCAGAGTTACAGGAATGGGAAGCACAATATTCTCCCAGTGAGTCATCGGGAGTAAGTGGGTTGGCTTATCACAGAGTATTTCCTCCAAGCTGGTAACTCAGCTATGCTTGTAGAAGGCTGTTCCAGCATTCTGTGATGGTGGATGTCTCTGGATGGTGCAGTAGGTGGTATATCCATGGGATCCCAAGGCCATGGGCCTACTCCTACACCTCCCTGCATGTAAAACAGGTCCCTGGTTGAAGGCTATGATACGTGGGATTCCATGCTTGTAGATCAGGCATTCCATAGGCTGCTGAATAGTGGCTCTGGCTGAGTCTGCAGGCAGACAAGGCAGACCCTTGCCCAGGTTAGGTATCTCTCTCTCTGAGGACAAACTGGTGACATTTCCAGGACAGAAAGGCCCACTGTAGCTGAATTATCAAGTGGCCAGTTGGTCTCCTCAAGGAATAGTGGCATATTGGAGGCTCAGTGTTTTCTCTATTTCTCTCATCCAGCCATATGCCTCTACCTCAGATCTCCTTATCTCTACATTCTAGTCCTTTTCCTTCCAGATCCCCTTCCAGACAGCCAGACCACTGACCACTGCTCAGGAACCTATCTGTATTTTCAACTTAGGTCACTTTTCCTTCCATAAAAAGCGGATGACTGCTTGCAGCTCCACCTATTGGGAAGATTTTCCATCTCCACTGTCTCTCAAGACCAACTCTGAAAGTGGCTGCTATGTAGCTGTGGTCTATTTTTGCTTTGCACCTGTGCACTGAGCCAACCTGTCCATAAACCAAGCTTGAGTCTTTTCCTCCTCGTTTTCAGCTAGTCATATGGGACCTCCATACAGGCTTAGGGGCAAACAGGGAAGGGATTTTGGAGCAACTGTTGTGTGCAATAGGGGTCCTAGGCTACTCGCTCATGCAGCTTGCTTGTGCCCTCTGGTCCCAGGAGGGCTTGATTATATTTACAATGACCTCTGCTGGGCCCATTTACTTTTATTCCTCACTGGGTCCAAAATAACCCAACTCATAATTGGAAGTTCTGAACTTGGTCACTTGATGACCAATGGCCAACTGTTTTATACCAGGGCTCAGTAACAAGCCAGCAGGTATTTCTTCAATGGTGTACCCTTCTCTGCAGTAGGTGGCATGACCTTGCCCAAGAATTCCAGAGTTCTGCATTGTGATTCTCCCACTGGGGCTTGCCATAAGCTCTATACTGAATCTTTCCCTCCGCTGACTCCACCAACACCATAGGGTCTGCTGGATCCGATGGTCCAAGTGGGGCACGGTTTGCTCTGCAGCCAGGACCTGCTTCAGAGCCCTCTCTACATGTCCTGTCTGATCAGCATGATATCAGTGTAACAGATCAGTGTCACATCTGTGGGCTGTTCCGATGATCCAGATCTCTTCAGACTAGTATTATAACAGAGGGCAGGAGAGTTAACATAGCCCCAACGTAAAACTAAATGAATATTATTGTCAGTTCCATGAGAATGAGAAGTGTTTCTGATCCTCTTTATTTTTTGGCCACACCACGCAGCATGTGGGATCTTAGTTACCAAACCAGGGATCGAACCCGGGCCCCCTGCATTGGAAGTGTGGAGTCTTAACCACTGGACCGCCAGGGAAGTCCTGATCCTCTTTTCTAAGTGGAATGTAAAAGAATGAACTTGCTAAATCAATGGCAACAAACCATATACCTCAAGCCTTATTAATCTGCTCTAGCAATGAAACAATTTCAAGCGCATCAACTGTGATCAGAGCTATTACTTGCTTGAGTTCACAGTAATCTATAGTCATTCTCCAGAATCAATCCAGTTTCTGCAGGTACCAGACTGATGAATTAAACAGAGATGTGATAGAGACCACCACCTCTGCACCTTTTATAACTTTCATGGTGGCACCAATCTTTGCCATCCTTCCTTCTCTCCTGCCCCACTTCTGGAACACTCCTTGGTCTTCTGCTGGGAGCACCACATGACCCTGGTTTTCCTCACACCTCTCTGGCAAGTTCATTCAAAGTTCTGCCAGCTCACCTTCCCCTAGCTGGTTTTCATTTCATTTCATTTTTCGCTGTTTGTAGAATCACTAGGTTTTTACTTTACTTTAGCTTTAATTGAAAGTACATAATAAAATGCACATTGTTCAAAACAAGCACTAGCCAGTGTTTAATGTCTGTATTTACCTTTAAAGGGTGAGTTCTATCACTACAACTTTGGGTCAGGTCACATTCACAGGGCCTCAATTTCAAAATTTTGAGGCAGGGGCTTCCCTGGTGGCGCAGTGGTTGAGAGTCCGCCTGCCAATGTGGGGGACACGGGTTCGTGCCCCGGTCAGGGAAGATCCCACGTGCCACGGAGCAGCTAGGCCCGTGAGCCATGGCTGCTAAGCCTGCGCGTCCGGAGCCTGTGCTCAGCAACAGGAGAGGCCACAGCTGTGAGAGGCCCGCGTACCAAAAAAAAAAAAAAAAAATGAGGCAATCTTGTGACTTCCCTGGTGGTCCAGTGGTAAAAAGTCCACCTTACAATGCAGGGGACACAGGTTCGATCCCTGGTCAGGGAACTAAGATCCCACACGCTGAGGGGCAACTAAGCCGGTGCGCCACAACTACGGAGCTCTCGCGCCTCATCTAGAGCCCAAGTACCGCAAACTACAGAGCCTACACGCTCTGGAGCCAGAGCGCCACAACTAGAGAGAGAAAAACCCTCATGCCGTAACTAGCGAGAAGCCCACGCACCACGACCGGGAGCCTGTGAGCTACAACGAAAGATCCCCCATGCCTCAGTGAAGATCCCATGTGCCGCAGCAGTCAAAAATAACTTAAATAATAAATAAATAAATAAAAATTTGAGGCAATCTCCAAATGGAGTTTAGAGGCCTGAAAAAAGAAAACATCAAATTTTACAAATTTTACCTGCTTCCCAGACCACACCACTTGGTGTGAATATTTGTATAAATTTGTAATTATTCTTTGAGGAACACACTACGAAATTTGTGTATACATATTAAAAGCTCAAAACGTCTTAAATGTTTATTTTAAATATACCACGAGTTCTGTAATTCTGCTTGGTCTTTCGTCATTTTTCAACCCTCCGCTAAGGCTCAGAAAATATAAGTGGCCTCTCGAGTCTCTCCACCCCTGCGAAGAAAAAAGTCTGCTTTTGCTCTGTTTATCCCGGTAACAGCGAATGGACAAAAGTAAAAGCCAATAGCCACCGGCGAAGCGCGCCCAGCTTCACTTACCGCCGAGGCGGCCTCTCAGACAAGGGAGACTCGTACTCCCACACCTCTGAGTGCTTCTCCCCTCTGCATCCCAGAAGGCGCTGCGTCGCCTCTAAGCCTTCCGCCCCCTTCCATCCCAACAGGCAACGGGGCTTATAACGTCAAGCGCTCGTCATCAGGATGATTATAGAAATGCCTGAATATACGCCCATGCTTAAACATTAAAAATGTCTGTAACAGGCTCACCGATGAGAAAGAGCCCAAAAGATATGTCTTAGCGATTTTTTTTCAGAGGATTTAGTTTTAATCTCTAGGAGAAAAATTCCATCTTTCAGTAGACTCGCTCAGGCACCTCCTTGGACAGCACGCGCAGGCCGGCGGCGTGGGGGCCTCGGGGCCCTAGGCAGGGCAAGTGCGAGAGGAACTGGTGGTGTCTACGCGGTGCTTGTAGATCCTTCTGCGCGGAGCCATGGGAGGCCTGGAGAAGAAGAAGGTGATGGGCGAGAGGCCGGGGCGGGTCTGGGGCAGGGGGGACGGGGGTGCCTCAGGAGATAGGAGACGGGAGCGATGGAGCCCGGGGACTGCGCCTTTCTCCGGCCTTGGATCCTCGTGGGTGCAGAAGCGGCTGGGATCAACGCGACAGGAGACAGCAGGCAGAAGGGGTTCGAGGATGGGCGAGGACGGCAGTACTTGTTCTGTAAAATAGGGGAAAGAACCCTGGAGTAGAGCTGTGAAAGAGCGTTGAGGTTACCAAGCAAAGCTGCACCCCAAAACAGGCTGAGCCGGAGGATAACTTTACTGAAAATGATGAACATTACGTAGAGCTCACCATTATTTCGAGCTCATCATCTCTAAAACTTGTGACTCCCTTTTCTGCTGAATCAGGCCTTGTCCTGGACATTGGGGATGGGAGACATAAACAACTAGTTGTGGTCCCTGCATTCGTGGAGCTCACTTTCTAGTGGGGAAGTTGGACACTAAAGTAAATAACGAAATAAAACGATCACAAACAAGCCTGGCAGCGGAAACTAAGTGCCAAGGCCTTCGGGTGGAAAAGGCTGGCTGTGTGCAAGAAATTAAAGGATATCAGCTTGGCTGGGGTATAGTAAACCAAGAGGAGAGTGGCATCTGGTGAAGTTGCGGTTGGACAGGGACCAGGTCATGCAAGGCCTGTCAGGCACAGTGAGGACACTGATTTTATTCAAAAAGCAGTAAGAATCAACTGAAGGGGGAGTAATATCCGTTTTTCAAGGAGTTGTTCTTGTTGCTGTATGGAGAATCACCTTGATGGCATGAAGAGATTAGAGAGGGGATGGGGATGAGGATGAGGAAGATGTAGTTGCCTCGATTGTTTCTGTCAGCTGGAAAGTTCCTGCCGCCAATCTGTTTTTAATCCAGCTATTGAGCTAAGTGCTAGTGATTGGAACTACAAAGATAGAACATTGAAAACCTGACTTTGAGGTACAGGTGCAGATATGTAAACAAATCATGACAGTTTTTGTCGTTGTTGTTTGTTTGTTTTGTTTTGGCCGCGCCCAGCGTCTTGCGGGATGGAACCCGGGCCCCGTGCAATGGAAGCTCGGAGTCCTAACCACTGGACCGCCAGGGAAGTCCCAACAAATCATGACAGTTTTTAAAGCAGGGTTTCACAACCGTTTTGACGTTTTGAGCCAGATAACTGTTGTGGGGAGGGTTGTCCTGTGTGTTGTGGGATGTTTAGCAGCATTCCTGGCCTCTTACCCCCTAGGTGCCAATAGCATCTAACAGCCCAAAATGCTGAATACACTGCCATACACCCAGGGAGTAAAGTCACCCCAGTTGACTTTAATTATCCCTTTAATGTTTGAAAGCATAAGAATGCTTTCAACATTCTTGAAACAGTGTAGGGCAATAGAAAACAATTTTAATGAAAGAATGAAAGCAACTTCCCTAAGGCAGTCTGAAAGTCATCTTTGTACCCTCAGAACTTGGCGCGGGCCTGATCCCCAGTAGACAATAAACGTCTAAAGGGAAGAATGAATGAAGGGCATGTTTCGTGACTGTGGGATTATTCATAAACATACCCCTCAGAGGGCTACAGGTTTGTCCCTTTAGAGCTGGACCTGGCCATTGAGGCCTATGCTGTCTTAATCCAGAGGAAGACCTCGTTTGGGAAGGACGTGCTTGGTTAGCATTGCAGGGGGCTGGTACAGTGCACTGCTGCTCTATCAGGGATACAGACGTGTGAGTGTGAGGCAGCGTCTTAGCACCACAGATGTCCAGATGGTTGCACAACACAACATGCCCTTTGGGTGCAGGTAGAGACCAGGCCTTTTGTCTTTATTACCTCCTAGCATCTAGCTAAACACTTGGAACATAGTAGAGGTCTTGTGATTGTCTGTTGAATGAATGAGGAAGGAGAGAGGCTGTGTGGCTTAGAGTGTGCATTTTCAACTGGATGGTGTCATCCTGAAGGGAACAGAAATTGGTTGGGGGACATCTTAGACGTTACAATGATGTGTAGCCCTCAGAAGGACCACATTACAGAAACATCTACAGTGTACCTGTGGTATTAACATTTTATGGGGCTGTGAGAGAGGGTGATTAAAGGGGAGAAAAGGTCTAAAAAGGCCTCTGGTGGTGGAGGGGTGGTTATAATGAAAAAGAAGTTGAGAACACTGGCTTAGTGGATGAGACACTCAGGTTCTGGACTTGGACCTAGGTCTGAATCCAGCCCCAGCTCTTAAAAAGCTATGTGACCTGGGCAGGTTATTTTACTTAGCCTGTTTTCCTCCCTTGTGAAATGAGAATTTTAATGGCACCCACCTCACAGTGTTGTGGGGATTAAATGAATAATGTGTGCAAATCAGTAATCATAATGGTCAGTACTTACAGCCACTACTAAGTGCTTGGCATAGCACCTGATCCACAGCAACCTCATGGTCCTGCATCGTGCAGATGTATGTGTCCTCCTCTGTGCTGACAACTGCAGGGACAGTGCAGGAGCGCTCCGTCCCCACAGCCTCTTGGCCATTTATCCAGAGTGATAGTCGCCTCTTGCATGAGCAATGTCCAGAGGTTGCTCTCCGTCATTGTAATAATTGCTAATGGAGAATTGATTTTATCCTCCCCAAGTATGAACGAGGCTCTGCTACCAACTACATCACCCGAAACAAAGCCCGGAAGAAGCTGCAGCTGAGCCTGGCCGACTTCAGGTGAGGTTGGAGAGGAGAGGGGGACTTCGGGTGCCTGGCCAGTGAAAACTCAGCCACATCCCTCTCTTAACTGCACTGCTGCAAACTCTGTCTGGGATTCTGCCATTCCTTCTCTTTCTTGCCTGGCTTTGCTTTAGTGAGCTGTGCTTTGCCAGGTGTGGTCCACGGGGAAGCTGGAGAACTGGGTCGTGTCACCCTGAGTCATCAAAATGGGCCCACTGGTGCAATGCACTGCTGCTCTCTTATCTGGGTCTTTGTCACCCATCCTCTCCCTTCTGGCAGTAGTGACCCCTGATCCTGCAGCTTGTGGTTCTCAGCTCCTTGGAGAGTCCAGTCCAGACTCTTCCACAGCCTGCGTCCTGCTGCCTGGCTCACTTTTCATCTTCCAAACGCACCCAGCACTTCCCACTCTTACAGCCGCTGTCCTTCTTAAGATTCTCTTCCCTCTGCCCTTTATAGGCAGACCTTGGAGATATTGTGGATTCAGTTTCACACCATTGCAATAAAATGAATATCGCAATGAAGCGGTTTCCCAGTGCATATAAAAGTTACATTTACACTATACTGTAGTCTATTAAGTGTGCAGTAGTTTTATGTCTAAAAGAAATGAACATGCATTAATTTAAAATACTTCATTGCTAAAAAATGCTAATCATTATCTGAGCATTCAGTGAGTGGTAATCTTTTTGCTGGTGGAGGGTCTTGCCTCGATGTTGATGGCTGCCGACTGATCAAGGAGGTGGTTGCTGAAGGCTGGGCTGGCTGTGACAGTTTCTTTTTTTTTTTTTGCGCTACGCGGGCCTCTGACTGTTGTGACCCCTCCCGTTGCGGAGCACAGGCTCCAGACGCACAGGCTCAGCAGCCATGGCTCACGGGCCTAGCCGCTCCACGGCACGTGGGATCTTCCTGGACCAGGGCTCGAACCCGTGTCCCCTGCATTGGCAGGTGGATTCTTAACCACTGCACCACCAGGAAAGCCCCTGACATTGTTTTTTGTAAACAGATGTGCTGTTATCCAGGCTTTGTTGTTCCATTTATAGAGCACAGGCAGAGTAGATTTTAGCATAATTCTTAAGGGCCCCAGGATTTTCAGAATGGTGAATGAGCATTGGCTTCACCTTAAAGTCACCAGCTGTGTTATCCCATAACAAGAGAGTCAGCCTGTCCTTTGAAATTTTGAAGCCAGGCATTGACTTGTCTCTAGCTAGGAAAGTCCTAGAAGGCATCTTCTTCTAATATAAGGCTGTTTCATCAACATTGAAAATCTGTTGTTTAGTTAATTATCTTAGCTAGATCTGGATAACTTGCTGCAGCTTCTACATCAGCACTTGCTGCCTCACCTTGTACTTTCATGTCCTGGAGATGGCTTCTTTCCTTAAAGCTCATGAACCATCCTCTGCTAGCTTCAGACTTCATCCTGCAGCTTCCTTACTTCTGTCAGCCTTCATAGAATTGAAGAGAGTTAGAGTCTTGCTCTGGATTAAGCTTTGGCTTAAGGGAATGTTGTGGCTGGTTTGATCTTCTGTCCAGACCACTAAAACTTTATATCAGCAATAAGGCTGTTTTGCTTTCTTATCGTTTATGTGTTCACGGGAATAGCTCTTTTAATTTCCTTCAAGGGCTTTTCCTTTGCATTCACAACTTGGCTGGCTGCGGTGCAAGAAACCTAGCTTTCGACCTGTCTTGGCTTTCACCATGCCTTCCTCACTAAGCTTAATCATTTCTAGCTTTTGATTTAAAGTGAGAGATGTGGGACTCTTCCTTTCACTTGAACACTTAGAGGCCACTGTAGGGTTATTTGTTGACCTCATATCAATATTGTGCCCCAGGGAGTAGAGAGGCCTGAGTAGAGGGAGAGAGACTGAGGAATGGCAGGTCGGGTGGAGCAGTCAGAACACACACAACATTTATTGATGAAGTTCACCATCTTGTATGGGTGCTATTCGTGGTGCCCCCAAAATGATTACAATAGCAACATCAAAGATCACTGATCACAGATCGCTATAACAAATATAATAATGATGAAATAGTTTGGAAATATTGTGAGAATTCCAAAAATGTGACACAGAGACATGAAGGTGAGCAAATGTTGGAAAAATGGCGCTGATAGACTTGCTCAATGCAGGGTTGCGCAAACCTTCAATTTGTTTAAAAAAAAAAAATGCAATTACCTGCAAAGTGCAATAAAGTGAAATTCAATAAAATGAGGTATACCTCCATGTGGCTGAAATGTTGATTTGTCAACAAGGCCTTTCCTGACTCTCCTTGCTAAAAGAGGTACCTACCAGTTGGCCCCTGTCAGTATCCTGATTGTTTCCTTTCTGGTGCTTGGGACTGTCTGCACTATGTTTGTCGGGAACTTGTCACTGTCGGACTCCTGCACTAGAATGTGAGTTTTCCAAAGGGCAGGGCTCCTGTGTTCTCTGTTCACTGCAGTTTTCCAGGCCCAGCGTGCCCAGTGCTCAGCACGTTTGCTGATAGAAGGAGTGACCTTTGTCTTCCAGGCGGCTGTGCATCCTGAAGGGCATTTATCCCCATGAACCCAAACACAAGAAGAAGGTCAACAAGGGCTCCACGGCAGCCCGAACCTTTTACCTTATCAAAGACATCAGATTCCTCCTCCATGAACCCATTGTCAACAAGTTCCGGGAGTACAAGGTGAGGCCTGGGCTCTAGGGTCTGGATGGGGCCCTTCCCAGCTCTACGCAGACCCACTAACACTGACCTTGGGCAAATTGTTTGATCTCTCTGAGCAAGCCTGTACATAGGGTGAGGTAATTCTACCTCAAAAGGGTGTCGGGGGGATTGACTGAGATCTTAGGTGTGGAAATCATTTACATAGAACCTGACCAATGATTAATGCGTTACCTGTCATACTTTTCCCCTGGTTCTTTTGGAGAAGGGTAAATGTATTGCCTCTGAGGCAAAGATTGTGGTCTTTCAGGGGCTCTCTGGTGTGTTTTCTGCCCAAATAAACCACTCCTATTCAGGTTCTTTCTGGAATTGTTCCCAGGAGACCAAGCTTTTCATTCCTCAAATAGAAACGATTAAATGCTTAAATACTGCAGGGAAAGAAGAAACTTAATTATACCAAATGCAAATAATTGAAAGTAGACTGCTGTTACTGTAGCCTTTGCCGAGCAGCAGGGCCAGACTGTGGGGTACAGCTGCTGGCAGCCCTCTCGCCAGAGCTGGCCAAGGTGGGTGGCAGGACCTGTCCTGCTGCTGGGTTTTCCAGACACCTCAGCTCATTGCACTGGAACTGGGCCCCTTGTGGGACTGGCTGTCTCAGAGCTGCTGTTTACAGTCTCACCGCAGGTGGCCTCTGAGCCTCTGAAGAAGTGCTCGGGGGAGGCAGTTGGTCAGTTTAGAGGACTTTCTGGGGCCACCATTGGCCTCAACTGCGTTTTCTCGTGTGGCCCAGCCCCACACGTGGGCCCGAGGCTCGTTTCACACACATGCGGACTGGTGTTTCTGGCCCAGCCTCCTGGCCCTGGTCTGTCTCACTTCTCAGTTGGAAAATAGGGCTGAAAACGTTATACTTTCACATAAACATGCGGAGTCAGCCCGTCTGAATGCTTATCCCTGTTCATCTGTCAGTGGGATGCAGTGGGGTGGCTCTGTCGTCAGTCTGGGTCAGGTTCGCTGCTCCATGGAGGCGGCTGTTGTGCAAACCCCGGGCTGAGGGGGCAGATCGTGCCAGCAGACAGCCGTGGTCAGAGAGCCCTCCTGCCCCGAGCATCCCTCCTCCACGGAAGGGGTGTACGGGAGCCGTTGGCCCCACATCAGCAGTCTCCTGCTCTCTCCCAGGTGTTCGTCCGGAAGCTGCGGAAGGCCTATGGGAAGAGTGAGTGGAACACGGTGGAGCGGCTGAAGGACAACAAGCCCAACTACAAGCTCGACCACATCGTCAAGGAGCGGTGAGCCGGGGGTTCTGACCTGGTGCTGGGGGTACAGTGGGGAACGGGGCCGAGACCCTGCTCACAGAGCTGGCGTCCTGTTGGAGGAGGCAGACCAGAAAACAAACTGGCAAGTTGTTCTAATGGTTGCAAGTCCACACGAGTGCCACGAGGGATGCTCTCCAGGAAGGGAGCTGGAGGACGCACGTTAGTTACAGGCTTGTCAAAGGATGTCTCTCGGGGGAGACAGTTGAGCCAGCCAGGGGAGGCATGGTTCAGGCAGAGCAAACAGCAAGTGCAAACGCCCTGTGGTGAGAGAGAGCCAGAGTCCTGGGGGTATGCGTGGGGTGCATGGTCAGTCCTGGAAGACGTGACTGGACACCTCTGATCTCAACTGTTTCTTGCCCATCCTTCTCAGCAGTTCCCGTCATTCGTTGACTAAATCAGTGGGGACACTTGGCAATGTCTGGAGGCACTTCTGCTTCTCCTGACTTGGATGGCAGGGGGTCTACTAGTATTTAATTAGTAGAGGCCAGGGATGCTGCTCAGCACCCTGTAGTGCACAGGACAGCCCCCACGACACGGGACAACCTGGCCCACAATGTCAGTGGTGGTAAGGTGCAGAAACTCTGGGCTAACTGAATGTCTGCCTTCTCTTGGTGGCTGTTGGCCCTGGGAACACTTAGCTCCAGGCTGGATGGACTTGGCTTCGTTGAGTCGGGCCAGCCATGGGCTAGCAGGGCAACAGCCTTGGCCTGGGAGCTCGACAGCAGGTGTTCTCACCCCAGCCCGTGGCCACGAGCTGGGCAGTCCGCGAACTGCTCCTGCTCCGAGCAGGTCCTCCTCTAACAGAGAGACGACGCGTGTGACACAGCTGTCCTATGGAACAAATGAAAAAAGAAATGCGCAAGAAAAAAGCAAGTGTCTGGATTCACGTGCACGCTAGATGGCAGTATGGTGGCGTCCCCATTCTGCGTCACCTCCTTCTCCTCAGCCCTTGCTTAAGAAAGAATGGCCAGTGCTGTTTCTAGGAAAGGCCCGGGTTGTTGGGTTTGTCTATGAGGTGCAGAGCGAGGAAACTTCGAGGCACAAGAGGGGGCTGATTGAGTCTTTGGCCTCTGAACCAGGAAACCAAGTGCCTCTCTTGTTCTGAGAGGTCCCTGCGGACCTTTCTTCTGTTTTGCTCTGTGTCTGAAGACCTGGCTGGCCCCTCCTGACTCAGATTTCTCTGACCTCAGAGCCAAGTGGGCACATCCTGGTTCCGTGGTTTCTCCGGAGGCTGTGGGGAGGTTGGCGCTGCCAGGCCCCAGGGCGTTGCCCAGCTCCCTGTTCAGGAGGTGGCGGTGGCAGGGCCTGGGGTGGGGCAACGAGATCGGGGGCCCCTCAGAGCCCAGGCTGAGCAACCCTGTGAGCGCCACCCTCCTGGCCACGCAGGTACCCCACGTTCATAGATGCCCTGCGGGACCTGGACGACGCCCTCTCCATGTGCTTCCTCTTCTCCACCTTCCCACGGACGGGCAAGTGCCACGTGCACACCATCCAGCTGTGCCACCGGCTGGCCGTGGAGTTCATGCACTACGTCATCGCCGCCCGTGCCCTGCGCAAGGTGAGCCCGGGGCCACCCAGTGGGGCCCAGCCCCCCGCCCCGCACCCCCATGTCCTCACCACGCTGTCCCCCGTCCACCGCAGGTCTTCCTGTCCATCAAAGGCATTTACTACCAGGCCGAGGTGCTGGGCCAGCCCATCGTGTGGATCACGCCCTACACCTTCTCCCACGATGTGAGTGTGCCCACAGGGAAGGGTTGTGCAGGGACCGTTGCTCCCTCTCTGCTTCCTAGACAGAGATAATGGTGTGGGTGAAGGGGGACTCTTCCTGTCCTGCAGAACCAGCTGGGTTCCTGAGTGCCGGCCAGGGTGGTGGGGGGTGTGTGGTACAGAATTGTAACAAGAGCCCGAGCCAGCCTGACTCCAGTACCTTCTAGCTGGTTGACCTTGGACGTGTTCCTTTACCTCTCTGTGCCCAGTTAATAACGTGCTTCCACCTTCTAAGCCTTGTTGTGAGGATTTGAGGGAAAAAAGCTTTAAAAGTGCCTGGTGCTTGGCCCTCGGGGGTTGCAGAACCAACAGTGAGCGGCCACCGGGGCCGAGCACTGCCTGTATACACGGCCCTGCCCTCCAACCTGCTGGGTGCTCACCCCGCTCTGCCACCCCGACTCCTGTGCCCCACCCAGAACTGGGGACTGGGTGAGATTGGAGAGGATGAGCACAAGAGGAGTACTACTTATTACTGGCAGTATTTCTTACTCATCTTTCTTTTTAAGACTGTGAGAATTTTTGGCAGGATCCGTCGAGAGAAATCTTGGTTTGGCCTCCGTATGGGGGTTGTTAGCCTCTAGTCTCCCACAGGGTCTCAGGCTTGGCGCCTGACTTATCCTGCTGTGGGCCTGCATTTGGCCTTGCTTCCTGCTTGTGCCTTGAGTGAGAACTGGTGCCTTCAGTGGAGACTCAGCTGGATGGCAGGTTTGCTGGCCAGGCAGCGGGTGCTCCAGCATGAGCTGGTGGTCTGGGTCCCCTGGGCCACTGCTGATTACTCTGGGCTGGGGGCCACAGGCCGGAACCCCCGCTGAGTGCAGAGCAGCAGTGACAATTGGTGGCAGCCTGTGGTCTTTGTGGGTGAGAGGTGCTCGGCCCTCAGCAGTCTCTGTGCCCACTCCCTGGGGGCAGGCGTGTGTGCAAGTCTGTGCTCTTCCTTCTTCCCCTCTCTGTCCCTCCTCTCCTCTGTCCTTCCTGCCTTCTCTGCCCTGCCTTCCCTCCTTCCTCTCTGCCCCTCCCTCTCCTTCCTTCTCTCTGATGTCCCACCCCCTCACTGCTCAGACTGGTCTTTGTCTGTACTGCCAGTGGTGAATAGGGCCCTGTGGAGGCCAGCCTCCACACAGCTGGCCCTGGAGGAACGGGGGAGGGCACGGGCCACCCCTTCCTCCTTCCTCTCTGACCAGCTCACTGCCACTGCTTCCTCTCAGCAAGAGGATGGGGGACCAGCCCTGGGTCATAGTTGGGGCCCCTGTGCAGCCAGTGCTGGGCTCCTGGCAGCAGGACCCAGGCAGGTAGCGGGGCCCAGGGGGCTGCTGTGCTGTGGGACAGTCACTGCTCACGTGCTCCCAGGCCCATCGAAGGCCCTGGTGGATGCTCATGGAAGGACTGAGGTATCAGTGGGGGACAGGTGGGGCACCTCTTGGCCCCTTTACCCCCACAGCCCAGTCACTGCCTGTTGGCAGGATGTAGAAACAGCTCAGCGTCACAGGCTCACAGGCACAGATGGGATGCTGTGATCATTACTGATTTCATCATTGCTTGGCGTATCCCCCTGTCCAGGTCTCAGAAGTTGGCTAGGCTGGCCTGGCCTCTCTGGTATGCCAGGCAGTGCTGCTCAAGGGTCGCGGCACTTTGGTTTGGGTCTCAGATCCTTGCCCTGTTTTGTTTTATCAACTCCTCAAGGTTTAAGACGAGCCCTCCCGTGTCCCCCGCTTGCTCTGTGTTTTTGCCCCAAGCAGGCAGCATTTCTCAGGAGCTCCCTGGGGCTGCGCCAGGCAGCTGCCCAGCCTGTCCTGGGTCCTCGGGTTGTGCCTTTGTCTCCGGCTCGGGCCCAAGGCAGGGTTGCTGAATTCTGCGTATCTGTCCGAAGGCTCCTGCCAGGGCTCGTAGGTGCTGAGTACCACCCGCCCACTACCCCCACCCAGGCAGATGGGCTGATCCAGGGCCACCTTTCCCAGCAAGGCCCCCAGGTGCTCATGGGCTGGCCCCAGAAAAGATGGTAAATGGAAATTACGGGATGGCTAAGGGAGCAGGTGTGAGCGGCCTCTGCAAGAACAGAAGTCTGCCTTGCAGGGTAAAGGGGAGAGCTGGGGCAGGGAGCGGGGGCACCAGCCTGTCCCGGCAACCTCGTGATAAAGGCTTCCCTCTTCTCACTCCTAGCATCCCCTTTATGGCACGGGGATCTGGCACTGGCCTCCAGGACAAGCCTTGGGACCCTTGTCCAGAGCCTCACTGGTGCCCAGAATGCTCCTGGGTAGGGCCATGCCACACAGCCTCTTCTCCTGGGGCAGAGCTCCGAAGGCGGGGCCACCCTGGAGAAGCTCCTGGTCCTTGGGCACCCGGAGCCCCCACCCCACATGGGTTGTCAGTGCCGTCTTTGCACTGACACTGCTGATGCATCTCTGTGTCCCCAGCACCCAACAGACGTGGACTACAGGGTCATGGCCACCTTCACCGAGTTCTACACTACCCTGCTGGGGTTCGTCAACTTCCGCCTCTACCAGTCGCTTAACCTGCACTACCCTCCCAAGGTAGGCCCCAGCCCAGCCCTGCACCTTCTCCTCACTGGGCAGAGGCCACGGCCTCTCTCCCCACGTGGAGGTGGGGGCTAGGGGCATTCTCTTCCTCTGACCTTCCCCTTGCCTCCCAGCTTGAGGGTCAGGCCCATGCAGAAGCGAAGGCCAGCGAGGACACCTATGCTTTGGACTCCGAGAGCTCTATGGAGGTGAGAGAGGCTTCCAGCGTTGGCCCTGCATCCCCCAGAAGGGTGGTTCCTGGCCTGGGGGTGGAGGCGGTCATGGCTAGATAGGTGGTCTCAGGGCTTAGCCTCAGAATCCAAACCCACTGATACCCGGCCAAGAACTGCCAGCTCTACCCCTCCCCACCCGCAAGCAGCATCCCTGAAACCCTGCTGCTTTCCCACAGAAACTGGCCTCTCTTAGTGCCAGTCTGGCCCGTGTGGTGGTGCCTGCGGAGGAGGAGGAAGCCGAGGTGGATGAGTTTCCTGCTGACGGGGTGAGGACCGCGCTGCCCTCTGGAAGCGGGGGTTGGGGAGGCGGGCGGACTGAGGGGTTTAGAAGGAAGCTGGGGAGAGGCTCATCTCCAGCCTCTGCCTCCAGTGGGGTGCAAGCAGGCCTGATAGTGTGAGCAGCCCCTTTTCTCGGCAGGAGATGGTGGCGCAGGAGGACTGCAGGAAGGAGCTGGAGGCTCAGGAAAAGCACAAGAAGCTCTTCGAGGGCCTGAAGTTCTTCCTGAACCGTGAGGTGCCCCGGGAGGCCCTGGCCTTTGTCATCAGGTAGGGAGCCTGACGGCACTGGCTCTGCCATACTGGGCTGGGTCCTGCCGTAGACAGCGCGGCCCTGGACGCCCATCGGTAACAATGGGCTGGCGTCAGTATCCGCTGCTTAGGGCTGTTGTGAGGATTCAACAAAATGGGTGTGGAAAACTCAGCACACCCCAAGCACGTGGAAAGCACCCATTAGAGGGCAGCTGGCATCACTTCCTCACCAGCTTAGGGCAGAAGGTCTCCCCTGGGCCAGCACTGGAGGCGTCGGCCGATTGGAGGGGGGGTTCCTGGGGTGGGGAGGGGACAGGTGTGTCCTAGGAGCGTGAGCTTGTGGGCCAGTGGGTTCCAGGGTGGGTACCTCATGCCTCAGTACCCTTATGGGCTCCCCCTGTGCCTGTAGGAGTTTTGGAGGGAACGTGTCCTGGGACAAATCTCTGTGCATTGGGGCCACATACGACGTCACAGACTCTGGCATCACCCACCAGATTGTCGACCGGCCTGGGCAACAGACCCCCGTCATCGGCAGGTAGGCCCCCAAGGCCCTCGTCTTCCTCTGCCTGTTTGGGTTTCTGGGGGCGGAGGTCTGTCTCCAGGCCCCTGCAGATGCAGTGGGGTCTCGGGTGGCCCCACGGCTTTCTCTGCCCTCACCTTGCGCAGGTACTATGTGCAGCCCCAGTGGGTGTTTGACTCCGTGAATGCCCGGCTCCTCCTCCCTGTGGCAGACTACTTTCCCGGGGTGCAGCTGCCTCCACACCTCTCGCCCTTCGTGTCAGAGAAGGAAGGCGATTATGTGCCCCCTGAGAAGCTGAAGTTGCTGGCCCTGCAGCGGGGAGAGCACCCAGGTGAGTGAAAGGGAGCTGGGCAGGGCGGGGTGGGCAGGCTCCTCCAGGCTGGCCTCGGCTCCGGGGGCTTCACCTGGCTGTTTCCCTTCTTGGCTACAAAGGTGGCAAGCTCCAGAGAACAGGGCAGCAGGGGTACAAAGCCCTTTCAACTCTCATCGGAGTAATGTGGCTTAGGAGGAGGAAACGTTTGTGTCTTATAATCCAGTGTTACTTGATGTCCAGTGACTGAGCAGAATGGTCTGGAAGTTCCACGGGAGGCAGCAGAGCTGAGGGGTTGGGGGCGTGGAGTTTGCTCTGAAGGCAGCTGGGCCTGTGGTGGAGGTGCCAGAGGGCCTGTGGTCGGGATGGCCCTGCTCTGCCTTTGGAACGTCTGTGCCGAAGAGGGTGGTGCCTGGCGCCAGTTCTCTCGCCACAAGGGGAGGAGCAGGCTCCCGGGTGTTCATAATCCTTGGCTGTTTGTAGGAGATTTGAATGAATCTGAAGAGGAGGATGAGGAGGAAGATGATGAAGGTGACAGTGATGAAGAGGGAGGAAAAGAAGAGGAGGAGGAAGAAGACAAGGAGGCTGGTTCGGAAAGGGAGGAAGAGGCCCGACTGACGGCCCCGGAGGAGCCGAGGAGGGAGGAGAAGGTACCAGGGAGTTGATTGGGTTCTCGGCCTGGGAAGCAGCCCCACTGGCCACCTTGGTGCCAGAAGGGTGGGAGCCAGGGGGCTGGAGGTAGAGGGTGGGGGTCAACCTGCATCCACAAGTGTCCCCACTGTGTCCCCAGAAGCCCAAGGTGATGGTGGGCACAGTGAAGCTGGAGGATAAGCAGCGGCTGGCCCAGGAGGAGGACAGTGAGGCCAAGCGCCTGGCCATCATGATGATGAAGAAGCGGGAGAAGTACCTTTACAACAAGATCATGTTTGGCAAGAGGCGCAAAATCCGCGAGGTGAGTCTCCCCGCCGCCTGAGGCTCCAGCTGGGGCCGCACAGCTGAGCTTCGAGGCCGGCTGGCTCTCCCGGGCAGTCTCTGGGCCCTTTTCTAGCATTTTTCTGACGTTGTCTGCCTGCCCTGGGCATCTTGGTGTCAGTCTCCTTCCTGCACCTGGTGGTTTCTGAGTCTGCTGGGATTGGGGGCCAGAGCTGCTGCAGCAGACTCGGGACCTGCACTTCACAGAAGTGCATGAAGCTGGAGGGACTGTGGGAGGTTTTGGTTCAGCTTCTGTTTTGTTTCCTCTCATTCACAGAGCCACATATGCTCAATATAAAAGAAAAAAAAATTTTAAGAGAGTTCTGTGCATGCCAGAACTTTGTAATGGACGCAAAAGTGGCTCACAGTCTTGCCCTTGGGGTGATCTGTAGTAATAGCCCCCCAGGTTTCTTTTGTGCATGTAATAACACAGATGTTATTTGGGGGGCATTGTGCTACACATACAGGCAGAGCTGGTTTTATGGCACTTAGCTTTATTGCACTTCACAGATAATGAGTTTGTTACAGATGGAAGGTTTGTGGCAACTCTGTTGAACAAGTCTGTTTAGCACCGTTTTTCTAGTATTTGCTCATTTCATGTCTCTGTGTCACCAGTGATGGTAATTCTCACAATATTTCTGACTTTTTCATTATTATTATATTTGTCATGGTGATTTGTGATCAATGTTCTTTGATGTTACTGTTGCAAAAAGACTATAATTCACTGAAGGCTCAGACGATGGTTAGGTTTTTTTAGCAATAACATATTTTTTATTAACGTATATGCACAGTGTTTTTAGACATAATGCTATTGCCACTTAACAGACAACAGCATAGCATAAACAGAACTTTTATATGCCCTGGGAAACCAAAAAATTCACGTGACTCCCTTTATTGCAGTATTCGCTTTATTGGGGTGGTGGGTGGAATCCAACCCACAATATCTCCGAGGTCTGCCTGTAGGTTGTTCTGCATGAACTGTCCGTGGCATCATACAGCGCATGGCCTGTTCCCTGCTGACAGGATTAGGTTGTCTCCCTTTTATAGTCGTTCTCAGAGAACAGCCCTGAGCACCTCTCTTCCTACCTCCAAGTGTCTCTGCAGGGTAAATTCTTAGGAGTGTAATTGCCAGGTTGAAAGGCCACCTGTTTCGGAATAGATAGCGCCACATGGCCCCGGGGAAGGACTGTTCCAGGTCGACCCCACCCTAGCAGCTCCTGGTGAAGGTTTGAATGGCCCCCAGCTTTCCCAGGTGAAGGGGGTCAGTGGGGCAGTTGCCTCCAGCTCTGGGAGCCTGCAATCCTCCTGACTTGCTGTGGGCCCATAACTTCACAGAGTCATAAAGGCAGGGGTGAAGTCACGGTTCCTCACCTGAGGCTCTTCAGAGGGGTTTGCTTTTTCCCCTTGGTAATTTGCCTGTTAGCTTTCCTGGAAGCTCTGCTTTTAATGGGTGGCCTTGAGTGGCAGAAGGGGGAGTCCCCTTCCACAACGTCCTCCCCCCATCACAGCTTAATCCTCCCCTTCTTCCTCACAGGCCAACAAACTGGTGGAGAAGCGGAAAGCCCACGATGAGGCTGTAAGGTCTGAGAAGAAGGCCAAGAAGGCAAGGCCGGAGTGAGTGGTGGCAGCCTCGCCATGGGTGAGGCCAGCTCCCGGAGGCTGGACTTGGCACAGGGACCCAGAGGGCCTGGGCTTGGTGACAGACCAGGGTCTTTTCTGTTTTCATCCTTCTCCTCCCTCTGCCGGCCCTGGCCTCCTCTCAAGATCTCTGGCTGGGCCAATGGACAGCCCCAGCCTCACTCGGATGGAGCTCCCTGCTGGTGGCTGGGCAGAGGAGAGGCCTCTGCCTCTCCTTGACCCCGCGATGCTCCCGGGGGTCAAGCAACACAGGGGGCGGGACCCGACCAGCCCCTCACTGACTGTTCCCATTCACCCTGGCTTTCTGCATCCCCTCCCCCACACGTACGGTTGGACCCACGATTTTCCCAGTGCTCTGATGGGGGGTAGGGTGAGGAAGCATTTGTTATTAAATGGCTGGAGTTCTGCAGCCAGTTGAATTCTGTGTTCATGAGCCTTTCTGGGGTTGGAGAAGGGCCACCTAGTGCTCCAGGTTGGCCAGCCCTCAGTATTCACTGAGAGGAGCCGGTCACTGCTTGGAGCTTTCTGGCTGCCTGTGGATCCCTTGGGGTCCAAAGGTGCCAGAAGGTAGGCGCACATTCCAGCCCAGAGACTTCTCCTCTGTGAACCTGCTTCCTCACGTGTAAGCTAAGCATAGAAATTCTGGAGCCTTCCTCCCAGGCATGTGTGAAGGGTTCAGTGATAATGTTTCAGAGAGTCACTAGTGTCAGGTGTCTGGTAGGTAAAGTACTCGGCAAACACCAACCGTGATTGTCATCACTTCCTGCTGGAGTCAGCTCGGGAGGTAAAAGCCAGTGTCTGAAGGATCTATGGGGCCTGAGTTGAGGGTACCTAGCTTTACCTTGTGGGCTTATGGGCAGAGCTGCCAAGGACCCCCAATGTGGCTTTGCCAGCAGCTGGACTTGTAACCCTGGCTGGGCCATCCTTATAGCTTCCCACTTCACCCTGGCAGTGCCAAGGGGACATGCCCTTGCCTGGACTGCCGGTGCCTCATGGCAGAGCCAGGGCCACTCAACCCCTCCCAGGTCAGGCAGGGAGATTCTGAATGCCCCCCCAGGGTGCTCCTGTGGGCTGACTGCTCTCAGGAGCAGGGCCCAGGATGGGGAAGTATGGGTTTGGAACTGGGCTCCTCCTTTGCCAAATCTAGGCATTTGAGGGCCTTGGCCCTCTGCCCCTCACTCTGTAGAAGTGCCCAGGCTCTATAGAACTCTTTTGGGCAGTGTCTTCAGACCCAGCCTGTGCAGGGGGAAGGCAAGAGCTTGGGCAGGCTCTCTGGCTGAGGGAGTGGAGAACCTAGGGCTCCTGTCTCACTGGGCCTCGCCATGGGTGTGCTGTGGGTATCAGAGAGAGATTATGTTCCACTCTGACATGCTTCATGGTGTGTGTGTGGGGGGGGGTGGTCTTCTAGAGTCAGGGACAGGGTCAGGGCCTCTGGAGCCAATCTGCAGCCCTAGGGGATAACTTGGTCCTGCCTGGGTGCATGTACATCCCAGGGCCACGGCAGGGGTGTCAGGGCAAGGCCAGAGAGCGGGCCCATCAGATATGGAAAAATCCTGGACTTCCCTGGTGGCACAGTGGTTAAGGATCTGCCTGCCAATGCAGGGGACACGGGTTCGAGCCCTGGTCCAGTAAGATCCCACATGCTGTGGAGCAACTGAGCCTGTGTGCCACAACTACTGAGCTTGTGCTCTAGAGCCCACGAGCCACAACTACTGAGCCCTCATACCACAACTACTGAAGCCCGTGTGCCTAGAGCCCGTACTCTGTTAGAAGCCACCGCAATGAGAAGTCCGCCCACTGCAATGAAGAGTAGCCCCTGCTCACTGCAACTAGAGAAAGCCTGCGTGCAGCAATGAAAACCCAACGCAGTCAAAAATAAATAGGAAAAAAAAAAGATATGGAAAAATCCCTGGCAGTCATGCTAATGTGGAATTTTCCCCATTCCGGAGTCGCCCAGTAATGGCAGGGGCAGTGGGGCTCTGATGTGGCTTATGCCCCACTGGGTGGCCAGCTGGTTTTGCACTGCTCACAGCTGGAGCTGAGCATTCTCAGCTCCAGGCAGGCACTAATCCCCATTCTTGGGCCTGCTCCTCTGGGGTGAAGGAGGGAAGCCTGGGACTGGAAAGAGTCAGATCCTGAATGCGGCACCTGCATCCTGATGGCACTGTGCTCAGTGATGGGCACCTTGGAGAGGGGGGCGTCAGCTGAGACCTCCCGGTGGTATGACCACCCCTACTCCTCTCATCCACATTTCAGATGCTAAAAATGTGTCCCCAGTTTGCACTGACTTTAGAGCCACAGGCCATATCTTCCAGTGAATAAAGTTAAGCAGCTAGTGTAGCCTCCTCCTTTTTCCCAGAGCTGGGCTGCCCTCACCATCACCACGCCACCCCGTTTCCCAGGCACCCTCGAATCCTCTACGGAGCTGGGAGCTCAGCCGAGCCTCAGGGTTCGGCGGCAGGACAATGGCCCCGTTCGCACATCCGAGACAAACGCGCCTTGTTGGGCCAGCGGCGGGGGCGCGAAGTTGCGCCCCGGCGCGCTGAATGCGGCTTCTGTGCGACCCGGGCAGGCGCAGAGGGGAGGGGAGGGGGCCGGGGCCCGGGGCGCCCATTGGCCGCGGCGCCGGGAGGGCCGGGCCAGGCTGGCGGCAGCACCTGGCCGGAGAGGTTGCGGCGGCGGCGGGGGCGGGAACATGGTCCAGGCCCGGCCGAGCAGGGGGACCCGGCGGGTACGCCCCGCCGCCTTAGTAAGCGCCCGGGCGGCGCGGCCCGGGGCCGAGCCTGCACGCCAAGGCCGAGAAGGACGGGGACAAGGTACGTCCTGGGGGCCCAGCACCCATCACCAGATTGCGCCCTGCCTCAGTCTACCCCCTGGGGTCCAAGCCCGCGCTGCCCACGCCCGGAACTGGGGCTGCGCACGCCAGACTCTAGACCTGAGTGGTGAGGGAGTGCTACACTACCGCTTCGGGGCTCACGCACCTGTCCTAGCTGAGAGAGGGTGGGAAGGCTGGGGCCTGCGGGGGGGCGGGGAGGGGGGTGGTACAGGTTGGTGCTTGCCCGGCCCTTGGTTTCTTCCCCACGGTCCCATTTCCAGGGTTTACCCAGTCCTTGGTCTTGGGGCGGGTGGGGCTGGAGCTGGGCTGGAACTGGGAGTTCATTAATCATTAATCTTGGACATGGTGCCAGAGCCCTGGGGGAGGAGGGGCAGGGATCTCCCTCTTCCCACCAGCCCTCCCCAGAAGAGGGGCCGTCAGAGCAGGGGCTGGGCATCAGCGTAAAAAATGGATCCCCTCTGCCTGGGGAAGGCCCTGTCCTCTACCACTTAGGGGGCAAGGCCACCAAGGAAAGGCTTGTGGGAGTGGGATAAACTCTGGTATCCAGGAATGGCCCCGTAGGTAACCCAACAGTTCCCTTGTTCCCTGGACCAGTGCTCAGAAAGGGGGTCCAGCTTGGTCTGCCCCCGTTGGTGCCAAGCCAAGGTGCTTTGGTAACATTACAGAACAAGGCTGTGGTTCCTTCCCAGCAGGGACCCCCTCCCACCTGCCTAGAGCAGGAGAGGTGATGGGCACACATCTGGCTGCAGTAACCCACACCAGTGGGAGGGAGGGAGAGAGGGTGGCAGACCTGACACCTGATCACCTGGGTTGCCCCGGTGACAGGTGCCATGGAAATCCTCAGGAGGACAGTCCAGTTGGGAGAATCCAACCTCTGCCTTTACAAAGAGGGTGACCTAAGGCCCAGAGAGGGTAAGGCCATGGGCAGGCCTGAGCTGGAGCAGACCATGTGCTGCTGCATTGTCCCTTGCCCCTCAGAGGAGGCATTGTTACTAACCCTATTATCCAAGGGGGGAAACTGAGTTTCAGGGGGATTCGGTGACTTGCCCAAGGTCACATAGTTCAAATGTGGCTAAACTGACTCCAAATTCAGTGACTTGCCCGAGTCCCCATTTCAGGACCCCAGCGCTGCTCAAGATCTGTCTGCCCTTCTGGGGTCCTAGCCTCTTAGACCTTCCATGGCTGACCCCAGCCCCCAGCTCAGGACCCCTCCCCCCTTGCCTCCCTAGCTCCCAGCTCTGCCTGACACTCGGGGGGTGGGCAGGCTGCTACCCTGGGAGCAGAGACAACAGAGCCCTGTTCCCAGCTGCCACCTCGGACTGCTTCCTCCCTGCTTCTCACTTGGGCAGAGCCCTGCCTGAAGGAATCCCTGTGGACAAAGAAGCACGCCTGCCTCCTGTGCATCCCCTTGTCTGATGCGCATGGGTCTGATATTTGAGGGCATGGGTCCAATCCAGCAAGGGAGGAGTGTGTCCTTCCCTCTAGGCTTTAAGGGACTAATTGTGTCACCCTGGTGAAAGAGGCAATGATTAACCTGCGAGAACGATACACAGATGTTGGAATTCCAGGCATGGCAACAGGCTTGTGAAGGGCTTCTTGCTTCCCTCAGACTGAGCAAGGAATATGGACCATCCCTGTTTAGGAGCCCTGTCCTACTCCAGACAGGGAGGGCAGGATGGAGCAGAGCGCCCATGGGGGTCAGCGGGCTGGGGTCAGGGGAATAGCCAGGTGAGGAGTGATGGTTCAGAGGAAGTGGTTCCAGAGGAAACATGCTTTCCTACCTGCCAGCCCCAGGGCAGAGATGGGGTGTGGCTTGGGCACCCCCAGATCTGATCCCAGTGGTGCCCAGACTTGCCATGGGACCCTAGGCAAGTCCTTCTCTCTCTGTGCCTTGACTTTCTCAGATGTGAAATCTGGGAGTCAGGGACCTTGGGTCTGGAGCATGGGAAGTATGGGTGCTTGGGTGGGGAGGGTGGCCCTCCAGGAGATGGTACTGGCGGGTTCTGCCTCTCCTGCCAGGTGGATCTAGAAGGGTCATGATAATAACCCGAGGTGTGTGCAAAGGGCTCCTTATGCCTCATCCCGTTTGATCCTCACAGCAAACCCGTGAGAAGGTTGAAGTATCCCCATTTGTTAGGAAACCAAGGCTCAGAGAGGGGAGGTCACCTGCCCAAGGTCGCCCAGCTGGGGAGCTGGGATTTATAGGCAGACCTCTCCAGGATTAGTGAGGCGGGCGGGCAGATCCAGGGCATTGTGCATAGCAAGTGCTCAGCACCTTTTAAAAAACCTTTATATTTTACATATTTTTATGCAAACAAGTGCATGATATCCCTTTTAAAAACATTTCAGTCATACTAGAAGGTACGGAGAATGATACTACCAACTCTCACATACTCACCTGAGGGCTTCTCAGTGATTTTGAAGCTAATAAAGAAGGGACTGACTACTTGCTTAACGTGTGTTTTGCCACTCTTCAGTTAGAGCCACTTTGGGGCGACTCAAATCTGCCATCAGGAGGGGTGGTGATTTTGCCTGGACAAAGCAGCGAGGCAAGACCTGTGGGCTTGCTCGTAGTTCTGAGCCTCGGTGTCCCCGCCGTCACATGAGCTAGCAGGTGACACTAAGCGTGTCTGTGTGGTTGCCATTTGGAACCGTGGAAATAGGTGATTGACCCTGCAAGATCAAAAAGTTTTCTAGTCATCAAAGAACACTGCCCTCTTAATCAGCTGCCAGGCCTGGTACCCAGCTGCAGCCATTCCCCCAGCCAAGGGGGCAGTAGGAGCAAGATGTCAGGGCTCCTTGACAAGTTTGGAGGTGGTCCTGAAAGCTGAAGTGCCCCTCGGGAGATCCTCCCCATCTCTACTCCAGCACCCCCTCCAGAGGGTCTCAGAGGGGGGAAGCTTCCAGATTCTTGCAAGTCAGTCCCCCAGCGCTCCTGGATGGAGGGCCAGCCTCTCCATCTGCACCTTCAACTGTGCAGCTCACAATTTCCAGCTTCTTCTTGGTCCCAGACCCTTGCTGTCTCTTCCCCACTTTAGGACACTGAGGTTCAGAGAGGGCAGCATGCCTGCCGTGGTCACACAACAAGGTGGGGCATGGTTCAGACTAACCACGGTTCCCTCCTCCTCCAGCCAGACTGCAGTTTTTCAAAATGGAAACGTCGTTATTTTTAATTTTAATTTTTTCCAAAGTAATACAGACTCTTTGTAAAACAAAATTATATGTGTGTAAGTATATATTTATGTGTGTGTATGTGTGTACATATATGTGTGTATATATGTGTTTTTTTACTTCATTATATATTATGGGCATCATTTTAATGAGGACATATTAGACCATTTGGATGAATGTCACATATTTTTAACCATCCCCTCTTGTTGGACACTTAGGTTGTTTCTATTTTTCCCCTTCGCTAAATAATACTACAATGAACATCTTTGTGCTCCGTCTCAGATCTCTTGTTAGATTTTCTTCTTTGAACAAATTCCCACAGGTAGAAGTGCTGGGTCTGAGGACGGGCACTTTTAGAGCTATAACAGTTGCTGTCAAATATGCATTCTAAGCACCGTAGGGAGAGTCTTTCTGCTCTATTCTTAAAGTCTCCTCCATTGTCCCCGTAAGATTCCCTTCCAGCCACAGGAAACAGCCCTAAGACACCCTGACTCCACCACCATCTCTGCCAGAGCCCTGTTCCTATGTGTGCGCACTGAACAAACAGCATGGATGCCCATCAGTCAGGGAATGGTTCACAGGAGCAGTGGTTCCACAGAATGTTCTGTAGCCGATGTCTTTGGAGGCCCTTTATCTGCTCATTCTGCTCATATTCCACTGGCCAGAATTCAGTCACATGAGGACACTGAACTGCAAGGGAGAATGGGAAATGTAGTTTAGCCATGTACCCAGGGAGAAAGGGAACTAACTGCCTTTGGAAATTGGAGAACACACTGTAGCTTCTGCCGCTGGGGCCCCCTACCCCAACAAGTCTCCTTGGCCACGCTCCTCCCGCCTCCAGGCTGGATCAGGTGTTTTCTCTGTGCTCCAGGAAGCCCTGCCAGGGTGTCCTCTATCACAGCATCTGCAGCTGTCAGCTTGCTCCTCTCTCACGTCCAGCACTGAGAGCCCGAGCTCCGTGCACCGGGCATCATGCACCCCAGTGCTGGGCACAGTGCAGGTGCTCAGTAAATACCTGCAGAACAGATCAATTTAAAACTCATTGTGATCACAAAGCGATGTCCATAATCTATTGATATGTGAAAAAAACAAAATGTGCTCCCCAACAGAGACCCCTCCTATTGCCTCTATTGATAGAAAAAATGTGAGGAGGCTTGTGCCGAAGCTTTAAGGGTGCTGCCCTCTGGGGATGGAGCTCTTTATATTTTTCTGTAATTGTCTGAACTTTTTTTCATTGAGCATGTGCTGCTTTTATAATTACAACAATTTTTTTCCGGTGGGGGCAGAACCAGCCGGAGCCGACGTCACTGACACTGGGGGAAGAGACCCCTCTGGCAGGGCTGGAGGCGCAGGTTCTGCAATCAACGCTCCCACTCTGGAAAGCTTGGCTTCACGTGGCTCTTCTTTTCTTTTTTTAAATTTATTTTATTGAAGTATAGTTGATTTACAATGTCGTGTGAGTTTCTGGTGTACAGCAAAGTGATTCAGTTATATATATATATATATTCCTTTCATATTCTTTTTCCATTATGGTTTATTACAGGATATTGAATATAGTTCCCTGTGCTATACAGTAGGACCTTGTTGTTTATCCATTCTATATATAATAGTTTGCATCTTCTAATCCCAAACATTTCTTACTTTAGAAAATGCTTTTATTGAGCTGTTTTCTTCATACTTCCCCAAACTGCTTACTAAATATGTAAAAAATCAGAGTAGTGTTTTATATCATAGCTTTTGATAAAAGCAATGAAAAGAGCCAAAGTTCTTGAGATTTTTTTTTTTTTTTTTTTTTTTTTTTTTGCGGTACGCGGGCCTCTCACTGTTGTGGCCTCTCCCGCTGCGGAGCACAGGCTCCGGACACGCAGGCTCAGCGGCCATGGCTCACGGGCCCAGCCGCTCCGCGGCATGTGGGATATTCCCGGACTGGGGCACGAACCCGTGTCCCCTGCATCGGCAGGTGGACTCTCAACCACTGCGCCACCAGGGAAGCCCTTGAGATATTTTTAAAACAGTAATTGAGTCACATTTTCCTCTTTACCATATCAAGATGCTGTTGTTTTATTGAGTTGCCCTTGTCTCAGACTTAAACTATCTTGAACTATTATCATGTTGTAATTGAGATAAAAGAGGAATTTGCTTTGCATCAGCACTAATTGGTTTATCAATATCCTGTACCATTTATATTTTAAAACTGAATGTCTGTAAGATGGTAAGGCATATCTATACAAAGCCTTACAACTGGTAGTGTATAGGAAGCTGTTCAGAGTGTTATGTCTGTATTATAGCCAGTTTTAGGCTATGGTCACTTATCATAATCGAAAAACTAGTTACTAGTAACTTGTCCAGCCTCTAGACTAATTTTATGGGAGAGGAAATGTAAATTTCTGGAAGAAAAATTGCATACAAAATTAATTGGTGTTGACAATAGGATTAGAGCATTAGTATGCATTTGCATCTTTAGAATTTCATCTTCGTTTTTCTGGATGTTAATGAATATATAATAAAAAAGTAAAAGCCTATGTTATGCTACACTGAAATTTCCCTCTATCTTTGCCAGTTTATCTTATATTCCGCTTCTTACTTTGAGTGTCACTGGATCAGAATGTTCCTTAGGCATCCTCTGGCATTCCTCAAATAATTTTCCTAGCAAAACTCTTATTAGATGATCATTTGCCATTCTAAAATGAAGTTTTTGTAGCATTAGTGCTTGTGTAAGTCTAACCCCAAAGGCCAGCTAATAAAGAACTGTATGAAAATCAGTTGAATCAAATTAATTGAATAAAATGTATACAATGCAATGTATGCATTGGCTACTAGAGTAGGGTTGTTATCAAAGAGGAAAGGAAGTGATCAAATTCCAAATAGAAATATTAAGAGCAGAAGCAACAAATAGATTTTTCCTTATTGTTGGCCTTAATCCACTATGACAAAAGCAATATTTAGAAATATGAAACTTTCAATGTTTAATTTTTTCAAAACTATATATTACTGTTACAGATATATATGTGTGTCAATAAAATATTTATGTGACTCTTCTTTACTAGCTTCCCACTCTTCCCACGATCTCACCTCTTGCTCAAAAGCTTTCACTCCACTCCTACATGGACGAGGTTCTTACCCCTCTGTGACACTAGGCTTGTCACGTCCCCTCCCTGTGCCTCAGCTTCCTTATATACAACAAAGTGGGGGATCTAAAGGGCTCTCTGCAAAGATTATGAGGTTGCGTGATGCATGGGAAGTCCTGAGCACAGAACTGGGCTGTGGTCCAGAGTCCACGCTCATAAACCAGCATGTCTGCTATTTGATGCCAGCTCTGCCCCAACTTTCTCCCATGCATCCGTCTTCAAGCTAGCTCAGCCCAGAAAAGATAAAACATCTCTATCCCATGCCCTGGACCTGGTTCAGCACTCAGGGAGATCAGGACTCTGGGCCTCCCCTGTTTCGTGGGTGATTGCTGGGCTGCTCCCCGGCTGGGTGGGGCTTTGGGGGAAAGAGCATTCAGAGCACACTGTCAGATGCCTGCTGCTCCTTGGGAGGGACTGGCAGCTGCTCGTCCTATGAAAGTGCTTGATGTGGGATAAATGACTGTCACAGTAGGGAGGGTGGGAGGGAGGGAGACGCAAGTGGGAAGAGATATGGGAACATATGTATATGTATAACTGATTCACTTTGTTATAAAGCAGAAACTAACCATCGTAAAGCAATTATACTTTAATACAATTGGAGCAATTATACTCCAATAAAGATGTTAAAAAAAAAAAAAGGAGGGTGGGAGGTAGATGTAAGAGGGAGGAGATATGGGGATGTATGTATATGTATAGCTGATTCACCTTGTTATACAGCAGAAACTATCACAACATTTTAAAGCAATTACATTCCAATAAAGATGTTAAAATTTTAATTAATTTAAAAACTGATGGTGATACCTGGGTTCCTAGAGCCCCACACATGGGCCATGGTGGGAGCTCTGGGCATCAGTGCTGACGGAAGGATGTGGGGGGCTTTTCTGGGCACCCTCTGTCCATGGGCAAGGCTGAGCGAGAACAGACCTGAACCCAGCAAAGAATAGGATGCGAGAGATTCCAGTGCCTGGGCTGAGCCCGAGGGCCTCTGGCCCCTAGAACTGCCTCTTCCTAGGGAGACCTTGGGAAGGATCAGCATCTCTGATCGGCCCAAATTCCTCAAGGCTGGTCCAGGGTGTCCTGTGCCACCATCCCTCACACAGGGTGGAGGCAGGACAGGCAGGATTCCGTACTGTACTTCTTTGATAAAGGATTTGGAGGTCAGAGAGGTGGAATCTGATCGGACTCAGTACCTCCCAGCCCTGGTCAGGTACTCTTCCTCCAGAGGGCCTTCCAGGTTGAGTTGCTTGCTCTCTGGGCTCTCACAGATTTTAGACAAATCTTGGTCTCAGGTTGTGTCTTGGCATCTTTAAGCCCTAGAGTTTGGGAAGTCCCTGTTTTGACTCTGGTTCTGTCTGCTCTTTGCTAACTGTGTGACCTTGGACAGGTGAGTTCACCTCTCTGAGCTTTGGTATCTTTACCTGGGGAGGGGCTAACAGTGGTACTTGACTCATAGGGTAGCTGTGAGACTTAAATGAGATGTGATTGGAGGAGAAATTAGCTTCCCCAAACTCACCTGCCTCCCTGTCCCTCCCGTGGCCTTCAAGCTGGTCCCAGGCTCTCTGCCGGGCTCTGCGGCTGCTTGTCCTTGGCCCAAGGACGCCAGGGGCCTTGCTGAGCCATTGGATAAAGGAGCTGCCTGGCTGCTGAGGTCCAGAGAGGGTTGGGGACCACCCAGGGGGCAGAGGGCCAGGGCAGCACCTGCAGGGTACAGGGACATGCCACCTGCTCTCCCCAGGGAGGGAACTCATGAATATTCACACCCAGTAGAGCATGAGGGAGGCAGCCAGCACACTCCTGGGTGTCATTGGAGCGTTCCTGTTTCCCAGTGACCACAGAGGCAGCCTCGGAGTCAGATGTGGCTCAGTCAGGGAGAGAAAAGGGGCATCCAGAACTGGGCTGGGCATCCAGACACGGCCGGAGGTGAGTGTGTCTTCCTCTGTCCCGCGCACAGGCCCCTGGGGGGAGCAGGACACCCTGGGACTGAGGCCTGCCTGGTGGTGATGCTCTAGGCAAGAAGGTTCACCATCCCGGGCTCGGTTTCCCCGTGTGCATGCTGTGGGGGATGAGTCCTGTTTCTCCTTTGTTCCCTGGAGTGTGCTGGTCCAGCCAAACAGGAGGATTGCTGGGCCTGGCCTGGAGCCAGCCATTGGCACAGACGGAGGGTGATGTGGCTAGGGTAACCCAGAAGGAGAGGAATAGATAGGGTGAGCTAGGGAGAGGGGATGGTCTGCCCTGAGTGCCTGGGACTGTCACCACCATAGCAGAGGAAAGAGACTCAGGTTCTGGCCCTGTCTTTGCTACTGCTGCACTGTGTGACCTTGATGGTGGCTCTGCCGTTTCTGAGCCTCAGCCTCCTTGCTGCACTGTCTTCCAGGCTACAGGCCGTGAGGCTTGGGCCAGGCTGAGATTGTCCTTGGTACCCCATGGACTTAGACCTGGGATCGTCAGCTGCCTGCAAGCCTCAGCCTTCTGTGATGGAACATCCAGCTGTGCACACCCTCCTTCCCACGGGCTTGGGCTGGGCCTGGGACATGCCAGGCAGAGGCCGCCATGGACAAACGGGAAGATGCACATTTCAGGCCAACAGACATGAACTCGAATCCCAGCCCTGCCTGCTGCCTTGCGACCCTGGGCAAGTCACGTCACCTCCCAGAGCCTCGGTTTCCCCATCTGCAAAATGGATGTGACAGTGGGGTCTGCCTCCCAGGATAGCTGGGTGGAGTCAGTGAGATGCTCTGGAGGAGAGCCCATCCCAGGGCCTGGCTCATAGCAGGACTCAAAAGTGAAATCAGAGGGTGGAAAGGGCCCAGGGCCCAGCACCTATCAGGGCAGGGCCCGGCTGGTTTTGAGGAAGCCAAAGTTGGGGAATGAACAAATGAATGAGGGAAGCAGGGAAGGGGGTTGAGGGGGCGGTCCTGGGCGGGGCCAGGCAGAACCTGATTGGTGGTCCTGGGGAGCTGGTCTGCCCCCTGCTGCCTGACCTTCACCCAGAGCCTTGCCAGCCGCCTCCCAGAGTTCTGGAAAGTGCCCTGGTGAGTGGGGCACCTGGGGCAGGGGTGGGCCCCGGGGTTTTTTAGAGAGCAGCAATCCGAACCCCTCCCCATTTTAAAGTCAGAGAAACCAAAGCCCAGGGCCCCACTCAGGGTTGGGGCTCACATCTGAGGCTCTGGCCTGGCCCAGGGCTCTGTCCTGATATTTGTTGGGACCCCTGAGGAACAGGAGGCTGGTGGGTTCACTTGAGGCAGGGGGCAGTTCTGTGCTTGGTCGGGGTGGGGGCAGCCACTCCTTGTTCAGGGGGAGCCCACCCTGAGGGCGACAAAGACAGGAACCCAGAGCAGGTCCCCACGCTCTTTGAGCGATAACTATGCGCTAGTCGTTTTGCCAGCCCCATCTCAGGAAAAGCCAGCACTACCAGCTTCCCCACTTAACAGATGAGAAACTGAGGCTCCAAGGAGTTCCTGTGATTGAAACACAGGCCCGGGGCTTCCAGGTTGGCTCCTCCCCTCTCCTGAGGCCTCTTCATGACCAGACCTTCGCTAGCTGACTTTCCCCACCTCGCAAGCTTTATCTGCTATTTAAATATAGTAAATACATGTTATTGCCTTTTTCTGATTAAAAGTAATACATGCTCCTTAAAAAAAATGCAACCCTTACAGAAATGCATAATATAGAAAACGATTACCTTTTATACCCCTCCCCCAGCTACGCAGAGAATACCACTGTTAAAACTTAGAATATGCCCCTACAGTGGTTTCTTTCTGGGCCTATGTATATTTACCTATTGCCTATATGGATTTGGGGGCATAGTGTTCCAGAACTTTCTTTTTCCACATTAGTAGATCATGGTGTGTTTTCAAGCCAGTCCACTCAGCTCCACCTTGTTTCTTTTTCCTTTTTTTTTTTTCGTCAAGCGGGTACAGATGCCTCCATCTGGGAAGGGGCCTTGGTTTGTGGAACAGGTGCCCTGCTGATGGACACTGAGGTTGTTTCTAACTTTTTTCTGACCAAACCTCCATGAACACCCTTGCATGGGTGACTTTGCCCAGGTGTTTTTGCAGAATAGTTGGAATTGGAAGAGCTTGTACCTTCCTCCTTTGATAGGAGTACCAGAAACTGTCTCACACTCTCGTCCACCCTTGACCCTGTCCACCTTGTCCACCTAAGAGTGAAGAGAGATATGTCATTGTCACCAGGGAAGCCAAATTCCCTCTTATATAGTTCCTTCCTCTGCAAATTTCTTCTTCATGTCCTTTCCTGTGAGGATAACTTTCTAGATGAGAAGCAGAAAACTCAGGGGCTGGTCAGGCAGACCTGGAGTACCCATTCTCTGGGAAAGGTTTGTGGGTGCCTCCGGTCACTTTTCCAGGGGGAATTACATGGGGTCCTCCTCCAGGCTGACTGGCTGACCTCTGGCCACAGGGTCAGTGGTGACGTGCCATGCGTGTGATCACGGGGCAGCACGCGTGATCTCTCTTGGCCTCTGGGGCCCAGGGCCTAGTGCAGCACGCACCACAGCAGCAGTGGAAAGTTTTGGACCTTGGCTTTGCAGCTAAGGGGCGGTGGGAAGGCTCCCAAGTCCCAGCTCTCTCCTGGACCCCCCATGGCTTAGCCTGAACTGCCCCCATTACAGCTCAGGCCTCAGCCCCCTGCCGACAGGGTCGCCACAGTTAGACCTAAAACCTACTACCCCCGCAAACTGAAAACAAACAAAAAAACCAGGACATCTAGTTAAATTTGATATTCAGAGACATATTGAATAATTTTTAGTATAACTATATCCCTGGCAATATTTGGGACGCGTGTATACTAAAAAAAGTTTTATTTGTTGTGGGTTTTTTAAAATTTTATTTATTTATCTTTGGCTGCTTTGGATCTTTGTTGCTGCACATGGGCTTTCTCTAGTTGCATGAGCAGGGGCTACTCTTCATTGCGGTGTGCAGGCTTCTCATTGCGGTGGCTTCTCTTGTTGTGGAGCACAGGCTCCAGGCACGCAAGCTTCAGTAGTTGTGGCACACGGGCTCAGTAGTTGTGGCTTGCGGGCTCTAGAGCGCAGGCTCAGTAGTTGTGGTGCACGGGCTTAGTTGCTCCGTGGCATGTGGGATCTTCTCAGACTAGTGCTCGAACCCGTGTCCCCTGCATTGGCAGGTGGATTCTTAACCACTGCGCCACCACGGAAGTCCCTATTCGTTGTTTATCTGAAATTCATACTTACCCGGTTAACCCTGCCTGTCGGCAGTTGGAGAAAAGATGGGCATGTGGGCAGAGGCCGGGCTGGCTGTGTGATCTGAGCCCTCTCCTTCCTTGCTCTGAGCCTCAGTTTCTCCATCTGGCTCCCCTACAGACCCCATGGGCACGGGGGCCAGTAAGGAGAGATGAGGAGCCTTGGCCCCTCACTGGGCAGCTGGGAAGGGTGGCACGGGGGACAGGTGGGCTGGCTGGGCCTTCTGAAAGGTGAGGGATTCAGGCCCAGGCCCCTCCCTGTAGACAAACCTGGCCCCAGGCCTGGGGGGACAGAGCACTGGGAAAGGGTCTTCTTTTCCTTTTTACTTACAACATGATTTCATCATGAAGCCCCAAAAGGTGTAAAAAATAAACTAATGAACACCCACGTGCCCACCACTCAGCTTAAAAGTTAAAACCGAACCAGGCAGCAGAACCTTCTCCCTGCCACACTCCCTAGCCTGCCTCTCTTTGCATTGGCTTTGCCCAGCGGGTCCATCTGCAGCCCAGAGTCTTTCTGTCCCTGTCTGGACCTGCTGGGGGGCCACAGAGCTGGCAAAGGCAGGTCCCAATGTTGAAGGCTGCCTCTCAAGCCAGCCAGGCCTGAGACGGTGGTGGGGGCTCCCTGCGGCCAGCCCCCTAACGCTTTCCCTGCTCGGTACTCCCCACAGGTGTCTGAGATGCCGCTGCCACAGAAGAAGCGCTGGGAGTCCATGGCCAAGGGGCTGGTGCTGGGAGCACTCTTCACCAGCTTCCTGCTACTGCTGTACTCCTACGCCGTCCCCCCGCTGCACACTGGCCTGGCCTCCACGTGAGTGGCCCTGCTGGGCAGCCGAGGGCTGGGGGTGGGGGAGGGTTGGCTCCTGCCCCCGTGACCACGGTTACCTCCTGGGTGGCCACCCTGTGCCCTGCATCATGCTGTGCCAGGCAGAAATCCCCCCGAGAGCAGAACATCCTGTGGAACCCTAGGCCTCAGTGTCCTCATCTGTGAAGTGGGTATAGTAACAGAGCCTGACATGGAGCATAAGAATCAAATAGCACCATCTGCACGGTGGGCTCCAATGGGGCCAGGAGGTGGGGAGGACCTGTCCAAGAGCACACAGCTGGCACAGGCCTGGATTCAAACTGGGGTCTGTCTGCCTCCAAGCCTGGCTCCTAACCATGAGTCCACCCCACCTCCCCACAGGGCTGTTCTGCCCAGGACGCAGCACAGCCTGTGCCCTTAATTGGAGGTATTAAGTTTAACTAGAGGAAACTGCTAATAACTGACCATTTTCGGCCTGCAAAGTTTCATGTGGTCCTACCTAATGCTAATTCATGATAAATGTACTGAACAGTGGCCATGAATGAGACGTGTTATTGTCCTCACAGCAACACCACAAACAGGCTTATTGTCCCCGTTTCACAGATGAGGAAAGTTAAGGCCAGAGAAGCCAAACAACTGACCTAGGCCTTGCAGCCTGAACGCAGGCCCATCTGGTCCCTGGGCTCCCCTGCCACACACCCCACCCCCAGCAGCCTGCTCTCTAGACCTGGGGTAGCGGAGCCCAGGGTGTTAAGTCCTGAGGCTCTGCCACCACTCCATCCCCAGCAGGACCCCCGAGGGCGCAGCACCCTGCTCGCCGGCCCTGAGTGAGCCAGAGGCACTGACCCCGGCCAACGGCTCGGCGGGAGGCTGCCAGCCGAGGCGCGACATCGTGTTCATGAAGACGCACAAGACGGCCAGCAGCACGCTGCTCAACATCCTGTTCCGCTTCGGCCAGAAGCACGGGCTCAAGTTCGCCTTCCCCAACGGGCGGAACGACTTCGACTACCCGGCCTTTTTCGCGCGCAGCCTGGTGCAGGACTACCGGCCCGGGGCCTGCTTCAACATCATCTGCAACCACATGCGCTTCCACTACGACGAGGTCCGGGGCCTGGTGCCGCCCAACGCCACCTTCATCACCGTGCTCCGCGACCCCGCCCGCCTCTTCGAGTCCTCCTTCCACTACTTCGGCTCCGTGGTGCCCTTCACGTGGAAACTCTCGGGCCGCGACAAGCTGGCCAAGTTCCTGCAGGACCCAGACCGCTACTACGACCCCCACGGCTACAACGCCCACTACCTCCACAACCTGCTCTTCTTCGACCTGGGCTACGACAGCGACCTGGACCCCGGCAGCCCGCAGGTGCAGGAGCACATCCTGGAGGTGGAGCGCCGCTTCCACCTCGTGCTCCTGCAGGAGTATTTCGACGAGTCGCTAGTGCTGCTCAAGGACCTGCTGTGCTGGGAGCTGGAGGACGTGCTCTACTTCAAGCTCAATGCCCGCCGCGCCTCGGCAGTGCCGCGCCTCTCCGGCGAGCTGTACCGGCGCGCCACAGCCTGGAACGTGCTGGACGCCCGCCTCTACCGCCACTTCAACGCCAGCTTCTGGCGCAAGGTGGAGGCCTTTGGGCGCGAGCGCATGGCCCGCGAGGTGGCCGCCCTGAGGCGCGCCAACGAGCGCATGCGCCGCATCTGCATAGACGGCGGCCACGCGGTGGACGCCGCCGCCATCCAGGACTCGGCCATGCAGCCCTGGCAGCCGCTGGGCACCAAATCCATCCTGGGCTACAACCTCAAGAAGAGCATTGGGCGGCGGCACGCGCAGCTCTGTCGGCGCATGCTCACGCCCGAGATCCAGTACCTGATGGACCTGGGCGTCAACCTGTGGGTCACCAAGCTCTGGAAGCTCATCCGGGACTTCCTGCAGTGGTGACGCCCGCCCGTGGAGGAGGGCTGAGCAGGGGCCCGCTGGCCTCCCCCCACGGCCCTCCTGGTGCCACCCCAGCCCCTGGGGTGAGGCGGGGCTACTGCAGGGGTGCGACCAGCCAAGGACTGGGCCCACTGCACACAGGGCCTGAGATCAGTATTTGACTAATTATAGTTTTTTGGTTTTTCGTTTTTCGTTTTTTAAATTAAATCCCCTTCCCTCCAAAAAAGAATGTTCTATTTTCTGGCTCCCCTTAAAGGGGAGACTTCAGAAGTAAAATAATTTGATGTGTTTTTGTTAATCAGCCTCAGTGGTGCTGACTGGCGGGGCCCTGGTGTGTGTGGGGTGACTGGTGGGGATTGGGGGAACCCAAGGGAGCATGGTGGGCACCTGAGTGTGTCTGTGGGGCAGAGCCCAGTGGTATGGCAGGGTTTGGTGTGTATCTGTCACATGCTGAAGCCCTGTGTGGTTGAAGGGGTCCCATGAGCTACCAAGACCTGGAAGATTGTGTGTGTGTGTGTGTGTGTGTGTGTGTGTGTGTGTGTGTGTGTGTGTGACAGGGAGGTGGGGAGAACTTGGTGGAGCCGTGAACAGCAGGCCCAGAGCCCAGGCTAACGGTTCCTCATGCAATCTCATTAGTCCTCACAATAATCCTTTGAGGTAGGCACAATTACCATCCCATATTACACATGTGGGATTTGACATTCTGAGAGCAGGAGGGAAATGCTTGAGGTCATGTTGCAAGATGTATCAGACCCAGTACTAAGCCATCTCCCTGGGAACCCAAACCCTTTCCATAGCCAATGTCTGTTCACCCATCCCTGCCTGCCCCGTTTCCCCTACTGACCACTCCAGGCTGCCTCACCATCTGCTTGTGCTCTAACCCTACCTAAGTCCTGGGTTTTCCCCTTCCACCCTGGAGTTCAGTTTAATTAATCCAAAAAACATTTTATATTCATTAGATGTCTGTAGTGCACCCCAGCCTTGAGCTGGCCCTGAGCAGACAGCAGTCAGCAAATTGGCTTAGACCCCCCTGGAGCGCATGTCCAGAGAGCAACCAAGGCATGTCAGGTATGATCAACCATGGCAGGGGTGTGTCAGCTCTAACCATCTGCTTCCGTCAGCCTCCCCGGGGGACAGAGGCCCTTCCTCAGGTCTCTAACCAGTAGCCAGCAGCCAGATATGAAAGGCAGAAACCACAGCCTGGAGATTCTTTACTGGAGACCTGTTTGTGCCAGGTTCCAAGCCAAGTGCTTACATAACTTATCTGAATACCTACAACATCCTAGCTTTATAGATCAAAGCTCAGAGAGGTTAAGTGACCTACCCAAGGTCACACAGCTAATTAGGGCCAGGGTCAGAATTCAAAGTCAGATCAGTCAGCCAGATCACTCAACCTCCCTGGGCTTGAGTCAATCTTCCTCCTGGGAGGAAGCTTCTGGTCCAAGGAGGGTAGGAAGGAGTTAGGGTGACCAACTGTTTCACTTTTCTAGAACTGTCCCGGTTTTAGCACTGAAAGTTCCCACATTGAAGGAAGTGCCTCAGTCCTGGGCAACCAAGACGGTTGGTCAGTATGGGACAGGTTTAACCCCACCAACCCTCTGGGACCACTGCTTACACCCTCATAATATTCCTTGTGGCAAGAAATTAGCACAGACTTGGAGTCTTTATTTAATTCATAGGGAGAAAAATAAGCAAAAATAAATAAATAAAACTGACAATATCTAAGACTATTTGCAGGAAAAGATGTAACTGACCCCACATTTATTAGAGAATTCTCCCTCCTTTTATTAATCAAAGAGAGACGTGACTTAGTGCAATATGATAGCTTCCTGGGTTTGTGGAACCCCATAATTCTATTTCCTTGGACCCCTAAGGGCCTAGAAATGCCCATAATAATATTATATATAATTACATTATTTATTATTATTAATACTGGCCCTTTTAGGTCCTTTCGAGATCCAAGGAGAACAGTTCTGGCAGTTAGTAGATGCTAAGAACATAAATTACTTCAATAGCATTTACTATCTGCCTGGTCTGTTTTAAAAGCATTATAGTTATTAACTCCTTTATTAATGTAACTAATACTTTGATAATGAGTAGTTGCCAGGTACTGAGCAACCACTCTGTGCTCAGCCCTGTGCCGTGTGGGAACATGCACAATTCCCTTTGCTCCCCCAAGGAGGTGACTGACACACAGAGAGGCAGAGCAACCAGCCCAGGGTCACCCAGCCAGCAGCCATAGAGGCAGGATGCAAACCTAGGTCAGTCAGATGCCGAGGCTGGTGCTTGCGGCCTCCAGACCTTCAGCGCCATTCCAGTTGGCCACCTCAGCCTCAGGACTGAGGGCTGTCCCATGGCTGAAAAAGTATGAGGTCTCCAAGGGACTCTGCAGGAGTAGCCTTCAGGAACCAGACTGCTCTTGCTACACCTGAGCAGCAGAAGGCGCCATGGTACCAAGTTCGGTCTTGCCTAGTTCTGACCTTCCTGGCCAGTGGGAGCTGGGGGCACCCATGGTGACCAGGCATCTGTAGACCGGACACGTGAGAGCCAGGGCAGGGATCAAGGCTGCCCCCTGGGAGAAATTCAGTGAAACCACATGTCCCTCTCCGTTATGGGTTGAACTGTATCCCTTAAAAAGATGCATTGACGGCCTAACCCTCAGTCCCCTATGACTGACATTATCTGGATATAGGGTCTTTGTACATATAATCAAGTGAAGACAAGGTCATTGGAGTGGGCCCTAATCCAATATGGCTGGTGTCCTGATAAGACATGGAAATGCCATGTGAAGACACAGACACACAGGGACAACACCATGTGAAGACAGGCAGAGGTTGGCATGATATAGCAACAAGCCAAGGAACGCCAAGGGTGATGGCCACCTCCGGAAGCTAAGAGGCAATGAAGGAGTCTATCCAGAGTTTGAGGGAATGTGACACTGTCAACACCTTGATTTCAGACTTCTAGCCTCCAGATCTGTGAAAGAATAAACTGTTGCTTTAAGCCACCCAGTTTGTGGTACTTTGTTACAGCAGCCCCAGGACACTAACACGCTCTCCTGGGTGAGGCATCTCCCCCTCACCTGAACCCCTCCTTTCCTCCCTCCCCCAGGCTTGCCCCTAGGAGCCACCCTCCACCTGTAGCCAGAGGCTGTCCTCTGCTCCAAGCCCTCCACTATCCTCCTTTCCATCGGGGAAAAGCCAGGCAGCTGCATGCCTCTGGGGCTTCGCACATGCTGTTCCCTCTACTATAAGGCCCCCTTACTTTTGCAGGCCTAATACTGCTACGTGTTTTCAAAGCAAGTTCTGCCTCTTCCTCTGGGTGTCCTTCCCTGACAGCCCAGCCCCCAAGCTATCTTAGGGCCACCAGGCTCCCCATCTCAGCTCTGCTTGCCCAGGGCCAGAGCCGTGGATTTGCTTGTCTGAGAGGCCCTCCAGGATGCGGCCCGGGTCTTATGGAAACAATAGGCCTCCAGTGCCCAGACCAGTGCCTGGCACACAGTCAGTTCTTAATAAATGTTGAAAGACAGAGGAAAGGGACTTCCCTGGTGGTCCGGTGATTAGGACTCTGTGCTTCCACTGCAGGGGTCTCTGGTCTCATTCCTGGTTGGGGAACTAAGATCCCGCATGACGTGTGGTGTGGCCAGAAAAAAGGAGGACAGATAAAAAGGAAATAGGGAGAAAGGAAAAAAGGAAGGAAGAGAGAAAAGAAGAAAGGAGGGAGGGAGGGAACAGGTAAAAAAGAGAGAGTGAAAATAAGGCAGAGGGGAGAAAGGGAGCTATTTCGCCCTTGAGGGCCTTCTTCATACTTGTCCTAACTGACTGGGGCCTGTGTCCCTGGGAAAGATAATAGATTAGCCAAGGCACACAAGTGCTGGAATGAGTTCATTAGCTGAAAGCTCACATGACACTGGGGCGGGACACAGGTCAGGTAAGTCTTGACACGGGCAGGTAGAGGCAGGGAGTCTGGAGAGTGGGTGGCCCTGGGCACCCACGAGCACAGAGAGCCATATAAGAACTGAAAAAGGAGAGGTGGCCACTCCCAGCTTCCCTGGCCATCACATCTTTGGCAAACTCTTATTGAGTACCTACTGTGTACAGGTGCCACAGTGGGAGTGCTTTTCTCAGACAAGTGCCTACTGTGTGCAGGCTCCGTGCCCGCCGCATTCACTGGACTGGGACTCACTTCCCAGCAAATAAAACCAATTAGAAAAGACCTTGCAGAAGAGGAGGGCTTTGATTACAGGCCTTGAGGGAGGCAGGGATTGGATGCAGGGTGTTGCAAGGAAGGGCATTCCAGGGAGCGGGAACAGCATAAGAAAAAGCTGGACAGGTAATAGTGGAGAGGCAAGGGGGCTAGAATAAGGAGGAGAGCAGAAGAAATCCGCTCAGCAAGGACAGCAAATAATCTTGCGCTCTAGGCTACGGAGTTTGCAGTTTCTCCTGAGAGTGACAAGGAGCCAAGGGAGGCTTTGGAGGAGGCGCAGGACTACTCAAAGGTGGGCTTCGGAGGTGCTGGAGTGGGGAACCAGGGAGAGGAATGGGGGCCTGAGCCAGGGAAGGGGCAGGGGAGGGTGGCCCACACTTGCCCCTTGTGGCTAAAGCTCTAGCCTATGGGTCTGTGGGGTTCTAGGGAGACCTCGCCCTACAAGAGAGGCAGATCCACTCCAGTTACTCCCGTGCAAGGCCAAGGAGGGAGCATCTCGGGCTCAGCGAGGCGCCCCAGGTGTGTGCTCTGCCTGGCGCCGGCATGTGAGAGACAGAGTCCTGAGTAAGCTCCAAGTTCAGACGGTCCTGATTGTCACCCAACTGCTGCACAGCTCGGGCACTCCACTTCCGTCTTCCAGGCTCTGGGAGGAACAGTAAGGGGTTCACAGAGCAGGGATGCCTTTGGCCGAGAAGCAGGCACAAAGCCCAACACGTGGTCCCAGATTAGAGGTGAAGCTGCTGGTGCCCTGCCCGTGTCCCCTGCCCTTATCCCCTCAACCTCACCACCCCCCGAGGCCTTTCTCCAGCCTCCAGGGCCACAGGTGCCAGCAGGATTGTCAGCCCCTGGAGCAGCCCTCAAGCAAAGGTGTCTAAAGACCCTCAGACCCTGGGCGGGACTCTGAGGTGAGCGTTCCACACTGTCTCCCATTATCCCCATTGGGATCGACCTGTCCTTATTTTCTTCATTACTTCCCCGTACAGCCACCTCCCCACCTCTGTCTCACTTCCTCACTCTCCTATTTGTGTTTCCCCTGATCACCTCCAGAATAAGCTCCTTGCAGTGGAGTGCTTATCTCAGACAAGTGCCTGTTGTGTGCAGGTCCCATTCATGCAGCATGATCCCACGTGTCCTTGTCTTGGGCTCTGGCTTTCTGCTTGTCCAGGGGTGGGGTAGCTGACTGTAGCCAGGAGTCTCCTGTCACCCCTCACCTGAAGGCTGGGTGTGGCCCAGCTCAGGGTTGCACATCCATCCACCTGCTGGGTCTGGGTCTGGGAAGTCTCTCCTCACCCCCGATGCCACACGCCCTAAAGGCTGTGATGAATCATGGGCAGTTGCTCCAGACACGTGGGGTGGTAATTGGAGCCTGGGACATGCTGGGGCACAATGACAGTGGTTTCAGACCTCTGTTGGGTGTGAGTGGTGGCCTTCCTGGCTCAAGGAAGCATCTGATGGGACTGCAGGAGTAGAGGGTGGGGACTGAGAGGCAGGGTAGAGAGCAGCCTCTGTGTGCGTGACAACAGGCGGTGTCACTTTCGACATGCTGTGGGGCAAACATCGCTATCTTCATTTCACACATGAGGATTTGAATCTGGGCCAGTCAGGTCAAGGTTTGGTGCCTTAGGCACCCAGCAAGGAATGGACCTTGCCATGTAGGGACAAGAAGCCTGGCAGGAAGAGGCAGGGCTTCTGGGCAGTGGTAGGCATGGGCGGGGCTGCCAGCTGGGCAGAAGACAGGTGGTCTGCAGGGAGCCACAGAGTGGGCCCTGCACTCGGGACCAGCCAGCTGGACCCCATACCCACCACTGTAGGGAGAATGAGCGGGCAAGAGGGTGAGCTGAGCCCATCGCAGGAGAGGATGCTAGCCCAGGTGAGGTGGGGGAGAGAGCCCTACACCGGCCTCAATTTCTCCTTCTGCCCCAGAAGAGGTAGCCCCCAAGGCCCCTGAGGTTCCTCTGAGCTCTGCACTCCCGGGTCGCTTCTCAACTCTGAGGGTCTTGGTGGCCAGAGTCCACACTGGCGCTGTCCAATAGAAACATAACACAAACCACAAATGCAAGCCACATATGTCATTTCAAATTTTCTAGTAGCCACGTGAGAACAGGGAAAAGAAACAAGTAAAATCAATTTTGATCATATATTTTATTTATTTATTTTTTGGCCACGCAGCACGGCTTGCAGGATCTTAGTTCCCCAACCAGAGATTGAATCCTGGCCACAGCAGTGAAAGTGCCGAGTACCAAGCAACGGACCACCAGGGAATTCCCAATAATATATTTTATTTAACCTGACAGAGCCAAATTGGTATCACTGCAACATGTAATCAATATAAAAATGATCACTGAGATTTTTTTGCACTTTTATTATTTTTTTAAATAAATTTATTTATTTTTGGCTGCGTTGGGTCTTCGTTGCTGCGCGCGGGCTTTCTCTAGTTGCGGCGAGCAGGGGCTACTATTTGTTGTGGTGCGCAGGCTTCTCATTGCAGTGGTTTCTCTTGTTGCGGAGCACGGGCTCTAGGTGCGCGGGCTTCAGCAGTTGTAGCATGCGGACTCAGTAGTTGTGGCTCGCAGGGTCTAGAGCACAGGCTCAGTAGTTGTGGCACACGGGCTTAGTTGTTCCGCGGCATGTGGGATCTTCCCTGACCAGGGCTCGAACCCGTGTCCCCTGCATTGGTAGGCAGATTCTTAACGACTGCGCCACCAGGGAAGTCCCAGGGTCTGATCTCTTAACAACTTTTTTGGAGCATCAGAAAAAGGGCCGCGGGCACAGCTGGGGTCCCCAAGGCCTTGGCAGTGGCCGTGGGTGTGACAGGGACTCAATGTGCTGTTTCTCTGGACACCTTCTCTTCCTATCTTCCTCCTGGGTGGTGGCTTCTTTCTCTGCTTACCACCATCACCAAGGCCCGCCCAGGGGCACACCCACTGCCATCAGCCCAGGAACTCAGGGGGCCTGTACCCAAGTCTTCCTGGGGCTCTGGGTACCTCAGCTCTTACCTGAGCCACACTGTGGTTCCCCATGTCAGGAAAGGGACACTCTGAGCAAAGCGGGTAGGAGGGTGGAGTGGGGCCTCTTTCTTCAGACACCTGGAACAGGCCCCCAGGATTCTACAACAACAGCCTGTCCCCTTGTTGCAGCTCGGAGCTTTGACCTGGAGAAATCCGATGACATGCTGCAGAAGGTGAGGGCAACGCCTCCCTGACCGGCCCTGTTTCCTACCCCAAGTCTTCTGAGATCTTCCTTTCTTCCTGTCTTCCCTCCTTCCTTGCTCCCTCCCTCTCTCCCTCCCTTCCTTCCTTCCTTTCCTTTTCTTTCTTTCTTTCATGCAATGACTGTTTATTGAGCCCCAAAGGTGAGTCTAGCCAGTGCTGGCACTGGGGAGAGTGCAGTGGTAGAAAGAGAGAGAAAAGAAACCAGATAAATAAGTAAACAAGACGCTTCCTGAGAGTGGAAAGTTTAACAAAGACAGTGAGATGGAAGGAAGTGAGGGAGGTCAGGGAGGTCTTCCTTGCTGAAGGGTGACATTTTGGCTGTGGCACGAATGCCTGAATAGAGGCAGGCAGGTGAGGATCGGAGGCTGAGGGCACAGCCGTGCAAAGGCCCTGAGGTGGGGGCAAGCTGGAGCAATCCAGGAGCACAGGAGGTTGTGTTGTAGAGAGAAAGGGGAGAGATGCAGCTGCGTGGGTGGCGCAGGCCCATGGTGGTGGTGGTGGGGGTGGGGCTGCAGGCCACCATCAGAGTCTAGGTTTTTGACTAAGGAGGACTGGAAGCTAGGGGGTGAAGTCTGACTCCCAGAACTCCCTGGGAGACCATGTGGGGAATGGAGGGTGTCAAGCAGGTGGAAGGATGCAGGGAGAGGCAGCTGCACCTGTTGGCTTCACCTGTTCCTTTCTGAGATTTTTCCCTCCTCATCCATGTCAGACCCACGTCTCCTCTGTCCCACTCCTGTCCACATCCCCAGTTCTGTGCCCATGGAGCCCCAGATGCCCTGGCAGGCCCTCAATGGTTGCAGGCAGAGGGGCCTGGCCAAGTGTCCCTGGGTCCCTGCAGAGGCCTTTGGCTCAGGGGGGGTCTTCGGCTCCTCCTGTGTCTCTGTAGCAGGTGAAGTTCCGGAAGCAACAGGATCTGCACAACATCCTTGCATGGCAGCCCCCAGAGGTGAGATCCCCGGTCCCCCAGCCGCCTCGGAACCCAGGTCTCCCTCAAACCCACACCCCCTCCCCAACCCTCTCTCTCGTGCATCCAGGTTGTCAGGCTATACAACACCAACGGCACCTGTGGCCACGACAACGAGGGCAGCCCCATGTGGTACCACATCATCAGAGGCCTGGACCTCAAGGGCCTCCTCCTCTCCATCTCCAGACAAGAGCTGCTCAGGGCCAAGTCCCAGAGCTGTGGGCTGTCCCTGAGGGAGTGTGCGAGCAGCGGAGCAAGGAGGCAAGGGTCCCACGGGGCCCTCCCAGCCCCCGGGGCAGCCACAGCCTGGCAGCCTCCAAGGCAGCCCCCAGCACTGGGCACCCAGAACCTACCTCCCTGGTCTCCTCGGCTCCTCCCAGCACCTCTGAGCGTACACAGGATTCAGAGGCCAGTAACCCGCTAAGTGGTCCACACTGGGGCTCACTGACCCAAAGCCCAGCTCCACCCCCCAGGCCACGCTGCTCTCTGTGGCCTCATTTGATGGAGAAAGACAGGTATTTCAGCTGCACTGGACAGAGGAGGAAACTGAGGCATGGCGACCTGCCTTCCCATGGACAGATGTGGGAAGGGCGCCCCTTGGGACGGCCCCATCCCCCTGCACCTGGCTTCCTGGCATGAAACCTCCACGCCAGGCGGAGCCGGGATAAGCCAGGCCAGTGCCCTGGGCTCAAGCCCGGCCCCACCTCTGGTGGGGTGTGGGGGGCACTGACCCTCATGGGGGTCTCACTTCCCATCATTCCCTTGCACCTGGGGAAGAAAGTGGAGAAAATCATAGCTGTTTTCGATTTCGAGGGGCTGAGCCAGAGGCATCTGTGGAAGCCAGGAGTGGAGTTTGCCCAGGAGGTGAGGGAACCCCACCAAGGGGGGAAGGGTGTCCACCCTCCTGGGCCTCTGTCCCTCGCTTGCTGATGTGAAGTGTGTATGGGGGGGTCCTCGCTCCGCCCACAGGTTTGCAGCTCCTTACTTGCTGTTTGCAGGGATATTTTCAAAGCCATAATCTCTTGGGGCTGTGCTAAATCATACTCATCACCCCAATGTCACCATTTCAAGTCCAGCAGGTCACAACAACAGGTGACCTGCTGGACATGGTCACCAGGCCTGCCAGGGTCCCTGTGGATGCCCTTCCCTCTCATACTCCCTCCCCGCTCCTCCCTACCGGCCGCACCCCCTGCCCTTGGCTTGAACCCCTCCCCCCATCCTATTTGCTGCTTTGTCTGGGAGGTGGCTGGAAGCAAGTCTGCTCTGAGAGCCCTAAGGAGGGAAGGGAGGCCCTGACAAGACCTGGGCCCCCGGGGCAGCCAGCCTGCCTTTTCTTTTCTTTCTGCTCAACCCAGAATAGCAGAGAACCTAAACTTTAAAAAAGTTTAACAATCATCAAAACATACTAAATTGAGGAAGCCAGACACAAAAGGCCACATATGGTGTGATTCCATTGATAGGAAATACCCAGAATAGATAAATCCATAGAGACAGAAAGCAGACTGGTGGTTAACCAGGGCTGCAGGGAGAGGGAAATGGTGCGGGTGGTGACTGCTAACGGGTACGGGCTTCCTTTTGGGATGATGAGAATGTTCTGAAACTAGACACCTGTGTGAATATACTGAAAACTACTGAATCGCACACTTTGAAAGGGTAAACTTTATGGTATGTAAATTCTATCCCAATTAAGAGAAAAAAGGTATGTCTTACAACTTTGAATCTTTCTTATGCTAAAAGTGTTTTGTTTCTGAAGCTGAACTATTGTCTAAACCACATGGAGGGGAACCTTCCAGAGTCCTGAGGGAGATTTTCTTACTCTGCAGTAGGTGGGGTCACCCGCTTGAAATCTGTCAAGAAATTTGTACTAGTGGCTTCAGGAGGGTCTGTGACTGGGACCCAACAAACTGGAAAGCAGCAGCTTCTCTTGTCTGGGTGGGTTCTGGGTGTCTGGGGGGCCTTGGGAGCCTTAAGGGGGCAGCATTTAGGCACCTGTAGCTTGTGCACTGACCTGAGTTTGGCCTCACAGTTTCTCACAGCACTCGAGGCAAATTACCCTGAGATTTTGAGGAATATAATTGTTGTGAGAGGTGAATGAACCAGCCCGGGATATGCTGAGTGGGGGGCAGGGGATGTGGAGGCAACAAGGCAGGGAACTGAGACCCCAGGAGACCCTGAAACAGTGCCTTTCTCAGCTTCCAAGCTGTTCCCGGTGGCCTTCAACCTGATCAAGCCATACATAAATGAGGAGATGCGCAGGAAGGTGGTGATTCCTGGAGATGAGTGAGCAGCTCTGGCCTCCTCTGCAGCCCAGAGCCTGAGCTGGGGGCTGCCCCTCTGCAGACCTGACAGCTCCTGCATCCGAGGGCACCAGGCTCGGGGACCCACTCCTCCAGACCCACTGCTCTGGAGGACCCACTCCATTATGGCATCAACTGTTGAGGCCAATGTGTCCACCTGCCAGAGGGCAGAGGGGCCAGGAGGGGTCCGTCCCCCGGGGGCACCAGGAGGATGTGGGAAATAGGGGGAGGGAGCCATATGGCACAGGACAGCCCTGGGCTTGGCCCAACTACCCTCAGTTGAGCCTCCCCGATCCCACATGGAACCCCACTTTTGCCCCCACAGACAGCTGGAAGCAAGAGCTGCCTAAGTTCACCAGCCCCGACCAGCTGCCTGTGGAGTTTGGGGGGACCATGACTGACACCGATGGCAACCCCAAGTGCCTGACCAAGGTACAGGTGCCCAGAGGATGGGGAGGGAGGGGAGACAGCCATGGTCTAGTGCCGTCTCACCCACCCTCGCCCACAGATCAACTACGGGGGCAAGGTGCCCAGGAGCTACTACCTGCGCAACCAGGTGAGGGTGCAGTACAAGCACCAGGTGACCGTGGGCCGAGGCTCCTCCCTGCAGGTGGAGAACGAGATCCTGTTCCCAGGCTGTGTGCTCAGGTAGGGATGGCGGCCACTCCACACCTGGGCATGGTTGGGAGGGGCCCGGAGCCCAGGCAGGTGGTTGTCAGTGGGGCCCTGTCCCCTGCAGGTGGCAGTTCGCATTGGACGAGGTGGACATCGGCTTCGGGGTTTTCCTGAAGACCAAGATGGGGGAGCGGCAGCGGGCCGGGGAGATGATGGAGGTTCTGCCCAGCCAGCGCTAAAACACCCACCTGGTGCCCGAGGACGGGAGCCTCACCTGCCTCCAGGCCGGCGTCAGTAAGATCTATAGGGTTCGCTGGAGTCATTTTCCTCCTCATGGTGGAGAAATGATCTGACATCTCTTGCCAGTCTGACCTCTCTGTTTGCTCCTATTTCCAGATCTCAGGGAGGGTGTGGGAGTCTGTGCTAGCTCCTAGATCCCACAGGCACCAGGGACATTGGTTTCAGGTGTTGGATCTTATGAGTGGCCCCCAGGTGTTGATACAAGGGCAGAGACACATGGTGGAGAGCACGGTTCACAGCCGTGGACTCAGCTCCTGGGAAGCCCCCTCACTGCACCCAACAGGCTAAGTAAGAGACAGCTGGAAAACAGCCGTGGGCTCAGCATCAGGGCTCCCAGCCTGTCCACATGTGTGGACCACCCCACTTTGGGAATCCTGAGGAGATGACTCTTCCAGGTTTTTGTTACCCCATTCCCAGGCCTCCCAGGCCAGATGCAGTTTGGTCTGTTTTAGCAGAAGCGACGTTGCCCAGGACCACTGCTGACCTCCCACCTCTGTGGGGAACAGAGCTAGGAGAAGGGAAACCCAAAGCTGATGTCCCCTGGAGAAGAGAATGAGTTCTGCTATTGCTTTAGTTCATCCACATCTAGTTCATCTTCGTGGCAAAGGGAGAATTAGAAGGGTGGAGACAGAAATCTGGATGAGTCACCATGTCCCAGCATGCATGTTGGACCTTGGTGTCAAACAAAATGCCTCTAAAGAATGCATGATGAGGATGCGGCTGATGGAACTCAGCCCTCTCTTCTGGGGAAAGCAGGGCTCCCCTCTGGGTTGGAACATCAGGATAAGGGAATCCCAGTCCCTCCCTTCCCTTGGTCTGGAACCATAAGTCTTACCAACCTCTAAGCCCATTTCCTTATCCATAAAATGGGGGTGATAGTGCCTTCTGTGGGATTGCTTTGAGGATTCAGGGAGCTGTGTGCACCGAAGCAGTGCCCGTAGACGGGGCTGATGCATGCTGCTGGTGGTTACCATTATTCCTTTGGTTGGCACAAGCATCGGCCAAGGAGATAGTCGGGAGTGATGGGCTGGGGCAGACCCTCCAGCCCCACCCACAGTTCTGGGCGGCCCACTCCCAAGGGCACTGGGTGCGCAGATGTGCCAGGCTCGCTTTGCTTGCTTACTTCTCCGTCCTTGCAGACGTCCTGCGCTTTGACAACACCTACAGCCTGATGCATGCCAAGAGGGTCAGCTACACTGTGGAGGTGCTGCTCCCCGACAAGGCCTCCGAGGAGAAGATTCAGAGTCTCGAGGCAACAAGACAGTCCCCACTGCAATGAAGACCCTGGGCGCCCCTGTGCCCGTGCTCTCCAACCCCTTAGCACCCCTTCCTGTCCCCTGACCCTGCCCGCCGCCCCCAGGAAGGGTGGTGCTGGAGGTGACTGCAGAGAGCCACCCACCTCAGCCATCACCATCTCAGCTCCTTGTGGGCCAACCTGGCTCTGTGGCCGAGCAGGAAGGGGAACCCTGGTGCATAGGCCACGCTGAGGATTCAGACAGACACCCCATCCCCTGTTCGCAGAAAATGAGGATGAGAACCCTGAGGATAAGCTTGTGTCCACTGAGGAAGGGTCCTACCTGCAGAAGCTGCCCTTGTGTCCCTCCTGACAAGGTCCCCCCCATCCCAGGGCTCACCCACACCTGGCGTCGTGGTTGGAGGACATGCGCATGAGCACCAGGGCCTGCAGGGAGCACCGCCTCAGGCCTGAAGAGCAGGGAAGCCCCATTCTCCACATACAGGGGATCAGCAGGGATGGACAGGACCAGCTGTAAACAGCTGGGTGGAAGGACGGGCAGGGCTGAGGGTCTCGGTTCTGACAGAGCATCAACCCTCCAGGGCTGTTCTACTGCATTTGGAGGGAAAATCAGAAACGGAGAGCGAGAGCCAGCAGGAACAACCATCAGGAGGAAGAGCCGCGCTCAGCCTTACGCAGAGCTGAGTGGGTGTGACTGAGTCTCCGGGGAATTCCCAGTGTCTCCCCACCCCCAGCCTGCTGTGATCCAGCCCACCTTCAACTTGGGTTCTTTCCGGCTCTGATGGGGGCTGGGACCGAAGCAAAGCTGGAGGGAGGTGGAACGAACATACTGGGGTGCAGGGTGGAGCTGCCCTCCCAGGGCGCTCATCCTAGACTCTGACTTGCTTCTTGGAGAACCATCAGGTTTTTCCTCCATCTTTGTGTCTCACCAAGGGGAGAGCTGAAGGTTGGCTGCCAACCCCCCTCCTCCCCCACCCCAAATGCAACTCAGTAGCTGACCAGTGAAGGCTTCATTTCTCAATGGCTTGCCCTCCTGGAGCCCACAGCCCACAGTCAGAACCGCTGCTGGCCGGACTGCACCCAGCAGGGCAGCCCATGCCTGGAAGTGAGCCGAGGAAGCCCCTGAGATGGCTGTGCCTCTGCGGTTGACTCTAGGTGGCAATGAAGCCCTCAACCTGGGCCTGGGAGCCCAGGCTTTGCTGCCCTGCCCCCTTCATCCTGCTCCCTGCCCTCTGGCTGGGCCAGGCCACTGGCCCCCAGTACCTCTGAAGACCCAACCCCAGGGTGGCTCGGCCCTCGGCTCTGGATCCCTGTGCCTGTACTACTGTCCCACGGGGTGGAGTGCTGGCCACCCAGGTGACGTCCCCGGGAGTGAGTGGTCAGACGTACCTGTAAAAGGGGTCCTTGCTGCAAAGCATTAGCATCCTGGCTGCCCAGGCCCTTCCCAGGGACCGGAAGCCTCCGCGAGCCCCACTATCCAGGTGCTTTACCAGCAAGAAGCCCAGCTCTGGTCCCTTTCCCACTCTCAGATTCTGTGCTCTCATCTTCTCCAGTTAATAAGAGGTTTCTCGATTTCCCAAAGCCTGTTTTAGACAAGAGCATGATGAGGCTTGGGAAGGTGGGGTCTTCCGGTGAGCCAGGTGAGGTCCTTGGGTCCCCAGCCCTCCATCCACCACGAGTGACGGAGTACAGAGTCTGAGCAGAGGCTCTGCTGCTATAAAAAGCAAACTAAATAAAACCGAATGCCATAAGCCAGCGCCACGAGGCACTCCTGGCCCAACAGTGTTTGAATAGTTTGGCAAGAAAAAAACTGCGTACCAGCACCAAAGAGATGGCCTGAGGCTGTCAGGCAAAAATCACATGACATTTCTGTGTCCAAGGTCCTCTCCTGCATCCCAGATGTGGCAGGCTTTCCCGTCACCCCAGTTGCACTGCACAGCCACCCTCTGTGCAGCCTCCCAGATGCAGGGATATCCAGAGCCCCCAGAGGTCCTGGCTTCCCAGGGCCATCTTCCCACTGCCCATGGCAGGCTATGGAGGGCACGGCCAACTGGGGCTGGGAGGACCCTGTGCCATGTTTCACTGCTCCCAGCTGTTGTCATGATGGGGGCTCACAGTGCCTTACTTCCACCTTCATGCCCCCCACGTAAAGACAAGGGGTTCATAGATGTGAACAATGACCCTTGCCTTTCTAACCACTCATAGCCAACTTCCCACCATCAGCACTGCCTCATGTGGTTTTCTTGCAGGCAGCAAAGACTCCTTTGCACAGGGGTTTCCCAAGGCTCTGACCACAGAGAATTTATACAAATATGGCTGTGATAAGGGGGTCAGGTGTGGGCACCAGCGACACTGAATCCTAGAGCTGGCAGAGCACACCTCTGTTAAGCCGGCAGGGCAGCAGTCACCTGCAGAGGTGAGAGCAGAATCTCTTACCTGGCAAGGGGGGAGGGGCACTTTGGGAGATAGAAAGGGAGCATGTCTTCAGCAACCTCCATCCCTGTGTCTTAACACTTTAAGGAAAAAAAAGGTGTGTGTGGGGGGAATTCCCTGGCCGTCCAGTGATTAGGACACCATGCTTTCACTGCCAAGGGCCCGGGTTCGATCCCTGGTCGGGGAACTACGATCCTACATGACCCTGCATGCTGCACAGCAAGGCCAAAAAGAATTTTTTTAATTTAAAAAATAATAAATTTTAAAAAAAGGAAGTAGCCAGAAAGGGGCTGTTTACCCGAAGCTTGTTTCTTTGTTTATCCATTCATTCATCAACGGTTATTGAGTGTCTGCCCAGCGCCAGGTACTGCAGGCCCTGGGGACCTCGGGGAGACTGGGCTGACGCTAATAGGAAGCTCATCTATATTGAGGGAGGCAGAAGTGACTCCAATGATTATCAAGTGGGCGTGTCATCACCACGTGTGCTTGGAGGGGCAGAAGCCAAATTCTAGGGGAGCTCTCAGCAAAGAAGCCTGATGGGGAATCAGATGTACTTTGTCCGAGGAAGGGACCCTTGAAGGGAGAACTGAGAGATGTGGGAGGGTGACCAGGTGCGGACGAGCCTTCCAGACTGAGGAATGGGGTGAGGGTGGCTGTGGGGTATTTGAGACCGGAGGGGTGCCGGAAGGGCTCTTGGGCGGCGCTCTCTGATGTTTACCATTTCTTTGTGAACAACTGTGTGTACACATTTGATAATTATTAATAAAACCATTTTATAAGGCACATTACAAAGCAGCCGTGTTGTTTGTCAGGAAAGAATGGCAGAATCTTGGCAGGAGGCCACAGATCAAAACTTACTCAGAATGAGGTGGTTGGAAATACCCAGGCCTCACCTGTCCAGAGGAACGGAGGCGGGGCCTCCCGGTCCCAGCACATCTTCTGGGATGGAAAGCCCCACAATCTTCTGGTGGCGGGAGAGGGGGGGATGCAGGTGAGGGACCTATAGGGGTTTTTTCAATGCAGTTGGAAAGGCTCTCCTGCCCCCCAAATTTCCACCCCAGTCCAGCTCACCTTCCAAGAGTCCAGGTTGGAGAGGACACCACTGTGGGACAGTCACGGCTTCACCAGAGTTCCATGGCACAGCATTCCACAGTTTGCACAGCCCCTTTACATGCAACCCTGAAGGAGATGGGAATTATAGCCCCATTTTACAGGTCCAGTAACCAGAAAGGATGGGCTTGCCTAGTCGTGCCCTTGTCCTGGAGTTGAAGGCAGGCTGGGTGAGCAGCCCAATAATAACCATAAAAGCCAACACTATTGATTGCTTACCATGTGCCAGGTGGTGGGTCATGTACCTTATTGGCCTCTTCTAACCATCCCATTAACCTTGTAAGAAGGGAATGTTATTAGCCCCAATTTACAGATGAGAAATCTGAGACTCAAGCTCACATAGCACATTTGAGAGAAGGCCAAGATTCAAACCCAGTTACCCAAGCCGGTGTTTCAGCACCATACATTTTTTAACTATTTGAGAATTATTTTCTCAATGTTGGGAGAGGAATTACAGCTGCTTGGCAGTTTGTTTGCAATCACCCCCAGACTCAGCCTCCCCCACAGTAGTCTTGGGCACTCCATGTTGCCCAAGAATGGCAATGAAATCAGAGACCAGTTTGGCATGAAGAACTTGGAACACTGCATGCCCTTAGGGTACACCCTGGTCTTGTGAGAAAGTGTGTGCTAGCTCCAGCCCTGGACAGCGTACAAGCTTCTCCACTTTGCAGCCTCCTTAATAATCCTCCCCCATGCTCCTATCACCATAGCAACCCATTCCTATGGTAAGCAACAAGGGCATCTTGGCAGAAAACATAAGGGGAAAGCTTCATAACAATGGATTCGGCAATGATTTCTTGAAAATGACACCAAACACAAGAAACAATAACAAAATAAGCAATAGATGAATTGGACTTCATCAAAATTTAAGACTTTTGTGATTTAAAGGACCTATCAACAGAGTGAAAAGGCAACCCACAAAATGAGAGAAAATATTTGTAAATCGTATATCTGATGAGATTAAAATCCAGAATATATAAAGGACTCCTACAAGTCAATAATAACAACAACAACAGCAACAAAAACTCATTTAAAAATGAGTAAAGGGGACTTCCCTGGCAGTCCAGTGGTTAAGACTACACGTTTCCACTGCAGGGGGCACAGGTTCCATCCCTGGTCGGGGAACTGAGATCCTGTGTGCTGTGCTGTGTGGCCAAAAAAAAAAAAGGGCTTCCCTGGTGGTGCAGTGGTTAAGAATCCACCTGCCAATGCAGGGGACATGGGTTCAAGCCCTGGTCTGGGAAGAGCCCACATGCTGCAGAGCAACTAAGCCTGTGCGCCACAACTACTGAGCCTGCACTCTTAGAGCCCACGCCACAACTACTGAAGCCCGTGTGCCTAGAGCTCGTGCTCTGCAACAAGAGAAGCCACCGCAGTGAGAAGCCCGTGCGCCGCAAGGAAGAGCAGCCCCCGCTCACCACAACTAGAGAAAGCCCACGGGCAGCAATGAAAACCCAATGCAGCCAAAAATAAATTTAAAAATTAAAAAAAAAACAATAAAAATGGGTAAAGGACTTAAATAGACGTTTCTCCAAAGAAGATATACAAATGGGCAACAGCACATGAAAAGATGCCGAACATTACTAATTATCAGGGAAATCAAATCAAACCCACAATGAGACACCACCTCACACCCCTGAGGAGGGCTATTATCAAACAACAGAAAATAGTAAGCATTGGTGAGGACGTGAAGAAACTGGAACCCTTGTGCATGGCTACTGGGAATGTAAAATGGTGCATCCACTATGTAAAACAATATGATAGTTCCACAAAAAAATTGAACATAGAATTACCTTATGATCCAGAAATTCTACTTTTGGGTATATACCCAAAAGAACTGAAAGCAGGGACTTGAACAGATATTTGTATACCAATGTTCATAACAGTTTTATTCATAATAGTTAAAAGATGGAAACAACCGAAGTATCCATTAACAAATGAATGGATATGGACTAATCAAAATAAGCCACATGCAAATGGACAAATGTTGCATGATTGTACTTACAAGAAGTACCTAGAGTAGTCAAATTCATAGAGACAGAAAGTAGGATGGTGGTTGCCAGTGTTACTGGCCCCTTCTAGTCGGGCCCCAACAGGGGTCCCTCTACCTGGTGTCATTTGAGCCAAAAGATTGAGACCGAGTTTGGTTGTGAAGCAAAGGAAAGCTTCGTTCTTTGATCAAAGAATGGAGAGGTGTGAGCTTACTCTAGAGTCCTCTCCATCAGGCCCTCCCCAATAGGCCCTCAGCGGGGCTGCTTTATAGGGCTCTCGTCAGTGGGAAGGGGGCGGGGTTTTCACGGGTCTGGCGCAGGCGTGTTGCTCACGGCTCCAGACCGCCGTGCTGGGCGTAGCATCTCTGCGCACAGCCCCCTGCCGCCATCTTGAATTGAGTGTTGCGTGCAGCACTTCTGTACGTGGCCCACAGAGCTGCGGTGTCCGTGCAGCCATTTTGCACCAGGAACCCTGGTCTGAAGTGCCGGGTGCACAGCCTCTGCAGGCGGCCCCCTGTGAGCGAGTGAAACGATACTAAGCACAGAGGAAAAGAAGAAGAAAGGTTAGACTTTATTTTATTACCCAGATTCTATTTTTATTTCCCGAGAATTGTTCATGGGCTTTGCCGGTGACACCAGGGGCTTGGGGGGAGGGAGAAATGGGAAGTTACTGTTTAACGGGTACAGAGTTTTCGTTTGGGAAGATGAAAAAGTTCTGGAGCTGGATGGTGGTGATGGTTGCACAACAATGTGAATCTACTTAATGGCACTGAACTGTACTTTTAAAAATGTCAATTTTTTGTTTTTGTTTTTGTTTTTTGCGGTACGCGGGCCTCTCACTGTTGTGGCCTCTCCCGTTGCGGAGCACAGGCTCCGGACGCGCAGGCTCAGTGGCCATGGCTCGCAGGCCCAGCCGCTCCGCGGCATGTGAGATCCTCCCGGACCGGGGCACGAACCCGTGTCCCCTGCATCAGCAGGCGTACTCCCAACCACTGCGCCACCAGGGAAGCCCCTAAAAATGTCACATTTTATGTTAGGAATATTTTACCACAATTTTTTTAAAAAGTTAAAAAAAACCAAAGACCTAAATGTAAGAGCTAAAACGTAAAACTCTCAGAAGAAAACATGGAGGTAAATCTGAAACAGGAAGGAAGGGATCAGGGCACAACCTTTAAAAGAATGACTTAGCCATTGTGGATACGACGTTAACTGGTTAGAACTGACTAGGCCCAAGCTGGCAGAAGATTCGACTTCCAGTTGACCTTGAGCCTCATTATGTGCTCATTGTAAATATTAGCATACGCTAAACAACATGCTCACAGGCCATGACAGTTCCAAGGCCAAAAAGTGGGTGGTGGCCCAATTCCTGGAAATCTCCGCCCTTCTCCAAAATCATTGGAAAAATCTTCCCACTCATTAGCCTATGAAATTTCCCAGACCATAAAAACTAACCGCTGCATATTTCAGGGCCACTTTCAATCCTTTCTGTCTATGGAATGTGTATCTCCCAGGGCCTCTCACCTTCTGAGATGGTCCACACTCTGTGTGTCTCTTTTTTTTCTAATTAATTAATTTATTTATTTATTTTGGCTGCGTTGGGTCTTCGTTGCTGCACGCGGGCTTTCTCTAGTTGCGGCGAGCGGGGTTTACTCTTCGTTGTGATGCGCAGGCTTCTCATTGCAGTGGCTTTTCTTGTTGCAGAGCACGGGCTTTAGGCTCACGGGCTTCAGTAGTTGTGGCACACGGGCTCAGTAGTTGTGGCTCACGGGCTTAGTTGCTCCATGGCATGTGGGATATTCCCGGACCAGGGCTCGAACCCGTGTCCCTTGCATTGGCAGGCAGATTCTTAACCACTGTGCCACCAGGAAAGTACCTGTGTGTCTCTTTTTGAATTACGGTTTTCTCTGGGTATATGCCCAGTAGTGGGATTGCTGGGTCATATGGTAATTCTATGTTTAGTTTTTTAAGGAACCTCCGTACTGTTCTCCATAGTGGCTGTATCAATTTACATTCCTACCAACAGTGCAAGAGGGTTCCTTTTTCTCCATGTGTCTCTCTCAATTAACCTACTTCTTACCTATCGCTTTGCCTCTCACTGAATTCCTTCTGCGCTGAGGCAAAGAGAACCTGAGCTTCATTAAGTCCTAAGACCAGGCGTGTGATTTCAGTTAAAAGACAAGTGGGTTTGAGTCCCAGCCCATGGGTTCAAGTCCCAATCTTAGTTTTAGCTGGGTTTGAATACCATCTGAGGTGTGATTGAGTTCAAGTCCCAATCTGATCTGAGTTGTGCTGTTTCAGCCAATCTGAGACCAGGTGTGAGGTTTCAAGTCTACGTGACCTTGGATTTGGCAGTGCTTTTTTAGATATGACACCAAAAGCATAAGCAATAAAAGAAAAAGTAGATAAGTCAGCCTTCATCAAAATTTAGAACTTTTGTGTATCACAGGACACTGAAGAAAGTGAAAAGACAACCCACAGAATAGAAGAAATTTTCAAATTATATATCTGATAAGGGATTAAAATCCAGAATATATAGAGAATTCTTACATGTCAACAATAAAAAGACAACCCAATTTAAAATTAGGTAAAGACATTTTAAAATTTTGAATAGATGTTTCTCCCAGAAGATATACAGATGGCCAATAAGCTCATGAAGAGATGCTCAAGAGCTTTAGTCATTAGAGAAATGCAGTTCAAAACCACAATGAGATACCACGTGACACCCACTAGGATGGCTATAATAGCAAAATAAGAAAACAGAAAAGGAGCCCTCACACATTGTTAGGGAGTATATAAAATGATGCAGCCACTTTGGAAGACAGTTTGCCAGTTTCTCAAAAGGTTGAACATAGAATTACTATATGAGCCAGTAATTCCACTCCTAAAGATACACCCAAGAGAAGTGAAAACATGTTTTTACAAAAACTTGTACAGGGCTTCCCTGGTGGCGCAGTGGTTGAGAGTCCGCCTGCCGATGCAGGGGACACGGGTTCGTGTCCCGGTCCGGGAAGATCCCACATGCGGCAGAGCGGCTGGGCCTGTGAGCCATGGCTGCTGAGCCTGCACGTCCGGAGCCTGTGCTCTGCAATGGGAGGGGCCACAACAGTGAGAGGCCCGCGTACCGCAAAAAACTTGTACAAAAACTTTTCATAGCAGCATTATTCATAATAGCCAAAAAAGTGTAAATAACCCAAATGTCCATCCACTGATGAATGGGTAAACAAAATGTGGTATATTTATGCAAAAGAATATTATTCAGCCATAAAAAGGAATGACATACTGGTACCTGCTACAACATGGATGAACCTTGTATACATTATGCTAAGTTAAAGAAGCCAGTCACAAAAGATCACATACCGCATGTGATTCGCTTTCTATGAAATATCCAGAATAAGAAAATCTATAGAGATGGAAAATAGTTTAGTAGTTGCCAGAGGCAAGAGCAGGGGTGCAGGAAATGGGGAATGACTGCTAAAGGGTACAGCGGTTTTCGGGGGGTAATGAAAATGTCCTGCAGTTAAGCAGTGGAGTTGGTTGCACAACTTTGTAAATATACTAAAAATCACTGAATTGTACACTTTAAGAATGGTGAACTTACGATATGTGAATTATACCATATTTTAATTTAAAAAGGAGATGAAACTGCCCAAGGGTAAAAGAGGGAAGGCAGACGGTCCCAGGGCGCAGCTGAGATCATCACTGGGCCTCCGACAAGGCGCCCCTCCCCGCCTCCCATCCCCGCAATTCCCCTCTCCTGTCGGCCACCCCACCTCATCTCACTGTGCCCTGAACCCCACTCCCACTTGCCTCGTCCCAGCCACGTTTGCCCCATGGTGAGGCTCCCTCATCCCCGGGGCCCCCTCTGTACTCACCCAGCTGGTTCTGTTAGGACGGCATTTCACATTTCCTAGTAACCAACCCCCAGAAAGGAGGTGTTCCTGGGTGTGGACTGGGTGGCCCCGTCTATCCCCCTGAGGTTGTTTGCTGGTGTCCTGGTTGTAGCCATGGTCCCCTGAGAGCCTGACAAACTAGGACTTGGAGAAGACCGAAATGGTGGGTGGGGATGGGGGTGGTTCTCCTCTGCTGAGGCCTTTGTTTCAAGGGAGGGAAATAATTCTCCTGGCCTCAAAATACCCTGCAGTCCGAGGTGGGTGGATCCAGGCTTCCTAACACACAATGGATCTTAGACCTTTTATCGAGCACTTACTGTCTTCTAGGCACAGTGTTAAGCCCTCCGGGGGAAGTCACATCTGGGCAGTGGCTCCACTACAGGTTCCAGAGTCAGACAGGCTTGGGTTCAAATCCTGGCTTCCCATTTCCTGGCTGTGTGACTTCAGAAAAGTTTCTTTATCTCTCTGACCTTTCATATCTTTGACTGTAAAATGGAGATACCCCTACCTGTTTCCAAATGGTTTGATACCAATGTAATGTTCTCAGCACAGAGGAAATGCTCAACAAATGGGAGACTGTGAGTTCCGTGCAGGCAGGGACCCAATCCATCTTGTTTACTGTAACATCCTCAGCTCTGCCCTCCTTGTGCTTTTCACTTGCCCACCTCCACACCTTGGCCCATGCCGCCCCCTCCACTTGGGATGCCTTTTCCTCAATCTCCACTAATCGACATCCTCCTTTTCTTCAAGGTCTGGCTCAATGCCACTTACATCCCATTGGGGTGACTTCTGTGCCTGGGTCCTCTCCCTGATTAAGGTGGAGGCCCCCAGAGCTGAGACTGTGGGATGGCCTCCAGTGTGACAGCAGAGTGGTTAATTGCATGGGCTTAGCTCTGGATAAGATACTTAACTTCTCTCTACCTCAGTTTGCTTGTCTGTAAAATGGGCTTAATAATGGTTAGCTAATCCCAGGGGGGCTCTGAGGTTTAAATGAGGTGATGCTTTGTTTTTTTTTGACCTCACCATGAGGCATGTGGGATCTTAGTTCCCCAACTAGGGATTGAACCTGCATCCCCTGCAGTGGAAGTGCAGAGTCTTAACCACTGGACCACCAGGGAAATCCCATTGTTTTCTTTTCTTTTCTTTTCTTTTTGGCTATGCTGTCTGGCATGCAGGATCTTAGTTCCCCAACCAGGGATCAAACCCGTGCCCCCTGCATTGGGAGTGGGGAGTCTTAAGCATTGAACCACCAGGGAAGTCCCACAAGGTGATGCCCTTAGAGTGGGGCCTGGCATGTAGTAAGCCTTCAATAAATGCAGATCTGTGCTAATATGGTAGCCACAAGCCACATGGGGCAATCTATTATAAAATTAATCAAAATTTAATTTATTTAAAACTTGAGTTCCTCAGCCTCACTAACCACATTTCACATGTGACAACTGGCTACCAGTGACGTCCAATAGGACACAGCCCAGATACAGAACATTTCCATCACTGCAGAAAGTTCCATTAAAGGGGCTTCCCTGGTGGTGCAGTGGTTAAGAATTCACCTGCCAATTCAGGGGACATGGGTTCGAGCCCTGGTCTGGGAAGATCCCACATGCCGCGGAGCAACTAAGCCCATGCACTACAACTACTGAGCCTATGCTCTAGAGCCCGCATGCCACAACTACTGAAGCCTGCGTGCCTAGAGCCTGTGCTCCACAAGAGAAGCCACCGCAATGAGAAGCCCACGCACCGTAACAGAGTATCCCCTGCTCACCACAACTAGAGAAAGCCCCTGCGCAGCAATGAAGACCCAATGCAGCCAAAAATAAATAAATAAATAAATAAATGAAAGTTCCATTAGATAGCACTATTGATGATGATGGTGATAATGAAGATAACGATAATCATGCTGTGGGCACACAGTATGTGCTCTGTGTCTGTTTGTGGTCTGGGTCAGGAGAAGCACTTAGGGGTATCTCTGAAGGCTCAGAACTCCTGGGAGGACCTCAACTCCTATTCCTGGCCCTGCCTGCCCAGCCTCTGATATCCCCAGAGGTAACTGGGGCCCCTCACGTTAGAGGGATTAGGGTGAGAAAGGTGACTGGTGAAAAACAGGCAGGATTAGGGGCTAATGAGAGGGCAGTGGAGGAGCCCAATCTCTGCATGCTGCCCATCTGGCAGGAAGTGGGTGTAGGTGGCAGCTGCGGGCTTTGCAGAAAGAGGCTGGAATGTGAAGTGGGGCGGGACCGGGGTGTGGAGAGGTACCTAACTGCTCCTGAGTGCACGTGGCAGGCACCCTGGATGGAGGGAGATCGCCAAAGACAGCCCCCCTTCTCCTTCTGGACCCAATTCTATCAGGGCCTAGAGCAAGGAGGTGTCAGTGCTAACCCACATCAGCGTAAAGAGGTCCCAAGACAGCCCAGGGGTGAGGACCAGGAATGCCCTGGGGGTAGGGGACCTGGAACAGCACTGGGAAGAGGGGCTTGAGTTAGCCCAGCTGTTGGGTCCGAGGCTAGACCAGGGGAAACTTTCAGCCCATGTGGACCCCCTCAAGGCCTGGAAGATGCGGCCATGTGGCTGTACTGTGGTCCCAAGCAGATGCACTCCTGGTTTCCTTATAGACAGTCATTGACAATGTGGCCTCTGCCCTCTCGGAGCTTCTCACAGCTGGAGAATCCCTTAGACATGCATGACCCTTGACAGTCTATATCTCAAAGGACAGGGAAACCTTCTGGGCTTCCCTCATCACCTGGCACAAGTGGTGGACGCCCCTCACTGATCAGATGTTTAAAATCCCAAGAAGCACCCTTACCGCCCCAAGGGCATCAACATGCCCCACCTCTCCCTTAGGACCCAGGGGATGCGAGGTCCTGGACAAGGACCCTTGTGTCCCCATGACCTCTGCGATGAGAAGGGAGGGCAGCAGGGTTGGGGGAACTCAACCCTTCCCCGTATTGAAGGTGAGGGACCAGCACCACAGGATAGAATTTGAAAGTCAGGAAAAGCAGCATCAGCCCTGTGGGGAAAAAAAACCTTTAGCAAGGACACCTTTCGAGTTCCGTTTTTCTGCCCCAGCCTGTCTCCTCTTGAATATGGACATTTGTTGCAAAAAGACATGAGCCTCCCACCCCGACAAAGTGAATGAACTGTTTACTAGACTAAGTCCCTGACTCCTAGCCATCACAGCTGGGTGAGGGTGACGTTTGCAGAACCGTAGGTGCGGGGTCTCTTCCTTAGTGAGATGGGGAGACTGAGGGTCGGAGAGAAGGGGTGCCTGCAGGGAGCAGTCCTCACTCCCCCTGAAATCCCGCCTTCCCTGGAGGCCTGGGGAGCACTGAGGGGGGTTCTACAGGTACCTAGCCTGGACTCCCATGCCATGGGAAGCCAGCCTCATTTCCTCCCAGCCTCTTCCACCTGGCAGTGGACCTCTGACACGCCCTCCCGTGTACACCTGCCTCCCCCACCCCAAACTATCCCACAGCCAAGCACGGGACCTCACTTAATCCCAATTATGTAATGTGCAACCCAACAGCTGGCCAAGAAGGAGGCGCCTGGAGCCACGCCCAGGAGTGGGGGCAAAAGGCTCCGCTTGGTCAGGACCACAGACCAGACTTGGCCTCTGCCTGCAGTGGCCTCCACTCCTCCAGCCTCACCCAGCACCATGAGTGGCCGAGTCGGAGACCTGAGCCCCAAGCAGGCAGAGACCCTGGCCAAGGTGAGAGCCAGGGGAAAAGGGCTGAGAGGAGGAGGGAGGGTGGTGGCCGGAACACTGCCCCACTCTGTTGATTCAGCATGTCCTTGACATTGTCTCTTTGTCATCACCTCACCCAGGGTCAGGTCTCCCAGTGCCTGGTGACATCAGCCCTGTCCAGGGCAGAGACTGAGGGAACAGCACCACTTCCTGGCAATAGTGTGGGTGCCAGATGAAGCCTGACTTCTCATCCAGGGGCCAGACCCAGAGACCTTTACCTGACATGCCCCTCCCCACCTCCCCTTAGGTGGGAGCTGAAGATGGTCTGCCCTCTGACTCTGTTCCCTTTCACTCCCCAGGACCCTGACAGATGACCTGTCTGTAAGAGCTGAGAGATGGAGCAGAGTGTGTTGTCATCACCACGGTCAATGGGGAAGAGGACGCATAATCACTAACAATGTTTTTGTAGAAAATGGGATGGAAAAAAAGACAGAAGCCTTGGTGGACTAACACATGAAAAGAACTAAGAATACATTCATACTCCAATCTACTTACCCACCCATCCACCCATTTATCTTTTCTTCCATCCATCCTTCTACTCCCACCCACCCGTCTGTCTACTCACACACCCATCTCTCCTTCTGTCCATCCACTATTCATTGATTTGTCCTTCCTTTTTTCCCATCCATCCATCCATTCTTTCTTCTTTCTGTTTACTCACGCATGTATCCTTCCTCCCATTCACCTACCCATCCATCCACCCACCCATCCTCCATCACTGTGGGCCAGACTGCACTGGAAGAGAAGGAGGCAAGACGAAAACAATCACTGAGTCTGGGGCAAAGGCTCAGTGTGAAAACCTCTTCAATCAACGTCTCTCTTCCCAGTTCCGAGAAAATGTCCAGGATGTGTTGCCTGCCCTGCCCAACCCAGATGACTATTTCCTTCTGCGCTGGCTCTGAGGTGAGGGCAGAGGTGGGGGAGGTCACGGTGAGGGGGAAGTGAGAGGGCCCTTGTCCCAGCTGCTCCAGAAGGACCCAAGGCTCTCAGGATCCGACCATACCACCTTGCTTCACATGTTCAGGTGCAGGAGAGGGGAGGGGACAGGAAAGGGAGGTCCCACCCTAACCCCCAGTGCCCTCCATAGCCCCCCACTGCCCAGGACCAGGGCAAGATGACTGCAAGGCAACCTCTTTCCCACCCCATGCCTTCTTTCCATCTTCTCACAGCTCAGAATTTCGACCTGCAGAAATCAGAGGCCATGTTCCACAAGGTGAGACCCATCCCCCTCCCTGGAAATTTGGTGAGGGGCTTTGTGGGGGCAATCCCTGCCTCCAGCCCCTACCTCCATCCCCTCCTCAGGGGTGCTGGGAGCCCAGTGAGACCTTACCACTCAACTCCCTTTCAGTACATGGAGTTCCGGAAGACCATGGACATTGACCACATACTGACTGGCAGCCCCCCGAGGTGAGCCAACACCCACACAGCTCCCAGTCTCTTAGAGACTTACCACCCGAGCAGTCTCTGGATCATCGGGACCATGAGTGGAGGGTAGCAAAGACCATGAGTGTGCAGGCACCTCTCCTATAACAATTATGACTATTTCCTGGGGGCTTATGAGGTCCAAGCGTAAGTTAAGACTTTATCTGCATGATCTCATTTAATCCTCACAACCCCATGAAGTGGGTACTGTTGTCCCCATTGTACACATGAGGGCACTGAAGCCCAGCAATGATTAAGCAGCCCACCCAAAGTCCCACAGCCCCAAGGTGGAGCTGGGATTTGAGCTCAAGCTTGTCTGTCCTCCAAATCCAGGCTCTTCACCACCAGAGTTAGCTCGTGGCTCTGAGCCCTCACCCCTAGGGCCTTGGTCAAAGCATCCTGTCTAGGTGGGAAAGAAACTTAGCTCACCAAGAAGTTGGGGAGAAGAGTCCCACCACCGGCGTCTTAGTAAAGCAGTGGTCCTAGTTTCACTCGTGGAGCACAAGCTCTGAGTCAGGCACTTTGTGATCTTGGGGACTTTCCCCAACAGAGGAGAGGGAATGGTGCTCAGATAGGTGGCATCACTTGCTCAAGGATGCACAGGAGGGAAGCAGTAGCATCTGTTTTTGAACCAGGTCTGTGACCTTCAGAATCCATGTTCTTCATCACTAAGCCCAACTCCTTTCCATGGAAAGGGACGCGGGAGACATTGGGGGCAGAACTAAGGAGCCCAGAGGCCTCAAGCAGGCGTGGCTGAGACCTGCCTTGGCCATGTACCTGCTGTGAGCAAGACCTCCTCCTGCAAACCCCTCAGTTTTCTTACCTGGACAGTAGAGCCGCCCTCCATTAGAGGGACAGTGCTTGTACCACAGTGTGTGTTGGCTCAGGCCACCCACGGCAGCCTGGTCTGGTTATCTCTGGGAGGTGCATGATGCCAAGTTTCGTGTGTTTGTCCATGCCCAGGTGATCCAGAAGTACACGCCTGGGGCCCTGTGTGGCTGTGACCATGACGGCTGCCCTGTGTGGTATGACATCATCGGGCCGCTTGACCCCAAGGGCCTGCTTTTCTCTGTCACCAAGCAGGACCTGCTCCAGACCAAGATGAGGGACTGTGAGCGCATCCTGCACAAGTGTGACCTGCAGACAGAGCGGGTGAGGCTGCCAGGGGACTTGGTCCCAGGAACACACCTGTGCTCTCTGCCGTCACAGCCAGAGGGCTCTGTGGTCAGACACCAGCTCTGACGCTTCCCAGGTGGGTGTACTGGTTTTCCACCTTGGAAAGTGATAACTTTGGTGGTGGTAACTTTGCCACCTTGGAAAGTTACCTCACCTCCCTGAGCCTGTTTCCTCACCTATAGAACAGGGACAATAATAATGGTTGCAAAGATTAAATTAGATAATGCAAGTATATGGCTGGCCTGATTCGTATTTCTCAGAATGCTATTAGCTTCTGTTATTCCCTCGGAGTCTTTGCCCCTGTTGTTCCTCTGTCTGGATAGCCCGACCTCCAGCACACACACTTCCCTCCCACACTTCCCTTGGCTCTCTCCTATCTATCAGGTCTCAAACTGTCACTTTCTCTGAGGCCCCCATCTGGGTTAACGTGTGTTCCCACAGCTCCCATGTTGTCCAGCTCTCACTTGAGGACCATGGGGATCTGGTTGCTTGTCAATCTCCCCAACCAACCTGTGAACTCTTTAAGGACAAGAACTCTGGATTATTGAGCTACATGCTATACTTATAGTGTCTGGCTCAAAATAGGTGCTTAATAAATATTAGTTGGACAAATGGAGGAATGAATGGCTGAATAAACAGCAGTATGAAGGGATGGATGGGTGAACTGATGAGTGGGTGAGTCAATTAATGGGTGGATGGATAGACATGATGGGTGGATGGTGGATGGATGGGTAGTAAATGCATTCACTGTTTTGTCCACTCATTCATCTGAGGGCAAAGTAGGAATATGGGAGAAGCCCTGAAGGGTCATGTGCTGGGGTCACCATCTCCCAAGTTCTGAGCCTGCACCTTGATCCTTGCTCTCATCCTCACAGCTGGGGAGGAAGATTGAGACCATCGTGATGATATTTGACTGTGAAGGCCTGGGGCTGAAGCACTTCTGGAAACCCCTGGTGGAAGTGTACCAGGAGGTGGGGAAAGGCCCCTGGGCACCCCTGCTTGCTTTAACGACCAGCTTGGCCTGCTGTGACCTTGCTGCTAACTCAGAGCCAGGATCTGGTAAAAGGCGGTGGCCTTCCTGGGCCCCATCACTGCAGCTCAGGACCCAAAGATATGTTGGCTGGAAGATCCCACAGAACAGGCCTCAGGGACAACACTGTACTGAGTCCATAGGGGCCAGCTTCAGACAAACCCCGCCCAGCCCTGTCAGCCCTAGCTCTGTGACTCAGGCGAGTCGCTTTATCCCTCCATGCTTTATTTTCCTCACTTACAAAATGGGGATACTGATTGCACTTCAAAGGGATGTAGGGATATTTCAGTGAGTTGTTATGTAAAGTATATACACAAGTGCTTGGCAAATAGCGTTTAATAAACAGTAAACGTTTTATTTACTATTACATAAATTATTATTATATACTACTGTTGTTATAACATTTGCTGTAAAAATGATTATTGTTATGTAATTACTATTAGGTTATGGTTGCAATAGTCTGGGGTGAGATTTCTTCCAGGGGCCATGGAGGTGATGAAAAGAAGGGAAACCCTCCACAGCCCTCTGAATCCTCCAGAGGGGAGGTTGCAAAGGGAATGGGGGTAGGAGAAGAAAAGGTGTGGGTTCTCATGGGGTCTTTCTTGGTCCCACAGTTCTTTGGCCTCCTTGAAGAGAATTACCCAGAGACCCTGAAGTTCATGCTCATTGTGAAAGGTGTGTGGCAGGTGACTTCACTCCCCTGTGCCTCCAATTCCTTATCTGCACCCTGGGGACAATACTAGTGCCTTTTTCCCTGGATAGCAGTCAGGCAGGTTGGTTGTTTGGCTGCATGCAAATCAGAGTGCCTGAAACAGAGTAACTTCTCCATAAATGGTAACTTCTGTGGTTGGCTTTACTGCAAGAAGAGGCAGCTCCCACCTCAGTTCTTCCAGGAATCCCCCCTCACCTTTCCCACCCATGTTGATCTCTCCCTCCTCAAACTGCCTCTGGCACTGGCAGCTGGTGCAGCCCAGTCTGGCCTTTCCTGTCAACTGCTTTCTGGGGCCTCCAGTTGTCTTGTGTGTATTCATCCTGTTTTCCTTGGGTTGTCTGCTCCTTGAAGGCAGGGCCTCTGATTCTCCACTTCTGTTGTATCCCTCACAGGCCTGGGGCCAGGTGGAAACTCAATAGGTATTTGGGTGGTGGTTGTTTGGGTGGGTGGGTGGATAGAAAGATGGATATACGTTTGATGGGTGACTGGTTGATTCATTGCTTAGTTTTTGTCTGTTTGACTGGCCAGTTGTTTAGCTGGCTGGTTGACTGGTGGTTAGTTGGATATCTGGTTGTCTGGTTGGATAGTTGTTAGCTTGGTAGACTGAGTGACTAGTTAGCATTTTGATTGCCTATGTGGGTGAGTGGCTAGTTGGCAGATGGGTTAGTTGGTTGGCTGATTTGTTGCTTGGCTGTATCTTGGATGGTTGATTGCTGGTTTGAATGGTTGACTGACTGGAAGAGGCGGTTGGTTGGGCAGTTAGCTGGTGGTTTAGTTAGCTGATTGGTTTACTGATTGGCTGGCATGTTGCTTGGTGGTTTGACTATTTGGTAGGTTGGCTGTTTGATCGGTAGGCTGATTGATGGGTAGGTGAGAAGGTGAATTGATTGGCTATTTTTTGGCTGGTTTGCTGGCTGTTTGATACATTGGATGATTGATTGGGTGGTTGGTTAGTTGGCTGCTTGTTGTTTTAGTTGACCGATTGGTTGGATGGTTTGTCAGGTGCAGGGCATTGGAACTTGCCAAGGTAACTCATTATTCCTCCACATTGTTGGCTATGACTGTTATGGAGAGAGTGGCCCGGTGGAATTATCTTTTCCCCATTATACTTGCTTATATCTCTCCAGCCACCAAACTGTTCCCTGTGGGATACAACCTCATGAAGCCCTTCTTGAGTGAGGACACTCACAGGAAAATTATCGTGTTGGGAAATAAGTAATTCCAGCTCCATCCCCTAAACTCTACGTATGAACTTTGGAGTAAGTTTGGTCCATCACCCCCTCCAGAGATCCACACATCACTTAAAGTCAGAGGCTCCTCCTTCTCAAAGATGAAATGGGTCTTACACTATAGAGTCTATCCTGTTACCTCTGTCTTACTCCCTGCCGTACCTCTTTTTTTGTGTGTGTGGTACGCGGGCCTCTCACCGCTGTGGCCTCTCCCGCTGCAGAGCACAGGCTCCGGACGCGCAGCCCCAGCGGCCATGGCTCACGAGCCCAGCCGCTCCGCGGCACGTGGGATCCTCCCGGACCGGGGCACGAACCCGCGTCCCCCGCACTGGCAGGCGGACTCTCAACCACTGCGCCACCAGGGAAGCCCCTGCCGTACCTCTTTAGTGACTAAAACCTCCACATCTTTCTCCTTTTCAACCTCTGGGCTATGGGCATCAGTTTCTTTTCAACACTCATCGCCTCAGTGCTTCTAAAGGCAATTTGGGCTGAAGAGGATGAGGAAGAAGAGCAGGAAAAGGAGAAGTGATTCAGAGAAGGAATGCTCAATAAGGAGGGACTGGATAAGTAAATAACAATGCATCCATTTGATGAATGATTGGGCAGCCATGAAAAGTGATTTGATGTCATGGAAAATGTCATTAAGTTAAAAGAAAAATAGATTATAAAGTAGTGTGGATAGTATGGTCTTATTTTTATAAAAACAAGAATATATTTCTAGAAGGAAATACAACAAAATAATTTGTGGTTAGCAAGAAATCAGGTGGTTTATAATTTTTTTTATATATTTCTAAACTTTTAGAATTATATGTATTACCTTTATAAGTGGGCAAAAAAAATGTTTTAATGATAGAAAAAAAGAAATAGAGAAGAGAAATAGTTCTTAAACTCAACTGGTGACCCTGAGCTTGGAGGATAACATCTCATAATCAGAATGGTCAGATCATCAAATCAGGAGATCTGAGGATCCAGGAGGATGGGGATGAATCTAACAAATCCCTGTCTTCTCTCCCTTTCTGATACCTGAGTCTCTGCCTCTGCCTAGATCCACTGGGGTAGGGAGCTGGGTGGATCACAAGGTAGCCCCCAAATCCTGGAGCAGTGTGGGTAACTGCCACACTCCAGACCCACGTCCAGGCCTCTGCCCCATTTGGTGGCGCACAGGGTTCTGTGCATTTGGCTGTGAGATGCCAGGCATTATGGTCTTCCTTCTCATCCCACTGGTATCTCCCATGGCCACAGCAGGGGATAACTTGAATTGGTTATAGGTCTGGGGCCATGGTGACACCCCAGGATCCAGAACACTTAGAGCTTTGCATAGGGCATGAAGAACAATAATGGGCATCATGATTGTGGTGATTAAGCAGCAGAGAGGGGGAGGTCCTTTCAAAGACCCAGGGCTGTCCCTCTCCACCCAGAGGCCTGACTTGTGTATGCCACTTGCACACAGTGTGGTCCCTGACATGGTCCTTGACCTTGAAACAATTAGACAACTCTAATCGTGACTGCTTATGACTGGGAGACCCTCAAAAATGTGCAAACCCATCAGCCAGGGAAAACATGTTTCCATAGCAACACAATGCTGGAAGACATTTCTGCAGCCTAAGGCCTGGGGGCCTAGGGAATGGGCCCTGGCAGCCTAGCTCCTGTAGGGCTTCTCCCCAAGGTCAGGTCCTCCTGGTAAGAGGGGGGCTGATGGGTCCCCTCCATGCTCAATAGTCCCCCTTCAACTCCTCTCCCCACAGACAGCTGGAAGGAAGGTTTGCTAAAACTCATCAGTCCTGAAGAACTGCCTGCCCAGTTTGGGGGGACCCTGACCGACCCAGATGGGAACCCCAAATATTTAACTGAAGTATGAAGAGCCCCAGAACAGGGGAGGGTAGAGGAGTAGAGCTCGGTTCCTTTCTCACCCTCTCATTCATTCCACAAATGTCTATGGAGAAACCCCTGTGAGCCAGGTATTGAGTTAGTCCCAGCCCTGCCCTGACAGAGCCCTCAGCAACTGTGCAGGCAAACAAGAAATGGGGAAATTGTGACCCAGAGGGATGAGCTGGGAGGGGAAGTTCCCAGAAGAGGCCCTGATTGAGGATGGAGGGACACAGGAGGCTTCCCAGGGTGGGGGGGATGGGTAGGGGAGGACAGGATGAGCAGGATACTTCCAGGAGATGGGGAAATATCTCAGGCAGGAGAAACAGCATGAACAATGCAAGAGGTGGGGAGCAAGCCCATCTTGCTCTGTGTCTGCAAATCAGCTATGGTGGGGAGATCCCCAAGTCCATGTATGTGCAGGACCAGGTGAAGACTCAGTACGAGCACTTGGTGCAGATCAGCTGCAGCTCCTCGCACCAGGTGGAGTATGAGATTCTGTTCCCAGGCTGTGTTCTCAGGTAAGGAACAGGCCACCAACCCACCCCTGGCTGGGCCCTAGCCCCTCAGGGACCCTTCAGCCTGAGCAGTGACCTGTTCCCCTCCTTCCCCCAATACAGGTGGCAGTTCTCATCTGACAGTGAAGACATTGGCTTCGGGGTTTTCCTGAAGACCATGATGGGGGAGTGGCAGTGGGCTGGGTTGATGACGGAGGTGCAGCTCAACCAGCGCTACAGCGCCCACCTGATGCCTGAGGATGGGAGACTCACCTGCACGGAAGCTGGCGTCTGTAAGTCTGCCCTGGCTGGGCCCCAGCCCTGGAAGGTTGAAGCCACCTGTGCCATGGTTTATAGGAAGAAATAGAGGGATAGTGACCACTCCCCCACCAAGGAACATACACCCTAGGTCAGTGCCATTCATCCATACAGTCACTCTTTCGGTTCACACTTGAGAGCACCTATCGTGTGCCAGAAGGGGCTGAGAGCATTCAGGCCACAGGACACAGGCAAGGGACAATAGGGCAGTGACATTCCCCAGGAGGAAACTGGGCCTCTGAGAGGTAAATCAGCTTGTCCAGAGGCACACAGCTGAGTGTGGTACCAGGGTCCCACTTCAGCCTCGTGGTAGCTGCATAACCCTGAGCAAAAGTCTTACTGAACGCAGGTTTGCTCACCTGTGAAGCAGAGGCTACAACTCCTACCTCTCGGGTGCCTGTAATGAGGCAGAAAGCATGCACAGGCCTCGCCCTGCACCCCACTTCATCAAGGGGCCTGGGAGGCCTCTGATGTTCTGAAATGCCCCCCTCGCATACCTATCATGTGACTGTCCAGGTGTGGACACAATGGGAGGCAGTGGCTATTGTTCTCATTGCCAGTTGGTGCAACTAAAGCCAGGCTGGGCACATGCCAGGAGGAGGTCAATTTCTGTTTACAGGCCCTGCTCAGGAATGGCAGTTCCCATGGGGAAGGAAACAGCAGTCGGGGGAACTTGGACCAGCTTGGCAAACACAACAGTTGAGAACACAGCCTGTTCTCCCCCATGGCCAGGGCACAGGGAGTGTGTGAAGCCAGGCCAAACTACCCGTCTGTCCATCTATCCCCCCAGATGTCCTGTGCTTTGACAATACCTATAGCTTTGTCCACACCAAGAAGGTCAGCTTCACAGTGTATGTGCTGCTTCTGGATGAGGGCATGCAGAAATAAGACAAGGAGCTCACCCCTGTCTGGGCAGCTCCCTCACTTCCAAGAGACCCCTGACTGCTTTCGGCCTATATATCCTACTCTTCCCCCAGAAATTGCTCAGTAGTCCTCTTGACTCTGTGACACTAGTAAGTAAAGAAACGGCTGCCTTGGGAAAAATGCATATGCTGTGGTCAGATCAGGAAAGGTACGCGAGGCACAGCTTTGGAGAATGCCGAGGTTGCAGAAAAGGAAGAAACAAGGGTAAGAACAAGTGGATGTCCCTGAAACCCAAAAAGTAGGAAAACGAGTCTCCTAGCCTTTGCCCTCACTTCTGAGGCATTTGTGTGCATGAATTTTTTCTCCATGAGTTATCAGCAACCTGGGTTGGATATGTATCTAAATTCTTTTTACTGCTACTCCTTATATAGTATATGCTCAGTATATACTTGTGAAGTTGAATGGAGGTAGGGAGCAAGTGATTCATGGGTGTGCAAATAAGTACTAGGGGAGATTTCAGCACCTTGGACAGGGACAGAGCCCTGGAGGGGATGGACTCTCTTGGAGACCCAGGTGACCCAGCCCCTAGACCTATGGCAGTGGCTGCCCCCTCGGGTAGGTAGGAGCTGCCTTGAGAAGGCTTTGTCTGACTCAGCACACAGCTTCCCCAACCCATCTCTGCCACCCTCACCGCCTTCCCTTGCAACTCACAGCTTATGTTTTAAGCAATTAAAGGCACTTTCCTAGAAGCAAAGGAAGTCACGTCTGGCTCTAGCTGCTGCCTGGCGATAATAAAAAAAAAAACAACACAGCTGTCATTCGTTGAGTGCTCTCTGTGTACCAAACACAGTGCCAAGTGCTTTATGAGTTCAGCCCATTTCACACACCTACCCTGAGGCCACCTATCACAGTCACGTATGCATAAGGAAACCAAGGCTCAGAGGTGAAGTCACTCACCCAACATCATACAACTCTTTTTTTTTCTTTTTCTTTTTTTTTGGCTGTGCCACACAGCTTGCAGGATCTTAGTTCCCTGACCAGGGATCGAACCCATGCCCTCTTAAGTGGCAGATCCAAGACCTGTTTTTTTTTTTCACTCCAAAGACATTGCTCTTAATTGCCCTATAATACTGCTTCCTAAGACCCTACTTTTACAGAGGAGAGAAGGAATGACTTGTTTGTCCTAGATCGTCCAGTGGAAGTGTCTTGGATGCCACCCTCTCCAGTCTCAGTTTGTGGGCAGAGGAGGTGTTATGCCCATTGGGCAGCTGGAACAATGGAGACCCACAATGCTAATTAAGCAGCTCCTCCAAGGAAACTCACAGCAGAGGGGGCAGGGCTTGTGCTTCAAAGCCCAGCATCTGGTCCACTGTTCATATGGTCTCTGAGAAGCATGGCCTCTTGCCATCCACCAAGACCCTGGGTGACTAGAGGAGACACCAGGGCCCCAGGACGTTCTCGCTCCGGGGACATGGCCTCAGGGACATGGAGCTGCTGGCTTGAGCCCCAGGTCCTGACACATCTCTTGACACGAGGAGTCGAATTACACAGAGACTGTGGATGGTTGGGAACCAAAGGACTTGAAGTTCCTTGGGAATGAGCTGAGGGCCGAGCCCACTGCGGTGAGCTTACCCATGGGCAGAACAGGAGGCCTGACTCTTAGACTAATCAAGCTAATGTTCAACAGCAGCTAGTACTTTCCATCTGCACTTATGGACACATTTTATAGATGAAAAACAGCTCACAAAATGCACTGGCCTTGTTTCCTTCAGCCCATGGGTGGCAGAAATAGGACTGGAGCTAAAGGCACCCTCCTCCCACCACTAATTCACGTTACTGCAGCAACTTGCCAGAACAGGACAAGACTGCCGACTCTCTGAGCTGGGGGCTGGGGTGGGGGTGTGGATAGGAAGGAGGAAAAGAAGAAAGGTTGTCAGATTTAGAAGAAGAAAAAAGGCAATACTTGGGACATACTTAAAATGTATTGTTTATCTGAAACTAAAATTTAACTGAGTGTCCTATATTTTATCTGGCCACCCTTCAAATAAGGAATGAGAGAGAGGAGAGGGACGCGGGGAGGCAGAGAAGAGGAGGATGGGTTCATACTCTTGGAAGATGGTGGCAGCACCTGCAGTTGGGGCAAGGATGTCATGGGGGGAGGATGGCTCAGCATCGGGGATACAGCGTGGAGGGACAGGGGGTCTCTCCCTTGCCCTCTGAGGTAAAGACCCCACCCCCAGGCTGCAGCAGGGGCAGAGGATGAAGGGGTGGACCCTTTGCACCCTTGAGGCTGAGGCAGCTGTGAGCAGTGCTGTTGGATTATCTGCATTTGTCTAAGCTCCTCTACTGCAGTTTATAGACCCCATTTTGAACAGAGGGAGAACTTGCTACCAGGAGGCAGGGGCAGCACAGAGAGCTTAGGCTAGGGCTGGAGCCAAGAACCAAAAAGTGCCCCTTGGTATCTGTGGATGCCCAGCCACAGCAAACCCACTCCTACTCTGTAGCCACAGTCGGTGGGAAGCAGCCCTCCAGCTCCCAGCCTCCAGGTCTCCAGTCTCACCCAGGGGCAGGATGCTTTGCTCCAGTTCTGAGTGTCCAGGGGGTGGCTGGGGAGGGAAAGAGACCCCACTTAGCCTTGGCTAATGGGCCCCCTCATTCCAGCAGCAGTCAGCAACCAGTATAGTGGCAGGAAGACCAAGGCCTGCAGGCTCCCCACTGTGTGTGAAGGGAAGTAAAGTCCCAGTTCCCAAAGCCCAGAAATGCCAGGGAAGAGACAGGGAAGGAAAGACCTCAGCTGCCCTTGGGAGGCAAAGATGGTGACCACAGCCTGTTTCCCTTAAAAGAGGGGTTCAAATTAGGCAGCTGAGGCCAAAAGTCTGGGCCAGTTGACCTTGTAGACCCCAGGCCAGGGCAACCTTCTGTCCTGATGCTAATTAGGCACCAGACCCCATCCTCTTCCCCTGGAACCCAGCACTGCTGCAGCCTCTCCAGAGAATCCACTTTCACATCCACACAGTTAAGGTCAGCTTTTCCCCCCGGCACATGGTACAAACGCAAACAAGTACCAGAGGGAGTTAAGACCAGAGCACTAGAGAAGTAGAAAGCTTTATTGTGTGTATATAAAGGGTGATTTAGTGGTCTTCTGAAGGGCCCCCTGACTCCCTGATTTCCTCAGCAGTTGTCTGGGACACTCCATCAGTCTCCTCCTCCAAAGACAGTCTCTCCATTACCCTGGCCACCGGCTGCCTCTCCTCGGTGTCTGGCCTGGTCCAGGCCTGCCTTAGTGTGTTCCCCAGCCAGCCTAGTGGGCAGCTCAGCTGGAAAGCCTCCAACACCTTCCTCAGGGACAGCAGGATCAGGATCAACAGCAGAGTGACGCAGCTGACGGCCAGAACCACTGCCAGCAAGTCCTTCAGCGTCTTACAGGAGGCTGGGAAGGACGGGGCCGGGAAGCACCTCAGGGCTGCCCAGTGGTGTGGGGCAGGCCGTGCGGGGCAGCTGGAAGTGACCCTGAGCCCACAGTTACTCATCAAGGTAAAAAAAAGAGCCAGGAGCAGGCAGGGAAGCTGGAGATGGGACAGGGCAGAGGGGACAGGACCACAAACGATTATCTGTGAACCTGGATGGTGGTGGGACCAGTCCTCTCAGTCCTTGTCCTGGTTTTCCTGTACCAAGGAGAGGCCACCTATATTTCCATGATAAGGATTTCCCATGATGAGGGAGAAGCATCCAGGTACGGAGCTAGCTGAGGTCTTTCATCTCCCAGTTACCCAGATTCCAGAACCCAAGGCCTGTGCATTATGGCGGTCAACACTTTCATTTCAGAGAAATGGGAAAGGAGTTTGCCCAGGTTCCCGCAGCTTGAAACAGGAAGTACTCACCTGTAGGAGGTGTTGTTGTAGAAACAGGATTTCTGGCCAGACTTAAAGGGTCTCTTCCAACTCCAGATGCTCATCCAGCAGATGATACATACCTAAGGAAGAACCCAGGCCCCCAGCCCCAGGTGAGAGGGCTCCTCTTGGGCTCCCATGCCCCCCAACACAACCACCTGTGTTGAACTACATTATGCCTCATTTATCCAACTGGGCACTGCAGGGAGAAGCCAGGTCAGCCTGTGACGGTCACAGCCCCAGCCCATAATAGGTCCTTAGAGGGAGAGAAAATTCTCCTGATTTTCCCTTACCCATGGGCGTTTCCTCACTGCAACCCTGGTTTAGAACAGGGGCAGATTGGAACCCATGGGTAGTTTCTGCCATAGGGCACTGGTTAAGTTACAACTCGACCAGACTGGAATTCTACATAGCTGTTAACATTCATGGGAGAATACAAAACTGTATTCTCCTGGGAATTCCCTGGCAGTCCAGTGGTTAGGAGTGCATTTCCACTGCAGGGGACACGGGTTCAATCCCTGGTCAGAGAACTAAGATCCCACTAGCTCCAGGATATTTTTGACCCACTAGTCAAAAAAGTATTCTCCCATGCAGAGAAATGGGATATTCAGTGGGAGGAAAACAAATTCTATCATGGCATATGCAGACCTATTTTATAGAACACTAAGTATATGCCCAAGGATTGGTGATTCTCAGGGCTTCAGGATTTTCATTTTCTGTTCTATATATGATTTAACAGGTAACATTGAGAACAGCTCTTAAAAGGAAGCAAAAAATTGTAGTGTATGACTCTTATAAAGAGACGTACAGACAGGAAATTATAGTGTCATTTTGGGATAATCTCCAAGCAGCGTTAATTGTCTTTTGTGCATCTGTATCTCCCGTGATGGAAGTATCTTACTGTAAAGAAAGGAAGCTTCAAGTTGCACCAGGCTGCCAGCATCCTTTGGGACAGAGGCCACAGTGCCCAGGTTCCTCCGTCCTAATCACATCTATCAAAATCTCTCTGGGGTGAGCGGGCCTTCCCAGCCCCCCGTGCAATCCTTGGGCCAGGCTTGATCCCAGACTTGCTCCTGCACATGGAAATGCGAGACTCCCAGGGCCTCGCCTTTTGGTCAGAGCTCAGCCGAATCCAGGGCTGTGGGCTCCAAGTCCCAGCCCTGGATGCCTATCCCACTGCCATTCTCAGGGTGAGGGTTGCCAGATAATACAGAATGCTTGGTTAATTCTTTAAAAATTTAGTATAAATGTATCTCATGTAATATTTGGGACATATTTAAACTAAGAAATTCATTATTTATCCGAAATTCATGTTTAACTGCAAGGCCTAAATTTTGATTTGCTAAATCTGGAAAACCCATCAGGGGATACAGCACTCCTTTCCTGGGCTGACCCCCAACTCTGCCCAAGATAGCCCTGGGAGGGGAAGCAGAGTAACAGGAAGAGAATCCCCAGATCCACCTCGACCTGGGGCATCGCCCTCACCTCATCCTCTTCCATGTCATCGTTGAGCATGAAGGCCTCCACGCTGAACTGCAATGTCTCATTCCACCGGACCGAGGGCCAGAACCGGGGCCTACTGAGAGGCACCCGGGGGACAGACAAGGGATCCCAAGGGACCATCACCTCGGAGACTGGCCGTAACAAGTTTCCTGGGAAGCCATGGAGAGGCTTACTCTGTGGGACCTTCTTGCTCCCTAAAGCCACATTAAAGAATTACCACCCCATTACTAGAGTCTGGGAACAGATGTATTTAGCCTGAGCAAAGGGCAGAAGTTACAAAGTCAGCCACGAGTGACAAGACTCTTAAGGCCCCTGCAACCACTCAACGGCCTGCTCCCCGGCTGGGAAGGACAGCCCGTCGTCTGCCAAGCTACTCACAGCCCAGGTGGGCAGCTTCAGGCCCCAGCAAGTTCAGGCCAGGCACCATAGATGGTTGGTTACTAACGACCAAGTGCAAAAAACAGACTTCTACATAGGATTACACCAGTGGCCCAGCTAAGCAAGACCCCAGGATAGGGATGAGCTATCTGACCCCATCTCCCTCCCCACCCCTCAAAACCCCACAGACCCCCAGTTGAAGACGAGGGTGTATGTCGTCTGAGAGTGGTTCAGGAAGAGCTTCATGGCCCAGTTTAGCACCGGCTGGATGCAGGCTTCTAGGGTCAACCACAAGCCTTCCACATAAGGGAAGTGGCGAGGCACCCAAGGGAAGAGGGTTATTCCTGGTACCTAGCCAGCTACCCCCTAACAAGCACCTACTGCATACCTGGTAAATCACAGCCATTATTTCATTCTTTCCTGAATGGTCCTAGAAGTGTTATGCCCATTTTACAGATGGGGTGATGGAAGCTCAGAGAGAACTTTGGTTCTTACCCCAGCCTCATCTACCAAATGGGTGCACATCTGTCCCACCAGGGGTGGAAGACTGAGGCCAGGTACAGGAATGGTACACATGGCCCACATTCTGCCCTCCTTGGGCAGCCCTCAGGGGTTCACTCTCCATCCGCTCCGTAGGCACCAGGCCAAGACTCACCATGCGGTACCTGGAGGGCCACCTGCAGGAGCTGTGTGTTGAGGGCTGAGGGAGGCGTCCTTCAGGGGGCCAGGCAGGGTTCACGATGGGCCAGCTGCAGCCGAGCTGTTTGCCTACCGCCCAAGGAGCAGCCTGCGCTGGGGAGTTGCTAATGAAGAGGCACCACAGGTCAAGGGGGTTCAGTGGGTCCCCACAGTCAGACTGGAGGGCAAGCCCTGAGCAAGTTCCCCTAGGGGGAGGGAATGGGAATGGGAGGACTGAAGGGAAGCTACTCAAATAAGCTTGAGCATCCTCCTAGCTGCCATTAGGGGCCATTCCACATACCCCCATATGAACCGCACAACTGCCCCTATTTTACAGATGTGGAAACAGGCTGGGAAGTCCTGCTACCATCTGCCCATAGTTACATGCAGCTATCAGCTGCAGTTCTTAGATTCAAACTCCCAACGAAGGGCTCTTCCAGAACTATTTAAAGATTGAAGTTATATGGCAAGATTTGGATGATACCAATGGTATTAAAATAAAAGCTGAGTTTATCTTTACCCCGTCCCTACCAGTAACTGCTTGCTTTGTGTCAGTGTGAGCAGCTGGCCTGTGTGTAAGCAGACTCATCCCTGAATTGTCCCCAGTTAATTCTTTTTACCATTTGGGCTCCTGACCACCTTGCCGTGCTGCTTCGAAGAAGGATTATCTTGTCCCAGAGGGCCTAGAGCAGACCAAGGACCAGAAAGGAATTGAAAGGTTTTTTAGAAAGGAGAAGAATTTAAGGCAGTTGTGTAGTGTTTGTTGAGCATCTACTGCATGCCAGCTCTGTCCTAGAGGCCAGGGGTGCAGGGTGGGGGTGGGCCCTTACCCCTGATTTTGGCCTGGCTGGACAGCTCAACCCTTAAGAAGGAGGACCCTGGACTCTGGAGGTTCCTGCTCAGCCTGGCTCCCCAGACACAGGGTGAAGGTCAGGGAGGAGGAGGAGGTAACACGGGGCTCTGGTGTCCTGGGCTCTCAGTGGGGGAGGCAGCAAGGGACTCCCAGGTCAGGGGGCATTGGGAGGTAGGGCTGAGTGTTGGAGGGCACGTGACAGAGAGGCCATCAGGAGGGAAGTCCCCTCCTCCCAGTATCCCCAGGATGCCAAGTCCAGCTCCTGTGGTGGCCCAGACCAGGCATGGGGGGATGAGTTATCCTCGCAGGGGCTCCCCAGGTACACAGCTGGCAGAGGGAGGCTCAGCTCAGCTCAGGGACCGGGAGGGCAGGGGGAGGGCCCCCACGGAGGGCCCCTGCCCGCCACCCCACCACTCCAGCTCCCAAGGTAGACCCATTGCCCAGACCTTACCGAGAAGCAAGACCCGAGCAACACGCAGAAGCGCCCTGGGGACAGCCATAATGAGAAGAAACATTGCCTACCCCCCACAAGCCTCCTTAAATTGGCCCACAGAAGGCTGGAGAAGGAACAAGCCTCACCTGGAGCCCACACGTGAGCCTAGGGCACCGCTGAGCTAGGCCAGACCCAGCACTTCCACGTTCCCCCACCAGGGCCCCCCACCTACCTGCAATGCCTTCTGATTTTAGAAAAGGTTCTGAAGCCCTCCTCACATGGGATTTAATAAGGCTGGCAGAAGGCTCACCGCACAGTGGACTTAACTTTCTCATCTGTAGGATGATAATGGTGGCACCTACCGCACAGGCCGTTATGGAGTTTCTGTAACACAGTGCTTCGCACAGTGTCTGGCACATAGTAAGAGCTCCATCCCTGTTCTCTGTGGGTGTCATCTGATGGTTCTTGTTCAAGAGGAGGGAGGAGCATGATGATGATTCTGTCTGGGGGGCAGGAGCCAGGGAGGGTTCAAGGAGCAGGTACCGTTAGAGATGGGCCTTGAAGGCTGAGAACAGAGGGAAGTGGGGGCGGGGAGGGCATTCCTGGCAGGTGGCATGGCCTGAGCAAAGGCGGAGGGGCTGGATGTGCAGGAGTCAGAACAGAGGTGCAGGATGCGTCACGGTGAGAGATGAGACTGCATAGGCCCAGAGGCTCTGAAAGCCAGGCTGAGGTGTTCAGACTGGATCCTGGGGGCTGTCAGGAGTCAAGGAAGGTATCAGAACAGAGGAGGGACTTGGGGAGATTCAGCCAGCAGCAGAATCAGATCAGAAGCATGTTCCTTTACTCACTGGACCTTTAAGGAGTGCCCAAGACTTTCTCGCTTATAAAAATAAAACCATGATCACCCTCAGATGCACATCTTCGAATCATCATGCAATTATTTCCTCTGAATAAATTCTTAGGATTGGAATGCCTGAACCATAAAATTGGCATACTTTCTCTCTAGATTAGTCATCTGATGGCACAATTACCAGTTATTTACCCTTGAAATGGATGTCTCTTGCCACAATCATAATAGTGGTTAAATAACTCTGTGAGCCCCACTATGGCCAACTGCTTTGCAAGCCATTTCTCCTGTAACCCTCACAGCAGCTTCAGAGGGTTATTACGGACAACTGTACAGTGAGGAAGCAAGGCTCAGAGAGGTCAGGTAACTTGCCCAAGGTCACACAGCCTGTGAATCAGCTCTGCCTCTGACCCTGTAGAGAGCCATAGGCTGGAAGGCAGTAGGCAAGGAAGCAGTACTGGGCTGCGGGGGGACGGGTGAGGTGGGGGTTGGAGTGACTCCAACTCCAGGAAACAGGGACCCAACCACAGTGCGGTTGTAAAGAGTAAATGAGGACTTCCCTGGTGGCGCAGTGGTTAAGAATCCACCTGCCAGTGGAGGGGACACGGGTTCAAGCCCTGGTCTGGGAAGATCCCACATGCCGCAGAGCAACTAAGCCCGTGCGCCACAACTGAGGCTGTGCTCTAGAGCCCGCGAGCCACAACTACTGAGCCCACGTGCCTCAACTACTGAGCCCACGTGCCACAACTACTGAAGCTCACGCACCTAGCGTCCGTGCTCTGCAACAAAGAAAAGCCACCGCAACGAAGAGTAGCCCCTGCTCGCCACAACTAGAAAAAAGCCTGCGCGCTGCAACGAAGACCCAACACAGCCAAAAATAAATAAGTGTATTAAAAAAAGAAAAAAAGAATAGTAAATGAGCCTCAACACAGGAAGCGCTTAGCATGGAACCTGGCCCACTAGGAGCGGTTCAATAACACATATTCTTCTCAATGACCTGGAGGTGGTTTTAACCAGCCAAGGTGGGCACGTTTGGAGGTGCTGCCTCCTTGTGGTGGTCCTGAGCATTGCATGAAGCTGGCCACTGGGGGACCCAACTCCCAGCATGCCCCAGGTCAAAGGCCACCAGGCCCCCGGGGTGGGAAAAGACATCTCCCCCCACCCAATCCCAGCAGGGGTCTGCCTCATCCTCTCAGGCTCCAGGAAAGCAATTTCATATTACACCCGGCTCTGCCACCTCCGGTCCATTCACCTCTCTGCACCTGTTTCCCACCCATCAAATGGGATAATACGAGTTAGCCTAGTCACTAAAAACTGTCCCTCATCCCCTGCCCAGGAAAGAGACAGGCTGGAGAGAGTGTTTCCCACCTCTACAGGGCTGGGGTGTTTGGGGGAGGCATTCCAGCTCCATGCATGGCCCCCCAGAGTAGAGTTGCAGATAAAATACAGGATGCCCAGTTCAATTTCAATTTCAGATAAACAATGAAGAACTTTTCAGTGTATATATGTTCCATGCAATATTAGGGACATACTTATACTCAAGTATTGCTTGTTGTTTAAATCAAACAAAATTTAATCGCTCACCCTGTTATTTTATTTGCTATGTCTGGCAACCCTACCCTGGAGGGTTCAGTGCAGAAGCAGGACTGTGCTGCCCATTCTGTGCCAGCTGCTTTGGACCTCCCACTTCAGCTCTCACAAGCCGGTTGGGGGAGTCTATCTTAGCCCTACTTCACCGAGAGGCCACTGAAATTCCCGCTGGCTCAAAGCCACATGGCTGATATGTGCAGGGACCTAGGGGAGAGTTGGGGCTGCAGCTTCCAGGATAGCTGCAGGCCCTGGCCATAGGAGCTCACAGAGGGAGAGGCCAAGATCGCTACAGGCTATCAGCACAGTCATGGAGGAAGCCCAGAGGAGGCTCCCAAGCCAGCTCTAGGGAGTCAGAGGCTACCTTGAGGGGGTGAACTAAGGGAAGAGTGAGCTGTAGTCAGGCTCAGGTGGTATCTGCCCAACAGGATCCCCTCCCAGCGGTGTTATTTTAGGAGGCTTGCAGAAAGAGGGCAATGCCTACCTCAAAGGAGACTGGCAGCACCACGGTGGAACCCCAGGCATCTGCAGGGGGGGCATTGATGGGTGGGGAGGTACCAGACAGGCCCAGTGCTAGCCACTGTGAGTGATGCATTGCCAGAGACATCGGCCTCCACCTCTGAGGGCCCCCAGCCCTGCTCCCCATTACCACATCCCTGCTCATCCCCAACAGAAAAGGAGAAAACAACTTCTTGAGGATTTATTGGACCGGGGGCTGTGCTGCCTTCCAGCCAGACCCCAGCAGCCCCTGCATCAGGAAGGGGCTGCCGCCAGAGAATCAGTCCTCGGGGTCCCCAGTAGTGTACTCCTGCGTTTCTCCAAGTGCCTGCTGCTCCTCCGTCAGCCACACTGCCATGGGGTGACCCGGCCGAGCCGCTGGGAATCCTGTAGGTCCCCAGCTTGCCAAGTGAACTTGGCCATATTCCTTGCCTTGTCTGGGCCTTAGTCTCCTTACCCTCCATGGGAGTATGTTATTGTCCTGTCAAAAGACAGGGCTGGGCCCACTCACAGTCCAGTCCAACTCAGTATCACAGATTCCATGGAAGCAGATGGGGTTCAGGTCCTGTCTGTGAGTCACTGCAGCTGCTGCTCTGAGGTCTTTGTCTCTCAGTTTCCGTCCAGCTTAAACCCATTCAGGTGCCAGGGCCTCGGATCCCAGAGAGCCAGGCATCCGCAACCCCTGGCAGGAGGAGGGAGTTGGAACAGAGCAGGGAGTGGGCCAACCCACAGGCCAGGTACTGGGGTGGGGTCAGGAGGAACTGGGCTTCTCCACAGAGGGGTAGAGCTTGCGCAGGCTGGAGTCCAGGAGGAAGTCCACTGACCTGTGGGGCAATGGAGGGTCATGAGCAGGCAACCAAGGGGTGCTAATGGGGGAATGGGAGGCAGGAGGTCAGGGCTAAGAAAGGGACTCCTGGATGCAGGACACAAGTGCCATCCTGGTGTCAGCCATCACCCTCTCTTTATTCAGTTGGGAAAACTGAGGCACAGAGAGGGTAAAAGACTCACACAGGACCTCAAGGTCAGCTATGTTCCTGAGGAGAAAGACGACTCCTCGCACTCTATGTTTGTCTAGTTGGGTTGGCCCCATCTCTGGTTCTAAGGGAAGGCACATGACCCAAGCCGGGCCAGTCGGAAAAGGGAAGCTGGCTCAGGGATGGGCACCCAGTCCAGTATGGACCAATGACAGCCTTCCTTGGGATTTTTGCTGTCACTATTAAGAAGCTTCCTATGGGGGGACTTCCCCAGCAGTCCAATGATTAAAACTTCACCTTCCAACGCAGGGGATGAAGGTTTGATCCCTGGTGGGGGAGCTAAGATCCCACATGCCTCGCGGCCAAAGACCAAAACATAAAAAACATAAAACAGAAGCAATACTGTAACAAATTCAATAAAGACTTTAAAAATGGTCCACATCAAAAAAAATTAAAAGGGTTTCCCTGGTGGCTCAGTGGTTAAGAGTCCGCCTGCCGATGCAGGGGACGTGGGTTCGTGACTCGGTCCGGGAAGATCCCACATGCTGCAGAGTGGCTGGGCCCATGAGCCATGGCCGCTGAGCCTGCGCATCCGGAGCCTGTGCTCCGCAACGGGAGACACCACAACAGAGAGAGGCCCGTGTACCGCAAAAAAAAAAAAAAAAAAAAATTAAAAAAAAGAAGCTTCCTATGGGGTTTGCTAAGCTGGGGGGAGGGGAGCTGGGAGCTGCTGAGAGCCATCTCTGTTCCCATGAAGGGAAAGTGACTGAAGCCAACACGGGGTGGGGCGGGGGGAGAAGGCCAGCAGAGAGACCCAGACCCCTAATAACATCAGTTGAGTGCTTGGATCCAGCCACGCCTCCAGGTAGCATAACTCTGTACTTTTCGGTTATGTGAAACAATCAATTCCTATTTTACTTAATCCAGTTTCAGTTGGGCTTCTGTCACCAAAACTTCTCAAAACCCAACCCTTCCAGGGTGCACCTGTTCCTGCCTACCTCTGGTGGTTTTCTAACACTGAGTTTTCTTTCTGGGAATTTACTTGTCCTGCGTCCCATACTCTCATAGCACCTCCTACCTTTATAGCCAAAGTACCTGCCAGATCATATGACAAGAGCCTAGACTGTCCTTTCTACCTCAGGAGCCCCAAGTGCCAGCCCTGCCTCCGCTACAACTGTTCTGTGAAAAGTGGATACACCCCCACACCTCTCAAAGGTTATCCCCGCCTGTAGGGTGGATGATCCCTGGGGCTGGGAGGAGCACCCACCTGTCGATGGGGTGGATGATTATGGGGATGGCCAGTAGTCCCAGTGTGGTGGTGGTCCACTTGCGGACAGCCAGAGGCCAGCGGGTAGCAGTGCCCAGGATATAGAGAGAGGCAGCACACACACGGTTGATAGTGAAGCCTGGGATGGCCACAGAGGCCAGAGCCTGCCACACGAAGGTGTCCACCATGGCCACGGTCACCCTGGTGCTGCGGCCTGCCTCAGGGCTTGGCACCTGGCAGGAACAAGAGACATTTAATCCAGCAGAGGCAGAGGTGGGAAACCCTGTGGACAAGGGGCATGAGGCTGGACCAGGGAGAGGGAAGTGAAGGGGGTTGGGGACAGAGCCACGCTAGTGTTGGGTTCTGGACTCCACCAATTCAGGGCTGAGGGTGGACTCACTCATATCCAGGACTAGGATATAGACTACGTCACCTGCGCTGGGGACAGGGTGCACTATGCTACAAACGGTACCGGGGTATGGAGTCCACCAGGCCAGGTTGTGGGGACCGGACTGTCCCAGAGGGACTTAACCACAAGCAAGCCTGTGGACTGACCACAAGGGGAGTGGACGGGGGTGGGGGGTTGAGGGGCAGGTTAACACTCACGTCTCTCGCTTTCTTGCCCTTGTCAATGGCATCAGCCAGCACGTAGGAGCTGGACACACCGTAGCTCAGCCACACGACAGATACAGGCACCAGGGAGCGGAAGGCCTCCCCCACCTCATTGGCGTAGCCTGGTGGGGAGGGGATATTTAATTCCTGAGCCTTTGGGTTGTTCCACAAGGGAGCACTTGAGTGAGCTGGTTCTTATCTCATTCTGCTGAGCAGTAGCTGGGTGACCTTAGACAAGTGATTTTACCCCTTTGAGCCTCAGTTTCCCAGCCTATAAAATGGCACTCATGATGCCCACCCCAATTCTCCCCTCGTGGAAGAGCTGAGCGCAGACACCTTTCTCATCACTCACTTGCCTTCACAGCCTGGGTTCTAGAAGCATCTGAGCTGATGGCTGAACAGGCAGTGAGAGAGACTAAAGGCAGCCCCACTGACTAGGGGCTCACCATATGCCAGGCCTTTATGTACTTTATCTCATTCTGACCTTACAATTACCACCCAATGAGCGAGACCCTGCGTTCATCCCTTTTTGCTGAGGAGGAAACAGGCTCAGAGCCAGTGAGGAGCCAAGATGAGAGTCCAGATGCCCTGACTCCACAGCCTGTGCCAGGCATGCCACAGAAGGCGATCCGATCACCTGGTTCCATCCTCCTAGCAGAGCTGCGGCTTCCACCTGGGAGTCTGACCAGCAGAAACCCCGAGGGCGGGGCTGGGAATACCAGAGCTGTGTGACCTTGAGCAAGTTCAGAACCCTCTCTGAGCCCAGTCTCTTCCCTGGCTAAATGAGAACTAAGATCCTCCCACCTTCTCCAGGTCCCTGACCGGCGTCTGGCAACCCCTGCTTCCCCAGACACGTGGTGTAGGGGTCGCTGTCCCCCTGCCCCGCGCTCACCCAGGTACCGCACCCACGTGTCCCGGAAAAGGTCGCGCTCGGCCCCCCGCGGGGGCGGCTCGGACATGGCGCTTCCTCCTTGGCCTCAGTCGCTGCAGCGTGTACTACCGCCTCGGCTTCCACCAGCACTCCCGTTCGCAGCGGCGGCACGGGCCGAGCCGAAGGTCCCCGCACAGGTCATGTAGTCCCCGCCAGCAGGGAGCGTCTGCAAATTCCCCCCGCGCACCGGAGCCCCTCTCCCAGGTTTGAGTTTTACAGCTTAATTTTCTTCACGTTTTCTGTGGAGTCGAGCGGTTGGCGCGATCCTCTTCCAGCACTGGCTGTAGTGTTGGAACCAAAGAGACGGAGGTTCAAATACGGGATGCTACACTTCTTGGCTCTGTGACCTCGGGCAAGAGCCTGTAACTTCTCTGTGCCTCACTTTATTCATTTGTTAATTGGGGAACAGGACTGGTTCAGTCCTGGGACTGTTTCGAAGATTAATTATACAGTCGTTATTTATTGAGTTTACTACCGGCCAGACCATTGGCTAAAGACTCTAGATGGATTACTTCTTTAAACCCTCCCACCAGCCTGGGACACCGCCCCCCCCTTTTACCGATGAGTAATAGAGACACAGGAAAAATATTAATAGATCACTTTCCCAGGACATATAACTGCTGAGTAGTGAGGCCGGCATTTGACTCCTGGCAGTGCAGCTCCAGTTCCCTTGCTCCTAAGGTGAGCTGAGTAAATGAGGCTGGGGGAGCGAATGGTGAGAACCCTGGTGATGTGGATGCTTGGACTCTTAGGAGTCCCTACCCCATGCTCATCTATCAAGCACTGGAGTCTAACTGGACCGAGCCTCTTCGGGGTAGGACCACGAATGAACGAATGAGGCCAGGGAAACAGGGTTGGGGTACAAGACTTCAGGGAAATGAGAACAGAATGAGAGGACGTGGGGTTGTTGATTACTAAAGAGTAAACTCTTCCCCTGCTGCACCTCAGTTTACCCATGTGAGGAATAAGTGCACTTCACTAAAGCTCTGTGAATCCTTTGGGGGTACCAGCGAGCAAAGGCCCAGCCTTTAAAGACAGGCAGTCCTGGGTTCAAATGCTAATTGTGCCGCCTATGAACTGTCAGCCACGCCTGTAAGAAACAAGAGTAGCCAAGATTTACTGAGCGTACACTTGTACCAGGCTTTCTGTGTATGCGCTCTGAATGTATTAATTCCTTGAATCCTTGCAATAAGGCGATAAACACAGGGCTGTTGCCTGGTACCCAGGAGGCGCTCATTAAAGAATTAGCTTTATTATCATCAAATAAAGGTCACAGCCTCCCTGTTGAGGTCCCTGGTTTCAGCCCTGGGAGTCTTCATCACTGTAGGATCATGTAGGGCAGCCAGGTCAGCTGGGATCTCGCAGGAAGCTGGGATCGCGACTCAGTGATCCTCAACCCCTGAAACACTGGCAGTGCCTGCGCGGAATTAGGAGACGGTCCCTAAAGCCACGTGATCGTCGCTTCTCCGTGACCCTCCCAATCCAGGCCCACCGCAGGCGCCGCGCGCGCGCTTGCCAGACCCGCACTATTTGGCGCGCTCTGAGAAGCCCGAGTTGGGCGGGGTCTCCGTCCTGACCGTTAAGATGGTCAGGTGCACCCTTAGTGCCCTTAGCAAAAATGGCGGAAGACGGCCCACCGGCTGGGCCAATCAGGGGGCGAGCAGGCCGTCAGGACGCCGTCAGCGCACGGAAGGAGACTAGCAGATGGCTTCTGCGCATGCGCTCCGCTTATTGAAGGGGAGAAGCTGGCACCCCGCGGCGGAAGTTTGCGTGTGTGAGTAACTGTGAGGAGCGAGGCGGAAGGCGCTGACTTCCACGCCCTGCGCGCTGAACGTTCTTTATTCATTGGTTACTTTTCCTAACAGAGCGCTGTAAACCAAGGTCAGGATATCCTCCTGAGGGGTCTGGCTGGGACCCATGCGGCCTCGGGGACTCCTGTCAGTTCCGGCCTTGCCCCTGACTCCTGCTCCCTCAGCTTGGCCAGACCATCTTCCCAGGATGGGTCAGGGCCTGGGTTTCTGAGGGGTGGAAGCTTCAGGACTCACACCCACCGCCAGCCTCCCTGGCCCTTCACGGAGCTGGGATCCCTGGAGGTAACTTCCTGTGCTTTGTTTGCACTGAAGGACAGTGGCTGGGTACCAAAGCTCACTGTCCCAGGAAGCTCTGAGTCACTGACAATCAGTAATTAAAGAGGCAGCCAGTGGGACCCAGGAACTGCTGGATTCCTCGAGGTGAGGGAGAGGCCTGCCTGTCTACCCTTGAAAGGGAAGACCTATGCTGACTCGGGCCCCCTCCCAAGACTTGGGAAAAGCCAAAAGATCCTAGCCTGGGTAGAAAGTTCAGAAGAGCCTCAGACCCCCACCATAACTCTAGCAACCGGCTACCTTGCTATTCCTCATTATGATCTAGACTTACATGTTCATTTGGGAGCAAGTTCCTCCCCTGCAGCTGGCTTCCCTGAAGTGTTAGGTCTCAATTTCTCCCCTTTTTCCTAATTTCCTCCCTGCCACCCCATGGTTCCCCTCTTCCTGTCTCATCTGTCACTGGACAGGTGAAGTTGGCAAAGCTTATAAGACAGATGCTGTCACGGTGCCCAGCCCCTGGGGACTCCTTAGTAATTTGAGAGGCAAGGAGGCCCACTCCAGCTAGTCTCCCTCTTCCTAATTCTGAAATGAAGGCTCCCCAGATCCAGCCCCGAGGTCTTTCTTCTAGCCCAGTTTCTTTGGGCGTCAGAGTGCTGGGGAAATGACTGCTACAAGGGATAGAAACTGACAGGGAGACGCTGAGGGAGCCAGGCCTGCTGTGGGAGGAGGCGTTACTTTGGGGTGACTGTCCCCAGCTGTTTCATCTTCTCTTCTGAGGCTTTGTCTGGAAGCAGGACCTCCACGGTGAAACTGACCTTCTTTGCATGAATGAAGCTGTAGGTGTTGTCAAACCGCAGGACATCTGAGAGGAGGGGAAAAAACAGACATTCAGGCAATTCTGACAAAGAGCTTAGACACAGTGATTTTGGTTGACTGAGCAAGGCAGTGTGGTAGGTAATGAGGCTGAAGGTAGCATAAGCAATGGTCCTTCACCTTCTGAAACCTAGTCTAGCTGGGTTACAATATGTTCATGAAGAGAAAAATATATAAGACAGAACATGCCAAGTGCCAGATGAGTGGCAGAGACAGTCACGTCTGTAACAGCTTGGAACGAGGGGGCTCTGTAGACTGAAATTGTGTGAAAGGCTTTTTAAAGGAGTTAGAGCTTGAACTGGGTCTTGAAAGGAGGGAGTAGAATTAGTTGCAGCAGTAGTTATTATAATAATAATAGTAATGGTAGCAACAGCTATTTATGTGACTCAATACTGGTATGGCAATCTATATATATTATTCACAATAACTCTTGAGTTCAGCATTAGTACTGTGTTATATAAAAAGAAAGTCACTGTGTCACACAGTGAGGAAGGGATGGAGCTGGAATTTCCCTCTGGCCTGCATTGCTGCCTGACGTGGGCCCTAGAAAGCCTAATCCTGTTCAGTTTCTGACAAAAGGTAAAATATGCAAACTTTTTTTTTTTTTTAAAGAAGATGTTGGGGGTAGGAGTTTCGTAATTTATTTATTTATTTTTGCTGTGTTGGGTCTTCGTTTCTGTGCAAGGGCTTTCTCTAGTTGTGGCAAGTGGGGGCCACTCTTCATCGCAGTGCGCGGGCCTCTCACTATCGCGGCCTCTCTTGTTGCAGAGCACAGGCTCCAGATGCACAGGCTCAGTAGTTGTGGCTTATGGGCCTAGTTGCTCCACGGCATGTGGGATCCTGCCAGACCAGGGCTCGAACCCGTGTCCCCTGCATTAGCAGGCAGATTCTCAACCACTGCGCCACCAGGGAAGCCCAAAATATGCAAACTTTTGAACCAGAAACTTATCCCACAGAAAGATAAATGGACAAAGATGCTCAATACACCCCTATTTGTAGTAATAAAAGATGAGGAAAACTAAAATGTTCAAAGAAGAATTGCTTTAAAAGTTTTTATTGAAATACTATTCTGTATAAAAAGAAAGAGGTGAGCTTCATAGAAGTGACTGGGGAAACTAGTGACAATATATCCTTAGGCTAAAAAAAGCAAGTTGCAGAACAATTTGTAAACCATTTCTAACATTTTTGTTAATATATGTAAAAAAAATTTTTTTTGGCTTTGTTACTTGGTCTACCTACATTGACAAGTTTTACAATTTCAAAATTCCTTCAAATATACACTGAATAACATATATAATTCCTATGAATGTATATGGGTGGGCACATGTCCTGTATATTATGGAAACACATAATGCTTCTAAAGGGATGGAAAATATTTGGTAGGATAATACACAAGATCTGTTAGTGGTTTCCTCTGGGGAGAGAAAATGGGCATGCAGTTGGCAGAAAAGGCTTCCAACCCTTGGCCAAGGAACAGACTGCTTTTAATCTAACCCTTCTTTTTTTGAGAAGTTTTTCCATTCCAGTCAAACACCCCTTCCAAAGAACAGAGTGGGAAAACAAAAACACTAGCTCTGCCCCTTCCCTATCCTGGTCTTCGCTAACTTTTCCCAGCCAAAAAAACCCTGTGCATTTAATCCTGAGATTTAACCTTTCCCCTTTTCTGCCCCTGGATAAAATGCATAGTTTTAGACTGAGGGTAGACACACCACTCACCCTTTTCTTCATGGTGTGAAGTGAGTAATAGTCATTGATTTTCTCTCTGAGCCAGAGGTCTTTCAGGACCAGTGGTGCCTCTGGAAAGAGGGAAGCTTCCTCTCTGACCTGGATGACAGAGCCTTAGCAACCAGAGTCAGTCGTGCTAGAGAAGAAGTCTTTGAGCTCCTTGGACCAAGCATCAGGATTGAGATGACTCTGCCTAGCATGATGTTCTGCCCTCAGAAACAAGGAAGGGGCTGTTGTGACGCCCAGGCCCGAGGGAAGTGGTTCATTTTGACACTAATCATGTACTCACAGACTTGTAGAGGCCCCAGAGATCCTCCAGGCTGGGGCTCCTTCACTTTTGTTGGGGAACTGACCCCCCTGAGAATCTGATGAAAGCATACAATTTCAGATCCCATGGAGCCCATCATGGACCCTCTGGGGCAGTGGTTCCCAATGGGAAAGTCACCATTCTGAAGAGAGGAGGAGCTGGGGGTAACTGTGCCCTCTCATTTATGTATTGAGAAAACATATATATTCTTAGTGTCCTTTTATTTCTCTTTTATATTCCAGATAGGAGAGTATATTGACTTTTTAATTATGTGTGTAGGTGGTTATAATATCTATGAATTTCATTTCAGAGTAGTAAAGGGGACATTAGACACCACTTATTATAAAAGGGAGGTGTTTGGTCTTTAAAGATTTAGAATCACTGTCTTTAAAGATCTAAATCACTAAAGATTTAGAATCATAGACCCCAGATTAAGATCTGCTGTAGCCTACTCCCCTCATTTTAAGGAAAAAGAGAGCAAAATCTAATTAGAGACACTCGGAGAGTTACTGGCAAAGCTGGACTCAGAAACCGGGTCTTCTGGTGCCTAGAGGGGCTGTTTAACCTTCCTACAGTGCTTCAGCTCTTCTAGACCACATTGCACGCTCCAGATCTTTTTTTCTGAATCTTTTTCTTTCCTAGAAGAGTACTCTACACTCAGGACCTCAGGAAATATTAGTTGGGAGAAAAAAAAGTGGAATCTCCCAGTCAAGCCCTCACAAGCAGATAAACATTCCATCTGGGAATGTATCCAAGGGGAACTATAATTTGGGATTTGCAAACCTAAGCCTGATTATGTTAAAGGGTTCATGGTACTACAGAGAGGTAGTGGGCAGCGCTGGAAAACGGTTTGGTCTCTGCTGAGTTTGGGTAAATTACTTCCCAGGTCTGGGACCCCACTCTCTCCTCTGTCACATGATCATCTCTAGGGTAGTCTATGGTCACGAGATCCTGTACCGGGACCCTAGGATTCTCTCCTGTCTCCGTTTCTTGGTGTCTATGCAGGCTACGCTGTGGGAGAGATAACATCCCCTCTCTATACCTCAGCTTCCCTGTCCTTTAAAAGAGAAATTCAAGCTTATATGTACAAAATGCTTTATGCTCTGAGGATGACAGTGTCTGGGCTGGTGCTAAGCCTTGTTCTTGATGAAGCACACAGTATACCGCCTTCTCCCTCAGGACCGGACAGCTCACTAACAAGAATACTTCTCCCTGGGGGGCCAGACCACAGAGTATATGTGAGGAGGGGGCGGTGGAGACTGAGGTTGCTTGGGCTGTGGGGGAGGACACAGGATCTGAGGTTGGGGCAATGGTGTGGACAAGTACAGAGGCCAAGACATCTGTGGGGCTAGTTCAGACTTCTGGCAGTGCTGCCATGAAAACAGGGCGCAGGGCTTCTCCCATCTCTGGCACTATCTCCCCAGTGGCCCTTCTCCCCCAGGTTTTGCCCTAATGATAATAATGGTGGCCCAGTGGCCCTTCTCCCCCAGGTTTTGCCCTAATGATAATAATGGTGGCCCAGTGGCCCTTCTCCCCCAGGTTTTGCCCTAATGATAATAATGGTGGCCACAGTGCGCTGAGTGCTGCGTGGCAGGCATTACGCTAAGTGCTGCACAGACCTGATCGCATTTCATCATCAGGTGTCCCTATGAGGTAGAGAATTTGATCCCCATTGTAGCAATCAGGAAACTGAAGCTCAGGGAGGCCAAGTCACTTGCCTAAGGACTAGTCAGTGGTCAAGTCCGTCTCAGCTTGATGACAAAGCCCTTGCTGTCACTGATTTTCCATGCCTGGCCCCTTGGCTCAGACAGAGGGGAAACGAGATTTGATGGGGGTTTTGTGTGTGCGTGTATGTGATTTTTCTGCTTATAAATATAGTACATGTTCTTTGTAACATAAACTGTATTTGCAGGGCCAGTATAAAGAAACGAAAGCCCTCTATAAGCTTCCTACCACCATTAGCATTAGCAGAGTCCCCAGAATTCTCTTTTTTTTTTTTTGATAGGTAAGAAGTGAATTTATTTAGAGAAACACACTCCACAGACAGAGTGTGGGCCATCTCAGAAGGTGAAAGCGGCCAACCCCAGAATTCTTTTGACCTTTTTTAGCCAAAGTGAGTATACACTATATATGCTAAGTCTATGCTTTATTTTTTTTTTAACATGTATCAGACATCTTATATGTCAGTTTATTCTCTTTAATGCATATACTGTATTCCATTATATGGATGGACCATAATTTATTTAACAAGACCTTCTTAAGGCCATTTAGTTTATTATCAGTTTCCCAAACTGCTAGGAACATCCATGTACCTATATCTTTGTGTTTTTGTGTAAATATTTCTGTACAATAAATTTCCAGAGGTAGAATTGCTGAGTCAAAGGGAATTTAATCGATATTGCAAAGCTAAGTGAGGTTAAACACCTTTTCAAATGTCTATTTGCCATTCTTATTCCTCTTGGGTAAACTTCCTGTTCATGTTCTGTGGCCATTTTTTGATCAACTTGGAGATGAGTGAAGTTCAGCAGAGTCAAGGCTAGGTTTGTCAGCACTCTGCTCACCCTGTGATCCCTACACCTACGTAACGTGTTCTGCCTCTCTGATGTCTGGGGAGGGCGCATCCCCAGGAAATGTCTAGTGGCAGTCACAGCCCCAGTTACACCTGGACCAGGTCACCTTGAGCCTGTCAGCTCACCTCTCCAGGCCTAGGTTTCCTCACCTATGCAAGAGAGGTTGAAACTGATGGAGCTCCACTTCTAGTTCTAACAGTGTGAGAACTTAAATCCATGGAGAAAGAGGGACCTCCCGGGCAAACAGCTAGAGCAGGGGCTTCGAGCCAAGACAGAGAGACTTACAGATGCCAGGATCGCTGCAGGTGAGGGTCCCATCCTCAGGGACCAGGTGGGCATTGTACCTCTGGTTGGCAAGCACCTCTGTCATCTCCCCTGCCCTCTGCCGCTCCCCCATTTTGGTCTTCAGGAAAATCCCAAAACCGATGTCCGAACCATCCGACATGAACTGCCACCTGCAGGGGACACCCACCCACTTAGACATGATTCCGTCTGCATGTTCCCTCTCTGGGGTCCTGCCACCAGGGCTTCTCCCACCCCAGCCCACCGCCAGCACCTATGGCCAGAAGGCTCAGGTCTCCTGGAAGGGTCCAGAACCCTACCTGAGGACGCAGCCTGGAAAGAGAATTTCATACTCCACTTGGTGGGAGGAGCCCCGGGAAATCTGCACACTGTGTTCGTACCGCTGTTTCACCTGGTCTCGCACGTAATACTTCTTGGGGATGTCACCCCCATAGTTGATCTAGAAGCAGAACACGGAGTGAGCTGGAATGTGCATTTGAGCCAGGTGTCCCTGGTCACCTCCGGCCCCTGGCAGCCCATACCTTGGATTTACACTTGGGGTCTCCATCAGGGTCAGTCATGGTGCCCCCATACTCCACAGGCAGCTGGTCAGGGCTGACATATTTCAGTAAAACCTCCTTCCAGTTTGCTGGCAGGAGAGGGAAGGAAGGAGAGAAAAGGATCACCACCAGGGCAGGAGTTCATCACAGCCCTGGCAGTCTACACAAAAGAGGCAGAAAAAACCTGTCTGCCCCTGCACACAAAACATGGGCATTGGGAGCACAGGATGTGCGCACAGCTCTTCCGGGGGTTCAAGAGGAGCTGTCACCCAGATGACTGCCCTGTTCTGGACCAGGAAGCAGGAGACAGAGGTCCTGTCCCCACTGCCTCTGGCCAGCGAAGCGACCTGAGGCAAATAAATCACTTCATTCTGAGCCTAGTTCCTCCTGCCCTGCAAGGTTATGGTGGGAGTGAAGTGAACTAAGTACTTGAGAGGGTGTTTGTTGTAAACTGTAAAATGCCGTACCTGTATGAGAGTGTATTATCACTCCCAGGAAGAGGGGATACAAATATTTGAAGTGCAAGCAGGAGGGAACAAAGAAAGGAGGAGAGGGCATTCCACGCAGAGGTAACAGCGCATGTGGCAGGCAGGAGGGCAGTCAACATGATCTGCCCTAGTTAGACTGAGCGTGAGGGCATGACCACTGTCACCTACTGTGCTCACTCGTGATTTATTGAATGAATGCGTCACTGTAGACCGACCCCTTAAATGGGCTCCCTTGGCTTTACCCCAGCCACAGTTTCACTTCTCTTGTTTTGTAGGCTGTTTGGCTACCAGTGATTTGGTTTTTTTTTTTTTTTTCTTTAAATAACCAAGCCCTTTCCTGACTAGGAGAGTTTGCCTCAAGTGCAACCAAGGCTGAGATCCATTTCTCTGCCAGATTCCTAAACAAGTATCAGCCAAGGACAATATTTTGATACTGGATGGAAACCTTTCCATGCTGACGACAGAGACCAGATATAGAGAGCAGCTCCAGGTCACAGGGTACCACCGAGCATCCTCTGTGGCTGGTGCTGCCTGTAAACCCACAGGGATGGTCCAGGGTCTCCCAGCCTTCAGATTTCTAGGGACTTGAGACCATGCAACTCCAGGGGTGCTTTAATCTGTGCTGAGTACCAGTGACCAGCCCAGGGTGAATTTCTCCCCTCCTCTATTGAAGATCCGGTACCTTCCCAGCCCGAGGCGGGTTTGGTTGAAAGGGTTTCAGGTGTGGGTGGGGGAACTGACTGAACCTCCTCTGCAGCCCCGCTGCCAGGAAACCGAACTGGCTCATGCTCATGGTGGGTGGCAGCCACAGAAAAGCCAAAAATCATTAGAGCCTTTTCCTCAGACGTTGTTTCTTCACCCAGTTCAGCTGGAGGGTTGGAATAAGGCCAGGAGGATTCTTCCCATCTCACAGAGAGGAACTGAGGCTACAAGGACAGAATTTGTTGCACTAGAGCCAGGACCAGCACCCAGAGGTCCTGTGCTTTCCAGACTGCTTTGCACCACACCCAGGCTCAGCGCACATTTGGAAAACCTCCACTTTCAATGTGGTGCCTGAAGGTGAACATTCAGAAACCTTCAGAATTCCCTACCCCCAGTTCAACTCCACAGGTGGCATTAAGCCGTCCACGAGCCAGTCCCAATCTCCCTTTCTAGGCTTTTCTCCCACCACCCCACATCACGCTCCAGCCAAACTCGACTCCTGCCTGTCTCTGGCTGGCTTGATTCCCATGGGTCTTCCTTGCTGGCTTCCCCTCGTCCCCTGATGTTCTCCTGCTGCCCTGCCTATCCAGTGTTTGTCTGCTCGCTTCCCCGCCAACCTCGCAATCGCTTCTTCACTCCCTGGTGGGCTCCTCTTTCTCTTCATGCCCTTGAGCCTGGATATTCCCCAGGCTTCAGCCTCTGTTCTGTGGGCAGTCTTACCTCCTCTCAAGGTTTTAGCTGCTGTCTCTATCTAAAACTCCAAATCTCCAGACTGGAGTTTGCTGCTAAGCTTCAGGCCCAGGCATCCCCAACATGTGTACACCTCACAGACTCCTAGAACTCAACTTCAAGCCTTTCCTTCTGACTGTATTATTCCCCAGTGGAACTAACTGCATCAGAATGACTGCAATGCTGTCACTCATGCCAGATACCAGGGAGCCATTCTAGATTTCTCTTCCTCCCTTCCTACATCCAGTCAATTGAGTTCTGCTGTTCCACTTCCTACGAAAGTCTGAAATCCACCCTCTCCTCTCCGTCCCTACAGCCCCCGCCGTGGCTCAGGCTTGCAACACCTGGTGCGTGGGCTGTGGCCGCGGTAAACAAACTGGTATCTGTCCTGAGAATCAGGTCCTGTACCCCACCCCCTGCCCCGGCTCAGGAACTCCTCTCTGGTGCCCAGTGGCCTGTGGAGTTGTGTCCCAGCTTCCCGACACAGTGCCCTGGATTCTCTGTGACCCAGCTCCTGGCACCTGGCTCCCTCTCCACGTCATCTCTCACACACCCTGCCGTGCGCCCTCTTCAGCTGCCCGTGCCATGGTGTGTAAGGTCTTTGCTCATTGTTCTTCTTTCTGCCCAACAGCTTCCTGCCTTGCTTCACCTGGCTACCCTACTCATTCCATAGCTCGCAGGTGAGGGAGGCATCGCCCCTCCCCAGGCTGGGCGGGGTGAGTGCCCCTGCTCAGTGTTCCCATGGGCTTTTCAACTCCTCTCTTTTACACGTAACATCTTGCGCTGATATACATCTGTTTGTGTCTCCCTTCTCCGAGAGGCCACAAGCTCTTCAAGGGACTCTGTCTTACCTTTGTGGCCTTGACACCTACCTAGTCCAGGGCCGGGCACACAGCAGGTGCCCATCCAATGAATCCACGCGTACTTGCCCTCAACTGAAAGCAACCTCTGCTCCTGTGACCTCCCTTCTCTGCCGCATCTATGCCTTTTCTTTTTTTCAAAGGAATTTTATTTATTTTTTGGCTACATTGGGTCTTTCTTGCTGCACGTGGGATTTCTCTAGTTGCGGTGAGCAGAGGCTACTCTTCGTTGCAGTGCGCGGGCTTCTCATTGCGGTGGCTTCTCTTGTTGCGGAGCATGGGCTCTAGGCACGCGGGCTTCAGTAGTTGTGGCATGCGGGCTCAGTAATTGTGGCTCACAGGCTCTAGAGCGCAGGCTCAGTAGTTGTGGTGCACGGGCTTAGTTGCTCCATGGCATGTGGGATCTTCCTGGACCAGGGCTCGAACCCGTGTCCCCTGCATTGGCAGGTGGATTCTTAACCACTGTGCCACCAGGGAAGTCCATCTATGCCTTTTCTAGTTTGTGTCCTAGCTTTCTCTTAAAAGTCTCCTGTTTGACTGCAAGCTTATTGAGGACAAGGACTGGCATTCCATTCATCTTTGAATTTCCCCAGAGTGTCTGAGAGAAAGAGTTCTTAGGAAAACAGACAGGAAGCCCCTTGCTCCGGCCCAGCCTGCTCCTGGGTCCCACTGCTCCCAAACCAGCAGAGGGAGCCTTTGCCCCGGCAGCTCTGGCTCTCTAACGCCATCCCCAGCGGGGCTGCAGCCATGCCGTGGAGCGGAGGAGGGTCTGGGCTACTCACCCCCCAGGACCATGATCTTCTTACGAGTGTCCTCACTCAGGAAGGGTTTGATGAGGTTATAGGCCACAGGAAACAGCTTGGGGGCTGGAACAGAGACCAGGCCATGTGAGGCCAGGAGCAGTCCCCACTCTGTCCCTAACAGTGTCCACCATAGCCCCCAGTGTCTGGCCATGCACTCCCTGGTGCTGTGGAGCCCACACAGGCAGCCCTATGTGAGGCTCAGCTTTCCTGTCTGTACAGGGGGGATGGTCTTCCTTTTTCACGGGGCTCGGTGGCTCGAAGGAGGTAACGAATACTAAAAGCTTTGTGAATTACAAAGTGGTCTGCGTACATCATGGGTCGGTCTTCTGAACAGGTCCTAAGACCCCACCCTCCACCCCCGACTTCGGCTCACTCTATTTCACTCTCCTTAATCTGTCCCAGTAATATTTTTGGCCCCTCTTTCCCATTGGGCTGCATCACAGGTAGTTGCCAACTTACCTTTAATGACAAAAAGACGCTTCAGTGTTTCGGGGTAATTTTCCTCAAACATGCAGAGAAACTGTGGAAAGAATCCAGTGGGCTCAGAACTCTGTGCCAGGGAGGGAGGCCCTTCTTCCTCTGGCTTCCCCCACCCCACAGGGCCTCCTAGCAGAGGGACCCACCCTCCCAACCCATCCCCCGACCCTCACCTCTCACCCTCCACCACCCCCGAGCCCTGGCCTTCACCTCTCCATAGGCCTCCACAGCTGGCTTCCAGAGATGTTTGAGACCAAGCCCCTCACAGTCATAAATCAGGGTGATGGTCTCTATCTTGTTCCCCGTCTGCAGGGGACAGAGGAGCAGAAAGTCACATCAGGCTGCCCCACACACAACACACACAGAAGCCCACCCCGGTTCAGGGAAAGTGCTGATCGTACCCTGCGCCCATACTGCAGCCAGATCCAGCAGGGCCGTACCTAGGGTTTTCCAAATCGAGATAATTACCCCAGGCCGGAACTGTGGCCTAGACAAGTCACCCTTCCCGTTTAGATCTCCGTGTTCTCATCCAGTAAACAGCTGGATGAACTTAGATTACATCTGAAGTCGCTTCTGTTCTGCAGTTTGACCTGGTGGCCCTCCTCGTCCTCTGCACCCCGTGCAGCCACTCATCTCGCAGGCACAGATGCTCTCTATCCAACCTAAGCCCTTAAGGTGCATCTCTAACGCTTCTCTGCGTGCCCAGCCCCACAGGGCCTCTGCGCACACTAGGTTCTCAGTGAATGTGGATGACACTGTTGAAATGTCCCCAAACGTATCACATGGTCTCACTGGATCTTTACGACTGCTGAGGAGGAGGGCAGGGGGAAGGACCATGGCAGCTCTGCCTCGCTCTTCAGTCTTATTCCAGTAAGAGAATCAGCTGTCCTTAGCTTTGTCTGAATTCAGAGTTAGGGAAGCACAGAATCTGAGCTCACTGACACCAGCGGCACTCAAATACTTGTCCAAGGATAGGGTGGTCCCTGACAAGGATTCCTCTGGTGCCCAGATAAAGGAAGAAAAGTAATGATAACGTAGCATGTTTTCTATGAAGCTAAACTTTACTCAATTAAAGGACGGCCCTTTATTCTGAGACAATGCCGTCCCTATAGCTTGGTGGGTTAATTATGGCAATAATAGCTGGTTAGTGTTTTCTAAGTCCTTACTTGGAAAAATAAAAATTCAGTAACATAGATCAGTCCCTAAAACTGCAGTTTCACTATGAAATCTAAACATCAGGGCCTAAAGCTGCCCTTAAAGCCACGTGTGACACCCACACTTCTGCGTGACCACCTCCACCAGGCGTAACTCCTCTTCAGCCGTGCTGGTCCCCTCACCTTTTCGGTCTGGCAGGCGCACTCCCACAGAAGCAGCTCGCAGTCCCGCATCTTGGTCTTGACCAAGTCCTGTTTGGTGGCTGAGAGGAGCAGACCCTTGGCATCCAGAGGTCCAATGATGTCGTACCAGATGGGGCAGCCATCCAGGTCGTAGCCGCACATGCCCCCTGAGAGATACTGTTGGACCACCTGGGCCCAGACAGAGATGGGGGCGCCTGGTCAGCAGGCCCCGGGCAGCCACACCTTCCCGGTGTCCAGGGACTTCCTCTGGGTTCATCCGCCCCTGGGTGCCAATGGATACTCATTCAATGACTTGGCATTGTCAGACCTTTCCTCTGAGGGTCCCAGTCCCATAGACCCAGGATACAGATCATGGGTCTAACAGACCTCACGTGGTGTGGGGCGGGATAATCTGTTCTCACCTCTGGAGGCTGCCAGCTCATGATGTTGTCAATGTCCTTTTGCTTTCGGACCTCCACATGCTGCAAACACACGAGGGCTTTAAAAAAGCAGGGCGGGGAGGGGGTGGTCCTTAACAGGCATCTAGCAATGGGTGACAGCACGAACAGACCACCGGACCACAGGTAAGTCACGAGAAGGCAACCAGCAGGAATGGAAAAGAAGGAAGTGCCTATTTCAGAGATCTCAGCAGAACAGATTATAATTCTTGGCCGGCCCAGAACTATGAAAGCTCTGTTTCCAGGGAAGGGAATGCACTTTGTCCTGGAGGATAAGGCAGTACCGGTCGGCTAATACTCAGATATGTCACATAAGCCACAGGCGGTGATCGGGGTGGGAGGGGGTGGACAGAAGTCCAAGCACGGCGTGATTCTGATGGGCAGAAATGGAGGCAACAGTGGGCTTCGGAGCCAAATGGGTCTCACCTTCCGGAGCATGGCCTCAGACTTCTGCAGGTCAAAGCTTCTTGCTATAACAGGGAAACATGGTCAGGGTTAGGATAGCAGCCTGGGCGCCAAGGATGGGAAGATTTCCCTGCTCCTGTGCGGGAACGCCCGCTGACTCTCAGATCACCCCACATATAGAAGCTAATGTGAGGACATTCACTGCTTCTAGAGCACCACAGCCCCTGGGCTTGTGGGGAAAGCAGGTCAAGGTTCAGGGCAGGTGGGGGCAGCATTGCAAGTTCAGGGTCAAAAGAGTTTTACCCTAGTGGATGCAATCAGGTGAAGGGTCTTATCTCCTGTCAGGGAAAGCAAACCCTGGGCCCCCTTATCATTTACCCTTCTCCTTCCACAAAGTTAATCTCCTCCACGGTCTAACATCCAGTCCTGAGAGCTTGACCTGCAGTTCAAAGATGAATACAGCTGCCGCATAATCTGGGGCAGGACTGGCAGAACATTCCAGTAGGATGGAGGGGAGATGAGCCTCCAGTCAACCTTGCCATATCCTCAAAGGACCCATGCATACCCCAGGGGGACACAGAGGGCCCTCGTCCTCCCAGGGTTCCCAGAAAGTTTCAGAATTAGAGTTCACCTGGCTCAACTCTATTTCATGTACAAACCCTGACATGCTGTCCTGCTCAAACTTGAACACAAAGACCTCCCTGCCCGCCAAGGCCATCTGCTCCCAAACAATCCAAGCTGCCATTTGCACACAGCCCTCACTATTGTACTGAGCAGAGACCCTCTACAGAGACATTCAGAGAGGAGGGGTGGGGGTGCTTCCTCAGCCACGTGACCACCTTTCCAATACTCGCAAATTCTGTGCTGCCACCCTAAGTGCTCCCTGCTATCATGCTGCCCGTCCATGGATCCTTTAACCATCCTTCAAAGCTTGGTTTCAAGTCCATCAACTTCCCTTTGGATGTTTTCCAGTTTGCCAGTGCCCCTCTTGAAGTGTGTGGTCCAGAGCACAGGTGTTGCCTACCCTTCTCCAATTAAGCCTAAGAACTTTCTCGGCAACAGGCCAGGCCCTTAACTCAGGCGAAGCTTACAGTCAATTGAAACCCCCAAATCCTTTTCACCTGTGCTGCTTATGAAGCCTCTACCCCATAGGTTGAGAGGTGGTTTTCTGGATCTATCCCTATCAGATTTCATCTTGTTATGGCCAGCTGCATTTCATCTTTTTTTTTTTAAATTTTTAAATTTTTGGCTGTGTTGGGTCTTCATTGCTGCAGGCAGGCTTTTCTCTGGTTGCAGTGAGCAGGGGCTACTCTTCATTGTGGTGCGCAGGCTTCTCATTGTCGTGGCTTCTCTTGTTGTGGAGCGCGGGCTCTAGGCACACGGGCTTCAGTAGTGGTGGGACACGGGCTCAGTAGTTGCGGCTCACGGGCTCTAGAGCGCAGGCTCAGTAGTTGTGGCGCACGGGCTTAGTTGCTCCACGGCATGCGTCATCTTCCCAGACTAGGGCTCGAACCCATGTCCCCTGCATTGGCAGGCGGATTCTTAACCACTGCGCCATAAGGGAAGCCCCTGCATTTCATCTTTTAAAGAGTTTCTGAGATCCAGATTCTGACCAATTTTGCCATTTGACCTATGAACTGTCCCTCCCAGCTGTATGTCCTCTGTGGGTCTGATTGACATCCAGATCTGCTGACAGCCCTGGAACCTGGGCCAGACAGGCTGCCCTCTGGACTGTCACCAGCCCCTTAATCACTGCTCTTCAGGAGTGGCCGAGCACATTCCCTGACTCTGCTGCCCTGAAATGCAGTCCACTCTCCTGCACCCAAGGATGCGACAAGAGATTTGACCAATGCCATACCCTGTCATGTGTGCTAGACACATGTTTGCAGAAATGAGCAGCCTTCCCGCTTGGGAAGTTCCTTCTCATGGTCACCCTTCACATGCCATTGTAGCAGCAGGGGGCAGCTTTCAGAGGAATATAATCTGGGTTTGCATCTCAGCCCTTCCACCTTCTTCCTGTTTGACCTTGGACAAGATACTGCACATCTCTGGCCAAATCATCCAGTGAGCTAGAAACACTTGGAAGATGCAAGGCACCATGCTATCATGTTGGGGTAGCCCAGCTGGACCTGAAAGTGGGAATCCTCCATGGGAGGGACACGCCCAACTGTGAGGAGAGTCATCTTCCTTGGGAACAGGAGTGGTGGTGAACTTCGAGCCCCCTTATCTCAGGGAGGCTCTCCAGTTAACCTTTAGCTGCTGGGGTCCAACATCCAGGGTCTTTTAGGGCCCTCCCCGAGTTTCCATTGCCCCTGGCAGTACCGGCCTGATGCCTCTCCAGGGCTCCTGCCGCCCTGGTCAGGGGCAGCTCAAAGCATGGCTTAGGGCACTGCCAGAGAGGCCGGCCTGGGAGCAAGCTGTCCTGGGTTCTTATTTGATCTCTTCCTGTCCTGGAAAACAAAGAGACTCAGACCTGCTCTGCCAGGCTCACAGGTTTCCTCCACCTCCTCGTTTTATCTTGCCATCTGAGCCCCCTCGCTGGGGTGCCCAGAGCTCAGGCCCACTCAGGGGGAGGCAGTGATCTGTGTGCGTGCTCTCGGGCCTGGGGCCCAGCAGAAAGCCAAGCCTGTGTCGGGGGAAGGGAGGAACCCAGTGCTCACTCAAGAAAGGGAAGAACCCAGTGCTCACTCACACCTAGATTAGACAAAGACATTCGGCTGGCATGTGCCTTGCAAATGTTTCCTTTAGATGAAAAGGAGAAAAAGAAAAGGTTTCTCGAAAAAAAAAAAAAAAAAAGGGGGAATTCCCTGGTGGTCCAGTGGTTAGGACACCGAGCTTTCGAGCTTTCACTGCCGAGGGCCCAGGTTCAATCTCTGGTCAGGGAACTAAAATCCCGCAAGCTGTGCGGCGTGGCAAAAACAGAAAAGAAAAGAAAAGCAAGGCAACAAAAACCCTAATTGAAATTCACAGTAGAGTCTGACCAGGCCCGAGCTCCTGCCCAGGGAAATGTGAGGCACAAATAAAGTGCAGAGGAGATATTTCCTTGGTTTGAAGAGGCAGAGCTTGGTTTCAGGAGGCAGCTGTGGCTTACTGGAGAGGATGATGGCCTGGGAATCAGGGGCCCTAGGTTTCTCCCTGATTCTGCTTCACATTAGCTGTGTGCCCTCAGCTAAGTGCCCTCTCCTCTCTGAGCCTCAGTTTTCTCATCTGGCAAATGAGGATAACTGCACTCTTCTATATTCCTGCAAAGAGAGGGGTTATCCCAGGACTGGGGAGTTGGGGTGCCTGGGAAACCAGGGCCCCAGGCCAGCCGTCTCTCAGATAAAAAAAGAGCTGCGAAGCTGTTCAATTCAACAGCTCTCTGAAACCACACTTCCCCCACCTCACAGTAGCTGGGTAGTTTGTTTGATCATCTTGCAGCTGGCCCTTTAATGCAGCGCTGTCTGCCCACTCTCCCCACCCGCCCCCTTCCAGCTACAGCCCTTCAGCAAAGGCTGGGCCAAAATGTCCTCCAGCTCTGGACTGACTCCACCGCCGCCTCTTTGCTGCCTCTCCACCCTCTCTGAGTGGGTGGGGTGGGGGGAGTTCACAGCTTTTTAGAGGGAAAAGGGCAAGTGGCACTTTCAGAGGCACACAGGGCCTGCTCTGGCGGGCCTGCTAGCTATCACCCTCTCAGGAGTGTGCCAGCTCTATTCAGTTTCTGGACAGAAAAGGAAAATACATCTCTTCCCCTGTCCCAAGACTCGCAGGGTATACATGTGTGTGTCTGTGTCTATAAATAAGTAATTGGCCATGACTTATACTTTAATATTTTGGGCTCTGATTCTGTTATCACGATTTAATCTCTGCTAATCTAACACAGAGGAATTTTCTCTATTATTTCTATGTCTGGCACTAAAGTTTCTACAAAGCCAAAAAAAAAGTGTGTCACAAGAACCAGAGAGGGTGGCACATGACTTGAATCACAGGAGAGGAGGAGAAAGAAAAGAACGGAAGGATTTCAGGAGTTGCAACATGGGGTTGAGTCTGACCCTGATGCTAGTAGAAACGTGTACACTGCATCATCATGGGCATAGCACTCTCATGTCCCATCTTGCCATAGGCAGGGCACCCTGTCTCATCCAGCTCTCCCAGAGAGGAGCCTCGGACAGATGTTCACCCCTGGACCAGGTACCAGAGCCAGGCCAGGGCAGAGCTGGAATGGATCTCAGGGCCATGGAGCCAGATGATGGCTTGAGGGGAGTTTTGTTAACCTAGGTCAGGCTGAACCCTACCCACCGTGTTCCCTGTGCATTCTGCCCCTCCTTCAAGCTGCCACAGAGAGGGCCAGTCTCTCCCACGGGCCAAGACTCTGGTTCTAAGCTTGGCTCTGCCTCCAACTTCCCACAAGCTTGGGGCCTTTCTTGGCTTTTCCTCAACCTGTTTCCCCACATCCATTGGCAGAGTAGATTCATCGAGTGGATGGAAAGGGCACCGGGCTGGGAGTCAGCTGACCTGGCTCTAGTCCTCTCCCTGCCTGCAGTTCAACACTGTGCGACTTGGGGCAAGTTACCTCACCTCTCTGAGCCTCAGTGTCGTTATCTATCCAACAGGAGGGTTGAGGTTATATCATTGCCAAGAACGCTTTTGGTTCTGAAGGTTGAATACTCCAGATTCTGAGATTGCCTGGGGCAGGGTTTCCAGAGGGTGCTATTCTGTTCCCCAGCCCAAGCCCCTGCCCCAGCATCCCGCAGCCCCTTTTTCCTCACCTCGGAGCCAGCGCAGGAGAAAATAGTCATCTGGATTCGGCAGAGTGGGCAGCACATCCTGGACATTCTCCCGAAACTGTAGGGAGAGGCAGCTGGGTGAGTAGCAGGTCCCACCCTGACCGCCCTCTGCCCGGGACTCTCCATAGAGGTTTTTGCTGGACTCCTGCTCAGCACGGGTCAACTCTGCAGACACTGGCTGAGCACCTGAGCAGCGTGAGACACTCTGTCAGTCATGCTGGTGGGAGCTGAGTAGCAGGAGGAGGTGAGAAGGGAGTAAGACACTGCCCCTGCCTGGCTGTGCGCACTTACACGCTCCAGTGTGATGGCTGGGCAGAACTGCCCCCAGCTAACTGCCACAGTAGACACTCTGGGGTGTGTCACAGCAAAAGCGTAAGTTTACCAAGCATTCCTCGTGTGCCCAGCACCGGCCTCGGTGCTTATTCATTCTTCTAGAGATGTTACTGCTCCCATTTTACAGATGAAGTAATTAGAGCTCAGAGAGGCCAAGTAACATGCCCAAGGTCGACAGCTAGTAATCAGCAGAGCTGGGATGCAAACCCCGGTCTGTCCCAGGCCAGAGCCTGCACTCTTTCCACCATGGCCTGTCCCCTTAGTAATGGAATGGTGAGCAATGTGTCCAGGGAGTAGAGGGAAGGAAGAGTTTGATGCTGACTGGGGCCAGGAAGAGGGTGGTCTCACACTACTTCATATAAAAAATGACATTTGAGCTGGGCTTGAAGGACTCCAAAGGCAGCAGGAGGAGGAAGGAGGGCAATCCAGGTGGAGGGAACAGTTCCAGCCAGAAGCCATGATGGGGGAAAGTGTAGGGAGTGCCAAACAAGAGAGCTGGACAGTGACCCCAAGGATGGCCACGCCCCCTCCAACTGCTCATTACCCTGCAGGTGAGCATGCCCCCATGTGCTGTGCTGTCCCCAAGCCTCCTGCTCCCAGCCACTCACCTTTCCCTAGTCAGTGACCCTACAGGGCAGCCACAGAGAGGATCAATGAGGACCTGCCACCTCTGCCCCTTGCCTAGGTCTGCCAGGGACTCAAACCATCCCATCCCCCAAACAGCTCCCAGACCCCCAGGGAGACTGGCATGAAGCCACCCCTTACCAAGGACACTACCCAGCCCCTGATATCTAGTTTAATCACCACCTAATCCCTTCTCTGCCTGACTTCCCCTGCAGGTCAGCAGTAAAATCTGAAACCTCCCTACCCGGCCTCCCTGGGATGGGGAGGCCCAGCCTGGGGCAAGGCCTCCATGGGACTGGAGCCTCTGCCCCACTACCACGGCAGAAGACACCTACCACCCACCCCCTCCACCACTTTCTCAGCAATGGAAAACTGCTGTGGAGGCTCCAGACCTAAGACTGGACCCAAACAGCTCCAGCTCCAAGAACAGCCAACCTTCCCTCTCTCCCCAAGGGCAGCAGGGGAGATCCAGCTGGTGGGAAAGGGTCCGGCTCTGGAACTGTTGCCCCCTCCTCTGCCCAGGCGCCAAGGCAAAGCTAGGCTTACCTCCTTGCCTTTTGAAGAGCATCAGCCCAAGTCCCCAGCCCGGGAGGGGCCTGGGTTGCGGGAGGGGCCTGGGTTGCAGGACGGGGTGGGGGGCTGGTCTCAACTCAAACTAGCCCCAACCCAGTCAGTCACCGGTAGGATCCTAGGCTTTGCACTTGAAGCTGCTCCTTTCCACATCATCTGGTCCAACCTCCTCAATTCCTTTCCTCAAGGAGCGAACAGAGAAGGACCGGTTTTGCCCAAGGTCGCAGAGAGACTTGGTGCCAGAGCAGGAGCCATCCAAGTCTCCTAAGAAGCCCTCCGGCCCTTTCCATCGTGCCACTGCCCCTGCAAGAGGAAAACCTCCCGGAAATGGGAGGAAACCTAGGGCCCTGCCCCTGCCCCTGCCCCAAGGGCCCGGCTGCCAGTCCCGAGAATGAACGTTGCCTTTGTGCCCTCAGCTGCCTCCGTGGGCTTCCAAGCAACCACTTCTTCCCAGGTGGCAGCGCCAAGGGCTCGCTCGCGGCTGGGGCCGGGACGACCAAACTTCCCCGGGGTCCCCTCGGCGGACGGAGGGGAGCGAGGGAGGGGGTGGCCGCGGACCGCTCGGTGCGGTGGCTGCCGCTCCTTCCGCCGCTCGCCGCGGACCCGCGCTCGCCCCCCACCCAGCCCCTTCCCAGCCCGCTGCCGCCAGAGGATGGGGGCCATCGCCCGGGGCGGGGCCGGGCCGGGGTGAGGGCTCACCTTGGCCAGTGCCTCCTTCTGCCTGGGGCTCAGATCGCCGACTCTGCCGCTCATCGTGGCCCAGGCTCCGGGCGCGGCGGTTGCGGCAGCAGACAGAGCACGGACTCGTTCTCCGCCGCGGGAGTAAAGTCCCAGCCTTTTGCCGGGGCCGCGGTTGGCAGCCAAGCCCCGCCTCTTAAAGGATCCCAAGGGGCGGAGTAGGAGAGATGCGCTGGGCGCAGGAGCGTCTGACGCGGGTACCCTCCGCCCTCCTGAAGCGGAGACCTGAGCAGGAGGCGAGCAGGAGTGCCCACCCGGGCCGAGGCCGGTAGACATGAGAAGGACGGGAAGTCTGGGTTCCAGTCCCCAATTTACCCTTAGCTCACCCTTAGTGACCTTGGAGGAGACACCTGAACTCTCTAGGCCTTACTGTCCCCAACTAGGTGCTATCTAATGAGCTCTTCTAAGATCAGGTCCCCACGGTGCAGGACCTCTCCCTCCAATACGAGAGGAAGCTTGACTGATGCCTCTGTAGGGGACTAGGGGACCCCTAAGTCTAGCCATCGCCCTGCCTGCAGGACAGTGGCCTTGGCCTTTTCTCTCTGGGGCCCCTGCCCTCCTGTCCTGCCATGGATTTTGGACCACTGCTGCAAACCCAGCTTGGGGCCTTTCAGTGTTAACAGCCTTTCCCCTACCCCTTCGGGGCAGGCAGGCTGAGGGGGGGTAAGGAAGCCCAGACCCCATCTTCCCACCAAGAGCCCTGTCCTCTGCTTCTGACCTTCGCAGCTCTCTGAGAGGCTCATAAGGTGCTGGCACCCTCAGCTGGCATGGAGGATTGCTTCCTCTCTGGGAATCAGAAGACCTGGGTTTGAATCCTAAATCTTCCCCTTGTTTTTATGAGACTTCAGGGAGCAACTTCACCTCTCTGAATCCAAGCTTCTTCATTCACTAAATGGATTTGGATGATCTGGACCCTGAGTCAGCATGAGAGGATAAAGCAAGCTAATGTACATAGCTTGCCCTGCACTCAGGGCAGTGCCTAGCACAGGGTTCCCCTATGTGACCGCTCCTTTGTCCGCTCTGCAGAGCTTCCCTTTGCTGCCTGCCTGGCCAGGCTTCAGCCTCGGGGTGGAGATGCAGGGTGGACGTGGAGGAAGCCACAGTGAAAGCGATGGCCCAATGAAAGCGGGCCTTCTATCAGCTTATCTGCTTCCCCCCCCAACTCACAGCCAGGGGCCAGAGCTGTGGGTTCCCATGTAGCTAGCTGCAAGTCTGATTTGCGGGACAGATGCCATCTGACTGTCCTGCCATGCCCCTTCCCCATACAATGAAGCCATTTCCTACTTTCTGAGCTCACCAGCCCTCCCTCTCTGTCTGGGTTCCCCCCTCCCCTACTCTAATCCTACCTCCAGGGTAGCAGCTGGTCACATGCCTTGGCCATTCTTTCCTCCTACTGCGTGCCAGGCCCTAGGTGCTGTTCTGGGGATCCCGAAATAAGTCGGATGCCATCCTGCACTCCCAAAGGTAAGACACAGGCACCATCGACTAGAATGCAAGGACGAGATAAATGTCCCAAAGAAAGCCGGCAAGTACCTGGGAGCTTAAGGGGGGAGAATTTGCTTTGGGTTGGAATAATCCTAGAAGGCTTCATGGAGGGAACAACATTGGACTGGGCCCTAAAAATCTGGGATGGGAAGGAAATGGAAAGGAGATTCATTCATTCCATGCTGGCACAAAGGCACGAGCAAAGTTCTGGTGGTAGGTAGGAAGCATGGCTACAACCAGAGAGGAGGGGAGAGAAGGATTGTGCCAGGAGGACCAGCAGGACCTTGATGTGGTCCTGCTTAGGAGCATCTGCCCGGCTAGACCATGAGGTCCTTGGGCACAGGACCCTGTTTACTCACCCCTGAATCCCCACAAGCCCCTCCCCCCACCACAGCATCCTGCACTCAGGGGCTGTTCAATAAATGAATGCCGAATGGATGAATGAATGTAAGAAACACTCCCATAGGCACAGAGCTAGGTCCTGGGGGAGCCCTGGGAAAGAGACTCAAACATAGATCATTCAGGGATCAAGCAGCTCACCTCACTTAACAGCCGTGGAAACAGGCCCAAAGAGGCCATGGCCTGCCTAAAGTCGTTAGTGGCGTGACAGATGTGGAGAACTTTGCGGGGTGCCTGGCCCGTGGAAGGTGCTGAGTCGCGCCCTCCTCTTACTGCCTGGAATTCATGCAGAGCGAGGCCTAGGAGCCTGTGAGCATCACACCTCCCAGAGCAAAACCCCTGCCACCTCTGTACTCTGCACTCCAGGAGAGTGGAAAGCAGACCGCCCCTGGCTCTCTGGGTTAGAAGGCAGAGGCAGGCTACAGCAGGCCCATTAAAGACACTTGGGAGGACTTCGCTCTGCACCTGGCGAGGCCTCCACCATGGAGGTCTGCAGCCAGGCACAGAGTGAGGGTCTTGGGTCCAGCCTGGTGTCTGAGAGGCCCCCGCTCCACCCCTGTGAAGCATTTTCAGGCAGTCCTAGCAGTCCTGCCCTGGTTACAGACCCATCAGCTTTGGCTCAGGGCAGGGCACAGCCAACTTCCTTGCGTGCCTGGCTGAGATCTTTCTTTTAGACCCTTCCAGGGGCAAGATGTTCTTTTCAGTGAAGGACCTACTCAAAGGAAAATAGAACAACTGCTTAGGTTGGTTCAGCACTTTACAGTCTACAAGACACTTTCAGACCTAGCTTGTCATTTAAGACCATGGTGACCCCCTAAGGTAGGTAGGTCAGGTGACTTCTTGAGGAATCTGAGGGAGAGAGGCAGTCATGTGAGAGTGCCTGCAGTTGTGACTTGAACCCAAGTCTCGGGCTTCTAGGCCAAATGCTCCCAGGTGCCCACGGGCTGGGGTTTGGACTAGCCTGGGAACTGCCTGCAGAGGCTTCCCAGGAAAGCACAAGGAAAACATTCACCCAACAGGAAACAGTCCCCAGCCCCAAACAAGCCCCCTCTCCCAAGAAATCTGGATTTACCCACTATAAAGGCCTAAATGAAGTACCCTTCCTCCAGTCTGCCCTTCCCAGGCCCTGGGGCTGCCTGCTTCTCCTTTGGCCACTGAAACTTACCTATCTCCAGCCCACTATGGAGCGGCTAATCTGATCAAATAAATCCTAGAATCAAAATCTGGATTATATATTTATTTATTTATTATATATTTATTATCTATAATTAAACTCCTCCAGGCTGGTTACTAAGAGAACTCCCTCCTCCACATCCCCACCTTTTCTCTATCCCCCCAATCCTGGTCTGGCAATTCTCCCTCCCTGTTAGGTATGTTGCTCCCCTACTCAAGAATCTGCAACGGCTCCCTAGTTCCTTCAGGAGTCAGCCCAACCTTACTGACTTGCATTCAAGGCCCACCCCGAGCTCATCCCAGCATCCCTTGTGGCCTTGACTGCCACTTCTCCCCACTGCACACTTTAATTTCAGTCAGAGAAGCTCCAAGCTGCTCCTCAGATGCACTTCTGCCCTCCTGCCTCTTCAGAGCTGCTTCCGTCTCCTGTTTCCTCCCGCCAGATCCTCCCTGGCCTTCAAAGCCTGATCCAGGGATGTTTCCAGGAACTTCTCCCTGATCCACCCAACCCAGCATGACCTCTGCCAACCAGTAGCCCCTCTCTCTTGGCCTTGACACTGACTGCTTTGTCTTGTAGTGGTGACTGTCAGGCAACAGCCTGGCCCAAGAGAAAGAGCCCAGCCTCACAGATCAGGCAGGCCGGAGGCGAGATCCAGGCCCTGCCACCTGCCAGCTCTGTGATGGGTGTGCTGTTCTGAGTATACCCTGCCGGGCATGGCATGTGGACAGCTGAAAGAAGACCGCTGGAACCCAGAGATTTAGGAGGCATATTGGGTAACAGTTCTAGTCTTGGGAGGTAGTGCCCAGGGCTTGAGGTTCCTCTGGGAGGCGGCTCTGAACACAGGCAGGAGCGCTGGACTGGGAGTCCAGAGCCTGGGCTTTAGACCACATTCTTTTTTTTTTTTTTTTTTTAACTATTTATTCATTTGTTTGTTTATTTATTTTCTCTGCACCAGGTCCTAGTTGTGGAACACAGGATCTTCGTTGTGGCATGCAGGGTCCTTTGTTGCAGCACGCATGTGGGATCTAGTTCCCCGACCAGGGATCGAACCGGGGCCCCCTGCATTAGGACTGCAGAGTCTTACCCACCAGACCACCAGGGAAGTCCCTAGACCATGTTCTTCAGTGAATGTGCTGCAGTGACTATTCAGCAGGGGGCCTCCTTGGGGCCATCTGCCCTTGACCTGGGCCTTGGATGACTCTTCTCTAAAACAAGGGCATTGACCAGGAGGTTGGAGGCCCCTGGGTGCCCTGCCTTCTGATTCTGTGGTGCCAACGGGGAAGGGGTGGTGCAGAGATTGGCACGGGGATTTGAGAGTCAGAGAGAACAGTCCTTTAAACTCTTCAACAAATATTTGCGGAACACTCTACTTCCAGGAGGCTGGGGTAGCTGGAACTCTCTGGAAAGCCCTTGTACTTGTGGGTGGCCATGCAGAAAGGCCCTGACTCTGAGCCTCCTCCCAGCCCTGCCCACGTGCTGCCTCAAGTCTTTTTCCAGCAAAGTGGGGAAGGAATAAAGAAATCTGCACCACCCAGGACTACACGGCCCGGACAGTGGAGGTGACAGCAGCAGAATGAGGAAGCAGTGGTGAGGGACCCACTCCTGTGCCTGCCCCTCCCCCCGACCCAGGCAGCCCAGACTTCGGCTCCTGAGTGGAGCTTGAAGCTAGAGCACCTTTCATGCCTTTGCTCCACCAGCACTTATGCAGCGGGCATGGGGCCAGGCATGGGGACACCTCAGAGGATGAGGCCAGCAGGTCCTGCCCTCCAGGAGTTCCTGGTCCACAGGGGGACAGCCAAGGCCAAAGGCCATTCGGTACAGAGGGGCCAGTGCCGCCATAGGGGGTGCAGAGGGGAGGGTCCCCGTCCAGTCAGGGGATGGGATCATCCTTGGTTTCCCAGAGACCTGATAGCTGAGCAGGGTTCTGCCAGATTGGAGGGAGCAGGAGGCCTGGGAACCATTCATTCATTTATTCAAATGTTCATTCATTCATTCATACATTTGTTCATTCATTCGGCACTTATTTAACTGAGCGCTGTGCTAATCATGGAGTCAAAAACTATGCCCGGGGAACTTACAGTATTGGTGGGGGGCATGCCCAGACTGAGATCAGGCTGTGGAGAAGTGAGGGGTCAGTGGGGGCCAGATAATGAGTCAGGGTGTGGGGGGATGTGGCTGTAGGAGGGCCGGGCGTCAGGAAGGACCTCTGAGTGGTGGGGAGGGCCTAGTCTGAGATGTTTGAGCAAGGTGGGTGGTCTTTCTTCTTCTCGTGACTGGGCATCCTTGATGTTGAACAAGAATAGAATATCCACCAGGGTAAGTTCAGACTGTGGGTGAGAGTGCCTTTGTAGGTTGAAGGGACACACGTGGATCTCTCTTGGGGAGAGGGTTATATCTAGGGGAGGGGGCAGGATAAGGAGCCCTCTTTGCAGGCCCCTCGGGTTCCAGCTGCAGCCCTGCCTAGTTGCCCAGAATACAGGATGGCAACCTGTCTATTACCTTACGGTTTTTTCTCCCTCCTGCTTCCCCCACTGACCCTCCACCCCCCGCCCCCAAACAAGGAGGCCAGAAGTGTTCAGGCACTTCCGTCTAGGAGGTGGCAGCCTGAGTTCCCGATGACTTCTGCTGCAGCTTCTTCATCCCCTGCTCTTGCCTCTCCCCCTGCACTGATGTTGTGAAAGCAGAGGCAGCAGACCTGGACCTGGAGCCAGGAGACCTGCGGCCAAACCCTAGCTCCTCCAGTGGCAAAGTCACCTACCTGCCTTCTCTGGGTGCCTGTCACCTGGGGAGAAAAATAATCCTTGCCTCTCTCCCAGGGCTGCTGTGAGATTTCCAAGCGAAATAATGGCTGGAAAAGTGGTGGGTGCACAAATGGGAGGGATTATCAGTACTATAATCTATTATGTGTTATTTCTGAAGGCACAACAGAACATGAGAAACCAAGCCCGCCTGGCTCCTCCCCAGGAGCCCACTTCCTCCTCACTTCCGCAGTCTACCCTGGCTTTGCAAAGACACAAATCCTCTCCCTGCCCCACTTCCCACACCCGAACCCCCCTAATTAAGTCCCTTACCTTCCCGGGTATCATTGTCTAATCCCTAAGCCCTTTCTCACCAGTCTCCAGTTCTCTCCAGGAGTCAAATCCCTTTAGAGTGAGGTGGCCCACTTAGCTGTGAACCAAGAGGCTGGGGGCAGGGAGCAGACATTTCAGGGCTCCTGGAGGGGAGGGGTGAGGAGGAGAAGGGAGGGGAGGGCAGGAGGGGTGCTGGAGACTCTGCCCTGGCTCTGCCACTAACTGGCACAAGCCTGGAGGCTTCCCCTGGGAGGAGTGGGTTGTCATTTCTACCCACACCCAAGACAGAATCCAGATTCTACAGCCAGACTTTTCATTCCTGACCAGTGCCTTTGAGAAGCAGGACAGCTCAGGGTGAGCCCACCGACTCTGCAGCCAGACCACCTGCATTCAGGTCCAGGGTCCATCACTTACTGGGGTTACTTGACCTCCATGCCTCAATTTCCCTTCCATCAGATGGCAATGACAATCTTACTACCTCATGTGGTGGCGATGGGATTAAATGAGCTAGTTCATGCAATTCGTTTGAACAATACCTGGAACATAGTAAATGTATCAGCTGTTTTACTTGAACTTCCTGCTTCTTCCCCCAGATATTTTTGCCATTCAGGTCTTAAACCTCACTACACTGCTCTTGGACAGTCCTTCTTTCCCTGGCACTGAAGCTGAAGCAGCCCCCAGCCCTGGTCACTCTCTAATGCTATTTTTATCTCCTTCAGGTGGCACTTACCATGGTCTGAAATACATGGTTATGGTTGACCATCTATTCTCAAGGGCAGGAGCCATTGCTGGTCATAGTCATGGCTACATGCCCAGTGCCTAGAACCCCGCAGGTGGTCAACATCCATTTGTGGGCATGACCCAACTCTCACTCTGTCCCCTTAGGACTGGATCCTGACCACCCTGACACACCTTCTACTCTGAAGCCCCTCCTCTTGCCACACCACATTTACATTCCTTATCTGCACCTGCCCTGTATGATCTCAGGTGGGTCAGCACCCCTCGCTGGGCGTCTGGGTGAGTAGAGGGAGGTGATGATGAAACCAGGCAACCAAGGGACAGTCTAAGATTTTTCTAAGGTGATTTCTTATGTGTTCTGCGGCTTGTGCCTATAAGGTGAAGAGATCTCAGGGACCTCTGAGTTCTGAAAATACAGTCCTCCCACCAGCCTAGCCCTCTGTTGCTACAACTGGGCTTGAAGCCCCTGTCAACTGAAAAAAAAATGCACAACCTACAAGCTATGTTTTATTCGGTAGCCAAATCTGAGGACTTAAACCCGGGACACATCATCTCAGATAATTCTGAGAAACTGTTCTGAAGAGGAAGGTGGGGAAGCAAGGATACATAGGAGTTTTTGCAACAAAGACCAGGTAGTCAGAACATCAAAAGATTCCTGTTAAGATAAGAAAATCAGATATCTTAAGTTAAGGAATGTGGCACTTTTCTGTGTATGGGAAGAGCCTGGGCTCACTGAAATTATTTCTTTGATATGCACCTCAGCTACATGGGGCCAGCATCCTTTGTTTTCTCATCCTGAGTTCCCTCAGGGCTCACTGGTGGGGTGGCTATAATGTGGTGGTAGCTTGATGGCTGCAACATCCTTTGTTTACTGATATGGCAGGCAGCCTTTTTAGTTCACACCCCCATGGGTGGTACATTCCTGTGAGCAAGGCATTGCCTTCCTCAAGGCCCCTTTGTAAAAACAGCAGAGACCCAACATTGGGCCCCAGTGTGGCCCCATTCCCTGGGGACTAGCCTGCCACCTGGTGGCAGCTCAATCACATTGGCGCTCCTCCATCACAGGGGCCGAGGCTCGTGCTCACTGGAGCAGACCTGTATTCTGAACATGGATTTGCCTTCCCTGCCCTTCATCCTTCTGCCAGCACCACCATCCGTGGACTCATGGGATGCTTGACCATTTTATGCACAGCCTGGAATCACAATGAAGAATTAGTTTCACAGCAGAGGAAGAGCAGCCCTGGGCTCGTGCCAGCCTCACCACGTATCACGTTCCTGGTACCAAGTCTAAACCATTTCCCTGCCCCTGCCCCATTAGTGCTTGGGGTAAGGCACCCCATGTCTCACACTTTCATTAACGGCTTCATTTCTTTCTCTGTCCCCTTGCAACTTTAGGGGGGATGAGGAAAGATGGGGGATGGGGGGCCTCCTCCACACAGTTCACAGCCCAGCCCAGAGCCAGGAAACCTTGTATTCCAAGACACAAGCCACTTGGGATCACAGCATGCCTGGTGAAAAGACCCACCCCCCAAATTTTTAGTCCAACTCCCAGTTGCGGACACAGGCCAAGAAAAGGGAAGCGGCTTGCCTGGAGGCACAGGCTGGGAAACTGATGGCTCTGTCCCTACCAGCTCCCTACCCTGCCCCAGAAGTGAAGCAAGCCAGGATTTGGGGGTTTGGCTTCTCTGGAGGGGTCTGCAGGGCTGAGCATCCTGTCCATCCATCCCTGAGAGTAGAGTGGCCTGAGGGTCAGCACCAGGCCCCGTGACCCACCTCCTCCCCAAGCTGGGATCCCTTCTGGGATCCCTTCCTCCCCTGTGGTCTCTTGTCTTTATTTTTTAATTTATTAATTTTTAATAAATTTATTTATCTATTTTTGGCTCCGTTGGGTCTTCGTTGCTGCATGCAGGCTTTCTCTAGTTGCAGTGAGCAGGGGCTACTCTTCGTTGTGGTGCACGGGCTTCTCATTTAGGTGGCTTCTCTTGTTGAGGAGCACGGGCTCTAGGCGCACGGGCTTCAGTAGTTGTGGCTCATGGGCTCAGTAGTTGTGGTTCATGGGCTCTAGAGCGCAGACTCAGTAGTTGTGGTGCATGGGCTTAGTTGGTCCACAGCATGTGGGATCTTCCCGGACCAGGGCTCCAGCCCGTGTCCCCTGCATTGGCAGGCGGATTCTTAACCACTGTGCCACCAGGGAAGCCCTGGTCTCTCTTGTCTTTAGATGCTCTGTTCCCAAGCAGGGCCTCTCTGGGCATTCACCTCCCTGTAGTCAATCTCTGGTCCGTTGCTGCTTCTGTTCCTGGGCTTACTCTCCCATCAGCAGCAAGGCTGATCTCTACTGCTCCTCTACCGCCCCCAACCCCACGCCACCCAGCAGCAGAAGGGCCTGGGCTGGCCTGGGCTGGCCTGGGCTACACCCTCCCACAATGAGACTGTATCCTCAAGCCTTTGTCTCTTCCAGGATCACCAGGGTTACCCCGTGGGAGGACAGACCGCAGGGTAACACTGGTCACTCACCAAGTTTACAGCAGCCCTCAGGCTCCCACTGACGGAAGGCTGGGATGTGGACATTTGTGGGGAAGAAGAGATGCGTTCTAGGTGGGGGACGGGTGTGAGCTGGGATCTGTATCTGGTAAGTGTGTGTGTGTTGGGGGGCAGCAAGGACCCCCTGCCTGAGGGGGGTAGGGAGAAAGTGGTGGGAACAGGGACAGGGAGACAGTGGAGCCAATGGCCTGGCTAATTACAGGGTGTGTCCTTGCAACCTTGTCATTGGGGCTGACAGAGGGGTTGGGACATTCACAGAACCAGAGAAGCAAGACTCTCCGTGGACACCAAGGGGCCTCCCCCGTGCATTTTGCAACTTAGGACATACAAAATAATGTTAGTAACCTATACAAAGAAGAATGATATAACGAACAGTCATGTGACTTAAAAAGCAGAACACCGAGACCACTGCGGAGGGTGTCCCTCCCCAATTACATCCCACACTGGTGAACTGAACTTTGTGTTTCTCATTTGCCTGATACTTTTAGAGTTTTGTTACAAGTGAATGCATTCATTAAAAATACAGACAGTCCTCCGGTTTCTTTTGCCATTGAGGTGAGTTTCACACAGCATAAAATGAATCATTTTAAAGTAAGAAAATCAGTGGTATTGAGTACATTCACAACGTTGGGCAACGAGCACCTCTATGCAGTTCCAAAACATTTTCGTCACCCCAGAAGGAAACCCCGTACCTGTGAAGCAGTCATTTGTCATTTCCCCTTCTCCTCAGCCACCGATCTGCTTTCCATCTCTATGGATTTACCTATTCTGGACACATCATACAATAATACATGGCCTTTTGTGTATGGCTACTTTCACTTAGCAAAATGTTTTCAAGATTCATCCATGTTGTCATGGATGTCGGCACCTCATTCCTATTTATGACTAAATAATATTCCAGCTTATGGACATATCAAAATTTGTTTACCCATTTATCCACTGATGGACGTTTTGGTTGCAAAACTGTGGGTAATGAGTCAAATCCATTTCACCTGCCTTCACTAATCAAGGTCATTTTAAGATGCATGTTCTCCAAGCAGCAGTGGCCTAAACAATAAGATTTGCCCGAGTTGTTTTCCAGAAGCTTAGAGTCAGCTGTGCCTAGTTCGAGGTGAGCTGGTTAAGACTGGATAGGACCACTGACCCTCCAACTGGGCATGCTCGAGTGCCTGCTTGGTGACCTTTTGATGTCAGAGGGCCAAAATTCCACCCTCAGATTGTGCTGTGAACGTGCAGAGACCTGTAGTTCAGTTACGCCTGTGCAGAATGAAGATTACCGCCCCTTTTTCCAATCGCCTTTCCCTACGCTCCCCACACTCCCCATGCCTCAGACCGCCCTGCTTGCTTTATCTTCATCCCATAAATACCCCAGAGCCCCTTGCCTTCAGGGAGGCAGACTTGAGACTTGTTCTCCTATCTCCTCACTTGGCTGTCTTATGAATAAACCCTTTCTTTGCTGCAAACCTCAGTGTCCCAGCGTTTCGGCTTGTGCAACGGGCAAAACGAACCTGGTTCAGTAACAGTTGTTTTCATATTTTGGCTATTGTGAATAATGCTGCTATGAATGCTGGTGTACAAACACTTGTTTGAGTCCCTGCCTTCAATTCTTTTGGATATACCCAGAAGTGGATCAGATGGTAATTCTTTTTGTTTTGGCTGCGCTGCGCAGCACGCGGGAATCTTAGTTCCCCAACCTGGGATGGAACCCATGCCCGGCGTCTTGACCACTGGACTGCCAGGGAAGTCTCTCCCAGATATTTTTATTCTTTTGAATACTATTGTAAGTAGAATTGTTGTCTTAATTTCCTTTTAGGATTATTCATTGCTGGTGTATGGAAACACAACTGATTTTTGTATGTTGACCTAAAGTCGATTTTTTTGAACTTAAATAGCATGTATTATTTGGAGACTTGCTTTTTGAGCTAAGCATTCTGTTAGAATTATCCATGGTGATACACATACCTAGTCCATTCATTTTTCTCTATTGCATTGTATGCTACACATGAAGATATCACGATTTATCTCTTTAGTGATTGTGAGTCGGGCTGTTTTCAGTCTTTTACTATTCAAATAGGGATGTTCTTCTGCACATGCCCAGGGAATGGTTCTCAGCCAGCAGAGTCACCTGGTGTGCAAGCTTTTTAGCATTTCCAACAACAAAGGCCCCACCTCCAGAGATAACAATTCAGTTGATTTGGAGTAGAGGTTGGGCATCAGTAGTTTTTAGAAGATCCTTAAATGATTCTAATGTTCAGTCTGTGTTGAGAACCACTACTCTAGAGTGCACAGTATACCCAGGAGTGGAATTCCTGAGAGTGTGCAACTTCAGTTTTATTTGATGTACAATTATTACCAGCGTGGCTGTCCTGTACCAGCACAACCAGGCTGTACGCCCATCAGCAGTGTACAGATCCACATTCCTACCAGCACTTGGCATTGTCAGACTTCAAATTTTTGCCAGTTGATCTCTCATAAGACCTTAATTTGTATCTCTCTATTAATGATTAGGTTGAGCATCTTTTCATATTTATTGACCATTCTTGTTTCCTCTTTCGGCAAATGCCTATTTGTATCTTGTGCCCATATCTATGTATTTGTATATTCTGCATATGAATCATTTGGTTGCAAATACCTTTTCTCATTTGGTGGCTTTCCCTGCCGCTTTATTACAATGTTTGGGTTAACAGAGTTTTTCATTTTTTACTGTGGATGAATTTTTTTCAATATTTTCCTTTATAATCTGCTTTTATGTAGTAAGAAGTCTCTCCTGGGGGAGGGGGAATTGGATAAAGGCAGTCAAAAGGTACTACAAACTTCCAGTTATAGGGCTTCCTTGGTGGTGCAGTGGTTGGGAGTCCGCCTGCCGATGCAGGGGACATGGGTTCGTGCCCCGGTCCGGGAGGATCCCGCGTCCCACATGCCGCGGAGCGGCTGGGCCTGTGAGCCATGGCTGCTGAGCCTGTGCGTCCAGAGCCTGTGCTCTGCAGTGGGAGAGGCCACAGAAGTGAGAGGCCCGCGTACCGCAAAAAAATAAACAACAAAAAAACTTCTAGTTATAAGATAAATAAGTACTAGGGATATAATGTACAACATGATAAATAGAATTAACACTGTTGAATATTATATATGAAAGTTGTTCAGAGTAAATCCTAAGAGTTATCATCACAATTTTTTTCCATTTCTTTTTTTTTTTAATTTATTATTATTTTTTATTTTTGGCTGCGTTGGGTCTTTGTTGCCACATGCGGGCTTTCCCTAGTTGCAGTGAGCAGGGACTACTCTTCGTTGTCGTACGTGGGCTTCTCATTGCGGTGGCTTCTCTTGTTGTGGAGCATGGGCTCCAGGCATGCAGGCTTCAGTAGTTGTAGCATGCGGACTCAGTAGTTGTGGCTCGCACGCTCTAGAGTGCAAGGTCAGTAGTTGCGGTGCACGGGCTTAGCTGCTCCGTGGCATGTGGGATCTTCCCGGACCAGGGCTCGAACCCGTGTCCCCTGCATTGGCAGGCAGATTCTTAACAACTATGCCACCAGGGAAGTCCTCCATTTCTTTAATTTTGTATCTATCTGAGACGATGGATGTTCACTAAACTTATGATAATTTCATAATGTACGTAAGTCAAATCATGATGCTGTAACTCTTTAAACTTATACAGTGTTGTATGTCAATTATATCTCCATAAAGTTGTAAGAAAAAAAAAATCTCTCTTGACCTTGAAGTAACCAAGATATTCTCCTATGTTTTTTTTCTAAAAATGTTTAGGGTATTACTTTTCATATTTAGGTCTTTAATCCACATGGAATTGATTGTGTATGATGTGCAGTAGGAGTCTAATACCATTTATTTTCCTTATAGTAACCCATTCCCTTAGCACAATTTATCAAACAGTCCATCCTACTGCCTCCTCCCCTCTCCTCAAATGCAACGCTTCTTCGTACACAGCCATGCTTTTGTGTGTGGGTCAGTTTCTGGCTTCTGCATTTGATGCCCTATTTGTCTGACTTCAGGCTGGTATCAGACTGTCTTATTCTCTCCATCTTATTCTTCAGGAGCATCTTGATAGTTCAACGTTGGTGGTTATACAAGTGTTCCCTGTAAAATTCTTTCCATTTTTATGCGTGCTTGAAATTTTTCATAATAAAATATTGGGGGAAAGAGTGTCATGGCTCCTCAGGCCTTTGCCCTTTTATCACGATACAATTTTTTTAAAGTTTTCAGACTGAGCCAGCTCCTAGCAGCAGCAACCCCTGGGAGAGAAGGATGAATTTTAGAACCGTCCATGGAACTTTCACATTCCGGTGGGCATCAGACATGACTTGTTGGGGGTGAGGCAGTGCTGGTCTTCTATCGTGCCCGTTTCAAGGCCTGAAGACCCAGCCTCTGGGCCCCACTGTGGAACTGTGTTAGCTGGGGGTCCCTGGCCCCTCTCTCTGCCCCTCCAGGACCCTTGCCTCAATCTCGCCCCTCCCCACCCCCCGAACACCTGTCAGGCCAGTCTCTGGAGTTCAGTCTGGTGGAGAAATGGAGAACCAGGCCAACCGTGTGACCGTCGGGTGGCTCCAGAGCAAGGGCTAGCGTCCAGACCCCCAGAAGCTCCTCGTTGCTGCCCTTCTGGGGCCCGATCGTGCCTCCGGCTCCCCAAGTCGCCAACTATCTTCCAACTATCTCCGTCGGTCTCCCTTCCTCTGGTCTCCGCCGTCTGACAACCGAAAGCTGGGAGCGTCTCCTCTGACTTCCCACCTCTGCTAGTTGACCTGGGCTCCGCCCGGCTGCAGCCCCGCTGACCGCCGGCGCCTGTGTTCTCCACGGCCACCAGGGGGCGCGCGCGGCCGGGTCTGGGCGCGGGAGCCGCCGCGAGCCCACCCCGCCTCCCGGCGCTCCTCCCCGTCCGGCCACGCCCACACCCACGCCCCTCCCGGCGTCCCGCCCCGTCCGGCTGCGGCCTGGCTCCCTCCGCTTCTCCACGCTCCCAGGACCCCCGGCGCCCCTGTGTCCGGCCATGGGCCCCGCCGCTCGCCCCACGCCGAGGTCGCCGCCGCCGCCTCCTCCGCCGCAGCCGTCGCCACTGCTGCTGCTGTTGCCTCTGCTGCCATTCTGGCTGGGCCTGGCGGGGCCCGGGGCCGCGGCGGACGGCAGCGAGCCCACTGCCAGGGCGGGGCGGGGCGGGGCCCGCGCCGTGCGGGTGGACGTGAGGCTGCCGCGGGAGGACGCGCTGTTGCTGGAGGGCGTCAGGATTGGCCCCGAGGCCGACCCGGTGCTCCCTCTGGGTGGCCGTCTGCTGCTGGTGAGCGCCGCTGAGCCATATGGCCCCCGCCCCGCCGTAGACCCTGCACCCAGATCCAGCCTTCATCCTGGACCAAGCCCTGTCAGCCCAGCGCCCCTTCCCCAGGCTGCCCAGGCCCCCAGCATTCCGGCTTCCAGAACCTGAGATCAGATGCCCTCCCCTCCAGACTCATTCCCAAACCCTGGCCTTGCATCGCTTGTGTGACCGATCCCCCTTCCTCCCCCTCCTCCTTCTACCATGGCCCCTCGCCCCACAGGTGGACATCGTGGATGCTGAGCAGGAGGTGCCCGTAGAAGACTGGATTGCAGTGGCATACGTGGGCAAGGAGCAGGAGGCCCAGGTTCACCAGGAGAGTCAGGACAGCGGCCCACAGGCCTATCCTAAGGCTCTGGTTCAGCAGGTGCAGGGGGTGTATGTGGAAAGGGGGCTGGAGGAAGGGTTTTCAAGGCAACTGCTAGAGCCAGACTACCAGGTGGGCCCCTAAGGAGCTTCCAGAGAAGCCCTGGGCCTGGCTGGGGCAAGGGACCCCAGGGGTAGACTGGAGTCAGTGTGGTTGGCAGCAGAGAGGTGGGAGGAGGCTCGAGAGAGTCAGGAAGCTCAACCAGACTCTGAGAGTATACAGTGGGGAGTTCCTGCTGGGAGTCGGTGGGCAAGCCTGCCCTGCTTGGACCAGGGAAAGCACAGTATTATTTGCGTCCCACAGAGCATCTGGGGGGAAGGTGAGAGGAATAAGGGTTTTTGCCCTTGATCTCAGGGAGCTTATAGCTGATCTGTCCAGAGGAAATGCTAACCGCAGAGCCAGGAGCTGAGAACAACTATGACCACAGGTGGTGAGACAGGTGTGTGGGCAGGGTGTGTGCTAGCCTCTGCCTCTGTCCTGCAGATGCGGAGGGCGCTCTTCCTGGGAGCCTCTGCCTTGCTTCTCCTCATCTTGAACCACAACGTGGTCCGAGAGGTAAACCGGATCAGGCTTTTGGGGCACATAGGCTGGGGAATGGGTGACCCGGCCTGGCTGACCTCCCTGTCCCCCTACAGCTGGACATATCCCAACTTCTGCTCAGGCCAGTGATTGTCCTCCATTATTCTTCCAATGTCACCAAGCTGTTGGAGGCACTGCTGCAGTGAGTTGGGGTTTGGGCTCAAAGGACTGGGCTTGGGTGCTAGGGTCCTTGGCTTTGTCGTGGGCTCAGGGGTCCTGGGACCAGGGCCTTCCCTGTTAGCCTGAGACTGTAGCCTCCTAGTCTGAAAAACGGGTGAGAGGACTAGAAGGAGATGATTCTGTGGGCTCTATAGGTGGAGGTGATTGGCTCCAGCAAGGAGGAAGCCAGATTCCTGATTGACTCTTCCCTGTGCTTAGGGCCTCCTTGGCCGGCTGTTATGAGAACTAGAAAAACCACTGGCTGGGAAAGGCGTGGGGGCCAAAGCAGAAGGGCTGTGGCGTGATACTCAGGGGTATCCTTTTCCCACAAGGCTGGGGTGAGTGGGTCCGGGCCTCTCCTCCCAAGAGCCCTTCTGTCTGGCCCCTTTGGCCTCCCCTCTCAGGAGGACCCAGGCCACAGCTGAGATTACCAGCGGAGAGTCCCTGTCAGCCAACATCGAGTGGAAGCTGACCCTGTGGACCACCTGCGGCCTCTCCAAGGACAGCTACGGAGGATGGCAGGACTTGGTGTGCCTGGGAGGCAGTCGGGCCCAGGAGCAGGTGAGTGCCTGGAGAGAGAAGGTGGGGGTGGGGGGACCACACACATGACTTGTCTCCAGTCCTGTGGCGTCTTCCTGCCCTGGTGGGGAGGACCACCCCTTGCACCTCCCAGGGCTGCTGTGAGGGTTCAGGGGCTGGGTGGGTGCTCCGTGTGGTGCCTGACCCGGGATCATGCACAGTCAGCTTTAGCTGCTGCTGTTGTCATGTCCCTGTCCTTCTCAGAAGCCCTCTTTGATTCCCTATCACCTGCAGAAAGAAATTCAGACTTCTTACCTGTCTTTCACAGCTCTCCTGATCACTCACCCTGTTTTTTTCCCAGTCTTCTCCCTACACTCCAGCCACTCTGTGCCATTTACCGGTCTCCACTCACGCCCCGGTCTCCTGCCACCGGGGCTTGTCTGTAGGCTCGGACATCCTCTTTCTCCAGCTCTGTATGTCCCAGACCAGCCAGAGCCCTCACAACTCATCCTCCTGCCTTCTTCGGAAAGCCTCCCTCACATTGGGCCCCCAGCCCCCCTACTGCTTTTATTTTTTTTATTTTATTTTTTTTTTACTGCTTTTATTTTTTTTAATTCTTTTTTAATTTTTAAAAGAAATTTATTAATTTAATTTATTTATTTCTGGCTGCATTGGGTCTTTGTTGCTGTGCGTGGGCTTTCTCTAGTTGCGGCGAGCTGGGGCTACTCTTTGTTGTGGTGCGCGGGCTTCTCCTTGTCGTGGCTTCTGTTGTTGTAGAGCATGGGCTCTAGGCATGTGGGTCAGTAGTTGTGGTGCGTGGGCTCAGTAGTTGTGGCTCACAGGCTCTAGAGCACAGGCTCGATAGTTGTGGCACATGGGCTTAGCTGCTCCGCGGCATGTGTGATCTTCCCAGACCAGGGATTGAACCCGTGTCCCCTGCATTGGCAGGTGGATTCTCAACCACTGCGCCACCAGGGAAGCCCCCTCATAGGCCTCTTAGGACAGCCCATCCTGTGTGACTGTTGGGGACTGTGACTTTGTCTCCTGAAGGCCAGGCTGTGTCTTATTTGTCTCTGGCTTTCCCAGTGCTTGGCATAGAGAGGGTCAAAGGTATTGTGTCTGCAAGCATTTCTCAAATCCCCAGTCTGCAGGGCAGGCTTTCCCCGCTCTCCTGATGCGCAGCCTCCAGCATGCCTTGGTGGATGGGGAGCCGTGCAAGGCAGCTTCAAGTCAGGCAGACTTGGAATGAGGCTCTGAAACCTTAGCTGAGCAATGTTAGGCTGGGTGTTTAACCTCTGGTCTCACGTTCCTCATTTGTGAACAGGTATAGCACACGGCCACAAGATTGTTGAGATCGTGTATGTAAATCTCACGGCGGGCACTGAGCAGATGGGTAGCTGCTCCCCAACAGTACCTTTATTGTTATGAGTGCTCGAATAAGTCAACAGTCACCAAAGGTGACTTCTGATATTCTAGGACACTTGGGGGTCCGTGAGAAGGGCTGTGGAGGGTACAAAAGGCCTTGGAAGACCCGGGCTCTGCCGTTCAAGGCCTCAAAGACGGGCAGAGAAGAGGAACTTACACGGAGGCAGCCCAGAGCACAATTTCGCTTGAGCAGCATGAACCGCAGTTCTGCAGAGGGAGCGGGGAGTGAGGCTGCGGGAGTGGAAGGAAGGGCTTTCTGGAAGAGGAGCGAGCCCGCTCTCTCTCCCCCTGGAGGGCAGCCCACATGGACTTCTGGGAGGGGCAGGCATTTGGTGAGGGGCTGTCAGATGAGAGACTGGGAAGAGGTGCGGGCAGAAAGCCTGGAGCTCAGAGAGGATCAGGCTGGGAGCGTGCCCAAGAGGCCAGGAGGTGGGCATGTACTGTAGGTCAGGTCAGGCTGGCTGGTTGTGAGGGCAACGCTGAACAGCCTTGGCCTTGCTGCTGGCCGGGGCGGGCCAGTACAGGTGTTGGGAGCCCACGGTAGCTGAGGTGTCTGAAGGACAGCCAGAGCCAGCTCTCAGCCCCAGGGCCCAGCCACCACTCCTCCAGCCTCTGGGCATCCAGAGCTGTAGTCACCATGTATCAGAAAAGTCTGATGACCATGTCCTACTGCTCTGATGGACAAGGCCCAACTCTGCCCTCCCTCCTCACCTGGGAGTCCCCAAGATGCACCGAGCCTGGGGAGATGGGGTCTCTGGCCTCCAATAGAGCTCCAGGCCAGCCACACCCTCGGCCCACCCAGAACTCACTGGCCGCTCCAAAGCACAGAGCTCCAGGTTCTGCCCCAGAGAGCTTACAGTAAAGGTCGTGCGAGTCCTGCCACGTGTCAGCCTGGCTCAGCATGGCAGGGGGTATGAGGACAGGGCAGCTCCAGCCCTGGGCTCATGCGGCCCTATCAGGGGAGGAACTAGGCCAGAGACACTGTCATCTGCTGGGGTGATTACTGAGCTGGTGAGGGGCATGGCCCTCCAGGCATGGTGAAGGCGCCTGAGCTCAGCCTAGGGGCTTCAGGAGAGCTTCCTGAGCAGGTGTCACCATCCCTCCATGGACGAAAGGGGACGCGGACACAAGCCAGGGGGCGAGGGTGGGACAGAGTGTGAAGCTGGGGCTCACAGACCCCTCTTGGCAGTGGCCCCCAGAGTGCTTCCACCCTGAACTAAAGCAACATCTTCTGACCCTAACAGCACCTTGCCCATCAAATCATTTCTCAGCCCCTCTCCCACCACGTGTTGGCAGTTGAACTTCAGCATTGGCTGGGGAAGAACACGGTCGCAGAAAACTTTTTTTTTTTTTTTTGCTGTACGCGGGACTCTCACTGTTGTGGCCTCTCCCGTTGTGGAGCACAGGCTCCGGACGCGCAGGCCCAGTGGCCATGGCTCACGGGCCCAGCCGCTCCGCGGCATGTGGGATCTTCCCGGACCGGGGCACGAACCCGTGTCCCCTGCATCGGCAGGCGGACTCTCAACCACTGCGCCTCCAGGGAAGCCCAAGGCAGAAAACTTTTAAATGAATGCATTTATTAGTTGTGACACGTCCGCAGGCCCGTGTGCTGGTGGGTTAGCGGCTGGGTCTTGTTTCCTCCGCTGTGTCACCTCCTGAGCCAGCTGTTGAGTGGTCACAGCCTGTCTGCCGCACTGGATTTGGTGGCAGTTCAGTCTAGGTCATTGTGTCCCCCTGAGGGCCTCTCAAAGGCAAAGTGAGGTACCTCAGACGTGGTTCCCTCCCACCAGCGGGAGCTGGAGGACCACTGAGGGCAGAGTGGGTATGAGGAGGGTGGCAGGGGAGGTGAGGGGGGAACATTTGCCTAGCAGGGTTGGTCAGGGAGAGCTTCCAGAGCAAGAGGTGTCCAAAGCCATAAGCCAAGGGAGGGAGCGTGGAAGAAGAGCATTAGTTCCCAAGACCTGGAACAGTGTGGAAAGGCACAGACGTGGGAGGGGCAGGGAGCATGGGATGGGGGAGGGGGGAGGGGTGGAGATCAAGGGCCTTGAGGGCCCCCTGGTAGAAGAGTTTGGGTTTCCTCCTGAGGATGGGGAATGCGGAGGAAGCGGGAGGGGAGCATCAGAGGGAAGGGTCAAGTAGGGGTGCTGTGTAATCGGGTTTGCAGGTGAGATCCCTGTGACTGTGGGCGGGACCTGGGCGGGTGAGGCCTGAGCAGGGCACCTGAAGAGCAGCAGAGTGGGGAGGAGAGGAGGGGCGTGTGGGGCCTCTAGGGAGTGAGGAGACAGGGCCTAGGGACTAGTGCCCTCTCAGGCTGTGAATGCTCAGCCTGGATGGGCGTGGGTGGGTGGGTGATGGCAGCCAGGAAAGCAGACCAGGAGGAGTGCTGGGTAGGGATGGGGGTCCTGGGCTGGGGAGTCTGTGAGGCTGCCAGTAGATGCTTCTGTGAGTGCACAAACACCAGGTTTGTTGCCCAGGATTGGCCTGGGCTGAGCACTGATGTAGGGTGAATCTGGGGCAGCCCCTGAGAGAGCACGGGGCGGGGGCGAGGGACAGCAGCTTCAGAAGAGGAAGCCTGGTGCCTCTGGGGTCATGGTGCCCATGGACCTCATCTGCCTGGTCCTTGGGGTGGATTTACTGGGTAAAGAGGGTGGGGTGGCTCCAGTGCCCCTGACACCCTGCTCTTCTCCCCAGAAGCCCCTGCAACAGCTGTGGAACACCATCCTGCTGGTGGCCATGCTACTGTGCACAGGCCTCGTGGTCCAAGCTCAGCGGCAGGCATCCCGGCAGAGCCAGCGGGAGCCCCGAGGCCAGGTAGGAGCCAGCCCTCGGGGGCCCTCGGGAGCCCTGGTGTCCCCAGCCCTCGGGAACTGTGTGCCCTTACCCCACAGGTGGACATGCTCAAGCGCCAGGTGGTGCAGAGGCTGGCGTCCCTCAAGACCCGGCGTTGCCGGCTGGGCCGGGCGGCACAGGATCCCCCGGAGCCTGGTGCTGAGACCTGCGCCGTGTGTCTGGACTATTTCTGCAACAAGCAAGTTAGTGCCCTGGGCAGAGGCCAGCCTTCGGCTGACACGTGATGCCCCCTACCCTGCTCCCAAGAGACCTGAGAAGTACCCCATCAGGCCTTCACCCAGCTCCACCAGACCTATGGAAAGCAGCATGGGGGTGGGGCAGGTCACAGGGGTTTCAGTTCCCCAGCTCAGGTGTGGGCGTGGGGCCTGCTACCCCCACTGGAGGCCTGAGCCCTCTCCCCGACCCTGCAGTGGCTCCGGGTGCTGCCTTGTAAGCATGAGTTTCACCGAGACTGTGTGGACCCCTGGCTGATGATCCAGCAGACCTGCCCGCTGTGCAAATTCAACGTCCTGGGTGAGCACCAAGGGTGGGGGCCCTTGACCGTCTCCACCTGGTTCCCACCTGACACCTCCCTCCCTGATATTTTTTCTCCTCTCCTGCAGGGAACCGCTACTCAGATGATTAGCTGCCCCAGCTGGATCTCTGCATGTGGGATCTCTGCATCCCTCCACCTGCATCCTGGCCCTGGGCCCTGGGTGCCTGAAACAAGATGGCAGGGGGAACAGGACAGAAAACCCTATGGGTGGAAGGAGGGATAGGGGCCTCCCCTGCTGAGGGGCAAGGTGGCCACCACATCCACACTGGGATGGAGGGACCACAGCCCCCAGGCTGAGGATGCAGGGCCCAGACCCAGCAGGAAGAGAGGCTGCTTTGGGGCCTTTCTCTGCCATCCTGGGGTGTGCCTGCCTTCCACTCAGACAGCTCCCAGGACTCTGGCCAGGGACCTGGGGAAGAGGGTGTGGGCAGTGCTGCTGTTCCCAGGGCTCTGGGAGCTCTCTGGCCTGCCTGTCAGGGCATCCCTGGGGCCTGAGGCTGCAGTGGCCAGGTTTTGTGCTTATTTATTGGGGGTGGGTTGGGAGAGGAGCTATCTGGCCTTGGGGGCACTCTAACCTGACCATGTTCCATGACACATCTTGAAGGCTATGATGTTAAACCTAGCGGCCCTTCCATTGCCTGCTAACCCTCGGTCCTTGGGTACCGGCAGCTGCAGGTCCCATGGCCTGTCCAGCTGGGCTCCCTTCTGGGCCCTGGCTGGAACCAGAGGCCTTAGAAACCATCTAGTCCTGTGCTTCTCCGTGGGGTTACAGGTTGCTGACCAGGATACTTGAAGCCACAGGATAAATGTGGTACATCTTACAGGGGCATCTGTTTTTTTAGATTTGGGGTACGGGAGATTTAATATTAAACATGGATATATTTTAATGTAAGATGTAAAATTTGTGTGGATGTTTTAAGATAAGTCGCCCTGGAGTCTACTGCCCATGGGAGGCAGATTCTAAAATGGCCCCCAAGATTCCCCCAGCCCTCATGGACACGCCTTATGCGATCCTGGCACTATGACGCTGATGGGTTTTACTCCCATGATTAGGTTGTTATATGGCACAGTTGACCTTAATATGGGAAAGCATCCAAGTGGGCCTGACCTAACCATGTGAGCCCATTAAAAGTAGAGAGTTTTCTCCAGCTGGTGGAAGGAGAGGAATTCAGAAATTTGAACCATGGAGGGGATTCAATGCCTGAGAAATTCTCTGTTGCCGACTTGAAGATGGAGGGGCCATGCGGCAAGAAGCTGGATGGCCTCTGAGAGCCCAGAGTAGCCCCGACAGCGACCAGCAAGGAAATGGACACCAGTTCGACAGCTGCAAGAACCAGAATTCTGCCCACAATCAGAATGAGCCTGGATTCTGCCCCACACCTTGCAAAAGAAAGGCAGATGCTTTTTTAATTTTATTTATTTTTTGCTGCGTTGGGTCTTTGTTGCTGTGCGCGGGCTTTCTGTAATTGCGGTGAGTGGGGGCTACTCTTGGTTGTGGTGCGCGGGCTCCTCACTGCGGTGGCTTCTCATTGTGGAGCACGGGCTCTAGGTGTGCAGGATCAGTAGTTGTGGCTCTTGGGCTCCATCCAGAGCACAGGCTCAGTAGTTGTGGCACACGGGCTTAGTTGCTCTGCGGCATGTGGGATCTTCCCGGACCAGGGCTCGAACCCGTGTCCTCTGCATTGGCAGGCGGATTCTTAACCACTGTGCCACCAGGGAAGCCCCTGGCAGATGCTTTGATTTCAGCCTTGTAAGGCCCTGAGCAGAGAACCCACCCACACAGGGCCGGACGTCTGACCTACAGACCTGTGAGCTACTGAATGGATGCAGAGAGGAGCCGGGCTGTGACAGGTCCGCCCCCTGCCTCAGGGAGCACACCAGAGGGCTGGCTCTCAGCTGGGAGGGGCCCAGTCCAGACAGCCAGCCCAGGCTCCCTCAGCGAGCCCCCGGGCTCCACAGAAGCAAGAGTTGGGCAGCCTGTGGCCATGCCAGTTCAGCTACATACACAGCTCTTCTTGACTTTTCTCTGTAAACTGAGGTGCTCTACTTGTTGGCCTCCTGACCAGGGAAAACTGTCATAGAAAGCCAAGAGCATCCCCCGTCCCACCCCCACACCCAGAACTCCTCAGCAAGGTCTTAGTGCCTGTCCTTCACAGGCGGGGTGGCTCAGGACAGGCTGGAGGCTTCGTGAGGAAAACTGGACTACTGCAGGCCTGGTGTGCCTGGCAGCATCAGTGCCCTGGCCCCAAGGGACAGGCCTGGGAAAGCCAGGGCTGGCTTGGGGTGTCCCGCTCTCTGGCTGGGTGAAGCCTTGCCCTGCCTTCAGTGGCCTCCTGGGGATCCAACCTCCTGGATTTAGAGAAACCCTTTCTGACTTGTGTTTCCTGAAGGTGAGGCGTTCCACAGTGAAAGGGGGGCTGATTTTCTTGGATCCTTAATGTCCCCATGCCCAGGTTCACAGCTGGGTGGTCCCTGCCTGCCTTTGTGAGCCTGAGCCAGAACCCCGGCCTCTGACTCCTTCCTTGCCTCAGGTGTCCTCACTGGGCCCACCGTGGCGGCTGCTCTCCTTCCCCTGCGCACCCCCTACCCTGACCCTGCTCTTTATTGGTGGGGGTCACTGAGTCCATGTTACCCCTTAGTCTTTGCAGTGAGGATCAAAAGACTGCTTTCACATCGCCCAGGTGCTAGAAGCTTCTTTCTGCCCTCAGTGTGTCCTCTTCCTCCACTGCCCCTGTCAGGAGGGAGGCAGGAAGCTCCCATTTACTGAGGGTGCACAGTGTGCCAGACCTCTGCTGGCCAATGACCCACATGGCCGGGGACTCAGGACAGGGAAGGAAGGACTCTTGCCCTGCTGAGCCAGTGTGGTGAGGCCAAGGTTGCTGTGAGCAGATGGCCTGGGCTTTATTACATGGGGTGGGTTGCCAGCTTCCCGCCCTCCAGCCCCACCCCACTGCAGGCTACGTGGGCCGCTCCTGGGGCTGGTATGCAGGACCGGCCTGGCCCCGGCTTGGTGACAGTCTCCTTCTTAGCCTGGCCAAGGCCCGGATGGGGTTCTGGGCACAGTTGGTCGAGTGGGTCACATCCTCTAGGGAGGACTTGCTGGGTCGACTGCAGGGCTGCTGAGGCGGGGAGGCCTGGGGCTGGCCCGGCAGGGTCCTGCCCGCACTGGCCGTCCTGCTGCCAGGTGAGTGCTGCCTGCCCAGGGGCCTGAGGGAGGATCAGACGGCAAGATCTCCTGTGAGGGAGGGGGACCACCCCACCCCCACATGCCCCGCCTCTGACAAAGCCTCACTCACCCTGGAGATGCTCTCTGGGCCTGGGCTGGGGGTGCTGCTCTGTGGATTCCCTTGCTGGGAGGGGCCCAGAGCTGGTCCTGTGGGATCAGCTGCAAAGAAAACCAAGCTCAGAAAGGCCCAGGATCCCCTCTGCAGCGAACAGAGAGGGTGTCATAGAGAAGGCGGGAGGGCCTGAACCTGTCGCCATGGCCCCTTCCTCTGAGGGGCAGGGTTTGGAAAGCCTTCCAGGGCCTGTCCTTAGCCCTGGTAAGGGTGGGAAGGTTTGCTTTCTCACAAGGCTCCTGGTGCACTTGAAATAAAGGTTCAAAGGGCTAGAGGGGGGATTTGGAGCTAGAAAGCACGGTAACATCCTCATGCCTTCCTGAATCGTGGCAGATGGTTCACAAAAGCACAGCCTAAAGCCACCTGAGAGCCCCATGTGCAATGAGCTGGGCTGACGGCAGAGTCCCTGGGGGAAGCTGAAGACCTCTGCTGGGTTGGGGGCCTCTTCCAAGTCCCCAAGGGCCGGCCCCTTTCAGGTGGGGGAGCCATGCTGCCCACCTTGAGGGCCCCCTGCTGGGCCACCTCCCGGATCTTAGACAGCATGGATCGCAGCCGCCTGTTCTCCTCCTGTAGGACCCGGATACGGATGTCGTTGGCCTGCACCTGCCTCTCCATGTCGTCCGTGACGTTGCCAGAGCCTGTGGAGACCTACTATCTGGCACCCCACCCCATCAGGTCTGCCTCTTGTGCCCAACGAGACAGGACCTCAGAGGGCAGACACGCCAGCCGGTACGTGCCTAGGGTCCCCTGCCGGTGGCCCTGCAGGTGGGCGGGGTTAGCATACTGGACCTCCCACCTCATCTTTTTTCTCCTGAGGCCTTGTTCCCCCCCTCCCCCTGCACTCCCTACTCCCCTGCCTGCTGGGAGGTGACCAAAGCCTTGCAGAATTTGAGAGCTGAGAGGGACCTGGAGCTCACCAAAAATTTAGCACATAGGTAAGAAAGTGAAGCTCTTCCAAGGCCACCTGTTTCCGGAGGGCCTGGGAGACAGTGACTCGTTCAAAGCCACAGCCCGCTCTTGGATATGAGTCTCAGGAATTCAGCAAGGATGTTCTCTCCCACTGCTGGGGGGACAGATGCTCCCCCTGACTCTGAACCCAGGCAAGGTGCTGCCTGCTCTGGTTATCAGTTTCCTGGTTTGTCACAAGCGGCTGCTACCTGCCTCGCGGGGCGGTTGACAGGTTAACACAAGGGCCCAGCACTCACAAGTGATGACTTATCATGACAAGCTAGATTGCAGTGGATCATCCCAACAGCTCTGCACGGGGATTCACCCCAGAGCTTCAGGGGACTGGAGGGGTTGGGACGAGAACCCAGGCCGCCGGGCAGTCAGTCTTCCACTGAGATGGGTCCCTAGCACTCCCACGGACACTGGACAGTTGGGGCTGTGCCCCTGGAGCTGGCCCCATGGTGTAGTTTGGGGAGATGCCAGGACAGGGGACATGGAAGCTGAGCAAGGACTGGCCTGTGACGTGGTAAAGAGCACAGGCTACACAGGTAGCCAGACCTGGGTCTGGATTTGGCTGGGTGACCCTGAGCAGTCAGCTCCCCACTGGGCCTCTGTGTCCCCATCCACACAGAGGAGTGGGTAACACACAGAGCACCTGTGTGTTGTGGGGGCTCTGCCACCCTTGCTGTGGACCCGTGTCCTGCCCTGATGAGCCCTCAGCTGCCCACTCCCAGCCCCGGCGTGCCCTCTGCACCAACCCCGGGCCCCTACTTTGGATCTGGGCTTCCACAGGCCTGTGCAGGTCCGGAAAGGCCACCAGCAGCCTCTCCCGCTCCCTCAACTCCACGAGCTCACGTTCTCGCTCCGAGATGGTCAGCTGCAGATCCGCTGTTGCCTGCTCCAGGCCTTGCTTCTCTCGCTGCAGGCTCTGCAGCAGCTCCTGGGGCAGGGGAGGCTCAGAGCTGAGGACAGCCTCCCAGCCCGCTGGGGACACCCCATCACCTCCACTCCCCAGGCACGGGGCAGGCCCGCAGGTGCTTAGCTGGCTGCAGGTTCCTCCAGAGAAAGGGAAGTACCGCCCCTGCCCCCTCGCCCTGCCTGCTCACACCTGCTGGGCCCGGAGCTGGCACTGCCCCTGCTCCCTCTCGCTCCGCACATGCTGCAGTTGCTTCTCCACGTGGACCCGCTGGGCCTCGGCCTCAGCCAAACTGCCCCTCAGCTCCTCACGCTCCTGGTCCAGGGTGTCCAGCTGCTGTAGCAGGGCTCGCTGTTTGGCCTGCAGGGACTGAGCCGGGATGGGCAGGAGGGAGGCCATGAGGCCCATGGGGCCAGGCCCAGACACGCAGGACAAAGGAGGCAGCTGTATCCAAGCCCACCCCCTTGTGCTACATCTGTCTGTGCACATGTGTGCAGTAAAAGGGGTGGAGGGAAGAAGGGAGCAGACCCCAACCCTGGCAAGGCCAGGACCCCCAAGCTTGGAGATCCCGCCCCCCCCTGGAAAGCAGACCTCGCCCCCACTTCTCTCCAGTCACAGTCGCCACTCAGGAATTCTTCTCCTTAGGTCTCCAGTGTCTCCCCCCTGTCAGTGGGGAGCACTTTCTCTTCCCTTCGTTGCAGGAGACCAGGCGCTGACCTCACCTCCTGGTGGCGGACCATGCTATCGACACGGGCCTTCTCCTTGTCCAGCTCTGTGCTGGCCCAGCGGATCTGCTGGCTGGCTCCATCCAGCCGCCCTGCCAGCAGCTGCACCTGCTCTTCCAGCTGCTGCACCTGCCTCTCAGCCTCCGCCCTGTGCTCAGCCTCCTCTTGCAGCTCCTGGGCCTTCGTCTCTGCAGGATTGAGCGGGCGGGGGAGGGGGTAGAGTGGGGGAGCCCTGGGGAATTCCTGCACTGCCTCTGACCCAGGACAAGACCTGGGAAGGGGGGCAGTGGTCACAGCACATCTCTGGGCCTCAGTGTCCTCAGCCACAAAATGGGGCTCTGAACCCTGCCTGAGGTGGGTTCTGAAAACAGAAGGTACTCTCTGGGTGGGAGGTGGCATCACCCAACAGTGTGGCCTGTCAGACCCTGCTTCCTCTGTGGTTCCCTTTAGCTTTGCCCCCGAAGCCCAGGAGACAGAGGGTGCTGGTCCAGCCACCGAGCACATGGCACACGGTACAGGGCTCCATGGCAGGGCTCCTCACCTACGGCCCGCGTGGACTCCCGCTGCTGCTTCAGCTCCCCCTCCAGGGTGGACACCTTTGTCTTGAGGTCACTTGTTTCTATGGCAGCCAAGAGAGAGGCCCTTCAGAGGCTCCCTTGGGCCTGGCTGGCAGCCTCAACGTCCAGTGCACCCCACAGCATGGTGGCAGCCCTAGCCGGGGTGGAGGAGTGCCTGGGCTTATGGGAGGAGTTCTGGGGAGGTGCCAGGAGGCCTGGGTCCCTGTCCACTCTGCTTCCTGTCGGCTGGCTGACTCTCTGGGCTTCAGTGTCCTCCATGGGGGTGACTTGCCCAACTCCCTCAGGCCTCACAACTTCAGCAGGAGCTGGCCCACTGTGAGTGCAATAGCTGCGTCTCTCTGCCTGACGGCTTCTACTGAAGCCAAAGAGGGGCCTCAGCTGGCTGGAGCTACCTGGGGGATGAACTTCCCAGAAGTCCCCTTCGGTGACCGACAGGAGTGAGTGTATGAATACGCCGCTCCCTCACCCCTCTCGTGGGACGACTCGGACTCCTACACAGGCTCCTGCGTTCCCCAGTGGGATTAAGCTCCAGTTGCCCACAGTGTAACCAGCTTGATGAGCACACCCCTTTTCCCCTGCCTTCCCTTCCCTGCGTCTGCTGCCCACCCCCAGTCCAGGTTTCTTCCACACCGACTCCCAGCACCCACAGCCCCGTTGCGGGGACTGCTCCTGGGGGAGCCCATGCTCAGGCTGTGGCAGAGCCTGGCACTGAGGGTCCGGCCTCAGGCACAGACCTGCGAGCAGCTGCCGCCTGTCGTGCTCCCACTGGGCCAGGCGCTGCTCGGCCTCGTCCGCCTGCCGCCGCTGTGCCCCCTGCTCCTGCTGCAGGGCCTGCTCCAGCTCGCCCACCTGCTTCCTCAGTCTGTCCTTCTGCCCCTTAGCCTCCTCCAGCTGGGCCCTGAGGGGCCCCACAAGCTGAGTGAGGGCTCCCATGTGCTTGCTGAGGCGTGCCAGGTCTTTGCTCTGCTCAGCTGCCCAGTGGCCCATGGTGGTGGCCGGCAGTGGCCTGAGCCCCATGCTGTCCTGCACCAGATGCTGGAACTGGCCTAAGGACGAGGGCAAGTTCTGGCTCTGACACAGGCTGATGACCATCTTGCCCACCTCCTGCAGGCTGCCCTGGACGCTGGTGCATGCATCACAGGGCACCAGGGCTGTCTCCATGGTCTGGGAGTGGACACTCCTGGTGTTTTTGGCCGTCCTGGCTGGACACTGCAGGGAGACGCTGACAGGGAGTCTGTCCAGCTCTTGGCAGGTCTGGGGCAAGCCTGGCATTGGTGAGGTGGGCTTGATGAGCTTGGCAGTCACAAATTCAGGGCTCCTGGCTGGCTCGCCCTTGGCTGTGGGCTTGGAGGTGGGGGTCTCCCCTTGGTTTGCCCTTTTCTGTAGTCAGGAAGAGAAAGGGAAAGCAGGTGAGGGAGATGGGCCTGGGAGGTGACCAGCTCTCTGGGGATTTCTGTGACAGCAGCCACTCCTGATGCTCAGACCTTCAGATGATATCTGATACCAAGGTGAGTGAGAGAGCATGCCTTCTCCTTTCTGCTGCCTCAGCTTACCAAGCCCAGGCTCCATGCTGTTACATGCATGGCACTGGGAGGGTAATACAGTGACAGACACAGCTGCCGGGTACTGGGCCCTTGCTTAGTGGACTTGTCTGCTCTTGTGTTGCTGAAGCCACTGTCAATTTCAGTTTCCTTCCCATTATGGTGACAGTGGTCCTGCCCACCAGGTGGTTGTGAGGGTTATGGAATAACCCATAACAAATGGGGTCGATACAAACACCATTCCCCAACAATGCCCTGGGAGGTAGGGACTGTTATCACCCCCACTGCACAGATGAACAAACTGAGGTTCAGACTAGGTAGGATTTTTCCAAAGCCCCACAGTGTAAACTGCAGAACCAGATGGCCCACACGTGACCCCCAAGGCCTGCATTGCGAACTGCCAGGCTGCATGGGCCTTGAGTGGGGGCTCCAGAGTGGAGCCAGCGACAGATGCGGTGCACATGTGGTGTGCGAGGAGCCTGGAGCAGGTGGACTGATGTGAGGGTGACTGCAGTTGGGGAAGCGGGTGGCTGACCCACCTGGGGGGCCACCTGCTGAATGAGCATGACCAGCCTCAGCAGACTGTTCCAGAAGCGCTGCACCGTGAGCCCCACGGACATGCAGGGCCTGGCAGCCCTGGCGGGGGGCACCGTCTGCTCCACGCCGAGGTTCTCCAAGTAGCTTGCACAGCTCTGAAGCAGCAGCAGGAGCCTGTGGGCAGAGACGGGAGGGTTGGCTGGGGCCGAGCCCAGCACCAGTGTGCCCTCACACCACACGACCAGCAGCCTCCTGCTCTGGGAACCGGCCCGGGCGTCAGGGACTCGGAGCGTCTCAGAATACACTCTGCCTGACCCAAGAGCCACTTCTTCCAGGAAGCCCTCCCTGAAGGCTAAGCTTGGGGCCCCTTCGGGGCCTCCTGGGTGGCAGCACTTCTGCCTGGCTGCTCCCCACTGGACTAGGAGGCTCTGGGAGGCTGGGCCTTGCCTCGGTTGTGTCCAGAGTCCTCAGAAAGTGCTGGGTAAGTGGCTGCCTTCCACCATGTGGCTCAGAGCCTTCACCTTGCAGAGGACCCAGCTGAGACCCCCAAAGCGGAGGAGGCTGCGCACAGCCTCAGGGTGAGTGTGCAGGACACTGTGCCCTGCGGTTTCCTGATTCTAGTTGGGGGTGGGGGTTCTCCTGTGGGATGAGCTGCTTCTGCCACAACGGAGACTGAAGTGAGAGAGCCAGGTCCCTATCCTACCCTGAGTCAGGGGCTAATTGTAAGGAAAAGGGGTGTTGGGAAGAGAAGTAGGTATTTGCATGGGAATCAGGCTGTTTTAAAAGAAGAGACTGTGTTTACAAAACATATGGGCAGATAAGTGACCTCAACTTGTTGCAGGTGCAGGAGGGTCATCCCAAACCAACTGTGCCCTTGGGCAGAGAGGGCCTGGGGGAGGGTTGCTGACTGCTCCAGGCCGTACCCCTCTCTGGGCCAAGGTGTTCTCCTCTGTGAATGGGGACAATGAACGAGCAGCACTGGAGGGTGGAGAGTGACCTGGACAGACGGGCCAGGCGAGGGGTGGGAAGGCGGGTCAGCTCCAGCTTTCTAGAAGGCGGATGGGTGAACTGGGCCCTGACGGGCTTGGCCAGCACAGGGACGAGTAGGCGGGGCACTCCTAGCAGAGGGCACAGCAAGGAAGGAAGGTGTGTTCTGGGCTCACACATGTTCAGCCCCCTACAGGGTCCAGGTAGTGCTTTCACACCGTCGGCTCCTCCAGGCCTCTGAGTGGTTACCCTGGCTTCTAATTGTCTCCAAGCAGGTCATCCCCAAACTGCTGGGGTCCCTGCCTGTCTGGCCCCCGTGACTTCATTAGCATGCAGGGTTTGGAGCACATGGAGCCTGGGCTGCGGTCCCCAGGGAGTGGAGGCTGACGACCATGCTAATGTGAAAGACAGTGTAGAAGTGGTGGGGCTGCAGGGGAATCCACTGGCCTCCTTCCCAGCAGGGCCAGGATTTGGAAAAGCACATCCTGTGTCTGGCCCTGTGACACATGGAAGGGACAGGAAAAACAGCCTGGGATGGAAAGTCTGAGCAGCAGCTGTAATGTCCTCGACACACAGAAACCCTAAGGAAGCAGCTGGCGGTGGCTGGAGAAGTAGCCGTCAGAGCTGTGGTGTCACAGAGACCAACAGGGTGGCCAGCAACTCCCTGAAGGTGGACTATAAGACACACGGCACAGGGGCTTCCCTGGTGGCGCAGTGGTTGAGAGTCCGCCTGCCAATGTAGGGGACGTGGGTTCGTGCCCCGGTCCGGGAAGATCCCACATGCCGTGGAGCGGCTGGGCCCGTGAGCCATGGCCGCTGAGCCTGCGTGTCCGGAGCCTGTGCTCCGCAGTGGGAAAGGCCGCAACAGTGAGAGGCCCGCATACTGCAAAAAAAAAAGACACACAGCACAGCACGACACAGGTGAGATCGCTATGAGGGCCCTGAACCAAGCTGGCCCCCGACAGCATTCAGTCAAAGGTGATTGTTGTCATCAATGTCATCACCCCGCCAGAAGTGGATCCTGTGGCTGCTACTGGTTTATGGGGTGGGTGCCAGCATCCTGAGATGACCAGGTTTGGTCCAGGCTCTCACCTGTCGATGACCAGCTCCAGCAGCACAGCGTGGGACAGCTGCGTGAACTCGGGGTCACCTGGCACGTGGTCGTAGTGCTCTAGCAGGGCCACCATGTCCAGGTCACAGGCCATGCGGTCAGGGAACTTCCAGGAAGGGAAGTGCATGGGCCCGGCACGCGAGAACACGTCCACGATGGTGCCCTGAAGGTCGGTGAGGTCCCTGCGCAGGCTGTCCATGCAGGCCTGGCTGCCCAGCAGGTGTGCCATCCTCGTGGCTCCTGGGGTGGACAGAGAGGATCCCCGTTAGCCAGAGCCACGTGGCTGCTGCTGGAGGAAGCTTCTGAAAACCCCAGAAAACCTGCTGAAATCCAAACTCGACCCTGGGGAGAAGTCGGTTCCCTGGCCCCTTTGGGACCTGCTTGTGGGTGACCTCACCAGCCTCCCTCTCATCCACCCTACCCCACGCCCACACTACTGATTTCCTCGGTCCACAAGTCCCTCTGAGGACCTGTGTGTGCCTGGCCCCTGCTAAGTGCTGGGTGGATACAGCTGTGTATGAGGTTGTACTTGCTGTCCTTCCTTCCCTGAGCAAAGCACTGGACCGGCTACTGACAACAAAAAGTCAGTTGTAGCTACAGTATGACAGGGAGCACTGGACCACCCCTGGCCACTCTCGTCTCCTGCCTGGACTGCAGCAGCAGTTCCAGCTGGGCCACAGGCCTGCCCACTGGAATCTGATCCACTTCTGCTATGGAGACCTCGGCCAAGCCTATCTGACCACATCACACTGGCCAACAACCCCTCAGGCCTCACTTTGGCCCTTGGGAGAAAGGCTACCTCCAGGCACACCCCTCCCCTTGTCCTCTCTCGCCACCTCCCCTCCCCTCCCCTCCCCTCCACATACCATCAGCTACAAGCAGCAGCTCCTGTGCAGGCACTCATTTCTGAATCCATGCCCATCTGTCTCTTCCATCTGAGTCATGCTTCCCCCATCCAATTCCCATCACCTGCCTAACTCCTCTCATCCTTCAGGGTTCCCGGACATCACCTCCTCCAGGAAGCCTTCCCTGACCACCCTCCAGGCTGGCTTAGATACTCCCTCTGGGCTTTCCCCATCTTGGCCCTGATTGCTCTCTGCAGGAACGGCCTCTGCTCTCTAGGACAGGTCCTCACCACACCTCAGTCACTGTGGTATCCCCAGTATAGCAGCCTGGGGCCTGGCCTATTGCAGATGCTCACTGACAAATGAACGACTAGTAATTGAACGGAGAAAAGAAAAAGAATCCACAAAGAAAATTTAAAATACCTTGACTTTGGGAGGAAAACAAGTCCTGAAGTGTAAGAGAGGAACACCTGAAAATTTGTATGGATAGCTATCCTAATCACTCTGGTGACAGGGGGCCCATTATATGTTGATACAGGGGTCCCAGTCCTGCCCCTTTCTGGCTGTGTGGTCATGGGCAAGTCACCGCACCCCTCTGAGCTCCAGCTGTCTCACTTGTAAGATGGGGACACCATCCCCCATCAGGCCAGGTGGTATCTGCAAGTAACGTGCTTGGTCCAGGACTTCCCTGGTGGTGCAGTGGTTAAGAGTCCACCTGCCAATGCAGGGGACACAGGTTGGTTCCCTGGTCTGGGAAGATCCCACATGCTGCGCAGCAACAAAGCCCATGTGCCACAACTACTGACCCTGCACTCTAGAGCCCGTGAGCCACAACTACTGAGCCCTCGTGCCACAACTACTGAAGCCCACGCGCTGCAACAAGAGAAGCCACCGCCATGAGAAGCCCGCACACTGCAACAAAGAGTAGCCCCTGCTCACCACAACTAGAGAAAGCCAGCAGGCAGCAATGAAGACCCAACACAGCAAAAAACAAAAAAAATAAAAAAGTGCTCGGTCCAGGGCAAGGCACCAGTAAAAGTTCTGCAGCCATAGTAACTATTATTACTGTGATTACTATTACTAGCAGTAACAACAGCAAAGACCACCCTTGTCTGGAGCTGCTGTCTACCTTCCATATTTCCTTTTCTCCCCTGCGGCCCGCACAGATTGCTTCCCTTCCATCTTTGCCGTGTGTGGACATCTGAAGACAGTGATTTGGATGAACCATCCCTGGCCCTTGACTCAGAAGGTCTGGCCCCTCCCGTGGCTCTTCGCAGGCCTCTGACAGCAGGTGTCAGAGCCAGCAGCCCTGTGGATGCTGAGCCCTGGTCCCTCCCCACCCTGCAGTGGGGGCCCCTTGTGGTTTTCTCAGCAGCAGAAAGTTCCTTGCACCAAAGCCCCACCCTGCAGCAGGGGCTGCTTGGGCAGGATTTAGGCCCCCAGGAAGTCCAGGCCTGGCAGGGAAACCTCTCTTCCTCCAACCTGTTTCCATCTCCCAACCTTCCTCATTGCAGAAAATGGCACCCTCACTGGAAGCACCTGGGCACTTCCTCGAATCCCTTTCCTTTATCCCCACATCCAGGCACCCAGTGCTGCCAGCTCCACATCCCACCCACTCTGAGAACCCGCCACCTCTGTCCATCAACACTGCTCCACACCCCCCACCTCCCCCAGACCACTGCCCCAGCCTTCCTGAGGGTCGCCCTCTCCCCTCCCCAGCACCCCCTCGCACCTCGGCGTCTCACCCCCGTAGAATATGCTTCCTCCCCATACTCTGTCTAAATAAGATGCCTCCCTCAGATCCCCGGGCTGGTGAGGTCCCCTGTTACACATTCTCAAAGCAGCCTGTGCTTTTCCCTCCCAGTACACACCACAGTGGCATGGAATCATTGAGTCATTATTTGCAGTTGGGAATCTGTCTCCCTGCGAGCACATAGGCCGTTTTTTAGTTCACTGCGGTATGACCTGGCCACCTGGGCTGGGACCTGAGGGCCTGCCTGTGCCCACAGGTGCAGGGAAACCCAGAGGCCCCAGAGTGGTTCCTGAGGGCAAGCCAGCCTCTCTGGCCTCCCAGAGGACTGGGCCCTGTCCTCACCTCTGCACAGGTGCCTGTCCGTGGAGCTGGATGTCTGAGTGCCCCCAGCTCTTGGACTTGCCTGTGGGCTTTCGGGCTCAGGGTCAGAAGCTCAGCCAGGTGCCTGGCTTCCCGTGTCCAGCTCTGCAGTCCCTGGGAGTGGATGTAGGGAGAGTGAGGGAGTGGGCACTCAGGGAGGGCTTCCTGGGAGTGGGGGGCAGGGAGGAGGCTGTCCCAGAAGAAGGGGGTTGTTTCAGGCTGGAGGATGGGGCGAGGGAAAGGGTAGGTGGGGTTGCCAGCCTTGAGCCTGAGCACCGCTGGCTTTGACTACAGGACCTACTGTCGGCCACTTCCCAAATCCACCTCCTTTATTTATTTATTTTTATTTTTTGGCTGCACCACGCGGCACGTGGGATCTTAGTTCCCTGACCAGGGATTGAACTCGCGCCCCCTGCATTGGAAGCGCAGAGTCCTAACCACTAGACCGCCAGGGAAGTCCCCAAGTCCACCTCCTTTAAACAGATGAGGAAACTGAGGCTTTGGGAAGTTAGGGGGCTAGCCTAAGATCACTCAGGGAGCTGGGACTCTTGAGTCCAACATCTTCAGGCCATACTACTTCTAGAGCAGCACTGGACAAAAGAAATATAATGCAAGCCATGTATGGGTTTTAAAATTTTATACTTGCCACATTAAAAAAACTAAAAAGAAAGAGGTAAATTAATTTTAATAACATATTACTTAACAATATACCCAAAATATCTCTTCAATGTTAAATCAATATAAAATATTGTCTATTTTTCTGCATTAAGTCTCAAAATCCAATGTCTATTTGACACTTATAGCACATCCCAATTTGGACCAGTCACCATTTTCATATACAGCACCACATGGGCTGGTGGTTACTATATTGGACAGTGCAGGGGTAGGGGATCAGATCCTGTGTTCATTAAGCAGATGGTGACTGAGTATCTTCTATATGTTGGGCATTGTGTCAGGGACAGAGCAGGGCACACAGAGCACTGTCCCCCAGGAAGCACCATCTATGTCTGAGCGTCTCTGCAGGGGGCAAGTCTTGGTGTGTCAGCTCTACAGTTCCACCCACAGGTGGGGTGATGAGTCCCCACAATACACACACACACACACACACACACACACACACACACAGGTCCACTTCCCACATACAAATGTTGCCTCAGTGATGGTCTCTCATAAGATATTGCCACCCATGAGGTGTTATGTCCCCAAAGAATGAGGCAGAAACAAACAGAAAAACCGACTGAAACATTCTGGGTTTCCTTCCTGGAATGGCAAGAAGGAAATAAATGCAGCAAGCAAAAAAATCCCACCCCGGGAGGAAGGGTTTTCAGGTGGCAAAGCACCTGGAACTCAGGAGCTTGCTTGTGCAGACGTGAAGAAACAGTGACCTGTTCACCCTCAAATAACTACAGCTGCCATCTGGGGCCATCTGGGGCCATATGTTAGGTTCTGGTTCTGATGAGCAGCAGCAAATGCCAAAGCAGTAAGAATATACAAGAGCAAAACACAACATTGAAAAACATCCAAGGTTACCCTACGTCGTTTCTTCTGAACAGTGGGGATTTGCAGATACAAGCCTGTTTTGAGAAACGTGTGTGTGTGTGTGTGTGTGTGTGTGTGTGTCAAGTGAAGGAACACTTGACACAGGCTTTCTCTGTAATTCCTGGGTCCTGAGTAGAACCCTCTCCCTGAAGCTGCCAGCCCCGCACTGTTCCTGAGATCACACAAGTGCTGGCACTAATTGAGCCACCACTACCCTGGTGTGGGAGCAGCAGGTAACTCTGCCTCTCCTCAGGCCCCTCAGCCCAAGGTGGACTTTTAACTCGCAGAGAAGTGAAGGAGCCTTTCCTGCACTACCGTTTAACATTCGAGTCCTTTCCCTCTCTTCTCCCGCTTCTCTCTCGAGACCCCTGGGACCCTACCCCTCAGGTAAAGATTATGCCTCCCTCCTGGCCAGTGCACACATGGAAACACTTTAGAAACTCTAAAACCATCTAAATGGCAGTGTCAGTCTCTGACTCAGGAGTGCTAATTGCCTGGATCCCGGGGACACTGAAGGAATCCAGTGAAGACAAAGGAGTAAGTAACTGCACTAATAGAGAAGAATGGCCTGGGTTTGGATTCTCACTCCACCATGTGAACTGAGGATGTGAACCTCTCTGTCCTCACCTGTAAGTAAGTTGCTATATGAAATAAATGATGTAATGCATGTAGTGTTTGGCACATGGTCTGGCTCATGGTACGTGTTCAATAAATCCTAACTATCATTATAATTCAACATTAATAATAACAATGACATAAACCAGCTATGGTGTGTATGTGAGGAAGAGAGACGGGGAGGAGACTTGGGAGGGCATCTTTTCCTATCCCCCCTCCCCCACCCCCCATTTCACAGGTGAAGAAATTGAAGTCCAGGCCAGAGTTCAGGAGTTGGGAGAGAGGAAAGGGAGGAGAGGGTCTCAGGAGGGGAAGCGAAAAGGGCGGGATTCGAGGTGTGCTGCGGGGCGGGAAAGTGGTCCGCAGGGACCAACCTGCGGGCGTGAGGGGTGGAGCCTAAGGAGGAAGCCTTGATTTGAGTTGGTCTACGGGATTTGAGGGCGGGACTATGGAAGCCAGGGGTGGAACTGGAAAAGGCAGGCCCGTGGGAAAAGGGACCCGTGGGAATTAGGGATTGAGATTTGGGAAGGGGGTCTGAAAGAGGTGGGCCTGAAAGCAAAAGAGGGGGCTGGGGGAATAGGGAAGCGGGTCTTTGGCCAAAGTGGGAGGCCAATGGGAGAGAGCGGGGGCCTTGGAAGGCGGGGGTCGGAGAGAGAGAGGAATCTTCTGGTGGAGTAAAGGGTAGGGGGGCCGGGGCCGTGGGGTGCGTGCGAGGGCGTCGGCGGGAGATGTAAAACGTCTCACCAGTCTCCGGCGTCGCAGCCTCAGCCACTGTGTCTGGTCGGCTCATGAAACTGCCCCTAGGTGCGCCTGCCGCTCCTGGGATCCCCGGCAAAACCTATCCCGGGTCCCCGACCGCTGCCACGGCAACGGCGTGTCTCGAGAGGGAGGGGCGGGAATTTACGTCACGGAGAAGGGGCGGCCCCGGAAGTGCGTCAGCCTCGCCCCCCTCGGCGACGACTCGCTCGGCCGCCGCCATCTTGCGAGCTTGTTGTACTGTTGGTGCGGGGAGGCCGCTTTGACGCCACACCGTTCACCTATACAGAGGCGGACTGGCAGCCCTGAGCGTCGCAGTCATGCCGGCCGGACCCGTGCAGGCGGTGCCCCCGCCGCCGCCCGCGGCCACCGAGCCTAAACAGGTACCACGACCCCCGCACCTCGACCTGGGCCCTCCCCTCGGGCGCGGGCCCTCTTTACTCGTGCAGGAAGAAACGGCGGTTTGCGAGGGCTTGGAGGGGCTCCAGGTCCCAGGAGGCAGCGCGCTTCCCGTCTACCTTCTGATAGCGAAACAAGCCTGTTAGAACAGGAGTTCTCAAAGTGTGGTCCGCGGACCGGCTAGCATCACCTGGGAGTTTATTAGAAATTCTGAGTTTCCACCCTAGACCTTTTAAATCAGAATCTGTATTTTAACAAGCTCCCAAGGTGATTCATTAAAATTTGAGAAGCACTGATCCAGCGCATCCACCGGTCTTCTGTGTTAATTGGGCCCACCGGCCCCCAGTCTTTGCCCAGGAGTCCCTAATTTCCCAGCCTGCACGGTGCATCTTTGAACGTTAATTCTCAGCATCTGTGTAGTGCTTACTCTAAGCCAGACACTGTGCCAGGCTCCGACGGAATGAATGAAGCGCAGTTCCTGCTTTATTTAGGGAGCTCACACACTAGTGGGGAGCCAGATATAAGTGAATACTCAATAAATGTTTATTGCCTCAGTTACCATAAATGATACAGTTTCAGCCAGCCCTTCAAAAGATCTCAGTCAGCTAAGGAGGAAAGACGTGGGTCAGTAATTGCAGTGTGATATAAGTATCAAGTACAAAGGAGACAGGAATTCTAATCAACATTGCTTTGGTGGGATATAGGGGAGATTAAGGTAGGTGAAGCCCACCGGCGTGAAAGGTAAATTGCGTTTAGAAGAATGAATCAGTAGTTCACCAGATAGGTGATTGGGAAGGGAAATACCATTCTTTATTCATTTAGCAAACATTTATTGAGCACATCCTGTATGCTGACCACTGCAAATACCTATGTATCCCTGGCATTTTCCCAGTACCTTGGGGAAAAGTAACCAAGGTAATACCAGATAAGTGCCAAGATACCAAGGTGGGAATCAGATGGTGCCTCTTGTCAAGAGTAAAGAAGGTTAAAGCATAGGGTTGGGAAAGTGGTGGTTAAGAGGTGTATTTCTGGGGATTTGAAGTTTTCGTAGCAGGCTATTGGGAGAAAAGGAAGGGATGTAAGCCGGATAGTGACATATTTGTGTTTCAGAAATTCAGGTAAACAGTGATGGGGAGAATTGCTAGGAGGACAGGTTAGTCATGTTATTCAAAAGATGTTGAGAGCCTGGCCTAGATTGTGGCTGGGGCATGGGACAGAGGGGATGGGCAAGCTCAGATCACAAAAGGGCTGTGGTGCAGGCTCTCCCTCCAAAGTGATGCATTGGAATCCTGGTTCTGCCATTGGGCCAGTTAAGGTCTCCATTCCTCAGTTTGTCCATCTGTAAAATGACAAGACAATAATATAATAATAAGAGTACTTAACCTCTTAGAGGTCTGTAAGGGTTATAGATTTAATACGCTTAAAGTGCTTAGGAAAGTATATGGAACCTACTCTGTGCTTGACAAATGTTCTTATCATTGAATGTGTAGGCTGAGGAAGGGAGAAGAGACCCACGTTTTTGCCCGGGATGACTGGAGGCATGGTTGGCCGTTCGTGAGGAAAGCGGTTAGAGATGAAAGTGCCCAGAACTGCTGGATCTAAAGCTTTGTGGCACATAAGAATGATGTGGGACGTTGACGGGGGTAGAATGGTTCAGCCTATAGGTGCTAGGGGAAGTGGAGGACATTTTGTAAGTGCCTGACTGAGGACAGTGTGTATAGTGTGAAGAGAACCAAGAACAGAATTTTGGGGACCCCTAACACTATAGGGCAGGAGGTGAAACAGGAGCCAGGAGAGAAACTTGGATGGAATGGTGAGCAAGAAGGAAATACAGGTGAGAATGGGACCTGGGAGTTGAGAGTTTTGTGAAGGAGCGGTCACTGGTCACACGGTATACTGATGTAGCTGGCTGTAGGCCGTCATTTTTGACTTTGGCATGAGCAGTTGAAATGAAGGGGGATCAAATGGGAGCTGAGCAAGTGGGAACGGCAAGGCTGAGAGAACTCAGGCTGTTTAGCTACCAGAGGAAGGCGGGGAGAAGGCAGTAGCAGAAAGGAGCATAAGGGTAGAGGAGAAACTTTGTTTCTCCAAAATGAGAGACTTGAGCCTTTGTTTACTAAGGGGAAGAAGCTGGTGAGGAAAGAATATTGGAATTTATGGGGCAGTTAATGTTGAGTATTCCAGTGGAGTTTCACAGAACATTTGAACATTAAGTGATGGTTTAGACTACGGAATGGATGCAGAGGGAAAGGGCATTCAAGGCAGAAGAAGTGGCCAGCAAGGAGTTTCCCATTTCTTTATTCAGCAGACAATTCTTACATATCCCGTATCAGCCACATCCAAGGGTGGGGATACAGGCATGGCCTTCTGGATTCTGGAATGTGGTTTCTCAGAACGTGGTTAGATTTCCCCCCTCCATCTGAATCACATGGACACTTGGTAAAAATGCAGATTCCCAGTGTCACAGAGATGCTCTAGCTGGAGGGGAGCCAGAGAGGCTGCTCTTTTCATTGGTTCCCTGGGAAAGTCCCATGCAAGCACAGAGCAGTTGAGAGAGAGGCTCTTCTGGAGCAGAGGTTCCTGACTCAAGGAAAGTCTCGATGAATTGGGCAGGAGAGTCTGTATTCTCAATAATATCCTAGAGGAGTTTAATGGTGGGCATCTGGCACCAAGCCAGGAACTTTAAGACCTTCCTTTTCCTGTTTTCACAGCCCACAGAAGAGGAAGCATCTTCAAAGGAGGATTCTACCCCTTCCAAGCCAGTGGTGGGTATTATTTACCCTCCTCCAGAGGTCAGGAATATCGTTGACAAGACTGCCAGCTTCGTGGCCAGGTAACATAGCTACTCCTGCTCATGTGGGTCACGGGTAGATTTTAGCATCAAGAGCTCCTGAATTTGCACAGGGGTAACACTTGGGTTTTTAGAGTGGTATTGTTGGCTTAGGCCTGTCAGCTCATCTAAAACCACAGCATGGTGTGAGGTAGGCAGTGGGCAGGACTGGCATCGCTAACATGATATGGTGGTGGCAGAGTACAAGGCACACCCAGCTCCAGAGTCACCAAGAACCTGTGCTTCCAAACCGAGCCTGAGGAAATACTTGGAACGCTGCTTTGTCATGGTTAATGTGTGTCTGTATCTGAGCTTCTGGCCTTAGGAAGACAAAAGGGAGTTGATGATTCTCATTGTGCAAGGACTGCATTTCCTTTGACCCATCTGCAAAATGGAATAAAATAACACCTAGAATTGTTGTGAGGCAGGGGTGAGGGGACTGAGTGCAGTTTGGGTACATCATGTAGCTATTACCTCAGATGGCATGAAAATCCGCTTGATTTCCTCTTGTTCCTCCCCATTACACTTCCTCAGATGGAGTCTTCTTGATGGCCACTTGACTCCAAAGGTCAACCATCCCCTAGTTTAGGGCATTTCAAGTATTCCTTTGGCAGCCAGCAGGCCACATCCAGCCTACAGATCTTTTTGTTCATTCTTAACAATATATAATTTTTTAACTTTTGAATTAGTTGTCATTGTTTAAAAATGAGATTGCACAGTAAATCTGGATTTCTGGCTTCTCTTGATGAATTGGATGGCTCCTTGCGTGGAAGCAGTAGCTGGCCTTGAGCAGACTGCTGCCCTCAGTCAGGGCATATGCTCTCCAGGGAGCCACACCTTGACCCTGAGGCAGCATCCCCATCACGATACATCATTTAACAGATGGGTCCTTCCTTTCTCAACCTCTTTTTAAAATGAAACATAGAAAGAGGTTACTCTGGTTGATGTCTTTCACTGTGTCAGGCTGCATGCGGGTGAACCTTTCACATTTCAACGGCTTTGACCAACCTGGATATTGGGTTAAAACAGCTCTGTGCTTGATTGAACATTATTAGGCCATGTCAGATTTAGGGCAGCAGGTGTTGTGTTTATAAGTTTAATATTTCATAGCAACGCTTATTCTTCCCCTTGTCCCCTGATTTTTTTTCTTTTTAATTAATTTACTTTTGGCTGCATTGGGTCTTCATTGCTGCGTGCAGGCTTTCTCTAGTTGCGGCGAGCAGGGGCTACTCTTTGTTGCGGTGCACGGGCTTCTTATTGCGGTGGCTTCTCTTGTAGCAGAGCACGGGCTCTAGGCATGTGGGCTTCAGCAGTTGTGGCACATGGGCTCAGTAGTTGTGGCTTGAGGACTCTAGAGCACAGGCTCAGTATTTGTGGTGCGTGGGCTTAGGTGCTCCGCAATATGTGGGCTCTTCCCAGACTGGGGCTCAAACCTGTGTCCCCTGCATTGGCAGGCGGATTCTTAACCATTGCGCCACCAGGGAAGTCCACCTTCTGATATGTTTTCCTGTTTAAAACAATAAATAGGAAAAGAGTGTAAGAGGAAGAATCACCACAGTCTCGCGACCAGAATAGCTTCTACTAGCTGTTTTCACTTTTTCCTGTTTCCTTCTGGCCCTTGGCATCCTTTTTTAGATTCTTGTAATACTAGTAGAGATACTTTCATATCCTGCTTTTTCCATTTGCACTGTGTTGTAAGCATTTTCCTGTGTTGCTCCACGGTCTCCTGGTGCTGCATGGTCCTCTCTGGAAAGGATGCACCATGTTAAGGTGATGGGCCTTCCTTGACTTGGCTGACTCCTCTGTATTTTCCTTTGAAGTTGTTTCCAACATTTCAGTTTGGCAAATGAAGCTATGGGGAAGTCTCTGAGCATTTTCTTTCCCTTTTAGATTGTTTTCCTAGAAGAAAATTCTGTGTGGCACATTACTGGCTAAAAGAGCATTTTTAAATATTTCTTATTTTGCCAAGTAGCTTTCCAATAATTTTGTGCCAGCCCCAAAAATAAGAATCTCTCCAAGTTCCCTTAATAATAAATCTATATGTCCACGTCTCTAGATCTATTTTTGACTATGATGATTGCCTTATAGGCATTTCTGAAATCTGTGGACTTGCTTTTGTTTACATTGCCGTGAAGGGACAGAGCAGCATCTCACTCTGGGTTAAAAGCAGACATGCAGGACACTCTGCTTTACTTCTGTTGGGTTCACATGTATTGATTGAGCATAGAGTAAAAAATCACCAACCCAGTGTGGTTTTCCAAAAGGAGTTTTTTCTCTCTAGGTTTGGTCTTCCCTTCCCTGTATTTTACTGTCAAGAAACTAAGGGAAATTACTCTTAAAAAGTCCCACCAGCTAGGTTGAGTCAGAATCATGTCTTTTTCTGCTGAAATCTATTCCTTGTGTTAGAGAATATAATTCTAAAATTAACATTAAGCTAATTTAAAGCAACAGAGTAGCTTGGAATGAATATGCCTGCGTTCTCGTTTTATATTTCAGATTGTTCCCAGATGTGAGGTTACGGCTTAGGAGGCGGTGGTAGAGGAGACAACCAGAGCCCCCTTTTCTAGCAGCCCTTTGTATGGTGGCCTAGTTTAGCCATATTTAAATGTACATTTACCCTTGTCCTTGTGTGGCTTGCATTATTTAAGGGGGTGGAAGAATGCTTCTTCCTCAAGCATGGGGTTTCAGCTGGACTAATGCACTGTCACATCCAGACCTCATGGTGTTAGTCACGCTGCAGAGTGTGACCAGAACTTGTGGAGGAGCTAGCCAGGGTGCTGATGACCACTGCCATGGTGGCTAAACTGGGGCACAGCATCACCTGCACCCTGTCTCCTGCCCTGTCTTCAACTGACAGGGCCAGGGTATGAAAGTGGAGTGACCCGGGTGCCACCAGCCTCTGGAGCTGTCCCTTGGTGTGTTTGGGGCACCTCTCAGTGCAGGGCCCTGGTCAAAGGAGTGATGGAAACCCCCCAGATCATCTCTCATCTTTATAGGCCAGCCCCTTCTAGCCTTCATAGGAGTAACAGTCTGTGGCATTTGCAGGCCACTGTATGATTCAAAAAGACTTTGGCATCTCATTAACTAATTCGATTTTCTCAGTATTTCAAAGTAGAGAGAGAAGGTGGTTTTTGCCATATATTACACATGGGAGATTGAGTCAAAGAGAAGTTTGGTAACTTGGTGAGTCAGTAGTGAACCCAAAACTTGAATGTGTCCACATCTTGTGTCTTTAAGGTTAGTGCATTTCCACAGATGTTGTGGATGTGTGACACCTTGAAATATTACTGTTGGGATTCTTTAAAAAAAATAAGGGCTCCCTACACATCATGAGAGAGACATTTTTCATTCTGAGTGTTTAAAGGCATACAAATTGGGGGACTTCCCTGGTGGCGCAGTGGTTAAGAATCTGCCTGCCAATGCAGGGGACACGGGTTTGTGCCCTGGTCTGGGAAGATTCCACATGCCGCGGAGCAACTAAGCCCGTGCGCCACAACTACTGAGCCTGCGCTCTACAGCCCGCAACCCACAGCTACGGAAGCCCGTGCTCCTAGAGCCCGTGCTCCGCAACATGAGAAGCCACTGCAATGAGAAGCCCGCGCGCCACAATGAAGAGTAGCCCCCACTCGCCACAACTAGAGAAAGCCCGTGTGTAGCAACGAAGACCCAATGCAACCAAAAATAAAAAATAAATTAATTTTTAAAAAATGCATACAAATTGGGGACATAGGGTGTATGTGGGAAACTATTCCAGATACAGAGAGAGATGGTGACCTCCCTGCCCTTCTCACCACTCCCCTGTCATCTGAATGCACCTAATGCAGCAGCACAGATGTGGTCCTTGGAGAACAGTGTTTCCTATATGAGCCTCACCCAGTAGTAAATGAGGTGATTTTAGCCAATATTTGGACAAGGCATTAAATCCCATTAAATTTTCATATTTTTTTTTTCTTGTTACCCAAAGGACAAAGTCTCAGTTTGGTGCTAGCATATCTTTTAATACCTCCCCAGCACTCAGTCATCCCACTTTTAACTAAGAGAACTGGCCTCAGTCTCAGCAAACTTCAGGTAAACTTTAACCATGTTACTTTGTTTTCATTGTATTGAATTTTATGACTGCCTTTTGTTAGTAAAGCCATAATGATTTTTTTTTTTTTTTTGCGGTACGCGGGCCTCTCACTGCTGTGGCCTCTCCCATTGCAGAGCACAGGCTCTGGACGCGCAGGCTCAACGGCCATGGCTCACGGGCCCAGCCACTCTGCGGCATGTGGGATCTTCCCGGACCAGGGCAAGAACCCATGTCCCCTGCTTTGGCAGGCGGACTCTCAACCACTGCGCCACCAGGGAAGCCCAGCCATAATGATTTTTATCTGAAGTAGTAATACATGCCTTCCCACCCCGCCTCGGCTGTGCCATGGCTTGTGGGATTTTAGTTCCCCAACCAGGGATTGAACCCAGGCCCTCGGCAGTGAGAGCACGGAGTCCTAACCACTGGACCCCAGGGCATTCCCGTGCCTTCTTAGGTACATTTTTTTTTTTGCGGTACGCGGGCCTCTCACTGCTGCAGCCTCTCCCATTGCGGAGCACAGGCTCCGGACGCATAGGCTCAGTGGCCATTGCTCACGGCCCTAGCCGCTCCGCAGCATGTGGGATCCTCCTGGACCGGGGCACGAACCCGTGTCCCCTGCATTGGCAGGCGGACTCTCAACCACTGCGCCACCAGGGAAGCCCAGGTACATTTTTTAAAGTAAATAAATTTTATTAAAAGAAAAAAGAAATAGTCCAGATGGTTTTGGAAATGGCAAGACTGGCAGAGGAGCTGCAGGAATGATGGAGGTCTGGAGACCCTGTGGTAGAGGAGGCCTGCGCAGGCCGAAGGAGGCAGGGGGCACTGGCCGCTGATGCCAGGAGTCTCGAAGAGGACCTCTGCTGTGTTGAGGGATGGGCTAGTTTGAGTGATGGGTGGTGGCAAGAATGGGGCTTGCATGGGCAGTGTTCTGGTCTGAGCAGCTGCAAGGGTTGTGGTATTAATGCTTCTCTTTTTTCCTTTTTCTAGAAACGGACCTGAATTTGAAGCTAGGATACGACAGAACGAGATCAACAACCCCAAGTTCAACTTCCTGAACCCCAATGACCCTTACCATGCCTACTACCGCCACAAGGTCAGCGAGTTCAAGGAGGGGAAAGCCCAGGAGCCTTCGGCTGCCATCCCCAAGGTCATGCAGCAGCAGCAGCAAGCCACCCAGCAGCAGCTGCCCCAGAAGGTTGGAGCCAGCCCCTCCCTTCGCTTCCCCAGGGCTAAGGGAGGCTGGGACAGGGAGGGGAAGATAATGAACTCTGCTGTCCAGACCTCACAACCACCCAGGGAGAAACTTGAGGTCTTTATCCCCATCTTACAGAGGCAGATGCTGAGACTCACACAGCAAAGTGTTGCTGACAGTTGGCATTTGCTGAATGCTGCCCTTCTCGCTCTGTGCTCAGTGCTTTGGGAGCCTTGTCTCATTGGTGCCTCACAGCGGCTGCGTGAGGAGGCCAGTAAAGTGACCATTTTTCAGATGAGGAATCTGAGGCTTAGGGAAGCACAGTTTACCCAAGGCTGCAGAGTCAGGACCCTAAAGTCCATGCTCTCAGTTCCTACTCTTTTCCTTGACCGTGGCGTGAGGGCAGTGTTGCAGTGTGGCTTGTGGACCCCTTCTTGGGCATCCCTCCTACTGTCTCACCTTCCCAGGGCCCCTCTTTCTGGCCTGCCCTAATACCCCCTTAGCACTAGGGACGATTAGGGCTGTCAGTGAGGACAGGAGGGGCCCACACATTTTGCCTCCTGTGTAGACTTGGACTAGTCGTTTCTCTTTGCTTCACTCCTGAGCCATGGTGGCAAAGGCTGCCCCTTGTTTTACAGTAGGAAGTAAAGGTTGGAATAGGTTCTGAGACCTTGTGTTGCAATTTACTACTCCTAGGGCCTCAGGTGACCTCAGTTTCCTCATCTATAAAAAGAATTCACAGTACTTGTTCTGTCCACCTCGTGGTTCGTGTAGTGGCCAGATGAGGTAACAAACGTGGAAGTCTTCTGTCCAGTGGGGTCTTCTGCACACATGTAGAGCTTACTACATCCTCTCTCTCCCTTGGGCGGGGTTTCATAAGCTGTGTTCCTGTTAGATCTTCTGCCACCCAGTTTTGGTCCTCAGTTTCAGGGCAGCAGCAGCGATACAGAGGGACTCGGTTCTCATTCAGAAAGCCACTTAGCGAGTCGAGGCTACAGTTGGCCAAGAAATCGGTGCCCTTGTGAGTTAGGATTCTCTCACACCACGTGCCAATGGCGTGTTCGTGATCAGCAGAAGTATAGAGGTCTGTGCCGTCTGCCGGGGGTGCGTCCCCGCCACCTCTCTGGAGTCCCACCACCCCTGTGCCTCTTGCCTCACGTTCCCTTTGCATCTTAGGTTCAAGCCCAAGTGATCCAAGAAACCATCGTGCCCAAAGAGCCCCCTCCCGAGTTCGAGTTCATTGCAGACCCCCCCTCTATCTCAGCCTTCGACCTGGACGTGGTGAAGCTGACGGCTCAGTTTGTGGCCAGGAATGGGCGCCAGTTTCTGACCCAGCTGATGCAGAAAGAGCAGCGCAACTACCAGTTTGACTTCCTTCGCCCGCAACACAGCCTTTTCAACTACTTCACGAAGCTGGTGGAACAGTATACCAAGGTGCCTGGGCAGGGCGGGGGCCAGGGTGCTGGGCCCAGGGAAGGAAGGCATCTTACCATCAGCACTCTATCCACTCACTGTCTGCAAGGACCCCGCTCCTGTGTGGGGCCCCCAAGCAGATGTTAAATATCCCAGTTCAGTATAAAATCTTGATTTCTATTCAGTTTTCCTAGTAAATGCAACGTAGACTGCTGTTTCTAAAGAGAAAGGAAACGCGTGATTGATAACTAATTAGGTGAGTGCCTGCTGCGTGATAAGGCCAAGTGATGCTAGTTGCTTTTATGTACATTTAAATTAAATTTCAGTTGCCTCAGTAGGGCTTGAGAAGAAGCAAGCTCTTAATAGTTGCCTCCTATTATTACCTAATTTTATCCTCACAAGAATCCATAAGGTAAGTGTTTTCCTTCCTATTTCAGAAAGCTCAGAGAGGTGAAGTACTTACTTGTGGTCTCTCAGCTAGTAAGTAGCTGCACTGAGATTTAACCAACATTTGACTCTGAAACCTCTGTTGTTTTCCACCCTAAAAAGTACTTTGAATTAGAAGCATCATTTAAATAGGCATTGGGAATCAATTTAAAATAAATAAGTGTAGCCAGTATTGAGTACTTATATTATGTAGTATCTTCTCATTTAATCCCTAATAACCTATAAGGTAGCCACTGTTATTATATTTATTTTACAAAAGAGGAAACTGAGGTACAGAGAAGTTAACTTGACCAGGGTTGCACAGCTAGGGGGTTGCGGAGCAGAGACTTGAGTGCTGACATTTTTATTCCAGACCCTAAGATCTTAATTATCATGCTGCGTTGTTGCAATCAAGAATGCAGACAAGTCAATACTGGTATTTAAAATAATCAGATCGCTAATTTATTAAAAAGTATACTGGTATAGATATGCCTGTGGAACATTTTTCTTGCTACACACATAAGGGAGGTTGTCTTTCCTTTTTAGTGGCATGGTTTGCATATCTGTTTTTGATATCTAGAAACAATATGTTAAAGATCTGATTTGAAAAAAAAAAAAAAAAAAGATCTGATTTGAAAGGTTATGTAATGATATCCTCTAACTTCATTCACTTTAAGTATATAACTAGAAAGAATGACAAAAATGTTTGTGTTTAGGAAGTCCAGAAGCTAGGAGAGTAGCTGAAATAACAATCATTCAAGTCATAAGACCCAAGGGTTATTGTAACTACACAGTATCAATTTTAAGTGAGCCCTGGGTTAATTCCTGTCAGTGGACTGCTTCCAGAGTTAAAGGTCCGCAGATTCCTTTTTATTCTGTTAACTTTCCTATTCCTTCTCCCTCAGAATTTGGGTATTGACATTCATTACTCTAATCTGAGGGCACTGGTGTGTCTCTAGGCCTGGGAACTCTAGGAGCAGATCAATTCCTGAGGAAGAAGGACAGAGAGGATGGAGTGGGGCTGAGCTGCTTTTCCAGTGAGAGTGGATACACTTGGGGCAGTTGGAAAGACTGACTGTTTTAAACAAAGCCAGCATTCGTTCTCAGCAAATATGCTTTGAGTGTCAGACACTGTTCTAGGTGCTGGATATGTAGCAGTGAGCCGAAGACAGAGAAACCCCTGTCTTTGTGGAGACTGGTCTAGTGAAGGGGCAATAAGCAAGTGCAACATAAGTGTATGTCGGATGGTGATAAATACTATGGAGAAAATGGTAAACAGAAAGCAGGGGCTAGAAGTCTAGGGAGGTGGAGCCTGTGGGCTGTAGTCTTCAATAAAGTCATCAGGCGGCCTGTTGGCATGTGCAGAAGGGTAAAGGGCAGATCCGCCCCCTGAGAGCAGTCATCACATGCTGACTGTGTGCTCAGCGATCTGGTGGTGGTTTTGCATACTTTCCTGCTACCCTTGGCAACCTTTTAAGTTGATGATGCCAACTTTAAGTGGCAGTGTCACCATTTTGTAGAAGAAAACCAAGTTACAGAGGTTGAGTAACTTGCCCAAAGTTGCACAGCCAAGTGGAGCTGAGATTGGATCCCAGCATCCCATGCTTTCCTTTCTCCTGTGCCTTTCCACAGGCCCAGGAAGGCCACTTCTTTGTCCCGTGTTTTGCTGCACTGATAGTTGCTTTAAATCTTCTGTGTTTCAGATCTTGATTCCACCCAAAGGCTTATTTACCAAACTCAAGAAAGAGGCAGAGAACCCCCGGGAAGTTTTGGACCAGGTAAACTAAATTTCTTATAACCAGTTACTGACGGCACTAACGTTACATTGTGTAGGTTCTGTTGTGTGTTTGGAAGTAGTCTCCGAACCAGTACCTTCTTATGCTCCAGGCACAGTCGTGGTGGGAGGAAAGGCCTTGAGGCTACAAAGACCAAGAAACCTGGATTCTCTGCTTCCCAACTTTCTGCTCTGCTGTCTGCTTCAGTCTCTTCTTTTCTTCTGTTGCTAGAAGCCAGCTTTTGAACGGGTTCTCTGGTGACAACTGCCTTTTGAAGTCCCAGGTTTTCAGAGTCGAAGAGAGAGGGCATATTGGTGCTGGCTGTTCTGGGTGGCTGCTTGAGGCTTCTGTTTTGCAGGCTTTCAGACTGCTGCTGTTTTTGTGGGCACTTGGTTGTCATGCAAACTTCTGGGAGGGAGTTTGCTAGCCACTCGCCAACTCAAGCAGGAAACTTTGAGGTTATAACAAACAGCTGCCCAGACAGAAGGTCTCTCTGGGCCCCAGACAGAAGGTCTCTGTGGTATTTCATATTTTCATCCTGTCCAAACTCTGGGCCTGGCTGAAACCAGGTACAAATACCATAGTCTGCCCCAGGAAGTTCCCCTTTATGGGCAGATCAGCTTCCTGTTCTGAAGGAGACGTTGGCTTTGGTGAAGGCCTTGGAGATGATAGCCTCCTCAGGAGCAGACCCTGATTCAGCTCAGCACCACGCTGTTTCCCATCCCTTCAGGTATGTTACCGAGTGGAGTGGGCCAAGTTTCAGGAGCGTGAGAGGAAGAAGGAAGAGGAGGAGAAGGAAAAGGAACGGGTGGCCTATGCTCAGATTGACTGGCATGATTTTGTGGTGGTGGAAACAGTGGACTTCCAACCCAATGAGCAAGGTAGGTCTATGAGGAAGGTAGGTCTGTGACTCCAGTTAGGGGAGCCAGGAGCTTGGAGCCATCCTGGGAGATCTCTTCCAGCTGTCCCCAAGGAGCAGCAGAATCCCTCAGAGGGTTCTATGGGTATCTGTTTCTTTTCTGCTTCTGGAAGACTTCACTTCTACCCCATTGCCCCAGTTAAACCCAGTTGAACAAGTATTATCGTACCTGACAATAATGGCCCAACGGGTGGGCCTCTGGAGATAGGAGAGAAATCAGACAGTCCCAGTCCTCAGAGAGCTAACAGTGTAGAGAGAGCAGATAGATGGGCCTTTGATAAGGAGCGTCTGTGTGAACCCTGCCTTTGACTCTGGCTCACCCTTTGCCAGGGAACTTCCCTCCCCCCACCACCCCAGAGGAGCTGGGGGCCCGAATCCTCATTCAGGAGCGCTATGAGAAGTTTGGGGAGAGTGAGGAGGTCGAGATGGAGGTCGAGTCTGATGAGGAGGACGAGAAACAGGAGAAGGCGGAGGAGCCTCCGTCCCAGCTGGACCAGGACACCCAAGTGCAAGACATGGATGAGGTATGCTCCTGGAGCCCAGGGAGATGGGGGTGCTCTCCTCCAGAGAAGTCCAGCTCCCTTGTGAATCTTGAAAGGGAGTGTGGGTTCCTGAAGAAGGAGTCCTGGCTGAGTAGCTGCCCAAGCCCAGGCAGCACAGAGCCTCTTTCCAGCTCAGGCAACAAAGATTCATTCATAGGCAAGGATCTGAAAGCTGTGCTGGCCGTGTTCTATGACCTTCCTCCTTTGCCCAGGGGCCCTGCTCACTGCCGACCCCAGGCTGGCTCTCAGTTAGGGAAACCTCTATACCATGTACTTTGACGCTTTTGCGCTGAGGCCCAAATGATCAGCAGTTTCCAGAGCTTTTCTTTTTTTCTGGGTTGGGGCGCACACCATGTGGCTCGCGGGATCCTAGTTCCCCGACCGGGGATCGAACCCATGCCCCCTGCAGTGGAAGCACGGAGTCCTAACCACTGGACCGCCAGGGAAGTCCTCCAGAGCTTTGCTAAGTGGCTTTTGGCCTCGTCTACCCCCATCGAGGCAGGCCCTCCAAGCAGGCATAGAGTCTGCAGAGCCAAACTGCTTTCCTCCCCTCGGAAAGAATTTGTGTGCAGCCTGAGAATAAAGATGCATGTGTCTGGGAATTGACTTTTTCTCTCCCTCCCAGCATTGCTTCTTGAGGAGCTACCATTGAACGCTGACTTGTTCCCCGCACCCCTCTTCAGCACGTTAAGTGCCCTTGGCCTCCTGTGACTGCCTGGCGCCAGCTGCTGGAAATGCCTGGGCAGAGCGTTAGCACCACGGCCCCCAGCACTCCCATTCATGCTGTGAGGAAGCAGCTTGGCCAGCTGCCGGCTGGCCTCGGCTGCCCTGGGAGGCTTAGCACATGGATGCTGACTGGCAGGGGCCTAGGCTCTTTGCCACCCTGAGAGCCACCAGGGCTCAGCTGCAGGGAGGTGTCTTCTCAGCCCCTCTCTGAGTCCTGCCACTACTTTGCTTTTCAGGGTTCAGATGATGAAGAAGAAGGGCAGAAAGTGCCCCCACCTCCAGAGACACCCATGCCACCGCCTCTGCCCCCAACTCCAGACCAGGTCATTGTCCGGAAGGACTATGACCCAAAAGGTTGGTTCTGCTCTTCTGCCCTCATGTTCCTCAGACCTGTCCATTTTTAGGAGGGCTCAAGGTGGCTTGTCATAAAGGCATTGATAGCTTCTCTGTCATAGGCCTCACGATGGGGAATGGGACTTCGTCATCTCTGGTGCTCTGGTGCAATGCATAGTGCCAGGTACAGCGTGGCACTGAATGGATGGTGCACGAATGAAATAGCACCCTTTTAACCTGGGCTGCCACCCAGTATTCTCACTCAAGGATCTCTTTTGCTTTTTAGCTTCCAAGCCCCTGCCTCCAGCCCCTGCTCCAGATGAATATCTCGTGTCCCCCATCACTGGGGAGAAGATCCCTGCCAGCAAAATGCAGGAACACATGCGCATTGGGCTTCTTGACCCCCGTTGGCTGGAGCAGCGAGATCGCTCCATTCGTGAGAAGCAGAGTGATGATGAGGTGTACGCACCAGGTGAGGTTGGGGGGCATCCCCCACTCTGTCCACACCCCTTCTTTGACTCAGCCCCATCTCACTTTGGCCCATGGGGAATCTCTGATCAACTTTATGCTTTAATCAAACATAGAAGGTAACAATTGAGGTCAATAAAAGCTTTTGAGGATAGGTGTAGCCTATGACACTACAAAATAACTTCCCATTTTCTAGAAGGACTCTTCATAGGGATTCTTCCAAAGCCAGGCACCTGATGTGGATAGCATGTGTCCATTGACATCCTAGTGCAAGATCTCACTACAGCTGGGAGAGGTGCTCACTCTCAGGGCTGTCTTAGAATGAAGGCTCTGATGGCTGGAGTACACTGAGCACCTTGAAATGAGACACGGTGCCTTGACTGTGTGTGAGAAGCAGCATGATAGGGAGGGAGGAAACTGTCCTGGAGGCAGGAGACTAGGCTTTTATTCCTGACTCTGCTACTTGCCACGCCACTCATGTGACCCTGTCTTCTCAGTTGCCTTTTGTAAGTCAAGGGGTTGGACAAGCCCTGGTTTACAGGCTTAGTGCTCATTGGGCAGCCTTCCCTAGGCTCAGAGGACAGGCGTGCTGCATTGGGACCCACAGATAGCCTTGTCCCATGAGAACAGCCTCCACCCTGCACTAGTAGAGCTGCTGTGTTGTCAGAAGGGCATCTGGTTTAGTTTCCCTTTCTGTCCCCTGCCTCCGTTCTGTGACTATATCCAGGTCTGGATATTGAGAGCAGCTTGAAACAGCTGGCTGAGCGGCGTACCGACATCTTTGGTGTAGAGGAAACGGCCATTGGTAAGAAGATTGGCGAGGAGGAGATCCAGAAGCCAGAGGAAAAGGTGCAGCTCAGATGACTCTTAGTGCCACCCCCCCCCCGTCAGACTCACACTTGGGCTCAGTTCCAGGAGCCCTGACAAGCTGTGGCTTTGCTTTCCCATGCAGGTGACCTGGGATGGCCATTCCGGCAGCATGGCCCGGACCCAGCAGGCTGCCCAGGCCAATATCACCCTCCAGGAGCAGATCGAGGCCATCCACAAGGCTAAGGGCTTGGTGCCAGAAGATGATACCAAAGAGAAGATTGGCCCCAGCAAGCCCAATGAAATCCCCCAGCAGCCACCACCTCCGTCTTCAGCCACCAACATCCCCAGCTCAGCCCCACCCATTACCTCGGTGCCCCGGCCACCCGCGGTTAGCCAGCAGCCACCCTGTGACTGGTCTTTCAGAGCTGGGTTCTTGGGGTTAGACATTGCAGGCTGAGAAGGGCAGCTATCTCACAGCGGGCCCAAGCGCTGAGTGGGTCAAGTTGAGAGAAAAAGAACCCTTTAGTTAGAAGTGGGAACCTCCAGCCTGATCTTCTATCTGTGTGGGAGGCTTGGAACAGGGAGGGAGGCGAGTGGCAAATGTGAGAAGTAGGCTTGGGTCAGGGATGGGCTGGAGGGCTTAATGGGTCTTGGAGGACTGCTGGCCTGACTCCAGGGGGCTAAATGGAGGTCAGTGTCTTCAGTGGCTCTCTCAGTGTTTGCCAAGAGCAGCTGGTTGAGTTCCAAGTGGAAAGAGGGTTGCCCTGGGCCTCTCTCAGCATAGTTCCTGTCAGGGCCCAGTGTGAGGCTGCACTCACAGCCCCAGGGGGCTGAGTCGATGCTGTCCAGCCCCATCCTCAAAGCTGCAGGTGGCCAGTTGCCAGCTGTGTGTGCCCTTAGAGTGCAGCCTTGGCATCCTGTGACCTGTGGGTCTTCACCCCCACAGATGCCACCTCCCGTCCGTACCACAGTTGTGTCTGCAGTACCCGTCATGCCCCGGCCCCCGATGGCATCAGTGGTCCGACTGCCTCCTGGTTCGGTGATCGCCCCCATGCCACCGATCATCCATGCGCCCAGGATCAACGTGGTGCCCATGCCTCCCTCGGCCCCTCCTATCATGGCACCCCGCCCACCACCCATGATTGTGCCGACAGGTCAGTGGGTCAGGACTACAGGCCAAGCCCTGAGCAGAGCAGTGGCTGATGGTAGTGCCAGCTGTTCCAGCTGGTGGTCTAGCCCAAAGGAGAGCCTTGAGTTCACCATGTGAGAGATCCCTGAGCTGGGAGCCAGGGACTTATGGCTCCTGGGGGAGATAGGCTGATATGGCAGAGCTGGGGTCTGTGCACCCAGAGGGGTCAGCCTGGACAGGCACAGAGGTCTGATGATGCTTGCTGTTGGCTGCCACCTGTTCCATCCATCGGTCCTGCCCTTCCTTCAGTTTCCTGCTACCCAATCTGGGCAGTCTCCCAGGTCCCCCTGCCAGGTAACTTACTGGCTGCCAGACTCAGCAAGGAGTGGTCCTTCACACCTCTGACTGGGAGAAATGGGAAACCTTTGCAATCCCCTTTTCACTCTCACCAGCCCTGAGTCCTGGGCCCTTCCTCCCACTCACGTGGCTGCTTATTCCTGTTCTTGCAGCTTTCGTGCCCGCACCACCTGTGGCACCCGTCCCAGCTCCAGCCCCTATGCCGCCTGTCCACCCACCACCTCCCATGGAAGATGAGCCTGCCTCCAAGAAACTGAAGACCGAGGACAGCCTCATGCCAGAAGAGGAGTTTCTACGCAGAAACAAGGTGTGCATCCCAGAGCCTGGAGTGTCTAGATGGGGCGAGGGGCTTGTCCAGTCCTGCCCCAGTCACACGCTTCCTGGCCCACCCTATTCTTCCATGGTTTTGGCTTCTGGGACCTGGGCCAGCCATTCGAGGCCCGTGAAACTTCTGAGCACACACTAGATGGGGGGGTCAGCAGCCAGAACAGACAGCTGTCAGTAGTCCCCCTGGTGTGAGCTGTCGCAGAGGCCAGCAGGGAGACCCAGCTGCACAGGCAGTAGGACTCAGGTGTGAAAGGGGTTCTGGACACTGGAGGGAATCCTGGGTGTGATTCTTAATTTCTTTGTGGCCTTTGCCTCCAGGTCCAGCCCTTAGAAGGTGGTGTGTTGTGGGGATCCTGTGGAGGTACTAGAAATAAGAGCTGGGAATCTTGGCACTGCTGTTGCCTGGGGAAGCTCCAGTGAGGAGGCAGAAACGTTCTGCCCCACCCAGTGCATTTGACCAAACCTTTTTTCTTTTTTCCTTTTTGATGGTAGTTTCCATTTCTTGAGTACCTACTCAAGTGTTGGGGCAGAACCACACATTTTACAGGTACTTGGTCTGTTGAATGCTCACAACATTACCATCCAGCAGTTGTGATCAACTGCTTTACAGACATGGCGTTGAGGCTCAGAGAGACCTAGTTAGCACGGAAGCTGAGTTGGGAACCCAGGTCTTCTGACCTCGCAATTCATATTCTTTCCTCCTGTGGTACTTCTTGAGGCTTGCAGAGCACTTTCATGTCTCTTCTTCAGCTCCAGCCTTACCAGTAGGCAGGGATTGTTCTAAAGAAGGGAAACCAATTCTTGAAAAGGGGGAGTGATTTGTTGTATGTTACAAGTGGTGTCAGTAGTGAAACAGGCCAGAGTCCAGGAGCCCTGATGGACAGGTGACATTATCTCGACTGGCCCAGGAATAGGAGAGCGTAGTTCCTGATTGATTCAGGCCTCCCCAGGCATAATGGCCACCTCCTGTTTTGCAGGGTCCAGTGTCCATCAAAGTCCAGGTGCCCAACATGCAGGATAAGACGGAATGGAAGCTGAACGGACAGGTGCTGGTCTTCACCCTCCCACTCACAGACCAGGTATGAGTTGCTCTCCCCAACTGGTATCAGGTACAGGGGAACCAAAGAGTCAGGGGGAAGCTTCCTGCAGCTGACCTTAGCAAGAGGTGACTGACCTCTCCTCGATCCCATAGGTCTCTGTCATCAAGGTGAAGATTCACGAAGCCACGGGCATGCCGGCAGGGAAACAGAAGCTGCAGTATGAGGTGAGTTGGGTGTCTCTAGTCCTTGCCCTCTCTGTTGTCCGAGAAGCTAATAAATCCCTTGTGGAATCAGAGGAGTGGGGAGACACCTGGGTGTGGTCATTTGAGTCCATCCTGGAAGTGATGATGCTGGTGGGGGGTGCTGGGACAGGTTAGTCTGACAGGGTGAGGCTCTGGCGGGGTCACAGCACAGTCTTGTATGGGGTTTGAATGCCTCAGTGACATCTGGGGACCAGACTTCGGAGTGCTCTGGTAGGTTTCTGTCCCAGTGGTAGAGCCATCCCAGTCAGTGTGGTCTCAGGTAGCCTGGCTTTGTGCTTGGACACAAAGGTGATAGTCCAGCTCACCTTGGTGCCTGCCGGGTCACAGAGGACTGCTGTGTTCTCCCTTTTTGGACGTAGACAAATCCCCATTCTGGGCCTCAGTTTCCTCCTCTGTAAAGTGAGGCTGTTGAACTAGTTGATCTCTAAAGGTCTTATGATTTGAGAGTCAAAATTCCATGGGGTTGGTCAGGGCCAGATTTTTGGGGTCTTGACAGCATGGCTTGGTCGGAAGGAAGGAAAAGCAAAGCATTCTGGGAGGAACCAGAGACCTTCATTTCTGCCCTGTGCCACTCCCTTTCCCACCCCACCTTCCTTCAAGCCCTTGTATTTGCTAAGTTCAGAGTGTTGGGACTTGTGAGGCTGCTCTCTGAGTTCAAGGCCAGATTGCCCTGGGCTGAGGCACTACATCTGTTTTCTAGGGTATTTTCATCAAGGATTCCAACTCGCTGGCTTACTATAACATGGCTAATGGTGCCATCATCCACCTGGCGCTCAAGGAGAGAGGCGGGAGGAAGAAGTAGAGGAGAGAAACCTGCTCTCAGGTCCCAACTACTGCCGTTTTGCTTCTCCTGTCCCCTACCCCTGTCCCAGACCCAGGAGACCCTGCCTTGCACATTTGTTTCCCTCTTACTAAGTTTGGAAATCCAAATTGTCCTGCAGAGTTTCCCTCCCCACATAGATCAGAGAGGACTTTCTCAGGCATTCTCCTCCCCAGTGGCCCCTGGAATCCCTTTGTGTTTGGGTCTTGATTTGAGGGGTCATTTCTTCAGGTAGCCCATTAGGGAATGTGAAACCAGGGATGTCCTATAGGATGTTATCATAGTGCCAAGTGACACTTGGCTGGTAGAATATGGTTGTTATCATTAATCATTTTGTATCTTGCCATGGGCTAATAAACCTCTCCAACCCTTCTCGTGAAGTTAATGTCATGAGACTTGTCTCCTGGCCACCTGTGCCCTGCCCAGACCTAGGAGCATGGCACAGTGCCTTGTGGCTCCTCTTCTGTTCTGAGGAATGCTGGGCTTTTAACTACATTCTTGCTGCCATCAAGTCTTCTATGACTCTTTCTTCGATATATTTTTATTGCCTTTTTGAAACACATGGATCCCCCAAAGGCATAGCCCTGTATGTATAACAGACTAATACGTATAACATGCCTTCCACATGCCAGGACCACAAAAGAACACAGACAGATGGGATGCAGTTCCTAGGTCAGTGGGCAGCATGCAGATGAGACTAGAGGGTGGCAGTTTCCTGCAGGCCAGGGATCACTCATCATCACCTGATAAGTGACCTTGGGCAGGTTGCTTATCCTGAGTGAGCACAAGTATATGATGAGGTTTTTTGTTTGTTTGTTTGTTTCTTTTTTTTTGCGCTACGCGGGGCTCTCACTGTTGTGGCCTCTTCCGCTGCGGAGCACAGGCTCCGGACGCGCAGGCTCAGCGGCCATGGCTCACGGGCCCAGCCGCTCCGCGGCATGTGGTATCTTCCCACACTGGGGCATGAACCTGCGTCCCCTGCGTTGGCAGGTGGACTCTCAACCACTGAGCCACCAGGGAAGCCCTATGATGAGGTTTTTTTAAAAAAATGTGTTTATTTTAAAAATACTTCATTGTGCCAAGGCCATGAACTATTTTAAGAACTTTATAAAATTTAGCCAACTACTCCTTATTGTTTTAAGCACTTTATCAATTTTAACTCATGTAAATTTTTATTTTTATTTTTTTTGGTTGCACTATGTGGCTTACAGGAGCTCAGTTCCCTGACCAGGGATTAAACCCAGGCCATGGCAGTGAAAGCCTGAAATCCTAACCACTAGGCCACCAGGGAACTCCCTAACTCATGTAATCCTGATGTGGATGTTCCTGTTTTACACTTGAGTAAACTGAGGCACAGAGATTCTGAATCACATGCCCACAGTCACACAGTAAGAAGATAAAAAAGAGAACGTGTGCAAAACACTTGTCAGTCCTTGCCCCCTAGTAAGGGCCAGACACAGGCTGTTATTTTTGGAGTTGTGCTGTCACAGGGAGTAGGTGCTGCTGTGGGTGGGCGTTCACAGGGAGGAAGGTGAGAGCCTGTTGATAACCATTTCCTGGTTTTAAACCTAAAGTTGATTTCATTCTGAAGATCTCATGTGTTTATCCCCTGAGACTTCCTAGTGCCTTTTCTTTGCAGTCCTTCCATTTCATCCTGTGCAGTCATCTCCCAGGCCCAGAGGGGTGAGGCCGTTCCCAAGGTCACAGTATTCTAGTCACCATCCCCTCCACCCCCTCACCAAGCTCAAAGCTTCCAACTCTAGACCTAGGGCTCAAGTGGCCCTTCTGCAGTGCCAGTTATGTGGCTCCTTTACAAACTGCTCACATTTTAAACTTGGTCAGTGGGATGTTATTCCTCACTCTGACATTTGCTTCCCGCCTGGTAGCTAGAAGTTTCCCCTAGGGGCCAGGGCTGAAATTTGGCTTCCTGAAGCTTCAAGGTTTGGGTGCCTGAAGTGAGCCCACTGCTGGTTGCTTTTCCCCAGCTAACACCAGAAATCCCCTGAACACCCCCTGGGTCTTGTTCCAAGAGGGAAAGGGGTCAGTAGAGCTGGGGGAGTCCCGTACTCCAAGCTCTTCTTTCTTCCTAGGATTGGCTCTGGGGCCAATCTCTCCTTCACAGGTTGGCAGATCTCACCGGCCTTCCATGACTGAGGCTGTGACTGGAGGCCAGGAATGCTGCTGGGTGGAATGTGAGTGAATGGGTCCTTTGAGCTGCTCTCTGGGGCCCAATCTCAGCTTCCTGGAGTTCCTGAATGAACATCTGTCCTGGCTCACTCAGTTGCAGAAGACCCATTGACCAAACCAGCTTTGCGATCGTCAGTGGCTGCAGGCCCAGCGTGCAGCCCAGTGCTCTGCACTTCTTGTTTAGAACCCGCAGCGTGTAGGCATCGCCTTGCTTGCACAGTTTTTCTGATTCTCATTGCATTCCTCTGAGGATTATCTGGCCCATTTTTTTAGATAAGGTGGATACCCAAGTCCAGTGAGGGCTCTGGAAGGCCAGAGCAGCTCTTCTATTCCTGGTGACCACACTGTCCTCACCACTTTGCCAGACCAGACTGTGAAATGGGGAGAAATGCTCCTGTTGTGAGATTGCTGGGAAAACCGGGCATGTCTTGGTGCTTTCAGGCTCACTGTAATTTTAAAGACTTCAATGAAGAGGACTCTAGGAGGAGTAGACATTAAGAAATTTCACTTTCAGTTCCACCAGCTGCTTGAAATGAGCACTTATTACCATGTAGTCCAGAGGAGGCTACTAATGATTAGACCCATTTCACGTTTTAAAATTACATATTGTATTAAGAGAATGTGTACAAAAGTTATATTAGGATACTTGAAATATGTGATATACTGTAATTATAGCAATCTTTACAGATAATATTTCATTTATCCTTATAATGCAAAAATCAAAAAGGTAAAAAAGTACAATATAGCTCATGTTTAAAAATGCATGAGGGGCTTCCCTAGTGGCGCAGTGGTTAAGAATCCGCCTGCCAGTGCAGGGGACACGGGTTTGAGCCCTGGTCTGGGAAGATCCCACGTGCCGCGGAGCAGCTAAGCCCGTGCGCCACAACTACTGAGCCTGCGTTCTAGAGCACATGAGCCACAACTACTGAGCCCACGTGCCACAACTACTGAAGCCTGTATGCCTAGAGCCTGTACTCCACAATGAGAAGCCCGCTCACCACAACGAAGAGTAGCCCCTGCTCACTGCAACTAGAGAAAGCCCACGTGCAGCAATGAAGACCTGATGCAGCCAAAAATAAATTTATTTAAAAATAATAAAAAGTACATGAGTTAATATTTAAGATTCTTAAAAGTTACTTTTTAAAAATAAAAGTGAAATGTAAGTTCTTAAAGTTCAGATTTTTAACTGATTTGGGGATTTGATCTTAACTGTATGTACATTGTTTTATTTTAAAAATACATGTAAGTAATTCTAGGTACCCTGAGTCATACAATCTCGAAGCAGGACAAGTTACACTCCTGTTCTTTATCATATTACGAGAAGGTACTACTGTTGCCTTAAGCTAAGTTCAGTTAAGCAAGTCTGTGTTCCCTAGCTCTGAGCTGTGGGGATGATTAGATTAGGGATAGGCATGTGTCCTCGTATGGAGTGAAGGAATGCAGCCTCCCCACCATGGAGCAGAAGCTACCAGAAGAGTCATCCATTGTATGTATGGATGGAGGAAGCATGTGAACCTGGAGCTGCTGCCATGAGGGGCTGTAGCTTGAGGATAAAGCAACCACAGGAAAAGACAAAGAAAAAGGGAAAACAAGGCTAATATCCTTGGTGACAGTCTCTGGATCAAACTGCTCCTGAAGCTTATGTACCTGTGAATGTTTTTAAGCTCTGGGACCCACTAAGTGCAGTTTTGGGTTAAACCCATTTGAGTTGTGTTCTCTGCCACTTACCAAAAGATTCTTAACTGTTATCCTCAGTGTAGGGATAAAGAAGCTTTATAGTTTGCCTACTTTTCATAGGTTCCTGGGCACCAGCTACGTACCTTCTGAACCTCAGCTCTGCTCTCATTATGGATAAAGGCTGATATCTGGACATCTGTCTGCTCCTGGCGAACACTGACAGATTTCCCAAGCACATTCCAGGATCCAGGAGAGGGGACTGTGCAGGGACTCGTGTTAGGGCCTGAGGCAAAACTTCTAGGAATGACCGCAGTAGGATGAGACTCGAGTTTTTTTTTTTTTTTTGCGGTATGCGGGCCTCTCAGTGTTGTGGCCTCTCCCATTGCAGAGCACAGGCTCTGGGTGCGCAGGCTCAGCGGCCGTGGCTCACGGGCCTAGCTGCTCCGCGGCATGTGGGATCTCCCCGGACCGGGGCACAAACCCGTGTCCCCTACATCGGCAGGCGGACTCTCAACCTGCGCCACTAGGGAAGCCCCGAGACTCGAGTTTTTCAACACATTGCTGTAGCCCTGGCCAAGCATCTCATCCTCAAAAGAACATTTACAACAGCCAGTCTACCAGGATGTTTCACAGCATTGCCAAAGGCCTCTTATTGTATACTCCAGTGAACCATGTGATTCTGTAGGGCATTCCTTTGGACCATTCATTCATTCATTCATTTCTGCTTTCTTTCTCCAGTCTAACTACACCATCTTCTGAGCCTGCTTCCCTTTCAAGGGCTTTGCACTTGCTGCCCTGCTTCCCATACATCCTTCTCCCAGATCCCTGCACAGAGGCTTCCTCATTTCCTTCTGCCCTCACCTCTGCCCACCCCTTCCCCCAGGGGTTACTAGGGTAACATCAAATAAGTTAAAGAGCTCTGGATTTTGAAGTGTAAAGAGCTAACATTAAGTATCTACTGTGTGCTGGAAGCTTGACTCTTCAAGTAATTACTGACATTTCCTATTTTTCAGAAGAGGAAAGGGTCTGAGAAGCTAAACAGTTTTGCATAAGAACATCCAGTTATTGAGGGGCAGAGCCATGAAGCGAAGTCTCCCAAGCAATGTGCCATTAGTTAAATTTGGAAAATTCCCCTGCTGCAGCCACAGGCTGTGGTGGGAGACACTCAAGACAGTAATGAATTTGCTAGTGCTTGGCAAACTACAAATGCCACGACTTCTGGCTACCATTTACTGGGAATCTCCATGTGCCAGATGTTTACCATGTACCATCACACTAAAAGTCTCAGAACAACTCCAAGGAGATATTTTTTCATCATTTCCATTTTGCAAATAAGGAAATGAGCTCAGAGAGAAGTGATTTGCTCAAGGTCACACAGTGACAGCAGAGATTTGAATCCTGGGTGGTGGGGTTTTTTTTGGCCACACCCCCAGTGTGGCTTGCAGAATCCTAAAGTGCTGAGTTGTAACCACTGGACCACCAGGGAATTCCCCTGGGTGGTCTTATGTAAGAAAATCAGAAGCTGGAGCATCAAGGCCTTAACTTGAGGTCAATATCTATCCAGTCTCTCAAGGAAGGATACCTGGATGCTTCTGGCCTGCTCCTCCAACCCCACCCCAGATAACCCTGGAGTGAACATCACTGTACATGTGCCTCACAGAGCTGAACGTGTTTGGGATATGAGCCTAGAACCAGAATTATAGTCAAAGGGTTGTGGGTACTTTGTCAGGCTTGGTGCTTCACATCTGATCCATGTGCGTCTGACTCCTCTTTCTCCCTTCCCTGGGATAGGCCCACACCCTGTTGCGAGGCCTACTCTGTCCTTCCTGGGAGCTGGGACTAAGAGCCCACCACTCTGGAACTACTATAGAGGTGGAACACGTCCTCCCAGACTGAGAGTTTAAGACCAAAATAGCATGTGTCTGCTGTTGCCCTGTTTATGGAAAACAGAAGCCTATGGAATGTCAAGACTGCACAGTGAAGTCTTTAAGAATGTCTGGGCCACATGGCATTAAGGAAACGGCTGGTGAGATCACTCAGGGCTTAAGACCTCCCCTCTTAGGGCTGCTTTGGGCCCCTTAGCAACCTGTCCCAGGCTCTGCAGCTCAGGCCTGGCTCTTCTAGTCCCTTCCCCTCTCTGGGCCTGTCTCCTGATAGGTCTACAGGGGAGTGTCAGATGACAACATAGTTGTGACTTAAGAGCCAAAAAGTGCTGGACCTAAGTGAGGAGCTATCATTATGACTCCATGAGTTGATAATCCATGGGGTCAGAAGTAGGCTGCTGGGAGCTAAGTCTAGATACAATTGGCCTATGCTTCCCAATAGAAAATGTTGGTAAGAGCTAGGTTCAAATCCTGGCTCTGCCACAAACTAGTTCTGGGACTTCAGGCAGCTGACATCACTTCCCTGCACCTCAGTTTCTTTAATTGTAAAGTGGGACTAAAAATAGTATCTACCTCCTTGCTAAAAGATTATAAGAGTTGGTGTGACCAATTTGGAAAACAGCTTGCCAGTTCCTGAAAAGGTTAAAGACCCAGCAATTCCCACTCCTAGCTATTTACCCAAGAGAAATGAAGATAAATGTACACACGAAAGCTTCTACCCAAATGTTTATAGCAGCACTATTTACAATCACCACAAGGTGGAAACAGCCCAAATGCCCATCTACAGATTAATAGATGAACTGTGGTATGTCCATACAATGGAATGGTTTTTGGCCCCAAAAAGGAATGGAGGTAACTGATAATGCTACAACATGGATGAACTTTGAAAACATGCGAGGTGGAAGAAGCCAGACACAAAGGCCAAATACTGTATGACTCCATTAATATGAAATGTCCAGAAAAAGCAAAACTATGGAGACAAATTTTAGTGGTTGCCAGGGACTGGGGGAGGAAGGATGGGGAGTGACTGGTAAAGATAGGAATTTCTTTTTGGGGTGATGAAGATGTTCTAAAACTAGATAATGGGGATGGTTGCACAACTATAAATATGCTTAAAACAATTATACACTTTAAACGGGCGATTTTTATGGTATATTAATTATATCTCAAGCTGTTGGAAAGATAAAAATTAGAAGAGAAAGTAGGTAGAACTCGGGGCAGCGAGTAGCTCAATAATCGTTGGTCATTAATCTTACTAATTAGGCCTCTCTAAAGCCCCAGAAACAGTGAGCAGGGGGAAGGAAGGGGCTGCTGAACTTCTAGCTCAGCCTAGGTCTTTAAGCCGCCGAGTGTCCCTGGGCGTGTCCCCGGACCCATCCCGCGTCTCCTCAGAGCTCCTCATAAATGAATGGGAGGACAATCCCCACCCACGTCCCTAGGGTCTCGCGAGGAGTGTGGGGGTTCAGGAGGCAGAGGCGGAATTCCTAGAGGGAGCCCTCGGTCTCGGCCTGGGCGGTGCGGCAGGTGTCGGACCAGGCCCGGGCTAACCCGGAAAGGCCCGAGAAGCTTTTTCAGGTGTTCTAGTGATTGGCAGCCCAGGGGGGAGGGCTTCGGGTGACGGCTGCCCCGCCCCTCACGTCGGGCCTGTTGGCGCCAGCCTGGGGGAGGTGGGCGGGTCCCGGGGTCTGCGGCGCCCATTGGGCATGGGGGGGAGGAGGTGCCAGGGAAGGCCTAGGGCCCCGCCCCCGGCTTTGTGGCGACCAATGGGCGCGGCTCATGGGCGGGGCGTCGGTGGCGTCGGCGGAGGTCGGGCGGCTGAGGTGGCTGAGGTGGCCGCTGAGGCTGAGGCGGCGGGCGCGGCCGGGATGGCGAAGAGCCACGGAGAGAACGGGCCGCGCGCGCCTGCAGCCGGGGGGAACCTGTCGGGGACCCGGGAGAGCTTGGCCCCGGGACCCGACGCCGCAGCCGCCGACGAACTCAGCTCTTTGGGCTCCGATTCAGAGGCCAACGGCTTTGCCGAGCGCCGCATCGACAAGTTCGGCTTCATCGTGGGCTCGCAGGGCGCCGAGGGCGCGTGAGTATCTCCGGGGCTCGGAGCCGGGGGGCCGGCGGCCGGGGGCGGGACCCGCGGGGGGTCCTCGACGCGGACAGAACCGCTCTCAGAAAGGACAGACACGTCTCCCAACCAGGAACAACCGACCCCTTGTCTCCCTTGCCCCACCCCCACCTCCCCCCCAGCCGGACTGACCCACCCCTAGGAAGGGCCGACAGGGCTCTCCTCACCAGTGCGGGCTGGTCGACAGATACCTGTCCCAACCCCAGCGCTGCCACCCTCGCCTTAGGGCTGGCTGAGTCAGCCAGCCCCTGACAGGCTCACAAGTGGCCGCCCCTCCCCCAGCAGGCTGCTATTCTCCATACCCAGCCTCCCAAAAGACCCACAGACGCCCTTGTCTCAGCACCCCACTACCCCCACTTCAGGGAGACACCTTAGGCAGACTTCAGAGGGACGGGCTGCCCTGCATCCACTGCACTCCGGGACAGACTGACCCTCACCTCAAGACACACGGACCTCTGGATGAATTGACATTGGTCAGCTTGGGACAGACAGTCCCTTCCCCTCATGGAAGGGTCAGAGAGTGCCCCCCTCTCCCCCCTCAGAGGCAGGTTTCTCCCTGTCACCAGCAACAGGTGGGCAGGCACTGCCCCTTCCCAGTACCCACAGGATGATGGTACCTCACCTCTAGGACAGACTGTCAGCTGTCTCTGTGTATGCTGTGGAAACATGCACCTCCTCTCCAAATGCAGACTGTGGGGCAGGCAGGGAGACAGCAGGGTCCCTGCTCATAGCACACCCAGATCTCCCACACCCAGGCACCCAGCTGGCAGGCAGAGCAATGTGAGGCTGTGGAGCAGCAACTTCCCTCCAAGTGGGGTAAGCTGAGCAGCCACATTCTGCCCCCACAGAACTCCCTGAGTCCAGTCCTCACAGAGATCGTATGTATGGGCTGGTGATGCCCTTGGGAAAGATGGACTCTAGACCCCATTCCCATCCCAGCTGTCCTATCAGGCTCTCTTATGACTTATGGAAGAGCCTTAACCATCTGTAAGATCCCCACCCCACACCCCATAAAGGTCCCTTCTGGGATTTTCCACAGTCCCAAAGCCTCACATTCACCAGGCCTCCTTCTCCTTTGGAGAGTTGGAGAAAAATGCAGGCCCCTCCCCTAAGGAGAGTTCTCTTTTACCCACTGGATCTCTCTCCTCCAGCCTCTTCCCACTTGCTCACAGCAAGCTAAGGCTAGTCCAGTCCAGGACTCAGAGAGCACCCCTTATTCTGATCCTTCACCCTGACTTGCAGCTTTGTCACAGCTCCCCAAGGATTAGCTTGTGAGAACCCAAAGGGTACTTAGGGTATATTTTTGAATTGGAGAGCAGACACCAGGGATCAGGGTCCTGGGAGACATGAGGTCTAGAAAAGTGGGAAAGGAGTTCCCAGTTGCATTTGTGGGTGATTGGAAGGAAGAGCTCAGATTTGCTGGTGAATTCTGGGAGATAAGAATTCCTACTCCATGCTTATCAGGCAGTTAACCAGGTATCAGGGTACAGAGCAGTGTGATATAGTGGAAAAAGGCCAGATTTAGGAAGAAATCACTCTTGCTGGCTTTGTGACCTTGGGCAAGTTCCTGAATCTCTGAGCCTGCTTCCTCACTGTAAAGGGAAACAGTAATACCTACACCCAAGATTACTGTGGGGATTAAATAAGATCAAGTATTCGAAGGTGCCTAGCATAATGCCTGGCTCAAGTAGTGGCCTAGGAAAATGTTGTTTCCTTTCTTTTCCTTCTAAGGGTCTGAAAATTGATGAGAAAATGAGGGCATACCTCTGGTATTTGTGGACAGAGAGGCCCCAGTGGAAGCACCTCCCTTTGGCTGTAGTCCCCAGCCAAGCAGCCAGACATCTGTCTTTCCCACCCTCCAACCGCAAACCAATGACACCGTCTGCATAATTGGTGTCTGTAGCGCTGGGGCTGAGGTGGGATTCCACATCCCTTCCTCTCTGCCTACCTCACTTTCTTGACCCTGTTGGTCAACCTAAAATCTCTGGTGTCTGAAAGCTTGGATGTTCCCTGTATAGTTTATATTGTTGTTCAAAAAAAGCCAAAAGTAAGTCACTGCTCAAGACCGTAAAAGAGGAAGTTATGGGAAGTTTCAGGGTGACTGCCCTGAACCCAGTCTCGTGGTTGAGAGCTAGGAGACCATGTGCTATCCCAAAGAAGTGAAACATTAGCACTGATGGCTGCAGTGGAGATGGCAGGGACTCTGGCTCCAGATTAAAGGTCTGTTTCAGCCATCCTGGGCCAAATGTTGTCTCAAGACTATCAGTTTTGGCAGTTGCCAGGGGTTAGGGGGATGGGGGAAGAAAGCAGATCAGAAGCTACCCCACTCAGGTGATTGCTAGGTACCTGGCATGAGCAGATCATAAAATCATAGACTTTTAACGCTGGAAGGGATCTTACAAGTTTGACCAGCTTAACCCTAACTTATTATACAGATGAGGAAACTGAGGTCCAGAGAAGAGAATAACTTTCTTAAGATCACATAGCACAGGGCTTCCCTGGTGGTGCAAGTGGTTAAGAATTCGCCTGCCCGTGCAGAGGACACAGGTTTGAGCCCTGGTCCAGGAAGATCCCACATGCCGCAGAGCAACTAAGCCCATGCGCCACAACTACTGAGCCTGTGCTCTAGGGCCTGCGAGTCACAACTACTGAGCCCACGTGCCACAACTATTGAAGCTTGTGCACCTAGAGCCCGTGCTCCGCACGCAACAAGAGAAGCCACCACAACGAGAAGCCTGCGCACCGAAATGAAGAGTAGCCCCCGCTCGCCACAACTAGAAAAAGCCCACGCACAGCAACGAGGACCCAACGCAGCCAAAAATGAATAAATTGAAAAAAGAAACATCACACAGCACATTAGTGTCAGAACCAGGACTTGAACCCAGGGTTTCTGACTCCCCAGTCAGGACCATTTCCACTGCCTTTACCACCCATTAATATGGCATATGGCCCCAGCAGTAAATCGAGTGCTGGACAGGTAGAATAGAAGTTTCCTAGAAGAACCTGTCTGCCCTCACCTTCCCTGGCTCAGGTCAGCACTTTTGACTCCCTCAGCAGTGTGGGAGGCTAACAGGGATGGCCCAGCAAGGATAAGGCTGTGTTGTCATTACCACTTCAGTAGACTGATGAGCTTCAGGACTGGAACCAGGCTTTTTTTTTTTGGCGGGGGAGCCGCGGCTTGTTGGATCTTAGTTTCCTGACCAGGGATTGAACCCAGGCCCTCAGCAGTGAAACTGTGGAGTCCTAACTACTGGACCGGCAGGGAATTCCCTGGGACCAGGCTTATTCACTTTTTCCTCAGGCCTGCAGAGAAGTAAATGCTCAATTAATATTTATTTATTGAGTGACATTTACCGGCACACATTTCAAATCAGGAAGCTGAAAGTGAGCTTAGAGATGGCCATTCTCATATGGATAGGTAAACTGAGGCCTAAGAGAAGTGATTAACCTCACCTCTTCGGTCAATTAGGAGCAAAACCAGGAATTAAACCCAGAACTCCTGATTTCCAGCCCTAG